>NW_028289135.1:0-2646414 GCF_059628265.1 Tinamus guttatus | reverse complement strand
CTTCTGTCTGGCTAAATTACTGAAGCTAGGGCTGATCTTTCTATTAAAATGTTTGGGTTTTATTATTTTTCTAACCCAAAGCCCATCAAAAATGCAGAGCCTTGTTCATCCTTTCCTCAAAGGCTCCTGAGCTTTGATTCTCCCCTTTCCTCACCTCCACCAACAGACAGCTGCAAAGTGTGGTGGTTTCACAGAGGTCGAAGCTTGAGGGAGACACCATCCTTTGTGGATTCACCAATACACAGGTCAATGCTACAATATGCTTCTCCTTGTTCATAAATAAGTTCATAAACACTCAACATCTGGAGCATTTCCTATGCCACCAGGGGTTATGGTAAAATATATAAGATACATTACTGCTATTACTATTACTACTATAAAAGTAGTCCCACTCAAAGGGGAGGGACATCTCTATCCTTTGGTGTGATTACAAACAAGAATGAGGAACTGTTTTGCTGTACCTCATCCTGTGCTTCTGCAGCTGAGCACTTGGTACCTGACAAAGGCTAAAATCAGGTACTTGATCCACAGAAGGTAAATGGGGTTTGTTTTATTCCTAACATAGCTTTAGCCTAATCTGTACCCATAAATCCAGGTCCTTTTGCACTATGCTTAGAACCACAGCATCTTATGCATTCAAAAAAGTTGTGTTACTTATCCCATTTTCCAGCTTGGACCCATAGCAATATGGGAAAGTAATGCTGCCACAAAGCTCAGTCTGGCATATTTAACACCAGGCTGCCTTTCCCCTCGTGGTTTTCAATTAGGGATCTAGGAAAGCAGGTGCTTTCTGCTGCTTGATGGCTGTTTTCGGGCCCTGTAACAGGGACATATCCCCTTTTCCTGCGCAGTGCCCTGAGCTGCCCCTTACCACTGCACAGGGGTGTTTTATACCCGTGGTTTGGGTAATACCCCAAGGCCTTTTAGAGTGAAAGGTGCCAGGTGCTTTTGCTCTATGGGAAAATTTCCTCAAGTTTTCCTATTCACTGAATACTTCTGGTGTGGAAGCTGTAAGCAAGGATAAGAAGCCACATTTCAAGCCCCTGGATTTGAACAGGGCTCTCAGAGGTAGGTTTGGATTGAAATGACACCTGACTCAAAGATCCAAGATTTAGGGATAAGTTTCTACCTAGGGCCAAACATGAGCACGGTTCCTGCAGTGTTGCTGGGAGCTAAAACTGGGTCTTAGACTCAAACCTTATAGGAACTCAGTGTAGAAGCAAATCTGAGCGGGGCTCCTAAAGGAGGTAGAGATGTAATGGGGAAAACCCTAGGTGACACACAACGTGGCTAGGAGGAGTCAGGCTAGAAATTCACTGAGAAAACATGTTCACAGATAGTCTGTATAGACAGTCTAGAAAGCTCAAGAGAACAGGTATATTTTCAAAATTTCATTAGCGCTTCTGATTTTGGCCCCAGTCTGCAGAAAGAAATGTTTTACATTCCAGGTTGCTTCAAGATCAGTACATCTTTCAGCGTACATTTTCCACCTCAGATTTAATCCTATATTAACCTGAACTCATTTACCTGTAACCCATAACAATGCTTCAGACTAACAGAAGCTTAGGAAGAAAAGGAATCCTGGAGATACAAACAGGGACAAAAGATCCCTGTGGAATCTTTTGTGGAGAAGTGAAGATCTGCAAAAGTCCCTGCAGTCCATGTCTCAGTCCTGTGGCTTTCCTAAGAGCTGAGAAGGGCCTATAGATGACCATCAAGCTCATCTTACTTAGACCTATAACCCCTGGGCTCTGAAAGAGCTTTGTGCTGATGCAGCTCAGGCTTCTAGGACACCACATTAAAGGCAAGCGAACAGACTAATCAGGAAAACTTTAAAAAGATAAGAATAAAAATATGTGCCTCTACTTTCACTGAACAGCTGAACACAAAACCGCGCAGTTGGATGCACGAATGCGGATGACCACAGGCCCTATATGTGCGTATGCGACAGCAGAATGAGCCCCCATGGGCTGCCATGACCACCGTATAACCCACGCCGCCCTACGATCTTTATTCCTATACTCCCTACGCAAGCACTGCTTGAAGAAATCTCTGCCAACAAAGTCCCACTGTGAACTCCCTGAGTTTTAACCCATGGGGTGACCTTAACGAAGTTCAACCTGGTGCATGCAAGATGTTCTGGGAAGATTCCCCTCCCTGGCCCGCAGGGCGGTTGCGTGCTGTCACAGGCCTTTACTAATTGGATACATCTGACCTACCGGTGTCTTTGAAAGTCCTCCAAAGGTCTGTTTCAAGAAACACATTTGGTTTCACACTGAATTTGCAGAGTGAAAGTTTTACCAGCTGGAACATTCTGAACCAAAGCTGATCTTTCCATAATGAACGAATCATATATTGGATCCAGATCCCTCCTGGTTTCAGCTTTCCTCTCAACTTATCCCGCTTATTACCTTTTGGGGGGAGAAGAATGGAAACTGCAAAGAACTTAAATCCACGGTCTTGGTGAGGGACTTATTAAAAAATAAACAAGCAATGATTCTGTCTTCTTGCCTAAAGGTGCTTTTTATATCTTTGACAGCTTTTCAGTAAATTTCAAGCCAAAGTAAACTGCAATTAAATTAGATACTCTGAGTGTGAATGGCAAAGTGCACCCAAAGCAGAGGCTCTGCTAGCAAAACAAACAACAATCACTGTCATTTTAACTTTTTTCTTTAAAGAGTCTCTTCTAAAGCTACCTGAAGCTACTGCAAAGCCTCCCATTGAATTCAGAAGGCTTTTTCCAGGTACATTTTTCTCTTCCAAGATCTTTATGCATATCATGTAGGAAGCAAATGGCATTGTCCTGGTTATTAGGAGAAAGACTGAGGCACAGAAAGGTGAGTTCAGGGAAACTTATTAACAGAGTCGGTAATAAAATCTCTTCCTCCCAAACCCCAGGATAATGCCTTATCTTTCAGATCAAGATACAACCCCAGTCAGTATGCTGTTGTGCGAGAATGGATATTTTCTATTCCAATTAATTTAGACTTAGTAAAAATGAGAAGAACAGCATCCTTTGTGCCTTGGATCTATTCAGGTTGAGATTAATGACCCAGACAAGAAAACTGTATTTGAATTTCATTTATGCTACTGAGCAGCATCCTGAATAATTTGAGTTTTGCAAATTATGTAGCGAAATGATGTATCTAAAAGACGACTCTGATTACGCATATACAAACATCACTAAACATTCACATAAGTCATGCTGGCAGTAAATTCAGAGAGTCCCTGTATGGGCAACAAAGTCATATATTATAAAATGCAATATAGGTCTTTGCAACAATATTAGCTTGTTTCCAGATGGAGCTGATGAAACTACTGATGATAATGCAGAAAAGTTCAATAATATTTTTGTTCTGTATTTGAAAAGTAAAAGATCATATGCTCAGATCACATAAGGATGATAAAGTGTTCTCCAGTGCATTGCTGTGAAGAATGATAGACAACAGCTGTTAGGGATAAACAAATTTAAGCTGCAAACCCTAGATAACATGCTCTGAAGTCCTTAAAGAGCTGTCTGGGAAATCTTTGCCCTGCTAGCATTCATATTTAATAACACTGACAATGCCAACAAAAATCCAGGGGTCTTGAAATGATCTAATCATGTGCCAGCATTTAAAAAAAAAGAGATAGAGTAGAAATAGTCTGACAGCAATCCCAGACTAGGAAACAGAGGGGATGACATGGGAGTCAAATGCTACAAAAACAGAAAGGAGGGAATCAGTGCCAGTCAACAGAGTTTCTTGGGAAAAAAAAAAAGACCTTGTCAAATGTCATTTAATTTTTTGATGAACTTATAAATGCAATTAATAGCAGTAGCTTCCCAGAGGTGGTAGGTCCTAATAAGACATCACTAGACACTGCACAGCACTCCCTGGAAGAATGAGCATTATGAAGCAGCTACAGAGAAGATGTGAAATGGTTGAGGGACCAGCTTACTGACAGGCTCTAATGAAGGTGACACAGAGTGGAAGTAATTCTGGTTGAGCTCCACAGGGACCTCCTTCATGCCTGACACTTTCTAGCATTTTTTCTCCGGTGATCTGGACAAAAAGGGAATATTGCTGCTGACAAAATTTGCAGATGACAATAACAGCTGGGTTCTCTCCAAGTTTCATCCAGCTTGTGGAAGGGATGGGCGAGGAGGAGGAACACAGAGGCAAGACCACACTGAACTGATGAAAAACTGTAATTACACTGAACCAACCCCATGCAACTTTTCTTAATTAGCCTGGGCCAGATTCTCCTTGGTTTTGAGAGGGAGCCTGCTTCCCACATGGAGCACTCTTTTGCACCTAAATGAAGTCACTGGCACCCAGCAAACAGCACCATAGTTGCTTGATGAGTGTTTTGGGTTTTTGTTTTTGTTGTTTTGTTGTTGTTGTTGTTGTTGTTGTTTTTCTCTTGCAGAGACAACAACAGTGCTCATTCGCTATTTTTGGTTACTGTGCCGCGTCTGGTGAAGCAGCCCCTTGGTGCAGGCTGTTCCCTCTCCCAGAGGTGTTCCTGGTAGACATGGACTATAAGAACCATAGATCGAGGTTAACATTTGTTTCCATTAAAAAAAAAAAAGGAAAAAAAGGAAGAAAGAAAAAAGAAGAATACAAAAGAAAGCCACTGGAGTGGCTCCGTGGCAGGGGTCGTGCTGCCAGAGTGCAGCCCCACGTGGCAGTGCTGTCCCAGCAAGGGTGTTTGCTCACTGGTGCCAGAAGCCAAGTTTTTTCCCGGATTTTTTTGTTCTTGGTGCTTGCAGCCAAGCTGTGCACCATCCCGCTCTAATGGCATGTATGGAAATCACACAGTCCTGGCAATGCTTGAAACCTCAGTATCTGGAGGAGCTTCAACGGGAGCACCATGGCCGGGGCCAAGTCCCATTTGCAGCTGATGAGGTATCCAGGTGGCGAGCAGGCAGGACTCGCGAGCTCTAGTGCAGGTGATCGGGGGCATTGCTGAAGAGTTACGAACCACGGCTTGCAAGATGCATGGGAGGCAGGGAACTTGGCAGCTCATATATCCTCCTTGGCCTGGGGAGCCAAGAGCAAAAGGAACCATGGCCTGAAAAGTGCTGGTGTGCACCAAGGGAGAGGCAGAGATAGCGCTGAGTGCTCTGTTTGTGCTAAGCTGAGCAACCCCTAAACCATCATTTGGTTCCTCAGCATGAAAGAGCTGTCCCTTCAGCAGCAGCACGGGCCAGTGTCTGCTTTCTCCTCACTCACACTGCTCCAATTTTAGTGCATCAGAGAAAAAGCTTATGAATGTGAATAACCTAATGAGTATTTGCTATGTAGCTTACATAATAGAGAGTCCTCTTCTTAAAATTAGAAGGAAAAGAAGCCTTTCTTTAGGAAGAGAAAACCCTTTTCCCTCTCCCTCATAGTGTCTAAACCAAGGAGAGTACAGCTGGGAACAATCAAACAAAATTTGGATATGATTTCTTTAATGTACCTACAAATTTAGAAAGAAAAAAAAAGAAATGTTTTAGGATGAGAAAATCCTTCTGATTTCTAAATCTGATCTGATTTCTAAATATAGGAAGAAAAACATGAAAGGGATGAATGCTTTCTATTTATGAACATCTCAGCATAGTGTTCCTGGGAGTAATAGGAGGGGTTTGTTGTTGTTGTTTTTTCCTGATGCATTATTTAAATGCTGCCATATTTATTAATATTTCCCAATTGGCCTAAGCCCCATGCACATCATTACAAAGGGAAACAATAAACAACTGTACATTTAGCAAATTCAACATCCACCAAGAGGAAGCATTTATTGTGTGGCAGGATTAGCTGCATACGCTGCTTCTCAGTGAGTTCAGTGATATCGAGCACTTAGGAAAGCCCTGGAGACCCCCAAGGCCCCTGGTCTCCTACCCTGCCTAGCAGATAACTGTGCGGAAGGGAAATTGGTGAGCAAACATGAAAGGAGTGGGGGGAAATGAACTGCTTGCCATGCTCTGGAATAGCAAATATCCAAATAATCAGTGCGTCCCACCTGCCCTGGTGTCCTGCGAAGCTCATTGAGATTCAGAGCGAAACCCGGCCAGCACTGCCAGGCCTGGGCATCCCGGCGCAGGGGACGGGCAGCTCGGAGCGAGCACCTGCTTCCTTCTGGGATCGGATCCAGCGAACGCCCACCGCCGCAGCCACCCAGACAGAAAAGCCCCTTCATGGCACCAGATGAGCTCATCTATGGGAGAAAAAGGGAACATTCAAGCAGAGGAGTCTGGATCAGCACCAAACTTGTTAAAAACCTGCCAAGAATGAAGCCACCCCACTTTCTTATGATGCACAAGATGAAGTGTGGGGGGAGGAGAAGGGGATGAATTGCTCCTGTCCCTTCCCAGGAGTTCCTCGTGGTCACAAGAAGTGCAGGACAGGAACAAATGTCCTCTTCGGCTGTGGCTGGATTTAAGGCTCAGCCCCTATCCATGGGACTTTGCAGCATAATGGGGCAATTCCTGATCCACTCGTGCCACTAGTTGAAACCTAGGGAAAAGAGATCACCCCATTTACCAAAAGCCAAACACTGATTTCCAGGGTGAAGTCCCCCATGGTCCCCCAAGAACAATGTCTTCACTCTGTCCCCACATTGTCCACGAGCAAAAAGTGCTGTGAGTCAATCTGGGAAGCAGCTCTGCTAGCACAAGGCACAGAGGTGCTGTCAGATTTAGGACTAGGTAGACACATCATCTCTAGTGTGCTGGATGCTGCGACCGTTTAACTGAATCTCTGTTATGCCCAGGGTAAAGCTTCTTTTACCAGTGGGAAAATATATGTCTACACATCAAATTGTATTCTAGCAGATGAATCACAGCTTTGGAAATGCCTCTCTTAAATGTTTTTCTGCCCTTCTCAATGATGATTAAGTATTGAAATATTACTATTTAGCACTTCTAGCAAAGGCCACAACTTTATAGCATTTTTTTTTCAATGTTTTTAAAGGGGAAAACCTCTACACATTTCCCAGTGAGGTGTGTAGCCTAAACAAAGCAATTAATGAGAGCCTTGATATTGGGTTTTCTTAGCTACTATTTGGAAGGCTCTCAGAAGTAGTCCATGGTCTCCCATGGCTTTGGAGAGCATGGCTGCAAATCTGCAGGAACATTCCTCAAGCAACTTCAGCAGGAGTTTGTTTTAGAGTTCAGCTTACAAGGTCATATTCACTGATCTAGCAAGACTGGTATCCTGACTTGTCTGCTTATGGGCTTGATGGGGTAGCAAATTTCTTACAGGCTGTAGAGGAGAGGTAGGTAGTGCAGTCCTGGAGACAGGCGTGAGGGAGCTGGGGGAGCTGGCACAACTTAGATCCTAAACCCACCTCCAAGTGAAGTCCTGAAGCTGTAAACCTTCTGCCACCTTTCAACAGAGGCTCTACTCTGCAGTTTCTGTGGACAAATAGCACCTACCTGTAGAGGAAAGCACAAAAGGGAAATCTCATTGTTAGCAAAGTGCTTTGCAATCGTATTTAAAAGTGCTCTGAGATGGTCTGAGAGATGCAAATGATCATTAGCCTCTAGTCTTTGTGTTCCTGCAATTCTCTTGAAGAGAAAAAATTTGCATGAGAATCAGATTGTTGCTCTAGCCATGTCTGTTCATTTGGATGACTTGCTTTCAAGGGAATGATGCTTATCTGGTCCATCAATTGTTAAACAGGGCTTTAAAAAAATTTCCTCCCTCCCTTTGTCTAAACGAGGGTATCGATTATCCACAGCTCACTGCCAATTAACACAGAAAGATCTGAGTTAGCCTTGGCTCAGCCCCCTGGTGTTACACTCCACTGCACTAAACCGATTCCTCATAACCCTCCTATT
Organism: Tinamus guttatus; assembly: GCF_059628265.1. Classification (NCBI taxonomy): domain Eukaryota; kingdom Metazoa; phylum Chordata; class Aves; order Tinamiformes; family Tinamidae; genus Tinamus; species Tinamus guttatus. The sequence continues at coordinate 2,638,607 of NW_028289135.1, read as the reverse complement.
TCCCGAAAGAGCCGAAAGAGCAGTGGCCGTAGAAGTCCAAAGTTGTGTTTTCCTCAAACTCGCTCAAATCTGTGGGTACCAGGTGGCACATGGCAATGCCAGATTTTCTGCCTGTGCAGTTTTAGCATAAGACATCCATATTTTTAAATATGTCTCATACAAAACCTTGGTCAATGTCTTTAGAGCACGAGTGGGCTTCTGATGATGTCAGTGTCACAACATAAGCCCTGTGGGCCCATCGTCATCCATAAATACTGGTTGTGTCACAGTGTGCCAGGATTTCTCAGTGCAAACACAGGGATAGATCTGTCCCTGACTTCAGGTCACTGATCTGCAGGAACCTGGGAATTTGTCTGCTGTTCGCAGAGGAGGACTGAGCAAAGGACATTCCTGCCTCAGCTAAGAACTGATCTGAGATGTTCAGAAGCTTCGGCCAGATCATGCTCTTCCTCTAAACCTGCCTTCATTAGTTGTGTTCCTTACATCCTAGCTCTCCATCTTTGCAGGGCAACAGTCTTGTCTAGAGTTTGTATGTGAGTTGCTCTCATTAATCTTTAAAAGACTTTGGTTTACTTTGGATCAGAAATTGCTTTACTAGGTTCTGTTGCTACATTTGCACAAACACGATCAGGGTTGATTTTTGAAATTTTATTTTTAAATATTTGTGCCAAAAATTTGTATACTAAAGCTGTGTACCTCGTAGACAGAGTTCCAAGGAACTGCATGCAGCAGTTGAAAAAAACAACTTGTTTTCAAAACAGCTTTTATAGTGGTAACAACAAGGCTTTAACTGTAGCAGCACTAAGGCCACCAGTACCAGAAGCAGTACAACATTATTACCTTCCCTACTTGTGAAATGATGCTCCAACACTCTGCCTGATTGACCAGCCATTGCGCCCTGACACTGGATTTTACACCAGCTTAAAATTTCTCTAACAAAAAGTCTGATTTTGTCCTTTTCTTTTTCTACTTAGGAAAGTAGATTTAACTGAAAACTGCTTGTGAGAGGTTCAGCCCCCAGGGCAAGGAAGGTGAGATAATAAAGATTTTTGTAAAAGCTTGTATCCATGATATTATGGAAGTTGTGATGCATGTGGTAGCAGTGGCCTTTGCGCTGACAGAGTTCAGGCAAAGCACTCATTCATCACTCTCTTAGAGCAATTTCATGTTGGGAAATATCCAGGGGGACGGTGAATCAGCCAGAACACTAGATTGCCACTCAGCACGCAAATGAGGTAAATAAGGGCAAATTTAAACAATGAAAGAGGTTTTGAATGTCATAGGTTGGTGATCATCCAGAGTCTTCCAGTTAAAGAGCAGGAGTAAACTCACTTCACCCACATTTACATATCAGTAGTGTTACATCTCATCTTATCCTTTGGGCTCTCTCCAGAGTGGAGGCAGAAGGGGACACTTGTTAAGTGTGATTCATCTGCCTGATGTTAGAGGTGGGTCCTTGGCTGCAGTGACTTGTGCACAGAAATGCCTGTTTGGTAACTATAGCTCAGCTGCAAATATCTATGTTAAGTCCATCTGAAGAGCAGTGAGTGAATCCGAGCAGAGTTATCTTTTTAAAGGAGGACTCCAGATACTATCACATTGGCGAACGTTGCTTGGTGGCATTCTGTGCCACATGTTATAACAGTGGTGCTATATCTTTGTCTTAAAATCTGTGAAAACAATATACTTTTAAAAACATGTAATATATAGATATTTTTGATGAATTCATTTTGGTAGTGATCATAATTGTTCTGCATATCTCCAAAGAATCTATAAGCTTGTGCCTAACAAGACCTATGCCTCTGCATTGATCTTGGTCGGTTATAAAAGTACACTGGTTTAAGCTTCTTGTGTGATCAGTGAGCAGAAGTAGTACCCTGTGGCTTGTGTGGTCTGCCACTAGTGAGTGACACAGCTCATTGCTTAGTATTGAAAAGGCAGACATGTTTCATAAACTCAGGAAATTCAACAATGCAAAGTCAGTCCATAGGTAAATCCAGTTGGACACTGGACAGCATCCAATGTGTTAAACTGTAGAGATGGCCAAACAATAGAGCTGGGCATTGGAACGAGCTTCTTTGGCAGGATGGATATACTTGGGGCTATAGGAACACTATCCTATAGTCACTGCTAAGAGATGGGTGCCTTAAAATATAATGTCTTTAGGATGTGGAAGCACATGCATCCCTCAGAAAGAGTGTGGCGGTAGGTGCCCATCTGAAGGCAAGCGTGAACATCAGTCATAGCAGCTGGCTGTGGGCAGCAGGTTAATCATCGCTTCCGTGTTTAAAGCAGGTCATCCCTGCTGCTCTTGTGTAGGCTTGGAAGGACTGGTAGCAAAGTGAATGATTCCCCCAGGCATCGCACAGGAGAACAACACCGCCTGAAAGCAGCCAGGAAAGGCAACAGGAAATTTTGTCCCTAGCCTCCACAGGACTGAGCGTTGGCTCCGAGCAACCAATGTTACTGCGAATACTTGCTAGATTTATTTACGCCCATGGCATAAATAGCTCTCCCTCTCCAGAGGACACGTAACGCCCCTGGAATTTGGCGTGCGGCAGTCTCAGGAAACACCAGGCACCTGTGCACAGGTACACGTGTGCACGGCCACGATGCAGCCACCCGTGCGCGGCAGCACCTCCGGCACCGGCCTCTCCCGTTCCCGGAGCTCCCAGCTGCCCGTCCTGCCTGCCACAAACCACACGACATGCCCTGTCCCTACCACCACTTTGGGGAAAAAAAAAGGCATTTTGTTAGAAGGCAAAAAGAATGGTTTGCATAGTCAGTTTGCGAACCTGGTATGTTATCAAAATATTAAAAAGCAGGTTTTCTATTTCATGAGAAAAAAAAAGAGACTTTCACAGGAGGGCTGTCATTGGAGAAGTAAGAAATTGCTTTCCTTAAGTTGCAGTCCATCTGAACTTGATGTCTTTGCCTTCACTGTTGTTATATTTCACACAGAAGGACCTGGCCCTCGTGTCCACCAAATCCAAATGGAGCATCAAAAATAAATGAGTGAGAAAAAAATATAGATACCAAAAGCACACATGGCACAAAAGGATAATTCTAGGAATGGAGATAGTGCTCCCGAAAAGAAATCATAGAATCACAGAATCATAGAATGCTTAAGGTTGGAAGGGACCTCTAGAGATCATCTAGTCCAACCCCCCTGCACACGCAGGGTCACCTAGAGCACGTGGCACAGGACTGCATCCAAGCGGGTTTGGAAGATCTCCAGAGAAGAAATCCCAGTAATAAACATCATTGTAACAGAGGGATGACACAAGAGCTGTGCTGTCCAAGTATAAAATATTGGGCTTCGAGTGCACCCTGAAGGATGCGCCCTGGGGTCAGTACAAGTCTCTACCTCAGCTACACGTGGGCTGTGACATACGGCGTTCCTGCATGGGGAGCGTGGCACTGGCCACAGCAGCAAAGAGACGCTCCGTGCACTGCAGGTCGGCAGTGCAAACCCCCTCAGGAGCCAATGCGTCGGGCGGCCGTCGCAGAGCCGCCAGGACTGGCACGTGGTTTCCTTGCAGTCACTCTGCTAGACACATTTGCCTGTCTCACAGGGTTGAGAGCAGGGCCCAGCGCTGTGCTCGCGGTCTTCGCAGTGCCTAGCAGCAGAGAACCATGGCCCCCATTTTGGTCCCAGAGAGGTATCACGACAAAATGAATGCTCAGAACATCATGTATTTGTACCTGGAGTTAAGTAAGGCTGCAAAGCCACAGTTGTCTTTTTTTTTTTTTTTTCCTAGTGTGCCAGGAAGTGCTGTGTGCTGAGCTGTGCAAACCTGGCGCCTGGGTCTGCTTCCCGGGAAGCCGCGGGAGCGTTGCCGGCAAGGCATCGCAGGGAGCGGAGTCCGCCGGGAAAGCGGAGCCTCTTGGCAAGCCACCGCGTGCGCTTCGCTGAAAACGGTGCTGCTGTTGCCAAAACACACACTCAGGGCTTGGATTCAGCAGTGCTGCATCAGCAGCTCGTAATCAAGTCGATGTGGGGCTCATTGTTTATTGGAAGGAAAGAGGAGGGGGATTTGACCGGATTCAGCGCAAAGCAAATAAGCCAGCGGAGAGGGGCTGGGTCTCACGCGTGGCAGGAAATCATTTTGGCGGGTGGACTCGTGACAACCCCGATCACGACCAGCCACCCCCTCCCCATGTAGCTGAGCTGGCGGGTGTGAACAAGGGGAAGGGAAACCTGGATCAAAGTCTGGGCAGGATGTGAGGGAGGAGCGGGGAGCTTGTTTGTGCAGTGCGGGGCATGCGGAGGAGCTGTCAGCAGAGGAGTGGGGAGAAAGGAAATAGAAAGGAAATATGGAGGGAGGGGAAGAGAGATGCTATAGAATGTAATATATAAACTGCCAATCATACCCATTATGGTTTGTTCTTGGAATGTATGGCTTTCATCTTTGCTCTTTATTTCTCATGCATTTCTTCACTTTTTGGACTGGACAAAGCTGATTCCCAAAGGACAGAATATATTGGCTTTCCAGCCTCCTCTGTTACTGCCCTGGGTTCCTGGCTGAAACAATGCTGGTTATTTGCTTGTTTTGTTTTGCTTTGATTCTTGGGATTTGGACTGCTGCATCCCAAGCAGCCTGAAATATTATGGTCCTTTCATTTCGGTGCCTGCTCCAGACACTGCTGTGAGTCGTCCTGCCATGAGAAGAGGTGGCCTCCTAGGGATCAGGCACACGATGGGGATTTGCTTTTCAGCCCTTTCTGGCCTTTCCTGGGGGCTGGTGAGCACAGTGATCCTGGACCCCAGGCACTTGACAGTGGCAGAGATGAAGGGGTTGCGGGAAGACCCCGTCTTCGTCCCTTTGAGACTCTGCTGCTCTTGCACCCAGCTGCCTCTTTGGCAGTTTCCCCTCTGCCTTGCCCAGCATCACATTTAGTGGAGGAGCCACATTAGCTGCCCTTTGCATCGCCCCACACAGTGCGTGTTCTGTACGAGGGAGGAAAACTCCCTTCCTGCTTCGTGGTTCTCAGCCCTACCCACCACCCTGCATCCTTGGTGAGCTTGACAGAGGAGGCAAACGTCAAAGACGGGGGTGGCGGGGAGTAGCCTACAGTATACAGCACCTACTCGCCACAAATGGCACCTGTGCTGACAAGCAGTAGACAGAGGAATCTCAATATCACCAAGGGAGAGGCATAGATGAGGAGCCTCATGAGGCCACGTGCTCAGGATGGACCAAACTGGCCTTCAGGGGCCAGGCTGAGCTTTGGCATCATTTTCCCACATTAAGCGCAGCTCAGTCTGGTACTGCTGCGTCTTTTGGAGTCTCCTTACATGGTCCTGTTTTGTTTCTTTGTTTGTTTGACTCTCAGTTGCTGTCTGTCTTCACGGTAAAAAGCAGATTGCTTCTGAGGAGAAAGATGGTCCCCTCCAGCCCAGGTGGTGTCAGCTCTAATGGAGCCATTCAGGTGGTGGAAGCTTATCTCACTGTTGCGCCTCTTGAAGCATGAAGCACCATGACACCAACCTGACAGTGGCCAAGGGCTTTTCATTTATCATGGGGAATGCATTCTTCACCGTGTCGACTCAGCCCCCAGGGCTCCCCTGCTTGCTCCTGACACTCCTGACATGCCTCTCCGGTAATCAGCCCAATCCCACGCTCTGCTGGCGGACGGCACCTCAACGTGCTTCCTACATGAGGTCACCACTCACACGTTTAGCTGCAAGCCAGGCTGCAAAGCACCTGCCACTGAGATGACAGAGACAACTGGGGGCTCTCACGCCCCGAATTACTCACTTGTAGGTCTGCTAACTTGGAGCCTGAGCCATGCCAATGGCACCTGCAAGCAACATGCAGAGATGTCCAGGGTGGTATAGGCTGCTCAGTGCTGTCCCCAGCGTGGCAATGCAGAATGAAGGCAGCCATGAAGTGTCTTGCACCAGGTGAAACTATCAGTTTCCCAGGTTCTTCCACTGTGGGACTGCACTGGGTGGGATTGCCACCAAGGAATGAATGTAGAGTGGTTCCACTGGCCATTTTTGCATTCACAGTGCTCTGCTCCTGCTGCTCCCCTCCTCCCAGAACCTGGCATTAGCAAGCAAAAGAAGGATTGCTTTTGCCTGGGTCTGGCGGGGAATGCTGCAGGCGATGACTTTTCCTTGGAAAAGCTTTTGTGGCTAAGTGGGGCATTGGTCTCCAAGGCATGGGTGTCTTGCATGAGGAGATCTTAAGTCTTCTTTCAGCTTGCTGTAGACCCAGAAGGAGCAGCAGAAGCCTGCACAAGGCTGGCCCTCAGCAGGCATGGCTGGTTGGGGGTCACCCCAAGCTCCCTTGCAGCTTTCCTACCACACAGGGATAAACTAAGCCAATGGGCACTCCTGGGCCCAGGAACTGATGGGTCAAATACTATTCCTGTTATTGCCTTGGCAGTTTCCAATGTATGCAGCGGGGGGCAGTGAGCCTAGGATGACTTGCGTGCTTAGCTGGGGCATACCTGAGACATACCAAGGTATTGATGGGTACAGGGCAGCCTGAGCAGCTGCCCTATGGAGGCTGCCCTATGGAGGCAGCAGCTGCTGCCAAAGAGGGGACATCCGATGCAAACTTCAGGGCTGCTGCTCTGCAGTTTGCCATTATTTTCCTCGGCTTGTTTAAAGAGTTTGGAAGGCTGAAAACAGAACTCTTTGCAAGCTCTGGAAATAGTACAGTGCTGGTGCTGAATTGCTGAAGTACTTTTTAGTCTGTTTGTAATGCAGTTTCTTCACATAAAATTGATGGGAAATCTCACTGAAAATGAAAACTGATTCATTTTCATCACATAATTATTTTTGGGAAAATGATTTCTTAGCTCACTGATGACATTCAACACTTGCAGTTCTACACACCCACCAAAATATCACAAAACAGATTTTCCTAAGGACATCAGCTCTCGCTTGAGCCTTCAAGGCTTTGCCATTAGATTTCATTTCTGGAATTTGACTCTGCTGTGCTTTTTGGTTATTTTTAGCCGTTTTCTCCCCAGTTCTGACTAAAACACAGAGGGGCAGTGAAGCTACCAAGGACAAGACAAGACTCATATTTAATCCTTTGGGACCTCTGGGTTGTTTTCGCACATCAGCTCAGTCACTGCTGGATCTACTGTCTTCTGCCAGTGTGAAATGTGGGAGGGTCCACCTCCTCTATGGCACATCCAAAACCCATAGAAGCAGTCTGGCAGAACAAAGAAATCTAATAAAACACTCCTTTGCACATGTAAAAGAGGATCAGTTGTTTTCAGGTGTTTTTTTTTTTTCTCCCTAGAAAACTAACTTTCAGAGGAAAGTTAGTTAAATGGGACCCAACCAAAGCTGCCATGGTTCTCCAGAGACAGAGCTTTTGAGTGACCCACGAGGTGGGTTCTAGCTTAGGAACAAGCTTGTTTAGTTTAACTTGGCTGCATAAATGGATTAACCCCTTGTAACTTGGCTCTCTTAGGCAATTTCACACCTTTAAACAACTGCCTTTCTTTCGCTAACTTGTCTCTTTAACCTCTCTTCAGATTAAATAGTTCGGTCAGCTACATTTGCCTTTTTTTTTTTTAATTTTAGGCAAACCAATAAAGTGACAAGACTTTAATCGCCTGCTTTCTACTTAGTGATGATTAAAGCTGTTAAAGAATCCTGGCATGAGACAAGCAGGAAAAAATGTTTGCATTAAAAGCAGGCACCTCCGCTGCTATTGTACCTTTGGTTTATAGCCCACATACCAGAATTTGTGGACATCTGGAAACTAGCAGTTTCCCACCCTGCATGGCAATAGGCCTGAACTCACCGCAGGCACCTCTGTGCCCTCCGCTTTAGTCAGCGCCACTTGTGAGCACATGAAATATCACAGGGCCTTTGGAAGGGCAGCCCGCCTTCCTTTTCGTGGTGCCCGGCCCTGGCTCCCACCAACCCATCCACATTCAGTGTCTCTCTGGCAGAGCCTCACCACTCCTGCCTCTTCCTGTCCTGGAAGCGGGATGCAGGCTGCTTCCAGTCGGGAACATCCCCTGGCACAGGATGGCATTGCAGTGGGTGAGTTACACAGTTGTGGTTCTGTCGTCTTGGCCTGGCTGTGCATAGATTGACTTCCACTGTGCCAAGCCTTAAAGCCGGATCGCCAGCGGTAACTCATACACCTGTTAGTGGTAAAAAGCTTTGATATTTTCATTGGAAAGCCACTGGATTTCATTTTGTGGTTGGTTTCTGTGCTTTCACTGTCAATGTGTTATCACCCTTTTAGCACCAACTTTCCACTTAAATCATACACCAGGTACTGTGCTGTACCTGGAGCTGTTGTGAGGTTTTTATTGTCACCAACCACAGGCGCTTGGCACGAAGCATGCAAGTTAGACAACGGCTGTGCATTTAGCCCATGTCCCAGGCCAACTGTCTGAGATGCAGCCCTTGAAAGCCTGCGGATGAAAGATGCTTCATAAAAATGAATAGACGTGGCAAAGAATATTCATTTATTTGGTAGCCCTAGAGAATCTGTAGGCAAGGACCAAGGTCCCCACTGTGCTGGGTGATACATATGAATAGCAAAACCATCATTTCCATTTTGCCCTTTCACAGGAATATGAATTAGATCTGCCTTTCCACAGTAATTTCCCTGACATGCTTGAAATGCAGATGCCTGGGTTTCTCTTTGCTCCTAGCTTGGAAAATGCCACTTGTGTCTCTATTTCAATGATAATTTTGTCTGTTTTTTGCTTACTAGTCAAAATATTAAGAACAAACTCATTTTTTTAAATCTATTTACCACACAAAGATTCAAGTTGTAAGATATTGAAAAATGATCAAATCTTTACAGGGAAGGTTCCACCACAAAATCCAGTTAAGATAAATAAAATAAAATAAAATAAAATAAAATAAAATAAAATAAAATAAAATAAAATAAAATAAAATAAAATAAAATAAAATAAGTACATGGCATTTTTTTTGTGCTTTGTAAGAAAAGCAAGCTCATACTTCTGACGTTTGTGCTGTAGGACCCATGATTTTAATGATCTTCTTTTCCTTGTATTGACTCCTTAGGTTTTTTTTTTTTTAATGTAAGTGCTGTGTTCCTTGGCACATTTAACAGTCAAAACTAGTTCTTCAAACGTGCTTTGGAGAGAGAAAAGGAGAGAATGGGCTTTTTGTATCACTTGATGGATGTCTTTGGCATTTTGAACAGCAAACACCATAAATCATGTCAGCAATACAGCCAGGATTCAAACCCAAATCCGCTGGAGCCCTAGGCCCAAATATGAGGCACTAGAGGAGAGTAGTCCTCTAAGCTTATTTTGCAGAACACGACAGGGGATGTGAAGAACTAATGGATGGCGGGCTTGGCCCAAGCATCAAAAAACACTGATACCTATGGGCAAAGGATGAGAAATCAGACTGTTGTATGCAAATACTTCTTGCAATCAATGGCAAAGCTCCCATTCTCCCACTTTCTGCCTGTCAGTCTTTCTGTCTGCAAGCTTTGACCTCACTGGCCCATTTCAGACCAGTTTAACACAGGTATCAGAGCATTTGCCTTACTGTGGGCTTTGTGGAAACGGGTGGGTGGAAAGGACTAAATGTGCTGCTCTGCTAAGGCTGCAGTGCAAGGCAGATAAATAAATACTTGCTGTTTGTTAATGCTACTGAAAGATTCAAAGAGTCACTCCTTGCCCTTGAGAAGGTGAATTTAGGTGAAAGCAGTGGAATCAGTTAAGTCACTGGATTGTTTTAAGTACCTGCTGTATGGAAGGTACGGGCGGACAGTGTCCATCATCGCAGGGCAAGCAGTGGACACACCAGTATTAGGGAAGTCTAATGTTCTTGTTACTATAAACTACTCCCATCAGGTGCAGATGCCAAGGTGTATGTGTAGGCACTTAACTACAGCCCAGCAAAATCATTTCAGGAACTTTGCTGAAGGAGCTGCTCTGCTCCACTGAGCGAGGTGCTGCTGGGTTATAGAAAAAGGTTTCTTAGACACTTTCTGCTCTCACTCACGCTTCAGAGCAGAGAGGCCATCCTGGTAGAATTTTAGACCCACGCTTTACATTTTCTTTTATTAACTGATAGAAACAACGTTAAAACAGTACTGAACACCTTGATTTAATGGCCTGAGTCTTCAAGAAGACACTAGAGCTACCACAACCTTGACTATAATTGAATTAATAGCAACATTAATAGCAATTGGGCCATTAAACCCACTACATTACACTAATTACAAACCTCGTTTCCTTTTCTAAAAAAATGTCAGGGATTTTAAGGCTTCCTAAAGGGCTGTCAGTTCAGTTTAACATCTGCTTTTCTTTCCTTAACTCTGAAAAAGCAAGTTGACTTTATTAATACCTCAGCTGATGGAACAGGGTGTTCTCTCAGCGCAGGGCACCGTGCACGCCGTGCGCCCCAGATATGTGCCTAGGGTATTACACTCTCCTTAGCGTCCTCTGGCCCATGATATGTCAATACCTTCCCCCCTAAAGGCACTCGAACAGGCATGCAGGTTGGAGGGGATAAGCTCCCTCCAAGCCATTTCTCGTAGCTGCCCCAGCTCCCCTCTTCCAGGAACTGCCTTTTGTAGGGCCCACAACGTGCACTTCTGAAGCAACTGTTTTGGGTGGAATTATCCTTTAATACAGCAATGTAGATAAGTGGAAATAGTGGTGCAATACAGATCTTCCATATTGAAGACGGCTCCCGTCTCCAGTTTCTTCATTGCACTTCAGCATTATTTACTCTGACATGACACAGCCTGCCAAGATAAGATATTTTCAGTGAGGTGAGATATGCATTACCTCCAGAGGACTTTGCACCTCCCTGGAATTTTATCCTCCAAACACCACCACAACAGAGCTATTTTTGAGATTTTTAAAGCATCCAGTTAATGTTGTTTTTCATGTTCTTGTTTTTTTGACTTCTGGCTGAGGATAGAAATCTAAGTGCTGAAATATATTAAAAAAGGCTGTTTGCACTGTTTATACGAGATTTCCAGCCCAATTTTTCAGATCAAAGGGGTGCAGGTATTTCTGTATTATGTTCATAAGGGGAATGCATAGGGAATCAGAATCACTTTTATTTTGGAGAACAATGAAATAACCAAACAGCTTGGCAGCTCTCCTGCAGCCAAGCCAGTCACCTTAGAAAATTCTAGGTTCACTGCATAATGGTTGAACAGTTTCATTTGCTGTCATATCTTATAAACAACTGATGGCTTTTAGAAGCTCTTCTACCAAAAGGTCAAATCCTCATCTGACTGAAATTAATTTCCAGACAATGAAACGTAGACAGTTTATGACATCTGATGGTCTCAGTCACAGCACTCATGCCAATAATTGCCATAAATGTGCCTTCTATTAAATACAAAGTTTTGTTAAAAGAACAGCAGCAGAGATAGAAATAAATGTGATGATTTTTAAACTCATGTAGTACTTTCCTAATCATTTTTCAGTAAATATCCTTTGGATGAAGTGGCATTGCTTTTGGCGAGGCTGCTGCCTTTGCACAGTATCTTGTTGTACTTGCATCATTAACACTAACAGTCACTGGGAACTGTGGAATCAGAGTTTGATTTGTAGTGAATTAATAGGTCCACTCAACACATATGGACTGCTCATGGGTCATGGGTACGCAAGAACACTACTGTTTAGCATCCAGCCTCATCTCATCCTAACCAGGAAAACCAATCGTACAGACTAAATGAACACCTCTCTTTTGTCCACTTGGAGATGCTAAATTGTGTGTTTGATTTGCTACAGCTTCCTTTGATTGCTTTTCTTAAAAGGTTTTTCTTTGGTCGAGATGGAAAGGAAACAAAAGGAGGGACGTAGGAATAAAAAGCTGGAGGAATGTAGGCATCTATTAATAAAACATGTTAGAGAATGTTTGAAAATCTCCCTTTTTCTCCCTGGTCCCTGTACATCTCCACTCTGGCCAGAAAGAGCATCATGCATGGCCAAAAGTCATGGCCAAAGTTTGCTAAAAAGAGGCACCCAGCGCTCCTACCTTCACAAAGGCAATGAGGCTCTTTCACCCTCTGGGAGAGTCACCTGCTGGCAGCAGCTCTCTGTCCTCCTGCATCCATCCTGCTGCGTGGGCTCAGGGCACATACGCAAGTTCCCACACAAGATTTCAATTTATGGATTTCTGTCCTAAAGGCAGAAAGTGCTGCCTACTGAGCCCCTCCAACCACCAGAAAGAGATGAACAAAAACAACAAAAAAGGACACATTACATTCCAGCTTGCTTGCAAAAAGATCCCACATTGTGCGGCCTCTGAATTAAGCACCTCTCGGAGAAGCAACTGTCCTATTAGCATAATGTATAAAATTAAAACATGGGGCTCTTCCCATGGAATGCTTTATTGTGTGCATGCTTCGTTTTTAATATTCATGGTTAGCTCTTTTTACAACATCCTTTTGACAGAAGAGAGGCCCCAAGATAAGCTGTTGGGATAGTGGTTGTCCTGGAAACAGAAAGATCCACTTATTTTTAGCCCAGAAGTCATTCACTTAAACAAACTACATTAAAGGAACATTGTGATTATGACACAACAGAGAAAAGAAGCGTGGCATATTTACAGTCGCTGTGACCGTGCGATGCCTCAGTCCATGGTCGCTGCCAGCACTTGCGCTTCTGCGCTGGCAGAACCTCCTTTTCTTTGAGGCGATGGCGAAGCCTAGGGCTGGCCAAAGTTGGGTCGCAATGCGAGAGCAGAGCGTTGGCCCCTCCGCTCCACCAGCCCGTAGCTGCTGCCAGAGGGAAATGGGTGCTCCCTCCAAGCAAACGGGATTCCCCCATGCTCCAAAGTGCAGCACACATCACACAAGGGCGTAATTTTTCAGCTAAGTATCCTCCCAAGAATGTACAGATCAGAAAGATAGGCCTTGAAGTATGGGTAACCGGGGCAAAAAAAGGGAGGTGCTGGTGATGTCTCTGTCCTTCCCTTCTAACACTGAGTATTGCAAGTCCATGCTAAGCATGACCCTAGTGACCATCAGATCCCAGGAAGCCTGGGAGCTCCATCCAGAGGAGACTCCTTAGGGCTTCATCACTACTGGGTGATCATGGCCTTGAACACATCCTAGATAATGCACATCTTCTTAAAAGTTATTGGAAATTTTGCCACTTTGAAAGAGAAAGAAAAGAAAAATGAGAAGAGAAAGAAAAAATAGGTTCAAAAGAGAGAAGGGCAGAGATGGAAAAAATGGGGTTGCACCTTTGTAAGACTCTGGTATGGGGAAAAGAATGATAAATGAAGCAAGCATGTAGGGAAAGGCATTAGGGCACGTGGAGGCAGAGGGAGGGCTGGGGCCATAGAAAGCCCAGGAATATGTATACAGAGGAGACTTTTGGTAGAAAGAGGAAGAGCAAGAATGCTTTGGTGCACACAGCAAACTTGCCCTTAGCCTCATGTGTAACACGACAGCCTACCTCTGCCTGGGGCTGCCCAGTGTCTGCGACACTGTGTTTCCTTACAGAACACTGAACCTGGGTGTGGAGACATGCAGAGACAGGTAACCCAAAGCCAGCACCCTTCCAGGGAACACCCTGCAGCCTGTCCTGTGCAGAACACAGACAGCTTCAGCTACACCAGCCCAAGAAAGATGTGCATGGCCACTCCTGCAGGGTAAAAGTGGAGAGGTTCAAAGCTTTGCTGTGGTTGTGATATCTCAAAAAAAAATTATGCATATCTGAAGTTCATCCCAACCTATTCACAGCTGTGGAAAAATGACTCATTAGAAGTTCAGCATTTTCCTGGCACTGGTTAAAGTGGCTATTGTAAATCCAACAGAGCGGAGCAGCTGTTCTGGGAGTGGCTACTCTAACACAAGCCTCTTGCTTCGCTTTCAAGGAACTGCTCCCTCCCAACAACTCTGCAGACTCTTCTGAAGAAAAAGTCCTTGCTCGCTTCCTCAGTATACACCGCCCCAGCTCTCCTGGGCTGTCAGCTAGAGGAAAAGAGGGGAGCTCCTGTAAACAGAGACAGCTGGTGAGGAGGTGGGAAGAGGCACAGGGTTTTCTGATCACTGCACACAGATCTGAGGGGCTCTGACAATGCCCCCTTAACACACTGTATTGCCTTATGTGGTAAACACGATGCCAGCAGAGATTAGATTTCACATCCATCATAGCACTAATGAGATCTTAATGCTTCAGATTATTTTGCTTTACCTTTCAGAGGATGCTTTTGGTACCATAAAGAACGGGCGGTTTGCTCTCAGCAGGACAGGCTGCCAGTGACTCCGTCGCATGCTGTGACAGCTCGACTGCCTGTGGTGGCTGAGGAGGTTACCCGTCAGCCTTACGGGAGGAAGTCCCGTGCTCCAAATCCTCTCCATGCTTTGCTGCCACACAGCACTACTTGTGCTACCGCCCCAGAGAGGGGTCACAGACCTACCCATCACTCACCTCCAAACACTGCCTGAAAATCAGTCCTTACGTGATACTGCAAGTGGCGTTGCAAGAGCGATATCCTATGAATTTGTGTAGTCTTGCCAAGCGCACACCGAAAGACCTCAGTGCACGTACAAAAGATTGACCTGTATGTTAATCTAGTGCCTATCCACCCACCAACTCCGCCTTCCTAAAGTAAGTTATCTGTAGTCCAAGCATTCCTCTTTTTCTTCCCCAGAATGTGTTTCTGGGTGCCAAAGGCACTAAGCAAAGCCAAACCACCAGAGCGAAGCTGTCTCATTTTGTGGCTACAGCTATTTGTTCAAGATGCTTTTTCTTTCTTTTTTTTTTTTTTAATAACAAATGGCTCTCATTTTAAAACATGAATTTCTGGGCAATTTCTCCGCTCTCCAGCTTTTTTTTTTTTCTTTGTGTGTGTGTGTTTGTAGTCTCTGCCCTTCAGAAAACTTGATTTGGGATTCTTTCTGCTTTCTTTTTCTCCTTGTCTCACTCTTCTCTACTTTGCCAGAGGGAGCTGAGGGAAGAAAAGGAGGGAAATAAATAGGAAATTTCAGGAAAAAAAAAAGGGCACTCTCCCCAGTATTTTATTAAGATCACTAAATATTTTAATTGATTTCTCTAAATTAATGCCCTGTTGTATTCTATTGTTCTTTCTTTTTCATGACGATAGCTCCTCCCTTCCCATTTTTACCACTTGAGCTCCAATGACCCAAGGTTGATGACAGTCAGCTCTGTCGGTTCCAGCTGTGCCATACCTGTTTTAGGGAGCAGAGCTTCCCCCAGATCCTGCCCAGGAGCTGCCTCAGCCCCAGGCATTGCCATGCACACGGGGCTTTCATACCTCCCAACAACTGTGCGAGATGGGGACGACTGTCAGTGACGACTAAGCCCAGCTGGAGTTCAACCCCTGACCTGTAAGTCCCCGGTCAATCCATTAAGCCATGAGTTCCTCCTACAATCAATTTTGTAATATCTCAGCTTTTGAGTCAAGCTTACTGAGGCAGCACTAAAACGTAAATAGGATGCATGAGGGGCCGTATTTACCCTCTGTATGCATTTGTGCAAGAAGGGATGAAGAAAAGGTGGAGCCTTCTGCTATCTAGACCTCTAGCCTAAACCCATTTACATGGGAACAAACAAGCAAACACAATATGGAAAGAAACAAGGATTCTTTCTGATGGTATCTTAACATTTTCTTCCTGTGAGTCAGAGATAAAAGCATCTGGAAGGGAGCATACAAGCTCTTTCAGATCTTCGTTTTGAGCAGCCGTGTCCAGAAGTCTTGATTTCACGCTGTGGTATTTCCAACAGGCGTGCACGGTACTGTCACCTCCTGGTTCCTTGATAAGCAGGTGTGAGCAGAGAAAGGTAAATCATGCCCGCGCGCGGACATTTCCATGGGTAGGCTAGCACCGCATTACCTCGGGAGGGGAGGTTCCTCTCTGGCATAGATCAGCCTCACTGCAAAGGACCCCGACTGTTTTCCATTTGCCAAGTCTCTAGCCAAGAGCACCGTCTCGCCAGCACAGGGTGAGGAAGAAACCCACATCGCAGAGGACATCCAGCCCGGGCACGCACGCACTGAGCACGGAGCCATGCAGTCAGGAAGGCTCCGAGCCCATCCCGAAGGCTCCAAGCTGGACACACTGCAAGGCAGCAGCACCCCAGTGCTGCAATCCCCTGCTCAGGTGGCAGCGCCACAGCTGCTGGCCACCGCCGCTCGCCCCAGCTGCCTTCAGGAACCGGGCAATTTGCCACCCCACAAGAAAACAAACACAATAAATGGGAGCCATCGCATCAGCAACCCTGGCGCAATGGAGTTACCCCGACCATATGGGAGAAATTACCTTTTCATGCCAACAGTGGTTCAAAATACACGGATCTCTCAATGGATCACAAGACAAACTTCTGTCTGATTTTTGTTATATTTTAATAACAGACATCAAAAATGCTCGGCACTTCCCGCCTTGCTAACATATTTCCTTTACATTTAAGTAGAACCAAAGACTGCTGACACTAATTATGTGTAGGAACCAAACCATGTCCTCCTCTCTCCCCAGCTCCCTCCTACTTCAGTTTGTGACCCAAATAATGTTCTCTAAAAAATGCAAGTTAGTTTTCCTTAATCCTTACATTCCAGGTTACATTTACAAGTCTTGGAGCTGAATGACTACAATATCAAGCAAAAAGCTATCAAGTCATACACATAAATATATATATATATATATATATGCATGTGTGAGTGTTCATATAGCTATATAATTCTCTGTAAAAGATACCATTTTTCAGATTATCCAGAAACTGGTCAAATGCCTGGAAAATGTTCTTTCCAAGTTTTCAGACTGGCCTCTGAAACTGCACAAACATATCTCGTCCCATTGGAGTCAGTGGAATAATTCGTGTTTGGCTTGGACTCAGTCTGCTGTGTACATATGAACACGTACGTGCAGATACTTGTCTGAGTCTGTGAGCCAGGTAGATAACTGTGGATTTGTTATTTGCATGCATGCAGCCTTGTCCAGCTGGCCCATAGCATTTGCGTAGGCCGTACAGGCAGACATAATTGCTCTATACACTCTTGATTTTCCTGCCCCATTTAGATGAAAGTTCACTCTTGCAGGCATGCTGGACTGCCCTGCTCTCAAGGGATTAATGCTTGCAGTCACATCATCTTCATTCATTGCAGAGAGGGCCCTTTAGATAGTTTTGGCTATGCTGAAACCTTGGAGCCCTTCCCAACGCCCCTCAAGTCATACCCTGGCTGAAGCCCAGGGCAAGAGCCAGGAAGCTGCACGTTCTCCCTTCATTGCTTCCCTCCCTCCTTCCCTAGGGAAGGACGCACAGCCCCAGGTCAGTGGAGAAGACGGGCCCAGAGCGCAGCCTGGCAGAGCACAGAGACCTGCCTACACATCCATTCCCCCCGGGAGAGATACAGGAGACAAATATTTGGCCCTGGGGGCCAAACTCTCCTCTGAATTGTGCTTAGGGCTGGTTGCAAGGATAAGCAATTAGGGCAATTGCCTGAGGCCTTGGACCTTGCTGGGACTCATTAGGAAGAGCTAGGGAGCAGAGCAAACAGCTAGAACAAGGGTGAAAAACAAGAGGAGGCCTTTGAATGACTCAGACTTGGGTCCTGGTCACCCCAGGCACTGCCTCCTCCCCAGGAACTCCCCATAATGCTCTGATGTCAAACAGCCTGGACAACGGGGCTCTCAGTGGGGCAAGAGCTTGGGTTTTGCTGATCCACTGAAGCCCAGCCATGTGCTGATATGTCTCAGGAGGCTTGTAGTGTACCCCAGAGCATCTCCAGGGGCACTGACATACCAGAGCTGCTTGTGGGAGTGCTGATACACTGACTACGCTTAAAAGAACATGAAAATGGGAGATAGTTTATGAAAGAGAGAAGCAAATCTATATGTGGAAAAAATCTCTTTGTAGAAAGTTGTGAGGGCCACTGCTGCTAATGGGATGAAAGAGGAGAGGGACAGCAGGCAAAAACTATCACATGCTGATCAGGGGAGGGCATGAAAGAAGCAAAACCTGTAAAATTATAACACTCAAAGTCTATATTTGTTTGCCTTTCATTTTTACTGACTAGGTTTTACCCATTGTTCCTCTTTGGCTTCTTGCAAACACCAGTAACATCAATCAACTGAGACACAGAGGATTAACTCACGGAAAATCAATTACAAACTTCGCCAGCAGTTTAAGCAGGTAAGTCAGCTTTCATGTAGGCCAACCGGTGGGGAAAACACATCACCTTTTTCTTCACTGCTTCCTTTTAGTGGTAAGATGAGAACGAAGAGCGCTTCAGACCTTATGAGCTAAGTGGCACCCCTGCTGCGCTGGGGGTGCCCATGTCACCCCATAAATGCTAAAAGCATCGAGGGGAAGCCAGAGCCATCGGGGCCACAAAAGCTGGTCTAAAGGTAAAGAAGAAAGAGAATTGAAATAATTCAGTTCTCTCTATAATGCAATACAAGTAGCTGGTGCTTTATGTGGCGGCCAGCTCCTAGATTTCTACAGTATACACGGTGAGAAAGTTAGTCCTGTTTGCTGCAATGGACTTTGCCATGCTGGGAGTGCATCTACTGGGCGACAACTAAATCGACCCAGGTCCCATCCTAAACTAAGCATAAATTCTGCGATACAGTCAGGAGCGTGTTTGGAGAACAGAGTGAATTGTTCTGAAACAATCTAAAATCCCATTCGAAACCTAGTAAGCTTTTCCCAAGGTCGCTGCGAGCAATGGCCACCCGTCTACTCATCGTCGTACAGAAAGCCGCAGGTGGTGGAGTCGTTCTCTACCAGTGCTGCTGGTGTTCCCAGTGTGAAGAAGGGAGGTGGGTGAAAAGGGAAAAATAGCGATTTGGATTCCCCTCCAGCAGATGCGAGGAGCCCGACTGGGCAGCCAGTGAGACTTGCAACAAAATGCAGTCAAAAACCAGGCCCGAGGTATCTCCACAGCCCCCTCCCCCCCTTTTTTTTCCATGAGAACAGCACAACTTCAGACCCCATGTGTTCAGCTGCTTCCTCCAGTTGGCCCACGGTGTGGCACATCTAGGGACTCAGCAATCTGTTGGCCATGCATTTTTTGAAGCGCGAACATGAGTTAATTCTCTCTAAGGAGATGAAAACCAGGAAACATTTAAATAGGACTTCCTGCCCAGTGTGAAACACAAATCCTTTTCATCATGAAAAGGTAACTGAGCTTAAACAATAGTATAATGAGACTGGTTATGCAATGAAGTTGTAGGACATCAAAGCTGCTTTTGGCTTTTAATTAAGATAACAAGGTACCTGGATTAAGGAAGCGAGTGGTAAACCACTGCCAAACTGCTCAAAGAAACACAAACACTTCCCCATTAAGTTGGTGCATGCAGCGGAGAAAATGAGACAGCATCAGAAGGCAAACTACCCAGCCTGGAGTTGAAACTGGGAAATGTCCGCCTCGAACTTCTCCACATGAGAAACCAGTTCAAGAAGGGAGTCTCGTGAATCCTACTGGATACTGCCCTTTCCCCTCTCTGTCCCTCACATACGCAGCGTGCAGACCTCGTTAAATACGCCTGGCATATGCGTGTGCATGCACATGTGCACTGCTACGTTGTCTGTACACACACCAGGCCCTGCCGCTGCTCTTCCGCACCCAGGGGCTGCCTAAAATCCAGGGTCTGGAACGTTGTTTTCCAATGAGGAAGAAAAGTCAGCGCAGGAGTGAGGTATTTTTTGGAAACAGCCTTCTTTGTTTATAAAGGAGGGACAAGCTCCTGTGTGGCACAGCAGGAATCAGGCAACAGGAGAGGCTCTGTTCCCAGCCCCACGTCCGTTTCGGCCAGGCCCCCCACCCAAAAGCCCCGTCTCTCCGGGCTTTTCCCAGGCCACACACTGTGTTTGCTGGGGCGTTTGCCCCTGCCTGCCCTGCGCTGGCTCCGCAGTTCCCCACGGAGCCCCCTCTCCTCACACCCGCACTCACCTCCTCCGCAACGGCCCCGCGCCAACGCTCCCCTTCCAGGGCTTTGCATTCCCACGGAAAACACGGCAGCCCCGTGCTCTGGGCAGGGACCTCTGTGCAGGGTGGAGGTTTAGACGAGCTCATCATTTTACCACCTTCTTCCCCAAACTGACCGCAGGGCTGCTTCTTTTTTAAGGAAAAATCTAAGAATGGGGATGCAACTGTGGTCTACATTAATAATAAAGCCTGAAAGCCTTTCAGGAAAGTCCTGGGTAGACTAGAGCTAGAACCAGTATATTTCTGTAAAAGCTCAGAGCGTTTATAGGACTGTGTTAGGAGTGCATACTGGAGCACGGCTGATGGGATGAAAGAAAGCTTGCCCTGGCTAACAGCACAGAAACGTTAGTGGTGCATGCACCATCCGTACATTTCGACAGTGGGCTTCCCACTCCTAAAAACTTTGAAATAGGTCATCAAGCTTGCAGGAATGTTATCATTTTCCATAAAATTTGATACGATTTCCCGGAACCTGTGATGCTTCAATGTAATGCATTCTTGGATATCAACAGCCATCTTGGACCCTAGGAGAATGCCCTGCAGGGGCTATGGTTTTAAACATGCATTTTGATTTATGGCAAACGGCAAGTTTCTCCTGTGGTACCCCCCAATGGGATTCAGAACATATTTCTGGACTTGATTCAATTTCCATATTCCCTTTCTCAATCCCTTTCAAAATCACGTTCACTCAGCCTTAAATTTACTTTATTCCTTACTCACACTATGACATTGGACATATTCACTGGTATAAAAACTGCTTCAGAACTCGGATGCATATGTCTTCCCTTTCATTAATGTAGCCACCTTATTTATTGAAAAACAGGGCCTGTTCCTCTTAAAAAGGGGCTATTTAAAGAGGATGCAGGACTGTCTTGCACCGAGAGCTTCATCTGCAAGCACAACCCTACCTTTGTGGTAAATACTGCTCCTTCTTTGAAGGAAACCCTCTTTGATACAAGTCCTGACTCCTAGTAGTGCAGGAGGTGTCTGCAAGGGGAATCAGGCTGTTTGTTCCTCTGCGGTCCTAGGAACAGCTGCTATCTCACATCTTTTGAATTCCACTCAGGCTTTCTGAGTTGATATAGTGTTTATTCACAGCCTGATCTGTGGCCTGCTGAAGCCAGTGGGAGCCTTTTGGTGGGCTTTGGATCTGGTTTTTACAGAGCTAGCCATAGCAATCGGTGGCTGACATCTCTTGTTTAATCACTGATGGTTGGCAGGGCAGGTCAACCTTCTTCCTGTCTTACCAGTGATCTGTAAACACCTTCTTTCATCTTGAGAGGACATTACCAATCTATAAGCTTTCTGGGGTTGCAGCCCCTCTGCTAAGAGTGTCAATAAAAAGTGGCTGCAGTGGTGGTTTAGGCAGTTGGGATATTTATCTTCTCAGATCAGAATGAAGACCTCCAGTAAGGATGAAGACCCTTCACTCGGAGTACCTCAGGACAACAAGGACCCTCTGTCCCGACATCCTAGTCACCTGCATCAAAAGCCTCTTGCCACAGTCACAGTCAGCAAGGACTGACTTTTAACTACTGGCACAGTGGTCCATATGTTATTATATATATTTTTTTCAGTTTTCAGGCATTCTGCTTCTGTCCATTACTAAAGAAGCATTGCATGCGAGCATTCAGCTAGAAAAATAAAAATAAAAAATAGAAATAAAAAAAGATCTGTATAAGATGAAAACACGGCCAAGCAAGAGAACTTCTTTTAAAAATCCCCAAAGCAACATCTTTGTGTTGCAGAATAACGCGACTTCCTGCAATCCGGGTGTCTTTGTGCAGAGCCTTGTGCATAAGCAAATCCTGGATCAGTACAGGCCACGGCATGTAATGCCAAAAAAAAAAAAAAAAAAAAAACTTCTGTTAGGCCCTAGTTTCTCTCAGTTCCCGCTTTCAAACAGTTCTTCTACACATGCCAAATATTTTTATCATCGTGCTCCTAATACCGCATTCCCCAAATTCCCCACAAATAAATCTCTTCCTCTCCAGCTAATATTTTTATTCCTACTCTCCCTCTTTTTCTCCACTTCATTCTCTTCCTATTCCATTAAATTTTTTTTCCTATTCCTGTGATATTTTTCTTCCTGTTCCTCCAATAATTCTCTTCCTATTCTACTATTAATTCTCTTGCTCTCTGGCTAATACTGCTCCTCTTTTTCCACTGTATTTGTTTTCCTCTCTTGTTAGGAATTATGTTCCTCTCCTGGTAATACTTTTCTTCCTATTTCTATAGGATTTTTTTTTAATATTCTGATAATAATTATCTGCCTATTCCCCAATAATATTCTTCCTGTTCCCTAATACTTCTCTTCCTCTCCTGCTAATAATGCTCCTCCTATTATACTCATTATTCTCTTCCCGTTTTCCTGTTAATTCTCTTCCTATTCCATTACTAATTCTACTCCAATTACTATGATAATTTTCAACTTAATCCTCTAATGATTCTTTTTATTCCGCTATTAATTCTCCTCTTCTCCAGCTAATGCTTCTCTTCTTTGCCCACTGTAGTTCTCTTCCTTTTGTTAAGGATTATCCTTCTCTCCCGCTCATGCTTTTCTTCCTATTTTGATAACCAATTTCTTACTATTCCAATAATCTGCCTATTCCTCTAAGAATTCCCTTTCTAATCCTCTAATAATTCTCCTAGTCACGCTAATACTTCTCTTCCCGTTCCCCTAACAATTCCCTTTTATATTCCTCTAATAATTTTCTTGCACTCCCGCTAATAATTCTTTGTATTCCGCTAATTATACCCTTCCTCTTCCCCTAATAATTCTCTTATTTTTCCGCTAATACATCTCTTCTATTTCCATGAGGAAAATTCTCCTAATCCCCTGATCATTTTGTTCCTATTCTGCTAAGAATTGTCTTCCTATTCTCCTAATAATTCTCTTCCTCCGCCACTAATAATTTTATTCCTCATCTCCCAGTACTTATCATTTAGTCCCATTAAAATTCTTTTTATTCCCCTAGTGCTTTCCTTCCTTTCTGGCTAATTCTTGTCCTCTTCTCCCACCAAATACTTTTCCTATTCTCCCGCTAATAATTCTCCTCTTGTTCCCCTCACGATTCTCTTCCTCTTCCCTATTAATACTCCTACTATTACACTAATTATTCTCTATTTTCCTGATAATTCTCTTTCTCCTCCGCTAATAATTTTCTTCCTATTCCACAGATAATTCTCTTCCTATTCCTCTAAAAGTTCTCTTCCTATTCTGCTACTAATTCCCTTCCTCTACAGCTGATACTTCTTTCTCCCGCTAATAATTCTGTACTTTTCACACTATAATTATCTTCCACTTGTTAAGAACCCTCTCAATCTCCCACTAATCATTTTCTTTCTTTTCTGATAGCGATTCTCTTCCTATTCCCCTAATGATTCCCTTCTAATCTTCCTAATGGTTCTCCTCCTCTCTCGCTAATAAATCTCTTCCTATTCCCCCTTATAATTGTCTTGCTATTCTCCTAATAAGTCTCTTCATATTCCCCTGATGATTTTCTTCCTGTTCCCCTAAGGATTCCCTTCCTATTCCTTTGGGCTAGTGCTCTAGAAGGCAGGGGGGCCCAAGAGAGCTGGTTAGTTTTCAAGCGGCACTTCCTCCACGCCCAGCAGCAGTGCATCCCTGTGTGTAGGAAGGGAGGCAGAGGGGGCAGGCGACCTGCGTGGATGAGCCGGGAGCTTGTGGCAATGCTCAAGCAGAAGGCAGCGGTATACAGAATGTGGAAAAAAGGACAGGCCCCCTGGGAGAAATACAGGAACGTAGTCAGGGAGTGCAGAGATGCGACAAGGAAAGCTAAGGCACGTCTGGAAGGCAAGCTGGCAAGGGACGTTAAAAATAACAAAAAAAAATTCTTCAAATACATTAACAGCAAAAGGAAGATCAGGGAGAACGTGGGTCCGCTGGAGGACGGGATGGGCACCTTGGTTACAAATAACACAGAAAAAGCAGAGTTGCTCAATGCCTTCTTTGCTTCGGTGTTTACCAAGGGCAGCCCTTTAGAGCCCCAGGCCCTAGAGGCAAGAGAAGAAGCGGGTGGAGAGGAAGACTTGCCCTGGGTAGAGGAAGATTGGGTCAGAGAGCACCTAAGGAACCTCGATACCCACAAATCCATGGGCCCTGATGGGATGCACCCCAGAGTGCTGCGGGAGCTGGCAGATGCCATAGCTAAGCCGCTCTCCATCATCTTTGAAAGATCCTGGAGAACGGGGGAGGTGCCGGAAGACTGGAAGAAGGCCAATGTCACGCCAGTCTTCAAAAAAGGCAAGAAGGAGGACCCAGGCAACTACAGGCCAGTCAGCCTCACCTCCGTCCCCGGAAAAGTGATGGAACGGCTCATACTGGCTGTTGTCTCCAGGCACATGGAGGACAAGAAGGTGCTCAAGAGTAGTCAGCATGGATTCACCAAGGGAAAATCTTGCCTGACTAACCTGATAGCCTTCTATGATGAAATGACCGGCTGGATAGACGAGGGGAGAGCGGTGGATGTCGTCTATCTCGACTTCACCAAGGCTTTTGACACCGTCCCTCACAACATCCTCCTGGGCAAGCTCCGGAAGTGTGGGATAGATGAGTGGACAGTGAGATGGATTAGGAACTGGCTGGATGGCAGGGCCCAGAGAGTGGTGATCAGCGGTGCAGAGTCTAGTTGGAGGCCTGTGGCTAGTGGGGTCCCCCAGGGGTCAGTCCTTGGTCCAGTCCTGTTCAATTTATTCATCAATGACCTGGATGAAGGCACAGAGTGCTCCCTCAGCAAGTTTGCTGATGATACCAAACTGGGAGGAGTAGCCGATACCCCAGAGGGCTGTGCTGCCATCCAGAGGGACCTGGACAGACTGGACAACTGGGCGGTGAAAAACCTCATGCAGTTCAACAAGGCCAAGTGCAAGGTCCTGCACCTGGGGAGGAATAACCCCAGACACCAGTACAGGCTGGGGACCGAGCTTGTGGAGAGCAGCTCTGCGGAGAAAGACCTGGGTGTCATGGTGGACGACAAGTTGACCATGAGGCAGCAGTGTGCCCTCGTGGCCAAAAAGGCCAATGGGATCCTGGGCTGCATTAAGAAGAGCGTCTCCAGCAGGTCGAGGGAGGTGATCCTGCCCCTCTACTCAGCCCTGGTGAGGCCGCATCTGGAGTATTGTGTCCAGTTCTGGGCTCCACAGTACAAGAGGGATGTGGAGCTGCTGGAGAGAGTCCAGCGCAGGGCTACAAGGATGATCAGGGGCCTGGAACATCTGCCCTATGAGGAGAGGCTGAGGGAGCTGGGCCTGTTCAGCCTGGAGAAGAGAAGGCTGAGAGGGGATCTAATCAGTGTATATAAATACCTCAAGGGAGGGAGTGCAGAGGACGGTCATGGTATCTTTTCAGTGGTGGCCACTGATAGGACTAGAGGAAATGGCCGGAAACTGAAACATCAAAAATTCCATAGGAACTTAAGGAAAAATTTCTTAACAGTGAGGGTGACAGAGCACTGGAACAGGCTGCCCAGAGAGGTTGTGGAGTCTCCTTCTCTGGAGATCTTCAAAACCCGCTTGGATGCAGTCCTGTGCCACGTGCTTTAGGTGTCCCTGCGTGTGCAGGGGGGTTGGACTAGATGATCTCTAGAGGTCCCTTCCAACCCTAAGCATTCTATGATTCTATGATTCTATGTGATGCTCATTAGCACGCTGGGAGCGGGGGGCACGGAGATGGGATCCAGCACCAGCCGTCCTCCCCATCCTGCTGAACAGAGCCCACCGGCAGGGCCGCATGCGCTGCCAACGGTGAGTCATTCATCACTCTGTCCTGCTTTCACAACAGCGTGATTCACTGTTTGCAAAGGAAAAGCCCTGATTGCAAACACTATCCTCCTGCGGCGCCGTTAGCCTCATTGCAACATACGGCAGGGACTCCGGGCTCCCCATGGTGCTTGCCAGGACAGTCAGTGAGCGAAGGCAGAGCATCCCCCTGCGAGCTGTGGAAACCAGGGGGCATTAGCAGGGGAGGGAGCTGCGCACACGGCTGCCCTTGCACGTCTGACATTCACCCCCTCTGCCCGCTCCGGAGCCAGCCCAAGCAGAAACGCAGGCGAGTGTGGCGTCTGCCCAAGCCCAGGCCGAATCCGAAGCAAAAGTTTGCTATACTTACAGGTGAGAAGATGAGTTTTCCAGCTGCCAACCCTTCTGACTCTGCCTGGGAAGGGGGAATAAATCAGGCAGTGCCAGGCCTGGCTGCCTGCTGGCTGCGGGCAGCGGAGCCAAGCCTCGGCGGACTGACCGTCCCGGCAAGCATGGAGCCGAGCCTCCACGGACCGACCGTCCCGGCAAGCATGGAGCCGAGCCTCCGCGGACCGACCGTCCTGGCAAGCATGGAGCCGAGCCTCGGCGGACCGACCATCCCGGCAAGCATGGAGCCGAGCCTCCGCGGACTGACCATCCCGGCAAGCATAGAGCCGAGCCTCCGCGGACCGGGCATCCCGGCAAGCATGGAGCCGAGCCTCCGCAGACTGACCGTCCTGGCAAGCATCGAGCCAAGCCTCCGCGGACCGGGCATCCCGGCAAGCATGGAGCCGAGCCTCCACGGATCGACCGTCCTGGCAAGCATGGAGCCAAGCCTCCGCGGAACGACCATCCCGGCAAGCATGGAGCCGAGCCTCCACGGACTGACCGTCCCGGCAAGCATGGAGCCGAGCCTCCGCAGACCGGGCATCCCGGCAAGCATGGAGCTGAGCCTCCACGGACCGACCGTCCTGGCAAGCATGGAGCCGAGCCTCGGCAGACTGACCGTCCCGGCAAGCATCGAGCCGAGCCTCCGCGGACCGACCGTCCCGGCAAGCATGGAGCCGAGCCTCCGCAGAGTGACCGTCCTGGCAAGCAGGGAGCTGAGCCTCCGCGGACCGACCGTCCCGGCAAGCATGGAGCCGAGCCTCCGCGGACGGCGAGGTTTGCTGACGAGGCCGACGGCAGCGCGCAGCTCACCTTGCTGTTCCCGAACCACGCCAGCTTGCTGCTGCTGCTAATGAGAGAGAAAGCTAGTTTTAGTCAGTAAATGCAAAGGACTCCGAGTCTCTCGGGACACAGATATGCTGATCAAAGAAATACCTCTATAACAGAGGAAGGTCAACTCTACTGAATCAGCAGAAACACTGTGGTTTGGCTGCACTTAAAATTATATTAGCCGTAGGAAGCCAGGAAGGTATGGGGCAGGGAGATGCAGGCAGTCCCGTGTACACAGTTCCTTAGGCTGAGGGAAGATTTAGCTCCCAGTCATTTTAATGATCCCCTATAAGCGTGCCATTTCCATAATTCTCCTGTCAGCTTTCTTGCAGCTCCCTGTGTCAGGCATCAAAGCAATTAGAATGCGTGGCCTTTCCCCACCTAGGCTCTGCACAAATCCAAGATTCGATTTGGAAGGTGATTTGAGGAACAAAGTAAAACAGACTTTTTTTTTTTTTTTTTTGAAGTGAGAATAATGAATGGCCTTACAATATAGAGACCTACTCAAAGCAAGTATCATCAGAGTCCCATACACATCTATGCTGCTTTGTCAATCTGCCCAAGTTGCAGATAGAGCCTGTAATGTATCCACAGAGCAGATTTATCAGGCTCCTTGTGGGCTTGTATGAGTTAAAAGAAAGAGCTTCCTAGCAAAGTAATCCATCACTTGGCTCTCTACAGTCACCAGAAAGCAGGTAAATCACCAGGGGTCTGCTACCAGATGTTAAAAAGCCAGATGACCTGCTTGTACAGTCCATACATGAAAAGAACTCAGTAAATTATTTGACTTTTAAACAAAATAAACTTTCTGTTCAACGGAGCCCGCTAACTAGATGAAGTGTTAATCTGGATGTCCTGACCAAATTCTAGCTGGGTTAATGATACTTTGCCTTAGTGTTCCTCTGTGCCTCAGTTGTGACACTATCAGCTGCTATTTTTCCCTTCCCCTCCAAGAGATTGTGCTGGAAATCCTGGTGTTGCTGTGCTGCATGCCAACAGCACATGTACTACAACTGTAGATGAAAGATCTCTGAAGTTAGCATTTAAAAAGCACTCATAAAAACATTTTTTAGGAGAATACAAGTTATAATGCATGTATACAATTGCTTTTATTGCTTTTCTATTTGGTGTTATTATCGTTCCTGCTGTTTCAACTAGCATTTACTGTTGCTGTTTTGTCTTGTTATCAAACAAGTCCTGAAATGCATATTTGGATTAACATTAGAACTAGAACCTGAATTTACACAGAGTAATGGGGTATTCGGATTTTGGGTTCCAGTTCAGATCCTTTTGAAGGCAAAACCTTTAGTGACAAATCCAGACTGAGATTACAGTGTGAATTTCACAAATTTTGATGGCAGCAACTGCTGCCAGAGCTATGAATAAGGCTCACTTCAAGTCACGATTAGATCAGAAACAAACCAAAACTAAAAAGAAGAAATAACAGGTTAGCAAATGCAGTGTTGCAAAAATCTTACTAATACTCTTCAGGAACTTGCAATATAAGGTGTAATCGAAAAATATTGTGGTGGTAGTGGTTGTTCTGTAGATAATATAGACAAGTAATTCTACATATGGTTCTCTTGATTTTTAACTTTTGTGTATAGTTTTCTCAGTGTACCTCCTCCATTTTTGTATGTATCAAAGAGTTCATATTTTTCGAGCTCAGTAAGAAACATCAAAAGAATGAAGCAAAATGAGCAAAGTTCCCTCTACTAAGAGCACATGCTGTGGCTACAAGGTTGGGCTGTGGGACCTGGAAAGGAAGCAAATTCCAGCTCTGGTGAATTATCAAGGAAGCAACTCTCTTGCCAACAAGAATTGCCTGTGAGTTGCCAGTCACACTACTGGGATGATTTAAGAGACTAAAATTATCAAAAATCTTTCATCCAGTTTAAGGTATATTCTGTTCAGTTCAATATGAAGAAAGTGGATTTCAAAGAATAACCAGAACAGCTGGTTTTTATCAAAAACTGCAGACTATGGTATATTTATAAGAAGTAATAATACAGAGCACAAGCCAAAATGCTGTCCTGTAGAGCAAAGTATGACCTCTTTAGAATAGCCTGTACAGGGGCAATTTGTATACCACTCACTCATATTCACCAGAAATATTCTACTTCCAATACAACTTACCATCTTAACCTCAGAGTATCTACCCCAAAATGAGATTCACATTGCTTGGGTAATTATACCTAACTACACAAATATGACTTGTCAACTCAAACAGTTATACCTATCATATTAACAGTCTAAATTATTTCATTAAGTAGGCCACATTTCTAGACCTAAGCTGATCCATAAAGAAAGCAACAGGAGAGTTAGCAGAGTCTGGGGCAAAGTCTGTTCAGTTTCTGGCCTCCTTGTCAAGCCTGCAACCCAAGCTGCAAACTGCAATACAGGTAGGGAAGGGGCCAGCAGGAGAGCTTGCCCCAGCCTTTTCATCTGAGAGGACATAAAGGTCTCTGACTCCTTACAGTATAATTAATATATAGAAGCTATAGCAGTAGCTTTTGTTTTGTTTTCTTGTAAATCAGTAAAAATTCAGGGGCAGGGAAGATGGGTATTAGATGCCTGATTCTCTAGAAGAAGATGCAGGCTATCATTTATTCCATGCAAGTTACAGCCAGCTATTGGCTTGGAGCATCCTTCAGAGGGCACAGGATTAAACCAGAACATTTTTCAGCACAGAGCCCATGGTTAATTTTGTTTGTATAGCACCAAGCACCAGAAGTTCCTACTTCCATAGCCTTAAATATAATTCAGATCACTGTGGAGTTATATTAGCAGTATGGCTGGCACCAATATGCAACCCGTCAGTCACCGTTCTTCATCTTTGGTTTTTGCAGATTTTCCAAACTCTGTAGAAAAGCCAGCTGTTTCAATGTGCATATAGCAATACCTCACAGAAAAGGGTTTACATGTTGCTGCTTTCATGTCTGAAGATTGTGCAGTAAGGGACAGGACCCAACTCTGTACACAGGCTTGAGACTGTGAAAGTAATTTTGCAGGTATTATTCATCCATGGAGGTAGTTCTCCTAGCCATGACATTGAAAGTGTCCTTTTCTACACTGGAGACAGAGTTTGCATTCAGCTGTTAGTGCTAATGCACCTTCAGTCTTATCTAATTATATTCTACAAAGCGAGTTATTTACCACACATTTACATAACCTCCCTTAGCTCCCTCTCTCTCCTTGTAGCTACGTCAGCCCTTCAGCTGCTCTATCATTTGGCCACAGAGGCACCAGTTTGCTAATCTAGTTTCATGGTCTGATAGACCTGGACAGTGATCAGTTTGCTTCCAAGGCATTTGTGTAAGACAGAAGGGAGCTTTGATCCCTATTGACAATTCAAGCTAATAGGATTGCTCTTCTTACGCCTCAAGCAGATTGTCGCAGTATCCTCATGTGATAAGTCTGCAGTAAATCCCATTTCCAGAAATTTAAGCTTATGGTCTCTAGATCCAAAGCCATTAACTTTGTGACAATTAAGGGGCTGACAATACCGTCTTCCTCCACATAAAATGTGAAACAAAAGCAGATTGTCAAGACATAAATTGCCTCCAAGGCTAATGGATCCTTTAAGTGAATATCATGAGTTGCATGAGCCACAACATGAGGGAACAATTGAAAAACCTGCTGCAAAAAAACAAAGTTGGAGCATCTTATCTGAACACTAAGAAGGGGCCTGTGCAATATCCCTCAATCCATAAAACATGAGATGGAGGGGGGGGGGGTACCAGGAAAAGAAACAGGGAGTGGGGCAAGACCATGATTTAAAAACACTCTGTCACATTGAGCTTCAAACGCTAAAATTCCCTTCCTGCTAGTACGCACAGAAGTGTCCCAAGGAAGCCAGTTCCGTCCACTCCTGGGTGGCCTGAGGAAAATTACCTCTGCCAGCTCCACTGCCATCCTGCGTAGAAAACTCCCCTTCTTCTTTCACATGCATTGCTGTTGCTCTGCGCTCTACTACTAATGAAGGCAGCTGAACACCAAACTGAAGGTCATTTGGAGCCAGTGCAAATGAAAGGATTGCAAATGAAAGGATTCAGAGCTTCTCACTGCTCGACAGGACCACAGCATTCAGAGCCACCAAACTGCCAGAGACAAACATTACTGCATGGGGCATGGCGGAGGCAGGCTGAGAAGGAATATATTGTGTAAGGGGTCACCAACATTTGTTTTACTTTAAAATCAGATTATAAAAGGGAATCTGCCCTGAGTCTTGGACACTTTTACTGTAAAATAAACAATACCAACATAAAATCAAAATAAAATAAAAAATAATTTTAAAAAGGCCGAGCAGCTGCCCTGTTCAAAAAAGCCAAATAAACAAGGATGCAGCCAAAACACAACCTTCTATCAAACTTTGGCATTGGTCTTTTCTCCAAGACCAAGATGAATGAAGGGGGCCCTTCCATGGCAGCGGAAGAGATTCAGACTAGTGGGGACCAACAAGGTCTGCAATGCTAAAGCGAAGGACCTCTTCGCAAGATTACTTATCTGTCTTTACCTGTATGCCTGCAAATCCTCGTGCTTACCCTGGCAAGGCCTCGTGTCAAGCGCTCCAGTAAAGCGCTGCGACACCATTACCAAGGGAGCAGGGATCACGTTGGGCCTTGGAGTCGGCAGGCAGAGGCGGTGCTGGAGGCCCCTCTCACCCCTCAACCATGTGTAGTCCCACCTGCAATATTTTGGGAGGCCTTGGTCCAGGGCCCTGCAGTAACACTCGTCTGACCTGTCCACTTGAGTCCCTGGCTTTCTTAAAACCTTAGCCTAGTGCTGGACATATCCCTTTGAGTCCACAGTGCTGCCAAACGCAGCTTTGACCACGTCATGTCATGGGCCGGCTCCTGCTGGTCCCGCGTGCTGGTCCTCCTGCCACACCAAAGAGTGCACGTTTATGCCAGCTGGTTCCTCTAAACATTCAACCACCCCATCAAACACTAAGCACCCTGGGCAGGCTCCACTTCTTCCTCCCGTCAACTGCTGTTGGCAGTGCCCTTTTAAAGCGGGGAAACACTTTTGTCTTTACTGTTAGCAAAAACAATTACAAACACCTTCTGTGAGCAATTGCCTGCTTCGATCAGGTTCCTGCGGAAAAAAAAAAAAAAACACATTTTATGGAATTGCAGGCTAAACGGCCAGCCTCGTGGTGCGGGAATGCATTGCAGAGCCCTCTGCATGCACTGCATTTCAGGCAAAGTGCTGCTATGCACGTTGCTTTGGGCAGGATACGCCGGGAGACCACGGCAGTACCCTGCTCCCAAACGCCACGTGCAGAACTGTGCTGTGCTGTGCTCACGGACTTGCCTTTCTCCGTGCATGGCTGCATGGCATCGCACCGCCACAGCCAAAATCCAACTCAGCTCTCCATTCACAGAGAAGAAATAGCCTTGTTTACAAACTGCAAAATATTCATATTCAGATTTCTGGCTCAGAGTGAGTTCAACCTCTTCTGCAATTTCTAAAAATGGTGCAGGACAGATGAGTTGTGGCTTCCAAAGTGCCTATACCTCAAGACCTCCAAGTTGGTTTCTCACCTAAATTAGTTATGCAGCAATCCCAGCGAGACCAGTGATGCTGACATGCTCCTCTAAACACCCAGCTGGCCCCTTACCTAAGAGAAAAGGAGCAAATCTGAGGACCGGCTGCTAGCATATGCCTGAACCAAAGCGTAGGAGACTTGCTATGTTTCTTGTTCTTTGCATAACAGTATGTGATGCCTTCTGTAAAATAAGAATCATGTATTTGTGAAAGACATCAAACTCGATTCTGATCTCAGCCTACTATGATGTGTTATTTACATCGGTCTGTGGTGAACACAATATGCTCTCTACTCTGAAAGCCAGTGTTTCCTGCTTACTTTGCTTATGTGTAGGATATATCCACTGACAGAAGGCAATAGCCCAGAGGCTCACATTAATTTACATGTGGTTTCTACCAAGAAGAGCTTAAAGAGAAAGGTCTGAATCATGAGTCGCTGTTGCAATAGCAGAACAATCATCCTGAAATCAATGCATTATGCAGGTGAGAAGCAAGAGGTACTTTGAATGAGAATTAAATGTGGCACTCACCAGGCAAAAACAGCAGTTCAAGCTGCCCATGGGTTGAAATTATGTCCCTTGCACGCCACACATCTGCTGTTTTTGTCAGGTCCTTGTGACTAAACACAACCCTGCAAAGGACAAAATCTGTGGCACTCATACAAGTGTCTCTTTGGTATCAAGAGCTGTGTACGTGTTATGGGGACAATAAACCGTTCCACAGAGGAAACAGTTTTCTCTGGGCTATGTTATGCTAAAAGAAAAAAAAAAAGAAAAAGAAAAAAAAAGAAAAAAAAAAGGCAAGCTGCTCTGGGAGCAGCAGAAATGACACCATAATTTCCTACACATCTGTGTCTCGTGGCCATACATGGCCACTGTAGTAACCCCTGGTCCCCCTGCCAGCAGGTTCTCTTTGATCTTTCCCACCTATGAAACGCTTCTACTCCCCCTCCATACACACACACACACCCTAACCCCTGTCAGCCCGCAAGGCAACAAGTGCCCTAGCTGACCTTGGGTCACAGGTTGGTTAGCTGTTTTTTAACTGCATCCTTCCAGCAGACAGAACTAAATAGATAAGGTTAGAATCACCCTACAGCTTTTCCTCTACTGGAGATACTGATTTTAAGATTGCCATATGATGAATGCCATCTGAAAAAATACCAGTTTCCACAAAACTTGTACGAATGTAATGCCTTCTTGATCTCTACTGCAATGTCAAATTTGACTACGTTATTTAATGGGCTCAGAGGCTACCATGGGAAGATGGACACTTTGAGAAACAAATCCATGGAGAAAAACTCAATCACATAAACCCTACTCTGCTAGGGAGAGCAGGCAAAATAAAAAGTTATATATTAAGCTACTATAACCAAAGTATGCAGGCATACATCATCAGAGGATGTAACCCCATAGGACTAGTTGTATGCATGATGGAAATGTGCATCAGGATGAAAAAAAAAAAGGCTCAGAAATCATCCTTGCTCTCTTTCCCCTGGATTTTGACTGACACATAATGCAAAATGTACCGTTTCACGTTGCTCCCTATTCCCAGAGGATGCCTGAATACTTCAGAAACAAATAAACTCCCAAATCACGGTGTCAGTCATGCCGTGCTTGGGAGGTAATTTCTCCCTACCCCCTGCCTGCACTCGCTTTCGTCTCCGAGGTTGCATTACGCTGTTGCATTTGTTGCGCTGCTGTCCCTGAAGAAAAGTGTAGCCACGACAGCCCCTGCCACCCCGGATTCCAGAGTTTACAGTGACAGCGCCCTGCGTGAGGCACCATTTCCTTTCCACTTTCTACACGCAGCAGCTGGCAGTTTCATCAAGTGTCCGTATTGTGAGGGAGTCTAAAAAAAAGGGGGCAGGTCTGTTTTCTCCACAGTCTTTGTGGGAAGATTTGATCCTGAAAGCTAGTGAATTCAACAGGGCGCCAGGCAGGGCAGAGAATAACTGAGCTGTAATTTTGAAAGGCAGCTCCAAGTCCAGGAACCATTCCCGATCATCCCGTAATGTTAGCTTTCCTGGGAGCAGGAATCACCTCCTCTTTCCTGAAATAATAACCGCTTGTCTTAAATATCAGCTGCGCTGGGAAAGCCACACCATGGCCGAGGTCACAGGGCTGGAATCGGCGGCTCTCTGAGACAATAGGGACCCACTAGACACCCGTCGCTGTCCGTGCTGGCGGGATGACCCTTCTCCCAGCTGTCCCTCTTCCCCAAGCGCTGCAGTGATAGCTTTGACCTTTTGCTCGTGGAAGAAATGATAGGGAAAAAAACGGTCCTCCACATCTCTAGGGCAAACTGCAGTGTCACTTTATGAGGGTTTAGCAATACTCCGGAATGATTTGGGACAGGAAGTGAGGAAGGGCCATACTGTCAGCTGAGATGGCAGGTGACATTTAGAAAAAGCAGGGCAGGATTAAGCAAACTGGAAGTGATACGTGGTGCAAATATGGTGAGATCTTTAATGTTATACGTAGTTTGGCATGCTTTTCATGCGGCACATCTGAAAGCTGGCACATCCCTCCTAAAACTCCTTCCCGGAGCTCTGGGTCCCTGGGGAGGCCCCCAGCTACAGGAACCTCCATCTCTCCTGTAACTCCCCTGACATTTCCCAGGGCTTTCCTGCTCATCTATGCCCCACAGCTATGATTTAGGGAGCACACTAGAGCCTGAGAGAGTACAGCTCTGGGCATCCCATAAGCTTGATTAGATATCTTGTTTCTCACATGAGAACCCCAAAAGGTTTCCCAGTGAAGGCTCTACTCCCCTTAAAGGTGCTGAGACACCTCCACAATATCTTCAGTGAGAGTAGCGTTATGGTAATGTTGAGCACTTTCGGAAATCCTGCCCAAATGTAGTGAAAGGGTCAACTGAACAGAGACACTTAATAAAGCTAGTGTCATTTAATTATATCTAATCCTTTTACTGAGAAGAGAGCCATCACATACTAATTCCCTAAAGCTGTCAGGGTCTCTAGCTACCACTGTTTTAGAGTCTTAGGTGGAGGATCCACAGTTATTAATTCCAGATTTGTGCCCTGCCAGTTCTCCCGGATTGGATCTGGATCAGAGGTGAGCACACAATAGCATTTCTGTTGAGTTAACCAGAGTACACAGCCAGTGTTTTTGTCTAGGTGTGTAGTGGGCTGGCACCAAGGGCTCGTTATGCCGCATCCTCCTTCCCACTCCTTTTCCCAGGGGCTTCTTTGTGGGATGTCTGTAGGCTGCTCCCCAAGGAGAGCATCCTACTGTTTTCCGGCATCTGCAACCACTCAAGAGACTCACTAAAAGTGCTGTGGTCTCACCACCATCTTGGCAGTACAAGGACATTTGCCTCCTTGCTTTCTGAGGGCTTTTTCCAGGCAGTGATCCTACAAGAGATAATGCAGAGGCCTTCAAAGGGAGGAAGATGCATTATTTCCTACTCGCTTGAGACCACACACATAAGAGGCCGAGCCTAAGTAGAACTGGTCAGTGGCATTCATATCACTAACCCCCGTGGAGCTGGCAGGAGCCACCATGAAGGCCACCAGCTAGAGACAAGCAAAAATCCCTGAGGGCAAAATTTGCCAAAGAGGTATTCATCTTTCGACCTTGTTCTTTCTTTCCCTTCTTGTCTGTCCTCTGTTCATACAACAGTGGGCTAAGTTTCCTATCCTCCCCTGCACACTCTACTATTTCATTTGTTATTTAGCTGGCTTTGATCCTTGGGTTCAAACAAGCCTCGTCCAACAACAAGACCAAACATGGTTGAGGACAAGGATCTCTATCCTTGGAGATCCAACATGATTGCATTCATCTGCCACCTTCTTCCAGAAGAAATCGCCAAGGCAGGACCACATGGTACAACTCATGTGACCCCATTTCTTTCTCATTACCCTCTCAAGTACCTGGATGACTGCCTCAATTACCCTCCAGTGACACTTGTGCAAGACCATTATCTCCTACTTATCCCACTAAAAGCAGGCCAGTCCTCTCCTGCCACAGCCAAATGCAGCTGTACTGCGGCTTGGGAGAATGAGGATGTACAAGGAGAGGAAGGCATCCCACCGCCTGGGAGGATTCACTTGGAAAACATGAGGCCTTTGCCTCCTTCACCTTGCTCCAAGACCCTGGGTGGTAGGACTTAGTTCTAGCTGCAGTCTCAACTGCCTCTCTAAAGAAATGGCCAGATTTTTCTCCATCTTATGGGTTTGCATTCAGTCTGCTGGACAAGACCCTCAGCTGCTATAGCAGCAAGAAGTCATTGACTGATTCTAACTGGAAAGGGCTGACTGGTTCATGGCTGTTCGGGGACAATTCCTGTTTCACCAGCAGGACTTGGTCTGCGGTCTGACCTCTCAGTGACAGTGTTAGGCTGAATCTCAAACAACACAGGAAATGAAGAAGCAGTTCTAAAAATAGCAGGTTCCAGCTAACCAGTGACACCTGCTAGGGAAAGCTAAGAGCAGAGTTGCAGCCCCCTAGCTCTGAATTCCTGGGGATTTTGTCACTCCCAGTTCCTCCCAGATACTACCACATACCGCTTCTGAATCTCAAACGGCTCCTCTGGGGGCTGCCCATGCCCCAGGTGAGAAAGCCCCAGTGGATACATGAGAGACTGGGTGTGGAAAAGAGCTGTGTGGGACAGGCATGTAGAAAGCATCTGGGGAGAGCTCAGGGTCACCTTGCATTGCCTCTGTGTTTTCACAGGAAAGGAAGGATAGGGGGGATATAGCAGTGGCGTTAAAGAGCACTCACTGTGCTTGGCAGGGATTAACCTGCCCTGTCTCTAAGCCCTCAGTTCCTGAGGAAGACTGGGCACATGGAAGCTGGAGGAAGTACAGATGACCTGGTGGGAGCACCATTTACATGACCTACCACATGCTGCTGTGCCCAGCACAGAAATCAGAGGCTCTGCAGAGCTCCTGGCAGGTAGGAAGGCAAGGCCTCAGCATCTGGTCTCTTAGCTTCACAAAAGACAAATGTGGCAGTAGATCACCCTGCCTGGGATCCCAAAGTATTCACTACCAGTGAATACTAGGAAGTATTCACTATCAATCCCTATACTGGCTGGGCACAATTTAGCAACTAAGATTGTGGCTAAAGCAAAGAATAGGGTTTTTTTCTACTAAGAATTATTGGGTGCAATACTGCCGCCTACATTATGCTGGGATCATGCCAGATAGCAAGACTGGAATTAGAAGGCTCCTGGGACAAGTTCGGTACACCACACAGCCAGTTTGTTCAGACAAGCCTTCAGAGCACCCAGTCTTCAGTCAGTGTCCACAAAATATTCCCCAAGGCTCTGTAACAAACTGGAGATCAGCAGCAAAGCAAAAGCCACAGCTTTTGCATGCCACAGGAAGCAAGCAGTAGCACTTGCAGACACCCGCAGTGTCCTCAGTTTTTGCTGTAAAAATACCAGACGATCTTTGGAAATGGGCCAGGCCTCACATTGTAAAGGGAGGTGGGGAAAAAAAAAGCAACAGCCAAAGGTACCTCCTCATTTAAACTGGAGGGGCAATTCCAGAGGTCAAATTGATCCTTGGAGCATGTACAAAATACACAAAGCAGGACAATGTAGAAGATGTCCTGATACTATGACAACCTTCTCCTTCACTTTAGCCACTTTCCAGAGTCACTCCTGATGGGTGAAAGAGTAGTAGAAGACAAATTACATGAAATTATGCTAAAAGATGGTGAAAAACATATTTCCTGGTTTTATTTCTTTGTCCTGCATTATGGTCTTAGGATGAGCGAGTCTCTGAATAAGTGCTACTTTCCGAGGAATTGTTTTTTTTCTTGTATTCTTAAGAAAAGATAATGAACTTTTGGTGGGAAGATCCAAGCTTTGCCAATAAATATATTTTGGCAGTTCCCCAGAGGCAATGCTGTTTAGAGATTAATATATTCCCCTGGAGTACAACAGGTTAGATAAGAGTTATGTGACCCTGGACTTCAGTTTAGGCTAGGCAAATTTTTGTGAATCTGTCTCATAAGTAAGGGTGTTTGCTAACCATTTGACACCAGAAAAAAAAATATCAGCACCACAGGCACTGCAGCACCCACGTATAAATGTGATATATCAGAGCTGCAGCCCAAAGGACTCACTGTATTTTGAATATGTGCTCCCAGGTGGAATTGAATTAGGTAGCTCAGGCACTGCTCTCCCTGATAGCACAGGATCCAAGTCAACTGCAAAACCCACTCAGAAACCTACATAAACTCATTGGTGCTTGGTCCTCACTGCACCCCACATTACTGTGAATGCCAGGTAGTTCAAACCTAACCCTCACGTGCCCACATGAGCTGGGGTCACACCTCTGCATTGCAGCACAGGCATGCTCCAGGTAAGGTTCAGCCTGCTGGCTCCATATGTTGTCCTGTGGTCATCCTGACCTGGCACAGCTCACAGGATGTGTAGCCCATGAAGTCTGGATTTCCTGCTGCTCCTCTCCATCTTCAGTAGTTCCTGTTTTGTAGAGAGCAACTTACTTGTTCAGGCTCCATCTCTGGGGGTTGCTCTGAGATCCATGTATTGCTCTCCCAAAGGGACTATGAGCTCATGTTTAAATGAGAAGAGGCATCTGTTTCCCCACCAGTGCTCGGGTTTGACATTTTCACTCCCACAAGTCTCCGAGCGCAGCTGAGCGCATAGGTAGCCACAATGGACAAAGCTTCTCTCTTTAACAGACCATGACCTGGGCCACTTCCTGGAGAAGCATATGGCTCGGCACACTTCTGCTTCCTGGGATCCCCAGAGATCCCTGAGACCTGCTGGAAATGTCAGTCACTCCCTGCAATTCAGCCTCCAGGCTTCACCACAGGAAGTGAAGTTATTTTGCTCGGCCCTGCAGCTCCTCATGCCTCTTTATTCAGCAATTTCACACGGAGGCATGGGACAGTTCCTGCCCAACCTACCCCCTGCCTTTGGCCAAGGAACAAAGGTCAAGCAAATAATACCAGGGTATTGCCGTGAGTGACACATAATCAACAGGGTAGGTGTACGGACTATATCCTGAGAGATCTTAGTTGCCTCTGCTCATCAGCGATTTACTTCAGTCACAGCCCATTTTGAAAGCTTTATAAGCTCTCAGCAGTCACAGATCGGTTACCTAAACTCTGTTTTCTGAACTTTTCTTGTTATCTTTGGACAGCAGAGTCTGTGAAATTACCCATTAACAGTTTGCAGAGCGATTTAGCTAATCTCAGAACAGTACGTGTGAATTTAATGACCAGATAAATGGCTTGACAGATCAATAAGGCACATTCCAACTCCGCCAAGTCTAAACTTTCAACGGCGGGGGGAGACTGGGGGGAGAAGCTTTTATGGTAAAGTGGTCAAAAAGTTTTGCACACATTTGCGCAGCAGAGGAAGGAGAGGAGCACCGGAGGAGTGACATATTCAGCCAGACAATTTTTTGAAGAGCTCAAAACTGAAGAAACTTTGTCCTGGATCAAGACATCATAAAGAGCCCCCCTGGAGCATTTCTGCTGCCACAGCTGTGAGGCTTTGCCGATCCCATCTGGGAGGGTTGGATGTGCATGTGCATAGCCTGTGCTGCAAGCACACAGTCATGCACGTCACACTGTAAGGAGCGGGTTGCACACATAAAATGCAGTGTTTGCCCTCAGTGATGTCCCTGGGACAAAGAGCTTTTGCAAATGTGTTTTCCGACAACGGCACTGGCAGGCACCAAACTGTTCAGAGAAGAGCCATAGGTATCTCCAGTACCCGAGTGTGTCCCAACAGAGAACAGAGCCGGTAGCACATTTCTGCTCACACCTTTTGTCACACTGCTGCCTGTTCCAGCAGCATGATTGCTATGGAGGATCCTGCCCATCTCTGTAAATAAACTCCAGGACAGGGTCTAACCCCAGCTGGTGTAACAGAAGACCATGCAGCGGCACTAATTTACAGCAGCTGAGAATTTGCCTCAATGTCTCTAAAGCCCCAAACACAGTTCTATAAAAAGATGGTTTTCCAAGTTCAGCTGTGGTGCAAAAAGTCCTTTTCCTGCTGGAAGGCACTACCCAAGCAGCTCGCAGCACCGATGCTCCTGCTAACGTGCCTGTGAGATGGTAGCACAGCTACACACTGGCCCTCCCATCCGCAACCCTGGTGCATCCGATCCTGGCACGCTGGTGGTAATTCCAGCAGTGCCGCGGCCCACGTGGATTTGCTCTGGCTGCATGGGCAGTCCTAGAAAGCTGTGTCTGAGAAATCTTTTGCGCACACAGAAAGCCCTCCTTCTCACAGGCACTAGAAAGCCGGGTCTTTCCCATGTTTTCCACTTGCCTTGCCTCCCTCTCTTATTCCCATCCCACCCTCTAACTAGTTGTTTGCCACAATCTTCCATATAAGACGCTGGTGCCACTTTGAGACAGAAGCTCGTGGCTGCCCAGCTGCCTGTGGAAAACTTGCTTTGGCCTCTGAGCCATGCCTCCACCTCAGTGCAAAACGCTTA
Source organism: Tinamus guttatus (assembly GCF_059628265.1). Classification (NCBI taxonomy): domain Eukaryota; kingdom Metazoa; phylum Chordata; class Aves; order Tinamiformes; family Tinamidae; genus Tinamus; species Tinamus guttatus. Next base: position 2,597,727 of record NW_028289135.1, on the reverse strand, counting down.
TTCGCCCTGACTCTGCGGAGCCTGCACAGCTTCATTCTTTACCCTCCAAGTCACTCAGTATACACTTAGCAGCAGGGATGAAAGAGGCTTCAGGAAATAACACGCTGAGATCTGAGGCCCCTCAGGCCTCCAATCAACCCCCCTGAAGGGGAAGAGCTGAGGGCTAAAGACCAAACTCTAATTATAACAACAGATAGGCAGTCATTCCCAATTATGTCAACCTTTTCAATGAGGGATTAAACATGTTATAAAACGAATGCTCTATCTTATTCTTCCCCTTAGCTTTAGTGGTGTGATGCTGTAAAAACATGGCCACATCTAAACATGTGAAGGGAAAGTTAAAGTGGTGTGCGAATGAGAGAGAATAACAATGTTGGACACATCCTTTCTTGCTCTGCAGGCTTGGTTTACTACTGAATTACTCTAGTTTTAGGTTAGAGTGATACTGCTGATTTCAATGGAGATGATTCTTAAACGAAGCCAACAAAACCATTTAAAAAATCTGATTGCTAGAATTTGGGAATCAGCAAAGATGAAAATGTAAAGAAAAATAAAATTTTGAACTTAAAAACAAAGACAGCTCATCACTGAATATATTCCTCACAGTCACTTCTTTGGATTAAAACTGAATGATGTTCCAGGATACAGAATCTGAATGTGTGTCTCAAACATAATATTCACCAAAATTCCTGGGGAAAAGTCTAAGCTGTACTTCACAGGAAGTGAGATGAGCAAATCACAGTGCTCCCTTTCAGTCTATGAAACTTGTAAAAACTAATATTGCACTGCTGAAGTGGGGCACACTGAGCCCTGCATTCCCAATAGCTATTCCTCCAGCAGCCTTTGCTAGCACTCCCACATCTGCACATCTTGGTCTGCAGGTTAGGTTACTCTAAATGGGTAATACATCCCTGCTGGTGGCACAAACTCCTCGCTGCCTTTTCTGTTATGCACTCATTTGCATCTGTGCAAAGTGGGTGACATTTTACACTTACTTCACTTTTCCTCCAGGTAGGTGTAAATAGCTGCAAGAGGTGCAAAACACAGCAGGAGAAGTAAGAAAAATAACCTGTGGGAAGGTTACTCCTCTGCATAATACCACTTTCTTGCCTCCAGCACTGAAGCTGGAACATTACTGAGAAAATGTCAAAAGCATATTCCTACAGTATATGTTTGTACAGGACTTAGCACAGTAGAATAGTAGTAAATATTTTTGTTACACAATACTCCAAAAAAGCCCTGAACGTAACTTGTAAAGTGATTTGCAAAGGCAAAGAACTTAGAGGAAAATGTCTTAAACATGAACAAATAACAGAGCACAGGATTAGAACAGAAATATTTGTACTTCTTAACCATAGTGACAACAGCAAACTGCAAAGGACAGAGCACTTTGCTTTACATAGGTCAAATCTTCTTCCATTTAACCTCTCCCATCAGCTCTCAATTGAAGGGATTAGTCACCTCTGCTCAAATACTCATTTCAGATAATCTTCCCTCTCAGGCAGTTTTTACCATGTGAAGCATTTCATACAGTTGTGCAACAGATAAAACACTTTTTTTGGCTCTCCAAAGAGAGCCAAACTGCATTTGCAGTTTGCAGAGAGAGCCCAGCTGCACCGCGTTTCAATGCAGAATATCTGAAGCAGCCATTAAAGCTCTTGTTTTTGTGCTCTTATGTGGGAGCAAACACAGTGTGACAACAATCTGTTTCTTCTAATAGTGGGCTACGTTACTTTACCTGTATACATATTCAGATTAATCTGAATGACTAGGATATTCAGGGAATGTTTTTAGATACCACATCTTCAGCAATACTGAGTATTTGAGCTCCATTCAAATCAGCAAGGTTGTTCATACAGCGAGTGCCTGAATCTGGCTCTTTGTTTGTCCTCTAACATTTTCTGTTCTCTCTTTGGCAGGTCCTGGGTGAATGTTTTTGTTTAGTTCTTCCTTATGTTCATTTTTTTTCTAGTTTTTCTATTGTCAGAAGAAATGCCTAATGTATCTCCAAAGTGTCAAGGTTGGTAGAAAGGCAGATTCTTCTATTGCAGTGCAATTTCTAGGTAGTCTTTAACATATTCCTTATCCGAACAAGAGGATGTAATGGGTAAGGATCCACTTGGGGACTAAGGGGTCTTCTATGACAGCTTAATCAAACTGAAACCCATTCCTAGGTATTTTACTGCCCAGGAGACTCACAGGGATTATGGAGGGGATTCAGTATTTTGTCGATGAATTCATCCCTGGAGGCAGCTTAGGAAAGAGGCTTGTGCATGTTCATATAAGCAACTGCAAAATCTGCAGTGCTGTGCCAGCTGTGCCTGCAGAAATTGGCTCTCCCTCACACAGGTGGCTCGTGTGTCGGGTCACCCAGGAATACAGGGGCCAACAGTGCATTCCTGCCTGGCCCCACAGCAGGACCTCTCTGGCTGGGGACATGGGGGAACCCCTGCTATCTTTATTTCAAGGGGTTTTTGTTTGTTTGTTTGTTTGTTTTTTTAAGTAATTAGGGTGTGAAAGCAGTGTAGGAGCAGATTTGCCTCCTAGTCTCTTTAACACCAGAGAAATGCCTACATTTTCAGGCCAGAACGGTCCATTGGGCAGACCATTCAGTCTGCCGTCTTGCATATATATCATAGACCATTTCATTTTAACCACCTTACACTGAACTGATCCCAAGAGCTTGTGTATTCAATAGGAAATCTAGGTTTTATTCGAAGCTATCAAAACATGGAGAATCCATCACATTCATTAATCACTTCACTGCTAAAAATATGAACTTCCTGTCACATGAATCAGTTTGGCTTTGGCCCACTTTAGTTGTTTCTCTTTTTGTCTTGCTTTGTTACGTTGAACAGCCCTGCATTATTTGCCATTTTTCTCCTTGTGAAGTTACTTACACATTTCAATTCAGGCACCAGTCCACCTTGTTTTTGACAAGATGACCTCTTTAAGTCTCTCACTTAAAGGCATTTCCTTCAACCAGTGTATTATCTTTGTGACTCTTTTCTGCACACTTTCCAATTATTCCCTTTGTGTTTTAAAGCATGGATATTAAAAGTGTACAGTTTTCCAGCTTTGGTTTCCCATATTTTTAGTGGTATGAATTATAGTCCTGTCCTTTCTTTGTTCTTATCAGGTGAATTACATATTTGCTTTTCCGCTCTTTTGCTCAGGACTAATGCCAGACTAACGCATGCAGTAACCAAAGTCACTTGCTTGCCTTTTTTGAATACTGGCATATAAAAATAAAAATAGCCACAGAAAGTCCTCCAGGAAAGTGGGCAAAGACCTCAACATTAGTATCAGTGAGCTGATCAGTTCCTCAGCCAGGTCTTGTGGAGCCCTGACCCCTAAGTGCTCTGCATACACTGGTATAAATATTATTAGCTCTCATAAGGGGTGTTCAACAGTCGGTCTACTTACTAATGGAATGGAAAATATTCACCATCTTCCTGAAACTCAGGGTATAAATTATTTGTTTTCAATTTCAAAATAAGAATATTTATCTAACACAACTGCCTTTCTCCATCACTGAGAGTTTTATAAGCTCTATCTAATCATGAGCCCATTCTGTCACCAGAATCTCTTTTCTTTTTTCAAAATCAAACCTTATTGTCCTTAAATCGTTTTTTTTTTTTCCATTATATCTTTAACTTCCCTTAGAAATTTTCTACATTTCATGTCTCCTAGTTACAATTTCTTGCAATCTCTCTTGTCTTTTTCCATTTGTCAAATGCTAGGAAGATGAGGAGTAAGTTATAAACCACATCGGGGAGAGATTACTAGTGTTTTGGGCTTTTTGCCTATTCGATTACAGAATCATTCACTATCTTATAGGAACTTAACAGTCAAAAATTTTATTGAAGCTCAGAATTTTCATTTTTCCAGCCTGAAACTCAGTTTTCCCAAAATGTTAAATTTGCTCAAAATGCAGATCAGCAAATTTTGATCTATTCCCAACAACCCCATGGGCCAGAAAAACTTTGTCGTGTGTGTCGAAGAGGACAAAACTTGCTTACTCACTGAAATAATCTTGTTTATGGCACAGATATATGTGGCAGCTCTCAAACCAGAGGTGTCAGTGGGGGGCAGGTCCTGCTCTTCTGACCCAAGGGTGCAAGGCCCTGGGGAGCCGGAGCAGCTCCATCCCCAAGGGGCAGTGGGCACCATTGCAGAGATGGAGACACCTCAGAGGAGCGTCAGAGAGGGTCCAAGGTAACTACTGGCCCCGTGCTCCTTTGGCCAAACAGCCTGACATTGGAGGAAAAACAGCTCTCCTGCCACCGGGCAGCTTGCAGCTGGTGCAGAGGGGCAGAGTTGGGCTCAGCATCTGCTTATCTGCTGCAATGGAGACATCGTCAAAATACTTGCAAAAGTGCAAACAGTAGGAAGCATCCCTCCTTCCTTGCTCTGAAAGCAAGGAAACCATAGTAACAGCAGGGAAGAAAAGGGACAGCAGATAGGCAATTAGTTTTCAGCGACCTGACAGCTTTATTTTAAAAGAGCCTTTCCCCTTTTCCTTGCACACTAGTCTCCACATTTTCTCTCCCAGGCACTTTGCCCAGTAGAGCGAAGGGCCTCCTCACACCTTTGGCTACATCCAAACATTTGCTACCTACTATATTTTTTTTTAACATCAGTGGATCACAGTAATTAACAGCTTGGCTCATATCCCAGAAGTGTTGCCTCCATGCAGACAGGCTAAGGAAAAGACAGGACTCTGCCCAGAAAGGCAAACAGGTTTCCCCTCTGATTCACGAACTGTTGTATCAGTTCCAGCAGCTGCTCTGTATAAGACGCCATGGAGCCAAACAACCCAGGGACCCTACCCAGGGAGGTCACGCTGGCGTCCTGCCCGTCCTGCTCCCTCCCCAATCCCGTCTCAGCCTCCAGGAAAGCCCTATGGGATTTTCCTCCTCCTCAGAAGGCAGGGCTGGGGTCCCTCTCACTAGCACGGTGATCCCCTGGCAGGATCTGGTGCTCCCAGACAAGTCGCCTTCCCTTGCACCTCTCCCGCAGACACCAAAAGGATCCAGCCCGAGGGCCTCTCCAATGGCACTTGCCAAAAATGAAGAGGAGGAGGAAGAGCAGAGGAGCAGATGACACGTGGCTGGTCCCAGAGCAGCTTTTCTACCCACCACAAGGTCGGCATGTCTTTTGACTCCCTCAGAGAAGTTGTGTCTGATCTTGTAACCAATTTGCTCCCTTTGCCATGCCCAGCCTGCAAAAATGATGCATTAATCTGGATGTGGATTGTGCCATATTTGCTTGCTTAAAACAGTGAAAATCTAAGTTTCTCAATTTCCACTAGAGCTAGCTAAAAATGGCTTTGTAGCTCGCTGATGGACAATTGTGCTGAATTTTGGCTTGAATTACCAAGCAACAGTACTCAATATTCCTCAGACAAACTTTCCAGAGTCTCAGGGAATTTTGGACTTAAGGACTTTGTTCAGGATCTGATGCTAATACTTTTAGTAAATTTCTATTGGTCATTTTTGTGAGGAAAGACCAGGACATCTATGAGCTTCTTCAATAATAAACCAATCATTATCATAACAAGCAATGGCTAAATCCTGAGTCTAAAGACCTTATTGTGACACTAGAAATGAGGTTGTCAACTTTTGGACGAAAAGGAAAAAAAAAAAAGAAAAGAAAAAGAAAACACATGCGTGAACAAAAAACACATTTCCACAATAGTAAAAGATGCATTCATTATTTATAAAAGCAGCATTTCTGAAGACTCACAGAGATGACTGTGTTTCAGAATAATTGTGTTTAATCAGGCTTTGAATTAATCAGTGTAATTAGTCACTGGGGGGGGTAACTTGGACTGATTTTACAGAGACTTTTGTTGTGCTGATTCAGGTCTTACAGCCTGATTTTAAGGTGGCTGGAGGGGCTTGTTTACAAGAATGATTAATGCTGCATAAAATTGATTGCAACCTACTTTTAGCGGCAAAATCATGTTTCTGCGGAGTAACTATGCTGGCTTTAGAACAAAATCAGTTTGGTTTATGCTTCCACTTGAAGAATAGTGATGGAGCAGATTGACAGCTAGGCTCTGGGAGCACCATTAGTATGACAATCAGATGGAATTACCTTCTTAAAAAAAAGGATATATATAATAAATTTTACTAGTAGGACCAAGTTCAGAGGTGAGATTAAATGAATAATAAAGCAAACCACAACAGACTCATTTCCACTTTTTCTCGGTCTCTTCATCAGGGAGGTAAATATTGACAGAGGGTCAGAAATTATCCGTGGTGGCTTCTCACAACCTGCTGATGCAAACTGGGGGCGGCCAGCTCCCATGGCCCATGGCCCCCTCGGCTTCCTGCCAGTGCCCCAGGATCAGCTGCCTCAGGGAGCTAAGGAGGATGGAGCCCTCCCCAGTGAGGGGCTGGCCCTGGTGTCCTGGCCAGTCCTGCTCCTGTGGGCAGCTTGACAGCTCCCAGGCCACCTGCGGTTGCTGCTTTCAGCATCCCAGGCCGTCCTGGGTCCTCTCAAGCAGCCTTTGTACCGTCACTGCCCCACTGCACATCATGGAGATATCCCTAGTATAGGAAATGCCTTCTGAGTCGTACACCTAACCCAATACACCACCTGGCATCATTTCTCTCAGTCCATCACTCTGAGAGCTAGCCCCTTGTCCAGTGAAGTTGCTGCAAATTAGAGGTTAAAAACTGGGATTTATGCGACACAAATCTTACTTTTCTGTGGTCTAGTTTGAAGACTGAGAGCTGAATGGTTTACAGCTTTCCAATTTCTTTATATCATCCAAGAGATTTCTTAATGATAGTCTTTTGTCCGTCTGATACTTGTGTATTAGCATTTAACAAGTGGCAGCATCTGAGACTCAAATATGATGCAAGAAGTAACACATTTATTCTGGAAAATAAAGTGTGTGAGGCAGATATCATTTGAACTTTGGAGAAGTCAGGTTTTTGCCTTTAGGAAAAATAGTGCGGCTGTGGAAGATCTGCAATTTCAAAATGTCTCCTCGTTCCAACTAAAGCAAAACATTTCTAAGTTCCATGCGAGGCCATGTTCCCCAAAGAGTCCACTGGTGCCTCTTCCTGTTTTGACATGTCTTGCCTTTTGCCTTGCATGTTTAAAAAAGGATCTACATTTAAAACAATGGAACAAAGCTATCTCAAACTGGAAACATGAAGTTTTTCTGTTCCAGAATGTTTCAAATGGAATATTTCGACCATATTGAAAATTCTTTGGGTGTGTTCCACTACCTTCAGTACAAAATAAACACTCCTCAACTCTGAGGATCTTCCACAAAGCATTTTGATTTTTGACAGTGAATTTTAGACATTTTTCCAAGAAGAAAGTCACAAGTAAATTTCCTACCACCCGCGTTAGTAAGTTGCTCACACGTTTTAAACAGCTCTTTCAGTTTTATCACTTTTCTGCCAGTAATTCTTCTTCTTTACCCCTTTTCTAGGGGTATTCGTATGCACGAATATGGCTTGTGGGGAATCTCAAGGGAAAAATCTGGAGATTTCCACCGACTTAGTGGACCCAAGGCCACTGCAAGAGTTGTAAGGGAACAAGCTGCCCATGAAGAATATCCTCATTTTCATTAAAGGGACCAAATCTAGATGGGCATCCATGGCGGCCACAGGTCAGCTTGAGGTGAAGTCAAAACAGGCAGATGCTGAAGGTGTCTGAAGTAGGCAGCCCTTCTGCAGGGACAGAGGGAGTTTTAAGTCATGTGTTTATAAGTATATACAAAATACACCTATGCAATGGGTAGAGAGAGAGGAATAGGTCCTGATACATGAACCCCCAATGCGCAATGCCTAAACTTACAGGGGGTCCCCACCAGTAGACTTATTTCAGAAGTAAACTACTATGCAACATCTCTGACATTCTGTATTAATATTTTAGGTGACTCACATTGTTTTATTAATTACCATATCATCAAAATACAATAAAAATCTAATTTGAATTGTACGGCTCTGGATGTTGTTAAGTAAAGCAGATGTGAAGTTTCTAAACACGATCTCCTTGAGGCTTGGCTTTGAAAAAGAAAGAAGACATTTCATACGGCCAATGACATCTCATTTTTTCAAAGGCTTAGTTTGACATTTCCGAGAAAAACAGTTCATTTCTGATGAAAGAGCGCACAGAACAAAATGTCATGTGGAAAGGAGGAGTTTGGATTTCTTTGAGTGTTTTTCATAAAAAGGAAGAAGCGAAGATGGTGAAGGCAAAAAAAAATAATAATCAGACTTAAAATGTTAACAAAGATGTGGTGCGTCTCCATAACATCTAGTATAAAATTACCGTAAAAAACGCATTCGTTCATGTTCCTTAAATCAGCTCCTGCAGCAAATAAAATTCTCTTCCATTTCCAATAACTTATTTGCATACCTGCAACTTGCCAGTGAAATCACTGTGATTTTTTTTTTTGCATTTTCTTCCTTTTCTGCTCGTTGAGGACAATGGGCCTCCTCAGCAGACATTTGCTCCCACATGATGCAAGGGCCGAGTAGCTGGGAAAATGTCAGTCTTGTGTGTCAGCAGTGCTTCTCCCCACAGCTAGCAGTGACTGCACGTAAGAGACAGAGCCAGGAACCTCGCTTGCAAGGCAATGGACCTGCTTGCTGAAGTGCACAGGGATCTGACGCCCTGCCTGCACCTGGTTGGCTCATGACTCTCTAGGGAGTGTGAACACTCGTGTCAGGTACAACAATCACCCCGATCTGTGCCCAGGTAGGTCACACACTTGGATCTCAAGGGGAACCATTGAGATCAAAGATCTCAATATGACATCTTTGATTTCTTTATAGAAGTAAGATATGATTTCTTTATAGAAATAAATATGATTTCATATAATATGATTTCATAAATATGATTTCATATTTATTTCTATCAGGAGGGATGGCGAAAGAGTTGTTCAGCCTTCTGAGTATTTGCCAAGACATTCATGGATGTGCCATGCACTTGTCTACATTTCTCCTTGGATCAATGACAACTAGGATTTGATGAATATTATTTGCCAAGTACATTATTTAGCAAATGTTGATCTTCTTTACAGAATATGCTATTTGACTAATAATCTCTGCAGTAGCCTACCAGCTCTAGCGTTCAAATACTATTTGCTGAATAATTTATGAGATGAACAAAGACAAAATACATTGAATAATTTATTCAAAGAAAAATTGCTGCCAGTATTTGGTTAGCACTAATTAGAAGCTCTTTTCAGCTGGATTACACATATAGGCACACATGCTCAGGCGTACATCTGCACACACATGCGCACCCCCACAGCTAGCCAGATTCAGGATTCACAGCAGATAAGGAACACTTTATTTCAGTGGTTTTATGCTTGAGGCAATGAGACAGAGTTGGAACAAGACCTCAAGAGTAGAATGAAAGAGTGCGTTTGAGCCAGAAATTTCTGATTTGAATCTGAATTCTCTCCCGAAAATGCAAGGTGATGCAAGGTGGCTCAGGTAAAGAGGAGCTGGTCATTTCTCTAGCAGATAATTTCCAAACACAAACAAGGAAGAAGAAATTCTGTGTCAAGTGAGTCACTTTGATGGTCTGCATGTAAAGAAAGAGGATTCTAAATGTGATGGTTTGCAAGCATGGGCTTTCCTGTTTCAAACTGATGTATACAGTAGATGGAGAAGGAGAGGGAGAGGGAGAGGGAGAAGGAGAAGGAGGAGAAAGGGGCAATGGTAGGTATCTTATGGCAAGACACATCAGGGCAGTCTTATCTACTGCTGGGGCAGAACACAGTTCCTCACTGCCAAGAGGACCAGATCACGTTCATATGCAGCAGAACAGCCTTTCGCTCCAGCCTTCCTGGAGTATTTCCAGTTATCACCTTTCAATGGCAGTTTTTCTTTCCTTTGAGACAGGAGTGCATGAATTCCTACAGCCAGGAAAAGCTTCACTGACCACAGTGAGCTTCCAGATAAAGACATACTGGCATATTCTGCTGGCTACCTGATTTTTCACAGCTAATTTGGGGGCAGGTATTTCAGGTAAAGTGTCAGCTTTAATTCACAGCCCCTTCAAAGCTCCTTTCATATGGAGCCACATAACCTCTCAGGGTCTGGTACCTCCAGGTCAGGGTTGAGGGCAGCAGAAAGATTTTACTGACAGTGCAGCTGTTTGCACCATACCTGACCACGTGGATAAACAAAGGGCTATAATTTAGCCAAGATAACCTTTGCGATAACCTTACAAATGCTGACATAAACCACATGTGCTGCCCAATCCCAGACAGCCAAAGACAAACCTTCCATAAACTTACTGGCCTTAAAAAACTTATATAGTGTAATATCCAGGGACATTCGTATTAAAGATGGATTCCAAATTCAGACCTAGATTTTAAATTCGTCATCTTCGATGGATGCAAGATGAGAAGACAAGACAAAGTAAACTAGAAGCCAATGTGTACCACAAAGAAAAAAAGAAGTCTTCCTCGACCCTTTGTTATCTGCATCTTTTACTTAAATATATGGACAAGATAAATGGAATAGTTCTGCAAGCAAATAAAAATGCAATCATAAAAATAGAGCAGAAACCTCTAATTGGTCATCTTGAGGGACAAAGCTCTGTCTTTTGTGGTTAGTTTGCTCCCAATTATTTTTTTTTCTTCTGGTCCTATTTTTGTAAAGCTCCCAGGCCTCTGCTAATGGTAGGAAAAGGGAGTAAGACAAGTAATTGGGAACATCCTGAATGACTTAATTCCAGTGTCCCGAGACATGGCTAGACCCTAAAGGATATCTCCAGGACAATGTCAATCAGCATGAAAGGCTGCTGCAAAGGCATGGTAGAGAGGTCATGCTGTATAAAAGTTTCTCTGCACTTTCGGTTAATAAAAGTCACTTGGGAAGTACTTCCTTTTATGTCTGACAGGTTTTTCTTCTTTATATATGATGTGTTACTGTGAACGCGGTTCATCCTGTGTTTAATCATCCTGCCTGTCTCTACTGCAGAGGTAGCGAGTGCGTTGTTCCTAGCGGAGGATTTCAGGGCCTTGGCTTCAGAGCAGACTAGCCCTGCAGAGCAGGCCTCGGGAGGCAGAAGAGCCTGTGGTCAGGTGTCTAGTTCAGGACTTGGCATATCAGGCATCTGCTCCCTTTCCAGCCATCACCTTTGGGGCATGTGTAACTCAGCGCAGCCACTGGAGACCGAGAGCTTTGAGGAGAGCAAGTCTGCAAGAGTGGGGACCAAGAGGCAGCCATGTGGGTAACATAAGCAGGTTGTGAGCACCCCATAATTGTCAGCTCCTGAGTCTTCCTAACTGGAATTCCCAATCTCCTCCAGGAAAACGAAAATAATTTCATTTCTCTGATTGTCTTCAGGATGGATACATTGACAACTGTGAATGCTCCAATCCACCATCATGGGGAAGACAGGAGTGAAAGCCATGTGAGGAGAGAAGTGGTCTGCCCTAGCTGTCCTCAGAACACCCTCCTACTCAACCCACATAGATTCTCAGTTCTGAAAACTGACACCAGGAAAATTATGTAAATAGGGTTCATTTTAAATTCCCTGTTTCAAACACAAATACCAGAGACACTAGCAACTATCATCTCTGGTACCTGCAAGAACTGGCAATGACAAGCATGATTGTCAAATGTAGGGACAAGAAGGAATTTCTTTCCACTATTTGCTGCATCTTCTGGACAGATTCCTCTTGTAGCATTTATCAGGGATGATGATGTGTCAGGTCCAGGGGAATATAACTTCTCTCACAGCAGTTTCCTGACACTGCAAGGGTCCGCCATGGTTAGAGGACCTCCTTCTCTAACCAGTATTTTTAATACCATGTGTGACTGCATGTATTTTAGGACATAACTATGTGGAGTGACAAGTTCAGTCAGATCTTTACGTTTGATTATTTTGCCATACAGCAAGAGCTCTAAAAATTTCAGGGTTGTATAAATAATTACTGCTCTCTTTTAAAGAATTTATTTACAAGAGCATCAAAATGAAAATGACAGCTGTGGCAGCAAGTAAATTACCACTGCCTAATTGGGCCCAAAGAGAGGTTAGGGCCTGAAATGTCCCTTCATGTAGACTGACTGAGAAAAGAAAAGAACCCTAGACACATGCACATTGACTTTACCACTCCTTAAATTGCTTATTTTTCTGCCAGTCCCTGAAGGACAAAAAAAAGTGTCATATTCTTCACTGCTTCTTTTTCTGTGTTCAGAGGCTCAGAGGATTTGCAGTTGCAGATGATTATTCATTATTAGACTTTAATACAAATTTGCCAGGCACCGTTTGTTGCATTTATTCAGTTCCTCCTGAACACTGGGCCAACCCAGCAATTATGTTATTCTCTGTGTCCCACAGAAGTGTGTGTTAAAAATGTTGGGAAGGATAAATACAGATCCAACTTCTATAAGGTAGAAGCATATGAGACCAAAGAAGGTGAAAACATAGAGGCAGCACAATTTACCATAAAAGATTAACAAGGTATGCCAGGCTCCAATGTCTGGAAAGGCCTTGTGTCTGAATTACATGAAAAAGTTCAATCACAAGAGATGATAGAGTTAGGCTAAGTGCAAAGCTGTCACTTCTAGAAGATGTACAAAGTTGCAAGATCAGATTTGTTGTAGAGAAATGTGTAATCCTTTTTCAATGGGGTTTTATCACTGAAAGGAGAAATCCTGAAAATAATTTGATTCTGATTTTCCTTTTTTTTTTTCGGGAAATAAGTTTTTTAAACCTGAAAAGACAGAGTCCATTATTTTGTTGCACAATCAGGTAGCATGTCTGCCGCCCACTGGCACAGCTCTGAGATGAGCTATGATGCAATGGAAATATAGCACAATTGTCACATCTTAAAAGGGAGTAAGGAATATATTGCAAACCCAATAGAAAAGATAAACTTTAACCTTTTGCTAACCTAGCTTTTATTTTTACTTCACCGCTATTTTAAAGAGACGGAAAGGGAAGAATCAAAAGCAATACGTAATAGACGGTGAAGTGAAATTTCCCAAATTTCTGCTGACATTGGTGAGTTTGGGGTATGCTTCAAATATAGGAAATTTCCTGAACCCCCAAAATCTGCTTCTGCAAGCTTTGGGGTGAAAAGAGAGTGGAACACGTAGAAGGGCAACAGCAATACATGCACTTACTAAAATCTATGAACTAGAATGTCAGCCACAATATTGGCCATTATTCACTACCAGTTTTTACAGGGCATAGGGGTTCCTGGATGTGTTTAAGCAGAAAACTGTGACCTATTCCTGACCTACCCTCAGATTACCACCAGCCTGCACAGAGAGTGACCTTCTCATAGTGCGAATTGCTAAGATTATTGCTTTCTCTCTGGAAAGTCTTCAGGCATGCTCTGCTGTTCCTACTGAAATTCCCTGTAGCTTTATTACTGATAACCAGAGGGCAAACAGCAAAATTTTATCCCTCTGGAAAGAAATGTTCTAGCCATTTTTCCTTTTTTTTTTTTTTTTTTTTTTTTAGTGTAAGTGAGGGGCCTTTCCTCTAATTTGCTGAAAACCTTCAATTTCTGTCTTCAAAATGCTTTTATTTGATCAATATTTGTCCTCTTTCAGCCTTTGTTCTGTGTACCAGTCTTGATATTATTCCTTTGCTGCCTGGTAATAAAGCCCCATCTTCACAAAATACTCCTTCAAGCCACGTCCATCCCTCATGGATGACTAGAGGGCAACCTCAGCAGGCTACAGTTTGCATTAGCTCTGAGGCACTTAGGAGCACTATGCTATCTCCACTGCTGTTAATGCATGATGGAGACCTGAGCCTCATGGTGTGCTGAATATTGAATTTTCCCTCTTCGCTGCCTGAGGTTATGGTCAGGGAGAACCATGTGCCTCCCTCTGACATGCTGACGCCAAATGTTTTCAATGGGATCGTGAAAAGGGGGCCATCACACACCTTGCAGTGAGAACAGACGCGGCAGCAGAGGGATCTGTCCTGCATGGCAAGCATCGCTCCTGCTGTGCCAGCTCCAGAAAGCCAGTGTCAGACAGTGCCCACAGAGAGGGATATGAGAGGGAGGGGGGACCTCACAAAGCAGTCACATACCTGCCGTGGCCTGACAGCAAGGTGATGCACAGAAAGAAGCATTTACTTACAGAGTCATTTGTTTGGAGTGCAGAAACACCTCAAGTGGTTCAGCATGTCAAGCCTCAGAAGCTGCCCAGCAGACCATCATGTCTACTAGGTACACGGCCTGACATTAATCACATTTCCGTTAGTAAGAGTGCTACGTGTGTCTTTCACATACGTAATCTCCTAGAGTTGCTATAGGAAAGGGAACATGTGCTTGACACCAACAGTGCAACCCTTGAGTACAATTACACATCAGGAGCTACTCAAACATTTGCAGAGTTTTCTCTTTATGCACATCTGTTTGTTGACCTTTGCAAGGCTCTTTCACGGCAGTTTTCAGTGATAAGAAGCTGCTGTCACAAAAAGCTGCTGTCACAAAAGGCTGCTGTCACAAAAAGATGCCGTCACAGCTGGCATGCTTCCAGAGATGGAGCCAAGAGATTGAGCTGGGCTTGGAAGTGATTTGTCCTAGTCTGCATGGGATAGTGCAAGGAAGTTTGCTCTGCTGTCACCCTTGTTTTATGTGTTCAGTGGGTAAAGGAGGGACTTCAATCTTCACAGCTGCAAGCTCAGCAGCTTTGCCCACCACATCATTCACTGGAAGATAAAAAAGACTGTGGAGTCCCAATTCTCCAGTGCAAGTTATTCGATTTATTTATTGGCACAGTGTTGTAAAGCATGGTAGGTGCTTTTTTGCAGATAGGAGGAGACATGATTCCCTGTCTTTGAAGGCTTTACAACAAAGATATAGCATACAAAAGGGACATTAACACAGAAACAGAGACACAGAAATAAGGCTTACAAAATTAGATCAAGTGGTTGCTTATGGTTGTTATGCAAGTCTTGATTGTTTGAACCCAGAGAGGCACATAAGCACATATGTATTCCTTATGCACGCATCTATGTATTAAAGATGTAATATGCACAAATAGCAAAGCAGAGGCTTGAAGACATATCTAATAGGAAATAGGAAAACCCAGAATGTACTGCCCAAGATACCAGTGCTAACCATGGCCACGCAATTTTAGCAGCACTCTGAGTAGCAGAAATTGCTGCAGTATATAGAATGCAAAACAACAACCACAGCATCAGGGTGCAAGGGACAGAACAGTTCTAGAGAGCAAAAATATCTTCCATTACCCTGGAAATCTTGCCTGCATGTAGAAGAGCAGATCCCTTCTCAGAGAGCAGAAGGCGGCGTGGGGGAAAGCATGCTGGTTGCCAACTGATTGCAAGGAACCATGTGATGAATTACTGCTGATGAAACTCCCACTGTGCAGACAGTCCTTTTTGCAATGGTGGGTTTCCCTCTGATACTCTGACCATCACAATTTCAACTTAGATCCCCTCCTATGTGTATAACAGAGAGGAGGGCATTTTGTCTCAATGCACACTGAAAAAAAAGAAAAAACAAACAAACAAACAAAAAAAAACAACCTATAGCAACCAACAACCCCCAAATGTCCTGGCTCTGCCTGGTTTATCACTCAGTGTGTTGACCGACTTGTTTCTAACCCCTGCTGCAGCCCTTCGAGAGAGAAAGTTGCCTTCCTGCCTCCTTCCCTGGAAAGGGGTGCTGTGGGGGATATGAACTTTTCCTAATGCCAGAGCATCCTGGAAAGATTTTCTCCTGGCCTTTAGTCTTTGTTGTCGTGCTTGTAAGAAACCATCTGAGACTTGTGTGCGTGGTTTAATTTAAAAAATGCAAGAAATAATACATACATGGATACAAAAAGACAAATGGGTGCTCTGTTTCTCATCTAAGTGGACTTGCGGATGTCTGAGGGTATTTCTGGAGGGGCATAACACTAGCAAGAAACTGGTCTGGTCGGATTATAGCTGCAATCAGTGATAAGGCTTTCTGAGCTATGAGCTATTATTTCAGACTTTGGACCATGTAATTGTTTCCTTTGTTCCTAAGATTAAAGAAACAGAAAAAACAGTGTTTTCTCTTTAGTTGTCAGTCATGGACATTCAAAGACTTTTCTGCCACTTAGGCAGAAAAGCTAGGTGCGTTTAGTGAACATATAGTATCAGTAGTGACTATGTAATGGACAACCGAGTACATGCTGGTGGATGCAAAGAGGTACCGTGCTCACTTGTCTAGAAGCCAAAGGCATAGCACAAGCCCACCCGCAGCTGGCAGCACCCAGGGCACGTCTGGCCATCTAGAACAGACAGACCAAGCGACTCTTCCCTTTTTTGGTTTTCTTAAACGCAAGCGGCAGGGATTGCTCTGGGATTTTTGCTTCGGCCTGACAGTGAAGGCCCGCGCGCCGCTCTGACTCAGCCCTGCAGGACGTTGGGCCTGGCTCCCCCGCCGCCCCCTCCCTTGGCGGCTGAAGTCACGGGCGGGCGGCGATTGCGGCGCCTGGCACGGGTTAGCGCGTCGGTCGCGGTGAGTCAGCGCCGAGCAGCCGCACGCGCGGCCCGCGCGCGCCCTCGGCTCGCGGTGGGAGGCAGGGACGCGCGGGCGCCCTGCCAGCCAGACGCCCTCCTTTTCCTTCCCTAAACCCCAAGCCCTGCTTCCTGGTCTTTGGAAGCAAGCCGCCAGTTTCCCTGGGGAAGCCGAGGGACCAGCCTCTGGCCCCCCGAGTGTGGGTCGTTGCTGCACTCCTGGCCTCAGCAGCTGCAATCTTGTCTCCTCCTCCTTCTGTGTCCTTTTCCCACAGAAAAGTCATCGTCCCCACTTGTCAAGGCCCCCCTGCTCTGACCTCCCTCTACCGCATCACCAAAGGCCAGTAGCAACTTGCCTGAGTTTTGGTGCTCTAATAAGGCTGATCAATATATTTGCTATACCAGTATGGTGAGTTCTGCTGCCAGCTGAGTGAATTCCCTCCTGTTCACTGTTTTATTTCCTCATTTGCCTCACTTCTGGGGTGGGAGAACTGGGAGCAGAGCAGAAGTCCCCGTGACAAAGTGGCCTTGTCCTTCCCTCTGAGCATCTCCCACTACGAGGTCCTCCCTGCTGAACACCGAAAGGCAGGAGGAGAGCTGTGTTTGTTTTGTTGCTTACGGTGCAAAGCTTAGCTGTGCCCTGCTCCTTCATCATCTTTACAGATACAAGCACCTGCATGATCCTCTCTTTACAGTGCATCCAGTTGTGCTCTTCCAGAGAGAGCAGTTTCTCCACCACCCCGTGTTCCCAGCACGATACACATTCTGGACCTCATCAGGACACCAATAAAGCAGCACAGACCCCCTTTGCTTAATTACGCTGTTACTGCCCCCAGCCTAGGTCCTGACACAGTCCTGGCAAAGCCTATCATCACTTCTGCTTCATCTCTGTACCATTTCTAACGAGGTGGACTCCCTAGTTCTGTAAACAAATCACTTCAAGACATTCACAGCGTGGATTTTGTTTCCTCCTATGGGTCAATGCAGATTCAAGTGCCCAGACCATAACTGTTCTCCTGGACTTCCCATTTTCCTGTGCCTGTCTCATGTTCTCCTTATCCATCATCCATTTCTGTATCTTGCCCTTACGTCAGCTCCTCCAGTCATGTCCATCTGTCCCTCCCATCTAATGGCTGTATAATAATATTACTAAAGGATTTAATGTCTTTTACAGCTAACTTGCCCACAGTCCATCTGAGTGGAAATGAAGCCTGAAGCCTGACCATGAGGAAGTGCTGAAAACACAGAGAAAAGGACTTTAAAAAGATCTACTGAACAGTAATCAGCAATATTCCGTCAGTCCTCGGGCATTTCTCTGAGGTCCACTGGAGGTTAAAGACTTGTTGCAGATGCATCTTTCTCTAACAGAGTAGAAGACAGCATGATTTGCAGGTTATCAAATACATATTCTCTCCTTATTACATACTATTGACATTAGAGTCACTTCTGATGATTCCTATTGATTTTTCCAAAAGTTGCATGGGACTTTTCCCTAAAGACTCAAGAAAAAAATTGAGCACAGGAAAAAGTAAAATAATTCAATAAAATAAAAATAGACTGTAAGTTTTACATTTTTTGCAGTATAGTATTTGTTATAAAAATATTTCCCTACAGAAAATAACTTTCCATTTGGCACAGAATAAAATTTCAGACAATAGTAATATCTTCGTATATTTGCTTTTTCTTACACAATGTCTCATACTACCTTCCTCTGCTCTCAAGTAAAAGCACAATGAAATATGAGCGAACATGCACATTTTATGTTTGTTGTGAAAAACTTCTCCTCATGAAAGAAAGGAAGACTTGAGAATATTTCATACTGACTTTTGTAGTTGCTGTAGCTATAAGCGAAGCATGTGTTCTGCACATAAATCAGAGGGATATAACTATTTTCACATTTTGTACAATGTCTTATGGTTTCTCTTTTAGAAAAGTCCTGCCCAATATAATAGGAAATAACAACTCCTACATCCACATTCAAAAGCTACATTTTAATTTATAGGAAGAAATGAAAAATATGAGAACAGGTGATGGAAAAGAACCTTGGAGCTGCAGATCTGGGATATTTGGGAGGTGTCCTTAAGTACAGCATACGCATCTTGACAGATGTTATGAAATCATTTTATTATGGAATGCCAATAGAGATGCATGTTCTGGTCAGGCTGTATCTACCCAAGCAGATCACAGGAACCCAATGCAGAAATATCCATGTCATGTTGAGACCCCATCTCACACTTGCACACAAGTACACAAACTTTGAAATGCAGCTTGTGGAGCCAGGATGGATGCTGATGGAAAAAGGGGCTGGCTGAGGCAAGGAGAACCAGATCGCTCCAGCCTTTCTGCAGGGGTTGGGTTTTTGAGAAGGAAATCTCAGAAGTCAGGATGCAAATGCCGACCCTCAGGAGACTCTGAGAGGTTGCAATAGGAATTAGGAGGAGAATGGCATGACAATGTGAATCTTGTGTGATTAGCCAGGGCTAGAGCAAGCTGATTTCCAGGGGAACAGAGGAACGAATCCCAGGGGTTGCAGTGAGAAGCAACCTGCAGTGGTGTCTCAGGTAGGCTTTTATGTACCATCCTGAGTCCAGGAAAGCAGGCATTCCCAGAAAAGGATGGCTGTGGTGGTGCAAACATCCTTCAGCTGCTCCTCTCGCTGAAGGGGTAAACTCTAACCTCACCTGGTCAAAGTTATGGTAAGAAATGAGTGCAGCATGACTGTCCCAGGAAGTTAGAGCACAGCACTGCCTGTGACCACAAGATGAACTGGGGAAAGCTGTCAGAGAGGAGAACAGCAGGAGGAGGTGGGATTGCTTGTTTGTCTTGGCTCTGAGATACTAGTAAAGGAAATGTCAGCAAACATAAAAACGTCATTCTAATAATAATAACCGAAATTGCTGCTCTCTCTTTCATCAGAAATCCCAAACACTGAATGGGGTGACCTGAAAAATATTGTTTAACAACAGCATGGTATCTGGAATGGCATCATGGAAAACTTGTGACGGGGCACTGCAACACCAATGACACAGAGCTCAGGGGCCAAGAGGAAATCCCAGAATAGCCTTGAGGTATTGCTGAACTGGGCCAAAGGGCTGGGGCTCACCTTCATTTTCAGCAGTCAGCACCAGGAGAGTTTGAGCCACGTGAAAAGGCTGAAGGCCCATTTTAGCTCTAGCACAAAAGTCAGCTGTTTTCAGTTCTTCAGATTTTAAATCAGATTCACACAGGATCTGTTCTGGAAAACAAACAAACGAAAAAAAAAGATGAGTTTGTTGTTGTTGTTTGTTTATATGTTTGGTGGAGTAGTAAAAACCCAACCTTCTCCTAGCCTGCCATGACATGGGGCATTACTGTGCTGCAGATGGCTGATGATGAAATTGCACATCAACGGAACAATGATCAATGATCGACAATTCAAGATGTTATTGACCCCCTTTTCAAAATCATGGTCTCAGACTTGACCACTAGCCCTGGCTAAAGCGGCAAGATGGAAATGCTGAAAGAGGCTTTGAAATCCCTGCTCTGAAAGGAGGCACACATGCCACGTTACGAGCTGGTGCCGCTCATGTCCACAGAGTCGCCAGGCTGCCTGGAGGCGCGAAGGGCCTGCTGCTCTTGCAGAAGTTCCCTAGCAGGGTCAGTAGCTGCTGACATGAGGATGATGGGGGAGCGTGCCAGGGCACAGCTGCTCCCTGTCTCCTGTCCTGCAGTGCTCACCCGCACCAGGCTGGCACTGATGTGGAGTCCAGAGCCTTATCAGCACCCCCTTCTCTAGCCTCAAGGAAAACCTCTCTGCGCTGTGAACACGCCGTGCTTCTGCGACTCAAATGCACAGCTGGGAAAATGCATACACAGGCGTGATTTTTTTTTCCTTTTTTTTTTTTTTTTCTCGTAGCCTATGAATATATCAGGTCTAACAGCTGTGACAATTCAATTGCTTTGGTTTGAAAAGTGCTTGGAGACCCTCAGACAATAAAGGAAAAAAGTCACAAGGTACAAGTTATTAGAGATGTCCTTACTGCTGGCTATGTGTCAGCTTTAGGATTCAGAGCTAATATCCTGTCAGTAAGAACAAAGACAGCTTGCACCTCCAGGAGATATTCTTCTCTGTTCTGTGCAGCAGAGAGGAAGGCAGCAGGACCAAGAAGGGCATCAGAGAGGTTACTCAGAAAGATTTTCTCTGCAACCACAAATACAAGTTTTCATGCGTGTAAAGTTGAGTAGTTGCTTTCTGACTCTGTAATGAGGAAAGATGCTGAGCTAGCATCTAAAGTCTGACAATCAGTGCAGGTAGCATTTTTTTTCTTTCTTTATATTCCCCACATGCATGATTTATTTATTAGGAATATTATGTTTTGTTCAGCTTAAGATAAACCCAGAGAGTACTGAAAAAGCAAAATATTTGTAACTTCAGGCTGTTGTTGTCTGTTGCATCTGCAGCTTGCTGTTAAGACAAATGTGCATAACCAGGAAGGCTACGTGAGCAAAAAAGCATACAGTAATGGTCTATTAAAGAAAAGGCATCACTCGTCTACTAGAAGGTACATTGAAATCAATGGTAATAGCTTCCTTGGAAAGGCTTTACAATGTAAATATTTCTGAGAAGTGCCTAGCAGAATGATGTTCTGACTCGCAGGAGGAGGCTGTAATATTCGTGACTCCCAGCTACTTGCTGATATCACTTGGATGAGACAAGCAGAGCTTTCTTATTTATTGAGCTAGGGGGAGATGTTGTCAGTTCCAATGTTTTCATTGCCTGTAATTTAGTTCTGAGTCTTACATTATTCTTCTTTGCCCTTAAAGCCCTTGCACTCGGAGTCCTGTGATTATATCAGTATCTGGGCTTTAATTTTTCCTGAGGAGGATGTCTGTAGTCCTTATGTCCATGCAGAAGTCTTTAAAACGTGACCCAAAAGCTCAAAGCTTGTGAGCTGGTAGGTAGAAATATGTTTTCAGTCAACCAAGGCTGCAAATCAGGAATGCCCATCAGATTTGACTGCACATAATGCAGTCACGAAGGGCTTAGCTGCCTTCCCGAAGGGAGGTATCACAAAAGACACATCACCTGCTGCCAGTGGAAAGCAATGGAAAGAAGCAGTGGAGCCAGCAGTGCTCTCTGAGCCTTTGAGTCTACATTTTGGGAATGGATGTATGAACTAATATCACTTACCTGTTGGCCACGACCTGTTGACCATTGCTAATGAGTGACATCCAGGAAAAAAAAAAACATAATAGTGAATGGCTTAGTTAGTGTTAACAAGCTTTAAATAACCTCAGTCTTCAGGATAGGATAATTAAGTAGTCTCCACACTTTGGCCTCGTACTGTAGAAGCCTTACAGGCTTTAGAGTTTTAGAGCCTTTAAAGTAATTAAATAAAATACATTTTCTGCATTGTCCCTGAGCTGCCTGGTTTATTCTCTAAGGAATCAATAGTGCAGTGCCTGAAAGCTCTGTGACTCCAGTTCAGATGGCCTTACTTTCCTGAATTATGGTTCCTAGAGCAACAACCAGGTTATTAAAAAAAATAAGCTGTTCTCTGGCACTGAGGCCAAATGGCTAACACAGCCCCCATCTACCTATCTAAACTTTCATTTTCCCAGGAATATAGGATAGCTGCCTCCAAACCGTCTCTACCATCCTCATGAAAAGCAGTCCTTTCTCAAAGCACGCTGTAGTATTTTAAGTGAGCCCAAAGAGCAGAGACAGTAAACAGCCAGGATTTTGCCCCAGCTCTGAGCAAATGCTGGCAGGTAGCAGTGTGTCAGATTTCACGTACATCCATAATCCTAGGCAAACTATTCACATTAATTGCTTGGACTATGTGGCTTTTCTTTTAGTAGATGAAATCTGTTCTGTGTAGAAGGGGTACTGGAAAGAATTGCAGCAACCCTGCTGGCTACACCTGAAAAGATCTTATATGGCGGTGTTTTCACATGGTCCTTCTAGTAGAAGAAAGGACATATAATCCAAGGGTTCTCCTAATTCTCCTTTCACGGTGTTGATTTATAAATCAACATTATAAAGCATGAATACAAGAAACTAAGTAGTAAAGCTCTATTTTTCTGTGGCACAAGCCAGTTCCTCTTCTCTAGGCATCTAGGGGAAAAAATCATTTTGCTTTCCCCTCTATTTTTTCAGTTTTTCAATTAGTAACATCATCAGTACTATTCAAATGCAATTCACAGAACACTTTAAGATGAGTGATGGCTGATTGGCCTAACAACTTGGCCTTGCTTTCCTTCACATGCAAGCACGAATCAGTGAAATCCCTGTATAAAACCAGTGCGAGATCAGAATCTAGTCTATGCGCTGTGACCATTATTAAAAAAAAAAAAAGTGCTTCCTTCCCATTATAACACACGGTATCGTTTGCCAAACAACATGCCATGTTGCCCTCAGGCGTATGATTAATGCCAATGCTCTTCCAGTAAAGCTGACGAAGCGCGCAGCCCCCGTCTCCCTGGGGAGTTAGCAACAACAGCTAGTGAAGCCTGAACGATGCTGTTCTTCATCTTCCACTCCCCAGGGATTTTCAGGCTCTTCCTCATTTCTGAGTATTAATCTTTATTTCCATTTCAGAATAATGACTTTTCTCAGCAGCGTATGTTTTTATCAGCTAGCTACATACGCAAGCCGCTGACTGTTGTTTTTAGCGCTATCTTGTTTCCCTAAAGGATTTTACCTTGGATGCTACTTCCATTTCCTTTCTTCCAGTTTTTCTATTCAGTGCTGTGGGCTGGGTTTTTTTCTGCTGCGAATAACAACCCAAGCTCCTTTGCTCGGGCAAAGGACATTCTTTCACTGTTATATAAGCTACTCTGTGTGTCCTTTATGCACTGTGCTTGATGCAAGTCCCTTTGTGATCAGGCTAGCGACTAGTAGGGCCAAAACAACAGTTTTCAATGCAGGGAAGAACAGGAGAAAGCATGACTTTTATTAACACATGCTCAAATCCAAATGTTTTGCCCAGGCAGAACTCCCAGTGGCCAAATACTCACTTACACTAAAACCTTTATACCAGGCTGGCAGTTGAAAAGGAGTTTACAGTGGCTGCAAATATTTAAGGATTGCTTTTTTTCTGGATGAAATATCCTTTAATTAACAACTGGCTAAATTAAGTGTGATCTTTCTTTCTTTTACCTGTTCTAGAACAGTGTTATTAGAAAACTTGTGCTGATCAGCCCAGAAAGGAATCGGCTAATCGGCATCTCCAGCAGGTCGAGGGAGGTGATCCTGCCCCTCTACTCAGCCCTGGTGAGGCCACATCTGGAGTATTGTGTCCAGTTCTGGGCTCCACAGTACAAGAGGGATGTGGAGCTGCTGGAGAGAGTCCAGCGCAGGGCCACAAGGATGATCAGGGGCCTGGAACATCTGCCCTATGAGGAGAGGCTGAGGGAGCTGGGCCTGTTCAGCCTGGAGAAGAGAAGGCTGAGAGGGGATCTAATCAGTGTATATAAATACCTCAAGGGAGGGAGTGCAGAGGATGGGGATGGTCTCTTTTCAGTGGTGGCCACTGATAGGACTAGAGGAAATGGCCGGAAACTGAAACATCAAAAATTCCATAGGAACTTAAGGAAAAAATTCTTAACAGTGAGGGTGACAGAGCACTGGAACAGGCTGCCCAGAGAGGTTGTAGAGTCTCCTTCTCTGGAGATCTTCAAAACCCGCTTGGATGCAGTCCTGTGCCACGTGCTCTAGGTGTCCCTGCGTATGCAGGGGGGTTGGACTAGATGATCTCTAGAGGTCCCTTCCAACCCTAAGCATTCTATGATTCTATGATTCTATGATTCTAATGAATTCTAGTAAAAACTTTGACTGCAGTTCCTTGGCGAGCCCTGCAAAGGCACTGGAGAGCAATGGAGAATCAGGCACTCATCTTTGACAGTACTGATCTGGGGGAATAACTACAAATTCAGCATGTACAAACTGCCAGTGACATCTGACACTGTGCAAGACACTAGAAGCATATTTAAATCTACTGCATTAGGATATTAGTTGATTGTATGCAAGTAATGAGAAAAACAGGTAGCACTATTACGTTGGATATATGATTTTTAAGGGAGTGTAAAAGAGTGAAGAGATTTTTTTTTTTTCCACTGCACAGTCCACCATCTATCCCTGGAGGCAGAATACAAGACCTGATGAGCCAAGTGTGTGATCTGGGGTGGCAGATCCATCTTTGCCATGGAAAAAACAGATACTTTGCTGTGAAATGACATCATCTTTAATAGCCTGGGATCTGTCACAGACAGTTCTAAACACAGACTGATTTACACGCCAAGCAGCCTTTTCTGACAGCAAGATTTGATGCAAACTTGTTTCATGAGGCTCATGCAGAACAGAAATCTTGAAGTACCCTGACTCTAACACAACTTGTTCCTTTGAAGTTACCTGGTAAAACAATTTGCAGACTCAGCTAATCTTCTGACCTTCTCAGACAGTAATTTCTACTCTAACATAGGTTGCTTGGGAAAATCTCCCTGACACTGGAATCTTTAAATTAGTGGATCACATTTGGGCAGGTACCAGTTCTACAGCGTCTAAAGCTCCAGCCTGTTTCATGCCACCCCTCCTGCAATAGCCCGACATGAATTGATAACACACTGCACCTAACTCTGAGCCTTGAGAATGGGTTCAAGTTATAGCAGGTTAAGATTGCACTGGAACAGGGTGAGAGCCACTGCCTTCAGCCTCACGCTTTGCTGGAGGGAGGCGCACGGCACATGCACGCGTGGCCCTGGCGCTGCCAACCTCAGATCTCCTTCCTGTAGTCTTGAAGGAGGACGGGTCAGAGGGGCTGTGCTGCAAGAGCTAAGCCACCTGCGTCTCCTGCAAGCCACCCGACAAGCAAGCTGCTGCCTCAAGGGCATCCTGGCCATGGCCCTTTCCCTCGGAGATGCCTGATGTGCTCCCCACCGTGCCACCCAGCACAGTGCTGTCCTGCAGGGTGGGCAAGGCGGTGTTGGAGAGAGGTGTTATGGCAATTCTCTGCAAATGTGTCTGTGGAGAAATGGAAAAACTGCCATCACAAGGCAGCATTAGGACAACACATTATACTACTAGGGCCTTCCATGTAAATAACCGTAACATCCTAACAGGGGCTTTGAGCTAGCTTAAATAGCTCCAAAATTGACACAAGCTAAACCAGAAAAGACCCCTCATACTACAATAGTTAATATTGCCAGATTGATATACTCTCACACCTTAAATTATATAAAAAATGTCCATGTACAAGTAACTTCCAAATAAGAGACTTCCTTTTCAGAGAGAGGCTCAAAATCAGTTCCTCTCATTTTTAAAGGCAGTTCCTAAGAAGGAGGTTATTAAGCAAATCCCTAGGACAAACAAGAGTTAGAAACTAAACTATATACAGCTTTTACAGACTCAGTGATCTTGCATTAATAGTCCAAAGGATCTTTGTACCAATTACCTTATACCTCTGAGGCAGATGAATCTTAGCTAAGCAGTCTTACTGATGATGATCTTTATCCTGCAGGAATAGGACTGTGTAAAGTTTAAACAGTGCAAGCACTGCAGCTGCTTTTTGAAACACTGCCACCTCATGTCAGCTTTGCAAACAGGCACAATCTATTCCAGCCCTTTGGGTGCTCTTCGTACAGATGCCTCTGGTGTTTGCCCTTATAGCATATGGCGCAACAGCCTCACTCCCAGAGGCGTTGGAGTAATATAACCACATTAATGTGGTTATTTTTTAATTGAAAATCATTACTAATGTCCAGATCACTTCACAAACACAGAGTTTGCATCTCTGTTTGCATAAGAGTCATCATGCACTCTTACTTTGCTGATTAAGCATCCATAAAAACTGAGCTAGAAAGCCATAGATTTGTCATTTTACATTGATATCTGCATTGCATTAGATACATCGTAGTATATTGGCCTCCGCTGACAAGGTGTGAGACTTCAAAGAGGGATTCCCCTTTCTTTCCAACTCTGCAAAAACCCTTCAGTGAAGAGCTGGACACTGGTGGATATTCCAGGGCACTGAGGCCATGAATCCAAGTGAGAGCAGCCCTTTGCAGACAGTTTTTTCTCGGCAAAGGGTTGTGGTGCTGCATCCCGCAGCGTGTTGGTGCAGCTGCTTGGCTGGGCAGGCGCAGGCAGGCAGAGCCGTTCGCCTGGAAAAGCTGCGCTCAGGGGTGAGCGGGCCAAGCGGTCAGAGCCTCTGCACTTCACTGCTGGGCTTTGCAGAGGGGTCTGGAGCGCGTTATTTTCCATTAGCTTTGAGTATAGACTGCAGTTATTCTATTTCATACCAGGATTCTATTCCATACCATGATTATTGGCCCTGCTACATAGCAGAGAGTTATTATGCGTGCAGTGTTTTTGCAGACAATAGGATTTTCTTTTCCTTCCTTCCTTCCTTCCTTCCTTCCTTCCTTCCTTCCTTCCTTCCTTCCTTCCTTCCTTCCTTCCTTCCTTCCTTCCTTCCTTCCTTCCTTCCTTCCTTCCTTCCTTCCCTCCCTCCCTCCCTCCCTCCCTCCCTCCCTCCCTCCCTCCCTCCCTCCTTCCTTCCTTCCTTCCTTCCTTCCTTCCTTCCTTCCTTCCTTCCTTCCTTCCTTCCTTCCTTCCTTCCTTCCTTCCTTCCTTCCTTCCTTCCTTCCTTCCTTCCTTCTTCTTATCTATCTATCTATCTATCTATCTATCTATCTATCTATCTATCTATCTATAATCTTTTGGTTACCCAGCTCTTCTGCCATGTTTATCAGTGTTCACGTTACAGGATTGAGACTCTCTGTGTCTCTGTGGCTGGCTGAAGCATTGTATCAAAACAGCCAAGATCCACAGGGAGTGCAGAGCCTGGGGGTCCGCATCAAGTGGGCTGCAAGAACAGAAGCATCAGAAAAGCCAAAGCAAATGTTCTCCTTCATAGACAATGCATCTGGATATCGGGCTGAGGTGCCTTCTTCATATACATTCCTCACTGAAAAAAAAAAAACAGTTTTGCCTTTAAACTGGTCTGTTTAGCTTTATGAGACAGCTCATTGTAGTCATACTAATGCCAGTTCAAGGTGACAGGAGAAGAGGAAGCAAAGATTTATAGTCAGGAACAAAGAAAGTACACTTTCCACATTATCTTCTCTGTGTACTGCAGTAAGTGCTCTAGAGCTTTGTGTTTCTGATACTGTTTCTGTCCTGTATTCTTGCAGATGAAGTGGAAGCCCCGCTGTTACGCCGTGACACCCATCAAAGTAAGAATGAGACATGTAAGTAGTTCCTCTGCATGAGGAAAGTCCTGCTAAAGACAACAGTTATGGCTGTTGCCAAACAGACCTACCCCTGAGGATGGGCAAGGTTGCACAGTCCTGCACTGGCTGCTGCAGCGTTCAGCTGTGCATGGGGAGCATGCACAGCACCTGCCAAAGGAGCTAGAGCTGCCCCAGCACCCTCTCCTGCCACCTCCCAGGCAGTCTGTATACGCTCCTGTTCTATGTACACATAAGGGCTTTACGCACATACAAAGGGTTGCAAAGTCAGCCCCTATTTGGATGCGGTAGGGTGCCCAGTTCAGCAAAAACACGTATGTGTTTAACTTTATGCTCTTAATGCTGAGCATAATGACACATTGTGCTTATTTTAGGAGGCATAATTCTCTCTTCACTTGGAGCAGGCACCTGCTTGATCCCCTCTTCCAGCCGCTTCGAGACTTTCCGGCACCTAGAGCCTGCAAACACTTGGCACAAAGAGTGTGCAGAGTCCTGAAGTGCTTCCCAGCCCCTACGAGCCCACTGCGGGGACAACTTGTGACACTGTTCAGCACACCCCTGTGTGCCCTGGCCATCCCTAACGGAGCACTGCAGCGCCAGAGAGGAGTAAACACGTGATAAGGGCCTTGTGGGATACAGGAAGCGGATCCCATGCAATGTGGTGCAAGTGCTGGTAAATAAAACAACAGGAACCATGAGAAGGCAACGGGGAACTGCACAGCACAAAGTAGGCAGAACAGGGACCTAATTAAAACAAAACACAGGCTCTTACCCAGACCTGGCAGTTCCAGCTAGGCAGCAAGCCCAGATCCAAAGCATATATAAATAGGCTTGAGAATTTTGTCAACAGCCATGAGGGTTGGATTAAACCTGAAGGTAACAGCAAAATTTATCTCAGTGCTGAATACAGAGGTGTTTAAAAGCTGGCCTCAAGTTAAGGAGGTGCTTACATGCTTCACAGGCTGCCTCACCTTCTGGGAGGTCGTGAATCTCAGTGGCTTCTCACCTTTTTTAAGGATCCTGTTACATATAATTCTCTCATTCTCAGTTTGACAGAATGATATTCCAGTATGGAAAAGCAGGAAGGGCCAAAGGTGGGAGCATGCCAGAGTCCAGAGCCTGGCTTAAAACATCATGGAGCCACATCCTCCTGTGGCAAATGTCTTGGCACCAAAGACAAGAAATTCTGCAGTGGAAAATTAAAGAATAACCTGCCCACCTGCACACAGTCTCTTCCAAACTCTAATCTGTTAGTAGCTGCCTTAGGTCACGTAGCACAGTGATTTATATCCCATTACCCTATCAAATGTAACACTTTTCTTTATCTATCCAAACGGTTAATCCTTCTTGACATTCAGTCTCTATTATGGGACAGATCCTGACATGTTCCACCTGCCTTGGGCCACTCTCTTAATCTCTAGTAAACAGAAATTGGGATTAACCTGCTAGGTATGGAATGTGACTGCCCTTCCCAGCCCTTCACAATGGGGCTGCTCATGTTCTCTATACAGCTTTCAAGGATTTCTGCAAGAAGGAAACTTGCCTCATGTTGCCATTCTCTGCTGTCTTTTTGAAACTAGGGTGTCAGAGAGAGAACTGAACAGAAATACTGGATTGCAGTTATCCATGTTTGAAATCACATAGCTGCACATATATGTGTTGTAGCTCATACCGCTGCCTGAGTGAACAGGCTATGTCCCTGCAACGAGACAAGCCTCCCATGCGGGTATCTAAATGTTCCTTTTGCACTGTGGAAACATCTGGTCAGGTGGTGAGTTAAATCAGCCAGAAATGGAGCTTGGAGGAGGAAAACAAGGATAGGAAGGAAGCAAAGCTAGCAATTGGGACAGAGAACTGTTAGTGAGGAAGTTGATGAAAAGCGGGAGGGAAGACAGACTGAAGAACTGTTTGGATTTGGGGAGACAGACAAAGCAGAAACCATGGCAAATGGGAAGAACAATAAATTTAGATCAGCTGAAGTATTCTTTGAATCAGCATGCCTGTTCTGAGATTGAAAAAGGTTATATAGCAAGACTTCTCTACCAGTTTGTCACAGTGCCATCCTCTGAGGAGAGCGCACTGTCTTCTGAAGACACATGAAGAGTGGTGATCCCTTCATCAATGCCACATGAGTCCTGGCGCTCTGGAGGGTCTCCAGCATATGCACACATGCACACATGTGCATTCACACAGAGCAATGGACAAATGCTTAGAACTGCATTAAAATCTCAAAACCTAGGAATTACAGAATGGACTGTGAAAATACATCTGTGCAGGCTGCACTGGTATTGAAAAATCTACGCCTCACAGCCACCTGGTAGCCATTTTACATTGCTGGAGAATACCAAGCAGGAACACTCCATATATGCTTGCCCAATTTGCATTTCTTCTCACCTTAGGTTTGGAAGACGCAGCAAAGACCATCAGAATGACCAGTTGGCAGCAATAATACTGCTGTAGCATGCTACAGGAGAAGAAAAAGAAGAGAAGGATAGGGCATTTCCAAACGAGACCAAGACATGAAGCTGACATTACCACACCCCAGGCTGCGGGCTAAAACCATCCAACTTATTTCCTTTTAAAAACTGAGGATCATTGAAATTTCCATTCCCAAATGCGAGCAGCAGATTTCCTTTCTCCATGAAAACTCAGCTTTGCTGTGTATTTACTGTTACATATGTCGTCTCTCTCTTAGCGTGTAACAGTTATTTTGCGCAATATCTCCTCAACATTTTGGAAATTATTGTTCTCTTTCCTATTACAAAACATTCAAAATTTCTTCATTTGCAAAATCAACGCTACTGAACTCATTCCAGGAAATATGGGTTTTGTAGCTTGTGGATGCCTGTCAACCAGAAGGTCACCAAAGATTTCAGGATTGAATGTTAACGTTGCTTGGGAAAACATACGAAAGCTACTCAACATTTCAGCATCAGGAGGAGGGAGCAAAGAGTCATTCCAATCAAATGCAGGATTTGGGATTTTCAATATGACAGAACCTAATATTTTCACAACTTTGCCTAACACGTGACTGAAGGAACACAGAAACACATGTCATAGCTTAATACAGCTGTCCTTGACCTCCATGAAGAGATCCTTGTAGGCTTTCTGTGGTCTTTAGCTCTGACACAAAGTGCACAGTGCTGAGCGAAAAAAGAACTGTGCAGAACTCCATAGAAATTAAATACTGATGGGTCAGTATTAGAGATCATGCTAAACTGAGCCTGAACTTCTCCAGAATGCAGATTAGAGGAAAGTTTGTTGTCCTAGAGGAAAAGGCTCTGAAAATTTTGAAGTCAGGTCCAAATTTCCTCAAAATTTGAGACATTTATCTCACATTCTTCTTAAATATAAATAAGGGGACTATTGAGACAAGGGTTCCTGCCTGTAATCAAGTCCCTGTCACTGAGTAGCAGGTAAAACAAACTAGATCCACTTTTTTTTCTTTTTTTTTTTTTTTTTTTTGGTGCTGGCTTGAAATTAATAAAATTAATAAAATCTCCCGATTTTATAATATAGTTCTTCTAAGTTTGAAATAAATCACCTTAGCTGAGCCAAGAAAAGGGAGATATCCTTCCCATTCCAGGCTGATGCGGATGGAAAGAAAAGCTGCTGTATGAGATAGTGGCAAGCTCACTTCATACTCGGTGCTACTGTAATATACTACCATTTTGGATAGCAATGGGGAATCTCATCTGCAAAGCTGTAGTCTTAGAGAGTCTTTTTCTTTTCTTTCCTTTTTTTTTTTTTTTTTTGTACCAGGACTATTACAGTCTTGTAGAAGCTGAGGTAGGACTTTTTGAACTCCCATCTATGGCCTAGACAGCATTTTTCACCCCAGTTCACAGGCATTGAGATAAGGATCTGTTAATTAATTAATTAATTTTTAAGGTCTAGAGCTGATTGCTGTGAGTCTTGTCAGATGTGCACCCCGCTCCAGACGTCATACAGACCATAGGACAAAGTGTGGTCAAGGGTATAAAAGCTCCAAACAAGCAGAGTGGAGGAAATCAGATCTTGCAGCGAGGTATCTCTGAGAGCAGTAATAAAAAGTTAATCTTCCTTCCTTCCTTCTCATAAAATAAAGCAACAAATTGTATTTGCAGAGCTGACAAAAGTCGCTGTTTACCAAGGCTGAGATGTAGCCATTGGCTCTTTACCTAGTGCAGATAAATAAGCAGATATCAGAATAAAGGTCAATAAAGCATCTGTCCCACAGATGCTGTCCCAGAGATTACACAGGAGTGTTCCAGCATGCAGACAGCAGCTCAGGCTCACCCTCCTGGCTTTTGCCGTGGGAGCGCTCATCCCCATTCCCACAGAAGGGAGCATTTCTCCTCTTGATGTGGAAAGAGGGAATGGACAAAGTTGAGAAGGTGCCACACAGCGAGATGGCACATGGAGCACTTGTCGATATAGGAAGAGGGCTGCCAGCCAAAACGACAATCGTGTCACTAAAATGTGTAAATATTCAGAATGGATGTTGTAAAACTTTCGCATCAGGGAATGCACGACAGCAAGCCCAGAAACCCCCTCCACATAGTTTACCGAAATATGCGGCCCAGCAGAGCCTGGGAGGAGACAGCTAGAGGAGAGGGAGTTTCATATGATGTGAAGAGCTCATTGGGTTTTGCAACATCAGACAGTACAAAATCAGAGAAATATGAGTAAAAGCCACAGGAGCGTGTGAGGAAATCTCCTTGGACTGGTCAGGAGGTCAAATCCTGTTCCCTCGGATATGAGTCTACCTCCACGAAGGGCCTCACTGAGCCTGAGAGAGGATATGGCCCTGAACCAGACTGGGTGAATGTGGCAACCATCTTTGGAATAAATATAAGATTTAACGTCGCCCAACCCAAGTGACAGGGAAGGATCTGAGCACTGCTTCGTCTACAGACTAAGGCAGTGGATACTACAAACACAGAGCTGACTGGCAGGGCATGTAGCAAGCATGCCGATGTGGAGGTTTGAACAGGGGCAACTAAAGACACACAGACTGAGTGAAAATCTCATGCAGAAGAATCCTTTTCTGTCAGCAACAAACTCATATCATTAAATCACCTCTGAATGGACCTTGGTGGAACTTAACAAGAAATCTGGTCCTTTCTATCAACAATTGTCAGTCCAGGACAAAACATCCATGTCAGCCATCCTGTGAGGCCGCAATCGTGACATCCATTCTAAGCAGTCGCTCTCAAGGAGAGTTATGAACAAGCGACCAGGCACACCACCCAGGACACAGGCTCTCAGTGTAATCTGCACCTGGATCTTAGACAGGCCGTGCCCCTCCAAAGGGATAGAGTTGTTATACAATGGGTGCCGAAGAGGTGCGGTTGTTCAAAGAAGCAAACCTGGCAAGCCATGTCACAGTTACTAGGAAAACACCTCCTAAGGAGCAGCTCCTTCTCCCTTGGGACAAAATGTCATAATTCACTTGCAGATTTCTGCTGTAAAAGGTCCCACTACAGAAACACTCACTTCTCAGAGGGATGCTAATGCCCTAGAGACTGTAAAATCTGTAGAGGCTGTGGTTTTGTCTGTGTGGTGAATGCAGAAAGTTGCTGGGTTCTTCAGGCAGGTAGGATGATATGGTGTGGCTCAGTTGAAAACACAACCCTTCACAGCTGTCCAGGCTTACAAACTTTTGCTTGATGTTTCTCTGCCCCAAATCCATACTCTGAAGCACAGCTACCTGTAATAGCTACAGCGCTTCTTCCTCACCTTTGGTGGAAATTACCTGCCCTATGCCTCAATTTTCTGTCCAGATTTCCAAATCACCCAGTGGGACACCCCACAGGCACCCCAGACTTGGCCTAGCTGTTCCCCAGTAGCACCTCCAGGCACCCCAGACTTGGCCTAGCTGTTCCCCAGTAGCACCTCCAGCACCATGACTCAGTCCCCAAAGGAAAGCATGGTCCTCCCCTAGTCATAAGCAAGTCTCTCCTATGGCAGAGCAGAAAATAATCCACTAGAAAATCACATTTTTTCACTTTGCCAATGAACACATTCAGATTTAGCTGCTCCATGATAATTGCTGAGATATTTGTGTTATTTTTTTCCCCACTTTTCTGTGGCAGCTGCTGCCGCTTTACTTTTTCCAAGTCTGTTTTCTGGCCACTGTTTGGAAGCTGGCTAGCCAAGCAGCAGGGAGTAGCATGTTACATGCATCTTCCCATAGCTGCATTTCAGGGGACTTTGTAACGCTGACTAAACACAAACACACTGAATTTGATAGACAGGTTGGTTATTATGCTTTCCTATAATGAGGTAAGTCTGTTCCTATGCATTTCACAAATTTCTCTTAAAAGGTAAAATTAAAAGAAATAGGAATTAGATTTCATTTTAAGCTTCTTCTCATTTGAGCTTGACAATATTATTTATTAGGTAGAATCAAAAAATATCTTTAAAGTTTCTTTCAGAAACAAGCAATATCAGTGCTATGAATGACGTTCTGTTTAAGACAAATGTGTTTAAGAAGAGGTAGATGCAGCAGAATTTTTATGTTTAATAAATGTAAAATTTTAGGAAGTATTTTTGAAAAATATGCTGGTTTCAAGATGATCACAAACCCTGGAGCTAGGATACTAGTAAGAGTTTATTTGAATCGTGATACTTAAATGAATTGTGTATTTGCCATTGTCTGATATCAGCTTTGAAAAGGAAGCAATGCTTGGATGATATATACAATTCTGTGCATCCCTACTGGGAGATCTTTAGTGTTTTTTGCATGGAGAAGCCAAGTCTTCTCTTTAAAAGCAGCTTCTGGCCCTAACTGGGGCATAAGAAGAAATAAAATACAGAGACATTTTCAGGGCCATTTTAGAAACTTCCCTTTAGGGGTGACACTGAAGATTCCTGATTCCGACCACAGCTGCCAGATACTTGAAACAACTGAAAGACCAGTTTAAATTATCTGTTTTCCATGAGCCTTAGTTTTTGGAAGGATGGATCAAATAAATCGTATTATTAAAACAACAGCTAAGAAACTGATGTCTGCAAGCACAGGCATTGGTCCAGGGAGAATTAGGTAATTAATTGCAGTTGCTGTAAACTGACTTGGGCACACCTGCTAAAGTGGGGAAGCCAAAGCAATATTTATTTTAAATACATTTTTGCTGGAGATGCTTGGAAAACTAAGGGCACTGTAACATTGCTAACTTGTGCACTTTTGTGTCTGAATTGTCCACAAATGGATTGAGTTTCACTGAGCTGCTCTTACGTGAGACTTATGTGTATCCAGCTAGGGCTATTAAAAGCAAGAATGCTGGGGATAATGTTTGTAATGCTAATTAATTGAAATAGTATTACTAGGAGAATGCTCCTTGAGAAGCTACTCCTACCAACTATGTTTTATAGGAACTTGGCCTGTTGGTGTAGAAATTTTAAAGATTGAATTGCTGTGGCAAGCTTGTTCCTTAGCAGGGATATTGGGTCATAAATCTATACTTTTTTTTAGAAATTAAGTAAAGAAATAATTTTCTTTATTAATTACGCTGTTTTAGAATGTTATAGGAATTTTCAGGTTAAAGCCCAAAGGATTTCTGTGATGATTACTTGAAGCAAACAGTGAGTATCCTTTCTAAGCTTATTGATTTCAATAATTATTGTGAAGAAAAAGTCAGAAAGAGGAATAAAGGTTTCACAGATCTGGAATGTTTCTTTCGGTGTGAATTTGCAGATCTGTCTGTGTACTGCCAACTACCAAGAGCAAGTGTTAAGAGTCTATAATTTGGGAATTCCTTGAGAAGTCTGAAACAGGAAGGTTTGTTCATTAAAGGATAGTGGGGCAGATTTCTTTTTAGCCCTGCAAAAAGTTTGAAGAGAAGCCACCAAGATATGTGATGGCTGATCTCGCCCACAGCGAGAACTTTATTCCCAGTTACAGTTGTGAGCTACAAGATTTATTTATTTTTAGTGCTCTCTAGACAGCAGAGCCTGTTGTATACATTTATGGTTAAGAAGAACCTCTTTTGAATACACAGATGAAAACTATTAGACAGAGCTACGCGTGCAAAATGCTTCAGCCTCAAAAAACAGACTTGTAATTCATTAGTCTGGTGATCCATTATACACTTAATGAAAAGTGATTAGAATAATCATTCAGCCAAATGTAAATATATAGGGAAAGAAAGCATTTACTTAGGTGATAGTACCTAGGATAATGGATAATGTGTTAAAGTTTTTTGCAAGTGAAAGTTTTACAACTCTAAAATAATTTTCACTTTCTAATTTTATTACTCATTAATATAATTATACTGTCACAGTTTTGTTATTTACCATGATGTTGCAGTACATAATTTAGGAATGACTTGCATTTTGGCAGCAGACACACTTTCCCCAAGCATGGCTCTTGTTTGGACTGAAGCAACCTGTATGGGTCATTCTGTAGATTCTGCCTTTGTACATATGTGTTACTAGATTCAGATATTTTCACAGAACTGGCCATTTGTTATCATCTTGAAACCGACATAGCTGTAAGGATGGGGAATCAATTTAGTGCTGCCCTTTAAGTGCAAAGCAGGAAGACACAAACAGGGCAACAGAACCTCAATGTGTGCATAGGAGCATAGGGCTGAGTGACAGCTAAAAGGCAAACAGTGCAAGCTAAGCAGAAAACAATGATTAGAAAAATTTATTTATGAAATTCTGGCCAGCTGTGTGTAATGTATCCCCTAAAATTAGGAAAGAAAAACACACCAGGAAAGGTATAACTACCATGTGATTACTGACAGTTTAGAATAAACAAAGGTCAGTAGAAATTTCCAGCACTACTTTCAGCCTTCATTTAAAACTTTACTAATGCCCAAGTGTATTTCACATGTACATGTTTTGATTTAATTTGCAGTATTAAAATTGATCAAATAGAGATATTTTTAGTAATGTAAATTAATAGTGACATGGCAGTAGCAAAATCTGATTACTAATATGGGATCAAAGTTATTAGCCACAGGATTAAATGGTAAAAATGTGAGAAATTTTCCTCTAAAGAAATGTTGTTTATTATTGTGTAACACTGGTATCAGACAAGCAATGAGAGCTTCTACAGCCCTAATGGAATATTTTTAGTTTTGTAGAAATACAAACTGGGAATATTTAAATGTGAGATATTTGCCTAATGTTAGTGAATTTCATTGCAGATTGCAAGTAAGTAAGTATGTTACCCAGTTACCTTTACAAGTTATAGCAAACCTTTTTATATTTTGCTTAGAGAGTTTTTAGAAAACTTTTTTTTTCCTTTCTGATTAGCTTTGCCTTTCCAGAAGGAAAGTAGAAAGTGTTATTTTTGTAAGTTTATGAGATTTTTTCCCAGTTAGTTACAAAGACAAGATAAGATGATAATAAAGTGATGAAATACATTCAGTGGGAAGGATTTGTCGAGCAGCAAGAAGTGTACCCCAGTATCTTGTTGTCTTGACTAAGAGGTGATTAGAAAGAGAAGATGTAAACTAGAGAAAACAGGATTTAAACAGATATTTAAGAGGAGGTTCTTTGGAACTCTCCTAAGGGTAACACTGCTACACTGCACACTGTAACACCTCTGCTTGGCTGTGTAATGTAACCCAGATAAACTACTGCTTTGCTTTTAGCAATGGACACCATTATCTCTCTGCTTCAGTTTTAGTGGACCCCTGAGTTTCTGCAGTCTTTTTATGTGGCGAGTCAGAAACAAAGCTGGCAAAGGCAAGAGGTGTTAATTGACTCTTGTTTAATCTGAGGATAATCTAGTGCTTTCGTTGTTAATAAGTCCAAAAGAGAAAGTTTTGGTCTCGGTTATGCACCAAAGAACACCATGCAGAATATTTTTTGAATGTATGCTAAAGACACCAGCTAGAAGAAGGTAATCCAAAATAACCTTGTGTGACCCCTCCTCAAAAGGCCTGAAAACAGTATTTTTCTGTCTTAATCAGTGTGAATCTTTTTGATGTACAGGGTGCTTAAACCCAGCTGTAAAGTATGTGCTACAAAATACAGAGTTAGGCATGCGGCATCGATCATAGGTTCTACACAACTAACTCTTGTTACTGCTTCAGGAAGTAAATCCACTAGATTTATACTTGTATAGAATTTCCATTAAACTGAGGGCTGTTGACATTGGCTTTATATTTAAGGACTTCATGCAGACCTAAATCTGATTTCTGGAGTTTAAAGAGTGACTGCGTGTCTCAGCTGCAGTAAAACTTAATCCTGAGGCAAAACTTTGAACACAGTCAGTGATCTGCAGAATATGAGTAACAGCCCTTGGACTAAGCGGTATCCAAAAATTATCCTGCCCCTTCTCCCAGGACAGAAGTTGGCCTGCACTGCTTCTGCTGCACTGTACTGTTTTAATTGATATTGTTTGTCTAGACAATGTTGAAAGCAACACACATGCAGAGCCTTCATGGTTTAATTCACAAAAGCCTGCAAATATGTATTTGTATATCTTTAAATGACTGGAGTTGTTCCTGTAGAGAATCAATTGCATTTGATAGTCCTATCTTTGGCTAGTATTTTGCTCAGTCCCATTTCACTTTACAGCACACAAAATCTATTCTGTTCCTTTTTTCTACATAGAAAAGCATCCAATATTCTCATATAAATCTTTATCCACTCTGCAAGAAAAGTGCTCAATATATGCTTTGCCCTCAGCAGGATGTTCTCCTCTTTTTAAATCCATTTTCTTCATACTGCCACTGACTGACATTGGCATGACCTTGCCCAGAACAGCTCGAGAGCTTTGCTGGCATACACTTGCCATTCCTGAAAAGGAGATGAGGCGCAAAGCCTTCCAAGCTGCCTACTGCAAGGCAACCTGTGGACGTGGCAAACAGCCTCGGCGCTCCCGTTCGTCCTTTTCTTAAGCTGAGGTCAACAAGCACGGTCAAGAGTAAAAAAGCAGTGTTCAAATACATACATGCCAGCTGTATGAAGAGGTTGCCCTGCCACTAGGAGGTCACTTGCCGGGTTACAGAGGGCAGACACCAAACACTATGCCTGGCACAGCACCATCTCCTGCGATGAGGACCTCGACAGCCCGGGCACAGTGCCGGAGCAGATGGCACGTGTGCAAGCATCCAAATAGATTAAGGCAGGGTACCTGTTTTGGGATGCCCTAATGGCATCTGCTCTGAATTTACGGGCCTGGAGCTGAGGGGAGGCACTGCCAGAATGCAGCTGGAGGGAAGCTAAGAGCTCAATTTTGCAATCAAGGGTCCTCATTTATACCTATTTTGAGGATATTTAAAATGCCAGAGTGGTTCGAAGGGACCTTAATACATTAGATTCAGATTAAAGCAATAGTTTTTGACTAGGAGAAGCATTTGGTTCTCCCCCTCCTGATCCATGCAACAATGTGGAAAGTCCCCAGTGCCCTAGGTCTTACCACGGGATAAGACAATGGTGCCCATGCCATCTCCATGCCATGTGCCAAGGAGCAGACACAGTGGGTAGCAGATAGAGCTGTGACCAGCATGGGACAAGGGCTCCAGCATTGCCCGTGTCCCATGCAAATCTTTAAGGAAGTGCCCTTACCTAGGAACAGAGAGAGCCAGGGCAAGCTGGGCAAGGCTCCTGCTTCGTGTATGACTTCAAGCAGGTCCAAGAGCTGCCTAGGCCAATGCAATGCTCTACAGCACACCTGCACTAATGCCTGGAGGGGGGAATTTGCCTTTCTGCAGGATTTGGGTAGCAGGAGGCACTGTGAAGAGCCTGTGCCTCTGCTGTGTCCAGCTGTAGGCAATACTGTAAGTACAACACACACAAAAGGCTAAAAAGAACAAAGAAATTTTCAGCTGTCTTTAAAGGAAAATCTACCAAAATCAAAAGTGCCATAATGTCTACTGCAAACTTTATCTGCCTCCTTCACCTTTAACCTTTCCTGTAAAGAACCAACCAGTGGTAACAGCTCTGCATGTGTTTTGTGTGACAGCAGCAGCTAGGAAGCTGGATAAAATCGTGAAACATATTTTATACAAGCCATTGATAACAATATTCAGCCACTAATAACCTAGGCTGGATTCAGATCCATGCCCATTCTTTCAATCAAACATGTCAGTTTGATGATGTAAATCTTTCTTCCTTGTCAATAAGTAAAAAGAAGAAAAAGAAAGGAAGGAAGCTTCTTCATAGACCACAAGCTTTGTTTCGTTTTGTGGAAAGAAAATACTATTGGAAAAGCATAGCTACAAGATGAAATTAGCTACGATGTTATCTACAAGTGAAGGTGCACTAGGCAGAAATGGAGCCAAGAAAAATTATGTGTATGACCAGATTTAGAACTGCATTTTGGAAACTATAAGTGATTCAGTTTCTACAGAGGACTATGTTCACATGTATATCTATGGGTGAAATCAAGACATGATGTGATCCTTAAGTTTAATATATCCTTACCTTTTAACCATAGTCATTTTTTACTTTATGCTTGTTTCTAAAAATCTGCATATGTCATCTCATAACCTGGCAAAAAGTGCCAGATTTTAAATGTACATATGAATTTAGGTCCATGTATGTGCTTTACCAGTTGGTTGAGTCTGCCCATGAATTGTGGAGAACATCTAGCATTCCTCTTTGCAACACAAGGAGATGTGCTAACCTGATCCACATGGATCACTTAGCCACCAGCACACTACAAGGCATTTTTTTTGCACTTTATACTAAAGTCTCGTGCATTAAAAAAGCCATTTTACACCTGAGATGCTCTCAGTTTTCTGTTCTAGAAAGCAAAAAGTTTCCCATTGCCATTTGAATGTGATGCCCCTTGCTTGCTTGCTGGTGCGTATGCAAAGCAACTGAAATTGCAGAACTGAATCAAGACTGCTATATTGCATCTTTGAGGATATTCACTTGTGAAACGGGATCTAAATGAACTATATTTTTCTTGTATGTTTTCTCTCCTGAGCAGAGAAAACTGCTCTGGTCTTCAAAGGGGGAACACTAGTATGACCTCAAGTATTCCTACGTAATCTATTAACAAATCTTCTATTTCAAGTAAGTGATGTTAAAACTATGAAACACTTCAACCATTTCCTATTCTTAAAAGTGAACAAATGCAGCTTGTTATATTGCATTATTATTGTATTATTCAGTGGTACTGTGAGGCTCAGTTAACAAAGTACAGATGAGTTTCACATAATTTGTGTGTTTTCCAGATATTGTATGTGCACAGTGTGTTTTATAATGTGTGCCAAACTTATGTTGTCTCTATTTCCCCGTGCCTCTCCTGAAATACAGAAAAAATATTTAGGCCCCTTCACTGCATTTACAGTGTTCCTGCAAAATTAAATCACTAGTTGTTTTGAAAGCTGTATTAATTG
The DNA here is from genome assembly GCF_059628265.1 of Tinamus guttatus. Taxonomy (NCBI): domain Eukaryota; kingdom Metazoa; phylum Chordata; class Aves; order Tinamiformes; family Tinamidae; genus Tinamus; species Tinamus guttatus. The sequence goes on along the minus strand of NW_028289135.1, from coordinate 2,556,733 downwards.
TTTTGAGAGTATATCCTTATTTCCTTATAAGTATTTTTTTCTATTCTATACATTTCTCTTTTTAATACATGGCTTCTCTGTACCTTTGTGCTCGTAAAAGTATTCAAACTATTTTCCTGGACAAATTACCTAGGAATGCTACATAGGATTTTGCAAGACAATAAAAAAAAAAAAAAAAAAAAGGACCCAATCCCACATTAGGGCAAATTTACATTTTTGCATTCTAAAATAAGATTATCCTAAAATGAACTTATCCCAGCATCTGGTGATTCTTCGTGAATATTAAGTTCCCGCAGGTTACACAGCACTCCTGCAATCCCTTCCACTTCCTACCACTGCTGAAGAATATGATAAAACAAAAAGAAAGAACATGCCCAGCATACAGTGTGCTGTAGGCTAGCAAGCACCAGCTGCCCTTGTGGTAGCAAAGCTTATAATCTTCCTGTTTATTCCGGGAAAAGTTCACCATAGGGCAAGATAAATGATATCAGCAAATCATCAGCCTACCTTTGCAATTACCTTCTTCACCAGCTCCAATTGCTGCCAACAGCTGAAGATCTACGTTTTAAAAGTGCCCAGGCCATAAATTTCCACAAGTAACTGCAACTGCATTAATTGACAACTATGCTCAGAGACTGGGGGCAGCTTCTGTGGAAGCCAAAGATTCAGGTAATGTCGGGTATTTTCAGACAAAGTCAGCTCACTAGTGACATGGAATATAAGCAGGTCACCCAAATCTCTGCACCTTCTCAGAAAATCAGTCACCCACTTTCCTATTTCACTAGGGCTGTTGGTGCCAAATTCATTGCTGCTCCAAATTCAGCTTAGGCCTGCAGCTTCCAATACAGCCGGTTGCTTTCCACATTCAGACGACAAGATGGGAAGGTGAGGCAGAGCACATTATTCCCTGCTTCACCTGAGTCTCTCAGGCTGTCTATGAGCCATGCAGCCTAGAGAATTATTAGAGAAAACACACGTGTCCCCTCCCAAACTCACGTAAAACCTGACACATATGGCCTTGTAGTGCCACCTTCAGACTAAAACAGGATATGTCCTATCACTCCCTTAACAAACAGTTCCCCACACCTTTAACTGCAACCCCTGAGGAGGTTCGACCCCTTCTCCAAGAGGAAAAGGCAGGAGTGAGTGAGAGCCACGGGAGCCTGTGTAAGAGGGAAAAGCGTTTGCTGCAGGGAAAGGTCCCCTGTGGAAGCTGGGGCTTTGCCCCAGAGGGTACTGTCACTTCGGCCTGTCCACCCCCAGCTCACCCCAGTGCTCTCCATCAGCTTGTGATGCCTGTGAGCCAGCAGAGACTGATTGGTGTGGATGGTGTTTTGCCTGTGCGACCTGACAAACAGAGCAGGTAGAAGACCCAGGAAAGCATCTTCCAGGCCATCCAGCGTGTAATGGTCTCGCTGAGAGCAAAGAGCAAGGCCTGGGGAAACGAGGATAAGAGGGAACTCTTTAGTCAGAGGCTCCGAGGCCTTTGGGCACATCAGGGACGGGGCCTGCTCTCAGAGAAGAGCAGGAGCTGGTGTGAGCTGCACATGCTCAGCATGGCTTCCTCTACAGCACTGCTGTGTGCCTCCCTGGAGCCTGCCCTTGGAGGGCAGCAAGGGAGAATCAACTCAAAAGGAGAGAAGAGAAAACTGAGAGAAGATCTGATCAATATGTGTAAGAACCTAAGGGGAGAATATGGAATCCTCTGATGGGGCCAAACTATTCTCAAGGGTGGCCAGTGACACGACCAAGGTGTAATGGGTGCAAGCTGAAACACAGGAAATTCCATCTCCATGTGAGGAAGAACTTCTTGCCTGCGAGGGTGACAGAGCCCTGGAACAGGCTGCCCAGAGAGGCTGTGGAGTCTCCTTCTCTGGAGATCTTCCAAACCCGCCTGGATGCCACCCTGTGCCCTGTGCCCCAGGTGTCTCTGCTGGAGCAGGGGGATTGGACTAGATGATCTCTAGAGGTCCCTTCCAACCTCAACCATTCCATGATTCTGTGAAAACCTGTAATTCCTGTGCACGCAGGAGTCATACTCTCCTGTCTCTCACCTCTAGTCCTTTACACAGATGTAGGTGCCTGGGTTGGGTGTGAGGTAGGAAAGGGCCAGAGGACTGGAAGGAGGAAGTGTCTGCTGTGAGACCAGGAGTGGGAGAAGGACAGAGAGAAAGTGATGGGTGTCAGAAGAGGGAGTAAAGGAGCAAGGTCCAGCTTTCCTGAAATGCAAGAGAACAATAGTAGCAAGGGAAAGCAAAGTAAGATAGAGAAGGAGAGAGGAAGAAAAGTAAGAAAGAGAAGAGAGGAAAGTAGAGCCTTTGTACACATTTAACAATATTAAAAGATATAGAAGATATTGAAGAAAGGAAGATGGAAAAAAAGAGAAAGAAAAGACAAAGACAAAAATAATGTGTTTTTCAGAGCAGAAAATATAATAATAAATGAATGAATATAGAATATTTCTAATGTAAATGTGATCAGTTTGGTTGATTTCCATTTCCTCCCTACCAGGAGATAGCTCAATTAGTCTCTGAAAGAGAGGGGAGTGGAAAAGTGGTAAAGTCAGCAAGGTGAGGTATGGATGAAAAACAAGTGTATAAATTCAGTGTCCTGCAGATTTGCCTCTTCACTTGATTAATGCTGATGTCTCAGGCCATGGCCACACTGCTCTTTGAATCTGATATGAATGCTCAGTGCTGCTGCAATGGGTCCCTCCTTACCACATCTGGGTTAATTTCCAACACTTACCCTTTGTTTCTCCATGTAGCTGCCAGGTCTACTCCTGGTTTTCAGTGCTCCTAGCCAACATTGCAGTAGATGGAGGAAACTCCATGTAAATTTTCTCCTAGTAACATCATCCAGGGCAGATTTCAGAGGCCCTTATCACAAGAATCTGTTCAGGGCACACTTTCTGAGAGATTCTGATTTCTATCTACTTGCAGAATAAAAAAAAAGAAAAATCCATGTTAAAGGTGGCAGTAAATCATTTATGGCTCAGCAGAATTCCTCACTAGCTATCTCCTACTAAACAATGCTGTCATTTTCTATGTTTTTCCATGTACAGTAGAGCTGTAGAAAAGCTACTTTATGCACAGGAAGCGGGACTGCATTGCTTAGCGCTTGAGTCCCTAGTTAGGGATCAGGGTAGGCTGGGAGGAAGAGCAGGGAGACCCTTCATCCACTCCCACAGAGCTTCCCTGCAAAAAGCACTTTTTGCCATGGCTCCCGGTCTCTCTTAAAGACCCTTGGCACAACACGTGTTATTCCTACAGTTACAGTGTGTTATGGGCACAGGAGCTCTCTTGGAGTGAGCAGACATCTCTGCGTAGCAGCAGGGGTGCGACTTGCCCAGCAGAGTGGCTGCAGTTGCCATTGGGAGAGCCGGCAAGCTGGATTTGGGGAAGAAATGTGTGTGTGGCTGGGAGTCAGGGCACAGACCGGACAACCACAGGTCCCAATGGGTGCGCAGAGAAGTTCCCAAGAGATGCTGCTGCTCTAGAGGTGGCTTCCTAGGAGAGCGGCACCGAGGCCTCAGCGGTGGGATGTTTCCTGGCTCTTGCCATGAGCCAAAGGGACGTGGCAGGAGAGGAGCTGGCCATAGAGGAGCAGTGCCTGGGAGAAGGAGCATGCGGGCAGGCTGCAACTAGACACCATGTTCCCTCCAGCAACGAGCAGGGCCCCCTCCGGCCACAGAAGGCCTGAGAGAGGGTCCTCTCGCAAAGTGCAAAGGACTTTTGTTCTTTGCTGACATGTGGACATGGGGAGGCCACAACAAGATGGTGAATGTGTGTGCACCTCTGTGGTGCCTGCTGAACGCACTTCTGAAACACAGGCCGCATTCTCATTCCAATGCTCTTCCTCTTGCTGGCGTTCCGTTAGTTACAAGTGTTCATTGTGTCCATGTTCTGTTTAGCAGTGATGATTAATTTCCTGAATGTTTAAGAATTTCCATGTATGGAGACAGGAAGTAGCTAATCTTTACCCTAAACAGTCTTTCATCACCCAAATTTTCAGCAAGAGAGAGTGTTTTACTAGATTCCTTGGATCCAGTATTTCAAAACACCAAAACAAAACAAAACAAAAAAGAACAGAAAGAAAACAATCCAGCATTCATGGCATCTGCTGCCAGTCCCCTGGCGTGTCGTTGTTCCTGGCATGCTGCATAGTCCATTGCTGACTGCTGTAACCTGAGGACGTGTGAAGAAAAGAGCATTTTTGTACTTTCAGCTCAAATACCCTCTTCTCTCCTCAAAAGGAGAGAAGACTGAGAGGAGATCTGATCAATATGTGTAAGAACCTGAGGAGAGAATGTGGAATCCTGCGATGGCGCCAAACTCTTCTCAGGAGTGGCCAGTGACACGACCAAGGGGTAATGGGTGCAAGTTGAAACACAGGAAATTCCGTCTCCATGTGAGGAAGAACTTCTTTCCTGTGAGGGTGACAGAGCACTGGAACAGGCTGCCCAGAGAGGTTGCGGCGTCTCCTTCTCTGGAGATCTTCCAAACCCGCCTGGATGCCACCCTGTGCCACGTGCTCTAGGTTTCCCTGCTGGAGCAGGGGGATTGGACTAGATGATCTCTAGAGGTCCCTTCCAACCTCAACCATTCTGTCATCATGTGATTCTGTGAAAAGCTCCTTAGGCCTCTCTTCTTGACAGAACACCTTTCTCAGTGATCTCAGCGTGATGGTCAGTGAGCGCGGCGGTCAGAGAAAGAGGGACAAATGGTCGTTGGTCACCATCCCTCTTAACAGGGCAGCAAGAAAGAAGGAGCAGCAAAGCACTTGTGCTCAAGGCAGGGCTGAGCTGTGCTGCGGGGGGCCCAGGAGCGCAGCCGCGGGCCGAGAACGCGTGGGACAACTTTGGGCCCTCCCCACAGCCCCCACGTTGCCCTTCACCTCTGATGGTGCTGCCTCCACAACGACCTCCCTGGAGGTTTCTGGGATGGGGCTGAAGGGAGAGGGTGACCTTGCCAGAACTGCACATTCCTGGCTCTCCCCTTGCAGCTCCGCTGTCTCCTGGGGGTGCTCGTCTGAAGGCAGCTCTGGAAAGGACAAGCCAGAGGTTGCACGCTGTTTGGCTTCAAGTCCTCATTTGAAGCCAGACACTTCTCTAGGGAGAGCAAGAGCCAAGGAATGGGCAGGAAAGGGACTGCACGGAAGGACAACACCAAACGTTCCAAGGCAGCTGAGAGCAGCCCCTAGGCTCCCCCCTCTGATGGGGCCGGCTCCCCAAATCTCGCTGATGTCTGCGGTGCTTTTGGGGCAGTGGTTCCCAAAAGGCCATTCCCGGCAGCGCGTTTAGCAGCCAGGGCTACCCCAGGAGCTTTCAGCAAGCCCACCTTGAGGGAGAAACCCCACCCTGGCAAACTCCCACTAGGACAACTTGGCAAGTGGCCTTTAGGCAAGGGCACAGAGCACACGGAGAGCCAAGCTACCAGGCATCTCCCACGGCAGAAGGCAGCTGCACAGGGTCTTGTGCAAACTCACCTGTCGAGTTGCCACCTGCTGTTTCCTGTAGAAAGTCCGGGAGCCGGACCTGGTATTGCTTGGCCTGGGCCTGCGAGAAACGGGCCCAGGTTACAGAGGCGCCCTCAGCAGCACAGGGGCCCTGAGCAAGGTGCTTCAGCCAGGCCCCGTGTGCAAGCAGGGAGAAGCTGGAGCTGCTCAGAGAGCTGCCCTCGGAGGAGGCCCTTGGTGCAGCGAGGACAGAGCCTCTGTGCCCCACGGCGCTGCTCCCGGCCAAGGCCTCAGCTGCAGCCATGGCCAGCCCGGCGGCTCCCACGCACGGCACCCGCGGGGCCCCCCTGCACTCCCAGAGCCCCCCCAGCCTGCGATGACACCTCCCTCCCTCCCTGCCTCCCTCCCTGCCGCCAGGAGCCGGCCAGGGCCGGCGGGAAGGAGCCTCTGCTCACATCTGCCAAGACCAGCTTCTTCACCGCCTCAGCAGGCAGCCCCTAGGCAAGAGAACAGAGAGGCGCCGTGAGCAGCTCAGCCCGGGGGCTCTCGGCAGGGCCAGGGGCTCTCTTGGCAGGGCGCAGAGCCCGGCCGCACTTACAGCACTCGAGAAGCGGACGGCCATCATGAGGAAGCGCAGGGAGGGCAGGCGCGTCACCCTGGGCCCCTCGTCTCCTCGGCTGGGCCCGGCGGGCACAAGGGAAGAGCTCTGTGAGCCCCAGGCCTCCCTGCTCCCTCCCTGCCGCCCGCCCAGCGCCTCCCGCCACACTCAGGGCGCAGGAGAGCGACTCCCTCGTGCCGCTCCTGCCTCCTCCAGACCTCTTCCACACAGGAATGCGGAGCGGCAGCTCAGGCTGCCCGTCCACGGCCGCACGGAGCTGTAGGGATGGCTCCGTGCCCTTGGAGCTCCTTCCCCGGCACTGAGCCCAACACCGCTCTGCCCGGGAGCTCGGCTCTGCTCTGGCTGGCCCCTTCCCCAGCCCATAGCCTCATTTCTGGGGGCAGGTGCCCCTGGAGCCCCCAGCACCCCCAGGCCCTGGTGCCGCCCACGGGCAGCTGCGTCCCCTGGCAGGGCTCACCTGAGCATGGCCTGCAGCCAGCGCTCCTTCACCTCGCGCGACCTGCAGAGCACGGGAGAAACAGCCTCAGGCCCGGCTGGGGTTCCCCCTTTGCACACACGCAGTCCCCAGCACGTCTGGCCCGCGGGGCACTGCTCCCAAGGGCTGAGATGCCCCCAAGCCCCCCGCTCTGCAGCCAGGAGGACGCGCGAGGAGCCCTGGGCTCCTGGGGGCTTGTGGCCAAGTTCTGCCCTTCCTCCCGGGCAGGAGGCTGCCTCCCTGCCTCCCTGCCTCCGTCCCGCACAGGCTGTGCCTTCAGCGCAGGGCCCAGCACTCACCAGAAGGTGACCACGCGCGCGCCGCCCGGCCACACGAGCAGCAGGGTGTTCTGGTGGGAGAGGCTGAACGGCTCGGCCTCCTGCCACTCCTCATCCTCCTGCCTCCTCTGCCGCCTCTTGCCCCGGGGCTCGCTGGGCGCCTCGTCCTCGCCGCACAGCAGCCACAGCTGGCTCAGCAGCACCGTGTGCTGGAGCCAGAAGGCAGCGCGGCACCTGCCGGGAGCAAGAGCAGGGGCTGCCATGGAGGGGACGGGGGCAGGGGCTGCCACGGCAGCCTCCAGGGCAGAGCCATGGCAGGGTCAGAGCCTGGGGCAGGAGAAGGGAGCCTCCTGCGTGCCCAGGAGCCCCAGGAGTCCCGGCACGGTGCTGGGCAGCGAGGCAGCGACGCTGGCTCAGGCCCTGCGCCCCAGGGTGCTGGGGGAACAGGCTGTGGCGGGGAGGGAGCGCGGCAGGGGCTGCTGCTCTTACTTGGCGCTGGCCACAGCGACGGCCTCCGGGAAGAGCAGCAGGTGCCTGGGCTTTGCCCGCCGGTGCCGCATCACCCACGCGTGGTCGCTGCGCAGGAGCCGGGGGTCCCTGCGCGACACGCAGCGGCTCAGCGGCGACGGGGGCCCAGAGGCTCTCCTGCTGCGTGGCCCGTGGCGGGCGCCTGGCGCCCCGGGCTCTGGCTGCGGGTCGGGAGCGGGGCCGCGAGCGGCCCTCCTGCCGCAGCAGTTTGCCTGCCCCATGATGACTCGGGCAGGCAGGAACAAACTGGTGAAACCACCAGCGTTCGGTACCAAAAAGTGCCACAAAGCCGGGAGCCTGTGTCTCCCCACGCTGGCACAGCACCGAACTGAGGGACGGGCACCGCTGGCCGTGGCTGAGGTCACAGCGGGAGCCCCTGGGCACATTGTGATGCGCTGGCTGGGCTGATGACGGCCCTAGGGGTCCCCATCCAGGGGCAGCTCAACCCAACCTGGGGACTTTGGGAAGGGAAAGGGGAGCCCTTCCAGCCACCCTGCACCCCCAGCACCTCTGCATTTCCATGGGGTGCTGTGGGAGGGCAGCTGGTGGGGCCGGGACACCACTCAAGAGTCTCTTCCACAAGTGGCTCTGGAGAGCCTCCAAAGGCAGAGGAAGCCTGTCCGTTGACATGTGTTTACTCTAACCCAGGGCTGCTCCTGAGCATGGGAGAGCCTGAGTTGGGTGCCACGCAAGAATCACAGAATCACATGATGACAGAATGGTTGAGGTTGGAAGGGACCTCTAGAGATCATCTAGTCCAATCCCCCAGCTCCAGCAGGGACACCTAGAGCATGTGGCACAGGGTGGCATTCAGGCGGGTTTGGAAGATCTCCAGAGAAGGAGACGCCGCAACCTCTCTGGGCAGCCTGTTCCAGGGCTCTGTCACCCTCGCAGGCAAGAAGTTCTTCCTCACATGGAGATGGAATTTCCTGTGTTTCAACTTGTACCCATTACCCCTTATCCTGTCACTGTCCACCACTGAGAAGAGTTAGGCCCCATCCTGTCTACATCCTCACTACCCTCTGGTATTTGTACATGTTGATCAGCTCTATCCTCAGTCTTCTCTTCTCCAGACTAAACAGGCCCGGCTCGCTTAGTCTTTCCTCATACAATAGATGCTCCAGTCCCTTAATCATCTTCATGGCTCTACCCTCTCTAGAAGCTCCACGTCCCTCTTGTACTGGGGAGCCCAGAACTGCACACAATGCACCAGGTGCAGCCTCCGTAGAGCTGAGGAGAGGGGCAGGATCCCCTCCCTCCACCTGCTGGCAACGCTCCTCCTGATGCACCCCAGGATCCCATTGGCTGCCTTGGCGACGAGGGCACATTGCTGCCTCATGGTTAACTTGTTGTCAACCAGGACTGCCAAATCTCTCTCCACAGAGCTGCTTTCCAGCAGGTCAACCGCTAATCTGTACTGGTGCCTGGGGTTATTCCTCCCCAGGTGCAGGACCCTGCACTTGTCCTTGCTGAACCTCAGGAGGTTCCTCTCTGCCCAACTCTGCATCCTGTCCAGGTCTCTCTGAATGGCATCACAGCCCTCGGGAGTGTCAGCCACTCCTCCTAGTTTGGTGTCATCTGCAGACTTGCTCAGGGTGCACTCTGTCCCCTCCTCCAAGTCATTGATGAACAAGTTGAACAGCACTGGACCCAGTACTGACCCCTGTGGGACACCACTGGCCACTGGCCTCCAACTAGACTCGGTCCCATTTATCACGACCCTCTGAGCTCTGTCATCCAGCCAGTTCTCAATTCACCCCTCTATCCTCTCATCTAACCCCCACTTCCTGAGCTTCCCCATGAGGAGGTTATGGGAGACAGTGTCAAAAGCATTGCTGAAGTCAAAGTAGACAACATGCATGGCTCTCCCCTCATCCGTCCATCCAGTCATCCCATAACAGCCTATCAGGTTTGTGAAACACGACTTCCCCTTGGTGAATCCATGCTGACTACTCCTGATCACCTTCTTTTCCTTGACATGTCCAGAGATGGTCTCTAGGATGAGCTGCTCCACCACCTTTCCAGGGACGGAGGTGAGACTGACCAGCCTGTAGTCTCCTGGCTCCTCCCTCTTGCCGTTTTTGAAGACTGGAGTGACGTTGGTTTCTTCCTGTTCTCCCATACCTTCCCTGTCCTCCATGACCTCTCAAAGATGATGGAGAGCGGCTGAGCGATAACCTCTGCCAGTTCCCTCAGCACTCTTGGGTGCCTCCCATCTGGGCCTATAGATTTATGGGTGTCCAGTTTGCCTAAATAATCGCTAACCCAATCATCCTCGACCAGCAGAAAGTCTTCCTCTCTCTTGATTATCTCCCTTGTTTCCAGGCTCTGTAGTTCATGGGGACCAGACTTAGCAGTAAAGACTGAGGCAAAGAAGGCCTTTAGTAACTCTGCCTTCTCAGCGTCATCCATCACCAAGGCACCCCCCCATTCAGCAGTGGACCGGCATTTTCTCTAGTCTTCCTCTTGCTGCTGATGCGTATGTAAAAGTCCTTCCTGTTGTCCCTGACATCTCTCACTAATTCCCAGCTGGCCTTGACCTTCCTTGTTGCATCCCTGCATTCCTTGGCAATGTTCTTATATTGTTCCCATGTGGTCTGGCCCTTATTCCACATTACATAAGTGCTCTTTTTCTCATTAGGTTTACCCAACAGCTTCTTGCCCAACCTCACAGGTCTCCTGCCCCCCTTGCTCAACTTCTTTCTTGTAGGAATGCACCGATCTGAGCTTGGAGAAAGTGGTGTTTGAATATTAGCCAACTCTCATGGACCCTCTTTCCTTCTAGGTCCCTGGGCCAGGTGATTCCCCCAAGAAGCTCCCTGAAGATGGTCAAAGTTAGCTCTCTTGAAGTACATGGTTGCAATCCTACTTCTTGCCCAGCTTCCTCCTTGCAGGATAATGAATTCCAACATCTCGTGGTCACTGCACCCAAGACTGCCCCCACCCCACACATTTCACAGGAAAAGCACTTGTGTCAAGCAAGTAAATAGAAAAGTCACATTCCAACATACACTTGGTTTCTGCACAGGCCCTCTGCTGCTGCTGCTTTCTCTGGAGCACTGATGCCCTTCTGCAGAGGGAGTCCTGCAAGGGCACTGCCCCTTCTCCCAGCATCGCTCTGGGGGAGGAAGGATGGACATGCTGTTGTAGTGGAGGGATCACTGGAGAGGGACCAGGATGGGAGTCAGTAAGACATCAAAAGAAGAAAAATACAAATTGAGTGGCACTGCTCTCAGAAAGTTTACTCATTGCAAAAGCTTGAATTTTCTTTTTTTTTTTTAAATTATTTTCTTAGAGATGAAAAAGAAAACAATGGTGAAACTGGGTCTTCAAAAAAAAAAAAAAAAAGCCCTCCGTGTTATACATACTGCATACCTCAAAAAACATATATATGTATAACAAAAGGCCAAAAGGCTCAGTCCCTTGACTGAAACTGGCAAATTTTGTGGGAAAGGATCTTAATGAATCTAGAACAGACAGCTTAGGACTAAAGTTGGACAGCAGACTTTGGGGAAGGACTGTCACAGGGAGGTCCTGCAGCTGGGGAAGAGCATTATCAGAGTAGTAGGAAAAATAACAGGAATCCTCTCAGATGCAAGCAGCTCAGAATATGCTAAGGGACTCCGCCCTCTGAGAGCACTCTGACAAGTAGCCAAACAGGAGCACTCAGCTCACAAAAGTGCTTCATTTTTCAAAAATAACTGAAGGGAAATTTTTAACTATATAAACAAAGTTCAACTTCCAGCGCAGACATCAGAATCAAATGTAAATAACCTAGTTTTCCACAGACAAGGAAGACTTTTGAATTTATTTAAGCCTCAGGAATCAGCATGATCTCAGTGTATGCAGAGCCAAAGCATAGGTACCTCAGCCGAGTTGCAGCTAGCCTCAACATCCAGTACACTTTCTGTGTACAGCTGTCTCATAAGCCTGCGTATACGTAGCTATAGCTAATGCACCCTGGGCCACCACGCAGCAGAGCTGTGGTGATGCTGTATTCAAAGCGGCAAGCAGAGCTCAGTTTGGAGACCCTGGGGCCCGTCTGCCAGTGCACTGCACACCCCAACTGTTAGCTCTGGTAGTCCCAGGGTTTCCTGGCGCCTTACAGCTCTGGGAGACTGGAATAAACAGGACCAAAGTCTCTCAGAAACGGGCCACGGGCGACACCACCCTGGCCCAAAACGGCTACGGCTACGGCTACGGCTACCGCTACCGCTACCGCTACCGCCACCGCCACCGCCACCGCCACCGCCACCGCCACCGCCACCGCCAGCCGCGACCTCAGGGGGCGGGAGCAGCCGGTCACGTGGGCCGCCCCAGCCCCGCCCCCAGCGGCCCCGCACGTGCCCCTTGTTTTGGTGGCGGTCGCGGGGGGGCGGGGCTGAGCAGCGCCATGCCGGCGCGCCTGCGCAGTCACGCGGCGCTCGCTCCCCCCTCTCCCCCTCTCGGCGCCACCGCCTCGAGGGGCGGGGCTGCGGCGGGCCGAGTGCGCACGCGCATGCGCGGCCGTGGCCGTTGGGGCCGTTGGTGCTGCGCTGAGGCGGCGGCGGAAGCTGCGGGCCCCGGTGCGCTTCTCTGCTGGCCTGTCCGCCCGCGGGCGCGAGGGTCGCGAGCCGCCGCCGTCACCGCCAGGGGTGAGCCGCTGCCCCTGCATGTCACAGGCGGCCATGTCCGAGACGTACGGTAGGTGCCAGAGCCGGGGGCGGGGCGGGCGCCTGCGTCTCGGGAGACCCCGGCCCCGGCGGGCGGCTCTGCGGCCCTGCCCTTGCCGCCCTGCTGCAGCCGCGGGGCTGCCCCCGAGACCGAGCCTGAGCGGGCGAGCGCGGTGCCGGCGGGCCAGAGTTGTCACGCGCGTTGTGCCGCTGACCGTGCCCTCCCAACAGCCGCCTGGCCCCCGGCGAAGGTGCCGAGAGGAGGTGTTGGGGCCACGCTGATTGGCCTGGCGCGAGCCCTGAAGCCCCAGGCCAGGGCAGCTCTGGCCTTGTGCTGCAGGCAGGCTTTTTTTTTTTTTTTTTGGTCTTGTTATCAGCGTTCACTGCATCACTACAGGCTGCTGTCATGATGCTTAATCCAAATTATTTCTCTGCTGTTGAGATATATTGATGACTCAAAAGGCAGATGAAATTCCAGCCAGGAAACTTAGGCTCTGCTTACTTGTTATATTTAAGTTAATTCAGAAAGAAAAATGCAGTGTATGGCCTCTATGAGTAATTTTTTTTTTATTTGGAGCATGTTCTGTTGACAATGTGCATGTGTGCATCTCAGTATTAGCATGGGTATCTAACTATTATGTGGTGTTTCCTATTATTATGTGTTGCTTCCTATGAGCATTACACTGGACAAACACCCGGAGGAGTAGGTCAGAGTGCAAGCTCTGGCAGGGTGACTCAGTCCAGTAAAGGCTCGTGAATGTGTGGAGTCAAATAGGTAGGTAGAGCTGGTACTGCTGGCTAGGTGGAGCATACCAGAAGTGACTGAGTAGTATTAATTTCTCCTGTTATAACTCTAAGTTCTAGATTTAACCTTGCATGTTTTTTTTCCCCGTTCTATAACATACAGTTCTGTGTCTTGTATGTTTTTCTGTATGAAAATCCTATCATACCTGTGAACATTTTAAAGTCCCTGTGTTGGATTGCTGGAAGACAAGATCCAAATTGAATATGCTGTGATTCACCCTTTCATTTACTGTTTTCTGGCTTTGTATGCCGTAGGCCTGTGCCACATATTCAGTAGTTGTTCAAACTTGGGAGCTGCACTCCTATCTCTTTGCTTTTAGAACAGAATCATGATAAATAATGTATAGTTTGGAGAGTTAGAGTGTAATTAGATGCGACAAGACTAACTGCTAAAGCTTGTTGATCTGGGGGAGATGGACATCACCATCATAAGTTGTTATTAGTAGGTTAGCTGATCTCATTTTTACTGTTGTTTAAGCTTTTGTAGGTTTTCAATGCCCTTGTCGTGAGCATTAAGATGTTTTGTCCCACTATAATGGCTGCTTCTGTATACCGAAAAGCATAGAACTACAGGGGAAAGTGAGACAAGAGTGTGGGGCAGCCCTTCAAATTCAAATGTTAGAATATTATGTCCCTGTTTTTGTCTGTGCTCATAGTGGGACTTTTAGTCTCTAAACAGATGGATGGGTAGACAACCTGAAATGACAGAGATAATTTCACCAATGTTCCTCTTTAACCTGCTCACTATTACAGCATTAGAATAAATAATTGCATCTTAATTACTTTTCAGCATTTTTTGCATTGTTCAAGTGATGCAAAACAGTAGTTTTAAATCCACTATCATCATGCTCTCTGTTTGTTTTGATGTCCTACAAAATGCATCCTTAGATTGAAGGATTTGGGTTATGGTGATTGGGAAGAATTTTTTAGTTGTTTTGTATATTTCTCTTGAGTTTCAGTGTTTGCTTTGTTTCTACACCTTAAGCTACAGGAATTCGGAGCTTGAAAACTTAAGACAGTGTCACAATTGAGCAGCAGCACCACTCTAATTTTAAAATAGACTTTTCTGTGTTTCCTGTTAATCACTAAATCTTTTTAGAATATGCCTATTGACCAAATCTGTCAAAGGAAGTAGGCGGGAGAATGCTGGTTTCTGGATCCTGCTCAGAGCTAAGCCATATGCCAAGCCCTCTTGGAGGCACTTCAGGGCATCTTTAGGAAAAGACCATTAGTGTTCTCCTTGAGTCTAATGTGAAAAATCCAGCTATCCAGCTGCCTAGGCAATCTAAACAGCCTGGCTGAACAGTTTTTGGTTTTGGTGTTTAGGTATAGTGTGCTGCTGTGGTTTTTAATGCTAAGTTACCCTGGTAGAGAGCTGTAGTGCAGAGAGCTAATGAATTCAGTTTCCTTTTTTTTAAAAAAGGAAAAAAAAAATCCCACCTCATGAATCTGTTGAGTCACAGCCACGAATATTTTAGAAGCAGTAGGATCTAATGGACTGAGGATCAAAGCAGACATCAAACCTGTGTGTTGCAGTTCCAGCCATCTCCCTGACTTGCTCTTGAACACGGTTATATCAAAGTACCTGTTCTGCACTGTGATAAAAATGGCATTGAAGGCTTAAAGTTGTTGTAATATATGCCCTCTTTTTCCACTATGCACTGGTTCTGCACTGTAGATAAAGACAAGTAATGCCCATATCAAGTTTTCAAATAATACTGCAGCCCTGCTGTTGAGAGCTTTGACAAAGTTAATGTAGTTAAATTCAGCCTCGAAAGCTACGATGAACCCAGCACACAGGGGACAAATGTAATAAATCTTGTCTTATGATGTAGCTTTTTATAGCTTATAAGGGTTACATCTAAATGATAAGATACCAATTTAAGTCACATAGATATGAAGCCATAAAAGATTTGTTTTATGTTGTTTTGGGTTTTTATGAGAAGGTGTTTCTGCAGGCAGGGCACTGATGCAAATATTTCTGTATGTCAGTTGTTTCCTTATAAATGTATTATCTGCATGCTCCTATTCTGAGAAGACTGTGGAGTAATTCAGTGAAGGATAAGTTACCTCAGTGCTTGCCCAACAAGTGCTGTTACAGCAGCATAGCCGAGGCAGAGGAGCTTATGTGCATCAGAACCCATGCTGCCATAGCTAAACTGTATATATATCTTTCTTTAAAAACCTGCAGCTTATTTGTGTAGCTGTTCCACCGGAGAGTTTGTGAGACTGCAACTTGCTGCTAAGTTACTGGGAGAGTGTAATCAGGTAGAAGTTTGCTGTCCACTTGGAGCCAGGAGCCTGCAGCTTTTAGTAACATTGCTGCCTAGCTCCATTTCAGATAACAGAGCTGATAGGATGCATACAAAAAGAAATATGTTTGCTTGAGACAAAGCAAACACTTCACCTTCAGTCTTGTATCAGAAAGACCTAGAAACTCTTGCATGATTAGTTGCTACTAACAATGTCTCAAGTAAGGGATCATAACTATTAAACAACTTTGATCGGATGACAGTTATTTTGTGCACTATCTCTCTGCTCAGCTTTATGGAAGGAAGAGCAATTTGCTTACTCTGCATGTACTAACCACATTTAAACATTGTGTTTCCCTTCTTGGGTAATAATCTGCAACAGTTAACTGCAGAAGAGTTGGATATACATAGCATCTTATGGTAATTAGAGAAATCTAAATAAATGTTTTGACTTGCTGAGAAAGCAATTCACATTGTGTATTTCTAAGAGTTAACTAGAAAAAAATTGCCTCACCCTTTCCCTTTCTGAGATGCATCCAGTTACTAGAATTATTGGCCACGTCTTTGTTGCTGTTGCCCAGAATTACTATGGAAATCTAAATTTTATAGATTAATTTTATTTTTAAGAGATATTCTTCTGCATAGTAAAACTATTTTACATAACTAATTATGCTACTTTCACCTCAGCTTTGATTTGGAAATTATGTAATCAGTTAGTTCAACTATGTTTTAGGAAGAGCTTTGCAAGACTTCTATTAAACAGGAATATTGTAACAATTGGAGTGATAAGACCATGAGGAAGGATGCTTCTCCATTTTCTTATTGTTGCCAAAAGTCTTTTAAAAATTGTTCTCCAAGATTGTCAATTTTATTCCAAGTTTGATTCCATTCATCCTTTTCTGAGGTTTTGGGCCTAATGCTCTCCAGGCTTCTTGGAATATTGTCATGAATAGAAGTAATTTTTAAGCAAACACTCATGTTCCTCAAGGAATGGAGGTGTAGGGGGACTGAGTGTAATGTATGGCAGTGGACCCCTCATCTTCAACTAAGATATCTGGAGCAATGAGGAATAAAAACTTGTAGCAGAATTAGATATGAGAGTGAATGCAACATTATTGGCAACGTTTTTATGTAATGAGTATTGCTACCCATGGAATACCTAGGCTTTTGGGACCTATATAACTTAGTGTCAGTTTCTGGAACAGCTTGTGAAATGGACTGATAATAAAAATGATTATGTTTTCAAGTTTTATTGGCTGCTTCATGCAGCTATTTTAAGTTGTTATATTTGCATTTTTCTTCTCATATACTGGTAGTCTTTAATTCTTTAAGTATATTGATGTTATTTTAAATTTAATAGGTATCATCAGATAAATAAATATAACTCAGTTGTAATGTATCAATATACTATGCTCTCTATGGTGTTTCAGTATGAGAATGTGATGGCTTTAACTATTCTTCGGGAAGCCATAGTGTAATGAAATAATTAACAAGATTTTTCTCTTTAAAATAGTGCGTACTTTCCTTTCTCTCCCAAGTTTCAGCTTCTTTTGTAGTAGTAAAGTGAGACTGGTACAGTATGGCGGTGAGGTATATGTTGAAACAAGCCAGTGCAAAAACCTTTGAAATTATGTGATGGCTGGGGAAGGTTTGGTGGAGGGGGAACAGCATAGAAGGAGAGGTGTTGCTTATTCCTGCACTTTATGCGATATTGAAAACTAGTTTGTGGGAGTGATTTAAAAAATATATATATTTATGTATTTATTAGCTTACCCTGAATAGTTAAATGCAAAGCAACCTTTGGATTGTAAATGTTTGAAGACTGTGTGTGTCTGTGTATGGCGGGGGGAGATTATATTAATCTCTGAGTAAATGTGATATGTAATATTCTAGTCAGATATCCTTAGTCCCCCCTCCTCTATATCCTCTCTAAGAATGTATCTATTATTGCCAGAATTGTCACTGGCGGGAGTTTGTCAATCTCTGCCACTGTGATGTCTGGTCTGTTTTAAATATACTTCTTTTGGTCTGGAGTATTCAATTTATATTTTTTCTTTTAGTTCCCCACCTTTCGTCAGATGGTGCTTCCATTTGTACCATCTTCAGCCTTTAGTTTATTTTAAAGCTTATTTTGTTGCTAGAGAACAAACCTCTGCTTTTGCTTGTTAGGAAACCAAGCTTCCCTCGTGGAAGCGTTATATATGCAGATTTGAATAGATGCAAGTTTATCTTGTGAAATTGTTAGTGCCAGGAAAAGGAGTAATTAGGAAAGAAAGAAGTCATTTTCTCTCGTTTGGAGGCAGCATCTGCCAGGAGGAGTGCTTCAGAGCATTTTCCTGTACAGCTTCTGCAAAGGAAGAGACAGGGAGGCTGTCAAGCAATGTTTTTTATTGGGATTAATGAGCCAGTTTCCAAAGGCTCAGCATTAGTGAACATACGTTTGACTCTTTATCAAGGAATTAGGAGACTAAACTATGATTGCAAATGATAATTTGGTCTTTTTTCCCCTCTCCTCTGTATTAGCAAGAACAATTTAGTTCACTTTATTACAACTTAGTCTAAAAAATGTAGTTGCTGTTCAGTTATTCCTGTTGCTGAAGCAGACTTCAGTCAAAGGAGGAGGTTGAATGTCTGAGGGTGGTTTCTGCATCAACCATCTGTTCTGCTACTGTGCTACCAGTCAAAGCCCACAGTTCTCCTTCTCTCCTTTTTCTCTTCTTCCCCTCCACCCTCCCAAATCTAGGCATGCTGGCTGATGTATTTTTAGGGTGGCCCAAGGTTTAATTTATACTTTTCCACCTATGCTAGAAAATAGGGATCAGTCCAAACGCTTGGCTCCTGTACCTCCGACCCGCTACAGGACCGGGAGATGCATGTGGCTGACACAGGGGAGTAAGTTGGTTGTTTGTATTCCCACATTTCCTTAAATAGGCATGCTGTGCTATCTTTTATCTTTTGAAGCTTTCTGTAGTGCTTGTCTTGTAACCCCTTTTCCTCTTGGCATAGAGCTTGATTTTGTTCCTGAGTTCTCATAATGATCTTATTTACAGGCACATTAGTTTAAATTTCTATGCCTTTTAGTATCCGGCATAAGAGAAATTTGTATCATCTTAATGATGTTCATTTTTAGCTTCTGTGAAGAAGGAACAACAGCATTCAACAGAAAAACTTCTCTAGGGGGACAGCCTTGGCAGCTAAATGGAATGTGGACGCTCAGAGCTTCTTTGTCAATAGCAGAGAAAGAAAACAGGCTTTGAGATGAAGTCATTTAACTCCTCTGGAGTCTCCAGAGGAGACCAAAAAAAAAAAAAAAAAGGCAGCAGCAGCCCTACAGCAGTTAAACAGAAATACAAAAGCTAAAATGAGTTGTATTCATTGCAATTACAAAGAATAAATATTTAGGTTTTTTTTGTTTTGTTTTGTTTTTTTACTGATCAAGTAGGCATATACAATAATGCTACAGCTGGGCCAAGAGAAACTATTTATCCAGTCCTGTTCAGACTCTGTATTTTTGAACTATGCTAAATCTGTAGATGTGTCAGAGATCAGAATGTAGATCTCAAAAAAAAAAAAAAAAGTTATAAAAATGTTGCTGATGTGGTTGCCATTGCCACAGAGAATGACACTATAAGGAAAAAAACTCCAAGAAAAAAAAAGTTCTCCCTGTTCTTATCTGGGTTATAATAGCTAATCTTATGAATTAATGTGCTAGGCAGTGAGATTAAAAGGCTCACCGCTTGCTAAATAGGAATATTTGTGGGTTTTGGCAGACATTTGCCTTTTCTTGTCCTTTCCTGCAATAAATTAAATGTGCAAAATATTCCACATTTTTCTTAAATACATTATCCAATACTTGTGGGTAAACTACTTCCAAAAAGATTTCATCAAGAGCCTTTTGTTCACTTGAACAAGAAGAATTTACAAGATATCATTGGTTTAAATTGCAGTAATGTTCACAAAAACAATTCTGTCAGTGTCACTTTCTTGGTGAATTTGCATGTTCGACTTTACAAAATACACGTCATCTCAAAAATTTCTGCTTTCTTTAGAGCAAAAACCCTTCACATTTTTAATAGAAGTTCTGCGTACTTCTGTTCTATGAGAGAATAAATAGATTCTTTCTTCTATGCTGTAATGTTAACTTGGGTTTCAAATTTCCCCATAAACTTCTGCTGCAGATTATTTGAATCACTCTTACTTCACATATGTATGCATTTTTGTTTTCTAAGCAAGTATTGAACAATCAATCTTTTTTTTTTTTTTTTTTTTTTTTTGCAAATAAATGATTTAGCTAGTTTTTTTACTAACCGTGTGGCACAATTAAATCTTATCAGAAATTGGGAGTCTGTTGTGCTATCAGAATAGTGCTTTTAGTATCAATCGAGTATAAAATCTCCAAATGTCAGTCTTGTGTTTAGAGGAAAACTTAAGGTACCTCAATGTAGAACAGTTAAGGAAAAACACACTGGTGTCCCGAAGCTCTTCCTTATCAGTTCCAGGCCCTAGCAGTGACACTGCTGTTAATGCAGAATTTCTCACCTGCCCACAGGCTGTCTGCCCAGATCAGAGCAGCTTGTTAAAAGTGGCAGCTCAGCGTGATTTTGTGCATTGTGAAATATGGCTTCAAGAACCAGTGTTAACAACCAGTGCTCAAAATGAAAGAGAAAATTAAAATAGGAATACAGTTTGCGTGTTTTTCTTTTTGTGATTTAGTTTGATATTAGTTGGTATGCTACTGTCAATAGTATGAGTCTTCCATGAACAGACAGAAGACTTACATTTATTTATTTATTTTTAACAAGAAAGCCTGATAAACATTCACCAGATATGACAACCAGTTATAGCTGCATTTCATATTGATTGTTGGAGAAATTATGGAGACCAGAAAGCATTTTTAATTGGGATTTTGAACAACTCTGAAAATGGTAAAATTGGTGAGAGTACACATGCTGTACACACTCACAATGGTTTTTATACATAGTTATATAGAAATCTATATTTCTCTATTTGTATAAAAAGAAAAAGGACAAGGCTGTTTGTTACTTGTGCTAATGGGTCCATAGGAAGAGAATTTTATTATATTTTGAGGATTTTTTTTAATTTTTTAACAAGCTGAAGGGCTCTCCTTAGGAATAAACATGCAGAATTTCCATAAAGCAGCAAAATCCCCCTTCTAACTTTTTCTAACATTTTTTTTTTTTTTTTTTTTTTTTGCAAAGAAAGCATTGAGCAACTGGGTGGGAGCATGAAGAATGAGGGGTTTAATATGGAATGCCCTGAGACCATAAATGTTCTTGTGGGAGTGCAAGGGGAGGCAATCTCCTTGTTCCAAGGGGAGCAGAAAATGGAATATGTATCAAAGCCTGTTATAATATGCAAATAGAAAAATCATGGAAAGGTAAATCACGAAATAACAAAAATCGGTTGTACAACCACCTCATTGTAAAGAGTAATAACATTTGGAAGGCAACTGAAAGCAAAGGACGGTGGACATTCCCAGCATTCTTGCTCTTCTGTTTTTGTCAGTGACAACATTTTCAATATGAGGAACTTACCATAAAAGAAACTAATTTGCTGCTTTTACCATTGCTAGGAGATGCTTAACGATATACTATAGCAAGTATCTATTCCTGTATGAAACAGAATGAGCAAGTTAACTGAGTTTTAATGTGCCCACAGAAAGCTGTAAAATGAAGGACTCAAATGGGGGTCTTGATAGAATATATTGGTCCTCTGAGATAGTTGGTATAATCTTCTTATTACCCACCTTCATGAACCAATTTTTGTGTAACCCATTTGGCAGCTCTCAACTGTTAAAACTTCAGTTAAAACATTAATTTAATCAATTTTGTTGATATTGCGAACTTAATCCTTTAAAAGCTTGGTTATGTGGTGTCTTCTAGCTACCTGGTATATACAAACTGCACAATAAAGTTGCAAAGATTACTTTATTAAAAAAAATAAAAACTTAATTTGATCATGACTCCTTCAAGAACTGTAACAGTTGTCCGGGTAATGGCTTTATATTGGGAATCAGCAGCGGTTTGAAACTGATACAACAGGGAAGCTTGGCTTGATTTTTCAGGCAAAATGAAAATAGAACTGGAGGAGTATTATTAAAGCAGGATACATGATGATATAAAGAACAACAGGCTGTAGTGTACACATTGCTAAATGAGCAATGGTAAATGGTTCATAAGTAGGTAAAGTATTGGAAGACATTGATATTAATGTGAATAAAACTGAGGGGGGAAAAATCTGGATAGTTTTGTACTATTATCTTCATTTTAAGAAACTGACATCTTTATATGGGATATTTATATTAGGTATAGCTAAAAGCTACAGTTTATGGATAGTTGCTGGCTTGTATATTTGATCTTGTGGCAAAAAGTGTGAGTAGATACAAAAAGTTAGCCATATTTATGCTTATATTTGTTTCAATCTTCAGATTTCCTTTTTAAGTTCCTGGTCATTGGAAATGCTGGAACTGGAAAATCCTGTTTGCTGCATCAATTCATTGAGAAGAAATGTGAGTATATATGCTCATAGAAAGAGTTCTCCATTATGTTGTACAACAGGTTCTCTTGAAGATGTGCGAAGGTTCTATAAGAGAATTTGTAGTAGTAAGAAATGTATAGATATAATTCTCATCTATTTGGGTAGATGAGAATTTTGTCTTACAATTACTTTCAAAACTATGCTGTAAGTCTTTAGTTTCCCTCTGATCAAAAGCTTGATGTTCAGCAGTATCTCTGTCATAGGTCAACTAAATATAAGATATTGATGGAAAACACATCCTTTGTTTGTAAATTAAAGTTTGCAGTTACTATTTATCTGGGGAAGATTATAAGTTCTCAAACCTTCTCTAGAGATATTAAGCAGATTAAAGAAGAAGTGAAATTGCTTAAGTGGATCTGGAAAGCTTGTTGTGTAGAGTTCAGATCTCCCAACATCCAGTCTCCTTCCAAAAGAGCCAGATTTCCTGTGCTTCTTGTTAAATAACACAGAACATGATATTAGTGTACTAAATGTTATTGGACGTGGATAGGAAAGAAAATTTCTCTTCAAATGCACTCTTAAATTACATTGGAGTATTAGAAAGTATAGCTGAAGAGAGTGTGCAGAAGTTTTCCCATAACTTGCTAGTGGAAGCAAGGAATAACTTTATTAAACTACTAATAATTACGATATGAAGAGGATGTTCAAAATATTGCAAGAAATATTTGTTTCCGAATGGTGATTGATAGGCCTTATGAATTGTGCAGATTTTTTGATCTTTCAGGAAGTAGTTTGTAATTTCAACAGTGTAGAGTTTTGATCCTGTCTAAATAGAATTATGTAAAACTAATTGTTTGCTGTAATTATTCTCTAAACTTGTCTGCATTTTCTTTTCTTTTTTAGTCAAAGATGACTCCAATCATACTATAGGAGTTGAATTTGGCTCGAAGATCATAAACGTTGGTGGTAAATATGTAAAACTGCAGATATGGGATACAGCAGGACAAGAGAGATTCAGGTATCCTTTTCATTCATCTTATTAAATGGCGTTGTTAACCTTGTGGGTGCAGGGTAATATTTGTGGGTGCTGAGTAACGTTTATCTCTACTTATAACTTAACTCTGTTTAGATATTTATCTCTACTATAGCTTAATTCTATTTAGATCTTATCTAGGTGGGAACAAGTAAATACTGGAAAGTTTTAAGTGAATCAAGTTGTTACCTAAATCCAAGTTATTTAATATAGTTTATTTCACATTATTTAATTTAAAACTTTTAAGAGAGCTGCCTGCCACAGTGTGTATTATGTTAACTTGACCTTGAAACAACGAAAATGTTACAACACATACATCTGTAATTCTGTTGCAGGTCTGTAACAAGAAGTTATTATAGAGGTGCTGCAGGTGCTTTGCTTGTCTATGATATCACCAGGTAAGAAAGTTAACAACTCTATTTAATGGCTATCGGATACAAATAAAAAGACTTCTGTTTTAAACAATATGTATTTAAGTTTTGGAGCTCACTTGAAATGATATGAAGTCCATACATGTTAACAGTCTCAGAAAAGAATTAGACAAAATTATGGGGACTGTTTTAATTGTGGCAGACTCCGTGCAATACCATCATTGACTCAAGAAGCTTTGTGAGCACTGGTTGTTGGAAATGCAATAAATTTGAGGAGGATCACTATGCATGTGTTAATGCTATTCTCCAGGTGTCCTTTACACATGTGGCTTTGCTCAATTTCATAGCTTCAAAACAATAATCTGACACTTGACAGGATGCCACAGGAAAAAAAGCAGATTTTTAATGCCTTTTAATTGAGGAAATACCTCCCTTGGGGACACCGCGTATTAGTATGCAGGTACGATAGGACATCCTCTAGAGAGGCTGGTTCTGCCTACTCATTCCTTACCTTTAGCCCCAAAATCCGTTTGTCTCTGCATCTGTTATACTCAGCTAATCACACACCTCACCTTTATACACTTTTAGTTTTTTGTCTGGCCATCATTAATTGATACTGATCAGATAGATTTGGTGTTTGGTTAATGGTGATTTACTAAGTGTCTTTTTACCCTTCTCCCCCCAGATCAGTGGGCTGTTTTCATTGTAATCTGCATTTTTTGGATAAAGTCGATTCAGTCTCATTTGTCAGTAGTTTTGCTTGAGGGCTACATCTCTGACCACCACTGCATTGACTAATGTTGTGTACAAGTAACTAGCTGCCTGTGATATCATTGGTGTTAACACAAAGGTGGAACTTCGGGACCATGACTTTTCCATAAGGATAAGAAGTTTTTAGCATCCCCTTTAAAACTGCATATCCATTAATTCCATGTTAACCCATAATTCCATCCATTATCCCTAGACTTCATGCACAAGCTGAAGCTAAATTAGGCACATAAAATTTTAGCTTTTTGCATTACCAAGGTGTTTTTTTTTCTTTTTTCCCTCAAAACTACTTTTTACACTATTAATATCCAGTTACTACTACTCAGACACTGCAAGTAGGCTAATTTAACTCATCGTGCTGTGTGAATGTTCTTTTTTGGTCACCTATTTCCCTTTATCTGGAATTGTCACTCTGAAAGGTACTAGCAGTGGTTCCAGAGAGCTTTAGTGAGTGGGCATGTTTTAGCAAAACCTCATAGGACCTAGTGTCTAGATCAGAAATTATTAATGAAAATGGTCATCTTAGGAACGGAGGCAGTGAAGCACTCTGCCTCTTATTCTCAGAACTGTTGTAAATTGTGAGAACTAATCTGGAGGGCACTGCTTTCTAAAGGCTCCAACATGAAACTGCAGCGCTTGGCTTTGATCTCTTGACTAGTCTCTCTTGCCACAGAAAATGCTCAGAAGAAATTGGGTGCCTTTGTGGTTGATCTGATTTTGATTTGTAAAAACTTTTATTTTTAATAGCCTTATGCAGGAGCTTGATAGTCTTCCCAGTTTACAGATGGCATATAGGAGATCTGTAGATGGCTCATGTGGGAGCAGTTTGTGGCTTACACAAATGTAATTCTGAATTTTAATCCAGTCTGACTTCCTAGTCTGTTCACTAGAAATGTTAATGCTCTAATCAAGGATGTTATTTTCTACACAGCCGAGAAACCTACAATGCACTTACCAATTGGTTGACAGATGCAAGAATGCTAGCCAGTCAAAATATTGTGATAATACTCTGTGGAAACAAAAAGGATCTGGATGCAGATCGTGAAGTTACTTTTTTAGAAGCATCCCGGTTTGCCCAAGAAAATGGTAAGTAGTTCATAAGCTCTTCCCATAACATTGAAAGATGCTTAATACTTAAAATAATTTAGTTTCTGTGCAGCTACAGACTGATTTTTTTTGTGCACGATATCTTGTTAAATATCTACAGAAAATAGTTCTGTCAGGAAATGAGACGCAGAGGGAGAAAAATGTTGGTAATGAGAGCTACATGTACTCTTCAATTCCCATTACCAGCCAGTAATTTTTCTATCCACAACTGCTACTTAAAGGGTATCTTGAGTAGTTAGAAATATTGCTTAGTGAGTATATACAAATGTGGGCATTGCTTGTAAAGGACTGGAGAGAAAATGAAGGGTAATATTTTTCTAGTTTCATCTTCCAGATTTTACAGATTTACAGATAATGTTAGAGAGAGTGTGCCACACATATGCAATGCACTTATATAACAGCATTATATAAATAATGCATTTTATCTATGAGAGAGTGAGTTCCAGGCATGGCATGGGTCCTGAGGACTATTATCCAGGCTTCAGTATTCACAATTTTGAGTCATTGAGTGCATACTTCTGTGACAGCTAAAGCCAGTCTCAGTCCAAGCTATTGTGCTGGATTCTTTCCATCAGTAAAATGTCTTTAGTCTTATATATTGATTATAACTTTTTTTTTCCACTATGTTTTTTACTTTGAATGCTGAATGCCCTTTTACATGTCATTTTCTATTAGCTGAAAACTATGTGGGATGACTTAGTTGGTTTTATATGCCATCTTGCCCACAGCTCAGGCTAAAAACCTCATTTTGGTTCTCATTTTCTAAAGAAAGCACATAGATTTCAGAGGGAATACATGTGGTGTTGCTGAGAGGAGTTTGCTTTTCACAATTGAAAATGGTTTTTGTTTTATCTTCAAAATCTGATTTGGAATAAATCAGGACTAAATTGATAAATTTTCTCAAGATAAAGCATGTATCATCCCTGTAAGTGTTCGTGGTTTCAGTTACTCTGTTAGAGTATTTCAGACTTGACTTAAGATTGTTTTCTATTGTCATATGCAGAGCTGATGTTCTTGGAAACAAGTGCACTAACAGGGGAAAATGTTGAAGAGGCCTTTGTACAGTGTGCGAGAAAAATACTCAATAAAATTGAATCAGGTAAATTAAGGTTACTATTCTAACCCTAATACTTTGTCTTCTGGAAATTAAAATACACCTGAAATATCACTATTTAAAGGTCTGTAATAGAATTTAGGAAAATCTTACTGCAGCCAAATAGCCTGTTTGATTTACAGCTGATACCGCTATGTTTTAACAAAAAATGAGCAGGCAGAAGGGTATACCTGAAGGGAAACAGGGAGAGAGGGAATATGTGAATTTTTTACAAAGTTTGCGTTAATAGCCAGCTCTGAGCATAGTCTGAGCATTCTGTGGGTTGTTGTGTCCCCCCAGGCATAACCTTTTAATACGAAGCTTCAGCAAAGCAGAATAAGACACTAGTATCAAGGCACACATAACTCCTAATTCTGCTTCTCGTATTTAGCAGGGAAATCTGGTCAAGAGAATTGAAGCAATAACACTGGAAACATCAGGGATGTTTCCTAGCAACTTACGTTTCTCGGGAAACCTGCTTGAAACTATTTGGTTTTCTTTTCCAAATCTAGAAATGCAATTTCTATATACCCTTGTTTCTATAGAAATAATAATTTATACAACTATTTCTGTCTCTTCATTTCTCAGTGCAAGCAGGACATTTCACCAGAAACAGGTTCCTAAATGCTCAGTGTCATTAGAGCTAATCTGCATTGCAGTTCTTTCTTTCTAGTTAGCCAGTATCTCTCTCTTTTTCTTCGACTGCAATTTTGAAGTCTGTCTGATGATAGACACATTTTGGATGCCTGTCTTTCTTTTCCGTTAAAAAAAAAAAAATATATAGCACTTTCATGGGAATTCCCTGATTATTGTACCAAATGCCAAACAAAATATTTGATTTTAAAGCAGAAAAATGGAAGAGTGAGGCAAAGAACAACATTCTCATGATACTGCAGTTCCTCAAGTGGTTTAGAGACATTACTAGGGCAGGGCTAAGTCTGCAGACTTCTGCAGACTAATTGTCCCCTCCCTTGTGGGAACAGCCAGCTAGAGAATCATGGAAAAATAGAGTGGAAGGGACCCAGAAGGTTGGTCGTGTGGCCTCCTGCTTGAAGCAGGGTCAGCTTTGAAGTGAGAGCAGGTTGCTCCCAGCCTTGTCCAGGCAGACTTTGAGACCTCTCCAGGAACAGCGGTTCTATAAGCCCTGTGGGCCATGTGCTAAACCACTCTCAAGGTGAAGTTTTTCTCTCATGTTCATGTTGATTCAGCAATTCCCTTTTAGCATATTGTGGATGTTGCCTCTCTTTCTTTTACTGGGAATTTCTGAGTTCAGTTTTGTCTAAACCTCTACCTTTTAAAGCGCTGAAATCCTACCTTTAGGTTACCTTTTAGTCTTCTCTTCTCCAGGCTGTGCAAGGGAAGCTCCCTGTGCTTCTGCTTGAATCTTGGTGTTAGGAAAGGGATGAGACTGTTGCAGCTTCAGCTGCCCATGTCCAACCAGTAGCAAGGCTGAGTGTATTTCCAGTAAGCATCCACACAAGCACATATAAAATATTTGTGTATGTATTTATATAAACGTGTAGATCACTTTTTATACATATATATGGGTGTGTTTGCACACATGTGGCGAGCCACACAGACCAACGCTGACGGGCATTCCCAGCGGCCACTCAAGCAGCACCAACCTTGCTGTCCTGTCCAGCTGGTGCTGCCCTCATGGACTGATCCATCTCCAGTGACGGGCCTGGGGGTGGCTGAGTCAGGGTGTTATTTGGGGTTCCCCCCTGCCGCTGTCTCTCTTAGCTTCTTGGCTCCTTTGTGCCTGTGGAGAGGAGCTTTCTATTTTCTGACCACATAACCTAACAGAGTAGTGTGCATCAACCCTGTCTGAATGTTCAGCCTTCTGCTGAACACCTATTCTAACCTTGGCCAGCTCAACATATAGCTGCAAGAACATTTCCATTCATTCTTCCCTATTCTTTTCAAGTTAATCTTTAAACCAGGTATCTTTTAACTTGAAACAGTGTTTGCAGGTGTGTTAGACGTTTCCTTTGTTAGAAGTGCAAAAACATTTCTTGTTGCAACTTAAATGAGACAACTGCTTTGTCGTCATGATTAAAGCTGACAGTTGAAATTACAGGAAAAAAATTATATAGGTTTGAGATTGCTTGAAGACAGGCAGAATTGAAGCAGCTCTTTCCATGAGTGCAGCAGAACACCATTAGGTGTTTGTATCTGACGTTGTCTTTTAACTTGGATCACCTATAACTAGCATATTCTCACTTCTGTGGCCATTCTGCTTTTCACCAGGAGAACTAGATCCAGAAAGAATGGGCTCGGGTATTCAGTATGGGGATGCGGCCTTGAGACAGCTGAGATCGCCAAGAAGAGCACAAGCAGAAAGTGCTCAGGAATGTGGGTGTTAAAGAAACAAAACACACGAGTCCCAAACACTGAACTTAGATATAAAAGGTAAGATTACAAAATCTCGGCACATTTGGTAGATTACCTTATTTCATAAGCATGCTATTGGGTCTGCTTGGCTTTTCTACAGGTAGACTGTAAAAGAATATAAAATCCAGTCAAGCAATGCACAGTAGGACTGAGTTGTTATAGTTCATATTTCTTCTACCATCTACCTACCAAAAGAAGACTAATGGTCTTTCTAAATAATAATGTTTTCGTTATTTTGAGTAATACAGTTAAAAACACTTTAAAATGTTGTATCCCAGAATTATATCCTTTATAATTACTCAAGACACTAAAGAGAAGGTGAATCTGGTATCATGTAAAAATATTACTGGAAAGAAGAATTCATGAAACGTATGGTGCAGTATCTTGCCACCAGTATCTTGTTAAAAACTATTGTATAGTCTCTTCTGAAATAAAGACTAAGAGGCTTGAAAATTAAAGGTAGTATTGGATTCCAAACTTCCCCTGAATTTTGGGGCCCTAAAAGGAAAACCAGCCCAAGTAGTTCCCATTCCTGACTGTCATGGGCAGAAATGTCTGCAAGAAAAGACCTGCAGTACTTGCTGCTTCAGCAGGGGTTGGTTTCAAGCCAGCTGCTCCCTGTGGCTATTGCTGCCTATAGCAGTGGAGCAGAGGACGCCAGAGAGATTTTTTCCCTTTAGCAATAACAGGACAAGAGAGGTGAAAGTCCCATAAGCCACTTCCTAAAACAGTCTAGAAGATAGTCCCTCATAAACACTTATCCTTAGACATCTTCCAGTTTTTAGGAGTTTTGTCTACCTCCCTGCAGTATGCGAATGGATAGAACAGTCGTTTCTCCCTCAGTCAATAATGAGGATAGTTAAGGAATTACTGGGCAGTTACTCTGAGGTCACTGACCCTCACTTGTCTAACAAATGAGGGCAGTGATATCAAAATAAGCTAGTACTGAAAGTATCTTCATTCAGGGCTCCATTCAATTCTATAATCCCACTTTTTGTTCTTTGTATATTTTGAGAGCTTAGCTTCCATTAAAGCTCAGCATTTTAATAACATAAGAATCTTCAAATTGCTTTTCTCCCATTTTCCTTATTAGATGTGATTCTTCAGCAAAAAGACTGGTAAAAAGGGAGTCCATTGACTCTGACTCTTGTTGTGGCTGTATCGGAGTGAATGTTTGCTGATTTTTGTTTCAGGAATTGAGTCTGAACATTGATCAGATGTACATCAGTGATGGAACTCTTGTATATTTTTCAGCTGTCCATGCAAATGGTGTTTGAAGAAACAGAGACCGTTTGAGGGCTATGCAGTTTTTTAAAAACATCTTCCAACTATATATAAATAGGACCAGACCACTGCTGGCAAAGTGAACTGTGTGGTGTAATGCAGGAATGTGCACGTGACACAGAAGACTGCAAAGCAAATCTACTAGTTTGGTGGACAATGTTAAGGCTCATACCTGTATGTAAACATTTTCCATTGCCCATTTTTGTTCCTTCTTCTTAGTTTAAAGCATTGCTCTGTACTGTATATAATGTAACAGTAAATTTACAAAGCATGATATACTTATATATGATGATAGAATGTTGCACTATAAGCAGTTTAATATTTTATTTTTTTATCATATAAACTAAAATTTAACTGAGGTAGGCTTTATCATGTTTGTTTGCACAATAGGTTATATTTATTACCTGAATTATAAAGGCACTGGCATTGATTGTCAGTGGTGGATTTTTTTCCCTTAGTTTGTCACATTCTACAAGCAGTTTATATGACTAATACACAACATATGTTTAGGACCCTTACTTATGGTTACCGATATGTCAGTATAGAAAACACATTTTTATTGAAGTGCACCTATCCTATTTTCTCACAATTCTTAAATAACTATGTTTCAGAAGTCTTTTGGCCAACTTCAAAGGTTTAGAGACAAAAGATATTTCTAAGTATCAAATGCCTGTTGACTACTTGAATGTTTCTGTTTTCTTTGTCTAGCACTGGTGTCACGTGTAGTATTTGTGTGAACTGAACTGTGCACATTGTTTGCTTGTAGCACTAGTCCAGGGACATGGGCTTACAAAAATGATCATGATAAGGGATCTCTTCAGCTCTTATCACTGACAAAGCAACTTGGGCAAAAATGACTTCTGCTGCAAGCATGCCTGGTAAGGTACAAACTGAACCCAAATGAGTTTTTCCAAGGTATGCTGAATGTAAGAAACTTAAAATATCAATTTATTGGCTTTTAAAACTAAAAATTAAAAAACTAAGATTTTGAAATTTTAAAATTAGACTGTCTATTTGGGAACTTGCAGTCCATCTTGCTGGTGCTCTGCCTTGGTGAGTACACTCCATGTAGAGCTGTCTGCAATGCCCCAGCACACTCGTATAATGGAGTGGGAAAAAATCAGCATGCTGCTTAAATACTTCTTTGTGCTCCTGAAACTCAGCTAGGGGCCTCTCAGCCTCGGTGTTGGTTAAAATGTGCAATTGGCACTTCTCTGCTACTGTCTTCTTACTGCAGGGAGCAGGTATGGGCCAGCAGCTTAGAAAAGGTGTCCTCCTTGCTGGGCTGGAGAGAGAAGAGGAAGAGATGGGCTGAGGCTGGTGCAGGAGGCTGCAGCCCCAGGCCCGGAGCAGCATTTCTGCAGTGTCCTGGCCTGGAGCAGGTGGGAGCGCTGTGGCTTTCGTGCCCTGCACAAAGAGCTGCAGCTTAAGGACAGTGTTTCTAGGGAGAGCTAAACGCCAGGTAGGAAGGAAAGGGGGGCAGCCAGCATAGCTGCACTGATGGAAATCGCTAGTGACAGTTTTATTTAATTACTTGTACAGTTAGACATCAGCTGTTTCCTTGGGACTGCATGCTAACACAGAAAATAGTTAATTTGATCAAAACCTACCCTTGAAATATCAAGGGCAAATGTGCTTTATTTTCTATATAGGAATCTTTTCTATTTAGGAGACATTTGTCAAATACATGTTTAAAAACTAAAATGCAGTTGATGCTGTAATTCAGAGGGCAGCCATAGCACAAAAGGCAAGACTACTACAGAGAGAAGGGTACCATCTTTCATGAAACTGAAAAATATTCCCTTTGTCCTGACACTTTTGGTTCTAGTGGATGCTTCTCCAGAAGTTATACAGCTGAAGTCTAAAGAATTAAATTTGCTTTGTACGGGGAAAACCTAGGTTAAGTCTTAAAAAGGCTGCTGAAGCCAAAGCCTTTTTTCTTTTGTTATAGGTTTCTCTATTGTCTAGCTCATGCAAGATTAGCTTTGTCACATCAGTTGTTCTGAGGGAGCAGTCCCTTCCTGTTAAAACCATAAAGCGTTTGAAGCAGCTTAATCTGGCATTTACAAGAATTTACCTGTCTTAACCCTCATTTGTGTTACTGTTTCCACTGGAAGTAATTACAAAAAAAAAAATATTCTCTGGAACAGGTATTGGCTGTAGTTACCTCCAACACCAATCCAAATAGCATATTATTCAATGAGTTATGTTATAGGTTTTTTTGCTAGAGTTTGGAGGAGTTTTTAAACCCCTCCCCCAAACCCAGCTGAAATGCTGGAAAAAGGAGATTTTTCTTTTATTCTCATAATTTAAATCAAAATTCCTGGTACATGGATGGAGCTGAGGCTTTATCGGCTCTGCCACAGCACAGGTATGTGACTGTTACCATGGCTGATGTGGCATTGCCTTGCTCAGAACGTTGCCTTGTTATACAAGCAGTTGTGGGGAAGGGGAAGAGCTACTTAAGTAAGTCTGTTCCTTTTCTTTCAGCAGGGT
Organism: Tinamus guttatus; assembly: GCF_059628265.1. Taxonomy (NCBI): domain Eukaryota; kingdom Metazoa; phylum Chordata; class Aves; order Tinamiformes; family Tinamidae; genus Tinamus; species Tinamus guttatus. Next base: position 2,524,624 of record NW_028289135.1, on the reverse strand, counting down.
ATTGCTTAAATCTAAAGCATTTTGCAATACTTTGTTTTCCGTTCTGATCATTTTGATAAAGTTTCTAGGGTTAGGTGGTTGTAAGCACAATTCTAATTTTTTTTTGTAACCAGTTGTCTTAAGCTTTCTTACCCCCAGGAAAGAAGGATTAACTTCATTATAATTCACTTCGAAGTACTGTTTTTCTTTAAGTACACACCCTTGTACTATTAGTATCACATGGTAATATTTAACATGTGTATGTTTTCAGTGTACAGTTCTTATTCTACCAAAGCAAGAGGGCTTAGGATTTTAATATACCAGATAGCTAAATACTAGAACTTATTGGTTGTGGAGCTTTAGCTGTTCAAACTTTAAAAAGTTTAAATGTCATTGAAAAGCCTCGGTCTTGCCTTTTAATGAGTCTGTTGGGACTACTCTATTTCTTTTGATGCTTGTATCTAACACTGAATAAAGATTTTTTTTTCTTCATATCTTAGGTGTTTTATAGCAAAGTGGTTATTCTACACCTTTTGCCAGCTGAGCTACCTATTTAGCAAGACAAGGGGTAGATGTTGAACAGCAGGCTGGTGTTGCAGCAAGCACAGCATGGTCTGTACCTGCAGCTCCCAGGAGCTGGCAGCAGAGCAGTGGGTGCCCCAGGGCGCCACTGCTGCTGCTTGCACTAGGCTCCCTCAGCACAAGCTTCTCTGGGGGCTGCCCCACAGTGTGGGTAGTGCTGGCACTGAGCACACCAGGGCTCGGGGACACTGCTGCCTCTGTTCCACATCAGGCAATGGAGCAAGCGCAGGGTGTCTCCAGGACTTCATTTCTCTCCCCTCCTGCTTATGCTTGAGGGCTTTGGGCTGTGAGGCTAGATGAAGAGCTGCTGCCTTCCTGCTGGGTGGCCTTCTGGGCTGGACCACACACATGGGTCCTTTAGAAGGGAGACTGCAGCTCTCCTGCCACATCTGTCTTCACAAGCTCACAGGGCGTAAAAAACAATTTTTGGTACAACTTGAATTCTGTAGTGGATTTTCCCCCTAACTTTCCCCAGACTATAAGGCAGAGGCAGACTGTAATCAATGCTGCATTATCTTGTCAGTCTCTTCCACTACCAATCTACCAATATCTACCAATGAGGTAGATACTTCTAGCTCCTGCAGAACCTTAGAAAAGAATATTAAAAAAAAATCCAATTAGTCTGTACAATCATTTGTATTTACATTCTGTATGCTGAAAGAAAGGCTGTCACAGAATGGTGCACTTCAGTTTGTCATAAAACCATATAGTGAAAAAGCACCAATGAGTCCTGGTTGCTTCCCCTTTCTCTGTAGATGCCAGTAGCACAGAAGATTCCATGTCCTGTATCTGGTTCTTAAAGGGAGAAAGAGAACTAGGCCAAGGTAAAGATGCAAGTCTACAGCCTTCAGGACTTTGAAAATAATAAGTAAGGCTTAGAACATTACACACACAGTACCAGCAGTCCAGCCTCAGTGGGAGAGGATGGGAGCCTTGTTCTCACACTGTAAGGTGCTGCCCTGCAGCACAACATGGGTACATTAAACACTGGCTGAAGAGGTGAGCCAAAGGACAGGGGAGAAAAATAGTGAGCCCCAGCCTTAACCATCATCAACCTCTGGCTTGGAGAGGGCAGCAGGGTCTAAGGTTGTTACTGTTCACTAGGGGAATGGATTAACATCTTTGAGTGATGCAGCAGAGTTGGTATAGAAATATGAACACAGGGAAGAACAAGTCCAAATTATTGACATCAGCTAGAGAGGTAGAGTTCCCTTCCAGCTAGGGCACATGGAAAAAGGTAGAGCAGTAATGAAGATCTCCCTTCTACCTTGGGCTGTCAGTTAAACACCTTGAAAGGAGAGCAAAGCTCTCCTCTTAAAGGGCACTCCAGTCAGATGTTGGTATTTCATATATATGTCAGTAACAGTAAGAATTTAATTTCTTTCTTGTTAGAAGTCAAGAGTAAAATTCTGCACAAGGGAGTTTTGCTCTTGTCCCATTCCCTTGTGCTCAGGCAAAGGGTTGGGACAGTAACAGTATATTGCCCAAGTGACATGGTCACATCTTTTTAAGTGGTTGGTCAGCCTGTCATCTGGAATGGCTACACCTAGCAATTGTTCAAGGTACAGTAACATTCCTTATGTGTTCCTAAATCTTAAATACTGACGAGATTATACTTAACAGGTACAAGATTAAAAACTATAATGACACCTTCCTGGTTTACTCCCCAGCTTAAATAACACCTTACGACAGCATTTTAGTCTATTTGCCCCTTAATGGAGTTGGAGGGAATGATGAGGCAGTAGTAAAGAACCCCTAGGAGAACACCTCCAAGAGGTGTTGGTTCTCAGCTCTCAGAGGATTGAGCACTAGTCTAGCTTTACCCTACACCAGTCTGTACAGACAGCACCTACCAGAAATCTCCTCCATGAGGGGGCAGACCTGGGAAAAGGAGGCAGCTGGTGAAGCCAGAGCTCACAGGGGCTGCAGCCACCAAGCAGAGTCTCCTGAGAGCCCTGCAGTGGAAGAAAACCCAGCCCCAAGTACTACAGTACAAGCAGTCAAGGCACTTTGTGTCACTCATTTTATTCACACATACAAGTCAACACTGTACTATTACATACAATACAGAAGCTTTAAAAACAAATACGATTTAAAAATTCTTTAAAAAAACACCACATATTGCTTCAAGCTTAGATGGTATTTCCCTATAGTTTTTAAAGTGAATTCAGTGCTAACAATAGCTGAGGCAGCTCCTTACTCCCTTCTACCCCCTAGTCCTACAGGGGCCACCAGCAAGGTCTTGAGCAAGGCTCTACATATGGCTTTGCTGCTGTGGGCACTAAGCTGGGAACAATAACTGGGACATGCAGGTTACTGCATGGAGGCCCTCTCATTGCTGGCTTTTGGTCCCAATGCTAATTTTAGAAAAGTGAGAGGCCTTTAATTTAGAGCCAGTGCATTACATCATTAACTGTGGGGCAGGGGTATTTCCCTAAAAGCTAGAAGTTTGGTTACAATGTGCTAAATACCTGGATAAAAATCTTCACCAAAATCAGGACTGTCCCTCACACTTACATTTGTCTCTACATTTAATAGTCACCTTGATTCTCTGAAGCTTCCAGTAACAAAGTCTGTCATTTAGGGTGGTGAAGATGTGCCTGCACAAGCATGCTACTCTATTGCACAGCAACATCCTTCATCTCCATTGCAGCATTTTACACCATTATCACTAGGCTTCACAACACAATAGCTAAATCGCAGCATTACACACTGAAAATCTTAGGTTTCATTAAGATAAGTGCTTTCAGAAACTGAGAGGAACAGACAAGTTCTAAATGAAGTTTTAAATGAAGCCTGCAGACAACTGTGAAGGTTTGTGTTTGTATGAATACAAAAGCCTTACTTTTAGAACAGGAGTGAGAAGCAATTACTACACAGCTGAATTGAAGAGCCCATGCAAGACAAAGTTCAGAACTTCCTTAATTCATTGAGGGGGGGGATGGGGACAATATTCACTAGCTTTTTCATCTCTGAATGGGTGATTTGGTATAAAATAGTGTTACTTCTCTTTAAGAGCCTAAAGTAGAGAGTTAAAGCTTTTATACTTTAAGTGTTTGCTTTCCAAATCAGTTGACTTTGTCAGAATTTATATGAAACAGTAATAGCTATTTTCCAAGCTTTAGTCATTCATATACAAAAATATCTTGAATATGCAGCTTGCAGTGATCAGGACTATATTCTACATATTCAAAGCAACCCTTGGGTTGGGAGTCAACTTATTGGGAAAATACAGGAAACAAACCTGACATTCAGAAAGAGTTTGCCTCTCACTTCAAGCTTTATAGCACTTAAATCAAGTGAGTACCAATATAGCCAAGAGTACCAATGATTTTTAGCTACAGTTGATAAGGATGATTAACACAGAGCCTAATTAGCATCACTGCTGCTTTCCAGCAAGTTTTTGGTGGGTGCAGCTTTTGGCCAGACAAGTTAAAGATAGGAACCCCTCAGCACCCAGCAGCCCTGGCACAGGTGAGGTTCTTGTGCCCTGCAGAAGACCTGGAGACCCCTAGCCAAGATGGCTCAAGTTTGTACCCTGTATCCAAGGCAGGAGATATTTAGACCTCCTGTAGTTATCAAAGAGGCTGACACCTCACGGGAGTCCCCTCTTAGCCTAAAATAGGTAGCTAGGTAGGCACATGGTCCTCTAGCCCTCCACTGTCACAGGGCAGAGGGCTGTGGGAGCAGTTCTGAAAGCAGCAAGGCTGCTCCTGCCCTGTGCAGCCAGGAGACACAACACAACCAACAGGCTGAGGGCACAGCCCGCTTGCTTTGCTCACACACTTTAAAAGGCTACAGAGAGGAGCAGATGTGGTGCTCTGGGCAGCAGCAGCTCTTACTCAATGGGGCTGTTAGATACTGCTTGTTAGATTTCTGCCACTGCTGATCAAAGAGCTAGGTTGATGCCTGAATTAACACACTGTCAGGCAACTTGAACATTTATAGCAGTTAAAGAAGAAAATCAGCATACTGGGTGATAAAGTCTCAGATAGAATTAAAGGCATCCATCTAGCTGAATAGTTAACCTCAGTTTTGGACTCTGGTCTAAAGTCTTAGCTAAATCAGGTTAGAATTTTCTAAATGAAAATATAATATTTCTGAAGTACTGGTTTATGCAGTAAAGTTAAGACTGATCCAGATTTTTTGCTGCCTAAGTACAATGGTGCTTCTAATGAAAAATATGGAGTTCAGTTGGTGTTAAGAAAATGAGTTTCACAACTAGGGTAACACAGCACATTTCAAAACTTTGAAGCTCACAGCTATAGCCACGACCTGACTAAAGCTCAGCTAACAAACTGAAAAAGTTCATTTACAGCAGCTTGAATGGAAGGAAAAAAGCACACAAAACCACACACCCCCCTAAGGAATGGACAAATGACTGCTTTACTATGTAAAAAGCAAATGTTGACACTTCATTGTATACAGTAGATTAGAGGGTACCTTTCCATCCTCCTCTGATCCCCATCTCCTCAGTGAGGAGTTCTGAACCAATTTGGAGATGCAGAAAACTTTAGAACTTCATCTACAAGGTTTATCAAAGTGATTTTCAACTTAAAACCTCTAACAGGACACTCATTACACAATACCACCAGATGCATATTGCACTCTGACTCCACTGAGCATAGAAAGATACTCATAAGTTTAAAGCAGACTTTACTACACAGAAGCCAACCTTCTCCATAGGCAAACTGGCACTGGAATGTTAAGCACAAAGTAAGTGTGACCACAGAGCTAACAGCAATGCCAAGATGATCCTGGCACAGTCAACAACTGCTTATGGAGCAGCAGCTACCACAGAAAATTGTCTACATCAGTCATTTGGTACAATTGTCACAGCAACTCAGAGCCATCCCACAACTGTTCTTTGCTCTGAAAATAAGTGGTCCCAAGACTGGCAAGTAATTTGTTCCAATGACCTTAGAAACAGCAATAAAAAATAAGAAAATATCAGCAGTTCCATTAATCAAGTTTTGGATTTTTGAATTCCTATATATAAGACCACACTTGAGCTTTCTACAGAGTATCCACGTCTGAGTGCCATTTGCCAGACCCACCATCTTTCCCATTACCTGTCTTGACCTATTGTTTTGGATCAATCATTAAATCAAATAGTGGTATAAATGCAAATGCTCCTTCATCACACCTTTAAATTCCTCCACTTAAACCACTTCCTGATCACCTGGAGAGCTTGAGAACTTTTAAGGGTCAACAAATTATTTGGAACCAGGATCAAGAAAGTGTCTTAGGCTGCCAGTACTCCAAGGCTCTCCTCCCCCCTTACAAGGCCCTGAAATGTAGATTCCCAAAAGGGGAACTGTTTAAAAACACGGGTAGCTATATTCAAAAGATTCTTCAAATATTATGGCTCCAACTATGCACCCCACTGTGAGGTAGGTAGCCAAGATACAAATATTGTAACAAACAGCTGGAAACTCCCTGTAAAAACCTTGCATAAGTAGTTTGTGTCCTGATATGCTTGACTTTTTGAAGATGCTTAAGGAAATCAGAATTCACCGAGCTCTTGCGGAGTAGCATCTCATGTACTCTGTCATCCAGGGGTTATCTGGTGGGGCAGGCTTTATTCGCCAGGCTTTCTCTGCCTCCGCAGATCGCACTCGCCTCTGAGAAAGTTTCCTTTTCTCCACTTGTCTCCTGTTCTTCGCTCGCAGGGCAGATTCATGAATCTAAAAGATCAGAGTTAGTGTTACATTAGGAAAAAAGCTCAGGAGTCCCCCACTCCCCCAAAAAAGCTGAGGGTCACCATCCTATTCCTGTCAGCCCTCCATCCTGAAGGGATAGTATTTGACAGCAAGGTTGCTTTTTATTTTATTTACACCACTAACAGAAGTACAGAACTGTGGGGAAGATGCCTCTGCTTCAGTGCTGCAATTCTGAAGACCTTAAATGTTTCTCTGCATTTTTGCATAGTTTAAATTCCTAAACATCCCTCAGTGTGACCAAACATCCTTTACTAAGCTGTGGTAAAACTAATCTTTAGCAACCCCCTTACAAGATACTAAATTATTTTCTCACAAGCATGCTGCAGGAATGTCTGCACATCTTTATTTCCACATTTTTCCCTAAATTCATTTTAGATACAGCTACTATGTTTATTGCTTTCATCTCCAGAAGATTTGTATCACTGTTTCCCATCTGAGGGCAGAATAACATCTTTGAAGCATTCAAGGAAAGTGCCCTTTCACCTATGTGCTAAGAAGCCATTCCCACCTAAAGAAACCTCCCTAGTGATCAAACACTATGTAACCAGTTGCATAACTGCAAGTGCTTCAGGAGTGTCCTGCCCTTGTGTTCCACAGCTACACCATTCATTATCTTTAGGGTTCCACCACTTATTTCTGGCATAAGAAATGTTCTAGCATCAGAACAAGCTGCTTCTCTCAAGAATTAAGACCTCAAGCTCCTCTTTCTCTCAAAAGAGCCATCCAGGGAAGGAAAGCCTTCCTGGACAGCTTTGAGCCCTCCCCAGAACCACAGAACCTCTAGAAGGTAAAAATGGAACTGCTGTAACACCAGGGTTAGTTTCTCGCTAAGCAAGTAAATCTGCAGTACTTGAGTTCTGATACTACCTATGGCTATGTAAATTTAATTACATTCCTCCACTGCTGTCTACATCAAACATGCAGTGTGGCAGGAATCCGAAGGACTCTGCTGCCAAAATTCCCATTGCCAACCCACAGAGGCAGGTGTTTCCATAACAAAGCATTGGTACCTTCTCAGTGAAGCTCATGTTCCCAGATATTGCCCAAGGAAAGTCACTCTTCTACAGCTTAAACACTTCCCCTGCATTTATGTACCTGTCTGCCTGCTTGGGGATGCTTGCTGCTAACTGCCTGATGCTTTTCTCTTGCCATGAAGTTCAGAATGAAGAAATACATTTATAACAGCCAGTTTTGCTGGTTGCACTGGAACAGCCAGAAACAAGATCACCAGGTATTAATCAAAATTTGAAAATACTGGTCAAACATGAAGAATTTCAAAATGGATTAATAAAGTTATTGACTTTGCACATGCAAGACAGGTTTATTGCTATAATAGTTTTTGGTGCAAGAATATGGATTGCAATGCTGCACTGTCAGCCCTGCCAACAGTTAATACACAGTTCTAAACTGCTTCTTTCTCCATGCCTAATGCAGGCTCATGAACACCAAGGTGCTAACCCTCTGGGGAGAAACGCATTAACAGCTTCCCACAAGGACCCCAGGTTAGAGCTGTATCATTAGAAAAAGCAGACACTTGCTGCAGCTTGCATGAAACCCTGCATCTAACACTGCAAAAAGTGGCCTTGATCACAGCTCTCCAAAAGGATTCCTGTTATATACATCTTTACTCACATGGCAGTTACATTTTGTCTTGCAACACTGGCAAAGCTGCAGCTGTGTTCCCTGGCTAGTGAGGGCTCTGCAATTCCCAGCTTTAAAGGCAGTTCTATATGTCTTAACATTGTTGGCATTCAGGCCTTCACTATATACTTTCAGCAATAGCAAGGTATAGGTAGTACTAGTGCTTATGCCTTTTGGTGCAGGGGAAGTGCAAAAGCCATTTCTGTTTCTTCTGTAGAAGATTATTCCTGGATAATTATCTTAGTCCTCAAGACAAAAAGTCTGAGGATTCAGCGAGGTATGAGGGGGGAAAAAAGCTGTTTTTGAGAAAGGGTCTTTAGGAGAACAAAACTAGGCATCCAGAAATACAGATTTTGTTCCCGGACACTTTAAAAGCTTTTCCTCACAGATACCTATTGCCTAAGGGCTACCTGAAGAGATTCACTTGCATACAGCTCGAGTCTTAATCAGTCCTGGATAAAAGGGACCAGACCCGAAGCAGGAAGCCCCAGCTCACTCTTCCTGCCTAGCACAGCACAAGTACAATGCAAGATATCAGCAGCCACAGCAACACACCAACACAATGCTGAAGTCCTCAACATTCCCTGGAAGACCACAAATAAAAGCATTTCTAAGAAGTTTTGCCTAGGTTTTAGACATTTTTGGCCCACAGATGCAGCGGTCTGACTACAGCAGCATTTTAAAATACAGATCAAGTGTTTTCACTTACTTCATTCACTGAAGCAGAAGCACAGACATTGTGAGTTTTCTGGCTTCCAGTATCTGTCCGTCTTTCTCCTGACCCATATAGGGCAAAGGGATGTTTACTCTCCTTTGGCACATCTGCCTTTTGAGGACTTTTGGCTGACCTTCGATCATTGCGACTGGACAAGGCACTTCGACTTGGACGTCGTCCTGGATGGCTGGTTTTGTCCGTTTCCTTAATGGAAGGGTGTTCTACATTTTTTTCTGGTTCTTCCTTCTGCTTTTCTTGATCTTCTCTCTCTTTTTCTGAAAAGAAAATTATGCTTTAAACATGCTGTCAGTGGGAACTGACATCTACTCTGCTGAGCTTCTCTTGATACATCATGGTGGTTTCTTTAGAAAGGGAAGAGGTCACTAATTCCCTGGCAGTAGAGGTATAATTTGTTAGATAACCTCATTCTACCCTTAGGAACCACAGCTTAATTTATGTCCCTCAGTATATCACTGTCCTTATATTTAAACATGCCACTACTAACAAGGCTACAGATACCTAATCACCCCAGGCAATATTGAAAATAATGCAAATTGCTTCCAAGGGGATCTATCCTCACTGTTTCATCCTTCCACCTTTCAAAAGGGCAAACTTTTAGATGCTGCCAGCCAGTCACTGGAGAACAAGTCTGATCAGAGTAAATGAAATACTAAATTATTCACATCAGGAAATTTACTGAAAGGAATTTGTGCTTCATTTTCAGGCACCTTTATTATACATCTTGATGTGTTCTTTATGGGAAGATTAAGTGTAAAGCAAATTTACAAAGCAACATCACCTATGTTTTCAGTTTTATGAGGCTTGTTTTATGCCTAAAGCCTCATCCCCTGCAAAACACCATCATAGATTTGATTTATAACATTCTGATTTAATGTTTTTTTTAAAAAATATTAAAGTGAGTGCTCAGGATAGGAATTACTGACTAGAAAACAAGTCAAAGCTTTTCACCACTTCTGAGACTTCAGATGTTCAGAACTGGTGACAAAAGGTCTTTGATCTGTTAATACAAACCAAATACCCTGCTTACAGGATGCTAATGAAACATGACTACAGAAAAAAAGTATCTGTGTAGGTAAATGCCCATTTTAATTCTCCATAGTGCATCTCCTCATGATGAATCTGTACAGTTTGGAGAAGCACAATAGACATTCAGCCACACAAGCACAACCCAAGCACTATGACCAAAGTCTTACCATGACCAAGCCGAGCACACCGTTAGCTTAAAGCAAAGCTAGAAGCTCTAACCAACCAGTCTAGTGGCATCTGCTAGAAAGCAGCCTGCCTTCTCCAGCACCCTGCTTTGGGCCAGAGCCACCCCCTTGCACTGGGCACACAGTGTGAGCTCTGTGCACACAAGTGCCCCTGAACACAGGGGGTTTCTGCCACACCACCTACTGCTTCCTCTTCAGGAGGCCACCACCGTGCAAAGCAGAGAAAGGGGCCTGTACTTGGCTGAGGAATGAGACACGAGAGGAAGGCAAGCTTCTGAGAAGAACCTTCAGGCAGATTCTTCTGCACAAGTTAAGCAGTTAGCAGAGGTAGAAATCAACCCATTAATGTTTCAGAATGATGCTTTGTTTTTAAAAAAGTTTTCCTCAAGCACAGTTTTTTCTTGAAATGATATTCATCTAAGATGCCTGCAAATTACTTTAGGATTAGGTAGTTGTGGCCTGAGTGACTCCACAGCCTGCAATACAGTCACTGAAAGAAGAGTAGAGACCTGCTACAAAGCTGCTTTTCTGCAGCATGTCTCAGCATCTTCGGTCCCCACTGGCATTCATTGGTGTAGGAAGAATTCACCCAGTTTAATGCTTGGTTATATATTGAGTGATTGATCATAGATCAAACTAGAACATGTTTTAATTAAGCATCTTCCTAAGCAGATGGGCTTGCCCATGCTGTGACACAAAAGCAATCATTCATGCTAGCTGCCACAACTGAACTAGTCAATAAGTGCCCACGCCAGCTATGGTGTTTTACCTCCCTATTGCAGCCACCCAGCCCAGCAGCGCCTCACACTAATGCCCCCTCTGCCCTTGGAGGGGAAGGGCACGAAGATGGGAGTGCTGGGGCATGTAGGGCAAGGAAGGGAAGGGAAGATCCCTGCTTCCCTTTGCTACAGCTGCTACAACAACCAGCTTGCAGTGCTATATTTAAGAGCTCAATCAAGTGTATGTGAAACTACTAATTGTAGCCACAGCTAAATAAGTAGGTAAGGAAGAAAAGCAGTGCAAGGTCAGATAAACAAAAATAAAACAGTAATCTCAACTACCTCAATTCCAAGTTCAAAGTTTTTCAGCTATTATTGCCTTTTTGCTTTTCATCCAGTCCCAGCTAACTAAAACACCTCAACATGTGTGGCATCATAGCTGTACCAGGCAAATTCCTCTAAAATCCACTTTATCCTTATACCTCTTTAGTGTCTGTTCCTGAGAAAGGACTGGCTGCATCCCTTCTGGGGAAAGTCATATAATTCCTTTGAGCATGCCACTGAAGGGCTCCAGAAAATAAGCTGTCCTCCTTTAGCATCTTATTTTGTTGCCAATTTTGAAGCAGAAGAGTTTTTCCCTTTGGGAAGCCACTCCATTTCTCCCTTAAAGGAAAAACTTGCACCTTCCTTCTCTAGAGGAGTGTTGAGTTCATGAGCAGCAGTGGTGTTACATGGAGACTTCAAATCAAGGGAGAGTAGCATCTCTGCAGCTGAATGTGTATTCTAGCACTGAAATATTATTCCAAGGCAAGTAAGAGACAAGCCTGCATGCTGCTCACTTGGATAGAAACCCAAGTTGCACAGTTTGAGCCAGCTTGTGCTGACTCCATGTATTACATGGAGTTTTACAGTAAATGATGTATGCCTCAGCATACAATAGCACCTTGTTAAAATATCCATGCTGATATCAGGTGATTATAAATTAATTCCTACAGTTTATAAAGATATCTCCCACAAACTGAGTTCTACAAGTGATTTGATTTTGTCTAAAACTAGAGCTGATATCCATTCTATTTTATTAAGCATTTCTTTTCAGAGGGAGGTAGCAAAAGAACAGTTAATAGCTAGGGAGGAGGCAGACTCAGCTGCTCAGGAAGCACAGTCACCAGCAGCAGCTCTCTTCTGTGCAAGATGTCAGCATGAGCAGACACCACCTAATGCAACAGTGCATGCTGTGAAGAACAGAAAACTGACCCTGACATTACAGGGATTAGGCAGACCAGAGGTAAGACTAGGAACATGTTAAAACTGCCTCATGGATGCTAAGTGGAGCACACTGGACAGGAGGGGATTAAGTGCTTAGCAGGCAGAACAAGGCTGCCAGGCCCACCCGGCATGGCCAGGGAGAGCTCCTCCCCAGAAAAGGAGATTTAGATTCCCCCTGCATTGCCCAGCTTACATAACAGCTCCCCTCAGCAGCAGCTCAGGCAGGAGCTGCTGGCACTTTCCTCCCTTCCCCAGCACCACACACAGCATCAGGCAGACACAAATCCCACTAAAAGGCTCTGCTGATTTACCAGAAGCAGCAACAGCCTTCTGGTCAGACCCACCAGTTAACAGCAGGATCTTAACACACGTTAGGACTCTACAGTGCCTCTACAGGCAGCACTACCCCAGGGCCAGAAGAAGCATTTTGCACTAAAGCAGGAAACTATGGGCTCTGCTCACATCATCTTCAGAGCTCACCTGCTCAAGCTCAGCACTAGAACCAGCTCCCAGAGCAGATACAGCTCAAGCAACATCTGCTCTGCACATCACAAGAGCTTTACAGAGTGAATACATACCTCTCCAAAGAGGGAGCTTCTCCAGGACCACTGAAGGGACACATATGCAGTAATGGCTATGAACTTGCTGCAGCTAGGTGGAAAGTAGTTATCTACCAGACAAGCACTACTGATTTCCAGGCAAGACCCCAGTGCACCGCTTTGTATGTAAGAGTAGTTGCTCCTCCAGCAGCACAGCCTCAGAGTTCATGTGAGCTTGAGCCATAGCAGAGATTGCCAACTGTCTTGACTTGATAATGACATTGATTTCCAACAGCAGAAAAAAGGACTTTGTAAGATAGTACCATAGCACCCTAAGCTGATACTGTAACCTTCTTCCCCTGCCATAAGCTGCTTCTTCCCAGGCCCCTCAGCCAGTGCAAATGGACATGCAACACTGAGGCAAATATTAGGGAATGACACTTTGAAACGAGGTCTTCTGAGCTGTACTAATACAGATCAGTGACCTTCAAGCTATTGTGTGGCAACTGCTTTGACAGCAGTGACAAGTTGGTGTCACTTAAGACCTCTGTATCAAAAAGCTCAAGGCTAACTGCAGTAAGGATGGAAAGACAGGTTTATGCTGTACTTGTGTGCAGCAGTAGCATTGCACAAGCAGCAGACTTGGCAGCACTGCTGCTGTCAAGAGCTCCCGTTTTACTGCCCAGCCAACTGGTTCTGCTGACAATTTTGAGGATGTGTCCACTAGAGCAGTTGGCTTAGGTTAAAGTTTTATGGGATTATATTTAAAGCAAATCAATGCCTGTACATGTTGTACAGAATAGCCCCACAGGCAGTTGTTACAAGTGAAAGGCCAGCAAGAATTAAGCCAAAATTGCCATCGATCCCTTTGACATCACTCAGCTATAGCTTAATCATGATACAGATATAGCAAAAGGCATCTGTGTTATTTAGTCTAAAGTACCCCCACCAAGAGCCCTGAGATGCTAACACCACTACACCTTCAGGTCAGCTATAGACAGAACTGAAGTCCACACCCAGCAGAAGCATTTACAATTTGCTTTCAATGCACCCTTTTAGTTAAAAGCTACATAAGAAACAGGTTATTCCGTTTTTGCTAGAGAGAACTGCTGCATGCAGTTGTACAGTGTGAAGGCCTGTATTGTCAGCCATAGCCTGAACACCAGGCCTGAGCACTTCTGGCACACAGAGCATCCTACACTGACACAAGACACGTGCAAGTTTACCTCGAGGAAGGATAAGCAAAGAAAACCAGCTACATGCACCATAATACCTGAAGTAAACCCTTTCTTAAATGACATTAGTACTGGCCAAACACACTTATCCATAAGGACTGTAGATACTGTTCAGCCAGAAACCAGGTTGCTCACCTGAGCAAGCCCACAGGCCTCCTCTGGCAGCCCCCGAGGGTGCTGCAGTGCACAGGCAGATGTCAGACACAGAAGATAGATGTCATGGAGATGAACTGATACTCAGCTACCCCCACAGCACTTCAGCATAATTAAGTTTTTCCAGAGGGGGAAAAAAGGATGGATCTTGCATTATACAAGTGGAGCTGTAGGTGCTGTGTTCTCATCTGCGCTGTTAGAGACAGGCACTGAAAAAGTACATCTTCATAACTGTGCAAGACTCAGTGAGTCACTTTTGACTATACTTTAAACTATATACTGAATAATACACAGCAAGTTTCCACTTAATACAACAACATAAGCCAAGTCATTTTTAGTTTTTTTGCTAAAAACTCTTAAATACATAGTTATCCTAAGCCACTTGGCAAGGAATTGAAGACTATGCACAGAACCTGCACTGGGAGCATCATGTAGCAGGAATTTCACAGAATTTTAGAAAGCACCATCAAAGCAGCCATGACAAAGCTGAACCACCTGCAGTCACAACTGTGCTAAATCCCATAGCTGGACAGACCAGGGCAAGAAAGAGGCCTTGCCCTTTTCAGGGCAGGAAGTGACCCCCACCCAGCAGACTGTTTGCACCCACCTGCATCGGCTTCCCAGCAGATATCAGGGTGGCTCAAGACCCCTCCCCATGAAAACTAGGACCTGTGATCACAAAGCTACTTCCATCTCTCTGTACAAGGCCTCAGTGACCTCCTCATCTTGATAAGGTGGACCATAGCAAACACCCACAGCAGTGTCTCCCATGTTAGCCTGCCCTTTAATCCTTATCCTCAAGCTCTCAACTCACTCTTCATCCACCCCTAGACAGAGCTCAGTACATTCCAGACACCCACATAAAGAGCAACTGCCCTCCTTGCCTTCCCAGAAAGCACATAGCCATCCATAACAGTTCTCCAGTCCTGTGAGCTATCCTACCATGTCTCTAACTGCAATGAGATCACACCAACTGCACAGATTCCTCCTGTTTATTCCTCATGCTGTGGGATTTGGTATACAGGCATTTTAGGGGGATAATCAAGCTTGCATATGTCCCCGTAAGGGTGTAAAAGGACCCTCCATAATCACACCTCAGATCCTCCATGATCACATCTCTGTGCTTCCCCAGTTGCATGTACCCCCTGAAGGCATCCCTACTTGAACAGTATTTCATTGACTGCCCTGTCACTTAACTCTCCCTTCCTCCATCTTGCCTCATTTAAGCAAGAAACCTCTCTGGATAAGGGGTCAGGTCAGAGTTACTCCCCCCTAAAAAAATAGTAATAAGGTCACACTGCTGCTTTCAAGTGTTCCTGCATGGTATGTGGCCTGCTGGCCCAGTTTCTTCCCTTGAAGCAATGCCCAGCTCCTCCTCAGCCTGGAGGGCACTAAACATTCATCAACTCCAGGTCTTCAAGAGAAATAAGGGCCTTCTCTCCTTGATAGGCGAGGCATCAAGTGGCCAGCCTTTATCTACAGTGTCACGATGTACTGTTTCACACTGCACAGATCTCTGAAGCCTGTGCTGCAGCAGGAGGCCAAGACTCCTGCAGCCACATGGCCTCCAAGAACACCATGCCATCATCCTGGATGCCCTGCAACCCCTACTGACTTGCTCCTGTAATTCCTCTACCCGACCATACAGGTCCTCAGCCAAGGACACCTTTGGCAGGAGTTGGCTGTCAGCCAAGGCCCCGCAGAGGCCTCAAGCACAGCCTGCAGCCCAAGACCTGTACAGCTACGTTAGCTGCTGGGGGTCAGTCTGTGTCAAAGGCTCTGACCCAGAGGATGTAGCAGCTCCAGCATCTATTGCAGACTGGGCTCTACTGTTTCACGACCATCCAGGAAGAAAGATCCCCTCCAGAACCCTTCTGTGTGAACTGCTACATCTGTCCACAGGGCTCTAAGGCCTGGCTCTCATCCAGACCACTAGTGTGGACTCACAGGGTGCTTGACCCACCAGATCAAACACCCAAGTCTTCCAGTCAGGGGCATCCCAACAAGCAGCAGTCCCACCTGAGCAGCCTGGGGCCTCCTGCAGTTGTCCTTGCCCAGTTCCACTCCCTGTTAGCTGCCCTCACAGTCTTCCAAAGTCTTCAAAAGTTCCTTAGTAAAGCAGAGCCCAGAGTCACTGCTTCCCAGCCCCCTACTCCAGTTGCCCCCCAGTCCTGCCTGGGGAAGACAAAAATTAGATGCAGTAATAGTGCATTGCACACATTAGCCGTGGTGCTTTCACACTATTGCACAGCTTGCTGTGATGTTATCTGCCCTGCAAGCTAGCAGCTGGTGCCCCCTCCGACTAGCCTCTTCAATCCAAGGGATTTTTGATGTATACTTGGCCATTTCTGGTACCTTGTCATTTTCTCTTAACAGTCACCATTTTTCAGCTCCATAACATTTCAGTACAGCCAACATGGCAGTACAACACCAGCCCACACAACTGCTGAGAGCTTCACAGGAAGCTGTAATCCTAACACTAGCCTCTTCTGAAAGATCAGGCCTTGGATCAACAGCAGGGCTAAACCTTTCAAATAACATGATACTTAAGCACACAGAACCCCATCACCAGGAGTATCAGAGTACAGATCATTCAAGTAGTCTTTGACCCCAAGGGACATTGAAGCAGGTGAATTCAAACTCCCCTGTCCAGACACCTGCAATCCCAGTAGCAAGCACAACAACTCGCAGACAGCATAGGCCTTAAATAAGCAATTCAACAACTACCAGGCAACGCCAAGTGCACAGCTGAATCCCTTTACCTTGGGGGGGAGTACCAATGGCTGCCAGATGAAGTCATTAGGGCCAATATCCCCTCAGCTATTTTGCCTTGGAGAGCTTGACTGAAAACCATTACCTGCCTACATAATCTTCACAGTTAACTCCTCAGAAACCAAAAACATATGCTGGAAGAGGCAGACATTACCAGCCCCGAACCCACTTAGCCTGATGCAGTCGCTCACACTTGCGCTGCAGGCCCATGGCCACCGCCCCAGGGGCGGGGAGCACCCCACGGAGCCGCGGGGCTGCGCGCAGGCCCCACGCAGCGGTGTCGCGCCAGGCCCCGCGCGTGGCCGCCCGCGCCAGGCCCCGCTTACATAAGCGCCGAGGCCCGGCCGCCATGGCAACCGTTTACATAAGCGCCTGTGACTCAGGGCGAGACCTGCCACACGCGGGACGCCGCGGCCACGGCCTCCTTAGCGGGCAGCCCCAGGGCCGAAAGGCTCTGAAACAGCTACCGTGCCCCAAGGGTCCCTCCCCGCGCGCCGCCGCCGGGGCGGCCGTTAACGGCCACGCCAACGCCCCGCTCCCTACCGGGGCTGCGGCGCGGGGGCGCCGCCGGGCTCGTCCCGCCCGCCTCGCCGGGCGCTGCGGCCGCCGCCGCCGCCTCCTCCTCGTCGTCCTGCGCGGGCGCGGGGCCGTCGGCGGCGGGCGGCGAGGGGGAGCCGGCGGTGCTGGCGCCGCTGCCGCCGCCGCTGTCCTGCTCCCAGCCGTCCCAGAGCCAGGGCCGGTGCGCCTGCTCGAGCAGGCGGCGGCTGAGCCGGTAGCGCAGCAGCTCCAGGTAGCAGGCGCCGCACGACTCCCACTTGGGCTCCTTGAAGCGCTTCATGTACTCGGTCTTGACGCGCCGCGCCGGCACCACCATGGCGGCGGGACCGGGACCCGCCGCCCCGCGCTCCGCACCCGCCGCCGCCCGCGGATCCCGCCCCCTCCCGCTGCAACGTTTAAATCCAAACGGCGGCGCCCGGCGCCCGCCCCTGCGCCGCGCCCCGCCAATCGCCGCGCGCCGCCGCCACCGCCCTCTGTGGCGTCACGGAGACGTCACGCGGGGGAGCTGCCGCTCACCCGGAGCGCGGCGCGGCCCGGCCTGGATCGCCCCGGAGCGGAGGGCGGGGCGTCAGCCCGGACTGGATCACAGCGGAGTGGAGCGGAGTGGCCCCCGCGGCTCCGAGCGAGGCGGGGGAGCGAGGGGAAAATACAGTGAAATACAGTGCAAAATCACAGTTAAAAATCTTAAAAAGAAAAAAAAAAGTCATCTGGAAAATTAATTACAAGTGCCCAAGGCAGAGCATGTTGATCCCTTCTCTTCCAGCCTCCTTTCCATGCAAGAAGAAATCTTTCTTGCTTCCATTTAAGATCAGATGACTGAAACGGCAAAACTGGTGTCACTTATCGCCTTCCTAAAGCTACATTCGGACCCCAGAATGGTGTGAGACTTCAGGCGTGCAGAGCCCACTTCCCTTCCCTTTGGCTCGTGGGAGAACCGTGTCCTGTGCTCCCAGGGTCACAACGGCACAACACAGCCCTCCCTGCACCACAGGACATTTAAAACCCCAAGGTCTGGACCGTGCATGTGAACTAACACAGCGGGTGTAGCAATTCCCTTGGGCGCTATGGCATGGTGGGCACCGTAGGAACAATCAAGCTCTGTGGGTGAGCTGGATTTTAAGAGGAAAAACAGAGAAGCTGCGTCTTTCTCTTTGCTGCCGAATCTGCTTTAAAATCCATCCCTGGGGGAAGCGGGGATCTCCTAATCCTGGGCTGCACAGGCAGGCTGTGCATGAAGGTGGCAGCAGGGATGCTCAGGAGAAGGAGGCCCCCAAGGCAGATGCAGAAAGGGGGTGGCCTCTGCAATGGTTTGCCCTTCTGCAGGCCTGCACCGCAGCCTGGGCGCAGTGCCGCGGCCACGCACCGTTTCCGCAGCAGCCCCCGCACCACGCGCCCCCCACGCAGGCAGCGGGCGGCTCTTCTCACCCTTCTCGCACCGCAATCCACGTTCGAGGCGCAGCGCCCAAACCGCGGTGCAAACTGCTGCTCTCCTCGGGCTGGTTGCTGTGGTGCCCTTGCCACAGTGCTGCGAGTGCTCCCAGACCCTCATCCCGCATCAGGCCGCGCTATCGTCCTCATTTTGCAGCTGGTGCAGCGAGCCTGTGCAGCAGCCGGGTGTAAATGCTCCGTTTTGGACACGCAGAAGGCAGATTTTTCCCGCACCACGTGCAGGTTTGTGCAGCACACCCGTGGCCAAGCCCCCCGCGCGTCCCCCCGGCGCAGCCGCGGGAACCGAGCGCCCGGCCCCACTGCCCCCATGGGCGACGCGGGGGCAAAGCTCATCCCGGGCCCCGGCTGCGGCGGCCCCAGCGGGTTCCGCCGCCTCCGCGTCCCCCGTCCGACGCATGGGGGCACTGGCTGCTTTGCGCAAACACTTGGGAGCAGGTTTTTTTTTTTTTTTCCAACATAGACTAAATCATATTTTTTCCGTGCTTTCTTGCAGCAAATGGCCAACCTGCCTTAACTGGTGTGAATTAAAAAACCCAAGTGGACACCGACACCTTTGCTGGAAAATTCAGGATTTAACGAAAGTATCCATGACTTTAATGCAACAGGAAGCAATAGGGAACCATGAAATGCTTTTACCCTTCTCAGAGCTTTCATGGACTTTTATGTTCAGGAGGGGCAACCAATCCATTTCCTTCCTCCCCTGTTCCCTCAGTGAAACCTCTGCGATCCCAGTGCACTGCAGCTATTGCTCAGCACCGCCTGTCCTAACAGCAGTATCTTCGTAGAAAATGACAAGGCATGATTTGTATAAAAACACCTGTAACCGAAGACATCATTGGAGCACGCCGCAGTCAGGAGAGCTGATTGCTCCTCAACAGACCACAGCTCTGGTGTCCTGCTCCGCTATTGCTGTCGCTCCTCTTGGCCTGATGATGTCAATGGGTTTCACGTACATGGGCAAGCTCCCACGTCTGCAATACTTGCTTCCGTGTCTAGATACCTGTGCCTAGTTACTGAGATATTTAACTGTTTCCGTCAAAGGTACAAAACGCGGGGTCAGGCCGCCCTCGCGCCGCGAGGGAGCTGCGCGCCCACGGGCCGCTCCGGCTCCTCCTGCCCGTCCCGACCGGAGGCAGCGAGGCCCGGCCCCGGAGCACGTGCAGAGGCCCCGGAAGAGGTGCCCAAGCGCCCGCACGGCGCCGCTCCGGAGCTGCCCCGGCCTCGCCGCAGCAGCTCTGCCTGCCCTGTGTAAACAGTCCTCTTCGCTTTGTTTTGCTTTTAGTCCTAATGGGCTTTTGGCTTCCATAGCTTGTGGCAGAGGCTTACAACGGCTGAGAGTGTTTAATAAACTCCTTAGTTATTAAATAATCCCACCTCCTGAATGACTCCTGAGTGACACGCGACAGTATTTAAACTGCTGAAACTAGCGCTAAAATGTCTTAAAATTTCCACCCTTGCATATCCTGTTGGTTTTTATTCTTCATTAAAAAATAAAGAAAGAGACCATTCATATCATAACATTGAAATTCTAAACAGACTTTTTCCTTCTCAAGTGCTTTTCCCCTAAGGATTCTAATTAAGCTACTTAATACTTACTCTTTCTCATAGAAAAGCAGGCAGCCAGCTAAGTCGAGGGTTTCAAACCAGACCAGAGGCAGAGCAGAGAGTGATAAAAAGTGAGCCCCGAGATTATTTTGCACAACGCAATCACAGAAAGGCATGGTGCAAATGTATGTGTGGCTTACATGTACTTTTGGCTTGCAGTCTTTCACTGTGGCCTTTTGAGGTAGTCCGAGGGAATAGAGGAGGACAGAAGCTGGTTTATACACACGAGGAGTGGAAAGCTACACATCAGCCTAGCATTGAAGAGAGATGGCTGGCTTCCAGCAACTGGGCTGCCGAGCTACCTCTTAGGTAAAATCTGGGGGGAGATGGGAAAACGGGGAGAAGAAGCTGCTTCTCACAGAGAACTGTGTTTCTAAGCATTTAATTGCATAAAACCCAAACAAGCAAAAATATTTTGTCAGGCAGGGAAAGTAGGACTATTGTACAAAAGTCCTGGATGTGTATCCATCATTGAAACTCTGCCAAGGACCGGGGGGAGCTGTCCCCGTTGCCTTGCAGAAAAAGCCATCATACCACCAACAGAATCCCATTAACCCAGTGGTTCTGGAGTTTTGGGTTCATGGGTTATTATCCCATTTAGGTCTGCACCAGCTCTACATAGGGCAGCACAGTCAGGAGAGAAAGATGGGAAGAGCCTGTTCAGATGCTCTGCGGGGCGGGTGGCCCTGCAGCACCTCACTGTGCTGAAAAGGTGCTCAAAGCAGCAGGAATCAGAGCAGGGCTGCCTGTTGATGCTGTTGCCCACGGGGTTATCTGCAGGCACGCGCACAGTTACCCACTGAGCCCATACGAGCGCTGCGTGTCCACGGTCCAGCGTGTTTGAGTGCAGCATGAACTAATGGAGCAGGATAAAAGCAAGCAAGGCTCGTGGCCCCGGGTGGACGCGGACTCGCCGTTAGCTGGTCCGCCGACCCCACAACCCGCCCGTCATCAGGGAGGCTCCTGGTGCCGCCTGCCAGGCAGGACAGGAACCATCCTGGCTCAGCTTGAGCGTGGTGACATCTACCCAGGGAAAGCTAAAGCATCCCAAACACCCCTCCACAGCCACAACACAGGATCCCAGGGGTGGCGCTGGCTGCTCTGCTGAACAGCAGCTCCTGGACATCAGCCTGCAGAACCAACTTTCACCCATATGGGGAGAAAAAGACACCTGTCTCAGAAAAAAGATATATAAGAAAACCTCGTGCTCCAAGACATAGCATTGAGTGCATCTCCAGACACAAAAATTCCTGCAGCTTGGGATGGCTTTTGCCAAAATAGCCCACTGCAAATTTAGGGAAATAATTTCATGCTTGAAAAATCTTCACAGAGCTTGCAACTGAAGGGCTAAGCAACAAGCCCAACTCAAACCTACAGTGGCATATTCCTGAATTGACTTCTGACATCAGAAAAGAAAAAATAAAAAAGTGGCAGCTCATTGCTGACTCTTGCCTGATTTTGCTCTCAATTTGCAACATCTGTGCAACTGAATCTCGTGGCAAACACTCTTCCTTCCCCCTGGAAGCAGAGGAGCGGAACTCAACTCAGAGCAAACTCCATTTCCAGAGCTTTTCCTGTCACTGCAGACTCTGAGGTCTCCGATAACAGCAGCCCCAAGGGCTTGCCCTCGCTTTTACCCCTTTGGGAAGCGCGCCGGACAGGAGGATTAGCGCGTCTTATCAGCGCGCTGCTGCCGCCGGCTGCCCCTTTGAGTCGGAGGAGCTGGGACCTCGGGAGAGCCGGACGGGGTCGAGGACGGGACGGGTTTGGTGAATGGCATCCCTAATATGGTCTCAGCTGTGCTGAGTGGCTGGGGGGATCCTGCCGGAGGAGCGGGCCCCTTATAAAAGCACCTAGGTCCTCCCACGAATGCAAACCCTCCTGGGACTTAGCAGAGAGAGAGAGGGAGGCTTGCTCGATATGGGAATTTCGTGCGCCTCTTGGAGATTATCCAGGCTTTCTTGGGTTTCAGCGCTGCGCTGGGAGGCTGCCCAGGCTGTGCGTGCCCTTACAGTGAGCAGGACGTGGGGTCTTCGGCAGAGGAAGTCCCTGCGCAGGCTGCGCGCGGCTCCTGCCAGCGCTGCTCTGCGGGCAGGGCCTGCTGCGAGCTCCCAGGCCCTCCCTCGCCATGGCCAAGGCCAGGGCCTCCTCGGGGCCTGCGCAGACCCACGCGTGCGCTGCCCCAGGGCCAAGGCCAGGGCCTCCTCGGGGCCTGCGCAGACCCACGCGTGCAGTGCCCCACGGCCAAGGCCAGGGCCTCCTCGGGGCCTGCGCAGACCCACGCATGCGCTGCCCCAGGGCGATGGGCATGAGCAGCGCCGCGCCGCTCTCCTGGGGGCCATCGTGCAGCCACCCCCTGCCTTGGGTCCCGAAGGGTCATGGATGGTCTGCGGCTCTCCCGGGCGCCTTCCTGCTCCGAGGCCTCACGCGGAGGCACCTTCGCCAGTGCCTCCCCTTGCAGGGAGCCCCCGCTACCTCTTCCCACATCTTACCAGGCGTTCGTAGCTTTGCTCCCTGATCAAAACACTCCCACACTCATCTCAAGGATGTTAATAACAACCAGTCGCTATGCAAATCCTGCTGGTTTTTTTTCCTTCCCTTTCCCCATCCCTTCCTTTGGACACGAGTTAGTATGTCAGTTGGGCTCCAGGTAACACCTCCTCATTTTCCCAGCTTGCTGGGGAGGCCACCCGGGTCACCTACTGTGTGACCAGCACTGGCTGTGCTTCCTTCCCAAAAGGAGGTTTTCCTATGGAGATCCTGCCAGGTGCCACCACAGGCGGTCCCGGAGCGGCCCTGCCTCGCTGGCTCACCTGGGGGTCAGTGTCAGGAAGGATGTAAGATTGCATTGCTGACCGGTGTAAATCAGGGTCAGGAGGGACAGCACTCTGTTGAATGGCCCTTCTCTGCAATCAAGCATCAACGAGGGGGGAAAAAAGGGAAGAAGAAAAATGAAGAAAAAAAGGTTTAACTAGAAGAAGTCCTTGCCTTTCTCTGCCATTTGCTCAGCAATATGAAATCTTTAGCTGCTGGATACGTGGTGGCAGCAGCCACCGACACCCCAATAGCAGCAGCAAGGGCCATAAAGGTGCCAGCAAACGTGCCACAGCTCCGGGTCTGGAACCAGGCACGTAGGCACTGGTGAGCCCTGAGTGGAATAGTGTGCAAGGCCAAGGCTCGATATCCATAGCTGAGAGGGAGAAGTGCCTTGAGCAAAACTTCACCACCGTGAAGGCATTTACTCAGGTGTCACCAGGAAGCATCAGTAGGAGATGCAGGGAAAGCAAAGCCACCTTTAAATGGACACAAAGTAGACACACGTCTGTGTGTGTGTGGATTTATCTTTGATCTTTTGGGGTCTGCAGGTGTGCAAAATCCCATATGGGGTTGTTTCTCCAGCCCTTCGGTGCTCAGAGGGAAAGGGCCAGTGCGCAGGGGGTTAATTCAGCCTCCAGCTGTGAGGGGGATTAAAGTCTTCAGGAGTCCCTTCCTTCATCTTCGTGGTGACGTGGGCTGCACCGCGCACGTGCACAGGGCTGCTCTCCTCCCAGCCGAGAGCCTTGTGGGTCGGCCCAGCCCCATGTCTGTGCCTGAGCCGGGGGGTCTCCAAGTTGCTTTTTTAATAATTTAATCCCCAGAAACCTGCTCGTCCCTGCCACGCCAGCAGACTCCATGTGGCAGCCGTCATCCCGCTGGCATGCCCGGGGGAAGGCAGCGGCTCCCAGGGAGCACTCGCGGGCTCAGCATCGTCCCCGGAAAGGAAATCCCTGAGCAGCCATCACAGGGATCGGGATTGCCATCCTGAGGGGATCTGGAGCAAACACAGACAGTGTGGCAAGGGAAAAGCCCCGAGGCTCATGGGGGTTGGAAGGAGAAGGGCTGCCCCACAGCAGCTGCCCCAAGCCGGGTGCTGTCCGCTCGCACCCCTCTCTTAAAAACCTCATCCTCCTTCACGCCGCTCGGAAAATCCACAGAAGGCTGGTGAAAACATGGGGATGCCCTAAAGCAGAAACAGTCCTCAGCATCCCAGTGGACAGGAAATGCTTTCCTGGCTTCTGGCGGAGCAGCTACCACGATGGGCATCCAAAAAATGTTGCGGAGAAATAGCCCTTTCATTCCTTCAGTGCCTTGCTAAACTCTCCTTGCCGGAGAAAATGTGTATTCCCCCTACATCAAGATGTCCCCTCAAGAGAGGCATAAAAATAGTTAAATAAAAATACCTCAGGCTGATCCAAAACACAGCTAATGGCCTAGAAATTCTAGAAAAACAGCCATGAAAGCCTCGTATTTACTTATTTATATATGACAGCTGATTTTTAAAAATCCTCTCTATGCACGTGGCAGCTCAAAGCTTTAACTCATTTGGACATTTTAATCCAAAATATTTCTCCAAAAATGATCTTTTTTCTCACACGTTTTTAGATTTTCGTGCCCTGGTCACCTTTTTCCTTTAGTTTCCACTTCATTCGGAGGTTAAATTATACATTTATGGTCACCTCGCACTGCAGTCACCTTCTTTCTGCTTGGTGGCCTCTCTTCCACACCTGACACCAACCCTCCCGTTTTTCTGTGAAACAGGGATTGGAGGAATGGGTGGGAATGCGCCTGCCGCAGAATGAAGCACGGCATCGTATTCCCCAAACCGAGACCTGAGAAGGAGCTGCCTGGGGGTGACGGCCCCAGAGGAGCATGTGCTTTTCCCCCTCCCCGCGCGGAAGCCCCCATGCAGGGAGCCTCCTCGCCGGGGAACGAGGGCAGCTCCGGGAACCCCATGCCGGAGGCAGACGCGGATGCGGCGTCCGCGGGCATTTCCACAGCGAGGCGCTTCCTGAAGCGCCCTCGGTTGGAGCAAACCCTTTCTGTGCTCATCTCAGCCCTCTTTGCCCAGGGCAAGGAGCCCCTTCCCGCTGACGCCGTGGGGCAGGCCTGGCTCTCCTGGATGTGCAAGGGAAGGGTTCCCTGTTCAGAAGCCAAATAACCCCTTAGCTCCACACTTCCAAAGGCAGATTTCTCGCAGCAGTTCGCAGTGCCCTTTTTAATTTCACTTACTCCTCCAAATTATTCCCTTGGTCCCATCATACGCCACCGGAATCCCTTCCACAATTGGGAATGCTTATTTAACGAGTCAGATATAGCAAGGCATGAACTTATAAATAGAGAGGGGCATGGCTGGGGCCTGGGCAACGTGACTCACAGGTCAAACTGCCAGTGAAGAACTTATCAGACATTCGCTTTAAATATTCATTTTGCAACACCAAACCCTGCTCACGGTTACACTTACCATATAAAAATGACATTCCCACATGTGGTCAGTTTATTTATGGTCATTTCTCCAAAACTTCTCTGAAGCCACTTACCATCTTGCTCATCAGAAAGAAACCAGCATTTGAAAGGAAATTGCATCCTCAAAGCCTGAGCCTTCCCTCGGTTTCAGCTCTGTAACTCTGCACCATTTTGCAAAGCAAAATAATTTTACTGCCAAGACTATCAGGTCCTACAGTTATGTCATACTACATTTTCTCCTTAATTACTTCTTTTCCACTGATATATCTTATTTATCAAACCTACTACTTCTATGAAATATCTGCAGTCTGGATTTAAAACTTACCACTTCAGAATTTTCTTCATTGGCCTTAACTTATGCTGATTGTTTGACAGAAAATAGAAAAGAAAAAAGAAAAAAAAAAAGAAAGATTTAAGCATGAAATCATCAATAAGAAGCCCAGAGAACAAAGTATTGAAGACAAACAACTAACAGGTTTCAGGAAAAGAAACAGGCAAAGGTGGTTTTTTATTTATTTATTTATTTGTCTTTTACTTCCAGCTGAGCGTTTCATGGTCTCAAGCCATGCTAGGTTCTGGACTTAACCTTCCTCTTGTTGTCGTTTTAACTGCTACCAGTTGTGCTTCTGGGACCTGATCACACAAACCCTTAAAATTTCAACCAAACCAGCCAGTCTCTCAGTGGCTTCCCTGAGGATCGCTTGCATGAGTCAAGCTCAGCACTTTGGATGACTTGTCCCTTTTCCCTTTGCATGCATGTCCATCCCCCTGGCTCCTGGGTCCCTGTGCCCAGCACATCTCAGGCTGGAGGCTGACCTTGCAATTCGCTTCCACCTTCTATATATTTAAAATACAATGCTCACTTAGCAGGTGTGCTCCCAGGGAGCTGTCACCTGGCCCTAGGCAGCCCCAGCTAAGGTGGGCTGACTTCAGCGGGCTAATGTGTATGAAAACAGTGGGCCTAAAATGGATTCCTGTGTTTTTTTCCTTAGACATTTACCCCAAGTGAGACTTCTTGTATTCAAGTCGACTGCTCCAGGGGAGATTTCTTGCAGCTTGAAGGGTTTTGCCTGCTGCAAACGTGTTGGCCTGACATCAACCTGTCCCTGCCCTCCTGTCCCTGCCGTGCCGTGTTTTGGGTCCCCAGTGCGGATTGCCTGGGAAAAGGCAGCGCAGACACTCAGCAGCGCCGGGGCCCTCTCTGGAGAGCAAGGGACAGGAGACACGGCTAGAGATCTCAAGGCCCCCAGCAGCTACTGCAGCCTCCGGGTTGTGGCTGTGCTTGGAAAACGTTCAGATTTCAGGACTTTCGCCAGTATTTGTGCCAGGAAACTGGACTGCATGACTTTCAGAGCTAAATTTAGGATCGCAAGTATTTCACATTCCCCAGGCACCTTCTGTGACAGCATCTCCAACCCCTTCCTGAGCATTAGCTGTTCCTCATGATCCGCCTTTGCCACAGAGACCAGAAAAGCCACTTTGCCAGCAAGTGTCGACTTGTTCATGATCGTGAAGGAGAAAATGGTGATGCACTTGGGATCTTGGGATGGGAAAGGTAAAAAGGAAAAGAAAACTGCCTTCCTAATGCTCTGTTCCATTCCTGCACCACAGCAATGTAGTACTGTACCTCTAGCAGCACCGTCTGTATTACAGTGAGGTGATACTTGAACCATTTCCAAATGGTTGGGGATTGGGAGTCTGGGATTTTCTGGGTGCCTCAGTGCCCCAGACCCCAGCCCGGGTGCCCAGGGATGAGGAGCAGCGCTGCCGGCATCCGGACCACACTCAGCTTCCCCCGCGATCCGCACGGGAGCGTCGGGAGCTCCTGCCGCCCCCGGGGCTGCGGCTAACGCCGTGGCCGGCTCTGCGACCCCGGCGAGGGCGGCACAGCCCGCACCTCAGGCCCCTCTGCCTTTGAGATCACCGTGACCTAAGGGAAAGCAAAGTCATTCCACAGTAGAGGCAGGTGCCCTTGGAAACACGCGGTCTGCCTTTGGGTAGATCTGCTTCGAGCTCCCCTCTGCTTGCAGGCACAGGGTCCCATTGCACTCCTGTGCCTGGACCAATGCCCAGGCAGCTTCTGTCTCGGTAAAACAGTATCTGACATATTTTTCCTATTTTTATCCATTTTTTTCCTTTTTAATTCCTACTTTTCCTATGCCACCCTAAGCAAACACCACCCCCCAGCAGAGCCGTGCGGACGGGTCCTCCTGTGCCAGGCGGCTCCAGCCCCACCGCGAGACGCTGCCGCACTGCACGGGGGCACACGGGGGGCCCGGGACCCCCGAGCCCCCGCCGGGCCAGGCAGCCGCCTGCAGCCGGGCGCCCGCCGGGAGCTCCGTGTGCCCCACGGCAGCCCTCCCGCTCCTCCCTCACCAGCCAGAGGGATTCCTCTGCTTTAAAGGCTTGGGCCCCTGCCGCGGCGGGAGCGGGGCATGGGGAGCGTGGATGGGGGCTATCCGGGGTAGATGGGATGTGCAGGAGAAGGGGGAGGCTTCCAGGAATCTCTCTACATACATATATATAGATATATTTACTTATATATACACCCCACAGCAGCCAGAAGCTGCCGGGCCACTGTGTTTTTCAGTTCCTGTATAAACAGCCTGGCCTCAGGGAGCTCCTCGCCTTTAGGAAGCAGTCGGATCCATCAGTCATCCCTTTGTTATCCATCAGCCGACTGAAAGGCTGCACTCCTCCTCACGCACACGTTTTCCAGCCCTGGGAGATGTACTGCGGGGACCAATGCATCTGAATAACCATTTTAATTATTTTGATTCCATGAAGAAAAGAAGAAAAACAATCCCCCAAGGGGCAAAGTTGCCTTTAGTTATTTTATTTCCCCATGGTTTAGTTAAATAGAAACAGATATATATGTATATATCTGTTATATATATATCAGATATATATATATATAAAGTTTTGCACAAATGTGTTTTGGGAGGATTAAATTTTGTTTCACTCCTCCCCTCCCTCCCAAAAAACACACAGAATTCATTGCATAGGTGCTTCCTGTGAAAATACTGTCAGTTTTGAAAGTGACCTCTATCCTGTCCTTTTACCTTTAAAAAACTTGTTGAATAGATTCTCAAGAAATGTACAGATCTGGGGTGGGGGACCCAGTGAAACTTCCCCAACACCTGGACTTGTGTGACCCATGGCTAAACTCAACTCATCTCTTTCCAGGTAATCTTTGATTTCTGAAAGCCCTGAATGCAGGTAAAAAAAACATGTTTCTGCTTAAATTGAAATCTGAAATATATATTTCAGATATAGTCAAAAAATCAGTCATGTCTCAATTCATTGACTCAGTAACTAAAACAACAAATCATTTTTTTTCAGCTGTAAAACTACTTTTTTGTGAGTTCAGAACAAAAGCTGAGCCTGTGTGTGCCTATCCCGTGAAGCAGCATCTTATCCAGAGGCTGCTTTCTCCTAGCTTAGCTTTTTTCCGCGCCTTTAAAGCATCTTTTTAGTGTAATAAACAGCAGCTGGTCTTAAAATCCAACTCCTAACACCACTTGAGCCATGACTGAACCCTAGATGGGGGGGTCAAGCGCTGAGGCCTTTGCACCCACTAAGTGTCTACATAAGAGTTTATAAATACATGAAGCAAAAGGCCTCGGACTATCTTCTGCTCGTCTTTTAATGTGCAAATGTGTCTCTGCCTCCCCCATTGCTGCTGCTGGGCATGGGATCTGGGCCCAGGAGCCCCGGGGCTGCTCACGCGGCCTCTCTGTCCCCAGCTCAGGACCAGAGGACCCCTCTGGACCCAAAGGGGCAGGACAAGGGCCCTGGCGAGGGAAAGGCCGGGCTTTTCCTCATGGCGAGGGAGGGAGCCCTGGTGCAGCCCTGGGCTGCGGAGGAGGCCGAGGAGCGGGGATGCTGGAGCGCAGGCCGAGGAGCGGGACCCCGGAGCGCGGCTGGCGCAGGACAGGGAGTCAGGCCGGGTGAGGAAGTGGCCCCGGCTGCCCTCGGCCCCGGGCAGGGCGCAGGTGCCGGCGGGTTTCCCATAAGCGGAGTGGAAAGCTCTTTATTTAACCTGCGCTCGCCACCTGCCCCGCGCCCCGCGCTCTGCCCGTCAGGCCTCGGTGCTGCACGTGGGCCAGGGCTACTGCTTTGGCAGGCCGGGCCCAGCGTCCGCCCTTGCCAGCCCCGAAGGAAGGCTCCAGGCCACCCTTGGCCGGCTGGGCCCCGGCGAGCGCAGGGCAGAGCGCAGCACCCCTGTGCAGTGACATGTGCCCCACAGCAGCCCTGCAGGGGCCCGTCCTGCCCCGAGGGCCCTGCTGCTCTGCCCAGCCCGCCTGCCACCCCCTGCCCCGCGCTCCGTGCCCTGGGGAGGCACCGCCGCGTGTCAGCGAAGGACACGAAATTCACGGAAGAAATCACACAGAAATGACCACAGAAAACAACTGCTTTGGGGGCGTGACAGAATGACTGATGATTTAATGCTTCTTGAAGTTTTTTGTTTCCTTCCGCAGGGCATTGGTTTCAAAAACAAACAAAACGAGGTAAAATAAATTAATTTATGTACACTTTACATACACTGTGTCACGTGGAGCTTTGCAGCAACAGTAACCAGAAGTCGTTACAAAATAGAAAACTACATGGCTGGCGCAGGCCCTGGGCCGCCTGCAAGGTACAAGGTCGTCATCCTGAGCATGGTTGGCAGAGTGATCATGTAAACACGTTTAGAAGCATTTGCGGTGGACAATGGATGGGCCGGCCTCATCGTATTCCTGCTTTGTGATCCACATCTGCTGGAAGGTGGACAGGGAGGCCAGGATGGAGCCACCGATCCAGACGGAGTACTTGCGCTCAGGTGGGGCAATGATCTAGAAGGGGCCGAGAGAGAGAGCGGAGATGAGCACAAACGCGCCGGAGGCAAGCGCTGCCCTTCCCGGGGGTGCGCACAGCCGCACCGGGAGGGCAGGACAGGGACCCGCCTGGAGCTGCGTGCCCAGGTCTACCATGGCCTGGCCTTACCTTGATCTTCATCGTGCTGGGGGCCAGGGCTGTGATCTCCTTCTGCATGCGGTCAGCAATACCTGGGTACATGGTGGTACCGCCAGACATGACGTTGTTGGCGTACAGGTCCTTCCTGATGTCAATGTCGCACTTCATGATGCTGTTGTAGGTGGTCTCATGGATCCCTGCGGACTCCATACCTGGTGGCAGGGGAGGGCAGAGTTAAGCACCAAGCGAGCGCTCTGCGTCGGCAAGACGTGGTAAGGGGAGGGAAGAGCGGCTAAGGGGGCAGCGAGGGGCACGCACCAATGAAGGAAGGCTGGAAGAGGGTTTCTGGGCAGCGGAAACGTTCATTGCCGATGGTGATGACCTGCCCATCGGGCAGCTCGTAGCTCTTTTCCAGGGAGGAGGAGGAGGCAGCGGTGGCCATCTCGTTCTCAAAGTCCAGCGCCACATAGCACAGCTTCTCCTTGATGTCACGGACGATCTCGCGTTCAGCTGTCAGGGGGAGCAAAGGCGTCAGCGATTGCAAGGAGGGAGCAGGCAGCGCACAGGTCCCCTCCACGGCTGCTCCCCTCCAAGCAGCCCCGGCGCACGCGTGTTCCCAGCCAGGAGCGCTCCCAGCGCTTGCAAAGGTGTGAGAAGCCGCAGCATCCCCGCGGGCGCAGGGGCGTTTTGGGGGGGATGCTTGGGGCAAGGCAGCGGTGCCTACCTGTGGTGACGAAGGAGTAGCCACGCTCAGTCAGGATCTTCATCAGGTAGTCAGTGAGGTCCCGGCCGGCCAGATCCAAGCGCATGATGGCATGGGGCAGAGCGTACCCCTCATAGATGGGCACGTTGTGTGTCACACCGTCGCCGGAGTCCAGCACGATACCTGGGAAAGCAGAGAGCGGCCCCTGAGACGCAGCTCGCAAGTGGCCCTGCACTAGGGAGCAGGGCAGCAGGGGACCGGACCGCAGTGTTCCCGGGAGAAGCGCGTCCCGTGGGACACTCGCACTCACCAGTGGTACGGCCGGAGGCGTAGAGGGACAGCACAGCCTGGATGGCCACGTACATGGCAGGCACGTTGAAGGTCTCAAACATGATCTGGGTCATCTTTTCCCTGTTGGCTTTGGGGTTGAGAGGAGCCTCAGTGAGGAGGGTGGGGTGCTCCTCAGGGGCCACGCGCAGCTCGTTGTAGAAGGTGTGGTGCCAGATCTTCTCCATGTCGTCCCAGTTTGTGATGATGCCGTGTTCAATGGGGTACTTCAGGGTCAGGATACCCCTCTTGCTCTGAGCTTCATCCCCTACGTAGGAGTCCTTCTGACCCATACCCACCATGACGCCCTGCGGGGGAAGAAAGCGGGGGGCTCGACAACCTGTCCCCAGGACTCTGGGGCCAGTGGGGAGCTCCCGCTCCGCGCAGCGGGGCCGGCGGGCGCAGGGAGCCGCGGAGGGTGCGCGGGACGGCGCGGCGCCCGCGGGGAGCGCGGCGGGGAGCCCGGCGCGGTACCTGGTGGCGGGGGCGGCCCACGATGGAGGGGAACACGGCCCTGGGGGCATCGTCGCCGGCGAAGCCCGCCTTGACGAGGCCGGAGCCGTTGTCGCACACGAGCGCGGTGGTCTCGTCCTCGTCGCACATGCTGGCGGCTGCCTGCGGGGGGCACGGGCGCTGAGCGCGGGCGGCGCGGGGCCGCCCGGGGCCGCGGCCCGGCGCTTACCTCGGGCTGGCTGCGGGCCGGGCCTGCGGGAGCGACGGGGCGGCTGCGGCTGCGGCTGCGGGCCGGGCGGCTGGGGGGCGGCGGGCGGGCGCGGGGCCTTTTATCGCGGCGGGCGGGCGGCCCCGGCCGCCCCCAGGAATGCGGCCCCGGCCGTCTCCATATTTGGGAGCGGGGCCCGGCCGCGGCCCCCGGCCCGGCGCTGCCCAAACAAGGCGCTCCTGGACGCGGCCCAGGTGAGACGGCCCGGGCCGTATAAGGCGCGTCTGCGGCTCCCCCCCGGGCCCGCCGGGCGAGGGGCCGCCCGCCAGCCCGTCCGAAATATCCCCCGGCACCGCCGGGGCCGCGGAGGGCAAAGCAGGTGAGGCGGGGGCCGCCGCGCGGCTCGGCCGGGCCGTGGGGCAGGGCCGTGGGGCAGAGCCGTGGGGCAGAGCCGCGCGGTGGCCGCCCCGACGGCGCCAGGCGCAGGTGCGGCCGCGGCGCCAGCGACGGGCCCCGGGGAGAGGCAAAACCCCCGCAAATGCCGCCCTTTCCTGGACGGGCGGGTAAAGGGTAGCGCCAGGGAGGGAGAGGGGGCCCGGGGCAGGCGAGGCGCAGGGCCAGAGGTTGGTCTGTGGCTCGCGCCCCACACCTGCACCTTCGTGCTGGGCATGGATGGCACCTGGCCCACGGGAAAGCCATGGCTTTACACCCAAAGTTAATCACATATACATATTACATATATATATATGTTCTGTATGGTCTAAACATGGGAAATAAGTGTTGAGGCTAGCAGGGGTCAGACGAACGCTCAGTGGGGAGCTCCCCTGGCGGGGCTGCCCCACGTCGGGCGCAGCGGCGGGTACTGCTGTGCGCGCTGGGCGCCCATCGCTGCACGGCCGAGCTGGGCCCGGCCGGTGGCAGAGACACCCGCGCGGCAGCGCGGACCCTTCGGAGCGGAGCGCGGCCCCGGCTGGCTGCAGGTACCGCGTCCGTGGGGAGGAACAGCTCTCCTGCTCCGGCTGTGGAAAGCTACACAGAGATTCCGTGTGGGAGGCCTGGGGGGGTTTGTGCAAAGATTCCAGCTATTGAGGAAAGAAGGATCCAGGTGAGGAGGTCACCCAGGCAGGTTTGCAACCTCACCGGCCTGTCAGCCTTCGAGGCTGTATCCAAAGGCACATCTGGACAAGCACAAACCACTCAAGATCCAGCGAAAGTGAGGCCGGAGAGCAGGAAGAAGAACTGTCAAGCCGAAGCATTCGTGTTGCAAGGGGTGCCCCAAAAGCAAAGGCATTTCAGCAACTGCATTTCCTTCACTGAAAGGCAGAGCAGAACGGTCACCAGAGAAGCAGACATCTCATCCTTAATTTCTATATTCCCTAGTATGGCAGCATTCCCCTTCACCCTACTTCGTTCTGCTGTAGATTTCTATTTTTTGACTTGTTACTGTATTAGAGCACACTGGAAATAAAACATGCTATTTTCCCATTCTGTTCTTCAACTTATTGTTTTATTCTGCAAATTTTTCATTTACAGCTGGCAGTGCAGAAATTGAAAGACTGGAAGCTCTTAAAGGAATCACAGCCATCAAATCTCTGCACAGAAATGCAGTGCTCAGCCGGGAGTCTAAAATGCAGTCAGTTGTGTTGGTCAAATGTTGAATTTGAGGTCAGGTTATGTTTGTAACAAGTCCTGCTTGAAACATCACTGAGAACCATCCTTAGTGATCCTTCTGGCACAAGAATGGATGTCCTCTATCCTTTCAGTTCCTGCTCAAATGCAGTTTACAGCAAAATGCCTGATGGCCACCATAACTTCCTATAGCTCTGCATAAAAGATCACTTTCTGCAGGTAGCTCAGATGCTGAGCTATACTCGCTAAATCCATTTGATTTTGGTCTTAAGTCACAAAGCAAGTGAAAAATAGTTTCCAAAAGAGAGCGGGATACAAAGTCTTCTCTGAAATTTCTCACAATTCAAAATGCATAAACTTTCCTGCTGCTCTAATGACAATTGAGTATAGACAGATGGACATTTTGCATTTTGTATTAATGAGAAAATAAATATTTGAGAAACACACACCTCCTTAGGCAAAAGGAGCTATCTGTGTCCTTAAGCTGTTTTAACTGAAAAGTGTCTTCCTTCCTTCTTTCCTTCCTTCTTTCTTCCTTTCTCTTTTCTTTCTTGTTTTATTTCTTCCTCCAAAAACAACAGTAATTTACTGTATTTGTTACATTTGGAGTAAAATTTAGAACCACTGTATAATCTTTGATAATCTTGGATAAGTAAATGAAGACGTCTTCCCTGTGCAGCAACCTGAGAAGACAGTTCTGCAGAAGAGCTTGTTATGTAAGGAGATAGTGCAGGGAGAAGAGGAATAGCCCAAAATCTCAACCTTTTTGAGCTCTGTAACAGAATAATGAACCTATTTAACATGTCTAGCACAAGAACATTTAACTTCAGTTTAGGCATGGAAGTTATTTTAATGAGGTTTTATTTAAGTAAACTTATTGCCCGTAGCCTTCTGTTTTGGCAATAGTCAGATGAAAGGCGTTGTACGAATGCCAAGTAGCTCCTAACGCAGCAGCAGAGTCAAACAGCAGCAGTGAAAACAACAGGGCTGAGCTCCCGCTCCGGGAACCTGGGCAGTCCCTTGCGGGCATGGAGCAAGCGGGGCGGCCGCGCACCTTGGGCTGAGGGTCACCAGCGGCGCTGGCTTCTGCAGGGGCTTCCTTGGGCTGGGTCTGTCCATCCCGACCCACGCGGGCGGCATCAGCCCAGCAAGGGGAGCCAGAGCGGGTGAGGTGGCCCCAGGGTGTTTTACTGGGGACAGTCAGCTCCAGAGCTCCCTCTTCAAATAAAATGTCAGTGTCCAGCAAAAGTTCAGAAGAGAAACATGTTTCATAGGGCGCCAATCATTTGCTAAATTATTCCTTTCTCCAAAATTGTTGTGTCTCCAAAAGTCAATCAACTGAAAAAACCAACAAACAAACAAAAAAAACCCCACCCCATCCTTAAGCATATCTAAAAGTGTTGAATTCTAGAGCTTCAAATGGTTTATTTGTTCAAAGCCACAGCTAGGAGCCATGCTTTGGTGAGCCATGCAGGAGTGCGGAGCCGCAGGATCTGCTCCTTAGAAGAGGGCTGCTAGTGCATTTCTTTCCCATATTAGTTAGAACCTCTCCAGATAAATCTATTCTTCCAAACATGTTCAGACTCTCAGCCCAGCTTACTGTATTAGTACAGGGAGGAGGGGAAGAAGCGGAAGGGAGCTGTGCTTTTAAAACTAGAAACTGGATTCTCTTCAACCGATTTAACTTCTGACCTTCTCAGCTGTTGGATCAAGTTGTTGCAGCAGGCACGCAGCCAGACAAGTAAAACATAAGGGCATGCAACTTGCTCTGTGGTCGCTCTCTGGCTGGGGGGCTGCTTGCAGAAGGAAGGCGCAGCTTGTCCGACTGAAGCAACTAACTGAATTTTAGATTAAAATCTAGTAGCTGTCAGGGTAATTAAAATTGAGAAGTTACATGGATTTTTATTTTTGCAGCCAAGTCGGAGGTAACGAAGGCAGACAGCGGAAGCAGGAGCATCATCTAGCAAAGAATGAGCCACGGAGCAAGGGAGACTGTGCTGGACTTCCCCTCCGGTACCTGCTCCCTAGGCTGCTCCTCCTGGGAGCGCATGTGCAAGCAGCAGCCGTGAAGGACGGCACGGCGAGCTCCGCACCCTCGTGGGTTGTAGATTTACCCTAAAAATCTGGGGATCATTCATATGAAAATTACAGAAGGAGTAAATAGTTAAAAAGCAGTGAAAAAGGTACATAAGCTTAAGCTTATCCACGCGAGCTGAAAGAAGGGTGGAGGTGCTGGCCCGCAGCGCCCTCACTGCGGGGCTGGGCTTCCTTCCCACCCGTGACCATGATGGACGCGCTGAGCAAGCAGCGACGCTCATCCTCCGTGCACTGCTGCTCTTCACAGCAAAGCTGAGTTTACCTGGTTTCTATGGCAAAAATACCTCAAACTAAAGGTGTTAGAGCAGGGCAAAGCACACAAAATAATTCCACGCTCAGGACTTTTTGTACAATATTTATTTCCCAGATAAGCCAGAGAGTCACGCCGTGTGCGTGTTTTCAAGTGTGCCCTGTGAAATTACAGCAGAAGTTCCCACCTTAGGCAGTGGGTCCCATGTTTCACCCTTTGTATTTGGGCATCTTTAGCCCTCCCTTATGCCAAATGAAGACATAAAATGAAATAGAGAAAATGAGAAAACTTTATTTTTCTTTCACCTGAAAACAGAACAGCACTACCACCACCCCCCGACTGCAGTGAAACCTTTATAAATCATCAAGACCAGGCATGTTACTATATATGAAGTTTATTACAAAGTCTTAACAAAATAAGAATGAAATGTAAAAAAAAATTAGAAAAAGAGTATTTTAAAAAGTGATATTCATCATGCTTGCCCCTGAACGTAGAGCTCATAGTTTGCTTTTAACACAAATTTGAAGTAAGGATTAGATTTCAAGGTGCCAAGTTCCTCTGCTTGCAGCAGGTCCTTCACTTCTGGCAGATATTCGCTTAACTGAACTCCTACGATAGAAAATTTTTCATTAAAGAGCTGGTAAAGTACTAGAAAGGATCTCCACTGCTAATGCAAACACCTGTTTTATACAAAAAATAAAGTTATTCTGCAAAACCAGGAGTCAAAATGCAAGATTCAAATACTTCCTACTCAGAGCTTTTTATAATAATTTTATAGACACTGTGAATTCTATTATTAACCCTAAGAAACCCCTAAACCTAAAAGTCTTAAACTAAAATCAAAGTCTACCAGTCCTCTAAAGTGGGTTGCAAGATTTCAGTCTCAGCAGTGGAAAACTTGCAAGAGGAAAGAAAACAACTGGATTGAAAACACATACAAATTTGTTTGTTTTTTCCTCAGAATCTTTAACTTTTATAGCTGTAACTTGCATTGGTCTGTTTTAATTTAATGCAGGTATAGAGGTTTTCTTTTGGCTTTTGCTCTTTTTTGGAGGAGGAAGAGAGGGAGGGGAGGAGCAACATAGAACATCTGAGCTAAATCAGATTAAATTCTTCCAAGTGATGGACCATTACATATTAATCTTTTACTTTACAGATTACGTGAATTTAATTCCAGAAGACACTTTATTTTGTGATAAGAAACTGCTAAAAGGCTGATTGCTGCCCTATAGACCAAATAATTTGAGGATACTGAAATTATAATCCAGGAATCTGCTAGTCTCTCATCTCTTTATCGCTTTGCAGAGATGCAATTATTTTCCTTATGATTTTAATTAATCTACTGGACTGCATGTGGAAGTTTTTAATTATTCTCCCAATTTGTTTTTCCTCCATCTCTTCTTGGGTCCAATTGCTCAGTTTAAGCAGCTTTAAAAATAAATCAATTTCAAGAAGTTCACTTATATTTAAGTAAATTTTACCTTCTTTCAAGAGCTTTTGTAATATTTTCACAAATATACTATCTTTAGATGCTTCAATTGGATCATCTTTGCCTTCTGAATTGGACCACCTGCAAGTCACAAAGAATAAATTCTTAAAATTAAATAAAATGCAACACTAAAACAATATATAGAAAAACTGATAAATTATCCAAGACAATTAATACATGTTCATACAGACAGTGTTATATATTTGCCTACAGCTCAAAGCAAGATTTTTCTGTCTTGTTTGTTATTCTTTATTTCAAAGGCAAAACTGTAATAAAATTGCACTAATGCAATCTAGTTAAGAAGCATTTCTTTATCTTCCTATATTCTAAACTGTAAAAGCAAATATTACTTATTTCCCTGATAAGAGCAAAAGTGTTACCTGTTAAGATAAAAAAATACCTAGTCTCAACAGTGATTTCCAGCATCTCACAAACATTAAAGATTTATCTTTTAGCATAAAGCAGAAGAGCTAATTTGCCAACATGTTTTAGAAATGAGACAGGGAAGGGGAAAGAACATTGAAAAATGGAAATTGCGATCCTGAAACAGCACACACACACATGCAAGTCTTGTTTGTGTTTAAATATGAAGGTGAAAATTTGCGGATGTGAAGTCTCATTTGTGGTAAGACACTCCCAAATGAATTTTTGTAAGAGGAAGGCAGTTCAAAATGGGAATTCTTTGTCGTTGCAGAGCTTTGCAGCCCAAGGAGCTCCCCGTGCCAGGCCCTTCCCCGTGAAAAAGCATATGTAAGTTGCCACTGAGGAAAAAAATGAACAAAGCCTTTGTGTTGTGGTTCCACTTTACAAAGAAAAGGACCCATCTTGATCAGGTACTTCCTACTTATACTATGAAATCCAATTTTTCAATGAGCTGGAGAATAGTACACAAATGCATGATTTTGAAGAGTTAAAAAAAAAAAAAACTCTTATTAATCTATACTCACAATGGACTTACCCATCTCTTTGGAGCGCCTTGCAGAGAATTTTTAGTTTAAGATCATTTACATCTACTTCCTCGTCCTTCAATTCATGTAAGGAAAAAAGAGAAAGGTAATTTTAACTTTTTTTTTTTTAAAAGAAATAATCACCGTATCACACTCAGATTACACTGATGAACTGGATTCTTTAATTATTGAACATTGTTAAATTGTAACTTAATGGTATTGTGTATATGATGCTTACCGTAAAACACATTCGTCTAATTGATCTGCTGAATGTATGTATTAGTGATTAAAGCAGTTTCCAAATGTTAAGGAATTTTGATTTTGAGTTTCTGTTACTTAAAATTGGGCAGTTCCTGCCATCTCATTTTACAGATTAAAAACTTGGGTCAGATTTGGAATTATTACATTAGATTTTTACTGCTACCATCTGATCATTTTGTTTGGTTTGCAAAAGAAGGGAGGGAGCAAAGGAAAAAGGTCAAACTTGCTATTTGTCAAATCTTGCTGAAAGACACTAGATTGTACCAGGCATTCAGGGGCAGTAAGTTTTTCATACTTCTGAATTGTTTTTGCCCTATTACTTACTTGGCTTTGCTTCTGAAAAGCCGTGACTCTCTTGGTTTCAATATTCCGTCTGTCTAGATTACAATAATTCTAAGATGTAGTTGTTTAAACAGTGAACCCACTCTGACATCTTTATAGAAAGAAAAAAGCTATAATAGTGTAAAATAACAATCTTCACATACATACATTTCCAATAATGGTTCACGTGCATCTTAGTTCCAAGTTGTTCTTCATTACAACTTTGTTTACTGCACTAAAATTATTTCATGGTTACTGTGTGAGCCTTAATGAACTCTGCTCTACACAACAGCTGGCAATAAGTGTAGATTACTGTTTTCTGTCTTGCTTGTTATACAATCATACACAAATGTGGAAAAAAATATAAAAAAGAGCAAACATTGCATATGTTTGATACACACCATGAACAAGCAGACTTAAAATAATGATCGGGAGATAGGACTTAACATAGGAATTATTTTAGAAGAATAAATCTGTTAGAAAATGTTTTTTAAAAAATCATATTATATGGGTTCAAGAAATGAGAACATGGCCATAACATTTAGGTTTAAAAAAGTTATGCTTTATCATAGTTAAAGGCTGAAAACTGATCTTAGGGCTGTTAAGGCAATTATTACCAGCAGTGTATCTAATTAAGCAGATGAGATGAGTTCAGTACTACATATTTAGTTTATGTTAACCATTCCCATCCTTCTGACTATAACTGACTTAAAAGCAGTTGTAAATATACGTAGTAGAGATAGGCTGAACAATCTAGGAGAATTAATGTAGCCACCGCCTTTTCGGTTTAAGGGGAAAGCCTCTGAAATCCCCATGTAGCCCAATACTCAACAGGCCCAGTCCCAACAGAAGTGTTGATTTGATCTACGCACAGAATTACACAGTAGAGTGTATATCAAACTGGTTTAATTGGAACTGAAACCACGCTGTATGTAGACGCAGTCAGTGCAGTAAGCTTGACTTAGAGAAGGTCAGCTTGTCACTGGGACTAGATCAACGTGCCAGACCGAGCCATTAGAAGCACATCCACAGAAGGATTTGTTGACATTCAGGGCAGTTTTCCTGATCTCTAACAGTCTGTATAAAGATGAACCATATTGCAGTTCAGGTGTCCAGGCTTTGCTAAACCTCAGACATGACAGAGATTTGTGATAACAGGTAAATTGTTATTGGCTTTAACATGCCCATATCCTGTGACATGTGCTAGCAATCACTAAGTGCCATGAAGAAATTCCTTCCAAGCCTTGGAAACAGCCAATAGTTTACGTCTAATCTCACCCTTGTTCTAGCATGCTGTTGATCAGCACACAGTGCAACAAATGTATGGAATATGTTACAAACAAGTAAATGAACTACAAAATTTGTAAGCAGAAAAGTCAGTAGGAATAGATGTAGTTGATGAGAAAAGTACAAGAGCAGTGTTAATACCAGACTGAATATGTAACAAAGGAATGCTTGAAAACCCCAGAAACATGAAATTTCTGTACACTGTTCTGAGGACCCAGCAAACTTAACAACCTGTGGTAAATCTCATAGAAAGCAATTCATCAGATCAGGCATCGTAAAAAGGTGGATCAGCCCAGAAAGGAGGCGCAGCCTCCATCCTTGGCGGTCTTCATGACCCAGCAGGATAAAGCCTCAAGCAACCTGCTCCAACTCTGGCCTCACACCTACCCCTGCTTGGAGGGAAGAACAGGACTAGACACCTAGTGTGAGTCACACTATGACTTTGTAACTACAGTTTGGAAGAAAATCCACAAATAGGTTTTTGAACATGTCCAAAATGATGCCCAATCCCTGAAATGTAAGTTAATCAACCAGCTACTTTGGTGGAGGATGACAATCCCAGGAGGACTTCAAACTCCCTGGGACTGAGCAAGGAAAAATAAAACAAAGAGAATTGAAATACAGTATGAACAGCCCCTAAGAGATGAAACAGTGACTAGCAACCTTCTCACAAATCTGAAGCTACAAAAAGAAGATGGTATATAGAAAAGTGGCAAGGTTTTTGCTAGAAAAAAAAACAAGGAAAGATAAAAAACAGCTTAGATATTCTCTAAAAACTGAGACAAAAGCTTAAAGTTTTAAAGCAACCCTTTAAAATTGTAATGTGATTTGTTGAGATATTCCCAAGTGAGGAAGCAGGAAGTGACTTCCATCTTCATTCGCACAGCTAGCCTATGAGAATGTAAAACTTGCACCGCAGTGGTCTCAGACTTGGCGAGGGCAAGAAAGTGATACTTACTCAAAGCCTTATCAGCCTAACGACATGAGGTCAAGGAAACCCAAGGCAGAAGAAAAGGACTGAACTCAACCCTACAGCTACACGTCGTCCTATTTTAACTGATGAGTTGATCAGACTCTTCAACCACTGAAGACTATTCATTTCCATATGAAGGCATGGCTCAGGCTTTCAACATCCCCACATATGACAGCTGAAGACTATCTCAATTTGAAAGGAAGAAAAAAATCCAATCACGTGAACAAATCCAAGCATGGATTGGAGGCATCTGCAGGCATCTGCAGTAAAACTGCAGGCAAGTTTTACTTCAATATGTGCTAAACCGCGGGTGGATTGAAAGTTCTTCTCTTGGCATGGCCAAGCTGACTGGCAAGCATCACATATAATGCCTGTGTTAGCATGTGCATTTTCCAAGTGAATCAGTCAATACTTCTTCAAAAATCCACATTTGTCTTAGAACGGGAAGCCCCTTCACTGCACAGAAACCTTAAGCAGCTTAGTGTCAGGGCCTCTTTTAATGTATATTGTCAAAAAGAAAAGAAAACAAAAAGAAAAAAGAAAGATCATACATATTCTTCTCAGTGTCCTAAAGTTTTACAGCTACTTTAAATATCTCCTGTAAGAAGCAAGAGAAACCATGAACTCCAGACTCTGGAATTCTGGAAGCAAAAGGATTGGTCTTTTCTTTGCACTATGTTTTTGTTAGAAAAAAAGCAAGGAAAAATAAAGAGCAGCTTAGACATTCTCAAGTTTGTAAATGTAACTATAACCGTTAAAGAATTAACTCTACATATAGTATAGTTGAACTCATCTTCTCAGAAACACCAGTCTAATGCACCATCCCTAATTTGTGCTGAATGGTCTTACTCAAGTTACTAGAGAAGAAAGTGAGATTTCAAAATCATTTTTCAAAGTGACATTGATTTTCTTCAGACATAAATAAAAATATAGTTATCTGGGCACTCATGCCATGAGGAGGCAAAATTTTGGAGGAAAACTCAGT
Source organism: Tinamus guttatus (assembly GCF_059628265.1). Taxonomy (NCBI): domain Eukaryota; kingdom Metazoa; phylum Chordata; class Aves; order Tinamiformes; family Tinamidae; genus Tinamus; species Tinamus guttatus. The sequence goes on along the minus strand of NW_028289135.1, from coordinate 2,482,287 downwards.
TAATTTCAGTTAATAACTAGATAATTAACATACTAATACTTGTTCCTTCCCCAGTATGCAAAGTATAACATAGCACTCACCACGAAACAGAAGTAAACATATGCATGCATAAAAAAAAGAGTAATAATAAACATTATTCATAGGAGAATTAGAGAAAAAGAGTGTAAATAAAAATAAGCAAATAACAATAGTTGAGATAATCAGAAAAGAGCTCTCATTTTCCAATAGTAAAGAATACTTTAAAATTCCTCCATAAGAGAGGTCTGCAGTTATTCTCTAACAAAGTATAGCTTTTTAACAAAGACTGCTGTTAATTCTGGTTTGGTGCTTCTCAATTTATTCATGCTTTATGGAAAGTTATTCTGGACAAGACACTAGATCATACAATAAGATATAACCACAACTTCAAGTTTAAGATAGCAAACCTGTGATTCAGTCCTATTTACATGTTAAGAAACTGGGGACTCTTCATCCAACATTATTTAAAGGACACTCAGAGAAACTGCCAATAATGGAGATGCAAGAACTGAACTACTGAGAACAAATGCTCTTAATCCTGTTTGGAAAATGCCTGTAGAGAAGCAAGGCTCCATCAAAAAGAAACTAGACTATCAATGAGATCTGAAGATAAGGAGTGTCATTTTTCTTAAGTGTTCTAAACCACATTTGGCATTAAATCCCCAGTGGCTTTAAAAAAAGAAAAAAAAGAAAAAGGAAAAAAAAAAAAAAAAAAACCAACAACAACAACAAAAAAACACATACGCACATTAAGGGTTATTTTTGCTTACCATACACTAATAGGATCTTAACTAACTACAGATGTACCATTTTAGTTTAAATAGCCTAAAAAAATCTCTGGATTAAAAATCTTTTCTTGCTTTACTCTCTTTCCTCTCCTTCACACCCCCGCTTGCATCAACTCTCCCCCCGCAAAAGTCCTTTTCCTACCTCATCAATATATTCCAGTAGATCAAGCGCTTTCTTGAAGTCATACTCGTTGGCCCGTCTGTTCTCGTCACATATGTACATCTACAGTATGAAAGATTAAAGCACAGAATTATTTTTAGCCTGCAAACGAATGTAACTGATATTGCGGACAACTCACTGTGGGAAGACCACCATGTATTTTCCACTTACGTGACCTTCTCATGAAAATATGTCTTGATTCAACTGCAAGTATTTTTATAGCAAGGAATATACTTAAGGTTTTAGAGCAGCATTCCACCTACGTGACAATGGTCTGTGGACAAATGATATTGGATATAAGGCTGCTAGGTTTCAAATTTAAATGCCATTTAAGGCTGTAACATTCCTGGACTATTGTAGCCAGAGCTCAGTTCCACAAATAAAACGAGCTCTCAGAATTATTTCAGCAATTAAGCTCAGAGCAATAAATAAGTACATGTACTGTCTTTCAACTTTTAAAAACAGACAAGATAACTACCTTTTTTAAAAATTTCCCCCCATAAACTAAATTCTAAATTAACACTTTAACCAAAATTAATACTTCAGCATTTTTTACTTATACTTTCCAAGTGCCATTCTCTCATTATAAACAATTTTGATTTGACAACAGGTATAAATCAAAAGGAAAACTGGCACCGTGCCAGCTGCTGTGGAAAGTCTTAAGTGACACTTCCTCCTCTTACTTATTCCCACAGTTAGCCTCACTTAAAGATACAGGCAATGACTTCAGAATCTGTCAATCCCGAAGAGGATTTAACAAGTGTGCTAGCAGCTTCTGCTTTACAGAGGATTAAAAAAAGTAATGAGTTGCAAATCTGAAACCTTTAGCAGGATCTGGTTTGTTTTACAATATACTGCCGTCACTCATCTCTAGTATTTTGTGTGCATGCTGGATGGTAAAAATATGCTGCCTGCTGGGCAGAAATAATCAGGCTACTGGTTCCTGGCCACAACTAGAGAGGGGAGTGGAAGGTAACTAAGCTCTAATATTGACTACAGAGTTTTGAGGGGTTTGTTTGTTGTCGCTGTTCTTACGAAGTAAAAAGATACCGTCTGGATGCTCAGTGCAGCAGATGAGCAAAAGCATTTTCCTGCAACTCCACTGCAGCATCCTTCTCCAGTAAAGTGGAATTTACTGTTACTGCTGCCTTCCAAACTCTGCCCTACTGAGGATATTACAGAAGACAAGATTCTTCCATATCCAAAGGTGGCTTAAACAAGTAATTCAGCCTCTGGCACTGATCCTTCTGGCTTCTAACCACAACACTGTCCTTAAACACCTCAACAAGGAAGAGAAATTCTGAACTGAAAACCTCATTTCTGAAGTTTGCTGCTGGTAGAAGCCAAGAAAAGATAAGCATTGTATTCATACCTCAGATCTTTAGGCACTTAGCAAGTCAGACAACAGCAACAGCTGTGATCTCTCACTGATGCTATCGCGCCGCGCCAGAGAACGTAGCGGAGCTACCCGGCGCAGCGAGGGGAACCCGCCGTACTCACGTCGATGAGCTGCGGGGCAGACAGCACTGGCATCTCGTTAAGGTTCAGCTGTTTCTCCACCAGTAACTGCTCCGGAAGGGTCTCCTGATGCAGCAGGAAACGCTCCTGTTCCGATATTTCTTGTAGTCATTTAAGGAGATGAAGAATGTTTCATGTTATTAAAAATGCAGCAATAAGTACTAAGGTACAGTAATAACTGAAAGCCACAATACCGATCAGGTCTACAAATAGCTGTTATAAAGCACACAAATAAAATGTTCTATTTTGTACGCTAATAAATCACAGAAATATTTGCATTGAGAACTAGTTCACTTTCCATTTTCCCTGCTATAAACCCTATTTCCATTCAGGTTCCCGGTGTAATGCAGACTGATAACTTTTCTTTAGTTCACCAAAAGCACAAAATAAATATTTAAGAGTTGCAGGGCAGCTGTGGCACTCTGCAGGAAAGACGAGCTGCACATGATTTCTAGGAACTACTTTTTGACTGAGGACTGAGCCAAAGGTCTGCTCCATCACTTTGTTCACTTCATTTTTGATTTTCTCTGCCCACCCCTCCTGCCCCAGGATAACCTGCTTCTGTTACTGGGCTGAAATAAGGTCAAAATGGAGTAACTTCTGCTATAACTTTATGTGAGCTAATATTTTTTCCAGTTCCATTTGTAGAAAGAGGAAAAAAAATCTAAAGAGCATTTTATCTGTTTAAATAGGTAAGCGGAATGTGGCAGAAATAACTATTTCATCTTTATAAATGGCAGATTGATACACAAGGAATGTAAGTTTTAAAAGTTAGGCCATACAGAAATGTGTAGCAAGCTAAAGACTTCAGCTGAAAATCCGACAGTCCCTTACTGCTGAAATGAAGCCTCCTCATTAGGTTTTCCTATTTAAGGAAGAGTTTGTTTTCATCGCAAAGGAATAGATTTTTAAGTTGCATACACACAGAGGTAAGAAAAACAAATTCCAATTTCAAGTTTTGATGTAATTTTTTAATTTAAAAGTCTGATGATATATTATTATTACAAACTAAATAGAATTTTCAAACCCTACTTAGTTATCATAACTATCCTAGGACTTCTCAACAGGAATCGATTTAAGAAATGTTCATAACAGACAAGGATAAATATGCAAACTAATAAAAAACTAATTAAACTGCAAACTAATAAAAGTAGTTTATGAATTGCTTGAGTGGTATTTTAAAGCTTCCCTTAGTGTCCAGCTAAACTATTAATGTAGATGTTTGCTTGCCTTCTTACAAACTCACAGAGTTACTTGCACCACAAAAACAAACATCAGGAGAAGGGTATTTTCCAGACTGATAGGGAAGGCAGAGTAGTGAAACCAATGCACTTAGTAGAGAAGCAGGACAGGTATTTCCAGTTTTTTTTTTTCATTAACATCTTTCCAATTGGAGCACAATGAAACACTGTCACTGTAAACCTTCTAGATAAAGGGAGATTAAGATGCTGAGAAAGCACTTTCTGAGATGACAAATGCAAGTATTTGTGGGTATATTATGACAAGTACTAAACAGTATAAGATTTCTTTGTAAAGCTTAAAAGTCTCAGGACTTGAGCATAATTCCAAATTGAGAGCCATTCAATAAATGAGCTTTAAGAAATTCATCCATCTTTTATCTTGCATATGAAATATAAAATAAAAGCAGATTAGAAGTTTCAGCTAACCTGTTACTTATGCCAACATTTTATATGTTGTTGGAACAAGTGAAAAGGTAAAAGTTTCCAGCTTCACGGCCCTAACTCACAGCTGTCAATAAATGCACAGGTTATTGCTTCATGTGCTCTTTTCACTGTGCTTCCCTCAGGGAACAGCTGAGTAAGTCAGAAAGATGCCCTCGCATATCATCCCAGTTTGTAAGCTAGTTTTTCAGGAAAGAGTGTTCCCAACTTTTCCTTAAAATGCTAGTCTAATTCATGGTGGCTCAGGAGATGCTCAGCAACCTCTGTCACAGGCAAAAGCAGCAGCTGTGGCAGCAACACCAGCAGCAGCCCATTTATCCTTTCCAGGTTTCCTCAACCTAACAAACTGACTATCTGCAATACTGACACACTTCTTAATCGGTAAATTCATCTATTTTTCATCTTGTTCCACTTTTCTTACCTTCTATTTTTTCTTGCAGTATGTCTTCTGAGAAGTCAGATGCCAGTGCAGCTAATTTGCTCAAGCCAAGAAGCGTTTTCTTCTTTGCAAAATATCGGGTCTCCATATTTGCTAGAGTCTGCAATGTTCTGTGAGCCTGAAATTAAAATGCTGTAAGTTAGTTTTACAAGTTAATGCTAGATGATACAGTGGTTAGTGTTTAGAAATTAAAATTCTGCATTATTCCCTAAAGGAGAAAATAGAGATCTTTAATCCTATGATATTCAAAAAAACTTTTTAATTAGTAAAGAAGAAAAACTCTTACGTTCAAAGGGTAAACTGCAACTTCATACATTCTATCATTGTGATTTTATTCAAGGCTTCACCATAAACACAGAGGTAAATATACTTAGACGAATGAGCTTAGCACGTGGATTGATTTACTTGTTAATTAAAGAATACAGAAAATAGAATGTTATGTATAACCCCTGCGGTAACCAAATAAACAGGGAAGAATTTACTTTCATGTCAAAGGAGTGGAAAATTTCCTGTAGCATCTTCTCAAATTACTATCCAGACAGAATTATTTTTATTTTGGAATCCTTGCCCCCTTCCCCCACCATCCACAGAGCTTTGCTATAAAAGACGAAACCTCAGTCATGCAAATGGAGTATTAGATTCCCAAACCCTTCACAATTACACACACAGCCCAATAAAATCCCCTTCATACAAAATATTAGTCACCATTATGGGATGAAAAGCAGCACTAATTTGCATTATACAATGCAGCAACTTATAGGACATACCAGATGGTGCCTCGAGGGAGGCTTTTGCCACTCTCTTAGTAATCCCTATCATCCCTCTCACAACTCACTCATGTAATTCTTCTTTTGATCAAAAGCAGTAACTAGGTAACTTGTATACTCAAATATGTATTTAACCCAGCTGTTAAAAGTTCTAAAATATAGTATTTCAGTTCGATTCCATTAGGAAAGCCTACCTTTTGCAAGTCCTGGCTATTGATTTCATGTAACCAGCTCAGATGCTCATGAGCCTGCAAAAAGTTGGCCAACTGTCCATGCTGAGCAATAGGTTGAGATAACAGCTTCCCACGCTTTCCTTTCTCTAAATACCAGCGAAACAGGAAATCTGAAAAATTCTGACAGTAACAGGAATATGAACACATTTTTAACATTTTCAATAAATAAAGATATAAAATAATGCAAAATGAAATATAACGAAATAGAATTGCTAACACTATCGTTTAACCTACTTAACAAACACAAATTTTTCATGTTAGTCCATGAGAATGAGAACAGATATTACTCCATGAACAATTCTGATCTTGTTTCTCAATGACTCTAATCTCATTTCTTTACCTGTCTCTTCCCACTCAGGACTCTGTGCTCACTTCTTCCTTTCACACTCACATGTTCACCTCTGCTGTCACTGTTTTGTTGAAACATTCCCTATGTCCAAACGAACTGGCTATCTTATTTTCTTCAGTCATTTCCTTCCTTTCCTTAGCCAAAGCAACTTCTTTTTATAAAGTGTGATTTTTTCCCATTAGATAAACAACCAAAAAATGCATCTAAGGCACCAAGAATTTACCCATTTTGGGGTGATATATTTGAGCATTTAACTTCCATCCATTACTGACACTTTCACTTGTCCTTAGCAAGCAACCTTTTTGTGCTCTTTTGTGAAGAGGGTCAGAACCTGCAGTGAATTTCTCTTCCTATCATTGCTGCAGTAAGCAGATTGGGAAAACATTTTCCCAGCCCCTCCTTCAGCTCAGGACCACAGTATATTTGGGGTCAGATCCAAAGATCATCTGGTCCAAGGCTCCTGCTTAGAGCACAGTTATCTAGAGCAGCTTGTCCAGAACAGTGGACCACAGGTTTTGAGTATCCCTAGGGATACAGACTCGGCCACCTCTTTGGGCAACCTGCTCCAGGGTTCAGTCACATTCACAGTAAAGAAGCATTTTCTTATGTTCTAGTGGAACTTCCCGGATTTCAGCTGTGTCCATTGCTCTCATCCTATCACCGGGCACCACTGAGAAAAGTCTTGCCCATCCTCTTGACACCCTCCCATCAGATACTTACACACACTGGTAGGAGCCTCCCTGAGGTTTCTCTTCTCCAGGCTGAACAGCCTCACCTCTCTAATCCTCTGCTCATATGGGAGATGCTCCAGCTCCTTAATCACCTCAGGTGATCTACTGCCTTTTCCTTAAGCTTCACGTTTTTCAGCACAATTTAAAAATATTTACTCCAGATTCAAGCAATTTCTACAGCATCGATCAAGCTTGGGACAGTAAAATGACCATAGCAAAACCCCTACCTTCCTACTCTTAACTACTTCTCCATTTATACAATAGATTTCATTGACTCCTTCAGAAATTGTAATTAAATTTATATTAGACATAATTAAACAACAGTACCAACTACAGTAGTTAATGAACCAGTCACAGAATGCTGAAAAATGTCAAGAGTGAGACTGTGTCTGAAGCACACAAAAAAATCCTATGAAGAGCTACTGTCTATATAGCTAACCAATATTTCTGCTAACTCTTCTTTTGCAAGCTCAGGGCAAAATACTCCACTCAGTTCCACAAGGTGAAACTTGACTCTGTTTTTCTGCATTTCCTTCTTTAGATATATTATCTGCAAGTATAATGAACAGTACAAGGAAAAAAAAAAAAAAGAAAGAAAAAAAGATTCACTCAGTACTATTTTAGAGATTTGCCACTGAAGTGGATGCAGAAGCTTTTCAACAGGGAGGAAAGGGAGAGGAAAACCTACTTTGAAGACAGTGGTTTAATGCTCAAATTTCTACTCTACTTATGAAATACAGATACGGATACAACCAAACAAAAAACCTTAAAAAAAAAATCCAGATGTTTTTGCAATATTCTACATGCCATCTTATTATAAAACGCTGCCTAAACAAACAAGAAAACGAATTACCTGGTCTGCAAACTGGCTCATATAACGCTGTAATCTAGCCTGGTTGTCCGTCTGCTCACACATTTGCACCAGGATATCAAAGTCGCAGTACTTCTCTGCTAAAGCAGCTGCCAGCTGATACTGTCCCAGGGAGACTAGGCAACCAAGAAGCAAAAAAGTGAAAGTTAAAACACACTCATCTTCAGCTGTAAGAGGATGCGAGATGGCGGAGAGAGAAAAAAAAAAAAAAAAGTAAGTTTTCCAAGTGATCACATCAAGGAGATATTTACATATTCCTGAAGAACCATTCATCTATTTCTTACATTCCCTGTGTACATGTAAGTCTCTCTACCACCCCTGCCCCTGCTCCTGCCTGGGGAGAAGTTTAGAAAGCAGCAGACATCCTGCTTTCTCTGAAAGCTAGCCCATGCCTTCATACTTGCAGTTCACACTTACTTAACTAGAGAAAACAAAAAAGCAGCAAGCAAGGGCTTTTTTTAACCAAACAGAATAATTACAAAGATTGATATTTGTACTCAAAATATTTATTCACCTTTTATTTTGATTTCATTGAAGCCAAGAGTTATCAGAGCACATTTGGCTTGTAAGGAAATATGAACTTTACATTGAATATAATGATATGAGAAATATTTGCAAGCTATCAGAACCAATGAATGTCAATAGAACTGAGACTGAAAGTTTAAGAAACTTTCTTTTTTTTAGATTTTAAGAACATTAAAAAAGTAGTGATTATTATATTGTATTTATAGTGAATCACTCAATTTTAGTTAAAAAATTAGACTTTATAAATTTAGTAAAATGTACTTGTTCTATCTCTTTGATTATTTAATTATAAAGATTGTTAGATCAGTAATATACTAATGAACACCAACTAAGCTTTCAGGCATATAAATTTATGCATCTAACAACAATATAAACACTTTGAGGTGTTTTAGGTACACTTTGTTGTACCTAACATTTGTTAGCTACACCTCAGGCAGCTGGCACAAGATAAGCTTCTGTCACAAAAATGTAAGTCTACAAAAGAAAAATTCAAGCAGCAAAGTGTTATTAGATACACCTTGCATGATTGGATGTATCAGGTGCCATAGGGGGAGAGAGCAGAGAGAGGGAAAAAAAAAAAAAAAAAAAAGCCTTTTCTGTAATCTGTTTTAATTCTGTCAAAGATCCCATTGTCATAAAGTCATTAACTAATACCTTGAAAACACACACATGTGAAATAAACAGACTTCACATGCAAATGCAATATATCTATATGATTTGCCTCACTTTCTCATCAAATGGAACAGCTCAACCTTGCATAAAGTAAAACACAGAACTTACGGAGGGGAGACAAGAGTTCTGATCTTTTCTGCACGTACTCCATTTCCAGATTACTGTATCTCTCTTGATCAGCAGGTCGGTCAACAGATAAGAGCTGGGCAACGAAGCCATCTAGAAAGCAATCCAGGAGTGCCACCAGCTGCTCGGCCACGATGCTGCGCAGGTTGCTGTCCACCTGAGGATACACCACCTTCAGAATGATCCCATGCTGCCGTGTTATTGCTGCACGCACGCCCGCAGGACCACTGGATGCTTGGGAAAACACCACAAAGAACATTAAAAACCTGCCTCTCAAAGGGATCTGTATGTTGTAATACAACAAAAACAGAATTATGTAAAAATCGTAGTAATAGAACAGGACCTAAATAATAAAAAGACACCAAAAAGTAAAAAAGCTAATCAACTTTTTTATTTTAACTTAAAAGCAAAATCAAAACTACCAACAAACACATCTTTTTAACATATTAAATTTGGCTAAGATGCAATAAACACTAAGGATAGGAACCAAAATACTCCCTAAACTAGAAAGACCTGTAGCATCAGCTATCCGTATCAGATATTGAAGAAAAACAATACTTGCACACACACCAGGACATACTAGCTTTGTCTCCCAAATTTTGTTTTTTTTTTTGTAGTCGATTTTGCAATTTAAGTTTAAAGAATTATCATCACTAGCAGAGAAAATAAATGATAATAAAATGATACCTTCGGCTTCGACTATTTTTATTGACAACTTCATAACAGTTTGTAACAATAAAAGTTTAACATTCAGATTGAAAGTTAAAGCAAAGGTTTTTAAAAAAGTCTTTCTGTTTGTTTTGAAACATGTGAAAAGTACTTTTTGTTTATAATAGATAATTAATAAATTATTACAATACTTCTTACCTGTCCATGGAAGATACTCAGGTTCTCTTTCTGGAAGCTCTCCTGTTTTATACAAAGAGGCTCTAGACTGACGATACTGGCAAGCAGTTTGCAGCATGTCCTATATTAAGGCAAAGGTATCGGTGTTTTGAAGTCCACTTGTTTTTATACACACCATAAAAGATGTTTTGTCTTTTGTAACTCGGAAATGTTATTTGACTGTTCCCTACTTTCTTGCTTACTTTCGCAGTTGGATACCCATCACCAGTGCTCAAGCACAAAGCCCTTCACTCTTCACTGGGCACTCCTGCTTTCACCACTTGCAACACTGCTTCTCAAATTCTCTTTAGCAGTCACTCAGGAGGAAAAAGCAACATCTCTAATTTTGCACCAGAGCCTCTCTGCTTCCCCAAGGCATCTGGCATGTGAAAAAATGTATCCACTTTTGATCTCATGTCAGTAACTCAAATACACATACTGCACTCAACCTGTTCAGTACTCTTCTATATTCACCCTTCCTTCCTTCTGGCCTCTAGCTTATGCTGTTCTGTACCTTAATGATGTTGTTCACATTGATAACTGTCTGGGCCCACTCCATCGATTCAACAGGCGTTTCTTTCAAGATTTGTTCCTCCTCTTCCAGTAAGCACTCAAAGATGGAATCTATCTGGGACACCTTGAAAGAAAGAAAGAAAAATCACTCTGAACACATTCATCACCAGATGATAACTTTAAGCCAAGTTACATGAATTACAAAATATATATACACATTTGTATAGATTTACACACACACACACACATATATATATATAAAAAATAAAATACAGATCAACAGCCAAAAATATTAAAAGGTATTGACTGTTCAAATGGGTAACAGAATCACCAGCTTACATTTGATCAAATACTTAGAGTATGAGAACTACTGTGTTTCTGGATTTAAATCAGCCAGAAGTAGCTTTCATCCCTATCTGTAAAGCTGTCTTACCCTTCTGGTTAACCCTTCAAAACAACAATTTAGCATACGTTTACATATGCACTGTAAAATTTCACTTGTCCTCCATGTAGACTAGCTGGAAATTGGAGCAAGTCTACTCATCCTATAGGAAATCTGGAAGAACTCATGTTTTAGCCACTAAATTAATAAAGTGTACATACTAACGTGAGGGAAATACTACCACCAATCTCTATTTAAAGGGAAGTAGTGTATAGTTAAATGCATTTTTGAAGGGAAAAGTTTCAGAGTATTCATTAAGACATCACAGTTTTCAATATATGTGATACCATACATTAATTCAGAAACAGGAGCATTCTGCTCGACCTTCAGTTCTTACCTCTCGAAAGAAAACATCCGCAGGAGTAAGATTTGGTGGAATGTCACACTCTCTTTTGTTTAAAGCCATCAGTATTGCAGCATTCACTAGATCTGGCAGCCTGGAGTGATGGTTCTTGAGAACAATAGCTGCTGCCAGCTTCTCTGCATGCTCGCAGAGCAACAGTCGAGTTGCCATTGGCATCCCTCGCACTGGAAAACTGCCCAGACGTTCAAATGCCCCAACCTTTATAAAAGACAAAACACCACGCACATTTAAACAAAGCTCCAGAAGAGATAAAATAATAACCTACTGTACCCATAGTTAACAGAACACTAGAACTCTACCTGATGGAGAAAATCAATGAAGAATGAATGGGCTTTTGTCTTATCCTCTAGCTGATGAAGAAGAATGAGGGATGTGTTGCTGAAGCCAGCTGCTTCTAAAAAGAGAAAAGTCTTGGGTAAGACACTTTCTGTTTACACTACTTTGATCACTATCTTTTGATCCCCGAGGCAAAGAAACTTCTTTAACTTTCTACAGTGCTACCACACTGCTGTGCTTTCTATATGCACACGTATTTACACAGTGCTTACAGACCATTTTTAACTGTTGCTTTTGAACTACATCCAAATTGAGCTAAAACTAACAAAACAAAAACCCAAATCAAAAAGTATCTTTCTATCTGCATAACTATTCTGAGGCACTCATGGAATTATGTTGCTAAAATAGCAGCTTAACAGCCTATTCAAGTTTTAGTAGGATTCAGATTTTTATCTTCATTGTGGATTTGCTGTTACAGAATTTATGATGTGCTAGACTGTAACCACCATAAAACGAAGTGTTTAGGTCAGGCACTCAAACATAATTCTCAACTGCCTCTAAAGGTGCTCGCATAATTTTGCTGGAAAATACAAATGGTTGCCCAGGACTGTCCTTTCTTCCTCTTCAGATGCAATCCAGCTGACATTTCTGCCAAGAAAAATCAGGTCTGTTAAGAAGCCAGTAAGAACAGCAAGAATGCTCTCATGAGTATCCACGCTTGTCACCTCAGCAGATTTCTTCAGAAGTAGAGGAATTTTACTACTTTAGAAGGTGTGAGACAAATACTTCTAAAATAAATGTATCTATTCCTCTTGCAGGCAATACAACTACCTCTGCCCCATAAAGGTAGGGACTCATTCTGCCCAGGACCTGAGCTTATTGAAAGTTGTACAGTCACATTAACAAAGCGCCAACCTTGAACCAATAAGCCCTTTCTTTTAACATATTTATCTGCAGAAGAACATTTTGCTCTATCCTGGGAATCATGGGAAATGGCAAAGTGGTGCTCTTTTCTCTTTGTAGATAGCACCTCACTCAGAAACAGGCATTTTCTTTGCTGTTTGTACTACTATATGAAGACAAGAACTTATCACAGCAAATTGCAATTTTATCATTGCAGTCTCATCAAAGGCATCTTTTATCCTTCCTGAAATATACTTAGTTAGAAGAGAAGAGCAAGAAGCTCTATGCATTCTTAGCAAGATTTATATCAGGATTTCACCTACAGGACTATACATATATATCTTCTTGCAAAAAAACAATCCACGTTATCTTTACCCTCAGGTACAGATTCAGCCCATCTTGGATCAGAGGCAGGGTAATCATCCATTAAGTCCACACTGATCTGAGTCACTGCTCTGTCAAGTTCAGTATCAGAATCCAAATCGGCATTATTTGGAAAGAGCTCAACTACCATGCTTTGAGCATTAACAATATCTTTCCTGAAATAAAACAAATAAGCCAAGTGAAATAAAACTATAGAGAAAACATAGGAAAAAAAAATCCAACAACTCATTTAGCAGCATTTTTGGAGATCCTTTTTGTGAAGTGCTGCAATTATAATCATCCAACATTGCTTGCAGTATCTTTAAAGTAAATATAGATAAAAGGCATTTGAAATTTTCAAAGCAGGTAGGTTGTACAATGTATTAAAGACAAAAACAACCAAGTAGAATTTTTGTAAATGCTTTTTGTTTTATTTCTCTCTTTTAAGAGAAAGGCTCCACTGTTAGCGCTCTATGTTGAATGTCAAGCTACAGAACATCTATTGCTTCCTATAAAATTATTTCAAGATCACACATAATCCTTCCCGCTAATGGCAACACATTAAAAGTTTTAGGGAAAACATATTCAGTGAATATAATGCATTACTCTCAAATCCTATAAGTTCAGGGAATCCTGCAGCTTCTACTCAGGTCAGAAGGTAAGAGCAAGAAGGATCCAAATGCTCTTTAAACCTCACCTCCAGGGTATGAAGTTTTTCTGTACATAAAAAACATGCAATATCCACAGAAAGCACTGACTTGATTTAGTGACTAAAAATGACAGCAGTCCAACTGAGACTAGCTTATGTATTAGAATTACATTAACATTGGAAATATTAATATTTTTCGCAGTAATTGGACTTTCAGTTTGAATTTTTGTATCAGGACACTTTCAGTCATACAAAAAAACAAACAAAAAAAAACAAAAAAAACCCACAACAAAATCTTCATGTAGTTTCTAGATACACTAAAGCAAAGTATGCTTTTAAAAACTGGAGTTTAAAGATATTAAACAGGGCAGCCCTATCTTTTTCAACCAAGAAGTATCAAGAAGATCTCTAAGGTGCCTTCAAGAACAATAAACAAGCCAAGCCCCAAAAGACCAAGTGCAATTTCTACCTGCAATACTGTAGAAAAGCAGCTTTCAGTAATTTAGTCTTATCTTCTTGGGCGTTAATTTCTATCCTATTGCTCGCATCAAATGCAGGACTCTGAAATGCAAAGCAAAAATTTAGGCTAAAAGATACATAAAGGCCTCCTTATGGAATAAAAACAATATATCTAAGGAACATAGACTTACAATAAAGATGCCAACATGCAATGATTTTTTTCTTATGGCTAGCATAGCCCAAAAGATACATTACTAGGGAAGTAATATAATGGTTTGACCTCAAGTATATTAGTAAAATTCACAAACAATCTGCAAAGGAAATTACGCAAAATCTGTTTCACGATTCCACATTAATTTTCCAAAGAGAAGATACAAAATTGCAAGACTAACATGTTGTTTCTGTCCTCGGGTAAAAATAATACAAAACACAAAAGCAAAATGAAAAAATAAACAAACAAAACACCCCCAAATCAAACCATTACCTCACTGTTTGGTCCAGCAACAGAAGAAGAGAGGGAATCCTCAAGGTCTTCTGGAAGCACAGAAACGTTTTCCCTAGACAAAATGGTGATAAGCCCACTTTTTTTGGCAAAGAAGACAGGAAGGCCAGTATAAGAACCTGCTCCTAAAATGCTATCTCCTAAAACAACAAAAAACAAAACAAGAAAAGGCACGTGAATGCAGCATCAATTGAAACTGAAAGGTGACAGAGTGACACAATGTTATAAGCACTTGTTAATTTTTAATCACGAAGTAACCAACAATAATTCTTACAATGACACCTGACTTCCTGCAGCCACGGGCAGTATCTGCTACTCATAGTAAAATAATGCAAGTCAAAGAACAACATCAAGATTCAGATGGTTTAGATTCTATCAAGGGACCTAACTGTGTCTCCTACTGAAGGAAGACATCTCTGAAGGTCAAAGACCAGATCAGAAGCATCAGACACAGGGATTTAGGATGAATTTTAGGCTGAGCCTGGAAACAAGTTAATTTCAAGAGAGGAAAAAAAAAAAAAAAAAAAGGCTCCTGAGTGAAAGGTTGCAAAAAGACATAATTTCGTATACCAAGAGTACAGATCTACTTTGTTTTTATCCAGAATACAGCAGAATAAAACACAATGGCAACAGTGGATATTATTTGAGTGCTTCCTCTATAAATCAATGAGAAACCCATAATTTGAAAGATTTAATAAAAAAGTGATCAAGATATCTAACAAAATATCACCGAAGAATGCTAGAGTAGAACAACTAAACCCTCTAAATTTGTTTTCAGAATCCTGAAAAGTCTGTCTCTAGAAACAGCACCAAAATCAACACTAGGTAATGCAGATAAACTTGGCATTTTTCGAAATCTATTTGAACTATGACACAAATTGATCTTGGCAGAAGAATGCTTAGCAACCAAACATGCTAACTGTTCAGCCATACAAACTAACAAAACGCCTACTTGCATAAGAAAAAATTAGAGTTTTCTCAATGCTGTTTTTCTGCACCTCCACTTCAAGCTTTATTTTGAGTATAGCACATTTCTTCAATTAAGGAGCCATAGAAAACACACTGAGAAATCTAAACAGTGCAAAGACTTTTTAGTTTAAAAGTATCCATGATAATACGATTCTTTTTACTGCACATTACCTTGCATGCCAAGTATGATTTTCTCTTGTGGTAAAGAAATTCTTCCAGTTCCAGTGGAGCAAGCAAACACTTCATCTTCCTTATAAAGGTAAGCAGCATGGCTAAAGTAGTCTGGGACTACCAGAGAACAGGTCAATTCCTCTTCTGACTGAAAGTGTTGAATATAAAAAATATTACGCATGTAATAAAACCCTTAAACAAACATTTAGGTAATTCAGGTTTTAATTTTTAACAAGAGAGTTATATATGTTTATGCATCATATAACAAAAACACTTTTCCTTTGACCTAAATATTTAAGGTCAAAGATTTAAAAGAAAGTATTTAAGAACAATAATTAAGACAACAATTTAAGAACAAAGTATTTAAGAACAATATATTGTTCTACAGATCGTTACTCTCCTTCCATAAGGCTTAATTTTTTTAAAGGACCATTTGTAGAGGATAATTGATTTATCCTCCCTTCCTAGCAAACCAGCTGTCTAGCAAGGATCAAAATACAGATCCACTAATTCCTTGTCAAACCACTAAATTAACTAGAGTCTGAGATCTTTCTTAATTGGATTCCCTAGAGAAAACTGTCAATACACATTTTCAAGGCAAATTTTAAGGCAGAGAACCCCCTTTTTTTTTTTAGAGAGAAAGCCAGATAGCTGATTCACCTAAAGGATTTTTTTTTTTGCTTGCTTGCTTTTACAGCCTTCATGTGCATACCTGAAAAGATGGATTGTACTGGGTGACCTCCACAACAACATCATCAGACATCTGGAAGCCTTTATCTTCTATGGTTATCAGAGTGTAGTACACAAGACACGGGCGATCGCCAGGATGCCAGGCTGCAGCAAGTATCACCAGCCCATCACTATGCAACCAAAAATATCACACCCTTGAGACATGACCAATTACTAAATTTACCTGCTCAAACATTATTGCTCAGTAAAACATCATTTAACAGCAATGACACATTTTCCAGCATTCAACAGTAGTCATTTTCTCGAAGTTCGTTATTTGTTCTTTTATGCTGTTTTATTGTTTTTACAGCATTCATATACAGCACAATACTGAAACACAGCTCAGCTATGTTGAACAATAGTCTTGCAATTTTATTTAAATAATTCATAAATACAAGAGATTTAGCAGCAATAGGGAATTCTTTCTGTAACGAGAGTAGTGACTAGTTACTAACTGTCTTAATTTTCTTGGTATTATGCAAGGAAGGTATTAGACATTAAAAAGAAAAAGTCAACAACAAAGTTGATGAAATTACATTAAAAGAGCAAAAGGTATTGTTCTTAGGTAAAAAAAAAATCTGTAATACTAAAGAGATAATTGAAGCAATGAAGTATAAAGTAACTTCTCTAATGCGACATGTTGTTTTTATCAACATTGGCACTCAAGTAAAATTTAATTCTGAATACCTATGCAGAAAGCACTACAAGAAAACAGAGCCCACTTCTCCACTTGATAAAAGTCCTGCCAGATGTAGGTATGCTTGCTTACCGATTTTGCTGCAAATCCATGTATTGTATATTGACTCCCCCTTTAATATCTTCGTAGTTACTCTCAGAACCCTAAAAAAAAGGAATGCATCTAGCTTATAACTATACATATGTAGGGTACTAAGAAAAGTTTTCAGATGAGCTGGCTCTTACCCAAATTGCATCTGTAATATGTTCCTTAAGGATTCTATTGATATCCCAGCTGAAAACATAACGTTCTGATGAATCCTCAATCTCCCATTTGCTTAGGTTTGAACTTGTTAGCATATAAAAGCTTGACCTTTCTTTATCATAAAGAACACTAGAAATCTGGATTTAAAAACAATACACATCAAAAAGTTAAAGCTTACTTTGAATACAACAGTCCACATGCATTCAGTCCACATAAAATTACTCACTTTGGCAGCCTACAGAGTTAAATTACAAGATAAAAATATTATCATAATTTACAAGAGAAATCCTATTTTGTAGATACAAGAACATCCACAATAAATGTTTCACTCACTTCTCCAGGTTACTGCTAATTCCTTCAGGCAGTACTGAGGCTGTTACCAGAAGGAGGCAAGACTACACACAACAAAGTACTATGGCTTTAAAATCTCCTTTGATTCAAATCTAAAGAGTAAGCCTGCATACTCCATTTCACAACAAATCTGTTGCAAATTTGTAAATTTGTTTAGTTTCTGTCTCTCTCTGTATATTCTTATAGTCTTTTCTTCCTCCTTTCCTAAATACTGAGTCCAGAAATTAGAACACAGGACCCTAAATATTCAAATATTATTAGATGAATATCTTCCAAGCTTACCGCAGCATCGTTGCCAGGAGACAAAATACCCAGAAGGGAAGAAACTTTTCGACCAATTCCGGAAAACATGCCCTGACCCTGTGGTAGTGCATGCTGATGAATCTTGCCAGAACCATCTGGGATCAGCCGAACTAGCTGGCCTCTACAAGAAGATAAAATAAAGCTTCCTCCCTAACAGAAAGAAAAAGCAGCTAGGTTAAAAATAAATAAATAAAAATCACATTCCTGCAACAAATCAACTACTGTCAGATAAAATTCTTTATGACAGCTCATCAGGGAAAAATACCAAAAAAGAACAAAACGGAAGGCAAACACCACAGGTGTCCAACATTTCTCCAAGAGCTTACTGTGACAACCAATGGTACTGGCGAGGGGACTGCAGAAAGAATTAACCATTTTCTCTACAGGAACTGTTCACAGGACAAAAATCAACACAGTTTATATAAACACACAATATAAAAGTTATGCTAAAGGTTACAACTGATCTGCCCAGACAAAGAAAAACAAATTAAATTCAGTTGTTATACATGGAATAATGCCGCTTTTCTTTAGTGATTAAATTCTGTCCTGAATGAGTGTTCCTCTAGCTCTGAACTCACGTTTATCATAACATTTCCATCTATTTTCCTCTAACTTTATATATGAAACTAGGGCACAAACAAGCTGTAATCAGGTAGATACAAAGGTGTTTCTTAATATCCTAAAACTCCTAGGAAATTAATCATTAAGATTATTGGCCATCTGAAACCCTAAAATAGTTACAGCATAGGATAATTATAATACAGGATGCGAACAGTGAATGTTAGGATAACTTGCTGAAAAGATCATGAGATAAAATTGATAGTGCTAGTTTTGAAGATAACAGATATTTTAATACATGCAGAATTTCAGATACCTTCCCTTTCAAAAGTCTTTCCCATTTAGGCACATAAACAACAGAAAACAGAATTTATAAAGATTCATATGAAATAATTGCCTTTGTTTTTGTGTTAGCAGGACTTCTGCCACTGGAAGTAATCACGGTAGTAAATAATTACAATCCTAATAGGTTGAGGTAACAAATCATTCATTGTGGTTCGGTTTTGCACATCTCTCTGGCCTTAACGCCAGTATTTATCACAACCACTATCTGTGCTTAATAATTAGTATCACCACAGTCATGCAGTCTCTGAAATGACTACTTAGAATGCTGAGTAGTTTGTTTTGCAATATTTAATGAAGATTTAGGTCAGTATGTTCCACACACTCTTTTTTACTTTTCAATTAGCAATTAAAGAAGTGCTTCTTGTACTGTACCTTCACTGCTGTTAGGAAACTGCACAGAGCGCCTCCAAAGTCTGTAAAAGTCTCCGTGTAGGAAGCTTCATGCACAAGATTGGGCCAGTAGCGTATGGTACCTTCACTGGTAGCAACCATTATTGCCAGAGACTTGGAGAGACAAACAATTAACAGAATATGCAAGATAATAATTAGACAGCAATTTTAACTAAATCATGTTATTTTACATATCAAGATTTTGGGTGACTAAAGCAAAAAAAAAAAGAAAAGTGGTAAATACATATGGATGCACACTGGTAAAGTTGGCACCGAACAGGGGATGATTCTATAAAGCAACAACTAACATGTGCAGGGAACATAACTGAAACGTTCATTCTTGCTTATTTTATATATATTTACTATTCCTTGTTCCTGATAATGCAGGATTCTTCTACTGAAAAGCAAAGGAGATTTACTGATGCAAGACAAAACAGAATCTGTGGAGAGTTCCAGATGCAGAATCATTACTGTGAGCTCCTATGGGAGACTTAAAATGCAGATTATAATTCAAAAAAGTTTCTCCAGAGTCATTAGGAGAAACACCAAATCATACAGTGGTCACTTTCCTTACAGAAGCATTCAGTTCAGAACATAAGCACACAGCGTGCCTATACCAGGGCTTCTAACTCAGGAAATTACCCAGAGACCAAATTCAACGAACGATGCAAAAGGCTATGCTCAAGTAAAGACTTATACAGAAAGTATTTCACCTAATCAACTGGCTGTTAAATATCACAGAACATTATAACTGTAGCTTAGAGCTGTTACTGAGCTTCGTTTAGTTTTCTGATTTTTGGCTAGCCACAGACCTGCAGAAAGGAAAGCAATTGGCTAACCAAGATCACAACTATTAAAAAAATCTCTATAATGCACTGTCCTTGGTGATTTCTCCCCTTTGATTATTCCGTATTTTTATTTACTAAAATATTTTCTACTGTTAATATTTCTACTGAATTCTATGAAGTCCATGCATGGCTCAAAAGCTGAAAGAAAACTTAAAAAAATCTTTATTTAGTTTTATTACTTTCTCTTACACTTCTTTGAGTATGAAGAATTTATACATTATAGTTTATGGGCTAATCACAAGATATTATAATTAATAATCTGTAAGTTTAATACAATGACAAAAAAACTCATTACATATTTTGTGTTTCTTCTTTCTTCCAAAGACAGCTACTTGTCTAGTTTTATTAGAGTATGTTAACTAAAACTACGCCCAAGCCGAAATTGAAAAGCTTTACTTCTTCATGAATGATAGCAACAAACATATTAGCACTCTTCTAAAAAGCTTAGCTGAATCCTCCTTCCTTAACACAGTACGGTGAGGAAAAGCATTTAGCAAGTAATCAGTGAACACAGATGAATAATCTTTCCTCTAGCATTAGTTTCTTTATGAACACAAGCCAAGGAAAAGTGCTGATTTTTGCTTTTCAATCATGGATATCAGAGTTAAAGTCGAACAACTTTTTTCGTCAGCATTTATATATAAGGTACTTGCTTAGACTGAATATTTGATTTTCCTGCCAATAGTTAGAAAAATACTTGTCTATACTATATTTTTGTTTCTTATGAAAGCAACCTAAGTAATCTTGTGAGGACATATAATTTAATCTGATCCTAATTACATGCAAACAGTATAATTTGAAAAGACCACTGAGATTCTGTTTATTTCACATGTATTTCCTATAACAATCCTCAGGTTCTTAGTATACATTACAACAGAGTCCTCAATTTTCAAATAAATACTTGATAAAACAGAATACATTCAGAGTCCATTTGAATACAATTTTTAACATTAAAATTAAAGGTTGATCACCTGTAGAGAAGGTGCTTCACCTGAGGAACCGAGGAAAGATATAGCTGCTAAACTAGAACTCCATTGGAAGTCACTGGGTGGCAGCTGCAGTTCCTTGCACAGAGATAACTATAAGAAATAAAGAGGTGCAATTATAAATATGTGATTAGAAAAGACTATTCCTGTCCTATAAGGTCTTTTGACTTTTTAATCTTGCTAAAATTGATCTTAAACTACCCCAGACACTTTACTAGGGGCCCAAAAGAGTATCACACAAGATTTTCAGCATTTGTTATTTGTGTTTCTTACAATGTTACAATTCTGAATTATTTGTCTTTCAGAGGTGCAGTATCTGGAAGCACTTGAACACAACATAATAACATGACAGAAAAAATTAAACTGAAAGTGTTTGAGAATGTGCACTTGGTATTAAAAGACATTGGAGAACACTCCCTCCAAAGTTAATGTCTTAAATTCAAAAACTTCTACAAATGCCAAAATGCAAACATTTGTCACACCACTGCAAGTGTTAATCTGTACCGTATTAGCTAATTTCTAACTAAAATAAACTTCAGCAAATCTATTTAACATAAGCGTTAACTATTAAAATGAAAGGAATTTACCACTGTGTTAACAACTGGAAATGGAGGGAGGCACTCCCTTAAGAGCTTGAATTTCAGTTGTTAGAATGATTTTCTACCAACCCACTTTTGGAGGAAAACCAACAAACTCAAACTCATAAAGAAATTCTTACATTAAATAACACATATGAGAAACTTTGTTCAGCTAGCATAAAATATACACACATTTTTTTCCATCTTGATCTTCTATTTACCTTAGCAACTAGAGACTGACCAATCTTCCAGATAATCAGCCTCTCTTTACAGACCAGCCAGGCCCATCCACTTTCATCCACTTGAATGCTCAACTGGTCATCAGCTACATTAAAAAGTATTTTTTAAGATATTAAAATTTTGAAGACAGGCAAGAGCAATCTTAAAATTCAATAATTTTTTGCTTTGATCAGAAAAGGAGAAATTTTTAATCAAATTTAATTCTACGTTAGGATTTCCATTGATTTGGTCGAGATGTTGAATTGATCGATACAGCTTAAAAATCCCTTTGACTAACTCTCAACTTTTCAGACTGAGAAGTAAGACAACTCCAGAAGTTGTCCAAATCCACTTGCTTATGTCAGATAAATTGTCCTAAAATCTACTGAAGAATTTGCAAAGCTATTGCACAGATACAGAGCTTGAGTTTCTTTCACCTTTATTAGAAAATATAACCACACAGAAAAAAATGCTGAGGAGACCAAGGAATTCTTGATATTAGGGAAAATGCTTTATTATTATTATTTTTAAGAAGTGATAAATATGTTTTGTTGTTGTCATCTACTGTTTTTATCATTATTGCATGAGCTGAAATTACATTAAATTGTACTTAATTTAATGGCTTGGAGTATGTGGCTCAAAATTAATCAACAGAACCCACAAGTTAGGTAAGAACTAAATCAAAACAAATATAAAAGACAAGAAAAAACATCAAGCAGAAATTCTCAAAAAACTTGCATTACCTTTTTTAGTAAATTTGAATTATAGGATATACTGCTTAAAACAGTGTCTGAAAGACACTAGCTTGTTACCATAACCACGAGTATTATTATGCTAATAGCTACATAGTTAAGCAAGCTAGATTCAAACCAAAACACAAACACCTTATCCAAAGTCAACTTCTAAACAGCACCAACATGTTAACTTTTCTGTCATCTGTCAAAATTTCCATGAGAAAATAACATACAAACTCAATTCTTACCATCAGCCTTTTTTAGGGCTTCCATAACTTTAACAGGGAGAGAGGATCCAAATGCCTTAACATCATAGTTAATAGTGTCACTTGCTGAAGGATGCTGAATAACTCTGGTAGGAGTAGCTCTATAAATAAATAAATAAATAAATCTTAGTTGTCAACTGTTTCTCCAGTATTTTCAACATACATTTATTTCACTAGGATCTGCTGTGCTTAAAAATGGACAAGATGAAATGGGCTTGTCCATGTATAACAAAAGGGACTTTATCTGTCACAGCACTTTTGGAGCAGTAATTTGGAGACCTGCTTGCTTTACAAGTTGTTATGCTCTTGTCAGATTCATTTATATTCAAAAATAGTTCTTTAGAAATTTCATATTCCCCACTAAAAAAATTACTCTTCAACTTCTCTGCCTTCTTGTTATCTACAGCATAAAGCTCTTCACAACACCAGCAGAAGCAGCTTCACAGAGCTTCTTCCACGACTGCAGGGCTCACCTTCATCCCAAATGCTGACACGATGCCACAACCCAAACATCCTTAACAGCTCCCATGAGCAAACACTTCTAGCACCCTTCCCTTGCTGGGGACTGCGGCTCTCTACCCGAGTCATTCTTTATTTCTCAAAATAACACTTTGCACCTTCCCTCACCTTCTCTCTCTGGAATGGCATGGGCCCAACTTGTCCATTGCACATGATTAAGAGGGAAAGATTTCTCTGCTTTTAGAAGATGCTTTCTTCTATCTCTCTCCTCTCCCCACGCCCCAACTGGAATAATAAATGTAGCATAATTCTTCCAAAGTGAAATACACAAAGATAACACAAAGCTAGAACACAATGGGGCCACCTGCTTCTAAAAGTGCCATCTAAGCACTTCAAGTGTTCTCCAGAACTGAAATAATGGCAATCTTGCTCCATCTCAGAAACAAATGATGCTTTTGAGAAAAGTAATCCCCAAACCCTGAAACTGATTTGGGGCTCATTTTAGCTCAGTTAAGACGGGTTAACTCAGTTCTGACTTTGAATTATTTATTTTTTAAATTCAGGAGTGCTTACTTTTTCCACATTCTTTCTGCTTGAGGAACCTCAAACCTGCAAATACCCCATGTTCAATATGTTCTAAATATCTCGTATTAACATTTAAAATAAGAGTTATTCAGAACATATTGAATATGCGATAGTTTACCCAAGAACTGTTCAGCATACTCATAAAAGTAACCAACCACCACAGTGAAAAACTCCCCTTTAGCTCCCAAAGGCTTGTCAAGCCTTTCTTTGCTAAAACTACTCCTGGTTTTACAGATGTCAGAAGATCATCTAGGAAAAAACGCTACCTGAACCGAACGTCCCTACTGAACTGAAAGCATCTGCTCCTGCCCCCCAGCGCCGGTTTGCTGGTCAGACTCAAGGCGGAGACCCGCAGCCCGAACCGCCGTGTTTCAAACCATGCTGTTTGTCACCCTGCATCACTAGTCCACGTTCCTATTACCTCTCCCACAAGAACTGCTTTACCCACGCAAGGAGACCAGTCTCTCCACAGTAGCGACGAGGCGGCCCTACCAAGCCGAGACCTTCCCCAGGTAACACGGCGCAAGCAGCGGCCACCCCCGAGGCACGGGGCGGGCGACACCGACTGCCCCCGCCGCCAAGCGCGGCCGCCGCGGCCGAAAAGAGGCGCAGAAAGAGGCCGAGGGAGACAGGGAAGGGGAGCGCGGCCAAGGCGGGAAGCGACTCACCGGGCGGAAAGGGAGCCGCTCCTCCGCGCCGCCGGGGAGAAGAGCCCCGGGGAGCCGCCGGCCGCCACGACGGGCAGGTTCCTCCTGCCGCCCGGCCGCGAGAGGGGGCTGGCGGCGGCGCCGAGGTTCCTGCGGGCCGAGCCGCCCGGCGTCCGCGGCGAGGCGGGGGCCGACGGGAACATGGCAGCAGCAGCGGCGGCGCGGCGGGAGCGCGGGCGCGGCGGGACTCGTGGCGGCCCCGGCGAACTGCGTCACTGCCGAGCGCGCCCGGCGCGCGGGGGCGGAGCGCGGCGGGCGGCCCGTGCGCGCCGGCGGCGGAGACCCCGCGCAGGCGCGCGCCGGCGGCGGCCGTTGGCGGCGCTAACGGTCGCGGCGCGGCCGCCGCGCTCCGCCCGCCGCAGCCCCGGAGGGGGAGGCGCTGCTCGCAGGCGCCCACCAAGAGCACCAGCCCTAGCGCTGCCCGTTTCTGCAGCGACGCTTCTTCGGCACCTCCAAAGACAATTTTGAGATTAGGGCTTATTAAATAGTCACTTTGCTCTTTCAGCAGACAAGAGAAAATGAAATGGCCTCGCGTTGCACCAGGACAGGTGCAGGTTAGATGTTAGGAAAAATATCTACACGGTAAGAGTAGTCAGACATTGGAACAGGCTGCCCAGCAAAGTGGTGGAGTCACCGTACCTGGCAGTGTTGAGGAAACGTGTAAATGAGACGTTTAGGGACATGGTCTAACAGGCAGGGCGTTGAACGGTTTACAGTTGGACTGGATGATCTTGAACGTCTTTTCCATCCATAATGATTCTACAATCCTATAGGTAGGTGGCTGTGTGGGATATTCATGCAGAAAAACGCAGGTCCTGCAGCCTCCTGAAGATTGGATGCAAAGCATCCCTCGGGATTCTCCTGGTGGAAGTCAAAAGGTTTTAAAGTGTGTGTTGTACTCATTAACTCCGAAAAGAAAAGGTAATGGATACACTCCAAAACAAGAAGAAAAACAAACAAACCATGGGAGACGATTTCAAACCAGTGTTTTGTACTTTTGGAAGGATGTGTATGCCAGTAGTATGGTTGCCTAAACTCGAAAATACCCTGTGCTCAACCATGATGTTACTGGTGTTTCACTGGGAGGAAAAAAAAAAAAAAAAGGCAACCAGAAAATCCACTCACAAGGAAGACACAAATGTGAGTAAAATTCAAGCTGCCATCTACATCTGCCAACATCCATCAACCCTAAGAGTCAAAATATTCAAAACTGATGGCTTCTCAAAACATCATGTGTCTGAAATAGTTAAAACAGTATAAGCAGTTTTTTGCTGACTGAAACTTGTCTAGGTATTTACTCAGTGCATTTCGTTTCCTTTTGCAGTTGCAGATGTGCTTTAGAGCTCCATCTTCGGGACAGAGGGTGCAATTAAATTCTTAGGTCTTTAGACTCGAACAGCTAGCTAATGCAGGTTGTACCGTACTAATCATACTGTTTTTGATGAATCAATGGATTGAAAAAGTGTAGAAAACGTTCCACAGCTAGACACACACAAAAATGCCTATTTAGAAATAAAAAAATAGTTCAAAAGGATAGCAGCAACCAGACATCATCTGCAGAGCAATCAAAATTCTCATGAATTGTGTTTATTGCAGATGGTTTCTAGCAAACAAACTTGACTGAATGTGCCTTATGGGACTTCTACTGCTCCTCTAAACGGGATTCACTGCCTTTTCAAAGATTAAAATACTGATACTCTATCAAAAGATTAAAACAAAAAGTTTCAATGAAGCTTTGAAACCTGACTTGAAGAAACCACCTTTTATAGAGATGCCCATCACTCACTGCAGTGACAATGCTTGGATCAGTACCCCTTTTAAGCATAAAAAAGGAAGAGTTTAATAAATAAATTAAGTAGCGTAACTTAAGACACAATATATTTTGAGTGTCATGTTTCTTTCAGTAAAACATTTATGCTTCCAGGAATTACAAAATAAATACACTGAAAAACAGTGAAGGGACAAGCTGCATATTGAAAGCTGGCATATCACCAAGACTGGTAGTACTCAACTCTGCTTAATATATTCAACTTTTAACAAGATGATTTTGAAAGCACTTGGATAGAGCATTTGAACCCTGAAAATCAAAACTAGTTAGCAAAATTTTAAAAAGAAGCAGTTCTAACCTCTGAGCAAAGGTGAAAATAGGCACTATTAATAAATAAATGACTCTGAAATAATGCAGATATCATGTAAAATAGGGCCACTAGTGATTGAAATTGACATTTAAAATATATATTTGTGTAAAAATATTGCATTTATTAAAAAAGGTGAAATCATCTTTATTACTCTTCTATACAGGGAACATATAACTAGGCCAAGTTAGAACGCCAGTGAACATGGCACAAAAGAGAGATGGTTTTAAGTGTAGCACTAGGACTACAAGGACAGTAAACTCTACCATTCAGGAAGAAGGTCTAGGCTTTCTTTCAGGAAACACTGAATAAATTGAATTTGACTTACTAAATTGTATTTGCTTGTGTTGAAAGTGTTTTCTGCACTTTTTGGCCTCTGGAATACACTTAAGAGTAGCACAGCTGTGTTTTGAGCCTGTTAATTCTATCCTTCGTGGAATGGAGCCTGTAACTACTTACAGTAGCTTAACGAAAAGAAATAGCACTGCGAGAGAGTAGATTTGGAGCTCCAACACTGACCGCTACATCATGAGTTTCAAGAATTTGTTTTCAAAGTTGGCCTATGACCTTTCCAAGTCATCTTTATACCTCATAAAGAAGCCCTACCATTTTTCACTGAATGTTTTATCTACTTGGTACTTGTTAGGATAATTGTCTTAAAATATTAGTGCTACAATGGACTGTGTACATCCGAGTGAAGAGTGTTTAGAATATCCTGCCAAATTATACTGCGGCTGGGGATATTTCACTGTGTGCTAAAGGTGCCAGCAGACTTCAGTGCTGCAATTACAGCCCCATTAGAAAAGCTTTTTGAGCAAGCTCGGAAGTTAAGGTGTCTGGCAAAATAGAGTCTCCTATGCCTGTGCTACAGCAGCAAGTACTTGTTGGCATCTGGATAACTACAGAAGTTACTTTTGAAAACGTGAGAAATAACATTTAAAGCTAGAAAAATATCAAGCTAGCTTTCTCCATAGTTTTTATTTTGTCAAGCACTGAACTGTGTTCCAAAGCATCCTGCCTCTCAGGATCGGGCTTTTTGATGAGGAATCTGAAGTTTGGGCATTTTAGCATGTTTCCCCTTATGGGCCACACTGCACCAGGCAGAATCATAGAATCACAGAATCACAGAATGCTCAAGGTTGGAAGGGACCTCTAGAGATCATCTAGTCCAACCCCCCTGCACACGCAGGGTCACCTAGAGCACGTGGCACAGGACTGCGTCCAAGCGGGTTTGGAAGATCTCCAGAGAAGGAGACTCCACAACCTCTCTGGGCAGCCTGTTCCAGTGCTCCATCACTGTTAAAAAAATTTTCCTTAATTTTCTGTGGGACTTTTGGCGCTTCAGTTTGTGGCCATTACCTCTAGTTCTGTCAGTGGCCACCACTGAAAAGAGACCAGCACCATCCTCTGCACTCCCTCCCTTGAGGTACTTATAGACAAGTGGTCCTTAGCAGAGAATGCCCACCAGGATTGTCAGATGCACACCAACAGTTTCAGCCTTGAACAGGCGGTCATTAACAAAACATTAACTCATTACAAACTCATTATTTCAACATTATTATCAACATTATTATCAACATTAACTCATAACAAAACATTAACTCACTAACAAAACAGAGCATAGGAATTTTTTTTTTCCCTCTTTCAGATACTGGCACTTTACTAGTTTCGTCTAGCAAAAGGATCACATTTCCCCACAAAACTTGACCAGTGGGGCTCCCGCACTTCCACATGCAACCACGCAGAACGATGACCTGCCCTCTGTGGAGGAGAAAAAATAACACCATGTGCACACAAAGGCGTGTAAAACCACAGGTCTATTGCCCAGCAAAGCTTGCAGCTCACAAAAGCCTTTGTTTTCTCATCTTGTTGAGATCTGTGCTTTGTTTCCAAGATGATTTTGAGTTGTTCCAAGTGGATAAAGACTGCTACTCAACATATCTGTCGTGCGAGACGTTCACCTTTTTGAGGTCTAGAGGTAAACTCGACTGCAGCACCTGCCAGAACTAACAAACAAGTAACACAAAACGTTCATTCAGTTCAGCTGCAAACAATTCTGTGTCAACTCATGAAAAAAGGAGCTCATTGAATTTCATGGAAAAAGGGATTAGCTACGAATAAGGTTCAAACTTCTCTAAACACACAATAAATAGTCAATAGGAATAATTAGTCAACATTGAAATGAAGTACCGGTGTGTCATGTTTTTGACCTATTCTTAATACAATCCCTGCTGGTGGTAAGACTGTAATGAAATAGAGCAGAAGATATATTTTAATGTGCCTGTAATCTTTTTTTTTCATTCAATAGCACAGGGATTTTTTTGTGTGTGTGCGTTGTTTGTGTATTTTTTAACCATCTCCCACAACACGGAAGGTTTGACTTTGTTCTAGAGAAGGCAGCTCACCTCTTGACAACAGATTTTTTTTCAGTAACACGTAGATTTCCCATTATAGATAAGAATAGAAATGCGAATGTTTCTTGCCCTTAAGGATTATGCCATGAAGTTTTAAAACTTCAGCAAGGATAGAGAAATTCTAGTAAAGAAGCTTCTTAATTTACAAACACAGAGCCTGCTCTTTATTGCCAAACATTATTTCCTACACTTACTCTAGTTCACGTGCTGCTATGATTTCAGGAGTTGTCCTGAAGAAGGTGAGACTAGGTAGTTAGGAAAAAAATGGGACTTCTATGAATAAACCTTTAAAGAACAGTGAAAACACATAGGCCTTTAAAAAGGACAAAAACATAGAGAGGAATCTGTTATTTTGGAAATCATCTTGGGAGGGAAGTGAAACTAAAAAAAGAAAGAAAAAAAAAAGGACAGTACAAGAAAAAGGCATGCAAATTTTAGATTTTCCTATCCTGAGCTAATATTTAGTAACATTTACACTTCCTCTGTCCTTACACGTAAAGCCTGGGTGGTGGTGGTGTTTTTGTTTAAGTTTGTGAGAATTCCATTCCAACTTACACTTCAATAGACTTTAAAATGAGTTCTCATATGTAGTTCTCTTCAGTTACTGCAGGTGGTGATCAGCATCAACTCTTTGGCTCTTCAGAGCCAAATGGCAACTTGAAAAACAAAACAAAAAAACCAAAACCAACAAACAAACAAAAAAAACCCATCCTGAAAACCAAAGGCAGAACTTTCAGAGCACATCAGTGTCAGGCCTTTTTGAATTCCATTTTTTTAAAGCATAGAAAGCAAGAGTTCCTTGATAAGAGACAGTGAGATGAAAATGATCACATTTTGTTGTTTAATTACTCTTGAAGTACTGAACATACTTGAGAATGCAGCACATCATTATCCAGCACATTTAAAAAAGTTCTACATGGTTTCAATATAATATGAAGCAGAAGTGAAATGATCTCAGCGTGATAGACAGATGTTTTAAAAAGTTACAATACTTATTAGAAAGCTTTCAATAAAAAGTCTAAACACATTTAAGTTTCAAAAGGATATTTTGTACAGTTTGGAAAAATATAACATTTACTTTACATAACTGACGCATAAGTTATATTCTTTGTAGTTATAAGTTTCCATAATTCATACATTCTCTCATATATTTTCTTCTAACACAGCCTTTTCTCTGGGTTGTATATCCAATGCAAAAGTATCGCTGTTCTGAAGAAAAGCTTGTTTCTGCATTAATTTCCTGAAAAGTCCATGTGGATTTGCAAGTAGCTCCTCGTGTTTTCCACATTCAATAATTTTGCCCTGGCCAAGAACGGCGACAAGATCAGCGTTCTGAATAGTTGACAGACGATGGGCAATAATTAAGACTGTCCTTCCTTCCATTAGCCGGTCCAGAGCTTCTTGCACTAGGTATTCGTTTTCAGCATCCAAAGCACTAACAGGAAAGTGTGTGGGGGAGAAAGAGGATAATTTTACTTTAAAACAGCTTAGGCTCATTGGCATAATATGTATTTTGCTGTAATTCCTAATCCTTGCTTCTGTTGGTGAAGAGGAAGCCATAGAACTGCAGGAATATTTTGTGAACATGCTCAATGCACATACGTGAGTGTAAGGACTACATATTCTCATGGGCAAAAATACACATGAAGGAATAACACCATATTAACTCAGTGAAATAAATATAAACTATACTGCAGAAAAATCATTTTAAAGACACAGAGAAAGCTTGAAGTACATGTTCCACTATCAAGTTACACAGTACAAATTTAAATCCATGAAAAATTGTAATACACTGTACTAGCTACCCTTTCCACTTTGTGTAAACAGCTTTTATCATGTGTCTCCCAACCAATCTACACGTTCTGGAAAGCACATTTCTTGTGGCAGGGAAAACAGAGGTCAAATACCTTGTGTAAGGGCATGAAGAGAAAGATAGAACACCTACCACATCTGTTTTACCATTGTATCCTTCTAAGTTTCTGTTTATTTTCTTTCTTACCTTGTTGCTTCATCTAACAGAAGAATTTTAGGATTCTGAAGAAAAAAGTAAAATTGGTTATAAGGGCGATTAGATGAGATCCAAATATTCATACAAATAGATGACAAGATTCATACAGCAGAAAACTCTCAACAAGACCCGAGAACTGAGTGTCACTCAAAGGACAATTGTTAAGTCTAAATTCTAAGAGGACAAAGCAGAAACAATATTTCTGCCTTCAAAAAGAGCAACAGGAAGAAATCCCATTGCAAAAACACAATCTGAAGACAGGGAGCATCTTGAAAGATCATTTCAGCTCTCCCATTGAAAAGGCCTCTTCCTTTTTAACCCCTTCCTTTTAGCCCCTCCTGCGTCCCACCAGAAGAACTAATCAGCTATTTGGTGCTGGCTTACCTTGAGTAGAGCTCGAGCAATTGCAATTCGTTGCTTTTGTCCACCTGAAGGAAGAGAGGAAAAACAAAACAAAACACTCAGTAAATTGAAATATGTGAAATATGTGAAGCAGTTTTAATCAAAAGCCTTGTCTGACCAAAATCAGACTCACGTATTTTAGGACGTGAATGGAGATGAAGGAGGCATTTGTTAAAACTCATGGTAGGCTACGATTTGGTGAAAAACCGATCGCTACCACAAAACAGAAGTAATTTTTACTTTCTTTTATAGCTTAGGATTTTTTAGAATAAACATTATAAAGGACACACCTGAAAGCAGAATGCCTTTTTCTCCGACCACGGTATCAAATCCTTTTGGAAAATCTTTGATAAAACTAGCAGCATTAGCTATTTCCGCAACTTTCTGAATCTCTTCTGCAGTCACAGTAGACGGATCCTCTGCACCATAGGCAATATTTTCAGCAATAGAACAGGAGAACAGAATTGGTTCCTGACAAATTCAAAAGCATAGCCAATATGGTATATATATAGTTACATGCATGCATTGTCTGTATCTCAAGTAATATAAATCCCCTTTACAAGATCCAGCATTAATGTTATACCCGTATAAATGAACAGGCATGCTAAAGTTAATTGAATTTAACATAAATCCTCTAAAACTAAAATGAGCAGTCAGATCTAATTCTAAAATAAGAAAGTTTTCTTAAGTGACAGAAACATGACATGACCCTCAATCCCTAATACAAAAGTTCACAAACATGTATTAATTCAAACATCAGAAAACTTTCCTTTGTATTGCATTATATATTTTAATTTGGATTTAGAATGAATCTTCTCTTAGCAACCTCTAAAGAAATTTAATGCCATTTTGTGCATTTAATTCCTTTGAAGTTTAAAGCAGAGTAGAGGACTGCCAGATAGGGAAAGTGATGTACAATGGGAAAACGGCCAAGACAGCCTGAATCTGCTCTGCCTATGAAATAAAAGAGAAAAATGCTATAGCATGAAATTTCAAGACTGGGCAAAGTGAAATACATAGGTCCAAACTGAATAGATGCTAATACGCTCACAGGAAAATCATTTTTGCACAGAAGATTTTGGTGGCATTGTCACATAAAGCAGATGTTTTGAAAAGCAACATATATCCCATCATTATTTTGCTTTCTATCAGAACATCAACCTAACAGTCAGTTGCATTAAGAAGCCTTTGGGAGGATGGGGGAAGGAACATAAATATTTAATTGACCAAACAGCTTATTTTTAAGAGGTCACTGAATATTTTCCTGTATTTTTAGAGCTTGGGAGTTGCTGTGAAGGGTGCACTACATTAGAAAGTGCTAACAGTGCCATACTTTTGTGTTTTCCTAATGGAACTGTGTATTTCAGGATACAAAACAAAGCACAAAAGTCAATTTTCATAGGCTTATGTAACTTCCATTAATACAAAACAAGCATTATGTGATTAAACATAAAGACGCTCATACCCTTATGCATTTGCAAACGTACTTCCCAACTTCCACACACAAACCCTTTTTCTTAAGCAAACATTTGTATCTTTATCACTTGGTAAAAACAGACTACAGAATAGTGTGACTTGTTCAGAATATCTATTTTTAGAATATACCCTTATTTTAGAATTAAAAAAAAAAAAGAAGAGACAAACTGTAAGTTGATACAGAATTACTTCATTCATTCAGAAAAGCTTTTTCTTCCTTACCTGACTCACTGTTCCAATTTTTGACCTGAGCCACAGTGGATTTAACTGGCGGATATCAAAGCCATCAACAGTGATAGTACCTTAAATTAAGAAACCTGAAGTCAAGCAGATTCTGGCACGTGCTGAGACAAGGCAAAAAGAACAGTTTGTGCACAAAGACCCCTGGGAACCACATAGTCTCCTAATACAGTCTCCAGTATTACCCATCTCTAGTATCACATGAAGGTTTTAATTCTCTCTTCTGCCTTATTTACAAGTGCTGTAACCCTCTTTTTAACATCCAAGTCACAACTGTCCCTCCTGCAAGCCCAGAGAAGCAGGACTGCAGGCTCACAGGGGACACACATAACGCTTCCCATAAGCAGGAGCTAAGAGCTGCTGCACACTAGTGTGTTCACACCTCATAGCCACAGTGAGCTTTAAGAGGATGGGGTACTCACCCAGGGGCTGTTTTTCTCCCCCGGGTTAGCAATAACTTACACCAGTGTTTCCAGAGTCACTTCTGTGTCTTGCCAGGGCAGAACAGAAATGAAGGGATCTGGTCACCCCCGAAAAGTACTTGTACACCCCAAAGGGAAGCACACTAGGTCACTGGATAGTCACATCAGGGCCTCGGCACAGCGACCCAACTGTCTGAAAAGTGGGTTTGAGATGCAGAGCATCTATTAGTTGTAGTGACAAATGAGAGCAACGCAAACATACCTGAGATAGGGTCATACAGCCTCAGCAGGAGGGACACAATAGTCGATTTCCCTGTACCGCTTGGGCCAACCAGAGCCATAACGGAGCCAGCTGGAATGGAGAGGCTAAAATCTTTGAAAATTGATGTTTCTGGACGTGTTGGATATGCAAACTCAACACCTTTGAATTCCAAAGCACCTCTGAACGCGTCCTTGTCTAATATGATTCCCTCTAGATGAGAGAAACAGAAATACATGAACAAGTGAACAGAAGCAAAAAAATCAGCTCAGCCCCTCTAGAACTTGCTTCACAGATACCAGGCAGAAACATCTACCACCACATTAATCCTGGGATATCTGCAAGCCACAAGACAGAACCATAAAGGTGCTGTTCAGCCAGGTCTGAACTGCAGCATGGGATGTGAACCCTTTCTGAGTATGGTTTGGGGTTGCCTACCAGCCTGTGAAGCTCTAGGCTACTACAGCAAGAGGCAGAATTTGCATCTTGCTCATACCAGCAACTAATGCTGCTTACTTTTAGTAGAGCTACCTATTTTTTAAATACAGCATATTATAAACAAATTAAATTTTATCAGTTTGGTGCAATGAAATAAAATGACAGAGTGCTGAAGGGCAAAGTTCTTTCACCACAGAAGAGATACAAAAAGATAAACATTGCAAATCACTTACTGGCCTTTTACCAAGTCTCAAAAGTCACCAGAAATGCTCTCCTCTTTGGACACGGACTGTTCTGTCTCCACAATCTATTAAACTTTTAAGCAAATCTCCACTAACTATTAAACTTTTAGACAAAGGCTGTCACTGCAACAAAACTGCTTCTATGTTTGCTACACTAAGTGGCCATATTTTCAGAGTTTATAATAAATTCAGGACAAAATAGTGTTCAAAGACCAATGAGAGGCAGATTTCTTAGGCAACAGTTCAGTAAAACTTAACTTTTCAGTTTGTGAAATACCACAGCAAACTGCTATGAATGGCTGATTGCAAAAGTTAAACGAAGGCCTCTGCTTTCTGGAGAATAGCAATTAGAGATACTTAAAAGCATGTCAGTATTAGAGAAAGTTTATTAACAGGTAACACGTTATAAATGGAAAAAACTTTTCAAGTCCTAATAAATCCTAGTGAGATATATCTACACACAGTATAGCTCTGCTAAATTGTATTAACGGTACCTATCATACAGTTCAGACCTTTATATCAATGATCTCATTTTAAGTGAGCATACACTCAGAATATTTTAAAACAATTAAACTTAATTAGTTCTGATAAATACAAAAAGAGTATTTACAGGCAATAACTGTACATACTAAGTAATAATAAGCTAGATGAGATAATAAGCTAGATACAATAAAGATAATTTGCTCTTAGAATGACTTGTAGCATTGTTTTAAAGACTAAGGGCTTTCTGGAAACCATCAGTGATGGAGGGTAAAGAAGGATGGAGTCTCAGTGGCACAAAGTTCTTCCCACTTTTGTGAAAACTGGCAGTAGAGGAGCAGGATCCAGGCTGGAATCCATGCTGAAGACCTGCACCTCAAGCTCCTTATTTTTCTCCAGATGCAGCCAGATGCACAAGTAACCTTGAACTAGCCCCAGCACACGGTAGCACATGTCCATGCTTGGTTAAACAGGACGGGCAGCAAGCCGCAGCCAACACACTGCTGTCCCTACAGAAAATCATTTATTTTGCTTTTCATTCTCTCAGATTTCTTCCTCTTCTCCAGGTTTTTGGTTTAGTAGTAGTAGCGTAGAGAGGGAAAAAGTAATAGGCTCCTTCCCAGACTTTAATTCACAGACACAAAGATTGTAACTTGCTAGTTAGGCAAGCACCACAATTCGGAAGCTTCCTTTTGGGATAAAAAATGTATTTGCTAAACCACATGCTAGTAGTGTATTTGTTACTATGTCAAAGTACGAAGCAAACGCTTATCCTTCCTCTCAGCTCCACTTCGGAATGGCCTACCTCGTGGCCTACTACAAACTGAAATCTACTACAATACAGGAAGTCTGCTACCACAAGTCCTTCCTCTATATATTACTGCAAACT
This sequence comes from Tinamus guttatus, assembly GCF_059628265.1. Classification (NCBI taxonomy): domain Eukaryota; kingdom Metazoa; phylum Chordata; class Aves; order Tinamiformes; family Tinamidae; genus Tinamus; species Tinamus guttatus. The sequence goes on along the minus strand of NW_028289135.1, from coordinate 2,446,509 downwards.
ATCTAAAAGCTGTGTACAGGAGTTCACGAGTTTCTTGTCTGAATTCTGGAGATGGGAAAAAAAATACTAAAATTTGTTCTTGAGACATTTATTGTCACTGGAAAAAAATACATCTAGAGTTCTGTAAAATTTAAAGAAAAGTGGCCAAGGGAGTAGATGTTTTGCATGGATTTAGACAGTAGAGAAACAGCTGTTTGGCTATTCAGCCAGAAAAAGACCTAGTCCAAGGAGAAAATTCCAGTTCAGGACTTTGTCTTAGTGGGACACAATTGGTGAAATAAAACAGCAATTCATACAGAAAAGCATAAGCAGCTCATAGAACTACTTTAATGAAGCAGACATAGACAAATGCTGTTTACACAAAATATTCTCGACACTGGAGGTCATTGTCTGGTTTCCAAAAAATAAAGTAGTAAAACAGATATAGGTAGTTGATAGCAATAAATGTTTCTAAGATCAAAAAGGCAGATTTACAGATGGAGTTTGCGTATCTTATTTTGGGGGGCTGGATAACTACATTACATGCTATTTCTGTGCATAATCTAACACATCCCCAAGATGAGCACTTTTTTATTGAGTTTAAGTTAATCTATGAACACACTGATAAACAGACATGCTTTCAGGCAGGCAAACTCTCTTTGGGACTAAAACAACCCGTGGAAAAAAAAAATCAGTTCAAGTGACTGGTCATAAAAATCTCCCTGCACCCTTAGCAACCTCAAACTTGGCTACTAAAAATCCTCTTTGCATCCTTAGAGCACTCCAGCTGTACCAAAAACACTATGCTTGCATACTGAGGCCCAACACTGCACATGCCAGACTAAGAGGCTGCTTAGTGTGGCAGGTCCATAGCCCCCTTACCTACAGGTGGTTTAGATAAGGCACATACTGCTGTGGTTCCTCACCCATGGAAAGGAGGGCGGGAGCAGTGGGTAGTGCTGCTGTTGAGAGGAGTGCAAACGCTTCAAAAGCAACACGTGCTGCAGCTGCACATCCGATGCCCTCTCAAGAAGAAGGACTCCTCAGACCACCTCCACACTCTTCCTTTCATTCTCACACTTCAAAACCCCCAGTTAAAGCAAAATTTCCATCATCTGTTTCACAGTTAGGAAAAGTCTGAATAAATAGCATGGTATGTAGTTTCTTTCAAAATATTAAGTCACTACTAGCTTAAATTATTAGAAACTTCTTTTTTGAAGTATTGTTGACCAGAGAGAAAAAACAGTCTATAAACAATAACAAACCAAGGACCAACCATTAAATGGAAGTTGGGGCTTCCTTTCCATAAGTTCCCAAAGACGTCCACCAGCACCTAATCCTTTCATTAGTTCGGAATAAAAGGAACTTAGGCCTAAAAACAAACAAACAAACAGCATTATGCATCAATATAGAAGGGAAAACATTAGGAGAAATTAATTTTGTTGCTTCAGTTTTCATCGTTGACAATCAAGCATCAGATGTGTAGGGGATCTTTTACTCCCACACATCACTCAGGCACGCTGATGTGTCCTCATATCCAGTCTCACTAGAGAGCTATCAATAAGCCTTATTCTGTAACTGTAAAACAAATAATTCTAAGAAAAAACTTACACAAAGTTTATGTGCTTAAGCTTGTGCAAAGCAACTCTTTTTTCACCCATCTGTCATGATTTGAAGGTTTTTCAAATTTTGCCCTTGGGCACATCTTCATTTTTCCCACAATATCAGGCTTAGACTTAGAAAACAAAAGAGTACAGACAAGCAGCCTTGCCAAAGTATCAGAAGGAGCACTTGTTTCAAAAAGGGACCCTTCCAACCAGTTGCCAAGCTTCAAACAATCTTATCTCCATTTTTGTCTGTATGCAGCTGCAAGGGCTGCTCTCTAAAAGAGATAAACAGTTCGTTTCTGGGCCAGTAGATTACAGGTTCTGAGCGTCAAGAGTTAGTACGGAAAAACAACAAGTTAGAACGCAGTGTTCTACTGACACTTCGTTGTTCTGGCTCATACAGAATAATAGCTAAACTCTACTTGCTTTTCTAAAGAGATCACATTTAATATAGACTTACATATTTTCTAAGAAATACATTACTAGCATTTTTTTTAAAACACAGCACACCAAACAACATAATTTAGTAAAAATAAGAGCAATATGCATCAGTCACCTAATGAAAAGGTAAAAAAGGCACATAATGAAAAAATAACGTCAGTATTCCCTTTGGGAAATGTAAGATTTATATTAAGAGTAGAGTTATAAATTATTATTTCCATTAAGGCTTAAAAAAAAATATGCATGACTTCCTGGGAAGATTATTTGGAAGGGACTTTTCAAGAAAGCCACATCGTTTAAGAGCTTCTTCCCATCCGCCCCCATACTGACTGTAATGCTTTGAAGTGCAGAAGATGTAATTTCTCATTCCATACCTCCAATGCTTATTCCAACCCAGAAAGCATACATTAAGAACGAAGAGAGTTCACCAACTGTCATGTAGGCACTGCCCATCAGTAACCCTCCTTTGTACAAGACAGAGAGGACAATCAGGTTTCCAGAAAGCCCAGTCTGGGTAACAAAACAGAAAAAGCAGAAAAGTCAGATTTTGTCACGCACTTCTTAAACTTCAATCTCTAAAATGTTGTTTCAGAACTTCCCTTCTAACAAAAGAATTCCCCTGCTAGGCGTATCTACATTTTGAGAGACTTCCTACGGTGCAGAAGGTAAATTTGAACAAAACCAATTCTCTCCAATAGCCAGCCAGACACACGATGGCACTGCAACGTGCTCTGCAGCAAACATTCAAAAAACAAACAACTCCATCACCCTGTTCCCCAGGATAGAAAGGAATGACAAACATTGTTCTCGACCATCAGTCATGGAGAAGGGCTGATAATCTGTGTTAGGTTGTAGCTTTACGATACTGTTAAGCAAATCTACAGCAAACCAGTATAGAAAAGGGCAATCTCATTCTCCCTGCCCGTCTGTGCAGCCCCTGCGCCTCCCTTGCACTGATCCTCATCTTACAGGATCCAAACCTGTAAAACACTGAGGGTGGGGAAACTTTCCACTGCTTTAGCTTATCGAAGAGGAGGTCATGGGTGCGAGCACTAGTATCACTCAATGAATGGGATAGAAGAGGGGTAAATGGTATTCAGTTTTATCATACCACTGCATCTTGAGGTGCAGTTTCACCACAGTTCACAAAAAGTCTAATCTTCCCACAGTTTTATGTGGGTTCAGTTTACACTCAATTCGTTTTTTGCAGATGTATAAGTATCCTCATGAATTTTATAGTAATTGACACTTGGCACAGCATGGTTCCTCTCATTAAAACATACTTACTGCTCCAAAGAAGCCTGCCCGAGCTAGTGCCTCCTTTTTACCCAACTGTAGTACATAATTCACTCTGCTTGTGTATTTCTCCATTTCAGACAATTCTTGCCCAAAAGCGCGGACTGTTCTTATGTTTCCAATACGCTCTTCAGCTAGCTACATTAGAACGAAGATCAAAACAAAAGCACACACATTAACTGGAAGTACTCATATTACAGAACATCTGAAAGTTAAACCAGTATAAATACTAAACACACTAATCTCCATGGAAAAGTTTTTCCTACCTTCTTCCACCCTTTATTTAGAAAGAAAATACAAAACCAGGATTTAAAAAAAAGGAAAAAAAATCTTGAGTTTGATGTGAACAACATAAGAAAACTATTATTCACAACAACTTGCAGTAACAATGTAGGCAGAAGAAAAATAAATATCCTATTCTATACTAACACTTGCAAGAAAGCCTGCAGTTATTTCCTGAATAATTCCAGTCATTTAAACAAAGCACCACTGGGAATTAATCTAGCTCAACTATTAGTGTCTCATTTCAACTCAGCTTTTTTTTCAGTTCTAAATATTAAAATATTAGTTCTAAAATGATCTCAACAGTTAGACTAGGCGTTAGCAGACTCTGAGACAATCTTGCAAAAAACAACGCACTGCTTGGAAGTGAAAACACAAGGGAAAAAAAAATCTCTCCTTGTTCTATCCCCTTGTTCCATCCCCTAGTCATCCTGAAGATTTGAAGTAAGCACTAAACAGGGCTTCTTCGTGTGAAGTCCCACAACTCATTTTCAGAGGCAGCAGCTTCCTTTAGACGCAGGATAAGCAGATAAGCAGAAGAGGCCTAATCTTTCTTCTGCACAACCTGCTTGCACGTGCCTTACACAGGACACTCCAACTCTAAACCAGCTGACAACTGTGGATATTTTAACTAGATCAATCATTTCTTATATACTTATACTTCCTTATATACTTATATTTCTATGCATCCTAGTGATATTCTCTCCCCTCCACAACTGCAAGGGGGAAAGGTCATTGCATCTCTATAATTTTTCTTTTATCATTTTGTAATATTCCAGAGCAATCAGCAAACAATGAAATCCCTTTACTTTTTTGAAACAACACTTCCCTCTGCTTTTCTCACAAATATGTGGGTATATGCTGAGATGCTTGAAAAAGCTTTAACAAAAATCTAATTTCAAACACTAAGAGATGAAGAAAAAAGATATACATATGCATATACATATATAGAGAGCGTAACCTCCTTATCGTTTCCACGATACATATTTCCTAAATCTCAGGACAACCTGGTTCCTCCACACTATGCTATATAAAAAACTCTTTACAAAAGATGGTTCGTTTTGAGATCTATGGAATAAGTGTTACCAAAGTTCAGCTTTCATACCATTCAGGTGCAAAACTACAGGCTTAGCATGGCTCAAGGCAAGGAACAACCAAGGAATGATATTCAGAAGATCCGTAACTTGAGAGATATATGAACCTACATGAGGGTAACTTTAAAGTTAGCTAACAAGTGTCTGTTACAAGATTACCTGTGTTGCTTCTGCAAGGGAATCTTGGGTCACTTTGGTAAGTTTTCGCAAGTATCTTCCATAAATCACTGCCAGGACAGCCAAGGGTGGCACAACACTCAGAACAAACGCAGCAAGGTTAGGAGACACAAAGAACTATAAGAAAAAGGAATGTGTCAGGCGTTAGTGTTAAGATTAAGAATAATTTGATAGAATACTGAAGTGCAATTTCCCTTGCCAGACTTTCCTGAAGTTACTTAGAATGTAATTTAGTGCTGTCATGTTTTTATTCATCCTGTTTTATTTCCTCCAGGGAAAATACACATTTGTCCCCAGCACTTGGGGAAGGTATCCCCTGGTTAGAACCAAGGACTGCAAGTAAACAGGTCAGATTTCCTTTCCAGTCTTTTCACTGGTTTGCTGCCTGGGTTTAGCCAAGTATCTTAACCTGTCTATAGACAAGCCTGCCAGGAAATCTCATGGGGATGGTGAAAGTCTAAAGCTATTATATAGTTTCTAAAGGGCTTTCACATGCTTACAACAGATGATGTAACAAAGCCTGAGAAATATCACAAGCACTTTTGTCTAAGTGAGGAACAGAGGAAGTCACCAATACTTCTTGGCACCAAAGAAGGCTCATAACCTGGAATAAGATATTTTACTGCTCCAAAATGCTTTATGCAAAAGTAGATTCGCTTCACTAGAAGTTTTAAAATTAGGTCTAATATATGTTTTCACTTCATCTTGCTGTCTCTCTGTCTTCCAAACAGAGAAAAGTCTAGAAAAAATCGAAGTTGACTCAGCTATATGACAGGCTTTGTAATTAGTCCAAAGCAACCTCTTCTTTCTTACCATTTTTAGCTAACATCAATCCTAGAAGCCTACTTTTATGAGATTTTTTCTCTTTTTTTCTTCCCTGAGCAGACGGCAGATATTACTACACTTTCAATTTAAGACAATTGTCACCAACATACTTTTCAGATACGCATAATGAAATTCAGGCCACATGAACAGATGTTAGGCTTTTACATAAACCGACTGGCCAGCAGGGAACATGAACGGAAGCACTGCACTGAAGCCTTTGTTAACACCTAAACACAGCATTTACCGACAGACTAATGCAGAAAAAAAAAGTATGATTTGCTGCACAAATCCTCAGCAGTAATTTGATCTTCAATGCTGCGGTTGCTTGACTAGGCTTTACACAGAACCCACAAACTTCATCGAGTTTAACATCACATCCCTCACATACAATGTGTTCTCCATACAATCACAGAAACGTTATTGCTGATTTTAATGTTTTCTGTAATAACACAGCCAAGCTATTTGCCTACTATACTTTGCTTGATAAATAACTGAAGCAACAGTGGCTGATTTTAAGCCTTTGTTCCTCATAGTATGAGTGAGCAAACATCACGTGGTTACAGGAATACTATCCGTTGTAGTGCAATCCATAGAAGTTATTATGGATGATAATACCTGGTGGAATACACTTGTATCCAAAAAGACACAACAACAACTGGTCTAAACCACGCATACCTACCACCCAGCAGAATTCAAACGAACATGAACAGCACAAGAACTGACAAGCAGGGAGAAGACGACCGTACCATCATCCCAATGCCCGCAGACGCCTGCGCTCCGGCTCGGAGCCCGTCGGAAAGGTTTTCGGTCACCGAGCGGCCCAAGAGTGCTGTATCTGAAGATAAGCGGTTTATCAGCTCCCCGGTTCTGGTCTTGTCAAAGAAAGCGGTTTCTTGCTTCAGAATAGAGGAAAACAAAGTCGCTCTCAGACGCTTCACAATTCTCTGCCCTGTTAGGAACAGAAGTCAGCAAAGCATGGAGTATGCCACTTTACACAGATGCATGCCCAAAGCAATGACAATACAAAATGCATAGGATACCACAGCACCGAACAGGGCACATTACAAAGTTTTAAGGCAACAAAAGGCAGCAAACTTTAAGATAACATATAATAGCAAACAGAAATGAATAGCTATTCTAGCATGCTTATCTTTGCATTATTAACTTACCTTTGATCTAGCAAGGAAAAAAAATAAAAACACAACAAAAAAACCCTGTAGATTGCAAGAGGACTTCTCAGCCAGTGCCAAGAATGTATTTCAGATCATTAGATAAGCTGACTCTGAGAGAAAAAGGCCAGCTCCTTGTTGTCTGCTGCTTTTACCTGAGGTCTGCATGAGGTAGACACGGGTAGCATTGGCGGCAGCACCACACAAGAAGATCCCACTCAGCAAGGCACACAGGCTGGTCAGGTTGTCAGTGAAGTCGCCGCTGGGGTTTGTGTAAATAACATCAATGACTTTCCCCAGAAAGAAAGGGGCTGACATGGTAATGACACTGGAAACTGTCAGAAAGCCAACAGCAGCTGCAAATCAACACAGAAAAGGTAAAGAAAATATATGATGAATTCCAATGGTCATTAATAACACAGCATACACGAAATAATTCTCACTTGAATTTTCTATTAAGCTTGGGAGTGCCAGCACTACATAATTGGTGTTTTTTTAGGCCCAGTTTTAAATAGGATATTTGTAGTCGCTGCTTCCTGAACTAACTTAGGGCGGCGCATTTTAAGACTTCAATACAATTAGAGTGCTGGGAGGGTCTCTCTGCTCTACCCTTCCCTGCCAAGCCCCTTCACATAGATGCCATCCTCAAACTAAAGGGTGTAATAATCAAGAAGTTTCAGTATGACCCACCTAACTCTTCACTCCAGTTTGGTTTGCCTTTCACTATTCGTGCCTGTTACTAACTAAAGCTTCCAGTTTTCTCCATCTGAAACAGCAACAAACTGAAGGACGCAACTGATTTGAGCACCATTCACAACTAAGGCTTCTTTTCAGAGCAGTCCAATTGCACATTTAACCTGCAAAGAAACTCCTTGAGCCCAGACCCCAGCCCAATTCCGAGGGCCGAGCCTGAAAGGCTGAGGACTAGAGGAGAAAAAAGAAAAATCCTCTTAATCGAAAGCTCGACGAAGTCGATATGAAGACAACGGAACCACAACAGGCACCGTCATTTATGGGGGCGCACGCACAGGGCCTGTGCTGCGCTGAGGCCAGCGCGAGCGGAGGCCTCTCCGAGGGCTCTGCTGACCCTGGAACGGCGCTGCGGGAAGGCAGGGAACACGGCGACGGTCCCGCGCGGGAGCTGGAGCTCCGCAGGACGCGGGGCCCTTCCTCGCGCCGGCTGCGGGGCGGCAGGGACAGACGTGACAAGGGCCGGGGCGCCTCCCGTTGGGAGAAGCGGAGCCGGTGGGAGACGGCCCGCGGCACTGCCTGCACTGCGGGCCCAGCGCTGCGCGGCGGCTCAGCACAGAACCACCGAAATACACGGACACGCAGCCAAGGAGGAGCACGGCACAGCTGCAAAACCCGCGTGTCTCTGCCTAGCGGAACAGCCTCCCCGGCTCAGGGCTGCTTCCAGCCGCCGTTTGTCCGCGCTAGCACGGCCCTCCCTGCGGCGACTCCCAGCAGCCCTTCCCAGGCACTTTCCATCTTCCCCCACGGCAGCCGCGACCCACGGGGAGCAGCGGACCCCAGGAAGCCGCCGCTGACCAAGGACGGGGCGCCTCGCGCAGGGAAACGCGCGCGTTATAAAAGGGACGCCGCTCAGGCTAAGTTACTTTTCAGCAGGTTATGAGATGTAAATAAAGAAAACGTGAGGCAAGTCAAGGGAATTTAGAAACGTGGGGCTGCACTAGATGGACAACAGAAGCAAAGAAAAGGCAACCTGCCCTCAGCAGCACCTGAAAAGCCCATAGATGGGCACCAATTTATGGAAGGGAAACAAAAGAGAACAAAACAAGATTGAAGAACAGCTCATACACCTGGGCCAGCATCTCCAGAAAGTTTTCACCAACTTCCCTGGAATATTTTTCAGGGCAGTAGGTCAGAGCTTACTCAGAAAAGCAGGAGAACACTTGCAAATTCTGTATTTTTAATAATACAACATCATGGCATGTTAAAATGGCATAAATCATTAATTATGCACTCATAATGCTTAGCTGGAAATATTTTTTAAAAAAAATCCCCTTTCAAAGACAGCAATTTTCTCAGCCACAAAAAAAGGCTAAGTTTCTAAAACCTGACACTGAAGTAGAAAATACAGCTCTCTTTTTTAAAAAAATATGCTTAAAAGGAAAGCATCTAACTTATTCATATTGCTCTTGTATAGAAAACAGTTTTTTATGTCAGACCAACCTAGCTGTTTTCCCTTTTTTCTTCCAAAAATCAGGCAGCATGGCAAAAAACATTCCTTGGAGAAATGTAAGTTCTGAGCCCCTAACTGATGCATTACCCTTTCTATAATGAGGTCTTACCCAAGCTGCTTCATTCAAAGCCCACCAACAACACCAACCAGACCAAGAAAACTTTGCCTTTTTTTTTTTCCTCTCTTTTTTCTTTAATAAAGCCACAGGGTTGCTTAAAAACAAGCACCAACAAAAACAGAAGAGGGGCTAGGGGGAAGACCTGGCCTGTTTGATTTCCACAAATGGCACACCACACACGTGGGGAACAAATAACCATTGGGTTATCCCTGTTTATATCACACAAACAGCGATTATGATTTTAAAACCACACGCATTACCTTCAAAAACAAATCCCAGCTGAGGTGTGGTCGCCGAGTTGCTCTCAGATGACCAGGACCATTTTACAGTAACAAAACACAGCAACTAGAAAACAGCGGCCACTTATGTGGGCCTCAAGGGCAAAGCCCAGCTTTGCCCAGGGATTTCCCAGCTCCTTGGTGACCGCAGAGAAAGAGCAGGACTTACAAGAGCGGGGCTCGGCGCAAGTGCCGCTGCTCTAGTGGCGCCTTTAGGCCTCTCTGCTCCCACTGGCTTCCTTCCCGCTGTGTCCTCAAGGAACTGAACGGACTCACTGCAAAGGCTTGAGCGAGGCCTGCTTTTCCAGAGGCACGGCCGCTCGCCCGACTTCTAATCAGCTTCCCAGCGGAAGGCCCAAAGTCCTGCTGCAACGCTCGGAGGAGCACAAGCTTCAAGATCAAACCATTTAGCTCTTCCATGAATTAAATGCATATCATTTCCTTGTTTTCATTTCACAAAATAATGAAAGATATCTTGCAAATACCCTAAAGGTATTCTAGCAGTTCGTACAGAAAACATCAGCTCATACAAGTAGAAGTAACTGTACGATCTTCTAATAGAAATGGGGGCAGCTGAGGTGTCCTATATTTCTACCTGCATCCTGTACAATAAATAAATATTTTTTTTAAAAAGAAAAATAATAAGCACACAACAATTCAAGAGGATATAAGAACGAAAATGTGCAAAATCCAGCATAACTTCAAAAAAGTAAAAAAGTACAAAAAAAGAGCAGGTTTTGAACAAGGCAGTGTACTTCTACCTATGGAGTACCACTTCATGCACATGTCTGGAGAAGTCCTGTCTACAAAATAAACTTCCTTGCTTTGAGTTCACCTGCAGCAAGCAATTTATATGGCAGGAGGGAACATTTTGCTAGTGGGTTAAATTGATAAATTTCTGCCATTCAGTGGAGCTATTTCTCTCTTGGAGTGCAGTTTGGATAAAGTGTGATGGGCAGATGCTCACAGGGACAAACAAACAGATGGGGGAGAACAAAAAGGATCATTTTCAAAGGGCGTTTTTGTGGCCTAGCACACAGAACAGGTTTAATTTTGTCAACCATGGCCACGTCCTCTTCTCTGGGAACTGAACTTAACTGAAGACACCCATTTACCTGACCTAGGTAAATGTAGAAACGGCCAAAGCATTGCTAAAACAACTCCCCTCCTGTGTAAACTGCAGAGCAAAAAAATAAGAAAAAATAAAATCATAATTTCACTGTACGCTGTGGCTAGTGACAGTAAAATCCCATCATAGTATTTCCTTCCCCCTTAACAGAAACGGCAAAACTTAGCGACGCGAGCCGTGCCTAAAGCACATTCCCAGCCGTGACCGGGGACGCGTCACGGCACACGCTGCAGCGCCCGCGCCGCCCGTTTGCTCTTTTCCTCTCCACGACACGACACTGGGCACCCCTGTTTTCCCTTCTCCTGGCTTGGGGGCCAGGAGCTGCCTGCGGGGCCGGGTGCCGAGGGCACCTCGCAGCGCAGCCCCGGCCAACGGCAGCGAAGAGGCTGCCGGGAAAACTGGATGCAAACGTCCCGCCGGCCGCAACGCGCCCTCCTCGTGGGCACTGGATCCTGCGGCACCGGGGGGAGCCGGTCTTGCCCCATTTCCTCGCGGGTTCACCAGGTTTGACCCAGTTTCCTTACCATTACACTCATGGGAAGCAATTCCAAAAGAAATCTGCCTCTCTTGCATAGAGGTGATGCTGTTCCCCTAGGCAAGGATGCCACGCACCTACCCCGTTGACCATCCGCTATATAAAACGCAAAGGAAGTGCAGGAGTTCAGCTGTTTTTTTATGAAAAAAAGAAGAAAAAAAATACCTGCACACCCACAACAGTTGTTTGGTAGTTACATGGGCTTGAAGCGGGGATTAAATATCCTACTCCAGATTCACTATCTCTCATAATGATACCATTAACCTTTCCCTTCCTTTATAGGGCGCAGGTAAAACAAGCAGAGTCACTGAGCTTGTAAGAGCTAATGTTGCAGCACCAGAAGGCGGCAGGACTAAAATACAACACATTTTAGTGCATTTTAGGTGGACTGGGCAAGCATGATTTCCCTACAAGGCATCTTTAACTATATCTGTTACCCCTACACACTTGAATGGCTGCAAGTATTTTCCTCCTTAACTTCTCCCTTCTCCCACTTAATTGTATTTTAACAGTAAGTTTTCCCTTATACAGGGCGTCATTTAGAAAGAAAAAAAGGTTTTAAACACATATTCTCCCTTCTTGAAATAAAACGTTACAAAGCATTTACTGAATTTACATATTTTTTCCCTGTTTTCTTGATTTAATATAATCAAACATTTATTAAAGAAAAACCCACAAAACTTAAATTCAGGACATTTTATTATCGCAAAACAGAAAATTGCACACAGCTGATTTTTAGCAACTGTGATAGCAGATTTATTTGGATTAAAAAAAAAAATCAGTCGATTACACAAGTTAAGGATACCCGGCCCTATTTTAAGGGCACACTCTCAAACTGCCACACTGTACCCTGCCTGTGATTTGTAAGCTGACAGCAACTATCTCGTGAAGGGGACTAAATTATCTAGTACTCAGGAGTCTCTAGCCCCATCTTTAAAACAACCCATTTCTTTCTTGTTGTAATTTCTATAGGGGAAAAAAAAATAGGGTCATAGATTACTGGTTGAATCTAGTCGGATACTCGCTTTTTCACTGGAACATAAATAGATTATTAATTATCAGCTAAGGGTTTTTAGCTTTTAGTCCAGAGGCCGTTGAACAGAAATAACCCTGAACAACACCGAAGCGTGGCCGAGCACCATCCCCTTTTCCCCCTACCCAGCCCCGTCCTGTTAATATTCCCTGTTTTTATTTGCTAACGGCTGCACAGCGGCCCTCGCTGGACAGAGCTGCTGTTCAGGACGCAGGAGCGTTCATCACCCGCAGTGGAAGTTCACGCGGATCCGAATTACTTTGGCTGCAGAACGTTAGCATGTGAAGAAGCCTTGCACCTAGTCACTCATTTTCTAGAAAGCACGACGTGTTTTACACCCCATTTCTCACACCCCCCTCAACAGGCGCCTCTTTCCTTGACCCAAGGCAGGTTACGGCTGGGAGCAGAATTCACCCTTTCCACAGGGTGTTTTTCACCCATGTTTTGCAGCTATCCCAGCAGAACGCAGAGACCTACCCATACAGGTGCCTTACAGTTAATTAATAGAACAGGTCTGACGCCGTATTTTCAATTAAAAGCCACCATCCCCGTGGGCGGGAAGCGCTGCCGGGAGAGCTCAGCCTCCCCTAGGACCCAGCTACCGATGCGGCCGCTCGGCCGCAGGTGCGGCTACCACCACGCAGACACCGCAGCTAAAACCCAAGCAAACGGAGGGGGCTCCGGCGCGGCCGGGCCGTCCGGACGCCGTCTCCGCGCCGGGCAGGCTGGGTCCGCGCTGAGCACCCGCCCGGAGGCCCCGCGCGCCGCCCGCCCGGCCCGGCCCGTCCCCGCCGTCCCCTCCGTCGCTACCTGCGAGGCGGCCGCGCTCGGGCCGCGCCAGCGCCAGGAGCCTCCTCGCCTCGAAGCCGCGGGCGGCGGCGCCGGGTTCCCCCCGCCGCGGCGGCTCTGCCCCGGCCCCGGCCCCGGTGCCGATCCCGGCCGCGGCGGCGCTCAGGGCGCGCGGGGCGCTGCGCGGCGGCCCCGCGGGGCCCGGCGGCCCCGGGCACCTGCTGGCGGCGCGGCGGGGCGCGGCGGGGCAGCGGGCCCAGGCCCAGGGCGGCAGCGGCGGCGCCGCGCGGCGCAGCAGCGGCAGCAGCCAGGGCAGGCGCGGCGCGTAGCCCGCCATGGGGCGGCGGTGGCTGCGGCCGCGGCCGGTCCCGCTCCCGCCGCGCGGCGCTGCGGCGGCAGGAGGAGGCGCCTGGAGCCGCCGCCGCCGCCCATGGGCCGAGGGGCCGGGGCGGCCGCGGCCCGGACCCGCCTGGCCCCCGCTGATACGAGGCCTCCCCGCGCCGCCGGGCGGCCCCAGCGCCCCCTGCCGCCGCCGCGGGGCGACACCGACCCCGAAATGGCGCCCGGCGCCGCCTCGCCCGCCTCAGGGCAGCCCGTGTGGAAGCGCCGCGGACAGGGGCGCGCTTCAGCGGCCCCCCGTGACGGCGGCCCCCGCACGGAGGGCCGCGGGAGCCGCTCGCACAGCCGCGCGGGAGGGAAGGGGCGCGGGGCACCGCGCTGCCATTAACGGCTGATTGTCACTGCGGAGCGCCCGCTCCCCAGCGCCGGGGCAGCCCCCGCGCCCGGCAGGCCTCGGAGCGGGCGCATGCGCAGCGCAGAACGGGGGAACTCTTTTCGCGCTCCGCGCCGCGGGCAGCCGCCCCGCGGGGACGTTTGTGGCGCTCGCCGCCTGCCGCGAGCGAGGCGCGACCAATCGACGCCCGAGGCGGGGGGCGAGGCCGGCGGCGCGAGGGCGGGGCTGTGCCGAGGCGCCGGCCCCGCCCCCCGCCGCGGGCACCCCTGGCGGGGGGGAGGGGAAGGGCCGTGTGCAGCCAACGGCCGCGGCGCGGCGGGGAGCCGTTACTCGGCCCTCGCTCCCTTTCACAGCGTTTATTCTCTCCTCCCTTTATTTATTTATTTATTTATTTATTTTTGTTTTCCGTCGTACCTGTCTATATATAACCGTCTCCCTTGGGCGACGAGGAGGGAATGGGTCAAAATCCTTTTTTACAGAGTGTTTTGGGTTTTTTTTGCTTGCTGGGAATAGGGCTTTCTCAAAGGGAGGTAGTTTCTAGAGGAAAGTTATACGAAGAAGTTTATAAAAGGGGAAAAAACCCCTTTTTAAAAAATTTTATTTTTAATTGAAAGGGTGATTGATTTATCCTAGTTTGCCTGTAAGTGCCTCTAGGCTTTTAGACCCTTTGCTGCCAAGGAGGGGGCCGCTTGGACTGGCTGGCTGTTGCCGCTCTGGGGGAGACTGAGTGGATGGACCAGGGGATGGAGATGAGTTGGGGCCCTTGACCCAGAGCAGCGGCTGCTTCCTGGGAAAACGTGGGATGATCTTGATAAAAACGTGCAGGTAGGAACGTGCACCGTGCGCTCGTGATGTAGCAGTGCAGACCCATACGGCGCTGCGGGTACTGAGGCTCTCGCCAACTCCCACATTTCCTCGGGCTGCAGCAAAATGGCTCTTGGCGAACTCAAAGGCCACTTTTTTTCTCAGGGGTCTTTGGAGAAGCAATAAACAGTTACAGATGTAGAAGTAAAGAAAAAGAGCAAAAACAGCACAAAGCACCAAGTATTCCCCCTACATCATCCCTGACTAGGAAATTCGCCTAGCAAAATTGCGAAAAAATTTAGGTGCAGGAGACCTTTGTTTTGCTGCTCATTTTAGTCTTTCATTTTTGGGAGGAAAAAAAAAAGAAAAGAAAAAACCCACAAGAAACACAAAACTCACAGGGAAAAGAGTGCTTAAAATTCTGGCTATTCTTTTCTGGTTTGTTCACCACATGCAGACTGCTCCAATACTGCCTTAAGCAAAAAAGGCAAAAGCAACAGCCGTTCAGGACAGAAGCGTCCAGCTGAGCTGCTCCCTAGCACCAAAACGAGCAAGAGCGGTGCCAACATGCCTCTGCGGGCACTGGTAAGTGGCTGAAGACGTGGCATATTAGGCCAAAACATTAGGAAGCCGCGGGTGCACCCAGAGTTGGGGTGCAGATGTTGGGGTGCTTCCCCAGTAAGCCAGTACTTCCGAGCTGGTTATTTTCTGCTTTTAGACGATGTGCAGCCCGGAAAGGGTTCACGCTTGTTCTAAAGGACAAACTTCATGAGTTTCGTGAGTTTTGCTGGGCTTTTCTGGGTGCTGGGTAAGTGGTCACCCTCTCTAGGCAGTCAGCACTGGTTTGCCTGGGGTTTTCCTATGGGGCAACCCCAGTTCCCTTTACCAGCGCAGTGAGCACGTTGCTGTTTCTATGCTTGTTTTCTCAATTCTTCCCCTTCTCAGAAAGTGTGGAGTTTCACTAGTGATTGCAAAGCCAAGTACTGTGCCGGCCTAAGGCAGCAACGAGCAGGAGCGCAGCAAATATGGAGCAAACACCCTTCTACTCACGTTGCACAAGTGGTGCAATGAGAGATCAATCTTCGCCTTTCTCCACTCGTCAGAAATTGGAGAGAACTGGTTCTTTCCACCTGCAACAACTGCCTTTGCCTGTTTTTTATTCCCCCCTGCCTCCATAAAGACCTTTGCTTTCCAGGGTGCACAGGTACTGTGCCTGCTTGCAGACACCCTGGCACTGGTTTCAGCAGGACTCATTTGTTATCCAGGCGCCGACTTGCCCACAGTGTCCACCTACCTTCCCTCTACCCATCGCTTTCAGAGACTTCCTGGGACTCCACGCAGGACCTATCCTTGGGATGCTGCTCTTGTAGCACCTGCCACCATAGGCTTCAGACTGAACCACTGCACACTTGGTGTAGCACTTTCTGTTTCTGGACAACCTGCTTGCTTAACTGTAGAGGAGGAAGGGGAGTAGGACCTGGTGCCTCCCAAATTAGGGGTGGGGGGGCTCAGAGCATGGAGGCTCCCCCCAAGGATGAGTATCCTCCTCAAATACATATATGTATTTGTGATATGTATATTTATTGTTGTTATAAAGCTTGTCACAGTGAGAGGATTGTGATCATTGACAAACCAGAGAAAAGTTAGGCAAAGAGGAGACAATTTCAGCGTAAACAACTGAGCTGCAAAGATCTGAACTAGGTAAGAAAGCAAGCCTGCTGATAAGAGGAAGGCACAGCTAGGGACAGCGTGTCTCCCCTTGCCTGCTTCTGATCCTCAGCTGAATGCACACGATCCCTTCTCTGGTTTGAAATCAGAGCACGTTTTGTGGTTGTAAGTTGCACCTATGATATTGAGAAACAGCTTCCACAGCTGCCTTACTCCAGAATTTCACAGCCCTGGGAGAGCAGTTCTGCAGGATGGCACACATAATGGCTAATGTGTCGTCCCAGGTTGCGCCCTTAGACAGAATATAGCAAATACGGTATTTTCTGTATAACTGCTGCCTGAATTCTATTATATAACAATGATCAGGGAATAGAAAGCAGGTGCATATGTTTAAAACTGTAAAAAAAAAAAAAAAAACTCTGCTTGCTACAGATTTCACAGTATTCTGCCCTTGAAACACTGCAACTTGGCGAGCTTGTTATTTCAGTCGGCTTTGGCCCCTATCCAATACCTTAAAAAAAAGTCATAGCTAACGTGCAGCATGATGGGACATAGTCCTTGGCCAGGGACATTCAGGCAGTTAATTTAACTGTCACAGCATCTTGTAATGGTTCAGTTTTAGACCCTGGCTCACCACGAGCAACTAGACACCACTCACAGCGAAGGCCATTTCAGGGCTTTGAAGAAGCTCCTGTGTCGGGAGGACTAACAGCCAGTAACTGTTGCAACACGGTTGGCAGAACCGAGTGAAGCCCTGTTTACTTATCTGTGAAAATCCTAGGGATCTGTTAATGGAAGAATTATTTCTGGAAAATATTCTTAAAGACATTGGTAAGAAAAAAAAGCAATTTAACAAGGGAAGCCGCCTGAGGAGGAATATGATGAAATTAACCGTGAGCTTAATTTAGATTGCACGATGTGGCAATATGCTAACCAGGGGGTGATAGTGTCAAAAGCAGGGCAACTGTGACCTTGCAATACACTCTGTGTGTGTTGGAGCAAATACCGTTCTCTTTCATGAGGCTGTCCAGCAATTTGGTCCATATTCCAAGCACTAGTATTATTCCAGGCATCGTGTTGCAGCCTGGACTCCATGACATCTTTTCAGCGGGTGTTCCACTCTTCATTGCCTTTATTAATTCAGGATCTTAGAGCACAGAATGAAACAGTTGCATGGATTTGATGGATGTTAACAATGGAAATTTTATACTTTCCCCTTCCCCACCCAAATCAAGGTACAGAACTTCTTGCTGCAGAAAGTTGTGGAAGCTCAAAGGTATATAATACACTGTTAGAGACTGCCGCCTCAATTCTGCCAGACTTGAGGTATTTCTTCCTCCCACTCCTATTGTTTCCCCAATACCGCCTTGAAATTCAGGCTGTCAATTAGTTGCAGGCATTTCTTGTAGTCGAGATTGTTCCCTGGCTTCCTGCCTCCAAACATTTACATTCCATGAGCGCCAAGCACTCTCCAAACAATACATAAAAGATGATGGCTTCTAAGTCCCTCATTAATGATAACATATTTCAGTCCCTCAGAAATGACATTTACATCTTTTTAGTTTACATACATAAAACATGATTTGTTTCCAAAGAGTCTTTCTTATTTTATATCTTTTTTTTTTAGGCAAAATACTTTGGAATACACCAAATTAATAAAAACAAACAAACTGCATTGTAAAAGTGAGGATGTTAAAGGAAGCTTTGTTAGCTTCCCATCCCACCTGCTTTGTGTTTGCTTGCTTGCTTGCTTCTGTTTTTTGTTTTTAAATTTATTTTGGGACCAAAAATCCAACTACTCCAAAAGTAGGCCCTGTTCTGTCTGTAAGGCAACAAACAGCAAATGAGCTCCAGGGAGCCGACTCCTTCATAGGCATCGGCAGAGGCGCAGAGCAGAGCTCTTCGGCACCTTGTTAAGGTGCAAGAGCACTCTTCTCAGCACGAAATGTTGGACTCGATCTCCAGAATCTGGCAAAAACACTCCAAATACAACCTCAAAGCTCACTGTGGGGCCGAAGTTACAGCGCTGTGAGTGCGGCGAGCAGTGTCAGCTCGTTAGAGCTGAAGGAGCAAAGCTCCCCGGGGAGGTTTTCTAGCGTGCGCAGCACGGACCATCAGCAGTGCAACCGCCTCCATTCTGTTCTCTCAACATGTCCGATCCTGGGCTGGCATTGCAGAGCTACCTCCCATTTCCATATCCAGCTGCCAGAAGATGGGAAGTGCCAGGCAGCTCCGATGTGCACAGGGATTGCTGATACTCCTAGGTGGTTACTCCTCTCAGAAAGGTCAAACACCTTTCTGAGAAAACATTCTGGCAAATTACCAAGCTTAGTGGGCAAAAAAGAGAGGCACTTGGGAGCTGTCCTCTAAACTCTTGGGTTACGTGGATGTTCTCAAGGGGATTCTCTTGGGGAAGTCCGGAAAGCTTGAGAGAAGCTGAAAGGGAAACAAAAAACACAAGGATTGTGTCTTTGCTCAAAGGAGGAGTTTTAAAACCACATTTTTTTTTTTTAAATAAGCTGTAGAGCTTAGCCACAAACTAAAAGTAATACAGCTCTGCAGAGCAAGATCTTCTGGCATGCAGGGCCAACCCTGAGCGCACCTGCTTCTTCGCTTCCATTTCAGCTGATCCACAAAGTTGTATCAATACCTGGCTCCATGACCGGCCATGTCAGTTGGGAAGTGAGCGGCAGGGGACAGGAGAACAGCATGCGCCAAGGGAGCAGGACCACCCCAGTCACCTCCTCAGCTTCGAGCAGCATAGCAGAAACATGATCCTGCTCCTGCAAGTCACAGCAAGTTTCCCAGAAAGGGACCAAACCACTTTTTTTTTTTTTCCTTCTTTTCTTTTTTAAACTAAATGCTTTAATAGAAAATAAAATACAAAATAACTCTTTCCAGAAAGCAGAAATATTTAATCTCTCCAAGTGACAAATCAGAACGTGCTTTCTACTCTGATCCAGGTTTTATATGCTGATGATTTATTTCACAAAGTGTCCATGAAACTCATATTGCAACATTCTGAGAAAAAAAAATCCAACACTGGCAAAGCTGCCTCTGTGCTCTGTGTACGCACAATAATTTAGTAATACTACTTTTTCCCATGTCACTTCGTGCCTCTCGCTCCCTGTCTCCCTCCCCAGCTGCCAATTCCCATTTATGGAAATATCCCTGCGATGCACCGTGGTGGACCGGCATGCCCTGTTCCCACTAGGAGTCCGCATGTAGCCTGTTCACTTCCACCAGGTCTTCCTTTGGCCAAGGCAAGTTGATGATTGGCCTTTAAGCTACCATTCCACCTCCTACTCAAGACATCCTCTCCTCTGCAAAACACAGTGCAAACAGATTGAGAGAGTTCCCTAATTTCTGGACCATAAATACAAGTATCACAGCTAGTACCAAAAACTGAACCAAAGCAGAGATGAGTCCCAAGTGAGGTCGGATTCCCATTTTCCTTACTAAAAAGAAAGACTGTATTTTTTTTATTTAAGTAGTCCAAAACATTGCAGAAGTGCTATAGGGAGCTGTAATTCTTCGGATCACTATTCGCTGTAGAAAATACATAATTTTCTCTTAATATAAGGGTCTTAAAACACTGGTCCTCTGTAATACCAAGAAAAACAGAAGAAAACAAACATTGGGCCAGTAGTTGTACACACGCTCAAGCCTCAGTTAGCAGTAGGCAGGATGCGCCCATCAATCAATGCAGGATATTTAAGTGCAGGTCATCAACTTATCTCAATGGCAGTTTCACTTGTCTGGACCAGACTTTTGGTTTTCCCAAACTACTGGTCAGCAGAATTTCCTCTCCTTTTCTCCATCCCTACCAGTACAAGGTTAGAACATATATATGTATTTTTCTCACTCCATTCCACAGCATGGGCCATTTTGTGGGCAAGACATTTTAAAGCATTTATGTTACTCTGAACGTGTCTTTCACTGGGACAGAGGAAGAAGAGTGTTTCACAGTCAGTAATTTAATTTCAGCTTGTAATGGACTCTGGCATTCAATACACCCACCCACATCCCAAAGGAAAAAAAAATTAATGTTCCTGATTTTCTTGTGCAATTCCAGTCACTAGAAGAAGATTACAGGCCATAAATTGTACGCTCAGTACATTATTCATCTGCCCGGTGTACACACCGACCAGCTCACTGGAAGACCCATCTGCAGGGGCGTTGCAGTAACTGTTCCGAATGTCCCAGACCCGGACAGAATTATCCATAGAGGCTGAAGCAATCAAACTACTGTCGGGGCTAAAAGTAAGGCTGGTTATGTTGTCCGTGTGCCCCCTCAGTTCCTTGTAGAGGGTTCCCGAAGCCAAGTCCCACAGCTTCAGCCGCTGGTCTTCCCCCGCCGACGCCAGGTACTTCCCGTTGGGGGAGAAGGCGAGTGCGAGCACGGGCCCGCGGTGACCCGTGAAGAGACGCACCGAGTGGCCCTGCTGGGTGCTCCACAGGCGCACGGTTTTGTCCGTGGAGCCCGTCGCCAAGTAGTTGGAGTTGGGGTGGAACTTGACGCAGTCCACGTCCGCCAAGTGGCCCGCGTATATGCGCAGCGGGTACGTCCGATCGAACGACCAGAGCCTCGCGGTGCGGTCATGGGAGCCGCTGGCAAAGTACAGGCTGCACGGACTGATGTCCAGGTCCCAGACGGGGTAGGCATGGCCTTGGTACAACACAGTGTTTGTAAAACTTCCGAGGTCCCAGTACCTGATGGACATGTCCTCCGAGCAGGATAAGAGCCCTGAGCTGTCTGAAAGGAACCTGGTGCTGTACACAGGTCCACAGTGGCCTCTCAGGATCTTCATTTCGGTGCCTACGCTGTCATCCTCTTCCTCCTGGCCGGGGTGGGTGGGGAGAGCAAAGGGAGAAAAAAAAGAGATGAGAAAAGCGCGTTTAATCTCTCATTTACCTCTTCAGCAAATACAGGGAACGCCACGAGGAGAACGGACAGGGCATTAGCACAGAAGGAATTATTCTAGAGATGGCACATTCGGTGCAACACGGGCACAGAGATTTGTTAGTGCATTTGTACATCTGGGACGATGCTGAAAGAGACATGGGGACAAGACCTTTACAAAGGCTTGATCTTTGTTTTGTGTAGCCTTGTGCCTGCTCCAGGATACACCTCGATCAGATACTCCATGCAAATATGAAGAAAGGAATATTTTATGATATTTTTCCAAATATCTTTTGCTTCAAAACACTTGCTAAATACATCTGCTTATTCCCAGTCCACTCTCTACTATGCTTTTGGCAGAGATGTTGAGAGTGATTTTGGCATCTGCTCTTTTGGTGTGATCGTTATTGGAAATGAATCTCACAGCAGAGAAAAGGCAGCCCAGATGTCTTTAAGCAAAAGGCAGGAGGTGCGGAGCTGTTTGCTGGACATTCTTAGTCCCACACGTGCAAAGAGACTTAGTGAGGCTGCAATATCTTTCTCTCCATACAAACTCCACCAGGAGTTTTAAGAGCTTTTTCACATCTCCACCCTTCAGAAGAACTTATGAAGCTTATTTAGGTCAAACGATCTATTTTGAGGAAGGAGAAGATGAATAATCACAAAAAAGGATGGCATTGGAAACCTTATTTTTTTCCCTGTAATTCTCCAATTCAAACAACAGAACACACAAACATGAAAGCCTTAAAACATTGGTTACGGCAGCGAGCTGTGCCAAAGGGATTTGGGAGCTTTACCCCCTTTCTCAGGGGACAGATCTGCAGCAGGTCTCAGCCCCAAGGAGCGTCCTTGCCCGGCAGGCCGAGGCCTCACGGCGGGAGCACGCGAGGCCTGGGCAGCGTCCGCACGGTGGCTGGAGGCGACCAGGGCTCCAGGGCTGCCCTGCAGACACTTCCAGCAGCATCGAGCCGCTAACGTCCACCCGAGGACACAGCCAGCTCAGCACAGGGCCCCTCCGTGCGGGAGCAGCCCCGTGAGCTCTCGCCAGCGCAGCCCGTCCCGCTTCCCGCAGAGCGGCCACGGCCGCGCCGCAGCCACCGCCTCCCCGCAGCCACCGCCTCGGCTTCCTGCCGCCGCGGGGCTCTCCAACCTCCCTCCGAGGGGGCCACCGAGGAGTTTGCGGTTGCCCTCCTCCATGCCAGCTGCCTCCACAGGGACGAGCCGCGCGCAGCAGCGCTGCTTCCCTCCAGAGCAGCCAGCGCCCGTGGGATTTACGGAGCGGCTCGGAGCCAGCGCCGGCTCCAGCGCGGAGGGGAGGCACAGGAAGCAGCAGGCTCCAGCTTGCAAAGCCCATTCTCATTCTAATGCCCTTCTCTGCCTCGGAGAGAGCCCTGCCTGCTGCAGCCCGCGGCGTCTCTAGCCTCTGCCGCCACATCAAAGCAGAGCGGCCGATACCTGCAGCACTTCACACTGCCTAGTTACAACCACAACTCCTGACCAGTCATCAGCGGAAGCCCACTCAAGAGCTCTATGTTTTACCATAATTTTAGTGAATTCTGCAAGTCCAGGTAATTGGTGTCGCACCTTCGAACCCACGCAGGACTCCCTGGGTGGTCTGCAAGCAGCTCTTCCGTCTCCTTTACAGCTTATTTCAAAAAGCCAGGGGAAGCAGTAAACCCACACTCCTGCAGGGTTCACGGGTAGCAATCTTACCGCTGACTTCTGCCTGACACCCGTTTAGCGTTCACAGCTGCCATGGG
The DNA here is from genome assembly GCF_059628265.1 of Tinamus guttatus. Taxonomy (NCBI): domain Eukaryota; kingdom Metazoa; phylum Chordata; class Aves; order Tinamiformes; family Tinamidae; genus Tinamus; species Tinamus guttatus. The sequence continues at coordinate 2,423,686 of NW_028289135.1, read as the reverse complement.
GGCTCACTGAAAACAGTGTAGCTATAACGCTTCGCAGTCACTAAGTTTTTCCATCTCCTTCCTACCCAGGTCAGTCTGCTGACCAGCTTAACAAGGCAGCTGGAAACACAGCCACTAAATCACTGCCTCGCGGAATCAAGCTCCATTTCTTTGGCAGATCAAGCACAACTTTCCCTGTATCCCTCAGCTACTACATAGTAGGTGAGCAGCTACAGAAAGTCTGCAGCTACAAAAAGTTTGCAACCTGTGCTATAAATCAGCAAGGAAGAACACTCTTCATAGTATTTTTTTTTCCAACGTACCTATTCCAGACACTGAACACATTTCTTGGATGTAATATCCCACCAAGGGCTGCCAAGATATCCACCAACCGCTTCTGAAGTGGCTGCTACTCCACGTTAGCAAGAACAGTTCACAGATGCTTGGAACGTACCAGAAATCAAATTATGCAATCCTATTTTAATCAAAACCGACACATACTCATCGCTGCCCTTCATTATTCGCACTACCCATTTTGAAAAGCAGCAGCATGAGAACAGATATTAAGGAACGGTAGATAACTGGAAAAATGACCAACGCTACTGAAATGGGCTAAAAAGCTAAAAAAAAAAAAAAAAAAGAAAAAGAGGAAATTCTTCCTGAGCAACAGCAAGACTCCAAAAGAGCATATTACTAAGAAGCCCAAAGGAAAATGAAATTATTTCAGCTTTTTTGTTACAAAGGACACCTTCCAATTGTGATACCAGTGGGCAGAATGTTCAACTTCCCAGCTTTAAATAACTTTAGTTAAATTAGTGGGTTCTGCAGGACAGTCACCTGGATCTAAGGAACTGTACTGCTGATGTGTTTAACCTTCTGGGCAGCAAACACTTAATTGCCAAAAAAGATATATATATAAATATATAATATAAATATGTATATATTATATATATCTTGATGTCTCCTGTACTGTATATTACTTATGAAAACCAGGAAACCATGTAGGTGTTTGAGCTTCTAATGGAAGAGATGTCAAAGGAATGAAGTGCTAATGGCTTGTTATGGGGATGCTTTCCAGTGCAAGAGCAAGCACACCTGACAGCAACAAAAGAAGCAATATTAATTCCAGGAGGAACTCTTCTCCCACGAAGCAGTAATTTTCACTTTTATGCTCCCCTGAACCAGCTTGTTTTAGTAGTGTGGGAATGCTGTCACAGAAATGTCTTTTTTTTTTAAATGATAGAAGTTCTTCACTCATCTTTTTCCCAGCCCAGAACAGAAAGATGGTCCAAAATTGATGTCTCCCTACACCTGTCCACCAAGCATCAGCCTTACAAGGATAAGCGAGCCTCAAAAAACCACCCCCACACCAGGAAGGTGAAGAAAGGTTTCTTTCTCCACTAGCAGAAGTTCCCCTGAGCGCCTGTAGTGCTATTAAGATGTCAGAAGAGCCATGCCCACACCTTCTAGCAGATAAAGACGTGCGGGGGTGGATGCCAGGGCTCTTTTTGGCAGGACATTTCTTACTGCCTCTTCCAGAATTCCCCTCCCAGCTGCCACCCCCAGCATCGCCCTTGCTGGCCACCACAGGCAGTGTTTTAAAAGCAGAGCTGAACGGGGCCACATCTGAGTCTCTGCGCAACTTAAAGGCTGCCCCTCTAACGAGCTCAAGGCCACCACTTTCTGCTGTTGGTTTATGCAGTACCAGCGACGTGCGCAGCAGCGTTGCAGAGACAAACATTAAGGCCATCCACACAGCTGCAAAGCTGCATTTTACACTAGGCCTTAAGTAAGGGAGACTCTAAAGCTTCTGTGAGCTGCAGCTGCAGAAGAAACGGAGCGACCTGACCCCAGCATGGTGGGGCTGTCCTGTCTCCACGGAGGGAGACACTCAAGTGCACTGGGGCAGCACACTGAACAACACTCACCAAAACCACCAGCAGCGGCAGAGCTCGACCTTGCTGAGCTCTGGGTCCTCCGTAGCATGCTTGCCCAGTCTCAGCCTCCTTTATGTGCAGGCGTGTGCACGCTCACACGCGTCGGAAAAGTTAATAAACCTAAGAGCACAATCTTGGTGCCTCCTCTGAAAGAAAAGCTCTGAAACTACCACTCTTAGGCTTTTATAAGTTTATAAACTGAATGAGCTATTTGCTCTCAGTGAATCAGAAACCCAGCCAAAGACTAATTATGCAAGGCATTATTTAAATATAGTACTGCACCAAAACCAATTACGCAATACTGAAATCAAACAAAATAAACCCTAAAAATGGAGAAACGCTACAGAAACCGCTGAGTTATTTCACAGACCATGCTGAAGTAATGCCCAAGCACATAAGAATTTTTGTTCTTTGTCAAAGTTCCCATTAAGTTTATTTCTGTTGATAGCTGCTAACCGTATTCCAGTGACTCCTGGAAACACAGCTCCTGTTTGCATTGACCTGTGTCACTGACAGCTGCAGCCCAGCCAGGGCGCTCGCTTGGTGTCTCTGTGCATTTGTGGCTTTCATCCCAGCGCCTCCCAAGCACTTACTGCTCTGCTTCTAGCTGGGACCTCTTGGGTGCCTGTGTATTTTCACCAAAGGGCCCCCAAATTCTTGAATTTACTTCCTTTTTAGTCCATAGTCTTTCATTTGCATTCAGGACATGTAACCAACACTGTCTTCATGCTCGTATAGCCCCCAACTCAACCTTGAACTCTTTATCAGATCATGATTTGTTTTATTAGTAGTAAAGTTGTTCAGAGCAACAATGATTTTCATCTGTGGGGTCTTCTAACAGTTTTTATTTTTAGATCTGCACATAAATACTGCAGGATTCACAAAATACTAAATAATCAACAAGTATGCAAGCTTCCGTGACTGTTTCATAACACACGTAAGATAAACAAACACAGGCCAAAAAACGAACACACACTGCTGATAACCTGGCAAGTTTTTACTCCTCTATAGTGAGGCCAGGAGAGGTGACCTACGGATTTTCCAGACCATGGAAATTCTCCTCTGTTCAAGGTTATTCACATTTGATTTCCATGGCAGACAATCCATAGGCACATATCCTACGGACTCCTGCAACTTGTAACGAAAACTGCCGATGGCTCCATCCTGGGCCAGCGCGAGCCGCTTTGCTGTTCGCTGTCCAGCTGAGCCAAGCCAGGACGCAGCGAGCACGCAGCCGTGCTGCTCTGCCTGCACACGCTGCCTCTGCCTCCCAAACCAGCACCGCAGCGCCTGGCCCCAGGTCAGCGCATGCAGCCACCGCTCCGCACGCCCCCGCAACACGCAGAACCCGGCTACAAGATCTTCCTTACGACAAGGAAACAAAACGGTGGAAAAGGGGATGTTTCTCCCGCAAACTTCTTACCACAAGAACAAAAGAGGCCGTTTTCCAGCGAGCAGCAATTAAACAAAGCCAGAGTCACAGCTGCTGATCTCTGAGCAGATAGAGGAGGCTACGTGGGCAGCTGTGGTGAGAGGGCAGGAAGGGCGGGCGAGGAGATGCTCTCCAGCCCCAAGGAGATGCTCTCGGCCCCGTGTGAACGCGCACACATCTTCGCCTCCCTCCATTCCACCAGAGCGGGAAGCCTCTGAGGTTTCTGCAGTGCAGATTCCTTAACAGTTTCACGTATTTTTTCCATACTAAAGCCCTCACCTCTGGTTAGGGTGACTCCTTAAATACAGGCTTGCACTTAGGCAACCCTTCTTCTTCCTGAGACCTCACACCCACCTCCTTTGGCTCTCTTTCCTTACTCTGTCCTTATTCTTCTTCCTGCTTTGGCCTCCTCCTCTTCCATCTCTGACAGACGGCTCTGAGCCAATTGCCTTCTAGTTTTTGTTCACCATAGTGTGTTTTTATCACCCAGGTCCTCGTTTCCTCCCTCCTTCTCCTGAAGGCTTCATGCTCTTTCTAGGAGGGAGCTGCCTCTCCAGCGAACCGCTGCATATCCGCCTGTGCGCTAGGATCTGCTCCAAGAACAGCTAGAGAAAGGTGAAAAGCGGCTAGGACTAGCGAACTCTTGCCTGATCTCAAGGTCACTGGACCTCAGTGCAGCATTTACAACCACTGCTAGAGAAAACAAGGATGAGAACAGGCTATAAAATTTGTGCCAAGGTGGACAGGTTGGGAGCAGCCTCGTGAACCCCCACGACACTAACAGACATTGGACAATGCCAAAATACCTCAAGGTTTCTCCTTGAGGGAGAAGGGGGAAGGAGGTGAGGGGGAAAGAGAGGATATCCAGACCTCGTCATCCAGGATGTCGCAAGCCAGGCGGATGCGGGACACGTCAACAAGATGGGGCTCGGCTTTCAGCTTGCTGGAACGGAGGCTCCACAGCTTCACGCAGGAGTTGTCAAAGCCGGCAGCAAGCAGCTTGCTGTTGGGCGAGATCTCCGCCGTGTTCAGCAGCTGCTCGGTGTTGTAGAAGGCATAGAAACAGATGGTGGTGAGGGAAGGGGGCCCGTCCTTGACGCGCTTGATGCTGTCCTGCAGCAGCTCGAGGGCCGCCTCGTTCTGCAGGATGGCGGCCGGCACGTCGCCGGGCTCCAGGCCGTTGCTGTCGCCGCGCGAGGAGCTCCCGCCGGCGTAGAGCTGGTAGTCGGTCCTCTTGGCGGGCTGCACGTCCAGGTGGATGTGCAGGGTCAGCACTTTGCACAGCGCGTTGTTGTTGTCACTTTGGAGGTAGCGAAGAAGGTAGTTGTAGCTGTCCTCTTGAAGGCGGATGACGTACTTGTTGTCCAGAAAAGCTCGGAGCTTCAGGTTGGACAGGATATCTTGGATCGTCATGGTGGTCTGCAGCTGCTCGATGATATCCTTCTGGCTGGCGTTCTGCAGGAACATGCCATGGAAGCGGCTGTAAAAACTGTCCACTGTGCTTTTTAGGCCATTCTGGACCATGTTCAGATGGAGGTAGACAAAGAGGGGATACAGAAGAGGCATCACTTCATGGCTGTGCTGAGAATCTGAATCTACATTTAAAAAAAGAAAAAAAAAACAACGGCAATGAATATTAGATGATTTCTCAATCCACTTTCTACTTGGAATAAAACAGAGCAAGGACAATTACTGTGAAAAACACTCGACAGCAGCACAGGAGGGCAAGTCCCTGGGGACTTTTGCTGGTGCATATAAATGAATCCTCGTTGCCACATAAAGGGGACACGCAGTATCTATTACAGATTTGAACTGAGATTTTCCAAGGCAGTAAGGCATACTGCCAGAATAAAAAGGGACAGATTTCAAAAATCTTTTCAGGTGCATTCAGGTATTAAAATACTACCACAAACACTAGATGAGACAGACATCTTTCTCTTAAATATTTAGGATGATTAAAAAAAACCCCTCAGCACTCATTTTATTGCAATAAATGGTCTCTAAAATTTATTACATTAAAAACTGTATTTAAGAATCACTTATAAGCCAAAATTATTTACAGAGGTTATTTGGGCCTTAACTTTGGTGGCTTTTTCTCAGCTTCAATAAAATTTGTATTCAGTGCCTTTATATGCATGGAATTGACTACTCCCTGGAGGAAAGGAAGCTACAAACAGTCCTGAAATCGCGCTGTGATCTGCTGTGCTCCTGTTTTATTTCTGTGCCGGTGCTCTCGCCCTCTCTCCCCGTGTCAAGGCAAATCCCAGCAGCAATTCCGAGCACACGGCATAAGGGGCTCCCGCCTGGGCTCTGCTGGGACTGATCCGTGCAAGCCAGGCAGCTTCCTGGGGCTGCTTCCCTCTGGCGCTCTTTTCCCTGTTATGTTGGTGTGTGCACCAGGAACGATGTCCCTCCAGAAATGCAACGAGGGAGAGGGCCTCACCTTGCAGAGCGAGGAGAGGGAAGGGATGGCAGAGATGGGAATGGAAAAAGGGGTTCCCAAGAATATATGGGAAGTAGGTAATGGATTGGAGCTGGGTTTGTTAAACCTGAAGACAACCAAAGCGGGCGGGAGGTTAAACTACATAATGGGATGTTATAGAAGAAACAGATCCCGTCTCTTCTGGGGGATGCACAGGGAAAGGACTAAAGGCAAGCTGCAGCTAGGGAAATGCTCCCCACTTGTTCATCCCTGCTGAAACCCAGAGCTACAGGAGAATCTCCATGATTTTTAATTTTCAAAACCTGGCCCTGAGCAACCTGATCCAACTTTGAAGTTGGCCTTGCTTTGAGCAGGAGACTGAACTAGAGACTTCTAGAAAAATCCTAAATTATTCAATGAGTTTAGCCCATTGCCCATTCTTCAGTGCTCCCATAGGCTGACATCATAAAAAGTGTCTCCTGGCTGGCTAGGAAGTTACATACATGAACTGCTTGTGTTTCTGCAACAGAATAGGAAATCAACACTGAACACAAGTGGCAAAGAAATTAAAACGGTTTACATTAATGCTTCAAAAGATTGCTAGCATGACACCTACAGGTCTGGAGCAGTGGAATGCTAATAAACCTTATGCAGCACTTTCCATATTGGTATTCAAGCCACTGAAGAGGATAGTTCTGTTTCTCAAAACACTACTAAGCCATAAACACTACTAAACTCACCTTCCAACTCTGCAATGCAGTAGTATTAAACTGCTCTAGATGGCAAGGCTAAGACTTAACTATTTTCTCCCTCCCTCTCCTTTCTAACACTGTCAAGAATATTAGTGTTAGGATTATACACACCAGGAACAAATTCCTACACTGGACAAACACAGACATGCCCAAAGGTGGAAAGAAGGTACTGCCATTTCCTGTGCTGTTACCCTCTAAGTGTGATCTGCTTTCTCTTCCTCACCTTTGGGACTAGTAGTAAATATAAGGCCACTTACAACTGGGCAATTCTTTTAAGCTAGTAGAGATAAACCTATGGGAAACAAATTCTTCTGTAAAAAGGCTTGACCATCAGAAAAATAAGGCAGTTAACATAATTCACAAACCTAAACTGAAAGACAGCAGGGAACTACACTGATTCCCAAGTTAACTGCTGTATCAGAAAAAGATAAATAATTCTTTCTAACTGAAGTAAATGAAACTTCATAGCTAGAAATCAAAAGATTCAGTTGAAAAAGTTTTATTATAGAATCCTTATTCTTTGTTCAGCTACTTCCCTCTGTCTTTCTGCTACTTACCTGTGAGAAAATTGCGTAATCGCCCAAATTGTACTTCATATTGCTGAGGCTCTGCCAGGCAGGGGGCTGCAGACACAACGTTGGCACAACCAGATTCAGATTGGACTGTGGAGAGAGGAAAAAAATATTAAGGCGTTCTTGCATGCATGTCTGCAAACACCAGATTCTCATAAAATCCAGAGCAATGCAGCTACCAAGACGACATTTAATCTTCCTATTTGTCTGGAAAGGACACCGTCTGAAGCATCTAAGTAGGGCATTCCTTAAATCCAAAATGTCACACCACGGATCATGAACCAAGAACTATATTGGAAGATTTTTTAAAAAGTTCAGGAACTCACCAGCTCACCCCAGAACACACCACGAGGCTTTCAGAGAGGGCTGTGCGTGCCCCAGAAACACCGGGGGCAACACTGCGACAAGCCCCTTCAGTGCGTTAAAAGGCAATTGACAGTTTTACAACGTGGCACTGGGGAAGATGAGCTGCAGCTCTCCTCAAACAACGTTTCCCTTCAGCTGGAGCCAGCACAGACCATAGTGCACTCACAGGCAACAGCAGGTCTGCAGGGACCCCACCACACAGCCCCGATCCCCCGTGCCCAGCGATGGATATCGATCATCGCCGACTCCCTTTACGATTGCGGTGGAAAAACAAAACAAAACACTATAGCAAATACTTGCTGTTTTTTAATCAAAATGTGCCCTGCTGCGGGGAATTTTTAGGTTGAAGAACAGCTGGTCCATACACTGGCATTACCTTTTTATGGCCTAAACGATGCAAAAAAGAGAGTATCTTGCAGTTGGGGGTTAAAGATCCTCTAACGGTTACCAGAGACAGTATCAAAAGGATTTTCAAACAGTGAGTGTTATCTCGGCAAAGGCAGTTCTGAAACACTCGAGAAGGGAATGAGCTCTTCTTCCTGGAGCCAAACCTGGGCTCTTGCACCAGCCCCTCGGATCCCAACGAGGGCTGAGAGCTGATTTACAGGCAGCCACCGATGCCTCGGAGCATGTGGAAATGCTGGTGATTAAGACCATAAGGAACAAAACCCACACTTCTAAATTCTGACTCGTGTGTTAAATAAACCTTGTGCTCCTCTGAGAAGAGCAGGACAAGGCAAGCAGTTTCGCTCGTCTTCCTTTTACTTCTTTGTCTGCACTTCATAGCTATTCTACAAAAAGTACTTTCAATATTCCTGCTTTCCGCTCCCACAACTTCTCTCCCCATCCTCCTCGCCCTTAACCACGCTCTCCTTTTCTTTCCAGCCCCGACCGCTCGCCTTTCGCTCCCGCGCACGGCTCGCACAGGGAGGCAGAGCTCCGGCAGCCCTGCGAGTCCCGCGCCACAGCCCCGCGCCAGAGCCCCGCGCCAGAGCCCCCGCGCCAGCATCGCATTTTCACACGCCCCAGGGGGACGGGGCAGCCTCCTCCCGCCCACCTCCGTGCTCCGGATTCGGGAGCGCAGAGCCCAGGGCACACGCGCAGCCTCGCACGGCGCAGGGCCATCCCGCTGGAGCGGCCGGGACAGTCGCTCTCCAAGGAGAGCCGAGTCCAGCTGCAGAACCAGGGCTGGGCTGCTCTGTTCCCCTGGGGACACCCACGCAGACCCCGGCGCCCGGCCCCGGCTGCTTGGAAACAAACACACACAACCTGCTGGAAGGTGCAGACAGGCTGCGCTTGCTGCAGCCTGCCTCAAAGCCGGGGGCGACTGCCGGCTCGAGGTTTTCACTAAGGCTCAGGGCATTTTTTAATATTTCTCTGAAGCAATCTACTGGTATTACCCAACGCCTATAAATTCAAGCATCTGTGCTACTATTTGGGCTTAGAATTTAACAGAGTCAAGGCTCAGTATCAAAAAGCAAACTTGGCACGCACACAAAGCAGTTCGAAAGCAGCCAGCAGTGGTTTTCGGCACCATCCACACTGCTCGTCCACCCAGCAGAGGCCACCAGAAAATGCCAGCGCCAAGGCCGCCCCTTACGCTGCACACCAGGTTTACACCCAGGGGCAGCTCTACACAGACTTCTGGTAGCTCCACCTCAGCAGCAACGGGAGCAATTTGCCATCTTGGTCATGTCACAGAAGCGTAACCTACTGGCCATAACTCTATCCAGTGTGCCCTTGCACACCACCTACGTGTTTTTATCCACAAGTAACTTAATTCCAAAATTAAAAGGTATCTCACACCTTTGACTACTAATCCTGCAGCAGTCTGCTTACAAGTCATCATGTCCTGCTTTTAGTAATGGTGCCAGAGCAAAAACAATACCTATACACCAGTAAGTTACAACAAGTTCAAACTCTATTTTTTCTCTTCCCTAAAATTACGCAACAACCAAAACTGGTAAATGAATCAGGAGCTTACGTGATCCCAAAACAAGGCAAGTTTTCAGGAATATTTCTGTCCTGTTTGAAATATATTAAAAATAAATAAATAAAATCTACTACAAACAGTTACTTTCCCCCTCTCCCCAGTGCTCACAAGAACCTTTACTGGAAACATCTGTTGCTTGACTTCACTTCCTGCAGTCGCAGCTGCTTTTGTGTCCTGACAGCAAATGGAAAGGAAGCGGCTCGGGGATGTGGACAGGACCCCTTTGGTGTCCTGCCCTGGCCAGCAGCAGCCTCACTTCCAGCTACAACACGGGGCTGCTCTTTCACAGCACCCAATTCCTCCTGTCTGTGGGTTTGGTGATGCGCGAGTCTACACTGTTTCAGCTAGTGGGATCCGTTAATAGGAAGCTACAGACAGCAGCATTACTGGAGTAATAACGGTAATGGGAAAAGCCCGTCCTCTAGTCACTTATTGTGTCCTAAAACACTCTTTTAACTCTTTAGAGAAATACAGAGCCATCAAGAGGAAGCTCTGCGCTTTATTTCAGTAACAGATACTGCAGAAAGCAGAGCTGTGCAAACACACAGCAAGTACACGAAGCAATCATAGAATCACAGAATGCTCAAGGTTGGAAGGGACCTCTACAGATCATCTAGTCCAAACCCCCTGCATACGCAGGGACACCTAGAGCACGTGGCACAGGGTGGCATCCAAGCGGGTTTGGAAGATCTCCAGAGAAGGAGACTCCACAACCTCTTCGGGCAGCCTGTTCCAGTGCTCTGTCACCCTCACTGTTAAGAAATGGAGTGGAGAGTCTCTGAAAGAAGACATCAGAAACACCAATGCGGGACCAAGGACTAGAACAATTTAAAAAGCAAAAACAGAGGACACTTTTCACTTTGAAAGAAGCAAACACAGAACGGGAGAAAGAGTAAGTGATCCTCTCATTTAGAATTTAGACCAACATAGAACATTACAAACAAGAGAAAAATAGCTTAACTGAAAAAGCAAGGTGAGTTTTGTGAAGAAACAAGCAAAAGCATCTTTAGAAAAATATATTTTATCGCTTTACCTGAAAAAAAAAAGAAATGTAAACTTTCAAATCTGGTCAGTTCTTATTCAAGACCAGGATGAACATAGCAGAACTTTCAAACTCTGCTGTCGGGATAAGTCCAAGTCGGGTTTTTCTCAGGTGAACAGTCCCTCAGGGAACTGCAGTGGACTCACTGACAGCTTACTACAAGTATGTTTGAAATGAAGTAGTAGTATCCAGTTGAACACAAGACACCCAACTATGCTCAGTTCTAATGAGAACTGATGACTAAGTTCTGAATCACCAGCCACAAAACTCTTGCACTGGCAAGAGGACACGAACTCATGGCAAGAAATCTGGTAATAACATCTGGCAGAGGATGAGTAAAAATACAAAAACCCAAACACACATGCATTCACACTCTTCACTGAAATAAAGTTTTCTGTATGACGCCACATGCAAATGCAACGGCTCACAACCCAGTTCAACTTAGATACCCTGAAAAGCTCCCGATACCGACTGCTCCCTACTCCTGCTCTCACCACAGCACTGACCTTTCCACCCACCACTCCCCTTGAGCCTCCCATCAAAAGCAATTCACCGTTTTACTTCAGTTTCATTCCCCTCGCCCCCAACTGCAGTATTTCTTCAGAGTCCAATAGTTACTCTGAAAACAAGGAAATGAAAAGTAAAAACAAGGTGCGAGTATACTCTCAATAATCGCCTCTAATAAATATTTAACCCAACTTTTCAGAACTAAAAGAAACTAAACTAAAATAACCAATCTAGACATTTATCCAGAAATCATTTATCATTTGAGGGTAAAAAAGGCCAAAACTACTCTAGAAAGACCCATTTCACCAGCCAGTCTTACTTAGCTACAAGCATGGAGCACTCAACAGCTAACGTCAAATCAAACTGTAGCACAAGTAAACAAGGTCTCTGACACTCTTAGCCTGAGATGCCATCACAATCCAAATGCTTCCATAAACAGAAAATACTTCTTTCTCCTGTTTTCACCCAAAGCTCAGACTAGTATTTTCTGTTAGTTTTAAAAGCTACAACATCTGCATCACTTGTATCCACTCAACACTGTTCAATATTGCTCTGGTACTGCTATAGTACTTCTCATATATTAATATAGCTTGTTATAACAAAGATAATGACAAATAAAATTGTCACAGGCATAACTTGAAAAAGCAGGCAGCATAACAGCATCTGGAAGCCTTTGAGAAAGAATAAAAGGGCACACAGGGAAACAAACTGTCTCATCCATTGAAGAGTATTTTCAAGTGATATGGAGCTTTCCAAGCTGGGAAATTTATTAGGTCAGGGAAGGAAACGGCCTCTGTTACTTTTGTTTCACATGACAGTCCTCCCAAAGTAGGAATGTACACTGGATTATCCTCCTTCTACCTAACTTCTACCTAGTTTTTTTCTCGTCTCCCTCCCAGCACCACTATTAGACTTTATGTTCTTGAGGATACAGCACGTGCATTTTTAACTATCTGATCTGACTTTTCAGCCTGCTTTTATAATGACCATGCATCTTATTTTGCTATATTTCATCCATATTTTCATTCTCTGAAAGCTCATAATTCACAACAACTTAACACTGCAAAAATTCTCCATTTCAGAAGGAAAGAAACTGATACATAGAGATACACTCAATTAGTATAGATACTTACACCCACCTTGTTGCTGTCAAGAAGAGTGCAAGGAAAATATTAGGATTACCTGTGAGGTTAGCTGCCATCTCTTCAGCAGTCTGACACAGCCTCAGCCCTTGTTTTAAGGGACCTTCTGAGTCCACATACTGACGGCGTTTGAGGTAGCAGGACACTGCCATCTGAATCTGTTCTGTGCGTACGCGTTTCATGACCTTAAAGGAAAAGGAAAAGATGATGGGGCATGTGTAGGTATACCCTAAAACAAATATAAGAGCGTAGCTGTATTAACACCGATAGAAAACAAATGGCTCAGCATTTCCGTTGCTGAAGTTCAACAGTGACAAGTTACTTCATTACTGAAGTATGAACTGAGGCCATTAAGCATTTGCCTTTAAGTTCTCCAGCCTAACTTGGCCCTTTGAATTGGATCCTTGCAGGTATTTTACTGTCCAATTCCATTAATTTCACTGAAAAATCAAACACACTTTTGAAGATTCTGAACTAAGAGCGTAAGAGAAAACCACAGCTGGAAACTGACATGTTTGTTTCTGATAAAAACAACCCATAAAAAGATGGTACTTTTCCTGCTTTTTTACTTTAGCAGTTTAGGTTTTTCTTCAGCCACTTTTTGGTTCTTCTCCTTGGACAACCAAGAAAATGATACCATAAGAGTGCAGCTTACTTTCAGCCTCAGGCTTGTAACGAAAAAACATCAGTAAGATGAGTGCAAAGCTCCCTTGCTATTCCAATAGTCCCAAGCTGCCACCAATCCTTGGGCAATAGCCATTGATACTAGACAGAAACTCAGATAACCCAAAAGGTTTTATTTAAAATAGGGCTAAACATCATTTTCATACTGCTGGAAGAATAACACAAAAAGCACAGGGTGCCTCAAGACAGTTCTGCACCTCACAGACCCACTGTCAGAGACCTCTGAATATTTACAAGTGCACACTGCTCTGTGGGTGAGGGGCCACATCCAACGAAGCACAACTGTTTCACAGAGACAGATAAGGATGCCCTTTTACCCTCTATTTTAAGAATCTCACTTTAGCAAAATGACAACTTCGAAAATATGACCACAATTGAGCTTTTCCCAATGCCCATTTTGCTGCTTGTACGGATGCTTGGAACAATAAGCTCTCTGTGAGGTTGCAAGCAGATGGGGATGCAAAGTTTTAGCAAAAGTTGCTTTGAAAGAAAATATGCGGAGCTGGAAACCCACATGCGCTCTGGGGAAAACCTTGAAAAGGTTTCCATTTGTTCTCACAGGCAAAATAATTGCTGAGGGTGGGGAAGGGGGATCAACAGGTATGGGGTTTTCAAAGCTTTTCCAGATAGACATGTTAAAATCATGAGCTTCAACCACAACTTTTTCTACTCCAAAAGCAAACTTCCTTTTAATCTTCCTGGCAATTAGAGAAATTATGTTAACTTACTCTGTCTCAAATGTAACACTTTTTATGTTGCACAGGACTGCAGGAAAGCCAGAACTCATGAAGTCCACAAAAAGGAGTGAGTGGTCATAGGGAATTCCAGCATCTTAACACCCTCATGAGAATAAATAAATGTGATAATAAAAGACATCTTAGTTAAGCTTCACAACATACTATGCTGCCTTTCTGCAATTTAGATAGCGGTACGCACTACATGTCCTTGCTCAGGTCCACACTAGCATCTTTGTAAGCAGCTTGTCGTACAAGCTGAGGTTAGCAACTTAAGTGTGATGCTTTCACAGATTTCAGGGCGAGAAACTGATTTTGAGAGTTTGCAATTAGATCATTACATGCGACTTGCAATCCAAAAGAAACTCACTCCCAAAACGGCACTGAACAGACCCAGCGGGATGTTCCTGAAGTGGCCTAGCCAGCCAAAACCGCGTGCGAATCAGCGTCAGGTCTGTGGCTCACAAAGTGAGTCTAGAAACACTCTCACCTGTACCTCTTGCTGCAGTTACAGCACCAAGCGGTGCTAGGTTAGATTCAGCGAGCAAACCCTTCTTTGTTGGGGCACAGCAATGCACACACAGATAATTCCTCATAAACCTATAACAGATCAAAGACATTGAACAACTGACGTAGGAAAGATGCAGGACTCCGGGGGAGACTTTGAAACAACAGTGACAAAAAACAAGGAGCCCAACCAGATCTCTCCTGATACTGCTAAATGAAGGTGGATGAGCAACACAGCAAGCGCTGAATTGGCAATGAGAGGCAAAAAGGTAGTAGATAATAGAGCAAGCTCAAATCCTAGCATCAGGATTAGATATTTTAGCAGCAGGAAAGAATGGCCAGGGAGTCACTGGTAGCTAATTCGAGTCCAAGCTTTTTCAGAGAGAGAAAATGAGAGAAGTCCCAGCTTCTTCAGCCAAGAATAGCAAGGCAGTATTTGCAGCTGCTTTGTGCAATCTGTACATTTTCTTGCTCTGTTCACATACTTTATACATTGCTCTCACCAGTAACAACACCAAGTTTTATGAGCAGTATCTCGAGGAAATCATTTTTTCCCTCCCCTCCCAACTGCTGGCAGGTGACAGCAAAAACTACCTCACCAAAAATATTATCTGCTAAGAAACTGTTGGGGACATCAGACACACACTATTGCTGCCACTGTCACCTTTACTTTTGATTCAGATTTCTGTACAACTTTGCCCATACACTTGAGCCTCAGTATTAAAAGGACAATGTCACAGGAGCAGGGGAAAAAGTACTCATGGGGAATGACATGGAGAAGGACAGAGAAAAGCTCCACAGCAGCAAACACAAAATTCCTCCAAGTACGCTTTATCAAGCCCTCAAGATTACAGTATATCATAAAATAAACTAAGGCCTGAAAAAATGCCTTAACTGGGCTGGAACTAAGTCAGTTCACAACAGGTCAATGATGTTGAGCCTAAAGGCAAAGAGGGACAAGTCTCATTTTAATCTCCGAATCGATTTGAAGTCTCTAGCTCTTGCAAGCGAACATAAGCTCCAAAATGCAAAACAAACCGAACGCACATAGCAGCTGCTGCCCAAGCCTGCACAAAGTCTGAAACAGCTCTTGAGTCCGAGCAGCCTCGTCATTCTCAGACATCCAGAGAGGACAATAAGCATTAGCACCGTTAGCTATTTCTGCTGAGAAGCAAAGCACATAAAGAAGAAAGATCATGGCAGGGAATTCTCACAGCTACAATGCAGCATCTTCTGCAGTGCCAAATACCAGAGTATGTAAAGACAGTATATTACGCTACTTCTCTTAGAGGAACTAAAGCATGCTAAAAGCGCAGAGGACAGGCTCATCATACAGAACACAGCACTAGTTCCTCCTCCCTAGAAAAGTTGGAAATTAGTTGGATACTAAGCATACAGCGAGGGAAATTCTTCTCCTGACTATTCTTCCTCACAACTACATGTTTTGAGGCAAACTAGCCTCAAAATATTCCCAGTATAGACATTAAAAAAGCAAAAAAAAAAAAAAAACCCAAAAAGCAGCAAACATAAAAGCAAACATGAAAGTCCATTTGGATACCAAACTGGGAGGAGTGGCTGACACTCCACAGGGCTGTGCTACCATTCAAAAGGACCTAGACAGGTTGGACAATTGGGCTGAGAGGAACCTCATTAGATTCAAAAAAGTGCAGGGTCCTGTACCTGGGGAGGAATAATCCCAGGCACCAGTAGAGATTAGGGTTGACCTGCTGGAAAGCAGGTCCTCAGAGAGGGATTTGGGAGTCCTGGTTGACAACAGGTTAACCATGAGTCAGCAATGTGCCCTCGTGGCCAAGAAGGCCAATGGGATCCTGGCCTGCATCAGGAGGAGCATTGCCAGCAGGTTGAGGGAGGGGATCCTGCCCCTCTGCTCAGCTCTGGTGAGTATTGGGTGCAGTTCTGGGCTCCCCAGTACAAGAGGGACATGGAGCTTCTAGAGACGGTCCAGTGTAGAGCCACGAAGATGGTTAAGGGACTGGAGCATCTATCACATGAGGAAAGACTAAGCAAGCCGGGCTTGTTTAGCCTGGAGAAGAGGGGATTGAGAGGGGATCTGATCAATATGTATAAGTACCTGAGTGGTGAATGTAGGGAGGATGGGGCCAAATTCTTCTCAGTGGTGGCCAGTGACAGGACAAGGGGTAATGAGTACAAGTTGAAACACAGGAAATTCCGTCTCCATATAAGGAAGAACTTCTTTCCTGTGAGGGTGACAGAGCCCTGGAACAGGCTGCCCAGAGAGGTTGCGGCGTCTCCTTCTCTGGAGATCTTCCAAACCTGCCTGGTTGCCACCCTGTGCCACGTGCTCCAGGTGTCCCTGGTGGAGCAGGGGGGTTCGGACTAGATGATCTCTAGAGGTCCCTCCAACCTCAACCATTCTGTGACTCTGTGAAAGCTGGTGTTGGAAATGCTGCTTTTAGAGATGCTGCATCCCCGTCCTGGCTCTGGGACAGCAGGTCCTTCCAGGAGGCTGAGGAAGGGCATCAAAGAGCCACCAAGAATGACCAATCTTAAGAAAAGCCCACATTTCAAGCATATTTCAAATGCTCTCTTCCAAGAACACTATTCCTGGCCTATGGGGCAGAGAAGTACCCCCTTTTAGACCTATATGCAAAAGCATGCTTGCGATCTTCTGTCCTACAGACCTGGAGTGTGATGACACTAAATCCTTTGGCTTTGAATTTCATGGCATTAAAGATAATAAAAGATAGTAGAATCATAATGGTTGGAAAAGACCTTCAAGACCATTGAGCCCAATCGTGAGCGACTCAACACCCAAACTGCTAAACCATGTCCCTAAGCGCCTCATCTGCACGGTTCCTGAACGCTGCCAGGGATGGTGACTCCACCACTTCCCTGGGCAGCCTGTTCCAAAGCTTCACCACTCGTTCCGTATAGAAATTCTTCCTAATGTCCAAACTGCACCTGCCAGTTCAGCTTGAACCTGGTTCAGCTAACTTGTTTCAACTTGAGGCCATTTCCTCCTGTTCTATCTGTGGTTATTTTGGGGGAGAGATTGACCCCCGCCTCACTACAGCCTCCTTTCAGGTAGTTGTAGAGAGCACTGAGGTCTCCCCAGAGCCTCCTGTTCTCCAGACTGAACAACCCCAGCTCCCTCAGCTGCTCCTCACGAGGTCTGTGCTCAGCCCTTCACCAGCTTCGTTGCCCTTCTTTGGACACGCTCCAGCACCTCCAGGTCTGTCTTGTAGTGAGGGACCCAAACCTGAACACAGTATTTCGAGGTGCAGCCTCACCAGTGGTGGGTACAGGGGGACGGTCACTTCCCTGCTCCTGCTGGCTACACTGACACAAGCCGGGAGGCCCTTGGCCTTCTTGGCCCCCCTGGGCACGCTGCTGGCTCAGGTTCAGCCGACCAGCACCCCCAGATCCTACCCTGCCGCGCAGCTCTCTGGATCTGCAAAGCCGCGGAATAAACGGCATAGGGACAATAAAAACTAAAGCAAGGGGTGAGCAACCAGGCAGGCGGCCGCGAAGCGCCGCGGGAGCGGGGGAAGGCACCAGCGCCGCCGTGCCCCGGACCTGCCCGGCGGCCACGCGGGGCGGCCGGGCCCGCGGGCCCCGAACCCGCGCCGGCCGCGTCCCGCCCGTCCCGTCCCGTCCCGTCCCGTTCCGTGGGGCACTCACTGAGCATCGCAGGCGGCGGCGCGGGGCGGCGCGGGGCGGCGGGCGCTGTCAGCGGGCGGCGCTGCCGCCGCCGCTGCCGCCTGCCCGTGCGGCGGCTGCCGGTGCCGGTGCCGGGGGCGGCGCGGCGGCCGCGGGGGGGGCGGCGGGCGGCGGCCGCTCCATGGCTGACACACACCGCGCGCGGGGGGAGGGGAGCGGGGCGCCGCCGCGCACGCGCCCTGCGGCCGCCAATGGGCGCGCGCGCCCCGCCCGCCGCGGCCGGCGCTCGGCTGGTGCTGCCTGGCGCGGGGCGGGGCTGCGCGCGCGCCGCGAGGGAGCCGCGAGGGACGGGGGTGGCGGCGCCGGTACCGCGGGGAAGGCCCGGGGAGAGCGGCGCGGGGAAGGTGTCCGGTGGTGTCGGCTTGCGGCGCGGAGGGGTAGCGGTTGGGAAGGGGGTGAGAGCCGGTGGGAGAGGGGCTAGCGGTTGGGGAGGGGGCGAGAGCCGTTGGGAGAGGGGGTGACGGTTGGGGAGGGAGTTAGAGCCCGTTGGGTGGGCTGTAAGGGCCGGGGACGGGGTGAGAGCCCGTTGGGTGGGAAGCAGAGTGTTTGAGGGAGTCAGGGCCCGTTGGGAGAGGCAGGGGGAGGCGGTGAGAGCCCGGCGTGCCGGGTGCCAGCGGGGCTGTTGCTGGTTTGGGGGTGGGAATCCCGGGCCGGGGAGCGGCGCTGCTGCCGAGGGCGCGGCGGGAGCTGGGCGCCGTGTGCGGGGCACCGGGAGTGCTGCCGCTTCCCTCAGCGCAGCGTTCACCTCGCTCCTCCTTTGGCTCTGCAGCCCCGGAGAGCATCCCCATGGCAGCAATCTACTCGGGCATCCACCTGAAGCTGAAGAGTGCTAAGACTTCCTGGGAGGACAAACTCAAGCTAGCTCATTTCGCATGGATTTCTCACCAGTGCTTTCTTCCTAATAAAGAGCAAGTAAGTGCTTTTTAAGGATAAATGCAGGAAAAAAAAAGGTAATTGTCACCAAGGATGACCTGGTTTGTAAAAGCAAGGCCCTTGCCTCTTAATCTTCTGCATCTAGACAGGAGTGCAAATATGGTGCTAGTGGGGAGGGGAGGAGCAGCTCTTCATTTCAGTGTGGCTGTATGAAATGTTTTCTAACATTGTTTCAGAGTTGCCTCAGCTGAGAGATCCCCATTGGGATGGGAAGAAATGCTCTTCATTATAGAGAGGATGCTGTGGGTGCCATCTCTTGGATAAATGGGAAACCTCCATCTCCAGAGCCATCATTAGCGTCTTAGAGATGCTGCATTAGCATCTCTACAGGACTTTAAAGCCATTGTCAGTTGCTTCCTGATGCTTCTTGTCCTAGTTAATAATAATAATAATAGTAATAGTAATAATAATGAAAACTTGGGGTGGAAGAATTGACTACAAGTAGCTTATGTGTTTCCTGGTACTCTGAACTTCCTTCAGAAGTGTGGCCTAGGCTTTGCACTTTTCAAAAGCAGTATTTTGAGTTCCTATTGTTTCAGTTACCTATATTATAAAAACTAGTCATATGTCATAGTTTTATTCTGAATTCAATCACTTAAATCAGTGGTATAGTATAAATTTGAACCTGCCAAGAATAGGATATGAAAGGTAAAGTGAAAATCATATGTTTTTTACTGTCTTTGATTCAAAAGGTCATCTTTGCTAATTAGCATCAAACTGCACACTTCTACTTGCTGCTGAAGGAACTGGTGAAAGGATAGTAGGGTATTGACCGCTGAAAGCTGTTTTGTGTAGTTGCAGGGGAGCAGAGTCAAAACTGGATTTAGGATGAAGGGACTTAAAAGTTCAGATCTCGGCTGCAGCCTGCAAGGATGGACTCATGTGCTTGTTCACAGCCGTGGCTTGTTCAAAGCAATGGATAGAGCAGTTCTTTGATCATGGTCTGTGCTGTGATTGAAGAGACTCCTCCTCTTGGTGTCTTTTCATACGGGGATTGTAAAAGATCACTCCTCTTTTGTTAACAGGTATTGCTTGACTGGGTAAGCCATACATTGGTTTCATACTACAACAAGAAACTTGAGCTGGAGGATGAAGTTGTTGAGAAACTCTGGACATACCTAGACAATGTTATCCACAGTAGAAGACTACAGGATCTTTTAAAGAATGGAAAGACAGTCAATCTCAGTTTTTCTATTGCACAGGTAACTAAAATTACAGTTATTTTGTAAGACGGATAACATTGCAGTGTCTGCTACCATATGTGGCCCTTCCTCACAATGTAGGTTGTTATATAATGTACATAATAATTAACACCATGCTTCTAGGATGCTTACTTATAAACTTCTCCCTTTCTGTTCTGCAATATAGTTTATATTTGTGCAGAACTAAGGCTAAGAATGGCAGAGCTTTCCAGACTCAAACTTCCTCTATCTCTCTGTCTTTAATTTCTGCAAACTGTCAGAGAGGGACCTGGTTTAAGTATTTCAGTAGGTAAGTAAAGGCTGAGTTCCACTTGTTGCTCTCTTGTTTAATTTACTGTGTGTCTTGGGCCTAGAGGTCTTGGTGAGAGAGATTTTGCCCTTGCTGTGGAGCTCATCAATGTGTTTGGCTTGAGTACATGTGTAGCGTGAGGTGCTGTTCAGCTGACCCTGCCTGGGAACTTGCAGCTGCTTGTGATGGTTCTGAAGGAACTGTTGCTCTGATTCCCCCTTTTCCAGGGAGATAAGTCCCCTTGTCCCCAGCAGTCACATTTCCTGTACTGCTGTAGCCCTGTGGGCTGTGTATGTGCAAGTGCATGGGAGAAAAATCCAAGGGGACTTTAACTGTTACTCCCTTGACATGCATCTGGCACATGGCATGTTTCTCCCCCTCTCCCAACGGCTCTCCTCATTTGTGGGACCCCACACATGCTGGACTTAGGAAGCTGGAGGGAAGTTACTATGCTGGAAGTATGATCAGTGTTTGCAGGTGAAAGTTTGACTGGGAAGCAGGAAGTGTTTTTCTCAGCTGAAGTCCTGTTTGTCCCACATCTTTCCATTTTTAAGCATTGTGTTACTCTGTGAGTTGAGTTAAACCAATTTATTGGTGATGCCAAGTAGTGATTGGCCTAATCAGAGAGTTGATGGAGCTGTTAACTGCAGTTCAACTTGGCCCAGAATTGAACCACAACCTGTAACTCATTATTAAAGGTCCTGGTTATAGAAATGGGAGTGTTGGTGGATGGCAGTGAAGGCAGCCAAAATGGCTAGGAAAATAGCCTTTTAGTAGTGCTCAGGGTGGATAGAAATAAGGCAAGACTGTTTCTACCTGCAGGAATGAGCTGTGGAGTACAGAGAGCTGGTCGGATGAAAAGAACTGAGCTTCAGAGATGATACAGAGATAGCCTGCTCAGGATAACTGTGGCCTGGGCGTGGAAACTTGTCTGGTTGTAGATAGGATAAGAGTTACAGGCCAGAGTACTCTAGTGACCAAGGAGGAAGGTGGTAGGAGGAAGGGAAGGTGCTGTGGGAAGGATTCAGAAATCTGAATACAGTGGACCTTAGTGAGCAGAGGAGACAGACCATCCACTTGGAGGTACCAAGGACACAGCTGAGGTTTTAGTTGTGGAACAGAGGCAGATTTGCAAATTGTCTACTGAGAAGATTATTTGGAGGTGAGAAGGGAGAGTGAATAAAAAAATGTGTCCAAGGAGAAAACCATGTAGAAATGCCCACAAAAGTTTGAGGAGGGAAAATTGATGTAAAGTGAGTGTTAACTCTTACAATAATGCATCTGTTAGAAGAGGAGAAAGGACAGCTCTTCAGCTTCTGCATATCAGCACGGGAGTCCTAGGCTGCTCTTAGAACATGAAAATGATATTTAGTCATGGGCTTACATACTGAATAGACATCCTTGACCAAGAATATAAAGTGGGGTGGTTGTTTTTCAGTTCTATTTGTGGGGGAGAACAAGAAGGAATAATTTCAAGAACCTTGCAAGGAGGGAGGGAATATTCCCCTTTCTCCCTGTCTGCAGGACTAGCCATTCGGTTCAAATGCACACAGTTTCTGCTGTTGTCAGTAGCAGTCATACTGAATGAGAGATTCCTCGTGCATCCTGTGGTGCAAAGGAAGGGACACCCTTCTTGCCAGAGGGGCTTCTAGTCTGAGACCTGCGACACAGGAGGCCCAGCAGCAGCCGTTGACAGATCTCTGTTCCTTCTCCCTTGCAGCTAGAGCTGATGTTGGCTCATTATGATTATTGGCTCATTAAGATTAGGTTGATCTTTGTGTGAAAAATTGACTGTGGGGTTTGTTTGTTTCTTCCAATCTTCAGGTCATAAATGAGAGGTTGTCGGAGTCCTGTTCTCAAAAGGCGCGACAGAGCATTGGCACAGTGCTGAGCTGCTCCAGTGGTATCCTTTCCACTCCTTCACTCGCCATCATTTACACAGCTAAGTGTGAGCTTTTGGTCGATCTCCTCAGCAAGCTGTCTGAGCTGGCTTGTCAGCAGCTGGCTTCTGATGATGCTGTGAGCTCCCAGCTGTTCAGCACTCTGCAGCTTACCTTTGCTCAGTACCTCCTGATCCAGAGGCAACAGACCAACCCGAATCGTGTGTTTGGGCAAGTGACAAGCCATCTGCTCCAGCCATGCCTGCTCCTGAGGCACTTGCTGACTGTGAGGAACTGGACACAGGGAGATGACAGCCATGTGCGTCAGCACTGGAGCAGGGAAATCCGAAATCAAGTAGAAGTTCTGCTGCAGGCTGGGCTGTTCCAGCCTGAGCTCTTCTCTTCCTACAGAGAAGAGCTGCTGCCAGAACAGGAACAGCAGGAGAAGAAAAAAGGAGCTCTGAAAAGTCTTTTGCTACCAGTTGACACAGTTCGGACCAAGCTGGGCAGTGACTTTTGTGAACCTGCGCTTCATGGGGCTGTTGTGGCAGGTTCAGTGTCCCTGCTCTACAAGCTCTTTCTGGACTCTTACAGCAAAGGAGAAAATGCCCTGCTGTGCTTCCACATGTTCAGCAGGCTCTTTGACTGTCTCAGGCTCTCTGGCTTGCAGGAGGGTGCGAGGGCGGATGAGCTCTCCCCTGCGGGCTGGAGCACAGAGCTGCTTGCCTTGGAGCAGCTTTTGAGCTCGGTGCTTAGCAGCGATGTCTATAACGTTGCCAGCGACCGCATCCGACACGAGGGGGTGCAGTTTGGCTTTTACCGCAAGCTGGCACAGCTGCTGGTGCGGCACGCTCAAGCGTCCGTCCCTGCGTGGTTCAGATGCCTCAAACTCCTGATATCGTTAAACCACCTCATTGTGGAGCCAAACCTGCGTGACTTAGTGGCCTCTGCCTGGATTGACACAAAGGTCTTTGAGCCACGTACAAAGAGGCCCCAGGAGGCTCTTATTGGCGCCGTGTTTCAGACTTACTGCAAGCTGCGGCAGTTCCCTCGGCTCTTCGAGGAGGTGCTGGCCGTCATTTGCCAGCCAGCTGCTGATGAGCTGAGGGTGCCCGTCTTGTCTGCTGGCCTGACAGCAAAGCTTCGCGAGTGCCTCCTGGAGCTCCCACCCAACCAGATTCTGGACATTTTGTGTCTCGTAGTGGAGAAGTGCCAGACTCTGATCATTCCCGCTCTTGAAAGCAATTCGAACATGGTCTTGAAGCTGGGGTCCATCAGCTCGGTGCTGCACGCTTTTTTGTTCAACATGAAGAGCCTGGATGATGTCACCCCACCCCCTGTGGTCCTTCGCACTCAGAGTCTGCTGGCAAAGATACAGAAAGAAATAATCCAGCCCCTGCTGGAACTGCTGCAGGCTGCTAGAGAAGAGGAAGAGGAGCCAGAGCCTTGGTTAAGGAAGGCCAGTGACTCTGCCCTACTTCTTGTTTACACTTGGGTTGAAGTAAACACTTTGTTTGATATTAGCTGCAGCAAGTATGTGTCTCCATCAGGTGGAATTGCTGCTACTGCAACTGCTATAAGGCAGTGGGGCATTTCAGCTCTGCTCCCTGGTGTTGAGGAACAGTGTTGGGAGAAAGTCACAGCACTTGCAAGTAGTTTTGCCTCCACTGGTAAATATTGCCTAGAACTGCTCACACTCCAGAAAATGAAGATGTTTTTAATGCAGACAAAGGGTGATCCCCAGGCCTTGCAGCATGCTGCAGCTTTCATCCTGGAGTCTGGAAGATCCAGCATCAATAAGGGAGAAACTGAACCTTGGGATGGAGATCTAAGTGCAATAAATGATCTCACATACCCTACAGCACACTGGCATCTTGTCATTTCCAACCTGACTATTCTGTTGCCATATCTTTCCTTGAAAGATGTAGAGTATATTGCCAGTGTGCTTCTGGAGACATCAGTATTGGCCAAAGGCCAGGAAGCTGATGGAGACGAGGAGCCTTCCATCAGCATTGGAAAGGTGTCTCTTGGTTTGCTGCATAGTCCCTTTCTCCCAGAAATGAAGGTGTTGCATTGTGCCTTTCTGAGCAGCCTTATTCATCAGTTCAGTAAAGTGCTGCACCCTGCCAGAGGTTCTGTAGATCTGCCGCTTCAACAGCTGTCTGCAGATAACATCCCTTGGCATGAAGAGATCCTGTCTCCTTGCAAAACTGCTGAACTGGTGGAGGCTCCATCAGAAAACAAACCCCCGAAGGATGAATTCAACTCATCTTGGAAGACGCTGGAGAAAGCTGCCCAGTGTATTTTATTGCTAGCGAAAAATGGTTCTCCTGTCATCCTGAAAGACAATCAGCTGGAAAGTTGTTTGAGTTTGCTAGAAATTGCTTCTCTTCTGAAACTAGACAATCTTTTTCCCTCAGACTGTATCCGTTGTCATCTCTTGCTGCTGTCCTTGGTAGCGAATACCAGAGCTAATGCCTCTTGCAGCAAGGTGCTATCTTTGAAATTTTTGCGGACCTGCTTCCACCTTCTGAGGTGCCTGCAAGCAGGTCGGAATGCCAACTCTCTTTTTAAGGTTTTTCATGCCAGTGACGCCCTTGAGGCTGTGATGACCTCCCAGTTCACAATCAGCAAATTCTTCGCTAATACTTTGACGGATCCTGCCTGGACAGAGTATCTTCAGGAAGCTCAAACCTTTCTGGAGCACTTTCTTCAGATGATTGTTGAACGACGCCAAAGTGTGAGAATCAATTTGGAAAAGTTCATGTCTTTCCTGGTGAGCTGCAAGCCAGATGCTGGTGCCGCCAGAAGTAAATGCTGTAAAAACTGGAATCCTGCAGCTGGGCAGCTGCTGCTCATGGCATTTACCACACTGTGCCATGTCATCACCCTTTACCTTCAGCAGCAGCCAGAAAAGAAACTGCAGTCTGGAGCTGTGCTGCCGGCTCTGCTGGAGCCAGCGATCGTGCAGATGGGACGAGCTGTTGAACACGGTCTGCAGAGCAACGTGCAAAGCCAGCCTTTGCCCATAGCGTTCATACCATCTGTCACTACTCTCCTCAAGGCGGATCTGAGCCATGCCCTCAGTAAAGGGGGCTGGCAGAAGAACCCTGAAGAGCCCAGCGGCTTTTTGGAGCGTCCCCGCATTAAGCTCTACCAGCAGTTTTACTCTCAGATACTGAAAGAGCTGCCCTCTGCAGGAGGACATCTCCAGTTCCTTCAGTCCGCCTTGCAGTTCTTAACTGTCTTCTGCTCAGTACCTGATCTGTCTTCTGGAAAAGAAACTGCAGTAACTGTGGTTTATGCTGTAAAAAAGCTTCTTGCTGGTATGAAGGCTCCCTTTTTCCATTTCCTTTGCTAATTTTGCAGCACAGATGTGAGTTAGAAGTCCTTCATAGCTTTTTTATGTTATTTATTTATTTGTTTTTAAGAGGCTGTGTGTTTTGTATTTCTTTCCACTTTTGTTAAATGCTTCCTGCTTTTTTTTTTTTTTTTTTTTTTTTTTTTAATACCCAACTAAGTTTTCTCAGGGATATTGCTTTCGTATCTGGACCGCAGCAGCCATCTAATTTGATACGGGTGTCTCAGTAAGATAGATTCTGCAGCCTGTGGTTATTTTTTTGTGCATGAAGGGAAAGATAATTTTCTCATCTTATCTTAGAACTTTATTACCATTAGCATCTTAGGGGCTGAAGTACCTATTTTTCCTCTATCTCTGATTTTTCTTTTTATACACTTAAAGATTTTTATAGGTATCCGTGCAGATGGTTATCCCAGTTTTGGACATTAGGGTGTGGAAGTTGTCCTCGGCTCTTTGAGATTATAATAGCTCTTCATAAATGGAGCTGATTTCTTTTTTGCCCCATGGTTGTAAAGCATTCTGGTAATAACCAAACTGAGGTGGTACTTCCGGAGGCACGGCTTGAAGATGTTCTCCTCCCATGGTGGGTAGAGCAGGCTGCACTGAAGCAGCTGATGTGCTCAGATAACCTGATATGCCTCACCTGAGGGTGTCGGAGGACTTTAAAAGGTATAGATGAGTATTTTTGTCTGTATTTGAAAGGTAAAGTGTCAAAAAAGGAGGTGATCTCACTATCAGGAATGCTAAATACCTGGAATTGTGACCAGGTCCGGGGGAATCTGGCAAATCAATCACTGTCCTCATCAGACAAGGAGCCAGGGCTGGAAATGACGTGAACCCTTTTCTTCTTGCTAGCCCTGTGGCATAACAGCTCCCTTGCATTGTCTTGTTTGGAGTTTGAGATGAGCTAATTACTGCCAGTGACATGCACCACATGAACATAGCTGCTCCCTTTGCCTTTTCTGAACATTTGGACTCTGTCTTACTTTTGCTATGCTCTAGCATACTGGCATTCTTTCAGATTTTATGTTGGCATTAAGTAGTTAAGTCTAGAGCACAGCTCTGCATGGAAAATCTGATCCTGTACTAGCACAGTTGAGTTTCAGCTGGAACTATTACATGTAGAAGATACAGGATCAGTGTGTCTCTTCTCTGGGCTGTGTTTTGATTCTCCTGAGTTTTGGTGTTTGGTACAGGCCAGTGTGAGAGCAGAGCTTTTATAGTGGGACTAAGGGCCACAAACAAGTATCACTTGCTGGAATTTTCTGCTAATTTTTCACTGCTGCTCTGTGCTTCTCTCTCCTAATATAAGACTGGTAAAGTGCTTTTGCCTGAAGACCTAATTAAGCACTGTAAAAAGCTATAAGAATTTCTGAGTATGTAAAGTATTAAATAAGTTAAAATATGCACTCTTGTTGAAGAGGATTTTTAGCATTGCCACAGATCCTGTGGCCACTTTTGGAACTAAAGAACAAGTGCAATAAATTGAAAGGTAGTCTAGACGTGTAGTAAGTAACTGAACTGTGTAAGTGGGGAGTATGGCCTATGATCTGCAAAAACCTAAACGTTTTAGGGTTAATGCCTTTATGACTTGGGATGGCTCTCTGGCCAACGCGCCTATTGTGGCCCTGCAGCTTGTCCGGTCCGTTCCCCTTGCCTGTGTGCAAACTTTATCCCAGCATTTCCACAGTGAAAGCTTTCTGTGGTGATGGTGCCTGCTCTGTGAGCTCTAGAGTGTGAAATATCTGAGATCAGCAGATCCTCTCACTAGCAGCTGGGAGGGTGAAGGGATAGCATGGGGGAATCTATGCACATAGTGGCTGAAAGGATACACACAGAACTGTACTGAGTTTTGATTGTTTTTCTCCTGTTCTTACCTCTGCCTGCCTCTGCATTGGGAAGTGATTCAGATATGTTTGTGTCTTTTGAATATGCAGGTCCTGAAATTACAGTCCAGGTGATTCAAAATATAGAGATGGAACTGACAGAATTACTTGTCCAGCTGTTAGGAAACTGCTCTGCTGAAGAGTTTTATGCTGTAATGAGGCTGCTTCTTCAGGGACTTGAAGTGAGGAACATTTGGCAACAGAACGCTAAAGTAAGGAATGAGTTTTGATTTATTTTTGTTGTGCTTTTCTTCAGTTTTCTGTATCTTGAAAAATCATGTTAGCTGCCTGACATCTGATGAATATTTCTTCCTCTTCCCGCTTTATGTTCAGCTGTCAGGTAGAATTAACTGGCATGGCTTGATGCCTGTGCTGAGGTGTGCCCTTGGCCTGACGGGTAGAACCTCTGTGAAAGGCCATGGCAGCTTTTGGTTATGGAAAGATTTTCTGTCCTGCTCAAGGACTTAGCAATTCTGATTTCAGGTACCATCCACAAAAATCACTTGGGATATGATTTTATAGGCCATGCTGAAAGCTTTTTTCTACCTGCTGATCAGAGTTCTTGCACATCAGACACCATCAGTCAGTGAGCTTAACCCCTCTATGTCTGACTCTTCAGATCAGGCTTAAAAGGCATACTACTTTTAAAATGCTAGTAGTTCTCTGAAACCTAAACTGTACCCATGTTTTCGTTATTTGTCCCTGTAAAGATTCTATTCTGTAATAACCAAGCACCATTCAGTAGCTTTCTGAATAGGGTGCCTTTCTCCAGAGAAGCTTGAACAGCAGGAGTAGCATGTGGAATGCCTTAGAGCTAAAAGGCCAGATGTACCCTCTATATTAAAATGTCAGTGTTTCTCTATTTGACGGTTTTATTTGTCAGCAGCGGGCACGAGTGCGCCATGTCAATACCTACTATGTCTTTTTTGAAAACGTATCTGGAATTCCTGTAATACTCATATATTCCAACCATCCAACTGCATAGGCAGTGGGATATGTAGACATGCACTGTGACCTTGAAATACAGTGATAAAAGACCAATTGGCTTTGTCTTGTAATATATTTTTTTAATCGGTCTGCCATCACAGCTAGCAAGTAAATCCCTCTCCTGTTGCCAGTGTAGCATTCTTAGTGTTACACACTCTCTGCTTCTGTCTATTGTATGGGAGGAGTTGAAGGAGGAAGTTTTCCTTTTGTAAAAGCACTTAAATATTTTTATGCCATAAAGTGATTCTAAAACAGATGCAGTGCACAGTGTGTTTGGGCAGATGCAGTTCAGCATACTTAAATTTGCACGGCTGCTAATCATTTCACAGTTCACAAAGATGGGTCGTAAGAGAGCTTTCATGTGTCAAGGTAATGCCCAAAACTGCCACTGCCCTTGGAAGAGTTCTGCTGTGCTAGAAATGAGCCTGTGCCTCTGCATCCATGACTGACTGCTGATCTGTTTTCTGCAGGAAGTGCTGTCAGCGGTTACTCTAATCAAATTGTTGCTCAGCTGCCCATTAAATGGAGACAAGGAAAAAGCTTTCTGGTTTGCCAGCCCACAGATAATCACAGCTTTAGCTGTAAGTATCCCTTTATTGTTACTTAATTACCTGTTCCCTTTCATTTGTTGGAGTCTGTAGTGATTGCATCTGTAACGTACTTCTTCACACTACTCCCTGTGTAACCCGAGGTACTAGAAGATTTTCAGATTCTCTTGCACTGTTTGGTTTAGACCCCTTTTGTCCTCCTTCCTCAAGTAAATGCTCTGTGGTTAGCTCTCGTTAGCCGTAGCTATATAGGGCTACACTGTGTAATCTGGAGCTGGGGGGAGACTTCTTGTGCTGCAGAGAAAGGAGTCTGAGTCTCCTGTCCTTCCTCTTATCCAAAAGAGAAGGAAGCTGTCAGCTTAGCTTCTGCTGTGACATGTGGCTAACAGCAACAAAATGTAGGGGGAAGTGCTCATAAAGAAAAAAATTAAATTCACTCAATTATGAATAGAAAACTTAGCAGAAAGTAAGCAGAGCCAAGTTCCCTCTTGGCTGTACAGCATACAAATGCAATGATGTAAGTTTTGAGTTTTGTTTTGTTTGCTTTTTTTCCATCATGATGGTGGTCTCTCTAGACTAGAGTTCATCTGGTGTTGGCTCTGCAGTGCCTGGGAATCTTGAGGGTGAAATTTCTGCTCTTTGCAGTGGGTCTGCATGGTGTTTGTGGAGCAGAGAATGTCTGGATCACTGCATTCACGGGAGGAGATGCAGAGATGTTCTGGTTATTGCAGCCTTTCTGCATCTTTTCTAGGAGACTGGTGAAGAGCTACAAGTACACACTTAAAGCTGTGTGTGTGTGTGTGTTATATCCTGTGCCTAGCATACAGCTCCAGCAGAATAGCTAAAGTGGAGGAGTCTCCCTGCCGCCACCACTGCTTGCACTGATGTTGTTTTAGGGGCTCAAGTCAGAGTGTTGTGTTAGGCTCTCTTGATGCACACCTCCTCTCTGCCTCCCTGTCTCTGTGTAGATGCAAACCAGAGAAGCCTGCCAGGACCAAGCACTGATTTCCAGCATAGTTGTGCCTATCCTGGAGACCACAGCAGCTCTGCTAAGGCAAGGAGAAGGGATTCTCTTGAACCCTCACCACGTGGCCTTGGCATTCAGCATTCTCCTGTCGGTCCCACTAGATCATCTGAAGATGGAGGACTACGGCAGTATCTTCCTGGGAGTCCATGAAGTGCTGTTCTCTATTCTGCAGTGTCATCCAAAGGTATCTTTGAGGGGGGTGGGAGGAGGAGAACAAGTGAGACAGAGGCCAATGATTAGAAACAGTTTTTTAATAGCAGTTTTAATTGGTTTGTCGTGGTAATACCAAGATACTCGTAGCACTTGTCACGTAAAAGGTTGGGATTCTCAAAACTGCATCATTCCAGATGCTCTCCTACTTTGTTTTTATACCTGCATTGTTAGAGTCTTTGGCAGCATATTTCTTATGGACCTCTGAGGCTAGTTTAAAGTAAAACTTTCCAGATTATTCATAGTGAGTCGTGAATAATCTGGAATCTTATGAAATCACTTAGACACCAGAAGTCTGATTTTACTGGAGATCAAGATTTTTGCAGGCCTTTAAAAATAGGGCTGGAACACATTGAAGATAACTACTCACACCAGGAACATAAAGGCAGGGGAGGAAGAGAAAGGAAGGCAAGGGGGCTCAGGCATTAACATCAGGACTGAAAGTGAAAAATGATAAAAATAGGGAAATATTCCCTATTTTTATTTATTTTACTTATTCCAATTCTAAAAGCAAGGCTAAAGTGCCCTGACAAAAATACTGGAATAGAAAGCTTGCTATCCAGATTGTTTTTGTACAGTGGTCTCTAGTGTTACTGAACCTTTAGTCTGTCATCTGTTTGGCTACTCAGGTTCTCGACCACCTAGAGCAGATTTCCCAATCATGAGGGGATTCAAACACTGATTAATAGACACAGAGTAACTCTAATGTGATTTATTTGTTATTTTTATATGTAAGTACATCCAGGACTCCTGCATGAGGATTCTCGTGTGCTGGGTTTGTACATATGCAGGATGGAAAGATGTTCTCTGCTCTGGACAGCTGTATGAGCTGTATAGCTTTCTTCTCAGGACTTGCATGCACTCGGGCTGTATCTCCTCCTCCTTTCCTTTTACCCCATAGTCTCAGGTAGTTTTCATGTCATGTCGTTACAGGTTATGTTAAAAGCAGCACCATCTTTCCTGAACAGCTTCCATCGTCTGGTTGTTTCTGTTATGCACGAAGGGCGTCAGAAAGGAGACAAAGGTACTATAGCTTTTCCGTTTGCACGCTGTATTCTAACCTTGTGTGTTTTAGAAGATGAGGTTCAAAATGGTAAAATCGTCAAAAACCTAGTATGGCATTGAAAAAAAATAGCCCCCTCTGTCCTATACACACAAGTGAGAAGCTCTGCAGGAGCTTGGACTTACAAAAATAACTGATGCTTTTGTGAAACTGTCTCCAGACAGCACTGCTTTGGGTGTACATAAGGTATTCTTTACTGGCTGGCTGGCCGGTGAACAGGAACCTTTGCCCAGTTTCTACTGATATTTGCTAACATGCCTGAGTGACAGACCCAAGTCACTCCCACTAAATGGAACTTCTCAAGACTAGAAGTGATTACTACAGACCTGAGTTTTCACCAGTCTGTGCTATATATAAAAACAGGACCTTGCATGTCTAAAGCATCAGTTGAGATTAGTTGGTATGTCTGTATGATTAAGGAATTTCAATCTCCAAACAAAATAATATAAATAAATAAATAAAACTTAGCTATACATGAAGTTCTGAAACAGTTTGCATTGGCCCTGGAGCATGAATGTGCAAGGAGCCAAGTGAAGGAGGTCCAAGGAGATTCACACTGATTAAGGTCCTTGTCTGGTACTTCGATTTTATGCTGGTCGGTAAAAAAGTAACCCAGTTATAGTGGTGACATTTTGAGACAAGGGAACTTCATGGCCTGCAATTACCTGTGTCCTAGCTCTCCTCTGATGTCCCACAGCTTATTTCATATCGAGATTCAGACACAATTCTGTGTCCACAGCTGTGGACAAATGTAAACTTAGGCATCGTGGGTGAATACGCTAAGACATTCCCAGTGGTAGCAGAAGTATGTTCACTTGGTGCCAGGCTTGGAGAATTTGCCAGCTTCCGTAGTATTCATGCGTACATGAGAGAAGGAAACTTGGGTACAAGGCATCCTCAAATTTAAAGATGCATTTATGTTTGCAGGACTGTTTGTTTTCATAACAGGTAACATGAAAGCTGTTTCCAGACTTTTTCTTCCATATTTCTAGTCATTCTTCTCATTCACTGCGTAGTGAAAAAGAAACCTTCTCAGGTGCTCTCTTCAGTCTTTTTTTATCTCCAGCACTGTTGCTTCTGTTGAGATATTCCATATAATAAATCTCATCAGAAAACTTTCTTAATATACTATTTCCAGGACTATTTCTGATTTCCCATCAGGTAGGGAATCTCGTTTCCCAGTCTGCTTGTTCTCCAGAGTGCTCATAGCACTGGATCATGGATGGGACCGTAGCTGCTACCTCTAGCCTTTTCAGCATATAAAAGAATACTTTTTGCCTTGCAATGAGTGTAGAGTTGGGAATTGGTGGGCTCTTATGGGCATTATTGTTGCAAGAGAGACATGGAGGGAGGTAAAGGTATGTAGGGTCTTTCAGCTGTGTCTTGATAACAAGAGAAAAGATTAAATAGGCAAGCTGATACTGGCTTTGTGTACTTAAGGAATCGTAGAGGATTGCTCTGTGAACCTGGGAACATTTTCTAATATTCTTAACCCTCAAAAAATGCAACTTGTTTTCTATTCTAGTCAACACAGATGAATTTGAAATCGCCTTGAAATGTGCACACTTGGTGGAACGAATGTATACACATATTGCTGCAGAAACAGAAGAATTCACTGTGTTTTCTGCTTTCATTGTGGCCCAATATGTGACTGAATTGCAGAAGGTAACATCCACTCATGCATTTTGGAAGTGCCATGATAATGGGCTGGCTTTGGAGTTGTTGTTTTAAAGACAATTGTGTTAATTTTTTTAAAATCCATTAAGTTTTAAAATTTGCAAGGTATCATGAGAATACACTGCTGATACAGACTGCCAGTTAGTTACAACCTTTGAGCAAAGGTTCCTGAGGATATTTCTTACCCAGGTGCTAAAAACTTCTGAAAGAAGGGGAAAAAAAGAGGAGGGAGGGGGCAGATCAATGCAGTATCTATTCACAAAAATGCTTTGCTTTTCCATCTTGTTTTGACTCTTGCTTTTTCTTCGTATGCTGGTTCAGGCTTTTCTCCCAGGTAGTCTCATCTGTTCGGGATTGATATTAGGTAGAGCCCCATCTGTCAAAGCAATGGAGAAAACAATCCCTTGGGGAAATATTTTTTACTCTGGTCTAAATGAATAAATGAACGGAAAAATGTTTCCAAGCCAGAGAAGTGGTGGCTTTTCAGTAATTCTTCCACTAAAGCTATCGTTCTCATGCTTTCTGAAAGCAGCTGCTGCTGTTATTACAGATGCCAGAGCAAGGTCAGTAGCTCCTCACATCCAGGACTAAATTCAAATTGTTCTTCTGTTACGAGCTAATGAATTTAGATATTGCCAGCATTTGAACACCGCTTACACTGCCAGCGCCTGGAAGCTGAGTGTTTGTGCTGAAGCTGATGGTGATTGGAGCTGGCCCAGCATACAGAAGGGGAGCTTAGTCAGTATTTCTAGGCTCTCTCAGCAGAAGGATATCCTAACCTAAAACCACCCTATAACTAACAATGAAGATTGTTAAGAGCTTAAACTCAGTTGCCTTTTCTACTGCTTGGCAGTTTTCAAATGTTTGGGAGTAAGATGATGGGCTAAGCCAGTTCTTAGCTGTTATTCAGCTTTCCTGGTGAGCCACGTCTTGTTTATGCACTATATAACATTGCTAAGCAAATGCTAGAGCCAAACTAATGGTGAGCCTACTTGTCCTCTGGTTAAGTAGTTCTGAACTTCTCTCCATCTACTCATCACTGAATATAGAGCCTTCCCTCAGACCCCCGCCCCACCCCACTCCTCCTCTCTGATTTTATTTGTCAAATGATGTTTTTGAGCTAAAAGGGCACTTAGTAGGCTGGAGTACAAAGTCTTGTAAGACTTTTGGGAAGGTTTTATGTTAAACTTCCCCTGATGCACAACCAAGTGATGGATGACTGTTGAAACCACCACCAAATGATGTGTGTACAGAACTTCAGGATATGGAAAGGGAAATCTGAAATGAGTCACTGGACCCTGTGACAAAAGGACGCTTTCTATCTTTGATGTAATAGATAGGAGGTGATGATTTATTTACCCATTAGACAGGAGAGAGTTGGTAGAACTGAGGGAATCCATCAGAGGGAAATAGAGGCTTCAACATGGCTGTCTTGCAGAGGAATCTACATATCTCCTTTTATGCTAATTTACAGGGAGAGAAAATAAACTGCTTTTAACCATTCCTCTCTCCAGAATCAGATCGGTAGCTTTCAGCCTGTGATTGGAAGACCTGGAGGGTCTATGCAGGTAGCTGAGCAAAGCAGGTTGTCAGTAGCTTTGTGTTTTTGTGCACGCTGACTGAAACCCTTTGCAAGGATCTCCAAGCTAAAACTGATGAAAGCTGCTGGAATAAAAATAGTCATTCCTAAGTGCAGTTCTGGAACAGTTTCCTCTCCTGAAAGATCAGTGCTTCCCCTTTATATTAGGGAATATATGTATCTGTGAATGGTTCAGTGATAACCTGGAAAGATTCCTTGCTGGAACATGTGGAATCTAAAGCCTCTTTCATGCTGCTGATGGTGCTTTTCCCATGTTATCTCTGAGCTGTTGCTTAATTCGGCAGAAGTGAAATACCTCCTCACATGCTTAATGTGTCCCATCAAGAGTGCTGTAATGCTTGACAAATTGGTTGCACTAACTATATAGATCATAAAACATTTATAAGCATAATTAACTGCCAGCCAACAGTGGCAGCTCTTTAAATCTTTGGTTCTGCTTCCCATAGTGTTTAGGGGAAGCTGCTCTGCAAAGCAAGAATGGCCCAAAGAAGGCACAGGTCCAGCTTAATTTGTGATGTGAGGGCTGTAATTCCATTAACTGCAGCTCTGAGGTATCTATTTACACCAAGAGGGACACCTCGTCCTGGCATGTCAGGAACGGGGGCTTTTCCCATCTTCATTCTCTGAAATCATTTCTCTGGGCTGCCAAAAGAGAGGCAACACGATGCATTCGCTAGGGGTGCTGCTGCAGTTGTGATGCTCACTTCTGTTATTTTAGTGCATGCTAGGGAGAAATAACAGCTTTTATTAGCCTTCTACTAGATCAGCTGACACAGGGGAAAATGGCAAGTTTTGGGCACATAAACTTCTCAGGGTCACAGAGGCAAAGACAGGCTTATGTGCCTTAATATTTGTTATATATTTTCCCCAGTTGTATCGGCAAATCTAATAAAATGTATTGCTTGTTCTGTGTTCAGAGTAGGAAGAGCAGGAACCTGACACAGTGATTAGGAGTTCACTTAATTAGTGGAAAGTTTATTAGTTGCCTCAGGAAGAAAGAAGTCTGAATTTTAACGACAGCCTTTTATGTAATTTTCATTAGGTCTGGAGTGTAGAGGTTTAGATCTGGAGGCAAAAAGCTAATTTGGGGATTCAGCACAGATAAGACCTGCTTCTTTGGCAAAAATAATGTGGTTATGCCAGAGGCCAGCACTGCCTAAGGCAGTGGAGCATTTAGCAAGTGGTTTGTGAGCTCAGGACAAATTCCAGTTTGCCTGGAGCATGAAGGGGCTCCGGAGTGAGCCCAGATGTTCCTGGTTGGAGCGGAGGCTGAGTGGAGGATAATGGCAGGAGCAGGGCAGGGAGTCAGGCGTTGTACTGGCGGTCCCAGTTCTTCCATCAGCTTTCTGCCTGACTTCCAGCGCTTGATTTCCAGTATTAAAGCAGAGCAAATAAATATACATCTCCTGAGTTGTGGAGGAGTTCTTTTAATAAAGCTGGTAAAATACACTGAAACCCTTGGATACAAATTGTTAGATAAATGGTAAATATCAAGTTGTTAAACGATAGGTAGTCAATCAGTTTAAGCTTGTAGTGTAAATGATAGGGTAGCCTGAAGGAAGGGCTCATTTGGAGCTAAGACTTAAATAGCATACAGCTAAGCCTTGCTAGTGTCCAGGCATGATGAGCTGTACAAAATCATCTGAAACGTGTTATCCAGGGCATGTGTTTTATCTATCTTTTTTTAATTGAAGCTTTTCTGCTGAGGAGTTTTCACATGATTGCAAGATGATCAATCATTTACCTCCACAGCAGGATGTGTATAGTTGCACTCGTATGCATGTTATTGCAAGAGACATGCTTATTTTGCAGAACGCATTTGCAAAAAGTCAGGAAAATATTGCATAACTAGAAATTTTGAATTGTATCTAGTGGACGATTGCAGATGGTCTGATACATTGGGTTGCATTTGTCAGCACTTCAGGTGTGGGGGCGGTTTTCTCCGGCCTTTGTGTCTTCAAGTTTAATATAGTTTTTTCTTCTCCCAGGTGACTTTGCACCCAGCTGTGAAGAGGCATCTCACAGAAGGGATATATCGCATCCTTGACCTTTGCATTGAACGAGATGTCAAGTTCTTAACTGCATCACTGCCAGCAGGTGTAAGGGAAGTCTTTAAAGATCTGTACAATGATTACAACCATTATCACAAAGCAAAAAGACAAGGGGAGGAAAAATATACTGCCTGATGAACTGTGTCCAGTGCTGCGTGATTAGGCACGATCTGATCTTGTGCAGTGCTCAGAAAATCCTCAGTGGCCAATTGATTCAGGGTGCTTAGAAGGATGCAGAGGGTTTCACTTGAACGCAGATTGCATCTGTCCCTGCAGCCAGCCCTTATCCCGGGGCAGAGGGGCGGCTGGCAGGAGCTGGTGCTGTCGGGTGTTTTTCGCCTGCCTGCGGCGCGCGGCTGGGCTGGGCCTGGGAGCCGCCGCGTGGCGCGGTGCGTGTCCCGCTGCAGGCAGTGCCGCCGTCCCGCGCCAGCAGCCCCCGGGGCAGGGAGGCTGCGGCGCCTCGTTCCCGCCCTCGCATCCATGGTGAGCACAATTAGATGCAGTTAAAGCACATCCGTTTTTGCGCCATATTGTTTTACATTTGTACTGAGGAAGGGTGGGGATGTTGTACGTCTGTACACTTGGCTACTCTTACAATACTGTGGAAAAACAGTAAAAAAATTTGAAAACTTGTATCTCTCTGGTCAGTTTTGGTGTTGAGCACAGCCCTGAGCAACTTTGACTGGCTTCTAGAGGTCCCACGTGAATTAGTGAATGGTAATCAACAATGCCAACTGCTCAAAGTGTCACTGTCGCTAAGCAGCTACAGGTAGTCCCCTGAGTTGCAGTAGCTCTTGGTGTATGTTCAGCTTGTGGCAGATGCTCGGTACCCGGCTTACCCCAGGCTTGAAGCAAACTGCAGCAACGACACCGAGTCGAAAAGGTGGTGTGGGCCTGAGCTGGGGACAGCAGTTATGCCTGCCCGCTGAGGACCAGGAGTCAGGGAGGGACCTGGTGCACTCCAGAAGGGAAGGATGAACGAGGAGGGTGCAGCCAAAGGGGCGCCAGGGAGAGGAGGGCCTGAGGGTGGGGGCAGTCACTGCCCTAGCAATAGAAGGAAGGTGATGGGCACTGGGAGAGGATCTGAGTGAGGTGAAGAGGAACAAGGTTTGAACCGAAACAGGAAGGAAATGCCTAGCTTGAATGAATGAAAAAATGGAACTATGTCAAAATGAAAGGTTTGTTTTCAAATGTGCTATCCAACTGCTACTTGTCCTATAGTCCTCCTTTCCTGGATTAACTCATCAGAAGTTCAAAACACAAATCAGCATTTTTGCGTAGAAGTTACAAAGAGGTTAAGACGATGACTGTTTTTCACTCCTTAATCCTGGGTCTTTATCCAAGAACCGCTCTGGGTTTTTCAGCTAGAATAAATTAAGTCACGGGGATAGGGCCACCTACTGCGGGAGCAGCCTGGGTCCCCTTTGGGTGCAGTTTGGCTCTTGTGTCGCACGATGGAGCCCTGCTGCAAAGGCAGGGAGACACCTCTGCTCACGGAGCGCCAGGGCGGCCTTTCCCAGGCCCTGCCAGCTAAGGGGTGCTGAGCACTAGGAGGGCAGTGGGCTTGGGAGAACTGACCTCTCCTGTCTAAAGGACAGGGCTGACACCTTGTTTAAGCCTAGCAGTGGCTGCGTGCGAGTGGAGCTGCCACGCACACCGCACCCCCACCTACCCCTGCAAAAAACAGCTCAAATAAAGAGGCAGGATGGGAGAGAAGAAGAGAGTCACAATGGGCAAAGACTATGTTGGTTTCATTTTTCTGGTTTTAGCTGCTTTCTGCTGCTGTGGAAATCAGAAGATTTTTCTGTCTGCCTGGGGGTGGGACTTGATGTCTATTTCATGTTGCTATAATGCTCAAAAATGGTGTGAGGTGGTAGAGCTTATTTTGCTGGTTTAGAAAGGATTTTTTTCCTCATAGTTTTTACTACTGGGAGGAGACAACATACTTGGGACTTTCCTTAGAGTTTGAAATGGTTAAAAAACTTCATATTTGTCGTCATCTGTGGCTGTTGGAAAATAATAGGCCCATTCCAAAGCTTCCCTTTATGGATTAAAAACTCACAATATGAAGAAAGGAGTATTTTGATAGATTCTTTTATAATCACTGCTGTGCCATTAAATGTCTGCAGTGATAGTAGCTGTGCTGGGGCTATTTAATCTTTGTGTGTTACTGACTTGTAAGGACGCTTGCCTGAGGTGCAATAATTACTTTTGCATTTGAAGTAGATACTAGCCATTCAAATGGAGAATTGCATTTGTGTCCTAAACAGTATTTATAGGAATGGGGAAATGATTCTGGGGGGATCTCAGTGTAGTGTCTGCTCTGTTTTTCACAAAGAAGCAAAGAAAAATTCCATTGTAACTTTTTTTGCCAGTGCCAATGTTGGCATTTGCCGTGATGAGTTCAGTGGCATCTTATGCAAATAATTAAAATTTCCCAAAAGCAAGACACCTGTTAACTGCATTCACAGTAGAAGACTTGTCAGATGCAAGCAAGTGGAAGTGCAACCTGATTTGCTATAGAGTTGTAATGATTTGTATTCATGCATTATTAAAGTATGAAAAAAGTTTTCTTGGTAACTTTAAAGCCTGGAAGATTCATGAGAGAAAATGTGTTCCTGTGAACTCGGAATGCTCACAGTCCAGGAGAGCCCTCTAGCAAACCCATCAGGGGTTCTTCACAGAGATTTGCCATTTCATCTGTTCTTCCCAAAATATCAAGTGCCTACATTGTATTGTAATCCCTTTCTTCCTGAACGAGGACACTTTTATTATCATTATTATTACATATTTCTAAAGATAGTAAAGAAAGAAGATGACAGAAATGCATTTTGTCCTTCGGATGCCCATTCCATCATGAGGGTAGAGTGCAAGTGTGGGTCTGCAATAGCTTTTCTGCAGTAGCTGCTTGGTCCTTAGTTCCAGAGCTGTTTATGTATCAGAATAAGCCTCCTCCAACACAGTTCTTGGCCCTTCCTTTACAAACTGGTGGAGACCAGCTTATAGCCCTGCAAAGCGAGCAGCACTGCTTTGATGGCTTCTTACAAAGGTTATATTCAGAATTGCTTCGTTGTGGAGGCAGGATGGGGTGGCCCACAGATTTTTCAGTCCAAGCCAGATATTTTCTCATGGATGCTGCCACGTATTGGAGGTCCTCTTCTTCCTGCAGGGTAGTAATGGCTTTTCCACTCTTCCCCACAATAAAAAAAAGGCAGGAGTCTTTCTGCTGATTTCTGGTGAAGAAGGGAGGATTGAGAGAGCAAGAAAAGAAATAGGAGGAGGAGGAAATAATGAATTGTCCCCTGTTAATGCATTCATTGACTCAGGTTTCCTTCTCTTAGGTTCAGGCACTCCTTTTATTCCTATGGTCTTCACTTGAGGTGTTGGTTTCTCAGAGTTTCAGAGAGCTTTGCCAAGGCTTCTCGGGAATAGGACGGCAATACTCCGTTTTAAAAGGATGAGGACCAGGTGGGGACTGCTTCTACTGTAGGAAAAGAAAAGAAGACGCTCCGGGTAACTGAAAGCAGAGCAGCTCGGAATGCCAGACTGCTTCTCCCAGTGTGTCTCAAGCATCCATCATTTTATTGGATATTACACAGGCCCAGAGGCTCCATTCAGGAGCCTCCCTGTGTGTGGCAGCGTGGGCTGCAAGAGGGCAGTTGCTGCCCTAACACGCTGGGGTGTGAATGCCAGTGGGTGGGAAAATAAACACGGCAGGGAGAAGCGACTGCTCTGTGTTTAGTTTTTCAGAGCAGCACGTGGGAGTTCTCTTTAGTAACCTCGGGGAATAGTGGTGATAGTTTTTTCTTTCTTTCCTGGAGGAAAAGGATGGGAGAGTAAGTGACCAGAAAACAAAACAATTAAATATTTATTTTAGTGACACAAGGAGTGGACAAGTCCGTAAAACCAAATTTGATGAGCTCTGCTGCTGGCACGTTCCATGGCCCGTGCAAACAAAGCCGCAGCTTTGCTGGTCAGTGTATTAAGCAGTGGAGGAGAGTGATTTATTACTGTGCATCCGCTCAGTAATTGTCAGTCCTTAATCCCCTCAAGGGAAAGTAGCCATCTCTGCTTATCACCTGAGGAAAGACACGGGAACAGACAGATGCCTCAGCCTGGAAGAAAGGGTTGCCGACTGAACACAGCTCCTCTGTCCCAATTGAAGTGACTGCTGGTTGTTCTAGTCAACAAGACTCTGATGCAGCCGGTCCTGAGCACCCGCTGTTGGGAGTAAAGCTCAGAGCAGAGATTTGGTTTTATTCCTGGCTCTGTCACGGGTCACTTGCCTATTGTGGTTCGCTTGCCTGTGCTTTGGTTTTGGTCTTTGACGCAGGCGTTCGCCCTCCGTGTCAGGGCCTTGGAGGCTCGCAGCGTGCTTCGTGTGCGGCGGGTGCCTGAGCAGGCAGGGCTCCCGCCGTGCTCCAGAGGTGAGGGCTGCAGCGTTACTACAACGTGGTGCTCCTCGAAGTGCGGCGGTGTTCACAACACCCCGAGCGATCGCCACAACGTACACTGATTGGCAGCGTAGTTTCTGCCTGTCTTACTCTCTCACCGCACATGCATGAAACTTCCCGTTGTCTCTGGGTGC
Organism: Tinamus guttatus; assembly: GCF_059628265.1. Lineage (NCBI taxonomy): Eukaryota > Metazoa > Chordata > Aves > Tinamiformes > Tinamidae > Tinamus > Tinamus guttatus. Next base: position 2,382,613 of record NW_028289135.1, on the reverse strand, counting down.
ACTTCAGGTTCTTTTCTAAGATTCCTCTAGACTACTCCATGTTTTCAGGAGACAGCTATGCGAATGTGAGCTGCTAGTACCTGATTTCTTCAGACTGGCCTTTTAATGCTTTTGTTGTTAGTGTTTTTATAACCTAGGCTGATAATAATGAGAGTCTAGAGTATGTGCCTCCTGGTACCACATCCAAAGGAAGTGTGTGTTTAAGAAACCTGTTATTAGCAGCTCATATTTTGTTTGTGCAATGACATCTAAAAGACTTCCTAAGCTGCTTATTTTCCCTTACTGTAAAGGCAGATCTCGCACTGCAGCAGGGGACAGATCTGTTCTTCAGCTCTCAGCCTGCACTGTGTTGTCTGAACGAGCAGAAGTCTGCGGGACGAGAAATGCTTTTGTTCCTGAGCCAGCTGGAAATCTCCCTTGACCCTTAGGCCCTTTCTGTGCAATAGCTGGAGATTATCATCTGTCAAAGTATTTCCTGCCTCACACCTGCCCTAAACTGCCTTCACTCTAAGAGCATCTTCAGAGCCCACATCTCATCCATTAGCAACAGCATTATTCTGGTAGCTCTTGTTTGAGGGGAAGCTCTTAGGATGGATTGAGACAACTCACCAGTGTGGGTGGTGAGAAGAGGTTGTGTTTAACAGCTGAGGTCTGAAGTACCAATCCCTCCATTCTAGGTAAGAGTGCTACTATATTGCTGGGCCACGTGTCTGTAGTGCAGGGATGAGTTGCACTAAATAGCTCCTGCCTGCGCTTGTCTGTTCTCTTCCCGGAGAAGAATCTGTAGCTGGGTTGTCTCAACACAAGCTGGAGCTGGAAGATGGGCCAACCTCTACACATAGGTCCAGGGTGTTGAGGAGCTGTTGTACATGGAACTCTTCTCCTGACACACTGCAGGAGCAATAATGTTTAGAATTAGCTTCTGCGCACGCTTCCCTGGGACTTGGGAGGGCAGGAACATGCCCTCACAGCCCATGGCACTTTTCATCTTCAAAGTGCGTTATAATCGTTAATACATTAATTAGGCGTTCTCCCCTTCCTTCCTGCTAACAAGGTTTATTAAGCTGAATGTATTTATCTTTGGGCAGCTTCTACAGCAATTGAATGAATAAAATTCCTTCTAATTTTAATAGCAGAGACATAAAAGGAAACAGGGCTGATAGGAAGAACAGGGGACAGAGGTGAATAAAACTACACTGTGAAAGAGAAGGAGCAATTTCCTTCAAGGTGCATCTCAACCTTCCTCTGCCACTTTGCAGCCTTTGCACCTTCTCTCTTGCCTAATGTATATGCTGCACACATGCATGCAATATGCATGCCAGCATGCACAACTGCAAAAAATGAGGTCATGAATGACTGAAATCTGCAGGAAAGGAGATGGTGAAAATAACCTGCAGTTGGAAGTTGAAAAAAGCCTTACTGAAAGTTTGACTTGAACTTATGCTGATCATGTCTTTGGTGTATTTATAAGAGCCAACTTAATGGTGAGTTGCAGGACCCAGGAGGTGGAGGACGGTCATGAAAGACTATAGCAGGGGGCTTAAGATACTGAAAAATTTAAAGTGGCCTGAAAAATTTAAAGTAATCTAAAGCAAATGAAATTTTACTCTTTCTCATCTTCATCTCTCAAGAGTTGCTTATTGTGGTCTCAAAGCACACACAAATACGAGGTGAAAGGATGTTGCTATTCGTATGCTCCTTTGCTCTTAGTCTCATAGTGAATGGTGGGTGAAGAACTTGGGAAGTGCTTGCTCTGAACAAGGGCATTCCCCTGGGAAAGGGCTGAGGCTTGATTGCCTGCTCTGGATGCCACACTGCGAATTTAGCCATTTGCATCTTAGGCAGTGCTCTGCTGCTTGCTAAATGGTTTCACCTCTGTCTTCCTCCTGCCTTGTTATTTAGATTCACAAGACCAGAAGGGACTATTAGATCATCCAGCCCGACTTCTTGTGTATCACATCACAGCCCACTGAGCATGACAAAGTTCTGCTGGAGAGAGCCCAATAACCTGTGCGCAATTGCAACATATCTTCCACAAAGCCAGAGTTTTGACAGTAAGCTCTTCAGGGCAGGAGCAGTGTTCTCCTAGACATTCTTTGAGCAGAGCTTTTCAACAATGTTATTAAACCAAAATTACCACAAAGAAAAACAATTACTAGGTTAATAGATTTTATTATAAGTAAAATTAGTTTTATTGGTTAAGTCTGCAAAATCTCTCTTTTTTTTTTTTTTTTTAACTCCAGCCAGCCACTAAATATGAACTGTAGCCTTTAGAATTATCAAGTGCAACGTTGCCAAACAGAGACTGAGAGAGAGGTTTTCAATTCTAGTATGCAGTGATTTCTGCAGGGCAAAAAGACCAGGTATTAGAGGGCTCTTCAGTACAGTGGAGGAGGATACAATAAAAAAGAGGGCATCTTGGAGCTCTATTCCAGCAAACGCCTGTCTGCCAAAAGGTACAAATTGTCGCTGAGCTCCATAAAACAACGAGGCAATGCGAAGTTTCAGCTGACAGCATCCAGGACAAATGCTATCATTTTGTGAAGTGCACATTTCATTAGCCAACACAGAAAATCAGCCCTGCTCTTGTATCTCTTAACTCTTTATTAAAGTTCAAGTTTCCTGAAAATAGCAATATTCCTGCTTTCGCTTCCAAAGGAGCAAATAGGAAGTAGCCTGCCCATGTCGCTGGCAGAAAGTATCTTGCCAAATGGAGCAAATATTTTTGGTAAGAATTCTTTCAACTAATGTGGATTTGAAACTCCCATAGCTGCACTGGAAAACTTCTTCAGACCCCCCTAAAATGTTTTTCTTTATGTTCTTTTATTGAAAGAGCTCAATTAGTTTCAAATCTAGACTTAAAATAGATGTGTTTGTGATGGGCCGGAGGTTGCTGGAGGGATGGAAAGATCCTTCTTCCAGGGCTGTAAGAGGAGCTGGTGCCTCCTGCTTTGGCTGTGCAGGTTTGCAGACAAACTGCGCCGGGAAGCACCCTTAGCTGTGGTAGGAGCAGGCCCCCATGCCACGAGCTGTAGCTTCTTGCAGTGCTTGGGCAGAGGGGCTCTAGGGGGGTTCAGGGAAGCAGTTTGAGGCCTTGTCACCCTCATGGCACCTGCCAGAGGTCAGTGTCCCCACAGCAGCAGCAGCAGCAGCAGCAGACAGGGCCATGTCTCGCCGCACACCCTGCACTGGGGCCTGGTTCGTTGCCCCACATAGCCAGCGAGGGCAATTTGGAATAAAACTCAGAGCAGCCAATGCACTTTTCACTCCTGCTGGATCCTGCTGCAGGACAGCGACCTCTGCGGCAGACAGGCAGGACAAATGCAGCTGGTGAAACGTAAAGTCGTGTCTAGAAGGGGCCCAGCTGGGTCTGGCAGGGCTGCCCCTGAAGTCTTAGATGTTGCCTGGCAGGACGGCGGTGCTGCAGGAGAAACCCACAGCAGTGAGCACAGCCAAGCTACCTCCAGGGTATTTTCCCCCGAATACCGAAGCTCAAAATCCACTGAGTTTCCTAATTTCTCGAGGACGGAGGGAGGGAAGGGGTGCTGTGGCCATCCCTCTGCCAGCAGAACGTGCTGCAGGCTTTTGGGCCTTGCTCCGGCCTTCAGCACAAGGATGGAGCCTGTCCCTTTGGGCGGCAATGAGCAGGGCCTGCCTGTGCTGTACCCTTCTACAAAACGGTGTCTTTTGTTGCTCTTCCACTGAGCAAGGCTTGGGATGGGTGAACTGGGCTTTCGTGAGCATTTTGGCTCCTGGTCTTCGGCTTGCTCTGGTTCTAGCCTTGGGCTCGGGTGGAATCCCCTCCTCCGGGCTGCCCTTGCGAAGGGCTCCATCCCAGCGTCAGCTGCGCGTTGCCTCCGCGCGCGCCAGCGATGTTTGTACGGTGATGAGAGAAAAGGTCTCTGCTTGGTGCACAACATTCCGCAGGTTCCAGAAACACATGCGATTATTGTGGCTGTTGAAAATAAGCAAAGCTGCAGCTCAGGATATACTGTGAAGCAGCTCCCTGTCCGGAGCCATAACTATGTCCGTAACTGTCATGCTCCTGAGATGTTAAATGAGTCTGAGGAATTAATGTAGTGCATAAGACCACTTGATGGGAAGAAAGTCTCTAGAGAAGACCTCTGAGAAGCTTAACCTGCTTTAAGCGTTCCAACTTTTTTCAACTCTCATTTTTCAACTTGCGTCTTCTGGAATCTTTCACCTTCACTGATTCCACTGACAGGAGTTTCTGGAGGTTCCAGCAACAGTATGAAAATAGAAGTCCTACCACTTGTCAGTCTGATGACTGCTTCTCTTTTACATGCCAGCTGCCTGAAGCTATACTACTGTGTTGGTCCTTTTGCTCCGTCCATCCTCGGTTGGGTGTTTTGGCAGCTAAGAATCGAGCAACTGGGCTAATTCACATTTTGTAGGTCAAAGGGAAAAAAAAAAAGAGCTCCTCAACATCTGCAAGAACCCTGCACTGCCTTTACAGGAGGGAGGGAAGGGGGAAATCCAAAATTTTGGTGCCATATGGTTTTGGTTGATCTGTGGCTTTAATCATTTCCTCTTGGCACAAGACTGTCCAGCTCTGTGCTCTCTACCAGGAACTGACTCATGGAAATGGAGTTTTCCTCCAGCATGTTGGGAGAGCAGATCTGTGTGTGTGCGGTGTGAGGAAAATAATAGGCTAATGTGCAGATGAATATTTCTGATGTCGAGGAAAAAGCATACTTGGCTACTGTACGTAAAGCTTCTCATTTTACCCATCAGCCAATTGCAGGTTCATCTGTTCTAAACCAGAGATTCATGTGCCTCATTGCTCACAGGTTTCTTTGCTGGAGACCTGAATGCTGTTGCTTTATAGAAATAAGTGATATTTGGTAGTGGACCTAACTGATCAGATACGATGACGATAGGTCTGATATAAAAAGCCAGCCTTGGTCAGCTGTATGCAGGTATTGTGTCCAGTGATGAGGCAATATCAGGCTTCATCATCACCGGGGCATAAACCTGGATCCGACCTGGGTCTAAAAGCACAGCGTACTGTGAACTAAAGGCTCGGTCAGGCAAGCGCACCGTGACTTAACCGCACTAGTTCTTACCAACATAAGGTAAAGCATATTTGCTCAAGCCTCAGTCAAAAAGATTTAAATAACTACCTTTCATCTCACTTTTATGACAGGCTAAACATGCGTGTGGTCTGCTACTGCAGCTCAAGAGATATGCAGTGTCTTGTAGAGTTACAGCAACCCAAGTATCTGGACTGTGAGCTAACAGGCCCATCCTTGTTATCCCAAGAATCAAATGTCTTCAGCACTGTTTGTGATCCAGCCATCCAGCCACAAGAAGGAGACAGCTGCAGTCAGATGTGGTTCATATAAGCTTATATTGTGCTTGCAGGGAGTCCAGCCCATCACGGTGGAGCTCCGCGTGTGTCCAGAGCTGTTTGTTCAGGGTCATTGCTGGATGGGTGCCTCTGGGAAATTAGAAGTGCCTTGGCAACTAGGTTCATTAGATTTTGTGGTTTCTCAGCTGAACTGTCAGAAAGCTGTTTTCTGTGTTCCTTGTTATTCTCTGTTATAAAATTAAGCACTCCAAATGCTAGAACTTTCTCTGCGTTCTCAGAAAGTTATTTGCTACCTTTATAGATGAGTGTCATGGAAACTTCTTATGCTTTGAGCCTAACTTTCCTTGGCTTAGCTTTATCCAAGGGACATTGGCAAGAGAGGTGGGATTTCTTGTATCAATAATTGGAGGCATAATCTCATACCCCAACTGTGAAGGAGTTGTGGATGATCAGACTTCAAAGAAGTGATGCCCATCCCTTAGGAATGGGAAACGTGCTGCGTTTTAACTGTTTGCTGCTGACCCTCCAACTCATCTTTGATCTTCTGATTTTGAACTACACCTCACAAGGCAAGATGTAGATGTAGCTACAGCCTGAAGAGATTATCCGTGTGCTGTTGCAGACAACCAGGCCATGCCTAAGGCTAAATCCCCATAGCCTAGCAGGATATTAGCCGACATGCAGGTGATACCTGGAGAACAAATGGGGAGCACAGAGGCTGTCTGTTAGGCTCCTGGGGATGCAGAAACAGGGATCTGTGTTTGGGGACAAGGACAATTTGCGTTAAATTTCTGGACCGCGGTGCTGGCAGCAATGGTAGGTGTTCACCCGTGGCACGGACGGCTGTGCCAGCGGGGCTGAACGGCGCTGTGTTCCGCGCTGGAGCGGCAGCAGCTCTGCAGATTGGGGCTGGAGCGCCACGTCGCACGCGGTGGGGCGCGGAGGGGACCCGAGCGCTGGTGACGCCCCCACTCGCCGCGCCGGGCCCTCCCGGGGGTGCAGGGGAGGGCAGGCCGGGCCAAGCCGGGGGCACCGCTGGCTGTGGCTCTGCTCGAGGCTGGGAGCAGCCCTCGGCCGTACCTGGTGGGAGAGGGTCACCCCTGGCAGCAGGGCCTTCGTAACATGGTGGGGAGGGTGGGACAGAGGAGGAGTGTGAGGAGGGAGGCCGAGCCCTGATTCTCTAGCAGATACCTGATTTCAGTCAGGTGTCACAGGGTGGCTCGGATGCCCCTCCAGACTTCCTCGGGTCAGGCTGACTGCTGATCCCGTCCTTCAGATTAACAGCCTTTATACCCTCCCCAGGGCCCATCTGGCTTTCAGTGGGCTGCAACAAGTCCATCCCCACAGGCTTGGAGATTGGAGTGCTTTAAGAGTCACAGAACTCGTTAGTTACACTGCAGACAGCAGCAAAGTCACCTTCCCCACAGCCCCAGGTAAAAGCCCCAGGTAAAATACCCGAACAGCGCCTGCTGCAGCAGCCCCCTTGTCATCCTGCCCCCGTTGCTAATTACGGGGCTGAGCTTCTGCTGTGAACGCCAAAGCAGTGGCAGCTCGGCTGAGACCGCAGGTGAGTAGGGGGCTCTCCTGCTGGTTTTGCCCCCTACGTGATTTGCAGTTAGTGGCCACAGGAGAGGGGAAAGCGGAGGCAGTAGGATCCATAGAGACATTACGTGCAGCTTGGGGCCTGCCTCTGCCAAGCACTGCCAGTGAAACGCAGACATCTCCTGCTCCGTGGTACCGTGCTTGCCATGGCAGGTCAATTAGAAGCAGCGTTAATTGCACTGTGTGCTCCTAAGCTGCTTTCCATGGCTTCCTGCAGGCTGATGAAGAGAGAGAAAGTGGGGATTACCGGGATTCTGGTGGAGGCTGGTGGAAAGAAAGAAAATTTGTGGAAGGGGAGAGAGAGGGGCTTGAGCAGCTGACACAAGTCCCTGCAGACTAACGGGGAGCGTTCGGCAGCCTAACACTCCCTGGGCTTGTGCCAATGCATCAGATCGATTTTAAAGATGAAGGGCCCACTGCCTGGGAAAGCAAGCCGGTAGCGCTGCGAGTAGGAGCCCTTCCTGGCAGCTGTTCAAACACTAGCTGCTTTACAGTTCACTCTCGGTGTACCAGGAGTCAGTGAGAAGCACTGGGGACTTGGGATGTGAAATACGACCAGTGGGGCTGCAGAGCAATAAAGGGATTATTTTTGTATGGAGGACTGCATGGAAAATAATGTCCAGTTGCTCAAGAAAACCAGAAACTCACAGTGCGCAACGAAAGTACCAGAACAGAACAAAGGGCCATCGAGACAAACTCCTTTTCTGCTGGAACGGGGATTGCTAAGGATTCCAAGCAAAGAGGCAGACTTCTCTGGGCTCAGTATTATTCCAGAGGGAAATTTTTGGCAGACCTCAGCTGTAGGTCAGCTCATGTCCCAAGGCACAGCTGCCACCCCTTACAACATTAGCTGTGATACGGACATCAGTGTAATGCATGTGAGCTGAACTCACAGAGCTATTTACCTCCATGATGGCTCTGGATGCATACACTAACAAATATCTCCTGCTCTTAATTTGCTCCCACCATCCATTTCTTCATTCTACGGAAACAATATGGACTAAAGTGGTTTAATATTCCCTCCTGCGTTTTTCTCAAAATGAAATGACCCACCCCCTGCTGTTGATGGTATAAAAATACTGAATAATAAAACACATGAATACTGTGGTCAGTAAAATAAGCATTTTCACAGCAGTTCATTCTCTCATTTATTTATATATATATATATATATATATGCATATGTATAATAGTGTAATATAGCCTGATGGTCTATCTAATTTATGAAGGCTATTCCATGGTTGTTCCTCTTAATTTCCCATTACATGTAATTTGGTTCTCTCTTAAGTATGCCATGCACTTTTTTATGGCATGGATGAGGAAGAGACACAGCCTCAGACCCTGAACTGGTGCCAGCTTCACATCTTGAATAGCCCCTTGAACATAAGCTTATATAAAGTTAATCAGTTTTTAGGCTGATTGTACAACATGTGCAGTTTTGATTAGAGTCTGTATTTAAGACTTGGCTGCCAAAAAGGCTTCGGCAAAGGCAGGCTTAAAAGCATTTGAGAAAAAGGCTCACACATATGTGGGATGGGCCAGGAGTGCTGTGAGGAAATGCCACCCCCACCCTAACATGCCACTTTCCTACCTCCACCCATGCTATCAGGCCAGTGAATGACACTCGTGTTTGCCATCTGCAGTCGAAATCCTGCCTCCTCCTCCATCCCTGGCGTTTGATGCAATAGGACCTCCGTGAGAGAACAAAAACGATGCAGCAAACCAGGCAAAGCACAGCCCTGACAGAGGCCAGGAAAAGCAGCAGTACCGGCAGCAGGGGTCTGTTGTTGAGGGTTTCAAGGGCAGCAGTGTGAAAAGGTAAAGAAGGAGCAGTACTGGCCGCTAGTTCCTGTTGAAGGAACGCTACCAGTATTTTCCCTTATGGTGCTGCTGCCCTAAGCAGGTTGTTTGCATTCAGAGAAGACAAAAATCTAGCTGCCACTGCCTGAACTGGGCTCTGTCAAGATGTTTGAAACAGTGTGTTTTGAGTAAGTGTGGCCCCTCTGAAGCCAGAGAACCTGATCTGAGAGGATTTTCAGCATTAAGACAGTTAACTAATACTTATCTGCCTGCTTTGCCAAGGCGACTGTGGGTCTGGGGGTGGGGAACAGCTTTTCCTTGCTGGGGCATTTGTTTGGATCAGATCCACACACGGGGATCAGAGCCACACAACAGGCTGTGCCATCTGCTTTCTCAGTCTTAGCCTGGTGTGAAATAGCAGTGGTGATCCCTAGAAAGCCAGCAGCGATTCAGGACAAGGGCTGCTAGGTCCGGATGAGTATCACTGTGCAACCCCTGCATGGAGGTGTATCTGCATATGCCCAGTCTAATGTTAGATCCGTCTGCTGCTTCCCCAAAACAGCATCCCAACCCCTCTCTAGGAGTCTGCATTACTAAAAGACTGTACTTGAAGCATTCAATCAAAATCATCTTCCTTTTATCCCCCAGACAGACTGTACTAGCCTTACCATGCTCAGCCATGCTACCCAAAATACACCATCTACCCTGCAGAGTCCTCCAAACTCATTACTCCTGGATTAGTTGTTTCCTTGGTCTGCAGACAGCTCTAGCTGGATCTTTTCCTGGTATCAAAAGCATCAATCACCTCAGCCTCACCTACTGCTCCCAGACACAGCTTCTCCCTGATGCCCCCGACCTGACTTGAGCTTCTTCTGAACTTGAGGCCTCATTGAACGTGATACTTGAGGCATTATCTCCCTCCTTCCTCTCTAGATCTCTCCAAGTCAAAGGAGTTAGTTAGTTCTTCCCACATCCTGGCCTTCGCGACAGAGATGCTCTCTCCTCTCCAGTATCATAGTTACCCTTGTGTAAGAGATGTACGAGGTTGGCAGGACGCAAAGCCTCCTGTCCATACCACCTGGTCCTGCCGCCGAGGACCAACCAGAGGATGACCTTGGGCACCGGAAAGAACCCGTGCACTCTGTGACATGCACAAGGTAAGTGCAGTGCACCGTCCTACCCCTTCTTCCAGTTTTGTACCCTTGACTTTAGCGGAATGACTTTGGAGTGGAACTGACACCACTTGATGGTGAATCAAGTGTGGGATTTGCTTTAGCAAAGTGATTTAATGGATTTCTAGAAGCGGATATGTCACGGTGGCTGACGGGAAATGCATCAGGTAAGAAATGACAGGTGTCTGACTGATAGCCAGGTGTTTTAAGGAAAGGGTGTTTACTGGCAGGGCTGGTTACTGGAACAAAACATTTTATGCTTCATGGAAATGAAATGTAAACATGTAATTATTTTGTTTTACTTTCTCCCCTCCCAGTCACTGGGAACATCTAATTTAAAATGTTACCTACCTGCTTAGAGAACAGATATGTTTCCTGGGCAGATTCTGTGGCTGGTGACACCAAGGCTAACGTGGAGTCATGCCCCAGCACAGTCAGTGGAGTTTCTCTGCATTTACACCAGCACTATGTAGACAAGCTTCTGGCTCACGAGAGCAATCAAAGCTAATCGACACAGCTAGAATTTGAAATTTCAAATGCTTTTGCTGAATGGTTCATGAGCAGTCTAGAGGCTAGGAGTTATTTGCAGAAAGTATCTAGCAGTTAATTTCAAATCCCATATACATTTGAGATGTTCATAAGCTACAATTTGCAACCAGGAAAAGAGGCTGGAATTCATCAAAATAAATGATCTGCCATGAATTATTCATTTGGCTCCCATCAATCATGCCAAATATCTCCCTTGTTGTTAGTCTCTGCAAAGAAATCAGGGATTGAATTTAGCTTAGAGACAGAGGTGTGCTTTCACCCCAGAGGTGCTTCTTCAAAGCAGGCTAGCGGCATGCAGGTGATGAGAATGAGAAGGCTTCGGCAGCACAAGCCGTTCCTCTTCTGTGGATAAACAGCAGATTTTTGCCAGCAGAGCTGTCAAGCAGGCTGCTTACACAAGGACTATTATTAAAAGAAAAGAAAAAAAGAAGAAGGGGACAGAAAAAGAGAGAATTTGATGTGCTGTATTACTGAATATTTGTTTTAAGGAGGAGACGTCTCTTTCAGTGCATCCTAGCAGGCAGCTGAGCGTGGCTTTGCCTTGTAAAGTAGGAGGGAAGAGCAGAGCTGAAGCAGAGACTGGATCACTGGGAAATGCAAGCAGGTATCAGGACTTCAGAGTGGCTCAGGCACCAGCATCGCTTCCCTTCCACATGGAGGGATACGGGGTCCGGTCATTGATATGCTCCACTGTCCAGAGGGAAGTGGGCATCGTGAGTTAAATGACTAAGTGACTTTTGAGAGAGGGACTGTGGTGGGAAGCCTTAGGATCATTTGATTAATATGGTAAAAACCATGTCCACATACAGTCTTCTGGGGAGCAAAAGTGGCTTGATTAAAGAGGAAGGGCCAGGTTCACTGATGCTTTACTCCAGTGGGCCCCGAGGAGATCAGGTGCATTTCTATATGATCATAGAATCATAGAATGCTTAAGGTTGGAAGGAACCTCTAGTTGGAAGGGTTATCTAGTCTAACACCCCTGCACACGCAGGGTCACTTAGAGCACGTGGCACAGGACTGGGTCCAATCGGGTTTTGAAGATCTCCAGAGAAGGAGACTCCACAACCTCTCTGGGCAGCCTGTTCCAGCGCTCTGTCACCCTCACTGTTAAGAAATGATGGCAGTGGCAGCGCTAGAGTCATGCAGTCATATTAGAGCAAGCAGTCTGAGGTTTAATTTGATTCAAAGGCAATACACAGAGAAGCCTAAGCCCTCAACACTTAAAGAGCCCTCATATGAGGGTCTCAAAACTTGGAATTAATTACAGTATTGAAGTATTATCCCTGATTTTTGGCTGAAGGTTTTGCCATGGTTGTATTTGCAGTGGTCAGACAGACCCATCTTCCCAAAGCCTCAGTCCAGTGCCTCAGCTGCTGGGTTACAGCTTGTAGAAAGTGGAAATAAACAGTCATAGGAGAGTTTGGGGAACTGAAATACCGTGAAGTACCTAACAGCAAAAAGGGGTAAGAAAGAATGTGAGCTGAAGTGATCTTGTCTTTGCACTTCAACTTACACCTCACGCTTTGCTGCAGGCCCTTTCCCGACCTGGAGAAGCACTTGGCAGTGCTTAATTTAGACAAGTTTACCTGCCACCACCCAGTTTGGCCGGTTGCTTCTGCCGTTGCCCTTGCTCGTAAGACGCAGCCGGTGTGCGTAAGAGAGCGCGGGTCTGTGGGACGGGGACGTCCTCCCTGCTGACAGCTGGTGGTATGTCCGGGGTTAGGGGCGGGATGGCGCCCGGGGAGGTTGTCACTCGAGGCCCGGTGTGGAGAGGAAGGGCCTGCGCGTCGCCAGGAGGGAGCTGTCGGGTCCTGTCAGAGCGCGGCGGCGTGAGGGAGGCCGCGGAAAGGAGACGCTGGTTTCTTCCTGTATCGTCTCTCACTCTTCACGGCAGGCTAGGGACAGGCTCATCAGCCACGTAGCTGTGCCTGAGTTCACCTCCTTTCTATTTTAAGCTTGTGCTTCAGTCTGTTTGACCCAAAAAGGAGTTCTGGTTTATCGTGCATGGAGAAACGTGCTCTGTTTCACAGGATACCCAACACACACCGCTTCAAGGTCGCAATCAGCTCCTGTCACGCACCTAAAGGGGGACGGTCAAGTGCAGCACAGGAGAGTCATGATGCTGGGAAGATGGGGCCACCAACCCTCACGGCCAAGCTCTTACGCTGCAGCTGGGGACGACGGGGTGCAGGGCAGGCAAAACTTCATGCTGCCGAATTACTTTGCGATTAGTGGCACAGACTCTGTTACCCCAGTAACCTCATGTTTCATTTTAAATACGTTTACTTGCAGGCAGAGGTCTTGTGGGCTTCCTTGCATTGCCATAGAAACAATCTTCCACGTTCCTCTGTTTCTCATGCGTTTGTGTTAAAAGCTCTTTCTTCTTCGCTTATCCACTCCATCTTCTCCATCGCTACTGCGCTCTCCATCACATTGCTTCAGCTCTCTTGCCTTCTGCCATGCTGCGCTACAGCTAAACATTTTCTCTAAGTATTACCTTTAGTACTGAGCTCGCAGCCTCTACCTGCGTTCCTGTCAAAATTCCAGGTTAACAGGCCACATCGATGCAGAAATTGGGCTGAGTGTGCAAACGTGTGTGTGTGCCCTCAAGCAAAAGGATGAGGAGATGAGACGGAGATGGGAAGAGGTATCGTAATCTGGAGTCAGGGTGGTTACTAACCTTGACAGGAATGAAACCAGTTTTAACTCCTGCTCCATGTCTAGGGAAGGAGGCCACCCTTCGGATAGGGCTGAGTGGGACTCCGAGGAATTTACACATGTTCAGTGGCATTGGGAAGGAGCACAGCTTAACAATCCTGGACTGCAAATCATTCTAAGAAGATAGAAATCTTCATGGACATGCTGAATAAACACAGATTTTTCTGATGAATTGCTCTCCCCACTGTTTTCTATTTAGAAATGAAAAGGTTTAGGCTTAGAAAAGTGAGAAAAAGCAAAAGGAAGAGGTGTTTGTCTTTTCTGGTTGCAAAAAGTGACTTTTGCTAGCACTCAAGTTATATCCTGTTTTCCTTCCCTTCTGCTGTAGCTGGCAGGAAGTACCCAAGAAGAAATAAGAGCCATTCATGAGAAAACAAAAAAGCAAACATATTCGGAAGCTGATCACATGTAAACAAATATGTCTTATTTATTTATTTATTTACTCCTCATGGGAAGCTGCATTACCGCTGGCCAAAGGAAAAGCAGCGGCATCCCCGGGCTCCCCTCATGCTGCAAATCATGGGCACAGCCAGGGACAGCGTCACCTCTCCCAGGACGCCACCCTGGACCCTGCTTGCCTGTCTGTCCCTGGCATCAAGCTGCCACTGCTGGCTAAGGACTCGGGAGCAGGTTTTCCCATCTTTTATTTGGTGGATGGTGGGTGAAGGAATGAAGATGCAACCTCGAGCTCTGTATGGCGACCGCCTCTTTTTCTGTGAGTCAAAGGAAAGGTTGGCTGCTTTGTATTAACCACTCACCGATGCCTCTTCCCATTTAAATTCCCTCCCTTTGGAGATGCAGCTATGCTGCATGTCCAGGAATGAAACCATGGCAAGTGGCCAGAGCATTTGGAACCCAAAAGTCCTGCTTATCTTGGCTGGCAGAGAGATAAACAAAAATTTAATTTCTACAGTGAAAAAGGTAGGAGCTGGACAATTAAGTGTCAGGAATGCTTGGATTTGATGCTGGAAGGCCACGCACAGCACAGATTCCGTTCCTTCTTTCCCTTACCTTCACAGCACCAAGTGGAGTTGTCATAGGGGTGGGTGGGGAGGACAAGAAAGGGGGAAAAGGACAGGATTTAATATGATTCTTCCCATGTTTCAGTGTTCTGTCGAGAGGGATGTGCTAAGTAGAGGTTTTGATTCTTGCTTTGTGCTGATATGCTGGGCTTCTCTTCAATTTTCCCTTGAAGCAGGCATGCACCAAAATCTGTTTATAGTACATAGCTATTAAGATCAACGGTAACACTAATAGCACATGGCAGTGCTCTTTTTCTGAACCAATTCGTACCATGTATGAATCTTAGCCCTGCCAGATGAAGTGAACTGTGACAATGTCTATCCATCCATCAGGCCAAATCAAGCTGTTCATACATTTACTTCTAGGACATCTTGCTGCATTTAAGATTTATTCCTGTGGCAGTTTCTCTGTTCTGTAAGAACAAATGTAAAAACTGTGGGGTCACTAGACCTTTCAAAATTGCAAGAACTGCACTGGCCACCGGTGCCGGCTAATCGCTTGTATTCCCCTTGTGCAGCTTCCCTCCAGGGTTGTTTTGTTTTTCACACTGTTTCAGACTGTTTTTTTCCTGTGGTGTTTTATGTACAGGAGCCTCCTCTCGTCATGTCGTTTATGGATGTCATGTGCACAAGCTCGCAGCTGACCCACAAAGAAGTGGCAAGTGCTCTTAGCTATTAGTTAATGGACGCTGTTACTGCTACTGGACTCCTTGTGTGGCAGAGCCTGTGTGTGTTTTGTTTTGTTTTTAAGGACAGACACACACACTTTTTCAGCATGGTGAATTCATTATTAGAGTCATTTGCAGTCCAGGAAACCCTTTTGCTCAGTGCTGCGTGCTGTGGAATTGCAGCATTTCCCCAGTCACAGGGGTCAGTGTCTCCCCCACAGAACCTCCTATATTTATAGGGATATATCTAAAGACTAAAACTCCAGGGTGTGAATTCCTTCCTTTTATAACTCCATTTGAAGTGACAGTTACCATAATCTGCCCCCCAGGTGTTTCTTTGTGTAAGAAACTCATTTCTCTTTTAGAGAAGCTCATGGTGCTTGTTTCAGCAGCCTGAATCCATAAAACTCTGCAGCTTCTCAGCTGCAGAGGTTGATACTTTTCTTTTCCTGAGATATTTTTCTCCCCTACCATCTCTAGAGACTTCATTACACAAAAAGCAGTTGTTCCAAGGATCAATAACTGACCCAGAGCAAGCGATGCTTCCACAAGGCAGTGTGATGGCTATCAGTGCTCTCTGATACCGGGTCCTTGAGGGGAGCATCCTGCCCGAGTCTGAGCTGCAGTTTCATTTATGCCCCAGCTCCTCCGGAGCATGCTGGCCGTGTCAGGAGGTTGTGCAGGATGTGGAACTACGGATTCCTCCTGCTTTCTTCATCCTTTCGCATCAGTGAAGAGGGGCCCTGCAATGAGAAGACTCCTGCCCAGTAAAGACCAACCGATGCTGCTTTAGGGCAGAGCTGCTGTCTAGTGTCGGCTCTCAGGAAAAAAAAAGGCATTAACTCAGCAGCCAGAGAGAACTGGCTGTACAGAGGAGAGCACAGTACATCAGTTGAAGCCTTTTGGTGAGCCCCTGGATGGCGCGTGACAGGTTGTGGTTCAAGTTTCATGGCAAAATTTTGGGTTCACCCACCCTCTGGCCAAGTTAGGACGGTGGTCAGAAGTCGCTGCCCTTGCAGAGGGAAGCAACTTTATGATCGTAGGGTAAATAGTCCTTTTGCCCATGACTGCTGGAAGTGTGGCTCTCCCAGAGAGGAAAGGGATTACCTAGGTTTTCAGCTGAACTTGTGTGTTTTTATGTGTTTTTTATAGTGAAAGAGTTTCCATTGCTCAAGTCAAAGAAAGAGCTGCTGTGACTCCTTCGCCAACACGGGTGTTCTGCTGCCCTGGAGGGACGCAACCCTGCCACTTGGCATGTCTGAGTGAAGTGTTTACTCCCCTGAGGAGACGCAGCAGGGCCACCATGGATCTCTTGGAAATAGTAACTGTGGTCTGGGTTTGTCGACGGGTAGTATCGTGGAGAAAACTTCATGTGCTGTCAAATGTTGTGATGTGTAGTAAGAGACTGTAGGCTCCATCCCTTACTCACAGGGATTATTTAAAGTGTTCTGCACTGCCCTCAGCAAGCAATAAGATGTGGTAAATCACCCTTTTATACCCTGACGCTTTAGCTAAAATGTTTCATTAAAGACTCCAAATTGAATGTCTGGAAAAGTTTACACCTCCCACAAATTCTCCTCTGTTAATGGAAAAGTCATGTAAACAAGTATCACTTTATTATATCTATTGTTTCTGTAATGCCCCTTCCAAATGGGAGAGACTCAAATCAAAACAATTTAGCCCTTTGCTCACTGTAGTTTCCCATCTACTGAAGCTCTACTGAAAAATAGAGAGCCCTGAAAATACGTTCACGGTCAGTGGGGAAAAACTGCGCCTGCTTCCACGCTGCGTGGCCTCGGAAAGGCTTCTCAGCGGCGTGTTTTAAAAGCAGTCGCAGAGCACCCGGTGCCTCCGCTCGCCCCAGCCCCAGAGCGTTCTGGCCCGGTGCCGGTTTAGCCGGAGCGCAGCCCGTGCGCCCGGGGCAGCGGCCTCCGCGCGCGCTGAGCGCGAGCAGAGCGCGCGGGGCCTGCAGGGCCCTCCTGCGCCTGCGGCGCTGCTGCCTCCCGCACAGCCCGGCCCATGACCTGCAAGGGGTTTGAGGCCCACAGTTTGGAGCTGGATATGCACTAAGAGCCCGAGTTAACCTGGTAAAGAGGAGGGAAGCTCATCCTTGCCTGGGAGCTTGTGTCAGGTTATTCACTCTTACAAAAAATCTTATGTTCATTTTCTTCTTTCTTTCCAGATATTTTGGATAGGTTTGTGCAGTTTTTATTCTTCATCCTTACTTGATGTGCAAAGGTGGGTGTTCTGGGACTGGGGACATGCCAGTGCTCTGCAGCTCAGAACAGTTGCTTTTATGGCTTTTGACTGCATGGAGCTCCAATCCTTTCCGACAGTCGGCCTGAGCTTTTCGCTGCAGATCTCTCAAGCCCAAGATGAGGAAAGTCCTCCAACCCAAAGAGTAACATTTATCTGCAGATTTTGTTCCCACCTTTTCTTTAGAATAGCCTCGGTACCACTCCCAGTGGTATCACTGATATCACCCTGGGACAGCAGGGTAAGACCAAGGGCACCAGCTCCTTCACTGCAGGGTTTGGAGAAAAAAAGACTTCAGAAAGCATCACTCACCCTTTAGGCAGCTGAAGCACAAAAACTCACAGGCAACTGCCTAGCGGGGCCCTGCGCTCTGAAGTTTTAGTCCCCATCCCCAGTCCTCAAGTCACCTGGCTGTGAGGATGGCAACAATTTGACCCTTTCACGATCACCTGCGGCCAGGAGCCTTTAGGGTGCCCCATCCTGCTTCCATGTGCTTCTTTCCTATGGACCAGTAGGCAGAAACATTTCCAAAGACAGCGCTAGGGGAAGCTCTCCCTTTTGGGTCTTTGGCCGTTGGCTCTTGTCTGACGTAGCATAAAGGGAACCAGATGCTGCCCTGTATGCAATCCTTGGAATTCTCCAGTCTGTTTTGGGGAGAGAGGGAGGAGAATGAGATAGAGGCAGTTACTGGAAGGCAAGTCAGACTCAGACGATAACTGTGCTATGTATAAAATATTTAATTCCACAGTATGAGTCACTCTGACTAGGCTGCTATTGACCTGGGTAACCTTAGTGAATATTGCATAAAAGGCCTTCTCGTTTTGTCACTATAAATAAAATCTGTGATTATTCATAATGAATGCTGAGTTTCCATTACCATAAGCAGCTTCCCAACAGCTCGGAGACTCTGCCGCCTTCGGAGGGTTGGTGGGTCACCTGGAGCACAGCTTCATGGGCCACCAGCTTGAAAGGGGCAGCACTTCTGCCCTTGAGCGGCCCTGTCCTGCCTGACAGAAGCAGAGGCCTTCAATGGCCAAGTGGTGAAAACACCCAAGGCACCCGACTCCGAAGATCTGTGCCATATTGGAATAAAATAAGAAAAGAAGCTGAAGGAAATAAAATGAAAAGGAGTTAAACATAGGGAAAGAAAGAAATAAAAAAGGAAAGAATGAGTTAACTTAAAGTCTCTCCCTGCCTGCTGTTTCCAGGCTAATTTTCATTATTATTTACTGTTGTACAGCACAGTTTCCTCCTGCTTCTTGGGTTGTGACTGGGCTGCCACATGCCTAAAGGGACAGGGTTATTATCAGTTGGATACTCAGACAGCCCGTGCAGGGGCTCTGCGTGTGCAGGGAGCCCTGCGTGGCCTCCAGCCAGGCCCGCACCAGCCTGCCTTTCCTGAGCCGATCCGCGCAGCCTTCTCCTCCTGTGACTCGGTTAACGTCCCCAGTGCCTTCCTGGTGACACGAGGCAGCTCAGCTGCCGTAGCTGCTGCTTTAGGAGGGGACTTTAGTGACCACGGGTGCCAGCAGCTGTAGGGACCAGGCTCAGGAGGAGCCTCCATGGGCACCTATGAGGCTCCGTGCCCTAGAAGAGGGAGCAATGCTTTACACAAGGAAAACGAATCTCCAAGTCCTTCCCTGCACAGGGCTCTGCCCCGGAGCAGGGGAGCAGGTATTACTGCCTCACCTTACGGCTGGGAAAATTAAGCCTGTGCAGTGATCAGTGGGGTTTAAATAGAAGGAGCTGGGTGTTAAATGACTTTCCAAGAATATTGAGGTATACAAGGTCCCAGGAGTCCTTGGCTTAGATTCGCTAGCAGCAAACATTATTATAATAGAGTGGCAGTGAGTTGCTTTAAAAATATTCTCATGTCTAAAATGGAAGAAGCAGCTTACAGAAAGTGTCTGGATAAATGGAGAAGGCCATGAAAAATATAAGCACCTGGGTAACAGAGCACCAAAGTATTGATCTGGAAAATGCTTGTTCGTATTATTTAAACAGGGTTCAAGGACTAAGACTGAAATATGGAACAACCACTTGCAATTCTTTGTTTTGTGTACACTTTTTTTGCCGTGCACAATAACTGGCTTCCACCAAAAGTTACTATTTTCCCAGAAAAAATATAAAGTATTGAGGCATGAATAGCCAGTGGCAAATAGCTTGGGTGATGAAATACCACTAAACAGATAATCTTGCTGGGAGCCTAGGTATAAATACAACCCCTCTCTACTGTTTACAGCCCTAGTTAAACTCAGCTGAATTGTGTCTTCCCCTGGAAAGCCCATGTGATAAATTTGTAATTCACCTTTGACTGTTAAATATTTTCCCACCAAATACATCACTGTCCTCTGCAAGCATTTACACAGTGCTCACATTATTGATACTACAGTGTACACAGAGGTGTAGGGGGACAGCTTTTTGAAACTATATGTTGAGCACCGGTTTCATGACAGCAGCAGGGTAGAAGAGCAGGAGATGTTTTGGCAGGAGCCAGGCAAGGAGGCCGCTGCAGAGGCTGGGCAGGAGGAGGAGGATTTTGGTGAGCAGGTTTTTGTGCAAATCCCTGGCAGAGCTTCCACCAAGGCAAGTCCTTCCAACATGTCTCCTTCCCCCTTCTTGAAAAAGTGCTAATGGTTGCCCTGCTGTCCTGAAAGGCTTGAAGATCTTCCTCGAGATGGACCTAGCGCTGACTGAAACACTGCAGCCAGCAAGAAAGAAATCCCTGCTTGTGTAAAATGCTGCGTCGTTCCGTGAAGACCCTCCAGCAGCCCATGCTGGTTGTCATTATTTTTTTCAAAGAGCTATAGAGGTTTTTGTGCTCTTTGCTGTGCTCCAAGTCAACATTCCTCTGTGCCTATTAACATATTTGTTCCCACCAAGTGGTACTTGCATTGGCACTACCCAACTGTGGCTAATATTTGCTTTCCTCTTTTCCTAGCAACCTTTATATCAAAGATAAGCCCTGTTAATAAGCAGAAGCTTTTTTTTAATGAAAACTGTAACTTTTCCATATATTTGTATTTCTGATAATTATTTTAGAAAGATTCAGTCATCACTGAAAATTCAAAATCAAATTCTGTTTAATTTTTAATGGTGTGTGTCCATACACATTTACCTTTTACATGCCTATGAACATAAAATAACATAGGCACAACATTGCTGGGACTTATGTAGGCAGTTTTGCCAGTCTATTTTATTTATCGTGCTTCTGTTTTTAGAGGGAAATTGGATTTGGGGTTTGACTGTCTTTGGGAGAGCATTATTTAATTTTGCTTCTACATCAGCCTGGGACAAAGAACACCCCATTTCACAGCTTCTGTCGTGTCTGATAGAACTTCTGTATTTCAAGGGTATTTATGCATATAGGATTACTTAGTTTGGTGTCAGAGGTGTTGCTTTTTACATTTTTTTTTCTTTGAAGCGTATTTCTAGTTGTTACTGATTAAATCAAATGTAATATTCACAAATGTTCAGTCTTACGGAATACAATATGATGGAAACACCTATGGGCTGACGAATACCGAGTGTTCGCCATAAACGAAGTGGTAACTTTGCAGTCCTTTTTATCTGACAGGGAAAGGATGCCAGTGATCAAGAGAAGAAGAAATGAGGGTTACCCTCCAAAATCCCTCTGTTTTTATCTTCCTCCCCAGGGAGCAGGATTCCAGGACTCGCTTGCTGCAAATGGGGAGGCTGAGATGGATTTCTCCTGCATTACAAACCACTTCTTACTCCTCACCGATATTGTTGGGTTTTGCTAAGTCATTTCACCAAAGTTTTAACAGAGACCTGACTGGAAGGAAAGGATGGGAAAAATCTGTTTTACATGAATTCTTACAGATTTCAGCAAGGGCTTGTCTAAAATTTCTATTTAAGTTTGTGGATGCTGAACCTGAATTTTCCATTTGCCTCATCTACCTCGACTTGGCTCTTGCAAATACTTAGGTCCACCCTAGCCTTTAAAAACAGGAGCAGCCCTACTGAGCTCTGTAAAACTCCCTTGATGGCAACGTTTTTCCCTTATGACCAAGATGGTTCTGGCAGCTGCTTTGCTCCCCTGACAAGGCAGCTGCATTTCACGGCAAATGAGATGCTTTCTTGGTGTGTGACTGTAAAACACTTTGAAATCCTAGTGGATGAATTATGTTGTATCATAAATATAAAATGAATATTGTTTTATGGCTCCTGAAATATTAATTTTAGCATGGAGCCACTCTTGGAATGTTTTTTACTAAACATAAAGACACTTTGGAGTCCTGGATGTCCTTGCTGTTGTTTTTATTATTAATATTCCCTGCAGGAGACACTGACTTTCCCTTCCCCGCGACACGCTGGCTCCTGCCTGCCAGAGTGATTCAGCAGCTTGCCACTCACTTCTACAGGAGGGAAGGTTTCTCCTGGCTTCTTCCCCTGGCTTGGTGTGACCATGGCCAGCTATCAAGTGACATGTTCGTGTGGTCGGTTGAGTCTTAATATTGAATCACTGCAAAGCAGCCCGGCTGTTTGGAGCTCTGCAGCTGGTTAGCGGCTCCTTTGCACCCAGACGGACGGATATCCCTACTGAGAGACCCAGGGCTGCCCGGTTCATCACCTCCCCTTGCTCAGGCAGGGTCGTATTAAGTAACCAAAAGTTATTTATAATTGAGGTCGGTTGCTGGCTGCCTGTCACAGTCATCTGAGTCCAGACAGAAAAGTCTATAGAAAAAATGTTGGTTTGTTTAACTGCAACAAACGCTCATAAAAAATTTAAGGTCTGGGAAACGATTAACGCCCTTTTCTTCTCGCTTTCCCATGCCAAAAATGGGGGCATGTCATTATTTTTATGTTAAGAGGAGGAGAGGAAATTCAAGATGTTTTAATTAAGTTTCATTTCTCCTAATAAGGTATTAAGTAGCTGCCGTGGTTTAAAAGCACATAACAGAACATAAAACAAATCCAAGATATAGATGTATGTACCTGCATGCATACCAACTGACTGGTATGTCTTGTTTTATTAAAGCATGGTATATGATGCTAAGTTACGTGGGTTTTATGGATCCCTAAATTACATGGTTTTATCGATCTCTTGTCACTCTTAAAAATATATTACAAAGAAAAAGAATGCAGGCTTCGATATCAAAAAAGAAATTCAGCTGCAACACATAAAAGATCTGGGAAACCGTAATTCAGTGTGTGAGATTTAAAACACTTAACAGCAGCTAATTAGTTTTTTTAAATCCCACTCATATGCGTAAACGGAGCGCACAGGGAAGCGCCGCTGCGCTCGCTGGTGGGGAAGCCTCCCCACCGGCCCAGAGCTGCGTGTCTCAAAGCCCGTGTCTTTGCACCAAACCTTCCTGCCCCCTGAAGCAGACAATAAGCAACTCTGTCTCCTGCTTTCCCCCAAGCCTGGGAAATGCAGGCATGGGGTTAGGAGACGGGTTTCCACAAATCCTGTCTTATGCTGGGGTCCTGGCAGGAGAGATCATTCACTGCAGATCATTACCTCAGTCTAGGATTCGAAGCAATCACTTTCATATCTCTTAAGAAATTAGCCTGTTTCTCTAGCGGCCTCTTGCCATTGCTAGAACTCAGTTGCTAGCCACAAAATGGGCTTCACCTTTGGTATTTTTTTGATCTCACAACAGGAAACAAACCGGATGCTCATGTCTGATAGACCTGAACATAACTGCAGGACTGTCTTTTCTTACAAAAGAGAAATTGGCTCATTCAACTTGCTCCTGAACCTGGATTTTTGCACTGGAATAAAGACAAATTTGAAATATGTACTCATATTGTAGGACTTGTTTCTGGTATTCAGCTATTCAAAATTCAGCTGTGGCCTTCATAAGTTGCTATTAATGTTTGAAGTTGCTTTTTTACCTTATCTGCAAGGAGCACCTGCACTGCTGTATTTACCTAGAGCAAGAGTATTTCTTTTGTTTCTGTAAAGAGATTTAAAAGGCGGGACACGGCCAGTTCATATGCTAATGAAGCTATGAGCAGAATGTTAATAGCTGAGATAAACAATAACAAAAAGAAAAATATGAGTTCTTTCACACATATTCTTCAGGTTGAGGGCTGTGTTTTGGTTTTTAGGGCTTTTTCACCCCAACTTTCCTGTATGAAAACTGTATTTCCTTCTAATACACCTTCCATTGGAGGAAAGGCATGAGTTTGGGCTTGAAAAGTAAATCTACTTTGAAAGTCTATTGAAATTCAAATAATTCTATTTTCCAACAGGCCTCCCCGCCCTCCCCAGCATTGTACAAGTCTTATCTCCAAATGAGACTGTTTTCAAGAAACTGAAACGTGATGTTTGGAGACTTCAGAAATGTTATCCTGAATATTTTGCACAGGCCTGGCTGTTGTGCTGGCTCTTGGTTCTTGCTGAGGGCTCTGACCTTTTGCATGAGGACAGTTTCCTCCAGACAGTTCAGGCTCCCTCCTCCACCTTAAGCAGCAGTCCTTTCCAAAGGACTCCACTCCTCTTATACTCGCAATCTGGGTGGCAGGAGCTAGGAGAGTGGTATAGATGGAATACAAAGCATCTCGAAGGGAAACTAAAGAAGCTGAGAACCTTCAAGCCGCAGTGCTGAAAGCATACCTGGACTTTCCAGAACATTCTGCAAGTTATTTCTTTAGTCCTGTAAACGCCTCTGTATGCAACAGGCAAACACTGTACTGCACAAGCCTGCAGGGGACATTAGCATCAAAGCAGAGATGTATTTGTATTCTGGGTAGGAACTAAACCCGTATCACTGGAGATAACATGTACCCACCTTGAGAGAGTTTTACACCTCCCTCTGTCCATCTGACTCCTACTTGGGTCCAGGTTGCTCGCAATACCTTGTAGGTCCCCTCTGAAATATAGTCTGCATCAGTCAAAGGGCTTTGGAGCAGGGTATAGTCTCTTTATTCTGAAATTATGGAATTCATATTAGCAAGTCTACAAAGCAATTCATACTCAGAAAATATGCACTCTCCAGAAATGTTTCATGGAAATTAGATTTCAAGAGGCAAAAATAGCACAGTATTCTGAGAGTGAAAAAAGTGGAGATCTTTTACTTCCCCATTCTTCCAGAAATTAATTTTTGCTTTGGCATAATTTGAGGAAAATTCTTCCTTTCATTAATGCTCTACCTGTTAAGAAAGGTTCTTTCAGTTGAATGCTTTAACAATTTTGATCAAACTGTTCATCATAGATCTGGCAGAACAATTTAATGCCATTGAAAATTTTCCTTGCAGGATGCTCATTCATATTTTGTGCACTTAATCAAATCCAAATTTGGGGTAAGTAGGTTTCATCCCAGTAAGTTACTGGAATTGCACCTGCTGACACAAGAGCTGTGTTGGACCATTTGTCCTCATAATGTTAAGAGTGGTGACTCATAAAAAAGGGTTGTATCTGACTGGATAATAATGTCTGGGGAAGCACATTTCAGCATGTTCCAGTCCTCTGTGTGTGTATAGTTATTTTCTTAACAGACTTTTGTCTCAGAGGCTACCTCCTCTCTGTTGATGAAGGCCAATAATGCTTCTCTTGATCTTTTATCTCAAGAAGACTCAGAAGAAAGAAATTCTTCCTCTTTCTGAGTAGGCCAGCTAGTTCATTCAAGTGAAAAGCAGAGTGAAGTCTCTCCTCAACTTCACATTACATTCACATTCACATTCCTTCGACTTTACATTACAGTCAATGTAAATGTTTAGGTTCAACAGAGAGCAACTGCGAAAGCGCCATAGCCCATGGTAGGCAGGAGGTTGAGCTGGACAATTTAATAGTTCCTTCCAACCTTAAACTCTAGGAACCGATAAGAAACTTCTTGTTTCTTTTGCATAAGAAATACTATGAAAGACATCCCCTTGACTCAGACCAAGATCATCCATTGTTTAGGGTTCAGAGCCATCAAGAATGAGATCGTATCTGGACAATAAACGTTGATAAGGACATCTGACAACGAACAGTGTGATCATAAATGTCTCCCTATCCCTGGAAAAGCAAACACTGTGTAAATGTTATGGAAACTCACTTACCTCCAAACCCGTTCCTTAGTGATTGTCACCTATAGGAGTGCCCTTCACTGTTAAAGATAGATGCAGCCACAGGGACAAGGTGCTTCGGACTTTTGCCTTCCTCATCTTGGTGTGGTGATAGTTTAGCCCAGATAGTAGGCTCACCTCAACTTGTGGATGACATGGTGATCCCTCATGCTCAAGATTCTCCCAGTTTTGTCTAGATATAAAATGGCTGACCTGGTTTGGAAGGTTTAGAAGAAAACCACACTGTACTTGCTGGGGTACCACATACCATTTTCCTTATCTGGAGTTCCATTTAGTTATCAAAGGTCAGCAATAACATTATTCCTGGACAAGTTCTGACCTTCAAGATCACTGAGTCAAACCATAAACCCTTCAACACCCATGTCTGTTAGACCATGTCCCTAAGTAAGTGCCTCATCACTCTTAAATCCAAAGTCTTCTTTCTACAGAGCAAGCACAGCAAAGAGAGCAGCAGGTTTTGGAGTTTTCTGCCCCATACATCTCAGTCCTGGGCGACAGTTTATGAGTATGTGTCATTCTTTGGGCTTGTTTCATCTTCTGCTGAAACTACAGGCCAGGGAACAAATCACTGGTTATTTCTGGGTCTAAGAGTGGTGGAATAAAATCATGGGCTTAAAAAAGCAGATTTCAGAAAATTCAGGACTCAAGTTAGGCAGAGTCTCTTGGGAAGAAATTCTAAATAAGTGAAGAAGTGCAAAGAGTTGGTGCCTCTATCATGAGCAAATCAGCAACTTAACCAAGTACGGAGGAGCAAGAGGGTTAATGGGTTAATAGTAAACCCCATATGGCCATATCAGGAACACTTAACTACTCAAAATTTAAAAAAAAGAAAAATGTCTTTCAAAAACTAGAAACAAGGCAGCAAGGCAACATAAAATGTTCTTCTGAATGCATGAGAAGTGGAGATGTAACCCATTACTTAATGGACACAGAGAAGAAATAAAGCATGACAAAAAGATGTTTAAAATATTTAGTGCCATTTTGGTTCACTCTTCATTAGAAAAGAAGTCACCATGAAGCAGTGTTCAAGCAGTTGAAAAAATGTCCTGACTGGTTTGCAATAGTCTCCTGCCAAATTGAGAAAGCATTTCAAGTTGGGTTCTCCAGGAGAAATCTATTTTATTGAGCCTATTTTTGTTCACTGCCTTGATTATCAGAGTGGATGATGGAAAAGAGTACATGTACAGCAGACACTGAGCCGGGAAGGAACTGTAATGAGTTTGGAGCACCAAAGCAGGATAAGAGTGATTTCGATGAGCTGGAGAAATTACTTGGACCCAGCGATATGGAATTGTTTTGGGACAAGTTGCAAGTGTTACACATCAAAAGCAAATGCATAAATACAGATTTTGCAAGAGCTGTGGAGGCAGCTGCACTGAAGAAAAGGAGCTGGGGTTGTGGCACACCATGAGCTGAGTGAGGCAGTCATGTGCTGGCATTTCAGAAAAGGGTAGGAGCTGTTGGCAGGCGCATCATACGAGAGCTTCTTATGCTGCTCTACTCAGAGCTGCTGAGAACCCACCTGGAGCAATGTGTCCAGATTTGGATATTGTGTCAGAGCAATCTGCGCAAAGCAACAAAAATAGGAAAAAAGTCTTCAAACACAGGACATAAGTGGGACTTTTGTTTTGTCTAGAAGACAGATGACTGAGGGGAAACATAAACCTTTCTAAAGAAAGAGAACAGTGATTTCCTTTCCTCCTTGTCTCCCACAGGTAGAAATTAATGAACAATTGGCTTAATTTATAGCAACATGCCCTTAGACTAGGTGTAACACAAGCCTATGGCAGCACTATTAACCCTGGAGAGGGCAAGCAAAGATATTGTGGGCTCTTCATCACTCCAAGCTTTTCAGGACAGGCAAGACAGTGTGGGGGATGCAGTACAACGCCTCTTGAGATCCTTCTGCTCTCCTTCTCAAGCCAGGATATACAGGACTGGTTAGAGATCTGAGGACACTATATAGCCCATTCCTCCCTGCCAAAGCACAGTTAATATTTTAGTGTTTTTTGAGAAACCAAATAACAGGGTTTAAAATAACCCCACAAGATAGAAAGCAATATTTCTGCTGTATCACAGAAGATTCCCAAATTCTGTCTTTCGCTAGCAGAGCAGGCAGATGTGACCCTGAGCTGTTAGAGGTATGCTTTGGAGGCTGGTGTGGATGTTTTGGGGTTATTCACTACTTGCTTTCAAATAGGCACCCTGGTGCTCACTTTTCAGTTCAGATTAACCCATCTGTGAAGAGTTAAATTAAAAGAGATGGTGGAGTAAGAAGCAAGCTTGAATAAATCTTATAAAGGTAGGTGTTTTGTGTTTTTCTGGAAGAAGGTGGCAAATTGTTCTAACTTCACCACTTCTCATTCCAGGAATCTGGAAAAGCAAGCCCCTAAACCTGCAAGTGGTTGGGCTTAGACAAGAAGAGGTAAACATGATTTGTTTGCAGGTGGCAGCCAGCACCAAGGCTAAATCTCAGGGAGATGCAGTACGGTCCTTTTTCCCCATCAGGAAAGGAGGATTAGTCTGGGATTGCACATGTGGCTGCAAGGGCTCAAAGCCTGACACTTGCCAACCTCATCAGGACCTGGAGAATGAGGGGCAGGGCCACAGGGCCTCTCAGGTTCAGGGAGATACTGGAAGCTGGAGCCAAAGAGGTCTATGGAAGAAAACAGGAGATGTTTGAATCAAGACTCAGCCACAGCCACAGCAAATCCTGGAGGTAACCGCACCATAGACCTATAGCATCAGGGAAGGTGTTTAGGTGGAGGGAACCTGAGTGGATCTTATCAGAGAGAGGATGGGGAATACAAAGGTCCAGCATTTATGGACTGTGGGATGTAAGCTACGAGCTCCTGAGGCTGGAGACTGTCTCCAGTCTCTGCAAAACTGGGCACCATGAGACTTCTGATCCCACATGAAAGCCGTGCACTGGGGTAGCCAAGGCACAGGCACAGGGAGGTGTGATGAGAGCAGCAAGAAGAAGCTGGTCCCAGTCCCATGTCTCTCCCACACCTTGCTCTCATGGTCTGTGTTTAAAAAGACCACCGGCTTCGCCTGGCCTGTCACACTGGGATGGATGTCACCCCAAAAGGAAGGCTCACGCACAACTGGGCTTGCAGTGCGGCTCTCAGATTTTGAGCTCAGGAGGACCAAGGAGTCTCAAGGAAACTTGAGCAGGAAATTGGCGCTTTAGAAAGGAGCTTCTCCAACTCTCCCCACCTTACTAAATCATTCCCATGAAATAGCCAGTGCTTTTGAAGCCAACCCTACTTCTCCCCATACGTAGCAGCTGCTTCCCCAGCATTTTGTGTGTGTGTTGCCTGGCTCTTACCCAAGTAGTACTGGGTGAAGAAACGCCTGCTGGCGTACCTGCTGCAAACTGTTTACATTTCGCTTTCTTTGGCAATAAATTAGCTCTGCAGAGGAGGTCTGAGCAACAGTTGTTCTGTGCGGGGAGGGAGTCACGGATTCTGTGACAGCCTTTAAACAGCCAGCCCTTATCATCGCCGATGCCAGAGTGCAGGGAGCTTGTTGATGCAAACTAACATCAAGTGAACTGTGGTTGCCAGCAGAGCAGCTTCCCATGTGAAAACCCTGATTCCCTTCTTGACAGGGCCATGGCAAAGCCAAGTCAAGGACAGAATCTTTTTTTTTTCTTCAAACCAGCTGTTAATGGAATAAGTAATTCTGCAGACCTGCCTTTCATATCTCACTCACTTTGTATGCATTCTAATTAATTCTGTCGGAGAAAATAATTCGTTTAGATCAGGTTGATCCAACTGAAGTTCTAAATAACTTTGGTTGAGTGGTATTTCTATTTCAGCAAGTAGTCTTGGGTGAAGCTCTCGCATGCTCAGAATGCTAAGCCTGTGCTAACTTGGCATAAAAATAGTGCTGCAGTCCATCAAGTGGCATTGAGTCCCATCTATAAAAAGGCACACAGCTGCCTCTGAAATGCAGCTACTGCGGGAGTGGGGCAGGGAACAGAGCGCCCTGTGTCAGTGTAGTGGCCCGTGGAGATGCCCTCCCGTGTTGATCGGTTGGGTGGCGTGAAATGTTCCTAGCCTGGGAGGAGTGATGGGAATTGCCCTGTGCCACATTGGTTACAGGAGGACACAGGACATGGTAAGGAAGGATTTCAAGGGTCCACTCATATTGTGAGGTTGTAGAAGCAAGGATCAGAAAGCCAGCAGGATGGAAAATAGTTTCATACAAGACAGGAAGAAAATCTGGTGTATGGGAGGAGGCAAAGAAGAGGAAGAGAGGGGTATCACAGGCCAGACACAAAATCTGCTCCCATGCAAGGTTATTTAAGGAGCGAGCATTTTCATACAAGAAATGTGCAGATGGAAGGCAGGTGCGACTGTGCTGAAGGTCATTGCTAAGCTGAAAGTGCCTTTAGTTTGCTTCATCCTACAGTTTCACTGTTAACATTTGGGCCAATGCTTTTCTCCCCCTCCACCCAACAAATTTTAGATCTGCAGCCAGATCCTCACTCTCCAGCTCAGCCTTCATCTCTGCTTGCAATAGCATCAGCCCACTCTCCTGAATCCTCGAAAAGGAAATTCATCTTTCCATCTGGTCCTCTTCATCTCTTTGTTGAATAGGTAGCATTTGCCTGAGATAGCTCACTCCGTACTGAAGAACAACATGTCTCATACTGCGCTGAGTGTCACAAATGCTCTTCTTTCTGTAAGGAAACTGTGCAAACCGGCTCTTCTGCTACAAACCTTCTCTATTACCCTCTGCTTGCTCTGGTCTCCTGAGGGGAACTTGGCTAAATGCGCAAGTGTGAGGAACAGTGTCACAGCCTTCTGCACTTCCTCCCTTCCCGATGCTATAAATAATATCTCATTTGTAAATAGAGTGTCTCCCCGTCTATTTTTACAGTGCTTCCTCTCCAACCGCAGATCACATCCAGCGTGGGCAGTAGCCATGCTTGCCGTGTCCAGCTGCAGTGTGCAGCCAGCACATTTCCATCCTGCCCTGGAGGATCTACCCTTGCCAATGAGAGCTGCTTTTGTTCAAGCTCAGTTTCCAATTTCCTTCCTGGGATTAGCAATATGATATGGACAGGGACCTAAAGGAGCAAATGGGATCGTTTTAAAGCTGCTAAAGTTACCTGACTGCAATTGCCGCGACCACAGATAGAGTGGAGCTGGTATTAATCCAGCTAATCCACTAGCAATAAAATCATGGCAACGTGGAGCGCTGGGGTGCCATGTGAAAACGAGCCCGACCCTGCGGTCCTTACTGTGGTCTGGGCCGTGCATGGAGTGTTTCACCAGTCCTCAGTACTGCAGCCAGCTGCCCCAGAGCCATCCGTAACGACACTGCTGGCCTGTCTCTGCTTGTACAGACCCCCAGCTATGTCCTCAACTCTGAGAAGGACCAGGCAGTGATGCGTGCCTTCAAAAACAGCACTCCTGCTGGAAAGATCTCCTTAATCCTTCGCAAGACCAAAGCAATGGTGCATCTCCCATGCATGCAGACCCCCGAGCCCAGTCTGGACCCTCCAGCTAAGCCTGGCGGGAGGGATTCCCATCAGTCCCAGCACTCTGCAGGGTTTTGCCTCTGTGGCGCTTAAATCAGCAACTACCATTAATGGGGCACTTTAAGTCTTCCAAGAAGGCTCTAAAACTGAAGAGGCATTTTGCTTTGCTAAATTCATTGCTGAAGAATGAATCAAACAGAAACTTCTTCTGGTGGTGCTGTTAAACCGATCCAAACTCAAGCGCTCAGCCGTAGCGCGTAGCAATCCCACTGCCATCCCGGGATCCTTCCCACCCCATCATTCTGGACAGCCTGAGCAAATCTGGTCTGTGATCAGTTCACCACCTCCTGCCTTGAAGCAAGACTGACAGGATGAAATCCTATGACCTGAGACATAAACGAGATCAGGCACCTTCTGCCTTTAAATCTGTGAGTGCAAGAAAATAATCCCACATTAAAGAACACTCTGCCTTAGGAAATTTCTCAGAGAGAGTCTCACCTATTTCTCACTTTCACATGAAGTATTTTCCCCCATTCCTCCCAGCCCCCACTTAAAGATTTATTTGGTTTCCTCCCTCTCCAGACTCAATCTAATTAAACAAAAAATGCTTTATTCATGTGAGTGTTCTGTGAACTTTACTCAGAAAAAGTGCTGAATATACCAAAAGCAAAGAACAGATTTTATGTGACTTTTTTTTTTGGTATTTTTTTTCCTTCTTGCTCAGCAAAGCTCTTTTCCTCTTAAGTAAAGAAATGACTGAAACCCCATGCTTCAATATACAGACTAGTCAAACTTACTAAAATGACAAAAA
The DNA here is from genome assembly GCF_059628265.1 of Tinamus guttatus. Taxonomy (NCBI): domain Eukaryota; kingdom Metazoa; phylum Chordata; class Aves; order Tinamiformes; family Tinamidae; genus Tinamus; species Tinamus guttatus. Next base: position 2,351,148 of record NW_028289135.1, on the reverse strand, counting down.
CATGAAATGCTCTTTTATTGGTCACTGAATCCTTTTTCCACATTGGAACCATTTCCATACCCAGTGATTAACAAAATAGAGCCTTGATCCTTTGTATGTAAGAGGATTTTAAAATGGCAAAATTAAGCTCTTGAAATACAAAAATGGTTAGACTTAAGGTTGTCTGGGCAATATTCATTTGATTCCTATTTTCATATGTATTATTTTTCATCTTGAACCTACATACTTGCATACTAATTTTTCCCTGGGAGCCTCTCCTACATTTCCCGTCCAAGATAAATTGTGATCTCATGATCAGCTATTTCATACTTTTCATCATTTCTCCTCATTATTCAGAAAGTGTCTCATGCCTTATTTACAATGCATGATTCAAACCATGCTTTGGAGGAAACGGACAGCAATTTCCTGATTAACTTTTCTCTGTAACATTTTGTTGCAGCATCCAAGTGCTTCCCAAGTCTTTATGAATTTGTCTAGACAGCTTCTGTGTAAGGTCTTGTGTCTACAGGGCTGCCAGAGGCAGGGGTGTCAGAAAAAGCCTTGGGAAATAGAACGACTGAAACCCAACATTTGCATGGCAATGTGGAAAAGAAGGAGAAACGAGGCACTAACGAGTCACGGTGCTTTGAAGGGAAAGGACAGCCCAGGTGGGAGTCTGGGGGAAGACCAGAGTGTATGTAGGGGAACGGGATGCGGGAGTCCTGCAATGAGCTTGGCCGGGCTGCACCAGCGGCATCACTGCCCCGGGAGACCAAGCTCTTGGTTAGGGGTACCTGCAAACTTAACCCAACTTTTCCAGTGACCTGTTGATGCCATCATGAATTTTGGAGGCACCAACTAGCCCTGTCTTCCAGCATATTTTTTTCTATCCTTTTTATTGTATGAGATGAAAATGTTACAAAATCTTGTTCTTTTAATTGCTAGGAGCTCGGTTATAAGACTGTTACTAAGACAAGGCATGCTAGACATGAGGAGCCATTTGACAGGGCAGTTGTGCTGAGGGAGGTTTAAACTGGTCTGAGGTGCAAATAAGCCCAAGATCGATGATGAGAATCTCCATCTATTCAACCCCCTCCTATGACACTCTTGCTCGCTGGAAATTGTAACCACAGCAGACAAGAAAAGGCTGAGCACAACAGAAAAAACCCTCTTCCTCCTACTCCTGTGATCGCAGGAACCGAGAGCTTCTCACTGGGGCTACCTGCTGCAGTGAGCCTGAAGAGTAGGAGTCACTCTGCAGTAATTTCCAGGGTGTAGCTCTAAAGGGTAAGTGGGGATTTCCCAGCCTGGTACAGAAAATCCACTCCAGCTCTCTCTCTTAATCATAGCATGAAGTAGCCTTTCCCTTCTCCCCTCCTAACCTGATTCTATTATTTTCTGATGTATTCATAGCCGTTCTGCTCAAGGGTGCTTCAGCTGGGAGGTGAAGGTGTGACTGCACCAGGGTGCTGAAAGAAGCAGGGATTAACGGGCAGCTTTCTCAGCATTTACACTTCTCACACTGCTGGTGGTTGTATTCCATATTTTGACATTTGTAGTGGTTATAATTCTGTGGGTTTTTTTTCATTTCAATGGACTATTTTTCATTTAAAAAGCAATCATATTTTCTTAAGATGAAGGAAGAGTGGCCCTAAAGACTAGTATTAGCACAGCCACACAGCAGTTTTATAGATATCAGTTGAATGCCCTGTATGGAAAGAAACTTTTGATGTGAATTTATGGACTGGGTGGTTTTGTTTGTGTAATGGCAAGACGTGTGAATAGGTACCTGTATTTTAGGTGTGGTGCAAGTAGCTGTTCTTTAAGCGATAGCAGAATGGGATTATGCGTTGCTTTTCCGATTTTATGGTCTTGCTACTGGGCTGTTTTTCTGGACCTTGGAGCCTCAGGTCCTGAGGCGGGCAAATATATTATATACAGAAACTAGAGAGGAAGCTGTCAGACATCTGTATGCCAGCTAAATTGAATGTCCTGGCTGGGTGTCTCTGTCCCAGAGCCTCAGCTCCACATCATCAAAACAGTATGGTAGAAAAGAATATACTGAACCATTCGAAGGTATGGATCAATGATGTCATTAACAAAGTGACCTTAGGGATAGGGGAGATGATGCGGAGGCCCCTCATGATGATACCTCAGAGTTTTCTTTAAGCACAGGCTCTCCAGTAATGACTTGTAATGCAGAGAAGAGCCACACATTAGAAAGGCCCTTAACAGCAGCCCCCTCATAACTGAACCTCCCTGAAGGAGAGAACTTCTCTCGCCAAGGCTGCCTGTGGGGGGCAGCCCCATTGCTGCCACCCCCGTGACGGGTCCCCTTCTCCTCTCACCGGTTTGGGCCCTGTTTGAAAACAAGCAGAAAAAGGTAAACTGCAACTTTCCAGAGAGAACCTGGCATGCAAAGCTGTGAGCGAGGCTTTATCATCAAGCCATAAACCGTCCCCCACTGCATTACTTGGCTGGCTGATATCACACATAATAAATTGGGTGAGCACACAAAGATTTACTGACTCGAGCATCTCGGCCCCTATTACGAATTCAGCAAGTGGAGTGAGGCAGGAGCCCAGTCTCTGCTACGCAAAGTAAATAAAATAAAATTAAAACCTAATGGTCCCTACATTCCTACAAACCTTCGGGAGGACAAAGAGGATCACAGCGGGTATCTCTTTTCCCATAGATTTCCAATTGTGCTTTTGTTGCCTCATATTACACACACATGCACAGTGTCTGCCTATTGCTTCTCCACTCCATAAAAATGGAAAATAAATTGGGGTTAGTCCAATTACCGAAACCTAATTAAAACAATTTAAAAATGACTTAAGCAATTATCTAACAAGTGATCTTTTTGGTAACAGCTGTACGCAGGCAATTTATTAGTTAGTGAAGCCAACCCTTGTTTTTAATATAAACAGACTAATTAATCAGTGGTTAACTCCTGTAATGGCCAGCTCTGGCATTTAATTATCTCTGCTGTCAGGAAGCATAATACCTTATTTCCCAGGGTTATTATACTAACTGCCCAGCACTGACCATTGTGTAGAGTTTAAAGCACTTTCCATGATTCTGTCTTCTATGGAGAGATAGATCCTTCTAGAGGGCAGCTGGGAGCTCTCAGTGGCTCAGAAGAAGGCAAAAATCTGGATCCCCTAAAAAAAGCTCAATGTCAGATGAGCAGGAGACGGTAAGAAACTTCTTCACAAGACTTAAGAAAAGTCTCCAGAGTCCTTGAAGACCAAGAGCTCCCTGTCATTAGAGAAGAGGGAGAAGAAAAAAACACCTGAGAGAGGACCTAGTCCTCACCTTAATCTTGGACTTTGGAGAGGTCTGGGGACAACAAATAATGGGAGCATATCATATGTGGGAAAATAATACTTGAAAGGAGGCATGGATGTTAAATAAGGTAAAGTCAACCCTTAAATCCCCTCCCTGCTACTATGCACCCTCACCCACCGGGTTTAACACCCTGCTGTCCGTGTTAAACAAGCACAGACTGAGCGTGCATGGAAACCAGGCTGACCCGTCTGCTATCCTGTGCTCAGCCAGCCCAGCGGGCCTTACATAGTTAAAGATTTCCTTGACGGATGCAATAAACCCGAACTGTCCAGCAACAGATGCCAAATTTGATCATCTCGCTGGAGCTGCCGATAAAGAGGCTCACATAAACTTGCCGGGAAGGAACACAGGGCATGCAGGGGAACTATTGCAGCACAGGTTAGTATGAAGAAATTGGAGGCAGCAGGGCAGTAAAATCTCATAAAACCCTGGTGTACAAACCAGGCTAATCAAGGAGGAGCCTGCTGCTTGCACCTCCGGGCGCCGTGGCCTTCGCACAGCAGCTGGGAGAGCAGCGGGGCTGCTCTTGTAGATCCGTGACTCCAAGGACGCGCTACCTGGGCATCTACAGACCACACTGTGCTCTCACATTGCCCGGGATGGAGAGCTGCTCCACCAAGCTGGCACCACCCTGGTGTCAGAGAGATCGGAATTAGGTGATGAGAACAGTTTTGGGAGAAAGTATTGGCCTATTAGACCACCTGCATGAGTCTCATGGATGCAGTGGGAGATATGTAGAGGTTATTTTAATGGGCCTAAGGAATTTATATTTTTGTCAACTGTAATAACCTCTGCCTAATTCCTTGGATGAAGATGCCCATTCCGCCTTCCTCTATCGCATAAATTCCTGCCATTCCTGCATCCACGTGAGATTAGCTCACGTCAGGGGAAAAGCAAGACTGCTTGCTCCAAGATCCAATTACACACGTTGGTACTGGTCATGAATATGACTGAAGGCTTTTAAGTAAATCCAGCACTGTTCCACCACCACCAAAGGCAGAACAGATGGTTTCATGGAGCACTTTAGACCGTGACCATTATTCTTGGCAAAGAAGTAGCATTTTAGTGGCTAAGCATTCAGATTTGGGGCTAACCCAGCTTCTCCTTAACGCAAACACCAACCGCAGAAGGAAACAGCACAGCAGCTTTGCAGGCTGAGAGCACACCACAGAGGCAGATCTTTGTGTCTTAGCTGCTCCGATGACAGTAAAGTGATGTAGGGACAGACAGCACCAGCATTTGCTACCCAGCGCAGCACTTTGGCCCATAAACATGTTGTGTGCGTGCCAGTGAGTGCTCCCTCCTTGAGGATCTGAGGATAAGGCTTTCCCTGGGCACCCAAACGCTGTGTCTGCTGGGCACCATGAAGCAGCTGAGCCCCAGGGAGCCTGCCCATCAGCCAGGCAGAGCAGGAGGAGGCACCCTGGGCACGCTGGCTTAGCTGGGCACCGCGCTCACCGGGGATTTCTCGGTTATCCCAAAGGTTTGATGACTGAGCAGTCTGCTTTCACCGGGTGGGAAAAGGGCAATTACTGCGTTATTTCTTGCTTGCACGCCGCAGCGCGTAGCCATTAGCACAGATGCTCTTACTGCTTTTGAGGCTGATGGTACTTACGGCAGAGATTAATCTGGTCCAAAACATTGGATTTACACTGAGTGTCAGTGGGAAACGCTCCCCCAGGCACTGACAGTACTGAGCAGTTTTACAACTGATGTTCACATCTCCCATCAAAAAGCACATGGAATAAGGCAGCCATACATTTCTTCCAATTTGGCATTGAACTAGAGGCACAGAAAAAGTGTAATTTCCAGGCCAGGCTGGAGATGCAAATGGGAAAGGCATCTAACAGGTGAAAAATGAAGTGGCCCCAACACGAGCAGACACTCCCTCATCACAGGGTGTCCTACTACTGCTCAGTGCCTCTCTGCAATAGCACCGAGGGTTGTATTCCTCTCCTTTTATCCGTGGCTTGTTTCCATGCCGAGCTGGGACACAGCACTACCCTGAGTGCTGGGGTACCTGGGCTGCCTGCAGTCTGGAGAGGAGCGCGGTAGCTGGCACTGCCCGCGTGCAGACCTCACCGTGAGCTGTGAGGGCTGGCTTAGGTTCAGGTATCTCCATGCCATGGAGCCCGGGCTGCCGCGCTGTCCCAGCTCACAGCAGCTGCTGTTGTGCCTTGGCTGTGCCTTGGCTGGCGAGGCTTGCTATCAGCAGCCTGGATGGGTGTGCTATGTGTTTCTGAAGCACGTGCGCTCTGCTGCTCTGTAGCACCTTCCCTTTGAGGGACACGGCTTGCTGACTCCAGGGCTCCTGGAAGACCCATCTTCTTCTCGCCATGGACACTTTCATACGGGCCTCAGTACCACCAGACATCTCCATCCTCCATCCAAGAATCACTGAAATTGGATTCATTAGCAGCAGAGGAGCTGCTTAGGTGAGACTTTAACAAATGTTAGCCTTTACCTTACTACAGAAGTCTTGGTTTTGCAATATCTAATCATGATTCATGTGATTTGCTCCTGCTCTTGTTTGTCTCTGAGTCTGCCCCCTATACCCTCTTTCCCCTCGTGCATAATGACCTGCAGTAAATGAGAGCAGTTGTTTAATACCTAGTATCATACTTGCAGCTTAGATAGCATTAACCCCCAGGAGAACATCGCAGTACTGCATACTGCAGAAGCAAGTGGCTAGGTAATTTGTTCATTTTCAAATCCAAATGCATCCTCAGACTGACACCTGGGTGACTGCTGAGAAAAATAGTGTTGTGACTATGTCTTGATTAGACCATAGCATTTAAAATAATGAATCTGGTCCAGTGGATTCATTATCCATGTTTTTTAAAGAAAAAACTTACTGTTTTTACTTCTGTCTGCTCCTCAGTGGCCATTGTATGGTGGAGCTTGATTAAGAGAGCAAGGATTTCAAAACCAGGTTCATATACATGCTCACTTAAACTGAATCTGAAGTGTTTAAATACGCTTGTCTGCATTGCCTTCGTGCTCATCCATCACAGAGGAGAACCGACACATTGCCCATTACCTAGCCAATTAGGCAGCACGGATCACAGATTCCAAGTAGAATATTGGGCAAGATATCTGTCCATCAGATCTGAAAAATAGATTTGAGGAGTTAATAGTCTGTGCCCAGATATTTTAGGAGCAGAAAATTGGCCTAAATTTGTAGAATCAATTATTTTCTCATAGGAAACTCAAGACAGTAAAACGTGCTGCTGTTCCCACTTCTCTAGATTCATAGATCTGAAGGCCAAGGGGCTAATTAAGATCATCTAGGCTGACCTCTAGCATAACACAGGCTGAAAACTCTCATCTGGCAGCTTCTGCATTGAGACTATTGTTTCTGCTTGAGCAACAGCACATCTTTGAAAAAGGCATCTAATTACAACTGGAAAACATCATGTGTTACCGAATCCAGTACATCCTTGTAAGCTGTTTGCATAATTACCCTTGTTGTAATATTTTTGTCTGGTTTCTAATCTGAGTACGTCCTGCTTCAGCTTTCAGCCACAGGATCTTATTATGCCTTTGCACCACTAGATTAAAGATCCATCTGCCATCAACATCCCTTTCATGATGGTGTTTGCAAGTGACGATCAAGTCACCTTTTATCTTCTCTTGAATAATCTAGAATCATTAAGCTTTGTAAGTCTTTTATTCTATGGCCAGTTCATCAGATCTCTCATTATACTTGTAATTTCCATCTGAAACCTTTCTACTTTTGCTTTTGTGAGACAGACACAAAATTCTCTTAGAACTTCCAAAAATCTTAGTTGGAAATTCCCAGCATGGAATGTATTTCAGCTGACCTTGAACTCTGCATTTGACCTTAACCCGACAACTAGGGCAGATGGGGAAGACGACTGAGAATTACCAGTTGCTAAGGCCCAGGCAATTGTAGTTTGAGTGTCTCTACTACAGTCAATGAAGCAGAAGTCCAAGTTAGTAATGTATAAATACTTTGCAGTGTAAAAGTCCAATTTCATGAAGCTGGGAGCCATTAAAAGCCAAATCATCCTGAAGACAGAATTTAAAATGAAAAAGTTCACAGTTGTACATGCAGTTTTGTTTCCCTGCATCTCAAAAAGGGTATGACAGAAATGCAAAGGTTCAGAAAAAGACAAGAAGAGTGATCATAGATATGGTCAAAATCATTTCACTCAAAGAATGATTAAATAGACTAAATTTCTTCAGCTTTTTGAGCTGATTAAGAAGGCGACCTGATAGAATACAACTGCAAATGATGTGGAAAAGGTGAATAGAAATGACTGTATACAATAATAAGGAGGCATCAAATGCAAAGACAGAGCGAACAAAGAAAATATTCTAATCGAACTCAGATTATTTTTGTCATTGGGATGTATGCCTAATAAAAGTCAACGAATTCTCCAAAAGTGGCTGGGGAAAGGGGCAGCAGAAAGCCCCACTGTGCCTTGTGCAGCCCAAGGCCCTGCAGTGGGTTGTTTCCTTTGTGTGACAAATAGGCAGAGCCTGGGGGAAGTACAGAAAGGTAGAGACCTGCATGCATAAGGGAAGGGGCTCTGTATGTTCATCCTGCTTGGCTGCTTGTGCTCCTGAGTAAAGCTGGGGCCTGGATACATGGGCTCGTGATCACACCCTGTCCGGCTGCTCTCCTGCTCTTCCGTGGGAAATGCAGTGGGGAATTTTATACAATATTTTATTACACGCTCTAAAGCCACACAGCTGCTCAACTATGGGAAAAAAGACACCCTGGTAAAAAGAACCAGGCTGGCTTGAAAGCAGGCAAATATAGCCGAATGCACACACACACACAGGGAGGGGAGAATAAGGATGGAAACTAATCTAGGTAGGAATGGTGGGAGAAAAGAATATGTCTTAGGGATGCGATGGGGCACAAGGGGAAAAAACAGGGCAATAGAGTTAATGGCAATAAAAAAAAAGTTTTAGCATGTCTATCAATACAAAAACCCTAACAATGATACTTGTCTATTAAAACATGCTTTTAATATAGTAATGGCAAACAGATTCAATATATCTTTTGGCTCCAAATGCGTTTGGAAAAGGCTGCCCAAAGAATTCCCCAGGGGCAAGGATTAAACCTGCTCCCTTCCAGCAGTAACTTGGCAATATGGCGAGTGCGAGGCTGGGGATAGCAAAGAAGGCGCTCGGTGGAGCAGAGCTGCGCTGCAGCAGAGCGGAGCACGAGGCCCTGCTCCAAGGGCAAAGAAGCTGCGCTTCCAGCCCAGGGGTATCTGGGGTTATGGGCAGCCCGGGGCAGCGTGGAGAGCCCGGGTGCACGGCTGGTGCCGAACACCAGCCCCTTCCCGGTCAGGGACCGGAGCAGCTGGAGCCACCTTGGCTATAAGAAGACAAGAGGCTGTTCCTGGCAGAATTGTCGCACCCAGGCTTGGTCTTCATGTTTCCTGCTCCGGCAGCTTGAACGGCTTCAGAGAAAAGCCACGAAGATCTGGCACACTTAACACCCAGGGGCTTGGGGCTGAGTGGAGAAAAAATTAAGGTAGGACCTGGCCACAGGTGACATAGTGACATCGAGAAGAGAGATCTGATAATAAAAGGCTCTTCCGCCTAATAAACTGTTAACAAGATCCAGTAGTTTGGCACTGAAACTAGAAATCTCCATGGTGACATAGGACTGAGCTTTTCTAGCACGAGGAGCTATTAGCCATCAAACCACTTCCCAGGGGTTTCTAGTAGATTCTTCCTCAAGAAAACAGCAAGGTCTTTTATGCAAAAGGTCAGACCCATGCAGTAATTTTCACCTTTCTCATGGACTTCTAAAAATGTTCATATACCTGCTGCTCTTTTCACAGTGTTTCACAGACCCCCTAGAAGCAGCCCACAGCAGACACACTGTCACCCTGATGGCTTCGGCCTGTACTACCGACACACGGACACATCAGCCCCTCGTCTGGCCGCACTGCAGCCACTGCTGTGGTCCCACTGGCTCTACACAGACGGTATCTCTGGATGTTTGCTCTTGCCTTGCCTCATACCCAAGCTGACGCATGGCGGTGGTCACCTCAGCAGGCTGTTCTTGTGTGGGGGGCACGGCTTTTCAGCACCTGCACTGAGGTGCTCCCAGCTGAGGGATTTAAGCTTTTCACACTGCCTTGTTGTAGGGAGTGAGACCTTCTTCCCCAGCCATGAGGCAAGCTCGGCCAAACTGCTTTGAGTTTTGTTTTTCGAGTGCTCACAAGTGACTTGGCACGGGGAGGAAGCGCAGCTTCACCAGCCCCTCTGGGCCAGCTGCTCAGGCTCCCTGGGGAAGGCCAGGCCCACCTGCTTGCACAGGTTTCAGCCCTCTGAGAAAAGCCAACTTTTCCTGCTGGGCAGAAGTTGATGTCAGCTCTGGCATTTCTCTATCACAAATAATAATAATAAAAAAACTCCTCTTTGACAAACCTCAGAGTTTATGCAATAACACTTTCAAAGTTTATAACTACGGCAGGTTTATATTGGCTGTAAATGCAGAGAGATGGTGCCAAAGAGGGACCAAAGCACTCCGGGAAAGCAATACACGGTGAGCGGTGCGGTACAGCCAGCTGGTGAGGAAAACGTGGTGGCTGATGCACTCTGTCCCCCACAGTACTGCAGATCTGGGCTAATCTCGGCCATGCATCAGCCCAGCTCCTTACGGACAGCAGGATCTTGCTCCCAGGAGCATCGTATGACCTCTCCTTTTCTGCTGAATATCTGTGTCACCTACTGATTGCTGTCGCTGTAAAATAATCCTCCTTAAATTATTTAGCTACATATTCTGCCATCCCCTCAGCTTGTGCTCTAATTCTAGTGAGTGAAATGACCTCAATTAGAAATTCTTGCTTAAACATACAATATCAGGGAGATGGTTTCAGTTTGCCTTGTCCCCACTTGCCTTCCTTCAAGCCCAATTTCGTAAATTTTTGTTCATCTGCAACTCATTAGCTCTAGTCATTACCTTCTATTAAAAGAAAACTTACTGGAAGATAATTATTTAGGTCACAAGAAGGCATTCAGAAAAATACCATAATTAAGGTTATGGTTTTCCTTTTCATTTCCTTGGGGGGATATTATACTCTCTAATTATATGATCATACAAAACCAGGCTCTGTACCAACATATACGCAAGTTTTATACCAACATCATTCTTTGGTTTCCTTAGAAATAATTCCAGCTTATGGTGGCAAAAAGGAGATCAGTTAGGTCAATTCATGTCTAACTCATAGCCTTTTATGTTGCCTGGTTTAGAGTACTAATTGAGATGTACAGCACCGTATGTCTCTGCACACTCTGAGTTCTCTGAACATCATTTGCATATACATTTTACACATTATTCTTATGTCAAAATCAGTAATAAAATGGCTACAAAAGCAGTCGTTGCCTGACAGATATAGAGAGGACTTCACACTTTGCTCATTTTTGCAAAGATAAAAGCTTACACTTACCGTTTTTTTTTTTTACTTTTTTTTAACAAATTATCTGACACTTACTCAGAAAATTAATTCTGTGGCCCAACAAAAAACAAAACAAAGAACAACAACAAAAACGGTTTTTATTTTTAAGCCAACTGTAGTAAGCTACCAGTGTTTTTTCTCATTTACTCTATATTATTTTTGAGAAAATCAGGGCCACAGGATTGAACAGTGACCATCATGTGAACCGTGTCTCTTCCTGTCATCATGGGCTTTAGGAGGTGACCAGGGCTGTAACAGCCATCGGATCTGAGGTTTATTTGAGAGGAAAACTGAGCTCAGTATCTACCTCATCCTTCCTGAAACAAGGGAAGATGTGAAGAAGGCCACATCTGTCTGACATGATTTGCCTTTCAAACAACCCTCCTGACTCACAATTAATAAATAATTCTCTCAGAATGTGGAGTTTACGGTCCAACTGTTTGATCCCTAATCTCCAATATTAGCTGTGGATTAACTCGTAGCTACCTGGCATATTTTATCTGCATACCGCACAGGAGACTCTTCTGTATTCTTTCAGTAATCTCTGTAATCTCCAGTTTGCTCTCATTAATAACCACACATATCCTCCACAGATTTATTGCAAATGTATTTTCTTAATAAATTCAGAGGCAAAGAAAACATTTAATTCCTCTGTCACTTTTTTTTTCTAAGAGCTGAATTTATCGACTCATTATTTTCTGTAGTTTTCATTCCTCTAGTATAGTAATGGCATTTCCTATTTTTAAATATTTATATACTCTCTAGTTGATTTCTTTGTTTCCATTTTGTCTTGTGTCCTAGTGTTACTTATGTTTTTTCTCATAAACTACACAAATTGCCGTACTATTTTCTCTGTACCCATATAGCATCATCTCTTTACTCAAATACGGAAAGTGTGGCCAAATTCCACCCTAACAGACTTTGTTGGATTTGGCACATGGAAACCAAACAAACCACATCCGGCATTGGTTTAATATGCTGATAGACTGCAAAATTAATCTCGTATTTAGTTCCAGCATTTACTGACGTCAAAAGACACTTTTCCTTTCCTTCCTCCCTTTTCTCCCCAGCTTTTCCACAAACCTCACATGCCCCATACATTTTTTCTACCATAGGTAGCCACGTTCCAAGTCCTGCTAGAGATGGACAGCGTCATTGACTTCAGATTGCAGTGACCGGGCTGGTCACGACACTGAACATCCCTGCGTCACTCACGTTTAAGAGCACTCGGTGAGCACAGAGGGTTGCTGTCTTCCTTTCAAGCCGCCAGACAGAATGACGAAAAAGAGAGAGGATGAGGCTAGAGCTGTTAGACCTTTTTCTTTGCAAAAGACAAGTAACCCATTCTCTGATTCCTGGAAGTTGTTTTTTTTTTTTTTTTCCTGCATTGTATGGCATTAAAAAAAAAAAAAAAAAGCTTAAAATGCACTATCTAATGAAAAAAAGAAAAAAGTAAGTTGGTTAAGACAAGTTATTCTGGTGAAATCTAGTAACATGAAAAAGATGAAATATTTGCTGAAAAATGAAAATAACCTTTCAAACCTCCTTTTCAAATCCTGTGAAACAAATGTGACTTTGCTCTACTTTGAAAAACAATGTCTCTGTTTTCCTACCACTTCTGGTAAGCATTCAGGAAGAGGGCTGAAGCAAGGAGAGATTTATCATGAAAAAGTACATTCTACAGCCAAAGTAAGCATAAGCTTTCTCACCAGCAGCAGCCTTAGAAAGAAGTGTGAGATGTTGCAAGCACAGCTTTCTGCAACCTATTGGTTATCACCCTTGGAGAGGTACCTGGTGCCTTTTCTTTAATCAGTGGAAGTACATTATGCAGGTAAATGTACAGATATCAGACCTGGTGCTTGCTATGCAGGTGTGACCTTTGGTATTCCCACGTGTAGCTGCTGCGTCTGATAATTTTGAAGTCTTCTCACCAGCAGCCCAGCAGAGTCATAGAATCATGGAATCATTATGGTTGGAAAGGACCTTTAAGATCGAGTCCAACCGAGTCAGTCAGTCTTGACCATCTGTATCAGAGCAAGGGAGAAAAACTGGATGAGTCCAGTTAAATCTACTGCCAATTTTGGTGTGCTTGTCGTTTTATCCCTTAGATTAGTGATAGCACTTTGAGGCCTTCACTGTGGACTGGGCCCCCACTGTGCTACATGTTGTACAAGGGCCTGAATACACTCCTCAACAAATACACCCCCAGGAAGCACAACAAGAGCTGCCAGAGCAGCAGTGAAGCTGCAGGGTTATTGGCCAGGGCTGCAGCAGTAACCTTACAAGTGAACGGGGACAGGATCACTTTAGACAAACCAAAGCTGCAGAAATGGATGTGTGAGAACATGATGAGCTGGGTGACTGCATCATATTGTATAAAATAAATGATGCAGAATGAATGCCCAAGGTGTTCACAAGCTGGGTATGGCAGAGGTGTCTCCTGGATGCACGAGACACTCATGGCAAGGTGAACTGAGGGATATGATCTGCAAACCAGGAACTAGGCAGCTGTTTGGACAGAGTGGAAGATGTGGGGGATAAAACCAGGTCTTTTTAACTATGAGGGGTTTGAACTGGCATCCCAAAAGAGATGTCTGAAATACTGGCTGCTCTTACAGATTGGACAGAAGGAGACAGCTGGAACTGTAAGTAGATCTGAGTGACAAGCATGAGCTCTGTTTGCAAACAAAACCATCCAGTTATGAGGTGGAGAGAGAAAGGGGAACCAAGGACAGGGCCCTGTAGACCCCGAACCTGAGGGGAGGATGAAAAAGACCTCCTGTTGAAAGGCTGGGAGAAACACATCAAAGGGAGACATGAAGAAGGTGGCTACGTGCACTGAAAGTGACGGACAGGCCGAGGTAAGGGAGAAGGAGGAGGCTGCAGTTTGATTTAGTGTTCTAAATTAGGGAACTGCCTTTAAATCCCTTGTCTACCCATATCCTTGGTGACATCTGAGCCACATCCCTGACTATGAGAGCTGCAGCCCTGCAGACATGAGGAGAAGCAAGGACGAGAGGCGAGGCATTGGCCAGTGCCTGTGCAGGGAGTGGGGAGCTACGGCAGGAGCCCGGAGCAGTGGTAATGCATGCGAGAGGTCCAGGCATGACGCTGCGATTGTCAAAAGCACATGGAAGAACAAGCGTGAGGAAAACAACTGCAATGCCAAGAATATAACTGGCAAGGGAGTCGCTGAAATCCACCAAGAGATGAAGAACATGGGGACCAGGAGAGAGAGGAAATGGCAAAACAAGGGATAAGGAGCGGACTCGCGCAGACGCCTCCCTGTGCATGTGTGAACAGCAGCCCCTGATCCCTGGGCCACGTCCAGAAATATCAGTTTGTTCTTCTCCACGGAGGCTGAGCCGGGCAGAGCTGGACACGGGGTTTGGCTGGGGACAGGAGCGTGTGGCTGACGTCCAGCCAAGGGCTCGCTTTTGCCGTGATCACTCCCCTCTCTAACTATCCACAGCCAAGGGCAGTTCACCCCTACCCCCAAGCACGCATGGGAAACAGCCCATTTTCTGGCCATCCTGCTTTTGTTAACTTCTCCTACATTTGCCACCCATCGCCCCAGGCCTGCTGGCATTCACATCCTGCCTTGCTTCTTTTCTCTGTTTGCTTGTATTCGGATTTACGTGCTTGTGATGGGGTAAGCCTTTGTATAATATATAGTGGATGATGTTTATTTAAAAGAAGAGGGAAAAGAGGGAGAAGTGAGTGATTTGGTACAGCAACTCAATAAGCCAAAACATATTTTACAAAAAAAAAAAAAAAGTATATACATATAAGATATATCTATATATATATTGGTGGTTGTGTAGTATAATATCACATACTGAGCAGAATTCATGGCTCTGCATAAGTTAGTGCACTACCCTGACAGATAAAAAGATTAATGAAAACTTCGCTCTCTGCTCGCAGGAAAAAAAAAGGGTTCTCACAGACTCCCTTAAATCTCTTGTCATTGCCAAACTTCCATTTTCCTTCCCCATGAACTCAAAAGCTGGAGATGAAAAGGCTCGGAGAAATTTTGCCAACCTCCAGCTTCATATTTTCTGGCATCGACATTTAATTATTTTTGCAGGCATGTGGTAGGCAAGTCCTTGCCATACATTTTCTTTTTTACAGGGTATGAAGTTTCCTGTGGTGACTACAAGGTGGTACCTGCGGTGGGGTGAGGAGGTGCATTGGCTTTGAAAACTGTTGTCTGTATGTAAGAAAAAGATGTGTAGGATCTTTTACATACAATAAGAAAACTTAGCCCCTGGGTGCTAAATCCCTAAACGTCTGTCCCAGCCGCAGATATGTGCGCGCTCAGCGTAACCTGTGCGTGTGACTGCTGAGGACTGGGATGTCCCGGGGCTCGATGCAGGGCCAGCCAGGTGCTCAGTGCCGTGTGAGAGGCCCTTGGGTGCTCCCCGCGGCCGAGGGCTGCTGGTGCAGAGGGACAGGGGTCTCAGCAGGGACCTGCCACCCCTGGCAGATGACCTGGGATTGGGGCCCGCTCTGGCTGACGCTGGTGGGCTCGGAGCGAGGGGCCTTTAGCCCGGGCTAGGGTGAGGGTTTGGGGGCCCTGCACGTGCAGAGGGTGCCGGGGACGGCAGGTGCAGACCAGCCCATGGGGCCGACCCCGTCGCGTTTCTGCTGCTTTCTGGCCCCGTGGCCTGGCTGAGCAGTGCCTGGATCTCCTGCGGCTCCCAAGGGAGCTTAAGCACCACATGTGCATGGCCATACCTAAGTGGTAGTGTCTTAATCCAGTCCCATCTGCTTTGTCAGGGGCATGAAACGCGATGGAAATGGTTGAAAAATGAATCTGGCACTCGCTGCTTTCCCCTTAGAGAGGACCCAGCCTCAGCCTGGCCTGTTTCCTTGCTGGTTGTCTTTTCCTGGGTTGCTCGTTATTTTGGGTGCCCAGGGTTGTTTAAAGCCTGTCCTCCTTTGCAGCTGCCCTTTCAGCTGCACCGTGGATTGGCAATTGATTTTCTTTTGCCTTTTTTTTCCCAACACAAGAATAAAAATCAGAGCATTGAACAGTATCCAGTTTTGTATTTATGGCAGATATAAATACCAGGAGAAAGAGCAGCTACGCAACCTAAACCATCCTCCTTCAGTGCTTTCCTTCCTGTCCTCATGCAGTCTTTTCCTGGGGCCTTCCTTTCTCCTGTGGCCCAGCCTAAGTCTCTGCCCTGTCACATCTGTCCCCATGCAGGAGGACAGGGGCTCCTGCCAAGGTCTGGCTGACGAACTCAGCATTATGGTTGAAGAAGATCTTCAAAATCATCAAGTTGAAGTGGAAGCCCTTCAACACCATAGCTCTTAAACCATGTCCCTAAGTGCCTCATCTACATGTTTCTTAAACACTGCCAGGGATGGCGACTCCATCATTTCCTCAGGCAGCCTGTTCCAATGCTTAACTAGTCTTTCCATAAAGATTTTTTCCATAACACCTAGCCTAAAGGCAATGGGTAACACTAAAACCAGCTGCCATCCATCTCCCTGACCCCACTGAGGCCCTCTGCGGCCAGGGCAGCTTCGCTCCCCTCTCCTTGGCCCAAACTGTTTGTTTCTTGCTGGCATCTCATCTCTCAGATGAAACCCCAACTTCAATTAAAGCTTTTCCCTCTGTCGGCATAAATGCCTTGGCTTTCAGCATCAAGCTTTCTAGGAGATGGAGGGAAGCTCCAAGATTGATCCTGGGCTATCAAACACAAAGCTGAAAATTGATAGCAAGTTATTCTGGATTCCCACACCGGGAGTCGAACCCGGGCCGCCTGGGTGAAAACCAGGAATCCTCACCACTAGACCATATGGGAGCCCTGATGGTGCAAGCAGGAGCAGTGCAGGATAATTGAGAGTGGGAAAGACTCAGAAAAGTGGCTGCCGTGTGAGAGCCCAACCTTGTGAGGCAGGCCGAGGAACACACACTTTGCTGCCGGGTGCTGCAGTTTGCTGGAGCTGCTCTAAGGAGTTAGCCAGATAAGTAGGCAGTGAGGAAGCTGCTTCAGAGGCAGAAGGTGACATGACAGATGGTGCCAATCTGGAGGGGATGGAAGCATCCAAGGGCGCTGCTGAAAGCAGCAAGTGGAGGAGGACTGGAGGCTCAGCTGTCGGGAAAGGCAAAGGTAAAGGCAACCAAGGGGAGCTTGGCTGTGCAATACGGGGCAGAAAGAAAGGTAGTGAATAAGGCCCAGGCCTGGAGAGGAGAAAAAAAGGGTAAAATGCCAGGGAAGGAGGTTATCCATATAAGTATGCTGCATATGCTCAAATTTGCAGTGCAATGGGCAAGCGTGCGCTATGGTAGCTGGTAAATGTTTTCCAGATGCTGTTCATATTCTTGTCCTTCTGATAGGTGATACCTTTTTTTCCACTGCAATGGTATCCCCTTGGTGGCAAGCTGAGGGTCAGTGCCGGGGAGAGGGGGTCTGTTCCAGTTAATTCCGTATTTGCGATCTAACTGCTGACAGCAGGTGCTGGGGCAGCTCCTCAGACTGGCCTGATGATTTTACACTGTGCACTTGGAGGGGCGCTCGGCCCCGCCGGCTCCGACGGCGCCGCCGCGTGTCCCGGTGCAGCCGCGAGCGGAGCAGAGCTGCAGGAGCGGGTTAGATCCCAGCGGTGCCTTCCCCACGCTCGTGTTGCCAGGGCCACAGAAACAGGCAGGCTGGAGCCTGGCGTGAGTACATTGCTGCTAATTTATTAAAAACAAACACAAAGTGCTTTTAAGCCATCTTACAGAATTCATCAACAGAGAGAGTCTAATTCTCCTCCTCGTCCTCCTCCAAAAAAAAAAAAAAAAAAAAAAAGGCTATTGCAACACTACTTTCCTATCCTTATAGAGCCCTTTTTGAGCATTATAATCTTCAGTTTGCAGACTGGAGACCGAGGCTCGGAGATGGGAAGGTTCAGTTGTCCCTGGCCTACCCACAGCGTGAGGGCAGAGCGAGGCCTTGAGCAGGGGTTTGCACGCTAGCCCTGTGCTCTGTCTCTTAGGCCGTGCTGCCTCACTTGCCAAGGGAGCAACAAATTCTGCACACTCATTCAGTAACACCCTTTTCCTTCAGACGAGAATCACAGAATTGCAGACTGGTTAAGGTTGGAAGGGACCCCTAGAGATCATCTAGTCCAACCCCGCTGCTCGAGCAGGGACACCTGGAGCACGTGGCACAGGGTGGCATCCAGGTGGGTTTGGAAGATTTAACATTTTTCTACAGCATCCCTCAAAATGCGTGCAATAAATTGCACTGTAATTAGACGGCAAATTCTGTTCCACCATACGAGCCTCCCCCGTGTATCTTTATTAATAGTTTTCAAATGTTGAAGTTAGGTCAACAAAGTTGCAATTGTTTTTCCCATAATCTTCCAGCCAAGGGAGGGAGTATTTACGCACATATTACTCAGAGTACTTGAGAATATGTTTGTTTGTGGCTTTAAGTAGAGGACTGCAAATATCCAGCAGCGACTGCCTGGGTTATTTGCAGTCCTGTGCTTAGGGAATTCGGCTGTGGTAGAGGAGGGGCAGACCTCACGTGCGCAGGTGCCTTTTGCTTCTGTGGGTAGACTCCAGCAGATTCAAGGGACTACTTCTGTAAGCACCATTAAATTCAGATATTTTTAAAAATTTGCCCTGGAAAGCCTGATAGGGACAATTCTTCAATGAACTGAGTGCTTCCCTGGTGCTCTAACAGGGTACTTTTTTCTCTTTTTCTTTCTTCCTTTCTTCCTTTCTTTTCCTTCCTTCCTTCCTTCCTTCCTTCCTTCCTTCCTTCCTTCCTTCCTTCCTTCCTTCCTTCCTTCCTTCCTTCCTTCCTTCCTTCCTTCCTTCCTTCCTTCCTTCCTTCCTTCCTTCTTTCCTTCTCTCTCTCTCTCTTTTAATTGTTCATTTCTTCTTTTGTTCTTTCTTTTGTACTTTCATTTTCTTCTTTTCTCTTTTCTTTCTTTTCTTTTCTTTTCTTTTCTTTTCTTTTCTTTTCTTTTCTTTTCTTTTCTTTTCTTTTCTTTTCTTTTCTTTTCTTTTCTTTTCTTTTCTTTTCTTTTCTTTTCTTTTCTTTTCTTTTCTTTTTCTTCTTTTCTTTTCTTTTCTCTTCTTTTCTTTTCTTTTCTCTCCTTTTCTTTTCTTTTCTTTTCTCTCCTTTTCTTTTCTCTCCTTTTCTTTTCTTTTCTCTCCTTTTCTTTTCTTTTCTCTCCTTTTCTTTTCTTTTCTCTCCTTTTCTTTTCTTTTCTTTTCTCTCCTTTTCTTTTTTTCTCTCCTTTTCTTTTCTTTTCTCTCCTTTTCTTTTCTCTCCTTTTCTTTTCTTTTCTCTCCTTTTCTTTTCTTTTCTCTCCTTTTCTTCTCTCCTTTCCTCCTTTTCTTTTTCTTTGCCATAGATAATTGAAAAATCCTCGTTTTGGAATCCCTTTTCTCCTAAAAAGGCAGTGAATAGTGATTCCAGAATAGCCCAGCCTTTTCTTTTAATCCATAATTCATCATCCTAAATTGTCGTTCATTCGTTGCAAACCCTGAACAAAATGTCACAGAAGCAGCATAAGAAAAGAAATCAAGCAAATGAAAAAGGAACAAAAGGGAAAGTAGCAAACCCGAGGGTACTTCTGAAGAGAAATAATTTAATCCAAAAGGCTCCTCAGCTCTCATATAAGAAGTCTGACTTGTACCATATGGTGTCATCACTTATTAGCAGAACGTGGGACGGCCTCATCCCGAGCTGTGCTGGGGCCAGTCCGCCTGCACCGGGATGTGTCAGGGTATTTCAGGCACTGACGGCCTCGTTTCCATGCGTGGACATCTCAGTTTCACCATCGCAACCAAAAAAGCACGGTAGAGATGATGCGAGGAGGCCCGTGAGGCCACAGCTATGCAGGGGACACCCGCTGTGCACGCTGCCTTGCCCGCTCTACACGCCTGAGCTCCAGTTTAAATTTCTAAGTGAAGAATATGCACAAAATTAAACTCCCTGTTTGATTTTACCATGAAAGAGGTTCTTCCAGGTTCTTCCTAGTGGTTTGCACCCAGGCTTAAAGGGTGAAATAAAATAGGGCCAGAGTTGAGAAAGATGCAATGAAGTAACCTTCTCCAGCCCCTTGCACCTTCACAAACAGGATTCCTTGAGCGATCTGGCCCGGCGTTGTCAAGACTTTCCCCATCCCACTGCTGACCATCATGTGTCTGTGATTTTTTTCCAGACCGTGCCAAGAGCTGCCACTGACTGAGCCTGATGGGCCTCCTCTGATCCCCATAAAGAGTTGTAACAGCCACGAAAATGCTGGGAAGCAGCCTGGTAGAGTGAGACTGCACAATGTGACACAATACAAGGGGGAGTCTTCTGGTGTCTGAAAGTGATATAAAGGGTTTGTATCCAGAGCAGAATTCACCAGTGCCCCCCAACACACCGGATGTCTCGCAGTGCTACACTCATTGGCAGGAATGTTGTGACATTAATCCGTGATTTTTTGAAGATGACTTCATCTGGAATGAACTCAAAGAGCAACTTTTGTGGATTGCAAACTAATCTGTCTTTAACTTTAAACCCATCAAGCTCGGGAAGTTGTAATTTGGAGCTGGCTCCTTCCATAGGCTGTGAGGTGCCATCAGCTTCAGAATTAGGAGCAGATAACTTGGACAGGCCTCAGAGAGAAAGCAGGTAGCAAGCCAGGCAGGCGAGAAAGGATCTGAGAGCTGGAATGAATCACATGAATATGTGCAAGTCTGATGCCTGCTCCTGCTCCCATTGACGTCAGTGGGGAATTTTACAGTCACCTGCAGGGGAAAGAGTATATGGCTCACTTTGGGGATGAGCAGATCCAAACTGAGTTCAAAATGCTTGTGCATATGATTGCACTGTGATTTGAATCTTGTCTGTTGTGAGCTGCTTGTGCAAGGATGTCTGAGGACATTAGATTCTGGTCAACCAGGTTCCATAAAACAAAACAGATGAAGGAAGCAAGATAAAGATAAAGATAAATACAGTTATTAACCATTCATCCCACTTGTCCCCATAGGCTTGCTGCATTCAAGTTTGAGCTGTGCTTTATATACACCGGCCTAAGTTAGTCTTGATTCTCCAAACAACATCAGCAAAAAAAAAAAAAAAAAAAAAGGATGGTGAACATCTTTCTTTGAAGAGCCTTTGAACTCAACTCAGCTGTGAGAAAGAAGGATTACACTCCTTGATCCAGCAAGGTGTTTAAACATATGCTCTTACTTTAAGCATGTGAGTGGTCCCGCTGATTTATATGAAGAATTCTGCCAAATGAAGATTCTGGACACCGCATGGTGATCACACATGGGCTGAGCTTTTGGCATGGGCAGCCCTATGACCATTCTGATGAAACTACTCATGTGCTTGGCTGCGTTGCAGCTGAAAGGAGATTCTTCGGGAGGTAGATAGGATTGCAGTACGGCCAGGACTAAAATACAAAATTTCCCAACTCCTTGCTCTCTGGCTCACTCAGCACTTCCCTCTCAAGTGTTCAACAGTGCTCAACTATTTGTAGTTTTGGAGTAAGCCACAGTGGCCGGAGAGTCTCACAGAAGAAAACAAACTTTCACTCAACATTTTGGCACTTACAGTGCTGGCTGTCACGGACACGGAAAAGAAAAAATGCAGCCAAAAGGTTTGAAGTTTGGAAAGAAGATATTGTAAAAGTTTGGTTTTAATCAGGGAGGGGAGTTTCGGGAAGCAGAGAGGAAACAACAATTCGGGTCTAATCGTACTCCTTCTGGCAAAATAGCCACCCCATGCATGAGATCACTAACAGGGCTTTTCTCCAAGCTGATAACAGAAGAGCCTGGTGTGTATGCCTTGCTCACATGCTCAGCTAAACCGGTTCCCAGATCAGAGGTTAAAAGGGAATTTTCCTTCCAGATCAGATGTACTGACTTGGTTGCGTCCTTCATGTGCAGCACGAAACCCCATCTGCTTCCCCCGGGCCCCGGCTGCCTTCCTGTGCCCTTAGATGGGAGCAGCTTTCAGTCTCGAATGACAGGTCTTCAGATTATCAAGGGACGTCAGGAGGTATCGTAGGGCCGGGCAGTCCTAAGTGCGTTGCCTGTGGTGCTGAGGAGCGCGGGCAGCAGGAGCACCCGGCACAGAGACACCCTGCACAAAGCGAAGGCCGGGCCCGTGGTGGAGCAGACGGCCGTCTCGCCTGTTATTCCACTTCCCTGCGCCTGGCCCAGGACTCTACAACTTGTTTATACCGTAGTAATCCCGAGCACTTCACGTGACACATCCCTGGCGATACATTTCGGGGCAGTTGCACTGATTTACGCTGCTCGAGGGCTTGGCCTGTATTTTCCAAAGGATCTTCCAAACTTTGCTAATGAAAAATACCAGAGTGGTCCCATCAGCAGAGGGCTGGGTCAGCAGTGCCTGGGGCTGGGTGAGGGGAGAGCCCTTCTCCCCGATCCCCCGGGAAGCCCCAGCACAGGCTCCTCCAGCCAAGGCCAGCAGGCAGCACGGGGGTGTCTGCCGCGTCTCGCCCCCTCTGCCCGCTGCCTGGAAAGCACCCGGCCCCGCTTGCAAACACTGTTCCGCACCCCTCCAAGGGCACCGGGCTTTGAAAGCCTTGACGTTGATTAACCCTTTCTGCTCTCAAAAGCACCCCAGGGGTGGTGCCTACACCACTGAGAGGCAGGCTCTACTGCCTGCAAAACACATTTCCCCTCAGCAAGATGAAGTAACAGCTGTAAGGACTTGACGACTTCTGCACCTTCCTGCCGCAGCGCAGCTGCAAAGCCGAGCACTGCTCTTGCCAGCACCTACCAGGGAGGAAGGGTTTGGCAGGAGACAGGAATCAGGAGAAGGACTGACGGGGAAGGAAGTGCCTGTTGCCCTGCTGGAGTCTTGAACCCACCTCGAACCGGCAGGGGAAGAGCCCCATGAGGTAGGGCCCAGGCCGCCCTGGAGCAGCCTCCTTGTTGCCTCATGGGCGCCACGACAGACCTCAGGTATGAGGCCTTGTCGCCCTGATGCTGCGCTGCACAGGCTCCTGGAGCGCACATTTCCCGCAGGATACCACATTCCTCCGAGCAAGGACCAGCATGAGTGCAGGCAGCCCAACGACAACTGGTGTCCAGGTGGGAGCAAATCGCTCCCTCTGTGTTTATGGATCAGTGGAGAAAGGGTGTATGGGGAGAGGAGCTGATGGGAAGACCGCGTAGAAGATAAGTCAGATTGTTCGTCAGGATTTCAAACTCTGTGTACACCAGATTATTACTATGTAAACAAGTCTTGCTGCTTTATTTATTTATTTATTTTTGTCTTCCTGGTATAGGATTGCAAAACTCATCTTCAAACAGACTTTTTTTGTTTTATCGTTGATAAAAGCAGCAGCAAGTTACATGCTTTCTTTTTGGGGTGAGGGGCGGGGATCTTAACAGAAAAGTCCCTAAAATGCGATCCATCCCCTCTCCATCACATGTCTAAGCTTTTTAATTTTTTCTCTTTTTTTTTTGTTCTTCCCTCGGGGCTCAGACACATGATGGAGCTACTGGGGCTTCTTGAGCTGCCATGCTGACTTGATAGTCAATCCAGGCCCAAGTGGAGCCCAGCTTTCCTTTGTTCAGAGCAAAAGGCCCTCTTTTTTTGTTTCAGAGAAAGGTGAGAAAGGTTGGCATTGTGAATTATGAACATTACCTGCCTTCCAACAGTGAGCTTTGGTCCTAACCTCACCGCTCTGTTAAGAATTTGTATTGTGGTTTTTCACCTGGAATTCATTTTAATGATGACCTCATGCAAGCTCTGGCAAAAAAAGAATTTAAGCTGGAACAACAAGACAGTCTCACTGGCTGTGATTACTTATTTTGTTTGGGCTATTTTGTTTTTGGAGATCCTGAAGCCTTCTTCTGGAGCCGCAACCCTCAAGAAAGCCCCTTAGCTGGAGGTGCAGTGGCTGGAGCGTGGGTAGTGCGTGTGTCTGACACGGCTTGTGCAAAGGCAGGCGCAAACCCGCACTGAACAAGCCCTCGGTGCTAGGAGCAGAATACCGAAAAGAGAACGCCTTGCCAAAATGCTGCCTGCTCGAGCCGCGTGCAAGGTGGTAGAGAAGAGCTTTTCAAAACACTTCCCCGTGTCATTGCTTATCATCTGTTAAGCAAGTATCTGTCCCCTGCATTCATCCTGCGAGCAGTGCATCCCCCTGCATCCTCCTAAAAGCAGTGGGAAGAGCAGAAAGCAGAATGTGACGCGCATGGCACAGGCACCGGGCCTGGCTCAGGAGCCGACGTCCAGACTGATGCATTCCTGAAGCTCAAGGGAGCTCTGCATCGTCGTGTCTCAGCTCAGCCCCTGCTCCGAACCTGGAGGGCAGTTGTCTGGAGACCTCAGGGTCTGGTGTTGGCTCCCGCAGAGCATGGCCAGCCCTGAGCGGCTGCGTGGGGCTCTGCTCGGCACTTGCACCACGTTGTGTGGTGGGAGAGGGTCAGGCTGGTCTCAAGGGAGTTTCTGAGGTGGAACGAATGCCTGCGGAAGGGATTTGTTAGGTCCAGATAGGCAAATTAAATGCAAATTGTGCACCTGATTTTGGTGGGAGGATTTTCCATGCGAAGTTGGCAAGGGTACTTTAATGAGTATCATTAGACTCAGCTAACACTGCATTTCCATGTAGGGTTGCCTAACTCTCTTGCTGTGCTTTCAAGCTGAACGCATGTTTTCAATTATTAACATGATTAATGGGAATGTGGTGACTTGAATCCCAATGAGCTCTATCTTGCTATCACATGCACAACCCCACAATACAGGTAGTGATTTTTAGCAGGTTTGGAAACCCTTAATTAGACCCATCACTGTATGAAGCCCCTCGGTTGCCCCTTCTTGAGCACCACAGTGCGCACAGGAGCCTCGGAGCCGCTATGGTTCTTGCCCTGTGTCTCCAGGCGTACGAGGCATGAAAGTCAGCATCCAGGAGCCAGTTCCACACTGTGCTATGCCTCCTTGGCATGGGGTTTGGTCACGAGTCTCAGAAGAACTCAGTAATATGAAACCAGCCTCCTGCCATCTTCATCTGGAAAAAGCTCCAGGAGTCATAAATCTCCACTTCAGCCATGAATCTCCAATTTTGTATGAACTCTAAACCTTTTGCATTCTTAGTAGGCAGATTTTCCTAAGGCTGACATCCTTTCTACTCTGCCGCATGTCTTTGAGTAAGGAATATGGTTCAGTATCTGGAACAAGAAAAATACACTTGGAAATCTTTTTAGT
Organism: Tinamus guttatus; assembly: GCF_059628265.1. Taxonomy (NCBI): domain Eukaryota; kingdom Metazoa; phylum Chordata; class Aves; order Tinamiformes; family Tinamidae; genus Tinamus; species Tinamus guttatus. The sequence goes on along the minus strand of NW_028289135.1, from coordinate 2,326,169 downwards.
TCCTCTCCAGCTGCCAAACTAAGAAATCATCTCTATACATGGACCCTTCCCCTAGTATCAGTTATATCCTGGCCTAATTTCTTCTGACATAAATCTGTTATCCACCCAGAATCTACAGGATGCGTGTATTTACTGAAGGTCCAAAGTACAAATCGGGAAATATTCTCCTTCAGATTAGCAGAAGCAAAGTACTGCCATGAGCACTGGGACTAATGAAGCTAGTATTCCCATCGATTGAGTAGAAGTTCCTATGTAAGCTTTCCTGGGGTTGCTACACTTCTAAATTTGCCACCTCTTGCAGATTCCCTGGCTTCAAATGAACGTTAGTTCATGTTACAGCCTTTATCTCTGCTACGGTGTGGACAGGGGCTGTCTCCTCTGTCTGGATGCCTGTTTTCATGGATTCTGTAAGGAATTAATTATCTCCAATTATGTCCGGAGCTGCTAAAGAGAGAAAAAGCAGGCAGGAGGACACATGGAGGATGATTTCATTAATCATTATTTCCATGGGAAATGTAACTAAGAATTGCTATGCAGTGCAAGTGCAGATGGTTTTTGCAGTATCAGCAGTATGTGCACATTGTGTGCACAAGATAGTTATAGAGGTAGCATCAAGAAGCCATGCGACTAAATCTGATTGTTACTTTTGAAATATTCTATGCATATGTGCATCTGTGTATTTACACACCAACACATAAATGACATGTCCTTGTCTGTCTATATGCATATATCTGTGTATATGTGTGCATTTATCTGTCTAAGCAAGTCATATATATTTAGACAGAGTATGCAGCGTTGCCCAGATAGGCTGGTATATGGTTATTTGTCATACCGTACTTCAGCCATATACTTTTTCTTTTCAGATTTACCAAATCTAACCAATAGGGTGCCTATTTATTAGGATTCCTAAATTTCCTGACTGAAAGGAGCAGGAGTGTGTGTATAGGGAGTGTATGTGTGTTTAATAGGTGATGTAGTCATACAAAGGTTGGACTCACTAAGATGAGAGATGCTCGCATGAGGCAGGAGTGGTGAGGCCATTCCAAGGAAGGAGCTATTGCCGCAAAGATGGACAGTCTGGAGCAGCCTGCTCATTCTTCATTTTTCTGCAAGCAATTTTGCTGTTAGTAAACACAAAAATTCTTGCTAAAAGAGTAATCAGAACAGGTTACAATCAGTATATCCATGTGTGACTGTAGCTGCGATCTGTGCAAAATAGACCTATCTTGGTGATGAACTATGAGTGCCTGGCCTGTAAACTCTCCTAATTGAATCTGTACTCACTGCTGTTTTGCTTGGGTGAGCTGAAGTGGAGGAATCTGGAGTTTTACCAGTTAACTCATGGCAAGTTAGTAAAAGCCATGCAATAGGCTCAACATGGTTGTTGCTGTGGGTGTGTGATCACGGAGGAGGTGCTGTCAAAGAGTAACAATTTTTGGTAATTGCCAAGCATGGCGAGAGGCAGCAATCCTCTGTATTTCATTACCCATCCTCTGAGATGTCCAGTTCTGCTGTGGAAGCACTTTTAGGAAAAGAACCTATATTTAAAGTCAATAGAAGTCTGAAGAAATCGCAATTTTCTTCTGTCGCCAGCACTCAGCGCAATAAACTTCTGGGAGCCTATGGAAAAGGGAAGGCAGAGGGCAAAGCGCTCTTGTGTCAGGAGCATCAGTAGGACAAAAACAGTGAAGGTGCTGTGTTTTGGTTGGGGCAAGGTTGGCCCACATGTGGGACCTCACATCAAAGCAAGATGCTGTTCCAGCAGGAATCTCCTCCAGGCTGTGAGCCCTGGTCGGCACAACTCTTCACTGGCATAAGCCAGAATAAAAAGGTTATGAGAAGTCCCGGGATTTCAACTGGGAAAGAGAAGAGCAAAGGGCTTTTTGGCGTGTCTGGCTGTGGGCACGTTCTTCCTGCTTGCTGTGTCGGCCCCCAGGAGCTCTTTTCCTCCCCCTCCGGCTTACTGGGCTGCCTCCCCTCAGGGGAGCAAGGCCTGTTGTCCCGCAGATGTTTGCTGTGGTGCGGCCTGCCCAAGCAGCTCCCCTGGTGGAGTGTGTTAACAAACCTCGGAGCCTGGCTGTGAACAGGAGCACCTCGCGGCTGCAACATGTGAGCAGACGCAAATTTAATTCTCCTGAATGTCCCTATATCAACAATCCTTGAACGTGACTGAGATAAAACCTATCTTCCATTTCTAAGGTGGATGGAGAGATATTAAACTTCCAGAAGAGCTGGGAACCGATGACACAGAGTCAGACTTGAAGCATCACCATAATCTACTTCCTAAAAGCGCTATGAAAACCCCCTTGCCCATGCAAGAGGAGGCACTTGGAGGCTTCAGCAGAGGAGAAAGGGCCAGCAACCCAGAGGGGCTGGTGCTGCTGCTCGCATGCCCTGCCGTCTCCCACACACCGAGCACCTCTCTTCAGCTGGAATCAGTGCTGTGAACAAAACCACACTCTTCCTTCCATGTTGTTTCCAAGTGCAGTCAATTTTAGATATTGTTTGACAAAGGATGTTTACTTTGCTGCTGCTTCTTGCAGATTTTAACTCACGAACAGTACTCAAACCTCTTGATTAGGAGGTTTTAGACCTACTTTACCAGCAAGGCACTACTGCAGCACAGTAAGTAGGACTCTGGTGAATCCCAGTGCAGACATAAGGACCTGAAAGCACAAAGAAAACCTCAAGATTAATTTTGAAAGAACCACGTGGATTTAGCTAAGATATACTAATGTATAGCTGACAATATTGTATTTGTTTTTTGAGATAAATGACACTGAGAATACAGCGAAATGCTGAGATAGCAGTATTTATTACTCTTCCCAATAGTACTTACATGTGTCAAAAATTACCTTATTCATATAGAATTATCAGAGTGCTAGAAGAATGGCATGAAAATGACAGCATTTCTCTTGAAAGCTTCAGAGCATTTCAGGGACCTGTGTCATGGCTTTTCTAAAATATATTTTAAATTACATGTTTTATGAGAGAATTTGAATTAAAAAAAAAATCAGAAACTGCTTATCACAGGGTGGAACTAGTAAGTGTTTGGCAACCATCTTTGCAGCCTCCACTATATGTGTGTTACCTGCCTCCATTTGTGTTTGATGCACAGAATGTAAAATCCGTTGCAAATATGGTGGAACTCAATTCGTGGAAAAAAAATTACTCAGAAAATGAGTGGAAAATTTGTGGAAGAGACTCAAAGTAATCTTGAATTGCAGTCAGACTTGTCAAGGCAAAGATTTCAAATACTTTGTGTTTGTGGTTTTAAAGTTGAAAGTCTGGGGAAACCCAACTTGTATTTACCTATATTTCAGGGCAAATCTTTCCTGTTTTTGTTAAAGAATAATGTTAGTTGAGACAGTATCAAACTGTTTTATTTCCAGTAAAACAAAATATTTCTAAAAACATGTTTTGGCGGTGGTTGATTTGTTCACCTCTGAATCACTTTGATCTGAGCTTGCACTTTTTCATATATTCCACCAGATTGCATCCCACACTGAAAATCCACATTTTACAATTCCTGGCTGCAGCTTTCTTTTCATTCTCTTTCTGAAGAGAGGTGGTCCTCATGCAAGTGCATTTCACCCTGGCAAAATGCACAAGAGGGAGGAATCCGCTCAGATGGGTAGATTTTGTAGGACACCCTCTCTGCTGGCCCCTGGGCTCTTTGATAAGAGCTGGGTCACAGGAGTGGCTCCATGTCAGCACATTGCTTCTGCACTTCTTTTTTTTTTTCCTCTTTATTATGGACAGAATAAACTTTTCTAGCTCATTCATTAAAATACCACTTTATCCTCTGAAAATCTCTCTTCAGCTGCGAAGTGCACACTCAGTCATTCTAAGTAAATAGTCATTAGATGCTAATAACATTGTTCAGTTTTTCCTAGTTGTGTCTTCTAAGGAATAAATTGTGCTGCTTGTGCATAGACCTGATCCATGCACAAGTGTTTGATAATTTCTAAACCTTCTAATCCTTTCTCTATTCTTTCTTCTGGCCTTTCTGCTGGAACTTGGTGATATGGCTTAAACTTGATTTAAATGCATTTACTTTAGAGACTCTTTTTCCATATGCTTGTATAACCACAAGATGCTTGTCTGGCTCTAGTATTAATAATCATTGCATGACATTTTGCTGTCACAACAGCAGGGACATGCTCCAGTTGCTTTATTCCACCCTGACTGAATTCAGTGGGAAATCTGCCTTTATCTGTGGCAGGAGCAAGTGCGAGTCTGTTACAATTACAAGCCATCAGCATCCCCCTTCAAAGCATACGCTAAAGGGCTCCGATGTCCTGCAGCCCAGAGCAGAGTTTGGCTGCCTTGCTGGATTTTGGGGACTTCTTGTGCTCCATGATGCCCTTGCCAGAGCTGCAGACCTGAAGTTGAGCTAGGGGATGCAAAGTTACCTTCTCCAGTGCAGCAGCATTCCTGGTGGGTCTTAAATGTTTTCCTGAAGTATCTGAATGGGAATAGCTGAGAACTCTGTTGACAGCACATCGCTTTCTATGCAAGATACTGATTTACAATATGAGTTGTAGTTAATACCAGCTTGAACCAGCTGGCGTTCACCTGCTTGTCCCTGGCCCTGAATTATTCATCTATCACTCATTGCACAGCACTTTATTACTGCATTTTATTCTTTTGTGCCTTGCTTTCACTCTCAAAAGAATAGTATGGGTCTACTGGATAATCTCTCATGTCAGTATCCAGTGACTAGAAGCTCCTGGCTTCACTTGCTTTTGAACAACATGCAACAAAGGACATTTGCTGGGATAGATGTTGTTCCATCACCATACATTTTTCTGCTGGCTGCACTCATCCGGTCTTCTAAATTTCCCCCAGCCCTCTCTCACAAATAACAAGTGATGCACCACAGACAAGCCTGGCGCGCTGTCAGGATACAAAGGTTGTATCCTGATGTAACTCTTTGTTAAAAAGAAGAATCCAGGTAACTTTAACACTTCCATCGTTACTCCCTGAGCACCATCCGCTTGGTTTATGGACTTGCAGTATAATCTCCATGATAATTTGTACACATTTGACCTATCATGGTCTCTGATTATTGTTTTTTATCTACCTAGAGTACTTTGCAATGTGTTACCTTAATTACTGTTTTCTTACTTACCTTAGTTTAAGCTTACAGCAGGAGTGCTGAAAGTGGTGTGCCATATCCAAGGGAATACCATAGGCAGCTCGTTTCTCTGCATCCTTTTGCTTATGCTCCAAGTTTTGCCGTCGTTATTTATTTATTGAGCGCTGCCAGTGAGCTGGGCTTTGTGCGCGGCGCAGGAGAGGAACGCGGAGCCCGCCTCGCAGGCAAGCGAAGCTGGCGCACTGCGCCGGCGAGGCTCACGCGCTCCCCCTTATCCAGAGGGCTTTCCATCAAAGGGCTGCATTAGCTCCCCTTTGCTTCATCTGGGAGCTGAGCATCCAAATGCCTTTGGGGATCTGGCTGTGTGGGGAAAGTGGGACTGAAATCGGCTTCCAGGAAACCCGGGACCTCATTTCTAAATCTCACAGGCCTGCTTTATTTCCTCTCATTTCTTTATACCTCCATCTTGTGCACTGAAAAAGAGTTGTATCTCATCAGAAAAGAATTCTGCTATTTTTTTGACCACTCCTGCCAATTTTCTTTTTGACCACAAAAGAAAAATTCTCATCGACATGAGCAGCATATTACCCGGCCATTTGGCGATGCAAGTTATTATAGGACAAAAGCCAACCTTCAATATCCTTGTCCCTGCCGGTGGCACCACATATTGCTCACCAAGGGGGTCTAGAAGGTCCCATTCTGTCTGGGAGGGCATTTTTTCCTTGTGGGCCCTGCAGGGAGGAGCTGTAAGGCTGCATTCGGAGGCCACGTGGCAAACTGGGGGCTGAGAAGTGCTGGGGCATCGGCAGCAAGGGACCCGCCAGGGACATCATGGCTCTTGGCTGTTGTTTCCAGGCAGGAGTGCAGCCCTGGGCAAGCGCCGGGGGCATCCCACATTGGAAGGGCTCCGGCAAGGTTCCTTCAGAGCAATACGGCCTGATGAGGAGGCTCTCAGCTCCTTGCCACGCGTCCTACCCAGCTATCCAGAGGGGGGATTACAGCTCGCTTGAGCTCTGGGTAGTTGTCGCTGCACGGAACTGCGCTACAGCAAACCCCCAAATATTCCTTAGGATCCTGGGCAGCCTTTAGAGTTCCTGCTAGATCCTGCATACAGCTATAACGCTACTGCTGATGCAGCCCTACAGAGCTACCACAAACCTGGGTGATACATCAGCTGCAATTGCTACTGCCTTGCAGGGTGCCCACAGCTGATGGGTGCATTACAGAAGCTCACCCCAACCAGCGAAAGCAAGAAAACAAATAAATAAATAAAATGGTAAACGGCTGAGGAGACATGTCCCTAGGTGTAGCAAGAAAAGTAAGTAGAAGAAAGGATAGATTAGGCAACAGGGGCAGAAAGAAGAGCAGACAAAAGAGAATTTTATTGGAGGTCAGTTTTGGGGAGGGGAGAGCTGCAAGCGCTGTTGCGAAGGAGGAAAAGTAGAAAAATAAAGAGAAACATTTAAGGAAAAAGAAACATGTTGAAAGATGGTGTGTGAATGGGTGGAAAGGAACATGTAGATCCAAAATTTACTGTCCTTACCCACTTCGAACAACATCTTTCTGTTCTGTAAGGATAAGCCAGTGAATCCAGGGGGATGCTCTGGAGAGCAAAAGGGCTGCCTTCGTGAGAGGAGGAATCAGACTCTAGCAGGAGGGGGAGGTACACAGAGAATGGCTGAGAAAGTGCAAGAGAAAAATCGGTCTTGCTGTTTAACAGAAAGGCTGATGCCTGAATGCTAAGGAAACAAATGTTGATTTTTCACTTTCTACAAGGCAGGATGCTGAGGAGCAGACAAGGACAGGGTGGTGGCCGTGGCTGAATGTTGTGTGTGGGACCCCTGCATTTTGGGTTCAGCTGAGAATCCTCCTCCTCAAAACTTTTTGTGAGCTTTTCTGAGATGGCCAGAAACCACTTGAGTGCATGCATCTCTGTACAGATTTTTCTTGGTTCACATAGATGTCTCAGAAACCCAACTACTTTTCATGAGCAAGTTAGCCCTCTACCAGAAGCCTCCTTTTCCTTGATTTAAAATCTTTTTTGAACTAAAATGATCTTCTTTGAATACAGGCAATTCTTTTTTTTTTTTTTTAATTCCTTCCAAGCAAGAAAAAATGCTTATGCAAAAGTTTCAACGTTTCACTACTGCTTCACATTGTCGGGAGGATATTCCTCACCTGTAACAGAAGCGCTGCGGGGAGATGCAAGGGAGATCTCCAGCTGTTCACCTGCACCGGCCTCACTCCTGAGGTTGCCGCCTGCATCTACTTGCCGTGCTAATTGCCTTGCTGGGATTTTCTGGGCCGCAAACAAAATCGTCTGTAAGAAACACTGCAAAATAAGGCAAATGAGCCCATGTGGTGCTCCATCCTCCTGCAGCTAAGCTGGTCCTCACGTGCCTTAGCACAGCACCACACTCTGAAGCACCTCCCCGAGCGGGGAGCCAGGCAAGCGCAGCAGCTCGCATCCTTCCCCGTTCCTCACCACCAAGGTGGGGAGCAGGCGATGGTGGTATCGTCGTTTCCTGTGACTTTAGGCTTGGACTCAAGTAGAAGTGGGATGACACTGGGGAGTCCTCAGCGGGTAGATGGTCTCCTCTTCTCCTCCAGCTGCTCAGGCTGGATCCTGGATGGAGACTGGAGGAAGCTTTGATGATGAGAATGGTCCCATCTTGTGCAACAAATGCATTAATCAAGGCAAAAGAGAACAGGAAGGTGTCTGATCCTGAATTCATATACAGACAAAGTTCATGAATCACTGAAGTGATTAAAAAGCACCCATGGCTCAGCTTCAGCTCTGGGCTTCTGCAAATAGAAAGGAATTTGATGGAGCTCTTGAGAAGATTTGTGGCAATGGTCTAATTATAAAAACACAGGGGGAGGTGAAAACACTGAGATCATTTCCCTGTTCCAAGTGGAAGCAAATAATACACCTGCAGCACTGTCTGATCTCTTCAGTAAGGCTAGCTTCTAAAATCTGCCACTAGCAGAGTTCCCATTCTCCCTGGGAGAATTATTAGCCAGCCTTGCATTTTCTTCCAGTATATAAATAAATCTGCCTTTCTGCAGGATCTAATTGATTCTTGCTTGAAAACTGGGCAAAGAGAATAAATGATCATAGACCTTTTTGGACAGTTTTCACATACTGGAAAACTATTATCTTATCTCCCTTCAGTGCTTCTAGAGCAACCAAACTAATTGCCTGAGCCATTTCTGATAGGTTACATTCTCTAAATCTCTTATTTCCTTGTTGTTCTTCTTTTAGTCACCCAGAATTGGACCCAGTGTTCCAACTGGGTCTTCACCAGAGCCTCACAGAGTGGAATAATTCCCTGTTGCAAATGGTACTCCTGCTATAATACATCCCAGGATGAGATTTCCCTTTCATTCGATTCATCTTCTTTGCACATATTTGCTTAGAGACCTACTGTAATGCCCAGATCCTTTTATTTCAGTCCTTCCACCCCTTTTATGATTCCTCATTTTGTATTTTTCATTTGATGTTTCTTATCTTTGTGTAGAGCTCTGTACGTGTTGTTACTAAATTCCATCTTGCTGGTTTTAGACTATTTCTCCAATGTATTAAGATCATTTTGAATTCTGATCCTATCCCCTGAAGTGCTTGCATCCACTCCCACCTTGGTGTCATCTGCAAATTTTATAAGTGTGCTCTCCACTCCATCATCTCTGAGGATGGCAAGAGGACACTGTGCTAGATAATAAAACATTCTTTTTAAACCTTGCAAAGATAAATAGTGAGTTAAGCTTTGATAAAGAACAGTACAGGATGAAAAAGGTGTGAACATAGCGTAGTTCTAGGATTTTGTAATCATTGCTTGTATGAATAGTTGATTTCTGCCACAAACCTGAGTATAGATTGGAAAAATGCAATCCTAATTTTTGTGGGGGACTTTCTTCCCCTATCTGTCTAACTCCAAATGAAAAAGGACACTGGTAAACTGCAGTATAAACAAATCCATATTGTATAGCACCAGTTAGTAGAAGAAAAAGGTTTAGTATTCAGGGAACGTACAGTACTAAAATACTTGTCAGTGTTGCAGTATTTTGACATATAAGTGGGACACATCTGAAATCTTATCTTTTGCCTTCTATTGCCTAGTGCACAGAATTGGCACAGTGACAGAATTCATCTTGCTCAGGAGTCAAGATGTTACAAGAGCCATGTCTAGCAAAAAAAAAAAGGGGGGAAAAAAGACAAAAGAAAAAAGGCAACACCTATAGAAGTCTTACAGCCTTGGGTAGGCAACTGCAGAATCCATACTTTTGACAAGGCTGGGACATTTTTGTCTGAACTCAAACATGCACAATTTGTGAACTTGCTCTCTGGGTGGATGTTAAGCAGCACTGGATGAAAATACTTTCATTAGTCTTTGGGATGTTGCCAGTTCTTTCAAATTGTTGTCATCATTGCAATTGCCTATATGACTTTTCTATCTGTGTAATCAATTGACAAAATATACTTTTGTCTCTTGGTGGTATTTGCCATGCCTTTTCTTGATGCTGTTTTCCTGTGTAGGGTTGTTTTGAGGCTAACTTGAGCTAACTGGAACAATGAGGTGAAAATGCAACATATTTCATTTGTACCTGCTTTCTCATCCGTTTGTCTTTAGTGAACACAATGGTTCTGGATGACACCAGAAGGAGAGCCTCTGCACTGCTGCTCCCTGTCTTTTTCACAGAGCAGGCAGGTGATCAGTCCAGCCTTTTCTGAGGCCTCCTTACTGTGGTGCATCTCAGATCATGAGGACCGAGAGCTGTGAACTCCCTTAACTGCAGCCTCTGTGATGACTGACAGCACCGGTAACTACTACCTGTGCCAATGCTGAGCGCGTCGTCTGTGGCAGACATGGATCCGCTACAAGTGGACTGAGACCAGGCCATGTCCCACGGCTACTGCGTGGCTCCAGGAGACTGACCGTCCCGGCCGCTGCCCTCTGAAGGGGGTTTTAAGTGAGGACTTGGCAGTAAAGCACTGTGTGCTGTTACACATTGCCCAGAGCTGCCAGCTCGCCCTGCAGAAGTATGGAGAGTCTGCCTGCAGTGGGATCAGTCTGAATGTTTCTGGGCTTTGCTGGAAGAAGCAGGGGAAGAGGTTGGCAAGTAGATTCGAGTGGGAAGGTGGGAACTGGTTACACACTGGAAAGAGGCCTTGGCCCACCTGACTTTCCTATCTGATTTTCTGTGTCCGAGGTAATGTCACCCTCCATGGGAAGCACAGAATAAAAGCACGGTTCTGGTAGGATTTTCTTCTCTAGAACAAATACAAGGGCTGGAAAGAGAAACTCCTTCAGCTGGTTAGTCTCAAACGTAGCCATCTGTCGTGTGTTCAGACGTGAGCCTTTGCTTTGCATCTCTTGGGAGGGCAGAGCCTGCTGACCCACACTCAAGCATGTGGCAGGTGACACCTCAGGGTGCCACCAGGACCTGCCGACTTGGGTGTGAGCATAGGGAGTCCTGTGAAAGCTCCTCTGGCTTTTGGGGACCTTTAATTTCACGTCTTTTTTTTTGTCTGTATGGCATTGCAGCGCAATTTTTATGAATATAACGAATGACGTGTGCAGAGCGACCCTGATACGTACCCCAGATCTGAGTCTGTTCAGGTCTTTCAAACCCAAACTCCCCATCTTTTTTTTCCCTCTGTTTTCATGAGTAATGACGTGAGCTCATGGCTGATCAAATTCAGCAGTAAAGTACCAGTGGGATCCTGAACTAATTTGGTGTCCCATCAAATTCTTTCATACAGCTATACAATAGCTCACTGAGTAGAGGGGAAAAAAAACAGCGCTCTCGGGTGTATTGGGCCCTGCTGATGTTTTCTTGGCTTTTAGAACAGAAAACCTAACTAAAATAATAATCTTACGAGCTGCCTCATTTTCCTGTTTATCGCTGTTACTCAAGCACATGGTATGCCTGAAGGTAACCTAGCCAAGAAAGCAGTGTAGACAAACTAATAGCAAGAAAATGCTACGGAGAGCCAGCACAGAGCATCATGATCTTACTGAGGGAAACTCCAGCTGCTGGGTAAATTGTTTTTATTAAGTCACATTCTAGAGAACATGTGACTAAGTGCAGCAAGCAAATACACTGTCTTTCATCAGGTTTGAAAGCACTCTGCTTGCCAGAGAGAAAGACAAATTTTTGAAAGTTAATAAATTGAAAAGAGAGTGAGAAAGGGTAAGGTAAAAGCTCATAGAGGTACTTTAGAGGCTGATGCTTCCAGCCAAAGTCCTGTCAGAAAGCAGGGAAAACCACGGCACCCAAACACTGAGGAGCTTGTTCCAGCTCAAATCCTGCAAGAGCAGCTCATCGGAGCCTGGAAGGGACAGGTGGCTCCTGAGCTGACCAGGTGAGGCTCTGCCAGGCCTGGCAGGGACTCTACTGGTTGAGGGTAGGGTTTCTGCTGCTGCTCTGCATGGGGCCTGACTGCTAAGGTCAGTATTGTGCGTGCACATTTGTCTCAGCACTGTCATACTGTAGCTTGGTGGGTACATCAGTATCCCTAGGCAAGTACCTAGTGGGCTCTCCTGTAACAAGGACATGCAGAGAGTTTCTGCTGGAAGCTTTATATTGTGCAATACAGCCAAAGGTGTTGGTTCCTACAAGATTGTTCTGGGACATCTATGAAGAGGGCGTGATTCAGACTCAATATAACTGAAAAACAAGCATACAGTACAAGTGCTGCCTCCAAAGACGGGATAGCAGAAACAGCATTTTCCTTGTTCCACATTACAGAGTTTTACATCCCCAGCTTCATAGAAGGAAGCATTTCCTAAATTGTGGGAGTGTTACCTCCTTCCCAAGTGATGGGCAGGAGGCTGCAGTGCCAGCGCATGTCTCTCATGCTGGGCCTTCCTGCAACAACCAGTATGTGTCAGCATGTTACCCCGCAGTGGGCACATCCCCTCCTTTCTGATTTTCCTTCCTTGCCTTGCCTTGCCTTCCCTTTCCTGTTGCCCCCAGCATGCAGCAGCCTTTGCAGCTGGCAGTGAGCATTTCTGCGCACAGTCTCCCACAGGGACAGTTTTCAGGACTGCTCTGTCTGCAGGGTCCTTAAAAGTGCAGCATCTGTGCAAATATCTTTTTTTTTTTTTTTCTCCACTATATATTAACAACACTCAGTGCGAGAAGGAGCTGTATGGGAAACTGGATACTTTTCTTTACTTACATCAGCTTTACCTTGTTGCAGTGACATTGAATTCTACAGAGTTACTCCCAATTTATACCAGTGCAACCAGACAAAGCATCTCTCATTTGTAACTGTAGGAGGACTGACCTTGCTGGGGCATTTGCAATGGCCAAAGTGTTATTTTGATAGGGAAAAGCGCATTTACACCTGTGTGAACTGGAAAAATACAATTTATAAGTAAAACTGTTACTTGTTTACCTGTCTCTGACATGCATGGGTGTCAGTGCAGAAACCATTCCGAAACCTAGAGAAAACAGTGAAGGACACTCTGATAGAAGGAGATAGGGAAAAAGGATCTTAACCTCACTTCGCAAACATGCAGGCCTTCAGCTTACAGAAACATGACAGAAAGTTCTTTTATTTACTGTTCACCTTCTTGGAAGAAAATACTTGCTATTCTATCTGAAACTCTTGAAAGAACAAAGGGCAAGGAAAATACATGGTCTTTGCTGTGTAATCCCAGTTTCTCTTTCAAATTATTTTGTTTCTGGGATAGACACCAGGGTCAAGCTCACTGCAGTTCAGTAGTGCTACACGGAGGGTCAGGATCTGGCTACCCCAGTTGGGAATGGAACACTAAAGACGATTCCTCCTCATTTGTTGATTTTGGCCCCATCTTTAGAAACAGTATCTTTCATGATCACAAAACATGACAGTAAAGCCAAGACAGTAAAGCCAAAGAAGAAGCCAAAAGAGTTACATGGGTTTCAAATAGGGTCAGTTTCCATCTCCAGTGGTATATGAGCCTGTTTATTGTCCATTCCAAAGTACCAAAAGATTAAATCTGGGAGAAATCAACATATGACTTCTTAAGGGTATGTGAACTGAAATAGCTTTGGGCATCTGTTTTCCTTCTTACATGAAGTATGCTCTTGAGTATGATGTAAAGGAACTGTGTAATTTATGATCGTGGGATCTAACGCAAAACGTCTAGTTTTGCAAACTGACAAAAAAACAAACATGACAACACAATGTGTTCTTTGATAATACATCTATGAATTAAAAATCAATAATATTAGGTGAAAAGACCACTTTAATTGTCCAGTGTAAAATATTCTTCAGCAATATCCAGGAGTGGGTTCTATAGTGCTGATGCAAGTACTTCCCTGGGGTTTACTTGTTTAGGCACTGTTGTGAACCAGTAAGTGTACACAAGCCTGGGGCTTCGTGTGGAGCAGCCTGGCCCAGAGGAGCCTCCAGGGATGCCCATCGCTGCATACTGTCAGGCTGCACATTGCTGCTGCGCTCCATATGTGCTGTGTGAGTTACTGTGGGAAGCACACTGGTTTGGAGGCAGGGGCTTCAAGAGCATAAACATAAAAGAAATTGCAAGGAAATAAAATATTGTAAAAAATAATACATTAAAGACATCTGAGCTGCATTCAGCCTGGCCACTATGGCACCCAGGACTGAGCCAGCATATCGTCACTGGACAGAAGCACTCACAGTGTCAAGCCTTAGCACTTGTTAAGCATCAGCTTCTCCCAGGTGCCTGTCCAAGGGGCCTGGCTCTTGCATCCTGAAGAGCTGGTGATCTGCATCACTCACCATTCTCTTCAATTCAGACACTGTGGATAGATGGCCTGAATATGGTCCAGTAACTTCAGAATGAAAAGAACTGTTTTGTTTCTCTATACTATCAGCTTCTTTCCTGCCATATCTCTTTTATTCCTCTTTAAATTTTCTTCTTTTTTCCCCCTTATTCTCTCATTTTCCTCATGATGAGCTATTAGATGGGGAAGACTTTAAATTATTTAAAGAGATAAGAGAAGAATGCTCCTGGTAGAACATTCCTACTTGAGGCACCTTCTTTCTGGATGCTGAGGAATATTATTGTAGGGTAATTTAGCTGCAGTTTCTATGCTTTGCTGTATCACAGATAGATGGCCTCACATTACTTGTCTCTAGCCTTACTGATCTGGATTATGAGTTTGAATAGATAAAGCGCCAGCTGAGATTACAGAGCCATTGTGTGATGTGCTCACATTTGTCTTTGTGGCTCAAAAATAGACTGTTGTATTATGCATTAGCACTTGGTATTTACCCCAGCCTCGAATGACTTACAGTAGCCTGGCTGCACACCACTGCGATGTGGTCTTGCCTGAGAGGAAAGGATAGAATTTCCTGCCCTGTCACAGACCAGAGCTCATCAGTCTTTACCACTCATGGCAGCTCTGAAGAATCTAGCCTAACCCTAAGAATTCAGATAAATGCAATTGCACAGGGATCAAATTGCCTCAATCAAAGGTAAAGCCATTGTTTCAGTAAGCCTTTCTAAAGCCGATTCTCTCTTTCACCTATCATCACGCTCCTGTGAGAGATGCATCTGAGTGCTATCACATTTTGAAATCTGATCGTCAGCCTCCAGAACACCACAAGAGGTTTGTTTTGTTCTGCCGAAGCTCAGGCCAACACGCACAGTGACTCAGCTAAGGAAGAATAGTTGGCAATGGCAAAGTGTAGTTTGTGCTGCTTTCTGCTGTCTATAGCAGGTGGCCTACTGCTAAAGGTTAAGTTATTCTTTATCTTCACCACCCATAGGAAAAGAATCTGTTTCCTCTGTTCCTAAAAGTGAACATCTGCAAAGAAAGCTGGGCCTTAAACTTTAATAGAGAGGAAGGACTTCCAGATTTGGATCATGGCCTTGGAAGCAGAAGGGCTTATACTAGTACTGTAAACCCTCGTGAGAAAACACAGTGTTTACAATACCGGCATTCTGGGACATAATGAGCTAATCGATCTCTAGTGGGGAAACAGCATGAAAAACTGCTATCCAAAGAAACAGTAGCTGCTTTGTCCTTTAAAACAGAAGATATTGCCTTACCCAAAGCAATGCCTAGCATGAGAGCTTCAGTTCTAGCAGGCCTGGATGTATTCACGCCTTCACAGAATCACAGAGTCACAGAATGGCTGAGGTTGGAAGGGACCTCTAGATATCGTCTAGTCCAACCCCTCTGCTCAAGCAGGGACATGTGGAGCACGCGGCAGGCACCTAGAGAAACGTGGCATCCGCGGGTTTGGAAGATCTCCAGAGAAGGAGACTCCACAACCTCTCTGGGTAGCCTGTTCCAGGGCTCTGACACCCTCACGGGAAGGAAGTTCTTCCTCATGTAGAGGTTAAACTTCCTGTGTTTCAGCTTGCACCCATTACCCCTTGTCCTGTCACTGGCCACCACTAAGAAGAGTTTGGCCCCATTCTCCCTTCATTCTCCTCTCAGGTACTTACACCTATTGATCAGATCCCCTCTCAGTCTTCTTTTCTCCAGACTAAACAGGCCCAGCTCACTTAGTCTTTCCTCATATGACAAATGCTCCAGTCCCTTAATCATCTTCGTGGCTCTATGCTGAACCCTCTCCAGAAGCTCCACGTCCCTCTTGTACTGCAGGGCCCAGAACTGCGCCCAATACTCGAGGTGCAGCCTCACCAGAGCTGAGCAGAGGGGCAGGATCCTCTCCCTCAACCTGCTGGCAATGCTCCTCCTGATGCAGTCCAGGATCCCATGGGCCTTCTTGGCCACAAGGGCACATTGCTGCCTCATGGCCAGCTTGTTGTCAACCAGGACTCCCCAAACCCTCTCTGGGATGCCTTGCACTATACCTTGAATAACTCTGTACTCAGGCACAGTACAGGTAATATGTGCATTACCCAATATATGCTACTTGGGGTTTAAGAGCTCAAAAAACATCATTGAAGGGTAACGATCTTCTGGAGGCGAGCTGCTCTAGAATGCTATTGCCAACATGTCTGCCTACTCTGGGTAGCATCAGAAACTACACTAAAAATTAAACAGAGTTCCTGGCATCTGAACAGATGGGAAAGGACATGTTGACTCCAAAGTTTTTAGCCAAGGAGTTAGTCTGTTCCTCATTGTTACCACTATGCAGTGCATTGCAGAACACCCACATAGATTTTCAGACCTGCTAGCTGCGCTTAACCTTTAATCCTGCAAGTACTCAGCCAGGAGCATGGAATTTTCAACATCTGACTAGTCCTACTGACTTTAGTGGGAATATGCCTTGAATAAAGTTAAACATATGAATAAATGTTTGCAAGATCAGGACCTTTCACCACAAACACAATTCTTTCACTACAAACAGACTCAGCTCAGGCTGCATCCTCTACAGATGTATTTTAAATGATATATAAATGTGTGGCTTCTATTTTATAAGGCACTCTATATTAGGCTAATAAGTAACCTTATTTTTTAAAAGGAAGAATGATATGCTTTCTGAAATAACTGCATAGTTTTGAAAATGTATCTTCTGCAATGGAGCAGCAGCATATTAGCTTTTGCATACACAGAAGAGAGGTTCAGAAAACCTGATTGAAATTTGGGCCTTCTGAGGTCTTTAAAAACTATTTTCTGAGTTTTAAACCTCATCTGAAAATCCTTACTCCTGTCAGGAGTCTTTCTAAGGACAAGTCTGCTTATATGAGTAACAAATTGACTCACTTATTCCCTAAAGGTGAGGCCTTACTTTCTTGAAGGACTCATTTACCTCTGACTAGATCATTTAACTCTAGATGAGGATGGGCAATTTTTGTGGTATTTAGTCACAAGAGTACGAACGCTAACATTTTGAATTAGACTCTGAACTCTGTCAGTTTTTATACCTATTTTCCAATGTATGTGGTGAAATTACCTCTGGTTTACACCACAGCTAACTAGACCAGAATTTGGCCTATTGAATCTAGGTGTCTGCTTTACAGATCAAAGGAAAAGTTTTGATAGCTCCTTTTGCAAATTTCACCCCTATTTGTACTCTCACATGATTGATCTCTCTTTTGTTTAAAGTGCTCTGGTTGATACAGAAGCATTTATATTCTGTGAGTCATTCTAGCAACACTGCTCTTAAAATATGCTAATATTTTCTTTTGAAATGTATTGGAAAATCATTTAAAATGTCTTACATTTTTTCTTAAATCCTTTGCTTTAATTGAAGTAGTTTTTTTTTCATCCAGTTTTTCTTTGCTGACTAGACATGTTAGGACTTTTGAGGCAAAAAGGTATGTGCATGTAATTGAATAGGAAGCTATTTCTAGAGTTGAAGATGTATAATATTTCCCATTCTAAACCTCTGTGTTTTCTGTGGTCTCTGAAATACAAACATTTCAGGATGAAATCTTCTGCATTTGGGCTTTGTCCAAAAATGAGAATTTTGGCGAGCCTGGAACAAAACTGGTTCTGCCAGTTCAGAATACCAGGAAGGTGAAAAAAAATATTAAGGTAAAAAAAAAATCTAGTCTTTCTTGAGCATTTCTGTAGCTTCATCAGTGGAAGGTTGACAAGTGAACTCTGACAAAGAAGTAGCATTCTTTATGTAGACATTCCTTTGCCTGTTCAAGAGGAAATGAATTCTGATTTGACTGAGTTATAAACCTCTGAAAACTGTGATTGGGCATGTGCACTAGATTCTTTTGCTAAGCTTGTGAAGTGTGCAGCTACAGGAGGACTTTCTGTACATGAATGGCGGGCTAATTTTGCTGGAAAGTGAAAAATCTATCTAAGCACATTGATAAAATCATTGAAAATGCCTAAAAATACCTTTGAAGACTGTCTCACGATCCTTTAGACCATGAAAGGGACAAGAAATAACTCTGTAGGGTTTACAAGGCATTTAAAGAGTAAGCAGCCTGCAGAATTTATAAGGTTAAATGGGATTATGGCTCCAGAATTGCGCACTTTACACACAGAAGTACTTGATATTTTTTTTGTGGAAACACATAATGAACAGTATCTTTTCCCTGGGTCTATCTTGCACATGTTCCTCAGCAGATCTTCCTAGTGAAGGAATCCTTCGGTGGCAGGAAAGCTGCTTCTTCATCTCACTCCTAGCTGACAGCAGAGCTCAAGCGGCTGGGGTTCATCAGCACGCTGACACTCCCGGGCTGCTGAGACTCCAAACTATAGAAAATCTTGACAAAGAAAATTTAAGCTTTGGGGTGGTGCATGCGCATGTACCTTTTTATGCATAGGCTCAAGCAATGCTGTTGCAGCATCTGTGCTCACTTGCATCAACCACACCTTGGATAAATCAGAAAGTCTGGTCCAGAACACGTGTGTGTCTGCTGGCAGCCCACATTCTTGAGGGTACCTCATTTCAAGAGATGCCAGTTATTTGATTCTAAAACTTGTACTTTGCACGCATTGTTTGTCTTCCTCCAACTCCCCTCAAAATGAAGAATCATAATGCTGAGTTTACTGAAGCAGCCTTTTACACTAAAAATAAATTTAAAATATCTCCTTATGCTATTTCACATTTCTTGAATGAATATTTATTTGGAAGGTCTTCCTTTGTCTCTCCAGCCATCTCATCTCTCCACCAAGGCTTTGGCAGGTGGGAATGTATGCAGCTACTCAGTGAAACCTTTGCATGCCAGACAACTTCTGCCCACGCAGAGCCAACACTGACATGGCAGAATCACCTCACAGCTACTGCGCCTGTTCAGGCCACGGCTTTCCTGATGAGAGTCTCGGCAGTGTGACTGACGATTAGTCTATGTGCAGTTAGGCAGGTGGGCCAAGCTCTAAAATGATATTTCTATTGTCTACGTGTTTCTATTCCTGCTAAAGCAGTGGAATTTCTGCCAGGTCTAATGCTGGGCCTCCACCATATCCCACCACTGCTTGGGATCCAGTCTTCTAGCGAGGCTTAGTAGCCTTCTGGTGGTAGAAAGGCAGCTGGATTGGCAGAAGCCTGACATTGCTATAGACAGAAGGAACACAGAAATGCGGAGTCAGAATGGGCGGCAAGAAAAGAGTCTATTGAAGAAGCATGGAAAGATGATGGAGCAAACCTTTAAAAATCGTGAATGTCATACTGTGGTTGCAAAATAGCTGTGCTGTTTAATTGTTAGTGAATGTGTCTCTTCCCTTTTTAGTTTTGCATTCTTGCTTCTTGCTGTCTTACTGTGGGATAATATAGCAGTTCCTGCTGAAAAAATGGAAACCCAGTGACATGGAAAAAGAGCATCAAACACAAGTTGTGCACACACACGTCAGGGAACCTGTGAAGTCAGTGACAGCCAGAAGCAGTAGGGTCCATCCTGGGTGTTAAAGGGTGGGACAGGCTATGGGGCATTTGGGCAATACCCCCAGAGCTGCAGACCAGCAGCTAGGAGTGGGGCCCTACATGGGTGGACCTCCTGCTATGACCCCTGGTGCTCCCTTGGCCCTGTGGGGGGACCCATGTGCCAAAGTGGGGCTGCCCTGTGGGGTGACATGGTGACCGCAGAAGTGTGCGAGGGAGCAGGTGCCTGACCTCAGTAGTACAGCTGGCTTGTTGGGACCTTCAAGGCTTCCATGAGGCCAGGGAAAAACCTGCAAGATGAGGAAGACTGAGGCTTACCAAAAGAGCTGCAGACACCTCCCATGCACTGGACATGAGGCATCAGTCAACATGACGCTGCTTCTCACCTTTGCCTAAGGCAATCTGACCTTGGAAGCCCTCTCGCTGGTGAGGTATTAGGCTCCCATGGCAGAGGCCTGGGCACACTGTCAGGGGGACAGCTGCCCCCCTGCCCACTCCCAACAGCCTCCGGTGACACCCGCAGAGCTACGTGTGAAACCGCCGAGCTGCAACCCCCGACAGGGGCCCGCAGCCTCGCGGGTGGGCAGCGGCGCTCGCGGCTGTCAGGTGGGGGCATGCAGCCGTTGGGCAGGAGCGCGCGGCCATTGGTTGGGGGTGCGTGTTGGTCGGGGGCTCATGGCCTTTGCTCGGGGGCGCGCGTTGGCTGGGAGCTCGCAGCCGTTGGCTGGGAGCGCGCAGCCGTTGGTCGGGAGCTCGCAGCCGTTGGTCGGGGGCGCGCGTTGATTGGGAGCGCGCAGCCGTTGGTTGGGAGCGCGCAGCCGTTGGTGGGGAGCTCGCGGCCGTTGGTGGGGAGCTCGCGGCCGTTGGTCGGGCGCGCGCAGCCGTTGGTCGGGCGCGCGCAGCCGTTGGGCGGGGGCGCGCGGCGCCGGGCGGGGGGAGGGGCGGGCGGCGTGCTGCAGCCATGGCGACGGCGGCAGCCCCGCCCCGGCTGCGCCCGCCCGCCGCGGGGCCGGGCGGCGCGGGATTGGCCGGGGGGCGGGCGCTCGCCCTCTGCCCCCTGACCCTGCGCGGCGGCGGCAGCGGCAGGAGCGGAGGCGGCTGCTGCTGCTGCCCGTTTCCTGGTGGCGGCGGCGCGGGAGGGAGGATGCGGCGGCGGTCGCGGCTGCTGCTTTGCTTCGCCTTCCTCTGGGTGCTGGGCATCGCCTACTACATGTACTCGGGGGGCAGCGCCGCGCTGGCCGGCGGCGGCAGGAAGGTAAGGGGCGGCGGGCGCCGCCGCTCCGCGCCGGGGCGGCGCGGGGGAGGGGGCCTCGCGGCGCCGTTCAGCCCGCGCGCGGCTCCCGCCCGTTTCCGCGCGGCTGCTTTGAGGGCAGGAGCCGCTTCCAGCCTCGTCACGGCGCCCTCGCCCAGCGGCGGCCGGACACGTCCCGGCAGCCCGGGCCGGGGGGCCGTGGGGGGCGGCCGGGCCGCGCTCGGGGCGGCTCTGCGCCTGCAGGACCCGCGTGGGCTCGTGGCGCGGGTCGCGGCCGCCCCTGGCGCTTCCCGGCGTCCTCCCCCGCTCCTCGTGCTCCGCAGCCGCGGCTCTCCCCGCCGGCTGCGCGAGTAGCCGGCCTTGCCGCCGCCCGGGGCGTGCTCTGCCTTCCCCCTGTGCGGGTGTTCGTTTTTATTTATTTTTATGGCTCGCTAATTTTTCAAGGGGTTGCCTGTCTCAAGAGGTTACCTATTGGCTGTGCAGGAGTAATTTTTGTGTCATTCTGCCCCATGACTTATTAAAAATGTTTTCAGTGTGTTCTAATAGCTCATTGATCGGGGGAAAATGGATGGAAGTGCCCGGAGTGCAGTGTAATTCCCGTCGGTGCCAATCCGCTGTTTTACCCTGGGATGGTGTTTGGAGCGGCACCTTTCTCTGCTTGTTCTCTGTTCAGAAAAATTAACTATAGTCGTTGAAGGTATTGCCATTAGTGTAAACTGGCAAACCAAGGGATTTGGGGTGCTGCTATTCGGGTCCTGTGTCCTGGAACAGAAAAGGTGGCAAACATCTGGTGATTGTGTTTTGTTTAAAAAATGAATAAACCCAGAAATGGGAAGATGGCAAGTGAAAAAGCGCAGCACAGTCGAGCTGTGTTTTCAGTTAAGAAATTCTGTTCTCCCTTTAAAAGGATAGTAATGTCCTTAAGTCTAGTAATGTGTAACAAGAGTGACCTTTTGATGGTCGCTTCAGTCTGGTTCAGCTCAGGAGACCATGTAGTCCAGGTTTAAGGAAATCTGAGGAGCCCGTTCCTGCCGCGAGCCGTGGGAGCGAGTGAGATGACTTACATCAGTGAGGGTCTGCAGAAGGAGTCTGTGCCTTCATAACTGCTTTGGTGTTTTGCTGTGCCCTGTTTATTCCCTCCCCTCGCTTCCTTTTCACCCAGTTTAGGAATGTTTATAGCTACTTTTGACGTAATATATTAAAGTAAGTGTTAAGTGTGTATTACTAAATACAAGCTCCCACTCTTAGAGTGAGATACAGTAGCAGAAATAGATGAAGCATGTGATTAAAAAGTAAGGCAGTAGCCTAAAGCTTTTCTTGTGGAACCACCAGAGTGCATTTAGGAAGTAGAAGCAATCTAAGGCTGCTGCTGATGTATAATGGGATAAAGGAAAGCTATCTAAGGCGAATAAATTTGTAGATGGGGAAATATGTTTTAGTGCGATAGTACTCTATCATTTGGAGTTTCCAGGCAGATTTGCAAATGAGTTCAGTTCACTTTTACTGCTGGGGAAACTGCAGTGTGGGGATTATGATTTGCCCAAGGTCACCTAGAAGGCCAGGTGAGAATTAAATGGAACAGAAACCAGTTTTTCTGAGAATAAATCTAGTGCCTAATCTAGTATAACCTGCTACTGTTTATTATTGACAGTAATAAGACTTTCCCTTTGGATTTTGAGAGACCTGTGATGCTGTTCCTTGTCTCGGTGTTCTATAATATGTATCATTCTGTTCAAAAACTGATAAACCGTACTGGTCTGGGAAATGGGGAGATTTTAGGCTAAGATTTCTTTCTTTTTAAGGGACATTTCATAAGCCTGAGCTGAAACTCGATGCTAGTCTTCTAAGTGTGAGAGCCTAAAGTAAGGCCATGATCAGGAAGAAAGTAGGTACTGTGCCCACAAGAAACAAGTGGGGAAATTAACAATTATATGTGGGTTGGTGATTTAGGATTCTATTTTCTGTCAGTGAAGCGTAAAATTTAATCCTGGGCCTTGGAGTAGTTTAGCAAATGTAAGAAGAGGAAGATGTGTGTGGTGTAATGGCTTTTGAAATCCCAGCAAAAGGCTTATTAACGTAGTGTTGGGCCCCAATTGAAAGCAAAAACACAAACTGTCCTAAAGTTATGAACAGAAACCCTGTTTTGCTAGGTTTCTTGGTCTGTATGACTTCAGATAGTCCTTATTACTTTCCTACTATTTCAATATAATGAGAAGACAGTTGCTTGCAGAATATCACTTGTAATAGATGGAAGTATTTGCCTTGTTCAGCCTGTAAAATTACCAAAGCCAGAAGGGAGTAGTTCTGCATCTGTGTGACTAATTAGAGACCTGGCTGCACAAAGAACATGTTTTGTGGTGAGCATGGCACCCCATACAAACCTAGCACGTAATTCAGACGTGCTGGATTTGCTTGGTAGAGCACCCAGTCCTTTGAAGTGATGAGCACCATCAATTCCCATCACCATCAGTAGAGTTGAAGGCACTTGCTGTTTTCCAGCCTTGCACCTGAGTAAGTAGGGAGTTACTTATTTATTCCCTACTGGAGTAGTGTCAGTGTTGCTGTAAGCTTCTGTTTATTTTGGTTCTCAATTGACAGCTTTTCAAATTAGATTTCTGAAGTTATTTGGCTGTTGCAGTGTGCAGTGCAGCACAGCCAGAGGCCAAAAAACTCAGGCAGCAGCAGTGGAGGCTCCTGCCTCGTCTACAGTGCTTGGGCTGCAGCATGCAGCAGAAGCTGAGCCCCTGTGCATGGGGCTTGCAAAACCACACAAAATAAAAGGTGTCTCGGGAGTAAATGGTGTGTATGGCAAGTATAGTTAGGCCTTTCATTCAAAATATGGCAGTGTGGCAGTTCCCCCTTCTTCTGCAGTAAACCTCTGATTAAAATGACTGTCACTGTGAGAGAGTTGTGGGTTCAGCTCACTCCTACTTTTCCAGGTTGTAAATTGGAAAGACTGAGTCTGATTCTCTTAGTGGTTAGAGAAATGATTCCCAAAACAGAGGCGGTGGCATAGACGTAAGGTTGCAAGCCCAGCAGTCCTAAAACTTAGGAAAATGTGGGCTGCTGCTTTCACTCAGTTAGTTTTCCGTTAAATAGCCTTTGGAGTGGAGATTGGACCATTCCTTCTTTTATTGGGTGAATTTCCTAACCTACAGTAAAAATGTTTTACCCTTGGTGGCTCAGACTTGCACAAACTGGAGCAGCTTCCATAGGATGGTTTGGAAGCTCCCTCCCAAGCCAACATCATCCTTATGTTATCCCTTTCTAAGACTGGTATGAACTTGAATCTGTCTATGTGTGTTTTTTAAGTTAAAATTCTACCGGTTTTCTGAGTCTTTTAACCACTAAATTGTTGCACAATGCATTCTGGGATTCAGAAGCTTCTTTTAGAAAAGTTGCTCTAGGAGGTGTTCTCAGTGTCAGGGCAAAAACATGTCTGTCTCTTGTTGAAGACACCAGAGACTTCTCTGCTGCTGAGACTGAAATCCTCACAGGTGTGACCTGATGGGAATCTGTAGGCAGAAAGGTGACTTAATGTTGTTTAAGCACCAGACTACTGCCAACTTTCACTTTTGTTGCCCTTTGAAGATGTCTTTTTTTTTTTTTTTTCCTGACCTTTGCAAACCTCCTGTACATATCTTCCCCCTCCTGCTCCACAAATCTGACAGTCTAAAGACAGAGGTTAGAAGTAATATTTCACTAATTAAAAAGGAGTAACTTCTGACAGTGCTCTTTAAAATTAGAAGTGGCCTCTTTTTTTTTCCTTATTTCACTGCCCCCTGCCTCTCTAAAAAGAAACTTGGACCAGAAGCTTATAATTCTCTCGGCTCACCAAATTTTCTGGGAGTAATTGAATGAATCGAAGCATTCCTGACTTACGATTAGTTGAGCCACAAGGAGGCAGACTTCTCCTGTAGAACTGGCTGTTACCTTGCATATAGTAACTTTTTTTTCTGTGTTGTTTTTTTGGAGTGGTTTCTTAATAGGTGGCTTCACCATTAAGCTAGTTGAGATGAAATATATCCAGAAGGAAAAGGGGGTGCTTTGTCTCAAGTATGTGATTGGTTAGAAGTAACTTTATCAGTTTGGAAAAGTAGCATTTTCTTTTAGCATTTGCAAAGCTTTACCCCTGCCCTCTCCCCTTTTTGGAAACCCATCTACAACTTTGGTTTCTGTTAAATGAGGCTACATAATGACAGGATGAAAGAGAACAAGGGACTTACATGTCCTACAAATCTAGGTTTAAGTGGGAGGGGGAAGGAAATGTGTTTTAACTTAGGTATGTTAACCTATTTTTTGTTGGAGGATGAAAGTGGGGTACAACTACTTTGCTGGTTTCTCTCAAGGGGTCAGGAAGCAGTGGAGTTTCTAGGGGAACTTTTTTTTTGGAAGATATGAAGCAGTTAAAAGTAACTTTCTCTAGTGTGCTGCCTTCTTTTGTCTCTGGACAGCATTACCCCTTTTAACTGCTAAATAGCAAGAGTTTAGTTCCTTGCATGTTTTCTAAAGGTAAGTCCACTTCCTCCTATGGTGCGACAACAGATGCGATTTGCAGTATCTAAATTTTTAAGCAAGTGAAGATACTAAGATGAAAAAGTCAAATTATCGCATGTCCTTTTTAGTGAAAGCTAGGAAGCATTCACTTCCTAGAAAGTTCAAGAAGATAGCAAAGAATGTTGCTCTGATTAACAGGTCAGTTTTTGCTGCCTAATAGATGCTTTTCCTTTATATAATTCTTAGTAAATGAGAAGAGATGAAATAGCCAATGATTTTGATGCTAAAGCTTTCCTTCTTCACTGGAGTGTGAAAATGAGCCTCTGAAGCTTGTGAATATTCCTACTTTAAAATATGTCACTTCAAAAAGTGACTGTCTTATGTGGTAGCTCTGTCAGCTATCTTTGTGGATTATTTTTTCACAAAACTTAAGTTCAGGTGTGATGGAAAGATGGTCATATGCAAGTGGTGTGCAGCCTGTTTAGATCTGCTACTGTGTTAGGCTAATCCTGTTTTCCTCCCCTGCTTTTTGCGATGTTTCAGGAGGAAGTTTTGCAGGGTGGTGAGAAATTGATTCTTAGCTAGAAGATGCTTCCCCTGTTTCCATCCGCTACCTGTTCTCCAGTTTAAAATTGGTGTCTTAGGCTTTGGTACTGGTGCTATTGCCTTGAGTAAATGATAACTGCTTTTCCATAAATGGAGAAGTGAAACTGGGCTGTAGCTTTGGGAAGACAGGAATGACTTATTGCTAGTTCTGCCTTAGTTTGCTATTAATAAACAGTTTGGTTAACCTGCTTCCCCACTAGCTTTTCTTCTGAAGTGGGTTGGTTGTTAGTTACTAATTGTGCTCCTTAGTTTTGTTCTGTTGTTAAATTGGGTTATTGCTTACTGTGCTCTCCAAGTACAGCAATCTAAAAGTAGTGGTGGTATTCTTTGAGAGATGTAGCGTAAGGAATTAAGTACCAAACTGATGAAGTATGCAATGAGCGCCCTACCTGTTCTATCTTCTTGTCAGTCTTGCATTTTGAGATCTATACTGAATTAACCTTAGTCACACTCTCCTTTTATTCTAGCTCCTTCCAGGGTACTGCTTGATGAATTATATATACTGACACCATTTTGTATGAAAAATTGTTTGTTTTTAGTTAGAGGCACAATATTACTTCATATGAAGCAAGAATCTTAATATAATCTCAGTGATGATTATTAAAATAAAATTAAGCCATCACTTGTTCTTTTTTAAAAAAGGCAATTTAAGCATATTTTACAGAAATCTTCAATCTTTATCTTCCAAGCTAGATGATCCTTCCATATACTTCCCATAGAAATCCTGATTTTTTTTTTCTTCATCTACTCCTTCAGTTCTTTCATTGTTTTCCAGTATTTATTTGGTATCCTAGTGTTTGTCTGTAACTGGTAGTGTCTGTCGAGGTGGTGGTAGGTCACACCAGAAGTGCAGTGGTGTCTCCTAGGAAGCCTCCTCCTAATGATTCCTCTTTACAGAGCAGATAGGATGCCTTTGTGCGGCCTGCCATGAGAGTAACCCTTGCTGCATGCATGGAAACTGCTCAAGTGTGGCTCTTGCTTGGAATTAGTGAAGAAGCCCTATGTGGCTCATAAGCTAGAAATACCATGTTTTTGTAATACATGAAAATCCTAACAGTGAATTGGTAAGAAGTAGCAAGGTATTTTCATATTTTATAGGGATATGGGGTTGAATTTCATTGTCTGAATATATTGGGATAGCCGGGAAGCAGCGTAGCTTGGGTACTACTCTTACAGAACGAAACACTAAGCAAACTCTTTTGTTTCCTGATACACCATCATGTAACTCAAAGTGGTGGTATCTTAAGGCTTATAAATTTTAAAATCTGGATGCATTTTGTTATACTGTTTTTTTGAAATGAGTATCTGCTCTTTTGCTGTTCCTTTTCATGAAAGCTTCTTTGAAAAAAACTTAGATGTCCACATCAAAATGTTCTTCATTTTTTTTTAGAATTTAAAGGCATGGTACAAGATCCATATTAGAAACTGAATCACATCTAGTTTCCTTTGGGCCTGTAACAGTCTCTCACAGAAAGCTTAATATGGTAGTCTTCTCCCACTAAGTGGAAGTGAAGACTTTTAAATTGGTGATTTTCATTTTGAGGGATGAGTCATTTTGTAAAAACTTGTCTGTTACTGATGCACGCTGAGTACATGCTTACCTCTTGTACTCCAAATGTCCATTTTCCAAGTAATCTTGCAGGGAATGAAATAGTCTTGGTGTATTTGCTATGTCCTGTGGCAGTCTACAGTCAGAAAGTGAGAAATTCAGCATCTTTATAGAAACCATTTTTTGTTGTTGTTGCTGCTGTATTACTTCATGTGCAAGAATATAGCATATTTTAAGCTTCCAGTGTAACTTTTAAGTAGTCTTTTTGGTCTTTTTCTGTTACAATTTGCATGTTACAAAGATTATTTTTCTTCTAAGGAAATAAACTGGAATGACTTGTTCAAATGATAGTGACTTGCATAGGCTGTGTTCATAGGTTGTCAACACATTTTTTTTTTCCTCCCCAGTTGTCTTTTCATTTCTAAACTCATTATTTCCCCCAATGTCACCTTCTAGATAGCATTTGTATTAATTGTACAAGACTACCTTCATTGTCATTTAAACAGGGTAAAATATGCTATTCCAAATACATTCACCACCCACAGAGGACACCCATATAAAGGAACTATCCACAACAGATGTTAGTTTTCAACTTTGTTTATGAAATTCAAATGAAAACATCAATGAGATGGTAAAAGAACAGAACATCTGAATCCTGGAACATTCCATATATCAGGAAAAACTACTATGCTGTGCTCATCAAAGGCAGTAATTTGGATTTGTCACCTTTATAACTGTGTTCTCTCATGAGGCGGGAGGAAAAGAACCTGCTGAAAAGGTTACAGGTTTGATTGTTATCCAACTGTTGAAAATAATAAAATGCAGGCACCTTTGTTTCAAGGAAAAAGCATCAAGACTAACTAGAGATTCTGCTGAGTTCAGGCATTAGCAGAAAGTATAATAGTAGACTGTCTTTACTGAGTAACAGAGCTGCTTGAAGCAGAAAGATTTAGCCGAGGAAAGATCATAGAAAGAATGGTGTTAAGCTAATGCTGTTGTGAACAAAAAGTCATGACTTGATGAGAAAATGTTTTCTGGTTGTGTGAAGTCCCACATGTTTATCCTTGCCGAAAATAATCAGCACCACTAAAGTTAGTTTGGGTTATTAAAATAAATATGCTTTACTTAGCCTATTAGTTTATGGTTAGATAGGAGGCATGTGTTTGTGCGCATGTGTATATGTGTGTGTGTGTGTATTTTAGTGAAATAGGAGGGCTTTTTAGATAGCTTGAGAAACAAGAAGTGAAGCTAAGTGGAAAAGTCTGATCACTCAAGCACACTCGGGCTCTCTTAAGACCTTGGTGAGGGAAAAGGAAAGTTTCCTTCCCATTAATCACTTGATTTGGCAGCAAGCTGCTACCAGGTAATGGCAGAGCAGCCGGCATAATTACTGGTTTCGCTGTGACCACGGGGAAATGTCTGCATAGCTCTGCTGCCGTAGGCGGCCTTCCCAGAAACGCAGCGCCTCTTGGACAGCAGTGCTCGCCTGCTTGTGCTTCCCAGCGTGGGGATTGTGCGTGTTCCCCAGCCAGTGCCATGACACTGGTACGTGGAGCGGATGGTGCTCCCATTGAAGTGCAGCGTTGCTGTCTTCGTGTTTCCCCTGCTAGACCATTCATAAAGAGCCAACTTGCAGACTTTGTCCTGCGTTATTTGTCACCTGTAGCAAGTGCTGCTGTGTGTGTGTGCTCTGAAGGAGTCGGCTGATGGGTGCTCTTGAAATGGTGTGGGGTTTGGAATTTAGCAAAACTTCACATTAGTGAAGCAAAGCAAGAGTCTATGTGGTTTAGTCTTAAGTTGATAACTGATTCTCTTCGGTATGTGTAACTGCTGTTACACATTTGATATGTTAGCTGATACTTTCTTGAAGTTTTATTTAAGGAATGCTCTTAGCTTGCCGGTGAAGCATCTGGCTTTCTTTTGGTGTTTTTTTTGTAGGTGACAGCTCAGTGACTTGTGGCAGGGACTGTCACAAGTGCCGTAAAGACCACTTGAAAGACAGTCTATCTTACATGGTGTGTTCTTGAGAGCCATTCATAATGCCTCTAAAACTGCTAAATCCACATTAATGTTTTTTTTCAAAATCTACAATCACACCAACAAACATTCCCACATTAAATACCAGTTTCAACTATGCACTCTGTATATCTTGGACAAATTGATCTGTGCTTTGCTTCACAGTAAAGCAGAGCTGAAGCCTGCGGTAAGGCTTTGTTGGTCACAGTGTCAAAAATAGACTTATTTAGAATCTTTTTAAAAAGTAGGATTTGATACTCTTGCTGCCTCAGATCTGATGCAACTTCTTGCGATACACTTCGCAAGTTGTGCTAGAATAAAAAGTCACTGGGTTTTGAAATAAGTACCTCAGCTAGAAGTAGTTGGCAAGTAGCCTGGAAAACCAAAGCACTTGTTTTTCCTCTTTAGGTTTAATGCTTTTAAAATGATATGCAGAAGGTAAGGGAGCAGGACTTGCACTTGGCCTCTTTGTATTTAATGCAACAGTAAAAAATGTGCCTAATCCTTTTGTTCTGGGAAGTTAGGATAAGCTCAGGTGTTGTTTAGCTAGGTTAGTTCTTAATGGAAAGTCTGCTAAACAGGTGGCGTCCCAAGATTTAGAAATAACTAAGCTGACTAGTAAAAACTTATATTGTCCAGGGGAGAAATTTTTCAAAAGAGTTGCCTGCAGTGACTCAAGTTTTGTGAGAGCCTTAATAATGATGCATTGCCCTTGCTTAAGGTGCACTTGTTCCATTATTCCCAATGCTTTCTCAATGTTCCCTAGCAAAAATAGGCAAGAGATTGATGATCTGGATGTTCACTTTCGGTTAGACATGAAGTATCTACTTTATACACGGTGAAAGCTCTGCTTGCTAAAAAAATCGTTTTCAGTTACCTACCGAGATAACTAATCTAGATAATGCATTTTAGTGATGTTATAGGAAGTCTTACTTGTATCCTGGGAACAATAGCTAAAAAAATCAAGCTTGTAGTACAGGTCTGCCCTCATTTAATGTTTTTTCATGTATATGTTTGTGTATATGTATTCCCAAGAGTGTGGCACTTAGCGAGAAACTGCTTTTATGAAAAATCAGTTTTGGAGTGTGACTTTCTAATTCTGTATTTTTTATTAAAATTAATCTCTTTAACTGCTGTAATTGTGTCAAACTGTAGCATTGCTATGTCTTTAAACCTTGATTTAGTGATGTGCCAAAATTGTTGTGTTTACATGAAGTATTTAAAGTCATCAATGACTTAGCAAGTATATTCTTTGGCATTGTCAAAACTATGAAGTATTTCTTCTTTTCCAAAAACTTGGCTGTTACAGGTATCTCCAGGCAGCGTTGGAAAGCCTGGTGAAGAGAGATCACCAATACACAGAATTTTGCCTGTTTGCTGCAGTACTGTCTGGAGTTCTGTTGTGCACAGAGATTGAATGGTCTTAGGTTATTTCTGTGCTGTGCCTTACAAAAAGGGCTTCTTCCCGGTGGGATTTAGGTCTGGGTGTGAAATATGGTTCTGGTGGTCTTGCAGTAGAAGTTCACCTGTGGCCATCTTCTGGTGGGATTCATTTAAACAAAATAAAAAGCTTTCTTTCTGGGCATACCCCAGCAAGCTGTATTAGAGAATTGACTGTACAGATTAAAACTTGTTAACTGAATTTTAAAAGATGGGAATGTCCCAATGTACCCATTAAATAGCAAATATATCTCAAGCTGATCGGGATCCTCAGCACTGAAGTGAGACGTGGCCTAGGCTGCTGTGCTTTGGGCAGGAGGAGGGGACTCGTGTGGCCGCAGGAGTGCGGGTTTGGGCGCGAGGCAGCAGGCGGGCTGCACAGAGAGCTGTGTCGGGTGCCTGCTCCTGTCCTGGCCGATAAGGAGTTTTTTCTGAAACCACCAGCTCGTGTGTGTTTAGGTTTCTTTAGAATTGGAGTACTGCAGTGTTTATTTCCAAAGGCAGTAATGTGGGCATGGGAAGCAGTTTGGAAACAATGTGGGGTTTGTTCAGATTAACTGGGATTGTAGATGTCGTCTCAAGACACTAGTGTCCCAGGTACTGAGAAGGCTTTTCAATGACAGATTGGGAATAGTACATATAAAGTAAGATGCAAAACTTTTGACTTTTGCTCTCTTAGTAGTATGCATCCTGTAAGGATTATTTTTGTGAAAAAAGAGGAAGAAATGTCTTTTTTTTTTTTTTTTTTTTAAAGTGATGTAATCTAGGGATGTTATCTGATGTTAGCAGGATATTTCAGATGTCACTTCAGCTTTACCCTGCTGTGTAAGGACCCATTGCTTGTTGATTTTAAGTTGCTTTGGAGACATTTTCAGCAAACGTAATGGGGTACTTGGGGTAGGATTTCTGAAGACTTGTAAAGTTACGTAAGAAAATGATGGTTTTATGTATAGTTTGAGATATAAGATGAATTATAGGATGAATAAATAGTGTTGAATGTCAGTGGGAATATGTGTTAATGCACAGGTGGTGGCTTTTAGGTTTTCTCTTTCCTCCCCTTTAGAAGTGGCTAATAGTATGAAATGACCTATACTTAAACTGGCAAATTCAATGTATTAGCGTGATTTGCAGACATACTGGAATTACAGGAAACCTGGAAGACCCTATGCGCTCTTTTATGTATGTGAAACAGTTAAAACAGTCTGTTTTTCTTTGCTTTAATAATTTTTTGAGCGACACATCTCATGTTCTTATCAAAATTATTTATCCTCATTCCCCCAGCTATTTGACTCTGTTACTTTCCTCTGGTACTCGCATGAGACTGTCAGAACTTTGGGGGAGGGGATAAGGGAGGGAGGATGAGTGTGTGTATTATTTTTTTAAAATATTTTTTCCTAGGTAAGGCAGGTTTGTATGCTGGGGCTCTCTTTTATGTGAGTGAAGATAGATGTAAAACTGGTTTGGGCAAACCACATTCTTTACAAAAGACCCTGACCTTTATGTAGATAAGGATACTTTGTTTGCTGCCCTTCCTCATACAATATTTGGACAAGTGTAGGTTTCTTTTTGCCTGGAAATGTGAACTTCGTTGCGCTAATGCTGTTTGCTGGCTACAGTTTCAAGTGAGTTAAAGATCTGGTCTGCTTTCTCCTTGCAGAGGTAAAAAGTAACATGCTGCTTGTCACAAAGAGATGTTGCGAGGGGAGTATTTAACAATCGGTCTGGAAAATGCATTTTTATAAAGCATCCTCTCAGAATAACTATTGGGGTGCTTAGTTAACTTCTGTAGCTTTTGTGTGCTCAGGTAGTGCTTGCAGATGCTAGTTTTCCAGCACTGAGTTTGTTTAGGCAGCTCCTTTGTCAGCTGAAGAAGAGTCCGATGGGGGAGGTTTTGGAAGTATGTCAATAAAATTGCTCTTCTGGCAACTGCTCTCTGTTTTCATTTAGGCTCCTCTCGTGCTCTTACTGGCAGCGGAGAACAGCAGCTGGGGTGTCAGCATGTTTGCTTTCTTGTGACATGGTTTGTTCTTCTTTTTCTGGTTTATCAGTTTAAGACAATAACTTTATAGTTGTTTCCTGTATCTGAATGGCCTTTTGCCATTATGCAAATAGTGAAGAAAATGAGAATGAAATGGCATAAAGTGCTACTACTGACTTTCTTTCTGGCTTTGGAAGTGATTGCATGCCTGGATGCTATATTTTGCCTAGAGTTTAGTGTCCGGACAATCGGTTCTTTTTCCTTTTTCGTGGATTTTTGGGTTTTGCCAAGAAACAAAAGCAGCTTTTCCAAGCCCTGGCAGTGAGCAGCAGAGCTTGCTGGCTACTGCAGTGCTGCTAGTGTAGCTAGAGCTACTGAAGGGTCCCAGTCCTGGCTGAAGAGGTCACACACGGTGTGAGCCTTGTAGCTTGAGTAACGTACCACTGTCGTGTTATTAATAGCCATTCTGCTCTTGATGGTATGATGATGGCTAAACATACCTTTTATGTAGTACTACATAGCTTTTAAACTGTTAATTTGGTTCTGGCCTTTTCTGGTCATATACACATTTCCACTAAGAGAGGTAACTCGTAATGCATTTGCTGTGTTTTATTGCTTTGAGGGATGACGGTGCAGAGCAGAAGCTATAATAGTTTATTATTATTATTTTTTCTGTTTTCTTAACTTTGCTCTTGGATTTGTACTCAAATCTCTAGTGGCTGTGTTCTTCTCTGTATCTTAATTGGGGTGGGAAGGGGAATCTGTGTAAACAAATCACATGTTCTCTTTGCCTTGGACGTAACCAAAGCCACTGATGTGACTGTTGTGGTAGTATTTCTGTCCAAAAAGAATATATGGTGAATAATTTTTTGGGAAATCTGTTGTCAAGCCAAGAGTTGAATGAAAAGGAAATTAGAGGGTCTATTGATCATCTTCCGTAGAGGCAAAATTGAGTGATTGTAAATTTAAGTAATAAATAATTAAAAAAACAACAACAACAAAAAAAAACAAATTCAAGAGATTAAGCTCATTTTTATTACTTCTCTGGTTTAAGAGGATAGTTTGGGCATTAAAACAATCCTAACTATTTCAAATTTAACCTCAATGTTATGGTGAATTTCATGGAAACATTCTTGTATGTGTGTCATAAGAATCACCTATTCTGATCTCCTGGCTTTGTAATGTTGGTATCTATCTCTAACCTAAAGATAAAACACTCTGGTTGAGATAGGAAATCTTGTTCTAGCAGGATGGGAGACACATCAGAAGCCTTCCTAAGTTTTTATTAGGCTGTAAAATGGCCTTTTCTCCCTACCCTGTTCTCCCCGCCCTGTTCTCCCCCCTTTTGCCCTCCCAATCACAGGTAAGATCTTGGTTTTTGGAGGACTTAATGAAAATAAAAGTTCAGACTGGCTATTTGTAGCAGCTCCCCTTTAGTATTTTTAAGGATACCAATGTTGCTGATTTTTTCAATTCAGCATCTTTTAAGCCATAAGCAAATTTGAGATTCTTGTATGGTCGTTGTTACATTTACAGGCCGTTGATAATCTCTTAACCAAAAACGTTATAAAAATCTGAATTATTTCAATGTAAGATTATTTCTGTGAATTTTACTTCTGAGAAGAATAGCCAATGAAAACAGCTCTTCTAGCATTTTTGTGGCTGTAAGTCACTTGATTGAAGAAGCAGATAGTGTTCTTGGTTTACGTGAAGTCTTTTTGCTCACTGGGTGAGATAGAAGGCAGGAGGAAAGCACAAGAAGAAGTAGAGAGAGGCTTGTGCTGCCTTTCAGACCACTGCAAGCAGTCCTGACCTCTGTTCTGGCCTGACACTGTGGCAAGTCTGTTGCCTGAAGATTGTCGCTTGGTCCAAGCCTGCGCTTTTATCTCATTTTTGCATTTCCTAACGGTGAGAATTAACGAGATGAGGAATAAGCTCCTTGTTTCGTTCCCTTCTCCATTTGAAAAGGAGAGGGTCACCTCTGCTTTTAACTTTCACTTTGTATAAATGCATTTTTACACATACACAGCTCTGTTCCATTTCTGTTATGCATGGATTCATGTTGTCTGTTTGCAGATATAAATGTGCAAAATCTCTGTGTATTAAAGACTGCTTGAAGACTAGAAGATATTTTGTTGCTTTTGAACCACCAACAACTGAATCTTCTGTTTTAATGGTTAAAGGAGTGGTTTGTTCCCTTCACCGGGGTTTTCTTTTTCAGTAAATAGCTTATAATAGTTGTGCAAAATAGGAACTGGCTGCTTCTGTTACTAATGTCCAAAACCAGACAGAGTTTGACTGGAGGAACAAGGGCTGTTGATACTATTTAAATGGTTAGATTCTTAATATCTGGCGCAGACCCACTAACCGCTTTACTTCCGTTCTACAGTAGAAAAGAGAAGGAAGATGATATAGATCTTTTTTTTTTTTTTTTTTTTTTAAGCAAAGCGAAGTTTCTTTTATGTGATTTTTTTTTTCCCTCCTTTTCACTAACGAATCATCTTGTTGCAGAAAAGGAAGCAATAGGAAGAAGACAAAGTGGGGAGCCAAAAGGGAACAAAGATGCCCTAAAGAAGCACAGCCCTTTACTACTCTTCTGTCTCTAAGAACCGTCACAAACTCTAAGTGAACAAGTGTGTCCTAGCCCAATCTTACCATTAGTAAAGAAGGCTGCCTGCATTGCCTGGTTTCTACGTGAGTCTGATGGGGTCTAACTGAAACAATTGAAGGAGAATATTGTATCGCAGATTTTCGTTTTTCCTTTTCTGTTAATGGCAACATTTTTCCATCTTTTTTTTTTTTTTTTTGGTTATCCCATTGATTTGTGTAATGTTGACACTTACAAATCAATAGTTTCTGTCCTCATAATGGCAATACAGTTTTAGCCTGGGCTGTTCAGTATACCCGTTTACCAGGTTTACTTGTGGAGAGAGAGAGTTATTTCCCATTTGGAGCAAGCATGAGTGGAAGGCAGTTCCCTTCAAGCTCATAGTGTTTGTGTTTGTAATCTTATACTTCTGCTTTAACCATTTTGTTACTTTTTGACAACTTCACTGTGATTACTCTGTTTTGGTTGTGTTAGAATTTGGATTTGAGTGATGGCAGTTAAATTTACCATGTTGTATCCTGCATCATCCTTACAAGGCAATCTGAATCATACCCACCTTCGTTCTCAAAAAATTTAAGTCCTATTGGTCTATGAGAATCTGAGATTCTTGTGTAAACATAAACCATAAAACTTCAAAATCACTAAAATGTTGGGTGGGAGAACCTGCAAATGAAGTTGGAGTCTGAACTGTGGCAAAAGTGTAAGGTAGTTGAAAGCAGGAGGGTCATCTTACTTTTACATCATTGTGAGCCCAACTGCTAAAATACTGGGTTTTGGTGAACAGTAAAGCTAGCATGCATGTCTAAATGCTAATTTAGAGCTTTTTTTTATTGGTGGCTGTCTAGGAATTCATACTATTTTTTTCCAGAAGAATTAGTTTCAGAGTATGGAGCTTCTATGTCTCCCACTTGATTTAGGGCATTTCAGTCATAAGCTAGAACTGTTTTTCAGTCTTTGTTACCCCATTGCTTTTGTGAATAAGTGCTGCCGCTGGAAGCGTGTTCGTCTGTCCTGACAGTGCATCATTTTGGCTGCTCTCAAGTTTGGTGAGAAGGCCTGCAAATACCAAAGGAGATGAAATCACCAATTTAATTCTCCCCTATTCTTAGGCAGCTACAAATTTTTACTTGCCTATTATTTTAAGGTGATGAATTTGGGCCCTATTTCAAAGGTAGTATTTGGGCTCTTTGAGAGAAGTTGTATGCTTCTTATGTTTAACAAAAAATGTTCTTTTCTCAAGGCTGCATTTTGCAGCTGCCTCCTTAGTGATGTAGTTTTTCTGAATGTGAAAAACGGGGAGCATTTGACTCTCTACCTCTGGTATCTAAATGAAACTTGTCTGGTTGTACTGCTGTGAAAGAGATGGGAATTAAGATTTCTCTTGTTCCAACAAGAAATAACAAGCACTTTTTTATTCTTCATTCTTCAAAATTTCAGTGTTTGATGTAAGCACCTATTATTTTGTTCTGTAAATGAGCTGCACTGAGTGGAAGTGTGAAGTATTGTCTTGTGAAGAGCAGCTAATTCTCATCTGCTTGTGAGACTTTTGCCATTGTGCCCTTTAGAGGTTTTAAGATTTTAACTTATTTCTTCTTGAGAGTGGCAGAATTGGTGTGATCTGCCCTCCTTTCTTACCATTTATTCTGTCCTACAGTTCAAAGCAACAGGCATGTCGAAACCTTCTCTGTTTTAAACCTAGGACTGTAGACCACCATGGTATTTTCCAGTTCTCACGTTATTAGACAATCGTAATTGATTATGTATTCTAAAGCAGAGGAGTGTTGACCTGAAATGCTACAGAGAGAAGGAATACTTCAGGTTCTTCCAGAAGCTCCTCTAAAGCTAGCATCAAATCTGTATGCAAGGCATTTCTAGTTTATTTTCATATATAGGAAGAAACGCATGGTAGCTGAAATATCTCCTGGCAAGATGCTGGAACCATATGGTCAAGATTGATGCCTAAGTGTACTTCTGGATTAAATATTTGAAAATGTTCTTCTTTTGCATCCTTCCCTGTGCTCTCCTCATTATGTAGCCTTAATGAGGAATGAACCTCAACAGCCTTAACACATGTGATAATTCTTATTCCTTCAGAGTTACTGAAAGTGGTAGTCCTTGGGAGTCCTTGAAGAAGCATATTCTGTATAGCAAAGCCTCTCTTTGGAAGAGTGTCTTCCACATGCAGTTGTCATCAGGTGCCTAACAGTAAAATAAAATCTCGGGTCGTAAACCTGATGTGAATTTCAAGCATTGGCTGATAGACCTTCTCTGAATCATTATATAGAAGCAGTGCAGAGGATACCAAACCTACAAGTTAAAATTCGTGTTCATTTTGTGCTAATACTTAGAAAATCAGTTCTCCAAGGGGGTTAGTATTTTGTCCTTCCAGGGAGCACTGTTGTGCTTGTGGTGAAAGCTCTGCTCCAAGAGGGGAGCTTTGGGTAAGTAAGAGATCAGAGCAGTGTCCTCCCCCTGTACTGACTGGCTTTCTGTCTGATTCCAGTGCGTTGTCCCTTGGACTTCTTTTCTGTGTCTTCTTTTTTTATTTTTTTTTTCCCTCTACCAGCTGATGTTTGTTTCCTGAGAATTAGTAGCCATGTGGTTCTTATCCTCACAGATAGCGTTTTTTTCTGAATATTTTCTTGCAGATTTCATGCTATTTTGTTATTTTCGACATATCTGGCTGCCTGTGGAATTTTACTGAATTCTGTCTTCTGTGAGAGTTTTTCTCATGATGCAAGCCCATGTGTTACTGACTTAGCAGAAAATACAGTTCTTGCTTGGGGAGGTTTTCTGGCTGCAAGTGCAGCCACCAAGCTCTAACAAAAGTTTTGATTAAATACTATTGTCTTCAAACAAGAATAAATAGTGGTTTTTTTTTTCTTTTCTTTTTTTTTCTTTTTCCTTGCATAGAGAATCCTCAAACTACTGTGCAAGGGAAAAGTGCATAAACAAAGAAAAGCAGTAGTGTTGTGGTTATCCTGCTTGCAGGGAAAGTGTGACGCAAGGCTCTGCTGATGGTAACCAGAGCCCGATGAACAGAATGGGTTTACAAGAAATAACTGAGGAGTGTGTGTGTGTGGCAGGACGTGAGTGAAACAAAGCTTCAGTGTACTACACCAGGCAATGTTCAACGCGGTCTGAATTTTCCAAGGATTTTTTTTTGAATGAGAGTTAACTTAAAATGACTTTTCTCAAGGGCGCTCAGAAAAATAGTTCTGCCACATCTGAATCTGTACTCATTGTGAACTTTTTTTTTCAAAAGAAATCTGCTCTAGTAGCATTCTTAGAGGCTGTGTGGCATGGCATAACTCCAAGGGGCTGGGAATTCATTTTTGAAGAGCGGTGATGTAGCTAGTTCTTTCTTCTGCTCGTATGCAAAATCAACCCTCTTTGTTCTGCTTGTTCTGACACTCATTCTATAAAACAGATATAACCCTCGGTATTTTTCCGTGAAGCTCCCCTGACTTTATGGAATTTTTAGAGTTGCTTGACTTGAAAGGAAGAACTGATTTTTTTTTTTTTTCCCCCCTCAAATCCAGGATTTTGTTTGCAGGGAGGGATGAGAAACGCAATGCTTCTGATGTTTGGGATTTGTCTCTGGTGAGTATCAAGGACAAGAGACTCAGTGTGTGAGGTGCAGGGCAGTAAGAACTCTTGCTGCAGATTAGCCACGACCTAGGAGAATCAATAGAAACTACAGTGGTGCAGAACCCCCCTCCAGCTCAACCTTTGCTATACCAGCTATATGTCAACAGCTGCGTTCAGAAGTTAAAGCCTTGCATGGTTGTCATGAGCGGTTGTGAACGGCTTCAGGATTTTAAAATCCTATTTTAACCCCTTTGACTTTGTTTAGCCTCTACCTTTGTTACACTGCTTTTCAATGAAGCCAGTGTAAGCATTCATCTGATGCAAGAAGAAAAATCCATTCAATGCTCATGCTTTTTCTTTTCTAGCAGGCACTATACATGAATCCTTGTCTGCCCTTCCTCCCTGTCCGCGTGATTTCTGTGAGGGTTTTTGACAGTCTGCGCTGGCTTTCTAGTGCAGAGGTCAGGCAGTTTCTGAAGCAGTTTTTTTCTCCCATAGTAGTAGGATCTTTTGCTATGCCATGCTGATTAACTTATATTCTGATCATAAAACAGTTCTTGCTGAGTATTGCATGGCCACTGTTTTAAATGAGTGAGTGGATGAGCACAGTTGGTACAGAAAGCCAAAGCTGACACAAATATTTTGGTAACTGTCAAACTTAATGCACCTTAATTCAGAGTGTCCATCACAGGCCGAATCTCACCCCGGTCTCATAATTCGGGGAAAGGCCATGTGGGCTGTGAGGCTGCCAAGGAGATCATCCTGAAAAATGCTTCTGAAGCTAAGGCCCTCTAATTCTGCACAAACTTTCAGTAAATTTTAGAAAGAGGAGGGGGGGGGGGGAAAGCTTTCCCTTGCAGATTTTTTTCTTAGCAAATGCATGTATTGAGGGAGTGGAAATTCTTACACTGAACTCAAAGGGTTCTTTTTGTGTGCATTAAATTAACATTTTGGGTAGTTAAATGATGGTGGAAAAATGTGCAGAGAACAGCTGATGGAGCCTTCATGATCATTGTGAAACTTAGGATTTACAGTGTATTTAAGCTCCTCATTGTTCCATATTGCCTTCTCAGAGAGTTCAGAGTAACTGTTCACCAGTACAGGAAACATCAGAGTGAAGCTTTTCTTTTTGCCACCTGTGTCTATCCCCCAGCATTGTTCTTCCTCAGATTTCCTTTCTCTCTTATTTGAGGTAGATGGAGTTGCTTTCCTCTGAAAAGACTTCAGATACACATCTTTGTCTGCAGCCGAGTCCACATAAAGGAGAAAGCAGAAGGAAAAAGAATCTGGAGAAGGGCATTGTTGAGGTGAGGGATTGGTCTTGACAATGCCCATCATTGTACTCTCCTAGTCTTGCTAGAGAACTGTGTAGGATGGGGGAAGCAGCTCTCTATTTTGCAAGGCTATTTTACAAGGTGGGCGAAGAGCTTTGGAGGGATCTGCAGGGCCACAGATGTTCTGTTTGGCTCTGCAGTACTGTATGTTTGTGCAGGTGCTTTTGATTTTTATTTATTTTGGGTACCAGATTTCAAATGCACAGGCTAGATCTATCAGCACTGAAGGCATTTTGACACCTCTAAACGTACATTGACCTTCCTTCTGCGAGGTCTGGATTTCCGATTCCTCCTCTTGCTGCTTTGGGGGTGTATAGTGTGAATGGTAGCATCTTAAGCCTGATATTTTATGCTGTGTGATTTGACTCGAAAGCACTAGCCTGTGAACAGTTTCACAAGTCCTGTGACTTTGTATTATGTTGAAAGAAAGCTCTTTTGCTTTGAAAACTGGAAGGGTAAACAGTGAAGAAGAAAGCCTTATAACCAGGCATACAAATACCCTTTCTTGTTCGGTTTTGCTGTATTGTAATAAGCATAAGCTATGGAAAGGATTTTGTTACTCGCCTAGTTTCCACTTGTTGTGAAGTTCCTTCCTCTAGCGATGCGACAATTTTCCTTTTTCTATGCTGGTTATGTGGTTAGATTGCAAACTTCCTCCTCCTCAAAGCTGCAAGGTGCTTAATGTGCTTAGGAAAGGTAGTTGGTAGATGAAAAAGTAGAAATCACTGCTGTCTCTCACAGGTTTGCCTGCAATTTCTGTGATGGTGTGAAGTTGGGCTGCTAAAAGGCCCGTGGGGTGGATTCATGACTACAGGAAAGTGTCATCCCCTGGGACCGTGGTATTGGGCAGAGTTAGGCTGTTGGAAACCCAGCAGTGAGTTTCTTGCCTTGGACATCAAACCTGTTCTTATTGCTTATGAGTAATGGAGTGTTGCCAGGCTTTGCTCTGAGATGATGGGGCATTTGCTGCCTGTCTCCATCACATCCACATTTCTAACACGTGGCTTGCACTCCCAGAAAGACTCGACTCTCCAGCCCCTGGTAGAAGCCTGCATATGCATGAGACAGTTGAGTGAAACAGCAGTGGTAATCATGACAGCAAGTGTGGAAGGGAAGAAAAGTCTAGTATACTAATCAGATAGGTTTGTTTTCTCAGGAAATAAAGGTGCATGGGATAGCACCATTGAATCAGTCTTTCTGTAAGAGTAGTGTGTGTGTGTGACCTAGTAGTATAGCATCTAATAAGTGGACAACTCCAGGAGGTAAGCAGTCATGTGAGTTTTTTGTTGGTGGTTTTTGACTTTGCCACACTGTTAAAACTTACTTGTTCTACAGCCAGTGTCACTAACACTTATATGATTTTTAAGGAGTTTTGGGCTTTTTATCTGTCCAGCCTCTAAACCCTGATAGGACAAAATATAGGTTGGAAGCCAAGCGAAAGTGATAAGGAAACAATTTTCTCTTTACTCTGTAATTGCCAGTTTATCTGTGAAAAGCAGTCTAGCCCAGGTAGAGCAGACTGCTCTGAGATTGGGAGCTATTAATAAGCTTATATCAGAAGTTGCTGCACAGTGATTGTAGTTACTGCGTATCGTTATCAAGGAGAGATACCTTAATGGGCAGCCCTAATGTGCTAGTGCAAGAAACTGTGCTAGACCCAGCTGTTCTGTGACTTAAAGCACACAGGGAGGAAAATATTTTGGAGGGAGGCCAGGAAGGAGTCTGAAGTGATAGGGTTGAAGAAAGGCTGAAGAAAATATGAAAGGACATATTCCAAAGGACATACGCCAAATTATCCACATAATGCAATAGGAGTATGTTTTGCTTCAGAAGAGAGTTGGCAGAGCGCAGGGAGTGGGCACTGTCGAGATGAAGGAGCAGATGGGTCCTTGAGAAGAGAGGGTAGATCATAAAAATGAGTTTACGCATGTCATTTTTGAACTTGCACCTTTAAAGTGACAGTGGGGAGACCAGACACCTGTTCTTCATCATCACTTTTTAGAAAATGTAAATAAGCATAGCTGTCAGTTCACTACTAAAATTCATGTCTGCTTTAAAAAATATTTGCTGGTGCGTATTTCCTGCACAGATAGGAGGGAAAACTGGGGGTTTCTGCTAAGGGCTCCCCACTGCCTTCTAGCAGCCTTTTATGATAGAGGCCAAGTTAGGAATTGATTGATTTTAGGAATTTGGGGCTTGTTCCTTTTATGCATGTACACGAAAGTTCTTGTGTCCCTAGCTGAACTGCTGCTAATGCAATTTTGGGCAGACTCTTTTATTATGGAATAAACAAAAATAAGGTTCTACCAGGAGGGAGGCAACTCTGAGCCTACTTGGGATGTGCCCGAGTGTATGCTGCAGAACTCCCAAGTACAGTCAGCAGTCAGCTTGCACTGAGGAGCGCTCCTCCAGCACCCTAAGCCATTATTGTAGATGGAGCTGTTGTGAGCCACTTCAATGTTATTTTTTTCACCCAAGTTGTAACTTGTGCACTAAGCATTTGTCTTGGGTAAGTAAAGCAGGAGGCCTGGGGACACTCAGAAGCCTGGAAGTTGCTGTGACGCTAAGTCATATTTGGCAGGGATGGGTTTGATGCATTTACTTTCAAAGCTGAATGAGGTCTGGGGAGCTGTGATCTGCTGGGAGTTCTCTGAAGTCTGCAAAAAGCTGACACCAAAATAGTGTTGCCAGTGTAGAGATAATGGTTGGAATAATGAAGGAGCTCAGGTGCACTGCATAATATTGCCATGCTGTCTGCATTTGGTATGTCACTAAGTTAAATCTGAGAAGGCTGAAACTGTTTGATTCCTGATAAATATAAAATGTCATCTGGTCGCTGGGATATCAGTATCATGAAATCTCATAAAGCTTTGTACCTGCAGCTGTGACCTGATCCTAAAGATTAGATGCTTTAGTTAGAAATAAGCAAGGCAAAGCATAGAGAGGTAACATCTCTGATTTGAACTAAATGATACAACTGGAGAACAAACAGTTTTTGGCACTAATATGTTTCATTAGGTCTGATACAAATGCATACACTTCAGCCTAAAAGTAACTTGGTATTTCTTTACAGTTTTGTAAATGTCATAATTTGACTTTATTTTGCACCTTCCTAATACTTGATATTAAGAAAGAAAATTTCATGACAAATTTGTTCAAGTCCTAGGGAATGCATTTCTGTGAGTCATGACTTATGGATCAGTATTTTCACCAAGATGCTTATTCATAACCGAGTTAGTGATA
This sequence comes from Tinamus guttatus, assembly GCF_059628265.1. Lineage (NCBI taxonomy): Eukaryota > Metazoa > Chordata > Aves > Tinamiformes > Tinamidae > Tinamus > Tinamus guttatus. The sequence continues at coordinate 2,282,715 of NW_028289135.1, read as the reverse complement.
TGAAGTTTGGTGCTGTTCCACAGAAGAGCACCTGAATGTTTGTTGTGCAAAGTTGGAATAGGTAGAAGCAATAAAGCAGGTGCTTAGTTGTGACTTCAGCAAGGAGATACTGTGCTTATGTTAAGCAAAGCTTCCACTTACGGAAACTAGTAAACTAGGTTCACAAGGAAGAAAGGTGATGTAGTTACTGGGGTGCTCTGATGCTCTAGAGAGTGGGACTTATTGTGTGGGGTGTGTGTGTGTGCTGCAGACTGTGTAATGGCACATCTGAACTGAGTTTCTGAAGGAGCAGGGCATAAAACTTGACAGCAGTCTTGTCAATATGTTTTCCTTTATGCTGATGTGTTTGTAAGTGTGGCACGTGCCTTTTAAGAATAAAGATACAAACTACTAAAGACATGTCCTTAATTTTTTTGAACCAAAGGAAAGTTTTATGGGGACTGTCATCCATATTTTAAGCAAAATATGGTGGGGTTAATGCATTAAAACATTTTCAGAAGTGAAAAATGAATAACCTCTGGTATTTCTGTGAGTTTCTGGGAAAAGTATCACACAGTCGTATGGGTTTAAAATGCTGCTCCATTTACTGTGGGTACATAGGATTATAATTTTAGATAAGGCAAAATATTCTTGGCACTTCTTGTGATAATGCTTCTTTAGTTGACTCAGAAAATGGAGATTTGCAGAGATTTCATGGCAGAATGACCGCAGAAAAACTATTCTTAGTACTAAAGCAGATTTTGATTTTTGGCTTTTTGTTCTACTTTTGCTATAAGACCCGCTCACCAGAAATGGTGAAATAAAGCTTTCGTGGTCTAACCTTCGTAGTCTCTGTGGCAGGTTAGAGGAGTATTGATTGCTCCTGGAATCGATTTAGAGGAGCACCTTGCTCTTTGCTTTTGTGATGGCTGTGTAAAACCAGTGGGTTTGTTCCACGTGCTCTTCTGTGTTTGTGTTCTAAAGAAACTTCTTTTTGTGCTGCTGGCAGTGCTGCCCATGCGTTGTCCCACAAATGGGCTGTGCTAGATGCTGTCCCAGGTTGTGACACACAAAAAAGTGTTTTCCAAATAACTCTTAATGCTTTTGTATTAAGCTGAAAGTATTTTGCTGTGAGCAGAAATGCCTCCATGTTCCTTAATGCTCTCCTCGTCAAACTGTATCCTTGGCTCTGTCTACATCTGTACTAGACAGATCAGTTTTGTGCAGTAACTTGTACCTGTTTCTATAATTTCAAAAGTGCACTTTTTATTTTCAACTAGTAAACAGTGGAGGCAATCATGCACAAATCTTAACTTTTCTTAAAATTTTCATACTTAGAAACAGCATTGGACTTCAGAGACAGGAAGAAAAATGTTTTATCTCATTAATCATCTTCCATGATGGTTTGACTTCTCACCCAGGAAATACTGGAACGTGATTTACGCAGTAGCCCTCACTGAACGTGACTCTGACGCAGAGCACATTTGCGTATTTAAATGCTTGTTGCTAAAGGTTTATTCTTTAAGTTTCTTTGAAAAATCAGATGCATAGGATTATTTGAAGTTTTTTGGATAAGAACAGGAGGAAGAAAATGGAACATTAGGAGCTTCTATGAAAAATCAGCAGAAGTTATTTTTTTCTCTACTTGGTTCTTGCTTTGGCTAAAATCTCATTATATTACTATCTCTTGCCTGTTCTTAGTTTGAGTGCTTTAAAAATGCCACAGAAATAATATATGTGCCTGAGAGATTAGTAGATATCAAAATGCAGCATGCTCTATAATACTGCTTTCTCTACCTCTTAGTGTTTTATTTTATTCTTATGTTTTTCTTTCTCACAAACTATATGCTGATCTTTCTGCTCATGTTTTTGTATGAACATACCTGCTTTTGGAGTAGATGGATCTTACTTGCGTGGCTCTGCTGAAGGTATGTTTTAAGGCTGTCACCAGTAAAAAGGACTTTTTTGAAAGGGAATTTATGCCAGGAGAAAGTGTGACTTCTAACAGCTGTCAATTCTATTTGGGGAGAAATCTCAAGTGCCTTAGAAGCAAGCATGCTTCCACCGTGTCCATCAGGAAACCTTCCAGGATGAACAGAACCTCAATATTTTTTAATACAAAACTTAACAGTACAGACTATCAGATAAATAGAGGAAGATGCAAACAATTCATCAGTTAATTGGGGGAGAAATAATTTATTATTTATAGCTCAGTGCAGAGGCAGGAGAACCCAAGTTTTCTGTTCTTCAGTGTGAATGTGTACTAATTTAGATATAGTTTTGTTCTTCACCTATATCTTCAGTAAAGGTGTAGGAATCTGTCATCTTCATCTTCTGAAAAATCCAAGAAGACTAAGACTCAGTATTTTGTGTCTCATTCTCTTGTTTTAAAGACTTTAGAGCAGAGAACTCTCTCGCAACCAAGGGTTTTTGGGTCAGCTTTTCAGTTGCTTGACTGAGCAAGGCTTCAGTTTGAAAAACTATTGTATCCCAGTTTTTGCTGTTTGTCTCTAATGGAAAGTTGTTAGGAAGGGATTTTAAAAGTATCTTCAAACTTCATATCTTTGAAGCAGTGGGGTCTGCAGTGGTTTGGTTTCTTGGTTGTAAAAGTATTTGTTCAGAGCATGACTGACAAATTGAGAGAGCTTCTTTCCTTAACTTGAATAGAAAAATTACATGATTACTTTTGTGGCCTTGGCGGGTAGGTGGGATGAAGGAATTTAATTCACTTATGTCTGTAAGATTATAAAAGTTGTATCTCATGAGTTTATTTTTGATTTGCACTGCAACCTATGGCAAGGTTTGTAGTAATCCAGTGGCTCTAAGAACTGCTTTGTAGGAGCAGGGTAATTATTCCCTTAAGATACTTCATGTCTTTGTATGTATTCAGTACTTGCAGTGTCTCCCTGTAGTTCAAGTGCACCTGCTTTTAAAAGATAAATGACTTCTGATCTGTTTGCAGAGTAGATTTGCGGAGTCATGCTGGTCATGCGGAGTCATGAAGGTTATCCTAAACTTATATCAAAATGACCTAGCTTAGAGTACTTTTTACCAGTCTGTCGAGATTTATGTATCCCACCTTTGTCACTGATGATCACTTTATTGACTTTTGTCTTTACATTTCTTAGTCATAGATTTTTCTTGAGTTTAGTGTGAATGCCATAGTTCTGCCTTTATATTTTGCTGTCAACATCCCTGAATGACTTTGCTTTATTAAGAGCCCACCTGTAGCAAGTTCCTATGGGTTTTATTATTTTGTCTGCTGTTTTTTGTGAACTCCCATGTATAATATTTAAGTTCTTAACTGAATTAATTTTGTCACTTGATAACTTTCTTAACATTGAATGCCCTTTAACCTGGTGATTTGAATTCTTCCTTTCTTTGAAATTCTTGCATATATATTTGTAGCTCAGTTACTTAGTTACTTATTTGTAGTGCTCAGTTACTTAGTGCTATAGTGCTTTCTTTAATCAAGGTATTTGAAAATGAGACTGACCCTTCCCTATCTCTGAATCTTGATTCATTCAGAGAATGAGTACGAGCAAAATAACTTTGTCTTCTAAAATGCTGCACAGCTATTCAAGTGCCAAAGCAAGTACTGTAAGGCAAGATTTATCATCACTGTAGTTTAATGTGCAAAATCTTAATTCGGTGGATTTTTTGATTAAAAAATTAATCAAGTATCTTTGCTTAGGTATACAGATTGTGTTTGTTAGGAATGGTTGGCTTCAGGAAAGTAGCCCTTAGAGTAATTGGGAACTTCCTTTTATTGTCTACATAAACAGATAAGTATCACATTGTTTGGCTTTTAGCATTTGCTGAGTGAAAACAAATTAAGTTACACATATCCTGTTGTTTCCAAAAGAATCTATTTTAAATGTTTGACAAATGTGCTTGCCTTCATCTGTGTTGCATATTCTCCACCACTCATTTTGGGATGGTGTTCCTCATAAAAAATGGAAGTGAGATTGCCTATGTAACCAACTGGAAAACTAGCAAAGTAGTTCTATATTTAGTTACTCGGGGGAACTAGGGACCAGTTATGTCCTTGGCTATCTTTTAGACTCTGTAGCTATGCAAGCTCAGAAAACGTGGTTATTTCACCTTGTTGCATGTTACCTGCGACTTATTTGGCCCTGGATGAGAACCCATGCTATACAGAGCAAGAAGGATGGCAAGGTGGTGGGGGAAATAGCTGGTCAGTCTTTCTGACTCTTACACTATTTAATTAGATACCTAACTTTCTATATGCTGCCAGGTGAATCTGTGCGCCATGCGTGTTTAAGGCCCAGATATGTTTATCTAGTTGCAGTGGTTGCATCCAAGGAGGGCATTTGCTCAGAGACCCCGACTGCAGGTGTGCCCAAGTAGCTGCACAAAGATCAGGCTAAGGTGATGATGGTCACGGTGATCGCTGAAGAAGGGGGACCGGCTGCATAGCAAATGCAGCTGGAGTAGGAAAGTAGAGACTTAAACAGGCCAAGTACTCAGTGCATGGGGTTTGCGTGTCGGGGCACTTCTGTTTTGAAACACTCAAGTCAAAGTTGCATGTAGTGGATTTGGGCAGGTGAAACGTAGTAGCAAAAGGAAAACTGATGCCCTCATGATTGCAATAAGTTGATGGTAGAAAATATTGCTGCGAAAGAACAACATATGCCATGACACTTGTTGCTCTTAGCTGATTGTTCCTTAAAATAGCTTTATATCTTGCTCTCTCCCTTAGGCTTGTTTCATGCAAGAATGCTTTAAGCTCCCGCAGTCTGTATCTTCACTTTGTTCTTTAACTCTTGCTTTCCATCTTCATGCTCCCGTGTGGCTGGCCCTTGCTGGAATAGCTAGGAATGACTGATTATCGTGTGCCTGTTGGCCAAGCTTGCTGGTGGCTGTTGGTACCTGGAAAATGGAGGGCCAGTGCCATAGAAATGCACAGCCTGATGGCTGCTTCCTGGCAGGGACAGAGCTGGGGAGCTGCCAGCAGATGATGCAGTTCAGGGGATGCTGCTGCTGCAGGTCTGTGTGGGGGCATTGCCGTGAGTCCTGCTCAAAGCACAGCCCCTGGAATGAGGAGGAAAGCGGCCACTTAAAGACCTTGTTTGTGCTGGCAGATCAGGCTAGTAATTGAACTCAGCTTTCACTCTTCCTCAGTTAATGTCTAGGAAAAAAATAGATCATGTTGCAGTCATTACTGTCCTGACTTCATTCCAGAGCCTTTGAATGGCCTGGCAAAAACGCAGATGTCACAAGTTTGATTCTTCCACATAAGATTAAAAAAAAAAAAGAGAGAAAAGGAGGAGGGGTATGAGAAAATGGAGACTATAAAATGTGTGTAGAGATTTCAGTAGTTGGGAACTTTGCTTTTGTAAGGAAATGCCAGAATCCTTGATGCAGCATTGGAAAGATAAATGGGGGAGAATTTCAACAGCGTGGAAAAGCTGGCTGTTATTGTGCATTTGGCACTTTTTGTAGCTTATTCTATTAGCTTTAACTTCTGAGTAGTTGGAGTAGATGTCTACAAAATGCATTCCTGCAAAGACTTATTTTTTTCTGAAATTCTCTCAATTTTAGTTTTTCTCAAGATGGAAAATTTCTTTTGTTTGTGGTAAATTAGACACTTTTCATGGGCATGCCAAGTTATTCTTTTTCATAAGACACTTTTTTTTCTAGCAGGCAATGCCTTAATAGGTAGGCCAAGAAGTTTATCCAGTGAACTTATGTAGTCTTAAAAATTTCAATTCAATTAGAGCCTCATTTGTCATGGGAGCCTTGCAGATACGCATTTGCACAGCAAACTTCAAGGGTTACCACATTCCTTGCATTTTCCCTATCTTATTTTGATAATGTATTGGTTTTCTGTTTACATCTATATAAATTTTATCAGTAGCAATTTAATTCAAAAATCATTTAACAGATGAAGGTTTGTTTGGACGTGAGTCATTGGAAGACTAACACAAGAACTTCATAGGACTGCAGAAGGTAGGAGTAAGAGCAAGCCAAACTTAAATTTTCTTGTGCTCTGGTGAGACTTGGAAGCCCAAGAATTCTGTGTTTCTCGTGTTGTTATGCATGTCTGCCAGCATGAGAAATGTATTTAATGTGTTATCTTAATTAAAGAGAATTATGGACTGCCAGCACAGCTATTTCATCTTTCTTTTTTCCCTCTTGTTTTCTTATCTTCTCTCCTCCACCTTCCCAAACCTGCCCTCCAAAAGAAATATGTTTTCATGCAGTTTGGTGGTTCATGTAAACATTTTTGTTGCTGACAAACTTTTTATTCTGTCACTGTGGCATTCAGTTTTCTCCAAATACCACAAGGGACCCCTGGAAGAGCAGGAATCTCCTTTCCCGCACAGGCCAATCGTTGCAACGTGAAGTGCTGCAGAAATTGTATGGGCTGGGAGAGCTGCTGGTTAAGCTGCGGGAAGGGAAATGTGCTGAGGAAAAACCTAATGGCACTGCTGTGCCAAAACATTGCAGTGAAAACAAACCTGGTGCACTTCCTACCAGTCCTGTTTTCTGGCAAAAATTTACTACTTGGGCACTGCTTTAGTAAAGTTTCAAACCGGTTGTGCTTCGTAATCCATAAGAATACTAGACATCTGTTTTTTAAAAAAAAAAAAAAAAAAAAAAAAAAAAAGGAATAGGACAAATCTCTCGCCTCAAACTTTCATACGTTAAGTGTTAAAACATTTCTGTGTGTATATTTTATTTTTCTCTCCATGCATCCTCTTGGTGCAGGGCTGCTCCAAGTGGTCTAGGAAATACACTTATGCCCAGTGTCTGCACTCACACTTTAGTGCTCAGATGCTCTTGAGCTTGATGACCTGTATCTGAATCATTGCTGTCCTACCCACACAGCTTGGACTCTGGGCATAGTAGCAAGTTCAGCTTGCCAGGTAATTCCTATTTTAGAGAAGGAATTTCTTATCTGTAGCTGAATACCTTTAGAATTGCTGTTTCATGCCATGAGTTCATGGCTTTCTGTGGAGTTTTGTTAACTCCAAGAAGAAAACAGGATCTTGCCATTTGGGTAGAAATGCAATTTAGAGATGTTGTAGTTTGAGTAGAACTTTGTTTGATAAGGTTTTCAAGTAGATTTGCTGTTTGGATGGGTTATTAAACTAGCATTTTCAGAGTGCCTTCAAAAGCAATAACGATGATAGTTTGAAAGCTATTTTCCAACTTTAGTGGAAAATACAGCCAGAAGCTGTAATGTGATGTTCTGTTAGCACTCACTAAGAAATTAGTAGATCTAGAGGCAAATAGCATAAGAAATTTTGTTTGGAAATATTATTTACTGGTTTGATTTGTTAGTTAAGTATTATGTGTTCAGGTGGGGTTCCCTCTGCTGTCTGCTTTGTAGTGACACGTGGTTCTAGGTGTGGTGGTCTGTTTCTCTACCACCGCTGCCTCTTGTGCTTATTCCTCATACATTATCATTTCTTGTGAATCAAGTAGATTAGTATTTACATGGCCCAGTCTTGTGGCATTGCGTGTATCACAAGAATAAGTTTGTTTGCATATTCAGTGTTAGGTATACCAAGACCGTTAGAAATAAGCTCAAAGGTTTTTGAACAGATTTCCAGCTGTAACTATTGTCAATGTGCACATCCTCCCGTGTGTTTAAACCAGTGCAGAAAACGGATTGAGAATGTGAATGACAAGTCTTGTGCAAAAGCATGGAAACTAATATTAGTGTTAGTACAATATTCCCTTTGGGGTGTTTTTATTTCTTCGGGTATTTGAAGTCAGGCCTACTTAGCTTGTCTGAAGGAGAAAAGTGGTATTGTTGAACCAGCAGCAGCTTCGCTTGCTTCTATGACATTTTATCTGTGTATTTCCTGCTTCCCACGCTGTGCTTTTTTCTTCTCTAGCATACAGAAATATATGTTTTTTGTATTTATGATCGGGGAGAAAGGCATTACCTTCTGTAAAAGGTCACTGAATTTCAGCCTGGTTTCTAGAATATGCAGAGCCTGCACTTCGTGCTGATTCTCTCCAAGAAACGCTGTCGTCATCAGGGATGCAGTTTTCCTTTTATATATTTAAGGAGGTAAAAATGTAGGAGCTTAACTCTTTAGTAAAAATAACTAGTATTCTATTTCATTTCTGAAGCAATGATTTCATTAAGAGAACAAATATTTAGTTTCTTTAATTGGAAGTATGTATTCATATTGTTGGGCTGCCTGGTTTCTAGATGCACTTGATTAAGATTCACTTTGGACTTCAGAGCAGTTTCTTTTTATTTGAAAGCTTATTTCTGCTGGCACAGAGCTTTAGGGTATTTTTGTGTGTGTGTATTTTTCTTTGTGTGTTTTTTCTTTTTATGAACCATTCCATATGATCTCTGCTGGCATCCATGAATTTACAGTAGAAATAATTCCAGGATTTCTTTTCCCTTCCTCCAAAGTCAGACACTTTTCTTTTGTAATCTAAGCTGAGTACCCAAGATCCTTTTCTGCCCTTAGACATGAGTATTCATGGTTTTACAAAGTAAACAATATCTCTTATTTTCTCCCTTTCTACAGAACGTTTCCTTACGTCAGAGTGGGTATCAAATCCTGAAGGATGCGTCCCCCGCTGCCACTGTTCCTCTACAGTGTACCAGATGGACCATTCTCCTCTGACAAAATTCTCTTGACTTGCTTCTGGCAGATCTGCATTATTGTGCAAAACATTCCGTTATTTCTGCTCTTACTACACCCTCTTTTGGGATTTAACCTGAGTAAATAATGTGGACACAAAGAACTATCCTGATTCAGAAGTGGGAAGCATTGCGTTTAGTTTGGAAGAGAGCTCTTCTGATATTGCACCAGCAAATTGATAGGCTGTATTCTCAAAAGCACTTTGTGCGTGTTTTTTTGTTTTGTCTGTGCCTTTCTTTCACCTTCCTGTTTGCCCACACTGCTTGTTATGGCAGAGGTTTTCAAAATAAGGTTCTTTTTACTTGGTTCAAAATGATCTGTAAGAGTTGCTCTTGGATATCTAAGCTCTTTAAGGGATACCATGTATCCCTCTTTGGTGGGAAGGAGGACAAGCAAAAAGGGACATGTGAAACGAAAGCTCATGGGAGCAGAATCTTGCCTGACTTTTTTTATCCTCTGCTAGTGTTAGCTCTTCTCTAAGGAATGACTTATCCTAGATCTAAAATAAATGAAAAAAAAAATTGCAGAAGTCTACTAGAGTGCAAGATGGTAGTAAAAAAACAATTAACAGGTAGGGCACCTGGACTAAAAAAATCTAAATTAAAAGGGAGTAGAAAAAGCACTTCATCAACTCGAAAGTGTTTAATGTGAGAAGATATAGATGTAGGTGCATAAATGTATAAAAGGACAGCAAGAAGTACAAGGTGCTGCTTGCTATTCAGAAGGCTTGGAAAGTGTGGTCGCCAGTGAATCACTTCTGAATGCTAAGTTATTGGGCAAGTCTTGAATAATTGTTATAAGACTTTCTATCCCAGACTCAAAAAAATCTGCTCTGTTCTTTACTATCGTGGTGTCAAGGGTATTTCATTAGGCCGTAAGTTTACTATTAATTAAAACATTACTGAAAAGCAGTGCAAGAAGATATTTGAAAATCTAGAAATGAAGTTATTTTGTTCTGACTAGTACTGTTGACATCAGTGGTTCTTACTCCCTGGAATAAAATGAGGCTTAAGACAAAATCAATGTCTTCTATAACGAAGCGTAAACTCTGCAGTATACAAATAACAGGAAGTTTTTCTTTGCCTGAAGCTGATTTCATAATTGCTGCTGTTTTTCCCCATGTCTGAAACTAATCAATAGACCTGTGCATGCAGCTTCAGTCTTCCTGTGACTAGGCAGGGAGCCAAGCTGATTCTCTAACTTGTCCTTTTTTTCCCCCCCTTTTTTTTTTTGACTCATTGCGAAAGTCATTCTTGTGATTATATCTGGAAAGCATTTAAGCTTTAAGCCTGATTAAAGACTAACTCCCTTATAAAGAAGGATTTCCTAAACAAAAACCTATTGCTTCTTTTGTAAGTTGTGAATGGTAACAAATATTCCATACTCTTCTGGCTTACATCTACTTAAGTACGATCTTGCAGTTCAAGAAGTTCCTGCGTGTGTGTTCCCGCATGTGCCCAGGGCAGCTTGCACAGCTGGCTTTAGGAATGTGCCCACTGTCACTTGAGGTAGCTACGGCTGCGAGAGCTCCCTTGGCACTTTGGAAAGCAGCTGATACGGCAGGAAACCCAGTAGTGCTGTTTTGGTGGAGTATTCTTTCCACAACTTAAACTTTCTTGTGCCCATTGAAGTTGGCTGAAGATGTGTTCCAGTTTCTGCAGCTGGGGACCTTCTTGCCTCATGTGAACAGGTTGGGGAGTAGCTTTCTGTGATCTCAGCATCGTTCCTAGGCAGGGGCCATCGCAGCAGATGGCCAACACTGGCTTTGTGACCGATGGCTTTTTTTAGTGTTGCCTTATGTTGCTGCTAAAGAGGTCATAAACACAAGAAACGATAAAATTGGCTGGATTCATGGCTTGAGCAGTAGTACAAGATAAAAGGATGGGATGATTGTCACTGTTTTGGAACCAAATTTGGCCTTCTTATCTTAAGAAATGCAGTATATTCAGGTCCAGCTACTGCTGGTGGTAACTCAGTTTTGTATTGCAAGTGGTCTAAGTTTTGGGCAAGGAATGGGGAAGCCCTTGTGGAATAGGGAAGCTCAGAACATCTTTTTTGATGTTACTGTGTACAAGAAGTAGTTTCAAAAGTGCTGTTAAAAACTACCACTATAATTTGCTTCTGTTTGTGCCGCAGCTTGATTGTAGTATGTGATCAGCTTGGGGATCAAGGAAACCAACTCTAGTTTCTTAAGGATATATCCTTAAGAAGAGTAGAGACACCAAGTAATGTTGCTGGGGTCTGGAGAGAATATCAAATACCTACCTTCCAAAAAGTGACATTCGGTAGCTAGAAAAGGTGACCCCCATGGACAGATAGGCCATGCTAACTGCTGCTTGCCAACCTTCTCCCCCTACCCTTCTATGTCCAAAAAAAAAAAAAAAAAAAAAAAAGGATTTTTAGCACTTCTGTAAATTATGGGCATTTTAGCTTTCTTTCAGAATTTTCTGTAGCGTTTTATTTTCCAATTTTAGTCTCAACATATGAATAATATCCAGCAGCAGAATGACATGTATTTTAGAGACAGTGATAAAGATTAAGTCACCTGTTCACAGAATCACAGAATGCTCAAGGTTGGAAGGGACCTCTAGAGATCATCTAGTCCAACCCCCCTGCACACGCAGGGTCATCTAGAGCACGTGGCACAGGACTGTGTCCAAGTGGGTTTTGAAGATCTCCAGAGAAGGAGACTCCATAACCTCTCTGGGCAGCCTGTTCCAGTGCTCTGTCACCCTCACTGTTAAGAAATTTTTCCTTAAATTCCTGTGGAACTTTTGATGCTTCAGTTTGTGGCCGTTTCCTCTAGTTCTATCGGTGGCCACCAGTGAAGAGAGGCCAGCACCATCCTCTGCACTGCCTCCCTTGAGGTACTTATATACACTGATCAGGTCCCCTCTCAGCCTTCTCTTCTCCAGGCTGAACAGGCCCAGCTCCCTCAGCCTCTCCTCATAGGGCAGATGTTCCAGGCCCCTGATCATCCTCGTAGCCCTGCACTGGACTCTCTCCAGCAGCTCCACATCCCTCTTGTACTGTGGAGCCCAGAACTGGACACAGTACTCCAGATGTGGCCTCCCCAGGGCTGAGTAGAGGGGCAGGATCACCTCCCTCGACCTGCTGGAGACGCTCTTCTTAATGCACCCCAGGATTCCACTGGCCTTCGCTATGAGGACACACTGCTGCCTAATGATGTTCCTTATCATTTTTTTCCTATGCTAGATGGTAAATGAAGTTCCTAGTGGTCTGTGTTTTCTAATCCACCTTTTAAAATTGCTTTGAACTAAAAAGTATACATTGAGTACCGAGAATTAAATATTAAAGAAATACTTGCTTTCAAATGTTGCCTGGTGACTCTAAAGCTTCTCTGCTTTAGGCATTTTTTAGCATCTATATTTCACTGATTTTTCTTAGACTCTTCTTCCTTCTCTCCTCCCATAAAATTCCTTTGCTGGACTTGCTTCCTTTTTTCTCTTCCTCCACCCGGTTTTAAATCTGTTGGTTAATTAAAAATAAATGTCAGATATTTTCACATGATCTTTATGCCAAGTTCTTTGAAACTAGACAATATAGTAAAAGAGGGCAGACTAGATTATGTCTCTCCTGAAGGCACAGCTGAGCTGAAATATTGTGTACTGAGGTATTCTAAACTCCTTGTGAGCTAAGACTACAAGGCCTCATTTCTGGTGGCCTTACCTTATAAATACTGCTGCTTGTGTAATTCTGCTCTCTATCCTAGTTTAACAGAAGTCTTCAGCAAGAATATGGTAAAGTGGCATTTAGGCTGCAGCTCAGCTATTAATGTGGTTTTGTGCGTCACAACTTGAGGAATTTTGACAGGTCAGATTTACTTGTTAGTCTAGAAATAGCTCTTGAGTCGTTAGCCTGTGCAAAGGAGGAGGATGGCTATGCTAAGTATTGCCACTCTGACTCCCCATTCCAGTTTGTGTGATAAGGGCCAATATTTTGGTCCATTTTCTCCCATATAAAGAAAATGAAACAAAAATAAAGTATGGTGGGTGCATGGTGGGATATTTTTGTTCTGTTTTTGATCTGATGGCTCTAACTTTGTATAGTTGTCATGACTGGCCTAAAAATTGGAAGCCAAAGTCAACTATACCTGGTTTATTCAGAACAAATAAGCTCTTTCAGAAGAAAGAAATACTTGAACTTCTGACGGGTTACTTTACTCACTCTGAGGCTGATGAGTAACTCTTGTTTCTTATCCTTGCCTCCATTTCAGATGAAACAAACTGTTCTGGGACTAAAATATCTAGAAAAGTTCACTTGGGTTTGCTCCATAGAATCAAGCTCTGAGGCTTGAGACACTGGATATCTACAGATAAGCTGTTGATCTCAAATGTTATCCATCAGCCTTGAAGTGAAAGGGCCAACGAATAAAAGTAGACGCTTCAGTGCATGGTTGCAGTGAGGAGTTAGGGATGATTTGAAGGAAGAATGGGAAAGATGAGGAAAAAGGCAAATGATGCAGTTGCCTTAATACGTATGTGTCTTGATACCTCATATAGTGCCTCACTTCACTGGTCACTTGCTTCATCCTTCTCCCTGTCTTCTGGCCTGCTGAGGCAAGGAACCTGCTTTATGCATTTGCAAAGGATGAGCCTGCTTAACATGCTACATAACAATGAGCTTCTGTGTAAAAAGAATGAGATGAGAACAGCCTCAGTAATCAGTAAAAGTGGCCAACAGTCATAGTCTGGACTATACGGTGCTTTAAACTACTACAGAATGTTTGTTTCTCTCTACTTTTGTTTTGGGGATGCCTTTGATATATGTAGCCGACACAATGATGCTTCATAATGAAGTAAGACCACACTCAAAACAGCAATCGCTACCTTAGAAAGAAGGTTGTTATCCCACAGGGACAATGTTATAGTTGGATAGCAATTGAACAAGAATAGATGAGTAAGATATCAGGTGCGAAGAAGAATTGCTGCTGAGCAAAACTGAGGCTTGCATCAGCAGTATATGAGGGCATAAATAAAACCTGTTACTTCAGACTGACTCAAGGAAATGTAGCTGCCTCAGATCTCCTGAGCGTTCTGTGGAATAGCCAATACTAAAGTATTCTTTGCTCTTTCCCAACGCATCACCTACTTCATCCTGTCAGTTGCTCTGTTACTGAAAGAGACTGAATTTTAATGAGAAGTAGGTGAAGTAAAATCCTGTGCATGTAAACACAAGCTCTGTATGGGTATGAATTGTGCACTACATATATATATCTGAGCATAAAGGTACATCTACATATATTTAAACAGCGGCTTGTACTGTTTGATACTCACTGCATTACCTGGCTTCTATGTTAGGTAGACCCCCAAAGTACCAAGTTAGTACTTACATATTGAGTCGTGTCATAACTCACAGCAGCGCAGCACAGTATTGATCTCTTTTTGCTTGTGAAGCCTGCTGCTTAGTACAAGCATCAAGCTAATGGCTATATTTTTATTGGAGCTCATTTATTCACCGCTACGTGGTGCCATGTTGCGTTTTGCTTGTATATATTCTGTCCGTCTTGAATATGTGGTGAGCATTGGTCCTAGCCACGTTTAGTTTTTATGTATTTTTCCTTAATGCATATGACAGTGTATTCTGAGGAAGCCCATTTTGAAAGCTCATTCCTTCTGTGCCTGCCCCCATATTTCTGTTTAAAGAAAAAAGAAAAAAAAGGGGAAAAAAAAAAAACAAAAAAAAACTGTGATTTGAGTTTCTTTCTAACAGCTGACTTGACAGAGTGATCCTGGGTATGTCCTCATGAACAGAGAGGCTGAAGACTCCTTTTCTCGAAATTCTTTGCTAATTTTCTAACTTACTGTGGGATGACTTCCGGCATGAGGCTGGGAGCTCATGTTAAAAATAGTGGGGTAATGCGTGTTGTGGAAAGAGTAGCAGTGACTTTTTGCTGTTGCATTTTATATACCATTAATGACTTCAGAAAAAGCTCCTTGGCTTTTACTCCAGGCTTTGGCATTTCTGAAAGTTCCTCCATTTGCAAGTTAGTTCCAGAAAATGCTAGCTCATAAAATACAGCAGAAGGGATTAAACTTAGACTTTAAAAAGTCTTCTTTTTAGCAGAAGCAACTGCTAGGCAGCCTCAAAGTGGAACCTACGTTTGCGTTGTGTTTTTTATTGAAGCCTTTTCAGTTGCAAAACTCCAAGGCTTCTGATGGGTTTGATAGCTGTACAAAAGCTTTCAGCACTGCACCTGGTTTATCCCTCATGCCTAGATCACCCTTTAGTTCAGTTTTCTTCCCCTCTTAGGTCCGTTTCTATTGTTGGGTTTCTTTGTGGCGCTTGTTTTCGATTGCAGCAAACAGTGCACAGTGGGTGACCTCCCCTCAGAGGGGGTGCAGATGAATAGGCCGCGACTTGAGCTCTTATCCTCTTCTTGCTAGGCCTTAGCACTCGAGAGGAGGTTTCCCACCTCTTTATAGAGGAGATTAATTTTATCATGCCTGGGTAGGGTAGGAAAAGCCATCCAGATAGCTGCTTTTGAGTGCCCAGAATTACTCGGGTAGCTCAATAAATGTCTCTTCCGAAAGCTTTCCCTGTTAGTCACAGGGCTCTTCAGAAGTGAGGTTGTGGCTGGCGAGTGGTGCTGCGTTAGCAGTTACCTTCTCTCAGCCCTCCGCTTGATCTGCAGTGTGGGCTTGGAGGGCAGGCTGCACGTGGGACTTCGATCAATCCCCAAGTTGTCATTAAAGTTAGCTGTGTAAAACTCCTGCTTTACCCTATGCCTCCCTATCTGTATTCACACAGGCTTGTGAACGAATGGCAGGTGTAATAAATGTGCCCCCTCAAAGGGAGGACAAACTAATGAAGTTCAGGTGAGCAGAAAAGCAGCCCTGCGTGCGAGGAGAGGAATGTCTAGCGGTGGTGAGATGTGTGCCCTGCTGTCCCTCAATTTTTGGGTTGGGGTGGCTTGTTTCTCGTCAGAGTATCAGATCAGTTTGGACTATTTTTAGTAGAAAACAGATGGCTGATATGGTCTTCCACTGTTTTGTTGCTAATAGGTGAGTTACTGCAAAGTGGTTTCTTTCAAAATCTTCATGCTGTATCCGTTATGTAGTTCTCTTCAGTGCTGAACTGATGTTCAACACACGATCTACATTACTACTCAAATAGTGTTAGTACTAAAATTAGGCAGAAAGTTTTTAAAGGAAGTAGAGGTGTTGGGTACAGCCTCTCGTAATCGGTGTTTTTTTCTGTTGATGCCAGGGTCTGCTTTTCACGTGTTATGGTTTGTGATAGAAACTTAAGGAGTAGAGTTCTAGTGCACTTGTCAGAACTTCAGATGAATGACTGTCCTGATCTGGCAAAACTGGAAAAGGTTACTTGTAATAATCTCTGAATTTCATATTGTGGATTTGTTTAATGTTTACATGTATTAGTAGAAATCATCCACTGTGTGGAAGTCCTGTGAAAGTTTTGGCCCTTCAGGCTCTAGGCTTACTGGGGACAATTCTTTCTTAGTAAGAGTTGGCCTTTTTATTAAGGCAGTAAAGGGTGATACTAGATATACTGTCATGTGCCCAGACTTGCGAGGTCTATAAATCCTCATGTTGGAATGGAGAGGGATGGAAGTGGAAAAAATGCAAAGTGTTCTTGGAAGCAAAGATCTGTCAAACGCAAGCTTGTTATAAGGTTATCCAATTAGAGGAGCTCCTAAGTAATTTTTCACACTTCTGAGATTTATTCCATCTGTTTCTGTTCAAAAGGCAGCATTCATGGAAGAGGTAGAAGGAAGCTGTTCCCAAAATCTTCAGTGCCTCACTTCTGAATTTGAATATTAAGACTCTTTAAAAAATAAAAAATAAAGTCAATATTTAATTCAGTCTCACTTTTTGTTCTTTTGTTTGTTTCTTTCCTCAGAGAGCAAAAAGAAACTTATACATGCTATAGAAAATATCCAAGACACAAAGACTTTAATTCTCTTGTCCTCCCTTCAGTTTTGTTCTGTACTTGGGATAACCTCCTGCTAGGAGAAGGAAAATGTGGTGTAGTGTAGTGTTACTTCTTTGCATTATACATCTGCAGGTCTGATCCAGCAAAACAGCCTGTAAAGGGGGACCCCCTCCACCTCAAAGAGAAATCTAGGATCTAAGAGATTTGTTACTTAATTATAATAGTTCCTATTATTTCCTTTATGTAGAAGCTGCACAGATGACTGCAGCAGCAGTTCTGTTTCAGATATACCTGGATTTCCACTAAATGTATGTATATCCTCTTGATTTTTAATTATATTTATGTTTTTGAATATTTCTAAAATTAAGCAGAAAATGCTTAGCTTTTGTTACTCTTTTCTGCTATCTTTAAGATGTGTGGAAGAGATACGAGAATTTTTCCCTTGAGTTTTCCCTTCTGTTACACACAGAACTTGTAGTTGTGGTATTTCCCACTCTTTCCTTCAAAAGTACATAGGCAAAGAAATGGAAATACGTCAGCTAATTGGGTACTTAACTATAATTTTTTGGATTCTGGTATTGTAAGGTGAATTTTACCTGTTGATTCAATCCCTTGTTTTTATTTCAACTAAGAACTCTAGTTTTGTGGACCCCCCAGAAATAGCAGACTGTGCATAGCTACTTTATGCACCACACTGCTTGCTTTCTGTGTGTTTTTTATTATTAATTTTTATCCTACGGAGAGAGGAGGAAAAAAAAGTATTTTTTCTTTTTAGAGTAATTTATAGAGCAAGCCTGTGCTGGAGTGGAATCAGATGATTAGGGATAGGACTTTGAAATGCTGGCTGTTTCTGATATTGCAGTTCACTGGATGTTTTTGATATTGCAGAATGAACAAGAGCTGTTGTTAAATCGGCTGTCGTTGATGTAATTGCATGGTTTGTCCACCTGAAAGGGTGGACAAGGGTTTTGAGCAAGTGGTTTAATGTTGTGTCTGAACTCTTAATCCTGTACTTGTGCTGAAAGGGGCAGCCCCATAACTCTTTTCCCTCCTACCCTGGCACCACACTCCTCCTGCGTTATCAACTGGTTGATTTTTTTTTGGATGACTGAAACATGCTGGCTGTATCTGTGGCATCTGAACTGCACTGTCTGTACTCGTTCTGAATGACATGAACAGTTGTTTTCTCCTCTTGTTTGGAAGGCCCTCAAATTAGAAAACAGTGCTACCCAAATGTGCACCTTGGTGCTGCTCTCCTAGCTTGACCCATGCTATAATGGCAGAGCTCTTTAGAGAGGACCCACCACCAAAAAGCCTTCTAACAAGTGGCAAACAGTAGAAGTTTTGTGACCTCTTCTTCACTCTTCTTTATCCTGCTCAAGCTTTTCTGGCATATGCAGCATAGACGCTGGATCACTCAACTAGTGTTGAATCATGATGATTTATGATTAACTTATTCTTTGATTTCCGCCCCCTCCTAAACCAGCATAAGTGTAATGGCAATATAAATGCCATAGCTGCTGATGGGCACTGCACCTAAAAATTGTGGAAATGTGTGCATCTTTCTGACATAATAATTTGGGAACAGAAGACTGCTTTACGCACTGTTTATAAAAAGATAAATTAATTGTCAAAAGAGGTGTCTCTTATCTCCCCCAGCCTCTCCTTTTGGGAATTAGAATTGAGTGATGGACTAGATGATCTCTAGAGGTCCTTTCCAACCTTAATGATTCTATGGTTCTGATAGACTTGCAGTTATCCTGAATGTACAGAACTGCTGATGTTTGGTAGTGTGCACCTTCTGCCATGTGTGGCTGGTAGGGCAGTCCCCTCTGCCTACGTGTGGGAAGTTAAATGGGAAATACTCGCTGAATAGACAGATCGTCTTGCTTTCTGCTTCTGACTCTTGCTGTGGCTTGCGGCTCTTTAGAGGAGGTTCCTGATTGCTCTTGGTGCGCTGAGAGTTTCCCCATTTCAACTGTCAGTACCCAACTATTCATCCTCTTCCTCTTTCCTTTTCTGCCACACCTAGTTATACACAACACAGCTTCGTGAATCTTGAGAACAGATTAATGTTTTGGAGAGGGCAGCAGGGCT
Source organism: Tinamus guttatus (assembly GCF_059628265.1). Taxonomy (NCBI): domain Eukaryota; kingdom Metazoa; phylum Chordata; class Aves; order Tinamiformes; family Tinamidae; genus Tinamus; species Tinamus guttatus. Next base: position 2,264,080 of record NW_028289135.1, on the reverse strand, counting down.
TGTCAGCTTTAGAGAGAGTGAGTAATTTTTTCCTGCTTTTTTGTTTATTGATTGAAGTGAAATCTGAGCAAAGAATATATTTTATTACAGGTGAGCTGGAGTTACATAGCTGCATGCCTGAACTTCCACTGAGCAGCAAGAGCACTGTAGCTTTCTTATATATGTAGGATCCCTTACATGATTTCAAATGTTTATTGACAAATCTACTGTTTGCAAAATATGCAAAATTGTATGTCATTTGTGGGTTATGCAACATAGCCAAATATATTGTAACAGCATGAGTTATGTGGAAGGCCCCTGTACTGTTTTTCCTAGGTCATCTTCAGATTTATCTCCTTAGAATACACTTAAAGCTCTTTGTTTAACAGTTTACCTCTACTTAAAAGGTGACTTCCTGGATAGCTTCCTTGCCTTAACCTCGGGATTCTGCATTTCTCACTGCCTGTTGGCAGTCGAAAAAGTCTCTAATGCCCAGAAATCTTGAATGAAGTTGGACCAAAACATCTAGTTTATCCCATTTGCTGTATAGACAAGTAGTCTTTTGTGAAGTTAGGAGAAACTGACTTAGACAACACGTATATGTTAAGTATGAACAGCCAGAAACTTAAAATTTGTCTGTTTCATTCTGGATTTGTAAAATGTCACTTCAAGCTTTGCAGTTGTTTCAGTATTTGCACAAATAGTAGCTGTAAGCACTAACATGCATGCTTAGTCCTAAGTAAATGTAAACTTTGCAGAGTAGGGCACTAGAGTATTTAATTTTGTTTGAAGGCTACAGAATATAACTGGCATTTTGGAAATGCTTTGTGTATTTGCTGAAAGTATAGTCAAAAATGCTTTGTGACTCATATATGGATCTATCCAATTGTAATCTGGATTATTTGCCATTTTTTGTGCATTTATAGCTTTCCTTGCGTGTGTGGCTTTCCTTTATCTCACCAGCCTTATTGGAAGCTTCTATTTTTGTTTCAGTTACTTAGATGTATGAAAGGAATCTACCTTTCACAGCAATTTACTTAAACCGAATAAAGGAAGTAGAAGGAAAATTGAATTCTTTGCTCTAATAATTTGAGGCACTGCTTCAAACAGCTGTAATCAAACGTTGCAAAGCAAACATCTTTTCAGCCTGTTTCTAGTCACTGAGGGTTTACTTCTTGATGTACTTGGAAATGTCTGTTTCCTTAATGCTGAGCAAATTGGCAGCCAAATGCAGCCGGGGTTTGTTTAGAGGATATTTCCCTCCTATCTCGCAGCAAGAATCGGGGTTCTAGGCATTCTCAGAGCGTGCTTTCAGTCTCGGCCTCCTACAAAACACTTTTGCTGGAGGAGGGTGATGTGGCTTCCTCTTAATGTAACTGTATTAAATTGCAAAAGCCCTTGTCTGGTGCCTGGGAAACCCGGCTTCATCTTTCTACAGTGACACAGACTCGGAGTCATATTTCTTAAGACCTTCTCTTGGAAGGCAGCAACTGGGCACTGGGTCAAGAGGCAAGCATATAAGTCAGAGCTGGACTCTTGTTTTGCTTGAAGCACCCTTCTGCACTAGGGGTGACTAATGAGGGGATTTTGAACCAGCTTAGCTATTCGATAAGAGTCTAATACCATGTCTGTTCTTGGGACTGTAAACTGAATGGATGAAAGAGGCAGATATTAAGCACTGGTTGTAACAAACTAGCCAAGCCACAGATGCAGCTGTCTGACTGCACTCAGCTCTGGGAATCCTTTCCTGGAGTAACTAAGTCCTGTAAGGATCTGCTGGGCTTAGCCTGGGGTCCCGAGTTCTTGCAGGCTCTGAGCAGCTGCAATGCAGAGTATTGTGCCGTGCAGCTTCCAAGTGTTTCCGTGTGTCTGGTCCTGAGGGCCTCCCTGGAACAGAAGCAGATAAACTGCCGAGAGGAGCATCTTTTGGTGCAGCAAGAGCAAGACCTTTTCCCAAGTCATCAACTGATTTGACTGATCTGTACTGCAGGATGCAGAAAAGCCTTAAATTAATCAGCTGGATCACGTGATGCACTCTGAAGATGCTGCCAGTATTCACTTGCCTTTTAGAAAACCATCGCCAGAAGAAAATCTGTCTGGGACTGGCCATTGGCCAACACTTTCAAAGCAAGTACCAAAACTAATATTAAGCCTTAGTATGGATATAGCCCCATGCTGCCACTCTGTTCCATTACTCTCTCTGAGCATATGGTACCTAGGCAAACAGAATTTCTGCATCTCATTGAATTTCCTTCTTAGTGTTTTGCGTGAACCTTTTGGAAGGGTTGTGCGTGGCAATGAACTCAACAGTCGGTCTCCTCCGTGTCTGGCATGTGTCTGAGCTCCGTTGGACTGTGCTAGCCCGGAGATGCTCTCCTGGCTTGCTGCCAGCTCTGGGGAGAAGGCAGGAATGGCTGCCCTGGCACACGTGGTGTCCTTGTCGCTCCCGGCCCTCTCCTGTGCCAGGGTGTTGCATGGGGACTGCAGCGTCTGGGAGAGGAGAGGATGGGGTTCAATGTACACTTGGCTCCCAGTTAAAGATGTCAGCCATGAAGGCTTTGACTTCTGAGTTGATCCACCACCTGTAAGTCATGTAATATCTTAATCTATCTGAGGATGTTACGCATTGGTAAGTCATCTTGTTCACAAGCCAGCTGTAGGATAGGAAGCCTTCCCATAATGAGGTCTAACCTTATAGCAGCTAAATGATGAATCTGTGATCCTTGAAACAGATATCCTTAAAAATTTGGAAAGTGCAAACAGGAAATAACAGTAGCAGTAAAGTAGCGCTTTCTATATAGGAGTAATGCCCTGAGCCATGGATCACCTTAATGTCTTTTTGTGCTAAGCAAAATAATTGACAAAACACTAATTGCTTTGAATTTGTGGGGAGTACAGTATTAGATGCAAGTAAATATGCCAAAGCCAGAAGGATAAGTAGTCTGGAAGACTCAACTAAGGGTAATGAAATTACCCACTAACGCTTGTCTGTGTATAATTACAGCTCTCCAAACTAAATTAGCACTTGTCTTAAATTTCTCCTGTATATGATTGTGTCTTGTTACCAATCTGTAGAAGCACTTTAGAAATGTGAGTTTGAATCTTGCTTTGTATTTGTACTAATGACCGCCTCATCCTCCCACCGGTCAACACAGCTTTAAATGTGTAACCAATGCTTTGACTGTTTGGTTTTTTCTATATAACTATTGAGCTGCCTTTTTTTTTTTTTTAAACTGAAAGTTATCTCTGCATCTTTCATATCTCAAATCCAGTCTTCTAGGTAGACTTTTGATGGAGTGAATGTATTGAGCAGGAAAAAAAAATAGCAATAACAGGGTTTGTAAGCTAACCTATGCGTTCTCGGGCATAGAAAGTTTACTCTTTCCTGAAAGAAAAAGTTGTTGCAAACACTAGTGATTAGCTAGCTATGTAAAAACAGGTATATTAGATTTTTATGTACTCCGTAGCTCAGACTACTCGGAGCTGTTATACTCACCTGCTGAGCAGTAAACACTTCCTGTCCTCTTTGCAGGAACATGTTGTTGATTTTTTTTTTTTTTTTTAAATGCAGTGCAATTAGAGCTGGGTAACTAATGTGAATGAGCATTTTAATTTTCCATGGGCCAAGAGATCAACAGTGATTGACTTGCAAGGCCCATTTGAATGCCTGATAAATTTGATAAGTAGGCCTGCGTCACTCCTTATCAAGTGAACTTCTTTTGAGTAGCAAAGGTATTTAGATAAAGTAAATGTAACTGGAAGAATTTTGATTTTGTTATGTCTAAAATATTACTATGATGTTTAAAGTGAGGCTTGGACTGTGCAGGGACAGGAGATGCAGTGTTGCTCCTGCCTGTCAGAAGGAATCAGGCCCTGACACAATCTGCAGGGCCGACCTGTGCCGAGTCCCTGTGATGCTGCCGTGTAGCTGGGTTGCTGCTCCTGTATGTCTTGGTGCCCCAGAAAGTAACAGCACAGGTGGGGGCAACAAATGTGGTGTTGTAGTGATGCTTCCCATGCATCTAGTGCTTGTTTAGTGTCTCTACTACTTGGCCTACAGTCGCCTCTGTTTCTTCAAGGAACAGAAGATAGTTGTGCTAAATAGCTTCTTATACAGCAATTGGTATTTTTAGATGACAGCCTGAAGCTGTCAAGTTTTTCTAGTGTTCCATTTAAATCTTTAGAAAGTTTAATTTCCCCTAAGCTTTAGCTTTCACACCTCAATGCAATTATTCTCAAAAGTTAACTCCTTTTCTTGTATTGCTTATAGTACTTTTTAATTTGCTACTCACTACATCTCTCTCACATGCTTACCTGCTACTTAAAGGGCTTCTTCCAAACACTTCTGGCTCGTTTTGGTCTTGCCCTAAGCTCAGCTTTTTTGTTTGAAGGAATTCTGTGCCAGTGTGAGCACCAAGATCTTCTCCCAAGAAGGTCGCTCCTCAAATGCGGGCAATTTTGTAAGGTTGTGTTAGAAGCTGGAATTTGCTTTCACTGAAAGTGCAAGCTGCAAAAGCAACTGTCTCCCGTGATGATAACATGGGAATGTCATTTAGCCATCTGGTTCGTTTATGTGTTGCACCAAATTAACACGCTGAAGCAATTTACAGTTAGGGAAGTAAAGAAAGGAGTTTGTCTGGTATATTTAGCTCTAGAGTCTGTGTGTGCTTCCTATTGTGCAAAAGTTGGCTCGTAAGGGCATAGATTACCAGGACCGCCCCCCTCTTCCTGTCCTCTCCAAAGGCCATCACATGTGTGCATGTATTTTCCAAGCACTTGCTTTGAGGTTAATCTCCCTGCCTCCCCCCTTGCCTGTCTGCCAGGGAGATCTGGGAGGCAAGTGGGCCCTCCAATAATCAGCAAATTTCAGTGTTCCTACCCCTACCTTGGCCCTCAGACTTGCCTTGGAGTTTCTGCGGATGGTGCTCAAGTCACTTCCCTGAGTTCTCAAATTCATACCCATTCAAAATGGTGTTCAGCTAATATAGCTGAACCGAATTTTTGCCTTCAGTGATCTGACAATTTCTTTTGCTATGTTTAATGTGAAAGAACATGGAAAGTAATTGGGCTTAAGAGCACATGCTCCTCAGCTGACAGGATTAAGGGACAGGTGGGATCCTCTTGCAAAGACTTAACAGGGGGAGGGACTGAAGCCTGAGGAGGCCCTTGTTCTTTTGCTCAACTTCAGGAAAAAAACCCCTGCCAGGCTCCTCTGGTTTGTCTAATGAGTGCTTTGCATTGACTGCTCAGCGCACATACTTTTCTTTTAAAATCATCCCAGTAATTTGGGACAGTGAAGAGATTGGAGGAATTTTGCGAAACTTGACATTCTTTGTTTATTGGCAGAACTTTCTTCCTGTTACAGCAGCACTTGCACAGCGCACAAACCCACACGAGTGACTTTGCTCTTGAAAGGAAAGTGGGAATTACAAATTCAAGAACAAAGGGAATTTGGAGGGAAGGAAGGAGGGGGAAGACTTACCACCCCCCATTCCTCTCAAAGCGGTTGTTATCAATAATGTTGGAGTGAGAGATCAATAGTTGCCTCTGAAAATGAGACAAAACTCACCGAAATGAACGTGTGAAAATAATAACATCCAGATATTTTGGAAGGTTTTTCTATTCAGAAAACTGTCCCTTAGTATACAGCAGAAAACCTGTCTTCTCTCTCTTTTTTTTTTAATTTTTATTTTTTTATTTTTTTCAGATAACTTTCATACGTGGGCCATTTTTCACAGGCTTTCTTGAGGCTTTGTTTCAACTTTGCTGTTTTGCATATTTGAGCATTACTGATCAAAAACTTTTATTCTATTTATTCTTTTTCTTGAGAAATGGATAGAGTTTTTTTTTTTCCCCCTAATAAAAATTGCTACATAATTTAAATGCAGAAACCTGCTAAATTTCTATTTCTTATGCTTTCAAATAGTGGAGGAAATCAGTTGACCTTTCCTAAGTTTTTCTTAAAATTAAAAGTTAGCTCTCTTGGGCCACTTCATGTGCTTAAAATCTAAAAGCATAGTTATTTCCATTTGCTTTGAAAGCATAAAATTGAACCAATTAAGGAGATTATTTTAAAGACTATGTACTTTTTTCAGGAGGACCCAAATGATATCGACCCAAAAAGGAAAGATGTGCGTGGCAGCAATGGGGAGGACAAAGCACAAAATGTGGAGACGCTACCTCCAGGTATTGCAGTACTATTTCTTTTCAAAAATTCATAGCCATAAAACATAACCACTTGAAAGACTCATAGCCATAAAACCTAGTAATTGTTCTGATGCTAACCTTTTTTGTGGTTTGGAAGTGACAGGATTACTTTAGGAAATGTGTACCCCTAATACTTTACAGCTTCAGTTTCCTTAGATCTCACCTACTTTACCGTTTTTTTTGACTTAAAGATATTCAGAAGCTTTTTCTTTACTAGTATGTTTGTAGCTGTTGTCCTGCAATAGATACAAGGTCTGTTTTGCTCCATGGATGATGCTGGCATGCAGCACACTTCATCTGGGAGTAAGAAGTTTCATCAGGCTGTGAAGATGATGTGGAAGTTTTTTTCAGAGAGTGTGCAGATGGTGTACCTTCATTTTTGATCTCAAACTTGCTGTTTGTCATACACAGGCAAATAAACAGAGCATTTTTTTTTCTTTTGAATGAAATGGAAACGTGTCTTGAGAATGAGGTAGGAAAACTAAATGTTGCGGAGCTTTCATCTCATAAGACTTGCCTTCATAAAACTTGTTTTACTACTAAAAGCTGCATGTCAGTGAGATTTAATGTATAGTCGGAACTGTCACTCCAAAGAATGTAAAAAAGTAAAATGGGCTTGACTATTTTACACTGTATCTAGAAAGTAAGGTTACTGCACAAAGAAGGGAACTTCTGTACAGATGGCTTCAACATGCTTTATTCTTCTACCATTAATGCTAATGCTTGGCTTACAAATTTGTGTCTTAGCCAAGCATGTGGAGAAGTATGAGGTCTTAAGGGAAGAACTAACCATGGTAAAGTCCCCTTTAAGCAGCTCTGCGCTTTCCTCCCTAATAAACTGTTAGATAAGATTTTCATTTCTCACTCTTCAATTCCCGATAAAACATGAGCTGTTGGAATTTATAACTCTTTTTCCTTTAGCCCTTGACCTATCATATCTTCTCCGTCTGGAGAGGGGGAAGAGGAGTATGTTTGTGCAGGTGATGTTTTTGGCAACGTTTATACTTTGTGGATGGCTTTGCAAGAAGAAAAGAGTTCGGGTCCTCTAAACAGATTTATGGCAGATTTTTTTTTTCTTTAATGGGAGCCTCTAGAAATATACTTAATATTTCCCTTGTTACTAAGATTACAGGTTAGCTAATCTCACATCTTCTAAATATTATTCCTATTTAAACTTTGTTAACATTTAGGTGTTTCGGGCCAAATCCTGTATGCTTCTTCTAAATACTGGAACTCTAGTACTAGAGGAGATAGGAAGGTCATAGGTGGAAACAGTGGAAATCAGACACTGGGAGCCAGAAATAATATCATGTAGATTTTCTGGGCTTTTTTGTTTTGTATGTTAACCAGTCATTTTTATGACTTGATTTAGTAAGTAGGAGAATTTGTCATATTACTGCATAGTAGTATGGGCCTGTAATCAAATGTCAGAGGCTACATGGACAGGATTATGCACTCTTAAATTACTACTTTAAGGAATTTCAGGTTGTATTTGAATTCTCATGGCAGTGAAATTGAGTTCATATTTCTGCAGGCACTTTACGTATCACTTCAAAGCATAGTTACTAAGCTTTTGTCCCTTTGGTTTAAAATCCTTCTTGCTTTTCTGTTGAGGTTAGAGGACCTGTGCTTTAGGTTTCAGCTTCTTACGCAGTGTAATATCTTCAGAACTCCTAGAATGTGAGGAACTGTATATTCATCCTTTATCTTTAAAATTATGTTGTATAAAGATTAACTACAGCTTTATTTTAACCATCCGTATACCAGACTATATATCCTCTGTCATTTCACCTTTAATATGTGACAAAGGTCAGTTTCTTGTTTTGTGCACATAGCAGTGTGTGCTTTTGTAGTTACAAGGAAAGGCCCCGAGTCCTCTGTATAACTAAGGAGAATAATGTAGAGACAATTCTTTTTATATCATTTATTTCAAGATTGCATGCACTTTAATTGTTTTAACATTTATGATCCTACTCCGAATATGATCAATGGTGTACTCATGACTCATGAGTCATTCTTACCAAACTCTTGCTGAATGAAGCAGCAATGAACTATGTCTTTTAAACTTGTTAACCTCCTTGAAACCTTCAAAAATAATAGTGAGACTGACAAGTTATGTCTAATTTTTTGCATAAGTATATATTCCTGCTTCAGCTTGGGTTTCTGATGTTGATTTTTCCATTTTACTTAGTATCAGCCAGGAAGTCTGTCTCCTCAAGGAAAACAGTTCAAATCCCTTTGTCACACAAATGAAAATATGAATTTCAACAGTTATTCAGCCCCCAGTTATGCTTTAGAATCTCTTACTGCCTGTACGTAGGTAGGTTCAGTGATTCTTTGGCTACTTTTGATTCTGCTGGCAAGCCCTGCAGTCCATCTAGTGGCATAAGATGCAGTCACTTGAACTGGAAGTTACATAATTAACTTCCATCTTTATTTTTGGACCAGAAAAGCAGTGACATGACATTCTGTACTTTTGAAAATAGTCAATGTAAGTTGTAGATTGAGGCACTATTATAATTTGGGAATAGAAGTAGTAACTAGCAGGTAGTAACAAAAGAGGCTGTAAGAAAATGTTGGGGAACACAAGGTTATGTGAGGCAGATATTCTTGTGATCTACATTTGTCTCTTCTGGTTCCCTGAATCAAGCCACTCTGCATTTGAATAGCTTGGTTGCACTGAGGGTGAGTGTTTTTGTCAACAATTCTGTCTAGGCTATTCCTAGTGTGGTAGCTGGCTCAAGTTTAAACTTGTCTTCAAACAATAGGTTCATGAAAATAGTCAAAAGGCTAATGAAAACTCTCCTGCCAATCTAGGAGCTATCGACAGCTAGAGTTTGAAAATCTGTTTTTCTCTATTTTCTTGGAGGTTCTCCTTATGGCTGCTTCAAGTGGCTAATATGTTCTGCAGTCTTTATTTAACTGTCATTCTGGCTTCTGTGTATATGTTTCTGAACTTCTTTAGGAAGGTAATTGTGTAGCAGTAGCTATGCAGTCTAAATTGGTTGAATAGTTGTTAAACCAGTAATCCAAAAACACAGGTGCTTTTCTGCTACTTTGCAGCTGCAAATTGGATGCAGGAGGTTGCTTGAAGAAAAGGAAAAATAATAATAATAAAAAGCATCTTTCAGATTTTATCTTCTACTGCTCTCTGAATTGTAAGCAGTTTGCATTGTGGGTCCAAGTTGCTCTTTAAGGATAGCTCCTCAGACAATTCTGAGATTGTGGAGAATTTCAAATCAGCTTAGTAATATCCTGACCAGTAGAGAGCAGGCAATGCAGTCTATTTGGTTAAGGGAAGTATTCTCAATACTCGAATCCCCTGGCAGAAATTAACGCACGAGGACTGGGATGTTGCTCATGGGTGCCGATAGCGAAGGAACAAAGGCGAGCATGAAATGTCTGAGCATCCTGTAATTCTCACCAATTTATTTTATAATTGTATTCCTTCTGTGCATATCAGCAACATATACCTAAAGTATAGTGTTTGACTAAAAGATTAGCTCAGGAGTGACGACTCTACAGTCTGCCACTCGATGAATTTAAAGTACTTTGAAATTTTGTGTTGGTTAGGAAGACAGTAAATGTAAACTCCTCTGCATTCCATAATAAACAGTATCTCCAAAGACAGCTTTAGCTTTATACCTGTTGTTCTTTTCTTATGCCAACAATGTTCTGTGTTCACCAAAAAAGTGGTTGCAGTAGATTGTTATGCCTACCCATGTTAAATGTCTGTAGCAGAATTCGAGCTCTAATTTTGAATTATGGTAGATATACATTTGCTGTAGCTATGTAGGATTGGCTGTCACTAGGTGATAATGTAAGTGCTAATTTAGAGGAAAGAACTGATAATTTTAAGACACTTGCTAAGTATCATACTTCTGTTTGTATAGCCAAAAGATGGTGAGTGTTCAGAAGTTTTGTTCCTGGAAGATGGATGTTAATTTTTCTTTCAAGGTTAAGCATATCAATTAAAGTGTTACTACTGGTTGCATAATAACATGCAGTGAATGTAAGGGAGGTTGCAGGATGTCACATGATTCATATTGGGGAGCTACTGCTCAGTCTGTGTAAAGTAACGTGTGTGGGGTGTGTGTGTGTGTGTTTTCCTCTTTTTTTCTAGAATAATGTCTTGTACTTTTTAAAAACCTATTCCTCAAATAGGTTAGGTTAAATTATAAATAGCTGTATTTTACTTCTGTTATGAGACAGGATCTAAACTGAACCTTCAAGAAATAAATGTCTTGGGTAAAACTGTAGCTGGATAATCTGTAGCCTTCATGTATGTGTGTGTAGAGGGTTTTTAAATAGAAGTTGTGGTAGTTGAAATTAAAAAAATGTAGCTGAGCTGAGGTATGATTTGGTTGATCATACTTGAATAAGTAGAGATCTAGAAAACGGTTCAATTTTACATTAGTTCATAAAGTGTTCTAGAGCAAATCAATTTGTAGGAGTGAATCTGTTATGCTCTTCAGTGTTGAGGCTTAAGTACTTCCTTACAAAACCAATACCAAGTGATTTCAATATGGTTAATTTGAATTGCTGAATTCTGACATTTAATTTGCACACATTAAATTTGGTATTTTCCATTTTTTCTATTCTAGGAAAAGTTCGATGGCAAGATTTTGATCAAGACGCTTATGTTAGCGCTACCATGGTGCGATCTGGTCAGGATCCTTATGCCCGAAATAAATTCAATCAAGTAGAAAGCGACAAATTGCAAATGGACCGAAACATTCCTGACACTAGGCATGATCAGTAAGTGCCAAGCTGAGCCCTCTTCGACCTCCATTAAACTTTTTGAACTTCGGATTCTGAGTAGCATTTTTTTCTTTTCTAAAGCAAGAACTCTTCAACTATCCACATGACAGGAGCAGTGAACTGCAGTGTGATTCTCAAACAGTGGGGTAAAAAACCACTAAATTATGTTGAGATGCTTCTGTTTCTATGACTTCCGTTGTCTTGTATTCTATATCCACACTGGTGCTGAGTTAGGCAGTATCTATTCCTGTTTATCTGCTGGTTTTTCTTGGTTTCTACAGTTGTTACTGAGGTTTTGTTATAGCTACCCTCTGATTGACACCTCGGGCAGTACAACTCTGGTTAGTATCCCTACAGTAAAGCTGTCAAGAGGCAATGAGTACAACCTGAAATACAGGGAAATCCACTTATGCAAAATAAAAAGGTTTTTTTGTGTGTGTAGAGAGAATGCAAAAATTCATGGGCTACCTCCTGTAGCTGCTGTGTTTAAGCACAGCGTTTGGAGCAGCTGATCTCCAAGGTCTCTTCCCACCTCTGCTATTCTGCCATTCTGCTTTTCCAAGTGTGTGAAGTCTCAGCTCCCAGATCTGAAGGAGTCCATTTATGCAGACCTGAAAAAACATGAGATGGATTTAAGCTTCAAACATTGAAAGCTTCTAATTGAACAAATTCAGAAAACACTGTGCTTCATAGCAAGAAAAAAATATTTTTTTAGAGACTTGTTTGTTTGTTTGTTTGTTTTTTTAAAAAAAAAGTTTAAATGACTTACACTAGTCTTTTTTTAAGCAGAATTTGACTAGCATTAAAACATTCGTTGCTCATTCTGACATCAGCAATTACTTAAAGGAAATTAGTTTGAACTTAACTGTAGTTTTTAAAGACATTGGTGTCCACAGTCTGAAAGCACAGAACTAAGCTGGAAACACAGTTAATTTGTCTCAAGGTTATTGTGGTCAGGATCAAGGTCCTTTCACAGCTTCAGAGGCAGGAGTTACCTGGAGAAGATGCCCGAGGGAGATAAGGATGGTGCTTTTTGCCCTTCCCTGTAAAGCTCTCTAATTGGGAATGGCATAGCAAAGGAGACTTGTATAAAAATTCAGACACTCAACGTGTCTTTAAAGCCCTTGTATAATAGCATCTTTTTTGGTTCCTTTGAGCAGGTTGTGTTGTAGATGGAGTAAAGGAAGTCTTACATAACTGAGCCTTAATTGGACTGCAAAGGAAGAAGAATCCAGTGTTTTGTTTTTGGCAGTGAAAAACACTGAAAAGCCTGATGCTGCCTACAGAATACTGAACAGATTAAAAAGGCTTTTGAATTGTCTTCATCACGTACACTGTTTTGCACAATGAAAGGGCCCATTTACTGTTTTTAGCTGAGATACTCCTTTACCACAAGAGCAATGCTCAGCCACCAACCTCTTGTAAATTCTAGGGTTAAAGTATCCTGAATTTTTTTAATCTCCAAATCTGAAAACTTTCTGCATATTTATTAACTTCTGGATGAGTCTATCATAGATAAAGCTTTCCTGTGAGATGAAGTTTGAGAGACAGCGCGTGGTTTGTTTTAACCGTTTCAGCTGTGTTGTGATACACTGACCTGATTGGCATTTTTCACTGAATGGACTTGAGAAAAGAACTCTACAATGAGCAGAGGGGAGTCCTGGAGGAAGGCTACACCTGTGCCGTGCTTATTACTGGGGCTTTGCCATAAAGTAAATTTAAGTGCATCTGTAAATGCTTTCTTAAAAGTTATTGAGGAGGTCATCTTTGCAAGTAGCCTGTGGCACATCCTCTGCCGTGTCACACTTAATTTGGCACTTTGTTCCGGACAAGGACAGTCAAAAGCTGAAAGTTGCATGCGATACTTGAGAGCTACTTAACAGAGCGATAGAGGTTGTTTTCAATTAAATCACTATTTTTTTTTTTGCTTAAGCAGCTCTTGTGAATTGTATGGCGATAAGAAGGCTATTTGCTTTTTAACTGCTAAAATTAAGTAATTATCTTAAAAGGTATTATCCAAACAGTTTAGAAGTAGTTTATCAAGACTGTTTGTTAGTTATACTTACATATTGAAAAATCTATGCACTTCTTTTTAAACTAAATCATTGATATTTTTTGCAGCTGACAAAATTGTATCAGCATGAGGTTAAGACCAAAAGGTTGCAGGTACCTGTTTTACAAGTGCGCCTCGAGATTTTTCTCAACAGGAAAAGAAAGAGAAAAAAACATTTCTCAACATTTTTCTCTTGAATAAACCAAAGGTGTTTAAATAACTGCTTAATTTTATGAACCAGTTCAGTGATTTAAAAAAAAGGGGGAGGTAGGGTAACAACATTTTTTTTCATATTTTAACTAATTTTGATAAACATAGAATCATTATGGTTGGAAAAGACCTTTAAGATGAGTCCAACTGTAAACCCTTTGACAACTTGCCTACTAAACCATGTCCCCAAGTGCCTCATCTACATGTTTCTTGAACACTGCCAGGGATGGTGACTCTACTGCTTCCCTGGGCAGCCTATTTCAATGCTTGACTACTCTTGCCATGTAGAAATTCTTCCTAATGTCTAACCGGAACTTCCCATGGTGCAACTTGAGGCCATTTCCTCTTGTCCTGTCTGTAGTTATTCTGGAGAAAAGATTGACCCCCGCCTCACTACAGCCTCCTTTCAGGTAGTTGTAGAGAGCACTGAGGTCTCCCCAGAGCCTCCTCTTCTCCAGACTGAACAACCCCAGCTCCCTCAGCTGCTCCTCACAAGGTCTGTGCTCAGCCCTTCACCAGCTTCGCTGCCCTTCTTTGGACACGCTCCAGCACCTCCAGGTCTGTCTTGTAGTGAGGGCTGGACACAGTATTTCGAGGTGGGGCCTCACCAGTGGTGGGTACAGGGGTACGGTCACTTCCCTGCTCCTGCTGGCTACACTGACACAAGCCGGGAGGCCCTTGGCCTTCTTGGCCCGTGGGCACGCTGCTGGCTCAGGTTCAGTTGACCAGCACCCTCAGATCCATTTCTGTCATGTAGCTCTCCAACCCCTCTGCCCCAAGCCTGTAGCGCTGCATGGAGTTGCACTGACCTAAGTGCAGGACCAGCACTTGGCCCTGTTGAACCAGTTGGTATCAGCCCATCCATCTAGCCTGTCCAGATCCATCTTCAGAGCCTTCCTACCCTCAAGCAGATCAACTCTTCTTCCCAGCTTGGTGTCACCTGCAAATTTGCTGAGAGTGCCTTCAATCCCCTCATCCAGATAATTCATAAAGATATTGGAGAGGAGTGGCCCCAACACTGACCCCAGGGAACACCACTTGTGACCAGTCACCAACTGGATTTATCTCCATTCACTCCCACTCTCTGGTTCTGGCCATCCAGTCAGTTCTTCACCCAGTGAAGAGTACACCCGCCTAAGCCATGAGCTGCCAGCATCTCTGGGAGAAGGCAGTGGGAGATGGTGTCAAAGGCCTTGGTGAAGTCAAAGTAGACCACGTCCACAGCCTTTCCCTATCCATTAATGTCTAGTTCAGTTCAGGTTCTGCTTTTTGCCAAAATGTATTTTCTGCAAGTAAAACTTAAGATGTAACTTGGGGAAAAAAAAAAGTCTAGCCTTTGTGCCAAAAGTGGTGACACTGTTGCTTTGGTTTGTTTAGTTTTAGTTATAGAATTTCTTATTGTCATAGCAGAATAGGAAGAATACTGCAGTTAAATCAATTTAAAGCAGATATTTTTGAAGAGCTAATTTTTATGTAAGCACATCACCTTTAAAATACACAGTCAAAATATTCTTGAAGTTATACTTTTGCTATTCAGAAGTCTTAAAAATCCTGATTTCTCCATCAGGAATATGCAGTAGCATATCTCCAATTAGATTTTTTTTTTAAAAAAGAAGCTTCATTGCTAGTGTAATTCTACCTTAAGGTGTGCTCTGTCTCTGGTTATCTCTTTGCAGAAGAGAGCACTTCCTTTAACGTACGTGTGTGTGTGTGTGTTTTTTTTTTTTTTTTTTTTTTTTTTCTTCTCCCTCCTCCTAATGCATCACGACTTACTGTCAATGAACTCTGACAAAATTTACTCACTTTCATAACCTTATCTTACTTTAGAATGGACTGGTATAGTGTCTGAATAATTGTTGCAATGCTATAGAATGTGATCTTCCAGGGCCACTTTGGATTATTGAATATGACATTTGACATAAATTTTAATGGACTTTCATTTCAATATTACATATTCACAGTACGCTTCTACAGCTTCTACAATGTGCACAGTTTCATAGTTTCAGATTTTTTATTTAAGGCTGGTACTTAAACTACAATGTTTTTCACAGGTGTCAGGATTTCACAGACAGATGCTCAAGTCTGAGGAGTTCAAACCAAGATGCTTGATCTGTGCAAGTGCTTCATGTGCAAACTAGATGCACAGTAGATTAGGAGCAAAAAAAAAAAAAAGACTTTTCAGTATTAAATGCAGTGGTGTATTATAGTGGTTCAGTTTCTTATAACTATTTAAATGAATTACTCAACGTTTGCAGTAGAAAAGTCTAATCCTTGCTTTCCAGGAATGCATGAAATCTTGTGACTTGTTTCAATATTGGATGCTAGCAGCAAAGTCACTTTGTACACCCACCATTTGAGAAATGAAGCTGAACCTGGCCTTGCTAAACTGAGACAGAGCCATCGCAGGCTTGCCATGGGCTTAGTTTTTCTCAAAGCAAATGAGATCACAGCTGCACAACAATGATTTGTTTCACTGCAAATACTAGTATCCATGTGACGTTGTGAATGTGCGTTGTTGAAAACACCGTGATTCCTTGGGAATGCGGCAAAGGGAAGATGGGCACTGCTGCTCGCTCTTACTGCGCGGAGCAGTAACTCGTGTGGTTGACGATGCACGCCACCGATACCGTTATCGATGTGAAGGGCTTCTGTACAGCCAGGTGACTTGTTTTAAACCAGCCTGAAGTAGGAATGTCAACACTTTTTCATAGCTAGTGTAAGTACTGTGTGCCCTGCTGTTGGTATTACTTGCAGAATTTGCTGTAGGTGTGCACTGAGCTAGCTGGCTTTGTCCACTCTGAAGACTTGCAGGCCTGAGGAGCTCCTGAGAATAATTAAAGGGGATCTGAAGACATGACAGCAATCTTGTGTGTTTGCTACTACATGCATGATCTTTTCCAACCTGTGATGCTTTTAGCATGAGCTTGATGTGCCAGATTTTCTAGTTGTTAGTTCCTGGTACAATGGTAAATAGTGTCCTTCTAGATTTTTGTTCAATGTGCTTAAACAGCTTAATGTTATGTAGTCTTGCTGGAGTTATGTATTCTGGAAACTGGTTCTTTTTACTTATTAAACTCAGACCATGACAGATGGTGAGAAAGGAGTTGACTTCCATTATCATAGTTTGGATGGGCTTGCTTCTGTGTTTTGTTGACTCGGGATTACCACAGCTAGTTTTGTTTTTTCCAATTCTGAATTTTACAATTTTAAGCAGTTTTCTGTTTGTGTGAGAAGTTCTTTCTATGAGCAAGGTCAGAAGGCCCTAATAGCTTTAAAAATGGAAAACATGCCATTTTAAAAGGACTTGGGGCAGCCTGTGAACCCATATTGCTTATTAAAATATGCTCACTTAGTAAATGGAACACTGTTGTGTTTTGTGGTGGTGGTGTGTTTTTGTGCTTTTTTTTTTTTTTTTCCAGTTAAGCTGATCTCATACAGAATTGCATGAAACAGGGCAGTATACACTGCAGCGATTACAGTCCTGGGGCTTAGATGAACCTTCCCTTGTCTGGCACTGACTTATTTTCTAGTGTGCACCAAGGCAACCACCAAAACTGACAGAGGGGGTGATTTTGGTTTCATGTGAGACCTAGAGAACTAGATTTCTTAGGCAGATGCAGAGTATGTACTAGTATAATAGGTAACGGCTTCATGATAGAAGTTGCTTGCCAAGACTGGGTGTAAATATGCTTAACAAAATGTTTTTCTTTTAGGTGTCAACGGAAACAGTGGCGGGTAGACTTGCCAGCCACTAGTGTGGTGATCACCTTTCACAATGAGGCAAGATCTGCTTTACTTCGAACTGTTGTCAGGTATATCTAAGTGAGACTTTGGTTGCCCTAAAGGCCGTTCCTTTGTGTCAGATAGTAGCTTATGACAAGGGGCAGGAGTAGGAAACCGTAAAGCTTTTCTGCGCCACTTACAGAGGGGAAAACTTAGTCTTAATTTCACTGGTGTCTCCAGTTCTTATATTTCCAAGTTACAACATTTTTTAAAAAAGATTGAACAAACTAAAACCCAAAGTTGCCTTCTTGGCTGCAAATCTGTGAAAAAGCATGGAACAAGTTACTATAAGATGTTGGAAGTATGAAGGGTTTCAAGGTGAGTATTGAAAAACTCACAGAAAATGGTCGAGTTCCATTTTACAAATTTTCTACTAATTTCTGGAGGTTGGAAGGGAATACTGTGGAGGAGTGGGGGGCAATTTTATGTGTATCTGTTTTCACATGCTGCTTAAGAATAAAGTACTAGCTGTTACAGAAGATCAAATTGTGGCTTAACGAAGCATAGCTGTTCCTATGATGATGTTAAGGAAAATGAACACTACTTAGTGAATGCCTTTTGTGTTTGTTGGTTTCAGTGTCCTGAAGAAAAGCCCATCACATCTTATTAAGGAAATCATACTGGTGGATGACTACAGTAATGATCGTAAGTACTGTTATAAAGTATGTTTGTAGGTGTGTATTTTTAGTTATGGTATTCAGTGTTGGATATCAAACTGTGTTTCAAAGTTTGATTATTTTTATTTATTTATTTTTATTTTAGCTGAGGATGGTGCTCTCTTGGGAAAAATTGAGAAAGTGCGGGTTCTTCGAAACGATCGACGAGAAGGTAAGTTTAATTTGACTAGGGAAGGAAGGTAGAAATTCTGCTGTGCTGCATTATCTGTTGAACGTGCTTAGTTCTTTTAAATGAGCATTGTGTTACTCAGAGGGAATTTTCCCTTTAGAAATTAGATTGCTAGGTAGAATGCAAGAAAAATACTACATATCTGTAAATAAAACAATTATGTTGATTTGATTTAGGCTTATTGTTTGTTTAGTTGTACATTGCTGACTGTCGCAGTTAAACCAGCTTGAGGAAAATCCTTCTGACATTTGATCCCTCTGTTCTCTTGCTGTACTTTGCTGAATTCTCAGTTATGCTAATCCAATTCTGTGCAGGTTCTCACCATTAATGAATGTCATATGATCCCACTAAAAAATAAGTTTTTAATATGCTGCTCTTAGGAGGGATCATTTTAATGATGCAGTTGATGGACAGCCCAGAAAACAATTCGTCAGACTTGACATGGTTTGAGCCTCTAGGAGGGCGGGAACCACGTATTCCAGTTCTGCAAAAGCCAGAGTATCCTGTAACAAACTTGTCTTAAGCTTCTCTTTGTGTTTTTATGCTTTGCAAATTGCTGTCTCATATCTCTGAGCCCTTCAGTCAGCAGCTTCCTGACTGCAGAGCTTAATATATTAGATATACACAACTGTTCTTCTACAGCTGTTTGAAATAACTGAGAGCTGACAGTTGAAATAGCTGACTGAATTAGCAGATATGTGCCTATTTATTTTTATAGACACTCTATCTTCTAGGCTGCCAGACTGGTCTTGGGAACAGCTAGCAACACTAGATGGTCAAAAACCTAGAAATAACATGCACAAAACCTTTGCTGTCTCAATTACATAAAGTAATTATGTACTGATGAGTGCTTAGTGCTTGAATATTTTACTTGAAATGTATTTGTGCAGAAAGATTTCTCATAAAAGCAGGTCTTTTCTGATGTGACTTGGTTGCAGGGTTCTGAGTAAGGTTTCTTTGTCTCAGGCTTGATGCGTTCCCGTGTCAGAGGGGCAGATGCAGCACAGGCCAAAGTACTGACCTTCCTGGATAGTCACTGTGAATGCAACGAACACTGGCTGGAACCGCTTTTGGAAAGAGTAGCTGAGGTTAGTAAAGAGTTCTTCTAAATTTCTTGGAGTAGCTGTTAAATTTTATAGCAGTCTAGTAGTGCTACATTAATTTAATGCATCTTCAAGATTTTTTTCTCTGAAATGATGGAGATGTTCTGAATGTTCTGTGATTAAAACACGCTTTTTGTTCATTTAATCCATGAACATAGGAACATAAAATCTGAACATTTACCTTTCCAAGCAGTTAAAATGAATACTTACTGAATTTTTAGTGACCTTCTCAGCAAATGTTGGAAAGCTGTAGACCAAAGCATACTTCTCACTTGCTGAGATTCAGTTAGATAATGGGAGAGGGATTGAACTGTTGAAACCAAAATTCCCGAGGAAATGAATGGGTGGCTCTTGGCTTTTACCAAAATGGTGCTTAGTCCGTGTCCCTGAAATGCAATTAACAGCACTGAGAGTGCAAATTTTCTTCATGGGTTGGTTATTCTTGCTCCAGAGGATTTCTATCCAAGAGGAAAATGAATCATGTGCAACTTCAGAAGGCACTGTGGAACACTCAAGACAGGAGACTTCCTTTAAACTTGAAAGAATTTCTTTTGGAATGTTTTTGCTAAGCTACTCTATCTTGTTAATGTCCAGGTCCTCCCTTATCGTCTATGCACTTTTTTTTTGCATAAAAAGGTCGTATCCTCAATACACCAACAGAAGAGTTACCAGATAGTGACTGATTTTGCTTCTCCTGTTTGGTCTGTGGTATTTTACCATGTCCTAGGAATACAACAAAGAGCCAAATGCACCAACAGTTAAGGTTCCCTTTTGGAAGAGAAATAGCTTCTGTTGACTCAAACCTGGACACTACTAGGGTGCCTAGAACCTCTAAAAGACTTAGAGTATGATTAACATGACAATTCTTTGCATTTTTTTTTACCTATTTAAAATATAGTTTCAGAAGAAATGAGGCAGTTTCTGTATAACTTAACCAGGGAAGCAAACTTGAAATTGTTATATCTATTTAAAAAAAAAAAAAAGTCTCAATGGAAGTGGAGAATGCTTTTTTCTAAACCACTATGTGGCTCTAGGATGTGGGAACTGTTTTCAAACCTATTTCTGTAAATGGTTTGATACATCTACTTGAGAAACTAGAAGAAAATGATAGTTTGGGGGTGCATACAACTCTGCTATTAGTAGGAAAGGTTTTGTCCTTTATCCTTTCTCTGCGCTATTTTTCCTTCCAGAGCATACACATTTAGTTTTCTAAAGACAAATATGGAATCTGAAAAACACTACCTCTTCGTCATAACAGAATATAAAACCTTTTGTTAAATTGCTGACAGGCTGATGGAGATGCAGCATTGCAGATGGAGTACTTCGTGGGGGATCCTGGTTCATATTTTGACTTGTGCAGCCACTTTTTAGCAGCACAGAAGCAATGAAACTCCCCAAAATTGCTCATCACAATTGTCACTAATGCACACTGATCACGTGTAACACTGAATGGTTTTCAGCTGTATAGTGTTTTGTGCCCTTAGAAGCTTTGCATACTGTTAAGAAACTGCTGTGTAATTCCATTTTGCTTTCAAAAGGAAATAAAAACAGTATTTTTGCCCTTTTTGGAAAGGGAAGCTTCCCAAACAGCCAAGTATGGGATTTGATAAAGGAGTTCTAAATATTCTGCTTGCTCAAGTGATTAAGGCCTGGATATTCTTTTTACGTATATGTGATGGTTCTTTGTTACTTTATTTAAATTACTTGATTTTGCTCACAGTGCAAACTGTGTCAAGCATTTTCTTGATGGTTTCAGTGGCACAAAGCTGTATATAAACTCATTTTTGTGCTGAACTCAGGAGTAAATGTTTCAGGTCAGAGCTACTATAAGAAGTGCAGTATTTTCTGATGTTCTTGCTGTATCTGTTCTGTATTTGGTGGAAATTTTTTTCTGAATTCCACAGTTACCCAGTTGGCATAGAATTCTGTGGGAGTTTTGAGGGCTTCCTTGTATGGTTTTCTGTGTAATTAAAAAAAAAAAACACACAATCTGAACAGAATCAATTCTACAATGTAATATTGGATGTGCTGTAATCATACTTTAGAGAGCTGTCCCAGACCTCTCACTTGAGGCATTGAGATTCTCTTCAGCTTGAAAGATGATCCACCCCACAATTTTCTTTCAGATGATTCTGTAGTTGGCGTTTATTGACCATGCTTCCTTAGTATTCCTAGAAGAGTTTCATAGTGCCAAGGATTTCTCTTCAGCAATTTAAGAAAAAGCTTAAAGCAGCAAAAACATCTATTACAAAGTCATATTCAGAATTCAAAATGTACTGATACTCCCGTAAACTGGAGTTAGTATGCCTGTTCCCTCCTGCAGAATGGCTCTGTCTTATTCTCTAGGGTGCCTTTTATGCCCTCCAGAAACTTTCTTAATTTTGCTTTGTTAGGGTGGATTAAACTAAGAATCAACAGATTTTTAACTATTTGTACCCTGCAACATCAACATAATAAACAATTGTGAAAATATTAGAAAATAGGAGTTATTTAAAGCTTTTTCTATACTGTATTTTCCAATTATTTTGATAAATCTTCTACTTTTAACTTATATTATTAATTTCTTGTAGGTTTTAACTTTTCTTATATAATTAATTTCTTGTAGGAGTGGAGCATGCCTGGAACAATTTAACGGCCTATCCATTTTTACAGCATAGCTGTAACTCTTGTATCCCTTTTGGAAGATATTTTTAAGCAAAGGCAGTTTTAAATAGAAGAAAAGACTAGTATTAAAGAACAAGATATGCATTTCTCTTTCTGTATTTGTGTCACTTCGTGACCTTGAATAAGTCGCTCTTAGTAGGCACAGTACTCAAAGGAAAATATTCATACTCTCGAGTATTGTGACGTTTTTAATCTTGGAAGTGCCTAGAGATTTTTGAAGATTGTTGGGAAAAGCAGTGTATGCAGAAACTTGAGAACAGCTCTGATAACTTATGAGAATAATATATAATAGTCTGATACTGTAGAGCCTATATAACCTCCTTACTGAATATTAAAATGAAATAGTATACTGCAAACTTCCAGGCGCCTGACGCTCGCGCTATTCACAGGCTATTTCTTCAACAGAAAACACGTGGGTTTTTTTGTTTTGTTTTCAATGGTGTGTTTCCTTGTAAATTACAGCCTAAAACCATCAGAAAAAGCAGAAGATTACAAAAGCAAGTTTGTTTTTTTCTGCTTGTATTTTGGTTTCCAAAATGCACATTACCTTTCTATTGTCGTAATGTTAGAGGGTTTTTTTTTAAAAAAAAAAATAGTTACTTTGGGTATTTTGGGGCAATTTAATAGGAGCAGTTGCTTTTTAGTCTTTTCAATGAATGGTTTTGAAACACCCAATGGAGACTGCATGCTCTTCCTAGCACACTGCCTGCATTAACTACTTAATAGAGCTCTGCAAAGCATCAGCTTAAAAATATATGAATTTCTTACCCGCTTTGCCGAGCAAGTCTATGGTTTGAAGTCCTGGAAGAGACAGCATGTTTCTAGGCCAAAAAATATGTAGGTTGCATATGGAACTGAATGGTCACAACCTGGGTGTTTGTGTATCAGAAATAACTTGTAAGTGCTCCAAATTTCTTAACAGTGAGGATGACAGAGCCCTGGAACCGGCTGCCCAGAGAGGTTGTGGAGTCTCCTTCTCTGGAGATCTTCAAAACCCGCTTGGACGCAGTGCTGTGCCACATGCTCTAGGTGACCCTGCGTGTGCAGGGGGTTGGACTAGATGACCTCTAGAGGTCCCTTCCAACCCTTAGCATTCTATGATTCTAAATAATCTGCTAAGATCTGTAGTGAGCAGTGCTAAGATGATGTACATTGATACAGGTATTGATCCTGGGACAGCTAACTGGAACTAGCAGGGGCCTGGGGAAGTCTCAAGCACGAGGGACAGACCCTGCTGCCTGTGTGCTGGGCACTCTGTGCAGCAGAGAGGAGCTGAGGTCTGTCTGAAACGCTGCATCGTGTCACAGCTGGCACCTTGGGCAGCTTTTAGCACCATCTTCGACTGTGCCAAGCTGAACTATCAGAGCAAGTGCAGATAATTAGCAGGAATGGTTCTTGGGATGTCCATAAGGAAAGAAATTCATTGAGGAACCTGCCTGGATGCCACCCTGTGCCACGTGCTGTGGGTGTTCCTGCTGGAGCAGGGGCGTTGGACTAGATGATCCCTAGAGGTCCCTTCCAACCTCGGCCATCCTGTGAGAGAAGTAGCAAAAATTGTTGCTTTACTTTCTATGTCACTTGTTCATGAGTATGTTACCAATTACTCGACAGATTGGGTATTTACTGTATTGTAAGTAAAGAAGATCCTTGATTCTGTCCCTGTATTTGGAATTGTGCATCTGAAGCTGTTCTTAAGGAGGAAAGCAGGACACTTAAATACTGTGCTTTGCAGTTAAGTAAGTCCTAACTGCTTTTCAAGTAAAGTGCTGTCAGTAAAGCCATGGGCCTGTCACCATACACATCTAGGCAGGGAGCTATGGCTAGCAGAAGTGTGAGCTAAAAATGTGATGGGGAACAGGATATGTTGATTTCCTTGTCTGTGTTTTATTTTGCCTGTCCCTATGTTTGGCTAGTTTGCTTTAGACCAAGCATTACCTGTTAGAGGATCTGATTAGATGTTGCATGCCACATTATATGGCGTAGAAGTATATACTTGGAGCATAGGGTATAGCCGAAATGCTAATTAAAAGGAATGTAGAAATCAATAAGGAATGGATTGAGTTTTTAGGTGAAGACTCAACGAGGAATCTGCTTTTGTCTAATGCAGAAGCTTGAGCCTTTGCTCTCTTACGCAAAATGACCTAGCACATGTGAAATACCCAGTTCGGGCATACTAAAGGCAACATTAATTTAGCAGTTAAGATTGATTGAATGACAGCAGCCATTTTTAACACCCTAACTGAACCAACCTAAAGAATTTTAAGTAAGAGAGTTGCTTTTAGGTCTCCTGTTAGGAGCTTAAACTATTCTCATGGTACCAATCCATTCTGTATAGTACTGATTAGCAAGGGAGGCAGATTGCTGAACCATTGTCTAGACTATATTTAGGTTGGCAATTTTTCAACCATGAGAACTGTTTAACCATGAGAACAATTATAAAAATGTCCTGATTATTAACATTAATATTTCCTGGTTTGTATTCAGACATCATGCTATACTATCCTGATGTTATCTCCAGTTGCTAAATTATATGATCTTAGAGGTCAAAGTTCTGTGAAACTTATTCTGAACTCCAGTATAGTGTTGCCAGAGTTCGACTGAACTTCCAGTGTTTGTATCAAACCACGGTGCTTCAATATAAAAATGCAATTCTTATTTTGAAGTACTTGGTGTAGAGAAAATGGACTAGTCTAAGGATATTGAATTTGTAATATGAGGAGTGTCTGTTTTTGTTGTAGTAGTGATGCTTTATGATCCTAATGGATGCATGTAAAATTGTTGGAATTTTTTTCCTTTTTTCCTTAATTTTTTTCTTCTGTGCCACTGGAATCTTGAAAACCAGAGATTTAGAGTATTCATTCACTTTAGGATTTTTTTTGTGGAGCATGATTTTTCCAGTGTGAAATGAATTAGCTTTAACCTAACAGTATGCAGAATATAGGACTTCAGTGTTCCTTAAAAGTTGAAGACTGAAGTACACTGAGTGCTTAGAGATTTGCTGTGAAAGTAAAAACTGCCTACCTGCTACTTTTCTTTGGGCCAGCTTTACAAGGTGGGATGGAGGTGCTGCTTGCTTCATTGCCTTTTCAGGTGCAAGTTTGCTGTTTCCTTCAAGAGCAAGTCACAAGACGGGGGTTACTTACAGAAAAGTAGTCTAGAATAGAAATAGGTTTCCGAGCTATAAGATGTTGCTTCTGCTTTCTGAAGCAATGGTGAGCAATTCTGCCTGAGTGGCCATGTAGGGCCATAAGTGAAAAAGGAAAAAGTTGGGGGAGAACTGTTGATGAAATCCAGTTGAACTGTTCAACATCTCATCCTGCCTGCATCTTTACCTATTGATTTCATTATTTCAATATTACTTTTTAATATTTATTTTAGGACAAGACCAGAGTTGTGTCTCCTATTATTGATGTAATTAATATGGACAACTTCCAGTACGTGGGGGCGTCAGCTGATTTAAAAGGCGGTATGTACCTGTACTGGAATAGAAATAAAAAGAAAGCATCGAGAATCAAAGCTCATAATCACTGCAGTTGTGGAGTGGGCAGTTAACACACTGTTCTTCCCTTTCATATATCTAGTTGATACTCTACTGGCCACTTCTTTCTAGCTTTGGATTTGAAATCGGCCTCCTTGTCCTCTACTTTAAACTAGTTTATTAGACTAACTCATAAAAGTTTATGCTGCCCTTTACCAATGTGCAAGACTGGAATCAGTGTTGGTAGGATTGTTTACATGTGTCTGAAGCAGCTTGTGCTTGAAATTGTTTGCTTTTTAGATAAAATGATCTTAATTACTGTCTAGTCTAGAAGCCCATTAGCAATGCAGTGTCTATGAGATTTTTCAAGATGCCAGCTTGCTTTGGAAAAAAAAAATCAAACTCTTCTAAATAAGCAGAAAACCTTGGAATGTGTTTAAAAATGTTTTTGTCACTCATGATCTCTAATCATGGGCGAAGTAAAATGTGACCTTGACAATCCGTAGTGGTTATGTTATTACTATTACAAAATTTCTTTCTCAAATTCTGTTTAAAAGTACTACCGTTTTATTGTGCCTAATTAGTGTAAACTGTTGACAGTAAACAATGAAAAGCTCTTTGCAATGTCCCCCTCCCCACACTCAAATTTCTCCTTTCCCCCCTCCCCGCCTTTCCATTTCCCAAAGAGGGAGCGGGGGCCCCCAACAGGAGCCTGAACACTAAAACTCCTGTTTGTGGCTATACGTTAACTGCTTTTTGTTTTGTTTTCACTGCTAGTAGGAATCTGGCATTTAAAATAGCTCTCTTACTCTCCCTGCCCCAACCCTCAGTATCTTAAATTTTTCCTGTAACTCTGGAAATGAACTGGCTGTGTAATGGGTAAAAGATGAGGTACAATACCGAAATTATTCAGTACTGCTCCCACAGTCTTTCAGCTCTTTCTGGATGGGCTTTTTTGAGTGAGGAATGAATTTCAAGCCACTTAATCCCGTTCAGTCCTTGACATACCAGTCCTTAATTGACTACCAAATGTTCCTCCGAGTTTACTGGAACGAATGTATAGTCACATAATGCTGCGTGTGCTTCGCATTCTGGCTGGTGATCTGGAGGCTAGAGGTTCTCTAACCTCTTAATGCTCTGAAATCAGTAATTACCTAAACTGAATATTTAGTTCATTAGTATAAACAACACAGTGAAAGTATTTGATATGCCAGTATAGAATTCCTTGTTATTATTTGAGTACCAGCCTTATTAAATCCTGCAGATCTCCATCCAATCTATTCATTCATACTGCAAGCCCTGCAAATCTCTGCACTGCTTTGTGGTTTCTGCTGTTTGCAGTATGAGGAACAATTCTTTCACTGAAACCTTAGCTGGGTTCTTGTGGTGTTCATGCTCTGTGCTCCTTCCCAACCGGTAGGAGAAGATACAGAGATTGTTTCACTCGTTCCTGCTTTTTATGCCTCCTCTACTGAACTTTGGTTCTGAAATTTTTCACTTCTTAGTGCGCTTCCTCCCTCCCCCCCATACACAATAGAAATAGATTCTTTAAAATCTATGAAGCCTTTGTACTTTTGGACTGAGGAGTGAGAAGCTGTTGCTTTCAATGTTAACAATAGAAATTTTGTACCTAGCAATGTTTAAAGCTATTTGAAGGTCTACTGAAAAGTGAATTATATTCCCTTCCAGTTCCTGGAGGCCAGATTACCCTGTTTCTAGAAGCACTACTGCGTTTGGCATCCTGGGACATTTTCACTGAGGCCAAATCTAAACATGGAAATCAAACTGTGATTCCAGCCTCAGATCAGTATCTGTGTGGCTGAAGCGTGGCTGAGACAGCTGGGACAGCATTTGTGCCTGCTCAGTTTTGAATGGGCTTAATCACCCAAGACGAGCAGTCTAGCAAATTCGACAAACTCCTTTAAGAGGACAGGGCTGAGAAAGTTCCCAAGTCTGGTCACCGCTGCGTCTCTGTGCGTGTGTTACAGCATTGTGGGAGGGCTACAAAAGTGTTTCTGCTGTGAGAAATGCTTCATTGGAGTGAACTGTGGTTAACTGAGATCTCATAATGCAGTAGGCTACGCCACATCATGGAGCTTATGCATCGTGGAATTTCATATTGGGTATGCACTTGTGTTTAAAAATACTCCTTTTAGAGAGTTACTGATGCTGTCTCACTGAGTGCAGACTTCCCCCCTGCCCCTCCGAGTCAGTGAAAATGGAGAAGGAGGACAGCTTTTATGGATAGACAACTTGTTCCCTCGTTCTGAGTCTTGCAGTGCTGTGCTGTGTTCCAAAAGAGACCCCTTGTGTTCACTAGAGTAAATGTAACTTTCTCTCTCTGCCACTTGTGCTCTAGAGGAGCCTGTTTTTCCAGCCGTTCAGATGCAAGCAGTCTTGCTAGACATGTCGAAGGAACTGAGACTTTCTAATAGGGTGGAAATACTGAAGTTCTTCTGACTTTTCATGCTGGAGGTTTTACCCTACTATGAGTTGCAGCCATTTGTCATGCAGCTACCTGGAGTTTTTGAGTATTCACAAAAAGTTATACTGCAGTAATGAAAGGCTATTTAAATACTCAGATTTGTAGGAGAAACAGTTGGCATGTGTGCTATAAGAACTGTTCAGGATAACTTCTCTAT
Source organism: Tinamus guttatus (assembly GCF_059628265.1). NCBI lineage: Eukaryota > Metazoa > Chordata > Aves > Tinamiformes > Tinamidae > Tinamus > Tinamus guttatus. The sequence goes on along the minus strand of NW_028289135.1, from coordinate 2,236,354 downwards.
TGTGTCATGTGAATATCTTCTGGGTTAAAATGGAAATTGTTCAGTTTTTGACCCTCCAAACCAATTCCTATGCGGACAGTCTGTTTGTAGGGCTGTAACTGTTTAACTTTTTCCCCACTTCCCCAGAAAGTAATGGCTTTATCTCTTTAATGCTGGAGCAAGGAAGCTATTGACATCTGGGTAGCAGAAATCTGGAAATTGTTCATTACATGAGGTCATAGGATCTAAATGCTTCTGGCAGCAAGCAACTTGAGTAAGGCAGACTTACTAGCGATACGCCTGTATAAAGATGCACCACTTAAGGGCGTAAGCCAGGTCAAAAACCCCTAGGAAAGGGTTTCCTTCCTAGAAAGTCCACCTCATACCTGCTAGGTTGCTTGTGTTGTTGCCAGAGCAAGCCAGTTCTGAGTGTGTTGGGCAGTGGGCTGCTGTAGATGGCAAGCTGGTCGTGGCTGTTCGGATGTCCTGCTGGGCTAGACTCACAAAAGGACCAGGCTGGGCAGGCACACGTGTACATACGTAAGGGGAGAAAGCCTCTTGCAGTAGGAGAGATGGATGACCTACAACTTTTCCATATTAACATTTATTTTGAGCAACATTATCTGTTGCTATCTTTGATAGAGAATTCCTACTTACAGAGAAGTATGAAGAGCCCTGGAGAGAGCTTCTGCAAACTAAACTGTATGAGCACTTGGCAATATTTGAAATGTAATTGTACAACAAGGGTCCTTAAGAGCAATTGTATGGGTGAAAGATCTTCACGTGATATTTGACTTAAGTATATGGGACACTGGATTTGTATAAGGCTTTGAGCCCCAACTGTGTTGCTGACTGAATTTCTTAAATCATGCAATAAATGGCAATAATAGAAATCAAAGTTACTTTCCATTTGAGATTTCTTTTGTGTTGTCCTATCCAGTGGATTTTCCCTTCATCTGGAATCTTGTTCATTTGTTTTCTCCCTGGAAATTTGTGTAAGCTTAAATATTTGATTTATTTCTAGTTTAAGTTACAGTTTCCAGAGATTTCAATCAATGTTACTTCTTACAAATTGAACAACTTTTTTTTTTTTTTTTTTTTTTTTAAACACTCTGTCTTTGACTTTTTTCTTGAAGGCTTTGATTGGAACCTGGTGTTCAAATGGGATTACATGACCCCAGAGCAAAGAAGAGCACGGCAAGGAAACCCTGTTGCTCCCATAAAGTATGTCTGCACAAGTACTTCTCTCCTTGAAAGACAATGCTCTATCCTTCTGAGTAAAGGAAACTTATTGATTCCTCATCTTAGGACTCTAGCTGTCAGACAACATTGCTGCACTTGGAAGTGCTGCTTCATTTGCTTTAGGAAGACTTAAATGTATGATAAATGGCTGGAGTGCAGTGTTACTCCGAAAGTTATGAGGAGATATGCTGTGGCTCAGTTTACCACTATTTCTGTTCTGTTCTTCTACTTGGGCATGTTGCCCATGTTGCCATCTCATAAACAGACTAAAATTGATATCACCAGTTTGGATGGCCTGAGTGGAAACAAAATTAGTACAGTTAGAGTGTCCATTTTCTTGTATTAGAGTTTATAATAAAGTATAATAAAACTTTCAAGAAAAAATGTTTTTTTAAAAATGAAATCACTATTCTCTATTTGATACACTTACATCAATATAAATGATGCACATCAAATTATAGCAACTATATATTTATTATTAAACTATTTAGAAACTGATATGAGTCTAGGACAGCATAATTTTTGACTAAATTTTCTCCAGGTGTGAAAAGGGATCAAGGGATCTTTACTATATCCTTTCAGAATATTGAGATGTTCCTCAGTTATTATTTGAACAGCATTGTGGGAAACAATTTGAGTATTAAAAAGAAAGGTTGATTTAAAGGACACTTGTGAAGAATGAATAATCTACTTAAGTAAATGTTGGTTTGTGTTTGGTAGTGGTGTGTTTTGGGGGCTAAAAATATAGCATCAGTTCTAATGTTATGATCTTGGCACAAATTGCCACCCTTTAAATAAGAAACTTGAGCCAAACATGGGTTTGGAATCTGCTTCAGAAGCTGAATGCTGTCATAGTGTCATATCTTCTATAGAAATGTTGTATTATGGTGTGCAGAGAAAATCTGAGAAGTAATAGGTGCAAAATTAGCTGCCTTCAAAAGGATTGCAAGGCTTCCAAGGGAATACTAACTTTTAGATGCAAATAATAGTATCTGCCAATTCATGTTTCTCTAAATATTCAACTTCTGTCTGTTTAGGACCCCCATGATAGCTGGAGGGTTATTTGTGATGGACAAATCCTATTTTGAAGAACTAGGGAAGTATGACATGATGATGGATGTATGGGGTGGAGAAAACCTAGGTATGTATGTTGCTTATCTCTAGATGATATTTGAAAGGAAATTGTGTCCTTGCCTTTCCTGTCATGGATTCATGGACTTCCTGGTTTAGTTGTAGAAGTGTTTAAATGTGAATTAAAAATTAGTCAATTATTGCCAAAACTCAAAAGACTTCTTCCCAAGGGAGAGTAAGGCAGGACTTGTATGTAAATATGAGGAAACTAAATTATTTGCTCCCTGTGCCTTTTTTTATGAAAGCTGTTAAATAAAATGGAAAAACGAGAGGCTGTAGATAGGAAGTGCCATTCAAAAATGCACTCTCGCTTGGGAGCCACATTCTTTTCTAATGATATTGATTTAAATGCAATAGTGTTTAAATGCTGCCATTTTTTTAAGGAATCTCTTAAGATGTAGCTGAGACTTAATCCTGTAAAGCAAAACACAGGAGTTCCTGGGTTTAATCTTCTTACCCACACTTTAAGAACTCAATTAAAATGTAATTAGCTGAAGAATTATGATTTTTCTTAATTATTGGTTCTGCTATCCTATCTGGCATGTGGACTTACTGTTTGTTTTTATTTTGTACCCTATTGTAGTCTGACAAGGTACTTACAGTTGAGAAAACATTTTTGTTGTACATTTCTGTTGTAATTTTCAGAAGTTTGTGAGAGCGCAGGGCTTGGGAGGGAGAGGAGTTTGGAAACTCCTACTTTTAAGGACATGGGTTCTTCTTTGGCCCTAGTAGTTTTATTTTTATATATATACATATATTTTAATTTTAACTTTTATTTTTTTTATTTTTATTTTGTCTCTGTGCATTACAGTATTGCAAAAGTCTTTCTTCCTCTCAAGCTGGTGTGTGTGTGTGTGCGTGTTTTTTTTTTTAAGGTTAGAATGGACAGAACTCTTAACTACTTTTCCAATCTATTTTTAATTTAATTTTTCAAAGTATGGATATGCCTCAAACATTTTTTTAAATAATATGTTTTAAAAGCCAGTTATAAAGGCTCACAAATGCTTACGATGCACAGTAAAATCCTGAGATACCTTGAACTCGCAACAACCAGAGGGTTTGTAATTTACTGAAATAACATATGAATTGAGCGTATGCTTGGACTACAGTAAGATACCTGCTGCAAACAGCCTATTTCTACACATGCAGACACAGAAGCTGAACACTTATTGCTCATATAAGGAACTTAAATGGTAGAAGAGACCTCTAAGTCTAGTTTCTGACCTTCCTATGCAATACTCAAAAATCCTATATATATTCTGAACAAGTTACTTTGGGGGTTTCTGAATATCTCACCGTTTGGGCTGTACATTTTAAAATTACTTCTATAAATATCGCAATTATTTTCATTTTTTAGAAATCCTAGAAACTCTTTAGACAAGCTATTATTGCAGTATGTTCAGTTCGAAAACCCGTTTTGCTACTAGAGTGCTTAAATATCTGATGTGTGAGCATGTACTTCAGCAGGCCCTCCAGATTCTTCTAGACCTTTGCAGCCGTTCTCAAGCTTTGATAGGACAGGGTGCAAGTAACAGCCACCTACTCAAGGTGAGAAGTGTCTGTGCAATATGTGGCTCCATCTGCTGCACCCTGTCTACCAACCAGAAGGAGATGAAACCTTGGGGTGATTTTTCTGCTCTCACGTGAAAATGCCTAAGTAGTCAGTATAACAGGCAGCTAATGACTTGTTTAATTAGTCTGGGACAGCTATGAAAATAAAGAATAAAAATCAAGTAACCTGTGATTTAATTGGCGTTAAACAAAACATGTACAAGGTACCAGAAACTTGATAAATGGTTTTAAATGTGCTATGTACAATTGTATGAGCTGTTTATTCTGAAGCATATCTTAGACAGGAGGCTTGGTGCTATAGGCACATATTCTGCAAAATGGCAGAATTGGAAAATACTTGTACTTTATAAAACTTAACATTTTTCCTTGAAACACATGCACAACAAGGATTATATTTTAGTTCACACATGAGTATAGACTTAGCTTTAACACTTTCAAGGTGGACTAGCTCTCTTTTGCCTACAGTTTAAATTTAAATTGTCTAAGGTACAGATCTTACCATGATGCTGCATGGTACTCATCAGAAAGAGTTCCCCTCTACCTTCTACGTTCACGAAATATTACTACAAGAACATATCTTTTATTGAGAGGTATAATCTTGTGTATTAAAGCAATGTTTGACTTGCTGCATATGCCTTTTTGAAATCTGTATTCACTGAAATTCTCAGTATTTTTCATCATCATTTGCTATTAGTATGGCAAAAAGAATGGCACACTTTATCTCCAAAGGTATCAAAAACATAAATGGAAGTGATAAGTACTTATTTTTTAGTAAACAGGAAAAAGCAAAGGTTTTGGCATAAACAAGAAACTTTGCAGTGTGGCTTCTTAGGCAGACTAACCTCAAGTTTTAGTCTCCGCACAGGCTTTTATTTTTTTATTTTTAAGTGTGCAAGTTGCCTATACTTTTTTAGGGATTTTTGGAGATGGAATTAAGCAAGTGGGGAAAGCATTAACTTAATGTCTTCAAGAGAAGAAGCGTGAATTAAGAACAAAATGCTCACACACACACAACGCCTTCTGCATCGATTTTCATTTTTTGTCTGCTATCTCACTCACTTGTCTAGTGGAAAAGTACTTCACTTTTAATAAAATGTCTCCATCTTTACTAGGGTATCCTCACTGAAAGCAATATTTCTTACTAGTTTGGTAGTGGCTTGAATATATCAATGTTGCAGAGAAGTGTCGTAAACAATGCTAAATAATGCAGCAAAACTATGACAACTCTGCTTTCATAACTTGAGCAGTATGGGACCAAATTTGAGTTATGTTTGGTAAAGCTTGAAGGTCTTTAAAAGTATAATTTAGTCTGGCAGAAATATAAAAACGTTTTTGCTCAAGCACCTGTTTAATCAGAAATATTAGCCAGACATTTATTTCAAATCAGAATTTTAATTTTTACATTCAAAATAGCATAAAGGGAACAGTGAAGTCGCTGCTTTGAAAGCTGCGTGGAGAGAATGCCAGGCTTAGTTGCTTTGAAGGTTCCTTCGCTGATTGACTCATGTTCATTCCGCCAGAAAGCCAAGACCATAGGGCCAAGATAATACTTGGTCATTAATATTTTTGGAAGATTGTCTGTCTGCTGATCTTGAATGCATGAATATGCCTAATTGTCTCTGATGTTACTGAAATGACCATCAAAGTAGAACAAACAGGAAATGATCCTTGGAAAAGTAAAGGCTATTCAGAAGAAAGGCAGTTGACCCTCACTGTCAAGATCTGAAATGTCCTCGTGTTCTTCAGATGCTCTGTGCAGAGGGAACTCTAACCCTTATTTTTTTGCTACTTTGAACTTTTGAAGTGTTGCTATTTTTTTTTTAAATCATCTCACTCATGGGTAATATGGGTAATACGTAAAGAGGGCTTCTGGGGGAAGAAGGACACTAAGCCTTAAGACTAGACACTGATTTCGAACTATAACAGTCTAGTATGTGGGTGCCTTAGCTGTAGAAAGATGCTGAATGTTTGTCATGAGGCTTGGAACAAAGAGCAGCGCTCAGCTGCTGACAGCACCCTCCTGGGGACAGAGGGCATCAGTGCTGCCAGGAGACCGCTCTTGTCCTGTTTTGGGGTAGGTAAGCAGAGTTTTTTGTCAGCACTAGGTGATTTCTCCTAAGGATCGACTTTCTAAGATGAAGAGTGTTCAGAACCATTTCTTTTGTCTAGTCCTCACTTCTCAGGTTAGCTTGTCGTCTTGGCTTGAAGTAGTATCCATAACTTGTAGTTTGCCGAAGAGATCACATCACTAATCAGATCAAGAAGAAATTCCTTCCATTCAGTCCTATACTTTGGTTGTCTAAACAGTCAGCAGCCTGAATCCGTTGATTGTTGTAATCCAGGCTTGAATTTTTGTCTACCGGGTTATTCCATCTTTAACTGAGCATCTTTAACTGTTATAAGCTAATTCACTGATTTATCTAAGTGTATCTATTCTTGCTTGTCCTTCTGCTAAAACATTAAAAGTATGGATAGCCCTGACTGACTCTGCAAAGTTACAGCATGATTTATGAATTTGGAGGATGATGGTAACCTCAGATAAGAGAAGGTAGGCAGCTCTGCTTCTAAGTTAATATGGTTATTTATTTTCCTGAGTTTACAGAACAGTAAGGCAGAACACTCAGATATGCCCGTGTTTGTGTTAAACTTTTTCAGCAAATTTTCTGATTTGGCAATAATCAGTATTAGTCTTCTCTGTAAACAAAATGTTGTAATTTTGTAATATTCTAACTGAGGTGTTGGTCTTTCCCTCATGTGTTCATTGCAGAGATCTCATTCCGAGTTTGGCAGTGTGGTGGCAGCCTAGAAATCATCCCTTGCAGCAGAGTGGGTCATGTATTCCGCAAGCAGCATCCTTACACGTTTCCTGGTGGAAGCGGTACTGTGTTTGCAAGGTAACTACGCAAGCTTTCAACTAAATAGTGGCTTTGGGATTTCTTCAAGTGATCAGCAGGTGGCACTGACTTCCCTTTGAGGACCTTTCAGGAGAATACTTGCAACATTATCTGCTATGGTAAAATACTAATTAAAAGGAAAAATAATGACTGTTGCAACTATGCAGCCTGAGACAGACCCTCAGAGTTGAAAATTGGAAGTTCCTTGTTTAGATGTATTGGGAGTCTGAAAAAGGAGGAAAATATTCAGCTTGACATACCGGTTCATTTTTTTTCCTTTTTTGTCTTTTTTTTTTTTTTTTTTTTTAAAGCATTAGTTTCAGAACCATGCCATAAGTCTTCATTCTGTAGAAACAGGTTCATGATTCACTGAGTTGCAGAATGCACTGAATTATGTAGTTGTGTTTACTTTTTGTGTGTGACTAGTATATTAACGATTATGTAGACTGATTCTGGTACTAATACCAACCCACTGAAAGCTTCATTCTATATTGTATTTTCTTTTCTTGTGATATGATTGCAAATGCTTTTTCTATAGACTTAAATTTCAGGCCTGAGGGTTTAGTTTAATATTCACATGCATTCTGCTGTTGATTCAAAGTGTGACCTTAACTGAAATACTGAGCACTCTCCTCGGTTTTGTCTGTAGCATGAATAACAATTTCGTGTTCATGGTGTTAGGCCTTGTGGATTAAGGGTTTGCATAAGTCTGTGACGGACATTTTGGCCAAGACTTTTTTCCTAGCTGAACATCACTGTAGTTTTTGGTTTACAAAATTAGCTGTTATGCAGGGAATTGAAGAAGTACCGTAAGTCTTAGCTAAAAGCTGAGTGTTACAACTGCAAATCAAATCATTTATTTATCCTTTCAGGAAATAAAGCCCAAACTCTTTTTGACACCGAGCAACACAAGAGAGCCCAGGTGTAACTTAAATTTGGAGGAACGTTCAGAGCAGATATTTGGAGTAGTGATTTGCACTAGATTAAAGAAACTCTTTAGAGGTGAACACTTGTTCTGCCAGCAACTTGGTACTAATGAACTGCTAAAATAAAGTCGTCATGTTGTTCCTTCCAGTAGTTTTTACAGAGAATTTTCCTTAGTTATCTGATTTCCCCATCTTTTGAGTTCTGCAGTGAAAATGAATATTATTTAAAAAAAAAAATTACAGCTCTATTCCAATATTTATAGGGTGCCAGGAAAGAATAAAAACTTACCAATTAAGCTATATTGTGTAGGCTTATGAGGCAACTGTTTCAGTTTCACAGTAGGTTTTTAAATGATAGTGTCACAACAAGGATCATATTAATGAAAAATGGTGCAATTCTCATACTGCTCTGCAGCTTTTCTGCTTTGGGCTGTTGCCATGATACTGCTCTTCCTGTGAAGTTATAGATACTTAAATACAGCTTAGGACCAAAAACTAAAAAAAATGTTGCTATGTGTGCAAGGATGCAGGATGAATTAGCAATATATCACCCCAGCAGTTGTGGAAGATGGTGCATTCATAATGGCATTAAGCATGCAGATTTTGTTGCAGCGTGGTCAAATCCCCATTGGGATTTGATCCTCGAAACATCCTGACAATTACTGTGATGTGTAGTTTTTTTATATAAAATAATTTTATGAAAACAGCCTTGTGTTTTGCAGTCATTTGCATTTGAAATTACTTTACAAAGAGGTCTTGTGTAAAGATAACTGAAGCCTGCTGTCTAGCGTCTTAGGTACTTGCACCCCCTTCCTGCTCTGCATTTCTCTGCAGCTGGGTTATTGCCTCTGTCCTTGCTGTCTACCCATCTCAAATACTGAAATGCTATTTAAATATTTGTTTGATTGGGATTAGTTTTGAGTTGACCTAGAAAAAAAGTAGCATGTCACTTGCAACAACCTGTCAACCTTGGTTTTTTGTTTGCAAGGCTGTGTCCTCAGCCAGCTGGTTTGGGTGTCAAACCAATATAACAGTATGTCTGAGCTACCAACTTCTTCAGTAGGAGAGGACAGGAAACCTAACACGATGCAGCACCTTTGTAATGGAGACACTGCCGGTTACCTGTGGGACTGTGGTGCCCGGGCACCGCAGGCCTCGGTGCTGGGCTTGCAGTCAGGGCCTGCTGGCTTATGCCATCCTCAATCGATTGACTACGTAACGTGCTCTCGTGCGCCCTGGGCAAGTCTCCTGGTTTTCAGCGGGCTAGTCTTTTGGCACCTGGAACCACGGATGGCTCGGGCCGCCAGGCTGGGAGCCGTACAGCAGGAGAGGCGAGCAGGAGAGGCCTCGTGGCTGTGGTGTGGGCAGGCGCAGCGTGTGTCCGCCAGGGTTTGGCAGGTCGTGTCAGCTTTGTGCGCACGCTTTCCTGCTGGAGGAGCAGCTGCTTTGCTGCATGGCCTCGCTTCACCTGAGCTAATAAACCCTGCTGACCGCAGCGTGCCCGGCACAGAGCGACTGCGGCCGTGCGGCGCCGGCTCTCGTTAGCCGCAGCCTCGCGCCGTGCCCGTCGCCGCCCTGCCCGCGCTGCACCTCGCTGGGTCAGGTGGCCTCAGCGCTTTGGCTTTTTCCATATTCACGCTGCACCGCAGCTGTTAACCCTGAGTATCCCCATCCTTGAATATGGTGCAGAGCTGTGCCTGGCAAGTGCCTTTGGTGCTGATATCCCCGGCCAACCGCAACTGCAGTTGCCTCTGCTGCTCCCCAGCTGAGCGCTACGCGAGTCCCGGGTTCCCGAAGGCCTGCAGGCTGCCAGGGAAGGTGAGCAGAACCTGCTCTCTGGTCTGGGCTGAACAGGATTTTGCTTATAAAATTGTGAAGGTTTTCTGTCTGACAGCTTTCTCTTGCCCAAAAAAATGATTGAGGATGGATTGAGGAATGAGGATTGTGGATTTTTTTTCTTCCCCTCCCCACCCCGTTTTGTCCAAGAAGCTTCCAAGAAGCAGCTACATACTATTCCAGTCTTCTGAATTAGAAAGCACCATAATAAGGAAGTTATTGACTGATTGAATTTACTGTGGTTGTGTTACATTAGCTTATTGTCAAATATAGAATAAGCTTCAGAGCGTAAGCAACTCAAAATAAGACTTAATTTTCATAGAATGACAGAGTGGTTGAGGTTGGAAGGGACCTCTAGAGGTCATCTAGTCCAACCCCCCTGCTCCAGCAGGGTCACCTAGAGCACGTGGCACAGGGTGGCATCCAGGCGGGTTTGGAAGATCTCCAGAGAAGGAGACTCCACAGCCTCTCTGGGCCCTGTTCCAGGGCTCTGTCACCCTCACAGGAAAGAAGTTCTTCCTCAGCATGCAAAAAGGCCTTTTCCTCTTGCAGTGCAAGAGGAGTTTTAAAGGCACTCATTACAAATATAGTAACTTTAGAGATACTTTTTTCTCAGCGATAAAGAATTTTAGGTTTTGTTTTTACTAACCTTTAGAGCAGTATTTAAATCTCTGTCTTTTAGAGGTTCTAAACCATTTTCTAAGATACTGTTTTCCTCTTTTAGTTAAGCTACAGCATACTTGCTTGATTCATAGGCTTAAATGCCATTACAATTTGTGTCTGTTTGGAACGTCAAGGGTTCTGCTGGTAGAAATAGAGACTGAAAATGCCAAAGTTAGTACGTCCTTTTTCAGAAAGGTAAAAGGCATTAATAAATATTGCCAACTGTTGAGATTTTAGAGGTTTCCAATTAGCGTACTTATTATTCCGGTTAATATTCAGTGAATTTGGTTTCTCTTGAGTTACTCATAAAAAGAAAAAGGAAAGACCTAAGAATATCAGAAAGCATTCTGTGAGGCAGCGTATATTAAATGTGAACATAAGCCTGAAGAGGCTACGAGTGGGAAGAGGGCATGAATATCCATCTAAAAACATTGATTTCAGTCATGTGTCTGCATAAGGAGTGTTAATAGGGAATGTTCTGCCTGGCTTGAGGCAGCTGACTGTATAGTACTAGGAAGGACTAAAATCAAATCAAGAGTAAATGTCATTGCCTGATTGCAGCTAGCGAAAATATAACCTGCTTCATATGATTGTTCCTAGAAATACACGCAGAGCAGCAGAAGTCTGGATGGATGAGTATAAAAATTTCTATTACGCAGCAGTGCCTTCAGCCAGAAATGTACCGTACGGCAAGTAAGTCACAACTGCTTCTTTCTGCTCCTCACTTCACAAGCCGGCGCTTTCTGAGGTGATGGCCCCACTAGCTCTTATGTTTAATCTCTTTAACATACAGTTCTATTAAGGAACTTAAGATTTTTTTTTGTGTACATTAAGCTACATGAAATGCAGTAGCCTGACTTTGAAAACTTGATTTTTTTTTTTTTTTTTCCCTCCAGCATTCAAAGCCGAATGGAACTCAGAAAGAGACTTAGCTGCAAACCCTTCAAGTGGTACCTAGAAAATGTTTATCCTGAGTTACGGTGAGTTTCGGCTGCAGTTGGAATTGGCTGTTTCCCTGCTCCAGAAAGCATCAGTTTCTTTGCTTTTCCTTAGACATTAAGTGTGTGTGCATATGCTTATATATTATATAAATAAAATAATATATAATAATTATATATTATATAATGTATATTATGCTTTTATATTCTAAGCATATTATATGTAAGGATATATATAAAAATATATAAGCATAAAGCATATAAACTTTGATTTGCAAAACCAATTCATTACAGGCTTGCTTGCTTTTTGTTAGTTCTGTTCCAAAAATGTCACTTATCTTCCAGAAATCCATTTTCTTTTCCACCTAATCCAATTGCTTGCTGCAGTTGCATCCTGTATTTTGGAGGGCAGTGTCCGTAGGCCTGTGTTTCACCTCTGAGCCTCATGTTAGTCTCCTGCACAAGCTGTTTGCTTGAAGGTGTGTGTGTTTGCATCTTGTCATCTTCCCTTCAAAGCCTTGACTTTCACATAGGCACCTGCATAGTTCAGTGAGCAGACTAATTCACAGCACAGTACGAATAACTAAAGTCAGCAGATGAAAGCTGTGGTTTTTGCTCACTTTAATGCATAGCTCCACGTTGAACCTTCTGCTTTTTTTTCTATGTTACTGCATCATAGGGCAATCATTAACCTTTATGCATGTGAAAAAAATGAGGAAATAAGAGGTAATTTTGCTACAGCTTCTTTGAAATAAATTAGTATTTGCAGAATTTAACCTAATGCATGGTAAAAACTCACGTACTGTTTTAGAATATATCCTGATGAATGAAAAGGACTTCATAAGAGAAAGTGATTATTGAATCACTTCTTAGGTTATGGAACAAAGGTTTATTAATCTATCAGTAAGCAAGACTAACAAACTTGAGCCTATAGACCCCTCAGTCTGTAGTCCCTCTAGCTTTGGCTCATAAGGACACTTAAGCCCTCCCTTTCCCTGAGTGCACTTTGTGTCAGTCACTCCCTCAGGTACTCAGGTAACTGCTAGTGACACAGGCTTGGAGTGCAAAAGCATCAGCAGGTAGAGCCCTAGGAAAGCTTGTGCAGAACCACAGATCCTGAACAGTCCCACAAGCTAGGGCAATGATGCTGAGGAAGCAAGTAGCTCTTTATTTTCTAAAAGTGGCAGAGAATGTTTATTTTTGTGTAATTTAATGGAAGGAATGTGGCTTGCTAGCTGTCCTAGAAAATGTACTAAAATAAGCATTGCTTAAGTGTGCTGTCTTATTCTGTGTCAGTTCTCATGTGCTCCGTTTGGTTGGGTTGGACTTATTGTTATGGAAGTCTGAAGTTTTAAAAGGAGCTAATATGCCTTTACTTTACCCCCTGCCTCTGAACTGATAATCTTTACCATGTTGAATGTACTCAGTTAAGTGTTTCCAAACTATGAATGTCAGTTTTTGTGCAATGGTCTGAAAATAGATAACAGCAAAGCAGTTGTTTTTCTCTGGCACCATTTCAGGGTGAAAGGGTCTTGAACAAATATCAAGTGTCAGATTTCTGTCTCAAGCTAACTTGACTTAAAAAAAAAAAAAAAAAGCTAGATGACTGTAATGGATAACTTGAAACCTTGAGTAGCCTTAAATGATAACATTATCTTCAATTTGCATGTTGTGCTGAGTTCATCCTTATTCCCTGCTAAAAATCTTCATATTCTGCACCAAGCTTACAAGTCTGCTCATATTTGATCAGTTAATGTCAGATAGTTATTTTCCCTCATTAAAAGATGATTAGTTTCCCAAATAGCAGTCATCACTTACCTTCAACCTCTCATCATAAAAATAGTTAGGGTAAAGAAAGGAAGTTAAAAACAAAAAAGAAACTAAACTAAGCAGATATTTCCTATTTCATTTTTAGGGTACCTGATCATCAAGATATAGCTTTCGGGGCTTTGCAGCAAGGTACCAATTGCCTTGACACTTTGGGCCATTTTGCAGATGGTGTTGTTGGAGTTTATGAATGCCATAACGCTGGGGGAAACCAGGTCTGTATGCCTTTCCCTTTTTTTCTTCTCCAAACTCTGTGGTATTAAATAAATAAATAAATTTTAAAAAATAAAAAAAATATTATTTTTTTTTTTAAAAAAGGAAGTTGTGGAACTTTAGTCCAAGCAAGTAGTCTGTGCTGGTGACAGAAAGATGAATCCAAACCAACAGACCAGATATAAAAGCAGACTAAACTTCTTGAAATATAACTTCGCATTTTCAGGGTTAGAATTTCAGAAGCCAGAGGTTCATCCAGTGTACAGCGGGTTATTCTCTCCTGTTTCTCATAATATTTAGTTTTATCCTGGAGGTCAGTAATATCCTTCCCAAAAGTTTTATACTTCTTTGCAGAGCTTTCATCCATCAACTGGTGTGGGTTTTCTTTATTCTTTTCCCTCTTCCTCTGAAGAAAGCTTTTGTGTTGGAAGTTGGTCCTATTTTTTGCGTATGGTCAGCAAAACCAGAGGAGCATGTTACTGTGGTGCTCTGTTAATCGCTTCCAATGTGCAGTAACAGTGTGTGAAAAACCATCTCGAATCCCAGGAAAACTCTTCCAGAAAACAGAGGTTCCCTAAATGTTACCACCTATTCACTAACAACAGAGCATTTCAGTAAATCCTTCCTAATTCTGCTCTTAAACTGATCCCAAATGTGTCAAATCTGTAAACAACATCTAAATGGGAACACTAATTATTGAAGAAAAAACTTTAATTAGGTAATTGTTACTTATAGGCATCGTTACCCAAGTGCTTGCATACATTTCACTAGATCTGTGCTGTTTGACACTAAATCTTTTTGGAAGCAAGCTGATCTTAAGTCAAGCAAATGTAAAATTAGTACATCAGATATATCCCCTGTTAAAATAATTGGCTAATTAAAAACCTACTATTGAATGAATAAATTGTATCAAATTTGATTTCTAATTTAAGTTAGAAGGGGAAAACACTACAACCCGAGAGAACAATAAAATAAAGAAGCTATTTCAGGAAATGCCATGGCAACTTTAATGTGTTGTCAGCATACATCTAAAGTATTCCTTAATCTCTTTAATGATGGAGAAAGGAGGCATATATCCAGTGAGGCCTTTTCAATTAGTGAAAGTGACTCGTCTCTTCAAAGCACCAGAGCGTTTTCAGAAGAAAGGGTGGACATGTCAAAATTGCTTTGGAATTTTTGGAGAAAACACTTGGAAACTTCTAGTAAAGTTGTGTGTTTTCTGTAGGTATAGAAAGTCGTCGTCTTTCAAACTTCCTTCCCTGAGTCTGACACTTTTCTGTGAAATCCTGTCTGTGGAAACGACCCTGAAAAATTAATATATTCTTGCAATGAGCAGTTTCCTAGGAGAGAAGATAAAATAATCTCTTACCTGTATGCTTGGAAAAGAGATTTTTCACAAGGAGATGAGCTTAGACGAAGGCTTTTGTGCCTTCAGCCAGGACAGAGTAACAAGCTGCTTTATTTCCATACGCATCAAAATAACCTGTGCTATTCATAAGCCTGGAGAGTAGGTGCTTCTCTCCTAGCCTTTTGTTGCTCTGTTTTTCCATAGAAACAGCGGTGGTTAAAAAGAGTGTTTTGGTGAAAAAGTCCTTTCTATCAATATACTGCTGTAAAAATTCTGCTGTATCATTTCCATCAGTTTATTGTCTTGAAAAAATACAGTAGAGAGATTTTAATTTGAATGGTCTTGTGAAGGAAAGCTTAAATTCTTTTCACATAGGGCGAGGACTTAATTGGACAGAGCCCTTTTTGACTGGGCACAGGAATGTGCAATATTTTTTTTTTTTACTGGAAGTACGAGGCAGGGATGAGATGTGGGATATGGCCTGACTCTTGCAGAAGGTCGTCCTGAGACCCTACTGGGTGTTCCCGTCTGGGAGCCAGGATGATGGAGTGTTAGATCTCCAAAAGACAGCATAAACGTACTTAGAATGAGAGATCTTTCTGGCATATTGACACCTCATTTTTTAAATTGAAAAGGCATCGGCTTGAGAAATAAAACCTTATTTGGGAAGAAGCCTTAATCTCCTTTGTGAGTAAATGTGAGTGATCAGTTGTTTATGACTGCAGGTGAAGGTGTGAAAACTTTTAGGCAGGGATGAGCCATGCCCCTGCTTGGGAGAGGAGGGCTGGGAGCAGACCACGAGCTTCTACTCGGCCCTGTCAGTTTTACACTCTTTTTACTGAGGGCACTAGGGGAGATGGGAGTGTTTGTGGTGGGCTGTGCAGAGCCTCTCCTATAATACAGAGGATGTGCTCTGAGTTATGCTCAACCCAACCATATGGAAGTTAGGTGGAAATGAGATCCTTTTTTTGCTAGGACAGATTGGTGAAATTTAGTGACTTTTAAAAAGTTAGTTTGCTTGTATAATGAGCAAATTGAAGCAATTCTGCTGTATTGTTTGACAAATGTGTACAGATACATAGGGTTAAGGAGATAATAAATGTTAATGTGCACAGATGCAAGGCGAATGTCTTAGCTGGATGTTCTGCTAACTTTGTAGTTCCAATTTACAGCACACTTAGCTTTTTGGATGGCCTGATCTTCCCAGTTATTACACAGGGCCATCCTGTGGTGATGGGGTGGGATTAACTCAATGCTGATTTCCATTTATAGCTAGTGATAATTTCTGGTCACCAAAGGAAAGCATCTGTGTGCTCCGTGTCCTACGGTGACAGGTTCTCATGTAGCTACAGAGCTTGCAGCACATGAAGCCCTTGGCCTTTGAACATGTTAACACCTTGGGATTTCTCTTAGGTCTGGGACCCTCCCAGGCTTCTCATGGAAGGGCGAAGATGTGTAAGGCCAAACTTTCCAGATTTTGTACCTGCCTCTGGCTGCAGGAATCTCAAACAACAGGCTTTACCACTTAAACTCTAGCAGTACTTAAAGATTTTTGTGAAGTATTAAACATAAGTCATAAAGGGCCATTGCAGATGCTCTTCAGTGGCTCTTAGCGTTTCTTAGAAATTCCGGGTAAGTCCTAAAAATACTTGTGCCATTTCTTAATGTTAAAATCATTATCAAAAGTGGCTGTGAGTGGCCCTTGATGACATTGTACAGACTGGAGGGAACTGAGAAGGCAAATAATTTTGACTGTCATCTGAAATGAGTTGCTGGAGAAAAGTTGATCTTTTTCTCTATGTGTACATGCATTTTTAAGTTGCAGTGAGCTCAAGTTGAACAGTTAGTGTGACTTCAATGGTAGAGCAAATTGGCAGCATTCCTCAAAGGAGGATGAGAGATACGGACAGTATGAAGACCAAACTTTAGGATGAGAGGCATGGAGAAAGTCTGGATATCAGGGCCAGATCAGGCCTGTTGAAATTTGTCAGTCTGCTGTACAGCTTTCTGGTAGTCTCAACTGCAGTAGGAACTGTCATTATTTTTGGCCCTGCATTGCACATGCATTACTTAATGTATGGTTAGAGTGGCCAGAGATGCTGCAACCTTTGGGTGTCTTTACCATGGAGAGGATCTGTGACTTAAATTTGAGGACCTGTCTGACTGCCCGTTGTATTAATGTGAGGCCAGCAGAGGGAGCAAGAAGCCCAGCCCAGAGCTCATCTGGGGAATAGTGAAACAAACGAATTTGCTGTGTTTGGAAATGACCTTTATTTGCCTTATCTATGTGGAAGAAAAGTGCTCTAGTGCTTATTCTGAGCCATTCACAGGAGTTTAACCTGTGCTAGAGATGTAGACGTTAGCAGGACGTGTGCACTTTGTGCAGGTGTTTCCATATGCATTTCTTTTCACTTTATTTATTTATTTTTTTTTAGGAATGGGCATTAACAAAGGACAAGTCAGTGAAACACATGGATTTGTGCCTTACTGTTGTGGACAGAGCACCCGGTTCACTAATAAAACTTCAGGGCTGCAGGGAAAATGACAGCAGACAGGTTAGTATGTCATGAGTGCACTCCCCCAGGCAGTGGGGGGAAAAAAAGGGTTGTGTGTGAATGAGAGTAAGGAAGTGCCCTGGGAATGGCATTTTCTGCTATGCCTTCTGCTTTTTGCTGCCTCCCCATTGCTGGTGTGTAAAAAAGATGTGTGCATACCACACAGATCTGGGCATACCACCTCTGGGAATGTGCTTCTATACCGACCTGTTCTATTTATGAGCAAGTATCCATGTTACATTGACATACAGGGCTGTTATGTCAAGATTGGCCTTATATAAAAACTGCCCTGACAGCGTCTGTGTGTCACAATCTTCAGCTGCCAGGTCTGTTTTTCGAAACGAAATATATTTTCCAAAACGTATTTCTGAAAGGCCTTCTTCCATGAAGCTTGAATATGAGCTAGTGTTCCTCAGAGGAGGATGGTTTGGCTTTTTACTCTGCAGCTGTGGCTAGTCCAAATTATACATGAATGTGCATCTGCAGTAGTGGAAGTAGAGCAAATTTATTTTACATAGTATTTGAAGTTATAAGAAAAAAAACATTATTTAGAATAGGGAGAAGGCAAAACAATGAACAGGCCTTAAAGCAGCACTTTAAAGCACCGTTGTTGCTTCCTTTATTTTCCATACCCAGGTAAAATCACATTTGCAGAGTCGTAACATCTTTTGGGTGCACTCCTGTAACAATTAATCTGTTTCTGCAAAGTCATCAGTTCTGCTCTTCTGTCAATTCCCTTGCTTCTATATCACGGTATTTGCAGACACATCAGTGAAATGTTCAAAGAACACACTCCATTTTACAGATAAGGAAACCAAGGAAGGAGGATTCCCTTGATCAAGTTTAAAGGCAGAATGAGTTATGAGTATCAGGGAAAAATGTGTGTGTGTCGGTCATCAGCAAACACTGCTGTTATCCCTAGCCCTGCCTTGGGTAAAGAGCTTCTGGCAGCACAGATTAACTGGTTGTCTTCCAGATATTTCCAGGGCATCTGACTGATCGCTAGATTTCATTAAGGTTCCATTTTTTCATGCTTATTACTTATTACTACTTTATGTTCACATCCGTAGAGATGCTGTGGATGTGTTAGCTTTTTTTTTTCCCTTCCAAATCAAGAACGTCTGAGACATGCATGGTCTGACAATATTTTTGGGAAGAGCTCAAATGAAGAAAAATGCTTTGGTGTATTCCACATCCAGTGAAGCATTTTAGCTCCATGAGAATAGCTGTTTTTGGCAAGGCTTGTGATCGCCTAGATGAGCCTGCATTCGGCCGTTGCAGTACTCGGAGCTTTTCCAAGCACAGGCTGAGGAAGGATATAAGGACTTCAGAGAACAGGATGTGGAACTCATCCTTTTTTTCTGCTTTTATAATTTAATGTGTTTATTTTCTCTTCCAGAAATGGGAACAAATTGAAAGCAACTCTAAACTCAGGCATGTTGGCAGCAACCTCTGTCTAGACAGCCGAAATGCCAAAAACGGTGGTCTCACCGTTGAGGTCTGCAGTCCTGCTTTGTCACAGCAGTGGAAATTCACACTTAATCTGCAGCAGTAGGAGGACTCACATGCAAAATGCCGTTTCAGTTTGTAGACCTTGGGCAAAGTTTTGATCGCATTGCTGATGTATTTCTTAAACTTTCCACGGAACTTATATACCTCAGTATTCCACCCTTATCTGAAAGTAGGAGCGCGCTGAAGCGGACGCCAGGGAGCCGGGGGACTCGGAGCGCTGCAGGGACTTCCCCCACCCTCGCTGCAGCACAGTTCCTGTTCGGTGTGAAGACTTTAACAGCTCCCTTCTGTCTTCAGCTACGTACTTGCACAGCAGATAATTAACTGTAGGAACAGTTGATGTATAATAGAAAGTGGATCTCAAGAAACACCTGTGGGGAACAGGGTGTGGGGAGGGCTGGGTGGGAAAAACTACATAGGAGAAGATCATTTGAAATCTCCATTTGCTTAGAAATCATTGTTTGTGGTTTCCAGAAACAGAAGTGTCATTTTGAAGGGTTTTTGATTTTTTTTTGTTTTTTTTTTTTTTTTAATTTTTTTCTGTGTGTACTTGGTATATTTGAATAAGAACTTTTCTATGATGGACTCTAAATATAAATATATAAAATATATATATTGTCAGCTCCCAATGATTTATATCAGTTTTCATCATCCTCTAATTATCAACAAAGTCATTGACATATATATAACCAGAAATTGGATTTGAGTGCTAGGAGAGTGCAGCTTTGAAGGCGCACGCTCTGTGCTGCCGTGTATGATGTCCATGCTAACACTGGATGCTTTGGCTTTGCAAACTGGATCTACTTCTTAACACTTCACCCTCACTGGAGATCATGCAACTCAGGAGGAGAAGGAAAAGAACAGAACAAGCCAGTGTGTCTGCAGAGGTGATTGCTTGGGTTATTTGTTCCAACTTGGAAATTCGTAACACGTGGTCTGGGCATCTGTAACTTTTAAACTTTTACTTGATGTTTGTGTTGATCATTTCTGTACTACTTTGTCTTTAAAATACTTCCTTTGTTTAAAAAAAGGCCTGTATAAACAGAGCAGATCTTTCACAGATGCAGCCACAGCTTCAGCACAGTTGTATGCTGAGCCCAGACAGAATAGATTCTTTGTCTAAATTCAAAATCCCCTTCTGGATTTACAAAGACAGATGAGAACATCATTGTGTACAGATAGTACAGGACCTTGATTTTTAATTTGCAAGGATGAGCAGCTACACAATATCTCTGAATTGCACTTGCTTAACTTATAGGCCTACTACTGGGAGATTTTTTTTTTTTGAGTTATGTTTCTTTAAATGAAGTTTTTGATTGGATTCAGGCTTGGCTCTGGGAATCAGTCTGGATACCAGCAGATCCTATATGTGTTTTTAAATGTAGAAATAATACATTTTACAGCTTAAATCCAGTTGATGTCACTTTTATATTAAAATAATTCTGTCAAAGTTGACTCCAACTTTGATCTGTGCTTTCTTAGATTTGCATAGAATATATACTTTTTTATTACGCAAATGCTTCAGTGAGCTTTTACAATGAGAAGGAGAGGTAAATAAGCAGTTCCAGCAACACAGGCTATAGACAAAAATTAGTGCAGATACGCAGTGCCAGGAAATGGTTTTGGTGAGATTAGGGATCTCAGAAAATACAGGTGATGAACACTTACTGTGCTGCAGTACGCTGGTGCAGGTTTTCCTTCCTCCGTTGTCTCTGGGAGTAGAGTAGCTCCTGATTGCAGTTTCCTTTGGCTGCGTTTATACAGTAGGTGTAAAGGTGGTACTCGTGGGCAAAATGGCTCTGTGTCAGTAAGTGTGCCCATAAATATCTTGCATGTCTGAAGTGTGACTTGCAAGAACCTGCATCCCTTTGGGATGGGAACATTAAGGGAAATGGTTATATCCAGCTTCTCTGATCCATCACCTGACTTTCCTATGAATAATTGATTTTTTGCTTTTTTGCCATGTACTGCCCCCCAGACCTCTCTGTTTAGAGGCCATAGAGCAGATAAACTAGCTTTCAGCTTTTAGTCTCTCCCTACCTGTAACATTTTAACCTAGAAGAATGTGATTTACAAACAGCAGTGCATTTCTGCTGCTCTGCAAAATAAATGCTCAGATGTGGGCTCAGCAGCAAGTCAATTGTTTGCAGATTTGGAAAAACAGAATTTAAATAAAATCCATGCAGCCTCTGCTGTGAATGTTTTCCAATTGCAGCTTTGATCAAGGCAAACATATTATTGATTTCAGCTAGTACTTGCAACTCTGACCTGCCTCTTGACTCCAAGTCAGAATCACTAGCAAAATTTCCTGCTCTACCCCTTAACCAAGTTTTCAATGTCAACGTGCATCATATATAACAGAAATATTTCTCCAGTTCCCTACAGATGCTGTGCATAGGGACTTTAATATAGGAGCTGTATGGTATAGACAGCATTTCTTTTCTTTGAGAGAACGGACAAGAAGCAGTATCTTTTTGTTATGTTTACATGACAGTGTGCCAAAGTTATTTACTGTGATTTTGAGGGGAGGGGGGAATGTTTAAGAAATCAGCCTATATGAAAGAGGAATCAAGAGCCCTTGAAGCAAATCGTGTGGAGTCGTCTGAGAGCTTTTCTTACGGTCTTCAGAGCAAGAATGGCGATAGTTTGTTTTGCAGATTTTCAAGACGTAGTCTGGAAACTTTTTTTCAGTTGGTTGGAAAAGTCTGCTGTACAGAGCTTGTACTTTGTTCATTTTATAGATGGAAACCATCCTTGAAAAATTGTTTAACTTAAAATAAAGAATGCTTTATAGAAAAGTTCGTGGTTGCTAATTTAACGGAGTGAAAGCAAGAAGTCTGCCTGGAGCTTATAACCTGAAGGGACTTCCAAATGCTTCAGTTGACTTGGTTGTATCAAAAAGTTCCTGTTTTTAAAAAAAAAAAAAAAAAAAAAAAGAAAGAAAAAGAAAAAGAAATTGTATGCACACCTGAGTGTATGCTTCTATTTATGATGAAAAAATGTTGTTTTTATTTATGTCTGTGTGGCAACTTAGGAAATTGTCCTATTTTAACGACTGTTCTCCTTTGAGCGAGTTAACCCTGCCTGCAGGCGCGGGGCAGTGCCGTAAGGGGAGGCCGTGGTTTGTGTGGGGTTGGGTTTCGTTTCGCTTAGCCCTGCGGTCAAGGCTTCTGCTCTCCCCCTCCTGAGTGTCCAGCTCGGGCCTGTCCTCGTCCGCTCCCGTCTTCCCTCGGGAACCTCCCCGCCCGTGGTCAGTGCCTGGAGCGCCTCAAGCAGGGTCTGAAATACTGCGTTAAGGGATACGCTTGATAAAGTGTTTGGGGTGCAGGGAGAGCCTGAGCGCTGCCCAGGCCGCGCTGGGCCGGCGTGGGGCTGCCGTGGTGCCAAGGAGCAGGGCCGACCCCACGTGTGGGGAGCGGGATGGTGCCAGAGGCCGGGCCTGGTGCCGCGTGTGGGGCGCTCCGGCCATGCTCCCCGCGCGGAGGAGGCTGAGGGCCACGAGGTGGGGAGGGAGGTAGGAGCCGCCCAGGAGGGGAAACGGAAAGTGGGGGAACGAAGGAAGCAAATCTTGTCTGTGGCACCACGTCCCGCTGCAGAGGCTCCTCAAGCTGCTGCCGGGGAGGTGTCCTCCTTCCTCGGCAGCAAACGGCAGGGGAGGGCCCTGCTCCTGCCCTGACACACAGCTCTGAGCCGGGTGAGGAGGTGCCGCTGCGGCACCAGCACCTCCGGGGGGAGTTCAGCCCTTCCACCCCTTCTGCTGCATTGACGGAGGCGGTTCCTGTGGGCCGCAGGGGAGAGGAGCTCCCCTGGCAAACTGCCCCTCTCCCTGCGTGCCAGGAGCCAGCAACGAGCCGGCCCCAGAGCCCAAGTCAATCTGCCAGACTGGGTGAACTTCCCGGCAGATCGTGTGTCACTTCTCACCAAAACTCCACCGTTTCTTTCCTCTTATTTCCAAATGTGAAGACTTCCCGTTCTGTGTAACTTTTTGTTAGAATTTCAGGTCCGAGTTCTTATTCTGATGTTGCTGCTTTGCATGCGTAGCTTTACACCACTTCCATCGTTATGCATAAGATCAGATATGTTTATACCCTCTTTGTAATGGAACATTACAAATGGAACATCTGGGGTTTTAATCAGAATATTTTTTAAAAGCAAAGTGTTCAAGATGACCCTGACTGGTGTTTCAAAAAGTAGTTGAATACTGAAGGAGTTTAGAAGTTTATAAACTGCTTGAGGTAAGGACTGTTGTCTTGTTTGAGATGGGCTCTATAGGACATCATGGTCCGGTCCCTGCCTGGAGCGCTACTACCATGACTTATCTTGAAAAGTTATATTTTTGTATACAATTATCATGGTCTATCCTGTTTTACTTGGATTTATGTCAAATGTAGATATACTGTAAGTTAATGTGATGTTGAGTCATGTGCATGTATTGTCAGTGTTCTCATGCAGCCAGAAATACAAGGAATAATTTCATAGCAATAACTTGTAGAATACTCCAGCAAGAGGCTTGTTCCTGTCTAGAATGATTTCAAATGAATAGAAATGATTGAAAAAATAGTCTGGGATAATAGGCCCTGATTACAAAATGAGCACAAATGTCAGGGTGAATCTTTTGTTAGACTCCACATTTTATTTACAGCTTAACATCCAGTGGCTATTTTAAGATCCATTAGTAAGCTTGAAAAAACGGGAATAAAGTCAGTCCACAGATGTTCTCTCTGTACAGCCTTCCAAGAGGTTGTCTCAATGGATGCAAAATACCCTTTTTACTTGACTTCTCACCACACAGAATCATATAGTTTCTTTATATGCAGGAAGAAAACTGCTTCAATTCATGTGCCAATTTCTACTAAGCCCATATCTCTTTCTATGTCTATTTATTATTTCTGAAAGGTGTCTGGGAATCAATAGTAAGCTTATCCATGTTTTTTACCCTTACATATTATTTAAATGCCATCTTCAGCGACTTCGACTTTGTGATAAAAAGTGGGTTAGAAAATGACTGCAGAGTGTCTGTTTTGTTTGCACGGTGAGCACGATTCCTGCAAGATGATTTTCCCTTAACCCTTGTAGCACCCTTCATCCTGTTAAACAAGTTGTTTTTGAATCGGGGGTCAGGACTCTGGCATTGTGTAAGAGCTACAGAAACCTGGAAAGATGCTGTCTTGGGAGCCTGTTTTCTAGGTAAAGATGTGGAAAGAAAAGGAAGTGGAAAGGTCAGAGAGGTGCACGGTGATGAGGGTGAGGAGAAGTAGCTGCAGAGCTAAGTCTCTTAACTCAGGAGGTCCCTTGACACTGACTCTTTTTTTTATGTCTGGGCTCTTTGGCTTATATTTTGTTATGTAGTTGTCTCTTGTACCTGACCCAGGCTTTAACGAGTAGGAAAACAAAGTGGACGTGTGGTCAGGAGAAAGGGAGGAGGAAAAAAAGCACAATAGAAACCTCGGACTTCCTTTTTCTAGAATATCATCACTTACGACATGGTTAGCATGTCAGTAAATTCATAGTCTTAAGGTCAAATGAGACATAACTCTCCTGCGCTCCGCAGCAGGAGTTACAGCATCCTCAGCAGTGATCCTTGTGCCACATCCGAGTGCTGCTCTGATACGGCTCTGATGAAGCACGCGGCCTCGCTCCAGGCTCCATGTCTAGCATCAACACCAACAATTTGTCTGCTAATTAATTTCACTGCTCAAAATGTTCTTCCTCTCATCAGAACTTCTAGAGTCTGATGCCATCAGCTCCTTCCTGCTGCGTTTTTAGACTGGGCCTCTTCAAGCTGGCAGAGGGGCAGGTTTCCCAGACCACCAGTTGTTCCTGTACTGGTTCTCTAGGCTATTCCCTGAGAGCGCTTCTGAGGCCGGGTGTGGGATGGTAGGGAATGAAGGTCCCCTCCGCTGGACTAAAGGCTCTAGTGAAGCTGCTCTTCACTCCAGCAGAACCAGGTCTGGGCCCTTTTGGCTCTTACTTGTGTAACTGCCCATCAGTGTTTGTGGTTTAGGTTGCACTTGAGGACTTGCAGTAAAGACAGGCAGCTTCTGTGCAGTGCTCTGTGTCAACAACCCGAGGGTGTCAGATCCTAACTCCCAGCAGATCCAGTCCGGCAAGATAAACTTAATGTGTGGCCTGTATGCTGCCAGGCAGTCTTTTTTCTGTGTGTGTGAAATCAGTAACAAAACACTTCATCAACTGTCCCTGAGCAGCGATCCAGGCTGCTGACCTGAGAGTGAGTCTGCCCTTGCTTAAGGCATGTCCCTAAAACGGTGCTGGTCCAGCTGGAGCTTCCAACCCACTGTGGTGGCTCTTCTTCATAACAGGAGCATGTGGTGAAACAGGTAAGTAGTGTTTACACAATACGCCAAGAAATTCTGAGGTGTGGGGAAAACCGAAGGAGGGAGGCAGACATAGCTAAAATGCCAAAAAAAAAGTGGAGGGAGAGGGAGGCACAGAGTGGTACCAGGGCTCGGTTTCTGTCCCTGCTCCTTTGATCCCTCCTCAGCCTGCAGCAGGGACTGCCCTGCTCAACCTGATTGGAGCTGGAAGCGGTTCCTGGAGAGAGGAGGTTACCTGGTGACCACTAATGGGAAGATGGATAGAGAACAACTTAATGCGTCGTTCATCCCAGACAGCGAATGAAAGGGCAAAACATGTAATCAGGTACCAAATTTAACACAAAAGTAGTTCACGCTGTTGATAGCTACTCCCTGGGTGTTAAAAAGCCAGAAGCAAGTACGAATCCAAGAGCTCTCTTACAGCATGCACCAGGAAGCCTTTCGGTTAGAGGCTGACAGAGGCAGGGGGAGCAGGTACAGGAAATGTTACTTGGTGTTATGCCTTTCCTTAGGCATTTGCTGTTGTCGGAGCCAGGATATTGGATTCCATGGTTCTTTGGACAGTGTTAGCTGACAGTTTTCGGCTGAGATGCCCCGAGCAGCTCACCCGGTGCTGGTCCAACACAGACACTCAGGTGCACAGAGCACGTCAGAGAGCAGCAGGGCACGCGAGCAAGTGTCTCCAGGAAGGTGCGAGGTGGCAGCACCCAGAGGTGACCTCAGGCCACCACACGGCTCCTCAGGGAATCCCCTCTCCAGCTCTTGTTTCATGCGTCACCTTTCTTTGCTACGGCTTGTTTGCAAAGTGGTCTGATTAGCATCTTGCCTAAAACGTCAAAAGGGTTTAGGTTGGTTTTATGAAGGTAAGAGGCTTGAAAGAGACTTAAAATTTCAGACTTTTTAAAGAATAGGCATGAAAAATTAGGAATTAATTTTTGTAATTATTAACAACAGTAATCTAGTGGCTTCAGGGATCAAGTTCCAAACACCGTTTTAAGAATTTCCTTCCTTTCTGAACCGCCACAGATACAAAACCCAAAGAATCAGAATTGCCAGTAACACCTTGGTGGACGGCAGCGTCCTTGACATTTTGGTGATTCTCCATGGCACCATCCGCGGGCTTTGTGAGCTCTCGTAGCGTTTTTCCTTTCGGAAGTCTTTCACAGACCTCCGAAAACACGCCATGGAATTTTCCATTAGCCTCCATGTGGTAATCTTTGTGCTGTGCCTGAATTTAGAGCCTTATTTGCAGCTCGTGGAGCGAGGCTTGTAGGAATAGTGACAAATAGTCTCGCCTGGCACAAAGGGCTCCAGGTCTAAGTGGCTCCAGTGCAGTATAAATTACAGTGAAACGTGGCTATCGCAGCCGCACCTGAGCGGTGCTTTACCAGGTTTCAGGGCTTTGCTTGCCTTGTGACCCACTTGTGTATGGGTGAAAACCCCTTTCTGGCAGCGCGGCGGGGTGAGCCCAGGCTGCGGGTTAACATCCTGGCTCCGTTCATGTGCCCTGGGCTCTGCATTGCCAGGGACCGGCCCTCAGGGCACAGCGGGGTAGTTTGAGGGGATGTTAGTCACTAAGGGGTTTTCTGAGCATGCGGAGCCCGTAGAGAAAATCCTTTTCCACGCGGCTCTCCGCGCAGTGCTGTTATTTCTGTGTTCATGGCCACGTACCGACCCACGGCTTTTCCCAATAGCTGTTGGAGCTCTGTGACTCCGGCGCGGAGCAGCTGCCCTTGCCCTGCTCCCCCAGCGGGGCGGCGGGAGGTGACTCCTTGTTGGCAGCTCCCGCGTGCCCTGGAGCACCGGCTTCCTCAGGAAAGCCGGAGACGGCAGCAGGACGAGCTCCCTGCTGGCTCCGTTGCTCCAGTTTCTGCCTTTTGGCAGAGCACAACTTGGTTTTCCTCGTGATTATTATGGGCTGCGGAGGACGGCTCCTAAATTAGCCCTGGGGAGGTGGAAGGGAAGGCAGAAACCTTCGCTGCGGGGGGCGGCTGCGGCGCCGCTGGCAAGCGCCGGTTCTACCTGACTTAACCATGTCGTAGGCAGAGCCCTCCTTACTTCATTTTTGTTGTTTTAATCAGCTTTTGGCAGTCATGGCAGGTGCAATTTATGCTTTTTTTTTTTTTTTCCCCCCCAAATGCTGCTTCTGCAAATTCGCAGCACAGGTTTCTAGCCAGACCTGGGCTTGGATGGCTCAGCTCTGTTCAGGGATCATCCCAAGAAGCCCAAGGCCCGTGTGAAGGTACCTAACATCAGAAATGTCTCCTGATGCTCGCCCTTTCCCAAAGCTCTCCCCCTCCGCCCTATCCCCAAAGCTTCGTGCAGCTCCGAGCATCCCACAAACCTCCTGCTGGCCTTGCTGCTTCCTTGCGACACCCACGTGCTGAAGTGCAGGATTTCGGCCACTTTTCTGGGGGAGGATTTGCCCTCCAACTGAGTATCTCAGTCCCAAAGACCTTAGGCCCTGAAGGGTTAGCAGAAAAGGAAAGGCAAATCTTCTGCTGGCCTGTGCATCCTCTAGGCTTTAGGAGCACGTTGCTCACTGTTTGCAGTGAGGGAGGATAGCTTTGCAGCCGCCCATTTTAAGCAAATCTGCAGTGAGGTCTCCTCACTGCCTTGGGGCTGCTGTCGTAAGTCAGCAGAGCTGCTCGTGCATTTGTGGGTGCGTCAGCCTTTGTGGAGGGTCCCAAAGCACAGCGAGAGCAGCGAGTCTCCTCCGCTGCTGGTTTTCATTAACCAAATGAGAAACAGGGTGAAGCCACCTCGGGCACTGAAATGCTGCAGGCTACAGGGAGGCTGTCACTGCTGGAGAAGCTCTGTCAGCCACGAAAGGGCACTGTTGTCTTGCAGCGTTGAACCTAGAGATGCTATAAATAACTCCTCATTTTCTTTTTCTTTCTTCTCTTTTTTTTAAGGAAGAATAGGAAGGAAGTTTGTTTTTCCCTTCCCATTTTTATCCGTTTTGGTAGCTTTGAAGCTATTTGTTGCTTGTTTGCAGCATGGAAGCAGCACAGGAATTTGCTCTGCAGAGGAGTGTTGGTCCAGAGCAGTAAAACCAGAGGCCACGGGCAGGGTGGGCGCACGGAGCGGAGGAGGGCAGAGGCCTGGGTGCACCCCCTGCCCTCCCCTCCGCAGGCCCCGCGGCCCCGTTTTGGTGGGTGCCTGGTGTCCTCCCCGCTCAAGGGCTCCATTGCTCCTTGCACAAGGACAACCCTGGCTGGTGCCGAGAGCGGGAGCAGGATCAGGGGCTCATGGTGAACACCTCCCTGCCCTGGCCCAGTGCCCAGGTCTCTCCTGAGGCTGTCGCTGCTCCTGCAGGCTGCTCTTTTGGGAAGTAGCTGGAGAAACGTGCATCCCAGTGCCTGGCAAATCGGCCAGAGAGAGTGGTCACAACCAGCCTGCTGAACCACACGGTGCCTCCATAGATGTCCTCACCGAAAAGCTGCTGATGTTACCAGGTAAATCATAAGAAACAAGTTGTTTGGTGACCTGTGGTGCTAAAAACTCGGGGGTGTCTTTAAAGGTCTCATTGTGCAAACAACAGGGAGGCTGTTGCCACCTCCCAGGAAGTCCTTCGAAGCATCCACGCTTGGTGCTTGCACGCCGGGAGATGGTAGGTATCTTCTGTGCAAGGGAAAAGCAGGTTCCCAAGTCACGGTGATGCCTTGAAATTGGCAGCTAAAACTGGCCCAGTCAAGGGACTGCTGCTCAATATCCGTGGCTTGTTTTAATAGTCTCTTCGCTGCGTGGGCCACGTCCACCGCAGGGAGCGCAGCCGCGCGGCGACCGGTGCGAGCGCAGCAGGGCAGCCGTAGCGCGAGCCCCGCTGCAGCCACGAAACGGCCCCTCATCCAAACCAGTGGAATCTGCCCCATTCTATAATGCTTATTAGATTCAACCTGCAGAATTCAATTGGAGTGATTGCTCACTTGGCTGTACGCTGTGCATTTTCATCCATGTTTGGTTTAGCAAATGGTTTACGTTATTTTCTTTTGTCTGGAAAGACAGTAACTGAGGCCTTTCTGAGCAGAGCTGTGCTCTATCATCTGCTCTATATTAACCACTGGGTGGGAATAAAAAGAGCAATTATTTGAGCACAAAAATGCTTTGCTAATCTAGTTCTTGGGATACGTCTCCTCCATGCAGCCTCTGTGTGAGGTGATGGCGGGTTACTGGGCAGAATAACCAAAAGAGAACTGAAGAGAGATGAATCCGGTTGCTGAGAGTAATTTGCAATTTACTGTGGCATGGCTGATTGCAGATCTATTGCAGATCTTATTCGCAACAAATTCACAAGAAATGTCTGTCCTCTCCCCAGATTCCTTCATGACCTCCTAATTTTGCAGATTATTATTTGGCATCTTTGCAGCTGGAAGCTTGACAAGTTTTTCTTTTCTCTACTTTTGTGCATCTGCTCAGAAGAGATTAACAACTTTTGCTCCACTGTTTTCCTGAAGGCTATGAGGCAATGCTGTGATTTACGTTCTGCTTTGTTGTTCTTGGGCAATCTAAATCTGGCAGACAGAATACCTAACCTTTCATTTAAGGTCGATATCCAGGCTGGAGTCAGTGTACCTGAAAAGGGGCCTCTTTTGGCTTGCTGCACTGCAGTGTGTTGCTGTTGCAGTGGGTGCTTGTGCTCTCTTGCTCGGAGATGAGGTTACACCAGGCAATATGAGCTTGTCTGCTTGTGGTTAGGTTGTTGTCATTCAGATTTGTGGACCATTAGTTTCCAATGAGCCTTAGAATTTTGCTTTTGGATGAAGAACTGGTTTGGGGTTCCCAAGCTGTTGATCTGAGACCTTTTACAGGAAACAAATTCTGCAAAGAATAGCTAAATAGAGTAAATATAAATTAATAGCGTGGCAGCATCTCTGGTGACATCAGTGTGGGCCCTCCTGGGAAATCCTGCTCCAGCCCTGGCCTAGGGAGGGAGCAGGGTCCGTAGGGGCCCTGGGGGCCGGGGCAGAGCTAGAGCCTGACCTGCAGCTTCCCGACACCGCTGGACATGGGCAGCAAGGAGAGCTCTGAGGCTCTCAACGCAAGAGGCCTCTGGCCTCCTTTGGCCTAGTGGAGGCTTTTGGCATGGGGAGAGGACAAGGCCACGAACTGCCCTCTGGGCCGAGCAGGCACGAGGAGACCGAGGGAGCAGAAAGGAAAGAATGAGGCAACGCTCAGATGGGAGGGTGTGAACAGAAGTGTCGGGGCAAAGTTGCACAGAAGTTGATCCAGAAGGGCCCTCTATGTGGTAAGATTTATTATTATTTATTTTAAATGTTGAGGTGGAGCCCGAGGTGCAGACCGCCTCGTTTCCCGTCGCCGTTCCCCTTTTGCCGCTCTGACCCGCCGGAACCGTGACCGGCCGGCGGCCGCGGGCAGCCGGAGCGCGGAGCGGCGCGTGGGAGCCCCGCGGGGCCCTGCTCGGCCGGGCCCGCTCACGAGCGCGGGCAGAGCGCGAGGAGGCGCCCGAGGAGGAGGCGCCTGAGGAGGAAGCGCCCGCCAAGCGCCCGCCAAGCGC
The DNA here is from genome assembly GCF_059628265.1 of Tinamus guttatus. Lineage (NCBI taxonomy): Eukaryota > Metazoa > Chordata > Aves > Tinamiformes > Tinamidae > Tinamus > Tinamus guttatus. The sequence goes on along the minus strand of NW_028289135.1, from coordinate 2,205,865 downwards.
CCGCGGAGGAAGCGCCCGCCAAGCGCCCGCGCTGCGGCCGGGTCTGGGGGGCTGGTGCCCCCCGCGGCGCCCGGGATGCGGCGCCTCCTCCGTTCCGCTCTGGGGCCGGGGGGCTGCGCAGAGCAGCGCGTGAGGAGGCACCGCGACGCGGCAGGTGGAGTTTGGCTTAATTAGGGACGACTGCGTTGCTGGAATTATTAATTGCAAATCCTCCTGGGAAAAACGTGTCACGGGAGATGGAGCTAGCACAGGCCCTGGCCTGATCTAAAGGGCTGGCGTTGTTCAGCTGACAGCGCTGAGGTTACGTGTGTGTTCGTGTCTCGGTGTTAACCAGATCCTGGATTTTATGATTTTGCAAATTAAATTCCTTGCTTTATCCAATTAGTGTTAAAGATGATTTGCATTGCTGCTTGCGGCTCTGAGTATGTAGCCTGATTACACACAGCATTAGCTCAGGTCGTAGCGCGTCCAGGGAGCAAAGTGATGCCCTCCTGGGAAGGGCAGGAGCAGGGACCCTCCAGCCATGATCATCGCTGCAGTCAGGCAGATTCACGCCGAGTTCAACACACTTGACCGTGGCTGGTGACGCTGTGGGGCCTCCCGTTGTCTCCTCACATCCCTCCCGATTCCGCACGGCTCTGGATGCACAGAGCTACCCAAGGAGGCCGGGAGCGCGCGGATGCTTCCACAGGGCGCAGAGCTGCGGGATACGGCCTTGTCTCGGAAGAGCAGCGGGATCCGTGCGCGCGGGAGCGTCTCCCGCCCCAGAGCCCGCGGGCTCCTCCGCCACCCCCACGCAGCGGCGCCTTCCCGGCCCCAGCGCCGCCCCGGGGCGGCAAACGCTGCGGCCTGAGCAAGGACGAGGTTCCCAAGCAGAGACTTAGGGGTCCCTCCCCCATTCGCCAGCACCGACCCCTGTGGCGCAATGTGAGCAAAAACACGAGGTGTCCGAGCAGCAGGAAGGGGCCTGTTGGGTGCGAGCTGGTCACACAAGGCTCCAGACCATATTAAAAAATGTTTTTTGGGCTAGCAGTTCAGAGCTGGTAATTCAGATACCTCTGTGTTGATAGGATTTCTGAAAGCTTAGAGATGGTGAGCTTACCCGAATCGCCTTTCATCTTTTGTTATTGTTGTTGTTATTTACTGTTACATTAGACAAGCTCCTTGGGAAAAATAATAACATTATTGTTGGACTAAATGATCTCTAGATAATATAAAATAATATAAATATAAATAATAGCAAATAATATAAATAATAAAAATATGTTATCTACATAATATATATTATAGTAATCTAAATAATAAATTATGTAAAATAATACCCTATTACGATGTCTCTCAAAGTATTGTGTAGCCAAGGGTCTTGGTAATGGTCATATTTTCATTGACAATCTGGATATTTCCATGGATGATTTAGATGTGAACTAAACACCTTTCTGTGGAAAGTCCCAGTTACTACAGGCCTAGCGTGGCAGAGGTACCACAGACACCTGAACCATCGTAGCAAGAGGTCAGAGTGGAGCCGCCCCGGTCCAGCCTCGCGCCCAGCGGCAGCCCCTTCCTCTCTGAAGGAGGAACTGAGGTATGATGAGCCCAGGGCCAAGGGAGAGGGGAAATCTTTAGTTTTGCTGTTGGCGCAGACCCACTTCTACTACATTTACCTTTTATCCTGCCAGATTTCTACACCCTCCCTTAAATAAGGTCTGAACACGCTCCCCATGGCTTGTTGTGCCCCAAACACTGCGTTTGGCAGGTCACGGTGCTGGTGGTGCCTTTTGTAACGCGAACCCCTCCAAGCAGGGTCGGGGGGCAGCGCTCGGGGACGGCTGCCGCTCAGCACGGACACCCGCGCGCCCCGGTCCTTGCGTCCCTGCCTCCCGCTCCGTCTGGAAACGCCGCCCTGGGGCTGCACGCGCGGGACTCCCCTTTCCCGTGCCCGGGAGGAGGCCACGCTGCAGGGTTCGGCACTCGCTTTCCACTCGCTTTCTTCTGGAGCAACCTCCTTGGTAAAGATTTCAGCCCTTGGCTTCTCCTGGTCTTACGAGTGAGACCGTGGCGTTTTCTAGCCGTCTTCTGGCTGTCCTTTCACCTATGCACATGAGGGGCTACCAGATGTCTTCCCCCAAAGCAGCAGACAAGAACAAGACGGAACAGCAACCAGTAATATATCTGACTGTATTTCAAAGTTGTTGTTGATTGTAAACAAACTTTGTTGAAGAAATAAAATCACACGACAAGATATCAGAGTGATACTATAAATCCATTTTGTTATTGTTGCCACACTTCACATTGTTGGAACTCAGAATTTAGCTCATGGTGTACAAAATTTGTAAAAATTTATTGCAAGCGTGCCTTTGTGTAGAACAAAACCAGTGTCACAAAAGTAGTTCCCTGTCCCATGCAGAAATACAGCTGTGGGTCTCCTCCTGAGAAGAAGTCACACACGTGCATTTCCTGAAAGACTTGGCTGTTATAAAATTACTCTGAAAAGTTTTGAAAGAAAAAAAGACGGGGGAGGAAAAAAGCAGCAGTTGCAGTGTATGATTTAACTCCAGAATTTACATGTCCAGCAGAACTCTTTAAAATTTGCAATGAGATTGCCATCATTTATGTTGCAAGCACAACCCGATGGTAGTTCTGAAACCACTGCAGCAGCTAAGGCCTATCTCTGCAGCTGGGACAGTCACTTCATTTGATGGAATGGAAGTAGCAAATTTGAAAAATATATATTTTTAAAGAATGTAGCTGGGAAAATTCCTTTTCTGGAATTCCCATTGTTTCTGCGGTGGCATTTCTCCAAACTGCCGTCTCCATGGGGTGCCCACGTGCAGCAGTGCCTTGCTGCCAAGGTCTACGACTACTGAACACGGACGGCTGCAAGCAAAGCTTAGAGCGAGGCCAGGAATGGTTCAGGGCAGCTACGACAGCTTTGCCAACAGCTTGTGCTAAGCATCATCCTTCTCTTTTAAATTCAAATGCCAGGATGGAGCAGGGCAGTACCCATGCTGGAAAGAGGAGATTTAGACATGATCATCAGGCTTTTCTCCACTTACTTTCCTAACCCCTGAACCCTCCTCTGCCTCCTCAATGTGCTCTTCCCCTTTAGTTCTTCCTTGCATCAGACCGTGGTGATCAGCTCCACCTATGCTGTATCACACTCTCCTTCAGCACAGACACTAGGATAAAGTTATTCCATTTTTAACTTCTGTATCAGAATGCCAGGCGGAGATTGGGGTTATGAAGAAAAACATCGGGATTGCAAAAATAAGTCAAAGTTGCACTTTGTTTTCCATCAAATGAGTAACTGAGTTTCAAAATGCGGTGCCAGTTGTTTAGTAGTTGCTTTTCACATGCACCTTGACACAGACCAATCACAGAATCACAGGATGGCTGAGGTTGGAAGAGACCTCTACAGATCATCTAGTGTCCAGCAGGGACACCCGGCACACGTGGCACAGGGTGGCATCCAGGTGGGTTTGGAAGATCGCCAGAGAAGGAGCCTCCACAACCTCTCTGGGCAGCCTGTTCCAGTGCTCTGTCACCCTCACAGGGAGATGGAACTTGCTGTGTTTCACCTTGTACTCACTACCCCTTGTCCTGTCACTGGCCACCACCGAGAAGAGTTTGGCCCCCTCCTCTTTACAGTCCCCCCTCAGGTGTTTGTACATGTTGGTCAGATCCCCTCTCAAACTTCTCCAGGCTAAACAGCCCAGCTCGCTTAGTCTTTCCTCATAACTGGAGATCACCAGCGCAAAGTTACTTTGTCACCAAGCAGATCGGGATTCTGGACTGATGAACCTAGCGTAGGGGCTTTGTTGTTTCTAAGCCTTTGAAATCCAAAACTCCATTTGAAATCCAAAGCACATTGTGCAATGGAGAGATTTGCCAGAGTCGTGGACAAATTCTTATGGAATTTCCTTTGCCTAGTAAAGCTTAAACTTTGCTCCTTCCGCAGTGCTTGTTATTAGCAGGTTTGACACTAACTTGTCACTCTCTAGCTCTCCTTTCCCTGAAAGGAGCTCAGATCCCACGTTACGCTCCTTTCTCTGCCACTTGTTTATCCAGTCAGGTCCAGGACGTTGTGCCCTGCGTGACCGCATTACAGTCCTTTACAACTAGGTTCATCCGTCATCTGGATTCCCGCATACATTCAAGGATTGTTGCAATCACATCAAGTGAGCACCCTTGCAGAGAAATATTTTCATGGATTAATTTTTTGCACTACACATTATGTGGATCACGTTGACATCAAGCAATTATTACTTCACAAGAGTGATGCAAAAGGGATTTTTTTTCATGTAAGGTCTTCTCATGATAGTTAAGAATTGTTCACCAGAACCATCAGAGCGGTGACAGTATAAAGGGGTTTTAAAACAAACCTACACAGCCCATGTCAAAATCTGCTCTGACGGGGATCTACAGGTGAGAGAAGTACTGCCTTTCTGAGGGGAGCACTGGGGCTGCTGCTGCGGAGACCTGCCTGGGGCCCATATAAACCCAAAGGGGCAACACAAATGGGGCAACAGCTTCACAGTGATGGCAATTAGTAGGGGTTTCAGAACCAATACCCTGTTTCCTCTGGAAAAATCACAAAAATAACAGAGAAGGGCAGTGAAGTAATGCCATAAAAACAAACCAAAAGCTCTACATTTTGTTGTCACACCTCTTCCAGACTGACTGAAAACTAGCAAGATAATTTGAATACAATCTAAACGGGGAAAGCATTAGGCCAAGGAACTTCATCAATCACAGCTAGATTTCTGAAGACACAGAAAAAATCTCCTAAGAGACAAGAAAGAGACCCATCTGACACAGCACAAATATTCTTAACTGTTCTGCAAGAGGAAAGTGTTGGCACAGATTTTTTTTCCAGTTCTAGATCATAATGCTTCTGGAACAAGGAAGGGTTGGGGAGGAACGTTTCCAAGGAGGACTCTACATCAAGGAGCACTGCTCATGGGCTTGCATTCAAGCGGATGACAGTATGGTCTGTCTTTGCAGGTGTCCAACCAAATATAGGTGTTCAACTTGCAGTACAACTCCTTGCCTTTGGAAAAGACTGCCGATGTTCCCTCAGCATTTGAACGTTCATTTCTCATCCTGATTGAGATGAGCTCTTGTTTTGCAAAGAGCCAATCTTACATCGGTCCTAGTAGCAGGAAAGTGCCATGGCAAACTCGTAACAGACATAGCTGGAAGACTCGTATTTAGACTAAACCTGGATGACTTATTTTCTTCTCAAGATAGTCTTAGTATTTTCTGCCTGAATTTTGCACTGCTTATTGAATTATAATGGAGCTTCAGATTCTCCAGGCCTCCTCTAGGCGTCTCTCGGTAGACTAGGCTGCTGCACTTTACCCAGAGTTTTTTTTCTTGCGTTCAGTGCAACTTGGTTTTGACTCACTGACCTATAAGGCGTAAAAAACGTGTGGTGAAATCCCACAGCCCTTACTCCAGAAGAGGGGGATGTGTGGCCTGGTTTCAGTTCTAATTTGAAAAAATGCATTTGAACCCAAAGCGAGTCACTGAAAATTCAAGAGCATGGGCTTAGTCAGCAGGAAGGGTGAATTCCATGGCACGTTTGTGTGTGTTGTGCCTCAGAGTCCAATTAGGGAAGGGGAAGCTCCTATATCTGAGGTGCATTATAAGGATATAATGACCTCTCATGAGTACTGAGGTGGTTTTAAAGCACTTTCCAGTCTTGCATGTAAAGTAGCAGAGATGCAGACTTGTCAGTGCAGCATAATCTGGCACTCATCACTAAAATGAACTCTAGGACTACTGGACTCTAAGACATGCAAGATGGAGCTAATGGAGGCTTCTTTCACTACCTCTCAGCTCAAGACAATCTATTAAACACATATTAGAAGGAAAAACAAACTCTTCAATGAAAGAAAAAAAAAACAAGCTACATTAAGTAGCTGAAAGTGAAGAATGAGAATGGTCTTTTGAGTTGTCTTGATGTCAGCCTGGAAACAACTAAAATAATAGTTTTTCTACAATAAGTGGCTTATAAAAGCAAAGTTTTGGCTATCTGTGCTACTGAGACTTTTATAAATTTGGGGGTCTAGGACTACTTTTTAAAGGAAAGGAGCTGGGGATAGAGAATAGGAAGGGAAATCAGAGATTTCATCAAAATGTGCCTCCATGTCTAGTGCACAAACGGGCTGAAGTACAAAGTGGCCCAGTCTCTGCAAGCCCTTGAAGTATTTTTCAACTCTGACAAAAAGACAACCGTGGAAAACATTTCACAGTGGCTTGTAAGTGCTAGTGAGTGTAATATTACAGTGGGAAAAGAAACATTTTTCCAAGAATGGATCATGGCAGGACACAAATTCCTCAAACGTAGTACCTCTGAGGAGAGGGTGGTCAGTCTCACTGTGTTCCCAGTTTCTTGAAGCAAAGTTTACATACTATGGATAAATAAAAACACATATTGAATGGAAATCCAGTTCAGCAGCAGAGAAACAAAACTTCCTGATCCCTTGTCTATCCCAGCTTCCTGCTTTTTCCTTTACAGAAAAAAAAAAAAAAAAAAAAAAAAAAAAAAAAACAGGGAAGTTCCTCTGCCCTGGCTGGCATTTCCACTGTCTTTTAACTACTGCTGAGGTTTAGGATCTCTTATCCAGATTGTCCTAAGTATACAAAAGAAATTACTCTCCAACTCACCATCATGTCACAAGCCACTACACACCTAACACACACACGTGCACACACACACACACTATAGCTAAACATTCTTGCACTGTAGGATTAATCCCCCTTCTTATTTTTCTTCCTTTTTTCCCTTTAACTAGAGGAAAGCTCTACCCTTACAAACAGGTGGGGAACCAAATCTTTAAAAGCTAGTTTGCAGTAAAAGAAATGCTGCAGAATCTGAGCTATAGTTAACAAATTTTGCGTTTTCTAAGACGAATGAATTTCTTCCTTCATTACTTTGCCTGGTTTGAAGTAATTTAGAGAAAGTGCAAGAGGCTTTTTAACACGGAGAAACCCTAACTTTTCCCACCCCTTTCTCCTCCTGATCAGTAAATGGAGAAGCTAAGGTGGAACAGTCATCTATGGATATAGACTATGCTTTGGTGACTTCTGTTTGATAGCTTCAAAAGTCAGAATTCAGGTATTTTGTATATATAAATATATATAAATATTTTTGCTTATTTATGGAATGCTTGTGCATGTTTAGGGCACCAGCTCAATGTGATGCAGGATGGTTAAGGCTAAGGAAATTAAATTCATTGCAGAGCTATTATTTTTGTCTTTTCTCCTTTTGAAAGGAGAATAAAGCATCTTCCCTGTAATAGTCAGCCACTGTGTAATCCCCTGTCTGCACCAATTCTAGGGAAAACTACTCAGGACCCTGTCCCTGAGGCAACAAGCTCGGACCTCAATTTTAGCTCAAGTAATCCATGTGATTGACAGAACAAGGTAGTGGAAAACTAAACCTTCCAAGGCCTTGGACCTACTGTCACCTGAAAAAGAAAAGGTATTTTCTGTGTGCCACTTCTACGCCTCCCAGAGGATCACGGAATCGTGATGAGACGCCTCAAGCAAGCACGGAACACGTTTTGGCAGGCACGGCCTGCAGCAGCCGGCCCAGGGCTCCCGGTGCAGCTCCCCCGGGACGCGTCCGGGCGCTCCTGCCCCTCTGCCCGGCTCGGCTGGGCCACGAGCGCCTTCGCGAAGGCGCCGCGTCGCAGGGCATCGCAATGAAGCTGCACCCAGTCCTTGCAGCTGCTGTTCATGCCGGCTCTTGCTATACCCATGTTCCAGACAGGCCTTTCCTCACTGCCCTAATTTTGACTCCCCTCTTAACTTACAGGACATAATGAAGTTGTAACTACTCTCCCTCACCGTCTGGAGCAGAGAGCCCAAGATAAGGACTCCCACCTGCCCTCGGCCTCCACCGGCTGGCACTTCCTAAGAAAGGAGAGTGCTGGCTGGATATTGCTGACCTCATTTACTTATTTATTTTTAATTATTTTTCCCATGCCTCACTCTAGGCCCTCTTTGCCTTTGAATAAACAGGGCTGCTAAGAACTAGCTGCCTTGATGTTCAGCCTGAGCAGGGAGTGACCTCAGCTCCACGCAGGGACAAGGAGCCCTGACCTCCTCCTGGGGCTCCTGGCACTGCCAGGGACTGGCACTGCCCTGTAGCCACTTACCCGTGTGCATGTGCACAAGGCCATGGCCTACCTGCCAGCCCGAGTCCAGAAAGCAGGAGAGCCTCACGGCCAAGTGTGTTGCCTTCTACTGCCTTTTGCCAGAAAGATACATATAGTCAGGTGAGGCTTATACTGATATGAAATAAATCAGTCACTGCACTCCTCTTGAAGTAGCCCGTTCTGTCAAACAGCTGCAGCAAATGCCAACTTGCGGAACTAAAATAAATCAGGCCCTTTAAGCCCAGACAGACAGATCCACCCTGTCAAAACCTGACCCTGCATCATGCAGAGCAAGGGCTATGTTTTTAGCAGAGTGGGTCCAAGCTGTCAACAAAAAGTAGCTATGTAGTTTGTGCCCTGTAAGCTAATGCAATTCAGTTTGTTTCCATCACTGCTAACCTCTAAATATAGAGGTTTTTTCTGTTGATGGAGCTGAGGGCTGCAAACCAATGAAGTGCAGAGGGAAGGGCACTGCTTCACCTCCCTGTCAGTTCCTGCCTGTTCCAATCGTCCCTCTCTATCCCTGGCGTTCCCAAGAGCGGGCGGCCTCCCGATTCCACCAAGACCACCCGTCCATGGAGTGTCAGCCATGGGCAGCGGCTCGTGACAATGCTCGTCCTCTGCAGTGTTCCTCAGGACAGGCAACCTGTCCTGTTTGCCATGTTTCAGTGAGGTTTAACGTCTGATTGCACCTGGACTTCTTTCTTTTTGTAAAACAAAACACCTATGTAATTTTGGTAAATATCTAATCTGCAAAATTACAACTACTGTGACAAGTCTTGAATTCCAATGGGAAGAATTCCTACAGAAAACCCTGCCGTGCTAATGCAAAACACACTGCTATCAGTGACTTGTTTTCTTCATTCCAACTGTGCGCCAGATGAAGTTCTAAAATGAACCAAAAAAGTCTTGACATTTACAAAAGAAAAAGAAAGTCGGTCATAAAAAGCTTAACAGTCCATTACATTATATTTTAAGCAACATTTAAGATACAGCTGAAATCAAGAAAAAAATATAATTGTTATATTCTGACTTCTCATCTGTATGCTAACTGTGGAAGTTAAGATGCAAGGCAGTATTACTTTACCCACTATTTGTGTATAAAATAAGTCACATCACATTAAAAAAAATAGGTTTTCACATTTGAATTCACCAAAGTATTCGTATTCTCTTATTATTTTCTGTTCTAACTGGGATCTAATTGCCTTACATTAATTTAAAAAAAAAGTCTTTACCAATTATTTGTTCTTGGCTACCTGCCTTTGAAAGCTTTGTTTGTCAAGACGGTTGCTTGTAAGTGTTTGTAAATCTGAACTGATTCTTTCAGCACATTGTGAGGACAGCAAGGATTCCTTACAAGGTGGTAGGTGCTCTCGACCACAGCCCACGGTACAGACTTGCACCGCTCGTCCCAGAGTTGAGTTGAGGCCTGCAAACTAACATACAGCGTTTTCTGTAATGCCCACCCGGGACTTTTGAGCTATGTCAGTGTAGTACATGCTCTTAGCCCAGGAGGAACTTTACAAGATGACCCTGTTCAACAAATAGTACTGAGAAACGACTGATTTAATAAGTCCTTTTCTGGTGTACAGATACCCACAGGGCATTCACATATGCAATTTTCTGTCAGCTTTTCTTGTGGCACTTTCCGTAGGACATGTTTACATCTAGCTGCTACTAGGAACAGTCTCCACCTCTCTAGTGACGTCACTTGGCATTTTTGGACAAGGACAGCACTGGTGGTGTCACAAGTTCCTTGCTTTGCCATTCCAGATGTGGTATTTTCCTCCGCTTACTCTCCACCCCCTGCGTGTGCCACAGTGAGCAACGGATCAATGGGAAGGGGAGGTGTCTTCCAAGCCCAGGAGCTCCTTCACAAGTCTTTCACCGAACTGTGCACGGCTGTACCTCGTGACGTGATAGGCCTCTGACATTTTGTAGAGGATGTAGGCATTGTTTATAGCAATGCTGATGGCAAACCAGAACACTTGTTGCCAGGTCTTGTTTGGTTTATGAGAAATGAAATACCTGTTGAGACAAGAAGGAAAGAGGTGAGGGTGAAAGCATTCAAGTCAAAGACTTTTACATGAGAGGCAAGAAATAACCCACAAAGATTCTGCAGTCCCAAAGAGGAAGCAAGCCCAAGACTTTCTGACCTATGCAAGTATTATCTGCAGGAGTTCTGTACAACATCTCTGCAGTTGCTTATGGTTATCTCTCTCTTCATTTTTGGAAACTTCTGAGAACACTCTCTTGTTCTTATAATCAAAACCTCATCAACAGTGTTATCTCTGTATCACTTCATGTAAGCAAGAGTGACAAACACCCGAACGATGGGAGCTGTGGATCTACATTTCTTCAGATTGTAAGTTAAAAAAAAAATCCATTAGGTTACAATTTTGGGAAGACTGCTTCTCCTTGAATTTCTCTCTTTTGCAGGCAAAAAAAAACGATTTCTGCTATTGTCAACAGTGAGTGGGAGGATGTGGGGGCAGAGCTAGAGCGTGCAGTGCTGGTATGTGGAGCATCTCTCCATAAGGCAGAAGATCTAGGAAGGACTGACAACTTTATATTTAGGTTCTGACTAATTCTAGGACAGCCAGAATCTTCTCCTCAGTCATATGATTTTCCACTTTTCTACTTTCAGTTTTTAAACTTAATTCTACTACGTCATCTTTCTTTCTGTATTTTTTCAGATCAGATCCCCAACATTGGTCTCCAGTAACTGCCTCCTCCTTCATTTCTTCCCCTACTGAATTCTTACTGCTTTACTCAGAGCTGACTTAGAGAATCCCTACTGCTTTGTCCATCTCTTCTGTTTTTAGCTCTTGAAATCTTCTGCACTTCAATGCTATTTCCACATCCATGCCTTCCTCATGCCTGTTCTTACTTGTTTTCACTTCTCTCTGCTATATTAAGAGTTAATAATGAGGACTCCCAACTGGATCTACGAGGCAAAAGATTCTGCTTTCACAGTTCATCTATATCAGCATGACATCCAAAACTGAACATCCTTATCTTCCGATTCAAGGAGGCACAAATATCACTTGGACACATAATCAAGCAAACATCATCTCCTTCTATAAGGACAGTAAAAAACTCTCAAGTTTTTGAGGTAGCCTGAAAAACTTGTGGGGCTGGTAAACCCTTGCTGAAATCTCGATTTAGACTCGAATTTGATATGGACAAGGACACTGGCCTGCTGATTCATCTTTCCAATTCTTCTTACAAGCCATTTACAAAATGCTTAAAACACAGGTCTAATCTGTGGTTTGTTTTGTTTTTCTTCGTTGTTGTTGTTTTGGACTGGTGGCAGGGAGATCCAAAACAATACTAGCACAGTTTAAGAGATTATTCAGAAGGTAAGAGGCAGAGGGTAAAAATATGCAATGTGCTTAATGAGAACCACTCATTCATCTCTTCACTCCTACACAGATTCTCTGCAGTATGGCTAGCGATGCACCTCTCTTCCTTTTGCAGAGCCAGCTTCTGAGCTTTGATTTAAACAGGAGTTTTTTTAGAGATTAATTCAGTGAGGACAGGACTGGGCCCTCAGCTGCAGCTCAACCCGGAGAACCTCAAACACGCCCCAGGGAAGAAATGAAAGACTCACATGCATTCAGGCACTTACTTGCTGTACTTGTCGTCGTATTTGCAGATATAGCTAAGGTGAGCAGCAAATGCTTCAACTGCCAATGGGCATGGAATTTCTCCACTTTTTCTTTTAATTATAACTCCTGCATCAATTAAAAGCATAACAGTTTAAAATCCACGTGATAAGTTTAGTATTAAAAGATACTCCAAAGAACAGCTTGGGTTCAAGTGTGCAATAGCAGCAGCCTCTGCCTATCGGCATGATTTTTGCTTCTTGGACCAGTTGTGCTGGTTGTAACTTGTTTGCTTTTCTGCTGGGTTGGTTCCCAGGTGTGCAGTACCTCTGTTAAAGTGATTGCACCACTGCTGCTGAATGGAAAAAAGCCAATTAAAGGTCTATATTTTTGGACTCTTTCTCCAACTCCACTTCTAACAGTCAATATGTGAGCCTTTTTATTTCTTTACAGAATGAATTTTGCACCAGTACAACTTGTCTACTAGTTAGACAGCTAGACTGCAGCTCATTTCAGGTGGATGACAGTCCTATCTACTGCAGAAGGACAAAAACTCACCTGCAGCTGCAGACCAAACAGTCTTAGCATTGAAAATGATGCGGTGCTTGGACCAGGTCCATCTAGGACAGGTCCATTTCCCACGCATGGTGCTTTTTTTGCTCCAGCCTTCTCCAACACTACAGCAGTAAATATGAGCCAATTGCTCTCCCAAGAGACAGCAGTTATGTCAGCACTCCAACAAACATGTTTGCCTTCTCTCATCTTCCTCTCTGATCCCCCCAGCATAGCTGTTAACAGCAGCCGGTCCCCTTGGGTCTTCTCTGGTTTGTTCTTCCTCTCCTTCATGCTTTCCTCACGAAGGGGGAAGCTGCTTGCAGGAGGGAAGGACGGACAGAGCCAACCTGTGGTGCTTTATTAAACAACTCCCTAACTTTTAGCTTCATCTCCCTGCAGGGTTTGCTGGTTAGCCCTGCAGGCTACGGCCTGTCTCTTGCTCCCGGTCTGCAGCGCCTAGTGAGGATCCCTACTTCCCCCCGGCCCCACCACCTTCTGCAGAACAATATTTTTCTGCAGGTTTAAAGAAGCATAAGTTTCACTGGATCCTTCCTCCATGTTGCTGCAGTACAACCACAATTCTGGGCTTTCTGACTTCTCAAGCCTTCAAACTTGCCCCTCGCCTTGCTTCTGCCGACGCTTTCGCTAAAATGCACCTCACATTTTGATTACAGACTTCACCATTTCATTCCTTCAGCTGGAAGTCTCATTCCATTCATCATCTCTGTCAAGCCCCCCGTGCTGCCCTGGCTGGCAGGCTCTGTTTTGAAGTGAGACATATGACACATACTAAATGCCCTGTTCATCAGAGCCATGCAGCAATTTATTTGGGTTCTTTAAAGTCAGATTTTTTCATGAGTCCAGAAAAGATCTCACCTCTACATTTTCCACCTCTCTCCCTTCACCTATGTAGCCCTCAAATTGGGTGTAAATGTAGCCCAAGGGGAGGAGAAAGCACAGTTGAAAACAAAATTGAATGCATAAATCTTTTAAACTTTTAAAACCTTCACATGCTTACTTGTTATGGACTTCCTTTTTTTATTATCTTTTGATCCCTTTATTGACACACTTCTAAAAACACCTAGTCAGCAGCATGAGGAAAGAGGATTGATCGGCATCAGCATGTTGCCCTGGTGCTGCAGAAAACACTTCCCATCCCACCTGGGCAGGTCAGGGAAGGGGGCCTATGTTCCTGGTGCCAGGGCTTTATAACGAATCTCCTGGTCTCTCTTCTCCCTGCCCTCCTCCTTTAGACAATTTAAATTTATTTTGTTTTCTAATTACAGTCCTTTAAAATGCAGTTGATAGCAGCTATGTGTGCACCACACACTCCCTCTCATTTTCTGCTATATCCCACCTAACACTCTGTTGTTCGGGGAACATAAATAGCTTTTTGTGCACACTATTTTTACGGCCTTCCCCGGGGCGCCTCCGGAGCGGCTCGTGCCCATGCAGGGCTCTGCGGCAGGCGCTCCCCAGCACGGGGACTCGCAGCGCGTCCCCCGAGCTGCCTCCCCTCGCGGTGCTCCCCAGCATCTCCCCGTGGCAGCTCCAGGGTGGCACAGCGCCCGCCTGCAGCCCTGGCCGCCTTTCCCTGCGGAAGGCGGCAGCTCTGGGCGTCTGTTTTGCCTTTAAAGTCTCCATGCTTGCACTGAGGTGATTAGCTCAGACTGTGGGAGGCTGTTTCTATGTTTCTAGCCTATATGCTTGTCAAGCAAGGCTTAGGATGTATGTCTGCAAGTGAGGTAAGCAGGCAGACAAAGGCATATACTTGTTTGTTTCCATAAATACTTGTTTTACAACAATCCATGATTTTCAGAGCTAAAATCGTGGCTTTCTAAAATGAAGGCTCAGTAAAAAAATTAGCATTTGCATCCACCTTGGCAGGCTCTGACATTTTGTAATGTAATATATATAAAAAAAAGAGGGGGCACTGCACATTCCAAATATTGTACAGCTATTTTTCAGGACTTCTATTTGCCACAGCTCTGTATCAGAATTGCAGACAGCTAGGACTGCACGAGGACTAACACTCGAAGCCTTCACATGAGAGCCCCCAGTAACCCATCCCCACTCTCACCATACTTGGACACGACACCCTGAATACATTCTCACAAAGGACACAGGGAAAGTTAAGGTCAAAATCCTAAGCAGCTTTGTGTGTATTTTTAACCTTCTCTGATTTTTTTTTTTTAATGCTATTCCTCTTTCCCAAGACTTCTCAATTCCAGGCCTATGTTATAATTTTTCAGGAAACTAGTTTGCCAGGCCGACAATCCTTGCTCCAGCTTTTCCTGGCTGAGAACACACAGGGACTTACACAACTGTTTTAGACAACAACTGCGGTGTCTCCACAACATTTTCTATCTTTCTTGTTCCAGCTGCACGGTCTCTGAGGGGCGCCGGGGCAGGAACAGCACAGGCAGCAGGGAGAGCTGACTGGAGCTCCCTTGGGAAGCTGCAGCCTCAGACACAGGCCATGTCAGGAGGCTGTTTGTGCAGCTCACTCCTCAGTCTCTTTTTTGGCTATAGGTGTTCTCGTCTTTACCAGTATCTCCTCTCCAGCTACTCTCCATGCTCCTCTCTGGCCTCACTTTGTCTGTACAGTCTGTACCCCTAACAAGGGTCAAACCTACCTCCACCTTCTACCACCACAACTTGCCCATGGGATGCCAACCTGCCGTTTCCAGCTCTTTAGGCCGTACCCCCTGCTTACCTGGCCCAAGCTTACTTTCCTATTCTTAGTCATTGCCCATTTAGCTTTCAGGTAGATCTGGTTGGTGAAGAGAATGTGCGAAAGCTTGGCTGCTCTCACAAAGATCCCGTTTACAGCAAGTTTTTGTTGAAGTCTAACAGGTTTGGAAGAAAGCAGCCCAGCTCCCTCACAGCAGCAGAGGAACCTCTGCTTCCAGGTCTGCAGGCTGCCTACATGCGATTTCCAGGGCTTGTGCTGGGCTGGGAACACTGCTTGGCAATCAGGACCCCGGTTCCCCAGCAGCAGAGGCCCTGAGATACCCGAGCTCCCTACTGCAATCAGGAAGGTCCAGGATTTCCCAAGTTTCCCCAGATAAGATGTCTGCCCTCTCCAGTGTTCTTGTGCAAAAAGTAGAAAAGACTGCAATTATGTCTAGAACAAAGTCCTGGAAATGGATGGAATGCAAGCTCCATATCTAGAGTGGAAAAACAAGATGCAGTTATGATGTCCCAACCGGACCAGCTATCACCTGCTTTAGAATAAAGGCCTTTTTTTTTTTTTCAAATAATATCTCGAGGTCCACATCTCTTATGGCTTCTCAGTACCTCTATAGTAGAGGCACAAGGGAAAATTCAACTCCAGATACTACTTAAAGGAAATTAAAGACTACAAAAAAAAAAACTTCTTATTTAATAGTAGAGTAAGCAATTTACTTATTTTTCCCAGACTAAATAAATAAGGCTTATCCCTTAGCATACTAGATGATGTATTATGACACACTGGCTCAAAACATCCATAATAAATAACATGCTGCATATAAGAATAGTATTCATGGACCTTCCCCGACAAGTGCACTGCCCTCCTGGTGTCTCTAGCTTGGGTGCACTCAAGGTACATGCAAGATTTACCTTCTCCATTTTCCTTTGCAATAACTCACCCGTTACTTATTAAAGCCACCTCTGTTCTCACCTTAACTCTTGTCTTGAACATCTCTCGCCTTAATTTTGTGTAGGTCCTTTCTTCAAGGCTTCCTCTACTCCTTTTATCACTTACAGTCAACATAACAATTCGGTGTCTAACAATCCCACTGACACCGGTCCTTGTCCAAATACCTTGTGTGGGTTTTATTCCAGTTCATCCCTACTTCCTCTCCCATTTAACATATACAGCCTGTTTGTGCTACAAACTTGCCTCAAAGAAAGAGCACCAATTCCTCCTTTTCCTCCTTCTCTGTATCACTTGGAGGAGACTTTGGTGGTCAAGCTTCAAGTTGGCTTAAACTGTCATGCTGCACTGACTTCAGAGACGCCAAATTAGAGGCAGGCAATCTGGTCTCCTATCTTCCTACTGAGCCTCCATCTGTTCTCAGATCTTCATTTCCCGCCAGTGCAACTCTCTACAAAGCCAGTGTCAGTTTTCTGCTCTGATTCACTCTGAATTATGTCACCTGTCCCAGGCAGTACTTGGTGAGCAATGTATTGGACCAGCCTTGCTCACCACACACATGGGCCCCAACTGGTGGGCCTTGAGTTACCTCTCATACACAACATACATACAATCCTGTTGATTCTAAGACAAGGCCAAGGTCATTCAAAAGCACAAAACCGCACACCCCCATGTACTACTTGTAAAGAAGACTGTCAGCCACATTCATTTCCAAATCTGTTTTTGGCCAATATTTTAAAGTGGCAGTTAACACTAATGTTTACATAAGATATATTTTTCTAACTGCTTTTTAAGCAGTGTTTATGAATTACACCCAAAGGCAACAGCTTTGTGATAGCATGACACATGCTATCACACCTCTGGTCCATTCATTGCAGCTGAATAGTCTACACTTGGCAAAACTGCACATGAGAAACAACACAAATCCTCATCATTAGTGCCTCAGGTTTAAGTTCCTCTTAGCAGAAGGTCTTGTTAGCAAGCAGAACTGGAACGCTCCCCATAACCTAGTCTGAGACTACAACCATGTAGTAACACTGCATCAGGTGCCGGCCGCAGCAGGATCACTGAAGTGTTGTTTTTTTCCTTCATTTAGGCATTTTCAAAGTTGATGCTCAAACCCCGGTCCCGCCATGTTACCAAGTTCAATTCAAGCTCCCAGCTTTGCTCCCTTAGCCTATATGCATATGTGGGAGTCATGTGGGACTTGGAACATAAGCAAATAAGATGCATTTGAATTGGTAGCTTGACATATAAAGGTTTGGGTTAGTCTTGAATATTTTTTCTAGACATTTTCAAACAATACATGCTTTCATGGATCTTTCTCTCTGAATAATAGCAAAGAGGAGAAACTAAAGTGACATTTTCACCGAAAGATGAGTTTCAAAGAGTTCATTAGTCACACTGGATCTTACAGAGGTTTCTATACCTTCTTAAAAACATTTATATTATTTTGAAAAGGAAAAGATTTGAGTCATCATGAAGCTCTCTCCAATACTCATTATCTGACTTATCTGTTTTGGTTCCTTTTCATCAATTGCTAAAATCAATTTAACATACAACAGGAAGTCTTAATCATATTTACTTTTGGCAAAATGACATTTGCTTGTGACTAGGTTTTTACTGGATAAGATAAATTAATTGTAGGATCTGCTCAGACTTCTAAGTACGTTATGACATCTATTAATATTTCTGTAGCAGCAATCCTACAAGACACTTTGCAAATGTGGCTAGTACAGCGCTATACAGTAACAGCCTTCTTCCCTTCTCTGACCATCAGCAAAGACATAATCTTGATACTTGAAAGGACACAGCCTCTACCAGCCTAAGCAAAGGGGCTGCATTAGCAGTAAGCTTCTAACTAACTTCTGTGTGGGAAAAAATAATCGCTGTAGGACGACATGAAAACGGAAGTGATCACCACTGCTACCATTTATCCAGGATATTACGATCAAGCTCTTTGTTCAGGCTTATTATCAAACTCAGTGACTCAGCTTGCCTTGTCACTTAAAGCATGTGCACTTTCCAGATGAGCAGTAGGAATATTGCTTACCTTGTTGAACCGGGGAATAGGCGTTAGTCAGAAAACGGAAGTGCCCTTTATTGTACCAGCAGATCAAGGACATGTTTCCCTTCATTTTTATTCGGTACTGTCCTCTGGACTGGGGAGTTTCAGGGTTGTTCAGCATGGTTGGAGGTAGGCCTGTGCAGTCACTTTTCCTGGCACTCAGCAACCCGCAGCAGTAAATCTCTGTAGGTGAAGAAAGAAACATTCCCCATCAGCAAGTCATTCTATGGGTATAGATAGCAAGGGGAGCAGGGCAAGACTGGCTCACAGGGCTAGAGAAAGAACTATCTTTCTTAAATTGTTCTAGTTCAATGCATCTGCGGGCCAACTTGGCTTTTCCTACAATACCTAAGATTTGTGTCCTGCAATATCTGACTTCTAAAGAAAAGGATGCTTACACAATTGAATACTGGAACTAGTGGCAGATTTAAAAAATCCATGTGCCAGAAGGATGGAGATGATGAAAACACAAAGTTCTTACAAGTTCAAGAAAAACAGATTTTGGGGAAATGGAATAAACTAAATCAGTGTCCTTGTGGAAGGAACAATGATACAAAGATCTGCTGCACATACACTAAAGGCTCTGCATACAGGAGACCAGGCCACACACACTCTACTGCTCAGGGCTTCTTTGCTTTTTCATATATAAAAGACACAACAAAACACAACTCAATGCAGCAAGGTGAAAACATACACATTATTGGAGTTTTTAATTGTTACTAATGGCCAACGATGGAACTTGTCATTAGGCCATGAAATAATAATGGTCTACCTTTGTTAGCCCAAGGAAAGCAAATCTTCCTGAAGAAATTATCAATCTCAAGGAAAACTTAGACAGAAATTTTCTGTTCTCTCTTGGTTTTACATTAACCTACCCCAGTGGAGAGAATACATGGGCATGGAAGCAGATGACATGGCATTCACATGGCAGCTGAGATCTGTGGTAGTTTAAAGCCAGTCTGTTGGTACTTGACCAGATTTTTCATCATAATGAATTGTGCACATGAGATGAACTATCATCTTTAAAGGAGAAACACTAAGTCAGATTATACTTACAGATTTCACCAAAGCATTTACCTGTGTTCTTGGGGTTACCAGTTACATACAATGGTATAAAACCAAGCTAACAACTACATTACTGCACTGGAACTTCAGAACAGCAACAGGCTTCTCCAAGACCCCTTTGTAATTTGTTTCAGCCTTTCCTTTATCTCAGGCAGCAAGTCCACAGAAAGACTGCAGCAGATGTTTCACTCCTACAGAATATAGGGAACCATGTCCTCTCTCAGGAACATGGTATAACCTCTCTGCTACTTATCCTCAAAAGACCCAACAGTTCTGAAAATTTATTAACATCTCTCATCATGGATGACACTTAATTTATAGAGATTTTAAAAAACATCCAGTTACTATAGTAATAAAAGTAATAAAAATTAAGCCCATCTGGCTCAATTAAGTGTTTGCATATAATGAAAGCTGGACCACAACAGGTGCTTGCCAGATATGCTGAAGTCAGTGGAGCCAGTGTCCTCATCTGGTCTTCTAAGGTAGGCTGGGCAGTAACAAAAGCAAGATGACAAGTGTGGCCTGGTCACTTGAGTTCCTTTCTGGGGTCTCTACAACCTGGAAAGCTTGTGCTGAAGCTTGTTTCACCGCAGCTTCATTAGCACCATTTGCAAAGGCAGTGAGACTCAAAGTAATTCAGGCAAAGATACAAATTCTACAACCATATATCCGGATTCTGAGTGCAACAGTGGTTTGAGTCAAAGTTAGGGCAACTGTGAGGGCCATCATGGACAAGAGATGCTTTTCTTTTCTTTTTTCTCCCTTTTTTTTCCCCATGTACTGGAGTTGCAAGATACTAGGAAGGTTGTGTGAGTAGGGGGTGACCATGATATGAACTTGTGATTTCTGCCTGATGACATGTAGTTTGTGCTCACCCCAGCTCTTCTGCAGGACTGAGCCTGCTGCTCCTGCTGACACAGAAAATACACAACAGGGTCTTTGAGAGAGGTCATACTTTTAAGGGGAACATAAGGCAAAGGGCTTTGGGCAGTGGTGTCCTCTATAAAAGACAACACTCTTACTTAGAAGGGGAAAAAGGAAAGCACACTACGAATGAGTGTTCCAGCTAATAACAGTGACAGTCTCTGCTTGCTGAACAGATAATTTGGGGCATTTCAGTGCTGGTTTCCAATTCTATTCAGAGACCAGAAAAAGAAATGCTTTATATGTCCCCTAGAAAGAAAAAAAAAAAAAAGAGAGAGATTTATTCAGGTTTTTGATTTTTAAAAAGATCAAAGTGCCCAGTTTTATTTTCTGAAGTTTTCTCAGCTCTAGGTATTTTCAAAGACCTGAGAATTATGTTCACTATATCCTTTTATATTTCTAGACACACGCTTTATTGTAATACAGTGAAGGTGCTACACGGGAGGTTTCAAAAAAAAGAGAACACTGCATTTTTGCAGTAACACAGGTGTGGGCTAGGGAAAAGAAATGATAGCTATGGTTCCACAAAAATTTTCATAGGATCATAAGATTATAAGATAATTCTCAGTCTGGAAGGGACAGGAAATCTCTAGTCCAACGTCCTGCTCAAAGCAGATCATCTGTGAGGTCTGATCAGATTGCTCAGGACTTTATCCTGTTGGGTCTTGAAAACTTTCAGGAGATGAGACTGAATGACTTTTCTGGGCAACTTGTTCCATCCCTTGACTCTCCTCGATGAAGATTTTTCCTTTTACTCCGATTCTCTCTTGCATCCAGCTACTCCTGTTGCTTCTCATACTTCCACCAAGGACAACTGCAAAGAGAGTGGTCTACATTCTCTTTGGTTTTTCTGCATTTTCTTAAATCCCTTTTGGTTTCCTTAAATACCAATTTAGATGCCCAAGTAATTAATAGTTTCTCAAAATTAGCGAATTTAAATCTCTCCCTTTGCCAAGAGTGTCAAGAAATAAACATAATGGAGTTAAGATGAACACCAATTTCTTTTTGCCTTCCGCTCTCAATGGAATCTTTCCCATTCTACACTGATCCAGCTCTAACCCAGAAATTATTTTTTCTCGAAAAAGAAAGGTTAATTTGACACTTTAAGAACAGGAGAAGTGATGGTATGTATCAGATCAGAAATTTCATTTTGGAAACAGTTTTCAAATATCATTAAAAATGTCATGAAGCCATATAAGAAAATAAGAATGAAACTGAAATCTCTTCAGTGTAAAGCCTACAAACAGTTTACAGCTGTAAACCATCTGTCTGCAGGCAATCTGTTACAAACCTGTAAGCAACAAGCATTCATGTGGTTCAGTAGCCCTGCACCTTTTTCCCTGTGGTTACAGACCACCTGAGTCAGGACTTATTGTCTTTCTCCTTCCACAGATGAGCAGAAAAGGTGTGACTAAGAAGAATCTTTTTTTTGTTTCGTTTGACAGTCTTTATTTTTAAATCTGAAGCACCTTAAGTACTGGGAATATGTTTTGTGATCAGACATTTGACATTTGTGATCAGCATCATAGCTTTGGTAGCTTTAAATGTAATAGCTATAGTCGGTCATGAAATCATTTGCTAAAGAATAGTTTCCTATCAGAGCAAAAACACCAGTGAAGTATAAATATGCCTGAGCTCTTTCCCACATGGCTGGTTGCACAGTTTTGTAAACCATGACTGCTTTTGTTAGAGTATGGCAATATTTCACTGTGCTCCATGAGTTTTTGATAGAGAGAATGTCCTGGGCTTACTCTGAGCACTAGCAAGAAGCTGGCTGATACAGCCATACTGGCACATTAAAGGTCATCATTGTACTTGCAAGAGTACTTTTACTGGAGTAGAGTTTATGCTTTGCAAACTTAACTGCTCTACCAAACCATGCTTGCAGCAGCAAAAAATAAAATAAAATAAAATAAAATAAAATAAAATAAAATAAAATAAAATAAAATAAAATAAAATAAAATAAAATAAAAAAAAATAAAATAAAATAAAATGAAATGAAATGAAATATAAAAAAAGAAAACCATGCTAAGTTTTTTTTTTTTCAATGACATATAACTGTTAGTGAGACAGATATTAAACCAAAGATTTCTAAGGCACATCTTTAAAGATTCATCCCGTCCTTAATCTTTCACAGTTAGCCCCCAAAATTACAGGCATAAGATCTTTTGAGAAGCCCCCCAGGTCATGCAGAAGAATAGACCTCACATTTCTAAGGCAAAGAACAAAAGCAAGAGCCTTAAATACACTTGTTAAAATAGGTTTACACCTCCATTCTGAATTTGGAAGATTCACAGAATATAAACTCAACTTTTAAAGACCTCTGCATATTATTTTTTCTGGAATGAGACCTGTTCCTAGAGAAGCCTTTCAGGAGTTGTTTGAATTCCGCAGCAGGAGGCTCCTAGGCCTTTCAGCATTAAACCCAGTGAGTCAGCAGATACACACCTTGCTTCTCAAACTCTTCAAAGAGGTTCAGGCTCGTGATGCTAGGGCCAGTGAAGATGATGTAGTTCTTTCCAGACGCGTTCTGACAAAGGCTTTTGGCCACCATACTGTGGAGCTGCGGTTTGTTCTTCAAAGCATCCAGCCCGTCAGCACCGCTTCCTTCCTTGAGATGGACATAAATCTTAAATGAGAAGCAGGAAGAAAAAGAAGGTTATACGTTGGCCCTGCTCAACTGCAGACAAGCTGAGGATGAAGGCAGCAGGTACTTTTTTAAAACTTCTAATATCTGAAGCCCCTTTGCTGGGACTGTTGCTTTAAAACTACTATAGGTTAGCTGGCAGAGCTACAGATGAAGAGGGGGCCCTTTGCCTCAGTTTAGGAGCTTCCTGAAGTTGTTGTGCACTTGGAAGACTTTGTTTGGCAGCAAAAATCTCAAGTCATAACGGAGATTACGGGCTGTACTGAATCTGCATAGTGTTTACTGTGCCAGCCAAAGGGCTATGTGGAAACTTCAGTTCCAAAAAAGACCTCTACAAGAAGGACCAGAAGGAAATGGCCCATTTGCTTTACTGCAGTAATGTTCAGACTTATTTCTGTTGGCAGTGGCCATTAGGCTGTGATGTAAAACGAGGAGACAGCAGTACACATACTTAACCAGACAGAACATCCTAATCAGGCTCTTCAGGCACAGCCCTAATTCTTAGTTCCTTTTCTTAGATCATGATTTGGAGACAACCCACCAAAACAGATTGAACCAGGAAGCAGGGTACAGTGCAATATGCTGCTTTTCAGAGTTAAATGCCCAACTCATAGCAGGCTACTGTAGCTTTAGCATGTATCCTGCCACGGGACAGCGTGCATCACTCTTCCAATTAAAGACAGCTGTTGTCATCATCCAGAAGAGGACATGCCTGTTTGGGCTGCAGGACAGGAACATCTGCCCCTTAGTGGTGACTATACTTACCTGAACACAGCAGTGCTAGCAAGCCTGCCCCGAGGCAAAGCTATTCTTTCACTCCTCCAAGCGAGCCCTCAGAAGAGGAGTTTTATGCCTTGCCATGCAGAGGGAGCTTTCCCTAGCTATCCATCCATCACAGAAGAGATCCCAGAGGAGTATGTTATGCATGAAACCTCTGAGACATGAGACAAGATTTGTGTTTTGAAGTAATTAATGTGCTAAAGAACAAAGTTGGTGTAAAGATTGGATACTCCAGAAAAAAAGAAAGCTATGTTTTAGAAGAATAAATATACATTTCAGAAAACATTCTCTTTTGTATAAAAATAATCTCCAGATGAGGACAAAGGCAGGAATGCCGGTAGACTCTGACAGTGCCCCACTCCATTTTTAAAGCTGTCAAATTTTCACTTCAACCAATGCATATGCAGACTGACTAATTACAAGATGTCTTTTAGGTTTTTAATTGAGGCTCTAGAGAGAAGCTTAACAGTGGAATGTATACAAAAGGGAGACTGGCCTAAAGTTAACAGCAGAGACATTGCATTATTTTTGGTATCAGAACTAAGATTAGGTTACAGGTGTGCCACCACAGAGACCCTACATCAGGTCCCTAACATCTACAGAGAAAGCAGTGAAGACACAAAGGATGCAGACAGGTTCATTTTGACTATGGGTTTGCAGCTGAGTTGAAAACAAAGCAGTGATCTTTAGCTCTAGGAAAGCGTCCAACAACCCTCTCCTACTGCAGCACGTCTCAGCCACCCAAGAGCCTCTCTTACTAGGTGCTCATTTGGAGTGTTGCTTGCGGTATGAGACAATCTGCCAGTACTGCTGGTGGGCCAATTGGTTGCTCACCATGTGCTGTTTTGGGTCTACCAGCCACTACTTCAAAGAGCACAGCCACTGTGTAACTGTCCACTGATGGATCAATCCTTTCACAACAGGATGATCCTTATGCCATACTCTTTGCTACAGAGCTCCCTGTGCACCTGGAGCATCTGGCACTCTCCCTTTGCACTCCTCTCTTCTACAAGGGTCCCTGTAACAGCCCCTTGGTGATTCACTCATGATTCTCTTGCTCACTTCCCCAGTGTCCTTTAGCCAAACTGCCATATCTGCTGTCGAACCTGCCCTCATTCCTGCTTTGCTCTGTAGTAACACCTGCTCCTTGGGCATTTCCTTGCATATACAAGCACAACCCCTGTTCCTGGAATAATTATTTCTTGTATTGGAGGAGCACCATTGAAAGCTTTCTCATGTTCGGTTCTAGGAAAAACAGACGATGGCACCAATGGTGGAAGGCACGAAGGCCTCCGCAAAACAGCAGCTGCGTTAGAACAACTGGCAAAGGCATCGTTTCCAGCATCCCTGCAAATGACTAGGATCCCATGTGACCCTTGTTTTCCTTCTCTCTCTTCTCTCATCTGATTTACTTCAGTTCTACCTCAACTCTTTAAGATCCTGCCTAGTGAAGCCCATAGTATTCCCCCCCATTCTATAATTCATTAAAGGTGGTGTTTAGCAGTTACCAGTCTGCAGGCAAAACACAAGAATTGTCATGAATAGACTTCACAGGTATAGCCAAAGCAGCTCCCTCAAAAACATTGGTTAATTCCTTCACCAGAGTTGCTGATTTGTCTTGCGTCAGCGTTAGAGCTTTGTACCTTTTCCACTTGCTCCAACAACGAACAACATCAGCAGCACCAGCCCTGGAAGTGCTGCAGGACAACAGATGGAGATGTTGGCAACAACATGCACTGCTGCTGAGAGTGACAGTCAAAGCAACATTTGTCAAATATCCACAGAGGTCACATTTACTGATGTGATAGTCATGTGGCTCCTAGTGGCTATCGATCCATTCGATCTACAACACCAAATGGGATTTTCTAAAGCTGTGACATCATTTGTCTTATGAGGCAAATACAGGTTGCAGTCCTTTACCCTGCAGTGCTGGAACAGGGAGGAAGATTTTTCTACTCATCAATTCTTCTTGTCTTCCCAATACGCCTACTCATTCAGTTCTGTCATCTTTCTATCTGGTGCAGCCCTACTTCTTTTTATGCTATGTGTTTTAATCCTTTATGCGCAATACAAGCTCTCTTCCCACTCCTTTCAACTCATCCCTCAAACCTTCCTATCTTCTGCCTTCACTTTCCATGAAACATCCGATCGGTCTCTTCCCCACAAAGCCTGACAACAGGAAAGTCTCTGGCTCACCTTTGCCTTCCCTTCCACTGCAACTGCTTCTGCCTCCTTCCATCATGAAGGTGGAAGTAGATATCGAACTATATACCTGATGGCAGAGCAACAACCTATTTGTAAAGACTGTACTGAGCTCTCTATAAAACTGAAGGAAAACAAACAGTGCAAACCTTTCTGGAAAGGCCAGTTTACCTACATAGCAGCAATGAGAAAAGACACCACAATTTAAACAGGAGATTCCATATGCTGACAGATGAAAGACAATTTAATCTGTCATTCAGAAACTCAAAACAAGCGTGTTTGCCTACAGGGACAGACTGCTAGAGAGAGCTACCAGGGAAAGAAAGACGGAACTCACTGCTGCTTAAGGTCTCAGAGTAGACATTCCTGCAACAAGCCAAGAGGGTTTTCTTGCTCTCTGCTAGCATATACTATCAATGGAAAATTCATGTGGAGGGTTCATAAAGTCTTTTTGTGAATTGGGGTAAAAAACAAGCAGTTAGGAACAAAAGCTGTATCTTGACTGCACATTTAAGAGTGCCCTAGGAACTAAAATATTGGTGATTCTGTTCATGTTTAAAGCTCAGATGGCAAAAAAGAAAGCACTTGTAAATAGCGCATCCCAAATACTCTGCATTCATACATAATTGAAGCACCCCAGGGTACAATTCTCACGCAAAATAGATGCCATTTGAAAGAAAAAAAAAAGAGGGAGGGGGTTGTAATAAACAGGAGGAAGATTTTGAAGGCTACATTGTGCAAAATATCTAACATAAAGCAGACCCTAAACAACCACAAAACAGAAGCCAAGTTTTTAGATTACACAGCTATGAAAGCAAGGGTACAAAGAATGGTAGTCATACATTTTGGATCTTGAACAGCTACTGAAAATACGACCATTTTTTTTCTATAGATTTCACCGCCAAATACTCAATTGCTCATTCTGCACCACTCTCTAGATCCTCCCTTCTTACCTAAACTGCATTACTTTACTGTTCCTACCACCATCGATGTTGGGAGATCCTCCCTCTCAAGCACACCCCAAACCCTCTGTAGCCAATATCCGACCCCTTTTTAATGCCCACTTCTCAGCCCGTTCCTAAGTCTAGCTCTTCCTCAGCAGCTGTGGCACCAATGACCATTGTCTTCTTGAGACTGGATTTTTACTCTGATTGTATCCTCCCCTTTTTCTCCTCCTACTTCTCTAAAGTCTACTAAAAACAAACAAACAAAAAGAGGATATCTTGCCCATCCTGTGCACAAGCAGACCTTGGGATTCCCTTGGACTTTCCTGGGCCCTTTCTGTTCTCACACTGTCTCCTATTCCAAATGATTTCAATTCATGGTAATATACAGATCTAGCTAACATCTCTGTGCTGAGGAATGACAAACAGTTCTATTTCTTCTGTAGGTATTCTTCAAAGTTTCAAAAAAAATGCTGCTAAAACAGAAGAAAGAAACTGCTAGATACATTAGTTGACACCTTAAGCTAAAAATAAAGCTGCTTTTCTTCTACTGACATTCTCCCTCCACATGATTTCTTCATCAGTGAAGATATTACATTTGTTTATGGCAAAACTACAACCTGGGGAGCATCAAATGCAGACTTTTCTCCCTAACTTCCCTGGGCCAATCACATCCAAGTCAGGCAGACTCCTCTAAGATACAACTTTTCCTATTCATTCACATCCCTAGAATCCCTCTCATCTCAATTATTGCATCCCTTCTTTCCCTTGGCCTTCCTTATGCGTACCTTGTTACCAGCCAGTGCTCTGCCTTGGAAAACACCTGCCTGTTTGCTTTGCCCACGTCAGCCTTCCATCGGTTCCCCCTTCTTCATAACATCAAATGAAACCGGGCTTGGGAAATGGAAACCAGCCTCCACGGCTGGTGTAGTCCTCCCTATTCTGCATTTCCTTCACATTTTCAGTATGCCAGTTCCTCCCTATGGTTGTTCTCAGAAGTCAGTCACCCAGCTACTGCTGCCCAACATGGCCATTTTTATTTCTTGCCATGCTGCTCTTTCGCTTGGCTTCAAACAGCCACTGACCTCTGCAAGGCTCTTTCCTTCTGCTCCCCAATACCCTTCTTACAAAGGATGCAGCCCCCTACAATTCAATTGCTATGCCCTGGTACCACCACCCTCTTAACACTGCTCTACCATTGCTGTAACTGCCTGCCTAGCTCAGGTCTGTGACCTGCAGCCTCACGCTGGTGCTACCCAATTGCTCAAGCTTGGCTCAGTGTTACTGAGCAAATTACTACAGAGCTATGGAAAGATATGGAACTGAGGGATGCAAGATAAGAAATGTAGCAGCCAGACAGTGATTAGCAGCTACACCATGGCTAGAAGTGGTGTAAATGTTGGGAGGATAATAGCAGCTTAAGAAGTAAAATATTTGCATAAGGAAGTATAAAACCATAAGAAAAATCATGGGATGCCAATTCAGTAACATCGATGACCCAGCTCATTTCCAAGGAGCAACATGACTATCTGGCCTGCTTGGGCTCACTGGGAGCAGCAAGTATATAAGTGGTTAGCAGTGTTTTAGTCATAGCTGTCTGCTCCATGTACTGGCCAATAAATCATGCTGTATATGTTGTGTTTGCAGTCTCTGGGCATGCTGAAAGATGCCTGAAGAGAAGTAACTTGCTGAGGGAGGCTATGCCTCCATCTTGCATTTACATGATAAGCTTGCCAGGCTGGGGATTATCTTTTTGTTCCGTATTTATACAGCACCTAGCGCAAAGAGATTCGATCTGTGGGTGTAGTTCCTATGGCAATACTATTAAGGAAGGAAGGAAGGAGGCTCTATTGCTTTCATCCCCCTTCAGGCAGAGTTGTACAGAGTGAGAACAGCCACAGAAAGGGAAAGAATATCATACTGGCCATGTAATTGTGAATAGCATCAGTAAAACCCCAAGCACCACAGGCTGGAACTAAATAACAATCCTCTTTCCCACTTAAAAAGAGACACTGGGACTGCCTGCAAACACTGGTATAAATCTCTGCATTTGGGTTACAATAGGATGTTTACTTTTCCCATACATTTAGAAACATGTCCGGATTTTAAATTCTGGAGAAATGAATACGGCGGGGCCACCACACATCTGGAGAGGTTTTAACATTGGCAAGCAGAAGAATTCCTGACTTTCAATTAAGACTTGAGATTCTCAGACAATAGAGATCCACACGCATTAAGCAGCCAGAGCCATTCAGTGGGAATCCCAGACTGAAGCGGCCAGGACTTTCCAAGCAACGAGGGCTGCAGACGAAGGCACTCAGCTTTCCCGGGCCCCCTCCCAGGCCAGGGCTGACCTCGAGAGCCTGCTCGAAGCAGCACACGGCGCCTGTGCACTCCCCATGCAGCCACTGCACCGACGGAGAAACTATCTGGGCGCTGCTTAAAGGAACGCGTTGGCTCAGGCTGACCTGCAAACAGAACTTAAACAGGCTGAAACAACAACACATCTGAGCATCTTTATTAAACACACACACAGATGGCTAGCTCTCCTGCAACTCTGACCTTGAAACCCAAATTCACTCCAGGCTTATTTCCCCCTCCTTTCCTCTTTCCAAAGGGAATGGGTAAAATCAATTATAGCTTAACGCACGACTGAAGGCACTTATGTGATATGCTATGAAATTATAAATTCTTCAGGGCACCTTCTCAGCTTCTCTTAATTCTGATCATCGGAGACTCTGCAAATAAGTGTAAAATCATCAAGTTTATTAAGTTATTTGAGATAGCTGTACTGATTGTGCAAGTAACCAAGAATGAACTACAGTATTTATTATAAAAGCATGATGTTTATATTGTTTTCTTGCTTGCTACAACTGAGAGACACTGCAAGATGTCAAGACAGCCTGCAGTGAAAAAGCAAGAGAAGGCAGCAGCTGAGGCACTGCAGTTGGAGCTGAGGGTTGTTCCCAGCTCTGCTGCTGATCTGTGCTGTGACCTCCAGCAATTTGCTGTTCCTGAGACTGCAGCCCTTCAGGCAGAGAGTCGTGTTTTACGCTCTCGTTTGGGGGCCACCCAGATCGGGGTGGCATTCATCAGACACTACTGATATAGCATAACACAAGCTGTGGTTAGGTCAGCAATGTGGGAAGACTTGAGTTGCAGGAACACAGATCTTTTTCTTAATCTGTTTCGACTCATCCCTTCTTTAGGGTAAGCAGCAAAAGGTAGACACTCAAATTCAGTCCTAGCAAAAGGATCTAAACGACACCATAAATCGGAGTGAGATGTTTGACAGCAACATTAGTGAAAATTAAATTAAATACATTCCTGCTAGAACTTTCTGCCAATGAACAAAACCAAGTTTGGCACATATTTGGGGGGCATGGAGGGGGAAGAGCAGTTGGTGAGAAGGATGGCCCAGAATAGCCTCAGAGAAGACATTTCATCCCAGGGAACAGGAAATGATACATGCATCTACAAAGTCATCTCTTTGCCTCCTCTGCCGTGATGTCAAGGATTTTAAGTGAATAATTAGGTTGATGAGCTAATTCCATTACTGCCTATCACGGCAATTAATATTGCCTGTCTCTCCCTGCGCTGCTGTCTACAATCTACGCCCTTCCATTCTGTTGATTGATGACTCTTTGGGTCAGGACCATCTTTTGGTTTGTGTCTGTGCAGAGGAGCTGTTGTCCAGAACTGGCCATTATGGAAATGCCTAATCCTGTCTTTGTGGGGAATTTTGAGCAAGTCACCATTTTTTTAATGCTCTTTCTCCAACTGTAAAATAACCAGAAAACATTTTTGTCCTGGAGATGCTATGCAAGGGCTAAGCACTGCCTATTAAGATTTATTGAGAATTGTTCATGGCCATGTTTATTCTTGTGAGTGACACAGGAACAAAAGCAAAAGCATGATCTGTCCTACTAGAATAAAATAGATAACTCTTAATATTTGGAGTTTTTTGCAATTTTTGATAAGTTTTAGTACTATATCTAGAACGAAAGGGAGATCTACAAATCACGTTTATACACATCTTTTAAAAGCAAGTGTTCCAGACTTTTTAAGACAAAAAGAGGGAAATAAAACTGACAAATACAGAGCATTGATTTAAAGAGCATGACTTATTCCTCAAATACTCCAAGGAAGAAAAAGGAAGATTTCCAAGCTATTATTTAAACAGAAATCAAGATATTAAAACACTGATTAGAAAAATATATTAGCAGCCATCCATATGTAGGAAATGCACTGGATGGTCAGTCCATTGTCTGAGCTTGTACTCAGATCTGCAGGAGTTGTGCTGAACAACCCACGCTAAGGCCTCCTGCTACCGAGAGCAGCAGCGTTCTCCAGGGACACAAACCTCATCAGTCTGTGTGCACAGAGCTGCTGTGGGAGTGTAACTGTGTAGTGCTTTCCAAATCAGGTTCCTCCGGACAGCTTATGATCTCAAACACTTCTGTGTTGGTTACAGAGGAGTTACCATCGTGAAAAAAGAGATGAGAGATCTCCCTCCCTCTCATATCTACCTTCCCCTACCTTTGCACTAAGCTGATTTCAAACCACTTCCTTGAGCATTTCTGACCCTGCAGTCAGGGTGCAAAAAGGATGG
The DNA here is from genome assembly GCF_059628265.1 of Tinamus guttatus. Lineage (NCBI taxonomy): Eukaryota > Metazoa > Chordata > Aves > Tinamiformes > Tinamidae > Tinamus > Tinamus guttatus. The sequence goes on along the minus strand of NW_028289135.1, from coordinate 2,174,655 downwards.
TCAAACAGGAGAGCTGGCAGAGACTGCAATTTCCCCAGCACTGAACACTGGCAAGGAAGAAACACTCCCAGAGCTAGTCCAGTGCTTCCCAGCAAGGTCAACAGATTTGTCTTTCACAAATGAAGTTTGCTGGCCTCGCTGGGGTGGGCTCCCACTATGGCAGGGTGGAAAGCAAGAAGAAACTGGAACAGGGAGGGAGGCCCAAGGTATTGGGAGCTGAACTTTCTGTTCTCACGGTAACAGAGAGCAAGAAATTACATGACCCCAAGCCCTCCCCTGCAGCAGCAGTTCTTCCCGCCTTGGTTTCCAGAGTCAAAGACATGTGAAAACGGCAACGCTAACAGGGCAGTTTTGCTGTCTACCTTGCCAAAGTGAGCCCTCCTGCAGCAGGGCATTTATTTTCCTTCTAAACCTAAAAATTTTGCTCATGTTCCAAGCTGCTGTAGTTGCACATTTACATTGTTTGAGTGATCTGTCCATCCTGCATGTTCCCACTTGGTTAGCTGACCGTGAAAGGTACTCGGGAACAAAGTTATTCGCTGCAAAACGATGCCTTGCTTTGGAAAGTCTGAGGCAGAGATGTGATCTGAAATTGAGTATCCATCCCAAAACAGAGACTTAATTGTCAGTGGTGGAGTCATTTGTATTACAGGAGCCAAAGCTAGAAAAGTAGTCTAATATATATACATTATTTATACTATTCACATATAAATCTATGCAACTTCTTGTACCCACAAGCAATATTTGGGTTTTATGCCACTTCTGTTCCATAAATGATTTACCGAGCAGAAATTTTAACCAAATACCATTTGCTTATAAAAAGCAAGTGATGAGCCATCAGATAGAAGTGCATTTTGGTGTATTTACTTACACCAAAAAAGTGATTCAGAGTTTTGTTTATGAAAACAAGCAAACAGGAGAACCTGGGGAGTCAACCATCTGAAACTATCAACTGTCCAGTTAGCTGCCAACTAGGAGGTGTTCATGGAGTACGTCTAAATGTGGCTTTAGTGTTGGGAAAACAAACCAACCAATCAGATCTTTTCATCAAAGGAAAGAGAGATCTCCGGGAAAACGAGAGTGTCCGCAAATACATATTTTTAACATCACACAAATCACAAAGATTTAGTGGACCTTGCTTGGGGTCAGGAACATCATCAACTCTGGCGGTCCCTTCCCTCTCCACAAGGCAATATGTTGCTCTCTCCCTTGCCTGGGTTGCTTTGCCTGTTTATAAATACATCTTTTTCAAACTTTTGAAACAGAATTAACCTGAATTGTAAACTGTTCTATTCCATGTTTTATTCTGAATAATATGACCCTTGATATCAACAGACAGAAGCAATGAGAATATTCATGCAGTGTGGCAGAATTCCCAAGTGTTTCCAAGTGGGAGTGGTGGGGTTTTCTCTGAAAGCTCACAGGCAGCAAACCAGGGAGTCTTTTTCCACTATGCAACAAGTCCTTCCTGATGATGGCAGTTTCACAAGAGATGGAGGGGAAGGTGTGCTTGCACACAGAAGCAAAAATATCAAATTATTTTCCTGTTTAGATCAGTCCTCTCCACATGTTAAACATAGAAAAAAAGGGCCCCTTTTTAATGCAGTAAATAATATAATGACCATCAAATAAATGCTCTGGATTCATCAAGTTCCTTTGTAAGTTTCCAGAGAAGGTAGTAACACATAACTGAATGTGGGTGGCATTTCAAATGTACCACAGTTGAGGACGCTCCTCCCGAGACTAGGCTTTTCCATTTTAGCATGAATGTTCATGCTCCTGAATATTCATTTTAACCCTTCTCTAAGGTCCCTATCACCCAACCATTTTAGCACCATTGTAATTAGAGCCAAGCCATGGAATAAAGATAGAAGGCTGTTAAGGAGATTCTGGATATCACCTGGATGCAAGTAAAGCCTGAGTATCTATTTCATTAAGGGAGCAAGAGGCTTAGGGGGGTGCTGAGCATCTATTCTGTTTCAATTGACATTCCGCTAGTTTACTCTCTGAATAGACAGGAAGAGAAATGCAACATATTTGTAGTTCAGAATCTGAAACCCCTGGCACACCTGAAGATTTATTAGTTCAGTGGTGACTGGCTGGGGGTGGGCATGGCAAGGGAGATCCACAATCTTCCTGTAACCATTATGCTTCAGTGATGAGTGGCATGAGGGACAGATGGAGTTCACCTTGAAGACAAGGACACTGCCTCTGTATAGCAAATGACTTTACAAAAAACTTGAGAACAGAGACTTCAAAGGGCACTGCACAAGGTGAACCTATTCTGTTGGACAAAGCAAGTGCTGTAAAATCTGCATGGAAGATGTGATTTTAATTTTCCTCTTATGGTAAATTGCATTGCTGAAAATGTGATCACCTGTTTCCAGGTAGTCTCTTTTCTTACATATCTCTCCAAACAACTGTAGTGATTAACATACCAGATTTTACTGTGAACAAATGTTCAACCACAGTAAATCCACAGGCCCTGCAGTTTTGAGATGCCTTTGGTCTAAGTAGTCAGTGTGTATGTCATACGTGCACTTCAGAATCATTGCTCTGAAGCCAAGTTTTCACAAAAGCTCTTAAGAAAAAGAAATATCAGAAAATATCCACCCCCTCACTTCTAGATATCAAAATACATCTCCAGATTTTCAAGAGCTCTAAAAAAATACGTCAGCAACTGCAGATTCTGAGAATTTGAAAATTTGTTCCCAATGCTTTACAACAGACCACATACAAATCTTTTAATATGTCTCTGCCACTCAAGTTCATAGATCATCTGTAAGTCATGTCAAATTTTCTTTCTTCGGCAGCGAAGCAGAGGTGTGGAGGTATAATACACAACCCTACTAACATGTTGCTCAGAGAAAACTGGTTATCTTGATGTCATATTGACTTAGCCTATTGGATATAGCTGGTTATCACAGATCCAGTGTTATCCTCCTTGGAAAAAGGAGACGGCTCATTAAAAAGGACCAGAGTCAAAGCACCTAGATGTCTAGATAAACTTAGGATGTACAAAGGGACAGATCCTGTAACTGATTGATTTTAATGCAGGCAGAGGAACAGTGCTAGTGAAAGGCATCCTCAGATAAACCATGCAGCAAACAGGCCATTGGGAGCTTGTTGCCACCTAGCATTTGTGAGGGTCACACACCTGCTGCACCCAGACTGCAGCCCCTGACAACAGTATGAACAGAAGTGAAGTGACTCCTACCGCTGTCCACAATGCGTGAGCCTCCTAGGAGCTCTATCAGGAGATGGTCAGAGGTAAAACCCACCTGGCAGATGAAACCAGTGGATGAGCACTGCCGAACCCAGAGACTGAATTTCCTCTTTTTCCTCTTGCGAAGCTCCCTCTCTGTGCACGTGGCAATGAAAATAGGATCCTCATCAATCAGGGGCTCATGTAGTACCTGCAGTTTGAAAGAAGGAGGGGAAAAAAGAAAAACAGCAGAGTACACAATTCCTGAAGAGAAATGGCACATTAAATTCTTCCAAGGAAAAACAGTCTTTGTATTATTTCTGTGCATGTGAAGGAGTATATGAAGGAATTTTCCTCATATGAAGGAGCAGCACTATTTTTGTTCAATGCTTCCACAACGCTTCCTCAAAAACCTTGGCCTGACCAAGTACCCTCCTTTGTGGATGGCTGCTCTACATTTGGCTTGCAAGTGTGGCAAGGCACAGCTCTCCACCTCTCACCATCAGCTCCAGTTCAAATGCAGCAGAGTTTAAAGGAGCTGGCGTGGGGGAGGTAAGCATCAGTGGCATGCTCCTGCCAGCTTCATCACAAGCTCAATCCTGTTTGGGCAAAATGTCTTCCACCCAAACACCCCCTATAGTATGTAGCAAGGGGTAGTCCACGTGCAAAGAGGGAGAGAAATTAAGGGAGAGAAAGTATTTTTTTTTTCTACCGCTTGGGATGATGAAGAGACAAGGACATTTTTCCACATGGCAGCAGGCTCTCTTGCCTCAGAAACTGAAAAATTTGACAAAAGGAGAGAGAGAGAGAAGGAAAGAGAGAGAGAAAGGAGAAGAGACAAGGATAGAAAAGGACTACATAGCAAATAACAATTGGCTGTGAAAATGAAACTATTTTTGCACTCTGAATTCCAAAGATGTAAATGGCTCTCTATTGCTTATAACCATTTCATTACATTTCTCTCCATTTAATGTGTACCAAAATTGTTAGGTTTTATGCTATGAAACACACTTGTAAAAAAGTGCTATTATCTGTTCGCAGGCCGTATTCATAATATCTTTAAAGACATATGTAAAACAAGTCAGATGGGTTGTGCCCTAAAGGAGTGCATTCTTTTCCAGTTTCCAAGTCCTATGGGAACTATATCAGATACAGTTAGCCATAATGCAAAGGCTGTCACTCTTAGATGAAGTCTTTCTGTGTTTGCATGTGCTACTTGTACTTGCATGTGTATTCACTCTCCACAAGAGCACCTCTCCAGCAGCCCAGTGACAAAAATGAGAGCAGGGCTGCATTAAACGTGGGAGCTGTGTTTGCAAGGGAGATGTGGTGGGTAAGCAGCTAAGCACCACCCGTGTATGCAGGAGGCCAGCAGCTGCTCAGCATGTTGATTGAACATCACTCTGTCAGCTCAAAATAGGCGTCCGTGCCCTCCGCACGCGGTGGGGCTGAACACTTTCATTTAGATGCACTCTGCTTCTTCACAGCTCACAGAGCATTCACAAGCCCATCTGAAAGCACTCTTGTGAAATGCACAAATTATACACCAAAATGCAGATGTAAGCAAGGAGAGTCGCACACAAAACTACTTGTTCTTAAATCTGCAGCTGCCCTATTACCCCACTGCAGTCAAACCCTGTGCCTTTCTCGAGACCCAACTGAAACACTGCCCTTTCTTTCTGAGTATCACCTGCAGTGTTTTACAGTTCTACCTCAGAGTTTGGACAGTGATTTGCAAATATTAATCTTGACCTTATTCTTTCATGGCTTTCTGCCTCTTCCCTGCAGAGGGAGGAACATACCCCTTGGGATGGAGTTCTACACACTGTTAAGAACTCCTCAGCTTCGGAAAGGTCCTCTCACCTCCAGATCCGGCCAAATGGTGGGGTGCAACTGTTTTAATCTCCTCCACTGTTGGATGAGGAGCAGCACATAAAATCCTCTTTTACCCTTTGCCCATAGCTCAAGCTCCTTTTTTTGGTATCAGAGTATCAGCCACAGCAGCTCTACTGCATATTTCTTATCCCCCACACTAAGACAGGCTCAGGCCTGCTAGCCTTCAGTTTAGAAAGCAAAACTGCATTTTGAAAACCTTCACCCACCCTCCTCTTGCCCACGCTAAGCCCAGTCTTCCTGCTAAGCCCCCTTCCCCTTTTCTCCTGCCCAAATGTTTAAGTCCTTTCCATTTCTCTGCAAGAACCCCCTAGTAAACCGCTGGAAAGAAGGAAAGAAAAATGGACAGAATGGGGCAGAATTTGCTCTTGCTGCTAACAGATAATGTTGCATCTCTCTCAGCATCTCTCAGCACACAGAACAAACAGTGAGACACTGTCTAGCGTGTCTTACTTCTCCATTCTAAATCTTCTCAAACTTCTTTACACCTTGCAATCCCACACACTGTACTTTCATTACAGTCCAAGCAGGCTCATAGGCAAAGACTTGAAACACTAACTATCCTGTACCTCCACTGCCTTAGATAATAAACCAACACATGCCTGATAGCTCATGTTCGCTTGGCTCCATGGCTGCCCCTCACACAGGCTGTACCTTCAACCTGGCCCCTAGAGGAACTGCCTCAGCTTGCTCTGGTTTTCAGTAGATCCCATCCAGCTCTGAGCACAGCCCCTGGGGTAACTGGACCTGCATGCACAGGGCTACTCAGCTATTTCTGCAGCAGTAGCTTGCATTTCTGCTTCTTTGCTTCAGAGCTACTCCTGTCCAAACTAAAATCTCTGCTGGTCTCTGACATCTCTGCTCAGATTTCTAGCTGTCAGTTCTGCTTTGTCTATGCTACATTTGAGAGCATCTCCCTTTTCTTAAGGCAACTTTTTACTATCTCCTTTTTTGGTCACCACATACTCCTCCAGCAGATCACTGATCAGTGAATCTGAATGTCAGTCTTTTCCTCCAACTCCTTGCAAGGTCTTCAGAGCCACACAGTGCCTGCATTTTCTATGCTTTCTGAGCAATACATGTAAAATATATACCTTTTCCTATTCACCCACATAGTAAAGTTTTCATCTAAGGTCACAGTCATTCTGCAAGTTTTCCTTTTGGCCTCAGCATAAGGCAATCCTACTCTTCTGATTTCTCCTCTAATTTCCCTGTCCATCATGCTGTCCACATCATTTCATTTTATCTCTCTCAGCTAACTCTCCTTCTCTAACATATCTAACATCCTCTCTCCTTACTTTCTGAGTCTTGCATCATTTTATTGACCATCCTTGTCAACTTTGAAAGGTTAAGTCCCACCTCCAACTGAACCATGAATTCAGGCTCTTCTGTCCATTTGTTCTATCTTCAATCAACTCTTTTTGAAGAAAATATCAGTTCTTACCATTAATGCTAATGGATATTAATTACTTAAATAATTTGAAAACAGCCACAAAGTTTCATTGTTATTTGCTGTCAAACCCCTCACAAAATCTGATTTTACCCATTAAAAAAAATAAAGATCCACCACAAGATATCAATTTACTTTGTTACTGAGTAGTCTTGCTGTTCCTTCATCTCTCTCTTCTTCCATGTCACAATCTCACAATCTCTCGATAGTAATGATCTTTGTGTTATGCTCATACAGCCCCTAACACAGAAAAGCATGGTTTATGGCCAGGAATGCTAGCCTCAAATGAGCATTTTGAAAATCAGGAAATTGAGACACACAGGTATGAGTTCACCAAGATCTTATAATTCCAAAATGCCCATACAAAATCAACATTTAATCATGAGGCCATAGAGAAGCTGAGATTTGATTCAAATGCCATTCCCCCTTTACGTTTTCAGAGAAGCTGTCATCAGGTGCCGTGAGCTGAGGTAGGAAGAACTGTGCTGAAACTGCTTAGCTGTTGTGTGTGATACCATTGAGAATGAAACACAAACAAGCCTTTCAGTAAGATTAGAGCGTCATGCTTTTGGAGCAGGAGATTGGAGCTACCTCTTTGTTTTTGCCAGAGAGCTCCTTGCTGCCTAAGGTAAAGATTTAAGTCGGCAGCACTCATGTTTTTAATTGCTCCCAGTTCATATTTCACTAAGTACATGCAGAAATTTTGGCTTCATGATGCTGAAAAGGTGATATTTTGTAGAGAGTGGGAAAGAAATGCAAGGAGTTGTGTTCCTGACCTCTGCCATTCTGGCCAGGGAAACTACAGACAGCAATCCTGTCTAGTCGCATCCCACTGACAGGAGTGTAAGTACTCAGCAGGCGAAGGAGGATTTGTGAGCAGCGATGCTATTTTCTTGAGCTCCTCTGGTTTCCGCAGCTCAGTTTATATCCTTGACAGGTGAGTACCCTTGAATTTGCTGCAGTATTTCACCTGAGTTCAAACAGGACACTTTCGCTGTTTGCAGGCTGTCGGCTCTAGACAGTAGCATCCTCACAAAGCAGCAAAGAGAAGACTGATTCTAGAAAGTGAACCCACTTCTGGACTCCACTTCTTGTGGCTCAGGTACAGGCAGCAGTGATCCCTGTCTGGGGAGCAGGGATAGGATCCACAGAATACTCCCATCATGCTTATATAATCTAGGTCAGAATACATTTCTTCTACTTCTGAAATTGAAGCTAGCTCTGCTAATACACAATTATATTGTCCTGTCTTTTCAGTGTGTTCATAAGCTAGAGAGTAATTATTTCCTTCTGTTTGCTCAGTATATTTAGCAAAATAATTATAACTCACTAAAACGTATGTTTTGTTTTGGTATACTGGCATAGTTCTCTCTCTGCTTAGCTTCCTTTCACAGGAAGTATGATGTCATTTTTGCCTGCCTATTCCCTTGGTTCACACAGAGGAAAAGACCCTAAATATTTTCTGAGACAGAAATTCCATTTAAAGAGTCTCACCTAGTTTCCCCAAAGGAAAATACCAGAAATATAGAAGAAATTATTGTGAAGGCAGATGTTGAACTGCCTGCCTGACACTGCCTGCTCTGTCCACAGCAGTCAGGTGAACAGGGCATTTCCCTACTTGCGTTCTGTGAGCCCACATTGCCAAAGGAAGTAGTAGTAGAAGGTAGTAATGAGTCTACTTGCAAACCTCAACAGCCTGGCAGCATTTGACAGGAAGAACCCTGGGTGACTTATCTTTACAAGACCTTAGGGTATAAGGGCCGGAAACTCTCTCCAGACAAGCACAAAGCTGCATGCTGCAGGATCCCACGGAGGCCTCACTTGAGCTTTCTTCCTTGCGTGGTCCGGAGCCAGCCTAAACCTGGAGCACAGACTGAGGCTCAGGCACAAAAAATTTGGACACCATAGATCTCATGCCTATAATACAGACATACCTGAAGCAACAAAGTTCATTTTTGAGCACAGAATTCCAGACCTTCACTGACCACAAACACCTGGGGCTCTTTTCCCAAAATGCTTTCAGAGGCAGCAGATCCACTAACCCATCTGACTGGGTCTTTTCCCTTGCCCTTTCCTTTTGTATTATTAGATTACTATTTCCAATCTCACTGGGCCTGACATTCTGGATTTGATGTTTGCTGCTGTCGACCAACCTGCACCCCTGGCAGTTTCCAAGGATGTGTCTTTCCTGCTCCCTCAGGCAGATGGGGTCCACGTCTCTCGCCACACGCCGTGTGCAGCCCTGGCTGATGCCACCCACATCAGCGGGAGGCACAGGGCTTCTTCCAGGAAGATCTCTGGAATGTCCCCAGAAGGCTGCCGGTGCTACACTAGGCTATTTTTAACAACAGATTCAAAACATTTTTCCTTTCTCAGAGTTATTTTTGAAGAAGTTTTTTGTTCTGCTCAATATCCCTGAAACAAGCTGTATAGAAATCACTGATGTAAACACTGTAAAGAGAACAGGGGAGTGCAGGAGCAAGGAAGAGAATTCGACTGTCAGGTTTTTACCTCTTCCTCCCCTCCTTTTCTTTGAAGTAGCATCTCCTTACTAAGCTAAGCAAAAGTGTGCACTTTGCCTGTGGAGATTTAGATGTTCTGTCATTGTAAGCAGGAGACGATGGGTTTCATCAATTGAGTTTGCAAACCTTGTTTAGGAGGGGGAAGGGAGAAGGGATATACATGCAAATCAAATTTTGTCCTCTAATGGATTTGCACTCTCAGCATGTCCCACAGCCCACCATTATAAGCATTTACATTAGACACAGTGATCACATTTCTGAACCCTTTATCTCCTGCCCATTGAAGTCAGTGGCCATCAGGATTAGATTTCATATCTTAATGAGAGCTAGGTCCAAATAATATCATGTTTTTAACTGCCTGTTTCGTCGTGATGTAAATGCAAGTCGGACTAAGTGAGAACACTCCTGCCTCTCTTCGCCCACATCTACCCTAATAGCTTTTTGGATAGCTGCGTTGCCCTGAATTTTACAGAAATTATTTTTGTTGTCTAGAAAACAGAACTCTCTAATTACTCCCTGGTTACTCTCAATCCTATTTTTAGGCACACTTGAATTGGTAAGAGGTATCTAAGTTGACACTCATTTTATATAGTGGGCATAAAACCTGATGCTTTGGAGGAAAGATAGTAATAGAGGAGACAGCCAATGCCCTTTCCTGACAACTATGTAGAACTAGTTTACATTCTGAAAACTGATTAAAAACTTACTGCAAGCAGTAACAAATATGTCACATTCCCCCTTTTCTTTCCAGACTTTTTAACATGATCAGTTGCAGCAGCTCCAAAAGGAGCATTGTAGTGCTTCCTACCACGCAGTAGTGGAAGAAAGCTGAAGTGGCCTATGTCGAATGTTAAGAAAGAAAAAGAGATTTCTTTGCACTTCAAAATAAATATATTCAACAGTTTCTATACTTAGTTCTTTACATTGTTAGCCCAGTCTATGGAACAGATTTTCTATAGAACGGCTTTCTACTGCACACTTAATTGTACCTGGAAAATTCAACAAGGACCTGTTCACTTTTATTTTGGTAGCCTAGAAATATTTCCAGTTTATTGGCATTCTGTTTTAAAATACACATGGCAATGATTCCTTCTACTGCAGCATCACCCATCATCAAAACTCAGGACTGGCACAGGGCCCAGGCCGTGCTGCCGAGAGCAGCTGACAATTGCAGTGAGCAAAGACAGCGACCTCCTCTGCTTATTTTCGCTTTACCCCATCATGAGGAGGTGGCTGTTGCTCAGCTGCTGCTGCTGCTTGGGCTGGGCTGGACATGTGGCAGACACCGACTGCTGGGGTTGGGGCTCATCCCTCCCAGCAAACACAGACTCTGCCTCCAATCTGCACCTTCCAGCGGGAGCAGCTACAGCTTCTCTGCCAGGCCTGGCTGTGCCAGCTCTGCGCTGCCTGCTCTCCCTTGCAGGAGCAGCCTACAACCTCTCATTTGCAGAACAGCCAAATTCAGCCGTGCCAACACCACTGAGAAGTCTCCAGGCTTGTTTTGACTACTAAAGCAAAGCAGCTACAGTTCTGAGAATATTCCAGGTACCTGCACTGCAGAGCTATAAGTCAGGTGGTGCCAAGCGCCTGCGCAGGATGGTGCCACTTTCTCTCACGCATCGTGGAGGCCCTGCAGTCTCGCTTCATGCTGTGAATCCTTAGCTCTTTCTACAGGCAGCTCTGTGCTCCACATTCAATCATAGCAAGAAAACTTCGGGCACACAGTTCAGATGCTCCCTGGCAACAAGGTAACTCTTACCTGGGTTTGTGAAGGTCTAAAAGCAGAGTCAAAGCCATTCTGCAGAGAGTCCAGAAAAGGCTGGATTTTGTAGAGGCCATGCGTTGTCTGGCTCGAGCGGAAGGCCACAATGTGGAAATACTTCAAGATCTTCTCAAACCGTGACTGTGTCATGATAAGTGCAATGCTCTTGTTGCTGTAGAAGCCACTACTCCAGATGCTGAGAACAGACTCACAGTGGTGGATGCTGGTTGATATCACATAGCCTAAAAAGGCCTTCATTTCTGTCAAGGTGACATCAATCCAGGCATCGTCACTGCCAAACCTCTCCTGGTATTTCTTGGCATACATGTTGGTTTGGACCACCATGTTCTTTAGTATGTTGTCAGGAACAAAGAGTTGAAAAAAGTCCATGGCACTGGCAGTTAAGGGCATTTTTCGTGTTGGACCTAGGACAAAATCAGAAAGGGAAAATCATCTCAGTTCTGATCATCACAAGCATGTCTGCTCTAGGAATTCAAAGCAAGACTAACTTGAATACTTGACATAAATTATCATATTCTGATCTGAATCAACTTCCCAGTCACAGATGTAACAGAAACACAAGGAGTTTCCATTCCATTCCATTCAGTCATGAATACTTCACATCAATACTCAGCTTTAGCTACCAAGAGAAAATGATCTGGGTAGACACAACCACAATACTTAAAGCAATGACCATCAGGTCAGTGAGGGACCTCAACAGTGAGGATGCTTAGAAAACCAGGCCAAAGTGAGGGAATGTCAGCTAATTCCTTTGAAAGTGCATCCACTGTCTAACTGATATCACCAGGAAATTCCATGATCTTTTCTGTCTTTATCCCTCATAAGAGAATATAAGGGATAAGTGAACACACTGAATAAGGAATAAGTGAGCACACTGAATAGTTGTTCCTTCATTTTGCACACTCATTAACTCCTAAGAAGATTTAGAGGAAAGAAGAAGGAAGAGGTTTGTGAGGTAACATGTTTAATTTTTCCACATACACAGTGTCTGCATTTCTTCCTCTCAGCAACTACTGTGGCCTTTTTTCCTAGATGGTCTTATATCTAAAATGTATTAAAGTAGTTCCTGTCATGCATTTGTCCAGAAGCAAGGATATCTGTGCTATCCAGAGTCAATCTTGCCTCCAACCCAGGTTGCATAATTGCCTTGCACTCGGATACTGATCCCACCTTCTCTTTTTTATTTCAAATTCCTGCTCAGTTCACTATCATTAATCCAGCAGCTTTAATATCTGCTCCTGCAGAGTCTTGCAGATCACGTCTATGCACTTCGAGGTCCCGTATATCTGCCATCACATTTTAGAGCCTCGTTCCTCATACCCTGAAATCCACAAGAGACGGCACACGCTAACAGAATGAGTCAAAAACATAATGTGGCTAGTTTTTCTGTCCCACATCAGATGGAATATTTTTAGAGGGAATATTTTATATGCATGTGGTCCTCTTTCTCGTATAATACAATAAATCTTGCAGTCCCAGGCTGTCATTACTCTGTTTTTTTTCTACTGAAATTGTACCTGCTCTACAGTTTTCAAAGTATTTGGGGGGAGAGGGAAGGTGGGGGGCACAAATGTTTGATAGCATCATGTCAGTGTGAAAAAGTTATGCAGTCAAACAGCAGATTACATTATACTGAATTAGGAACATAATTAGGAACATAATTAGGTACGACAAGCCTGCTGTACCAGGTAGACCCAATCCCTACAGCCCTATCTCCCATCCATAAGCTAACCGAGCACCATGTTTGATGCCCACCATGGTAGTGCTTTTGTCACCAGGCAGGGGCTGAGGGGAGAAGGTCATGTTCTGCTGCAGGAGCTGTGCCACTTACAAACATAGAAATTAATACACCAAGAGGGGCAGCATGTTCTTACCCATGGCTTTAACCATCAGATCAAGGGCAATTCTACATCCCTCTTACAAAAGATAATCTGAGATCAAAAGCAAGACAATGGGAGCTGGATGCAATAAATACTGTGCGTTAGTTAAACAGAATCCTTTCAGTCTCACTTCTGTCCCAACAATGTCTTCATGATTAGAAGCAGAAAGTGTATGTCACCTCACTTGAAGTTCTGCCTAATGGCAAAGCGCCCTCCTCGCACTACATGGCTGCTTGGATCTCAAGCTTCAATTCTAGCTGAATTAGAGCAAGATATTTGGGATTCTGTGATTTGGAACTGCAAGGATTCATTAATGTGTGCATCAGGTCACATGCTTTTGGACACCCTGTATCTCAGTTCACTTGCTTAGTTACAGCAACTTGCAGAAATGCTGCATAAGCAGTATTATAGGAACTACAGAAATACTGAGAGTGGACTCACTCTTTGGCCTTTATATTTGGGTATATCTTGCTAAGAAGGAAGAACACAACCTATTAGAACTACAGCCAAAAATGACACCAAGGCATTAATGTGATAAATCTTCAGATTGGAAAGAGTACCAAAACAAACAAACAAACAAACAAAAGTTTGTTCTGTATTTCTCAAATACAATAGGGAAAAACATATATAATAATAATATTTTAAAAATATTTCCCATTTTTAAATTGTGGGATTAATAAACTGGAAGTAGAATAGTTCAGTTCAAAGTGCATTCCTCTATATAGCAAGAAGAGAGTAAAAGAACGCCACAAAAAAAAAGTTCTAGATAGAACACAGCAGAAAATTTCAGCTTAAATGATAAAACGTTTTCTTTATCAGGTGAAAACTATGGGGCTAGAATAGATACACTTACTTAACCTTAACTGCTATTCCAATAATAAAGCCAGTTACAAAGACTTCTTTTGATCAGGAGATTTATATTCTGCTAGCATGCACTGGACTGGTAGAGCTGACATAAAATGCTCTACAAATGATTGTGTATGAATGACTTACAGTACATCACTTTCTCCTTCCCCACAACTTAATCAAATTTTGACATGCTATGAGATATATGGCTTTCTGATAAGCACCCGCTGCGCCGAGTGCCTTCTTGCTTATATACAAAGTCTTAGCAGCAGCTACTGAATTCAACTCTAGCACTCGGGTAATTTACCTGGTAGAGCACAGAGGTAGATTTTAATTTCTTGCCTTCAGAAGCAGAAGCTGGGACTAGGGTAACATTTTGAATCTTCCCTGCCTCAACCAAAACACATCCATAAAGTGCTAAGTCTTACAAAGCGAAGTGTGCTGGTCTTGAGACAGGAGGCTATGGATGATAAGCAGCTGCAGGACTCCATTTTCTGGAATTCAAGAGCAGTCAGGAGCACAACATGTTAATTTTGTATGCAGTTGCATTTTCAATAGCTGTATGAGTTTACCCCAAAAAGAGATCACAGAAAAGAGACAAGTATACTGGATAGGACACTTTCTTAGCCAGCAGACCTGCTCCATTTGCACAGAGAATTTCCTATGTGCTCTCCTGCTTTAAATAAACAAATATACAAGATCTGTATTCTATTTGCCATGCAGAACTCACACAGCTCTATGAGAGTCAAATAAACCACTTTCTGGCTGAAACATCAACCCCACAGTTGACTAAATATGATTCTGCAAGCCTGTGTACAACCCTGTTGACTTAAAATATCCTTCATTGGTGGAATGAGCACCTTTGATTCATAGTTTACTGAGATGCAATAAACAACAAAACTCAGCTTCTGGAAGGGAACTGATTTTTTTTTAATATGCATTGGCTTCTGCACAGTTAATGACTACTCTAAAACAAATTATTTAAACATGACCCTCAAAGTATACATGCATATTCCATATACAGAGCAAACTATGTGATAAGTTTAAATAGTGAATTTACTCTTTTCAAGGACTTTTACATTAACTTATATGGAACTTATCTGCTGATATGAGTTCCAGATTCCATAGGTGTACCATTTACCCTTCAAAGCTTTATGTGGTCAAAATTTTGACTAACCTCCCATTCTCTTTTAGTGAATGAAACTTCAGTAAATTCTGTCTTAAGTCATAGTTTGTGGAACATGGAAAATAACACAAACCTCCTCTGTTATGATAGTGCACACAGGCTTCCCTCTTCCTTTTCACCCTCTCTACCAGTAAAAGCTAACATATGGAATCAGCCACAGTTGCCTTGCAAGTCATTGTTGTACCGAGGTCCTGTTTGGACCAGGCTGGTTGCATCTCTTTTGCTCTCTCCTAAAGCCAACCAGTGCAGAGCAACACCCTTTACATTATAAGAACAGAGTCACAAACAATAAAGGCAGTAAAAGCAGGGCAAGCATTTCCATGGCGGAGCTGGGACTGGGAGCAGAGGCTGGCAGCCGGCCCGCAGCCTGCAGGCAGGCCTGGCTCAGCTCTGCAACGCTGCTAGCACTGCAGCAGCCGGGCTGGCCCAAGCACCCAGCGAGACCACAAGCTGCGTGCTCAGCTCGCAGGGAGCCCACAAAGAGTTAGGAAGAAGTTCAATGCACCAGGCCTTCGGGCAACCCCTGTGCACCCTCCTGGAAGCCCCAGGCAGTCTGTCAGCACAGTCCCAGTCATACTTTTCCCCCTGCTCCAGTCTCTCCAATGTGTCTAGCCCTCCTGAGTGACATTTCAGAAAAAAACAAGACTCTCAAGTGAACTAATTGCTTTTTCTTTGCTTGCCCAGTTTGCAGGACTAAATAACTTGACTGCATATTTTAATAGGTTAATTTATCCTTTTCCATTCTTCCAGTTCTCATTACCAACCTGTTATTTAGTAGATCAGAGTTCAGAGACTCCCAATAAAAGATGCTAAGTTTGAAACCTACTTTAATCAATCAATGCTTAGAAGATAACACATAGATCTTAAAGAGGTCAAAAACATTGTCATTTGGGGCAGGATAAATCTGATGTGTAAGAAAAAAGGGAGAATTAAAAAAAATCTCTTCTTAGTCTGCTATGTAAAAGACTTACTGCTCTCATTCAAATTATCACTGAAGTTCATTATATAATATCCTGTTACCTTGACAGGCCCTGATAACAACACATGTGCCAATTCAAATTGCACAGAGCTAATCCAAAGTCCAGAGTTGAAATTAATTAATTAACTAGCTTCATGAGCTAGGCATGTAACTCCTGAATCAGTTATTACATATTAGTGGTGGAAGCATTAGTTAAGAAATCGCCAATTTGGAAGTCATACTGTTGTCCCTCTTCAAGCAAGACCCTGATAATTTATAGACAGACACTAAGATCACATTTATGTATTCTATACAGACACAGATCTGAGAAACAAATCTGCCCAGAATCTGTTATCTTCTTGTAAACAGGAAGTATTTTCTCCTTTGACATATGGCATAACTTTCAAAGACAAGTGTTTGACAAGCCATTTAATTCCTTCATCCTAAATCCAAGCAATTAAGAGACTGTTTGAATTTGGTAAGAAGTTATCATTCCAAAAGCATACCACATGATATTTGGGTCTTATTTAGAGAAAGTCAGAAAATGTTGATGGAGCTATTTTCTGTCAGGAAGTGTGCGTACATCAAAATCATTCACAGGAAAGTGCCAATTGATGAAATATGACAGAAAGAAAAGTCTAAACAATTTCCAGCTTTTTCTTTTAGTGGAAAGTAATATAAAGACCTGAAAACACAGTAAGAAAATCAAAAACAATGTTTTGGTATTTCTCAATTAAAATTTTTCAGAATTTCTGCTTATACAGTTTCCCCATGTAGGCTTTGGAGGCACTGGAGCTTATCTGACTTGCCAGAAAAATCAGTTTGCGTATCAGCTCCGTTCTTAATGGCCTAGAAGCAATGCCCATCAGACCAATCTCAAGTCATTTCCAGCTTGATGGCCTTATGACAAGCCTGTCAAGACAGCATGAAGTACGTGCATGCATACAGCAGTTCTCTTCTGCATTTTATTCTAGCTTATTTCCAATATTGTGCTCCTGCAGAAACTGGGCAGCAAGACAGCCATGTCTTTACATTAGAATATTCTGCCACACGTATTCCACTCATCTTCCCAAGATATAGCAACAAGATCTTCAGTGAAAACAATTCTACCAGAACAAAACAAGATAGCCCTCCTAATTCATTCCAGCTGTGGTTCTGGCAAATATTTTAGGGCAAATGGGATGTTTGTTATTTTGATAGATAGATCTTAGTTTTCTTTGAAACAGTTTAGTGTAAGTGTTCTATATAAATTAAACAAACATGATTCATAGTGCTAAGTTGCCTGAAACTCTGAGCAAATCTATGAGGATGAAAAAAAACCAACCAACCAACCAAAAAAACCCCAAACACCTACATTGTCCTTCTTATATCAGAAAGAAGAAACCAGACATAACCCTTCCAAAGATGGTTCTCTTGCTGGAATATAAAGACTATTTCAGCAGTCTGTACTTCCTCCTGATTTTTTACTAGATCACTTTCTCCCAGAAACTTATTTTACGCCCTAGCCTCGGCACTCAATAGCACACACTTTTCTTTTACACTTGTTTTTGGATGAGTTTATTCCAAGCCATTTAGCAAAATGTGATTTGATTGCACTTATCCAAACTCTATAAATAAGAGCCTGACAATGCCTTCACGGCTGCACGCAATAAGCAGGCATAAAAACTGATCTGAACGGATTCAGTGAAAGGCGGCTTTCTCTTCCCTCGTCAGCATTAAAAATGATTGTTTTGCCAGAGCATCAGCAGTAAAGCAATGCACCTGATTTTTATCCGCCGAGATAACTCAGAGCGTCATCTAAAAGTGATCCAAGGATATATGAAAAAAAGACTGTTTAGATTTGCTCTACCCCTGAAAAGAGTGCACAGCTCTTCAGTGTTGACTGATCAGAAGAGACCATCCGTGGCCTCTAGCCTCCCCCAACAAACTCCACTGAGTTACGATGAGTCTGAAATCAACTTCCTATGGGGCCGCAAGAACAAGACCGGGATGCCAAGAGTAAAATATTTTCTATGTCAATCAACAGATTACCATGTGTCATACAGCATTTTATGAAAATATTCACCTTTTAGGCATAACTAGGGACTAAGCAGGGACCAATTTGGTCCCATTGACCAAATGTAGGCTGTGCCACCAGATAGCACTGTTTTCAAAATGAGAAGATGGAAGAGATGTTGTGGCATTCTTCCATGACAGCTTGTTGGGTATTTAAGCCAAAATCAAAAAACATTTAATTAAGAAAGGACTTCTTCGTGTTTACAATCGCTTTTAAGACCTATAAAATCTTCAAGCTGTGACAAGTGAATGAGAAAGAACAAAAAGCCCACTGCAGGTAGCGTTGATGCCTTTAATTATGTAGCTACTTCATCTCCCTGGTGAGATCTTACAACCTGCCAATCAGGACCATCGACATCCAACAGAACCTCTCAAATACTGCTACAAGGTCTTCTCGTTAAAAGCATAAAAAGCAAACAACAAAACCCAAACTGACCAAACAAACAAAAATCTTAAAGCAAAAGCCTTAAAGCAGCAAAGGCAGGGATGAAACAACCTGGTTTGTGTCAGCTTACATAATATCTTGCACGTCATTCATTTGGCTATGGGCCTGAGCATGTGTGTGCCCCTTGTCAAGGGAATTCCTGTTTCAACGGCTTCCATGGCAATATTCCACTGCACTCCCGCTGCAGTTCTCCGCTAGCATTTTACTGCGCTCAGGCATCAGAGCGGACTGGCTGCTCTGACAGCCCAGCTGATGCCGAGTGTATCCAGCAGGTTAGAGACAACCATCAACTTCATCTCTAAGACAGCTTTCAGCAGATCACAGAGCAGTTACACATCTGGCTATAGGCCCAGCTGTGCATATTTATCTGAGACAAATCTATCCCTGCAGAGTTATGTCAGTGCAGTTTCCATTCCTGGCAGAATGACCCTTGTAGCTAAATCCCCAAGGTGGCTCTGGGACCACAAGGTGAGGACCCTCCCATGAGGAGCTCCTGCAGGCGCCCTGCACTGCCACGTCTTTTCCTCCTGGGCTTCTGGTCAGTTCTGGTGCATACAAACACCTTTACAAACACCATGATCAACACACCACTTGCTACTTGCCAGAAATTTAAAATAAAAGTCCACCTATACAAGCATAGCTGACGACTGGGTCCTGCCCACAAGGGGAGAGTTTTTGTGTTTTAAGAAGGAAAATAGCCCAGTATGTTTTCCAAGCGAATCATCGGGACATTTGATTTTATCATTTGTAAATAAAAGTTAATAAGGAAGTGACCCAGGTAATGAGATACTGAAAGCCCTCGGGTCAATGTCTGCATTTACATGCAACACACACATATGTCACTGGGAAATGGGACTTTGGCTTTTGAACAAGTCTCTGAGGAAACAGTTTTATGCTTTGTTCAAAAATTGATTTTTTTCCAAGTCTGTTTTTTTTTTAAAAAAAAGGAGAATAAAAGAAAAAAAAATAAGAAAATGAACTAGACATCCAGAAAGCTCAGCAAAGCATTAGAATCAAGGAAGAATATTAATTTAAGTACAGAACCTCCTAATGATTCATCTCCGCCTCATATGTGTTAAGTGAGCTCTAATATCAGTCTGTGCAATTTCTTCCCAGCAGTCAGAGCCTCTTCTTGGAGAAAACAAGGAAGAGTTGCTAGGGCAAGAGCATAACCCTCACAGTCCAGAGCTACATCCCAGGTGTAGAACAAAGCTCGTGCCACTCTGCCCACTTGGGGAAAGGTGACGAGGCTGAAGCAAACTCTTCTCTTCATCATGCTGCTGGCACAGAGCTGGGAACTCTTGTTGCAGTCCAACTATATCTGTTCAAAAACTGGAATCTGGCCAGAAGTTTGGTGTGAGGGGCTCCGTGAGATGATAGTTAGGCTCCTTCCTCAAACCATCTTCCTTTGGGCTGGTCAAAAACATGGAGTTTACTCCTCTCTACAGTAAAGCCTGTGCATAGGCATTTCTGGGCGCCTGTAGGGGCAAAGCTTCTCTGAGGTGCCCACCGAAACTGTGAGGCAAAGGAGGGAAGGCTTGGCACTCTCATTTGAAGGCTGCAGTATTCCTGCTGAAGATTTCTAGTGGCTCCTAGAATGGAGCTCTCATCATTGTCACTTAACAGTATTTGTCACATTTCAGGGGAGATGAGGGGTTTTAAACCACTGTAAACCCAATCCTGTTAGGTGTTGATCATTCTCAATGTTCACTTGGAGTGATCTGGGGTGCTCAACAGCTGTTAACACTTGTCTTTCTTTGCCTACCTTGGTGTGAAGTGCCTGCTCTGAATGAAGGAGCAGGGTTGAGAGAGGGGTTGATTGGCAACTCATCTGAAACACAACTGTGAACATATCTGTGTTCAAAGCTGCTTTTAGCTTGTAAGTTTGCTGTTTCATATTCTACCTGTTGCACTCCTGACAAAAAAGGAAAAGCAGCTACAAACCACTCATTCCTAGCCAATAAGGAGCTAGTACAGTAGGGACATAATAAAGTCTTTTCAAAAGTTTCAGAAGCTTTTCAGAAGACAGGGCACAAGTGCAGTGTATTTGCAAGCCCTGCTACAGCCAGTGCTCCTTTACACACTCACAGCAGCACTCCACGCACTTCGTTTTCTGTTACCTTACTCCCCCTCCTCTTGTTTGACTGTCTTTCCCACTCTTGTTCTGCCTCTCCTTAGCAGAGACCAGTGCCCCAAGCTGCCTGAACAACGACCTCAAGAGAGGCGGGTGGCTGGAAAGTCTGATAATTCCCTTCCATATACCATACACACAATCACAGAATCACAGAGTGGTTGAGGTTGGAAGGGACCTCTAGAGATCCTCTAGTCCAACCCCCTGCTCCAGCAGGGTCACCTAGAGCACATGGCACAGGGTGGCATCCAGGCGGTTTTGAAGATCTCCAGAGAAGGAGACTCTACAACCTCTCTGGGCAGCCTGTTCCAGGGCCCTGTCACCCTCACAGGAAAGAAGTTCTTCCTCACATGGAGAACACATCAACATCCTTACACGTTGACGCACACTTTGACATCTTTAATCCTCTTGCTACATGTGGGATACTTGACACACTCCTCAGCACTCCACTGTTTAGCCTTTCAAGAAACTACTCTGCTAATCTTGTGACTTCTCAGTTTTTAGAAACCACGGTATTTCTTGAACACATCTCTTGAACACAGAGTAAAAAAAAAAAAAAAATCACCTGTGCAGAAAGGTGGGCTTGCAATGCCCATGGCAATCTGAGTGCGACACACTAGTGTTTATGACCTCCTGTAACCTAGGAAAGGCTTTCATGGAGCTGTGCTTGCAGAGAGAAGGTTAGGAGCACAACTCTGAACTGAACAGTGCAGCAAAGCCAGCGCAGGATCTAGAAACAGCAGCTCCTCTGCAACACAGCGTCATTCCCCAGCCTCTTTCCAGCTACCACGTGTAGCTACCATGTGGCACCCAGCGCTGACCTCTCACCACAGCCAGTGTGCTCTGCACAGCTGCCAGAGGCCAACGGAGCACGAACTGCACCGAGGGACCAGGTTTGTAAAAAAGCGCATCGTAGGTCCTCCTCCCACAGCCTCGCAGGAGGGAGGGGTTTGTACTCAGCACCCAGCACCCAGCGGTGTCTCCTCACCCACAGCCTCACTCTGAGCAGAGCAGAGATTAGAGGTGACCAGATAAGCAAAGCATTCTGTTCCAGAAGCCTGGAACAAAAATAAAACCACAGCTATGTTTGGAGATCATCTTTTCCAAGCTTCTTGGAGGCTGCCAACAGAGGATCCAATAAATGCTGAAAGATCTCATAGGATCTAATTACTGTAAGAACATAGCTTATGAAAGAAGTAGTCTGTATCTCTCATTTTAAACCAGGTAGCAATAATGATTTCACACTGCAGAAATTTTCAGAGAGCTTCATTATACCCTCATATTAAGAAAAAAAATGGTCATAGGGATGATTTCTGGGTCATACTAAGCAGCAGGGTGGAAGACAAAGCCATAAATCTTCCTGACGTATATATACACACACACACACATATATAAAAGGCCTCACCCTTCAGTTCCCTGAACCTGAAGAGGTAAGATTACAAAGGATGCATCTGGTAAGGTAAGTTTAAATTAGCAACATGGGAACAAGCATATGCCTTTCTGTTTGTAGCGTGCCAAGAACTTCACATTGAGAATTCTTACAAAGGCTCTTGGGCAGTTTCATAACGTAAGTAATAGCTTCCCATTCTGTAACCACAGATTAGGACATTCACAGTTTAAGCTCTTGGTGACAAAAACTTAATATCTTCTAGTTACATTCTTCTTCCAACAGTCAGTACGTTTTGTATTTTTTCAATGCTCCATTTTCCTTTAAAGCATTACCCGAGCACTTAGAAGTCTACAGAATATAGTCTTTGCATTAGGGTTCAGAACAGATCTTTGGTTTGTAACCCAAATCTAAATGCTTCAGCATTTGGAAAAATCTCAGTCTGAAACAAAAGCCTGTGACTGATTTTAGACAGTAGCCAGAGTCAGTGGTATGCTAAGGTAATGCTTTAGTTACATAGGAATAAGGAATTTGGGGTGTATGTTTCTGCTATGTCAGTCCTGGCACTGTATTCTGTCCCTCCTGCTGTTGCAAACTTACAGACTGATTTTCTTGAAGAACAAAAACTTTAAGCTTCTGTTCTCATAAAAGGCTGGTTTATGATTTCACAAGAAGCTGAAGAGAACTGTATTTACTTAGCAATAAGTAACTGAGGCATTTCCCATTCTGAAAGTGCTGTGAAACCTACCTGCTGCTGAGATGAGACCAGCGCTTCCCTTCTGCACTGCCTGCTCACGATGCCGAAGCAGGTATTTTCTGAATTTAAAGGCTGCACTGAATTAAGGAATTCAGGATCTGGCGTTCAGTCCCCCAAATGCTTTATGCTACTACTGATACTGCTGTGCTACCGGAGGCTAATTGTATCATCTGTGCTTCTGGTTTATCCAAATCTTAGGCTGGCAATGGGATTTATGTCCTGGTTTCTTCTTTCCGTCTCCGCATTCCCAGACTTCCACTTCAGCTCCCTCTTATGTGATCCTGAACTTTCCCAGACAGCTGGGGGGTTTCTCAGCTGCTTCCTCCTCCTTCTCCTCATGCTCCTCATTTTTGAGAGGCCGATATGCCTCAAGAAGTTTCCTCTTCCCTTGACATTTTACCTACATGATGAGATGAGGTGAGGCTTATGCTAATAAGAATTCTTTAAACATACAGCTGCTGTTTCTAAGGTTACGTGTTTTAAGAGAAGGATTAGCTATCAGAGATACCGAGTGGCCAGCTCGATCTGTGTTTTTTTGGCCATGTGTCCAAATGTATCTTGCTCTGTTGTGAATCATTGAGAACTAAGACCTGGAGCAGCGTAGCCAGCTTGCAGTAACATAAAAAGGAAAACTAAACATATTGACCCTGTTTTGTTACTCCTGAGCATTAGCACAGGTGAATTAATGTAATCTGATGTCTACAGTCACACTTTAATGTACACACATTTTTCACATTTTTCTATGAATTCCTTTCTGACAAGGGTCACCTAATGAGCAGGTAAGCACAGATCAAATACCTTAACTACTGGTGAGGATCGGCAGCTGGTCATTTCCCTCTCCCATTTGGAAGTCAGCACAGTGTTACATGACAGTGTTGAAAGTTGCATTCCCAGCCTCTTTTCCTACAATCCACCTGAGCATATCATCTAGACCCTTTTCCATCGTTCTCAGCATATTAAAAGAAACATTCATAACCTGAAAGGTGTATTCAAGTTTGGACAGCCTGAGAACAGAAGAACACAAAGGGGTCACCTAGGTATTTCTGCCAATTAGTAAGGGGAGGAAATCACTTTGTTACACAGTCCATTCATTCTCCCCGCCTCACCTACATTAATTTCATTTCATGGCAGATGCAAAACAGCTGCTCTACAGCTTCCCTTGTTGCTCTTGAGCAGTCCCTGCTGACAAGGAGGCACCTAAGAACTATGTACAGACTCCTCTAGCATCACGTCCGTGTTCATTTATCACAACAGTCTCTGTCAGGAAAGCTGAATTCTCTAGGCACCTCAGAATTTCTGCTTAAATAACAAAGAACTGAGGGTTATTTACACAGGTCACTGCTCTCACCTGGCAAAAATCTTCCCTTTATAGGGACTGAAATCCAAGTACTTCTTTACTGCTGTTTTTTTCTAGAAAGCCAAGAACTCCCTTCACACTCTCTGAGGCATTGCCTCAGTCAGGCTGCATTTGTCAGAAGCCCCAGATGTCAACTCAGGCTCCTGGAGAGATCAGACTCTGTCCTACCCAGCAAGGATAACAGAACTGCAACATCCCCTTTGGTGTCAGCATGAACACTTGCTCATCAGCCTTCTTTTACTTGCTGATTTAGTTTTAAAGTACTCTTTGAATACGGAGTGTTACAGGAAAATGAGTACCTGAAAACTCAATTTTGATTGCTAAGTCTCTCCCAGCTCTCGTGGCTCTGTATGCAAAAATGGCAAGGCAAATAAAGAAGAATATGCATCTCCGCAGGGAGTCTCCTGCTTCCTAAGCCTGAAGGACTTCACTGCTGAAGTTTTTATATGGTAGACTGAGATTTGATCCTTTGTATAACCCGTCTGGTCCCTCAGCTGCTTGTTGCTGTGTTCACATAGGTCTCCCATTAAATAAAGAACAAAAGAGAACATTTGTTTCCCAATGTTGAAAACCTCATAAAATAAAATTAAGAAAAGTAAGAGACCTGCTGTGCCTCATCCAATTCCATTGGCTTCTTCCATCATCTCTGATGTGGCTCCTTTCCTCCTCATCAACTGTGAATTGCCCTGAATAGGTAGCATTCTGCCTACCACATCAAGAATTGATTACATTCTTCCCTTAGGACTGGATTCTACTAGGTCCTAAGTGCTATAAACCCCACTGACATTTTAGTGCAAAAAAAAAGTCTACAGACTATTGGCAAGGCTGGGTCTGGAGTTTTCACAATCTAGTGTCATCAAAATCTTATACCCACTAGGCAACCTAGAATATTATTTATCTGGAGAGGAGAAAGAAGACAGAAAGAATGAGAGACGACAGAAGAAGCAGGAAACATACTGCTTCTCATCGCAACTAAACACAAAGTTGAGGTCTGGTTGTACTTCTGTCCGAAAAGAGCCAAGGTGTTTTGCAGAAATTCTGCATCTGGACTGAATTAGTTTGGCAGAACCAGACACAAATGATCACAGTCCTGCTAGCTAGGTTCCATCCACTCTATGGGAACCTCACACCAAGATGCTTTCCTGAGGCTTGGGGAACTTCAGGGATAGTGTTGGGACTAAAGCAGCCCAGCAGAATCTATTTGGCCTCCCTTTAGCAGAGAGCTGAGTGTTCACTTGAAGCAGTTCCCTTATTAGCTTCTATTAAGCCTCATCCGCTAGTGGATTTTATTGACCAGGATGACCAGTCTGATTTGAAGAAAAGAGTTGTTTCCCTTTGTTCCCCCAGAATATGGATTTTCTTGCAAGAACAGAGGAACAGGCAGTATCAACCAAAGGTAGCTTTACACTGGCAAGCAGCTTCCACACTAGTCTGTTTTTAGCATGCTGCCATAGTGTATCACTCAAGCAGTACCACGTATGTATTTATAGAAAAGCTTATGATTTAAGCACGTGCCTGCATGCTTCTCTGGATCCAAAGAAAAATGTGTTATATCAGGATGCCTTAACACTCACCTTCAAATTTTAATTTGTACCACTCATAAATCAAAAGGACATTTAACAGCCTTGTGTTTTCCTCCAGTGGAAATGCATTTCCTTAGCACACACTCACTGTACAGTCAGCCATTTCAAATTATTAATCCTTCAAGCAAGAGTGAGCCTGCAATATACATGCTGGTAAGAGAGGAGACAAATGTTTTTTTACCATAAAAATTCTCTGTTTTCTTTCCCACAGCCCAATTTCCCTCTCTTTAGGGCCTTATAACTATTACTCGATAGACCCTGATTACGCTTCTCAAACCTTGGCAAGCAAATCATAACTAATATGTTCTTCTGGGCACATGGTATTTTCCTTTCGATCACAGGTCTTAATGTTACCTTCTAACTTATATTTGATACCAAACTCTTTACTGTTTAAGTATCTAAAAATGTTTATTAAAAGCTAATTAAATTCAATGTTTGGAGAACGATCCAGTTACACAACCTTACATCGGATTTCAGGTAGCTAAAGAAACTTAAGTTCCTCGTAGAGAGAAACAAAAAGGAGGTGCTTTGAGGGAGATCTTAAAAAGGATCTCTCTACCTTCAAAAAAAAGTTTCCCTCTCTTATTTCTGTTATTTAAGCAGCCAGCTTCCTTGTCTACTACAAGAGGGCAGGTGGAATCATCATGTGTGACAAGTTGCTCTACGTGACCTGTGATTGCTTTCAAGTTCACTTCCCAGAAACACACATGCAACTGAACTTTGTCCACAATTGGAAAACAAGGCCAAGAAAGATGACAGGAAAAAAAAGCTGCAACTTCCTTGTTCTAAAGATCAGGGAAAGCAAATTCTTTTTCAGAGACAAAAGGAGGTTCGTGCTTGTGCACACTTAACATGGCTTTTTACTCCAAAGGAAACTCCCAAGTTGCACTGAAGTGACGGAAAGAAGGCAGGGTTCTCTCTCCTCAGTGCAATACACAACGATGCCTAAAACCGGCAACATGAGTCCGTGTTTGTTTGTTTGTTTTACAGGAAGCTCTAGAGTAGCACTGAAAGCTTTTTACTTCTAAGAAGCGGATAGAGTTGCCTTACAAAGCTAAATTGTTTTTCCTCAGCGATTTTTTATTTGGCCTGTGTTTATCTTTGTTGTGTTTTGTGTTAACTGTCTGGACAGGTTTGATCAATTCATGCTGATTAGCTGGAAACTCAAACTCAAGCTCGAGTCTGGAACCAAGTTTGCGCTTCCACATGCAGCTATTTTTGCAGGTGCTTTGACAGCGCTGCAGCATCATTCACTTTCCTAACACTTCTGCCTCATCATTTCTTCCATTCTTGCAACGGCTTATGTAAAGGTTACTCCTGCTGAAGTAGGTCTCAATTTCAAAGCAGAAGCTGATCTTTTCTCAGGTTTTCTGAGGTATTGTTCAGGAGTTCAGGATTGATCTCTGCCAACACTTATCTCCTTTAGGGTTTCTTGGGCCCAAATCCAGCAGAGACCACCTGAGTCAGATGCTCATCTTTAAATTACAGTGATCACATTCCTAGACCCTAGCCAATGTTATACTGCAGTGCATAGTCACAAAGCTAGGATCAGCACGTTACCTATAGCCTGGTGTTACTCAAAAAAAATTGACTTAGTGCTAGAAGTACTTTAATGTCAAGTGAAGAAATCAGCAGAAGAATCTAGAAATTACTCCTAGCCACATGCACGTTTCTTGACCTTTTCCTCACTTTTGCTTAAAGTAAAATGGTAACTATAAAGGAGTACACAGTGACAAGTAGAAGACAGAGCCCTTAAGGGAACTACTTAAAAATGTCCTAACTTTTGGTTTTGAATTTAAAAGTATGTGTGCTTTCTCCTCTCCATTTTGAATTACAGACAAGACAACTTAAGTATTTTTCTACACCAGTGCTCAAACAAATCAAAACTTAAGGAGTATCTGAGCTAATCTTTTCTTTTTTTAAGGCGCATTCACAGGTATGAGTATACAGAACAACAAGCTCAGCTAGTTTCATATATGAAGCAGAGAAATACCGAAACTGCTTAAAGAAATATAACATTGTTTTCCTTGTAGCTATTACCGCTTGTTTTCAGGCACATCCTCTTGCATCTCAACCAATGTCTGCTGCGTGACGAGCTTTCCAGGACAGACTATGGAAAAGAGGCAAGAACCACTCTTGGAGACCCAATCCCTGCCCTCACCAAAGGCAGGCAGGAAGGAGGGAGATTCTTAAACTCAAATTCAAGTGTCACACAGCACTCCTTCCAGCTTTTGATGCCAAGTTCAATCTTGTGGCCATGACAGTTGCTCCCGATCTGTGTGTGTGGGTGATGCGATACGCAAACAGCGGTGGGTGTGGGTGAGCAGGGTGGTTCGGGGGCACCTGGCCATCACTTTGGTATGTGGCCACCATCTTCATGCGGTGCTGTGGAGATGGTAACAGGCAGAGCCAGGCTTCACACAGCTTTGTCCTAGAATATCAACTGGCTGTTGTCAGAAGAGATGCAGCTAGAACATAACAGCTCTTCTCGCTACAAGTTTGCTGCCCAACAAAGACTGCTCTCTACCAGTCCATGTTTCAGCAGAGGCATTTCAAGGGGCTCACCTTATCACCTGATCCTGCACAAAGTGGTCAAGGCCTTTACCTCCTCCTCCCACAAGGATGGAACTGAAAGCATAGGACACCGCAAAACTGCAAAAACTCTGGTTTGCAAAGAAAAAGTTTGAATAATGAAGCCCTGCTTCAGAATACCCACAATTTTAACAGGAAAAGTGGAGACATGGTGTCCAGCATAGCCCAGAAGAATGAAAAAGAGTTTCATATTGAGTAAGAATATGCTGTTAAAATGGTATTAGCAGGATCCATATACAGATGTAGAAGAAACATTTATTTTTATGACAGCAAAGGATTCTAGGAAGCAAAGTGCAATTAGATGAACTAAATGCCATAGCAGAGTAGAACAGGCTAGGAAAAGGTTATAGTACAGATTAAAAGGATTCAGCAGAAATGGAAAGCTTCAAAGTAAAGTTTTGAACAGCTTTTGTTATACTCGTTTCTTGCTCCTTTTCTCATTAAAGTGTTGTGCTGAAGCATTCTCCCTTTGGCTGCCCATTGCAGCTTAAAGAGAAAGAATCCCGTCTCCTTTTTACAAGAAAGCTGACATTAGAACAACTGGTGGCACACTGCTCAATGTCAAGCCGCTCCAGGTCAACGCTCAGCCCTCTTCTCTCCCTTTCAATCAATCTTTCAGCAAAAGATCTGAAGAAAAGGCATGGTTTTATTTTAACATTTCCCTCTACTTCAATATCTGTCCATAAAATGCTATCAAATGTTTCTACTTCAGTGTATAATACAAATGACTGCTTTCAGAAAGAAACTAATGCTTATTTAATTTCTTCTCATTGATCCAGAGAGTGATAGCCAGCAACTAAAAGTACAGAAAAAATTAAAACCTGGTACAATCTAGACAACATCGGTAACCATGTAAAGTCCATTTCACATTCCTAGAAGAATTTCATATTCAATGCCTGCTTTTACAGCAGCATGTCAAAAATATCTGTAGATGAATATTTTAGACCCACCATCTGTCCCAGAAAGCAAGTAGATTTCAAGCTTGCAGATAACAGAGCTCAAATGGGTTTGCATTTACCCCAGTCTGGTGGGATTGTAGAATTAGGTAGAATTAGTTTCTGGCTGAAAGCAGCTGTGCCTTGTAGAGAAAAAGCCAAAAAAGAGGAGAAAAAAAGAGGCCAGAGCAATTTTCAGGTACGCAGGGATTTGGGATAACCCAGGTGCAATCCAGCTGTCAAGCAAGGATTTTTGCCTCTGTTTACAATGCAAACAATGAGATTCATAATATAATAAGTTTAATAAACGTGAGGACACTGTAAGCTGTAGTAGCTGTGGCAGAGAAAAAAAAAATGGTCCAAATCTTCTTGTTTTATGCATTCTAGTATTTGAGGATTAGGGACAAAAGAAGTCTCATAACAAGAGCTTAAGTGAATTCAGGCTCAAGGTAACACCATAAAATGAGAAAACAGTCTGTAACTAATGCTTTCAAAGACAAAGAAGAAAACTGTCAACTCTAAGCTCATTTCTCTGATCTTAATACTCCTCATATATTGAACAGATTTTGCAGGAAAAACAAATCAAAAGCGTTGAGACAAAGGGAGAGTGGCACAAATGACACATCGTATCAAAGACAGGTTATCTTGGATCCTTACCTACTAAAATGATTCTAAGATATTCCTTACAGCTAGTTGACTTCATCTATTTTGATTATAGCCAGGCACTTTCTAAGTGGCAGTGATGGGGATTAGTAAAAGTATTATCTACTCTTTACCCAGATCCTTGAATGAGAGCGGTGTCTGGATAAAGATATGTGGCTTCTGGCAAGAGACTGATCCTGTCTGTTTTTTCCCCACAGAGTGCAAGAAGTGAGGTTATACCCAGAAGACAGGCGGGCAATGCTGAGCTGAACACCAGATCATCCTACTATAAGTAGCTGACCTTGGTGGCCAAAATAAGTTTATAGGGGAGCACATGGAATAGAAAAGCTGTTAAGTCATGCACTTGCAGACCAATAATGAGAGTTCTTCCTACAATTAGGACCTGAAATCAGAGTTAGCATCTTATAAGTCAGCTGGGCATGATTTTTCAGCAATATAGAACAGTGGCTTTCTAGGTAACATTAGGCAGGCTTTTAGTGAAGACAGTGACATAGTAGTAGGTTTGAACAAGTAACTGTAAGATCTCACTTGAAATTCTGTGCAGTTTGTCATCAAAAAGTTGAACAAGATCCAGAGTACAGCTACCAGAAAAAGTAAGGATATAGTTTTACAGGGAAAGGTTGTTCCTGTTCCTTTCTCATCCTTAACCTAGGAGAAAAACAAAATTAAAAAGTCCAACTTGTAAAAATATATTTATTAACACAAGGTAAATATCACAGAGAATAATTAAGTACTGATGCTACAAGATGAAACAATTCTGCAACGCTCAAAAGGAAGAAACATCCTTCTGATATCTGGCCCATGAACCGCAGAAATGTGGAGCAGACATTTGGTGGTCCTTCCTTGCCAAGACATCTGTTACTTGGTCACCAGTTATTGCAGGCGACCAACTATGACTTGATTGAGCCTGTTCCAGTCCTGCGACTGTCCTCCTGCAACATCCATCCTGGCAGCTTACTAGGGTTTCCATTGGCAAGCAAAGAGGCCTTCCATGGCTTAGGAAAGCTGTTATATCCCTCCTGGGGAGGGAGGCAGAGCTAAGCCCTGTTGGAGTTCTCCATAATTAGGTGTCTAAGTGACTCCAAAGCACATTACTGCCCGCCTCATAAGTATTCAGGTGGTGCTGCATCAGGCATCCCTGATAGCACAATTCAACATCACTATGATTTTCTTTGGCCATTTTCTCTTGAAAATTTGAGGTACTTCAGTCACCTTTTGAAGCGTTTTCTCTGCATCTCAGTTATTTTAGCTTCCAGACTGAATGCATAGAAGAAGCCTCAGAATTTGTCACTTGAGCAGAGATACAAGATCCATGGGCACCCCACTCATCACCATGGGATGCAAGCGACAACAGTACTCCGAATAATATTCAAGCATGCCCAGCCACTACACTTGGAAGCGGAGAGGAGGGAGTTTGGCACTAATAGATCAGAAAAACTTCTGCAAGAGCACAGCTCCCTCCCACAACCGTACAGCTTCCTCGCTGCTACTGCAGCGGAGGCAGGAAACGCAAGCGGCAAGTCTGCTGCACAGCACCTCTGCACACAGCTTCCCACTAAGAGGCTTTCCCTTTCTTTGCATTTATCTTAACCAATCTAAAACAGAGGTAAAGTGTGCAGAAAGCACATCAGGAGGTAATTTAATTCCAATCGCTACCCCAGGTCAACATATATACTAGCTGGGACTTTCTTATGGCAGGTTAGATCTCCAGTGAAAAACTTCATGTCTCTCATAGCATTGCTCTGTATTTAAAAGTATTTCATGTTTGATTTAATCTCCATTAATCTAAGCCTGTTATTCCTTGTATTCAGTTTCCATGGCATAAGGCAGATTATCTCCTTTTTCTACAATAGTTTTGACTTATTTGTAAGACCACATTTCAGTGTTCTCCTTTTAAGATAAATGACGCCCTTGGGAGATTTTTCTGTTTCTCAGCTATATTCTCTTGACACTTGCTTATCTGCTTCTCTAATTGGTGCACATCTGCATTGGTGACTCAGACTACCTCTCCCAAACGGCCAACCAGTTCCATCACAAGTCTTGTGTACTCCTCTGGTTATACATCTATACATGCTAGCCTTTTTCACAACCATATGGCAGTGAACAATACTGATCTTTTGTTCAGCTTAAATCTTCCTTTCCTTCCTACTTCCTCTTCCCCTCCATTTTGCATTTGTACTGCTAATCATTGCCATCTTCAAGCTAAGCATTTCTATCTAGAACTGTACCCCTTTTCTTCCATAGGCTTTTTCAGACTATCAACAACCTTCTGAACTCTAAGCCTCTCCCTATACATGATCTCTCCTGACTTCATGTTATCTAAAAGTTTAATAAATTTGATAAGTCAGGCCCCATCAAGAAGGCAGGTTTGAATTTTCATTAAAGAAGAGAGTAAAAGAGCTTTCTTTCAAAACATTTAGGCTTTTATAAGATCTTCATACAACACATTTGCAGAGATACTTGGCTAGACCTTATCAAATTCAGATGAATATAGGAACAGGCAGTTGCAGTAATGACAGCTTTAGTGAGAAAACCACAGACTAGATTGTATCTGTTCAATGAGATGTTTCTGCTTCTGCCCATTTCCATCCCCCACATATTTTAACCTCAAATAAAAGGGAGCTTTTTGATGCAAAAGATACAGTAAAACACAAAGTGCTAAGCTCAGAACCAATAATGCAGAGGCCATTCTTGCCTCTGTAAGTTACAGAGTTCCTTACGTCCTATAATGAATCCAAGCTAAGTCTGCAGGGGAGCACGCAGTGACAGGAACAGGTTTCCTCAAGGCTTCGGAAGCTCTGACTATGCGCAGGTGCTCCAGGCAGTAGAACCACTACCAGCTGATGCCTCCTTTCATGCACCCGAAGTAGCAAAGGTAATTTCAGCCATGAAGAATTTGCAGAGCACTGGCAAACAGAAAGTTAGTAAGTGTGCAGGAAGACAGAGCTATACCCCAATAACTCAGTTACAGCAGGAGACCTCTCTGTGAATGACGAAAGGTTTAGTACCAAGAGCTAGAGTCCTATAAACAGAAATAGAAAGCCCAGACAGTAGTTTATGGAAGAGCTGTTCAAGTGAGCAGTACCAAATTCCTTTTTGTCCCATTTTAAGGGTGACACTATAAAGATGGAGTAGCATCACTTTTGCTAAATCATTTGTTTCAACAAAGCCCTTGCTGTCCCTGTGTCCCACCTACCCCCATCCCCTCCTGCCTGGACCAGGCTCCCATTTCAGTCTGGTCTGGGACCATCAGTCCCTGCTCTTGCCCCATCACAGGTTCTTTGGAGAAAAAGAACATCCTTTCCCCCCACCCCACCCCTCTTATTTATGAGGTACTACTCCATAATGTGGAAAGAGGAGGATGTAGTTTACTCCAGAGTCCATTGCTATTTTCCCCCAAAGAGGGGAGATTAGTGAGATGTCTCCTCCTTCCTCCTTTACCCTTTAAAGAAGAAATCAAGATATCATTTGAAACAATATTAGCGCCATGAAAGCACCTACAAATCATTCAAAGGCGCTACAGGTCTCAGTGCTTAAATTTCAAAGCCAATGAAGAGGAAAAAAACTAACGTAGTTCCCACAAGCCTTGAAACATTGCATTTTATTTCATCCAAAAACAGTAAGCATTTAATAGGACAAATTTATAAGTAGGAAATAACTATGATGCCAAAGAAAGAGATGACTACATGCACTGAATAATCATGCAACTTTCCACAACAGTGAATTGGCTAAGTAACTTAAAGATCCTCTCTTTTTTTGCTCCAATTTAATCCATTTCATACACACCCACCTTCTCTCCATATGTATTCAGAAATGAATCACTTTTATCAGCAGCTGTTTTTAGTCTTATTTTTTCCTGCTTTTGCTTCACTAGAAAGAACACTTCCATTTGTGCCCTCTGATGTTGTATCTCTTATGTCAGTCCAGTAATCTTCCTGTTCAGTGCACAGCAACTCCCTCCCACCATGTGCAAAGACATATATGTCTTTCTTCACTTCAGTATCTCCTGTGTATTCCGCTCTGACATGATTTTTCCATCCTTACAACATGCCTCAGTGACTACACTTCAGTTTAAATGGGCAAGCCATACATATGAGCTAGGAAGTTTGCCCATTCAGCTCTTAGGCAGCATATACAGGAGAGGAAAGATTCACTTCCCCATCTAGAAATGGCTTTTGCAGCCAATTTGCTGTAGAAGCATGGAGAATTGGTAAAGACTTGTTCAAGCATTTCAGCTTAAGATGAAAAATAAGTTGTTTAAGCATGAAGAATGTCTGTTCTTTGTCTGAACTAGTCTTTCTGGGAAAAAAAAGAAAAAAAAAAAAAAAAAAGAAAAAAAAATCGGCTTCTGATTCTGCTAGTTCTGGTAATTCATCTTTTGCTCCTTCCAGTTTCCAAACCCTCTTCCTTGTTTCCTGCAGAACGGCCTCTCCACCAATGCATAGGTCGGTCAAGGTCCAAGACCTTGAGCAAGCTCATTGCTGCTCTCACGCTGTTTCTTCCCATTCCAAATATAACT
This sequence comes from Tinamus guttatus, assembly GCF_059628265.1. Lineage (NCBI taxonomy): Eukaryota > Metazoa > Chordata > Aves > Tinamiformes > Tinamidae > Tinamus > Tinamus guttatus. The sequence goes on along the minus strand of NW_028289135.1, from coordinate 2,140,508 downwards.
CTTTAGCTACAGCTTTTTATTGCTGCTGAATAGAAGTTGTTTTTCTTTGTTCTGCATCCTTCTTGATGGCAAGTACAATCTGTCAGTACAAGTCATATGCAGCCCTGTGCTATCTGAGAAGGCAAAATGGAAAGTATGTTTTCTATCATGTGTCTTCCTCAAAGAGGGAAAATCGGGTGGTGCAGTCCAAAGATATCTATACAGAGACAAGAAAGCTGAGGAGCCTTCGAAGACTTTCTCTGAAGTTTTCTACCCTACAAGCTCTGGTTTCATTTTTAAGAGACCCACTCTGTCTCCTGTCATTTTCAGATGATTCCAGCAACTAAGTAACATCCTGTTCTTTAAGGCATATGGAGCAGGCACTTGAATAAGCTCCTAGAAAGAATACTGTAGCACAAAGAATGAAGTGTCAAGTGCTAGTAGTCTGATGCATTTGCCTTAACCAAGTGTATTCCTTCAGAATGCAGCTATTTCTGTTTTCCAGCATGACTATTTTGGGAGTATTGGGAATAATGAGGCAAATATCAGTACAGTATCTAAGCACGGTCCCTAAGCACAATATCTACTCATTCCTTCTATTAGCTATAGATCTTAACCATACTTTAGGTATTAAATTTAATCAATCTCTAGATAAAGCATGCAGCTGCATCCACAATTACCTTCACTTAATGAAGCACCTCATATTACTAAACTGATAAATCTACCTGCTCCAATTTTTTGGAATAAATTTGAGCATGGGAGTTAAACAAAGCAAGATGACCTGCTTGAAAAGTTATGCCAAAGAGAAACTCCTGACTTCTTTTAAGTCTATGGCATCCATAAGGGCTTCTTGTGAGCTTGTAGTCTATGCAAAATCAGCAATTCACGTGAGCTATTAACAACCTCATTAGACTCAGCCAAGCAGCTAATTTCCTCTCCAGGTTGATCAAGAAGGTATACTGACAGGGAAATTGTTTGCTCTGCTGTTCTGTGATGTTGAAAGAAGGATGTGAATGCCTGCAGGAACTAGTGTACTTCTTTGAAATGACCCCATCAATAGCTGCAAGAGGAAAAGAGTCATTTGATACCATAAGAGAGTTAGGAGTACATATATTTCTTTTCCCTCTGTAAAAGTCTAGGCAGAGTCTATGGAGAAGACCTTAATCTGCAGCACTGAGATTTTCACATCTCAAGTACTGAACCAATAACAGTTGTCTTTATATCAGCAGAGAAAAAGTAAGTCTTTTCCATAAAGTTTAAAGTTTCCATAGAGTTTTAACTTATTCACCAAATGCAGAGCTATGGGAAAGAGAAGGAAGACAGAGAGTTAAATTGCACTAAAACTGAAGACCAACAAGCCTGTCCACGCTTGCATCACTTTGAGGACAGATGAAGAAAGATATGCTCTAAGCTTAGTAAAACCATCTAAAAACACATTTCATAAGACCTAGGATATATTAAGCCTTTTCATAATTCACTTATTTAGCAAAATATCAAATCCTTTAAGTCATCCTATAAAAGGATCTGCAAAGCGGTAGCATGCGTCATTGTTATGTATTTGTCATAAGAACATCACAACACATCTAGGTGGATATAAATAATTTCTTACTTAGAATGCAAAAGCAGCTTATATAGATATGCCATTTTGCCCATGGTTATACCAGTCAAAAGAAGCCAATTTCTCTGATGAGATAAGTAAGCAAGAACAAATCACATCAGAGGCACTATCTCCACTTACAATTAGAGAATTTGGCCCAGATATTTCTAAAGAACAATATGGCATAAGTAACTAAGGAGTGTTCATAGGTTTTCTCCCAGCTCCAGAATCCCCTAAGTATTGACTTCAATCATATAGGCCTCTACTGGCTTCAGATTCAGTTCAGGATTTGAACCAAGATCAACACCGCTATTAGATGGTGTCATGTGTATAATACTGCTTTTTCAGCCTTGTCTGAACCAAGAGCTTTCTTTCCTTCCCATCTGCCTTTCCATGCAGCCCTCTACTCTTGAGAAGAGCATATACATTACATCTCCTCCAGCTCCCTGCTCAGTTAAGATTATAGCCAGTCAAATCATAGGTGAAAGCCCTTTCCCCTTCATCTACATCTCTTTCCTCTCCTTTGATTATTTAGTGTATCTTAACTAACTCTGCTAAAACAATTTAGAACACAGGTCAGATGAACAACGCCATGCTTGGTCAATATATATGGTACTGCATGAATCACTGAAGACTAGCTTGCATGAACTAAATTCACTTCTCCTATTTAGCACTCATGCAACAGTAACACCAAAGGAATCCAAACAAGAGCCAAGTCTTACTAAGTGCCATGCAAACAGGCTCTTGCAATTAAACATACAGCAAACCTTTCTCACTGGGAGGGTGGTCAAACACTGGATTGCTGCCCAGATAGGTTGTGGAATCTCTGTATTAGTTGCTAGTTGCAGTAACAGTTGCTTTCTTTCTGTTTCAATGATGCTTTCCCTATTCCTGCAGGGCTCTCTTCTCTTATCTTATTCTTTCTCCACTTCCCTGATGAGCTCTGTCCTCCCACCCAAAGATGGGAAGCTAGGTAAGCCTCACTTACCGCTTCTTCCAAACTAAAAGCACTTGGGCAAAGGTTAGAGCACTTTTTTTTAGGCTTCTAAGAAATCAATTCTACTTCCCCACAAATCAATTCTGCTTCTCCTTCAGAGTGAGATTTGGGAAGAACATGAAGTGGAGGAAACAAGATGCTAAAACACATCTAGATCCAGTATTTAACCATGGATATCTCCATCCTTTTAAACACACCTGCTGGCCTACTGATAGGCCTGCATTAGACAGGCGCTCTTTGTGAAAGGGAAGGGATTTGGGGACCCTGCCTCCAAGCTCTCCCACCTGCTACTCAAACACCAGCATGTCAGAACTCACACTACTGCTTTGGTCCTTGTGACAGGCACAAGCTCCCTTGTTTCTTCAATCTATTTTAGTCAGAGCCACATCCTGCCACTAGTTGGCTCAGTCTAAAAAGCAAAACATCACAAAACGTGCTTTATTTTTCTTAGCAACTAGAGAGAACAGTTTTGTAGAACAGCTTAAATGGAAATAACACCAACAGCCACTAACCCTTTTGTTCTAACCTCTTCTGGAAATAACACTATTTTGGACTTCCACAAAGGAGTCTGGCTAAAATTACTCATTTCCTCCCTTGCCCCAGAAGGCTAAGTTCTCACTTCTTCTACCTCTCCCTGCCCCCGAAGTGGAACATTTAACTAAAGATGACTGAAAAAGGGGAGGGTGTGTGTGTATACATATGTATATATAAAGACAGTGAGACAAACATCATATACTTAACTGTTGATTAATGATGCCATCTAGTCACTTCTCTCCCAGCATGGAAATCAATCCAGACCTTTCCAAGTTTGTGAAAACCTGCCAGGTGAGGCCATGCAGGCATCGTCACGCACACAGGTAGTGACTGACTACAGACCAAAGCCACACTGAGCCATCTGCCTCTGCTGCAGCCCCCAGCACATTTGGGCCTCTAGTGTGTTTCTGAAATGAAATATCTGTTGATCTGCCTGTGCTCTGGGCAGGGTACTATGTTTTGTTAAGATACTAGTTTCAAAGGTGGGAAATGAAGGACAGTGTTAAGTAATTTATTCAAAAAAAATAATACTATTTTCTACTTCCAACATAGTAGAAGTGACTCTTCACTTAAATAAAAAAAGTTTATTTATTTTTACTTAGTGAAAGTGAGCTATATACCTCAAGAAAAATGCTCTAAGTTACACACTCCAATCCCCCTCCCAGAAAGAAATAGTCTCCCAAAGTGAACAGTGTAACACTAGGTTTCATCCTAATGTGATTCGAAGATTTATTTCTTAGCACTGATGTAGCAAGTTTCGTGAGACCAGTCCAAGAGGACATTTGTCTTCTAACATCATGTCAGGTATTTACCACAAAGAACAGTGAATTAAATTTTGATACTTGAGATTTCACCCTAAAGGAAACTCTCAGAAGCTTTGGTGCTAACCTAAGTTTTATCTCAGTCTAATGAAAAACGTTTCCTCTTAAGCCTGGAATCTGCAAAGAAATGATTCTTTCACCCAGCACATTTTAACTGAGAATACGATTTTGTTGGGCCTCTGTGCTTCACCCTTCATTTCTTGCTTGTATTTTTCACTTCATTTGTCTTTTAGTGCCTGAAAGATACACTATGTTTACAGCAGACTTACTTCATCACAGCCGAGGCCTTTTGGTCAGTGAGCATAGACCCCAAGTCTTGCGTCTGAACACTGTCCAGTGAAGTGACAATGGTGTAAGCACAATTATGCTCAATGTGATTCTAATTATAGGTATCACCTAAAATTAATTGACTACAAACTAGAACGCAAAACAGAGGAGCTTAAGTTACATAGTGCAATAGTTTCCATAATTTGGAATTTGAGTAGTCAAAAATCCACCATTTCACACATATCAAAATACTGTAACAACTCTTGCCAAACCAAATCACCACGTAAGAGCAGCACATAGTGTCTGTCATCATCATGATGATGAAGAGAATGAAAGGGCAGCAGCAAACCCTGCTTCACCTATTACTAGGAGGAAATATTCAAAGCAATACCCACATGCCTTTATTTCTGAGACTCACATAAGACTCCTTTGAGTAAAGACACTGAGTGAAATCTGAATTCCAGAGTTAATAGGTCATGTTAACTTTCAAGCCATCAGTAAAGTACTAATCCCAGTTCTACTTATGCAAAAATGTATATTATAGAGTAATAATATGAAGATATAAAAACAGACAAATTAAATGATAGTTGATGCTGAAATAGCATCACATCAAGAAGCCTATCGTCCATAATCAGATTTCAGCTATGCTTGTGAACTACACACACCAAGGGAACTTATACACGTCTTTAAAGAATCACATGAGCTTTTTTTATTGCCACATGATTTATAGATATATAACAATGTCTAGAAGTTTCTGGCTTTAGAGGAGAATGGCAGTTTTTGTCAGCATGTCCATGAGGATCACCACAGAACTTTCTCTGGTTCTGACGCCAGCTCCACCTTGCTCCCCTCCTATCCTGGCCAGTTTCCTCAAACAAGTCTCTACCTGCCCCACAGCACAGGCTTCAGCACACTACACCAAGTCCCGCATTTATTTATTACAGCAAAAATGAAGCAATTAAACACTGCAGAAGTCAGTGAAGTATGACAAGCAACCTTAAGACAGGCAAGCTGTCAGCACAACTCAGGTTCTACATTTAATACATCCTGCTCAGAGATGCAAATGTTTCGTTTCACATCCCAGTTGTGCGCCTAACCCCTGTTCTTGCCTTTTTTTTTTTTTTTTTTTTTCTCCTAAGCCTTTCGGCTGCGCTGTCAACTTAGTTGCTCAAGGCCGCTGACTGCTGCCTTGCACGGGCTGCCTCCCCAACCGAGCGGCGCAACGGGCCGGCGGATCCCGCCCGCGCCCGCACCGCCGCGGCAGCTCCCGCTCCCGGCACCTGCTCCGGCCCGAGGCCGGGCGGGCAGGACCGGCGCTGGCGGCGGCGCACGGAGATGGCAGAGGGGCCGAGCCCCGGGCCCCCGCGCCGGGCTGAGCAAGCGCCCCGCGCCCCCGGCCCGCGCCTACCGCTGCTGTCCTTGAAGTGCGGGGGTGACACGTCTCGCAGCGACTGCGTCCAGCCGCCCTTCTCCGCTGCCTCCTCCTCCTCCTCCTGCATGGGGCCGGCGCCGGGCGGGAGGGCGCCCTGCCGCTGCCGCCGCCGCTCCGCCGCCTCGGCCGCCGCCTTGGGGCCGCGGCGCCGGGGCGCCCTGGCCCGCGGGCCCGGCGCCTCCGGGCGCCCCTCGCCCTCCTCGTCGTCCTCGTCGTCCTGGGACGAGGCGGCGGAGCGCGAGTCGGCCGAGGTGCTGTAGAAGGGGTTGCCGCTGCTGTCCTGGCCCGACTCGCCGAAGACGTCGTCGGAGATCTGCAGGCTCTCGTAGCGCGAGCGGGCCGCCTCCAGCAGCGAGAGCGCCTTCCGCCGCGCCGGCCCGCCGCCGCCCTCCGCCATCATCTCGGCCGCCGCCAGCAGCCGCCCGCGCTCCCCGCGGCCCGGTTCGGCCGGCTCCTGCGGCCGCAGGCAGCAGCCGAGCAGCAGCAGCGGCTCGGACACGGCGGCGGGCAGGCAGCGAGCGGGGGAAGCCCCGCCGCCGGGTCCGGGGCCGAGCCCTGCCTCCCGCTCCCGCCCGCACCACCCGCCCCTGTGTGCGTGCAGGGACATGGGGGGAAGGAGCCAGCTCAACATCTCCGAGTGCCACATGCAGCCAATGACGGCGGCGGCCCGCGCCCGGGAGGTGGGGTTATATGGGCGCCGCCGCCCGCCCACCGCCCGCCCCGCGCCGCGCCGCCCACTGACAACGGCCCGTCCGTGCGCGGGGCCCGCCCCGCCGGCGCTGTCCGCCCGCCGCGGTGCTGGAGCCGCGCGCCGCGGGCGGGGCCTCGCGGCCGTTGCCGCCGTTGCGGCCGTTGCCGCGGTGGGGCGCGGCCGCCGCCATGTCACGGTGCGCAGGGCGGGGGGCGGCGGAGGCGCTGGAAGGCGCCCGGCCCCGCAGCGCTGAGGGGCGTCGAGCGACGCCCGCGGGCGGCGCGGGGCTGCGGGAGGCGGCCGGGCCTCCGCGGGCCCTGGCGTGGGCGTCCGCCTGGGGTCGGTGTCGCTGGTGACCGAGGCGGGGGATCAGCCCTGTTCCGAGGGCTGAGCGCGCACCCGCAACTCACTTAGCAGCGACATGGCGATACGTAGGTGTCCAGGCTGGGTTGGTTAAGCTGAATTCAAAAATACCCCCAAATAACGTAAGATTTTAATAAAGGCCTTTATCTCCTTATTTGCAGACATCACCAATCTCTTGGCATCACTGCAGTGTCTTAACTCTCCTATCAAGGTTTATTGTTATCGCTGTTGGCACCCCAGCATGCTAGGCACTGTCCACAAGCTCGGTCAGACAGTCCCACCTTCCCTTCTCCTGCAACAGCAGCAGTAGCTATGGAGCATACTGATAGCAGTGCTTTAAAAGAATCAGATCACACGGAGTGATTGTATGCAATTATGGGAGGTAGGTTACATATAGCGTGCATTTTAATGCAAACCTTCAACGTTGTTAATCCGAAGCTCTGTGAGTGCTACAGATTTTACAAATATAATGCTGAATGGTTCTGCCTCTTCAAAAATAATGGCTAATGATGAATGTTGAGGACTTTAGGGCAAGCTGGAATAAGTTAAAATCTAGAATGTATTTAAGTCTCCAATCTTCTCTACAGATATATTTTTAAATTTCCATGCCCTCAATAAAACATTGAAGTACTATATAATGCATGCGGCCAAACCCAAAAGAATCCCTTTCCTATGCATCCTTAAGCACATAAAAATACAATGTAGTTTGAGTTTGAAAAATCTCATGGATATCTCATTGATTATACAAAAATTGCTAAGTGTATACACAAATGGATTTTTTTTTTTTGCTGTGCACTCTGCCAACTCACCCCATAACTTGGGAATTACACTGCGTTACTTTCATCTCACTAGTTACCAGAACCAGAAATCATACGTGATTCACATCTGTGCTACCCTGTTGTCTCCAGAATACATCTTCAAATGATACCTTTACCTGTGACAAATCATTATTGGAAGATAAATTGCATAGCTGCCACTGAAGGCATAACTGATCTTGCAGATTTTTTTTTTCTTTTTTACTGGTGAGAATAAACTTGATCCTCATGAGTCCAGTCTGCAAGGATGGCATATAGGAAACCATAGATTAGTTGCTGCAAATACTTCCCATTTCATATGCAGTGCACATAAAATATCATGGTGCTCTCTCTCTCGTGACCTTCTCACAGAAAGGTTTTTAAGACTGGAAAAAAGTGCTTCAAAGATGTTGGCAGGTTCTCTGTACTAGACATTGGAATAAACATTTGATTTGTGGATGGACAAAACTCCCACACTGGTAGTGTATAATTCACTCCAACATCTGGGATCTATCAGGGTGCCCTTGAGACATAAGGAGGTTGAACTGTCTCTAAATCTTGTGTATTTCAGTAAAACACAACAGCAGGCAAGACCCTTCTCAAATTCAGGATTCATCGGAGTGGACACACAATAAAATATCGAAGAGAATCAGAGGGAAGAGCTTTGGTGAAGAGACTGAAGAGACCCTCACAGGCTTCCCTGGCTGCCAGGCTGTCGGGAAGACTTCCTTCCTACTCTTGTGTGCTTCTGTTTAAAAGCTGGCACCCCTCACAGCTGCCTGAGCAGCTCTGCCAGGACCTCCGCTCCTGCTGGCTTGCCAGGTGACCAGAGCTCTGGCGGGGACAGCTACCCCAATGGACAATGGCAGTTGCCAATTCAACATGACATTTTCTTTAAGGATAGTGTGTCCTGCCATACACACACATATCTTTTGTTAGCTTTTTATAGCTAAGTTTTCCCTCTTTCAGACAAGTAGCTCTTCTGTCTGGAAGGATTAGAACAGCGAGAAAGTGCTATAGAGGCCCTGCGCCTAAGGCTTTTGTTTGCCTTATCTGACCTAGCACATAGCTCTTCATCTATTCCTCTCAGATTAGCTGTACAAACTGCTAATTGGGTCACTGCAAACCAAAACAAGGGTTTGGGACTGTGAAAACCCCGTATGTGAAATGCTAGTAATCATTTCATTAGAACTGATTTTGGAGAGGCAAAGATAAGACACACAGTTCTAAAACTGCTCACTGTTTGGGTTGCTGCGTTTTTTTTTATTATTATTATTCAAAAAGAAAGAGTCATCAGCAGTTGGTTACAGTTGAAAGAATGAATTATATAAACCTAATGGAACACTATAACCATAGTTGCATTTTCTCCTTAATCGGTTATGCTTGTGCTTAGCTGCTAGAAAAGTCAGAGTAAACTGACTTTTGTATCCATGGCAACCTGTGGATCCACTTTTAATTTGCCCACACATCAAATGTTGGAATTCTTTTCTTTTTCCATAACATTCTCCATTTTTATTACAATAAAATGTCATCCTCTGTATGGTTTCCTCTGATCATTACAACCTTTTGAGAGGACTGGGCCTCTCATCTTCTGCATTAGGTCACTGAAGTTTTTAAAACTCCTCCTGCAGGCCTTCTGGCAGTGGACAATCCCTTAAATTGTCCTTCAGCTAGGTGATAAAATATTTTGAGGAAGACACATGCATCTCATCATCCATAGCAGAGCATGCAGAGCAGTTCCAGCACGTGCAATCTAACTCTGTTTCCACTTCAGCCAAAGGTATAGTAATTCCATTCCTGTGATCACTATGGTCCTCACTGGGAGTGGGGTTAGGCCCTTATTCTGACAGGTTGCACAAGGAGACCATTTTGGTTTGATCTCAGGCTGCTTTGCTAGTGGACTAGGGACTGTCTGAAGAACTCTTGCTGAGACAATGAACCACTGAAATGTGGCAAATCACATATTAACTCTCCTCCTCTAGCCACCTCCCTCAGGGTACTTAAGCATGGCTAGAAAGATATTTGGTAGCACTTGTGCTGCTATTCCACATGTATTTCCTTCAACTAAGATTAAAACAGTGTACATACAGGAGGTGGTAGTCTCTGAAAATATGCAGGCTACAAGGAAAGATTTGTGAGCCTCTGGGTAAATGAGCTAGTTTGTAAAATTTGCATGTAATGTGTTGGGGTTTAAAACATAGTAAGACAAGAAAATTGAGGCCTTGTACCCGCAGAAGGAAGTCCTGTATTTCTCACTTCTCAGTAACCCACTCTTAATGAGTAATTTACTCTTAGGGATCAAGAATTTTGAGGAAGGGTCTTTACACTGACAAACCTTGGCCCAGTTCCAACAGAATATTGACATATTGATGCTCCTATTTAAGCTTTCTAGCTTCCTATTGATTTCAGAGACTTTGTAGACCTAAGCTCTGGTCCATGTCTGGCTCTTTCACAACACAAATATATTCAGATGGAATAATATTTTATTAGTTTGCAATACCATTCTTTCTTAATCCCCTATTGTGCAGCTCCAGTGTATAATTTGAATATGAAACTGTCTTCCATCTCAGCATCTTCCTTAAAGAAGGAGTCTGTACAATCAGAGTTGATTTGTTGATCAAGGATGAGGTGAAGCAGACTCCAGTTCCCTCTTCTGTTATTGCAGTGCTTCAGTTAGGTGAACAGAGAAACTAGGAGAGCAAGGTTTCCTCTGGACTGAAAGCAGTGATAATCTGGAGAAACCGAAAGCATAAAGTTCAAGTTAGAAAGTGCTGTTTTTTGGGGTTTTGTTTTGTTTTTTTCTGACAACAAACACACTGAATAGAGAAATTGAGCCTATGTGCAGTTTCCTCCTAAAACCCAGCGTAGAGGCAGTGAGGGACTGCCTTGTCCTAGGTTAAGATCACATATCGTGCTGTTTTTCAGCACATCACCATGTGATTTGTGATTTACCCTGACTTGATGGGGAAGAAATCCATAGAGCTACAGCTCGTAATCTTACATTTCTCTCCATGCTCTGATACAAAGGCTTCTGCTACTTGCACGTATGCATGACCTGTGGAAAAGCACCTCAGTAGGGGTTGATCTGCCACTCTACTGCCCTGCATCATATAGTTACTTCAAGTAGATATTTAGTGGACCTCTTTCTCCTCCTCCCTAGAACTCTCCTATTTGAAGTAATATTAGTAATATCTGGCTTTCTGTTGTTGTTGTTGATGATTATTTTTTTTAACTTTTAAACTTCTCCAGTAGTCACAGCATATAGGATGTCAGCAGCCATAACAACAGTTGTCAAGATACTTCCTTTTTACTTTTGGTTTCCAGCTTCCTAGGAGAGTCTGAACACCATTTCTTGGCCTGATATTTTACATTGCCCAATTATGATGTTAACTCAAAGCTAAAGGAAAAAATTAAGTAATTGTTTTCATGGGAGAACAGGGGGAAAAACACATGCATAATATAAAAGGGAAAATTATTTTTTTGCTAGTTCTAACTCTGAAACAGCTATGAACTGAAATGTAAAATTTAGCAAAGAAACGTGTTTGTTTCAGTGATAAATGTTTTTTATTTACTTGGCTTAAGAGCCTTTGAAAACCATATTTTGTGCCTGCATGCTGTATTTTTAGCAAAAGCTCTGTTATGAACAGATCTCACCTGAGCTCCAAAGAGGAAGATGTGTTGCTCATGCATGCATGGAAGATTAGCAGTTTCATCAATAATTTGTGGAGGGTCCACAGAATATGCTGCAATAGTCTGCAGGAGCCCTGTCTCCTTGCTTTCAGGTGGGTGTGTGGAACAGAAACAATATTGAGCCAGGGACACCGTTGTTGTCTTTCAGAAGTCAAACACTCAGTGCTCTAATGCTGCACTTATTTTCCCATTGAAAACCACACAGTTTAAAAATGCTCTTTTTGAAGGTCTGACCCAACAGACACACTTCATAGTAATGCCTGGTCCGCCAAAGGAAAGCCTCACAGGAGTGCTGTTAAAGGCAGCAGTCATTAAGTCGATGATCTGCTGCAGTCTGTGTCCCTCAGAGTGTAAATCATGTTCAGCTTGTGATCAACATAGGATGGAATCTAGAAAGTACCTGGGTTTGGCAGCAGAGTAGAATCTGGGCTCTCTTTATTTAGCTAGTTAATTCTATTAAAAAGCACTTAATGATAGTTAAATTAGCATCGCGTTGAGTCCAAAGCTAGTGACAGAAACTAGCCCCACAGAAACTACAATTGTCAGGCCTTTGATAAAATGGCCACTCATTACTATCCAAATAACACATTAAAACATACATATATTTCCAACGTCTACAACTCTATATGCATCAAATAAATGAAAATATTAACTCCTGTCCTATTTATTCTTTTTCTTGGTAGAAAAGAAAAAGCTTTTCTAAAGAAAACTATGCTATGGCAAGACATGAAGGACCTGCTGAAGGATAGGGTCCTTTCCACATTGGCTTATTGTTAGTCTTGTGTGGCATTTGCTTTACCATAGTCAGCCTTGCTTTACCACCACTGCTCTGCAAAACCATCCTTGAAGACCCCAACTGCCAAGCCAAGCACATGCCACTTGCCTCCATCAGTGGGTACAGACATATTTGGGCCATTTGCTCCAGGGGGTACATGACCATATTAAATGCAAGGTCAGACTGGAGTGTTCTCCAGCTGCAGGATTTGCTCATTCTTTTTGTCTATCGGCCTCTAAATTCACCTTTCCAAATCAAATTAGAGTGATAATATTATTAAGTATAACCAACATTAAACATTGATAATTATTATTTGATAAGTACTGATTAATAATTACCTTATCAATATTATCAATAAACTGTTAGATATTAGAATAATACCATAAAATAAGATGCTATAGAAAAGTGACCCCAAACTTACTGTAACACTACGAATATCTGTTCTTGGAGGTTATGAACACAGCTTGTCAGAAGGTAGAAGAGCCACAATATGCCATGTCTTTTCCTCAAGCTGTTCCTGCTTGCCATCTAGTACAATTCACCTGCCAAAATGCTTCCTGGTTTTGAGCACCCTTTTTCTAAAATGCATTCTGAAGTTACCAGGGCATATAGTATGCCAAGAATGTCCTGGTTATTCTTATATAAATGTTTTTCAAACCATGAATAATCTTTCTCATAAAGAGAACTAAACTTTCTCATAAGAGTTAATGCTTTTTGTACAGTAACTTACCAGACAGATAAAATCTCAGTGAAATGGGTAAGTCCATTTAAAGCAGTATAAGTTAGCAAAGTAAAGTTTAGATTGACAGTCTGCTGCATTTTATCAGGTATCAAATAGATTAATTTATGGTTTGTTCAAAAGCAGCATTTTTAGGGGATTCAAATTTACTCCAGAGAAAAGAGAAAGAGTCTGAAAAAGCAAAAGATCTTCTGTACAGGGTGATATTAAAAAACAAATGGAATCACTTCCAGGATCTGAAATGGAATCACATCTGCCTACTGAAGAGGAAGAATGTTAGTCATAATGTAAAGCAGATGGCTCTAAGTCACCATAGATGTGGAGAGTTTCTCTACTATCCAATTGATATAGCCATGGGAGAAGACAGTTTCCAACAGCTCCTGCAAAAAAAAAAGTTTCATAAGTCATAATGTGATCATAAAAGGCAGAAATATTGAAAATGCAGGAGGGAAGAAGAAAAGTAAGACAATATTTTTGTTAACAAAAATAATTGTTAATTTTAAAAATATCTATTTGACAACTGTTACCCCATAAAAGCATTTTTTTTTCCCCAGCAAAGAGTGAAAGTTCAGCCATCACAAAATAAGTGGACTTTTTTTTTTCTTGAGAGTAATTGAACATCTGCAGCAATGAATGAGATGTAGAAATACTTCCCCAGCTCTCAAGATCTGGCTCATCAAATGCTCCTTTCAGGGCATGTCAATGACTGTTAGCTCGGCACACTTCGAATTTCTATTCTGAGATGCACCACTTGAAGCTACCAATATTCCTGGAACTGTAGTCTCTAAATAGCTTGCAATGCTATTAGAAATAGAGTATTTCAAAGACATCTGGAAAAAATGATCATGATCTGCTATCAGAAATGATTTATTTACATGCCAGGTTCTCTCCAAATACATACTCAGGATTCAAAACAGGACCATTTCCAAAAACCTCTGTCAAGACAAAAATCAACTTATTGATATTGCAAAATGGAGGAAAAGATCAACTGAAATGCATTTTTTTAATTCTCTGTATGTGATAAATAATATCTTTAAGTTAAAAAAAGAAGAGTGCAAACAAGATTTTATGACAGATTTTCATTCTTCCTTTACTTTTTTTGTCTGTGTGTAACTTAAATAATTTTGTTAATGCCTGCTACTTACATTAAGATATGCATACCCTAACAATTTCTGTTACTTTTTCAGAAATTGGTGACTTTCTTGTGTGTTGGGCCGACTGCATTTCTGGGGGAGCTTAAAATTATCTTCAGAAAGCCTATTTCCACTACCTTAAGGCAACACAGGAAAACATTCTTAGACGGTCAAACCCCACTCAAATCTTTTTTTGCAGAGACATCATGTGATCTGGTCGGCATCAGAGCAGCATAGGGAGACCAGCTGCAGCTGAGCGACATGCCACAGCGCACTCCTTTCATGTATTACAAACCATTGCTATTTGGCAGATCACTGACAGATCCCAGCACTGTGGAGGGCTGCAGGCAATGCTCTGATTATTGCGTTGTCTCCTTTCTGACAGTACCAACCTACTGAGCAAATCCAACATACAAGTTATGTAGGCACCCTTCCGTATTGTATCTCCCGTTTTGGAGCTGCTTTCTGCTCTCTGGGACTTCAGGGCAGAGCAGTCTGGTCCTCCAACCTTGGAACATTTCCAAGGATAATTCACCTAGCTCTGCTGGGGACTTCACTTCTTTTCTAAAATCTGGAAAGACTGCTTGTAGAGTTCACACTCAGACACTCGAGCTGTACTTTGTTTGGAGTACACCCATTGTATTTCAGTCAGAGCATTGACTAGACACTACAAAGTTAAGGTACCAGCAGCTTAGCCTCTGTTTGAGCAGACGTTTTTTCTAACATGAGGGTATTGGCCTTTTCTGTTGTTTGATTTCTCCAGAAAGGAACAAAGAAGACACAGCTTTTTTTTTTCTCTCTCTCTTTCTTGCAAGTGGGTGAGCACTCCTTTGCTGAGAAATTTGTTGTTGTTTTTGTTAAAGCTGTGTGTGCTGAAAATAGTGTGCGTGAAATTTTAACTACTACTGTAAATCTGACACAGCTTCATATGTCATGTCCTAGTCTGCTTACTTTCATGAGGCACATGGTAAATCAGAGTGAATAAAGGCACTGGATCTTTGCTAAATTGTGGAGTGACATTGACGTTTGCCAGCTACTTAAATATTAGTCCTTCAAGGTTGCTCCATAACACAGAAATTCTAGTAAAAAGAAAAGACAAAGGAGAGAAACCTTTCTCAATGCCAGTTTAGTTACAGCAGTTTAAAATAGATATTATACAAAATAGCTTAGCTTCATGCAGAAAAAACATTCATTTGTTCACTGCAGTGCCCACTTATTTTTCCTGATTTGGGTCATTTGCCTTTTCAAAGCTCATTACGTGTAAGATTAGTCCCTGGAGGATGCTACACAAATAACATATGGGAAAGGTCATTCGATCATGTTCTATACCACACCTGAATCTTCCTCCGTAAACAACTGTGCCCTCTCCTCTGAGAAGACTGCTGTCACACGAGAGCCTCTTTCATGGTCTAAAGACTGTGGACACAACAGTTTCCTGGACTTTTCCTACATACAGCCCTGAATCAGTTTCCATGATCTCCTTTGGCCCAATCTAGGCTCATCAGGACCAGTGGATGTTTTTGCACCAATTTAACTCAGACTGGATCGATGCACTTCATCTTCCTTGTATGGCTCTCCTGGCTGATTTTTGATTACAGGACTCTTTTCTCATTTCTCTTCACTCCGATTTTTTTCCCCTCCATGCTCAAAATACAGAAAGTAAATTGAAGATATATATTGCTATCTGCTATCTATTGGGGAGCGGTAAAGAAACAGTATGTTACATTTAACTGACTTCATTTCCTGTGTTTTCTTGATTTATAATTGTTACTCATAAAAAAATAAAAAAGAGAAGAGAAGAGAAGAGAAGAGAAGAGAAGAGAAGAGAAGAGAAGAGAAGAGAAGAGAAGAGAAGAGAAGAGAAGAGAAGAGAAGAGAAGAGAAAGGAAAGGAAAGGAAAGGAAAGGAAAGGAAAGGAAAGGAAAGGAAAGGAAAGGAAAGGAAAGGAAAGGAAAGGAAAGGAAAGGAAAGGAAAGGAAAGGAAAGAAAGAAAAGAAAAGAAAAGAAAAGAAAAGAAAAGAAAAGAAAAGAAAAGAAAAGAAAAGAAAAGAAAAGAAAAGAAAGAAAAGAAAAGAAAAGAAAAGAAAAGAAAATGCACATTGATTTTTATCCTGGTCATTGTCCTAAGTGGATTGCAATGACTGCAGGAAAAAAAAAAACTCTCTTTCCTGACTAGGATTCCTTACCCACTATAGACAGGAAATCATGCTACTCATTAGACATGAGCTTCACAAGCAGTTAGTCCTTCTCAGACCTAAGGACTGAACTGCCACAGGGTCACAAAGAAATATTGTGGCCATACTGTCAGCCTAGCAATGTGGTTATAGTGCCTTTAACTTTTCTCTTTTTTGTTTCATCCGTGAGTAAATTTGCATCTGCTCTTTTTGGAGCTCAGTTTTCCTTACACAAATCTATGCCATTTCCTTTCAGACAGAAGGCAAAATCTAGTTCATGATTTCTCCCTGTTCTCAGTTATTGCTACCAGGTGTCTTCTTTGAGCCAGTCTTTCCCAGCAAGGCTTCTCAATCTCCTTTGCATCCGGACCATCTACAACAAAAACACCTACTAGCAAGGTGGTGCTTCATGCAAATTCTACCAAAATTATACATCATTCCCAAATACAATTAGTCCTAGCACTTAAAAGATTGGTATGTAAAATACATTTATCTGAAACCTTGAACTTAGTAAAAATAGAAATCTGTTGCAGGCAGCTACAGTACAAGTGAATCCAATTTATTTAGTGTAGATTAATAATTCGATACAATTATTTTAAAAGGACACTGATTAGGTTTACTTTTGAGTGTTCTGTCACTTTCCATCCTTAAATGTACTGTATGATGAATATAGCTCAGTTTATACTTTTAGTGAGCTTTATTTCCCTTCAACTCTTGATTTATTTATTTATTTTTCAAACAGACAATCTCCAAAGTTGAACAGAGGTCAAATCAGCAGCTGTTGGCTATAATGCTGTTCTCTTTCTGATAGTTCAGTGAGCTTAAATCCCATAAATCTCCTTCATCTTAAAAAGCACAAAAGCAGACTGAAATCTAAAAGAAAAGCCTGAGCGCTTAGTTATCTTGGAAATGTCTTTCCAAATATATATTCTGCAAGATTTATTTTGCAAAGTTAGTTAAGCAGATCTGTTCAGCTCTGGGCACCTTTTGTCTGGTGGTTTAAATAAAGAGATATTGATTCCACTGAGAGAAAATAGTAAGTAAAGGCTACTGATAAAACAGCTGACCAAATGCATCTTAACCGATATAGTTGCCAAAAATGTATTAATATTTTAAATAAAATCTGGCTACTCTATCATCTTATAACCATTCTATATTTATCATTTGCCGTGTTATTGAATGGTTGCTCTTTCATGAGGGCATTTATGACAGGTACCAGGTAGGACAAATCAATAGGTTAGGCCAGATAATCTAGGGCTGTATCTGTCTGATCCAACAATATTAGGCCCCATTAGCTTCCATTTAGCTGTATGTTGTTCATGTTTAAGAAGTTCCTTGTTTGTTCGTGCTTGTGTATGCAGTTTTTCCACTCATCTATCTTGCACACAGAAGCAGGAGAGGCACAGAAATGCAGACTCACCAGGTCAGGCCCACACCTTGAGCCACCAGCCCAGATCCAGTGATCACTGACAACATCTTATCTAACTAACACACTAACTAGCATATCTAGCTAGCACTAACAAGCATCTTATCTTTTTTCTTTCACAAAGACTCCCATATTCTTTCAGAAAGGCTCTTCAGATACAGAGAGCAGGCAGCTGACTGCGCAAACTACTCCAGCAGTGACAACTGACACTGCATGTATGCCTGTCATGCAATTAAGATATTGGCATTGTCACCAGGTGACAAGTATGTGTCAGGTTGCTTGACTGAAAGTATGAGATGCCATACGCATGTCCTACCGCACAACAGCAGATGGACCGTGGTCATGGGCTTTCCATCAGAGGTGTCCTTCTCTAGCATGAGCATGGAGCCTCCTTTCCATGAGGGCTTTCCTGGGGAGGATTTTCAGGTGTCTTTAGCACTGCCTTAGCCTTCTCTACATGAACTCAGATGCAAAAATATCGTTCTCTTGATAACTGCTGAATGTGGAGTCCATCCATCCATCCATCTCTTCTATTATTTCAGTTTTACTATTGATCTCTACTGACATAAGAAAGTACAAGAGAAGTGGACACGATATCACAAAGCCGAAATATACAGCCACATTTCCATGTCCTTGAATGCATTCCCAGCATACTGAAAATGTTAAAAATGTTGGCCCCTCCCCAAATCAATTTACCCAGAAGACTATGACACAGATATTACATACCATTTGCTTTTAGGATGACTTGATCCCTGGGAATTTCTGTGTAATTGATGGACGGTAGGAGAGGTTTATGGTAGGAAAGATGACCTTCGGGAGAGGGAGACCAAAAGACAAAGGGTCCTAGCAAGGGTGAAAAAGAAGAATATGCAAATGATAATGCTAAGACAAATCAACGCTCTCTCTTGCTCGTATACTCTCTCTCTCTTTCTCTCCCTCTAAGGCCAGTAGCTGAAGTTACGAGGAGAAGGCTAACAGGGCAGTGCTCTGCTGCAACCATCATTTATCCCTTCCCTTGGAACTTCCAGATCTCAATGCTAAAAGTCCATCTCTGTCTATATCACTTTGATAGGTTTATTTGCAGTCATTTTTCTAAGTGTTTTTTGAGCAGACTCTTGCTTTTGGTTTTCACAACACCCTTTGCAATATGATGTGGGAATGGATTCCACAGTCTAAGACCAGTATGTAAAATAACATTTATTTTATTCTTAACCTGCCAGCTGATATTTTCATTTGATGTCCCTCGGTTCTTGCAATATGAGAATTATTATTCCCTATTCATTTTTTTCACATATTCATCATTTTATATTCTTTTGTCCCATTTCTAGCTTAAGCATATCCTTTTAAAGACTGATTAATTCTGGGTGTTTAAAAAGTAAGCACACTGCAGATTTTTACAATGACCTGTTGATGTTTTCTTTTCTATATTATTTTCTTTCCTTACTAACTTTTAACCTGTTGTTTTCCTTTTTCACTGATGCTGAATATTGAACTGAAGTTTTTGAAATTATCCTCTAAAAATCCAAGTTCACTTTCATAAGTGATAATTTATAATTTAACATAATAATATACAGAACTTCAGAAGTGATTTTTTTAATCTAAAGTAGAAATGGAGACAAGAGCATGGAAACAAGGATGCAGCATCTGTATGAAAAGGAATGGTAAAATATTTTTTTTCTCAGCCTATCTTCAGCAGGAACATGTAGTTGAATGTAGGGAAGTTAGAAAGAAGCAAGTGGCAGTCTCAGAGGTAAGAGAAGACCCAGATGAGGATTATATTAGCCTTGCTTTTTGAATTTGGATGACTTACTTAGACATACTATCAACGAGGAAGCACAGCAGGTAGTGTAATTCTTAATGATAAGAGAAAATAAACAAAGATGCTGAAATTTTGAGAATGATGCAATTCCAATGAAGACTGATGAGGATAAGGAAAGGTTTTGTGAAGAAATGATATAGCTGTTCAGCACGCAACCACCCTAGGGACCACCTGTCACAGCCCATTTACAATCAAGAAAGATGAAGGAAGTAAGGGGCAAGTATCAGCAGCTAGCAGGGCAGACAGCCTCGGTTCTTGTATTGCTGCATTAAGTACACTATAACATTAAAGAAAAATGCAAAGTGAGGAGATTAGCTCCTTTCCTTTTTTTTTTTTTTTAATTTTGAAAAGGTGACATGAATGAATGAAAAGATTTTGATTAAAAATTTCCATGCTGTTAATGACATCCAGGTTCTTTACATGTAATCCAATGCTCTGTTAATGAATTACATATGAAATTGCAGGCATTAATGCCTTAAGAGGCTTCCAGCAAATCCATCCTAGAATCATTCATAGGAAAATTCATGTGTTCCAAGTGCAATTATTCTTTATTGCACCATGTGATTTTGGTGCGCATATGTTGACTTTATCCTATCTGATCAGTTTAATCATTTTAGTCCCTTATAAGGAGATGACCATCAGTCAAAGTGATTTTTTTCTCCTCTGTTGACCCTAGTAATGTCTAGATGGTTAAATTATCCTGTTTTTCTCCAGATTATTGTAGCACAAAATGGTACTCACTTGACTAGGAATAAAATGGAGAATAGATAGTTTCTCCATGTTTATAGTTATAAATCTGTGTTTGCTTGTTTGTTTGTTTGTTTTCCCATTTATTATTTTTGATTTGATTTTATTGCTAATTGATTTGGCTTCGAAATTGTCAGGGTTACTTTGAGGTCTAATAAAAAATATTCTGCAAATAAATGTCTTCTTTTGGCTATATTTGCCTCAAAATAATTGTTTATTTTAACATGTGGCAATTTCCAGGATGGCCAGGTCATGTATATGCAATGAATTACAAAAAGACCATTGGGAACCATGATGAATTAGGTGGTTAAAAAGCAGATTTAACTGGGGAAAAAGAATCCAGTATGGAAGAAATCCAGATAATAACAGCATCTTTAGAAGTTGGTTTGTTCCATTCCTTTAAAAGCAGGTCCGAATCCAAAGAGTTAGGCTAGTCTCTTCCAGATGAAAGCAAAAACCACACTGTTACTGAGAAATGATCCAGACTCACAGCAGTTTTCAGCAGGATTGCAAGAGTAGTTCCCCTCTCATTTGTCCCACTCCTTTACTAGAGGTCTCTTTCACAGGAATACCAAACCTCTCTTGCAACCCACTTGACACTGGAGACGGAAATCTTAGAAGAGGAAAACTCACAGTGCTTTGCTGGAAATTCCTGCTGTTTTTGGTGAGAACAACAAAGACAATCCAGTGCACCTTGCCCCTAAGCACTAGGGAAAGCTAACAATAGCAGCTGGCATCACTGATTGTGGCCAGGAGTTTCTCTTCATGCTTCTGCAGAGTTGGCCTCAAGATGCCAACAGATGGACTGGGCTAGCACATGTGCAGTTCTGCCAGTGCTGAGGCCACCCAGTCCACGTGAAAGAGATGAGAGGGTCTGGGATAAAGCATCCAACAAACTTGGGCATTTGCATTTCCATTTCAGAGTGCGGAGGTAGGATCTTCAGTCCCACGTACGTATCCCTATGAGTCTGCTCTTGAAACCAAGGTAGCCTCTGTGTTCAAGTGCTGTGGCAGACAAACTCTATGATATCTTGGAGCACTACACACATGCATGTTATTATGAACTGCAACAAAGCAACAGGTGCCTCCACCTTTTCACATGCCTGGCGTGAGATGCTATTTGTATCCAGAACGAGAAGCTGTTCCTACTTACAGAAACTCCACTACGCTAGCAGAGACCCTGGAGAAACTATGAAGCTTCTCAGGCCTCCAAGAATTAGAGTGCATAAAACAAAATGCTAGGCAAAGACTGCTCAAGGCATTTTTTTCTTCCTCAAGACAACTCCATTTCCACTTCACTTGTTATTTGAATCATTCCTTGACTGATTTTAAAAATCACATCCTGCACAGAAGTCTCTTCTCATATTCCAATTTCAGTCATCTTTCGAGATACCCGAAAGCTAGTGGCTGCTGATTCAGGAGCTCACAGCCCTAACCGCTGTCCTTGAAACAGGGGAACATGCCCTTTTTTCCACATGGATGCACTTGCAAATCATTGCACACTCACGCAACACAGTTCTTATCTCTGAAACAGTAGATGTTTCAGGAAGCCACATCAGAGACTTAATCAGTATAAGAAATCATATCATACTGAATTGCTATTCAGTTTGACAAAAGTCTTTTCGAGACAAGCCCAATGAAAAATGTCAAATCAAAGAAAAATTGTATTAATTTTATTTGGCACACTGACAGCTCTGACTTCATGTATGGAGTTTATAGCTATTTACTTCACAGATCCAAAAGGTATGGGCCAAATGATATCTGATGGTAGTCCACTGAAGTAAGTGGAATTAAACCAGGGTGAATCACCTGTGACTTCCTGACAGAATTCATTAATCTGAAATAAATTGGTTGCAATGATTGCAATGACTGACCTACTGCAGACAGGCTTTGAGGTTGTAGGGGATGGAGTAAAGTCTGGAGAAACTTCAATGATGTTGGTTTCTGGTGACGGTGCAGAACTGAACACAAACTGTTCTGGCCTCTGAATCAAGAGTTATTAATCTACTGAAGAAGACAAAACAAAACAAAAGATTTAAAAAAATCAAACTATGACAAGACTTAATATTTGAGTAAGTATATGTTACTGAGGTAATAATTATACCTAGGTAATAATATCTATGGAAAGACTTAATATTGTATAACCCCATGCACCAGTGTAGGTTGGGGATTGACCAGCAGGAGAGCAGCTCTGCAGAGGAGAGCCTGGGAGTCCTGGTGGACTAGAGGCTCACTGGGAGCCAGCAATGTGCTCCTGTGGCCAAGAAGGCCAATGGTGTCCTGAGGTGCATCAGGAATAGCATTGCTAGCAGGACAAGCGAGGCAATTCTCCCCTCTACTTAGCCGTGATGAGACCTCTGTCCAAGTCTGGGCTCACCCTGCACCACCCTGACATTGCTTGCAGCATCCTGTGCAACACTAAAGCTAAAATGGCTGCTTTGTAACTCAATAGAAAAGCTACAGACTCTTAGCCACAGGTATCAGTGTGCTCAGAGGGGCAGGATTAAGTCAGAGACACCTGCGTATAGCGGGAGGTGTCCCACTACAATTTCTTAAGCCTTACCAAAAAGGGAAGAAGTGATCCCTTCTAGGAGCTGATAACCTATTCCTAGCCTTAAAAGTCTTATCTGAAAAACAGAAATAAATGTCCTACCACAGCAGAGACATGCAGCTTAGCTGAGTCAGCCTGCATTTACCAGACTGGGTCCAACCTGCAATAAAACTGCTACTAGGGATTTTACAGATCCTGCCCTAAGGAAAAACTGTACTCTCCTTTCTCTTTGTAAAGAGTTTAGAGAGTTCAGCTCTGTACTTGATTTATATCACCATCTAAATTTTGTTTACACTCTTTGCTGTCCAGAAATATCCATAAATAAAGGCAGAATACCTATGAAGAGACTCCTATAGGAACTGGGTCAGATCATTAATGCTCAGAAATGTCCATTTCCATTTCTTTCCATGCCTTCTTTGTTCTGTCCCCATTCCTTCTCCTTCCCTCTTACTGCCAAATAATGCTCTTCATCCGTAGCTGTTCATAGAGGTGCAAAGCAGGCAGGAGCTGCTTGAGATGTGTGGGAAGGTAAGAAAAGCATCGTTCCTCGGGTTTGCTAGCAGTGCTGACAGAGTTATTTTTTCAGATAGATACACACAAGGCAAGAAGTGGTGCCTAAAGAGAGTGATTGCACTTGACAGTTCTTTCCAATACCCTAAATACTGCACAGAGTTGGGCAAAGAGCTCTGCTCTTTTCATTTAAGAAATCAGTAAGCAGACTTGGCTTGTGAGGTGGTCAGGAAGGGGACTGCGGTAATGATGCTCCAGCCTCTGTTCCCACCCCAGCCAAGGCAGCATATGCTCCTATATTGTGTGATCTGGTCTACATGTGTATAGGGTACCAGTGCTCCCTGGAAGGCAGGGCTATTCCTGCCCCCGAGCTGCACTGCCCTGCCTAAGCTACACACATGGCTTCATGGCACTCACAGGAGTGCTTGGAGACCCTGAGCTGACCCAGCAAAGCCACATCCCTTCTGCTGATGCGAAGCATTGCTGCTGAGATCCAACCAGCTAGTAATTACCACTTGCCAAAAATGTTCCTAAATTGAGCACTCCCAGTGGATATGGCTACACCAACAATGCAGTGTATAGCCACAGTTTGGGTGGCTCTTTCTTCATCCATCTCACAGTTTGTCACAGATTGTCACCCTGCCTCAGGGTGCCAGTTGAGGTGAAGTTTTAGCCAGTTGTGCAGCCATGCTATGATCCCTGTAGAATAAGAGCATGAATCATAGAATCATGAAAAGACCTTTAAGATCATCAAGTCCAACTGTAAACCTTTCGACACCATGCCTGTTAAACCATGGCGCCAAGTGTCTTATCTACATGTTTCTTAAACAGAGCCACTGCCAGGGATGGTGACTCCACCATTTCCCTGGGAGAGCCTGTACCAATGCTTCACCACACTTGTTCTGTAGAAATTCTTCCTACTGTCTAATCTGAACCTCCTCTGGTGTAACTTGAGGCCATTTTCTCTTGTTCTATCTTTAGTTATTCTGGAGAAGAGATCCACTTCTGCCTCACTTCAACCTCCTTTCAGGTAGTTGTAGAGAGCAATAAGGTCTCTCCTGAGCCTCCTATTCTCGGACTAAATAACTCAAGGTCCCTCAGCCGCTCCGCATAAGGTCTGTGCTCCAGTTCCTTCGCCAGCTTCATTGTACTGCTTTGGACACGCTCCAGCATCGCCCTGTCTGTCTTGTAGTGAGGGACCCAAACCTGAACACAGTATTCAAGCTGCTGCC
This sequence comes from Tinamus guttatus, assembly GCF_059628265.1. Lineage (NCBI taxonomy): Eukaryota > Metazoa > Chordata > Aves > Tinamiformes > Tinamidae > Tinamus > Tinamus guttatus. Next base: position 2,116,237 of record NW_028289135.1, on the reverse strand, counting down.
TCCCAGCACCGAGTACAGCGAAATGGTCACTTCCCTGGTCCTGCTAGCTACACTGTTCCTGACACAAGGCAGGAGGCCCTTGGCCTTCTTGGGCACCTGGGCACACTGCTGGCTCATGTTCAGTCGGTTGTCAGCCATCACTCCCAGATCCTTTTCTGCCACATGGCTCTCCAACCACTCTGCCCCAAGCCTGTAGCAATGCATGGGGTTGTTGTGGCCAAAGCGCAGGACCTGGCACTTGGCTTTATTGAGCGTCATGTGGTTGGTCTCTGCCCATCGAGTCAACCTGTCCAGATCCCTCTGCAGAGCCTTCCTACCCTTAAGCAGATCAGCTCTTCCTCCCAGCTTGACGTCATCTGCAAATTTGCTGGGGGTGCGCTCAATCCCCTCATCCAGACCACCAATAAAGATGTTAAAGAAGATGGACCCCAGCACTGATCCCTGAGGAACACCGCCTGTGACCAGTCGCCTGCTGGATTTAATGCCGTTCACCACCACTGTCTGGGCCTGGCCATCCAGCCAGTTTTTCACCCAGTGAAGAGTACAGCTGCCTAAGCCATGAGCTGCCAGCTTCTCCAGGAGAAGGCAGTGGGAGACTGTGTCAAAGGCCTTACACGTTCACAGCCTTTCCCCCATCCGCTAGGCAAGTTACCTGGTCATAGAAGATCAGGCTGGTGAGGCAGGACCTGCCTTTTATGAATCCACGTTGGCTGGGCCTGATCTCCTGGCTGTTGCACACATGCTGTGTGATCTCCCTCAAGATGCTCCGCTCCATAACTTTCCCTGATACCCTGAGGTCAGGCTGACAGGCCTGTACTTCCCCAGATCTTCCATCCAAACCTTCTTGTAGATGGGTGTCACACTGGCCAGTCTCCAGTCATCTGGGACCTCCCCTGTTGGCCAGGATGATGGAGAGCAGCTTGGTGAGCACTTCTGTCAGCTCCTTCAGATCCCTCGAGTGCGTCCCATCTGGCCTCACAGACTTGTGCGTGTCCAAGCGGAGTAACTGGTCACTGACTGTTTCCACCTGGATTATGGGGGATTTATTCTGCACTCCACAGATGTCTTCCAACTCTGGGACCCAAGTACTTGATTTAGGAAATATGCAGTATGTGAGGTTTACTAGTGTTACACAGTTTTCTGCAGCACCTCCATGGCTCAGCTCCCTGCTTTTAAAATTTGCAGAATGTGCTCTTGTTTCTCTGCTGAACTTAAAAATTGAGGTAGGAAAGCTGTCTTTGATCAGAACCTAACTGCTGACTTGGGAAAGTACCATTCTGGGTGGCCCTGTGGAGCTGCAAGAGCATCACGCACATAAGTGAAGATAAATAATAAATAATAAATAATAATTACTCATTAGTTTATAAATAATAAATACTTATTATTACTCAAATAATAACTACTCAGTAATTACTAATTACTTTCAGTATTCATTTGTTTGCATGATATAGGTTGAACTCTCAACTGTCTGTTATTAGACAGTGAGCAGAACATTATTTAAAAATGCTTGCTGAAAACATAGCTAGTTAAAAATATCAGTATATTATTTCCCCTAAAAATGCCAGATGTTCCACAGAAATATGTCAATTTATTTCATATTTTCAATGGGAAACAGTTGAGACTAGCTTTTTTCTTTGTTTACTTATCTTGATAATTTTATTCAAATTGCATTATTTTCATTCACCTAATTTTGGCTCATTAAAATCCAAATTTTAATATTGTGCTACATAGAATGTTATATTTATTAGTACATGTACTAAATCTGTTCATATTTTATAACATTTCAACATTATTGAAATAAATGTTTCAGCAGGATCAGAATAAAGTATTTACACATTTTTAAATGTTTATGCGGCTCAGAAGGTAGTTCTTAATTTATTTTTTTATTGTTTTCATTCAATTTAATTTCAATACAAAATATAATCCCTTTCTCTATTTCTGAACTGCTTGCCAACAGAAATTCAACTTCTGGCCATTTTTTTTTTTCTTCTCCATTCTTTCTTGTTGGGAACTCTTTGAAAAACTGCTTCCTCTAAATATGTCTTTACATTTAGGATCCTATCCTGCTGAGAAACCTCCACCTCTGGCTGGGAGACTCATTTTTGAGTGAAGATGCTTACAATAGAAAAAGATTTTTTTTAAAAAAATGTTGATTTACAGCCTCTCCAAAATCTAAAACTCCTTCGATTTGGAGTTCAGGCTCAGGCCCAAATAATAATAGAGAGAGAGGTACTCATATACACCTGCAGTTGCTTCTGTACCTCATGAACATCCGACATGTTCTCCATACAAGAAAAGATGTCATATGCCACACATAAAGATATCAGATTTCTGGTCCCTGGAGTCACCTAACTTTCTCAACCAGTCCAATACATATAGATGTATCTCTCTGTCTTTCTGTCTCTCTGTCTCTCTCTCTCTCTGTCTCTCTCTCTCTCTCTCTCTCTCTATATATATATATATAAATTTCTTCTACTGACTCCCATTTTATATTTGACTGCAACTTGACCCTTGATTTCCCCTTTTTTATGCCTGTAGTTAAAAAGCAGAACTCCTAGCTCCTCTGCTCAACTCCAAGAGAGCATGAAATCTAAAGCCTGAAAGAATGGGAATTGAACTGCGACAAAATGTCTGTTTATGAGAACCAGCTTTTTAATAATCCATTGTGTGATTACAGAATTTAAAAGCAAGGAAAATCTGAAACAAACAAACAAATGAACAAACAAAAATGATTGAGACCAATTATCAAAATGAAGCAGACTAATGTAACATAAGATGAATGATGCTTACTTTAAAATGATATTTTATTGGATTGGGCATATTTTGACCTATATTGGAAACTGAAGGAATTATAGTGATTATGCTGGAATAGTGCCAGAAAGCAGCTTGTCTGCATTATTAAGCTTGACTGAATCAGGCTTCAGCTATAAAATGCATTGCTAAATAGACAAGGACAGTAACAAATTATGGAAAGGATAGCGAGGGAGTAGAGAGGACATTTTATCACTGCATTCTAAGCATGCAAACATTGATCATCTGTCTTGCAGAGGACAGCCCAGGGAGGTGGGGAAATACCTGTATTCCCAGGAGACATAATCAAGGCTTGGTGCAAGGCCTCTGTGAAAGGATTGTATTTGGTAGTATTTAAGCAGGGGTAGCAGCCTGTGGATCAATACATTTAATAGAATACTGGGGATGGATGGAGGTCCTTCAGGAAAAGGCAGGTCCTGTTCGAGTGCAGGGATGGCCTCATGCTATGCCAGTTTATCATCTTTCTAGCAGGGCAAACAGTTCAATGTCGGCATTCTTTGTCAAAGATGCTGATAATACAAATATTCAAAGACTTATGATACAAAATATAGTAGTACGGGTGCCAGTGTGAGATGGGCAATTACAAAGGGAGATTAATTCAGCCTTGGTTATGCCTCTCCTACCCCTGTGATGCTCATGGAGTTGCTCAGCTGTGACTAAAATCAGCTGTTAAGCCAAGCAGAACTGAATTCTATGTTGCAGTAGCAGAAACATAAGCCTGTTCTGTGTGAGTCTGTGTTTTAGGGCAGATGTTCTCGGGACCATGAGACACTAAATAATCAAGGATGGAAGGCCACAAGTCTTCTATTTATACATACATACAGCCCAGTGATGTTAACTAGTTCTTGGGGAGGTAAAATGTGACATTTACCACAGCATGAGCGAGCGCAGCCATCCTGATACTACCTTGGAGCAAAAGGTGGTGGAATGACAGAAAGTGACCTACTAGATGAGAAGGATGAGGTTGCTTTTTATGATAAAAAAAAAACTTGCTATTTATGGGTTAAAATGGTATATGTTTAGTAGAAGGTCTTTTGGAGGTAGTATGCAATATGACCACAGATACTAAAATTTAATAGTAGAATTTAAGACTGTCTTGAAGCTTTTAGCTGTAGAAATTTCCATGGCAGTAATTTTAGTTGCAGGGTTGTGAACAACCTATAGAATTCACACTGGAATTTCCAGACCTTTATTGCATTTTTACGAGCTATAAGCCCGTTCTTTCTGCTGAAGAACCTCTCAGGAGGTTGATTCACCATCTGTAATATCCTTATGACACTGAACTTGAAGACATCAGTATCTTTAACAATTTAATCGGGCTCTTTCAAAAAAGGAATAAGTAGATACACTACTCAGTGTTTTGACACTCAGTGTTGTTTCTGCCTAACTTATGTACTAGTTGTGGGAAGATTATCCCAGACACTTCTTAGGAAAAACAAAATAACAGTTTCATTTTTCTCACAAGAAGAGAGTTCAGAAGAGAATATTTCACAAAGAGATTAAATCTAGGGATTTTTTTTTCCTGAATAAACTAACAAAAAAGAAATGAATTTAATTTGGGTCAGCTATTGTGTTTCAAAAACTTTAAGATATTGTTATCTGGTTTCAACTATTATTTTACTCAAATTAACTACAAATTATCCTTTAACATACGAAAACCCTCCAAAAACAATTACAATATTCTGAAGTTAGAAAATTAGTTCTATTGAAACTTTTTGAATCACTTCTGAAATCTTTTCATGCTAAAAAGTTTGGCAGGACTCCCTTTCATTCTCTTTCAACTTGAACGAATCATAATGCTCCACAGAAAATCTTCTTGATGCAAATAACTTTTGATGGTGCTAATATTCATTCAAAGAGGCAAATGCATTAGAAGAATGACCCATTGTAACTCTTTGGTGCAAAAGAGTTTTGTCATCTTCAGCCAAGGGCAAATTTTGCATGAGGTTTTTTTTAGGACAGGTTATTTCCACATAGTCTCTTTTTTAAGTGCATAAATTCTGCCTTTTCAAAGGACTCTGGGCAGAGTTCTTTATATGCTAGACATTTTTCTAACATTACTGTTTTGATCAACCATTTCTATTGTCTTTGAAATTTGATCTATTAGTGTCAGTCCAATTCGTCTTTTTGTGTTTAAGTTAAAACAAAATTCATTTGGACACCTTAGTTCTTCAGCTATGTGTAATTTTTAAAATTCAATTTAATAATTAAGTGTATGAATTATTCTCAAAGGATAGAGAGAGAAAAAAAAAAGAGAGAGTTGAAGCACTAAATCCATTTGGAAGAGAATTAGATCAGCTTTTTGAAAATACCATTATTTTTCAGTGGAATCATCGTTGTTTGTGAAGGATTATTCATTTTTGCTTTTAAATTAATCTAGTTTGGCCTGGTCGTGAATGCTACTGAGCAAAATGCTAGATGTTAAGGTGACTCACTTTTTTGTTGCAGAATGCCCTTAGGTCCACAGTAATATAAGGAAGACTAATCTTAGGGAATCGAGTTTCTGAAAAGAAGTCAGGAATCACATAGTAGATTCTTCCATTGACTCTGGTGGATCCAAGATTTCATCCTTATTCTACAAAACTACTTGTTTTCTTTTTCTCTTCCTGAGGTAATATTTCATGCAGGTGTGCTCTGGTTAGTTCATGAACATTTAGGAAATATTTAGAATTCATTCAGTGGAGGCTTTGCTTTAATTCAGGGTTTTATAAAAAAACTTCTCCAAATTAAGGCTGCTGCAAGCTAAGATTGTCTCTATCAATAACAGTATTTAAAGAAAAACAGTTCAACAACATTTTTTTATCTCTTTAGCTCTAGAAGACAAATACTTTCATTCATTACTTTAGAAATACTTAGATGTTGCTTTTTTGTCAAATTGGGGGCTTATATATGTAAAAAAATGAACATTTAAAACCGGAAATTTTCCTGTCTATTTTTTTTTTCATTGATCTCCCTGGCTGGTACAAACTGTGGATTCTGCAAAGTATTAAGTCAAAACTATAATAGAAGTAATAGTCAGTGTGATATTCTCTAATGTATAGTGCAAAAATGCGTGGGAAAGAATTCTGGCCACATCCTAACAGAACAGAGCAGTATTGTCTTTGGGATATGATGAAAATAATTGTATTTTCTGAAGATGTGCACTGCTGTTTTGAAAAACATGCTTGAAAACAGAGTGATCTCTGCATCTCAGTTTGAAAAACTGATTTCTTTCCCTTATAATTTGCTATAGTTGGCTACTGTCCTGCCTACACGCAAAATAACGATCAAAGCACTGAAGTCATTTAGTATGGAGGAATCAAAAAGAACTTCTTCATCCATTTTAAGATTAGAAATCTCTGCGTCCCTTTGAGATGCAACACAAAGAAGCAAAGCTGGTTTCTCTTCAGTTTGAAGCTAGGCATGTCTGACGTCTTCTCTGTCAAAAGGACCTGTCATATGGCATTATTTTTGACTATGCTTTGCTCTTTCCACCTCTCCCTTAACTCTGTATATTTAAGAGGAGCATGGAAGAAAACTTTCTTTGCTCCTAAACTATTCTGGGGAAAGAAACCAATCATACTGAGTTACAGAGCTATGTTTTTTCTTTCGGAGAATCAAGAAAAGACATTCACACAGTAAGCTTCTTTGAAAGAACACCCTTGCCACACCATTTAGTATCTGTCCATAAAGATGTTGATATGGGGAGCGAATGTAAGGCCTTGCAGCACTATGTGAATTTGTATTGCATAACTTAAAGCCATTTGTCAACACTTTCCTGCATGTCAGAGATAATAGAGGAAACTGCTAGGAATAGTGTCACATTTCACACAGAGGCAGCTTAGGCATTTCTGCTCCAAGGAAGTATTTGGAGATCACTGTTGCAGTGATCTCTGTGTTGACCCATTATTACTTACCTTTAGGATCACCTCAAACAACAGTAAAAAAGCGATAGCAAAGCCTTACTGAGGATGCTCCTTTAATAGTGATGCATGGGCAGTACAAAGCTTGCTCTAATCCCTGGTAGTTTGGGAAATGCATGTTCTTCTTGGCAGAGTTGTTAGTCGTGATGTCAGTGCTGATCCCAAAGTCTCCCCTTGCTAATTTGCTACTGAAACTGGGTCAAAGTGCTTCAGAGAAAACTGTCAATTAGTTATGTTCATGGGTGCAAAGAGAAAGCTGGGTCTAACAGTGAAAAAGGGGGAGTTTGGTGGCAGTGGGAGAGTGAACTCATAAAGAGTGAGCTGTTTAGTTTGTCACGTAAAAGCATTCCGCCAGGCTCAATGACAGGCACGGATCTATTTAAGTTGCTGTTGTAGCTCTCAGCCTTCTCCGCCTTCTGTATTCTGCACTCGCATGACCCAGAGTGTCCAACAAAGCAGCAGCAATATCTTCCTCCCTGGAGTCAGATCAAGGCACTTTGCATTCCTCAGTGGCCCCCACAAGGGTAGAGACATACCTATGCTTTGAACAGATACCAGGAAAACATGTGAGAAATGTCCCACTGAGAAATTCAGAATTCTCTTTTTTATGTATAAATGTCAAATTACGAATTAGATATTTGCAGAAATCTCACTGCTTTTTTTAACCTTTGTTAGATAGACAAGTTTTGCTCACAGTTCCTTGTATTTGTAAGAGATGTTGCTGCAGAAATCTTATTATCATGGTAAATACAGCAAAAATGTCGGGATGTTGGAAGATATTTCTGAGCGTAACAACTGAGGTGGGAATAAAATAGATTTTACAACCTTTCTTTCACCTTTACCATGCTGATGATGCGGCCATCAGGGAGCTCAGCCCCTGTATGATTCACAAAAATGCACCAGCTGCCCTAAATGCGGCCCTTTTTTAGATCATCCCAGTTCTGTAGGCATTGCTGCTTCACAGGCCAGCCCTGGCAAAGGTATCCCCGGCCAACCCCCTGGAAAGCACAGGGGAACCGGCGCGGCTGCCTCCAGCCCACTTCTCCCCATCAAAATCCCCAGTCTGGGTTGTGCTGGCCATGGCCGGCACAGCTCAGAAAGCAGATCTGGCCCTGGGGATGCCATTACTTGCCCCTCTGTCATTTTGCTATTCGTGTGACTGAGAGAAATCGCTCGGACCAGGAAAAGGCATTAGCAGAGGTCATTAATGAAAGGTTCTGGGTATTCTTAGAAAATCGCAGCATTAGTGGAATGACTTGAAATATTTATTAAAGTAGGGAATTATTAGCAGATTTCTCTCGTTGCCCTACATTTTAAAAAAAAAAAATTATATTTTTTTCCTGCTAGCAAAAATAGCAAGCAGGCTTGCGTGAAATCCAGCAGTGGTCTCTTTAATCACGGAAAGTGCTTTTAGAAAACATTATGGTAACACTCAACATTAAACACTGTCCCTCAAAAAAGGAAAAATCGTTGTGAGGATAGCATAGAAATAAGAGTGTTCTCTGCAGGAAAAGAGCTTCTTCATTCCATCTGCAAATATTTTTAGAACTGAGAAAACAAGAAGGCTTCAAGCGGCCAGATTCAGACTGTAGCCCACAGAAGAGCCCACAGGCTTGAACGAAATAATGTGCCAGTCAGGCAAGAAGATAAAATTATTGTTTTCATCATCAACTTCCTTTTGTTTGCCAGTGATATTTATAGCCCAAAAGAATACATGCAAGCATGGTTAAGGAACACAGACTTTGGCCCAGTTTTGATTTGAGTTTTTGAAAAGAAGATCTAGTATTAATTCAGAGGACCTTCATAGGTGCTAAAGTATCTGGATGCCATGAAATTGGCATCATCCCTTTTGAGACAGCTAAAACTGTCTTTCAAACGTCCATCTTTTCTTTGGCATCACTTGTAGCCATGACATCCTTTGCAGACACTACTGATCTGTGCCTATAAGCATAGGCGAGGAACAGTGCAGAACATTCAGAGAGTGAATTTGGAGGAGGGTCTTTCAATGTGGAGGCTCGAAGCCTGTGCAGAATCTGACTTACGTAGGAGCACTGCTCCCAGAAACATCCCCTTTGAAACTCTGGCACACTCACACCTCCACCTGAGCACAAACACCTACTCGAAGCAAGTCTGAGCACTGAGGAAGGTGTGTGCTTGTTTAATTATTGCTTCAGGAATGCAGAGGTTGTTAGATCTACCCAAAGAAAAGAAAAATGAAGATAGCCTTCAGATTTGTCAGAAGAACTTAAGTGATTGGCATAAATAGGCAAAAGAGCATTTGTCATTCACGTCCGATGCCAGGCAAAAATTGCTGTTCAGGTGTGTATCTGTGTGTATGTTTGTTGTGGTTGACTTTGCTTAATAAGTGTTATTTGCTCAATAACACTTCTGAGCATGAGTACCTGAGATGTCCGAGTGAATCAGGGATATAAAAAGCAGGTATTTAAACCCTTCTGGAAGCTAACTAAAGAAGACAAAGGTGGGTGATGGGAAATGCCTGCAAAGTTGTGGCATTTTACAAGAAGAGGCAGCCATTTCTGAGCAGTTTTATTTACTGTGGAAAACTACTAAAATAAAAGAATTTATATTAGAGGGGAAAAATATGCAAAGGATTTTGTTATTATTGTTGCTTTTAGCAATTAATGTAATGATTATTCATTTACATTCCCTCTATTAAAGACAAGTAAGGCTAGCAGGTAGCAAATTGAGGCATTAATAATCAAATATGTGTGGGGTAAGGAATTTTTTTCTCAAACCTGCAACATCCACTCTTCACATCAGTGGCGGCACATGTTGAGGAATAACGCACAATGTGAAACACTTTAAAAAAAATGCAAATGAAGGCACACACAACCTAACATGTATATTGACCATTCGAGTCATTAAGGGAATTTTGGAGGAGCTCAAAGTTAGAAGGAAAAAAAAGCCTCAGGATTATAATATAAAGCTGGATATTGCATGGCAGTTTCCCACATATGCAAGTGAAAGCATTTCACTACTGATAAGCAGAATGCATTCTAGATAAATAGCTGTAGTCAACACTAGCACTAAATGAAAAAGCAAGTTTACCATGCACTGCCCAAAATCAGGTGGAAACAATAGAAGGTGATTTTAAAATCTTCAGTTCTGACATTGTTTCCAAATCTGGATGTGTCATTTATAAATGTCTTGCTCATCTGTCCCCTTCCCCTTGAGAAGGAACAAAGAAAGCATTGATCATATTTCTTCTCAAAGTCACATGTAATTATCTATAAAGATGCAGAAGTTCCAAGCTATTCCCTCATTCATTTAAGTGAGATTTCTTATGCAACTAAGCACTCATCAGCATGAAAAAAGATTAATAAAGCCTAGCCCAGGAAGATCTTCATACTTCGTTGTCAGATGGATTTTCTCCCTGTATACTTTATTAAAAATATAAGAAATCTGAAATTGGAACACTGCTGCCTAGATGTAATTAGATATTTATGTAACATAGTAAGTGTGTGTCACTAGACTGGAAGAATATCGATTTTGGAAGCGAATTTCCAGAGTAAACATTCCTTTGTATGAATATAAAATTTATTCTCATTTTTTGTTAATGCTTATCTTTTTACAGTTGTTATTATTATTAATGAAAATCCCTTACAGAAAGTCACTTGCTGGAATATTCATAGAAAGCAAACATAGGGAAACTACTATGATTGTCTCCAAATATATTTAAAGATGGAAATTTACAGCTTTGTTGCAATGCAAAATTGGATCTGTCACAATGAGTGAAGGAATTAAGGAGCTTTCATGCTAAAGAAATCAGTACGAATATACCCAGCTGTCAGATTACAAATGGAAGCGTGGGGAGGCAGCACTGCTGCACATGCAAAGTGCACTCAGATTCTCTCCCAGGGGAGCTTGGGGAATGTGCTGCTGCACTCAACACTGCTGAAAATGTGAGAGGTTTTTCCTTTCCTTGGGTAACACCTTGTTTTTGTTCCTTGTGCCAAAAGACAATTTCTGAGGCGTTTCTTCTGTCATCTCCCTGCCCAGCTGTGCCTCAGGAAGGCCTTGCTTCCATGTCCCCTTGGGCAGCAACAGCTCAACTGTCTAAGAGGTCAGCTCCAAAGTGCCTATAGCATCCTGTATATGACACCTTCCCCAGGACTTGGAGGCACTACAGAAGCCACATCAGCTCCTGTGAAAAATAGCGCATATCCGCTTGAAAGGGTCACACAGCAAGAATGAAAAGAATCCCTGAAATTAGTAATATCTGAAGTCCCAAATTACAGCAATGCCTTTTGAGAACCTGTCAGCATCTGTAAAGGTGAAGCTGTTCCCTGACTGGTTTGTTTTTCAAGTGAGGAACACGCGCGGCCTAAAACTATCCACCTGCACCTCTGTCCTCGGCGGTGACAGTGCCACTCAATAAGATGCCCGTGGTATGGTGAACCACGTTCCTGCAGCTCGCATGGCACTTCTGAAAGCTAACCATGGCCCAGGCCAGAGGAAAAGGGCCAGGAAAAGCAGAGGTGAGCTCTAAGCCTTCACCAGGTAATGGCCACCTTCATCCACTAACATGCACTCCCAAAACCCAGTTTCTTTCTCATCATGTCAATACTGATGATTTTTAATAACTTTTCTTCTAGGCTTTCATCCCTCTTGCTATTTTGTCTCTACTGTTTTCCTCATCCCTTCTGTCTGAACATTGTTTTTCCTTTCCTCATTCTCTCTCTTAGTTCTAGTTTTGCTTTTCTCTGATCATTTTCTGAAGCACTTCTAAACTCAAGTTTGTTGGTGTCAGGTTTTTTTCATTTCCATCAAGGATCCCTTGGTTAATCAATATTTCAAAAAATCTCTATTTCTTCATCAGTCTACCTCTCTCGTCCCTCACCTACTCCATGCACAGAGAGAGAGAGAGCTATTAGTAATTTTCTGTTTGCCTGGAAAGAGTGACTGGGCCATGGGTATTTCCAGAATAGGCATCTTCAATACGAACCGTCTTAGATTTGAGTTTTCAGGCAAAACTGGTCAGCAGATGTGCTGGGGAAAGGCAGAGAACGTGTTAAAGAGGTTTCTGAAGGTCTTGTTACCAAGAGAGTTTTGGAAAAGATTTTCCAGGCAAAAATAGTTTCCTGAAAATACACTATCTTCAGCTGAAAGTATACTATTACTGAAAATCTTGTTTCACTGGAAACTCAGTAAAGGAAAGTTAAGTCTGCATAAGAATTTTAAAGTAATGAGGAGCTGAGGCTCTGCTGTCTGAAACATACCTTAACGGGAAGATTTACTTAGACTTACTTTATGGTCTCTTGGACTCAATGTTTCTGCCATATTTGAGGTTCAAAGCTGTCCCAAGGACCTAAAACTGATGTGGATCTTTAGGGTTCCCAGTAAGAGTGGGAGGGCATTTGGGGCACAGTTGGAGCAGAGCTTCCAGTCTAGCCTTCTATGAAAGAAATTGAGCTTGTCTGCACAGACTCTACTTGGTCAGCCAAAGCAACAAGTGGTAAGTGGAGATAATCAGAGAATTCTCTTAAAAACCTCACTACTTCCCCGAATCAAAATGTTAATTTAAAAACAGGCAATGAAGACAGCTGCTGAGAGTTACGGCTGTATGTGTGTGTGACTAACTTTTCAAGCTAATAATCTCTGGGATAATTCACAGTAGTCTGAAATGAAGAGAGACAAAAATTGTACTATCTCTGACATTGAAATTTTATTTTTAATTTGTTATCTGAAATTTAAATTAAAGTCATCCAGACTGAAAGACTTTTCAGATGGGTGCCAAAATCGAAATAACGAAGTCATCACCAGCACAACACAGCAATGTATAATACTGAACTGTGCCTCTTTATGCAGCACAACCAGTTCTTCAACAGTGAACCAAGTACATTTCTGTGATAAGACATGAGAAGATTCTGCAAGGAAATGTTAACATATTTTCCAGTAATTCTAATGGTAACATAAAAACATGCATGGAAAGAGTTTTCAATCATCTGAAGCATATATAATTTTGTATAAAATAAAGTTCTCTGTCACCCATTACTTTGCCACAATTAGACAATGAGATATTTTCTTTTCCTTGCCATTTTATGATAAATGTCTCAACACCACAGAAGGAGAAGCTGGAATGAATTGAAGTCTAGAGAATAACAACACCATTGATTACATGCCACAGTTTTATTACTGAGTGGGACAGTTAGGTGGCAGAAGATGTACCCCTACAAAGATGGATGGGGTACACGGCATATCCAAAAAGCCAAGGCTAGGAAACAAAAAGGCAATTCAGAATATTTTCCAAAAACACCTTTCAACCTCTGCTCTCTCAGACTAATGACACCATTAGAAATAATTGGGCATAAGCAGATAACAGGGTAGGTTGAATGAAAGATGTCACCCAACTGGAATGGTCTATCTTCAGCTCATGAGCCCACTGAAAATGGATTTGCTGGTGAGGTGGAAATGTGGTAGTTCCTCCTCCCAGTCAGTTTTTGGCTTCTCTGATGGTATCCTGCTACTACCCTGATCACTAACAGGTTGGTGAGAAAGCCAGCTCTGGGCTCTGACTCCTCAAAATTTATTGTGGGACAAACTAACAAGATACTCACCTCCACTGTCTCTCTGAAGAGCTATAACTCCTTTGGATTTATTGTCATCCAAAGGAGAACAGTTTCTAATCAACAGTGCCATCCATACATATAACTGACTTGATTGTGAGAACTGGGCCAGGGATGGAGCAGACACTGACAGAAAATTGTTATTATGTTGCCCTCATTTGAATGACTAGAGATTGCAAATAGAGAATTATACTGTACTTAGATGGGCCACAAGATGCTAATAAGTCTTCAGCAGTACAGCCCTGATCTGGATTTAAACTGACAGTCAAAGACAAATGAGACATAGAGCCTCTCCCTCCAGCCATCTAATCTATCTCTGTGACATGATTTTAATATAATTCTTTGCATTCACATAGTAAGACTTAATCTGAATTAGCTATTTGAGCAAGATCTGACATGGGCTGGTTCTTTAGCGTCTCCAACCTGTTTTCTCTCAGACATCTAATTTTAGGTCTCCTTAATATTTTCTCCAGCTGTTTTGCCATGACCTTCAGCAGCTCTAGATTCCCTCCAGCTGACCCAGATGCTTTGCCGCTGGTAATCTGAATCCCCAGCTCCCAGAGGTCACCCCTGCTCCAAAGTGCCTTTCTAAGCTTTCAGTAAGCTCTCTCATAGAAAGCTCTTAAATGAAAATAGTTGTCATGACACAGGAAAGAAGGAGCTCTTGTCATTAAATACTGCTTAGGAGAAAGGTAAAAGAGGATAGGAATAAATGGTCAGTTTTCATAATGAAAAGAAATTGCCAGCAAGGATCCCAAGGTTATGTGCTGGGTCTTGTGAAACAGTTATAGATGGTGGGAAAAGGAGGTGAATACCTATGTAATTAAGTTTGTCGAAGATAAAAAAAAAAGATTTAGGATAATCATTTGACTGCAAAAAGCGGCTCAAGGATTTCATAATACTGAATAGCTGCAAGATACAAGCTGCAAGATGAACACAATATTACATATAGGAAAAAAATAAAGCACTTCTAAGGGTACATAAAAAAGAGTGGGCTTTAAATTAGCTATTTGGGAAGAAAAAAAAGAAAAAAAAATGGAGGAGAATTGAGAATCACAAATAAGAACTACCATTAGATAAATCCATTGTATACCCACATTTTTTAGAGAACTAGGCAAGACACAGAGAAAGGAAAATAGACTTCTCAAAGTGGTGGAAATAGTTTAGATCATTTTAACTTAAAAAAGAAATGGTTGAGGAAAAATATAATTAAAATTTATGAAATTACAATGGTTTAGAAAAAGACAACGATTCCTCACTATTTCTCATAATAAAAGTATGAAAGAGCACCAAAACAAAATAACACACAGCAAATTTCAACAAATAAAAAGGAAGTGCTTTTTCATACAGCAGGTTGTTAAGTCGTGGAAATTCTTGCCACAGGCTGTTGGGGCATAAAGTAAGAATGGCTTAACTGGACACATTCATAACTGCAGAAGACCCCCAAATATTATTAAACATAGGGTCCAGTTATGGCTTCAAGCTCAAGAAAACCTCAGATCATGAATTGCCTCAAGCCAGGGCATCAAGAAACGGAAGAAAGATTGTTTTATATTTGTTCCTTTTCTTATATTCTCCTTCTCAATATCTACTATTGGTCAGCATCAGAGACAGGATGCTGAGATAGAGGAGTCTTTGGTCTGACTCACCATGGACATTCATCTGCAATTGATAGAAAGGCTGTACTGAAACTATCTAGCCAAAGCACCTTTATGCATTCAGTGAAGTAAACACAACATCTGACCCAGACACCTCCAATATGCAATCAATATGGGCTCCAAAGAGACTATACAGATGGCAATGATATTTGAAAATGCAGACAGTGCATTTCCAGTGCAGAACCACCCAAATAGAACTGCAGCCAAGGGGCATTCTTGTTCAGAGCTTGCATTGCCCAGATCTTTGGACGCATTGTTAATGTAAGTGCTTTTTTGAGCTTCCTGCTCAGGGGAATTTTGTGAACCAGCTTCCATGATCAAATATTATTCTGCATGAGGGAAGAGCTGATGATGTTTTCAAATGAACTATAAATAAACAGAATTACATTAAGTAAACAAGTCACATGATTATTGTGACTGAGATTAGCTATTATGAGGAACAATAACAACTTCTTCTGGGTAAAAGAAAGAGCACACACAGTGGTGTTTCTGGTAATAGGCCAGGCTTTGTGTCAGGCATAGAAAACACAGAAATAGAAAGAAATACAAGCTATATATATTCATTGTCATGGGCAAGCTCTGAATATGACAGGCTATAGCTAGCTGAGGAGACAGTCGAAAAGCTGCTTACAGAACTATGGGACTGAAAAAAAAAGGAAGCTAGAAATGACCCAACGGAACACTGTGTTTCAGGACATAAAGTGGGAAGTGTTAGTCACAGCATTAGGCCTGGAAGTCTTTTATCCAATGACAGGAACTACCTGTGTAAAAGCATTGGCTCTATTTTCCAAAGTTATCTGCAAATTACTGAAGAATGCAATGAAAGAGCCTGGAATGAGCCTCTGAATGGTGGGACCTGTCATGTTAAATGAAGAAAATAAATCTTCTCCTTTGCTACTGATTCATGGTGAACAATCTCCCTAAAGTACTGCAAAGACTGGAAATTTCATCATTATCTGACTAAAATAATGTTCAATTCACTTTCTTATATCCAAACAATGGACAGCTTCGACTTTTACTGAAAGCAATGCTACCAGAAGCTTTTAAGTCAGAAATTGTTGAGGTTTCCAAATTCCCATTAATAAAAATGTTTCTAAGAAAATGCAAAAATAGATGACGTACATTTAGATAATCAAGGTAACAGATGAATGCTTTTGTCATCTATTTCAAAATTATTGTACCAAATCAAGATTTGAAGACAAAAGCTACAAACTATTGAAAATATGGTAACTCTCACCACTTACACCAGTAACAGAAGTTTCAGTTCAGGGGGTATTTATAAAACAGCATTCTGAATCCAGCTATCACTGATTTTTCAGCTTCGCTTAGATGATATAGATAGGTAGAACTGGCAGTCAATTACATATAAAAGCAAAGTTTCACTGCTGCCTGTCATATTTAAAATGTGACTTTGAGCAGGGCATCAGAACTTGGTAGAGAAATGTTTTCTACATGATACAAGGATAAATAAAATGGTTCTTGACTTCCACTTGTTTCAGAAGAGTTCCTTGAGAACACAAAAGAAGAAAAGAAGAACAGAAAAGAAGAAATAGTTCAACATCTCCTTAGATTTATAAGTCATTTACTTTACTTGTGCTCAGGAGAAGTAATGCTTTGGTGAGTACGTTTGTATCATGACTAATTTGTTTTTAGTAAAAGTTTTTAGTAAAGTTGACATAAGTGAGCTTCTCTTAGAAATCCTTTACACACTCATAATCCACAAACAATTCAGAGTACTGAGGACCACTCCCTAAGGCATCTGTGGGTCATTTCAGTGTTGTGTGCCTCCGATCAGCTCACTGGGCACTCACTGTTCGCTGGAAATGAGGTCCATCTCTGACATCTGTCTCTCATTTGAAGCTGCCCTGTCAAGATGGGTCATTGACCATAGACCCCTGGGACAGTTCTTTTTGGTTTTTACTTTCTGCAGAGGGAGACAAAGCAAAGGGATGTGGGCAGCATTTACAGCAATGTGAAAGATCCATTCTTCACAGTGAACCAAGAGTGAATGTGGATGAACCAAAAGATGAGCATGAGCCATGATGAAGGTGAGTATATGCAGGGGTGGATGCTGACAAAAGGGTAGGGAAGCTTGTGGGAGAGTGACAGTCTTGATAAAATTCATCTTTTCGTCTTTCTATGTAGGAGAGATGGCATTGGAGTCACTGACATGTAAAGTCAGAAAGCACTACTGGAGCACTGGTCTTGAGGAAGGACAAGGGAAGCAGTCAGCTTGTCGGGCTGAAACACAAAGATGACTGCTACTTAAGTCAAGGATGTGCCACTGCCTCTGCAGCTCCCAACATCGAGTAAAACTGCACGTTGCAAGGGTAAAAGTACATATCCTCTCCTCTTTACTACTTTCAGTGCTGCCCACCTCTTGCTATTTTTTTCAGTTTCAGAAACATAGAGCTGACATACCGCACTTGCAGAACTGAGAAGCTGTCACATCCTATCACAGAAAGAGAGGTGTCTTAAAACAGGTATGTCACTGAGTGAGGCTGAGGTTTCCAAGGCCAGGGCACTGCTGCTTAGATTAAAGAAGCAGGAAACTTTCCTATTTGCTCATTTGCGCAATAATTCATTAAGAAGGCTTTTCTGGATAATCCTGGCTCAGAGGATATCATTCTAGATTCTACCGTTCTGGATGGTGAATATCATGGATGGCTTTCCCAGGATCTCTTTTCTGTCACTGAGCATTTGGCTGGCATTAAAAGAGAAAAAGAAATCTATTTGTGGCAGACACTGCAAGGCAAATTTAAGCTTAAAAGTTATAGAATTAGAGTCAGCAGAAAGCACAATCTTATCCAGGCAATGCCAGGCAGTAGTTATAGACAGTGATGTGAGCTCAGTCCCTCCCAAAGCATGTCCTTCCATGTTTCTCTCCTTTTTTAATTGTTTACAATATGTAACTTTGTGCCATGATTTTACACTTCATGTATTAGTCTGGCATTAGTCCTCTGTAAAATCAATGGGGACGTTAAATTTTGTGCCATGATTTTACACTTCATGTATTAGTCTGGCATTAGTCCTTTGTAAAATCAATGGGGATGTTAAATTAAAAAATAGAGATTAAAAGGAATAAAAAGGGTTTTGCCAACATAATATTAATGACTTGCCAAGACAGCTAAGCTTGGCGTATGAAGACATCTTTCTTTGGCTATCTGTAATAATTTCTATAGTAATTGGCTTCTTTCTCATCCATCTGAAGAATGTATCTGCTACATAGTACTATACAACTGATGATTTATACTCCCCATTGGAATAAGAAAATTGTAAGAAAAATAGTACTAAGCCACTCAGGGGAAAAAAATGACTATAAATTAGTTATTTGTACTTTCTCAAGACATTTTACTAAAAATTAAGAAGTGAGGTTACTATACTGTAAAATCAGTCAAACCTAGAGTTCTCACCCTATATTTGCAAAGTCATCACAGTTTTCAATGGATGGGGAAGTTATTTATAGAACTATAATAAGTTCTACAAAAAAAGGGTTCCTAGCTATTGTGAAGGAGATGTTTCTAGCAGCTGTGGTGTCCCAGAGAGTAACAGCTCTGGATTTTGGCATGACAGCTTTTGATTTGGACTTACAATCAGCTGTGCAGGGGCAGAGCATGGCTAGTGTACATTTTGGTGCAAAAGAAGCTCTCTTGTGCAGTGCCCCGTACAAAGGCTTCCTTGTACGGTACAGCTGCCTGTGCACCCATAGTAATCCTCCCACATAGCCACTGCTGTGCTCATACACTAGCAATTTCTCCCCCCTTGCAGGTGGTAGGAAAAAGAGGAGATGTAAGGCAAGCAAAGTACACATGCCCTTCCCTTTCTGTGAAGTAGAAGGAAAGCCGGGCTTTTATCTAGGCCAAGAGTATCTCCTGTAAGGACTGATAGTTAATTCACAAAATCTGTCTCATGAGTAAAGAGACATTTTTTCTTCCATCAGCAACACAGCTCACCACAGGAAACAAGAAATAGAAAAAGTGCTAAGTGGTAGTTGTCTTCTGTAATAACAAAATTAGTCTAATGCAATAAAAGGTGCAGGTGTTAGAAAGTGCTGTCTTAGCAATGCAGGCACAAATAATCCTCACGTCTGTGCTTTCAAGCACTCCCTACTCTATTATTTTAAAGAAGCCTTTTTAAGAATACAGCAACTGGTACTAAATGATATATTGATATTTGGATTGTATCACAGCTTACAACATTTACATCACAAAAAAAAAAAAAAAAAAAAAAAAAAAAAACAGAAAAGTGGGCAGTGATTCTTCCCTTGTGTCTGTGATATGTCTCTCGTGCCTCACTATGTGCCCGCTTTGCTGTGATCCAGTTCTGCTGAACATTTGCAACCTGCCTTGCTACCTTGCTCAGAGCTGCATGTCCTTTAAGGTTTAGCTTAAGAAGAGGAGGGAAGTAAAGAGCTGAGCTGGGCCATGGCCTTCATCATCCACAGCTTGAGAGCACTCTCAATGGAGTTGCCTTTTATTAGGAATCAGTGAAAGGTCTATGGTTTGAGGACAAATCACACTTGGAGCGGGTGAAGGAAGAGATTCTACATAACAGCAACCCAGTAACAGCAACCCTATCAACCTTCTTTTTAAGCAAGCAGAGGTCTCCTAGTTCCTATCCCTAAGATAAATTTCCTTTCACCCTTGCAAAAATGCTGGTGCCTAGTGTTGACCCCATACAGCGGTATTCTGTAACGCTCCGTTGCTGGCAGAGTCCTTCAAAGTGCCTTGAGTTCCTCCTAACTTGTTGTCCAGCTTCCCCATCACACTCTACACAGCTTAATCACACTCGGCCAGATGCTAATGGGGATGCTAATGCACTGATTAGCATTTATTGCTGGTTGAGCTTCCTGGGAATGCAATGGGAGCTGCTCTTCACATATGTCACTAGGACAGCCTCTGTTCCCGGCTTAATCAGAGATTTCCACCTGTTGTTTTTCACTCTTCATTTGGCAAAGCTTGATGGAATAGAAGGATAATGTGAACTGAGTTTGGGAAGAGATATACTGCACAGTCTTCCTCATATCACCGATCCCAAGAATATGCATCCATCAGTGGGACAGAGAGTAGCACAAAAGATAAATGGAGGACCAGGCAACTGAATAGAGCCATATACAGCCTGTAAATGATCCTAAGGGGCTGAGCTCAATCCCTGTGGTAGCACAGATTAGAGGAATAATATCTTTCTCTTGAATACAGCAAGAATGAGGAATTAAATATCTGATACATGAGATAAGATAAATTAATTGAGTGAAAAAGGACATCTTCAAAAACTGATTCCAGGGTTTAGGCAAGACGTAGTTTGTCTAAGAAAGCCAAAAATACTATGGGTATTATCTTCAAGAATACACTGATATTGCTGGAAAAAGTCACATTGCTGTAGAAAACTCACATTCATAAGCGAGTCTGGGTGTTAAAAATGAAAGAGCTTTGGATAACATAGAAATTGGGAAATATGCACAAAGCCAACTAGTGAGTTTTGATTCTGCAGAATAAAGAAACTGGGACAGATCTGTCAAATGCCAGTGTGTGATCTGTGCTTTGGAAGAAGATACAAAATATGCCAAGCTCCAGGTCTTGCTTTGCTATTTTTGTCTACAGCTGAAATGTAGAGATTGTCCTTTGTTAAAATGGATTATATATCTGCTCTGGTATGCACAGGATCCATTTTGTTATTTGGGCTGCTGTTGCAGGAAAGTTAAAGCGAAGAATAGGAATGGAACAGTGGAGAGAAAGGAGAGGGGAAAAATGTTGGAAAACAGAAAAGGAGGAAAATAGAGAGAGAGAAAATGAGGGAATCTGGTTCAGAAAGTATAGGTAGGCAAGAGATTTACTATAAAAATGTGGGATAAAGCATAAACGAAAGAAGATAAGAAAATACTTCTATAGATACTTCTCTGCTTTCTGATAACATCAGAGGATCAAGGCATTAGCATTGCTAAAACTGCCCTTTGCTGTGGGATTGAAGAATGATGGTGCATTTAGGGGAATAGTCATATATTAGTCAATATGATTAATTTAATAGTCATACTATTCAATAGTCAATAGTCAGTCATAGCTATTTGTGTTTTGCATACTTTGAACAAATCACAATTTGATAAAAAGTACAGGAGATACTCATCCAGTTATGTATTAGCTTTCCAGGTGGAGAGAAAGAAAAAAAGTGGTAAGTTTCGGCGCAGTTACCACTTCTTTTGAGTTTCATACTATTCTGATCCTGGTACAGGACCGCAATTTGTTAAAAATGTGCTGCTGTCTCCTGTGCAGCAGTGTCCTATCAATCACTGCTGCAGCATGAGAATTTCAAAGTGCAGGTACAACGGTCACAAAGTTGCCATATGACTTTGTAGAAAGGAGAGACCCAAAGCACAGGTTTCCAAACAACCATTTTGAGAACCCGACATACAGACAATTCACTTCTCCATATTTTTAAGGAGATATGCCTGAACTTTAGCAAACATTATCTTCAGATCGACCCCCAAGCGCTGCAAAAGAAGGAAGATCTGCAAAGAAGGAGACTGAATAAAATGAAAATAGTAAATAACTGTCTAAAACTAGATTTCAATAATATTCAAAATTTTTCTCTTTGATTGGGTATTTTCTGAATTCATTGGTCACTGGGAATGAAATAAACTTCATCACAGGGATGAAATAAAGATACTAAAGGAACTGTTGAAGCAATATGATAGTGGAGATCAGTTCCTGACTCTACCACATACCCTACATGCAGTGGTAGGCAGATATCATTATTTTATTGTGGCTCAGTTTCCTCATCAGTAACATGGATATTCCTGATTCACTGATAAAGGAAATAAAGTGGTTTTTGGATGACAACTGTGTTTTTATAGAAAAAAGTAATCACAGAGGCAAAGTAGTAAATGATAACACTCCTGAATGACCGGTATGACTTTCCCAAGTACAATTTCTTCCAAATAGGTTGAGTGATTTTTTTCTGATTTCCCCTGAGTTAGTGTAGCTTCTCATCTGCATTATGGTTATTTTTTATCCAGACTCTTAGCCGAGTAGCTTAAAGTGTGAGGGAAGTAGGGGGAGCTGCACTGCTTCATTGCCCAGCACAGAACTCAATGATAGCCCAACTGGTGCTGTCTGCGCAGCTGATATCCCTTCATCTGCACTAAAAAAAAAAATCTGTATTTTCTCTCCTTGCTTAAGAGCCAAGGAGAGACAGAAATAACTAGGGCAAAGTTCTCAAGCCCAGCATTGCTTAGCTTTTAGTCCCTCATTTCAGAACACATTATGGAGTGCCTGAAACATCAAGTTAAGACTTATCTCAGGTTTAATGATGCAATTGTACCATTCCATCCCAAACTACAGGAATCACTAATTACATCTCTTAGAAGCCAAGCTATTCGGTGTACATCAAAAGAGAGGCTGGAAAAAATAATTATTGTTAACAAGTGAACTGAAACTATTATGCAAACTTCCCCAGTGTGCAGAAGGTGCAAGCCATAATCTGAATAAGATGGAGATAATAAACAGGAAATGGTGCCAGAGCACGTGGAATTTCCTGTGTCTTGTTGTAAAAATAAAATAAAATAAAAATCTGAGAGGACAATGTGAAAAATAACTGCACAGATTTCTGCCCTAGGGCCACAGGGACAAATTGGGATACTGATGAAACACGTGCCCTCCGCCAGGACTTCTGAGCTGGAAGAACAAATCACATACTACCATCAGCCTGGCCAGTGAAGACCAGTTTAAAGTCTCCCTTCCAGCTGGTCCTGTCAGCTCAGATGTTGTGAAAAAATTCTCCCTCATCTTTGGCAAGAAGTAAATGTGTGCTGTAAAGACTGTCTTGAAATAAAACTGGGCCACCAGCCAAACTTAGATTCAAGGCTCTAAGTTGTTCTAAAATAAACACATTTGCATTCCCCCATGTTGTAAGAGCCTATCCCATGGCTGTCTTCATCCTTGCCACCTCTCCCACATCCTCTCTGCTCGCATCCGGCAAGTCGCCCGCACAGATCCCTCCTTCCCAGTCTCACCAGGGCCTTCATGTGTCACCACAGGTCGGCCTCTGCACAGGTTGCTGCAGGAGAGGTCTAGGGACTACCACACCCCATCGCCCTCCACAAGACACATCTGCTGCTCTGTAACCACAGCTAGTTTATGCCACAGTGCCCATGAAGCTGTTTTCCCAGCAAGGGGAAAAGACTTTGAATTATCCTGAAGCAAAATCTTGCACACGAGTGCAGAGGGATGGCTTGGTGGAGCACAGGCCTGGGCAGTGTCCTCACAGCAGAGTCCTCCTACGGACACTATGCAGCAGTTGCTAGGAGAATTTATGTATCAACTGTAAGCCGAACTGTTGATCTTTTGTTTCATTAATGGGAACTTTGTAATCACTGTTTGGTATAAGAATGGATTTTTTTTTTTTTGACATCTTAGGTTGTTATTTTGCTCTGAGCTACCAGAGTCCTTTTGAGAACCAGCTAGGGAGAGATTTCGGTAGAACATCTTTCATAGATTCAATAAACATCCTTGTTGTTCTTAGACACCATCAAAGCCAGCGTGTGGGGCCAGCTGGTCTGTCATTCAGAGTTTCTGTAGCAACTGCTATCCTCTAAAAAGAAAAAAAAAACTGCAGAATTTCTGCATTGGAAACATTTCTGACTTTCAGATGAGAATAAAGAAAACATTTTAGGAGAGTGATGTTTTAGAATGGCAGAGAGCTGGAATGGCAAAGTGGATCTGAAACCTCACCTGAGAGGAAACAGCAATGAGTTATACTGGTATCAAGGTGACCCAAAGTACTTTCACAGCTGCACAAGACAGTCATAGCTAGCGCCTGTGAGCCAGAAATAAATTTTAAACTCAGGTTTCCTACAGTGAAAGCGTTGGTCCTCTGCTCCTTTTGAATTTTCCTGTCCTTGCTGACTGTGACACCTGGAGCCTGTTAGAGATGGGAAGCAGGTGCAACGATAGTTTCAGTATATTTATATCTACTCTAAATGTGCTTCTACATTGAGAATTCTCCCAGGCTCTTTCTGTCTTTTTCAGATAATGTTGTAGTTTATAGATGTATGGTAGCATGCACGGTTGGGAATCATGGCACTGAAGCCATGTGAAATGCTCTTCAGAGTGGTACAACGAGCAACCATGCAATGGTGATAGATCCCTACACTGTACCTGACCAAGTGGAATCAAACTGTGAGCAGCAAGGGAAAAAGTAAGTGAAATGCACTAGTATTTCTGCACTTCCAGGAATTTCAAAGGCCATGTGTCATAGGTGGACTTTATAAAGGTTTCCTAAGAATATGAGAGCTTCGTTGTTTTTACCACAAGCTTCTCCCATGACTCAGACAGGAGATATTCCTTCTCTTGAGTTCAATTCACTTTCTTTGGTATTTGCAGATGTTCTGATACTCTTCCAGGTTTCTCTCCTGTGGTTTCTTTCCTTCAAATCCCTCACATAACAGTCTTAGCCATCTTAACAGCACCTTTCTGTTTTGAGTAGCTTCAGAGCAAACTTTGCTTCCCTCATTCTCTTTTTCACTGTGTTCTTGCTCCCTGTCTCCCCTTAACATACCCTCAGCCAGGATGCTAAACACACTGAGACACCAAGCAGCTCTCAGTATGCTCTGGGGCTCCTTCAGCGTTATCATACTTAGAAAAAATAAACCCAGAGAGAGAGAGAGTACCCTAAAACATATATCAGTCTGATTCTGTGCTGTGCCCAATATCTGTGTGTTCTGGTCTCAACATGAGAAGTGATCCTAACTTCTCTAATTGTCCATCAAATGACTATGCCTGGACCCCTCAACATACCCCTAAAGGATTCATCTACTACTGAAAACCAGGTATTGTCCATTCTGCCATTTGGCTATGCTGGGAAAAAAAAAAAAAAAAAAAAAAAAGTGAAGTGGGATTTGTTAAAATCTGCAGTTTCTGTAACTGAGGTGTCAAGGAAACAATGAGTGTATTGTGAGATTTACAATAAAAATTTCCAGCAAGCAGCCTGAGTGGGAGCACTGAGAAAAGCTGACAAAAATGCCTCCCTCCCACTGGTGGCTTCCCCACAGTGAGGTGACTCAGATGCAGCAGACTCCATTAGCTTAGGAGATGGGACACGTGGCACTCTGCCCTCCACCTTTATGCTTACGGTGTATGTGGGGAGTCCCAGATTCATAAAACAGGACAATAGATATTTGCTCAAAAGTGGAAAGTGACCAATTAGTCAGATCAGCTAAGTGAGGAATGGGAAAAATTCTTCACAGCAAATGAATTTTTAGCACTCCAATTTCTAATCTGTCTCCACGGTGTATCTTTCCCATATCTCACAGGAATCATATCCTTCAAAATAGCAGGAAAAAAAAAAAAAAAGGAAACCACAGTTTTTGCTTCTTAGAAAATGTGTCAGGCTGGGCATTGTCTTCTTGGCAAAATGCTATTTCCACAACACATGCTGACCACTTCATTAAGGCAAGTCCTTTTAACCCATATAAATAATCATGTCGTGTCCTCAGCTTCTCCATGAGAAATTTAAGCTTGAGTTATCTGTGCTCTGTATTGGACAGCAATAATCCTGCTGTGAAGGGATGGACTTAATGACCAAATAGGTAATTTCTATTGCTAATTTCTTAGCCTACATCTCGGGAGGCTGCAGGCTAAGAATTCTTTTTAACAAAAAGAGTTTTCTTATCCTAGTACACACTAATTACTGGTAAAGCACAGAAATGTTCTACATTTTATAAATGACTCATGATTTTGCTTGCCTTGCTTTTCAGATACTGAATGTGATCCATCTCGACGAGATGTGATTTTTAAAAAGACTCAAGTATGGCTTTCAAATAAAGAGGTCCCTTTGGAGTGCTATAAAATATCTAAAGCAAAAGCAGAACAATACTAGTTACTTGAAAATTTAATCTGCAATTACAGATTAATAAACCATAGCAGAGGGCAGGGTGAACCTTTTTTAACAAAAGCACTTGGCTGCACAAGTGCCCTGACAAGAGCCATTCATTAAATTCAGACTGCAGAGAGACAAGCAAAAGTGGTGGAATCAACAGAAAATATGAGCTCATGTCTGATCATTTGCTGCCACGTGTAAATTAATTGGTAGCCTGAGCGAGGACCTGACAAAGCTGGTTTCAGGACAGAAGAAGGACTGCAAGTCATAACCTGCTTTTTGTTTTCCAGTTCCAACTGTACAATATTAGATGACAATAGTGACTCACAGCCTGACTCTTACATGTAGCTACAGTTACCATATGCTTCAGATGTCTCTTTCCACTTAAAAATTTTCTCTGGGCAGAATGAGAGGATTTTTCACATTTGCCCATGATTTCAGGGCAGCTAGTGTTTCTTCTCAGTAGTTCCAACCAGGCTACTGTATGCCTGCAAAGCTGGAATATTTCTTCAGTGCATCAATAGGTCCAATGTACTGTGCTTGGTCTGCAGGACCAATACATGGGCACATAGGTAGTTTAGCATATGTGCCCACAAAAACTGCACTTCCTTGGAGCATCCGTTGATTAGCACGTCTGACTGACGTGTACACGCTCACCAGAGTGCAACCCGTCCCAGAAGCATCGACAGTCAGCGCTGTTCATTGCAATTAGATGAGTCTCACAACTGGTGGGGTTCAATGTGATTTAACTTTAACAAATACAGTATGGAGCCACTAACAATCTCTAAGTGGATTAGAAAGCTTGGTCCTCAGTGACTAATCATGCCCAAGGCTCGCCCACCAGCACATTAACTGGAAATTGTAGCATGACAAATGGGACATTGGAATGACACATATAGTATTTCTATGAGGAGTTCTTGAAATTAGGATGCATGATATTATTTTTCCACAAATATTTAAAAAAAAGCATAGAGATGCCTTTCTCCCAGCAGAGTGTCAGATTCAAGGTCTTTATCTAAGCCTATATTTTTGGTGATTTCAGGGCAAACATAACATCTCCTTTTATATCTGCATTGGAAAGATGTATAAATGATTTCTCAAGACTGTGAATTTCTGTTTTCCTTGGATGCATAAGCCTGAGACCTATAGCACACTTGAATTAACAGCTGTCTGAATCTGGCTGAGATCTTGTGGACATTATCAACAGAGTGCCATAGGAAATAACGACAAAACCGGCTATTCTCTTTTAAAATAATCTTGTCTCAGCGCAGCAGAGAGTGCTTTGCATGCATAGATGCCATGCCAGGTTAATAACAAGCGTCTGCTTGGACACCTGCTGTCCTAAACAGTGTGACATGCTGTAAGCATTGAGCAATGCCCAGCGGAGCCAGGGAAGACAAAGCTGGTGGCTGCCTGGGAAGGGAAACTGCATGTGGGGCCACAGGGCTCGCCGGGGGAGGTCAGGTAGTGAGTGGAGTGCCTGGCTGGCCCCCTTCCCTGGGACTTCTGCCAACTTTAATTCACCTCCCGACTGGTAAGTGGCCCTTCCCTGCTGATCCTGTTTACATTTGGGCTGGCTCCCAGCACCTAACAGCCCTGTGAGGCCACCAGCATGCAGGGACACTGCTCCCACTGCTCAGGGAGCAGCGGGAACCCCAAGGAGGAGAAGGCGAGCAGCCTTGCTTGGCCTCACTTACACCCAGCAGCAAAACCGTAGAGCTGGCAAGGACAGGAGGGCTATTGCCCAGTGGCAAATAAAAAAGATTTCTCCTTTCTCGCCTCCACTTTGTTTCTGATCATTCTGATCATTGGCTCTGTTACAGGCTGCAGTGCCGGGGCATACTTCAGCATGGAAATTGGGAGGCTGAGAAGGATCCTGATCTAACTGGTTGCTAAGCAAGTAACCTAATTTGCAGCAGATGGTGTTTATTGCGCCTTCCCATCTGCATGAGGATTAAGAATTCTTTGCAGAAGAAAACCATGCAGCCCTACAGCACACTAGTTGGAAGGGGCAAAATTAATTCCAATCAAATGTAGCTTTTCACATAAAAGTCCCACTAAGGAACTGAGAGCATTTTCTGAGCATCTGTTTGGTTCAAGTGCTGATAAAACAGAGCTATCATATGCTGTCGATGAATGATCTGGCCCTTACAGTTTCAGATGTCCATCTGACATTCAACTCCCATTTACTGATAGTGTCCCCTTTCTCAGCATGTCTTTCTGGTCAAATGAAGAAAGTAAAATTTAGTTCTATTGGCATAATCTATGTGCAATCCTCAGATTTAAAGAAGATATTCACTATATCAAGCCCTCAGTTGGTGGCGTTTTGCATCCCACCAAATTAACACCATAAAACTCAGAGATTGCGTATGTCAGTGCCACTGTCACTTCCAGCTGGGCCTGGGCTTTAACGAACATGAAACAACAACTTAAAAATAGTGATGGAAGTTTAAAATGAAAATGGAAGGAACTGACAACTGTCTGGGCAACTATTAGAAAGCAAACCAAGAAAGCAATATTCAAAACAGGGATAGGAAAGGAACAAAAATGAATTGATAGTTTTATCAAGTATGTGTAAATGTACAAGCACGACTTGCCTTAACATGCGGTTATACCACCAGATTTCAGTGGCTATGCTGTACAGTGTATGTTATGTTTCCTTACAGATAGTTTGTACTTGAAAGCATTACTGCTTCTATATGCTTGGCACTACCTATTTTCAATTTTGGTCTAGCATGTCCTCTTTTCCTTCCCGCAGTTCATACCCTGGAAGAAAAGGAAGAATATGGCTATTTTTCTGGGATTTCTAGAAATCAGGCAGCACCTGGCATATTGCTGGTGATGCAAAAGCAGCTTGAGGGGGTACATCAGGAAACTCACAGCGTTGCAGGCAACAGGCAGGGCCTGACCACACTGCCTGCCTGCAGATGGGCTTCCCCTCTGCAGCGGCTGCACAGTCAGCACCGACGTCCTCAGCACATCTGAAGCCGCTGGGATTCGGTATCTGGCATAGGTGCTGCACAAGCAGAAATTGCTCTCTAGGATTTCTTGAGCAGAAGAAAGATGTATGTCCTACCTACATCAGCTGGTGTTCTAGTGGATGCTAGTTCAATGCACAAATAAAGCAGGTCATTTGGTAGGTTGTCTTCTTGAAACTTTCAATGCAAACCACCCTAAAAACACAGCCATTGCAGCACCTATATACTGATGTTGGGCAGAAGATACTTTGCCATTTTAAAGAACATTTCATTCTTCGCATGTGAGTTTCTCTTAACTGCTGTGCATAGTAATAGCACATGTGAACTGTTTCACTTGTTCACATGTTGCACTGTGAGCTCATGTGCAATATGCATTACACATACACCACGACTCAGATTTAGGCAGTCCTATGTGGAGTTTCTCTTCCAGCTTGGTTTTGTCCGTGTCTCTTAACTGAGTTGTGACAGAAACATTTGCAGGCTTCATTTCCCAAAATCAGATAATGGAGGATTTATTTGCTACATCTAAAGTCATCAAGTTCAGAATAACCTGATGGTCCCAACTAGGTGTATGCATACTGCACACTGACATAATCTGCTCCCATTCCACACAGACATACTTATCCACCAGACCTGCTGCTCTTTAAGTTACATTTTTTATTACATGGAAAATGTGCAATGATTTCTAGGTTTCTGCAAAGCATTAGTGACATCCAGTGGCTACTGATGCAAATGCTAACAATATATAACCCCTATTTCCAATATATAACTAAACTCCTTTTCTTTTTCTAACAGGAGCTATAGAAAAGGAAGAAAGGTGGGAAAAAATGGGTTTCCCGGCTCTTCCATTAAAAGTTGCCTCTGCAGCATTGACTAAATCTCACTGAACCTGCAGCATACAGTTGTTGTCTTTCATTTGCAATGTCTGTAAGAAACTATGGAATATCTGTTTGGGCAAAGCAACTTAGAAATGAGAGTCGAAGCCTCCTCCCTTCCTCTCTCCCTCTGCATATGTTGTAGATGCAAAGTATTAGTCGATACTTCATATATCAGGGAATGGAAACAAATCTAAACTGCTTTAACACAGCACATGTTCAAAATATGTTTTAAGCTGCTTCCATTTTCATATTTCAGTTCTACATTTTACATACATTTATTATAGGTCTTACAGCACATATCATACTAAAAAAAAAAAAGAAAAAAAGACAATGACAAAATAGCAATATTGTAATTTTATTGACTTTCAAGACACGTCTCTCGATAAATTAGCACACTTATTCTTTACCTTGACCATTTAGGACCAAGGCTTCTTTATGTTACATTCTGATACTAAGCATGACTGCAGCTGCCACAGAAACCAGTGGCGTGTGCTCATCAGCTTCACAGCTCGGGGCTGGAACCAGGGACAGGTGCTTGTCTCTGTACTCATATGAGCAATTCTAGTCCCAGGTGTCTTACAGATCCCAAAAGAAAACAAGAAAAAAAGGCAGTTGCAGAGACATCAGTAATAGGAAAATGTTTTTCTGTCTTGAACTTGTATTTTGCAAATGGAGTCCGGAGTTTTTAATGTCTTTTGTAAGTAACCAATACAAAAATTTTTCACAGCTTTGGCAGACAAGAAAGTGATACAGTGATGGAAATGTCATTTTAGGAAGGCAAAGTGCTCAAAACAATGCATCAGTACTGCCATATTATTTTGTCTAATGTTATCACCATTTCCTGAAGGTTCTTGTTACCTACGGCATCCAGCACAACATTATTTTAGCATTTCTGTTCCTGCACACTGTCATACTTTTCTCCTTTATTATTAATTGTATGCAATGCCTTCAGCTTTTTAAAATAGAAATAACATAGAGAAATCTCAAAAATAGGTCAGCAGGCAAAAGCAGGTTCTTTCCTTCCCAATATAAGAAATGTATATGAGTATGAATGTATTTCCAAGATAGTGGCTTAGTCACTTGCATCCCTCAGGAAAATGATGATACAATTATACTAAACCTGATATGTCACATCATTATGCATGTAAGCATCACTTATTTGAGAATGAGAAGTGATGTTGGGATCTTTAAAATCAGAGCCCACACACAAGCTAAAAGTAACTCTTCTACTCTCTGGCTCCTACATCATTCGTATTTTGGTAACAGCAATAATGCTGAGATACACTTTCACATGCTCTCTTCATTCACGCAGCAGGCGCTAAGAAATAGAGGCATCCATTAATTGTATGCTATCCATGAACTAATGATTAAACAGTGATTAAAGTTTTCATAAGAAGTTATTAGAAGTTTCATGTCTTTGTGTTTGGGGAGAGTGTTGGGGGGGGAAAAAAGGTAGAAAAATGCATAGCTAAGCCTGCAAACTGTGGAAAGACAGTGATGACAGTTAGAAAGCATAAGGGATGAAGAGGTTTACAGTAGAAATGAACTAAACAATCCTAGCTCAAAAATAATGGAAAGAAAGCTTCAAATGACTCTCAGCCATGGTTAATTCATTCTCTTTTTTGCTAAGTCTCTTATGTCTCTTATATCTTGGAGATACTATACTTTCGTGCTGCCGCTACCCCAGATGAAGATGGCCACTCAGGGACAACACGTAGAAATAATGCCTGAGTCCTAACTCTGCTTTTATAGTTAACTTACTGAAATTGTTCAATTGCTGTTTTCATTGGTGAAGTATAAAATTCTGCAACCTGTTATTTATTTTACAGTGACAGCCATTAATATGCAGAGTGTGATGATCTCATTAACAAATTCAAGTGGAAGCATATTCTTCTTTCACCAAAGAATTTTCTAATGAGAGCTTTGTAGTGAGACCTTTCCAAATAAAAGCATGAATGGAAACAGAGGGTCTTTTTAGAGCACTTTCAGACAGAGCCCTGGATGGTAAGGAGGTGTTCACAGAGGAATCTGTAGAAAGCAGAAGGACGGAGCAGCCGATGAGCTCTGACTTGAGCCTCA
Source organism: Tinamus guttatus (assembly GCF_059628265.1). Classification (NCBI taxonomy): domain Eukaryota; kingdom Metazoa; phylum Chordata; class Aves; order Tinamiformes; family Tinamidae; genus Tinamus; species Tinamus guttatus. The sequence goes on along the minus strand of NW_028289135.1, from coordinate 2,084,475 downwards.
GCTTGGCAGCTGCAGACGAGCCTGCTGTCGCAGCTCCGCAAAGCAATGGTCCTGCTGGGGCACGTAATGAGGGCCCTGTCAGGCCGGGCTGGCGCGGCCCGGCCTGGCACGGCGCGGCCCAGCACGGCCCGGCGCGGCCCGGCGGCTCCCCGAGGCCTCCCCGCCCCCGCGTCCTCCCCGCCGCCATGTCGCGGCGCCGCGCGGCGCCGCTCGGAGCCCGCCAGGGGGCGCTGCCGCGGGGCGCCCGCCGCGGCGGCCGCCATGTTGCGGGGGGGCGTTACGGCGGCCGCGGCGGTTCTTGCCGCCGTGTCGGGCTGCCATGGAGGGCAGGAGGATGAACCTGCCGCGGGGCCCCGACAACCTCTGCTTCGACAAGGACGAGTTCATGAAGGTGCGCGGGGCGGCCGGGCTGCGGGGGCGCTTTGCGGGCGGGAGGACACCGGGGCCCGGCCTCCCACCGCAGCCCGGAATAGCTGGAGCTCTTATTTTATTCTTATTTATATGAGTCTGTGCCACAAGCTCAGATGAGATCCCGAGGGGTTCGTTCGTGCTTCGGGGGCTGCCCCGCGGAGCCTCCGCTGGGGCTCTCCAGGGGCCTCATTTCCCCACAGGCTTCAAGCGGTGGCTCGTGTGACACCATCACAAAGCTGGGGCTAGGGGCCCGTGTTGCAACGGTGAAATAAGAATGCGTGGTTTTAAATCTGAGATCTTTAAAGAGTCTCTACTTGTGATTTTCTCTGGAGGCCGCGAATCCCTGAGTGCCACTGAATCCCTGCGAGTAAATTTGTGCTGCTGCAGCCTTGTGCTTTGCTCTGTGACTTGTGTTGAAGCAGAAGGAGGCTTTGGTGCTTGAAAGTTCTATTTTCTGGTTAAGTAAGATTAATACAGCTTGCAACTGATAAGTACTCCAAATCATCAGGACTGTTCCCTCTCTTTGGGCTGAGGAGGTGCGACATGTGTGTCGCTTTCTCAGTGTTTCAGGTGAAAAGTTGTGCAGTTTTGCTTTGATTTTCTATGGAGATGACAGAAATGTATAATTTCACCTTGCTAGTGCGTGCTGAATCGGGTAGCATTTTTCTGCTGCAATCAGAAACTACGCGGGGCAATCCCCAGTCATGCATCAGCTGCAGGAGGCCTGTGGTCCCATGGCCAGTTTAGTCAGAAATCTCTGGCAATATTTGTGATGGAAGCCTCAAAACCTGTCCCGTTCTCTGTGAAAGCAAAATCTGCAATCAGCTTCAGCTGATTTTCAAGGTCTCAAGCATTGTCCGTGCCTCTAGCAGGACTCCTGGAGCAGCTGCTTCCTCCCTGTAGGAGTCTGACGGCTTGGAAGCTCATGGGCTCTGGGCATCGCAAGGGGTATTTGTGGGTAGCTGGTGAAGCTGCTGCAGAGCTGCAAGCTTCGTTGGTGGATGAGCTGGCAGTCTGTTTGCTGAAAGGTGTTTTTTGTTTGGTTTTGTTTTCCCTTTTGGCAGAACAGGCATTGGAAGTGATGGGGTTCTCTAAAATACGACTGCTTTGACAAGCTACTGTTTTTCATGGAAAACTAGTTCACGTGAAGAAACACTTAGCTCTTAAGGCTAGTTAAGACTATGTGGCAAAAATGTGGACTTGCGAAATTTTACTATCAACAGTAGGCCTAAAAGGTAGTGGCAATGAGCTTTTTGTGCTATCAGTGCTGTTTCCTGTGACCACGTCGCTACTATTTCAACAAAGGTGAGGCACAGTCCCTTTAATTTGAATCTTTAAAGGTGCCCTCACTATGGAGTCACCTGCCAAGGACAGAAATGCGGGAGATTGTTTTCTGTTGGTTTGTGCTGTTTTGTGCACTTTCTGTTTTACTAGAAGAGGCCTGCTTTTTCTCCAGTTAAGTAGCGTTATCTAACTTTATTACCAGTTGCACACTTTTTGCGAGAAAGTTGGACTTCTTGGGCAAGTATAACATCTGATTTAAATTGGATCAAAATGGATTTAAAGATTTAGGGATCTTTATGTGCAGCACAGACTTCAGCAGTCATTCAGCATCTTCTGTGGTACGCGTAGATTTGTTTTTTGAAGTCTTCTCAATGAAACACCTGTCTGGAATCCTCAGTGATACCAACTTTGCACTCTGATATCAAATATTGACTAAGTCAATTAATAAATGCTTATCAGGTTGAGAGACTCCTCTGCCAAACATGATTGATACAAGACTTGAATAATTTTATTTGCAGTCCTGTTAAACATGAATTATTCACAACTGCAATGATGCCTCTCATGTCGAATAGGCTAGACTTTTATCAAAGAAGATTTGATAGTTTTGCTTAAGAAAAAAATCTTTCATTTCTACCTTAAAATTGTGAGGGATCTGTATTTTCTGTTATAAGTCGAAAAATGCTTACGTTTGAGAGAGAGTACACAAGGGTTTTCCACTAACTTATAGCATACAAAGAATTTAAAAACCTACATTCAAAAACCTACATTCAGTCTCAATATTCACTGAAAAGTAATCTTTGGTTAAAGAAAGTAAATCTGTAGTGCTATAAGGTAGGTTAGATCTGAGAAAATGTGTAACTGGTTCTTGTTTCTAGTAATGTTATGCAGTATAAACCAGAAAACAGTATCCTGGTTAGACTACGAAGCTATTAAGATTTGCATTTTTTATTGTTCTTGGACTGCAAGTCAACCGATCAGTTCACTTGTCTATGCAATACTTTATCCTGAGAAGTTCATATGTATTCTAAGAAGTCATGTGTGTTCTTGGTTTGAACTTTTTTTGATATGTATCCTTCTCTGTTTCCTGTTTCTTTTTCAGCCGAATTTTGATGTTGACCACTTCGTATCTGACTGCAGGAAACGTGTGCAGTTGGAAGAGCTCCGAGAGGATCTGGAGCTCTATTACAAACTCCTTAAAACTGCCATGGTAGAACTCATAAATAAGGATTATGCTGACTTTGTTAATCTCTCAACAAATCTAGTAAGTGCTCATAAGTTGTCCTCTGTAGTTTAAACTTCATGTATTCCAGCGTGATTTTTATTTTCCATATCAAAAATACGCAGCACTTATATTTGCATTGTTAGATTTTAAAATGTTGAAAATGTTAAGTGCAGCCCCTTGCATGGAGAGAAGCTGAAAGATCATACGTGAAGAGCTTGACTTTTGTGCAAAACTGCTGTTATTCCATAATAATGCTTTTTCTCTTAAAATGATTAAACTCATTATGTTGGTATGCTTAAGGCAAACCCTTTTTTTTCAATTGGTGATAGTTGTAAAACTTGAATAAATCATTTAAATTGAATGGAAAGATACAGATATGCGCATTCCAAGGGATTCTTTCAGGAAACTTGAAAGTATGTGTACTGTAGTAAGTAGGTAAAAATATGACTCACTCGAGTGAGAACTGTAGTTCATTCTCAGATGAAAGTGACTTACCCACTGTATTTGCATCTTCACTTCCATTTATTGGGTTATTTACAGGGTCAAAGGTTCAAGTTTATGATTTTTAATGGTAAAGGTCAGGGTAAATTTCATAGGTCTAGGTTTTGTTTCATTTTGGGTATTATGTGACAGTCTCGTGTCTTTATGCCTTCATTTCAGGCATTAAGAGAACATATCTGCATTGTACTTGGAAGACTGTATAAAGGAGGGTGTCTTTTTCAGTATCTTTAAAATGATGACTCAATAATTCACATAGAACTTGATTTTTTTTTTAATGGTAATTTCTTTAGGTTGGTATGGACAAGGCTCTTAATCAGCTTTCAGTACCCTTGGGGCAGTTACGAGAAGAAGTTTTGGTATGTTCAAAACAATCATTATACACAGTTTGCTAAACTTAAGATCACTTCCATATCATATAGATATGCATTCTTTGTTTATGTTAATAATTATTTTGAAGAACTCTTTCAAAATTAACCTGTTAGTGAAGGTAATGACTGAATACCTAATGAAGGTATTGTGCTTTCAAGCAGGTGTAGTAGCAGTAAACACTCATTCTTTACAGTCCCTTACAATCAAGGGTCAAAGGATTTTAAGTATGTGAATGAACAGACAGTTGCAGGATGAGCATATAGTGAAATATTAAAACGGGAGTAATTCAAAGATGGTACTAAATAAAATATATACAGCCTACACTTTTTGCTCAGCCATATGGCTTAGCCATTAAAGAATATACTCTAGAAGATCTTTCATATTCTATTTCTTTCTTATACTCCCACAGTGGCTTGAAATTAGTAAAGGGCAATTCTTCATGATCTTTCTCTTTGCAGCTGCTTCAGAGATGTCTGTTGCATAAATGTTTTTTTCAAAATATCTCAGCCTTGATGTTTAAAACAGAAACATTTCTATGTGATATGCATCTTTTACATTGTGTGCAAAATGCAACTCTAGATCTGATTTATAACTTTAATTTCAAGGCATAAAATCACATATTTTTTATCATCTAGTCTTCTGTGACAGGCAAATGTACAGTTTATCCTCTATAAGCAAGTAAAATAACAATCTTGCCTGAAATAATAATACTTGTGGTGGCAATACTTTGAGAACAGATTATACTTTCAGTTATTTTATTTCTGATCTGTTCACTTTGAAAGAAGTTGATGTACTCTCTCATTTCTTTTTATTAGTTTGCCTTTAAGTGTGTTTTGGAGGGGGGAATAAGCAGAAAAATAGCACTATGTGAGTACTAGTAAATGTTTTAACTCAAAATCTAAGCTTTAACTTTAAAGATCTAAGGTGTCTAAAACTCTTTGTAATGGGTAGCCAGCTTTTCATACTGAATTTGTTTCTCACAGAGTCTTAAGTCATGTGTCAGTGAAGGCATTCAAGCAGTAGATGATCGGATGTCTAAACAAGAAGATATTAGAAGAAAAAAGGTACAGCAAGCAAATGGTTGCCTTGAAAAGGTCCTGTTAGGGCCATTAAACCAAAGAAAAAATTTTTCGAAGTTCTAAGGTATCTAGATGTATACCATGCAGAGATTTTTGCACTTGTAAAACTAGTTTTTGAAGTTTTGGGTGGCACACTTATTTATAGTATCTAACTGTTTGTAAATCCATATTTTATTCTGTTGACCAAAAACATGTGGGTTGAATTTGGTTGACTTTTTAAACTTTAATTGGACTTTTCTGCCTACTCGTGGTTGTCTATAAACTTGCACATTGTGAATGTAATTGAAATAAAAATTTAAATCGGGGGCGGAAATGACCAAACATTGGTCTTTCTGCCCAGCTTGGAATAAATGTGGGATAAAAAGAGCTGTTCTCCAACCGTAACATTGTGGGCTTTTATAGGCCTATATAAGCAACATGTCATGTTGCTCATATATATATACTCATATATATGTTGCTCATATGTGAGCAACTGAGACATGATTCAGGATGTAGGGACAAAGCTTACACCAGCAAAATGAAGCCAACCAGACAGTCTTCAGAGTTATTGTGTAATATAAACTGGGATTGAGGTCAGATGTTAAAAAAAATTATATATATTTTTTTTAATTACAGATGTGTGTCCTGAGACTTATTCATGTTATTCAGTCAGTTGAGAAAATTGAGAAAATTCTACATTCACAAAGCACTAAAGAATTCTCCTCATTAGAGGGAAACAGGTAATAAATAATCAATTTTGTTGGTAACTAGTCAATTTTTTGGTGGTGTTGTCTGTAACATTTCGCTACATTAGGCTTTATCTTTAGACGGTAACTCTGTGATGAAGTAAGTGGTTGTCAATTTAAAACTTTTCTTAGATTTAATCTGCCAGTTATTCACAGAACACATGATCTCCCAAGTTCTGAATTATTTGTCATACGATCAGTGATAATGTGAACTTTCTGAAGTTAGTTTGGAGGTTTTTCTCCTTCTCCTCTCACCTCTGCCTCTGTAAAAGTCATTAATTTTGTCAAATCTGATGTAGTTTCTGCAGTTCTGCCAATCCACAGTTTATTCCAATGTTATTTGTAAGTAAAATATGAAATAACTCTTCTTTTTTTTTTCTCTGCCTGTATATAAATGAAAAAACTGATGTGAGAGTAGTCTGAGGCAGGCAAACCACACAGGCAGTACTTCTGGCAGAGGACAACTTTTGTGGCAAAAACTGGTTAGGCTCCCAAGATTTAGCAATTCTGTGGAAAGTATCCTCTCCCTCTACCTTTGGGAAGGAATAGAAGATTTCTTTCTGACAGTTGTGGAACTGGTGCATTAGCTATGTGCTTGAAAATGTTCACCTGGATGCTGGTAAAGAGCAACTTGTGATGGAAGCAAAAGACGATTTCATGTACTCATCTGCATGTGAAACTGTCTGATGGTCTTTAGTTCTGTGTACTGGATCACCTGGTAGTGAATGGGGGAAGGTGGCAAAAGAATAGATCCGTATCTAGAGGGACAAAGCCTATGCAAACCTTTTCAGGCAAGGTGAAGCACTTTGCAGAATCAAGTTTGGATGCAAGATTGTGCTTGAATGGCTCAAAATTTAGAGTAATTATTGGTACTGTTCAGAATTGAGAGAGGTAGGACTTTCTCTAGAGATGCCTGTTGTTATCTTTTTCCCACATGATAGGGAAGGGAAATAAGAGCTCTTGACCATCCAGATTTGTTTCTTAACACAGTTGCTTAGCTTTCTAAAACTGGCTTTTCATAAGACAGTAAGCAACAGCATCTCTTAGAACAGTTCTCTGTACTGCTGAGGCCAGGCCTTGCAGCTTCTGCTTTATGCATTGCGTATCACAAAATTCTAGGGAGACTGTTATCTATCTGCTTCAAATCAAAAGGAGCTTATCTGAAAGGCTCTTACTGTGTATTCTGATTTTGCATGTATCATATCTGTTCCAGCCCACTTTTAACTGGACAAGTTTTAGAGAGAATTGCCACAGAATTTAACCAGCTACAATTTCATGCAGTGCAAAGTAAAGGAATGCCCCTTTTGGACAAAGTGAGACCAGTAAGTATTGCATAATAGTCACTTTAACAGTCATGGGATCAAGCAAAAACAAGGTAATTAGCAGACAAATATCTAATTCCCTTATACTTCTATTTAATTGGTTTATGGGGGAAATGAATTTCAAGACGATTTTCTGTCATTTGACTAGAAGTGTTATTTCCTCTGAGTGTTTATGCTTTGTTTCCTAACTTCGTTAGAATAAATAAATTGGAATAAGACTAGGAAATAGAGCAGACATATTTTTGTCAGCCTATTGTGTGTTGTGTTATTGTTGGTGAGGCCTGCAGGCTTATAGAGATTTTCTGGAGGTTTATGTTGTAGTTTTTTAGCTGCCCTCTACAGATCAGAAAATAAAGGATGGAGTCAGCCTACTGAGTGATTGATTTGAATTTATTTTGTTTTTTAATTTTTTTTTTTTTAGTTTGTTGTTTGGTAATATTTGTTGCCTAAATCTAGGTATTCAAGCCAGGAGGCTCATGTCTATTTTGAAATATGAATACTACTTTTGTTGTTGTTGTTGTCATCTTTGCTTTTTCCTTCCCCTTTTCCCTTCCATTTGACTAGTGCTTAAAAGGAGGCAGTTTCAATAGGGCAAAATAGAGATGGGGAAATACTTCAAACTGATTAGCATGGAAGCTGTCATCCTGGATGGCTTTCTGAGCTAGTGAGGTACTTCATCATTCTAGTTTTTCCTTATGTGCATATGACTGTTGACAGTCTAAACTTGTTTCAGTGAAGACTTTGATAGTACTATTTTGATTCAGGGATAATTCACAAGATTGGGACACCAATTTATCAACATGGCTGATATAAGACTTAAGGGTGAAAAATGGAGTAATACGGTAGGAGGACCCCTGATGTTTCCCCACTATGTTAGTTCTTTAATGAAACTCACCAGGACTTCTGTCCTGTAATTGTTGCTTCTAAGGATCATCAAATTCTCATTTTCTTGACCAGCAAATAATAGAGTAACAGGCTTCAGATGTTTAGAATGGAGTCTGTAATCATTAAAAAAAAAATCACGGATGGATGAACACAATGCAATATACAAAAAAAACGGGAATATTTGAATGCTTAAACTAGTACTTCAGCTGTAACTAGACTCATGTGTGATGCTGAAGTTGCCTCAAATACAGAATTCTACTGGAGTGTCACAGGCCAGATGTGTGTCTGTAGGGAGTGTAGCAATGAGTTGGATTTAGTGAAGGAGATGTTGCAGGAGATCAGGAAAACTGATTAGCAAACCAGAATATTTGTTGACAGAAGCAGCTGTTTGGCAGAAACAGAAGCCAGAAGCAATCTAATGGCAGGTCACTTTTTGCCAGTGTATTTCAATGTCTGTGTTTTGTAGTAATGAGACAAGTGGTGCTGGGAACTTGCTGTTTACTTTAGTCTTTGACACTGAGGGATAAATGCTGAAAAGCTTTGTGAAGAGGGTGGTGAACAGGGAACAATTATTCACCTTTTTCTTCAGTATATATGTGACCTTAAGTTACTAGATAATTTTCAACATAGTTGCATTTTTTAATTTATTGTAGTAAATACTTGTGAGCTGGCATCTGCAAACCCTTTAGCTTGTGTTAATGTTCTCTTAATAGTGACGGTTAGCATAACATGTATACCTTTCAAAGTTATTTTCAAAAGAGTTTACTTCAGCAATGATGACATTGCTTTGTTTTTGTGTGTGTGTGTGTGTGTGTTGAGGTGTTTGTTTTGTTTCTTTTGTTTTTTGTTTAAATACATTTTGGTTTTGTTTTTCTTCATAGCGTATAGCTGGAATAACAGCTATGTTGCAGCAGTCTCTGGAAGGGCTGCTCTTGGAAGGCCTGCAGACTTCAAATGTTGACATAATACGTCACTGCCTTCGCACTTACGCAACTATTGACAAAACAAGAGATGCAGAGGCATTAGTTGGTCAAGTGCTTGTAAAACCTTATGTCGATGAGGTAAGATAAAATCAAAAATTCTAGAAAAATATGACCTGGAAACATGTTTTTCTTCTCCAGCTCTGCTTAGTAACTTCAAAACATCCTTTTGCTATTTTGAACTGTAGAACAATTTCAGTGTACTTGTTCCTATTTAAGGAAGGGAGTGGAAAAATTCTATATGTCTGCCACCAATTTTGGTTATATCAAGTTAAGATTCTTTTTAGTCACCCATTTACCTTTACAGACTGTTTCAGGTGCTAGCAATGTGTTCTGTGGGTAGGGAGTCAGGTGCAGTGGCTAATGTTTAAAAGGTGGAAGCCCATTCCTATTCTGGTGGCCAGTCAAGCTGGCTAGTACTGCATGAAGGAAAACAATAACCCAAGCTGGCAAGCTTGAGCTCTGTATAATTTTGAAAGAAAAAAAAATCCTGAAAAATAATATGCCGAGTATTGCAGTATTTGGGGTTGTAGCATTAGAACTTCTGAGTGTCATCTGTAATTCTTACATTACTATAGTTCATTCACTTTTCTGAAATTAACATTCAGCTCTTCCTGCAGGTGATAGTGGAACAGTATGTTCAGTCGCATCCCAATGGCCTTCAGGCTATGTACAATAAACTACTGGAGTTTGTTCCGCATCATTGCCGGCTCTTGCGTGAAGTAACGGGGGGAGCTATTTCAAGGCAAGTATCTTGGGGCTTCTTTCAATCACAGTCAAAAGTTACAGTAAATGTCATATACTGAGGAAATGACTTGCAAAATTACCTCTCTTACACAGATGACTTACCAAGTCGTTCCTGTAGATTCATAGTCATGGTTGATTTCTCATGTTCATAATTCTAAAAACAAAATAATGAACAGTTTCATTGGTGCTGAGGTCCACAGTTTGAGAGGAGTGAAGGAAAGAATCCTATATTTCTGTAGTAAAACTGAATCAAGGAAACATGACCATGCACTTCGTCCAAGGAGAAAGGAATAACAAAGCCACTAGAAAATGAGTTCAAAAGTTACTGGGTTGTCAGCATACATTAAATGAAAAAAAAAGAAAAAGTGGAGATGGTCCCCAGAGATCTGACTGGTTTATTGCATGTTTTGCACTTCAGGTTTAATTGATTTGTGTAGTACTTTCCCTACCTGCTCAAAGTGCATATTCCTTTTGCAATTAAGTTGCCTTTTTTGAAGTTCGTAAGATTCAGGTCTATGCAGGTGTATGCGCTTATTCATCTGTCCACAGGCTAGTTAATTTAGTAGACTGCTGTGATTAGCAGAGCTTTGGATGTAGCCCCTAGAAAGTGCAGAACTGCTTTCTAATTAGTCATCCATTGATGAGCTCTTAGTGACTTTAAATTTTGTTAACATTTCAATTCTTCTAATGCCTCAGCAGATTTTAATCTCTGAATAACAGAGTGATTCTGGTGTATGCTTATGTCTTTTCTGTTCTGAAATTTTAAATTGCCAGAGTCAGGTAACTCAACCTTTTGCTTGGAAGCACAAAATCATATATAAATACAACAAGAATTATGCAAGTATTTCATTTCCTTCCTTGAGTTATTCCTTATTGATATCTTTGAAGTTTGGAGCTGCTAACTCCTATTTTTACTTGTGTATTTTCAAGTTTAACAGCTGAAAGGTACTTTTGAAAACACGCTTGCAAAATACCTGATGAAATTTGGAAACATTTTTGGAGTTGTAAAAATATTATGCATTTGATGAGACTGGGGTCAGAGAAGAAACTTCAAAGGAAGAGCAGTTTAAGCAAATTAATATTTTGCTTAAAACAAAACAAAAGCTTAATTACATTTTTTTTCTAATTCAGTCCTTGTAATTTAGTTACCAGTACCTCTGAATAGAAGCCTAGTGTAAAATGTAACCTTGGAATAATTGCAATTTTATTTCAGTGAAAAGGCAAATATTGTTCCTGGATATGATTTCTTAGTCAATTCAGTGTGGCCAGAAATAGTACGTGGTTTAGAAGAGAAATTACCATCACTGTTTAACCCTGGAAACCCAGATGTATTTCATGAGGTAATTAATTTTGCTTTGTTTTATCTGTCATTCCTTCAACACAAAGAAGAGCTGAATGAGTCGTGTTCTCTAGTTTTTCTTTTCCCCTGCTGCTTATGTGTAAATTCATATTTTTGCATGTCTCAGAGGAAATTATCTCATGTCACTTGATTTAATTTCCACAGGAGTCAATTCTTCTATCAGATGTGTCCACAAGCCTCATACAGAAGGTTTTGGAAGTCATTTAATTATGTGAATTTGACCTTAACATCTACCGCCAAAACAAATGTTCTTCTTAGCTGTTGAATTGCTACATAAATGGAGGCAGGGGCGCATGACTCCAGTGTTTGTTCAAGACTGGGAAAGGCTGTTGTGTTAATTAAATATCTGGGTTACAGCTTGTGCTGTACTGTGGAAAAATTAGGAAATACTCTTTGCCTCTTCTGCGTGTTTTAGCCTTTGCACTCTTGCAGTACTACTGGTGATGTTATGACTAGAAAGCAACAGAAGGCAACTGAAAGAACCAAAATGCTTGGATGAAATCTGTGATAAGGTTTAGAACATAAAAGAACTATTTTCTTTAGTGTTACAAACTGTGTGAGACAATTGTATTCTAAAATGAATTTTAAGTATTTGTTACTCATGTATTTTTATCTTTGGGAACAGAGCTGCTTTGCATGCCTAAAAGATGGTTTCTTACTAATGGTAGAACAGATTGCTGGGCTTAGCAGGAAGATAGGTTCTGGCACTGATTTATTAAAATGTCACAAAATAGAAAATACAAGCTTTCCGCTCTACTTCATGTGCTCTCTGTACATATTTAAGTGTGATTACTTAAATATTTGGATTTCCCCCCCGCCTTTTTTTTTTCCTTGCACTTGGTTTGTGATTAGTGTGAAAAAAATTCTTTTCAAGATGGACATGTCAGGCAAAGAAGATCAGGGCAAATACAGGGAAATTTTTAATATATTGCTAGTGGTAGTTCATGGGTAAATATTTTCTGTGTTCAGGAACTGTCACTGCTAAATACAAAACTTTGTTTTTGACTTCCTGAGATCTCTTCTATGCAGATATAGTGAATAACTAAAGGCAGGCAAGCATGAGAATAAATATTTGCAGGGCTGGGTCTAAATAAGAAGCATAAAGGAAAAAAGGTTAAAAGTCCGATCATGTTATGGCAAGGACGTGGTAGGTTTTCTCAATGAGAATATTTTTCAGTTTCCCATAAATCATCAGTCACTCTGGAAACCTTCACCTAATGCACTACAGAGCACAAAATGTGAGCTGCACTGTGCTTTTTTCCTCTGGGCTACTTGGTTTACATAAAAATGTTTCTATCTTCACAAGATCTGAGTGTACTGTTTTATATGAACTATTTTTACACGACTGGCTGTTTAAAACAGTTGTGGTCATCATAGCTGATAATGACCAATGCTGTCATCACCAAAAGATTACTATATCACAAAAATATATAAGTTGAAATGTCAAGTATCATCACAGAATTACAGAATGGTTGTAAAGACAAATAGGAGTAGCTAAGAATTAAGAACAGCAACAACAAGAGTTTAAAACCGTTTCCTGCATTACCTAGATTACAAGTAATACAGTGCAGATTTTAGAAAGTAATCTAGTAGTTTTGTTTTCTAAGTTGATAAAAATGCAGGAAAGTCATTTCCAGTTTCATTTGGTTACATTGTAGATGCGTACTATGGGTGTTCAATGCTGAGAAGTTGGGAGTATGCAGTGTTACCTGTTTATAGGTAGAGGGAGGGGATGGAAGAAAAAAAATGTGTGTGTGTATATTTAAATCATCCAGCAGAGCATAGCGTGGCAATCATAAACATGTAAGTCCGAATAGTTCTTTATTGAGTGGAGTGTTTTTTCTGTTTTGTTGTTGACATTTAAACTATTTCAGGTTACTGTGCCCTTATTTCAGAGTCAGATTCCTACTCTGACAGGGCCTTTTAAACTGTTACTGCTTTTATGTTTAAACATGGATTCGAGACTGTAAGTTTACATTTCTGTGTTTGAAAATTACTGCATTTTTCTGCTTTAGTTTCTCTTAAATAACTTTGTGGAATCAACAAGAAAATCCTAGAAGCTCAAATGGGAAACAATCTTGCAGTTTCCTATTTTTGGAATGTTACTGATAGATAGATATCTCTAAGTTGTCTTCTGTTTTTGAAAGTGGTAGGTCCTTTCAGAGTATGTGGTTTATATATCTCTGACTAAAGGCAGCAGAGCAATAATGTCTTCCTTGCCTTTCTAGAGTGCTGGGTTTGCTAAGAGGTCTGAAAAAGCATTAAGCTGTCATTCATTCTGCATTTAACTTCTGTACCTTTTACAGCTTCATTGTGTTGCAAATAAAGCCATCTTGGAATAAAAATAGTTACTTAAAAGCTTTTGCGCAATTTCTGAAGTATCTTTTTCATACACTGAAACTTCATGTCAAAAGAAGTAAGTGTTCTTAATGGAAGCTTACAGGCGTCCTGAGGTACCCAGCACCAGAGCTTCTTGCCTCTGTCTGTGCAAGTCCTGCAGTGCCAAACCCAAGAGCAGAAACTGTAGCAGCCCCTCTGGGCCTGCTCCTATCGATGCTTTACTGTTTTGTGGGAGTCTTGTTGGTATATCCTTCACATCCTGTGGGTTATGGTAAAGCTCTCAGTCCTGCTGCTTTTACTGCAGCAGTCAGAAACACTGCAATTCACTCAGGCTTATTTCATAAAGCTGGCAATGATTTAATAAATACATTTGAATTCCAGAGAAACAGGTACAGTTTGGTTTATGTCTGTATTTTTTCTTGAAATTTGCATATAGTAAGTTATATTTTGGACTCCTTTATTTATACAATTTTCATGGTGTGTTAGGTGACTTAGAATTTTAATGTACTATTTTTAGTTTTAGTCCTCTGTTTTTAGCTCAAGTGCTTTGTAGCTTTTTGTTTCACAAAACACTGCCAATGATTTATCTTTTATTTTGTTGCTATTTAGATATTAATAGCTTAGAGTTGAGAGTAAGCCCAAAGTGCATTTGGAGAATTGATGCCATTTCTCTTTGCTTGCAAGTGTACTAACACTATTTCTGAACATCTAATTAAGAGTGCAGTTTGAAAGGGTTAGCTGGAGTTGTTCTAAATTCTATTGCAAATATTGAGGATTTACAAAACCAGGTATCTTTGAGGAAGCAGTGGTACAACTTCCCATCATATAGATCCTATATAAAAGAGGGGAGGGGAGAAGGGAATCATGTTTTCATTCTCCTGTGTGCTTGGATATGTGTGTTTTTTGTTTTATTTCATCTCATCTCGTTGTTTGCTTATTATTTATTTCCAGTACTGTGTGCACCGTTTTGCCACCTTCTTTTCCCCTTCTCCCTTTCCCCAGGCTGTTTTTTTGGTTCAGTTTCTGAGCTGGCAGGGCTGCTAATGCAGCTAAAAATCCTAACAGTGAGTTAAAAACGTAGTCCATAAACCACTTTTCTTTATCAGAGCAAGTAGCTACTGGATAATTGGTTTCGGGTTTCACTGCAGTCCGGGATTTTAAAACCTTTCAATTAGTTGGTGGGTCACTGTCAACCCACCCTTAATCTTGAGCTGATCATTAGTCTGATTCAGCAGTTCTGTTGTATGGATTGTGGTCTTCAGTGTTTAACGGGATGCTACTAGTGATGAGAGTCACTCCTTCTCTTTATACAGAAGTACACTACTAGTATGGATTTTGTACGGAAATTTGAACGGCAGTGTGGCTCACAGGCCAGCGTGAAAAGATTAAGATCTCATCCTTCCTACCACAGTTTTAACAACAAATGGAATTTGCCTGTTTATTTTCAAATAAGGTTAGTATTTGCTGTGTTTTGTTGTTGTTTCCTCTTTTAGAAGCAGAGTTCAGTTACAACTAGGTCTGGCATAGGATCACATCTTCTCATTGTCTCAAGTTCTACTTGTCAACAAAGCATAGTAGAATTTTGGTCCAAAGGCTTCTGAAAGTTCCCAGGCAGCACCGTGCACGTGAGCAGGTTGCTCTGCTCTGAGAGTAACCCAGCTGTGTGAGCTGGGAAGGTGGTCAGAAGCACAGGCAGCTACAAGTTTCCTGTCCCGGCTTCATGCTCCGTATTTCTTTCAGTTTCTATCCATATTAGAGCAAAGATTACTTGGTTTAATAATTACTGTGGATTACAGCCCCCTCTGTTAAAATGATTTTTAATATGCTGCTTTTAGGTTTGAGTAAGTTAACTTGGTACTGTACTGAGTGTCTGTGCTGTGTTGTACCTTGAAAATATACCCTTCAGTATTGCATTGCGGCCAGCTGACACCTTTTTTTCTGCTGGCAAAACCAAGTATACAGTTTTCTTGCCCTTGTTTCGCAGTGTCCAGCCCATTTATTTCTTCCACTGCAACTATTTATTGAGTTGAACTATATATTGGATTACTCAAATTATCTGGAATTAAAAAAAAAAAAAGAGTGGGAGAACTCCAAGGAAGGCTAAGCAAAGAAAATACGGGTGTTTGTTTGCTTTTTAACCTGGAGCACTTTAGTGACCTAGCTTATTGCATGCCTTACTAAATGCTTATAGTGGTACAACCACAGCCACATTTATACAGTGGATGCTGCTGAAAAGTCCCATCCAGGAATGTCATTAGTGCTGGAGCTGATGCACAGTTAGTGACAGGAGCATGAGCCTGGGAGCAGTGTCACTGGTTCAGTGACTTGCTGCATCTTGTAGAGTGGTAGCCCCAACCTCCACTGACATCTCTGCTTTTTTTTTTTTTTTTTTTTTTTTTTTTCTTGCCAGAGCTGTTCCTCTGGCTGGGTAGTGAGCCAATTTGAGGAACTGATAACCCTGGGCAAAAAACCACTGACTTTCAACTTCAATCAATTTCTCCAAACCACTTTACTGTACAAATATTGGTGCTGGCCCAAGGGAAAAGGCAGTAGCACTCAGTACAGTGCTGACTCTGCACAGACTAAAAGAGTCCATGAACTATAGCAATTATAAACCTTTTAACAACAAATGTATATTCTTAGTAGGTTTGTGGATCTGCCCCTTTTCTTTTGAAAGTGCAACTTTTCTAGTAAGTGGCCATTTGATCAAGCATTGATATACTTGCTCATAAAATTGAAATAGAGCTTCAGCTTATTCCTTTGGTTCAAAAATGTTTTTTTCTCATTGGATATTTTGAACTCTGGCTTATTTTTTATCTATTAACTTTTTTTAAAAAAAAATATTTTCCATAAAGATTACTGTAAATAGTTCACTATTTCCAATAAGTAAGATAAGAGCAGCTGGTTCAACTTTCACCATATCATTCTTTTATATGGGAATTGTCTGATAACTTCCAGAGTTGCATCCGATTTTTTTTATTGCAGAATTGTGGAAAGAATACAACATGTCCTTTTTGTATATCGGGGGAATTTCTTCCTTGAGGTGTGTTAATATCCTCAAGTTATACAGGATTTTTTACTGAAGTGTTAACTGGCAATGTCATTTACAGTTAGCTTTCCTGCTAAAGCCTGTACAAAACAAGCAATCCTTTGAGGAACAGGTTTTTCCTTTAGAAAATTAGGTAGTTTGTAAATATTTGGTCTGGGTCTTTCACCAGTTTGGAGCTGCTTCAGGAATTATTCCAAGACACCTTTAGTTGCTACCTGGTGGTGATTAAGTGACATTGAGGAGAGGGAGGTTCCTTACGTGTCACTGGCAGGTGGCACACGCCTTGAGTCAGAGTCACTAGGACTTTGAACAAGAAGAGCCAGGTGGGCCCCAGCTCTGGTCTGAAAATGAGTTAAGAGGCTCTAAGATGATCTGTACAGGCTTATAATCAGCAAGTTGGACAGAGAGACTTACAGAGTTGCTGTAGTGCACATGAAAGCAAAAAAAAGGGAGGAAAATCAAATGACCACAGAACTTCTTATAGGGAACCTGAAAACGGTAGCTTTTTTCAGTGTTGGTGGAAAACTTAGAAGAATTTCATACAGCTGTTAAGAAGTTTTAGATAGATAAATAACAGTATTTTACTTAATATATCTTGGAATATGGAAAATAGTTGGAGCATTTAGTATTAACTTTTGCTTTTATAGTTCTCTCTTAAAATATATATTTACACACACGCGCGCGCACACACACACACATATATATATATTTTTTTTTTTAAAAAAGAAAAAAAGGCATCCAATGAGGAACTGTTGTTTTTTTGGTAACTCGGTAGAGAATTGTTTGCTGAACCCGGTGTCACTGTTCACTAACAAACATATAGAAAGCTGAAGGCTCCAATGTCACATGTCATACCTGAAGGACAGCTAAAGCAAATATGAGACAATGTGTTGACTTTCAGTGTAAAAAGAACAACGCTTGCCCCACCCGTCACCCCCCCCTCCCCCCCCCCAAAAAAAACACCTTCCTTCCACCTCCAGAAAAAGCTAAGGACTTGACAGTGTCTGTGAGCTTTTATCCTGATACTGCTCTGGATTATAATGTTAATAGTTTCCCAGCGTATAAGTTTTCTGTCTATGTAATGTCAAAGGTTGTCAAAGTTTCAGTTATTTTTCAATTGTATTTCATACGGAGTGGAAAACAAATGCTTAAAGCTATTCGTGTATGAATACCACATAATGTCTGAATACTGAAAAATGTTTAGTCATCAAGTTACACAATTTTTGATTTGTAATATTCAATGCTTCTCTCTTTCTCTCAGGTTTAGAGAGATAGGAGGGGCCTTAGAAGAAGCACTTTCAGATACTCTAGAAGAAGCCCCAGGTAAATGTTTATTTTACAATCAGTGATTTCTCCTTTTGAAAGAAATTAAATGGCTTTATTAGTAAATTGCCTATGTTTTGGTGGTTATTTTCTCCCTGTTAAGTATTTAGAAGCATGAATTCTGGGGGATCATGTGATTTTTCTGGTGAATTGATTAAATGCTGTTCCATGATTGCTTGTTTTTTTCCTGAAATCAGCCTGCCTACAGTAGCCATCAACATGTTTGTGAAACTGTCTCCTCAGCACAAGAAGAGACTAAATTGGCATTTGGTCTCCTGTGAGTGGCAGCCAAAAGACTGTGCTGCATTTTATTAACTGATACAGAACTATGCAGAGCTCTGACTGTCTGTTGGCAGTATTTAGGCTTGCTATTCTTTGTAGTGTTGCTATCTGCTCCAAAAATGTGAATTGATTTATGAGGAAATGAGGAAGCAAGTGTAGCAAGTAGTAGAGGAAAAAGATTAAACAGGAAACCAGATTTATTCCATAAAAATATATAGCAAACAGAGAAATTGTTACTTCATTTAATGGAGTGAATGTCTGTGAAGATGAAGACAGCTAAGAACAAAATATGTTTGAGTAATATTTATATAAAGTATATGTGTTTGTACATATATATATATATGTACATGACAATACTTTTTTAATGACAGCTAAAGAGAGGAGAAGTGAAGAAATACATAAGTCCTAAAATTTCGAGGTATTTATCCTGAACTTGCAGACACAAGCTTAGCTCTCAAAGTGTATGCTATAAAATGTTACTGCCTGAACTGCTTAAAAGTGCTTGTTTTCAATAAAAGTATTTTTACTGTGTTTTCAGTAAATATTTGTAGAAGATTGTTTTGATGTAACTGTCACAGAAACTGTAGTTTTATAAAAACCTGGTTATAAGACTGTCAAAAATGTCCTGGAACTGTTAACTTATGAAGTGGATTGTTTGGCCAAGTTATTAGTGTATTCCCTGCAGGCAGGTTTTCATTTCTTTTTTTCTTGAACAGTTATGGTGTGACTTAGCAGAGTTTGAAATCAAAGCAGTGTGGAGCTATTATTTTAAGAGTGTTGTTTCAGACAATGCTTTATAAATCCTCTTTGCTACTTTGTGATGGTGTCTTTTTGAAAGATAAATTTTGAGATAATGTAAATACACTTTGTGTTACATCTTTTTAAAATATGATTTGAACTTGACCTTTGTTTTCTATTTCTTTCAGCTGGAAGCTCCTATTGTCTTTTAGCAACTCATATGGTCTGGCTGAGCCTTCAGAAGTGCTGGTCAGATCAAATGTTTTTGCCGTTGTTAGCACACCGTCTGTGGAAACTTAGCCTGCAAATTTTGGCTCGCTACTCTGTATTTATTAGTGAGGTAAGAGAAGAACGTGCTTATGTTTTTGATTGGTTATGTCCATCAGTAGGAGACTCTTTGAAGTTTTTTTTTTTTTTTTTTTTAAAAAAAAGTTTAAAAAGGCCCCCTTTTATGGCACAAACTTCAAAGTGCTTAATAAACTTTTATCCAGTTTATGATCACTGCAAAATATGCTATTAACAAAGAGACTGCCTTGTAATATGTAGAGGGATGGCTAGAGAGCCGCGTACATGGCTGCCCAGCAGGCCTGCTCAATTCCAGCCTTCAGGTTTCAGTGAAAGAACAAAGGGAGTGCTAACTAGGAGATAAGAAAGTAGACCAAGGTCAGAGGGAATAAAAGAGCTGTTGAACTAAAAGGATGAGCTAAACAAGTAAGGGGGGCTGTAAGGGTCTGAGTTAGATCATTGTCTACCAATTAGGAGCCTGTGTAATTACATCACTAATTGTTAAGAATCATATAAATGTACTGCATGAAAAGCTAATAAACGAAGTCAGTTCCAGCTTCTATGAAGTTGCTATCTGGCATTCCTGACCCGCTCCAAGCTGCAACAGTAATACAAAAAACCTCAAAATCTTCCAACTCCTTAATGCACCCCCAAACTGCTTAATAAATATTTTCTTCTTTTTATGTAAGCTAACAGCGTCAATATCCTTCACACATGTTGCATTTTAATGAAGAAAACTTAGGAATTCTTTTTATGCTGACTGTGTGTATCTGGCTTTATCAGCCCTCACTGTGGTTATTTTTTCACCTCAATATACTGTTTCAGGTTTCTGCAAGGCCCATTTCCAGTGACAGTATGAAGGAAAGCAAAAAATCTATGGCAACTGGTAGAAAGGAATCTTCTGTAAGCCTCAGTCTTAATGAGGACCAAGGGAATGTGTCCTCTCCAGAAACTCAGCCCTTGCCTTCTATAACCAGTACTCAACTGATATATATCGCTGCAGATCTGGATAAACTCCAGGACCAGGTTTGTTTTTGCCACTTTACTCACAGAGGTTTCTCATGGATCTATAATCTTGTACCATTTGACTTCTTGTTCAGTGCACTAGATTATTTAAGCTATTGTATATATGCAATATATATACATATATATATGTGTGTATATATATATTTTTTTTGTTCTAAATTCTGAAATGGAGATAGTGTGATACAAAAAGTATCACTTGAAATGAAGCATCTGTTCTGTGCTTAATATGAGTGGCAAATTACAGAAAAATCAGTTCAGATATTTAAAGTTTTTATCAGTAGTTGCTGGGTTTAGCCCAATTTACGAGTGAAATCTCATGTATCTCAGCGCATGGTGTAATATTCAGGTTTAATATGAGAGTTTTATTCTTTTTATATTTACTATTTTTAATATTTGAGCTTTAGAAGGCTTTCATCATCATGATTTTATTTTACTAATATTCTAGAATCTCACAAAGTTCTATTGTGTGTATTTTCTTTTTTGATCAAGTTGAAATTTCTGTAACTTCTGAAATTGCAAGTGCATCTGAGATGACAATATCCTACTAAATTATGAATCATTTCCTCTGAGGGCTATCATAAGGTAGTAGAACTTACTGACTATGAGTATTGCATTCTCTTATTACTGGCTTCTCATATAAAGGTAGAAAAATCAAGAAAAGGTTAAACACAACAGTCTTTTTATTTGCGGAATGTAGAAATAATTCAAATGCTTTCATAACATATTTGTATCTTATTTGTATTTTTCCCAGATTCCTGACATTTTAGATATGATTAAACCAAAGCTCGAAATGATTGGATTCAGGAATGTATCTTGTATTGAAGGTAAAGCTGAAAGGTTGAATTCAGTCTCTTCCCCCTTTATCCAAGTCCCTACTGCCAACCAAATAAAATAAGAACTTTTTTACAGTTTTATTTACAATAACAAAAAGAAAAGGCATACTGGCCATCTTGTTACGTAGTGAAGCCTACATTAACATTAAAATGTTACCTAGAAACTACCTTGAACAGAAGTATCAAATCTGGAACAATTTTGACTTGAGTGAGTCTAAAGTGCTGTTTTAGCATCCAAGCCAAGCAGGCACGTACAGTTACTTGTCTCAGTTTTTCTCTTGATGTTTGGTATTCCAGAATACCCAAACCCAGAAGTTTGGACTAGTTGACCAAGTCACAGGCCCAGTCCAAGCTCCCTGGTACTTTGGCGTAGATCCTTCACAGTTGGGCCTCTCTTCTCTTTCTAAAAGTAACTTGTCATGGTTGAGTGCAAATATTGTACAGGAAAGAGGGCTCTCTCTGGCCCTATGAATCATGCAAGGAGGAGAGTTTCTGAACTTTGCTAGTTGAATACTTTAAGAGGACAGGAGTTCCTTTCTCATTTATATAGATAGATATGATTCAATATAAGACGTATTATATAGTATTATATACTTTATGTATAAAGCATATATAAATATATTTTAGAAATAGTTTCCTTAGTAAATCTGCCCTTTTGTGATTCCAACCCCTTCCCTGAATGTTGCCTTATTCTCCCCTGATTACCTCCATCCGCTTTTTTGGCTGAGGAACTTTTGATAAAAGGATTTGCTACTGGTATGTATATATGCTTGCTGTATTTGACACTAGTAATCATCTAGGAGAGTGAGTGAGGTCAGGATGGTAGTAGAGTCTCACAATTTTGTTTATATTGTGATTGGGCAGTTTAACTTCAGTTAAACTGCAGCACTTTTACTTCAATAGGAGCCTTGGAAGACTCAAAGGCTTCTTTATCAGCCTGCATGCCTACCTTGAATAACAGGATTATCCAGGATCTCAGCGAGGCCGCCTTCACTTGCCTGAAGAGTGCTCTGGAAGTCCCAAGGCTGTACAGGAGAACCAATAAGGTCAGTGTTGGTTGCAGGTGGAAAGGCCTATGCTAAGAACATTAACTGGGCAGTGAACTTATGACTTCTTCCAGACCTATCTGTATCTGCTTACTACTCAATTAAACCAGCGTGTTAAAGAACTTGAGATAATTTACTGCTTCTTTGAAAAGAAAAATAATTATATTTTCAAAAATCTTAGCTACATAACGGTGATGAGGGGACAGGCTTGGGATAGAAGGCAGGGCAATGAGTAGAACCGTGATGGAAGAGAGAGAAACTAAGTAGTTTATTGCTTCCCTTTATTCAGCTCAAGGTTTTCACTGTGTTATTTTCAGGGATATACTTAATCAAAAATTATTTTAAAAAGATGAAACAACCCTATGGCGAATTTATGGCGATAATTAATCTTTGCAATGATTAGATTGTTCTGTTTTTAACAGAGAGTATTTTTACGTAAATTTCTTTTAAGGAAGGAGAATAAAATATGTAAGTCTAAGGGGAAAAATACCATACCTAGCTTAGCTCAGCTATGTCAAAACAAACTTTACATAGTGATTTAGTGCATTGACATCAGCTCTCTATTATCCATGGGTTGTTTAACCAGTTAATGGGTTAATGTGCCAAAATGGAGATATAGGAGCTAACTGCCTTCTGTTCAGGGGAGTTAACCTGGTCTCTGAGCTTTGTGAATGGGATGGCATTTTGGCCATCAGTCTGACTGAATCTGTGGCATAAAGCCTTAACTAATAAAGACTAGAGAGACAGCTCGGATTTTCCATCAACCTGCTCCTGTCCTAGGAGGGCTAATTTCCATTAACCTCCACTGTGTGGAGTCTGGATCTTTCTAGTACACAGAGTGGTGGGGATCGCAGTGCAAAAGCAACCAAATGGATCTGCATAGAGGTGTCTGGATCCAGCATTTCAAATGCAGTAGTACTGCCAGCCTGAACCCTTGCAAAACTACTTGCCTAGCTCGTCATCCTACTGTCTACAAGCTTTTCTCTCTGGGGCTCAGGGAGGGCACTTTCCCCTCAGTCTGCAGCACAGATTAATCCCTTATTTACCTGTACTTTTCCTACTTTGTTTCCCTTTCATTTGCCAGGAAGTGCCAACAAAAGCTTCTCCATATGTTGACAGTGCTCTTAAGCCCTTCTACCGACTGCAGAATGAATACAAAGATATATTGAAGCAGCCTGTGATTCATCAGTGGTTGGAAGGTGCTCTCTGTGAAAGCACACAGAAGTAAGAGACCCCTACAGAACACTCTTTGCGTGCATTAAAAAACCCACTAAACATTGAATAGTCACAAAAAGAAAAACAAGAGCATATGCCTCTCTTAGCATGGGACAGTGCTAAGTTATTCTGATGTAGTGTGTTTAGTAAATGAAAATCAGGTTTGGGAATCTAGAGTATCTGACTCGTACTCAGGTCTGTGCCATCCAGCAGATTGCAAGTAGGGCATTAGAAGGGTCTTTAGTGTTGTGTTGCAACAGTGACCTAAAACTTCTATTTTAGTTTCAGCAGTGTCTGAAGTCCTTAAACTCATTTTATTTTCAGTGAATAATGGTGACATTTTTGAGAAATTTGATCTCTGCTTGACCCTTAGTCAGATTACTCCCCCTTTTTTCCCCCCTTTTTCAAAAAGCTTTGTATTTTTTTAAAATGTTGAAGAGCTACCTGTTTATGGTTGAAAATAGAGAAATGCTTTAGGTAATAGGTGTAGTAAGATATAACTGAAATTCTGTATTCAGTGGTATTTGTTGAAAATACCAGAACAATTTAATAAGGCAGTCGTAATGCACAGACACACACACATATATATGCATATCATATTATAACACATATATATGCATATCATATATGTATGTATCTTAGCCTTGTTTTAAAGCTTCAGTAAACCTAGTGACAGTGCACAAAGTAGTTGCTATGCAGTTTCTTGCATCCAGGATGAGCTGCTCTTTTCAAAAGGTCGTTTGTCACCTTACATGTCAGTGTTACCAAAACTGACCTAAGCACTAGGTTAAATGCTGAGGTATTTTGGTAGGCTCGTTTGCTTAATTCCCCAGAACCCATGATTAAATTCTGTTTTCATTTCTGATGACTTACCATTCTTAATTTTATTTTGTTTTCTGCCCTTAGCTTCTTTTAGTAAATAATAGATGCCCTGGACAGTGATTTAACTTGTATGATATTATGTCCTTCCTATTTATATGTGGGATTTTACTCCATAGAGCTTTTTTGATTTTTTTTATATGATCTTTGCTTTATGTGATTTTGGTTTTTGTTTGATGCTAAACTTCCTTTAATGAGGACACATACAGTGTGTGCAAAGTGATGTTTTATCTGTACCAATTTTAATTTAACATTAGTGTTCTTCTGACTTCCTGCCAACTTCCTGAGGGTCTTATTTAGATCATCTTCATTTAACAATTGGCACTTCTGTTTGGTATGGGCCCGCATGCTCTCATGTGCACGTGCATTTCTAGAACTCATCTAAATGCAGATATTTTTAGTCTGTCAGGCTGTTGTTGCTGTCCTGTTTCTAGATAAAATTTTACTTGAGGCTGTATTGCTGAAAATAGGAGCTAGCTCAGCTTATTTGGAATTGAGAAATTACATTACTCAGACTTTATTTGAGTTCAAATCTTTTTGTATGAACTTGTCAAAAAATGCAGTGAGAAGGAGGCTTCTGACTCCTGACTGAATTGTAGTCTTCAGGTTCATCCATACCACTAAGAAGGGAAATATTGATTAACTGATAATGATTGAAATACCAGTAGCTTCCTCTCAAGGAAGAGCATTCGTTTCAGCATTCATCTATATTTTTTTGAGGCCAGTGAGGTACTGATGTGTGGGCATTTGTTTGTTTTTGTTGTTAATCTCCTTTGATTTTTTAGGTATTGTGAAACTGTATCTGATGTGTTAAGTTCTGTCAAGAAAATGGAAGAAAGTCTGAAAAGGTTGAAGCAGGCCAGAAAATCTGCAACCCCAAGCCCTGTCGGTACGAATGGGGGCATGAGCGATGATGACAAAATCCGACTGCAGCTGGCCCTGGATGTTGAGTACTTTGGAGACCAAGTAAGTTGAAGGAGAAGCGAGTTGACTTATTAGAGTCAGTGATTTATGAAAGGAGCTGGACTTATTTGTCTGGTCTTGAAAGCTTTGGATTTTATACCTGTACAGTGTAGGTGACTTGAAACCTTGGTGATTATACATGCAGCTTGAGCAATGCATGCTTTCCTGTGCTGTATTGTAGAAATGAAAAGTTTGTGCTTTTCACTGCACAAATTTCAAATGCTGCTTAGTGTTTAGAAGTACTGAGAGAAAGCACAGTCAAGGGTCTATTCTGAGGGATTTTGAAGTTCTCAGCCTTGTTTATTATTAAGTTCCTTTCAGTGTCAAGTATGAAACTTTAAGTAACACAATTAAAAGAAAAAAGTATTCCAGGAAATCTGTACAGTAGCTCACATGAATTTGTGTAAACATACATGTTTCTGTAGTCATTATTTCTATGCATAATCTTTAGAAATAAACTTCTAAGTGCAAATTAATTTCATTAGCTGCCAAACAGTTGTCATTGGTCTTCTGAGCAGATGCTGCTGATGCATTATAGCAGGTAGATGCATTCTGCCTCGGAATGAGGAAGCGGATTTGTGTGAGGTAGAGGAATCTTATTAACAAAAATCATCTGGCCGATTTGGTTGGGAGTAGGTGGGTTTTTGTTCTTTTACCTGTGTTTGGTGTGAGCTTAAGTTGTACTAGGATAGATTATGTATAATTACTTGGGAATTGTTTCGATACATGTGAATATCACCCAGAGTTCCAGTCAAAGAACACCTTTTTAGAGCAATTTCATGTTTGTTTTGGTTAGTTACAGGTTTTTCTTCAGTGCATGGTTAGTTTTCTCAAGGTGGTATTTTTCTAATTGTCAAAGCAGTAGATTTCATAGGTAAGAAAAGAATCTTAGCAACCTCTCTTTTTGTGGAGTTATTTTCATCCCCCATGAAGTTCTAGGGTAGAGCTATAGGCTCTTTAAATGATGGAAATGATTCCATCATCACATTGTTGGCTGTTCTTGGGTGGGTACTTGTTTATTTTAAAAGCTTTGCCTAGAAACTTCATTTAAGATTTGAGAAAACTTCAGTTGAAATCAACATATTAAAGAAATAAAGTTACAGCCAGGCTTCTCTCTTCTGCCTGCTTTGTTGAAAAACTTCCAGCTGGCTTTAGTTACGAGTTGCCTGGAGGATGGTTAAATATTTTCCTGTGAGACCCTATGTTAGCTGGAAAGACTTTACTGAGCAGAGCTGGATAGCGTGTCCTGTATGCGTGGCCATCTTGTACTACACGCTGCAAGACAAACCATGTGCTTTGCTAAATACTTTAAATAGAACCAGAGCTTGCAGTGTTTAAGGACAGTAACACTTCCTTTATGTCTTTCAGATACAAAAGATGGGCCTGCCAACAAGCAACATAAAAGGATTTTCAGCGCTTACAGATATTGTTCTAACTGCCAAGGATCAGACTACAGTGGAACAATCCTAAATATTTTTGAAAGCATGTGACTGAAGATAAGCAGTGTCCCTTTAACAAAGAAGAGTATTTAACTTGTCTTTATTTTACCAAATTAGTTCAAATTAAGTGCTTCCTAATGTGTATCAGTAAAGAAATCAGTGCATCTTACGTCAAGATAGACTTGTTTAACCAAAAGACCGAAAATTTATCAGGTTTCCATTATATGGAAAGCAGTCAAAAGTTCTAAGATTTTTACTATAGAATAAAAGTGAAAGAAAGTGTTTTTTATTTTTGTGTAAATCTTATGTAAAAGAATGAGCTTATATGATTTAAATAATATGTAATAAATCATCTTCCTAATATTGATGCCAGTATGTTTTTGAATGAGATACCTAAATAGGGCATTCACTGCTGGCTCCTTACAGCTTCAAAGGGACAGCTTTCTGCAGTAAAGGAACTGCTCACTGTAATGGGAATCCCCTCTTTCTTGCAGCAACCAGCTTTTTCACTTTGAGACCCAGAAGGTTCCTAAAGTGCATTGTTTCAGGAATCATTTCTAGTGTCATTATATAATTTACTGGCGGTTACTTTCAGGCTGTTTTCTGCCAAACTATAACTTAAGTTACTAAACTATTTTAAACAGATCAGCAAAATCAGCTTGATTCTGATTTATGTTATTTATTACAATTTAGGAGAATATTTTATCCCTAAATTCATTTAGGATGCTTGTGACTCTTAAAATTCTAATGCAGCAATTTTAGCTGTCTCAGTACAAGCTGTGTCTTTATATAGCCAGGAAATTGAAAAGTGTTATTATGATTTTAAGGCAGCCCTTTAACAAAGGGCTGTCTTTATCTTAGAGCAACTTAAAAGGTGTGACACTCACTTATGTAAGGGACAGATAAGCCTAGGGAGCACAATCAATGAATCTGAGGATTTTAACTGAGAGAATGTGTCTTCTATGAGTAAAAAGGAATGTGTGTGTGTGTGTGTGTGTGCGCATATATATATATATATATATATAATTTTTCTCCCTATAAAAAATGGCAGAGGAATTCAAAGCCTAGTTCAGGTTTCTTAAGTGTTTGGAGAGCTTGGGCCTTAAAGATGAAAGTTGGAGATGATCCATCTCTCCTCACTAGTTAAATAACAAGTGGGTAGCACAAAGCTGTTATGTAGCACCACAGCTGTAGTCAGCAAACCTTTCACAGTATTGAAGTTTTTATTCCTCGCTGTTGGAGATTTACCCTATTTTAGTTGAAAAGATGCAATTACATGATCACTGTGCTTGAAGCAAGTAGAGTAGGTGATTATTACAGACTTTTCTAAATTCAGGTTTATAAACACAAGGGAACAAGGGGGAAGTTTTATCACTGCAATTATGTTAGTTCTTCTCAGAGTCAACCTGAGTAATGGAGAGCAGAATTCGGCTCTTAAAATTTGTTTAGCATCTCTCCATTTGTGGCATGATACACAGTTACAGCCCTATGGGGGCTGTAAGCATTTACATCACAGTTTTTATGTCAGCTTTTCTAGTCTTTGCCATTGTTTACTTGAATAGCATTTCATTTTCTTTCATTGGAATAAGATGTTACTAAAGAAAAATGTACAATACTTTTGTTAAAGGAGAACACAGATGTGAATCTACCTTGTTAGTGGTAAAAAGTATTTTAGCATTTTCAAATAGTATCAAATGGATCAATTGGGAAGAGAGGATCTAGCATTGTGGGCTCTAATAGAGACGTCTTCTACTTCTCATCCACTTTCTTCTTTTCATCAGAACCCTTGTGGAAGCAGAAATCAGTTAGAGAGACACAGATCTTGTGCCTTCTTCTTTCCTTCTGAGACTTTCAGAAAATTTACCTTTCTAAATGTCAAAAGAATTTATTTTATTTAGAAGGCTCATATTACTGCAATCAGTGCTCAGGTTTACAGGCACCACTTAAATTATTGTATAAAATGTGAACCTGGCGTAAAGCAAATTTCAAAAGCAGGAACAAGGAATCTAATTGGACATAAACTCACCTGTGTTAAAGCAATTCATAAGCAGTTTTATTTGCATTTTTCCTGTTCTATACATTTGCTGTTTAAACTGCTTCTATGTAACACAAGCACAATATTTAGATGTTAGAGCATCTGGAATACATTCAGTATAATCAGATAATGAATGGGTGCTACATCATAGCCTTTGAACTCCTAGTATTCCCAGGCGTAGGTTGTGCTATTCATTCTTTCCCATTGAGGTGGAAGGATCAGTCATGGATCAGCACCACTTGTAGGAGGTCGCTGGTATTAGTCATTTTGAGTAGGTTAGAAATTTGGGCCACTATGGGTGGCAATGAGCTACCCTACCAAAAAGGTTTGTAATTGCTGCCTCAGGGCCCTCATCGCTGAACACAAGTGTGTGGAGGTGGGCGGGAGTCCTTGCTCCACTGAAATCAAAGGTAAAGCTCCTGCAGGCTTCCCTAGTACCAACATTTCACTCCCATTTCTTGTCTCCCTGGTTGTAAATCCAAGTTTGATAATCTGTTGTTCCAGTTTAAATTTTTAAACACTTAGGACTAAGAGTGGCAATGGATATTGGAAACGTTGTTTACTTGTGTAGTGACACACCTGCCATTAATACAGATAACTCAGATCCCATTATTTTTTAAGAACACGTGATCTGGATAGGTTAAGGATTTCAGATCTGGACTCTCTAAACAGTGATGTTCTTTTTCAGCACAAGGCTGTAATAAATGTGTACAAAGTGAAATGCGTACAAAATGAAAGAGTGTCGAAATAGCAGGCCTTATTTAAAATATATATGTAATCTCTTGTGGGATTGGAATTTTTCCATTGTTCTTCCTTAGTGCTTCTGAGCAATATTTTTAGCTTTTTTGTAGAGTTATATCTATTTAGGCTACACAAAGAAGAAACTTTCTATAAATGTGTTTTTAGGTCCAAGGCAAAATCTTTTCTCAGGGGGACAAGTAAAGCCTGTACATGCTGCTGTAAAATTTTTCCTGTAGCTTAAAGGGGGGCTGTCCTACAAAACTGACCAAACTAAAAAGCAAAGGTGACTTTCTAAGTAATAAGGAGCTTCTTTTCCTACCTTCTGTAGGAAATGCCACTTGCCCTTCATGGAACTTCCTTTTTCTTTCTTTCTTTTTTTTTTTTTTTTTTTTTTTTAAGGTCATTGTCTTACTGACTACTAGAAAAGGAATTAGGGAGAGAAAGTGGGAAAGAAGGAAAGAAGAGAAGATGGGCAAAGTTTGAGTCATCTCACTTTAAGCCCGTGAAAAATGATGGAATATTGCAGACAATCTTGTAGCTTTTTAAGAAGCTATGTTTCAAACAGTATCTGCTTTGTCCCAAGGCTAAGTACTTAAAAAGATCTTAAGTAGCTGATGAATACAAAAAGATGTTGGGAAAGAGGGTAAACATCATTTATTTCCTGCTTGCCCACTCTTCTCAGTACTTGCATTTAAACCGTGCTCTGTGGGTTTGTTACTCTGCCTAGGAAAAGCATTGCCTTAGACTTCTGTTCAAAGACAGCTACAAGGAATGGCTTGTTCAGTGTTACTTCCAGAAACACCAGATCTTCCTTTTGTGTTGCAGGGTCTTCTGGTTGATCTGCTCCATCACTGCTGAGTTTGAAAAGGGCTTTATTTATTACCTGTAAGGCAAATGTGTGAGTGAGTCTATAGGCATCAAGGCACAACAATGAAGTCATGGATGAAAGTATCATTAAATGAAAAAACACAAAACCTAGATCAGCTGCAACCACACATAAGATACAATTGGTGGATGTTTTTATAAAAATCTTGAGGGACTTGTTCCAGAACACAAGAAACCGCTCTACAACTGCTCATGCACTTGGGCTGCATGAAATCACAGTAAACTTGAAGGCCCTGTCAGAGCTTCCAAGGTAGGATGCCTGTTAAAAGCTAGCAAAGTGAAGGCACTGAAAGCATTGCTTTAGAAGATAATTATTCTTCTTTTTGTGAAAGTCAGTATCCTCCTCCGAGTTTCCCCTTATTGCTTCTGTGGCTGAATGCTTAAGCTTATCTTCAGATGAGGCAGTGTGCTGCCCTTATTTCTGTATCTGCTGTCTCTGGGAAGAGGCCCAAAGTGATCTGCATTATACTGAACAGCTCAATAAATGCAGCCTGCCAGCTCCTCCCCCCTCCAGTGTGTTGTGAATTGCTTGAGCTGTTTGTAACGAAGGCCATCTAGTTTGTTTGTACAGAACCTAGCACACAGAGACCTCAGTCTTCACGACTGCATTGCAAGTTACGTTGTCTGGAGTGATGGAATTTGGAGAGTTGAAGGCAAACCTGTTTCTGCTGACAGGTTGCTCTAAAAAGTGATTGCTACTGTTCAATCATTTTGAAAGCCTTACATTGTTCCATAGAGCTCTTACTGTTTGGATTTAGGTAAAGTTGTACAGCTAAAGAGACTAAAATTGAGCTTTTTTTTTTTTTTTTACAGGTTAGTCACAGGTACTGTACCTTTCCAACAGTTAGATTGGCATCACTTATTTTACTGAGATCTGCTTCCTTCCCCAGCAATGCAGACAGTTTCATATCTCTGAGAAGTTCCTGAAGATCAGAGCTGCCTTCTATTGTTAACTCTGGTAAAGTTAATTTAATTTGTCTGAAGGGAGAGAGAAAGAGAGAGAAATGGGTAAGTATTCACTGGTCTAAATTGTGGTGGCTGGGCTGGGCATCACTCCTGCTGAGCGAGCACCTAAATAGCCTAAGGAAGAGGAGCTCCAGGTGAGAACTGACATGACTGCCTGGTGCATGTGGACTTTGTGTCCCTCTTTCAGTGTGGGAAATCACCATAAGTCTGTCTGTGGGTACACCATTAACTCCAAAATAATCCCCTCTGATTATGGGGCCTCACTTGTCAGCAGTAGAAACATACTTGATGTTTACCCTGAATACCAGCAGATAAAACGCTGATGCTACTGCAGTGAAGCTCTACTGGGGTGAAATTGTCAAAATCAGAATTGGAGGTTGCCACATGCTAAGAAAGGACCAACAAGGATCCGAGACTGTGACTTGGCAGTTACCCAGGGTAGCTGGAAGATGGAGCTTTCTGAAGAGCTTCCCTTGTGCGCCTGAACGTGGGCTGGGCCGGGGAAGGGGAAGCCTGCGGAAAGTTCTCCACTGGTGTTAGGGCATCCCTGGGTTCTCCATGTGCTTGTGCTAGGCATCATGCTCTCCTTGGAGCAGGGTCCGGCTATCGCCAAAGAGCAAGAACCGGGCAGGCTTGGATCTACCCTGTTTGATTCGTTCCTCTAGGAGCCCCTTCGTGTGTCTGAACTGTACCTTGGTGACAAATCCTGAAGCCAGGCAGAGAGTTGCAGAGGAAGCTCCGCTTCTACCTTGTCCAGGTCGTTGCCGTCAAGGGGCTGCATCAGCACCAGCAGAGCGTTTTTGCTGATGGGAACTTCAACGGCAGCGAAGGTTTTGCTGGTGTCAGTTTTGTACTTGAATGTGCCCATCACTGACATCCCAGGCACCAAGACCTTTGTGTTCGTGTCAACCCAGAATTCATGAGGCTCGCTCAGCCGCAAGGCTTTCTTCACAGTGACTGAAAAACAGATGGAGAAGCAGCATTTGATTCTCCTATCTTTCTTTTCCCTCCCCTGCCCATAACAGATACATATGTTTGTTCAACACAATGGGCATTAGGCAAAGTTTGTGTATGTAAAATCATGTTTAGCTACCTTAAACATACATATCCTGCCTTTTAAGTATCCTGTGATGGCATCCGGTAGAGGTTGACACAAGGGCCAAACAAGCATTGGACTGCTACCAGAGCTGCTGTATTTCCAGCAGCCTTGTGCCCTTTCCTAGACCTGGTATTTCTGCTTGCTCATTTGTCTGTCCTCAACACTACCAAATGTGTCCTGGTTTCTTTCTGGGCCTGCAGGGAGGGTCTGTTTGGCTCTCCACGGCCAGCGCCACAGGGACAGCCCTTGCTGCAGGGATGCCCTTCGGCGGGAGGAAGGCTATGGCAAGCTCTCCTCTGAGCCCTGCCTCAGCTCGTCTATGGGGCCAAGGAACATTTTGTCAAATGCATTAGAGCCAGGAAAAAAAGTGAAGGAAAGAAAGATACGTAAAGGAAATAAAAATCACGGAAGCAGTCAGTGCTTCCATTTGGTTAACTCTAATAAAAAAGGCAAAAGGCACCCCACCATGTTTCAGGTTAAAAATGGAGTTTTTCAAGGTTATATTCACTTAAAGAAAAACCTAAAGGGAATTAAGGTTCTGCTATATCATCCATTTCCATTTGCTCATTTGTAATTATTTTGCAAAATTTGCATCATTTTGCAAACAAAAAAGAGGAAATCTGCTTCTTTAATAGCAATAATATTTCATGAGCATTAGATTTTTAAATGTAGTCCTTGCTTAGCATCCAATTTGCAAATATGACTGTATGTGCAAGAGAACAGCAAGGCAATTGTAATATTTAATCTTTGGTTTTGTTGGTTTCTTTAATCAATCCTATGGCTATTGATAATATCTTATATGCATATGTAATGTGTTCCAGAGCAATGATTTTTCTTCCTTTCTGGAGTTAAAGGAGCAGGATGTGGAAATGCAGCCACCATCTCTCATAGATGCCCCTCCATAACCAAATAGCAAAGCAAATGCAAAGTCCATCTACAGCATTCATTAAAAATAGTTGTTTATCTATTTCATTCATTCTTGAGCCAATTTTCTTCCAGCTCACACATGGACAATGCATCTCAGTGGGTATCCTCTAGACAGAGTAGATGAAATAGCGCTGACCCACTGACTCAGACCATCAAACATGTGCTTCTAAACTAATAAAATAACAAGTTTCCAATACAGAACAAAAGGAAGAAATTGCTCAGCTAAAGGAAAAGTCTGCTCTCATGATGTTGTGCAACTCTGTCCAAGGTTAAAACACATGAAATACTTTTACAGTGCTATCTGTGTGCCTGACTGTATGCTGGTGAAGCGAATGCTGAGGCGCTTGTCCCCAGCACTTGCACCTTTTGTTGGGGGATCTCATATCAGCTTCAGCCATGATGGATCTTCAGCCAACAGCACCCGTTAAAGGCAAAGAAGATCTGATCTCCAGTTTACAAAGGGAAAAATGAAAGCTCAAAGCATTTAATGAGCTTCACCTTTAACAGCAGGTGCCCGCTTTGACACTTGGGTCTCACTGGAAGCTTTCTGACATGTAGTCATCAGCATGCAGGCTGCCAGAACCTGCAACCCCTGGTATTGCGTTCAGCTGCTGAAGCAAAGCAGGCCTCCAAACTGAACCCTTATTGCTTCTTACCTGCCAAGTGAACATCCATTGCAAACTGCAGGCTGGTGGCTGGGTCGAGGTCGCTCAGTAAGTGCTTGCTTCGGCCCCCACTTTTGGCCTCCACAAAGGCGTTTATCTGTTTTGCTGCCTCGACTGGGTTTGTGAAATCGACGGCTCGGACGTAAAGCTCGTCAGCAGAGGGGACCAGCTCATGCACAAATGACTCGGACAAAGGCGCCCCAGGAGCAGAGAAGAGGTAGAGCATCTTGGAAAAGAGCAACTCCTCATCCCTGTTCTTGACCAAGAAGCTTTCGATAGTCCTCAGGGTTGAAAGGACGTTGTTTCCGTCCACTCTGGAGGTGCAGTTAGGGTCCCCAGAGGGAGGGACAAATCCCAGCAAACCCTGCAAGTCAATTGCTGTCTGGTTTGACGCACCTAGGTAGAAGGACACCAAGGTGCTATAGATACTGGTTGGGGACAGGAGGCGGTTTTGGCCCCTCTGTGCTTCCATTGGCTCCCTGTAAAACCGTGCACCGAGGACATACACTAAGTCATTCAGGTAGCTCAGTTTCTGCCTCCCGTGAATACCCAAGCTCATGGTTTCCAGCTTGACTTTGGCATTCAGATCATCTTCATAGGCCGGTGTGGTCTGGGACTCGATCGAGGCAGGGACAAACATTTTCTTTCCTTCCTGGACCAAGTTCTCCATCTCCTTGCAAGTACTCTCGTTAAAAGAGAACAAATTAAACGGGTGGACATAAACGCGGTCACCAGCCACTGCTATCAGGCACGTGAACAAACAGACAAGATTTGCTGCAAGCTTCATGTTGAAAATCCACTCCCACAGTGTCTGCTTAAAGAAAAGAAGTTTGATTAGCTTGTTATAAATATTGCTTCTTATACTCTTTTGGGGCAGTAGCAGTGTTGTGTTGAAGTTACAAAGATGAGAATTGCTGTATTTAGTGCTGGTCTGACTCTGCTTCCTGAAAAGTCCGTGGTGAAATGGCCACCAGTTTCAGTGGCAGCACATGGGGAAAAGCAGGTGGGGATTAAATTGCATTAACCACAGGAATACAGTAAAGATTCAGGGCCTGGACACATTATAGTCATGCACTTGGACCAGTTAGACTTGCTAGAGTGTATGAGTCCTGACAAAACGCGTTAATAATGCAGCTATGTGACTCGAGAGCTACCTCTGTGCACTGCTATGCCAAGTCCTGGCGGCACACGGATGGCGTGAGGGGCCTGCCTGTTCTTATGTGGGAAGTGGGCTGGGAAACAAGGTCCAGCCACGGATCCATCCTGCTTTATATGCCTAGGCAGCAAAACTCTTGGCACTAACAAAGCAGGCTGTGTTTTCATAGCTAGGCCAGCACAAGCGCTTATTCTTCCTGCATCACTGAAATGGGTATCTCTAGGCAAACAAAAATCCAGTGTTAAAGGTCTGATGCCTTCCCAGCCCGATTTTTGATGTACAACCATATTCATTTCACTAAAGGATATCTAAGTGTTTTATGACTAGTAATACTCTGGTTTGTGGTACCACCACTTTCTTGCAAATAGAAAAAAAGAAGAGGTGCAGATGTTTGATAATTAGACATATACCTTGCCAAGCACATACACATGTCAATGTGCACATCTGCATTCCCAGATTGTATGCTCGTGTCTAACAGGATTGTTTGCAAAACAGAATTGTTTGCAAAACAGGATTGTCTGATGCTGTGATGGCCCCTCAAGATGTCTGAACATCTTGCCAGCTAGTACTTGCAGGTTGAACCCTCAATGATTTGCTCTACACAGACCCTGAGGGACAACTTGCTGCAGAGCTCAAGTTCCAATCTTGTATTTTCACCTAAGGTTTGCTCTTCCCCGTTAACTCCTATCCCATCCTCTAAATTAGCACGTAAGCAGCGGCTGTTGCTGCTGTTCATCCACTGCTCTAATTCTCTTTGCCGCACTGCAGCTCATGCACATAACATGCTCCCAACCCAGGTCCCACAGCTGGGGACGTGTTGCTTGCAACCAGTTAGAATATGATCTTAGGAAGTGTCCTTCCAACTGCCTCTTCATACTTCATAGGTAACTCAGCCACTAATCGATGCACTAGCACATTTCCACTCTCCTCTGTGTCCTCCAGACTGGGCCAGGCTCATGAAAAGAAATAAAAAAGCCAGAAACAGGAGGCATTGTCCTTCCCTCCCTGCTCTTCTCTATCATGATTCTGTGTCTCCAAAGCCCTCCTTAATTCTTCCTCTGTTACAGCAGTGGGAAAGACTCTGTGCCATTAGGCTCAGGCAGCAAAACTGCGGCCTGGGGCCTGCCTTCCTGCTGGGGCCAGGGCCCCAGCTAACTCCCTTCGCACGAACAGAAGCAGCAAGGGGGACAGTTCTCACTGCCAGCACTGATACGAAGCCAGATTTGTGGAGAGCAAACATGCATTCCCCAAAGGAGCCAGCCTTACGCAAAGCCTGAAATCTTGAGTTGAAAAAATGACATTCAAAGCAAACCCAATAAGCTCACTTACCAGCGTCTGTCCTTGTCAGAATACCCCCCTCTGGCTTCGGGCAGGCTCTTCTCAGCACCTTTTGCTCCCAGAGGGCTGCGTTGCAATTGCAGGTGGATTTATTCCCTTTCCAAAGGGAGGGCCCCTTCTGAACGTCTACAGTGACAGTGCATGAAGCCACTTTGCACCACAAGCTGGGACGCTGAAAGGATCAGGCCAGTTAGGACCTGGTGAAACTTGAGTGTGCTTTCACACTGGATTCACAGAAGAGTACAGATCAATATATATGACCTTTAACCAGATCCAGTAGGTTTGGGTAGTCTGTAGTTACACATTTACGAAAATGGACACAGGCTATTTATTATGCAGAAAAAAAGAATTCTAGTATTGGAAAATAACTTGGCCCTTTTTAAAGTCAGAGTCAAAAAATTGCATATTTCCTTGCACCTGCATTTTATTGTACCATTAGATCAGATTTTTCTCTTTTGCGTAAATTGCTTCTAATCTCTAACCCGCAACTTCTGAAGCTATGAGTAAATGGGATATATACTCCCATGCAAAGTGAAATGATTAAATTTTCACCATTAGCTTTTCTTTTTCTCTTGGCTTATTCAGAAGGTCAAAAATTTGTTGTTGTTGTTTTACCTCTTAAAAACAAAATGTGTTGAAAAGGAGAGGATTAAAGCAGGATGGATTAGGTTGCCAGATCCTGATCCCTGAGCCAAATGATACACAGGGAATTGATCCCTCCTGATCTCATTTTCTCAGATCCTAGGATGCCCAAGTATTATTATTATGCACGAAGAGTGGGTTTCAGAGATCTTTCTGCTGATTTTGAAATGATCCTCCAGTTTTGCCATGCCACTTCTTCCTCCTTAAGCAAAAAAAAAAAAAAAACCAGCAAACCAAACAGAGGGTGCCATTTGTGTTTAAGTGGGTCCCGCTTGCTGCCCTCAGTATAGTTAGTAGGTAAAAGCCCCTGGCTCTAACAGGAGCAAGGCTGAACTAATGACGGTGCCTGGATTTTGGGGGGCTCTGGGGCACGGCTGTTCCTGTGGTGCCCAGCCAGGTGCAGGCTGAACTGCTGCGGTGACTGGAAGAAATGGAAAACTTCTGTCTCTGCAGCCCTGCTTTTCACTTAACCAGCTTGATTACTTTCGTGATAACAAGATCTAAAAGCAGTTCTGAGTATGGGCCCATGCGATGTGCCATTGTGAACACGAGCTCTAAATAAACAGCTTGAAATATTAAAGGCATTTTTTCCTCTTCCTGCCTGCGCATCCCAATCCAAAAAGCATGTGGCAACAGCGCAAACCCCGAGCACTTGTGCAGCCTCCAGATGGCTAGAAAAGGCGCATGTCCCTGCCACGGATCTGGGCAAAGCGAGGACGGGGTCCTGCACTGAAAATGCGCTGGGTGAAAGCGCTGCGAGCCGCCCTGCTGTGGGCGCCACTGAGCCGCCCTCACCGCGGTGCCATTCCTGCCGCGGTGCCACAGGAAATGTCCGGCTGGATGTGGCAGTGAGCGAGGAGCTCAGACTGCAGCTTACGCTCGTGTCCTTAGACACCAAACATGCCTGTCGCTTGTGCTTGCTCGATTGACATCCCCCCCCCCCATGAAGCAGCATCAGATCTTTGTATTTTGTCTTTCCACGTGCATTCCCTCCACTGCACACGCGTTGCTACACTCGGGAACAGATTTCATCCTAGTATGAGTTAATTACAGTAATTTTGCTTTTTGCTACTGAGCCATTTTGAAGCTAAAGTGCACAAGCCTCATTTTAATTTCTACATGTGGACATTTTTAGCAAGGTTTTTTTATTTCCCCCTCTCTCCCAGTAGAGTTGGTTGCCATGGTTTTAGGCATGAGCATGTGCTCAAAAGTAGATCTTCAACTTCCGAAAGCCCAAAGTCTCTACCCTGCCTTTAGTCAAGGATTCATTCCCCCTAAGGGAACCCTGACAAGAGCCACCGTGGCAGGCAAAACAGGGCCGAAATACCCTGAAGCCACTGCAGGAGCTAAAAGCAAGATGTTTCCTACCAGCATTGCTGCCCCAGCAGAGCCCATGGCCCACGTTTGACTCTCATTTTGCACTAGCCACCGACAACGACACAAAGAAACACACACACCTCTAACTTGCTTCTCGGGCGAGATGCTCACGCTTGTCTTCTCCCCCGTCTCTCTGACTTCAGGATGGTTTGGGTTTCCCTTTTATATCCACACTTGCATAAGCAGTGCCCCAGGTCCCATCCCCCTGGTGCTGCCCTCATTTCCCTTCAAAACAAGGCTCTGTTTTCCCCGTTTGGTATTCACAGCGGCGGCTTCCCCCTCCAGAGAGGGAGCCAAGAGCATCTGAAAACCCCATCTCAGCTCTGCAGTTACTACTTCTCTCTTGGTCTTAATCCTCGCCTTTGGCTATCAAAGCTAAGTCCGTTTGCCAGCGGGACGTGCTTTCCTGAAGCATGGATGGGGAATCACGGGTGCCCAGGGAGGGTTTCTTGGTGCTGTTGCTGCTGTTACTTTATGTAAACACTGTCAAGTAGGCTTCAGAAATATTAACCCGAGCGAAGGAACAGTAATTTCAGAGCTAGTGGTGCATAATTAGATCCTGTATGGGAAGAAGCGTGATTATCAGTTGATGGCAAGCAGGCTTTCCTCTTGCTCCTGAGCACTGTGTCTCTGCACTGTCAAAAAGTGTCTTCATCGATCCAGATAGTTTTGGGAAAGGTGGTATAAAATTCAGCACCCTGTGTAGAGACAATATAAATATTTTATTCTGCTTGGTTCCCCAGTCTTCCCAAGTTTTGCTCTGCGATCTGAATTCAAACAGGTCAGGCATTTTACAGTGAGGATGCTTTTGCCTCTTGAGAAGTTGTGCCAGAAAGGCTTCAGGAGGTAACTGCTGTGGATGGATGATAATAAATGACTTCCCTCACTGCTTGAGTCTGCAGGCAGTGGTCCTCCAGCAGGCCCCTTAACACAGACACCTGATGAGTTGAATTCTAACCAATGTAGGTTATGAACCTGTGCATGGCCAATACAGACACAGTAGTCTGTACATAGTCATACCTCACCAGTTACTAGATTTGAGGATTTCTTTTTTATAGGACTCAAAGTACCTTCAAGGAGAAGCAGACATGAACAGCCCACTTTTAGCAAACCTGTGGATTTAATTTGGTAATTGTAAACTGCTATTCCCCATCAATATCCATAACTGTTGCCCTACTCTTTTGTTTTGCTCATAGAAGACGTCAGATGCAGCACCCAACGGAGAGGACAAGCAAGTACTGGGGAAAGGGTTGCAAAACTAGGAGAAAGAGGGAGCCTGTTTAAGTGTGGGCTTGGCACCTTATCAACAGTGCTGTGGTTGCTGCAGCTAGGGCTGGTGGTCACGAAGCCGGAAGGCAGAGCACTCAAGAGACACGCGTGTAAAATGTCCTAGAGCAGCCAAGAACTCAGGCAGACCCAGACTCTCCAGTTTGGAAAAGTGGCCACCGAGATGGGAAGCATAACCATGGAACAATGAGTAGCACAAGGCAGGCAAGCAGAATGTCCTTACTCACTGCTTTTTCATAATGCCAGGATCAGTGAGTACCCAGGAAATTATCAGGCAGGGCACCAACATGCTGTTCTGTGCCCTTTTGCACAGCACATCTAGGAACAATGGGAAAAAAAAAAGAAAAATTTTCCAAAATTGTTGGTGGGCTGTTAATCCGTCACTTTCAATTTCTTTTCTCTTTTACCCAAGATACAGATACTAAACCGGTGGTGCCAGGGCCTGCAATGTGTCTCTTTGTTTACTGCTAGACCTTTGCTCTCTGCTCTCAATTCTGCAGCTCACCAAGTACTCAGTGACTTCTTCAGAGCAGGTGAGTTGGGAAGAGGGGGTACAGAGCTCATGTCATGTCAAGCAGCTTGTAGTAGAGTACTAACTCATTTTTTTCCTCTCCCTTTGAGAACTGTGGCAAGTTGCCCTGGGCCTGATTTTCTTTTGTTTACTTGGGCTATCTTTGGTGGGGAAAGGCTGGGAAAAGTAGTTCTTGTAACTGTTTTAATGTAACTTTGATAAGGAATGGCTTCGTATGTGGTTTTTATTTTTCCCTGTGTTTTCTCTGTACACCCAACTTCTGCCCTTGTTGGCTGGAAAGACTTTTCCCTAAAAGTAGCTGGTGTACAGGAGATATGTAATCAATTCTTGCCCAATTTTTGTGTAAAGAAGATTGCAAAAAAAGCTTTTAAATAATAACATTCAAAGTACAAGTGATGAAAGACAGAGATTATCGGGTAGGTCCACTTCTGCAGCAGGTTCTCACGGTAAGGAGTGACAGTAAAATTTTTAAGGGAGCAGCTACAAAACCCAAGGACCACATGCACCTGGGCTAATCCTAGGGTCAAATTTGCAGAGTGAAACGGAGCCAAAGCCATGGTTTTCCCCTGGAGTTTTCCCCTGGTGTAAATTTACACGACAGATGGCAGCCCACTGCCACCAAGGTGAAGGTGCCTCTGTCCCGTGCTCGGCTCAGCCCTCGTGCTGCTCCCAACTTGGCCAGTGCTGGCTGGGGACTGACTCTGGTGTGTGCCTGGGCTCCACTCCCTGGTCTCGGAAAACACAGAAGATGTGCAGATCCTCGCAGAGGCAGATCCAGGGAGGTCGGGAAGGGGTGCAGTCAGCATCCCGCTTTCCCATGCCTCTGGCACCGTGCGGGCTGTGCTGGTTCTCCCACAGGCAGCAGGGTGGATGGAAGCCAGAGGCTGGACTCCTTTCGTAGAAATGTGTCTGGGCACCCAAACAGCTCTGCTTACAGCACTGTGAGGCCTTCCCTTGTGGACAGAAAGGCTCTTTCAGGCAGAGCCCACAGCAGAAGTGCGTGGCCATGCCAGCCGCTCCTGGAGGTATCAGCTCCAGCTTTGTGGTGGATGGTCTGTGATGGACCATCCATGCTGGTCCTAGCCTGGCTGCCAACCTTCCCTGTGAGGAAGAGAGCAGCAGGGGGAACACATGGCGGGAGCAAAGCCATCTCATTTCTTGTTGCTGCTCTTTTCTTTCTTTTCCTTTGATTTGCAGCAGCAGGTAGAGGTTTTAGTCAACATAACCCTGTCGTATAAGATCAGGTACCATCACAGGCACAGTGCTGCAGGGCTCATCCCTGAGGGTGTCAGACAGACAAGAACAAGCTGCGGTGGCTCAAGGAGCACTGGACTTTTAAATAGGATGGAGATAATTCAGCAGACTGAGAGAGAGCCACCCCAAGCACACAAAGACACATTTGGGCCATATCTCTGTGGGCAATCATTTACTGTCTTTGGTCTGGTCTCACTGGGGCAAGCAGGAATGCTTCCAGTGCAGAGTGTGGAAAGCCTCTCTGTGAATATTTTTCCCCAAGAGAGGCCTTTGTGTTGGTCATAGCCTATCTGTGGAGAACATCTAATGATTTATTAAGCAAATGAGCTTATAAGAACATGATCTTACTTTGTTCCAGCTTATAATTATATTTGGTTTGATAAGACTTCTGTTTGCACAGCCTGAGTAAACAGATTTCTTTAAAATTTTATAAACCTTTTTTTTTTCCTTCTCCCAATGGAAAATGCAATTTTTAATAGCATTTTAAGAATGATCCATGCACAGAATGCACATGTACCCATGCATGACTGCACGTTTCTTGTGCAGGCAAAGGATG
Organism: Tinamus guttatus; assembly: GCF_059628265.1. Classification (NCBI taxonomy): domain Eukaryota; kingdom Metazoa; phylum Chordata; class Aves; order Tinamiformes; family Tinamidae; genus Tinamus; species Tinamus guttatus. The sequence goes on along the minus strand of NW_028289135.1, from coordinate 2,042,712 downwards.
TCAATGTGCTTTAGGGACTGTAGCAGTTATAATGGCTCTAAGAGCTTTTTGGGTCCTTCACTGAAGCAAGTGTGGTGTATGTGCAGCGTAAGAGGCAATTCCTACCCAAGGGTCTTGTAGGGCAAGCAGACAGGACAAAGTCTGCTCAAAAGGAGTAAGCAGACCCAGACAGATTTCTTGCTTCTCGTCCCAGTGTGAATGTCACAGATGAGTCTTTCCTGAGAGCTGCAAGGCAGGAGAAGTGCAACTGCTATGACACTGTGCGGTCTGGGCCCTGGGTCAAAGCAGCAGCGAGCTTTGTTATGAGAACTGATACATTTTTGTGATATTCTTCTGTTGGATGCCTTTGCACCAGGGAAGCATTTTTCACTTTCTCGGTATTTCTCAGCTGCTGAAATATTCAAGCTGGTCACCTGAGACATGTGAGATCGGCAGCCTGGTGACCACTGTCCACCATAGGCCACATATTCAATTCCAAAAGGCTTCACCAGCAAACATCCAACTCCTTTGAACACCATGAGATTGCTGCATTATGTTCAGTGAAGATTTGCTTGTTGAGGATCATCTAAGTGAGACCTGGAGAGGCTAAATTTGGCTTGCTTTACTGGGATTTTGAAACTCTCCTCAGACATTTTGGTCCAGAGCCAATTTTTTCTCAGGGCATCATGCAAAGTAGTTGTGATCTTCTAGTCTGGAAAAAGCTGCAATAAAGTGCAAGTAAAAGCAGAGCCCTACAAAAATGCTTTGGAAGCTGGGGTATTCCTATGCCCTTGGCAATGCAGGTTCCCCTTCATCTCTTCCTTAGCCTCCTTCTAGCCTTCTCCATCCCTCTTCCTCTGCCTACAGCCGCTTGTCCTCAGGGGCAAGAAGTAGGGCTCATATTTTGGCTGCTATTTGGTGTTCCTCTGAGAAGAGTACCTGTGGAGGCTTCCCCTTTCACCCCTCCTCACCTGAGGCTCAGCTTTATGTGTGCGTACCTTGCAGAGTTCATCAGTGAGAATGGGACGGGCTTCTTCCAACTTGAGGTGCTTCAGCCTCTCAAGGCATCTCCCATGCCCACTGCCAGCAACAGGGGCAATGCTGCACCTTGCTTGGGCTGGCAGAAACCTTTTTCACTGCTCCACCTGTAATCTATGATACAAAAAAAAACAGAAGGTTTCAGACACCCGACACAAAGGGTCGGGCTTTCACAGACTAACACGGCTCTTCCAGGACCAGTTCCAGGAGCTCTGAACAAAGTGGGAACAAAATTGCCATGTGAATGCCGATGGGTCCTGATTGGGCGCCTGAAGTCTGCAAAAGAAGGAAAACACGTAAAAGCCAAGACCCAGAGCACTGCAGATCTGCACGGATTTCTGTGGCTTCCTCTCTTCCGAGGCAAAAGTGCCTCCTTGTGGAGGGTCTCTGCATCTCGGCTACACGCGCCGCAGGAGCCGTGTTTAGCACCAGCATTTGTGGCTGTAGTCCCAGTAACTCTCGGAAATGTCCTCGCTTCTCTTTACATTGATCCTGAGAGCAAGAGAAGGCAAAGCTTTTTTTTTTAATCTATCAGTACTGGATTTTTTAAAAATAGGAAATAGAAAAGACCTTGTAAGTTTTTGAAGTTTCAAAGGAAAAATAACAAAAACTCCCGTGCTCTTACACATCAGAATTTGTGTGCTTTCAGCTTTGGTCAAATATTTTTAAGCAAATGCATAATGTTTGCTGCAGTTTAGGGTCCATCTTACTTTATTTTACTTGAAGATAAAATACTTTTTTATTATTGACTTTTTATCTTACCTTTTCAATCTTAAGCATAAGGGCATGAAATTAAATTATGGCTTACTGCTTGAGGCATAAAGTTAGAGAATAATAATTTCAACCCAGGATATTTATTGTTCTTAGTTAGTTAGAAAAGAATTAAAACTGTCTCCTGCTCCTGAGCAGGATGCTGAAGCAGCTGCTAACGAAAGCCTCTGAAAACCATAAGCTCCCCAAAAAGCTCAGTGAGTGCTCCTCTGATCTGGGGTTTGAAGGCATGCTGCAGTTTGACTCTTCCCCCACGCTGCTGCTCTAAATAATAATAGTAATAATAACAAAATAATCTTAAGAGCACCCTTATGTTTGTAAAATGACCCCTCCTCCAGATAAATGAATGCACACAGCAGTGTATTCATTACTCTGACAAGAGCCTGCAATAATGGCTCTGAAAACTGTTCCTGTTTGTCTTGGTAAAGCATTAAGCTAACTGCCTAGTAATGATATTTCCTCATGCATTGCAGCTAGTGGTGTAATGATTTACACACACAGGAAGGCATGTTTCATGCTTCTTTTTGGGTGCACAGAAGAGCAGAGGAGCCTGTCAGGCGGTGCTGGGTGGAAAGGGGAGCTGCGCACACACACACACACATAAACACATATACGCACATACACACATCAGGGCGGGTTGTGATCGCTTGCAACACCCCAAATCAGGGTGAGGGCTCAGCGGCCACCTCCACCCGCCCCGGGGGCGCCTGCCCCACGCCGACATGCCCATAGCTCCGGGCTGAGCCGCAGGCGGTGGCAGCAACAGCACAGGAGGTGTGAACGTGGATTATTGCTAGGCCTATGTTTGAGATAGATTGACGCTTCTCCGGGGCAAGACCTTTTGCACTTGAGCAATGCAGTGAAACCAGCCAGGCAGACCGAGGCCTCCAGTCATTACCGCTATGCAAAATGCTACATGGTAAGTAAACACTTTACGTTTGGCTTCCTCTTTTGGATGATATTTTGATACCTTCCAGTTCCTTCAAGATGTTTTCCTTAATACAACTCAGGGCAGGATTTCCAAAGGGTGCTTTTCAGATGTCTCCTCTTGATGTCCAGTACCGTTTTCCTCATTTGTCCTCCAGCATTTTCGTCAAGGCTGTCCATGACATTTGGTAGGTCAATCCAGTCCTCAGGCCTGGCTTTCAATTCCAACATAGCCCTTAAAGCCCTACATGGCCTTTCTCATTTCCCCTTCCTCCAGCTCACTTCTGCCTCTATAAATGATGTTCAAAGTTTTAACTTTTTGTTGAAAGCCCTCTCAAATTTATTTATTTATTTATTTTTATTTCATTTTAAAGGACTCCCCAAACTGGCTCAATTTCATCTGGTCTCACCTATATTGAGTGAAACACGTAGTAACACCTCTCCATAAATCTTTGCAAAAATAGGGAGAGTTATGAAGGGACCAGGACAAAAACATCTGATGTCTTTCTAAGCCCTGGAGAAAGGGTACAAAATGAAATCAGCTATCCAAAACCATCAGTCAGAGAAGGACAGATCTCATTGAACAGATTAGCTGGAAGGCAACAAGTACCAGGAAACCTGGAATCAGTCAGGTCAAAGGATATAGATAAACCCTCCAATACTAAACTGATGACAGGCCATGAAGTTTAATGACAGCAGGGTTACGAAAGACTTAATCAAGTCACTGTCATTTGAGTAACTAACTTTAAATCCTGAATGACCAACATCTGCCTGATGTTGATGGGGGAGGTATTACATAAGGGTGACTAAGAAAAGCGCATGCCAGATATTGGCAGGTGGGGCCTGAAAGTCAGAGCTGCAGCATGAATCTAAAGCAGGAGACCAAGGAAAAGTGGGAATAATAATTTTCCACATCAGACCTTTTGCCCCAATATCACCTTGAACTACAATTGGTAGTGAGAGAATAAGAATCTGCTTCAGATAAAAAACACCTAAACCCGCAAAAGCAGATCAGATTTTTTTTTTGCCTTCTCTGCAAAAAAAGAGACGATCCAGTAAAGTCTGATCTGATGGTGTTGATGACAGAAAAAGATTTGAAAGAAATTATTCCATCTGAGCAGATCTTGTGTGGCACAAGAATGTAGCAACATGCTTTAGGGAGAGACACTACTCCAAAAACTCCAGAGAAAAGGAGTAAATACCACTGTGGGGGCAAAAGAGAAAACAAAATTTGCAGTCTCTATGCCCTGGCTGCAGGTCAGTAGTTCCCATGCAGTGTATTTCACGCATTGCTTGTCCTTGGGCTCCACAAGCTGCCAACACCCATCTTGGGAGCACTCCTCATTGTATCCAGTAGCTTGCATCGTTTGTTATATATGGTCCTAATCTGGGGTAGCAAAGATTGCAGGATCCAGATGGTCCCCCAAACTTCGCTGATCATAGGCAGAGATGGATGTTCTTCAGCAGAGAATGCAGACCTGGAAAAAAAAGAGTCAGCAATAGGGAAAAATGGGTCAACAATAAGCATGTCGGAGGCTCTCTGTTCTCAGCAAAGCTCGTTCATCTGAAACATCTCGGATAGAGCCTGTGCTTCTGAAGTGGAATGCCCATGTGGTGGTCCCCTCCCAAGAGGTCACAAGTTAAGCATTGTAGCTAGGTGGAAGGGAATTGTCAGGGGACAACTACTATTGAGCTGTTGTTCACACTTTCAGTATGTTTTAGAGCCACAGATGAAGTTAGCAGATAAAACTCAGGGTATTTCAGGAATAGGTGTTTAATGATGGTGTCTGGAGAAGAAAACAGACTGCAGCCAGCTAGGACATCACTCATGATGCTGCTCTGTAGCCTTGAAATCTTGTTTGGTCATGCAGCTCATGTTTGCAGACCACAGGAGCCTAACGGTTTCCAGAGATGGCCTGTTAGGAATTAATTGCATTTGCAGTACTCATAGACTGGAGTACTAACAAAGTCTCATTGCAATGAAATGAGAGGCCTTTGCTATCTTGTCCTCCAATCAGGTAGTTCTTACTCAGCCAGAAGCTACAGCTCTACCCTTGTTGAACATGAGGTAACCTCATATATCAATTATTGCATGGGCATCTGCCAGTTTCAATGCTGTGCTCTGCACCTTTGTAGTGCTTTCATGCCACAGATCTTTGAAAAATCTCTGAAGGAAATTAAAGTCTGAAAAGTGGGAATCCCCTCATGTGATACGTGATCAGTCCATTTGAGCTGTTGCAAGTGTGGGGGTTGCAGGTCCAGCATGCTGAACACCTTCTTCCCTAGCCAGCACATTAGTCTGGCATGTGGGAACATCCCTTGGTCCACACAGAGAGGTAATGGATAAAGTACATTCCTGATTTTGCCACTGGCTCAATATGGGATGTTGGGCACTGTTGCCTCCCTGGGCCCACCTTAGTCCCTTAGCTGGGATCCATGTCACTTGAATATACACTTTTATTTGGTGGGCATCTTGCTTAAGCTAGTCCATGAACCTTCCTCTACAGGCAAATGGCAGCCGTGGGCACCTCCAAATGGACTTCAGGTTGAGAACTTGATGGATCCCTGTCAGGAAGTGCTGATCTTCTGCACTGACTGGAGAAAAAGCGTGGGTGAGTAGCTCACACCAGATGACTCCCTTCCGGAGAACAAATGCTGGGTCAGGAGAGCCCCACATTTGGAGCATGCCACACATTTGGACAGTGTCCAGGCATCAGCAATGCAGGCTGGCCTGGGAGCCAGCAGGCTTCAATGATGGACGCAGTTTTAGGGAATAAACGTGGGGCTCGCCACTCTGAAAAGCAACACTTTCCTCAAGGCACTGCTGTGAAAAATAGCCAAGGAGAGAGGAAATAATGCTGTTTCACCTAATTGCTCTCCATAAATCATCTCTTGGCAGCAAACCCAACTGGAGCATCAAGGTGATAAGCAGTGTTTGTGCCTTGGACCACCCTCAGTGCAATATCCTTGTCCCTTTGCATCCCTGACCCATATATGTGCGGCCACAGGACAACCTCCGAGCCGGCCCCGCTTCCCCAAGCCGTGGGCAGAAGCGGGTAGGCAGCGGGCTCTCCCTTTGCCCACACTGGCACGGTGCTGCTCGGGTTTCACAGCGGGACGGCGGGCGGTGCTCCCAGGCGCTGCACCTCTCCCGGGGGCCGGACAGGGTGCCAGGGCGTGTGGGGCCGGCCTGCTCAGCTTCCCTGTTTGCTTTCCGGGCGGTTGTTCTCCCTGCTGCGATCCGGGCGCTGCCACTCGCGCTGCGGCGGTGCAGGAGGGATATTGCGTGGTTCTTCCCCGCCGCAGGTGAGCCGAGCCATGCCCTACCTGTACCGGGCGGCGAAGCCGCGGCAGCCGGCGCTGCCGCGCGACGCGCGGGCCACGCACAGCTCGGGGCAGAACTACGAGGCGCTGCGGCAGGAGTGCCGCCGCCGCGGGGTGCTCTTCGAGGACCCCGACTTCCCCGCCACCGATGCCTCGCTCTTCTTCAGCCAGAAGCCACCCGTCCCCTTCGTCTGGAAGAGGCCTGGGGTGAGTACGCTGCTCTTCTAAGCACCGGGTATGAATGTCCTTCTTTTCCGATTATATTGAAATATTTTGATTATATAGTATGCATATGTGAATATACACCTACCAACCACATTTAATCATCTCTCAGACTTTTTTTAGCGAACGAAAGCAAAGGTAAGATGGAAATAAGGGGCCGTGCAGGGAATTTATGATAAAACAGGTGATGAGGATGTTGTAAGCATTTAAAAAACAAGCGCTGTTCATGTGGGGAATTGTTAACTAAAAGTGAAAAAAAAATCAAAATATTTAAGGTATGAAACTCTCATGCTCCCTTGCTTGACTACATCATGAAATGCATTCAGAGATTATGAGTACATGCCTTGGTTACTGAGCCATTCAGCAGTAGCCAAAGGCCTGATGAGTATCTTTTAATGCATCTTGCATAACCATCATTAATAACACCATGATAGCCTGAAGTTTCATTAGTCATATGCTCTTCAATCACTAAACCAATATCACTCTAGCTTCCTTCTCTCCATTTAACTCTGTACCTAGTAGCCACAGAAAATCTGCTGCTACGTTTCATTTCCTTGTTAATGATTAAGATATTTATTCTCTTCTTCATGGTCTGAAAGCTTCTCCTTCAACAGAAAACTTTCCTTTACCAATAGCGACAGCAAGAAAGGAAAATAATGAAAGAATAGTCTTAAAAATGGCTTTGAAAATCAGCTTAGTGTGGAGCTCCAGGCCATTGTGCCTTTTCATTAATGTCGTGTGACTACAGACTGGAGCTGGAGCTACTGTTGGACAGATTTCATCCGAGGAAATAGGAGACACCCCACACTGCATGATCCAGCAGCAGCAAGTCCTGTCCTCTGGTCTCTGCAAGGGCCCGCACCGCTAGTTCATTGAGAACAGCTTTGCTTTGGCCAGATGTCGGGTGCTGTTCTGTCATGTTTTTTCCAGCTAGGGATTCGCTTAGCTCTAGGACATGACTGGTAGCAGCTGAGAGCTCCCATGTTGCTGTCTGCGGTACCGGAGCGGTGGTTTGTCTGTTGTACTGGCTGCTTCTCCCTATGCGATCTTCGTAAGACAAACTCGGAGTATTTCCAGCATGAATAAATTGCCAAAATGGGATGTGCCTTCAGGCTGCAATTTTCACCATACAAAAAGGTGAACTTTTGTGAGCAGCACAGTGAGAAATACAGCTCATGGGAGAATGGGAGAATGTATAAGGACAAAGTTTGAGTTATGCTCTCTTCTGGCTCCTCCACTTCATCTCTTAATATTCATCAGGATCTTCAGTAAAATAGAGGGTCTGTAAAACCCTCTTGGAATGGCAAGTTTTGCTTGCATGCGGGATATAGACCTGGAGCATGTGGCAGGTTGGGTACCATAGCTGAGCACTCCCTCAGTGCATGTGTACATGTGTTCAAACTGCTTTTTACACTGACACCTCTCCTACTAGCATTCTACAGTATTCTGGATGAAGAATAGCACAATTAATGTGAGTAATTACAAAGATGAATAATGTTTCTACACAGATTTACACCCAATAAGAAGTTATGTTTTGTAATGAGGGTAGAGAGGACTTTCTCATTAGTTTAAAATGTATATATCATGTATGTATGTATGTATGTATACAGCATGTATGTATGTATGTATACATACATGTATGTATACAGCATGAACAAGATGCTCAGCTAACACTAATCTCTAGGCCTCACCCTTAGTCAGTGATTTACAGTAATTGGCACTTCATTAACCTTTTTGCCCCCCTGCAAAAATCTGAAATCCTGTAAGATGCAGCAAGATATTTAGTAATTTTGTTTGGCTGACCCTTTTTGTTTTAAATGAAACCTTTAAAACTGTATCTTAAAATAGGATTTTCACCTCTCTCCTCTCCTCTCCTCTCCTCTCCTTTCCTCCCCTCTCCTCCTGAATTTATGTCTAAATTATACTGCTGAGATAGCCAGTATATCTGCCACTTATTTCTAATAGTTGCAGTGCCTAAGAAAGTCAGACATGTCAGTTGAAAAAATGAAAAATGAAAAAGAATGGAATGAAAAGAATGAAAAAAGTAAAAAAAAAAAAAGAAAAAAAGAAAAAAGAAAAACAAACAAGCAAACAAAAAGAAAGACAAAGTAAGTTTAGTGCCAAATACATCCATGGTGTAAAGAAGGAACCGAGAGGAATTTCTCCTGATCCAAACAGCCACTTACAACTGGAATAAAAGGACTTGTATACTGGAGCCAGGTAGAGAAATCTAGTCACAAAAATAAGGCCACTTAAGCTAAAAGGCCAATTAAATAAAGCCACTTAAACAGCCTGTCCCTCAATCTTTCTTAGGACTCCATGTACCTCCTCTATAAATGTGTGTCAGAGACCCAGGAGATGCAATTTATTTTCCCCTGAGTCAAAAGAAACAACTTCAGTGTAGTAGGAGGAGAGTTATAGTTCACCTCCTTTCATCTCTCTAATACAAGAATTACACCTTCCTGCTCCTGGGCAATTTCCTTGTGCAGACAAATACATTGAATTACTGGATTGTGTGTGTGAATGCAAGATTTAGTTATGGGTTTTGTCCTTCAACATGCTGAAAACACCAATGTACATTATTATACCATCCTGTCTGGAGATCTCTTTAATATTATTCAAAAATCCTAGAGCTTGATCTTCTTTTGTGTATTGGGGAACATTGAACAGGTCCATTCAAAATCCTTTCATTTTTTTTAATTGAATTTTTTATTATTGTTTGCTTTAGACATAGGAGATTTACAGTACTTTTCCATATACTGCCTGTAGAGCTGTGCAATAAGCTGTTTCCTAGATCTCAGAGGAACAAGAGGGAGGGAAAATGAACTGCACTGACACACAGCTGTATGCCCAGAAGAAGTCTAGGTGCTTCCATGTTTCTGTATTCTCTCAGCGAGGAATACAGAACCACGGCTTTAATGTGTATGCAAAATTAGACTCCAGATACAGTATCTGAAGACAAAGCCAGATCAAACTGGAGGTTTTCTGGTGCTTGAACCCTCCAACCCTGCAAGTGAGAGCTGCTGCCTAAACCACGTCCGCCTGCCCAAGTGTGCAGCTTGCAGCTGGCTGCTGTCAGCAGCACGGAGGGGCTTTGAGCACTGTGCAAGGAAGAAACCAAAGGCTCACATTAAAGACAACGAATGTTTAAAGCAAGAGCATAACTTTCTCCATTCACCTTGAGGGGCAGCAGGCCCCGAGGCCCCAGCCTCGGCAGGGCGCACACGGGCACGCCGGCGCGCAGGCACACACGGGCGGCAAGCTGGGCTCGCTGCGGGAGCTACAGCCGCATCCCTGGGAGTGGAAACACTCTTAGTCTTGTTCCTTGCTGGAGCACAGAGCTGTTTGGTCTGGTGGAGAACATCACCTGCACAAAGGAGCACTAGTCCTGTAGGATAGCGCCAGTTCGGAGGGCTGACAGATGCTCGATTTGGGCTGCCCTTGGCGTACCTAGAAAGCCTGTGTGAATGTTACTGAAATGACTCCAAAAATTTTTACAGTTGATGGGCTTAGTCATCTTTCCCTCGAGTTTCTTGGGAACTGCTATATAAAGAGCTTGCCATGAGAATTATGTTCTCAGGGAGCTAAAATAAAATATGTTATCAAAGCTTGGCTACTTTATCAGCTGTTGTTAGATTTATGTCTGTGAGCAGCGAGCTGTGCTTTTTATCGTTCCTGTGCAGGCTACACATGACTGAGTGTGTTTAACAAGCAGGAGGGCCAGGTAGGGAGGAGGTGCTGCTTGGTGTCCCTTTGCTCCGTGCAATGGGGACACGGGGCCTGCGGTGCCTCCTCCCCTGCACACCTGGTGCAATGCGGTTAGGGCACAGCCTCACTGCCACTTCCCTTTCCGCTCCTTTCCCATCCACATACATAAATATATCTGTATCTATATCTCTATTAGAGTGTGTGTATTTTGTGGGGGTGACAGGCAGGGAGTTCCTCAGGGCTACTGTTTGTAGGTGTGATTAATGGCAGGACATACCTAACTTGTCCCTTTTCTCAATGGGATGCACGCTGTAGTTGGGTTAATAGACATTTGCCAGCTGTGCCCTATTTGGGTAAACTCCCGTGCAAAGTGATATTGCGCAGGTCGTTTCCATCCTTGTCACGCCACTCTAGCAGATTCAATAGAAATTTAGACCTGCCATGCTCTGGGTTTTATACGAGAGCTCTTAAACAGCAGGGCTGACAAGCATGTGCAGATTTTTCCCTAGAAAAAAAATCCCTGCCTTCAGTAGTAGTTTTCAAATTTACCCATCTCTCCTTTTGCTTGCCCAATCCACAAGAGGCTCTTTCAGCCCTCCTGAAGAGTGTCAGCCATTTGGAGGAACGCCCCGTTCAGCCCAAGCTGCCCAACGGAGGAGCAGTCTGCCAGGGCCAAACTCCCCCACAAACACGATCAGGTGTGGCAAGTGTGCTCATGTAAACAGGGAGTGACTGGCTTGGCACCATTTGCTACGATGCTGGTCATCTCTTCTGGCTACGTCACAGGGAGTGGATGGTTACTATAAAAAGTCCTGAACACATATGAGGAAAGCAAGAGCTGACATTTCTTCTCCTGGCTCACTGGCAAATACTTGTGCTTTACCTCCCTACAGTCAGGCACAGCATGATGTATGTATGCTGCTGCTGATGCTCCAGAGCAACTGTGGTCATCAAAAAGACTTTTGTTTAAAGATTTATAAACAGCCATGGGGACCTGTGGCAAATAGTCTGTAGCCACATTCAGTAGCTCTGTGAATCCTCAAGCATGACACCTCCAAACAGCCACCCTGCTTGTATAGTAGAGACACTCTCTGCCTTGCTACCAATACTGGCCCATTGCCGTCTACAAAACCTTGGCAAAGCAGATGGTATCCTGACACGACAAAATATCAGGTTGCTTCATTTGTTTTGGTGCATGGACAGGCTTTGCTGGCCAGCATGAGACTCGAAACACCTGAAGAGAATTGATGGACCATGAGGGTAGCAAACTCCCTAGCGATGAAACGTGATTGAAGAACAGCAGTACTGGTTTATGTGGGACAGTGTCACAGCTTCAGCAGTGGCCAGGAGCAGATTCTTCAGGAATCAGCACAGTAAACTAAGCAAGACTATCAATAGCCTACCCCAACAGCTTAGCAAAATAGAATACTATAACCCAAAAATAGCTTTTTTTTTTCTAAGCAATTGCAGTGGTTAAAGGATGGAGCAGGCTCTTATTCTTTTTTTTCTCCTGTTTCATTTCCTTTTTTTTTTTTTTTTTTTTTTTTTTTTTGCAAATGCACCCCTAAGAAGCTTTTTCTGCTTGCATAAAATACCATTGTGCAGTAGGATCTGCCACAGGGTATCAGTGTTGACTGATTAAATAAAAGCATACTCCTTTAGCAACATATTGGGTGGCCTTCTCTTTTTTCCTATTGAGTTCAATCTGTTCAATTAAATTTATAGCCCATAGGAAAGAGGAGAAGAAAGACACACTTAGTGGTTTACCAATGTAATTTTCCTATCCAGCTGTGGTACTTTAATTGAATTAAGAGAGTCAAATGAATGCTTGTAAAATAGCTTTAATGCCACCATGATCACATATCTCAGTCCCTCTGATCTCTGTGCACACAAGGGTGGATGGAGTCAACTCCTGCTAAAAGCCAGCTTGACCCTATAAAACAAACAAGGCTGGAGTCCACCTTTCTGTTTGCTTGCTTGGGAAGGAAATAGTCTCATTGTTGTCAGCCACTATATGTTCTGTGTATTACACATAGGTAAATAAAAGCCTTAAACTGTACTTAAAGGAAAATTGCTAGATTTAGCTTTTCCAGACTGTGGGAAAAAACAAAAACCTCTTAACCAGGGTGGTATCCTAATCTCAAGATTCTGGACCAGGATTCACTAGGATATTGAAACAACTGCCTGGAGGTGAACAAAGGGTGTCAGCCTTTCATTAGCTGCCAGCTAATTGGGCAAAAAAATGAGCTGATTCTTTAATTGCTCTACACTATAATTAATTAGCAAGGTCTCCCCACCTCGTGGCTGCACTGCTGCAGGATAGCGCATTTCATACGGCGCACACGGCGCTGCGTGTCTGGGTCAGACTGCGGTGTGCTTCCTGGCAGGCTTTAAATCCTCTCCGTGTGTCTCTGCAGGACATTGTCAAAGACCCCAAGTTTATCCTCGGAGGAGCCACAAGAACTGACATCTGTCAAGGGGATCTTGGTGAGTGAATGTTGAGGCAGAGGCAGTGGTACCTACCCTGGAGCAGGAATATTCTCACGAGCAAGGAGCAGATGTTGTCTCTTTGGGGCTGGTAGTAGTAGTGAAGCAGAGGCACCCTTGAGCTCACCGTACCCACCACTTCCGTATGGGTGACACATCCCACCTGTGCCAGGGGATCATACTGGGGCACTGGAAGCCAAGGGTGATGAAGGACCCCCGCTTAAAGGGGAAAAAAAATGTTTCTTCTTTCTTCTCAATTCACAGGTGACTGCTGGCTGTTAGCAGCCATTGCTTCTCTCACACTAAACGAAAAAACATTGGCAAGGGTGGTGCCACCAGATCAAAATTTTGGGCCAGATTATGCTGGAATATTTCACTTCCAGGTAAGACAAACGTCTAAGACAGCACAAACACCCTTCTGGGCACTCGGTCACTACATGTCGTGGTCATGGCGGGAGCAGCCATTGAAAAAGGCGGGATCACTAAGCCTACTTTACTGACTGCATCGTCAAGAGAAGAATGGCTTTAGAAATCATTTCACATTTTTTTGGAACTGTCAACTCCATTTAGAGTGTAAGGGCTTAAAGATAAATCAGGAGTCAGACTGGGGTCTATAATGTGTGTTTGTCATAAAGATGACATAAAATGACCACTTGCCACCAAGTACATGAGTGACGTGATCCAAATCAGGAACCACAATGCAGCTGTACACAAGTCTTTACTTAAATGAAAAAGACTTCTACAGATTGTGCTTCCTTCAGAACAGCCTCACACAGCGTAAGGGGATCTGATGACTGACATATGCCTTCTAAGCAGCATGATTGTAATTAACTGATGATTAAGAGCACTCAGACGTCAGTGTGCTAGCCTCAGGAAATGGCATGCTCTCAGCCAACTCACGCTCTATCCTCTAAATAGTTTTGGCAGCACAATGAATGGCTGGATGTCGTGATCGATGATCGATTGCCCACCTTCAACAGCCGCTTGGTTTTCCTGCACTCAGCTGAGCGCAATGAATTTTGGAGTGCCTTACTAGAGAAAGCCTATGCTAAGTAAGTCTGGTGTGCCATGCTGCACATGCTTTTTTTTTGTGTGTGTGTATTTGTATTTGCTGATACTCTGATCTAAAGGTGCTGTGTCTGTCTCCTGCAAGCTGGTCCAACTTCAGCGCATCAGGAGGCACAACTAGTTGACTGCAATAGGAGTTGGATCAAAGCCTGAAACTTGGCTGGTTCTGGCTAACTCCAGATTTTTAACGGATTTGACAGGCAGCAAGCCAGTGATACAGTAATGATACCCCATCTTTGCCAACCTGGCAACTAGCATTAATGAAAGAAAACCCCAAGCTTTAGGAATATGGAGAAATGGATGAATTAATTAAAAATGGAATTAACATGGAAAGCAGAATGATCCCAATACTCCTCATCCCGGGTATATTCTAGAGTACTTCGGCTGAAATCACTGCTGTGATTTTACACCCACGTGAGAAAGCACTCAAGCACAGTTATCTTCTAATAGTTCAAAAGCAGATCTCATGGTGCGAATATGTTTTCCAGGCTGAACGGCAGCTACGAGGCTCTGAAAGGTGGCAGTACAATAGAAGCCATGGAAGATTTCACTGGGGGAGTAGGAGAAATGTATGAGGTTAAAAGGGCTCCTGACAATTTCTATGAAATCCTAGAGAAAGCTCTGAAAAGATGCTCAATGGTGGGCTGCTCTATTGACGTAAGTAAGAAATTGGGGCTGTTTGTAGTTTCTGTATAAAAGAAAAAAAAATGAAGGCTGATTAAATTAATGACAAGTAAATGGGCATGCAATAATCTCTTCAGATAATAGGTGCAAAATACATTTATAATACTAATATAGTCATTCAAACAATCATTTAAAAGAAAACAAAAGAATCACATTTCAGCATGTGACGGCCACGTTATTTAAGGCAATAATAATGTTAATGTGAGTGCCTGGGGAGAGTAAACATTATTTCCTGGCTTACTTGCTTACTCTGGGTCAACCTTAAAGTCAGCCATACCCTTGTGAGCATTTACTGTTTCCAGAGACAACAAAACTGACCTTCTTCTGGCCTGAATTGTGTAGCTGCATCTACAGGGACTTGGGAGACTCAACACACTCTTTAGGAACTCTGTCCTCATTTGGAGACAGAGACTGGGCCTTGAGGTTCATCCATTCCATCCCTCCAGATACTGGTATTTCCAATTTTCCCACAGAAGAGGTTCCCGGTGGGTAGCAGCTGTGTAGGTTTATGCTGCTCCTTTAGTTTGTCTAACCCTGAGCTAAAAGAAGCCACCCGAAAGCCCTAGACTTGCTGTGAAAGATGTCACGAGCTGCAGTACACCAAGGAAGAAAGTCCCATTGCTGTTCCCAGTATGGCATTCTTGTTTGCTTCAGAGCAAAGGAAAAATCCCATTGAGCACAAAATGTTCATAGCCCTTTTAGTGCTTGCAGGAGAGGCAAAGGCAAGAGCTTTCACTTGCTCTGCCCAGCAGCTGAATCATTCCACCATTTCCCTTGGTAGAGGAAGACCTGTTGTCTCAAACCTGCTGCCTGCCCTGTTGCGAGCAAAGCTTTTCCACAAGCTCCCTCTTTGGTCCAGACTCTGTCTTCAGCTCTGGGGTTCGGTGTTTTCTGAATTGAGCTTCCCTCTCTCTCCTGATGGAGCTTTCTGCTTTGCAAAGGCTATTTAAATATTCATTGAACTGGAGCAGGATCACAATACTCAGCTGGCTGATGGGACACTTCAGTTCAATCCCTGCTTCCTCAATTGCCTCAAGTGCACTAAATGAGACCGTATCAACTCCTGGCCTCAGTCTGAAAGCACCCTTTCCCATCTCCTACCTGACACAAGTTGCATTTGAATAAGAGTATTTGAATAGAGCAATCGCCTATTGGAAACGTGGATGATATTGATGCAAAACCTCAGAGGCAGAGAAGGGTTTGAAGACTAGATGCTCCACATTATAGGTCAAATTCATATAGGTTTTGAATAAACTAAACCTTTTTTTCCTCCATAAATAAAAGATGCTGAAAAAAAGCTCTAGGAAAATCCCTTTTGTCAAAGGGCACCATTGCACCATCAATGTCTGCAACGAGGAGAAAGACCATTTCTGTATTCACAGTACTGGTTAGCTATTGGCCTGCTGCCTAACACCCAGAAGGGGCCAATCTCCTCCCCAGAAGACATAGTCACATTTTTCTTTTACATTTCAGATCAGCAGTGCTGCTGAGTCAGAAGCCAAAACACGCTTTGGGCTGATAAAGGGCCATGCTTACTCCGTGACTGGCATTGATGAGGTATGTCCGCAATGTCCCATGTCGCCAGCACTCAGCAAGGAGAGACATGGGCAAAGCTCAGGGGACATTCCCCTGGCCTCAGGAGATGGGAGGTGACATCCCGGGGTACCGTATCTCAGCACAGGTTGCAGCTCCCCAGAGGACTGCAGGCGTGGCGGCTTCTCCAGCTGGCCAGAGCTGGAAGCTGGAGCAAGTGGGACGGAACATGTTTTCTGCTTCCCCTTGTGCAGAAGGCACCAGCACAGCTGCTGCTGAGCAGGTCCCATGGCCTGCGAGGAGGCCTCTTGCTCCAAAGTACCTTCCATCCTTCCTCTAATATCTCCTTTTGCCCAGCTGTTACACAGTCTGTGCACACTGGAGAAGGCTTGCTCCCTAGCTAATGACACTCATAATTTTCTCATTTCCTCTTCTCCCAGGTGAGCTATCGGGGACGGAAAGTGCAGCTCATAAGAATAAGGAATCCCTGGGGCCAGGTGGAGTGGAACGGCCCTTGGAGTGACAAGTGCGTGCTTTCTACCCTACTTGCTTTCCTGGCGGCGCGCTCATGTTGCAAAGGCTAAAACCATCTGCTGGCCTGCATCTGGTTTTCTTCAGCCACAGATATTTTCCAGAAAATTCAATGAAGAGCTTGCACATGCTTAGTGGTGTTACTGACATCCTAGCATGTTACCCCCAATATTTTCAAAATAGCTCAGATAAAGAGCCTGTCAAGGTAGTTTAGCCCCTGCGATGTAGAGTTAGCAAAAAATATATATAAATGGGAAAAGACATTTCTAAGATATTTCTAAGACATTCCCCACTGGGAAAAAATATATCTTGAGAGTTTTGGAGGGGTTATCTTTTGCAAGTCTTTCACCATAGTGCCTATAACACAACCTCCATACATCTTCCTGTTACAGGGAAGCTGGAAACTGGTGCTGTATTAGCCTTTCTGAGTAGTTTATGAGCCTCCAGTTGCATTTACTCTGCTCTGGGTTTCTAGATATAGCACTTAATCTTTGTAGGCTGTAGATGACCAAGTGCAAGGTCCTGCACCTGGGGAGGAATAACCCCAGACACCAGTACAGGCTGGGGACTGACCTTCTGGAGAGCAGCTCTGCAGAGAAAGACCTGGGCGTCATGGTGGACGATAAGTTGACCATGAGGCAGCAGTGTGCCCTCGTGGCCAAGAAGGCCAACGGGATCCTGGGTGCATTAAGAAGAGCGTCTCCAGCAGGTCGAGGGAGGTGATCCTGCCCCTCTACTCAGCCCTGGTGAGGCTGCATCTGGAGTATTGTGTCCAGTTCTGGGCTCCACAGTACAAGAGGGATGTGGAGCTGCTGGAGAGAGTCCAGCGCAGGGCCACAAGGATGATCAGGGGCCTGGAACATCTGCCCTATGAGGAGAGGCTGAGGGAGCTGGGCCTGTTCAGCCTGGAGAAGAGAAGGCTGAGAGGGGATCTAAGCAGTGCCTATAAGTACCTCAAGGGAGGCAGTGAGGAGGATGAGGCTGGCCTCTCTTCAGTGGTGGCCACCGACAGAACTAGAGGCGATGGCCACAAACTGTAACACCAAAAGTTCCACAGGAACTTAAGGAAAAATTTCTTAACAGTGAGGGTGACAGAGCACTGGAACAGGCTGCCCAGAGAGGTTGTGGATTCTCCTTCTCTGGAGATCTTCAAAACCCACTTGGACGCAGTCCTGTGCCACGTGCTCTAGGTGACCCTGCGTGTGTAGGGGGGTTGGAGTAGATGACCTCTAGAGGTCCCTTCCAACCTTAAGCATTCTATGATTCTGTGACCATTACATGAGCCCATATTGCTACATAGCACCCTACAAAGTTATGGGAAGATGCAAAAATAAAATAGGATTGCTCTGAAAACCAATCTGTTTTTACTATCAAAGCTAAGTGAAATGCAAACACTACAAAAACAAACAAAAAACTTGTATGTGGTTAAAAGCTACACATTTCCCTTTCAAATTTACAGTTTTCCCTTACACTTTTCTCATATATACATATGTATACATGGCCTGCTGTTGTTTCTTGCTTCTTCTGAATTTTGCTTGATTTACACAGATGCAGAAGACAGCAGCTGTAACCTTACCAGCTCTTTAAAACTGCTGAGACATCTGGTCATCCATAGCACTCATTTGAATGTCCCTCTCCTTATCATGATGCAGAAATAAATATTTCTGCATCAGCTCTGATACTTTGTAATGTTAAAAAAGAAAAATGAGGATAATTGGCATATATAATTAGAGATGGTCTCCAAAAATGGAGAGGTTAGGATAAGGGCAGGCATCTGGCAATTTGGGCTGTTTATCCAAAGTGCTGTATCTGCAAAGTGGTGCTCTGACTCTGTATGTGACAGGCTTTCTGGAGCAAAAGGTGCTAGCACAAAGCTCTGTCAAGTCAGAGCAGATTTCAGGTAAATATAGAAACCCATATAAACATTTTGTGATGGTTGCTGGAATTAAAAATCTCACACAAGGTGCCAAGTATTTCATTTTTTTCATATCAGACTAGAAATTCAGTAGTGGGATTTCCCACGCTTCGAAGAAGCCACTACAGAGCTTCTGTTCATTTGCTCATTTGCTGCAGCTGGGCTGTATGAAAGGAAGGGAAGTATGAAAAAGAGGGAAATGTATGAAAAGAAGGGAAATGTATGAAAAGAAGAGAAAGGCTTTACTGGGAACACGCATTATTTAGCAGCTCTCTCTGTATAGGGCAAGGAGCCTGTTTGGTTCCCATGGATTACATTTTGAAGAGACTCCTAGCCCTAAATTAATGACAAACCTCAAAGCCGAGATGGTGTTACAAATGGAAAACAGATTTAAGGCAGAGTGAGACTTACCAAAGCCTTGAGGTTTACCGATAGCAGTATGTCAGCTATTACATGTGACAGCAGTCTCAGCTCTGAGCGCAGGGAACACCACAGATGGCTAGTCCTGGAACAGAATCCAGACTGGAGGCCCAATTCTGCTTCCATCTGCATCCATAGCATTTCCCTCACCTTGTGAAGTGACAGTAGGGTCCGGAGAGACCCTTAAAGTCATCCATATCTGTATCTGCTGCTCCAGAAAAACACATCTGAAAGATGGACAGGCTGCTGGTGTGGCCAGGCTGCAGTTCTGAGCCAAGGAAAATTAATGCCATATACCCTAGTAAAGCTCAGTTTTCTCCTCCTGCAGTTCTCTGGAGTGGCGCTCAGTCAGCCCGTCTGAGCAGAAACGCTTATCGCAGACAGCACTGGACGACGGAGAGTTCTGGTAAGCCACTGAATTGTGAAGTGGGTGACTTTTGTCAGAGGTCGTTGTAAGTGGCCAAACGGGAGATTGGGATGAAATCTGTGAGTGAAGAAATGCTCAGTTTCACCCAACGAGATGGCAGATAGAAATCATATTCCTTTTCTGTTCATCTCATCCGTGTACATGCTTATTTAATAACGGAAGTGTTTAAAAAGTCAGTTTAGGTAATGGCATGAGCAAATTTGCCCCATGAATGTAGCACCCTTTAAATCCTTATCATGAGCAAAGGCAGGCTCCAGAGCCCAGGAAGGAGGATTGTACTGTATTACATTGCCTGTGAAATGCCTTCATCTCTGCTCTAAAGTGGGCTGAGAGGGTTGATCTTTGTCACATGCTGGTAAGGAAGGGAGTGCTTAGCAGCAACTCTTCTTACAGAAAGTAAGAGAAAACTAGGATATGTGTGAAGTGATGGAAGAATTTAAGAAAAGATTGAATGAAATGAAAAAAAAAAAAAAAAACAACATGGTGAAACTTGCCCTAGAAGTGCAAAGTGTTCTTTTTGCCAAATTTATGATCTCAGACAACAGATGTGTGACTTGCACATAATACCCCTTTACATCAAACATGTTGTGCAATACAGGCACATTTTCTGGGGCCAGATGTTCACTTTTTTTGCACAGAGGTAAATTTGGAGAAGTATTCAATAAGACTGTTCCAGAGCATTGCGGGAGATAAAGCAAAATTTACCTTTAGACCTAATATACTTTCCTAAAAGGAGATCTGAGAGAGATGATGCAGCACATTGGGTCACAATAAAAAGTTATCCTAGACTTCCGCAGTTCCAAAAGGAATTTGGGCAGGTCACTAAGTATAGCACATTTTGGATTATTTTCTATTGATATCCTTAAAGCATGACCACACAGTGGACATATAGGTACTCAGGTAGGCATCACATGAACAAAGAAATTTATCCAAAGAGTTGTCTGACCAATAGAATAGGCCGCTAGCTAGGTGAGCCCTTGAACATCAATAAAAATGAATGAGGTTGAGTATACTCAGGGAAATGTTGGCCTTCATACAGCATCTGTCAGTTCACAAATATTCTGAGCAGAAACAAAAGCCATTCAGACTGAAATTTTCCCTGAAGGAGTTAAGTGGACAGGAATGATATGCAGAAGATATGAAATGCTTCCAAAACCAGTCTGGCAAGTTTGATACCAGTGAAACCCTCCACGCAACCCATCAGAGTTATTTTCTTAATGTCTTTTGACTTGTGTGTATTTCTCTAAGGAGTGTTTGCCCCTTTACCCCTTCTAAGGCACCTTCTGATGCTCTCACCATCAGGTTTGGTGTGAACAATGAATGCTATGTATCCCTGAAGATAATAAAATGGTCAGCTGAGGAAAGAGCAACCCAGCCACCTCTCTCTTTCTTCTAATTTGCCCCTATAATGGTGCTTGTTGATACAGTTTAGCTGAGGGGATGGAGAAAGATCTCTATTCCTACTGCTGCAGAGGTGACCTTCAGCTGATCACATCTCTCTTGGTGGTGGTTCAGCTTGCCTTCTGGAAAACTGAGGTCATCTTGGTGAGGTGCTTTGAACCTGGTGCTAAAATAGTGATAAGTGATAAGCAGATAAGTAATTACCTCTTCAAGAGTTCGGAATTTGTTCTTCATGGCAGACATCAGCTTTTGACTTCGCAGGACCGTCAGGTACAAGAGGGCTTTTCTCCATGCTAGTTATGGCCAACTAGTTATGGCCACCATAACTAGTTCCTACTGAAGTAGACCTACAAATAAGCTTTACCGTCTTTGCAAATCATGTTTTAATGTTATCTGGAAGCTGAAAGGCAGCCCAGGAAACCTGCCATGCATCATCTCATGTGAGTTAACAGCCCTGCAAGTGCTTTTTAGGTTTACAGCTCCAGCTTTTCTGCAGTATGTATGCTAAACAATGATCATTTCTCCTATACAGGCTCATTTATTTAGATAACAAGGAAGAAAGGAAAGAATAAATACTGCTGCTTGTTCTCAGCTCTTCTGTTTGGCTTCATCCTAGGAAGCACAAGAAGACTAGGAGGAAGGGTATTTTAGAGGGGAAAATTTGATCAAAATGGGACATTTAAAGCAAAACAAGTGTCATATCATCAGAATGGCTTCAGCTGATGAGGAAAAGCAGCACAGCTATGGAAGAGCACAAGGCAGTTTAGGTGTGAAACATGATCTGTTTTTTCTTTGATCTTTTAAGGACTGAAAAAAATCTTCATGGTAACATGCTGAAGTCCTGCCTCTGACCTCATTATTTACACTCAAGATATCTGGGTTCTGTATTAGCAGTAATTAAGGTCAATCTTGTCAAGGACAGACAGGACCATGCTTCCTCTAGATGGGAAGGAGGCATCCTGCTGTTAACAAAGAAACAAGTTTCTCACTCATGCTAGTCCTTTCCCTCTAAAAGCGTCGTCTCAGAGCCTCCTCTTGCTAGTATCAGTGCAAATCCAAAAGAAACCTAGGGGAGTCAGAACAGGTGTTTTACATCTCCATCAGCAGTAAGCAGGAGCCAAACTGGATCCATGAAGGCAACTACTTCATCAGCTTGACAGCATGTTGCCAAAGAGTCCAAAATTGCCTTGTGTGGCCAGGAAATTGAGCCAGTGAAAGACAATTTTGTCACGCTACCACTGCTCTAGTGCACTGAGCATCGAAGTGAGAATTAGCTGTGCCTGTGGCATGCAGAGCTTGCTGTGTGGAAACAGCTAAAAAGAAAGAGAACTGATGCAAGGAGAGCAAATTCTGCTATTTCTTTCTACGATAAAAACAAATTGTAAAATGACCCTTACCACATGTATACTAAAGCCATAGCTGATGTCTATTCCATATACAGCAGAAAATGGAACTCACTGTGCCCGGTGAGCTATGCTGAGGGGAACTGGCTCCTGTGCCTCTGCCCCACATGCACATGTCCCCTGCTGCAGGATTTGAATACGTCGTCCACTGGGGCATCAGGGCAGTTACAGAAGCTCATGTTAGAGAGGAGATCAGTCCCTCTACATTATTTCTAGAAGTGTCTATCTTGTCTTTCAAGAGTGAGTTGAAGTCACTACTCACCTCTGGGAGTATCTGTTTGGGGCATGTTTTCGGTAAGACAAGGTCCCAAGTACCCATGAGTGAGTGTAGGGCAAGCATTTCTGCAAAGGCTCAAATTTGGCTTTACCTACAGTGTACACACACCAGCTGTATCAGGACCCAGCTAATCCTTACCATGTGTCCCTTGAAGTGCCATCATGGAGTCAGCACTGGGCACACATTTGATTTATAGGCCTATGTGGGCCCTGAAGAAATGTCTGCCATCTTCTGGTCTGCTCTCAGGCAGTATGGATGCAGTCATTAAGGCTGGGATTTGTAAGCCTCAAGTTTGATATTGGTGAAACATCTCTTTCCACAGCAGGTTTTACTCCAACTGTTCAGATCTGCATGTACTGGTGATTTGGCCCTGGGATCCTGGGGAGTAAATAACTTCTGCTGGGGATCCTTTGCTGACGTGAAGGAGTGCCAGTCCCTTCCTTTGTCTTTCACTCAGGATGAAATTTGAAGATTTCAAAGTGCATTTCGATAAAGTTGAGATCTGCAACCTCACTCCGGATGCCCTGGAAGACAGCACTCCCCACAAATGGGAGGTGACCGTCCACCAGGGGAGCTGGGTTCGGGGATCCACTGCTGGAGGATGCAGAAATTTTCTAGGTAAATAGACAATGATTTGAAAATTAAAAGCAGGCACAGAAGTCCTTATCTACCTGAAGCCTCCTCTCCCATTACCCCGTAGCCAGAAGCACAGGTAAAGTACAGGACTGCTGAATCTTACCCAGTAGGAAGCAGCCAAAGGGTTAAATCTTCATAGTTGAGACATTAGGAAAAGAACTTCGTTCTTTACCCTCAAATTCATTGAATCCAGTTTGTCTCTCACTTATACTTGTGTGAGCGGGAAAAACTCCAAATAAGTCACTTACTTAAACTCCAGCAGTCAGTGTAAAATGAGACAAAAATCAAGCTCAGCCAGCATGCTTATGTGGCTCTAAAGTAGCATCGTGGATCTGAACATGGCAACAGGCAATATGGGCTCATTATAGCTATATATTTTTTAAAAAATCCCATCTGACAACCTTATTTAAACCATGGTAATTTAATAAAATATCAAGACAAAAATCTTCTCTATACCTGGCTCCATGAAGGACTTTGGGATTTGGCTTATTTTCTGGAGTGCTGAGTGGAAAAAAGCGTGACAGCTAATGGAAAAAATAAATTGAATAAAAGCATGGCAACTAATGGAAAGCATAAATTGAACAAAACCTCAGCTTCAGTTCTATTGTTCTTTTGGTCTTCCTTTTTTTCTAGTAATAGCAGTAGCAATGGTATTATTGTTATTATTCCAAGGCAAGAAACTGTCTCGTGTTCTTTACATTGGCAGATACTTTCTGGACAAATCCCCAGATCAAACTGCATTTGACAGAGAAAGACGAGGGGCAGGATGACTGCACATTCATAGCAGCTCTGATGCAAAAGGATCGCCGTAAACTCAAGAAGCTCGGCGCTGACATGCTAACCATTGGGTACTCTATTTATGAGGTATTGCCTTGCTTTCACAGCGCAGTAGCTGCACTGTCAGTATTACCATCTCCCTCTAGATTCCTACCCCATCTTGTCATAATGTATTTTTAGGGTCCTCGCTCTTAAAATAATCCTCTCCGCTGTATCCAGCATCAGGGAGAAGTGTGGCTTGGTTTAGATGGACTCTTGTCAGAGGACTGTTTGTTCCTATGGGGCCGTAGTTTCTGAGGACAAACTCCCCCAGCCCCTTGCTCTGTCCACCCCTGTCTGGCTCCTTGAAGGGGAATTGCCTCTTCTGAGCCTCTCGGGCCCCGCACAGATGGGTGGCTGTCCTCATGTGCAGTGAGCCCTTTCTCTCTCCGGAACAGCCCGGTAAGGGGAGAGGATCTGCTTGCTGAATGTCCTCAAGAAGCAAGGGTCCTAGGGACGGGGTTGTGCCACACTGAGCTCAGCTTGGTGACAGTGAAGGGACAAGGAAAGCGGTTGCGGGCCCCTGCCAGCCCTGTGGTCCATGGCAATGTTCCCTGTGATTCCCCCCAGAGCCCCCGCGGAGACGGACACCTGAACAAGGACTTCTTCAGGTACCACCCCTCCAAGGCCAGGAGCAAAACCTACATTAACTTGAGGGAAGTATCTGAACGCTTCAAGCTGCCACCTGGCGACTATGTTCTTATTCCTACCACCTTCGAGCCGCACCAAGAAGCCGACTTCTGCCTGAGGATTTTCTCGGAGAAGAAGGCCATCACCAAGTAAGTCAGGCCCAGGCCCCCAGCACTCACTCAGAACCCTGGCACGGGAAGCTCGTGGTGTGTATTTTGTATCCCCGGGACTTTTATTTACTTGTTCACTCCTAGGGAGAAAGGTGTGAAAAAAGCTTTTGGGTTGCAGTTTTCCCTCCTAACTTAGGCTGAGCTGGGTCAAGTCTTGCCTACACCACTCCTTTCAAAGAGCATAGAAAAAAAATCTGTCTCCAGATGCAATATGCCCATTTTTGCTGAATGCAATCTTTTTCTTCTTCTTTGTGTGTGTGTGTGTGTGTGTAATGGAGGTTAGGAGGAGGGAAAATATGGCTTGCAATGGTGAATCTGCTGGGAGTTTATCAAGGAAGAATTGTTGCCTTAGATCGTTCAGTGAGCTGCAAATGCAGCACTGTTCCCTTTTGTTTCCTCTCAAAGTTTGTCTAAATGATGAGTTAATATAAAAAAACAGGCATTGGGAAATAGCTGTGTACCTAATGAATAAAGAATGAAATATAATCTTTACCATACGATATGCACAGACCTTGTTCCCTGAGTCCTGCTTGAAGTCTGTTTTAAGCGCTTATATCAGGATTTAAATAATACAGAAATCTGACTATCTGCGTAAGGGTGAATTTTACCTAAGCTTAACTTGTTCAGTAAAAAACATGTGGTATTATCTTTTACCTCTGGAAGATGTAACGTGTAAAATTGTTTTTTTTTCCACCCTGAGTAGGTACCAAACATCTTTAAATACTGAATAAGGTTTTTCTTTTCTCCAGGGATCTGGATGAAAATGTTGCCATTGATCTCCCTGAGGTAAGTCTGCAGAGTTAAAATAGCAAGAGGATAGCTCAGCAGGCGCCAGCACACACTGCTTTTACTGTGTTTGGCTAAAACGCATTCATTTCAGAGGAGCATTACACAATTGCCAGCTTTGTGTATCTGACTGAAACATTCAGTTCTGCAGAATATGGTAAAAGAACTATGGTAAAAGAATCAAAATCTTAATGACAAGATGCTTCTGCGTCTGCCTCAGTGTTGTTACAATCAGACAGCAGGAAAAGCTGGTATCAACCACAGGTCAGCTGAAGGTATGTCTGTGCTAGCACTGGTGAGACATGGCCATTAGTGTCTTTTAAAAGTGACAGTTTTTTTACTGTGAAAAAAAAAAAAAGGAAAAAAGAAGCAGAGAATTTCCACGGACCTACCCTTACTTAGCAGACAAACTTACCAAATCCGCACAGTGCTCGAGAGGAGATTGGTGCCCACATGTACCTAGCAAAATGATTCAATTATTTTTACTTCTGAACAGTCTGATCTGCCTGCTGAGCACTAATTACAGCTGACTCTGAGTCAGCTTCCGTTAACTGTGCCTCTGCAAATAATCTGTTGGTTGTGGTGTGATTTCCCATGGAAATAAGCTAAGCCAAGATCTCACGTGTTCCTCTTTATTAAAACTTTCCCCCAAGGGCCAGCTAGCAAATATACTTTTCTGCTTCTAGGGCTTTAGGACCGTGTTCAGTAGCAAAGTACATCAATTAATCTACCTCAGTATTGCTAAGGGGCTGCATCAAAATATGAGGAGTAGGAACTGGTGTACATGCGTGTGCCAAAAAATAAATGTAAGTGGTGTCTGTACAGCCACTCCAGCTAAAATAATAGCCCAATGCTATTGCATTTCTCTCCTCATCAATGTAGGCTGATGCTTTGGCTTTACACCTCTGTGGCAGGGCTGAGGATCTCATCTGGCAGCTGCCAATAGCTCATGTGCTCTGTCCCCTGGCCTCAGCTGACTGAAGGAGCTTCCAGCCATAGGATGGCTCTTGGCTAATGTGCAGACATGCCACCACCACTGGCTGCTGGCCACCAAGATGGGCAAGTGATCCCCAGAATTGCAGCTGGAAAGAGCTCAGAAGAGCTGGGGTAGTGCCCCAGTGGCTGGAACGGCCTGGGAAGCAACAGGGAGCATGAGAGGAGACATTTTTCAGGGGGTGCATGCTCAGTTTTGAGACCGCTAACTCAATAGCACACTCCGGTAGAGGAGGGAGGATGCGATTCCTCTAAGGCAGCCTAGATGTTTGGGAGACTCCAGATCTACACTTGAAGTGCAGCAAAGTTCAGGAGCACGTACTCTTATTTCAAGAGGTACTGTGCTCCCTCCACCCAAGGAGGGCCTGTGTGTAGGAGAAATGTTATGTTTTGTGATTCTGGTAATGTCTTCCTGTGATTGATCTTGCAGCCTCCAAACCCAACACCAAGCTCACAAGAAACAGAAGAAGAGAAGCAGTTCCGGGCATTATTTGAACAGATTTCAGGAGAAGTGAGTGCAAACCCCAGAAAATCCTCAAAACTTGTGGGTCACAGAAATATGTGAAAAGCGGGGACAGACTTGTATGTCCTACCAAGGCCAAGCAAAGTGAAAATCCCATGTTTCTCTGGGCAGCACACTTAGTTGCAGTGTGTTGTTTAGGCACCAGATGTCACCATGAGATATGTCTAGATTGAGAAGGTACAGTCCTTGGTTGGCAGAAAGGAAGTCCCAGGCTATAAGTCAAGCTCTGAGGGAGCCTCTCTGGCTCCTTGTGCACTCGCAGTTTTTTTTCCTTAGAATCAGTGGTTCTTGCCTGAGAGCTCTTTCAGACACCCTTACGCAGTGCAGCAGGGGTGTTTTGCCACCTTTGCCAACTTTTTGCCAAAATAAAGTCTTTCCTGAGTTTTGTGTCATTCTCTGAGTGTTGATGAACCACAGATGCATGATGTTTGTGGTTTCCGAGGTCTTTGGGTATGTCTGATTCCGGAAACACTCAAGTAACCAATGCCACTTTTCTTTTCTTTTTTTTTTTTTTTTTTTTTTACTTTAGGACTTGGAGATAACAGCAGAAGAACTCGAATATATTCTGAACACCATATTAAAAAAAAGTAAGCTCTGATAACATCTGCGCTTGTTCAGTGATATGCAGCTAAGAAACTTTTTAAAAGCTAGAATTAAATTCACTTGCCAATGGGAAAATAAAGGTTCTGTTGCCAGGCTTGTTTAGTGTCCTGCAGTGTCCTGCAGCCAGCAGCAGAGCTGGGCCTTGATCTACCCATTAGTTTGCATTGCCCCCAACACGATCCATGTCAGCTCAGTGAGGCCAGGTCTCCACTGCCCTGTTGCTGTGGTCTGGAGAGACAAACCCTGGGCTGGGACTTGCAACAACTGGACAAGATTTCTGACTCTGCTATGAGCTCTTTATGTGACTAGAAGGTCTCTCTGAACCTCCTTTCTGATTTACAAAACAAGAACAATGTTTCTTTTCATGTCTTCTGTAAATATCTCCCCTGTCTGGAATTTCTCTGTAGCATGAGCTGTCTTCCTCTTCCAGGGTACAGGTTCTCCAACAGTGAGGTCTCAGAGCCAGCTATATCTGCTAACATTATGTCTGCTTAAGAAAAAATATTTTGTATTATGAGTTTAGAGAGAGCATGTTTGCCCAATGACTTCTTTCTTAATACTGTCCTTTTTTCAGTAAAGTATATCAAATTCAAGAATTTAAGCCTTGTGTCATGCCGCAACATCATTTCTCTTATGGATGTATCCTTTCAAATAAGTGTTTATGAGGGTAAGTGGTTCTGAATACAACTGGCCATAGCATTATCTGTCATAAGTAATGGAGATGGATGTGTTTATGTCATGGAGGTGCACTGTTCACAGGACAAAAAATATGCCAAAGTTTTATCCAAATTTTTAGTTTGGAAATTTAGGATTAGAAGTCTTAAACACAAAAAAATCTTTTTTTCCACAGAATTCAGAGATGGATATCTTAATGCTGAGCTGCTGAGACAACAGAAAGTTGTTTTATTTACATTTAATGCAGATATTTTAAACTATGGCTTACTTGAGAAGAGTCTGTAGGAGATAATAGAGAAAAATCTGTTGTCTGGAGGGTTAAATTCCCCAGACAGAGAGCTGTACCTCAGTGGAAAAAAATATGTATATGGGTCAGAAAATGAAGGAGCAGAAGAATGCTGAAAATTATTGATATTAAAAATGTGGATATTTTGGCACCCAAACTAAAAGCCAGACTATCTAGTCTTTCATCAGGCTCCTGGAGATCCAGGAAGTAGACATGAGAGTGAGATACGTCTGTCCAAATATAGAGATTTGTGGTGTAGGCGTCTACATCTAAGCTAGCTTTCTAGACTTCCTTTGTAGATAGGGAAAAGGATGCTGTAATTGTGCTTGTTCCAGAAGTGTCTGAGTATGAGGGATGTTAAATGACTGCTCAGACATCAGGTGAAATAAATCACAGCCCTGGTATTTCCCCACCAGATTTTTCCTTTGCCATGCTCTAATTTCTATTGAATTCCCTTTGTGTGGCTTCTCCTTAGATAGAGCAAGTCAGTTACCACATATACATAATAACAAACAGGGGACTAGCCCTAAATTTCCTCACCTAGAAATTATGCTTAAGGAGGAAACTGGACCATGCTCGTATTTCACCCGTACATGGCATTGACACAGAGCCAGGGTCTGCCCGTGACTCAGAACCATGGCAGTTGTCCTAGGTTCACTCTTTAGGATAAAACCAAATGGTTTCCATGGTTTACAACGCTTTCAAGCAAATCTCTATGTAGTTTGGGATAAATAAGGGAGACATTTCTCCATCTGCTTTGGAACCACGGGGAATGCCAATGCAACCAAACCGTGCTGAACACAGCAAAATGACATGAATGCAACCCTGTGGCAAAACTAGCAGAATCTCCCCAGTTATATATTGCATAATTCCCTGACTGAGCTCAAGCTGTGCGGAAGGGAGGGCCATGACACAGGACAAAAATTTACAAATAAAGAATAAAATTTGCAGAGATGCTTTGACTCTGCTGTCTGGCCAAACTTTTCAGATCTCTCCAGTTTAAAGGACAGGCTGTCTGCAGGACTGATAATGTCCTGGGGATCTGGAAAGGCCCTCAGTAGTGGCCTCAGCAGTGTCATCAGTGTAGGTACTTAAATAATGGCAGACATTATCTAGGTCCCACTTGGAAAATTTTGGCTGAGCTAGTACCCATCTGAGCAAGGGCTTTGTCCTGTAAAATAAGATGGAAAGTGAAAAATGGTCACACTGGACCCTTTAGTGACACAGCGAGTGAGCTCTGCTTGAACAACGTTGGTAACTCAGTAAAATAAATATTAAAGTCTTCACGTTGGAGGCACAGGGAAGTCCAGGCAGATGTAGACTCCACTTTTCAGAACTGCTCTATAGGCATTTTTTCAGATCATAAGGACCAGATTTTACCAACCTTACTGTCTATGTTCCATTAATTATTGATGGAGCCCCTGTGGTAGAGCCTGATCTCCAGCTAACAATACTGAATAGTGCAATGGCTGACTAACTCCTTTGAGTACAGCTGATTTTTTTTTAATCAGGTAATTTAAGTCTCTGAATCATTTATAGCCCGTTTACATTCAAAGCTGTTCTTGCCTTAGAACAATCTGTCTTTCTGAGCCCCATGGCGCCTGCGTTGCTCAGCTGCATTACTGTATCCCATCACGTCTCACAAGTGTCGCAGCAGCAGGCGTGCTGTAACCGCTCAAGCTGCACCGCAGGAAAAATCCCAGTATCGGTTTCAGTGGCACCACCAGCTTTCGAGGCAAGATCATGTTATCTCTTTAAAGAAACAGCCCCGATAAATGTGTTCAGAATTTGGTCCTTCATGTTCTTTTCCTTAATGCAGATTACTAGTCCAGTGGCAATGGGAAATTGGAATTTGATGAGTTCAAAGTTTTCTGGGAAAGAATGAAGAAATGGATTGTAGGTGACATTGTTCACTGTATTCGCTTCTCCATTTTATTAGCTATTTTTTGCATGGTTTAATATGTATGTGCAGACAAAAACAGAGACAAAAGTGTTTGCAAACCACAAATTGTAATTAAAAACAAATGTTCCAAAAGTAGGGGCTTCTTTTGGATAGTCAAAGACATTCTTAGCTAAGAATGTGTTGCTAAGCCATAATGGTTTGCTGGACATAACAGAGATTTTTGTTTAGGATAAAGAATGCAAAGAGCACTAGTATGGAAGCCAATCAAAATGAAACGTAAAGCTTTTCCATTACTGTTGTTTCACAGAAGAAGAAAGTGATGATTCCTGACTAGTAGAAAACAATCATTTCATAAGTCTCTGCATTGCCATTATTGATCTCTCAAGAATCAACAGGACTGAAGTCTGGGAAAGTGTTGGTTCTAATTTTAAACACATTTCCCTGTCACTGCACATGGCAGTAAAAATAAGCAAGCTTGCAGGATCAGGCCAGAGACCAAATATTCAAGAAAGGACATCATAATTGTTTCCTCATGGTGATTAAACGTTATTATGAATTCATGCTTCGGGCAAGCATTTGAAATATGCAGTTCTCTCTTTCTTGTCTAGCCCATCAGAAATCACAAATACTTGTCTAGGCACTAAATTCATACCGCCCCCCCATCAAAAGAGGCACTGTTTTTAACAAGGAGGCTTGAGAAATCCTCGTTTCCTACAGGAAGATTTGCAGGTATATCTGATGACAATTTTTCAGCTGAAGATGACAACAACTCTAATCAACTTGTATTCCAGGGAAGGTTTGTGTTTTTTGCCCTATTAAAAGGATGGACTTTAACTACATCTTAACAATTACCTAATATTTATGTCAAAATTCAAACTAGTTCTACCAGTTCTCTTGGTTGTACCATGAATTTTTAGATTTTTTATAAATAGATGCAAGGGAGTAATGGCAATCTCAACTTCATGTTAAGCAATTTGTTTATAGCCTCCAGGGCTATAAATTTTGGAAAAAACGTAACATGAGGAGAATGGCTCAAGAAGGAATATTTAGAAGATGAATAAGAATGCATCTTTCCCAGATAAAATTACTTTTAAAAAATCACGGATTTTTTTATGAAGAACAACTATTATTGACTTCTTGTGTTTGGCAGTATTTGTTTAAGTTTCACAACAACCTATTGAAATGACAGAGAGAGCTGGAATCCAGATTTTCTCCTCAGATGCAAAATCAGACTGAATCTAGACCAAAGTCTTGTCAGCTTTCTTAAATGCTTATGCTACATATATAACGCCTTTCCTTTGTGTGCCATATCTGTATTCCCTTTCATATGCAAACTCTGAAATTTTGCTGTGCTCTTTTCATAACAGAATATCTTTCTTCAGTTTGACTTTGACAAATCTGGCTCCATGTCCTCATATGAGCTTCGCAGTGCCTTAAAAGCTGCAGGTAAGTCAAGCACTTTATCTTATGTGGGGAGCTTCCTGGGCAGATTCACTGTAGGCAGATAGAGCTGCAAGAAATTAGGCTGGCTGAGTGTCTTTGGACAGGGTGGAGGAGTAAACTCCAGAAAGGCACCTAGAGTAGAAAGTTTTAGGTCTGGAGTTGGAGCATGGCCCCAGGCAAGCTCATGGCTCGAATGGAGAGTATCAGGAGAGAGTGCACTTTGACTAGGCCACCTTCAAAGAGAAGGGATGGTCCTGATACCTGGTCTCTGGGCTGTCTCATTCAGGAAATGCAGTATTTTTCAGAAGAACTTTTGGGAGCCTGTATATGTAGGTCAACCCACAAAACAAACTACTTAGGAACTCACCTCCACTCAAGGGTCAGAGGCGCTATGAGCACACTTGTTTGTCGTGAAGAGCAATTGGTGGCTTTGCTTCATCAAAAGCTATTTTTATTTGAGCACCTAGCTTTGCAGAAATCCTTACAAATTTCAAGGAGCCAGAATGATCCCTCATACAAAAAAAAAATGCAGGGACTGGAAATTGTAGCAGTGCAGAATTTCTTGTTTGGAGTTTAGTATTCATTGTCAGCTTAAAGGGCTATACAGTTAGATCACTTTCTGCATGGATGCATGCTATAGAGTATCCTTCCCTCAACTGTTTTTCAAGACAAGCTAGTAGAGATTTGCAGATTTCCTCCTGGCCTATGAGGTTGCTCACTTTTCCTCTGTGTGTGTGTGTTTGGGAAGGATACCAGCTCAACAACTACCTGCTGCAACTGATTGTTCTCCGATACTCTGATGAACAGTTCCAGATTGAATTTGATGATTTTCTGAACTGCCTAATTCGTTTAGAGAATGCAAGTCGTGAGTATCTTCTTCCTCTGCAATTTCTTCCCATTCAAAAAAAAATCTCCTCTTTCAGTTGTTGTGGAGCATATTGCATAATGCTTCAGATCAAGGGTGCACATTGAACAGCTAACAAAAGGAGCTGTGTTTAGGATTTGTGTTTAGGATAGCTTTTCTCTCGTAAAATGAAAAATGCCCTACTGCTAAATAGAAGATTTCCCCTTGTGAACAGAGCTTGCTTCACTAACTTTGTAGCTCCACACATGAAGCTTCTTCATGTGAAGAATGCTTGCGAAGCCCATGTTGTAGCCTTTCTCATGGCTAATCTATCTGTCTAGCAGCTCTTAACCAGCCTGTGGCCAAATCTCACTTGCAAAAAAGTGGATGGGTTGTGTCTCTCACTGACCTAACCACCAACACCCAAGCATTCCCAACCACAGCAACCTTTCCTGGCCTATCACTCACTCAGGTTTCTGCCCTTATTTCCTCATCCCATCCCAGGCTCCTGCTGCCCCTTTGCTCTCATGGTGCTGGCTGAGCACATCCTCCCAGGCTCCATGCCCAGGCCCTCCAGCAGCAGAGCACGTGTGACTCAGGATGGGGGCACCCTCTCCTGTGATCCCATCCATGAGCGTAATGGCCCACTAAGGCGCTCAGCCAAGGGAGTTCTTCCTTTCCTACAGGTGATGAGAGCTTCATTTTGGATCACCAAAGTCCAAGGATCAAAGACTGCTTGTGTGTCATGCAAAGAGATACAAGCCATGCACTTGCAGGGCTCTCCTACACTTCTTACATAACTTGTCCTGATGAAGATGGCTCTACCTCCAGGCATCCTATGCCTCATGTCATTCATATGCAGGGTTGCACAGGGTCTCTCTCTTTCCAGAGTAGAAGTAGTAGAGATAGGTAAAATGGCTGGATGAACGTTGAAGTGATCTTGAGGTGTTGCTCCAAACTGAAACCAAACTCATCTCACTCTGTGAGGATCAAAAGCAACTTTCCTGAGCAATATGTATTAGTTTTGTTCTCTTTGCTTCTTTGTTCAATTTACATTGGAGTAGAATTATAAAATTACTGAGAGATAGAAGTTAAATAAGATATATAAAGAAATGCAAATTTCTTGTCTTCTTTTCAGGGTATCATCCAAATCTGAGTGTTTGGCGCAGCCAGAACACCTACTGATAGTCAAGATCTGAAGTGAGACTCACAGAAAGACCTAAGTCAATGACATATTTCCTCTTGTGAGGAGTTAATTTTTAGGAGCAGCCACCACCACCAATCAATCACAAGCAATCAGTCCTTGCTCTAGGTCTTTCCTTTCTTTGGCATGGCCACTCATCTCTGTGGGATGGGAAGCTTGTGTATGAATATGAATGAGGTGTATTTATAGCTCCAACATCTTATTTTTCATTCCAGGAGTATTCCAGACACTGAATGTGAAAAACAAGGAGTTCATTAACCTGAATATAAGTGAGGTATGAGCAGAGCTTCATAATCACCAGCAAAATTAAGGGGCTTGTCTAGAGCTTTGTCCTCTCTTAGGAACTAGAATATTTTTGCCTGACACTTCAGGTGAAATCCATGTCCATAAAAGGGCAGGGAGAATTTGAACTGATTTCTGCAGAGCTGTGATTTTACAGTGCACGTACTGATTACATCTCTTCTATGCTATTTCCTTCCTCTCTTGCTCTATTGCATATTCACATCTTCCCACTGCCTTTCTGGACTCCCTGCTCTTTCTTCCCCAGATTCCAGCTCACAATAAGGAAGCTGCAGACTGGGACTGCACGTCTTTTGCTCTCCCCAAATCACTGCTCAGCCCTGGCTCATTATTTTCTTGTGCTTCCTTTGTTGCCTTGTGGCGCATGGGCTGTCTCTCGTTTTACACTCTATCTGAAAGTTCCCTGGGGCAAAGCACAATGAATTCCCAAGCACAACAAATGTGAGAGGCCATATGGGCCGTGGGGATGCAAATACAATCACTGCCACTGTTGTCATCTGGTGCTTGCAGAGCTCTGTCTCCTCTTCCCAAAATGCAACACTGAAGACTGAATAAATCCCGTTTGCATGATAGGAGAGGTCTACTTTCTGCTTCTCATCCTGGCATGACATAAAACTTTACATGCAGAGTTCTCCTCTGTGCGGGTCAGCTTGAGGAAAGATAGCACTTTTGAGCTCTTCTCTCTCATTTTGTTGGAAGTGGCTGAAATTATTTATTCTAACTTCAATCTCTTTTCTGACACTAGTTCATCAACCTGGCAATGAATATCTGAAGAAGTCTGACTGAGACACCAGGAGTTTCTTGTAACGCTTCTGCTGAGACATCTACCCAAATAGAAATGGTCCCTTTGTCATGCAAACGTGACTTTTGTTTGGAAGAACATGAATGATGCCCATCCATTCTGGGCTCTAGCCCTGCTATGTTCATGAGTTCAAAAATCAGATCAAATAAGAGGTGTTTGGTTGGGTGGAGGTTGCTGGTTTGCTGGTTCCTTTTTTTTTTTTTTTTTTTTTTTTGATAAAGCCTGAGGCTCGTTTGTAACTGAGAGAGTCATTTGGTTGGGACAGGGCATATGTCTCAACCAGACTGAAACTAATGTCCCTGAGTGACCACAGGATTTTTTTGAAATGGGTTTGTTATTTAGTCTCAGTACAGCACAGAGTACAGTGATTAAAAATCTTTGTTGCCGCTTGACGATAGATTACTGCTTTTAAAATACAGCGTTGCATAAAACTTTGTTCAGTTTAGAATTTGTTTCCAGATGTTCTGCATGGCTGCAAAACACATCTCTTGTCACAGCCAGGTGAACTGCAGCCCAGTAGTCTGTGAACGAAGGAAGACTGAGGAATGTATAGACAAAAATTTAGCTTTGAATATTTGTAACAGAGGTCCCTGGTCCAGCCTTCTCCAGAAGGATGCTGAAGCTAAGGTTCAATAGTCTTCAGAGATTCAATTTAGAGAAAAAATGTTGCTTCTCACCTCCCCTGAGTCGTCCCTATCGTCCGAACCTGGCCAAGGCATTTCCCATAAGATAAATGCTGCGGAGAGCTGCACGTGGCTGCCTTCATCTTCAGAGAAACGTGCGGTGCCCTGAGCCGGCGAACTCTTGCGTGGGGCCATGTCCCTGCAAGCAGCCGGAGTCAGCCCGAGCCTGCTAAACACGCCTCCGGGGGAGCAGCACTTTGTGTCATTTCAGATGAATTAAATGTAAGCCCCCAGCAAATGCTCCGAAGACCATGATCCATGCAGATATTGCTGTTTTCCATCTGCCAGCTAGACATTACTATTTATGTGACATCGGTAGCCAGTGCTGATTTAAAAAATAACAATATTAGCAGCCGGGGGCTTAAGAGGTCTTTGTAGGATTTGTTTCCAAGATTATCTTCATAAGTTATTTCTATTCTATAATGAATCAACAGCTTGGTTTGTTGTCTAAAACCTTTCTTGCAGCAGAACAGATGGCCCCAGAATAGCCTCACATTCCCTGCTGTCCAGGATCTGCCACACTGAGATAGCCAGTGTTTGACTTTTTTCTCGAATTAAACCTAATGAGCAGGTCTGGAAGGAAAATCAAGCTACCATAAAGATAATGTTCAAATGACAAAAAAAAAATCAGGGATCATGATGTTTTTACTACAAGTTATAGTCTAGAGTGCTCTGGAGCTGACTGGAA
The DNA here is from genome assembly GCF_059628265.1 of Tinamus guttatus. Classification (NCBI taxonomy): domain Eukaryota; kingdom Metazoa; phylum Chordata; class Aves; order Tinamiformes; family Tinamidae; genus Tinamus; species Tinamus guttatus. Next base: position 2,006,612 of record NW_028289135.1, on the reverse strand, counting down.
GCTGAGCAAAGGCTAATGGTTGCAAGATTTGATTAACCATGATACTCAGTTCCATGAGGTATATTGATTTTCAAATGTTCAGATTGTGTGCCCTTTTGACAGCATTAGAGGCAGCTGTCTGAATTTGTGACAGTTTGGATTAAAATCTACATTTAGCCATATACTTGAAACCAAAAACCACAGATTCTTAGTTGGTTCACTGTGGGCGCTTAGACACTGATGCAAATTTATTGTATTCCATTTTCTTTCTGTGTTCACCAGCTACGCAGAAGAAAAGGGATGTGTCAGTGCCTGGTATTGCCGGTGTAGTTTTCTGTTTCTCTACCAAAAACTGGGAATGTTTTGAGGAAGGGATAAAAAAGTGATAAACATTGAAGCAGCAGAAAAAAAGGCAGCAAGCTGAATCTTCTCTACATTTAAGAGAAAATTCATGCACTGAAAATAAAAACATCCCCAACAGCTACTTGCCCAATCAGAGAAGTGGCCTGCTAACTATAGCATGAGGAAGTTGAGAGCTAAGATCTGAACCCTTTACAAATAAAGACTCTTTCCTAGCCCTGCAGAGCTCCCTGTTACAAAACACCTATAGCCATTGCACTCGTGTATATGAGGAGAATTAAACAGTAGAAAACCTTGGCTTGAATGTGATCGCACAGGCAGTCACATCCAGGATGTGTAAGGTCTCCCAGATAACAACCTCCCAAAACAAAGTGTCTCAGCCTCTTGGCACACTTGTATAATCCACCAGTCCATTCCTATCTCGCCAGTTTGTCTGTAAGGATTCTCCATATTCAAAAGGGAACAGTAACCCTAGAGATAAGTGCATCTGAAGATGGAGGATTATATAATTCCTCTATAGAGCTTCTTTCTCTTTTTTTCTTTCTGCTCTTACACTGCTTGTGTGAGTGAATGAGTGTGAGTGACATTTGCCTTCGCAGCCCCATTGGAATCCAATAGCTCTGCTCAGCAAGTCCCCTGCGCCTTGCTCAGGACGCTGGCAGTGCAGTGCGTTCCCTAATGCACTGCATGTAGAGGCTCATGCTGAGAGCCCTGCTGTCTGCTAGTGGCAACATTAGTGGGGGAACGCAAGAGGTATTTTTCATATTTATGCTCCTAGAAAAAAAAAAAAAAAACACTTAGCTATGGAGTTTGGTCTGCTCTCCTCCTCCATCACAGAAGCAAAAATACCTCGCTGAAACCTCAGCAAGGTGCCAGCCGTGACTGGCTGCTGCCCCAGGGATCCGTGTTTCTGGTTCCTTCTGGTGCACTCAGGGCTCCCTCAGCTCTGCAAGCGTGCGGGCAGTGCTCGGGGCAGCATCTCCCGGTTTGAAGGCACAGCATCAGCTGGAGGCACAAGCCAGCTGAAAGGGTATTTCTGAAAAGTTTCTCCCAAGCCCACTCACTCCCACCTCCCCCAACCATTCATGACAGTAGATTTTTGCAAAGCTGCTTTCCTGGCCTTGGAAATGTTCCTACTATCCTGATGCTGGATCCAGAAGGGATAGAGTAGAAAGGACCATGAATAGTTTTCATAAAAAATATAAAGGAATTGACATAAAAGAGTGGAATTGTGTTTTGTCATTCCTCCATGTAAGCAGAGATAGAAACTGTCAATAAACATTTTGGGCACCACTGTGGACAGAAGTAATTCCAGGGCTCTTTGAAAAACCTCGCTGGGAGTGGCTTAGCAATGTTGAGGTTTTGGCAGCAGTATCTGCCTGAGGAAACAAAATAACTCTTTTTTCATGGGCCTATTTTAAACCCTGCTGCTGGCCCCCAAACACTGCATGTGTCAGCACTGAGGCGGAGGAGGACAGGAGAAGAGGTGAAGTCTGGAGGCCCTACTGCTGGCAAAGCCTCCATACTGTAAAGTCGCAGCTTTGGACAGGAGAGTGGCTAGAAGAGATGTGGCAGCAGACCTCATTTATAACAGCTGCAGTTGCTTACAGCATGGAAATTAAATATTTGCAAATAGATGGACGAGTTATCTAAATCGTTTGCATTTCAACTGCATCTTCTCCTTGTTTCTTCCCTGCCTCTCCCCTGAAATATTTGAGTCTTTGCATTTTTTGTAGGATTTGGAAGCACATCAGAGCACTGAGGATGGCTTGCAATGTTTCCCATAACGCTGTAATGTAGCATTTTTGAAACAAGTTACAAATACTTGCTGGTTGAGGTAAGCGAGCAAGCTGTCAGCAGTTGCAAACAACTATCTCTTGCAAGGCAGCCATATATAAGGGCAAGTGTGCTATAAACTGCGCTCCAAGCACCCCCTCATTCATTCTCATCCATCGCCCTTTGCGCAGCCCTCCAAGGGAAGCTGGCCCCGCTGAAGAGCAGGTTTGGCCTCCTGGCTAGCAACAAAGCCTGGAGACCTCTTTGAATGTTATCCGTAGAGGCAGAAGAGCCAAGATCAGCAAGCGCGAGGACTGTAAGGGCAGCAGATTCTCCTCGTCTTTCTGTTCTTGTTCTGCCCTGGAGAGCAGGGCAGCAGCCCTGCTGGGCGCACAGACCCCCCTGGGACGTGCCAAGGGCCCTGCCAGCCTTTAGAGACAGTTTTACCCAGTTGCCAAGCAGCAGGGTCTGGAGGACATGAATATGAAGAAAACAAAGCGCCTGGGGACAGGCGACGACCGCTCACTGCGTGTTCTCTGTTTGCAGAGCTGTGCCAGGCCCAGTCACAGACCCACACGGTGCAGGGAACAGGCGCAGGACAGACGCACCCCCAAGGCCGCATCTGTAGCTCCTGTCAGCCCAGTGCCTGGGAGCAGCCAGCTGTGGGGCCTGCGCTGCTCTACTGCCCATGGGCTGTTTCTGAAATGGGTGAAACTGTTGGCGCTGCTGAAAGCAATTCAGATTTGGGCCGGTGATCTCAGGGGAGTCATCAGCAACCAAAGCCAGAGGCCAGTGCCCAAGTCTAGGCTTTATTTCCTACCCAGCTTATGCCTAACATCAGAGTTTCCTCCAGAGAAGTTTGTTCAGTGTCTCAAGACACACCCCTGGCAAATCCGGATGCCGGCTGTGTGTTGACAATACCAGGTGGATAGTTTGCAGCCAACTTAGTGGAAAATTCAATAAGTGCTGCCCTGGCTGTTGGTTTGGGGTCTGGTCTGACAGGTGCCTCAAACAGAGCTGGGACTTCACAGGAGAGAGTGCGACACATTTTTAGACTCGTTGGTAGAGTGAAGGTCCAAGCTGAGCTCCGCATGGCCAAAGGGTGCTGTTGCTGAGTACCCCAGAAGGTGAAACACAGACTCTCTTCACCAGTTTCATATCCAAATCAAAGTCTGTCAGCCATCTAGTGATTAATTTTGGAAAGATGCCTCTTTATCATGCCCTGTGCAAGAGTGGCAGGTGTCACAACTCAGCACAGCACTCTAGAGCACAAAACCACGAGGCAAAATCCTTTGTGCCAGTTGTGCAAGGGGGCACCAACTTGTGCATTTGGGGACGCATCCACACTGCGCTGTGACCCCCCTTCGTCATCCAGCAGCAGGCTGACAGGACGTTCAGCATCTGCCCCAGCTTGAAAAGAGATTATCTGGAGTTGCAGGGAATGGATTTATCATGACTGATCCCATTCATTCCCCCAGAGGACATGGCATGTAACGGAAATAGAAACGGGGTCAGTGATTAGCAGTGTAGCTCTCAGTCACTGTCACTATATGCTGATATGACGAATGTCTGGTTTACATACTTACCTGATAAATAACTTAGTGAAAGTTTTAGCAGGACATTGTTCGAGGTGAGCTGAGACAGAAGTGCCCTGAATTCTTAGAGAACACCACTGCAGGGAAATTGCCTTCCCAAAAGTTTCTTCTCCAGAGTGAAACCATGAATACATGTTTCTCCAGATTCAATGGAGGTTTCTTTATGTTAATGGAGAAAGGAGTGGATGAGTAGCTATAAATCAGCTGCAGTCTCAGCTCGTCTTTCTGCCTCACTGCGTTCAGTTGAGGTGTCTGATTTTATTCCTAACAAGGTTGTTATATGTGCTATATTTTCTTGAACTAGGAAAGCAAAAGCTCCTTTGAGTGCAAGAAACAGTCTGAAAAGCATCTTTATGAGTGCTCCACAATGGCGGTAACCCAAGCTGTGTCCTATGCTGGTGCCAAGAATTTCTTTAAGGCTCTGGGATGTCTTCAGTAATGCCACCACAAGGACTGCTTCAGTTTCCGATCCCTTTAATAGGTCCAGCTTTCCAAAAGATCTATGAAATAAATGGGTAATATCTTTCCAACAGAATTTGCTCTGCAATTTTAGATGTTATTATTCATTCCAGAGACAGGAAATTTCAGGCTTGTCAAAGCACTTTCCTGAGCCAACAAGAGATACAGTAAAAAATTTTGATCAAAAACAGGTGTATGGCTGAAAAGCAGAGTTGTCATGCAGTTTGCACAACCCCTGGGGGAAAGACATGTATTCGATGTGAGGAAAAGAAAATGAGCACTGTGCTAAGCTTGACTTTGTAAGCCAGTTAAGCCTGTAAGGAGCCAGGGAATTATGGCTCCCTCAGCAGCTTGCACTGAGCTCCGCAAACATGTCTTTACAAGTCTGGCTTAACTACGTGGTGAGCTGGTTTGCTAGCCTCTTTGGGAGCAAGTGTGCTGGTCCACCCTGCCAATGCAAAGAAAGTGTGCGAGCCACAAGGAGATGCAAGAGTTACCATGTTAAGTCTTGGAAACCAGAAGCAGAGGCTCCACATCCACCCCGAAGGCCTGAAGAGGTCTGTTACTCAGAGAGCCTGCTGGCATCAAGGAATGATTTATGGGATAAGTCCTTCAGGGAAAACAAGTCCATAATTAATTAGGTATTTAAATCCTCATGCTAATCCCAGAAGTCTGAGAATTTGGCCAATCCCTTGGGAAGAAAGAGGACAGTAAATTTCAACAAATTGTGCTGTTGGCACAGGTCAGTGTTTAGGTATTTTGTGGTTTGCATTTTCTGGGTAAGGTTTTGGCTCCAGCCAAGATGCCTGCCTTCCACATGAGGTGCTCCAAGCATTTACAAGCCCACCATGCCCTGCAGGAGGTGAGCAGCTATGTTCCGTACTGGCCCAGATCCCCAGGAGCCTGGCTACCCTCCAGCCTTGTTTTCATGGTTGGACATGAGTGTGATAGGCAGGCTGCTTCCAACACAATGTGCATGGTTGGGATGGGCTCCTGGGGAATTTCGGGAGCTGACACAGGCCCCGGTCTGTGTTTTACGCAGACATCAACAGTTGATGCAATCCCTCGCGGTCGCATTTTCCCCAGAGAGTGACCGGTACCACAGGAGAGCTGACCCCAGGGTGGGGGCTTATGGAGGGTGCGTTTCAGTCCAACATTTCATCTCAGCATGTAAAAAGAGAGAAAGATCTGCTGCCTGGAGTCACAGACTGGATCTGGGCCAATCTGAGGGCTGATAGAAGTGACCCATTCGATGTCCCTTGGCAGTGTGTCTTTCTAGCAGGTTCTGAGGATGAGACAATTTTCTTCACTATTTCAGTCTAGAAAATAAAAATAACCAGTAAAACATTAGCTTCATCTGACGAACAGATATGGTTGGCACTGGAAAGAAACTTTCCCACCCCCTCATGTATAGGTGCTGCACCCAGGAATATCAGAAGCCACTAGAAGAAATGTCCTAATGCCTTTCCATGTGTATTCTAGAGGAGAGCCAACTAGTGTTCATATCTGGTTTAAGAAGATACCCCGTTGGGAATAAAAGAAGCTCACATGGTTTGAAAGAGTTTGCTGGGGAAACAGGGAAAGAAGAAAAAGAGAGAGAAAAGAGAGGTAAAGAGTCCGTTCAGATTTCAATACTTTTTCATATAAATATAAAAGTCTATTTCTTATAGTCTTACGAAAATAAATTAGCATGGATGACCAGCAAATCGGCAGGCTGGTGTGGCAAAACTTCTAACATTAGCAAAAAAAGAGTGGCATTTTGCGTCCTCCACACCTTGCAAAGTCTTACAGCTCGGTGATGCTGGCATTTGCTTTCACTGCAGGAATATTTCCCACTACTTGTTCTGTGAAAATACTGTATACAGAGAGTCAGCAGTTTTTTCCTGTGGGATACTTACTTGCCCAGGCTGATGAAGTTCAGGCTGTTTTTTCTTCTGGGTTTTTCTATTTAAGAAATGTTGGTGGCCAGGTATCCCTGGAGCACAAACCTGCTGGAGGAGCTGCAGGCAGAGGTCAGCTTTGCTGTAGGAGTGTGGTGGCTCCAGACGCAAATCCACTGTCATGGGTAGCCTGAAGAGAGGCCACATAGCCACGGAGATTGTGGCTGGACCACTCTGCTGTGGATGGACATGAGGAAGTACCTACAGCACCTAGGGGCCCAGGACCATACCCATGTTTCTGGCAATTGTGGGCACCATCCTCATTTGACTCCACAGGCCTAAGTATAGCAAATTTCCCCAGCAAGGTGGTCTTGGACCCGTCATTGTGAAGGAAATGAGCAGAAAGACAGCAGACATCTCCACATTTGCACTTCTTTCTTTCAGGTAATTTGTTCCCTTCCAGACTATTGAAATTATGTGGAGCAGGTGGTCCAGGGTGTAAACTCACCAAAAGCTATGGGGAATACTGCACAACAAAAGAAGGAGTTACAGTAATGATGGGACACATTTTACTTCCAACAGGAAATCAAATCTTCATGCTTGAAGGCATCTCTTGAGACGCCCAGTAGTAACCCTGCTCCCTTAAAAGCCTGCAATTAACTGTGTAGGATAGTCTGCAGCGTGCCAAGCAAGACATCCCTGCCTTTGTTACTGTGGAAAACCTCCTTTTTTATATACTTTTTTAAAAAATGTTTAAACCACATTGATAGTTTTGACTGACCATAACTCAAGACTTGTTAATGCTTTAACGTGTCAGTCCTGCTCCTGACATAAAACATCCCCATACTGGCTGTGTTTACAGGCAGGGATTTCCTTCCCTAATAAATGATTGAAGGCATTTGGACAATTAAGTCTCCAGAGTTGTTAATTAAGTAGTTACCTAGATCACTAACAAACAGGTATGTAAAACTATTAACACCAAGCTACCACATCAGTGGGAATTAATGGTCTTAATACCTTTGAAGCTGTAACCTTAGTTTTTCAATGTAGTGTTTTTTAACTGAGCAATATTTCTGCCCATAGTCTTGCTATTCCCTCTCAGGTACACAAAGAAGGGGCAAATAGAATATTGCTACTTCAGATGCACATTAATATATGCATTTATTTTTGTATATGTATATACTTCATATACATGTAGCACAAATAATTGTTTATATATATGTATACACACACATATATATATTTTATATATATATTGTGCATATTTCATTCATTTATGTATTTATTTATGCAGGACAGTGTGTGTAAAAGGCTTCAGTAATAATCCTGAATAGTGAGGTGCTCAGTCCCCTAAATTGACCGAGAGCCAATTTTTGATTTGCCATTCATGGATTATCCTATTTCAAAGTTAACTGCAAAGGACAAAGGGTGCAGAAACAAAGCTCTTTCCACAGAGACAGGTGCCTATAGCCAGAGACTCATCTCTGTCCCAAAGGGAAAAACTCAGTTCCTCCTATTACTGAATATCATGTTAGGCTTGAAAAGCAAGTAAAAACACCTCTTCTGGCTCATGGATGAAGCATACCTAGGAGGATGATGTTCATGTGTGCATGTGGGAAGCCAGAGGAAAATCTGCTCTGTGTGTTTAAGGCCAGGCTGCATGGGTGACCCATGGCTGTCACCGGCGCTGGTCTCTCTCCTGCCCTCACTGGGGTTGCCCCGACAGCAAGGGGTAGGGATAAAATGCTGTTAGATTCAACCCCCCGTCCGCTCTGAATCCCATCTCCACCATGGGTGAGTGTCCTGAAACACCTGCTGTCTATGGAAGGTGCTTGTGTTTGGCAAACAAGGTCTTCTCTGTCAAGCAGACTGATTATTACTGTATTTCGAATGTAAGTGTGACTGTAAGTTGCATTGAGAATGACTTATTGCAACAAAACTTGGTGTTATTGCATACCTGCGGGTACATCTCCTGCCTTTGTATAGGAATTGCTTTCACATTTCCATTGATGAATTGGCAAGCTGGGATTTATTACTCCAGCACTCTTGTGCAGGCCCTAGCATGAAGCTTATTGAAACGGAGCAACATTTACCCCATAGCTAGCCCATACTTTCAGCCAGTGTTCACAAAGATGTCTTCTCCATCTTCTCTAGTGGTTTACAAATGCCTGTTTCTTGAACTTCCCACCACCAGATTGCTTCCTGGTGATTTCAGCCAGTGCTTTTTGTGCCTATCCAGGACACCAAAACAATGCTTTCCACTGTGTGCAGGCGTTCAGCACTAAGGTGAGTTTTGACATTTCATATCCGGTCCAGAGCCTATTGTTTTCATTTGCAGTCTCAGAGCAGGAGTGTCAATGCACGTACTGTTATCAAGAGAATATCTAAGGGTCTTCAGAATGGAAAACTTCTTTAGAGAACTCCAGCACAAGAGCCATGTATGTCCTGTAGTTACAGCACTTGCAGCTTCATTCATGCATGGAGCTACGATTCAAGAGGTCTGTTGAGAAAAGGACATCCTTCTGGGCTGTTTACAGCAAAGATCGGTGTGCTGTGGTATACAAAGGGAAATAGTGCTGTCTGTGTGAGGCTATGAGGGGGCCAGGAGGAGCCTATGAGAGGCACTGGGAATCAAGGATGTTTTTACTTATAGGCTTTCTTTTGAGCTGTCAGTACTTAAGTTGCAAGACGGAAGGAAGGCCCTTCAAGCTAATGTTCAGTTCACTTGATTAAATACAGGCGAAATACATTGCTGTGCTTACATTGTTCTTCTGCTGACCTGTGATGCCCTGAGGGCCTCTCAGCCCCTCTCGAGTCAGAGATGCAGTACCTCTTATATATCTTCTTGGGGCATGGGAAGGGTATATCCATTGTTGGTGTATAAACAACGTACAAAAGCATTTTCCCTCATTCCCATTTATCCATCACTTGCAAGTGGGCATGTGCACATGTGCCTGCCTGGGGTTTTATTTCCATTGGTGGCTGCACAAGCCTGAGTGCACTGCATCTGTGCCTGAAATAATCACATTCGTCAGGTCAGTGCAAAAGCCAGCACAAAAGGCACCATTGTTTTCACATGGGCCTCTGCATGTCCCTGCAGTGCGAATATTAAAAAAAAAAAGCAATGATGTAGTATTTATGACCTGTTTTACGTATGAAGAGGGCCAAAACAACTGAGTACTGTTAGCATGGCACAGGCTATCTGAGAACATAATCTTCAGCATAGCTATTTTCAGCCGCTTTGGTGAGGAGCTTGCTGTCGCCTTTACTTGCCCTGCAAAGAGCTGAAGCACTGAGCTGTGGTATCAACCTATGACGCACCGGCCTCTGCAGCCTTCAGCTAGTCACTCCTCAAAAGATAAGGACAAATCAGCACAATAGTCAGCAGGTTGGTATGTGCTCCACAAGGAACAGGAGCTCCCAAGGGTGAGTGAGTTGTCTGAGGTCACACAAAGTTTGCTGTCAGGCGAAGGCTTGAATTGAGATATTCCCTGCACTCGGCTCTCCACATCTTATCCAAAACCATCCCTCTCCCTTAAACTGAGAGCCAGGGCTGAGGAGATGCTTTCTGGTGGGAGGCCCAGGACCTGCTGCGAGAAGGGACAACAGCAACCAAGCTAGCCCTGATCCTCCTAGTTCTGCTAAAAGGGGGAAACACTGGCAGATTCTCAGTGTTGTCATTTCTGTTATTAAGATTTGGCATTTCTAAACCCTGATTCCTTGGCTTTAAGAGTAAATGTGCTTTTTTTGTGTGTCTGGTTAACACCCGATGACCTGAAGGATGGTGAGTGTCCATGGATTTGGAGTCCACCAAGGATTTGGAGTCCCACTGGGTCTTGTGATCACTGAGCGAGGAAAGAAAACACATCACAGAAAAATGCAGTCAGCTTCAAATGCGTCTGGAAATGACAGCATTTTGCAGGTTATTGTTTGCAAGTGCTGAGGCTGTTTAAGTCAAAAGCGATTTTAACTGTGGCAGAAATAACTCAGAGCATACGAATTTTTAAACAGCAGGACTCTGGATCACTTTAAAACCTTTTTCTGAGCCTCTCCATTAGCAGCTTGTTTATGTGCTGCATGCTTTCCCTCGCTCTTTAATTAGACAATAATTACTCTGTTTACAGTGCTATCTATGATTAATACTCTTACACGCCTTTGCCTGCTCTTCCTGATTCAAACTGGCAACTCTGATCTGTTTCTTCCACATCTTCAACACGCGGCTGGGCTGCAGCCAGGCTCCCCGCACGGCTGCTCGGCTCTGCACGGACAGCTCAGGCGGTGGAACAGAGCAGAGATTTGAACCCCATGTCCTGTACTTCAGGGGGATGCTGGAGCCATGGGTTTCTACTCTGCTTTTGCTGTTTTTAGTTTTTTAGTTGTGAAATACCTCCGTTTCATCTAGAGATAGTGAGAAGCCCTCGAATGCTTTTTTTTTTTTTTTTTTTCTTCCCTATCACGGGATAGGAAAATGGTGGCACCTGGAACAGCAGGGGTACCCAAAGGCTGTCTCGTCAGGCTCGGTGAGGATGCTGCCACTGTTCTGTCCAGTGGCCGGGCTGGACTGTGAGGCATTTCCCCATGCCCTGGGGCCCAGCAGGCTCGACCCTTGTGGGAATGTGGAGCAGTTTCCACAGTGGTGCTTGGGAGGCAGCTTCTCACAGGCAGGACAGGATGGGGGTGGAAGGGAAGCATGTGCGGTTTGGGCTTGGGAGGAAAACACAACCCCTCTCTGCAATCTGCTGCTTCTTGCAAACCTCCAAAGATTTCCTGCAACCCCCCCTGTCTGCCTGTGCTGTGGTTAACGGAGTTTGGCCTTGCACTCCTCAGCAAGGAGGGGGGGTCTGTCCGTGAAAACTAGTGCCAGCCAAATCCCTCGCTAGTGCCTTGCACAAGGGTGGCTTTGTCTCAGCTATTGAAATCAAAGTATTATGTAAATCAAGTGCTTTCTGGAGAGTGCTGAGCAGGTCTTTCTTCACTGCTGTAAAGAGCTTTATGGAAATTGAACCCGGGTTTGCAGGAACCCCTGTGCTAGCCCGTCATGCTCAGAGCAGACACGCTTGCAGCAGAGCTTGGGAGCAGGGTGAAAAAAGTCTATTGAACTTCAACATAGGGTGAAAAAGGCTATTGAAATTTAACACACACAGAAGCAGGAGTCTTGTTGGGTTCTGCCCTGGAGGCTGGGGATCATGGCCCAGTAATCACCTCTCCCAGCCTTTCCAGAGGTGCAGGGCAATGTGTTGCCATCCCTCGCCATACACCATGAAATGTGCTTAGGTTGGCTGCTTGTTAGGCTGGACTGGACCATGTGTCCTTTGAGTAGCTGGTGAGTGAGAGGTCTGACTTGGTCATGGTCTGCAGGTGGTGGCCTTACAGAAATGCCCAAAACTTCCCGTTATAACATACTGGCTACACACTGATGGCTGTGCATGGGAGCACATGCTGATAGAGCTGCCCAATCAGAAATTCATGCCTGATGGACATCCTGAGGGAATCAGTTATGAAATACTAGATGCAATGCGTCCTACAAAAATATTTTTAAAAATGGAAGTTTAATAATTTCTTAAGTCTTTCTATTGCCTGGCCAAAAATGCTATCTAAAATTAGCTACAGCAGATAAAGACATTTTTGTCATATTTAGAATATACCTATCCAAACACTCAAAGCCAGCTGCTTGGGCTGCATTAGGGAGACCTATCTGTTTGTAAGTATTATGATCTGGCATTGTTAGTGCTGGAATTAATAGCTTCTTCTTCTTCTTCTTTTTTTTTTTTTTTAAATCCATCCACGTCCTATGCTCATTTTTTCCATACTAGGCTAGTGCCAGAGGAAGCATTATAAGGGCTGTATAATTAAAACCAGAAGCGCTTTGCAGTGAATTTAACAGTAAATGCTAATGCATTTTCTAGGAAAATGTAGTGCCCGGTGGGACTAATTGAAAATGAACAGAGAAGGTTTCCATACTGTTGCTTTTAGGGGTATTAACCAGATCTGTACAGTTCTTTTACATCTCAGCTAAAGCCCTCTGTGACTGCAGTCACTGACTACTTGGTAAAATCCATGAAAAGAGATTCAAGAGCCAACCCTTATTCCATTGCTTGCCAACACATAACTTCTCTCGGAAGGACGTTCCCATTTCATCCTAGTTTTTCCATCTTCCTTTCTGGCTCTACACTGCTGCAAGTCTTTCAGCTTCAGGCAACTGCTCCCAGTTTGGATGTTGTGGTTCGTGAGCAAAAAGCTGAGCTTGAGCACAACCCGAGGCCACCGCGAGGCTGCTGGTCTTGCCATCCTTGTGCCCATGTCCAGCTGATCCCAGCACAGATGCTGAGGGGTGGTTCTTTGGCAGGGAAAAAAGAGACTGAGAGAATCAAAGTTACATATTTTTTAAAATGCCTGCAAAAGGCTGACAGTATCATAATGGCTGCTCTTTGCAAATACTTTTGTGCCTAATTTTAAAGTAGTTTGCGCAGGAAACTTTGAGCCAAAAGTTTGAGAACAGATTTTTTTCAGTAACTGAGAAGCCCTTTATGTCATCTGGCTAATGGGGTGTTTGCTTGAGCAGAGAATGCATTGGTCAGGAAGGAAAAAAAAGAGCGGGAGGCAGGCAGACAATAGCCAAAGTCCTTTCCTCTGCTGAGGGTCGTGAGGTCCTGGGTTACACAGTCGCTCTATCACAGCAAGGCCCTGGTACTCAAAGGCAGCTAAGAGCCCCAAAGGGAATTAGTCCTGTCTGGGCAGTGGGCCCTGCTAAGCCACTTCTGTGGTAACAAACCCTGCTGCTGTGTCCTGACACACGTTCCTGAGGCAGGCAAGCTGGTCCCCATGGTGTCACCCAGCCCGTGCTCCGCCAGCACCACCAAGCCCCTGGAAAGCTCGCATGAGACGAAGGAAGCACGCGGGTGGCGGCGACGCAGGCGCCACAAAGGCACCACCTCCTGCAGTGAGGCCGTGCACTTAAGGGATCCGGCTCAGCGCCTCTCTCAGGAGCAGGATCCTTGGCCGTAACCCAGGCTCCTTCCTACCTCACAGGGAAATGGGGACAAACACTGGTCCTGGCTGCACAGTGCCTGATCCCTCAGTGATGAGGGACTGCGTAACCCCACAGGACTGAGATTTACTCATGGAAGCCCTAAGCAAGCCTTTCTGAAAGACACTGGATGACTTTCAGTGACAGAACATTGGTTTTCTCAGTGAGATGAAGACACACAATAACTAGTATCCATGCCTTGGCAGGGCACTGGGACAAGAAAGTTGCAACTCTCCCAACTTTTGCCTATGACTTGGGTCAGACTCCATTTCTGGAACCAAGCTCAAGTGTCTCAATCTGCAGGTCGCGAGGATTTCCTGAGGGTCTAAAAGGCTTTTGGGAAGCAGTTCCTTGGGTCCTCAGCAGCTCAATTCCTCCAAAAGGCTCTGGTTGCTCTCAGCACCTATATGCAGACACATTAGGTGTCTATGCTGGTTGGGGCTGCTCTGACTCATTGGCAGCAGCTCAGTTTCTCCACAATGGGGAAGGGGAAATAAGCTGTAATTACTGGCCACATGTATTTACACTCATTCTCTGGAGGAACCGAGCTGCTGCCAAACAAGCAAGTGAAAGCAAAAAGGTTCAATGCAATGTACAGGCCAGGATAGCGTTTCTTGAACACAAATTCCTAGGCTCGCACCAGACCTTTGCTTCTTGGCAGATGTAAACTCTGAAAAATGTGGCAAGGATAGCAAGCTGCTCAGTCAACCCTTTAACAACAAACATCTGTAATGAAGTCCAGGCTTCCTACAAGTTAAAATAAATTTTCCACCAAGATTAATGGAGCCAATACTTCGGCTCATGTAGCTGGGAAATATCATGTTAGAACCCAACCTGGTGAACCTTCTCCCTCCACTTCCAGCTTTTTTTCCACTTTCTCTCACCTTTCTTTCTTCTCATCTTCATTAGGAACCTCTGCTTCACAGCATCTTTACATAGTCAGCTTGTTGGAGCAACAAAAACAACCACTAGAAAATACTTTCCATCTAGCTGTAAATGGGAAATTTTCAAAAGTTTCCCTCACTGATGACTTCAGAAAAGCAAAGAGAGGAATAGACAGCTTAACTTCAGGTCACTGGCACTCTTGCCACTTTTTGGTGGGAAGAGAAGTTAAGTCTGAGCTCAGGCCCTTCTATAGCCCTCTGATCAGTTACTGAAATTGTTTGAAACCACCCAAAAAACCAGAAAACTTTTCTGCCTCCCTACCCCTTTCTTTTCGTTTCTTCATTCTTTTTACAGATGAGCATCACCAAAAAAATTGCAGCGTGCTATTTTTGGAGCAGCTGCATTTTTTTTTAACTTGCTGGCATCCCAGTAAAATACTGACCTGCCAACTATATTTTTTCCCTGTGTCTTTGCTTCAAAATATAGTCCAAGTTTCACAGCCATTAGGCAGCAGAACTGATAAATGCTGTGATTTAGAGGTTACTTAATGAAATCTTTTACCCTGCAAAATATTCAGAGTGCTGCTTAAAGAAACATGAAAAGCTTCAAAAGTAATGCGCTGTGAGCAGAGACACATGGCTGCAAACCTTCTGCCAAGCCTGGCTGAGATAAAATGGGCAAGTCTACCACGACACCCTGCTTCCCTGCGAGCAGGTACCCTCAACATGCTGAACACTTGCACTTTATCCTAGCAAGAAAAAGAAGTTGCCAGTGAGGAGCAGGATGAGTCGTGCCCTGTCCTTTGGCATTTTACCTTCAAACAGTAGAGAGAAGGATGGGAAGGAGCAATGCCCCCAGGAAAAGTTGCCCTATACCCTGGAGTAGCGTGGTGTTCGGAGTATCCCCTTCGCTCCCCGCAGGTACTGGATCCTGGCTGTGCTTTCACTAGGCCCAGGCTAGAGAAGGCCCTAATCACAGTGAGTGCCGTGGGTGGAGTGCCCAGAGCCACATCCTGATCTCACAGCACGGCCAGCCAGATTGTGTAACTAGCCAGAGAACAGAAAAAAAGGACATTCCCCCAGGTCCTGGGGAAGCTGCTCTGCACTGGGAATAATGTGTTGTTTTGTCCTTGTCTTGAAGGCATTAAATCTCTGTTTTGCTTGGATAGGCTATACAGGCCTTGGTTTCTCCAATACCGAGATAGTTGAGTAGACTCTTGGGGACAGATCTGTTCAAGGATAGGAAGGAATCAACTGTGAGATTTCCTCCTCTGCTCCATTAGCACAGAATAATTTTGGCCTCGGTTATGTCTCCTTTTAATGCTGTTCCACAGCACAGGGGAGTTACTGCAGATAGACTTTACCAGCACTTCCCTCCTCAGTCACTGCCTCCAGAGGGTGCTGTCAAGATGTAGATCCTCTATGGGTTGAGATGTAATGTAAAGGGACAACACTGGAAATCTTTTATTCCTGTCTGCATGGGCAAACATGGACAGCAAAGTTACAGGAAGGTCCATGAACAATGGCTACAAAGATGTGCGTTCTGTCTCAGGCATGTGACTTCTAGGTTTTTTACAGGATACTGTGCAATGAACAATGATTCTGCCTGCTGGATGCTGCTACAGTGCCCACAAAAGTGTCCTCAAAGACAATTCTATGCTGCCTGTCTTCCTGACTCATCCTCCAGAACCATGATGGAAGTCACCAATAAAGCGATGAGCATCCTTTGGCAGATAGCCAAATGAGCTTTCCTACACTGCCTTTAGATGTCTACTCAGGTATCAGACCTGCTGCAGGCCAACTGCAAGATTTTTGTTTTAAGAGGTTCATATATCAAAGTAATATTAAAATGTACATCTTCAGGCTGCATTAAAAGATGTCTTTTAAAAAATTCAGAAAGAGCTTAAACAAGACTGAAGCAAACTATATATAGGATAATATCCTACCTACATTTGGAATATCACTTTTACAAAGCTGTCAAATCTCTCCAAACTAGATTCTTCCTAAAATACATTTTAGTTTATAGAAATTCAGCTCAAATATAAAGTGGGTTGTTTTTATTTCAAGATGTAGGTATGTAATACAAGAATTACCCCTGTACCTGCATCTTTGATTCTCTTATGCAGAAAGTTTTCAGAATATTAAACAAAAGGCAGAAACTACCTAGCAGCCTCTAAGAGCATCTTGCTTTTAAAATAAGCATGTCCATTACAGTGAAGTAAAAACAGGTAACAGTCTTCATAAAGTTCAGTCTTGACCTGTCCCAAGCTGTCCCAAAATGATACAGTAAAGATACTTGCCAGAACACTTTTACATAGAGTTAGAAAAACTCTACACTCTGGCAGTTTAGATAATTGATTTTTCTTTATCCTTATCTGAAAAAAAAAAAAACCAACAACAACAAAAAAAAGAGTTAATAGTTCTACAGCAGATCAGTCCTGACTGCCTCTCTGGCAGAGATTTCAAGACGCAAACAAACAACTGCAACAGTAGTGAGGAAAGCGGACGGTAAGGGACAATAAACAAAAGCAGAACAAAAGCCTTGCATGTTCTATTTAAAGTGAATTTATTAAAACATTGTTAATATAAAATGTGACCAAGTACAATTGTTCTGTAAGAAGGTTTAATAAAAACATATGAAAGAAGGAGGAGCATCAACTTTTGTCAAAGCACAAGAAAAACCTACGAGGATAAGTAGAAAGTTCTGCAGCATGTTCTACCAGCTGGTCCCAATGTGTATTCGGGTAGAGTTAGCCAATGCAAGAGACACAAAGCCCAGGTTCTTCTTGAAGAAATTGTAATGTGTTTAGCAGATATTTAAAAGAACACTTCTTAACAGTAGGAGATTTTGCTTTAAGAGCTACAAATGTCAAAGTAAGGTTAGAACACACACCTTTAGGTTTGATTTAAAACTTCTCAGTAGGTGAATGTATAGAAAATTAGATTCATTGGTAATTATAAAACCCAAGGTTAGCATTTGTCAGCTTTGAAAAGAAGGTGCAAGTCAGTACTAATTATACACCTAAGGAATTTGTGCTAAAGCTGCTTTAAGCTGTATTAATGCTGGATGCTAGCAATAATCCTTAAAAAGGTCAGCTAGGAAAAAATAGAATAAAAGTTTAGGCCAATAAAAATATCAGAAGTATCTTCTGAACTGCTGAATACAGAGGCAATATCCATGAATTACAGTAGTTTGTACACCCCAGCAAGGACGTCAAGAAGCTTTCAGAATTCTATAAATAAGGCTAGACAATGACCTATACTCTGTGGCTTTTCCTCTTTAGCTAAGAAACCTTTTAAGAAATCACTTACTAGAAAACCTTTTTTTTTTTTTTTATTTCTTCTTCTGCAAGCTTATAGCTTTTTTCCTTGATCAAGACATAAGGTTTAGTGCTCTGTCAGCATGCAATGCTTATTCAAAGCAAGCAGTACACCAATGTGAGGCAAGACTTTTCCTGTAACAGGTTTGCATTACGCAGAAGAAAGTCCTGCAGCATCGCACTCTGCACATTTAACTGCCATTGGCAGCTAACCATACACCAAATGCTAATGCACGAGAAGCCTGGCACAATTATGGTCTAATCGAGGGTGACCTTCTCAGAGCTTTGGCTTGAACCCATTAGACCCATTTAGAGCCCTGGGTTTTGCCTTCTACCTCAAACAAATGCTATGGGACTACTGCTGAGGTAAAGGGGAAGGTCAGACCTTTGGCATTGGAGCAGACCGTTCTCTGGTTGTGCGTAGGGAGAATTAAGGCTTCCAGTGAGGTAAACACAGTGAGAGTCAGTGTGTAAATCATGCTGCATTTCCGAGACGGCACGTTCAAACGACATCTAGTCTTCTCTACATTTAAAACACCAAGCAAAGATCATTCCAAAGCAGAAGGGGAGGCAAGCCTGACGAAGACCACTCGGAGATGCTACTCTGCCTCTCAGGAACACATACAACCCACATGCGGAATGCTGAAGGGAATGTACCCACCAGGAGAAAAAGCACCAAAGTTGAAGAGTCCTCGAGTCGATAAGCTGCTTAGAAAGCAGAGACGCCTCGCACTGCTACCACCTGCCACGAACACAGCGGTTTCCTGAAACAAGGGTATCTACACTCCAGCAATCACCAGTGCACGTCCAACACTACTGTTATGGAAAGTTACATACTAGCAAGGAGGCAGTGAAATCTTTAGGCTTATGTTCCCTGAAGACAGTTTCTCCCATCCATTAGAGTTTTCCTCCTCCCCCTTCTTTTTTTTCCCCTCCCCTGCCTTTTCAATCTTCAATCCAAAGACAAGAAACACATTTTTTTCCCCTGCCCAAGGTCACTTTCCTCCACCCTTCTGGCTATTTCATGAGATATGTAGGGTTCGAGCACAGTGCTTCTTTGGATCTGTCATTTTGGCAATGCCTTTGTCCTCTTCAAAAGAGAAGTGTTTGCAAATAAGTGGTACAAAAATTACACTCAGACTAAATGAAATACAGAAATTACTTCAACTCTTCTGTATGCCGACTTTTCACACCTTTTTTTCTGCTAGTTACTTGAAGCACAGAATTACTTGTTTATTTGGAACCATTGCATGTTGTGTGCTATTGCTTACAAGCCATGCCAGCAAGATTTCAGCTGAAAATAGCAACCTGTTCCTGCAGTTCCATTTCAAGTCTGTTTAACATATATATGTTAGCTTCCTCCATCTGCTCAACACAATAACTACAAAAAATTAACATATATTTTAAAAAAAATCCAAATGAGACCACACTTTTATCACTGTTTAAAAAAAATGCATCTGGTATTACAAAGGCAACATTTAAGATTTTGAAAGTTACTTCTAGAAAAAGACACAGATGCTAGTAAATTAACATACAAGGAGAAAATGCTCCACTCCTTCTCCAAAATTAGTTGGAACTATTTTGAAGTATCTTTTACCAGTTGTCTAGAAAATCAAAGCCAGTCTTCAAGATAACAGTACTTGTATTACTCTGCAAGAGAAAAAAAAATAGACGTGATTGTTAATCATGTTATTACAAACACAGCATATGATGGCCTATCGACAAAATAAAGCTTTATGCTGCCTGCCAATATTTCAAGTTCTTCACCTTGCTCTAGGACACCTAAGCATCTGCATCAAAAATACTAGACATGGGGGAATACTAATAATGACCAAAAAAGGCAAATCCAGTTAAAAATAAAATTCTTGTTGTGGTCTGCAGGCAAAGGTTTCTTTACTCCCTTGAAATAACTCATAAAGATACACTTCTTGACTGGAGTGGGAATTGCAGAGAAGGGGAAAAAATAAAGAAAGAAAAAAAAAAGAGAGAATGTAAGCATCACTAATCCAAACAGTCTACATGTTACAATGACAGTCAGCCGTTTTCAGAAAATTACATCTCAAACTTTGTTGATAAGTTATTTACTTGGCTATCAAAAACATGCTTATTTCTGCAGCACTTCACTTTTAGCCATGAGATTCAAGGAAATCTGAATAGTCTTCCTGAACATTAAGAGGAGATGCCTGAGACTCTGGATGCTATTCCCAGAAAAGGAGGCAAATTCTCTCATATTACCTTCTCTGCTCTCCATTTATATTTTGATATAGGAAGTCTGTTTTTGCATGGAGGAGAGGAAAAAAAAAAAAAAAAAAAAACCTCCCCCTTTCCCCCCCACCAAAGGTTTTTCAAACTATTTCAGTTAGCTAGAAAACGCTCAAGCAAGAATTAAAACTGCAACAAACAATTCACTTGTAGGTAATCACGCCACTACTTTTAACAAAAAATTAAATAACTACTGCAGGCACAGTTTGCCACAATACTGTTAAAGAAGCTTAATTTCTTGGCTTCAAAAAATAAGTAAGCCTAGGGCACCAAATATCGAAATGGTTTAAATAATACTCGCAAGTGTTGGCATTTACATCACTGTCAAGTTTTTAAACTTCAGGCTAGATCTTTTTAACTGTATATCATGTGGTTTGCAATTAAAGAAAAAAAATCACTGATGTAAAAATAAGGGAGTTATATTAAAAATAAAACAAAAAAAATCACTACACCACTATGTTACATGCTTAAGGTGTACAGTAATATGTCAGGCTTATGCCAGAAGGCAATGACACAGATTCCAAATAGGACTGCAAAACTTTTGTTTAGAGAACTACTACTCTACTTCAGAGGCTAGACTTCATTATCTCTTTCTTTTCCTCACCATGTCACATCCTGCTATTCTTTTCTTTTTCTCACAGATCAGCATCTGCATTTTAAATAGCTCCAATTGGCTATTGAGTTGCTTAAGGTTATTTTTTGTTGTTGTTGCTGTTTATAAAAAAAATGAGAAGGCTAATTCTGGAGGCTCATTCCATTTCCATTTTGGACTTTAAAAGAAAGCATATTTGAAAATAAGCCAGCTGCTTGGGAGAAAGCTGACTACGCCCAAAGAGGTATCCTAGATTCTAACTCTGTCTACTTTTCAACTTCGCAAAAAGTGTTTTGCTATTTCATGAAAAAAAAAAAAGTCTTTAATTCTAATTTAATACAGTAAGTTCTCTACCCTAAACTGTTAGGTAACTTGCTGTCAACAAGACACTGTCTGCCCAATCAATGTTTCTGGTATTACATTTAAACAATGCCCTTATCCTACAAACATTACCACACTGAAAAGATACTGATACAAAGAGACAATGAGAGTTAACATGTTGATTAAATAGACAGCTCTAAATCTGCAGGGTAAAAAGCCAGCAAGCTTAGCTTAATGCTTTAGGAGATCACCAATCTTCTAGAACAACCTTTTAAGACTTTCATGTGCTATATGCTCTTAAAATGTAAAGAATAGTGGATTTAGCAGCCCTTACCTGTCCAGATATTTGTGGATCTGTAAGTGTAATACCATCAGTATCTTCACTGGTTGTCCTAGCAGGTGCCAGGTCCTGCGGTGGGTCAGGAAGAAAGAAGTCATCTAGAGAACTAGAAGGTTGTTGACTGGGTCGAGGTTTTTCCCATTCTAGAGATGCAGAAGGTAGACTGGGGGTGACAGGCTTCTCTGCTTTAGTTATGCTCGGCTTCTCTGCTTTTGCCACCTCCTTTGGAGCAGACTCTTGTCTGTAGAAAGAGGGAAGGGATTTCTCTCCTTTTTCCATGGACTTGATCTGGCTGGGAGTCAATGACTGGAACTCAGATTTGTCTCCTTCAATCTTCGAGCGCTCTGCATTTATCTTCCAGAAAGAGGACTCCTCTTCCTTCCTGGGTGCTAATAGCCCATCAGAGCCAGGGGTCGTCTTAGCCTGAGAAGATTTAGGAACTTGGATACCAGATGCTGCCTTAACTGCCTGCTTCTGTTCATTTTGCAACTGGGTACCACATGGTTCTTGTATAGACAGAGATGCAACACTGAACTCCATCTGACTCTGTTCAGATTTAAAAAAAAATAATATTTCAAATATTTTCACAAAGGAATAGTTTGAACTTCTAATCTTCATGTACACAGACAACACCTTTGCAAATGACCAAACAGATCCCAAAGAGCAGATGCCACAGCAAAATTGACTTATCCTCTCTATGAACACCTACCTTTCCAGCTACAAATATACATATATTATTATATTTGTACATTTAAATGCACAGGTGAATATATATATATACATATAAATAAACCGCAAGTGAATGCAAGACTTAGCTGTAGACTAGCTGGTTGGAGGGGAAGTATATTCGCATTATATAGCACCACCCAAAATAGCAGTGTATGGCACAGCTCTGGAGTAGAATAGGTATGGATACTTTTTGAAGGCTCTAAATGTTGTACGATAGACTTAAGCAAAAAAGCTTTATAGTGTAGTTGAATAGGTGGACTTCACTTAGGGATTTTAAAATCTTGGACTATGTGTTACAACTCCATCTTATTACAGGATAAATAAACAGATATAATGAAGATATATACATGCACGCACGCACACACACTGTAGTTTTTACAATTGTAATGCTCCTCTGAAATATGAGAAATTATTCCAGCAGGACTGGTTCTTTACTTATTCCAGTGATAAGATTTCCCCCCCCCCCCCTTTTTTTTTTTTTTTCCTTTCTTTCTCCTTTCAGGGGGGATAGCTGTACTCATTCCTTAGAGATAACACTGGGATTTTAACTTAGATAAATTCTGCATTAACAAGCTATGAAATGGTGCTGAGGATTATTCACAATGACAGCCATTTCCTATATTGAAGTATACAGATTTATTTCTCTAAGCTCAGTTGGCAATGCTATTGAATAGAGATTAACACCCTGAAGTTAAGATGTGTTAAAACCTCAGAATTGATAAAACCCCAGCTTAGAACAAATTAATAAAACACAATAACATGTAGAACAGACCAGTATTTCCCCAGTATATGAGGTGCACAAAAATCATTTATATAAAAAGATAAAAAGGAATTTATGCATCTTGGAAGACCTAAGTACCTTGTATGTAGAAATAAAATACTGGTACTTTCTATCCTCAAGTCTTCCTTCCATTGCCCATCCTGTCCCACTGCTAACACCAGAGATGGCAGTAGCTCGGGCCGTCACAGCAGCAGTTAGTTTCACCAAAATTATTCTCTCGCACTCCAGCCCAAGAGAGGAGGGGTTGAAGTGCCCAGGGCACGAAGGACCATTATGGGCCCAGTACTACTAGTGTCAGAAACAAAATCCGAGGCTAAACATTGATAGAAGGGATAATTCTTGTTCTGACAGAACCCTGTTAAGGGAATTTAAAAAATTTTAAAAATCCACAAAACACAACAAGATGACTGTCTTTCAACGGCAGCAAGAGACACAAATAAAGTTATGCCTCATGGAAAATTCTTGTGTTGTGGAGCAAAAGCCACTTCCTGTGGTTGTGTTTTCAGTTCTTTTACATGGGTCCAAATGTCAACTTCAAGGTCTGGTCCGAAAGGAGCAAACTGCTTTCGGCGCCAAGATGAGCGGCACTGCAGCCCAACGGCAGCAGCTTCACCCTTTCCAAGCCACCTGCCTGCATGTTCTCCAGAAGTTGCTCTCTCTGTCCTTACAGGATAGTCACTGTGGGGCATGGAGGGGAGCTGCACACACTTCTCTATTCCCACAGCATTGTGGATGTACGCATCCTAACCTTCCACTGATGTTCGGGAAGAATGTACCAAAGCAAGACTATTAAGCATTCAAATTAAAAATAAATAAATCAATTTGGTTTAAAAAGGAGAAGCACCTGCTCTTCAGTTGGGTACTGCTCTCAGTTCCTGAGAGCTTCCATCTTTTAGGTATAAAAAGTCATTGAACATTCAATAAAGAAGTTTGCAATACATCTGTTTCATCTAAGCAGTATTTTCAAGCAGAACAAACCCCAGTCTCCGTTGTGTTTTTGGTTCTGTTTTCTTCTTTTTGTTGTTTTTTGTTTGTTTGTTTGTTTTTTGAAGTCCTACACTTCTGATCTCAGGATTAAAACAAGGTGAGCCTATACATGCTATATTCAAATGATAGTTTTTTAAAAAGTTCTTTGAAACACTCTGTCTTTCCTTAGAAAAAGACCATACTTAGTAAGGTATTTATGAATTTTGTTTACTATCTAGTCTTTTTTTACACCTAATTTAAGTCTTAAGGCAGGGATAGTACAAGAAATCCTCATACTATTTGTGTTGTTTTTTATCTGCATCACTGCGTATTCATGGCAAACAATATATTCTAAAAAGAGACACCACAGACTAAGTATCTAATAGTTTATTAAAATGTATAAAATCAGATCTCAATTCTTAAGGCCTGTACTAAAAACAAGATGACCACAAAGAACCTAGGAACTTTTTTAAAGCATGTTATTCACTCATGGGGAATGTGTAGTATTTTACTAAACAGACTAGCAGGCACAGCCAAAACAAATTGTTTTGCTTGGCATTCTCAAAAATCTAAATTGTTGAGACAAACACCAAAGAAACACTGTCAAAAACCAGCTTGTTTTAAGCATAGCCTGATATATGCAGAGGTAAGAAAGCAGAACTAGGGAAAAAAAAAAAAAAAGACTTTAGTTTGCCAAATGGACAAAAGCAAAACAAATATGGGCCCCAAAGTGGCGGTAGTTTTTACTTCCTTTCCTATGCAGACAGTGATCTTGACAAGAATCAGGAAGAAATCCTTAGGTCAGCAGAGACCAATCGCAAGGACAAATTTAGGGTAAGCATCTCAAAACAAGCTAATTTTGGTACAAAGCAATGACAGTGCAAAAGATGCAAAACACGTAGCTTCAGAGGAAGTTCCATCACTTACTATTTTGTGACATGAACAACTACCTAGCTCTGGATGATTTTGTTACTCTAGCTGGTTATTTGGAGCAAATTTGTATCTCTGTGGGGTACGTGCATGATTTTATGTTTAAAAACAGCTGTCCAAGTGATGCAGGCAATTGCGTCTGTGGCTGAGAACACCTGGCTGTGTAGATTAAAATAAACCTTGAACAGCACATATTTTTTTCCCCCCCTCAAGAACTGGGAGTCCACAGTATTCTGAGAGCAATATTTTTAAGATATCTATAGGCTAGATCAAAAAGGCTAAGGAAAAATCCACAACCCAAAGCAGCACTTTTCTTTCCTTATAAGGAAGCACTGATATTTTTGTCAACTTGATAAAAATAATACTGAATTATAGTTCGTAACAAACAAACAAACAAAATCTAACATCGAGCTGTTAAGGAAGTACGAAAAATGTTTCTAATACCTCCCCCCCTTCTTGTTTTAATATACAAGTTGCGCAGAGAATAATATTAAAGACTGTTAGTTTGAGGCCTTAGATATAGGGAATATAGTTTGCAGGCAATATTTTAAGTGCAACATAGTTTGGTTATTTTTCTTTATAAAGAATCCTATTAGATCTATTCTGTAGAACTAGAAAGTCAAGAAACAGAGTACTGAATGGGATTTAAATGGGATAAAGTGCTACCCCCTCACACACACACACCCCCTGGAAAGTTTTACTTTACAGGAAAACATCTGAGATGTCACAAATAGAGATGAAGGAAGAAAAATAAGGCATAGAGGACTTTACCCATACCTGTAACAAGACCAACATATTTTTAGATGTACCTGTGTTAATTTAATAGATTTTTTTTGAATAGAATTTGTTTTAATTAATAATGGCATTCGGAAATAGATTCAATTTACTCCCACTCTGCTCTGTGTGTTCAGTGTGTTGGCTGAGGTTGCGGATTGACATTACACTATCTGCTGTCTCCTAAGTTAATTAAAAGCAACCACAAAGTTCTGAGTTCAAAAAAAGTTATAAAGAAATTTCATTTACAAAAACAGGCATGATCTTTGTTTTCCATTTATATCCTGGGGTTTGTGCAGAGTGCCACTGAATTTTTAGTTCAAACAAACCAAAAAAGCTTCAAAGGTTAAATTCAGTCAAAACATCAGTTTTCATCTCACTTAAACCTGAAGCCATAAATAGAGTGCCCTGAATTTTCAAACCTGGCTTTAGCTCCAGCTAAACAACACAACCCACATTTCAAGATGCATTATATTCACCCATGAACCAAATCCCTCCATCCAAGTCAATCACTAGTTAAATGCAGAGTTTGCTTGCAGCAGCACAAGAACTTGTTGCTTTCCTAATAGTTCTTCCTTTAGAAAGTTCTACAGTTTTCTATTTGAAATATTAGGTCTTTCAAATATTGTCTTACAGAGCTCAACAACTTACATTGCACTTCTGCTTTTTTTTTTTTTTTTTTTAAATAAAGGTAGGACAGGAATTTAAAAGTAAATATACATCAAATAGCTAAAAATAATGGAGATATCTGTGGAATGGCCACATTCTAAGCTTCTTAATCCTTATCTCACATTTGTGTTTAAAATAAGAATACAGAAAGTTTATTTCTGATGTTTAAGAACTATTAATACACAATTCTCTGCTCAGTTTGACAGTTTGAATTAGGGAATTCATTGAACTACTGTGAAGTAGTGTCTCAGCATTGCAAATTTTTCTAACTCACTCGGTCCCATACTCCTAAATTTTTCACTAATAGTAAGTCTTGTTTCTAGCTACAGCCATCAGAATAAATTGTCCTAGTGATAATCCACTAATAGAGCAGGTATTTTTGATAATGAGTGTTCTCTAAAAGACAACTATAGTGAACATCCTTAAATAGATGTTAAAATCATCTGAAAAATAGAACTTCAAGTTCACTTGGATGAAGAAATTTCAACAGACAAAACAAAACAAAAACCCAGCCCAAAATGTGTATGTATGTATTTCAGTAATTGGCCTGACATCCACAGGAAGCATGTGTACCACAGGTCTCTAAAAAGGAGACTGTAGCTTGGGATTTTGAGTATACTTAATCCATGCAACTATCTACAAGAACTCATCTGCCTTTTTTTTTTTTTTAATAACTAGAAGCACAAAAACTAGCAGTGCATTTATAAAGTCCTTAAACTTTACAAGGACTCATTTTTAAAACTAATGCCGTATTGCATCATCTGGAATCAATATTACTGTCATTGCTAATAGCCAAGAGAGACTCCAGTAAGAAGTGAGCTTACTCTCCCCCTCCTCTCCTCGCCAGGCTTCTTACTAGCCTCTTAGTTTTCCTAGCATAAGTTACAGACAAATATTACTTTGCTACTTCATAGTTTTCTTACAATCTGAATGTTAAAAAAGTAAAGTCTATTGATTTTATTCCTTTAAATCCTCTACTTTCTCCTCTGCGAAAGTAGAAACCTTAAGTGTCACATTCTCTTTCTTAGGTGAGACAAAGCACATTCATATGAAGCAGCAAAATAATGGAGGAATTCCCTTGTAACAGCAATAAGGAACAAAGAAAGAAAAACACCCCACAATTCTGCATGGAAGAGTTATCAAAGAATACTATGAGAATAACCCACCATAAGGTGTTGCTAATGAGAGCCTGAGAGCTTCCAATAACAGGGGGAACAGATCTGGCTTTCAACATGATGAACATGTATTAAAAGGTCTCAATCTTGTTAAACAAAACCCCTCAAACTCAAGTGCTTTCCAGTGTTTCCCCAAACTGGACCAACTGGCTGAATGGAAACTATCCTGGCCCAATAACTCATAGAAAAATTGCATTCCAATATCTTATTAAAGCACTGCTTAGGGAGGAGATGGAAGAGCAAGCATGGAACAAGATAGAAACCTTAGGAATGGAAAGAGTTGAGGGATTCAACTGCAAGGTGACTGAAACAGTGGGAAGCACTGGGAAAAAAAAAAAAAAAGAGAGAGAGAAAGAGAAAGAGGAAGCATCTACACCAACCAACCCACACCCCATAAGGCTGGATAGAATGGATTCTCCAAAGCTTTGCACAAGGAAAAGGCAATCCAAGTTCTCACACCATAGCTGAAGCACAGCTTCACTGTCCTCTCTGGTCAGCAAAGACGGAGTGGGGAGGAGAAAAGCACAATTTAGTTAGTTGAGGCAAGCAACTATCACCAAAATAAGTCCTCTTCCACCCCTCGCTCTGCAGCAGCCGTAGGATTGGCAAGGGATAAGCCTCAGATTGGACTGAAGAAAACTTCACTAGACATGCAAGCCTTCAGAGGAAAAGACCACCAGGTACAGCCCATTTGCCTGTAGATGTATTGCATCATGGATCACCAGTCAGACAGTGCACTATGGGAAGAATTATCGTCAGGAATTTCAAGTATTCAGAAGTTATTAAATCATATCAAGTTAGAGCTTCGATATGTGATTTCAGCTGCAGTGTTCCCAAGATCAAGTTTTGGTTTTGTGCCAAAAAGTATGGTAGGCGGCTGCGGTAACGTAGCCGACCAACATGTGATTTAATTCACCAATGACTTCCACACTCTTCTCACTACTATTCTTTTCTCGACAGCTACACTCAAGTACACCCACACATAAAAGTCTCTCTAGCATTATATTAAAACCAGTAGCTTCTTCTATGCGTCCTGAGTAACAAGATGGGACTTCAGGCATGATTTAGCCTGAAGAGGGTGTCAAGCCCAGCTAGGCACTCAGTCCCCATGACAAGGGCCTCCACGTTCCGTTTGTACCTGAGCTGACACATCTTATAACAGTTTTCAGGTAAATCAGCAAATCAGGATTGACAACGGTTGCTTTCAAACTGCTGCGCTGCGGCCAAAATCAAATTACGGGTTAATCGGCAACTGCCCAGTGCAACTGGGGTACAGGGGCAGTGACCTTGGGCACAAAACCCTGACAGTACTTCCAGGGTTGGGTCAGCTGGATTAAGCCAGGATTCACTGGCATTTCCAGATAATTACTTTGATGCGGCCTAGATTATGTTCATAAGCTCACACATGATGTCTACACAGTTCAAGGGCAAAACAAGAATAATAAACCAGCAGCTTTCTCTGGCAGATAAAGTCAGAGAACCAGAAGCCTGAAACTGTGATTAATTTAACATTCCTGCTTGAGAAGGGCACTGAATTGTGCTTCCATCCCCAAGTTTTCTTTGACAAGAAGGATTATACTTGATTCACCACCAAAGCGTGGTACGATTCCATTTCCTCATACCACAGTTTCACAAAAATGAGGAATTCTGGCTTTATTTTAGCTTTATGAGAATCCCATTGTCCCACTGTATGCAATGCTTTAACAAAATATCAGAAAAAAAAAAAAAGAGAGAGAGAGAAGAAAAGCAAATATTTTTTGAAAAAGCTGCTCTTCAGAAAGGAATCAGTACAATGCTTCTATCACAGCCCACATTAGCAGGTTTCTTTACAATCTAATACATAACAAGATGATGAAGCATAAGATAGGCTTTTAAAAAAATCCAAGGGAGCTGCTAGACATCTGTACCTTTCTCACTCCCTCTCCTAACTACTTCATGTTGACTTCAGAAGTGAAATTCAATTATGCTTATACTTAACCAGATATGTATTTTCAAGATTAACCTTTATTTCCTCACTAAACACAGAAAACTGTTTAGAAATCTTACAGGGAAAGGCATTTGGTTTAGAGCAAACCAGTTTTACATCCGTACAAGCACTGCTCAGAGTGTCAGAGCACTGGTTCATAAAGTACCTTTTATGTTTCTGTTGATATAAATTGAAGCATACCAGCCAAACTTCACTTGTGGTATGGGTCACTTTACAAGGCTCTCATAGAATAAAGGTGACAATGGTGTATCAAATCCCAAAATGAAGGTAAGATAAAAGTACAAGGAACAGGACCAAATGACAAACCAACATTAAAAATAGAACTGCTGCATATTTACCTTTGTTTCCCAAGAGAAAGGAGCTGAGTGTTCATCTTGCCAAGTTATGTCCTGAAACAAAATTGAAGAATAATTTAAAAAAATCAGAAAAGCAGCCCAGTTTGTTCAGGATCATTATATACAGATTAAATTATGTTCCACTTGACAGCATAACAACCACCACCACAGAACTAGCTAACAAGCAATAGTACTACTTAAAGTGTATTCAGTAATGTATGTAGGACTGGCAGAAAACAAGTTCTCTGGCACAAATATTACCAATTTTTACTGTACTTTAACCTATAAAATACATGAAGGTTCAATGCGATGTAAACCTCCTGAAGAATTTCTCTACAAATAGTTTTGAAATATGTTTTATTTCCAGTTTTCTGCCACACAGAGGGATAGAATTAACTAGAATGAGGTCCTTCGGGAAACAAAGTCCTAGTTCCTCCCCTGCCCATACTGGGGTCTGTGTGGGACTGGGCAGTCACAGATGGCAGCTGCACATCTGTCCAAGTCACAGCTGGAGCTGACGAGTGCATCATGATGCGCTTCAATCATTGGTCCGAAACAAGTGTGCTGTGCTGTTTAAAGAACAAAATAACGTGAAGAGAAAAATCGCAATCCGAACCCAAGTAGTACCATTCTGCAAACGCACAGCCAAATTTCACAACTGATCAGCAGCTCCAGAAGAACAGTCAGGAGCTTATTGACAGATGTACACATATTTTTGCTGTCTTTTTTTTTAATATTTTTTATTTTTTATTTTTAAATGGTTACTGTATTTCATCTTTACTGCTAATGGAGAGCCAGTACCAGTAATAGAAAATTCCTTTACAACTTTTAAAGAAGCTATTTTTCTGCAAGTAATGCCCATTTGAGAAATTTTAATAATCTTTATACACAGTATGCCCTCCAGAGATGCATGCAACTAACATCTAAAATGAAGAGGCTAAAAAAGGTGACATGTTTGTTCATGGCTTGCAACAAAGTGACTGCATTTTCAATTCTGTTCATGGATAAAACCTGTTTGTATAAATGGTGTTCACGCTGGCAGAGAGGTATGACACTGCTCTTGCCATCACCATAAATCAGGGGAGCCAAAGTGAGGGCGGGAAGGACAAAAGCCCAAAGTGATCGTGCACAGGGAAGGAGAGGACAGGATAAAACCTGGAGTGTTTGTTTTACACTCCTACATCTGAAGTAAGTACAGAACTAGACTATGTGTTACACAGACTATGACATAGGAACCCCCCAAATTACCATGACCACCCCTCTCTTCACATTTCTCACCCCTGCATACAACCACATGTCTCCAAGATAGCATTCTCCTCATCTACCATCTCTGTGCATGTCTTTCATAAAACTTTGCAGATTCTTAAAATACCCTCACTTATTTGTGTTGCTTTTTGCTCAGTGTCAAGTACGGATCTTGTTCAGCTCTGGAGCCTTGGAACCTGTCTTCTCTAGGACCTGCATTCACTATTCTCTGTTTACATAGCTTCAACTATTAACTTAGCAACTGCCAATGCTACAATGAGGATGAGATAACCAAACAGGAGGAACAGCAGCACTCGGATAACTCAAGAGATTTGCAGAGAACCATGTGTGGTGCTGCAGACATTGTAGGCCTGCAAAACAACTGAATCATGAAACAAATCTGGACGGCATTTTTGTCACAACCTTCCAGCACAGATAACATACTGAAAAATGCTTTGAAAGCATTACAGATGCTCATGCTTCAGAAATTTAGTCCTGGGTTTAACATTTAAGAACCAATCTGCTGTTAGTTTGCTGTATGAGAAAGGGTGAAAGAAGGAAGAGGGACACAACTGCCCAGAGACACAAGACCAATAATACATCCTCTGTACTTTTGACAGCGGTCTCATGCATAGAAGCATGACTGAAATGATAGGAGTGCCTGCCTGAAATCCACATTTTCAGTATTCATGCCCATTTTGCCTTCTTCCAAGTCTCCCACAGTACATGAGGGGAAAGTGATCAACTTTGATGTTTATGCAAGCACAGCTAGATGACTACAGATCTTAGCGTTAGGTGAGACCGCAGGTGAGCAACGCTCCTCTCACTGGAAACGCGGAGCTTCTGGAGCAGCCAGCGAGAACGTGGCCAGACCAGCACTCTGCAACAGCTGCGTTATCCGTTGGTGATTTTCGGTACACTGCCTACTCCACCTTCTTGGCTCATGATACCCTACACTAAGATGAACTACAGCAGCCATGGACAGTCTAACTGCCCTCTGAGCAAATGGCAGGTGACGGTGGCACGTGCAGCCGTTACGAAGACTGCAGAAGCGAGAGCATTAGCAAACCGTTACCTAAGCCTCAAAGGGATCTGGCATTAAAAACAGATGGAGAGAACCTTCCTTACATGGCATCTCCTTTGGGAAATCCTAGATGATGGATTAACCAATACAAAACATGCTAGATAGTTTTTATTAGCCTAAGATCACTGATGTTAACACGGAAGTGGAGAATTTAAGTCCCGGCTCTGGGCACTACAGCAAGGTCACGCAAAAACACTGAAGAGGGAGTGATCCAACGTGCCTGGCTGGGCTCTCTCACTTTTGGCTTTACTCAGCACTACCTAAAAGTACTGTTGTAATCTTTTGGGATGGAAGAAAAGAAGGGAAAAAGAGCTGTAGTATCAGTTGCTTCATAAAAGACAACAGAACTGTCAGCTGGATATGTAACCAACTGGTATGTAGAAGTATCTTCTTGTACACAGGTGACTACTTACATAAATCTGTACAGGAGAAGCATTTCATTTGTTTCTACCAAAAGCAGAAGGTAATAAATAGTAAGTTAATGAAATCACAGAAGATGAGAATTAGATTCTTTATATAAAATGCCTCCTGCTAGAAACATTTGCCTCTATCCCACAAAACAAAACTTGCTGCAGTATGTTGGCTCTGGTAAGATAAGAGAGCTCGTAAAACTATTCCTCCAATTCTGGAACTCGGCCAAAATATGCTGGTGAACTAACATAGGGCAAATTTTATAATGACCAAGTATGTCCAGTCGAAAAGTCACTGCTAAGTCCTTATTCTTACATATGGGTTTTTCTTGCAGGACTGCTGTGAAAACAAATGATAGTTTGCATTGAAGTATGTGTTATTTCAAATTAATTATTTTTTAAGGTGTTGTGATCATGCAGGAAGTTATTTCCCTACCTGCATAAGACACAGCTTGGATACATTACAAGAGCTGCAGAGGGAAGATTGTGAATTTAGAGGTATACTGATACACCTTGTTTAGAAGGAAATATCTTCACTTTAATTAAAAGGATTAAAAAGAAAACATAGATGTTTTATTTTCCTTCACAGCTAGCACAGCTGAAATTACAGCGCAGCACAAGGGTGTATCAAAGTGTGTGAATATACAGTCCAGAGTTTTTGCAGCATTCTTAGAAATAGAGGAATTAGAAAGATACAGCAGAAATTCCTTCCCTTTGTGTCTGCCAGTGAAGCAAGAGAAACAAAAGGCAAGAGAGGTGCCAGGCAGGAACAACTTGGCGTTCCCTAGCTCTGTCAAGGCAGACGTGCAGTTGAGGAATCTGTCAGATAGGAGACAGCCTGATAATAAAGCTCTGTAGACAAGGCATCTTTGAGCCTGGAAAGCTGAACCGAAATGGCAAGAGACCGGCCCCAGTGGCTCTGTAACAGTAGTACAAGAAGGAGCAATTAGCAAGCCAGGGAAAATGTCCAAGAGTCAGGTTAAATGCCAGAAAAGGAGGTGGGTGGGGGAAGGCAGCTTTCAGATGAGGAGCCAGGAAAAGCTCTGAGGCTCAACAGTGCAATTGGAAGAACTAAAAGGGAACTGGAGGGTGCCAAGATGAGTTGAGCTCCCCCCGCTTCTTTTTTTCAAAAATATAATCCTTATTAACTTCAGCCTGGAAGCTGAGTCAGTTGAGGCAGATGTTTCTAAAACTAAATGCTCTATATCAAGTGTTTTGATGAACCATGGTTTCTTTGGTTAATGGTTACACCAAGGCTAAGTACATGATTTGTAGCACAGCTGCCTTTAGGGGAAACAAGGGGGGAAGAAAGACCTGCCAAATTTCAGATGGACTGTCTAGCTGTAGTTTCGTCAAGCAGGAAACGACTTTTTCCATATGGTGGAGCACAACAAATCTACAACATGCTCTCTTTCCTTCTGGATCCCTATAATTCAAAGCAGAAAGCACAGCAGAGCTGTCTGAGGCTCAGGACGCTGAACATACTCACTTTTCACAGCCAGCAGCCCAAATCCTTCTACAGGTAACTTCAAGCGTAGTTCCCTTTGGAAGGCTGATTGCACAATCTAGCGCACTCACTGCTTCTTTCCATACTTTTCCCCCCCAGTAACTGTGGGCTACTACCAGCAAATGCTTATCCAGAATTTCTGTTATCACTAAGCATGACCAGTTCTTCAGCTCCAGGTACAGCACACACGCTCCATACCATCCTACTTCCCCAGCATGTGAGGCACAAGCGACAGCCTTCTATCATAAAGCCAGGTAGGAAGCACACTGCTGAGTACCCGCGTGCTTCAAGCACTGCTAACAATTTCTCCTGATGTGGAGGCTAAAACAAGCGCTGTTTAACTCAAACCAAGTTGATCTTGCCAAGTGCAGAATCAGATTAGTTTTCCCTGGTAGTAGTCATTTAAATTAACTAATCATAGATCACCTAAAGAAGTTCTGGGCACATAATGATAGATACTAGGTCTGTAATCAAGCTAAGACTTATCCAAAAAAAAAAAAAAAAAAAAAGCAAGGAGTAAGACATACCGCTACAGCATCTGATCAGCACTGTCACTTCTGCTTTGCCAACATTAGTTGTTTGACTGTGTAATTCAAGCAGTGCAGCTGAATAACATGAGTGATTTCCAGTCAAGGTGTATCTATGTTTTCCTAAAACCACTGTCAAATTTTGCCCTTGAGTAGAAGAATCTCAAAAGCTTCAAAATCCACATTTTTTACCATCTATCTTTCCACACCCTTGTTTTTCCTAGCATGCAATGTGGAAGAGGCAGTTTTTTTTTTTAAGGTGTCAAAAATATCAAGAATGTTTTCAGAGTTTCATTTTTAACTGCCTCCAAAACTGCGAGCAAAGAGGAAGAGATTTAATTCAGTGCAAACACTGCCTAGACTCCATTTTTCAATATGGATTATTTTAAGAGCCAGCCATGCTAATAACCCAAATCACCTATCGGGAGAACTTTCAAGAAGGACCGAGCGTGGCTCCTCGTGAAAGTCTCTTGAATAAATAAGAAATAAACAATAGCAATAATAAATACCCCTTTCCAAATGACTGCTACTCCTCCCAGACAAAAAACTTCGATTCGCCTCCTTCCCCGTTTGTGCTTCCGAACCCTCCCACTTGGAGTGTAACACCACGACGAGTATACACGACGAGGAGGGGAATAAATAAATAAATAAATAACCAAGCGAACAGGGCTGCTCGCCCATTCCCCGCTGGCGACTCCCCGACGCCGCCCGCGGCCGGGAGCGCCCGTCCCTCGCTGAGCCCCGGCGCTGCGGGCCCCGCGGTGGCGGCTCCCGGGGCGCCCGCGGGCGGTACCGCGGCCCGGCCCGGCCCGGCTCGGCTCGGTACCTCGTCGCCGAAGTGCACCACCTTCTGGCCCGTGTTGATGCGCAGGCTGGGGTAGGAGGCGGGCGGCGCGGCGGGCCGGGCGGCGCCGCGGTGCGCGGCGTAGCGCGCCTGGACGTGCGGCTCCACGAGGCACTTGTCGATGATCTCGTCCTGCTGCCGCGGCGGCAGCCGCTCCCACTCGGGCCCGTAGCGCTCGCGGATGCGCTCCTTCTCCGCCATGATCTTGCGCGCCATGGGGCTCAGCGAGGAGAAGTAGCTGAAGCGCTTGCGCTCGCGCTCGTCCAGCGGCCGGTTGCCGTTCATGACGGCCGTGCGGGAGGCGGCGATCGCCGCCGCCATGGAGGCCATGGCCACCGCGGCCGCGCACAGCAGCGAGCCGGGCGCGCTCGCTCGGTGGGAGCGGGAACCGCCTCCTCCGCCTCCCTTCCCTCCCTCTCCGCGCTCCGCTCCGCCAAACGCCGCCTCCCTCCTCCTCGCTCGCTCCCTATAAGCGCCGCGGCCGCCGCGCCGCCCCCCGCACGCCCCGGCCCCGCCGGCCCCGGGCAGCCTCCCCCGCGGCGGCGGCGCCTCGGGCTGCTTCCCCGCGGGCCCGGAGCAGCGCGCCCGGCCCGGCCGTGCCCGAATGGGCACGGCCGGGCCGGGCGCGCTGCTCCGGGCCGCGGGGAAGCGACACCGGGGCCGAGCGGAGCGGTGTCATTCCCACGGCGTCCCCGCCACGGCCCCAGGAAGCGGCTTGCCTCAGCTGGCAGGAGGGAGGCAGGAATGTGGGTTTCCCGACTCTGGAATAAGTCTGCTTGTTATTTGTTCGTGCAGGCGGAGGGCGCTAGGAGAGCCGCGCCGCATGGGAGCGGGTGTTTTGTCCGGTTAAACCGAGCAGTGAGTCATACAGAAGCATCTGGGTTGTTTTGGTGAGAAATGAGTGTTGTGTCCTGAGCGTAACAAGCCCATCTGTTATGGGTTAGTTACATTGTTAAAGGAGAAGGGAGGGAAACCGGTGGGTTTTAGCGTTGAGGAAGTTCCCAAAGCTCCGGAATGAGCACAGTTTCCATAGGCTGAAATAACTATCTTTCCTCTGGGCAGGTGGGCTACCAGAGGGAGGGACTCCTCCACGCAGATACTCAGTGAAGTAGGAGGAGGGTGGCAGGAAAGGAGCTGGAGAAGAATAGAGAGGCAATAGGACTGTGATAGAAGTTCACCGTGTAGGACTGCTCTGATACTTCTTCAGGGAAAACCCAGGGATTGTGAAATTCGTATTCACAATCTGGGAAGAGGTGGGAAAGGATTTCTTACTACTGCATTGTATGGATCTGCTCACATGTTTTTATGTTGTACTTTAAGAAGCTTCAAACATTCTTCTTGCTAGACTAGAGTACATTACTTAACCCTTCCACATCTTTGAAATCTTTCAGTTAGCAGCCCAGTAGGATCTAACTCTTTTCTCTCCTCTGGCTGCTATATTTTTTCCATACTAATGTATTTATAGGGAGATCAGCCTTCTCTCCAGGACCTCGTTCATCCTACCAGGCCTCTTCTACACTTGTTTCTGTCCAAATTCATTATTCTTGGACACAGTGGCTAAAGCTGCATATCCAGAACACACCAGTATTGCAGATGACATCCCACTAGTGCCAAATAAGATATTTACGGTATTCTTGACTACGTGTTTTTCCTGGTGTGTGCTAAGGCTGCATGTGCCCTTTCCACAGCCTCATGATTGTAAAAAATTGTTACATGTGGCTTCCATTACCCAGGATCAGAACTCCTTATTTGAAAATTACAAAGGACTTGATTTTTATTGATTGCAATACCATCCCCATGTGAGGTACTTTCAGATGTGGAGCTCTTCCTACCTACTCTTCTGAGCCTCATTTTATTAACACTGCCTCCATATTTTGCATTATTTGCAAATTTGGCAAATGACATTACTAACCTTAGTTTGCTTGCAGCACACTGCTGCCTTTCTCACTTTGTTAGCTCCTCATCCACTCTACGGAGCTCTTTTCCTGTATCAAGCCCTAACTTTGTGCACAATATGAAATGTTTTGCTAACCTCCAGAAAGATCCTCCAGGCTCAGAAATTTTGCTTCTTCACATGAATGTGTGTTCATTCTTCCCACTCTCCTCTCTTTACTGTAGATAGACAAGTAACACAAAGAGATTTTGCAAGGCTAAATCCGTTTTGCCTTTTTTCCTGAACAGCTTCATAGAAAGGGTTATTTTCTTCAAAACAAAGTCTCACAAATATTGAGGTTCAGCCTAGCAGTTCTTCATTAACTTAGCCTTTTTTTTTTCCACTCTGCTTTCTCTAATATTATTTCTAATACTTAAGTGGCTGGGGCTGCTATACATTAGTGTTCCTATTTAAAAGCTCAAATAGTATTGCTAGACCAGTTGTCTAAGCTGACATAGAAGAAGATGTAAAATGATATTTAGATTTCTCCATTCTTAGGAGGTAATTACAATTCCCCAAGTCCTCCCATACCAGCCCACTTACATAATCCTGTTTTGTTTGTTAAACTTGTTTGAGAGTATTTAACTTGAGCCGACTTTCCTCCTTAGTCATTTGCATCACGCCCAGGGAAGCAAGTCTTGGAAACACACACACACACTCATAGAGATGTAACATACACCACACTGACACGCCTGTCGTCTCCCATTAATATCATCTTTTTATCTGACAGAAGGGGGATGGGTAAGAAGTCGCTCACAGGATTAAGAGAAATAAGAAAAAAACTAAACAGATGCATGTGGCTTGTTTGGCCAGAGAATTTTCCTATTACTCATAATCACTTACCCACTCGCTCTGCTCGGCCCTAAATCAATAAGTATTTTCTCTTATTTTATAGTTCCCCCCCCACACTTCTTGATGAGTAGCAACACACAATTCCCCTTTCTCAACAAACATTATAAGCACAGGAAAACTTAACAGGCTAAAATGAAAGAGTCTGTAGTATTTTAGTACAATCAAGTAACCATGGAATTAGGAATCAATTCCTGGCTACCATATCTGTTTCTTCATTAGGTTGCAGAGAATAATGATCAATTATGAAGTTTTTAGATCCTAAGTGAAAGACACAATAGAAGTGAGTAGTACTTACAGCAGAGTTGAAAAGGTATTTATGCAAAAGGATGGTGGTAATACAGCTCTTTTAATGGAAACTCACAAATCTACTTTACTCTCGTACTGGGCAAGAAATACTTACTTTAGCCCTTTACATAAATTCTAATCAAGAAAGCTTCAGTATCTGCCACTCAGGTCAGATTTGCCATTATTCTTTAATCAGTTTTAGCAGATTTGAAATCTGCTGCCTTTTTTGTTTGTTTTTTTCCTGGTGGTTTTATTTAGTTTCCCAAACATATACCAGTCCTTCAAAATGCTTAGCATTATTACAAATCAGTGCTCACTAATGACCTGTAACTGGGATTCCAAATAGGTATTTCTCCCTTTTATTTGTTTATTTCCTCTAGATTTCCTTCCATGTAGATGTTTGGGAGCTCATTACATGTCCTCTGCTCACTTACTTACTAACTTCCTTGCAAATGAATGGAAGCAGAGAAAGCAAAACAGATTCAGGAAAAAGATGCTCAGAGGCAGGCACAATATATGATTTTTGTGAAACAAGTTGGCTTCTGCAGCTCAAGATATTGCACATCTGAGCTTTCTTACCAGTTCCTTGGTCTGGGAATCAGGTCACTGTTTTCCAATCAAATCTAACCATGTTATCACTGTAGC
Source organism: Tinamus guttatus (assembly GCF_059628265.1). Taxonomy (NCBI): domain Eukaryota; kingdom Metazoa; phylum Chordata; class Aves; order Tinamiformes; family Tinamidae; genus Tinamus; species Tinamus guttatus. Next base: position 1,968,139 of record NW_028289135.1, on the reverse strand, counting down.
TCTAGGACAGTCTATGCAAATCTTGATATATATTCCAGATCTACCCTCAGACATACCAGTTGGAAATAAAACAAATAAAAAACCCCAACTCTTTATATAAAATCTGCTTTCTACTTGTTCCCCCTTCCTTCATGCAGCATCGTTTCTGCTGTATTTACAAGTCAGTAATAGTAAACTTAAGTTTTTAGGGTAAGAGGTTGAGGTTCTAACAGCACTTGCTTTTAGGCAGGAACAGTGACCACACAGACAGTACAGTCTGTTTCAGTGAAGGACGGCAAAAGGCTGTAAGTGGTTAAGTGGTGTGGAACTGCACACTTTTTCCCTACTCTCATATTTTCAGTATATAATCTTTGAATATAAGAGCTCATGAGAAAGAGGTTCTTACAGTTGTAAATGCATCATTATTTTAGTTTGAGTCAAGAGCAAACTTTTGAAGCAAGTCTCCTCATTTTCTCACTTAGTGCATTTTGATTTACATTGAGGAGAAGTCTCAGAATGCTTTGTTTCTTCCCCAAAGAGTCTTCACTGGGAAACATATTGCTAAAATGAACTCCAAATGCTAACAAACAGCCGGTTCACAAACCTGACATGAAGCAGAAGACAGTAAAACTTCTGAAACGCTTGCAGTGCAGGAACTGGTGTGTTTGCAATGGGACACACTGTTTGGTGTTAAGAGACATTAATAAACATCCACTTTCCACGTCTCCTTTCCTACCTCTAGGACGAATGTTTAACATGGTAACATTATGGTGTCTGGCTGCACATGGTTGTCCTATTTTGTCAGTGACCCAGTTAACTGAATAAAAGCACCGAGGAAACATTTGCCTCACCCTTCTGCTATAGCTTACGCTTCTGAAGTCACTTATCCTGACAAAGGGCTACAAAGTCACACAGCTCAAGTTAAAATGAACATAATTCAATGAGAACTTATGAAGTAATACCATCATTACATATTACAATGTGAACCACAGCTGGTGGTACTGTCCCTGTTCTCAGAACTGAACCAGTGCTGCCCTACAGGAAGCCAGTCCCTTGCAACAAGGGCAGCCCCAAGACCCCGAGCTAGCTCTCCTCTTTTGCCAAAGAGGAACAGGAATGGCTATTTGCAAAGGCACACTAATGTAAAATTGCTGCATTTCTAAACATCTATTTGCCAAGTTAATTCTGGATATGTCAATTGTTTGTTTTTTTCCAAAGTATGTTTTCCTGAAACCAGTTCTTTTAAGCTGATGGCAGTTCCTTCACTGGACTGCATTACATGGAATGCCTGTGTATTTAGCAATTACTCTCAGATGTATGCTTCAGGAAGTTTTCCAGAGGCTTTGAAAATAACATATATATATATATATTTATTTTCTCAAAGAACATTACCTTAAAAAAAAATACTGCAGCATGTCCAGAACAAAATTAAAATAGAAATTTCTTATTGCTCTTCAGTTTGGCCCCTGAGTATTTCCTATCAGAATAAGCCAAGATACAAAAAAGTTAACTGTTACTTTTTTCTCCTCTGTATATTGTTAGTCACACAGAAACACACAGAGTCCTATTTTTTGGCGAGTACCCTATTACCAAAACACAAACAACCCCTCCCCCAAAACAGCTCATAAAAGTAGAAACAAACCCAGTTTGTCTGTAATTTTCCCCTTCAAATAATTTATGAAGCAATAAGACTTGCTTTTTTATTTATATAAATTACACAACAATTATAGTTTTTTTAAAACAATGAGACGAGTCTGTATTTAGTACTTCAATCATTGTCCTCAGTGTTGGAAATGTCTCTGATATTGATGGCAGAGTCTTGTAAGAAGGAGAAATACTGAAAAAAAGGAAAAAAGAAAATTAATGATCTTTTCCTGAGTTTAATGAATTACCAGGAAGCTAACATGCTAACTTGTATTTTTGCTCATTCCTTTCTCCTACAAATTTGGAAATTGAATTCAAGAATCTGTTGCCCATTTGCTTTTGCTTCTCATGACTTCAGGAAGTGCTCTAAGTATACAGGATGAAAATAATCACCACATAAAAAAGCCTTCTGAAATGGCAGAAGTTAAAAGCAGAATTTTATTGCTTTAAGTCTTCAAGTCTTAGTTGCTTTCCCACTACTATCCCTACACTGCTGACAAATTAGTCAGTCAGGTTAGTTACCTTAGTATCATTACTTCTAGCCCTTCAGACGGTGGATTCTATAGATATTTTCCTGCAATCTCAAGCAAAGCCTGTTCTCCTGATTCCTGGCCGATTACGCATCTCTCTACTGAGCCAGTAAAATTGGTGGAACGGTCCAGGTTGGACCGTTGAAATGGTCCAGGTTAAAAACAAATTTTGTCTTCGACATGGTTATTTTTAAATTCAGATCTGGTTTGCTATGGGATCCTGTAAACAGGATTCAACAGTACAACTGAGAGGGTTGGAAACACATAGAAAAGATTGAAATGGCTTAAACTGACTTTAATTCTAAGATCACACCTGATCTGTCCTAGTAAAGATGTGCCAATTTATTTTTGATACACCAACAGAGGATTAAGAAAGAGATTAAGCAAGTAAATTGGGGAATTTATGTTTTAAAAAAAATGGGAACCATAAACATTTTATATTTCCAAGACAACCAAATCATAATATTTGTGCAGATTGCTTTTACTAAAAACCCACTACTGTAGAAGAAGCATCAGCTGCAAGCTCCTGCACCTTAGTTTGAAAATATCCCCACTTAATAAGGACCAAATGATTGCATTTACATGCAGAGTTTTAATCCAAGTCTGAACCTGATGCAGCTGAGTCATCTTAACAATGTTCTTTATTTTAAATGAAGTGTACACTCCAGCAAGATCAACATCCACAGATAATAAGTTTAACTGTACTAATTAGCAATATGTTTCTTTAGTACTAACAGCAACAGTACAAACTGTCAGTAACACCAGAGGATGACTTGAATGGTAAGGGACCTCGGAAAGTCCATTATCTGACAACTTGTTCAAAGAATGGTTGATTATAAGGTAGGACCAGGTTGCTCAGGGCTCTAATGCTGCTGGGTCTTGGAAACCTTCAGGACAGAGACTGCGCCTCTGAGCGACCTGCTCCGCTGCCTCCAGGTGAGGAAGTTGTGCCCAGCCTGAACCTTGCTCTCCTGCTCCAGTTTACACACTCTATCTCTCACCATCCCTCTGGACACCACTGTGAAGAGCTTGGCTCCACTTTCTTGACACTCCTCCACAGGCACCGGAAGGCTGCTGTTGGGTCCCCACAAAGCACTTCACCCAATTCCCTCCTGGATAAGGCAAGTTCTTCCACCTCCTGACCATCTTGGTGGCCCTTTGCTGAATTTGCCCCAGTTTATCATTTCATTTCCTGCAGTGGCAGCCCCCCAGCTAGGTGAAATGTTCAGGTGTGGTGTGAACAAGCGTGGAGCAGAGGAGGATGGTCACCTCCCCCAGTGTATGGGGGTGCTGCTGGGCACCCCTGCTGCCAGGGCTCACTAGTTCCACTTGCTGTCTACCAGGGCCCCCAGGTCCTTTGCTGCAAAGCTGCTTGCCAACCCATTAGACCCCAGCCTGCACCGTTGCACAGGATTCTTCCTTCTTAGGTACTGGACTTTGCATTTGTGCTTTTTGAATTTTATAAGGCTCTAGCTGACCATTCCTTCAGGCTGTTTAGGTTCTCCAAATGGCAGTATTCTCAAGTGTAACAACTGGTCTCCACAACTTGTTATCTGCAAACTTCAAGAGCAAGGGCTCCTTTGCCTCCTCCAGGTTACCGATAAAGATGTTGAAGACGACTGGTCCTACGACAGAGCCCTGCAGAGCTCCACTTGTTAATGGCATCCAGATAGAGTGTTACCCACCCCCCCTTTAAAACAAACAAACAAAAACACTATCTACTTGTCCATTCATTTAGACCAAGATCTCCTACCTTGCTACATGAAAATTGTGGGAGACTGTCAAATGCCCTGTGAGGGCAGGAAACTATCACTGTTGGGAACAAATTCTTGAAAAGCCCAAATCTTACATTTTTAAGGAACTGTCTGATTAGTGACAGCAGTACGATACACCAATTCATGATCAGCTCAAAAACGAATTTTACCTTCTCATTTAATGTTTAAGTGTCTAGCAGTATCATATAGAAGCATGCTTGTGAGGTTCTATTAAAAAAATATATATATATTTTTAAAAATTCCCCTACATCTTTCCTCAATCATTCTGGAAGAATGATGGAAGGAAAAGGATTGTGCAGGAAACAATTTACCTTTTTAGATTCATCCAGCTCCTTGCTATTTTGCTAAAAGCTTCAGACCCCGGTGCTGTCATTGCTTCAAAATCAACCAGCTGAAACACAACAAAACAAAAAAGATCTTAATCGAGATATGTTACTCCTCATCTCTTGACAAGACATTTATACTAATAATTCAGTATCAGAAAATACTTTAATACAGGGCTACAGACAGACAACACCTAATTAAAACAGGGGTGTTTCTCCTTGATTTTACAGACTGTATTCTGCAAAATGACAAAGCAGAGTATCACTGGGAGGACAGCTCTACACTGAACTCTGAGCATTCTGTATTGCCTCTTTCCACAATAGATTTTTAGACACATAGATAACACATCTGGGCAACTTGGTATCTACAGTTCACAAAGTGTTTTCAATGAAACAATGCTTAGTCCAGGACAGTAGTTCATTAAAACTGAAGCAACTAAATTGAAAGTCAGTGAATTTAGTTTAAGGGTTCTGAGAGAGTGTTAGCTCTGCTCCTGCTGAGCAAGGCTGAGGAACACACTCACAAACTGGTGTATGCACAAGCTAGTTCGTCCCTCAGCCCCAAAGAAAGGAGCTTGTAAGTACCCCATCACAGCCAGTGCTGGGTGCTATAGTGCCTTAGCTGTGCTGGCAGACCTGCCAAGTGGCACGAACAAGACACTCTAAAGCTGGACATCTCTGGCTTCAGAGCATTCTGATAACGTATCCTCTCATAAGCTTGGGACTGGAAATCCCCTTCTAGTGAATCTGGCAAAAAAATTCCACACAGCCTTATTCAATTGAAAATCAAACAAACAACCCAATAAATTTCTTCCAGCTGGCAAAAATTTTTATTAAAAAAGGTTTTGTCCCAGTTCAGGCACAGAAGTGGCTCAAAAAGTTTCTTGCAAGTCAGAAATTTTGCACTTAAGGAAATCCGTGAAACTCTGCATAATTCAGCCAGAAAAATGCACTACCCTATTCAGGATACCTACCCTAAAAAGAGGCATAAAATTTCCCCAGCAAATAAGTCTTCTACTTCTGCTAGAACTCCTACAGAATCCTGAAGAGATCAGCTTAGTGATCCACTGAAGAGAAAGCTTCTTTGCTATTAGGCGAGTGCATCCCACTCTTAAAAGCTAGTAGGAGCTCAGTATATTGTTTGTTGTGTTCTAAGTTTTGTTTTGTCTTTCATGTCATAAAACTTCTAAACTCATTGTAGTGAAAGGACAGACTTCAGTGTTTTCATGTGTACTGCTGGAACAGAAGGGAAAGCCACTCTTCAGTTATGCATGCAAGATGTTTTCTTCAAAAATGCTGATTCTTATGAGAATTTCTTTGATCCTCTCAACAAAGCATTAAACAAAGGAGCTCTTGCTCCCTGCATGCTGAAGGGGCAATACAGCTAACAGATCAACAGTTGAAATAAATTCACAATCAGTATATGACTGAATACATAAAGGAAACCCCCATCATAGAGCAAGGTGATATAATACTGACTAAGAGTTCAGGATATATATGGGTAGGGGGAATTAAAGAGAAGTTGCAAAGGTATTCCAGATCATTTAGAGGTTGACAAGTAGAAATGCATTGAGAGCCAAGAAAGAAAATTTCTGCTACACACCCAGAAGAGCCAGTAATTCTGCTTAAGTATTCTCAGAGTGCTTTCACAGGAGCCTGACAAGAGCTGCTCAGCACACTAGAACGGCTTCAGGGTTGGAAGGGTATAATTACTGTGGCAGACAAACAATATCTGAGTTAACCAGAGATACTGCAGATACTACCTCTAAATTTCACATGCTCTCTGAACAGATATGAAAACTTCAAAACTCTCTCAGGCTACAGGGCAGAGTAAATGGCTTGACACCTCTTGGGCAAGTCCTAATCATTATTACGGCTTCCTCCTAGCATTTAAGCATTACTGCCTTTACTGAGGCTAAGTCAGGCTGTGTTGATACTTGCCTTTCCTTTCGGAATTTTTCCTGATATTTCTTTTCCACTCGCCATTAGTGCTCCCATGATCACTGAATAAGCTATCACACTACAAAAGAACACAGAGAAGTCTTTCCATAATACTATTTCAGATAAGGTAGACAAATTAAATCTACTACTGTTGCACAGAAGATGAATAACAATATTTTGATACTTTCTTTAGAAGCAAAAAGGAACATGAAACACTTAAAATTGGAGAGTGAAATCACTTTCATTCTCCAATACCATGCAAATGAATTTACAGTCCAATGGAGATGAACTACTGGAAAACACTGTTCTACAGGAGTCAGAATCACAACTTCAGACTTGTGAGCTCTTAAAACTCCACAAAAGTTAAAGACAAACCGAACTTCTGTTTTAAAGAAGATTAACTACAACTACAGATCAGCAGAGCTAATGAACTTTGCTGTAATGGAGCTAGAATCACTGCAGAGCAGAAAGTGAACTTTTTAACCCTGCAACTGTTCAATATTTAACTTTTTTTAATTGTGAAATTTCTGTTCATTTTTGCGTTCTGTATGGTAAAAACAAAGTTCGTTCACAGAACTGAAAATCTCATTCTTAATCTAAACTGCATTTAATAATAAGGTTAAAACTCTTAAGTGCTCTGTGGAACAGAGATTCAGCATAGTCTTAGATGTTACCAGGTTTGAATTAAACTGGAATTTCAATTGGAGACCTATAAAATATGGGGGATTTATTCTAAAGTTTCATTTAGTGACCCTAGCAGTTGTAATAAATTACTGAATTAATATTTACTGAGTAGTGTTCCTTATTAAATTAAACCATCATAAAAAGATAATTAGGATACATATTTCAGTAAAATTTTGAGTGAAGTTACACTACTGTAGTGTATTATGGATTAGAAAGTCATACACTACAATTTAAAAAAAATGACACTTTTCAGTCTGCGAGCTAATGTCTATAAACATTATGTCTACAGACTAATCCTTTTAAATATGCATCAGTAATGACAAGCCAGCTGTTAAAACAGTGCAAAGTCAGCTGCCATTCTCATGGCGGCATAAAGTGAGACACTGCAGGACAAACAATTCAATCGTGCAACAAAATCAGAGCCTGTTTTTTAGCTACTTAGAAATAAATATATTAGGATACTGGAACGTACAGGCATTTTACAGAATGTTTTGAAGAAAACAGATGCATGATAAAAGAAAAACACTAACCTGGATCCTCTTGAAAGAGGCATTAGGTTATAAAAGTAATAAACTAATGACAGGATCAAGTTGCACACAGCATCTGCTTCCTAAGTTTAAAAAAAGAAGAAAACAAAATAATTAACCACCTCTAGTTCAGATAGAAAAACACAAAATCATGTACAGTAATCATGTACAATACTAAGAAAGGTCTTATTATATTATTTTTTCTAAAGAATTCTTTCAAATGTATAAAAAAAATCAAATTGATAAACATCTGTTAATCAGACTTCAGTTTAAGCAAATTATTCCATTATACACTAAACATTTAGGTGAGCCTGTACTGTGGTAAAGGACAAAAACACAGAAACAAAAAGCTCAAATGCAGTCAGATCCACAATTATAGCTTTTTGCCATGGATCTGTGGTTTCATCCTACTTCTCACATCTGGCCACCAGGAACCAAATCTACACACGATCTCAAGCAGTACTTGACAGGAGAATGAAGCAGTGATCACAGATTTACTGTATTAAGCAAACAAACAAAAAAGCATATTTCTATCTCGGAGCACTTTGTGACACTGGAACTTTCTTGGCTGGACTTTTGCTGCAGCAAAACAAACTAAGTAACAAGGGAAAAACATTGCAATTACCTTAACTGTCATAATTAGGCTTAAACAAGTAGTCATTTTCATTACTTAAGATCTTCAATACTTAGAATCTCAAAGATTTTTTTTAAGAAGTACTTGTTAAACATAAAGGTATAAAACATAATAGAACTACATCAAGAAACTCATCATTTCCATTAAAATAACCTTACCCCCAGCTCTGCAGATAGAACTAGTACTTTTCCTTTAGCTGTTAAATCCTTATATAGTGCATCTATTTCTGCATGATACAGCTGTGTTCTTTCTTCAGTCGTCTGAGTTTCTACTGAAAATAGTATGTTCCCCACTCTGTCAAGCAGATTAAAAAAAACAAAGATTTTTTTTCACAGAGTTTGGTGAACAATGAAATATCCAAGGTAAGCTACAAATTTACTTCAGTAAAATGTCACATCGTAATCTTTTCCTACGATTCTTCTTAAGTACAAGAATAAATGAATTGCATGTCCCTTCCACAGCAATCAGAGAAATTAAAAACATTTTGTTATGCTCAAAGTTTCTCTGGTTCAGTAGGTACAGACTGATGTCTGATCACAGATGAAGTATTTCCACCAAAGGGTATCTGACAAACACTAGTGTTCCACTTCAAGTGTGTGTGGGAGGCGAGGCACAGGTGAGGAGAAGATATTTTTAAATATCTTCTTGGTTTTGGCACTTTTGTATAGAACACACACTATATTTTTGTTAAGATGCAAGCCACTAAACTGGAACTGTCTCTGCATAATAGTGTACTTAAAACTATGGATTGAAACAGATCCGTTCAGAAAAAAAAATCTCTACAGAACAAAATTGTACAGTCCCAATTGCACTAAAGCAGTTTTCCAAGACAGTGGTGCCATATATTTTATATCATCTTACTATATTTAGACCTATAATTTAGAATGTAAATTTAAAAACTGAGAGATAAGTTAACATGTTAGTTTGTAAGCCCAGCTTCCACACACTGAAAATGTACAAGTTGTGGGAAATTTTTCAATTCAAAAATCCCATAATGAAGCAGAGGCAAGCTCTGCCTACTCAAACTTCCAGATGGAAGTGGCTTCTGAACGTCAGATTAATAGTCATGCTTTGAAAAGTTAAAGAGCTAGTATCCCTGAAAGGAGGCAATTACCGAGGGCCTGGCCCATAGCCCCCTGAACACACCTTCCCAGCAAAATGGCACAGTCAAAGCTGCCAATAACAGATACAAGATCCACAATTAAACAAAAGAAAAAGAAAAAAGGGTTGTAAAGCTGTAAAACCAAATAACAAAATAAAACAGACAGCTTTTTCCATTCCTGGATTGCAGGAATTTCCATTCCACTCAGGACGTCTAATATCCACCCAAGGTCTCACAAAATATTTCAGCATAGAAAAAAAAACTTTCCTCCTCTAGTACTTTATTACCTACAACAAATAACAAAGTCTCCCTTCACTTATATGCTCTGTTCTAGAGAATCATATCAACTGGGCCTGCTCCCTAAATATTACCCATATTCCCCTTTTGTTAGGGAAGACAGTGGGAACGGGAAGACCTCAGATAAACAAAAGTTTTAATTATTTGCACAAATGCCAACAGTGAAACACAAAATTCACTTTATGCAAGCAGAAAATGGTGTTTTGAGAATAAATTAACTTCTAATAATTCATCATTACAGCATTTCATGCATATATTGAAAACAACAAACATACTTATCTCCTGTTATTGTAATTGTGAACCCATCATATTCTTTCCCTTGATCTTTGAGGCTGGGGACTTTAGTGTTCACAGTAAACCCATCTCTTGTTTTACTGTTAAACTGCTTTCAAAAGAAAAAAGAATGGAATATTAGAGAAGATGCACAGGGACAGACCTCTTAACTATTGTTCTAAAACACCATAAAATACCTGGACCAGAAATAAAAGTGGACAACATTATTTCACTCAGTTTTTGTTTACTACTGAATGGAAGTCTCGAGTACTGAATGACGGATACTGCAATTCTATTTTATATAGTGAAAACAAATCTGCAGTCCTTGTGAAAAGCAACTGCATAAAGTTATACAGATGACAACGATATTTTCCAAAGTTGCATGTTGATAGCAACCATTTGGTGTCACAATGTAAATGCAAAAGCCTGAGTTTTACAGCTTGTATTTTCTGTTTACAGTGACGAGTAAATGCATTAGTATAAACTGGATTCTAGAACACAGCTCCTAGCAACAAATTTCTTAACTGTAATCCAGGCTCAATTAATGTTTATCCTCATCAGGAGGAAAAATATCACAACATTTTAAGAATTTTACAAAGTTGATTTAGCTAAGTGTAACATGTAGCCAAAGAGTAATAACTATGTATAAACCATGCAAAACTGTATTTAAAATAAATGCAGAAGCCCAGCTTTTGACAGACAGCATTCCTCAACTATCCAAATAACCAAACTGTGTCAATAGCACAGCATTCAGTATGTGCAGGCACTATTAATGACCATTGTGCAACAGTTGCAAGTAATTTATTCAACAGTAACACCCTGGATCATTAGCATTCTTTTGAAATAATTATGGCACATTTAAACCAAAATAATCTGGACTTACTTTAAAGAAACACATTTAAAAGCCTTTCTTGAGAAACAAGATACCATTTAGAATGAAATACAGGAAATAGAGAGATTCAAATCAGAACAAAATGTATTGGTTATGAAAACAAGGAAAAATACTTGCTGTCAGTTCTTAGAAACATTATTTCAAAATAAGATATGTATAGTCTGCTATGTTTATATATTTTCATCACCCTCTAGGAATAATCTGTATTTTCAAACCCACTAATAGCACTTTTTTCTGGCCTACAATCCAGTAATAGTAGGACCATATTAGGTACTCTGCAAGGCCCTATTTATACATTCATGTGCCAGTAGGGAACACTTAATTGTCTTTCCAGGACCAACATCTAGTATTTATTCCTCACAAGTTTTTATTTGGATTCTGTTGTTATCCACCTCGCTTCTTCCTCTTACAAAACAAAGATGAAGACAGGAAGATAAAAAGGTACTTCCAAATCTACCACCTGCTCTTTGAAAAGACACTTGTATTTACAATACCTATTGAGACACCCCATGGAAACATTCACATCGTTGTGCCTGAGCCACACAGTTTCTGTAAGACAGGCACAGGTACAGTGCACAAGTGGCTGAGCAAGTTCAAAACTGGTCTCGGCAGCAGCAAGACACATATCCTTGCAGAGAAGACTTTTCTACTGCAATTAGTCAGCTTGGTCTTGGCATCTACACATGCAGCTGCAATGCAGACAATACCCTATGAGAAAACAATGAGTTTGTTTCTGGTCAGAGTGACTTCTTCCCATATTCTATTCTATTCTGAATTAAATCCTGTTCACTTTTTACAAAATAAATACCTTGTAACAACATTTTCACAAATACTTGTGCACTTCTCACCCTAGGCTAGCTGACAGGAGGAGGGAGGCAGACCTTTCATACAAACTCAGTTTAAGTCTGATGCTTAAACTGAAGAGGATAAGAGGATACCTTATTTAACAAGGCACAGGATCCAATGAATTTATACAGAGACCATCACCACAAAGTAGAAAAAAACCTCAGTCCCTAGCTCCTTTTCTTGTAGCCTTCCAGAGTAGAACATACTGATTACCTATAACTGTAAGCCCATTATAGAAGATCACAAACCTTCCTGGCTGATAAGAGTGACTTCAAAGAACTACATTCAATATTTTGTTTTCTCTTCTTTTCTTTTACCAATTCACAAGTAGATCAAGGCTTGCAATTATATAGGACTTGTCAGTATATATCCAAAGGGAGGTTACACCCTGCATATACAGATTTGAAATGACCTGAATGAGTGTTTGCAGTTACTCACAGAATAAGGCTATATTCTGAAAAACTGGATACTTGCCAGTATAAGTTTTGTTATTTTCAGCATAAAGATTTTTTTTTCTTTAATTTACCTTCATTATGGGAAGAAGATCTTCTACTTTATGTACCTTTTCCAATGCTTCTCGAACCTCTAATAGTCCTTTTGGATTATTAGCACTGAAAAAAAGACATAGAGTTGTAATGGTTGAACATATCTAGCAAGTAAGGAAATTCATATGAGCTTTAACACAATTAACTATACCAATGGTCAGTGGAATACATTACTGAAAGTTATCTAATTATTTCTTTTCAGAAAAGTGAATTCTTGCATATTTAGCACATGCTTCTCTACTACAGCTCAAGAGAAGCATTTTCTTTCTTTAAAAAGTAATTTCTTCCTATACCATTTCAGGTATTTTTTTCGGCTTCAAACCTCAATTTCAGACTGCAAGTTTTTCTTGTTTGCTCTCAGCAAAACACTAAACAGTACTTGCATGAATGTAGGCAGGGGGTTGCTAAGGAAAGGTGGAAAAAGAATAGAGATAGCTTTAGAAATACTCATCGCAGAATGCATGCATTTATATAGCCTTAAAGGTACATAAATATCACAGACAGACTGTGGAGAAACCTACCGAAATTACTCCCTAATATGTACTAATGACTGCATCCAGATTTTAAAAAGAAGTATTTAAACACCATAGCACAAACTGCTCTGGTTTAAGCTCAAATACTACCTACTCAGTCTGGACAAGCTTTCTCTCAAGAGAGGACAGAATTCTCAGTTAATACAAAGCTTATTAAACCTTCAGTAGGTACCATAAATGTTTTCAATTTTAAGTGTTTCCAACTGTTATAAGAAATTTCTGCACTTTATTCTTTTGAAATTTAAGTAACACAATGACATTGAATAACAGAACTCAATACTCAAAAAGTTAGCAGGCCAAAGAAAAAATAGCAAAATTAAAAGCTAAGACATTTTTGGTTTTTATCAGAAGACTGTTGCCACAAATTAGGTTTGAAAGACATTTAACTCATAAAAGACTGATGAAAGTTTGAAATTTAGATTACCTTTAGTCACATTCCTTAATTTAAGATTCTACAACTGTCTTCTGTCCCAGGTCAACATCTATCAATCCATTTAGGTAAGAAGTAGTAAAGATTTCTTCCTCCTTAAAAACTACCTGTCAAATACCACAGTTTCAATATTCAGAGAAACTGTACTCTGTTCTACAGAAGGGAACCTAGTGTCTTTAAAAAGTTGAGGGGGAAGGAAGGTTGACAGTAGTGACACCCACTCATACTGTAAGTATGGGTACAAAGGCAGTATCGTTATTCATTTATAGGTATAGTGTAATTCACATAGTATTTCTTTTCTGATTGCTGATTTCAAGAGCATTTCTACTAAGAAATAGACAGGTCCGATGCTAAGTTCCGATGCTAAACTAGAATTTAGTAGAATTAAGAAAATATCTCTGAATCGTTCTGGAATCGTATGTCAGTGTTATATAAAATTCAAAATCAATGTTACTAGGGAGAAGTGGGGGGGAAAACCAAAAACAAAAACAGTAATTTACCTGTGATAAACAAGGATCCTATCTTTGATAAAATGAAGAATTTTCTCAAAATACTCCATGTACCTCATATTAATGACCTGCCCCCTACAAAGAAAAAAAAAAAGTTTTAAAATCCTTGTTTTTCAACTGTAACAACATGCTTTAGAGCTAAGATATAAAGATTAAAATTTGACAGATTTTTATCTACAGGTGCTTCATAAATTACAGGATACAACTAGTAGTTTGCCAGAACTGCTGAACTCTCCAAACCCCACTTTGACTATAATTCCAAAAGTGGACTTACAAAATATGAGTTATCATTGGTACTGTTGTTCCCTGACAAATGACATCACACGGCTATTTCCCCATTTCCCATGTACAATGCAACATATCTATATGATAATCATAGATATGTACCAGGAAACCACTGCTCTTAGTTACGCACCCTAGAAGAAATTACAGAATAGAGAGGGACTTATCAGTCCCCATACTGATTTCTCTGCGAATGAAACCTCTCCAGTTTATGTATTTGCCAACAGATGTGCTGATATGCTCTGACTGTCCAAGTACAGTTTTCTTTCTTCACTTAAGTCTCTATGCAATGTAATTTTGCTTTCATGCTTAACAGTTATAAGTAGTAACTGTTAAACAAAAATGACAAAAAGGTATATTTTCCCTTGGAACAGTAAGGAAAAAAAGTTGGTAACATCCTACTAGGATTACAACCACTCTGAAAGGGAAAATTACATACCATTACTGTACTTGAAGAAGTCCTTCCTCTTCTCCCAGTCTACAAAACAAGATTTTATAAAGCAAATGTTACCGTTTTCTGTTTGAGGAAGCAAAATCACTGTCAACCACAGGAAGGTGTATATATCTGGCTTCTATTCACTCTAAACAGCCAATTTGGACAGCTGAACTCTAATATCTCACTACATTACCTCACCGGGACAGAATCAGCCTTTAAAAAATAATCAGAATCAGACCATATATATATGCATATAGGAAAGAAAAGAGGAAAAGAAAAAGAATGAAAACAAATTTCCATATATAATTTGCCCTTGTTGTACGTCCCATCATTTTCCATCTTATTTAAAAACAACCAGAAAACTGTACAACAGGCAGAAGTGTGTCAGAATAAGGCACTGAATTTTCTTTCCTTTAGAGGCACTTGGAAAAACAGATCCAAGTGAGCCCATCTAGAAGCAGTAGTACTGCTTTCAAGAACAATTTAAAGGATTTTTCCCTCCCTGATCTCCTCCTAGTGGTTTCCATCCCTCATTTTTGCCAAACGAGCTGTGCCCATACATGCTACAACACTAAGACTACAAAAAGTTACATGCAACAGAAGACACTGAATCAGCCCAACTAAGGAAGTTATGGTAGAAAGTACCTGGAATTGCTGCAGTTGTGCTTATGATGTACTTCCAAGGGAAAGCACAATTTCCTTAGTCTATACATCAAAATATTCTACTAGTATTTAAGTTACTGCCAGTAGAACCAGTAACAAATTAGTAGGAAATTGAGAACTATCTACTCCTTTTCATACTTGGTCTCATCATGAAGAACTGAGACTAGCACTTTATGCTTACTACTCTGCTGCTACTTTCACTTGCTTTGACTGAGCATCTTATATTTTTGGTATATTTAATAATCTTGCAGAGCTGCCACTTGTCAGCCTGCATAATCTACTATTATACCTGGTTTCCAGGTAGAAAAGCTATAGAAAAAATTTAGTCTCAGCCTGACAGTACAAAAATAACTTTCAAATTATAAGCTGAATACAGAGCAATGTATGTCTTCCTGACGTGACAGTCCATAGGTGAGACTATTTTATAGTTTTTAAACAAAAAGATGTTAGCTTTGCAGCCTATTATTAATTTCAACTAGCAGCTATTTTACAGTTGATTAAAGTAATAAAAAAGGGGAATATATAATCTGTACAACCCAGTAGGAGTAAACTCTCATTTAGAAAACACAGGCATGCTTCAAAAGTAAAATTTAAGAAACTATTAGCACTTACATTCATTTCTTTTAGCCCTTGTCTGATCCTAATAAAATGATCAGGAGGGAATCTAATAGCAGACAAATATACTATAAAAAGATGAGCTATGAAAATAACTATTATTCAGGATGCAAAAGTGGTCAAACAGGTATAGGTTCCCAGGGTGAAAAAGGATATAATGAGCATCCTGCTCATTACAGCTTCAATAGCTGAAGTCTGGCCAGTATCCCAGATGAGGGCATTTAGGCTGCTAAAATCTAAGAAAAATCCTTTAATAAAATCCCCGAATAACTCACTCCATCTTTGGAGATCTTCCAAACCCACTTGGGTGCCACCCTGTGCCATGTACTGCAGGTGTCCCTGCTTGAGCAGGGGGGTTGGACTAGATGATCCCTAGAGGTCCCTTCCAACCTCAATCAATTTAATTCACTGTGGGCCTGCAATTCTGAATTTTCCTACAGTTTAATTCAGAGTTCTAAGGAATCACCAAAATATCAGGAACAGCAGATTAACTGGGGTTTTGGGGGGCATCCTCAGGGGAAAGTAACATACTTTGGCCAATAAAAAACAAAGCTGTTGACACAGAGATGGTGCATAGGGACACAACTTTAGCAGATTAAGTGTTCAGAAGTTATTTTCAATGTGGTTAAGAGACATTAAACTCTTCCCTTTGTCCTCTCTTTTCCACAGAAGTACTCAAAAAGAAAGAAAGAAACAAAAGTAGGATGACAGACCACAGATTCCCTACTTCCTGCAAGTTGCAGGTAGGAAGGCAAGAAGCAAAACAAGATGAAACCTGGCTAGGTACTTACTCACACAAATACACTCTGCTCCTGTGATTGACAGTGATGTTGCCACACTGAACGTCTCACCCTTCTACTCCTCCTTGGGAGGTAGCACTGTCACAACTGCAACACTGAGCCTTGCAGCTTGGGAGAAGATGGAACGTACAACAATGGTTGATCCTTTCATCTGTGACCACTGTTAACAGGTCACTTATTTTCTCCTCTTTGCTTTACTTTTTCCTCCTCTGAGGACACCCAAAATGCTATATGCTTCCTCTCTATTCATTTAGAGAAATTGGTACTAAAAGTAATAGAACAGTAGTGTTTCATTATCGCTGCTACTAGCTTTTAGAAGCAGTATTTGTAAAAAATACACCCATGATAATTAACCTTACTTAAATGTAAAAAATTAGATTATTTAGGAATAAAAAACATCATGTAAAAATATTCATATTCTGGGTACTATTCATCTCTTCCCAAAACACAGCTGTAAAAGGATATTCCTGAAATTCAGGAATAATGAGAAATCCCCTGAGGAAAAATTTTGAGCACAGAGGAAATGAAATACTGGAAAATATAAACTTTTTTTTTTGAAAGCAAATATACAGTCAACATTGTCCCGTTCTGTTTCATGACGGTATGTATTGGTGTGACTGCTTGGTGAGAGAAGAAGGAGATGAGAATCTGTTTGGTAAAAGTCTCATACCTGATTAAATTAATGTGATTATTGAAACCTCTGCTAAGGCTTCGGGCAGGCATTTGATCCAGCCAAAGCACAGGCTGGTCAGGGTCTGCTATCCTAAAAAGAAAAAGAATATTAACATTTGCACGTATTTCTCTCTTTACATTTGCAATGTGGGAAAAAAATAACAGTACATCTTAACTTGTGAATTCACAGGAACTTTGTTTATACACATAATTTCAGGGAAAAGTTAGAATTCAGAGATCACAGAGACAAACCTTTTTATTGAAATGCATAAAACTTTTATAAGAGGAAGAAAACACCTCATAATAATCTTTACGTAGCTGGAGAGTTTGCTCCAGCTGCTATCTTCTATTAGTCAAACAAAGCTGGAATGTATCCTACAGTTCTCCCCAAGCTTCAACCAGAGGATGCAATGTGCATTCATTCCCTTAGTTAACAGGGGTGAGCCAGAACATTTTCAGAAGCAAACTTCTTGTACCGAAAGCATCTTTGTGCTTGATCAGAATACTATCATTCTGTGGGTAGGAAGCATGCGTATGCTTTCTCCACTTTTTGAATTTAATGTCATAAAAATGAGGCTGCTCACATCTGATGTATGTCATTTAGCAAGCTAACAATTAAAACAAAAGTGTACAATGTAATTACAAGTACAATAAGTTAAAATACAAGTAGTGTTTTGTATGGGTAGACTCTGTACAAAGAGGGTAGACCCTCTGAATACCATCTGGATAAGCAAATATTATTATTAAAGCTATACTCTTACTACATTTCTTCCTCTTCCTCACACTTATTTCATCTATCTGATGTGGTTTCCTATTAAACTGTGGGGCAAGAATCATCTTTTACTTTGCAAGAGAATCTAGCGGAAAAAAAAAAAACACCAAAATTTGATAAATTAATAAGACAAATGAAAAATCTGATTCTCATGGCAAACAGCATCCATCAGAGTCACAATCAAGTTTAGGACTGGATCTACTAAGAACCACCTACATATTAGGTGCTTGCAAGGTAGTGAAATCTTCACAGCAGGCCAACTGCTGTGCTTGCAGTAGGACATTCATGATTTTCCAGTATTTCAGCTTTTAGTGCCCTGGCATTAACTACCTAAAGAGGCTTTTACAACTTTTTGGTTCCTAAAGAATTGAACCAAAGTGAATAAGATGACCAACTCCTTTACGTTGACTTCCTAGATTTAAAAATTGAAACATGCCACAATTTTTTCTTGTTCCCAATAGTGAACATTGCTGATAGGATAATGGCAGAATGAGAACTTTAGGTATATTACTAATCATTTCAAGTAGATTATTAATCAATTCTGGCTCCTGAACTCCCTGAGCCTTAGAAACTATCATAAATTGTGAAAATGTTCTGGGGAATTCCTATGTGCTCGCTCTAGTCCCACACTTCTTCCTGAACGCCTGCAGTCAGCTCTTGCTGGAGACAGGATTCAGGAGTATCCTGGCTGCTGGGCTGACCCAAGGCAGACACTTGGACATGGCCTGGGAGCCCCCCTGCTAACTTTTCTTACATAGGAATATGAAGAAAAAAAACACCACCTCAATAATCAGCACACAGCGGTATTACAGCAGCTGTTATCTATGAAAATTATCTATGAAATGATTTTGAGGAACAATAGCTCTGAGGAACTTCTTCCGAGTATAACTGCAGAAGAGAGGAGCCTACTCAATACTGCTCAGACCTTCCTTAAGGAAGGGAGCACTGGAACAGCCCACTGACAAGAGATGTCTACATCAGGGAAGACACAGATCTCAAATTTAGAAGATTTAGCCTCTGCCATTATCAACCTCCAACATCTCAGAACAAACACATGGCTAAAATTTAGTTTAAAGGGATGACCTAAAATAGAAATCACTCAACTATTAAGTATCATATATTTAACAACTACCTATTGATCTAATTAACAACTATCATCCCTATTATCATGATATATTAGTACTAAGGTTTATGGAATAATTTATTATGTTCACCCAACAAAACATTCACCTGTCCTTTTGTGCCTGTAAAGCATCTTTATTTTAGTTTTGTAAGAACTGGGGGGAAGAGAAGTTCAGGGTGGGGGGGAACCTAACACCCCAAAAAACAAGAAAAGTTCAAACTGAACACTTGGCTTGAATAAATTGTTATATAGCTCTTTATGGAATGCACATGATTTTGTACAGACTGCACCAAAACAAACAAGAAGATACATTAAAGGACACAGGCTGAAGTTACTTACCCAGTTCTAGCAGAGGAAGAACAATTGTTTAATCTGTTTTGCCTTCAGCCCTCTAGTTAACTGAAACATGCATCATTATGACAAGTTAAGGCTTATTCTGCCTCTTCCTTTACCATTACCTTCGCCATTTTACAGCAATATCAAACATATCTCTCCACTGCATCAATCTGGTTTTCCCATTCATCCGAACTTTTGAGTTTGCCCAAGTCCGCTGCACAGCTTGCATTACTTCTAATGTGGCTAATCCCATTGCTGAAAGGGAAGGGGAAACCACAGGTATAAAAAAAAACAAAAAACAAACAAAAAAACCCACGACACTCATTTTTGTACAGTCAGGAAACTATAGCAAGGAAGTGAAGCACTTACAGAAAAAGAACCCCCAAGTGTCAATAAAAACCATGGCTGCTAGCCCCAAATTAGATCAGGAAATTTATGATAAATGGTTAAAAATTTTTAATTATAATTTTTTGAAATGTATAGAGCATAGGATTAATTTGCAGATCACAAAGGCATGGCATTGAATTATGACTACATAAAACTATTTCACAGATTCACAGATTGTTTTCAATATACCTCTATGTATTCTTTTATTTGGAAGAAATCCTGGTGTCTCGTATTGCATCATTGAACCCAGATGATCAGCTACACATATGAGGTCTTGCACACCAGGCTTATAGCTTTCAAAATTCTGAAATAACACATCTCTTGTGGAGAAGAAAGAAAGAAACATATCAGACATTGAAACTTTCAGGATCTATGCTGAGAAGTAAAACAAAGATTTGCATGTATAGTAATCAATATTGCTGGTGTGGGAAGTACTCAAAGCAGTATAAAAGAACATTCATTCTTCCTCCCACCCCATTACACGCACAAAGCCATACTTCAAATCAAATACCGGTCATACTGAATTCAACAGCAAATTGTACTACTATAAAAAGAGCAATTTATCTTTAGACTTTAACATTAATAGTACATAAAGTAGAAGCCTCATACTGTAACTTCTCTTTCAACTTTGTAAATGTTTCAGGAACTACAAAGGTAGATCTTATTATATCCCCCTCACACACCCATGCTTACATTTTAAACTTATTTTACATAAAAAAGTGACTGTATGCAAATAAATCTGGAAATGAGTTTACAGCAGGAGAAATCCTTTTTTTTTTTTATTGCAGCTAAAAAGGAGGATATTTAGGAAAAAGAAAAAACACTCACTTTATATGTGGCTGCAATCCTGGCTGTTCCTCATAATTTTCTATAAGAAAAGGAAGATTTTTGGCCCAGTGGTCCTTAAAATTTCCAGGGAGATCTGTATCAATATTGTACTCTGTAAGAGGGGTATCCAAATGTGCATGCAAGTATCTAGAATACTCTGGAGGAAAGAAACGCAATAAAATTAAATACCATTTGCATAATCAGCCTAGTTATGTAATCAAACAAAAAGAAAAAAAACAGACTGTACATTTGTCAGTTATCTAACAGTAAAATCTTAATAAAGAAATAGCAAAATTGGGTGATTTTGAATTATTTAATTTCCAAGGCAGAAATAAGTCTTTAAACTCTTTACTGCTACACAGAATTTTTCTATCGGTGACCCAACTATTTGTCACTATTTGGTGACCCATTTTTTAATAATATTAAGAAACAAAAACCTGTGTATTTTCAAACAGGCATACTCAACATCGCTCAGTTGCAGGCTGGTTTATTTAAAATAGCCTCTAACTATAAACATGATGCTTGCACTTACAGGGTTCTCTGAGGACTTCAACTTACCTCGGAGGTATTTAACTTTCAGATATTCTGGGCTGGCCTTCTGGCCCGGTAATGGATCATTTAACATAACTTTTGTTTGAGCTTTTATGCCTTCATAAAACTGTCCCATTGCCACATGGCTGAGACCTTTCATATATTGGCATACTTCGTTGTAGGGTTCTAGCTGTAGACATCTCTAGGAGATTAAAGAAGCAAAGCACTAACAAATTAAGAGAGACAACAAGTTTTCAAACAAGCTAAGATGACCTGCACCAAACAAGAGACGAACTGACTGAAACACCATTTTCTATCACTATTTTCTTTCAAATGATGCTAAGCACTAAAGCTGAAAACATTTTTCTCACCTTTGCTAGCAGTTTAAGAAAGAAATGGGCATATGCTCTTGATCACACTTAATTATGAAAATAAATCACATTACTAACACAAAAGCTTCATTAGTTTAAGCAAACTAGACAGGACATACTACAGATGACATTAGTAAATGGCCATTTTTTCATAGTTCAGCATACATATTGTGCCATTTCTTCCGTCAGCATCTTGGCAAGTTCATGCATAAGTACAACTTACTATGTTACAGTCTGCTATTTATTATATGTTAATCACTAACCAAATTCATACTATCCTTTAAAAGTAATGTTCTGATTCTTTTCCTAACAGTTACATCTCTCTTCAAATACATCAGTATCTATAAATTGTGTTATATATGTGAAGCATGTAGCAATAATTGACAAAAAATTTTCTCTCCTTAGATGCAGGAAAAAACACACTCTCATTCAGAAAGAGATGCAATTGTTTCTATATCTCATTTCATTTCTTGTTTTAGGTATATGAACATACAATTACAATATGTGCCTTTATTGCTCTGTTTGAAAAAAATGGTAGTATTATTTAATACTAATGGAAAGGGGCGAGATTTTGTTTATCTACAGAAATACGTGCATTTTACAAGATCAATAAATGACTAAAAACTGAGAGATACGTCACAGGGGAGAAAAAAAAGGATAAATATTGGAACTTTGTATGTTTATTTTAGCATTAAAAAAAAAAAGAAATACTTTCCCAGATTTTAAAAATTCACCCCAAACTAAAGTATCAGCAAGAATGCAACTACTAATTTCTAAAAGAAAGAAACAAGCTAGAAAGCCTTTCAACCAGAGCTTGGTTTTAGAAATTAATGAAGGAGGAAGTCTCCTAATTCTAGCCAAATTTGTTTTTCAGGTCACATACATCATGTATGTACACACAAAATCTGAATTTTAATTCAAATGCTTATCTGCATTCAGACTGAAAAATCTTGTCATTTGTTGATTTTAGTGCATTTTTTTGTAATTAGTTGTACTTAAAACATTCACAATATGAGTTTATTTAGGATCTTACACTGCTTACCTTAAAATTCTTCAATGCTTCATCTAAGCTACCATGATGATAAAGCATCATTCCTTTGAGTTGTAGTGTCTGAACATGATTTTGATTCAGCAGCAAAGCCTTCTGGAAGTTCTCTGTTGCAGCATCAAAGTTGCCAAGCTCTCTGGGCAATTACAGGAAGCGTAAAGTGAGGTATATAGTAAGTAACAGTAAAAACAAAATTACTCATTAAAAATTGTTTTAATGAGTCCATAGGAGATACCACTGAAAGAAATATGATACTAAGTAAAAATTTCTTTAACTAAAATAGCCATTCGTGTAGTAAAAATGGTAATAAAAAGCAGATACCCAGAGTTTTCATTTACACAAATGTGTGCTCTGATATGCAACTCCATAAAACTGCAAATGTTCATAATTCTGAGTGGATGTAAACCATAAAAAATGAGCTCTATCTACGGTATTGCAAGAATCAAAATAATGATAAAAAGCATTATTGGAACACTATCTACAATAAGTCTTTCAAGCTTCCAAAAGAAACACTTTTATACGCACACTATTCAGCTTAGGTTGTGTTCTTTTATCTACTATATTGCTTTTTAAAATCCAAGATCATTAAATTCTTTCCACATCATATTAAATGAAATTGTACCAAACAACAACGCTAAAAAAAAGTTAAGTACATTTGCAATAAATAAATTTTAGACAGAACACTAACCACAGCTCTTTCAGATTTTTCATATTTGGTCACTAATTACGGTCTCCTTGGGTGCTAAACACTTCCACAGAGTCTCTGGTGTTGTCCTAGAGATCCTTTATCTAACTGGTGAGAATTTACAGAAGACAACAGTAGTTGTGCTTCGGACATTAAGTGTTACAAAAAGAAAAAAAAAAAAAAAAAGGTTAAGACCAACTCTAAAGCCCTCCTTATAAACTATATGATTTTAGTCAGGTCCTGACAGAGACTCTCTCTAGGTCACTCAGACACCTTACGAATTTCCATTCCACCAGGGAAAATTGTGTTCTTTTTGGTGTCTACCCATGGGAAGAGATACATTTCTGGACCCTCTTTCCCCCAGCATTTCTTGAAGACCAAAGAACTATTGAAGTTTTTCTTCTCAAATGAAGTGAGTGAGGAATATTCTGGTTAAGTGACTTCTGTATTATAAAACAATGGTCTATTGGAAACCAAATCACTTTAAAGCTTAGTTTATGCTCTTGCTATTCATAAGGTACCTTCTTCCTTAATAATTATTTGCAGAATACATTTAAAGAAATATTCTATTATACTGCAAATCAATTTACATTAAGAAAATATGATTAAACTTAATACTTAATCAAGATTACATGTTTTTAATTCTAGTTGATAGGTAAAAAAATGCAAGTCTCTATTAAAGACCTGTTGAATGGGAAATTATCTATATTTTCAAAACTGTAAATCTTTTTAGTGTGAGAGTAATTAACATAGAATCTAGCAGACCTGTGATTCTATAACAATGACACATAAATCATCCAGTAAGTTATTCATATGTTTTAGCAGTACAACAATCTCAGAAGGCAACTAATGAGTGTATTTAACTAAATATTTACTTGCAGTTTGTATTTAATAAATCATTTTGCATACATGAAGTAGATCTTACAAAAACTCACCATTCACCTAATCTTTCATTTAAAATTACTAGACACTGAATTAGAACTACAAAGCAAACCTGAATACTATTCATATTGATCACATCCTGAACATAGCTATATTGGCTGTAAAAGCTACTAAATATGCACAGGATTCTCTATGGTTTTATAACAAATGCATAAAACAGCATGCTGGAAAGAACATAAACAGATTGCAAACACAATCATGAAGAATTTTTAGGTCTGATTACCTGTACGCTTGTCCCAGACTTTTATATGCATCTACAAAGTCTGCTTTCTGCTTCAGAGCTTCTTTGAATGATTCAATGGCTTCCTATAGAAAAACACCAGTGGAAAAAATACTTTATCACTTACTACATCCATTAAATTGTAGCATTTAGAAGATACACAGAAAAGGTGTAGGTGCAGAAGGCACACAGAAAGCATCAACTTATTACAAAAGTCCATAGGGTAATCATCACTATGTAAAAAAGAAAATTGCAATATTCTTTACAATTTAACTAAAGCCTTAGTTGGAAATCTTCTGTCTGTTTTATTGTCTATTACAGGAACAAGCTATTCTTTCAACATTTTAGGAGAATGTACTGATGGAATTCCTTCAGACGTACTTTTAAACTTCAGCCTAGCTCCTTAACTAACAGAGCCTCTCCTTACAGCCTTTGTGTTTGATTCGTAAGCCTTTTAATTTTTGCAGATCAAAAATCCCCTTCAGATCTGTACTCTGCCTTTATTCCTTTATTGAGTGCTGTTAGTTCCACAGATATCCTAATACAGAGGTCCTAATAAAACTCCGAACAACTGAAGAAATCACTTTCATACAAGAGCAAGTACCACTGTTGGCAGAAATAGAATGGCATAAGAATAGCTAAAAATAAATATACACGCATGTTCAAACAAATATTTTCCAAGTATTTTATGGAAAGAATGTTGACTAGAAGCCTTTCTTCTATGTGTAAATTAGTAAATATAATTTTACCTTCAAAAGTCCTCTGTGGAAAAAGGTTAAGCCTTTATAAAGCATAGCTATAGGCTGATTTTTGTTCAGTTCCAATGAGTGCTGAAAATCTTCATGGGCTGTTGCATAATCCTAAGATTAAAAAAAAAAAACAGATTTTAGATGACATAGGAAACATACTTGTATCTTGATAAAAATTAACTACATGGTTTTGTTTAGTATATGAAGTCAGTATCAGGGGCAAGCAGCAGTGATTGCCAACTGCTACTCAGAAGAGCAAAGAGAAATGAATGTAGAATACACTTGCAATTTTCCTATCAGCAATTGCTGTTTAAAACAAATCAAATGGAAACATAGCTGGAAATAAGCAGAGTGAAATCACAAAAATAAAACAAAATAGCTGTTATTTATTATACAATTTTTGAAGATACAATGTAGTGCAAAATAAGTAACTCATCAATGTAAAAAGAGTTCATAGCAAAATAGATTGTTAGCATCTTCGTAGAATTTTTTTTCCCAGTATATATGATATTTACTGTCTTGGATGTAACTCTTATAGCCATTTAACAATGCTCCTTAAATGCTGCTGTAGGGTTTTTTTTTGGTTTTTTTTTTGTTTTGTTTTAATTATTCATGTCCTATTCCTCAAACACACAAAACAATCCCAGATATATCTTACAGTTAACACATGTGCTTGCCCTTTGCTTCTCTGTATTAAAATAGATATTCAGATGAAATGCCTCAAGGACACCCCAAACTGTTGGAAGTCAACTACAAAAGAATATTTTTTTTGTTTTTAAATAGGAAAGATGCTTTTGAACGAAAAGTAGCAACTGATACTCAAAGAGAGGAACAAAACACAGAACAAACATAGCCTCCCAAATCCACTAACCTCTGATATGAAGTAAAGGGTACCTCTATGCCTGTAGAGTCGGGCCGAGGGTTGTAGCTGAATAGCTCTGGTGAGATCAGATAAAGCTTCGCTAATTCGGCCGAGAGGGGACAGTATCTAAGACGCAAAAACAAGCACTTATAGACAGAATGGGCTGAATAGAACAATTACTAGTTTTAGAAATTTGAAGATAATTCTTTTAAGTTCAGCTATACTAGAATGAGTATATTTGATGGAACAGACTGGAAAATATGAACTTAGAATCTATTACCCAAGATGAAATGTGAAAAAAATTCCCTCAAATATCTATGTGCTTAAACATCACCAGCACCCTTTGAAGAAATATAGTAATTCACATAAAAAGAGGCCAGTCAAAGCAATATACTCCATTTCAAGTTGTTTCAAGATATTCAACCAAAAATTTAAAATATTCTCATAAATCATCTTAATTTTGACAAAAGAGATTTTTCCAATGGAAAATTGTCTACTTTCCAATTATTTGAAAGCTCAACTTTTATATATGTAGACCAAAATTAGTTACAGTACTTCCAAATCATTAAAAACATGAAATTTTTGAATTACAATTACCCATTAGGACAATTACCATCATTACAATGTTCTAAAGTTAACGAATATTTATGCTTTTGATATATCACAGAACTCTTGCTTGAAATCCATTTTCTGTGATTTAATTGAGCAAAATGTGATTTTTAAAGTTAGAACTGTATCTGAACTACAGTTTAGTTATATAGTTAAAAATTTATGAGGTGACACTAAATGCAAACATTAGAGTTAAGTCATGTTTTGCTTCATTATGTTTTAGAAAAGCATAATGTTGCTGTCTGTTCCATTAAAAACTAAATACTTCCAGGTAACAATGCTAACCCGTTGGCTATAGTAGCTCCATAGAATATAGGGAATATTTAGTTTTAAAATAAAACATAAGTCACATATTTGTAGAACAAAAATCTTAAAAACAAGAAGGATTTTTTAAAGGTGCTTTAATCACCAAATAAGCAAAGAAATACTCAAAAACATGACAGAATGTTCTGAAAAGACAAAGTTGCTCACTTCTGCTCGCTGTTCAAATACTTCAGGATGATCTGGTTCTAGGCTAATTACCCTACTGAACTCAAACAGAGCCAGTTCAGCATTTTTCATGTCCTGAAAAGAAGAAAACAAACAAGTTAAACCACTGAATATATTTACAATAATACATTCTAGAGACTGAAGTACAATTATGTTGGCTAAGATTTTGAAAGCACATCATTTTACATTACATGCTCTTCGATCTTGCTAACAAGATTAAGTTGCAACATACAAGACATATCTTTACAAATTATATAAACAATAACAAAAAATATTCTTTATTTCTCTCTCTGTGCTACACCTTTAATAACTCACTATTAATAAAACTGTGAATAAACATTAAAGTTACAGCTCCATAGGTGGCATTCTTGACAACAAAGGTGGCTCAGGCTCCCATGCATTTCCTTCAAGATCAATTCAACTACATACACAGTTAACTGGACTAGAGCTCAAATACCAAAGTTTTCATCAGCACTGCCTATAACCTGAGTGTGCTGGGGAATGGGTTGATGCTGTCAATATTTTGCTTTATTTATATAAAAAAAATGTTATATAGCAAGTTCTATATCAGGTTTCATTGATATTTTTCTTCTTTTTGAAGTTAGAAATTTTATGAGATAACACCTTTTCGTGTCTGAAATGGTGTTCACAGAAACCATAAAGTGACATTTTCTCAATGTATAACAGAGAAGAAAAACTCTTGCTGATGATAACATGCAAATAGGAAAAACTTCAACCTCCTGTCAACACTGCTGAAGAATTAAAGACTCTGCACCTGGGCAATTTTTAATGGAGTTATTCAACTCCTCTGCCTTACAGAATTCCAGCAACCACTCAAATCATGATTCAGTAGGCTATAGAAACTCAAACTACATGGACCAGTCTACTACTTAATCCATTTTTTTTCTCAGGAAATTGAGCAGTCATTTGCTACTAATAAAAACACTTGAGTTTTTCTTTTATCTGTTAGACACATAATGTATTTTTCTTTTGCTCTTTAAAGCTCAACTAAGTGAAATTTGTGTTAATACGAAAAAGCTACCCATTTGTTTAGGAAAAAAAGACCCAAGATCTGTACTGATATTAACTATGAAACACGATGTCAAATTAAGCAATTTAAGCTCAAGCATTTTTGTATAAAACCAAGGAGGTATATACTACCAAAACATACAGATGAATCAAGTGGTGATGTAAAGGCTTACAAGAGCTGGCAATCTTTTCAAAGGGCCATAAAAGACTCCTCCACTTGCAAATACAGACTAAGTGTGCAGTCACACCAGTGGGACTCCAAAAACTTGCCTCTTAAAGGCAAGATGCTGCTCATTTTATTACTAGATAAAATAGTGGCCTTCAAGAGGCCACTCTTTCCAGCTTCCTACTTCAAACTCAAAGCATCACTGTAGTAGGACAAGTGGGGATGTATGTAATAAGTTCTAAATCTAACTCCATATGCTCTCACATCCAAAAATTCAGACAAATTTTTAAACTATTAACTACTCACATGTAGTCCTTTTTTCCCATACGCTATCCCACGTCCATAAATCGCACTAACCAGCTCTGGCTCTTCCTGTTCAGATTAAAAACAAATACAATAATCATTACCCCTCTCTAAAAAAAATAGTCAAAGGTATCTTCCTTCAACATATACTTAATTCTCGCTAATATTAAATAGTAAACAATGAAAAAACATTATTGCCAAGCAAAGGTATTAAACAGATTATATTACCTATAATTTTTAATTTGGTGGAATTGTTTTGTAGGATTTGTTTGGAAAATGACTAATCTCCACCAAATTCGATGGGAAGAGGAGACTACACATAAGAAATAAATACATTCACACTGCTTCTAACATGATTTAGAACAAAAATGTCCAGAACTTTTGATTTTTTTTCTTTTGACTATATCTATGATCTAGTTCTATAACATAAAAGGAAGCAAAACTAAGAACTACTCTTAGCTCTCCTTCTCTGACTTCTGATGTTGGTCTAAGTTTCCCTATATATTTTTTAAACATAAACAAGAAAAAATAACAGGCTAGAATTTAATTAAGATGTTTTGATACCAAGTATCCAAGATATCAAAAAGACATCATTTAACCAACAATGAAAATAATCCTACTGGCTTCATTTAAAAAAAAAAAAAAAAAAAAAAAACACTTCTCCATCCCATTGCTGATATTGTTTCTTAAGCACTGCCCTGTGCATATCTACTCAGGGTAATCAGAGTACAATTATAGTATCAGAGACCACCCACCAAAAGCTACATACACATCAATATATTCTTCCATTACAACTTCATTACTTGTAGCCTCACCAGTAATGACAAGGCATCTTCTGTTTAGTGACACTGAAGTGACAATAAATAAATACAATTTATTAACTGAAAATTTGCTTTGCTCTGAATTGATTTAAAAGATAGAAGAATTGATTTAAAAAATACAAAGTAGGAAATTGTGAAATCCAGATAAAAATCTGTACACAGGCAGCAGCTAAACTGAGGCATTCTGCCAAACAGTTCTGCTAAATCTGAGCAAATATTCCTTGGTTGAGATTTAAGCCCTTTTCTTTCCAATGACAGTTTGCAGAACTTGAGTACTTATGTGGAAGCATCTTACACTAGGTAATGTTACTTATTTTCCTTTATAATTTTTATTTCTCCCTCCAAACTTAAAGAGCTGCAACAGCAAAACTGATTTTCTTAGTGCAACTCTGTCTATGCAACCAAGTTTCCCTGAAAGCCGGTCAGGAATTACAGATCTTCACCCTTCACCCCAACACAGGTACGCAACAAGGTTTGTAGCACAGGCCACATCTCATTCAACTAGGATGACTGCCAACAAGCATTTCATTGACTGCACAGGTAACTGGTACACCCAAAGCTGACACCTTGCTGGATGTGAGTTGTGTCCAAGCGTACACTTGGCAGTGTCAAGGTAACTTTCAGGTAACTTTCCCATTTTAATACAGCAGCTAAAGAAGCACTGTTCAATTCTCTTAAGCATTTTAATTCTCACTTTACGTGTGCTGGAAAATGCTTCATGGGAGAGACAATGAACATTTATCACTGCTTCACATCCTTTCAGACATCTATTAAGTATAATGTTCATTTCTACTGAAACATGCACATGACAAATCTTCTACTGTATTATGTACAAACTTTTTAGAATTTCTTTCTACGATTGCTATACCTTGCTCACTCTCATTTTTATTAAGTTTTCTTCTTACTCAGGAGGGGGCAGAGAAAAATTTGCTAGTGAAAAGTGCTGCTTCAAAAACCACTTATAAAATATTCAAGAGAAAGGTTTCATACCCTAAAAATCCAATTCACACCTTCTTGTCTTACTGATAAACATACAAGAATAATTTCATTAAGTTAGGATATTTTCACTAAATTGAAATATGAGCTATGTGAGTTAAAAAAAAAAAAATCACATGCCAGTATTTGGGATTACTTTGTGGCACATAAATGCATGTTATAACCAGAGAAGATTGAAAAGCTCTCTCATGCTTCTGGTAGTCCCAGGTTCTTAGGCATACAAATATAGAGCAATGTAGTACTTGCCACTATCAATATGCCATCTCTGACGCTTTTTGCCTTATGTTAATGGCAACAACAGTAGGCAAAAAAAAAAAAGACACATACGAAGAGAGAGAGAGACATACGAAGAGAGAGAGAGACATACGAAGAGAGAGAGAGACATACGAAGAGAGAGAGAGACATACGAAGAGAGAGAGAGACATACGAAGAGAGACATACGAAGATCTCAACATCCAGTTGGAAAGTCAAGTTTGTGCAGGTCAGATTTCTGAAAAGTTTTTTTTAACAAAATGTCATTAAAAAGTTTGTTCCGATAGATGAGAAAAAGTACAAACCAACCAGCCAGGCTACCTGAATCATATGAGAATGCTTATGTTTGCATGCAAAGTGAACAGAAAAAAGGAATAATCTCTTTCTGAAATCCTAAATAGAATTAATTTTAATGAAAGCCATATTGTAAGAGATCATTTCATATTTTATTAAAGTTATCATCTTCTCCTTCAAAACCTGTATTTAGCATAAGGAATCCAAGTAGAAAACTTACCTGCAGCATTGTTGAAAAATGTCGTATGGCTTCATCATACAGGCCGTTGCCAATCAACACATAAGCAATTGCTAACAAAAGATTACAAACACAAGTGCATTAGAGGAAAATATCTGTTTTTTATGTATTTTAAAATTCTGTTGTATTAAATGAAAGTCCTTACATTGCTCTGAAGTGTTAAAGTCAAACACTTCTAAACTTCCACTGAAATTACTATCTTCAGCCACTACACGGCATTCACAAATTATTAATTCATACATAATGTTTTCAGGTTTTGTATTTTTCCCTCCTTTCTTCTTGAATTCTTTTTCAGGTTTTGCTTTATTTTTTCCTCTCCTTTTTATTTCCCCTTTTTTGCAAGTTGTTCAGAAAAGGGTCTGTGTTCGCTTCTGAGGTAGTTAGGACAAGAAAAGGTACCTTAATCCATTTCGTTTGCCCTAGATGCTTTCTCAGTTATAAGGGAGACCTATAGCTTTTTGACACTTCCTATCTGATTTTACTTGTCTGGATACATTTTGCTAAACTCCACTAGCTCACAATACCTTTTCCTTCACTTGAATTATCTCCAAAAAAACACAACTAAAGTGAGACAGCTGCTTATAAGAACTGTGCTGAAAAAACTACAGCTTTACTCCCATTAAAATGCAAAAGCTTTACTTTGAACAGCTCTAGTGTCCCCACTTCAGAATGACGACTACGTATTTAGAAGGGAAATAGCTCATTGTTTCAGAAACTTGCTTTCGTAATCTCCAGTTTCTACAAAACTATAGTCAAGACACCAGACTTAGAAAAGCTGTTGTACTCATATGACTGAAGTTACCGTTTTTGGAAACTGAATTTCTCAAGATTCTTCAGGGTTTTTTTGCTTCGAACTAAGGTGTGCGCACCCTGCCCACAGAAAGCAAGGATGTTGTAGACCAGAGCTTTGAAAGGTAAACTTTTCTACAGACATTTTGCAAAAATGGCCAACAGTGGAACTAAAAGCTGCAAATTTACCTTTCCCAAACTTCTGATGAATTTTAGTGGTCAGCCGCACAGTATAGAAGAACTATTGGCTCACCTATTTACTCAAATATGAGGAGAGATATATGAGTCAATTAGAATAAAGGGTTTTTTAAAATATTTTTAATAGACATTTTTTCTGGTAGACAAACAAATTCTTTTGTCAGTTTTGCCAAGCAGTATTCATTGCAAGAGAAAAAATTATACGAAAGAAGTGAGAAATCTGTATTTCTTAAACCGCATATCCAGAAGCTTAACTCATTCTTGGAACATTTCTATTAAGGAAGGAAGTGTTTATGTGCAATAAAATCATTTTCTTCAATATGGAGAAAGCTTCACTTGCTGCAAGCATATAGCATCGTCACAAACAAAAAGATAATTGAAAGAGTCAAAGACAGGTAAAAGGTTCTTGGATTTTTTTTCATTTCATTGCCATTATATAAAAGGCATTTTGCACTCTTTCTTGAAATACACCCTCCCCATCTCTTTGCTGCCTCATTATCCTCTACTTCCTACAGAACGTATCAGTTTGGAGAAGCAGTGCAAGTAATGCTTCCTCAAAGTGTTTGAGGAAAGTATTTCTCAGTGCCTTTATCTGAAAAGGCAATCATCTTCTCCTCGGAGTGTCCTTTCAAAACAAAAAATAAAAACATAACAAACAGACAAGCAGTAGACTCTATAAGGATAGCAATCCAGAAAGTCTTCCTGCTGTCTGTAAGATTTGATGTTACAATTGCATGAGGAATGCAAATAGATTCAAGATCTGTGCTTGAAAGAAAGCATATTCCCTTAGCATGATTTTCTGAATCTTGGATGGTTTTAAGTCATTAATAATGAGAAAAAAAGAAACGAAAAGCAGGAAGTAGCTGAGATTGTTTAATGAAAATGCTTTCTGAACACTTACACTCGCATAAGCAAGTATAGTTAAGAGTCCTATTGAACAAAGCAGAAAGGATTACCAGGAAGAAATAAATATTCTCTTAAGTAAAGAAATTTCACTAGATTTTTTTTGGTACCACTTTTAAATCAGTGCATCACTAACTAGCATGTAAGCACCTACACAAACTTTATATAAGGCATCTTACCCAGCTCTTCGTTTGTGTTGTCATTATCAGTAGCAAATGGAAACCTTTTTTGTTCTGCAAGCGACTTTGCTTGGCTCTGTAAAACATTATTCATTGCAACATTTAGCATAAAATAGTAAAGAATTTAACTGAAAACCCCCTCTTAAATACCTAAGAGAATTCGTTATATCAGAAAGTAAAGACTAATGTGATTGCTCTAAACTGACTGAAAATAAACTGATTCCTGGTCTCCCCTGAGGAGAAAAGTTGATTTTCAGTCAGATGCTGCTGCTATTCTCTCTAAGGTATGGCTAAATAAACATTTCAGGTTCAAAAAAAAAAAAAAACATTGTGAGCATTTTATTAGTGGTTGCTATTTCTATATTTCTATATTACACCTGGAATAAAACACTGAAAAGAAAACAGCTTCAGCAATAAAGACAATTTTGACCAACAGTGTCACATTATGTAAGAAAGGCTGTCCTTTTTCTAGCAAGAACTTTGTAAGCTACAGATGAGACAAAAAATAGATGAGGTGAAAAACAGATTGACTGCAACTGGTTGAACAAAGCATAAGACTTCTCTCCCTTTATAATGCATCTATAAAAAGTATTACTGACACAGAAACCCTAAGTCCTCTACTCTGTTCATTTTCAGAAATGTTTCCCATAGGTAACTGTGAACTGTGAGCCTACCAGAGCAGTTTATATAAAAATACACAAAATAGTCTTTTGATTAACAGGCCTGAAAAATGTTTTTAAGATGCAAGATTAAAGGAACAAATACCCTCTCTCACTGCTCAGTTCCTTATTTTGCTTCAGGTACATGGCAAATCTGAACATCTTTAACCTCAGAGAATACCACCTTTTTCTCTATTGAAAAAACTCCTAACTCCTCCTCCACTTTGTCCTCCTTGCTTCTGCATTTTTTGTGGTTTCTTAAGAGTACAGGAAGACCCAATATTTGGATCTACAACACAGAGGTATAAATGATCTACAGTCCAAAAAGCAACTGGCTAATTCTCATTGTATATTTTCTGCCCTATTTATCCAATAGTCTCAGGAACAAGAAGAAATTTTGGTCTGTTTTAACAACTATAGTCTTAAAAATTACTTTGGAGAGTGAATTACTTAGCAAAATTACTTTGGAGAGTGAAAAGATTAGCAAAGAAATTGTATTTGGCATTACCCTGCAAAATAATACATAATATATTCCCAGCCCTGTTCCTATTGAAAGTAGAGGTCTCTACATTATATTATAATACATTTTATGTAATATGTTTTGCATTATTACTTCACCTAGTGCTTCATCTTTGATAACAGATAGGACTTTTTTTATTATTATTAACCACAGGAAGAAGCAATTAACATTCTATTAAATATTTTATTTGGAAAATAAAGTACAGCCAGAAAAATCTGTCATTACAATGATGTCCTAGTTGCTGATAACACTCAGAAGAGAAGTGATACTGTAATAAGATAGCATCAAACTCATATTCTGATGGAGACTGAAAATTTTATATATATATATATATGTGTGTGTGTGTGTGTATATATATTTATTCAAAATCAGTAGACTAATAGTATTGTTCCAAGAAAACCCAGAACCCAAATACTGTAATAAATCTCTTGAAATCTCTCCACCAAGAAACAACTTACTTTCATTAGGATATCCTCTACATACTGTATTTTATTAAATATAATATCAATATGGCATAAAATCTCTATTAACTGTTATTCTTGTATTCTTGGTTATTCTTGTACTGATTTCAAGTTACCACTGCTACTCTCGTAAATATTTTGTGGTGGCTGAATGATTAATCTCTGTAAAAACTAAGATACCTTTGCCCTTCTCAATCTTAACCCCTGTCTTCCCACCCCATATTAATTGGAACCTGACTAATCCAGGTACAAGTTAGGCTTTAGCAGAAACTAAACTGATGACAGCCCTAGAGATTCATGCTGCAGTACCATGAAATCATTCCTTCATGGCACTTAAGTCTTTTGTCAGTCTATGGCTACTGATGAACAGATTCTATTTGCAGTTACATGCTTATAATTAATTCCAACTGGCTATGCAGTTAAAGAGATCTGGCACTAACAATAATCTATTTTTCATATATCATGTTCTTTATAGCATACCAGAATTTTTTCAGTGTTGAGAGAAAGCACAGATTCACAAGATGAAGACCCTCTTATGTCACAGTCAGATTCATGGAAATGCAAAAAGGATGAGTCTGGGGAAAAACAAATAATATATCTTTAGGAGTTCAAGGAGTTACATATACATACTGTTATCACATCTCACATTTTCTCATTTTCCTCTTCAAGAGGAGAGAATTTGGAAGCCAGAAAAGCTTTGGTTAGACATGTTCCAGTTTGACACTATGTTCCTATATTATGGCCCAATTAATTTAAGATAAAATTGCCATTCAAGTCCCACAGAAGAGAATAAATGGAAGAGAACACATGGAGCAGAAAAAAGCTGTTCACAGAAGCCCAGGAAACAGAAATACAAAGACAATAAAAAGTAGAGGGAATGGAAGTCATAATTGGCTAAGCCTGTATAAAGGTCCTCACAGATATATTACTAAGCAGGCTATTACAGAAACTCTAAATAAAAGCCAGGAATCAGACACAGCCAAACACAGCTGATTAAAGGGAAAAATACTGTTAAGGAACCCCTTTTCCCAGATTTCCTGACCGTGGAAGTCAATGTCACCAATCCACTCTTTCACTAACTTGAAATATTGCAAAAGGCAGCCAAAAAAAAAAAAAAAAACAGCATCATCTCATGAACTCGACAACAGAAATAGATATGTACAAAGTATTAGTGGAAATGATAAATTTCAAGCTTAAGACTCAGTTTGACAGGTTGGAGTGAGGGGTGTCTAATTTGCTTTTATAAGCTGTGCTATTTTCTATTTTGATTATAGTCAGTTAACTGCTCATTTCTCACAAGTACGAGGTTAGTAGTGAAAAAGAAACAGTCTTCTTATGAAGAGAAGTCAAAATAGCACCTAAAATAATTGCCTGTAAATAGATGCATGGAACTCAAGCCTTAAATAACAACTGTTGGGAGAAGTTTTACAACAGAAGTAACATTAGTGAAAGGCAGAAGGTCAAAGTTTACAGTTAGAAAGTCCTGCAAGAACAGCAGTTCACAACCTGTTTCAACACTGCCCTTTAATCTTCATGTTGGCCAAAGTTTTATCCTCTTGTGCCATGGCAGCAGTATTAACAGAACATTAGTTGGTCTACATTGGGGCTCATAAGACAGTGTCGGTTTGAAACCACTGCTGTCTGCACATTTCAGGAACAGAAACAAGAAGGTGCATGGACTATCCCCAGGAGCATATCCAGCACAACAGCAAGAATTTACTGAGGGAGCTTTTGAATGGGTGACCAGGAACACCACAGTACGTCCATTACAAGCTACTGGGTGAAGAGGATGTGGGGTAAAAAAAAGTATTTGTGTGTGTATATATGGACATATATGTCCTTGTTCCGTCCTTGAGATCCTCAGGGCAATAAAGCTGCTTTATTTATAGGGAAGTATGGATTAGCCTATGTCTGCAGGCTAGGTACAGTCAAACACACTGCCTCACTAGCAACCTCATAAAAAAGTAGAAACAGTAACCAGAGAAACTATCCTGAATCTGCACTACAAAGAGAAACTATTTGAAACCATCGACTGTCAATTTCTGGGAAGGGAGATCTAAAAGACTTGGAATTTTTTAACTGTCAGTTTATTGAACCACAGGGATTAAATACCAAAGAGTAAACTGGAATACAGCTATTTTGGAGTAATTAAGGACTACCTTATATCACTGTATCCAAGACCAAGCAGGACCTAGTGATTTAAGCAGTATAGCTCGTATCAATCTCAATTACCCGCTTTAAAACAGCATTCAACCTGTGAGATCTTGTTTTATCAATAAAACCAAAGTCTAACCTTGCAAACACACCCTGCCAAAGGAATATCCTCAGAGGATCACCCAAGCCTTAGCAACGGAAGAAATCAAGGGCTTTGCTATTTATTAACTTCTGCATGATACAAGTTTTATCTCAAGACCAGGTGAAAGTCTTCTTGGTTTTATACATGAGCTTAAACCATCTGGGGCAGAGGTCAGCTGAGAGAGCTTTCCAGATTTGTTTCTACGTTAGTGTATTACAGCTACAGCTGTAGAAAACCGCAGTTTTCACTGGATTTATACATAACCGCACCTGAAGGAGCCGGGTCCGGAGGGCTGGACATGCTGTGCTAGGGCCGGCAGAGGCAGCGGCGCTTCCCCCTCACCACCCCGCCGCCCTTCCCGCCGCCTGGGCGCTTCCCCGCAGCCGTTGGTCCAACGGCCGCGCCAGCGGGGCCGCGATGGCACCGCGCCGCCCGCTACTCACCGCACTCGGCCGAGTACTGCTCTGCCCACTCTCCCGGCGAGGCGCAGCCGCCCGGCGGGCCCCGCCGCCGCAGCAGGGACAGGTCCGGGTACTGCTGCTCCGTCAAGGCCCGCGCCGCCCGCGCCGCCGCCGCCAGCAGCAGCAGCGCCCGCAGCAGCCGCGCGGCGCGGCGCTCCGCGGCAGGTGCCATCTTCCAGAGCGCATGCGCAGGGCACACGGCGGCTGCCCCCCCTCCGGGAGGCGGGAGCCGCCGCGCTGCAACCTGGGACATGGAGTCCGGTGCCGGCGCCACCCCGCGGGCGGAGGGCTGCCGAAAACCGCAGCCCCCAGGATGCACCGCGCGCGGCGCGGAGGCGAGGGCGGCCGAGGCGCCGTGCGGCTGGGCCATGGCGGCGCCCGGCGCGTACCGGTGCGTCGAGTGCCACGGGGAGGCCGCGGAGCTGTACAGGGACTACCAGCGTGGCGTGCTGCGCATCTCCATCTGCGTGAGTCCCGCACGGGCAGCCCGGGGGGCGGCGGGGGAGTCCCGCGTCCCCGGCACGCGGGGCACATGCGCGCGCCTGCCTGTGCGGGCGGGGCCGCCGCTCGCCCCCACGCGCCCCTCGGGGAAACGGTCGCCGTAGAAAAGCGTTTAATGCTTTAAGGTCCTAAAGTCTTCCAGGGGTTTCTAACGTTATTGTTTCCAATATTTTACTTGTACTCAGATAGCATTTATACAGAGTTGTCTCCAGTGGATATTGTTGGTGTATTTCTTGTAGTGTGTGGGAAAAAAGTAGATCGCTTAAAACCGTATATTTAGCCATGAAAAGAGATGAATTTGGGATTGAGGAATTTACAAATCTATCTCGGCTGAACCTTTTATTTAGTCTGTGACAGTGTTTCATAACATTCCTTATCTGTCTCCCCCATAGAAAAAACAGAAACCTCTTATGTGAACCAATTGTAGAATATATTAAAGCAATTAAAATAATGAGTTGTGGCATTCAAACTTTCTTCATTATTGTCCTTACTTTCCCCTAAATGCGTTGCCTTTGGCATTTTGAGAATGTTGCAAGTAGATGAGTTAATTTACTCATTGTGAAGCTGTAAACATGGCCAGAAAGATGTGCAATACATTCCTCTACAACTGTATAAAATTTTTGAATCATTCAAGCATTTCTTAAATCAAAAATAGAGATTATAAACAGCTACTCCATATATATTTATAACTAATTTATATTTGGGAAACAACAATTAGCTTAAGGTGAAGTATCTACACAAATCTCAACTTCTCTTATCAATAAGAAACCTGGAAACAACATATACACAAATTATTGATGATGTTGGAAAGAGATGATTCACATCCTCTTTTCCCTGCCCAGCTGTCAATTAAAATGTCTCATTGCTGCAGAACATAAAGCAGTTGAAAATTTCTGCAGACCTTTCAAGAATTGGAGAAATCAGCAGTTTTTAAGAGGAAAGACAGTGTAATAGACTTTAATTTCTGCTGGCTTTAAACATGCACACTGCAAGTAAAAAAAAAGTTTTTTAGGTTTTGTGTTTTTTTTTTTTTGTATAATACATCATCTCTAGTAGTGGATATGGCTTACATTAAAACCATGGTTAGAGATGGTAGTAAAAGCTGTCGTCATTGGTTTATGACAGGAATGTAGATGGTTTACTCTGGATTTCTTCAGCTTACTGTGGAGCTTCACATTCATCTTGAAATTGAGGACAAATTAAATGCAAAGGAACAAGTGTAAAGTGCAGCCATTTCACATGGGACTTAGCATCTTTCACAAACTCAGGTTATCAATTATGGTAATTACTTGGCTTTGATAATCTCTGAGGAAAACTGGGATCCAGCAGGTGGCACTCATTCCTCTTAGAATTTAACCGTTTGATGATTTAATCCTTTGGAGGTGTGATGTTCCATGTAAAATAAAAGACATAAGTCCCAGTAACTATGTTCATCATATATCCCAAACTACATTTTTTAAAGAGTAAAGAAGTGAGTAGAATGAAAGAATAAAGAATATCATTGCTGTGCCAAATTTATATTTTATCTCCCTTCATGTAGGTTTAAATCTAGACTGTGCTGCACTTATTCCTATCGGTCATGTGTCATCATGATTCACTTTCAGTCTTAGTCCTAGGCGCTCTTACATGCTGTGTTGTCGCACCATCTCTAACTCATTCTGCCCATTTCTGGCCACCCAGGAAAGGCTGAGAGGAAGAGCAGCCCGTATGATGAACAGGTAGTAAGAAATATGATAGCTCAGTTTATAAAGTGGAGATCAGAATGTTAGAAAAATCACTAAGATCAAAAGATTCCTTGGGGTGTAATCATCCAAATGAATATGCTTGTTACAGGAAAACACTGAGGTCTTGTCTATTTATGAGAAATTAATTTTTCTAATAGAGTATTTCTTCCTTTACTTTTTCCTTTTACTCTGAAAAGTAAACCCACTCTGTTGCAGTGGGTTAATGCATTCTGCTCTGGTAAAGCAATACTATACTCCCTGCCTGAGGCCCAAAAAGTCAGTCAACATCACACCCTCAACACCCTCGAGTACAACTTGAAAGTCAGTGGAGAATGCCAAGTGTCAACGGCAGTGTCGTAATAGGACTGTCACTATTACAAGTATGAGTCATTTTAACCTGAAAAAAAAAGAAAAGGAATAATAGGAAGCTTTCTCCACTTAAAAAGTAAGTTTCATAGTGATGTGTAGGATCTTCATCATTTATATGAGATGTTTTTGTAACTCAGAATGTAGATCTCTGAAGTACAGCAAAATTGTCATGAAAAAGCTAATGGTATTTAAGAAAAATTGCATGGCCGAGGTGAGGTTAGATGGTGCAGTCACTTTACTTGATATTGCTTTGTGCCTGTTTTAGTCCATTCTTTGTCTGATTAGATCCTTAAGTACCACTACTCCATTTTATGAAAAGGTAGGAAAAGTGAGGAGTATAAGGAATGATATACAGTGCTACTCAGAAGTGAGGCCGATGGAGAGTGTCCAGATGGATGTTTTGTTAAGAATCATTGACATACTTGTGTGTCTCCTTCCTATTTTCAAGCAATCCATGAAAATGCTGACATGTGAAGGAAAATATCTTTTGTTTTGTATGAGAATGAAACATTCCTTATTCTTGCCTCAGAAGGTTAACAAGCAGAACGTTGCCATGGTCATCAACTCTTATATTAACCTAAGGACTTTCCTCCCAAGCATCATTTAAAGTCCTCCCTGTTAATAAATGCATCTAAAAAGTCTTTACCATTCTGAGAATGGACTTGTGATCCATCTTGAGGCTGAAGTAGCCAAGTTCTACCAGCAGCATCTTCTCTCCAGCCCTACATTCGTTTTCAAGATATGTTTGATCTGGACCATGATTTTCAGGTGGGACTAAATAAAATACTATCGTTTTGTAGTAAATCTATTCCAGAGAAGAAAGGTGTTCTCACGGCGAGATACTAAAAGCTTCCATCAGACAACATCCATTTCCAGCCCACAATATTAGAGTGCAATTCTGAAAATTCAGTATAATAATCACAGAGCTGCTTCAGTTTAGTTCCTGAGTTCCTGTAGCATTTGTTGTTGTCCTAATGGATGATAATTTTGGAGTGAGCGAGTTAAAATTGCCTCGAATGAAGGTAACTCGTGATGGTCAGCCTGTGACTCATAGGTCTGGCTCTACTCCTACACCAAAAACGTGCTGACGTTTTCCCTGTTCTAAACCAGATGTGATGGTGAGAGTGAGTGTAGGTGGCTCTTTACGGCGGTGTTTTTGAAGTTATTTTGATATCCTCAAAACTTAAATGATGTATAAGCAAAATGAGGCATACCTAAATAAGGTATGAACCAGCCCTTAACAACAGTAACCAAAAATACTGTTCAGGTAACAGCTTTTATCTTATTAATGATGTAGAAACAAAGCACATGGAGCAAACCTGGAATAAATTATAGAGTCAACGTGTAGATACTATAAAGAGAAATTAGCAAGTATAACTTATCTCAAAATGGAAAAAAAAACATTTACTTTTTTTTGTATTTTGTTGTTTAAAAGAGCATTTAAAAATGGTTAATAGTTCCAGACCCTAACCAAGGCAAACAAATTATTCACTGCAATATGTAGAGCTCAGCCAGGGTTCCCCTTGTGCTTTGTAATAAGAAAGCTAAATTGCCTGAGCAGGGCACACTTCATTTAGCTTTTCTGCTATTAAAATAATTGAAAAGCTCCTTTCTGGCAGGAAGTGGGAGAGAATATAAATGGCATGAATGCAATGCATTTATGTGATAAGGTAAAGAGTCCGTCAAGAGTACAAAGATCATCCTGGAAAATGAAATATGTTTTTTTTTTCATTCTTCTTTACATAACTCAATTTGCAGACATCTGACTAGTGTAAAACATTTGATTTTGGAAAAATAATGAAGCAGCTTTTGTATTTTTTTTTAATTGGAATGCATATCAAACTGAGCTGTTGTGTTTTCCAGCTTATTGTGACACTTAGCTGCATCCCTAATAAAGAAGCCGTGTCTGAAAGCAGCACAGCTAATTACGTTTTATTGCTTAAGGGTGCAATTGGGATTAAGGCTGTTCTCTCAGTATAATGGGTCCATAGCAGTTTGCCTTCACCTGGGCATTCTTCATTACCCTTCCCAGCACTGCTGAACCTCTGTAAATGTTATGTATTGCTGTATGTATAGACCAGAAAAAAAATTGCAGCTTTAATTTGCCAAACTCCCTTCCCTAGAGATGGAGCTACCAAAATGAGACTGCTTCCTTGGTGGTTTTGATATCCAGAGATTTGCAAATTTATTGCTGCACTGTTGTAGTTTTTGTGCTCTCTTTGGGTAGGGATGGAGGCTGGATGCTCAGTATGGATTTTTATTTTCCTTGGTATGCTAGCTATGGTTTCCCAAAGAAGTTCCCCCCCCACACACACAATAATCCTACTTTAAAAATCAATTATGCTTTAATGTTGGTGACCACACTTAATAAACTATGTACATTTGACTTTTAAAATAATACTACTGAATATAGGTAGCGTTGTGTGCTGGACTGTGTTCATAGCTCAGTGCCTTTCATAAGCAGAGAAGAAATGTATCTTTTGAGTTCTGTTTTGCAAAAAGCCAGTAAAAGTGCAGTTAAAGTCATCATTCCAGTACTACTTTTGCCTTATTTAACAAAACTGCTGTTCAAATATGTTTCTTTCCTTAATTAATTGGTTTGGATTTCTTGGATCAGAAAGTATTTTGCTGAGCTATGAAGAACATCTTTCTACTAGCTTGTTAAGTTTTCTTTTTCTCCTTATTTTATAGATCTCCCAGGTTGCTGGAAACTCTAACATTAACTCAGTCCCTGCTAGATGAGCACCAAGGGCTTTTACTTTATACAGAGTGGAGCTTGTAACTGCAGATTTCTTGGTTAGTGTTTTAGGTAGCTCCTAATTTTAAAAGGTTATTCTGCATTTCTCTCAGAAAGATAATTTGTCATCTTTTTATTTATTTATTTTTGTTTGCAAGCAAGCATTTTGAAGTGTCTGCTCTTAAGTCCTGGGGTATGTAGGATACCTTTTTTGTAACCTTTATACCACCCTTTCTGTTCAAGAATAATCTTCTGCTTGTGTTTGTCCAGTGCTTGTGGGAATAAGCTTATAAACAAATTGATTGAGTTTTCTTGTCCTACATCAGCCCAGAGCTTTGAGGCATTTAAATAATCACCTTTAAGAATATTTTTTATGATTTTCCAGTAGAAAGAAATGAAGCAAGACACTGCCTTTAATTATAGCTGCAATCTCTTCTGTGGTAGATTTTTCACTCTATTAAACATTGTAGCCATGGTCTTCAATTACTTATATCCTTTTTTCCATCTCTAACTTTAATCTTAGACCTATCACACTTTTGGTTAATTGAGTCGGTCTCTGCATTCATTACTTCTGGCTGTGTTGTGTTCTGTCATCGTATATAGTACTTTGTTCTTGCAATCCAAGTGAGTTGTGGTATTGCTTTTCCTGAAGCGGAGCAAGACACACTGGCTTGTGGTAGTCACATCCTCTATAGATTCTACTCAACTAATATGAGGTTGAATTTTTGCATTCTCAAATTCTCCCATAGTAATTCTAATAAATATCAAAGCAACATTTAACTTTGACCATGAGGAATCCCCATCACATTGAAGAATCCTTTAGTTCTTTCCTGAGAGTTAGTTGCCCATTTGCCTGGTCTGCTGTTGCGTGGCTTGGGCTGTGCCAGGTGGAGCATTGCAGAAAGCAGCTGGGCAGAGTTTTCTGTTCTGAAACT
Source organism: Tinamus guttatus (assembly GCF_059628265.1). Lineage (NCBI taxonomy): Eukaryota > Metazoa > Chordata > Aves > Tinamiformes > Tinamidae > Tinamus > Tinamus guttatus. The sequence continues at coordinate 1,924,424 of NW_028289135.1, read as the reverse complement.
CATGAAAATGGAAATGCAGGTACTTTCTGTGGCTTTTGTACGCTAAGTGTGGAAGGTAGAATGAGAGCAAGGGAGGTAGGAATAGCTCAGGGCAGGTCAGAGGGAAGGAGTTTGCAGCAGAGGTTCTGTAGCAGGAGAAGGGTGACCTGCAGGCGTGAGTCTTTTGGCAAGGGCAGATGTGTGAGCTGAAGTGGTGGCCAAAGGGCTCCGGCTTCTCAGCGAGAGTCTCTGACTGAAGTGATTTCCTCCTCAGGTCTGTTGGTTGAGTTTTTTTTAAGACTATTATTTAAACCTTCTCTTCACTAAAACAGTTAAATGAATAGTTGTTTTAAGCTGTTCTTATTTGACTCAGGGAGTGCCCAACCATGCAGATAGGTCAATAAATCTGAAGGGGGAGGTGACAAGCAATTCCCAGTGGCCTGGGGGAAATAATCCCTCTAGCTGGCACAGCCAGAAGCAGCAGATGAATTAGAGATGTAATTCCCTGAGGTCCTACCACACCTTTCAGTAGCAACTTCTGATTCTTTAGCTACATCTCTAGCATGAATGCTGTATTTTCAATATTCTAATTGTATGTTGTGACTTGGGAGTGGGGTGGGTATTTAATAATTGAAAGTGAATAGAAATGTTTGGGCTACTAACTGATATGCAAGGACAATGCAACAGGAAAAAATACTTCTCCCAAAAAGAGAAAAACATGGGACATCTCTTGTGAAAAAAGGATATACATAATAGAAATCCATTTTCTTTCCAAAAAAAAGCCCCAATGCTGTATAGACAAGCATGACCAATTAACCTTCAACACTCTTTCAGTGCGGTTCTTGAGTATTTGGAAGTTTTTTTTTTCATCTATAGGGCACAAAATGGTCACTACATACATTCTTGCACAGTTTATTGTTCTGTGTTAATTTGAAGTCTACAAAAATTAGTATTATATCTTTCTGATTCATAAGGGAAATCCTTGTGTAAACTGCAGTGTCAAAGGGAAAGTAAGCAGTTTTTCTGACTGGTTTAAAAATGTATCAGAAATAAAGATTGCATTGGGGAAAGACTAACATGAATTAAATGCCTACTTGGAATTATGTGATTGTACTAAACTCAGAGGAATATTTCCTCGGTTTGTGCTTCCTCTTTTTTTTTTTTTTTTTTAATAATTCTTCTTATTTTGTGGCTTTCAGAAATCCTGCCAGAAACCCGTGGACAAATACATTGAGTATGATCCTGTTATCATCTTGATTAATGCTATTTTATGTAAAGCGCAAGCATACAGACACATTCTTTTCAATACAAAGATAAATGTAAGTTGCTGTGCTCCCACCCCATGATTTTTTAGTTAAAGATATATTTAGGTTTGGTAAGCGGATTAGAGTAGTTACAGAATTTAAGTGCTGTTCTTTTTCTGTCCTTCCACAGGCCCCAGCAAGCCATACTACAATGTTATTGGGGGTCAAACAAATTAAGGTCTAATATGGTAAATAGAGCACATGAAATCTCAAATTCTAGGTATTACCAATATTTGGCAGTCTTCTCTCTGGAAGACTGCCAAATACAGCTGTCTTCACTGCATGTCACGCATGGTCTTAACTGGACTTACTGGAAGAGAAGGGTCTAATTTCAAATTCATTTCCACCCTAAATTTCTGCTGGAAGTTACTGTTTTTGACATGAACTGTAGTAGTATAATGTACCATGCAAACAATGCTGTACTAAATAAACCTACTGTACGACTTACTGATGAATTTCCTCATGAGAAATTAACCACGTCCCCAAAACTACAGCAAAAGGTACTGACTTCCACATGAAGCACCGCTGATGCTCAAACACATGGGCAGGTTGCCTCTGGCCGACAGAAGGGCAGAGTTAGCTGTTCCAACAGTGCTATTCATCCTTAGTTTAACAGTTTATTTCCCTTTGTGGGAAAGGGCAGCTTTCCCTCCCTTCCCAGGAGAGGGAAGCTAATCTGCAGTAAATGACTCAAGCTTGAGCGTGCGCTCATGTGCTCTTAATCTCTTGACCAGACCAGTGTGAACGGGGTAGATGGATCTACGTTGCTTGCAGTGGCAGACCTAAGTCACCCAGATCAATACTTTGGCTTGAATCCCGTAGTTGCCTTTTTTTCAAGCATAGATCTGGCTAAAGGGTTTTAATGAATTTAATGCTGCTGGGTAATGTTGCTTTCCATGAGGCCTTTGGAAGAACATATCCATCTAGGGAAATTTCACCTATTCGAATAAATGAATTCGGTGTTTAAACTTAGCTTATCTTGTGCATGTATACTTGTCCCTGCAAGTGAAAGCTGCATAACTAGGCACCAACAGAAAAAAAAATCTAGAAAGAGGCCACCTTCATTGGGTTATAAGTTATGTTTAATATGAAAGTGTGCTAAACATGGACCTTCATAACGCCTCTTGTTGCAGTTGCTTCAGAGGATGCTTTAACTTTTGTTTGGTTGCATAACTGTCTACTTCTGTCTCCTCACCCTTCTTTAAGCAAGGAATATTTTTAGTATAACTAAATTACCATTTTCTTCTAATGGAAAAACATTTTTTTCTGAGAGAAAAACAAAAACAAGGCAACTTAAAACATTATACTGAGTCTTTTGATAGTATAGTTCTGTTAGCTAGGGTGTGATTTTTTTTTACATATTCCTAACTGAAACAACTGTCCCAATTTTAAAAAGTGTAGAGAAGACCCTGCAAACTACAATTATCTACTTTCTTCAATACAGAACTGTTCATGCAGTTTTAACACCCTCTAATTTGCCTATCATGTAAAAGAACCAATTGATACTAAAAGGGATGTGCTGAATTAGTGGCTCAACAAAAGTAATTGTCTTAGATTTTCTAAGCATACCTAAAATGATAAGCAGAGCTTGTTTGTGAAGAGGTGTCAAGAGGTATCGTAAATTAAACATTTGATACTAAGGCGTTTATTTTCCTTTCTTTTACCAGATTCACGGGAAGCTCTGCATATTTTGTTTGCTCTGTGAAGCTTACCTTAGGTGGCTGCAACTACAGGATTCAAGCCAAAATACAGATCCTGATGACTTAATTAGATATGCCAAGGAATGGGATTTTTATAGAATGTTTGGCATAGCTTCTTTAGGTAAGAACTGTGACTTATCAAGGGTACTCTTTAAGCATTTTGTAACTGCATGAGTCTTTCAAAAGCCTTGTATTGCAAAAATTATTAATACAGAATGGTTGTCATATTCAACCCAGCACGATTTAGTAACTTTTTTCTCACTTGCTCTCTCCCTTGCCTTCATTAAAGCAGATTTATATTTAAGTCACCTGACTGCAATCTAGACTGGTATGATCAACATTAGGTATCAAATCACCAGAAGATGGCAATATTCAGAAATCTTAGTCTGAATGCATTTACATGGTGTAAAGACCACTGTAGAGCTCTGCCCCACTCCAAAGACTAAAGCTCTGCATATTGTCATTCAGCTGCATTTTAATGTAAGATAATTGACTCAAGCACAACTTAAAAAACATACCCTGTAATTTGCTTTATGTATCATTATCTGGTATGATACTTTAATGCCAGTTGTCTTCTGCAGTATAGAGTGTGGTATTTGTAAGCTCCTGTTTGTAAAGTAATCTGTTTAAAAGGATCCTCCCAATGTTCTCTTGCCTGTCTTATCTTAAGATCATGAGAAAATGTGGGGAGATGATATATTCTCTTGAAATATATTGAAAGATGAAAGACGACCAGACTACCATTTGAGTATGACCTTTTATTTTTTTTTTAGCTGTAGCTGAAATCAAAACCATAAATATCTTTGGATTCACTCCAAAGTTTATTACTTATAAAAATGAGACAACTTTGTTTACAGAAGTAAACAAATCAGGAAAAGCTGTATCTGTTTAAAGTGAATTTGCGATAATCGGTATTTGTCAAACAGAACAGTGTTGCCGTTTCTTGTGCTGTGTAGTGTCAGATGTTACATGCACAGATGTTACACAGGTGCTACAGATAGAGTTGATTGAATTACTTTAATGGAGTTACACAGCATTAGTACATAAGTATTAGTATTTTTTGTGTGTTAAAGTGAGTTTGGAAGATGGAGGGCTTGTTCATGTCCTCCATCTTGTTCATGTGATTGATCATGTAAGGACTTTATGTTTGTATTTCATTCTCTCTTTCCAACTGCTCTTTATGTCCTCCTAGAACAAACTTCATTTTTAGTTGGCATTTTTATTGCCTTATGGCAGATGAGACCTGAGATGCTGAAAACGAAGTCTGACTTCATTTTACTTCTCAAAGCACTGCTGTTGTCTAGCTATGGAAAGCTTTTGCTAATTCCAGCTGTTATTTGGGAACATGACTACCATGACTACACACCTTTGTGCCTCATACTTATAAAAGTATTCGTCTTGACATCAAACTCTCAAGCAATTAGAGGTACTTTTTTGCTTCTTTATTAGTATACAATGTGTACGGGACTTGTGTGAGAGAGGATGCAGCTGTTATGTATGTCATTATTGTTTCTATAATTTTAAGTCTTTAGAGAAAACAATATTTATTACCAGATATGTGATTAGAATAGTCCTAGTCTAAAACTGTGATCTTTGGACTTTCCTAAAAAGTGAATGAAACAAAACATTTGTTAAGAATGCAGAACCAAGCTTTTATCTTACAGCCATATCTTTGTAAAAGCTGTGTCCATCAGTTCAGCTTGGAGCACTGAAACACAAAGCAGAATTCTTTGTGTGTCTAGAAGATGAAAGAAACTTAGTTTTTATGTGTGGTTGCAAATATGGTTGCAGACTTTAATGGATTTGTGTTATTTCTTATGTATAAATTTCCCACGTGGTTTTCCATGACCTGGGATAGATACGTTTGTTCTGTTTTCTTTTGCAGTTACATTAAACTTAAACCGAACGCTGCCTTGGTTGGCCATCTTCATTGGATTAGTTTTGGAAAATGGTGTAGTCTGCTTGTTCCAGAAAATGGGATGGAATGTTTGAAAAGTCAGTTCAGACCTAAAGAAAAACCAGCAGCATGCTCTTGGTTGATCTTTGCCAACATTTCTAAGGATGATCTCTGCTAGTGGTCCCGAAGTCACTATTTTCCTAGTGATAAAGAAAATGATCGGTAACAAATTTTCGTTAGTGGTTTGCTGGGGACAGCTTTAGGATAAAGTAAAATGAGAAATCTCAGAACTTCAGCCATTTAATGTGATGTGACATAAAACTCCAACCTTAGCTTGTTTATTTTCCCATCAAAAATATAAATGTGTCACTATCTTAAGAGCTTTATAAATCTGGCTGTATAACTGTGGCTATAGCAAGAAAGGTACACTAAAATAAAAAATTCCACACTGCTGCCAATCATGCATTTTGGCAGAGAGGGGGGATGAACTGTTCCATTAAGAGAAAGAAGAGCAGTCAGTGGGAAAGATGCAAAAAGAACAAAACTGTTATTTCTGCAGAAGTTGATTTTCAGAGAGAGAAATGAACATGCACAGATTATTAGAGTGAAGGCAAGTATTGTCGAGTACAGAGTAAAACTACAGTGGAAAAACTAGGTTGTGTTCTCTGGAATGTCCAAAGAACAATCCAAAACAAAAAAAAAACAAAAAAAACCCCCCAAGTTTTAGAGTAATCTCTAGGTGTTATGGTTTTAATCATCTTCATTTCAAATTGTATATGATCTTGTAAATCCTGATGCACTCTTCTGAAAGATGAAGAGAGAGGAAAGGACTCTGATGCCCAACGTACAAGGTGTTGCAGCTCCTGCTGTAGTTAATATTAAGCCGTCTCCCTGCAAACCAGCCCTTGCCTGGCAGCTGGTTTAGTGGAAACCCGAAGGGATGTAAGAGGCTTCCTAGCAGGGTTCTTTTATGGAGCAGTACATACTGAAAAAGAAGCAAGGTTTGGATTAAAATAGTGAAGAAGTGGTTGTGGAAATTCTAAACCGTGCAGGCCAAGAGAGGGGGCTGGATGGTCTGCACAGGAACTAGCAGAAGGAATTGGCAGAATCATTTTCCCGAGCCAGTCATTGAGAATATCAGCACACAAGCCTGCTCTTTTTCTGGAGACCAATTTCCACCATGTTACATCCAAAGTTTAATTCTCCTGTTTCATATTCTGGAAGGTTGTGGTTCTGTCAATACACACCACAGGTACAACTTCAGTTCTTTGTTTTCCAGAGCTGCGATTTCCTGTTCGTCTTTTGCAAAATAAATAACATTTTGCAGTATCTTCAAATTAATTCTGAGCAGATGTAGAGTAAGTCTAGATTATGAGTCCAGAAGGAAAGGTACATCAGGCACGTTAAATCTGTTGCAACTGCAGTGCCATAGTAAGCTGTTTGAGAAAGGGAAGGAAGTAATAAGCTATTTTGAGAGAAGAGCAAATGGTTGCCTGTTCTGTTATAGCAGGACAGAGGCTGACCACACTAGTGTGGCATTTGCTGAGTTTAGTAGCTTCTGAGCATGTGACAATGTGGCCAGGGAAAGCAAAAAAAAAAAAAAAAAAAAAGGGCAAAAAATGCAGCTGCTTTTAGGTCTTTGAGGCTGCTTAACGGTGCAGCTGCCCCTGCCAAGCGCACAGTTGTGAAGCTGTGTGAGGAACCCACCTGAAACTGGTGTGAACGGGTGACCAGACAAGGGACTGTGGGCTGTCGTCATCCCCTTTTGGCTGAGCAGCAGCTTTGGCAACGCAGCAGCCAGAACATGTTTGATTTACACACGTAGATTTGGGAGAAAGTGCTGCGGAACCGCAGCGGGTGTTGCTCAGAGCCCGGGGACTTGGGACGTTGTGCCTTGTGTGGCTTTATGATACTGATTAACCAGAGCTGACATGACAAATACACAAATACTCTGCAAATCGAGGAGGACCATAAGGGCTCTGGGTCCGGGAGGGTAATGTGTGCTTTTGGATGCCTTTGAGGAAGTATGGTGCTGCAGACTGCTATAATTTTGAGAGCCTTCCCATTTGAAATAACCGTCTCCTTCACATTTGTTTGTTTTTTTTTTCCCTTTGATCTTCACATCTTTCATAAACTCTTTGTAATGAAATAATTTAATAATATGACTTTTTCCTTACATGTTCTGGAAAACATATTACAAATGGCCTTTCTATGTATCTTCAGTTGCTTCATTAACTTATTGTAAAGGACTTGGGTTTAAAAAATAAAAGTTTTCAAATGAATCTTTGTAAACTGTCTTGTTTTGCTTAGGATCTAAGGAGACATCATGGCCTATGGGAAGGAAATAATTGCAGAATTGCAGAATTCTGTTGGGCGAAATGCGGTGATATTATCCAGAACTGAGCTGGGCAAAGATTTAGGTGATTAGGCAGTGAAGGTTGAAAAGAACTATTGGGAACTTTAACTGGCTCCACACACAGGTAGGGTAAAAAGAGCTTGGAAATTCCTCCCTACGGCACCGAGCAAATAGAGTATAAACTGTGAAGGAGCAGTTAAAAGAGTGAGGGCGTTAGGCAGAAAGCTGCAAAATTAAGCGTTGAGAAGGCTATAACAACTAAGGGGATAGGGGAGTGTGAACAAGGTTAGTATGTAAGAAGAGATTAAGCTCTGCTTACAGATGTAGCATGAGTGTATGGTTAAGCAAATACATGAATGGCCAACTCTTAAATTTTCGAAGCCTCCGGAGAGAATATTACAGACATTTCTGTAGTGGCCAAGTGATATCATGAAATAGCACAGAATGTCTTCCAATTAGTCAATTATGTCCTGGGTTTCCCTAGAAAAGTCAGTGATAATCTTGTCTGAGTGGTTTGGACTCTGTCTTTGGGCAGACGCTCTTATACTGCTGAATGTTATGGAGAGGTAGAATTAATCACTGTGGACAGGGCAGTTGCACAGAACTATTAATGTATCCTTCAGAGCAACATTATTTCGTTGCAGGAATGTGCTCTAGGTGTCCCTGCTGGAGCCGAGGGTTGGGCTAGCTGATCTCTAGAGGCCCCTTCCAACCTCAGCCATCCTGTGATCCTGTGACCCTGTGACAGGGCAGCAGCAGTGGCGCTGCGTGGGGTTTTGCTGTGGGAAGGAAGGTCTGCGACGCCGGTGACCCCGTGCGAGCGTGCACAAGGGAGCCTTTCTCGGAGCCCCAGCGAGTCCCATAAACTGCCGTTTGTTAGTCCCGGCCTAACGGAGCTGGAAGCAGAATAGCACATCTGCGCTGCAAAGCTGTGAGCAGCCAATTCCTCTTAAAACAGGGAAGCCATTGTCTTTCTCAGGAACTCGCACGCCCTTGCTCTGTGCGTTCTCCTCCAGCCGGGTGATCCTAGGCCCCACAGTGCCACCTGCAGCATAAAAGTGAAGTACTTTGGTTTCTGGTGCTGGAGGGAGGGAAAGGATGGCCACTATAGGTGTATTTTCTTTAATGAATTCATGCTTTATAGAATTACAAATTCAAGCTTTTAAAATTAGCATTCATTTCTAGTTTAGAAAAGCATTAAGTTGTTGATCAAAACAGCCCGCAAAGTAATTGTTTTGGTGACAATCAAAGTCAATTCACTATATTCACCATGAAAGCTATGAAATTAAGATTATTTTATGATGGCCATCTGTTTGTTTAAGAATTGCAAGATCTTGCAGGCTGGGGTTATTCTGAGTAGTCTCACTGAGTTCAGAGGAAATCCATCTGGCAACAGGCAGAGTGAACACATTTATCTGCTAAAAATCAGTAGGAATTTTGTCACTGAATTAATTTGAAATAGCATCACACCCAGGTTGCCACAGTTAGAATGTGCATTGCATTAACAAGATCTGTTTTCTGTCCTGCTGCTTTTTAACACCATTCTGACCTCCTTAGTCTTTCCAACACTGCTATAGTCTCTGGTGGCCAAGAAGAAGGTCTGAGAATTAGGAGCTTTGTGAAATCTTTTCCCAAAACATGAAATGCTGTCCTAAATATGTAAAGTGCTTCCAAGCACTATTTAAATTAAGGGCAAGTCTTCAAAGGGCTTAGGAAATACTGCCAATGAGACTTTAAGTGTTCTTCATTAGGATTTTTTTTTCTGGGTAAAAAAAAAAGATTTAAATTCATTTACATAATAACACTTTGGAGTGTGAACATGTGCAGTCTGAACATGTGCTGGCTGCTACAGAATTGACCCCATGATTTCTTATAATTTCTAATAACAGTAATACTGAGTGCGTTTTTAGGCAGAAGAGTTGTTGTCCCTAAGCTGCACAGAGATGCGTCCCGTAGCCGTCTGCACACAAGATCTGAATCCTAATCCTGAATATGAGCCCGACTTCTGCTGCGACCTGGAACGTCGCTGACGTGTCTCCGTAACATGGTTGTGTCGCCACCTTCACAGGAGTGCAGCGAAATCTCACGTGTTATTCTCCTCTTAAAAAGATGTGCCCTTAAGTCCCCTTTGCTGCAGGCTATTGGAAGTCAGTTAACGCTCTGAGCCTTGGATATTAAAACTGACATGCCAGGAGCCAGAGAATATGAAATATTGAGCTTGACATGTTTAAAGAATTCTTTGTTGTGTTAAGGGAAGCTATAATTTTGATCCTCACTAGCACACAATTCTATAACATACATATGTGTGCATATTTGCTTTGGGGGGCATATATGGTCTGTGAATCCCTTAACATAAATTTTAGAAGTTCCTACAGTTGCTACGTGCCAAAATAAATACGAAATTAGTACTAAAAATAGTGTGAATAGCTGGCACATTAACTGTTCTTATTTTCAACTATCTGAAAATAAAATTAAGGTGTCCTATTTCACTTGCAAGTATGAGGCTTTGAAGTATAAAGCCTGGTCGTACATAAAAACTTGTTAAATTTTGTGAAATGTTTTTGGGTCCATTTATTTGAATGTCTACCAATGATTCATTTTTTTTTTCAATATTTTAACAACAAGAAAATATAAATGTCAGCCACACAGAAGAATTCTCTCCTCAGAACTGCTGATTCTTCTGTTTGCAGGCATCCATGGCCATTACCTTTAAGCAACGTCAAGGCCCACATGCCTGATGCCGTCATAAATGCATCACTCCTAAACTTTGATTCATTCTTTGGTCTCTCCCCTCGCCTCCAGTGCAAGGCTTTGGTTCCAACTTTCAAAGCCATTGACACATCATGTCTTGGCTCTGGCAGCGATAGCATCTCTTTCCCTCAGTCACTAGGACTACAGCGCTCTTTTGATCAACAGAAATCAAAAGCCAGCAATAGCCTAATAATAACCAGGAAGAAAACATCCTCCACTGAGAGCATCAGCTGCATAATAAGGCACCACAGACCAACATTAGGAAAAGAGGCTTTGGACTTCGGGAGGCAGGGAGCCGGAATGAACACTTTGTGTGTGCTCCTCAGCACTCCGTCCGTAACAAGGATCTCTGTTTCCCTGCAGGAACATTTGTCCTGTTTAGCAATGCAGAAGTGCAAGTGAGCTGTGGAGCTCGGAAAACACAACCCATCTCATACTCTTTCTGTCGTGGGAGAGAGCATCCTGAAACTAAGACATTGCTGGTTGGGGAAGTGGTTTTTTTCAGCAACAGGAGACACAGCACAAAGAAAATTGCTGCAGCTGCTGTGCTCTAAACAGACCATTGAAAACCTTTGCTATGGAAGAAAATCAATTAACTTTGCTGCACAAGATACACCCAGTGATGGATATACATTTCTTTATGTAACAACATGAAGAGAGTTGGTTTGTATTAAAACCTGTGTATTTTAACACTTCCTTTGTTGCTCCTTCCACTTTAAGTAGATTTTTCTCCAAAAACTTTCCTGCTCATTTGAATTATGCCACATGTGTAAATGATGTGGAAGGGAAGGGGGTGATGGAAAGTGAAGGGTCAGCCCTGTTCTTTCAGCATGTGTGTTTTCTGCCTTACCTAACATGAGACTGTCTAGTTTTTAACCATGATGCCTTGTTGATGTGAACTCAGCTGAGCCACATAAAGGCTCTTCACCAAAGGCACAGGGCACCTGCCAGAAAGGCGCCTTATCCTCAAAATAGTTTGCATGCGCAACAGTACAGATCATATCAGTTAAAAAAAAAAAAAAACTTAAGTCATGTCTTTGATGAAACAGCATCTAAAGTGTATACAGATCTTATCTCCCCTCGTTGTTACTCATCTGCTTTCATTACAAAAATGAGAGACTTCATTACAGAAAACCGTGGCGATGTAATTCAGCTGCAGGAGCATTTCCGTAGGAAGCTCGGGGCGGGGGGTTGATCCCTTGCGGCAAGCCCCAGGGCAGGACAGCGGAGCAGGAAGCTCTCGCACACGGATCCTTGCTCCCGCTCCGAGGGCCGAGGGCCGCGGTGCGCGCGTGGGCCTTCCCACCGCCGTGCTGCCGAGGGCCGCCCCTTGAGCCCCTGCAGCTGCCCCTGCCGCCTCAGCGCCGCTCCGTCCCGGCCTGGCAGCCGCCCCTGCCGCGTCCATGGGAGCCGTGCTGCTTGCGCAGGCCCACCCGGGGCCGAAAGGGAGCCCAAGAGGCCGTCGGGGCCTTCCTGCAGCCGCGGGGCTGGGCTGGCGCTCCCGGCAGATGTTTGGGCCGGCAGCCCGAGATCCTGGCGGCGAGACACCAAAGGCAAGCTGCGCTTCCTACACGGGGCGACACGTCAGGTCTGCCGTGAGCGGTGACAGCTTCGTGCCCGGCTGGTTTTCAGCTTTATAACTATGACCGTTTAATGGAGGAATCTGATTTCGAGAAGAAAGAAGGTTTTGCTTAAAGAATTCATGATGAAAATGCTGGTTTGCTCTCCTAGTAGTTTAGAGCCCTCTATTTTTATTGTCCGGGTTGCGTGCTTCAAATTCCCTGCTCGCCGCTGCAGCAACCTTGCTGAGCCAGCAACAGGGCAGCCTGTGAGTCAGATCCCACGGCTGCAGAACCGCAGTGTCCGTAGGGCTTTACATGTATGTTTATACAAGGCCCGCTGTATCCCCTCAGCCTGCTGCAGGCCGCTCGTGAGGACCTGCACGCTCAGCTACACGGTGAGGTTTAAACAAAATTATCATCGTTGTCTACAGACTGGAGGATTTGGCTCAGAAGGGAATGAAAAGATGAGTGTGGTGAATTGAGACCTGTGTTCCTGGATGATAAATCCATCTGTTCTAACTCCTTTTTAATTTGTGAAAGATATTGTAGTATTAATTTGTGAAAGATATTGAAGAATTGTAGTGTAGTGATATTCTCTGCACATTTTTAAATAGATGCTTTTATAAATGAATGCCTGAAACCATAGTGAGGTATATTTAGCTTCTCTGTCACTGACAGATATATTTTGTGTATACATACCTGCATTTAAAGGCTTATTAAAAAAAAAAGTTGCATTTTCTATGAGAAGAAGTTATTTTGAAACTACAGAACCATTCCACATTTGCAACATAAATGCAAAGGACTTTCTGAATGACTGGCTAGCGATACAGGGGAAAAAAAGAAGCCCTATTGTGTAAACATAAAAAGCATTGAGGACAAGACCAAACTATTTACATATGAAAACTTACATCTCCATTAAATCCTGCAGAAAGGGACATGAAACAGGAGAAAATAAATACATAAAACAGAGGAGGATTTTTTTTTTCCCCTCACAGAAATTGCTACCAATTTCTAGGTCACTTATGTATCATTAAATTTTAATCCTTTATGCAAGTGAAATGACTGTCCTCAAAATACACTAAGCCTTTGTTCATAAATGTCTTTCCTTTTCTAAAAATGCAAGCAAAGTAATAAACAATATTTTGGACAGGTGCTATACATTCCATTTCTCTCTGCAAGATATATTATAGGATACAATATATTTGAGAAAGTGCTTCTCCTGCTTGAGAAACATGACTAAATATCAGCCAGAAAGAGCAAGGATAATTCAAAGATACTAGCAAGGATTCTGGATGATTTGCACAATATTAAACAGAAGAACAAAGGTATAAAAAGATTCCTAAAATAATTAGAGAGAATATGGACATGCTGTGTTCAGAAGGAGAAAAAAAAAAAAAAGGATAAAAAAACAATAGTATCAGGATTTTGATATTCTAGTGCTATGAGTAATGAGTTTTCTTCCTAATATAATGTGTTGTTTTTCTTCCAGCTGATTCTGGTAAGATGTCCTTCCCATATAGTGAAGAAGCGTTTTAGCACTTAAGTGGTTATCTTTTGTGTATAAGGCATACAAAAATATATTTCACTCCACGATCTGAACAGCCTATGACACTGGGAGCAAGTGTGCTGCACGATGAAGCGGGGTGCCCATAAGTGCACGCACGTAACGAAGGACGTGTCCATGGGACAGAATGAAGGGGAAGGCCCTCATCGCCGCTCTGGGAAAGCAGCACGCTGGGGAGGCTGTCTGAGTGCTTCACACTAAAGCATGGAGCTTGGGAACAAGCAGGAGGGGTTATAACGTGGGGCGATGGCCTCACTGGGATTGCGGAGATGTAGCACGGTAGCTTATGTGACTGCAGGGCTCTGATGGATGGAGACAGACTCGTTAAGGACAGGCTGGGATGGCCAGGAGGGGGAAGCCGCTTGCAGGCACTTCAAGACAAGAAGGTGGCTGGGAGTAGCCAGCATGGATTTGCAAAGGGTAAAACCTGGCTAACCACCCTGGTAGCCTTCCGCAATGAGGCGACAGGCTCCGTGAATGAGGATGGGTGGGAGCAGTGGGTGGCGTCTGCCTTGGCCTTAGCAAGACTTTCTGCAGCTCCACATAATATCCTCCCAGAGAAGCTGATAGAGTTTGGGCTAGGCAAGCGGACAGGGAGAGAGGCTGAACATTCAGTGTGTGACCAGTGATGGAATGAGAGGCAACAGGCACAGACTGAAACACACGAAATTGCAACTGAATACAAAAAACTTGTTGACTCTGAGGATGTTTGAAAACTGCACCAGGTTGTCCAGAAAGGTGGTAGAGCTCTCCTTGGAAATACTCAAAACCTGACTAGATGTGGCCCCATGCAACCTGCTTGAGCTGCTCCTGCTTGAGCTAGCAGATTGGGCCAGGTGAACTCTAGAGGTCCCTTTTCACCTCCACCCCATCTTGTGGCTCTGTGAAACCGTATGTTATGCGGGCTTTTAATACAAATATTTAGTACTAGAGATTTTTGTTAAGTTAGTGATATAGTTAAACTGAAAACACTATAAATGGTTGCTTTTCGAGGTGAAAAAATGAAATCTACTGTATGTGCATATCATCTAGGTACTTTCATAGCTGAAGGAATGACCTTACTGTGTTTCTGTAAATGATTTAAAAGGGTCTGCTGCTTGACAAGTCAGAACAGTTAAAGCAATAGCTGGGAGGACTCAGACAGGCAACTTTATTGTTTGTGACAGAGCTTGGTATCCTGAGCTAAAATGAACTCTAAAACTATTATTCATGTGTCTAGCCAGATAATCACAAAAAAGTGTCTGACCCATGTAAGAAATACTTGTGATTTCTAAAAGAGAATGATTGAACTACTTCCATTAACATGAATTTAAGGCAGTGGTTTGACACACAGTGAACTCTGTATGAACTAGCAATTCTAAACAGCAACCTGGGCAATCTGCTTTGGTCACATTTAAAAAAAAAAAAACTCTAATAATCCAGGATTTGCATGAGATTTCTCATCTCATTTTAAACTGAGGAATTCTCAAAAGTATGTATTTTAATAATGTCTTAGCATAAATGAATCTAAAATCATGGCAAAAGTTCAGTGAAGAGTAGAAACAGTCAGAAGCCTGTGTATTTCAAAAGCAAATGTTTTTGTCTCTTTAAATTACATACCAACCTTATCTGAAAAATGTAAATTCTACAGCTAAAAGCACATTCCTCCAAAATCAGATTTGAGCTTGATTACTCAGTGCTGCTTGTTTCCACATTCATCTAATGAATTTTCCTGAATAGAAAAGATGAAAGGAAGCCAAAACAAAGTAAGCAAAACAGACTTCTGCAGTGAATATTGCTGTATCACCCTCTCCAAAATTCTTCTCTCATTTAAAAACAAATGATCAAACCCACTGTTGATCTGAAATTAGAATTCCTTTCTAGCACTGCCACTTATGAAACATAATTGTCCTGCAAGCTGGAGACACCAGGCCAGGGCTCACCTACGGTTTAATCTCTTGCATCTGCCCTTGAGCATATCCACATTCTTTGGGCCGGCCCCTGTTGAAATCTCCTTCTGAGATAGCTTGCCTCTCCTTGCCAGCCATGTAGATTTCACAGCTTCTTTTCACCTCAGAACACCAAATAAGCTGGTGCATTGCAGCAGATCCTAAAGATCTGCAGAGATTACTACAAGGTTAGAATATGTAGTTTGGAAGCTTTAAAAATACCAGAAAATGTTACAAGTAATATAAGATGACTTTGCAAATGATACAGGGTTTTCATTCTTAATACTTTTAGTTGGGTTACTGATAAAACTAACAAGGTATTTTTTTAGGCCATGCGGTGTTGCCTAGAATTAGATTTAGTAGATTCACATAAATGAGTAAGGTAACTATCAATAGTTTTGTGGATGGAAAACACACACTTGCAGTTATTTTCTGAGAAAATTAATGCGGTACACAGGAAAGAATATGAACCTCAATCTAGTGTCATAATGTAGCCTCCATAGGCAAACATCAAGAAACCAGAAGCAAATTCTTTAGAAATACCTCAAGGACACAAGCCGCACATTGAACAAGAAAACAGGCCTGGTAATAGGTTCTCTTTGGCATGTACATGTATTAATCCACCCATTTCACATTCCTCACTAGCAGTCAGCTGAATGACGAGTGGGGAGAATTAGTTCCCTTTGCATCTGAGCAATCTAATTTCCTAAGCAAAATTAATGGTTCTAGCTGGACGGCAAGGCTAATACAACACATTCTTTCCACTTCAGCAAAATTGTGTATCTGCAACAAATGACTGTAACATTAAAAACGCAGGGCAAGTAGAGTGTACCCAGACTTCAAAATATGTTGAAGAACGATAGGAGAATTCCTCCCAGTTAGGAGTAGTGGAACTAAAGTCGGATGGGCTGTACAAGCTGGTGTCCTGCCACCTCAGCTCCTCCTCTCCACCTGCGCCAACCCGCACCCTCCAAACGCTCCACGACCTTCCCTGCCACAGCACCCAGTCACCTTCCAACACCCCCTTCAGCCCCAGAGGTGGGTCCTGAGGCCTTCTCTGGTTCTATCCTCATTCTTTAAACGAGAGGCAGAAGATGAACCCGTCGTTCCCATGCCACCTACCTGCCTTTGCTTCCCAATAAAGCACACACGGTGGCTGCTACGGAGCTGCATGTGGGCAGCCCACCCGCCGGCTGGTCTGAGCAAGAAAGGGGCAGGTTTTGCTTGTGGCTCCATTGGCGGAAGCAGCAGTAAGCCTCTTTCCTCTACTCCAGCTGCTAACTTTGACAAGGCTTGTAATAAACAGAGTAACTTTGTGACTTCTATCCCACCAGACGCAGTTTACAGCAAGCCGTGTGCTCGGAAGTCATTACAGGAGGTACCAACCGACCAACCAACCGCAGAGAGTGCACTGACTGTCATCACACAAACTTTGTGTCCTTAGGAACTGGACTGAAAAGGAGGCAAAACCTAGTAAATAGCTATTAAAGGGATCGACATTTGGTATATAGATTCCAGGAATTTTTTACTGTCTTTGTTGAATTTAAAATTTTGCAAACCTAATTAATTTCCAGAAAATATGAACATAATTTTAAAAGGAGCTTATTTTTAAAAGTTATGCAAAATAATTTGGTTACCTAAGATTAGGAACTGAACAATTACTTTCAAACTGTTTTAATAGTTAAAATAATTTCTGCATGACCTTTCTCCCAGGCTTTCCATTTCACATGACTACACTTAATTTTGTATTGAAAACCTCACATTTAATAAGCATCCAGAAGGTGATTCTAAGCTACCCTTATAGAGAGAGCATGAGATTTTGCTCCAGCTTTACTGGAAAACTCTTTCTTCTAAGGCAAATCTGAGCCTTTTTGTAGGTTATCTAAATGGTTGCCTACTGCAGCCTTCATTGCTACTAAGTAAATAGTACATTTGGAAGGTATTTGCAGCATTTATTTGCAAATAATAAAGTACCTCTTGCAGGTTAACAAGAGCTGGTGGAGATAACATGCTGCTCCTTTGCAATCTTGGCAGCCAACTAGAGCGAGCTGCAGCTGTGATTTCAGAAACTCTGATTTCCTGCTCCCAAGTCCATCCCCATTAAAATCAATGGCCTGACAGCAGCTTCACCAGCAGCTGAAGCAGGGCCTGTAACCCCCAACTGCAAGAGCTGTCAGAGCATCAGCCACGCGGCTTCTCTGACACCCACTTTCCTGAGAGCAGAGCACTCTTTCCAGAAAGGTTCATCTCTATTTGTAGGCTAAGAACACTTCAGAGGGACCAGGCTGTAATTTAACTGTGACTGTGGGGCACTGCAGTGTCACAGCAATAAAACAGGGGGGTATTTTGCTTGAGACACACAGCTTCACACACAGCTAGCACAGATCTCGTAATACCCTGCGTCTAGCCTCTTACCACCTCCATAGGCCCTCTGGAGAAGAGTTGACAAGGGCAGGTTACCGCCTTGGCCACTGTCCTAAGAGCTTTAAACCCCTGAGCAGCTGACAGTCCATATTCATCTCCTTGAAAACCTGTTGTGTTCAGCTCCGCCGCAGCATTGGCTGACTGTGCCGAGCAGGACGGGAAGAGCTGCTCCGCATCCACTTCATACAAAACATAAATACCAAAAACACGGTGCTAGCTGCACCATGGTGGTTCATGGGCTCCTAGGAAGCTTTCCTTGGGCTCACGCTGCTCCGGCCTGTGTCCCGCCACCAGCGCTGCCTCCTTGCACTTACACAAGCTCCGGGCTCACGTGGCTAGCAGGGGCACGGCAAGCTATGCAGCTGCGCAGAAGTAGGAGCAAGTGGCACCTTCACATTCCCCTCTTTTGGACTTACGCAGCGCATTGCAGCCAGGAGCTACACTCGTTCATACTGCTACACTCGTTCATACTGCAAAAGGGAGTCAGTCCTGGGCTCTGCAGTAAGTACTCATCAAGGCACAATTTACCGTTATTGATTTAAGTAGCAACTGTTCCCTTTTACCCTGGGGTAGTAGCACCCAAGGGCTGTGCTTCGGCTGACCTCGGGCTAACAGCCTCACACCAGAGCTGTGGAGACTCTTCAGAAAATGAACTAAAGGCAGCGCTGCCAATTGCCACTTTATTCGCCAACTTCCTAATTCAGAGGCAGAACTGATAAAAGCCCTCAGGTATCTGACTGCAATACGGACGAAAGAGAAACCAAGGTTTCTCTTGCAATATCCATTTAAAAGGCTGCCTGTAATTGAAATGGGTTTTAGACAGGAAAGTGGAAAAGCCTTGTTGTTGGTACGTGGTTTGGACCAGGAGGAGCAAGCTTTTGTAGCGGCTCACCTTGTCCCGTCATGCACACACCCAAACTCCAACATGAAACTGCATGTAACGATTACTCAGGATTTAAGCTGTTCTTTCCCACCACACACTTCTCTTTCAAAGCTATTTCCCTGCTCTGTGGTGTTATGTGGTGAAGAGGTACAGTCTGGCAATGGAAACACCAGGTGCACAAATGTTTTTGCCTCAGGAACAACTGTTTACTGACTTCGGTTTATTATTTTAAGATGTCTGTCTAGCTTTCCAGTCTGCATTGTATTTGATTTAGGGTTACAAATATGGACCATGAGTTCTATGTAAGAACACAGTCTTAAAAGCAAGAACAAGATGCTGAAGACTTAGAAAATCCTAATAGCCCATCCTATTTTCTGTGAAGCTGATGTCGGGGAGTGAGGCCTTAAACACCCAACAAACATTCAAAGCTCCCCCCTGCGCAAGCACAGTGAACTGTTTTGCTTGTTTCATTTATAAAAGAGAAAGTATTTCTAATTTTGCACAGGTACATGCTGATGACAACACCACTGGGACTTTTATTATGAATGGCACCGTGTAAGGATTTGTAGAATAGAATCTAAAATTCTTGCAGAGATTATTTTTTCCCCACCTATTTAATTCAGAAGTGAAATCCAACAAAGACAGAAGTAGGAAACTCCTTTTCCAGATTCAGGCAGGTAGAACCTCTTCAACTCTAATTTAAACATTGCTGGCATCGCACACAGATGCAATGACTAGTCCTAGGGATTTTTTTTTTAAATTGACCAAAAAGACAAATTAAAATGCACACAACTTGAAAAAAAATTATGCTAAACATCATGCTTTTATTTTTGGGAAAGAGCAAGAAAATAGCAGTAATTCAACAGACTAGAAAAAACCTCATATAAATACCCAAAGCACAGCAAATTATATTCAAAGCTGATACATTCGTAAGTCAAAGCATACAGCTGTGTATATATTTATACACATAAGCACAGGCATCTTATTTAAATATAAGTATAGCCATTTGGATTATCTGTGTTAACTTTATCACTTGTTTTAATTTTGGATGAACAATCAGAATTTAACTTAAAAAAAAAAAAATCCAAACACCACCACAGACTAGCTTAAGAACTTACACACGGAGATGTGTGTACTCTTTACTCTTCCTGCCCTTAAATTCCAGTAAAATAAGCTGTTTTTAGGAGAATGTACTAAAACACCCCCTTAGAATTCTTTGCTTTTTATCACTGCAACATAACAGCCTTAGCTGAAAATTAAGAGGAGCTACCCCAGAATTTGATCTCCAGTTGCTTCTGTAAACTGAATATGCACCAGATGTGAACCACGCAAAAACCCTTTGAGATTTAAGCCCTTAATTATTAGCTTCTGTCAAGATTCAGGCACTGTGCTTTACAGCAATATTTAGCATTAAACTTAAGAAATTAAAATCATGTGTTGGGATCAGATTTTACTTAAAATAATAGAAGGGTGAAGACTAAGATAGTTGGCAACTCATATATTTCAAGACAGCTGAGCATTACATATACATATTATGAAAGAATAAAAACTAACCGAGTGCTTTAATAAGTTTTAAAAACAAAAAAAAAGTTATACTTCAAAGATCAAGTTAGTATAAAAAGTTTTAACATATGCAAAGTATGTGCTCAAAATATTTATTTTGCATTTTAAAAAGAGCTGTAGTCTACCTTACAGAAACAAAGTTCACCCAGTATAAAATATTGCAATTTGTCCCATTTTGTCATATGAGAGGTTTTCCTTATTCTTCATATGATTGAGAACACTTGCACAAGAGTTCATGTTATTCCAAGCCACATAGTGGCAGACAGACTATGTTTGAATCTGTGCTTTTACTATTTAGTGTAGTAAAAGCCAAGGAAGTTATTTTAGAACAGATTTTAGCAGGTCACAGAACTATGTTTATGCGAGAAATCTAGACAATAGTATAAAAGTTAATGCCAAGTGGCAGTACCAAGAAAGTGAATTAGATCAACAGAAAAAAAAAAAGCTGCTGATAACATTCACTATTAAATGTCAAGCTTTCAGGCTATGAAGAAGGAAAAATAAGTCAAAAATCAGTGTAGGAAAAAAAAAAAAAAAAACTGTGTAAACAATCCACCCAGTGCAAAACTGGATGCAGCTGATAAGAGCAGAACTAGCTTAGTAGAGCTGAGGATGTGAACACATCCACACACCTGTTCAAAAAGCATTTACCAGTACTGTTGACAAAAAAAAAAGTCACTTATAGCTATTTACACCACAGTGGAGGCTTCCCTCCCCTCTTAAGAAGTTATTACAACTCAGAAGTCACTACTGTCTTCTATGATTAAAATTCCAGTTATAAGCTACCAACATCTGTAAGTTGAAAACACCCACCTTGCAAAATAAATTGAAAACTCTTGTCAAACATGTTTGAGGACTCTCCAGAAGTTATAGTACACCACTTTCCTCAAGTGGTATTTGCATGTGTAACTCGCACTGACAGCCTGTTAGAAGTGAGAGAATTGAACACAACTTGGGGTAGCTGGCTGTTCTCCACAAGAAGAGAGGCCCGTACAGATTCCAGTCATTTCGAGTGATGGGTTTTTTAGGAGAGAAGGGCAAAAGAACCTAGATCATCCTGGAGAAGCATCTTCTTGTTCCTAGAAGTACTCTTCCTCTTCATCAAAAAAGCCATTTTCCAGAGCATACGTGCAGTCGGCATTAGAGTCAGCTTGGCACGCACCTTTATATTCTTGAATCGACTCGTACAGGGAGTAGAGCTGACACAGTAAGGACATATCTAGCTGCCGAAGGCCAACCTGACGGGAGAGGGAGCAGGGGGTGGGGGAAGAGAAAAAAAAAAAAGATGTTTAGATTACAGTTATGATTTTATTGGCAGTAGAATGGTCTTAATGTGTATTTTTCATGGCTAAACAAGAGGAGCGAAGAGTCTCTTGTTTACCTTGAACAGCTAGGAAATGCGGAATCATAATTCATTTCCTAACATGACAGACATCCCACTGGATAAACCAGATGAAAGAACAAGGAACACAGTGATGCTACACAGTGCAACATCAGCACAGCATTCTTCAAAATCTAGTCATATTACCATGCCCTATTTAACTACTAGCTAGCAGTGCAACCCTCTCTGGAACACGACATAAACTTGAGCTCTGCATGTCTCGCTACGCAAAAGACATACTTTACCAATATATTTAGATACTGTGTATCTTTTAAAAAAGATGATGCTGTGGGGTAAAGATGTATAAAATTGCCTGAACAAAAAGTGGCAGGCTGTTTTCCTACTTCATGGCTATAACAGCCCTACTACAATTTACTATAATCAACATATATGGGCAGCTGACGTGTTTGCCTTTGACAAGGCTAAGTACATCTAGCACAACAGAGTATACACTACTTCAGAGCAGCAGAACTGAAATGAGATAAGGGCATGCATTACTGTCTGCAAAAATCTCCAGAACATCTTCACA
Organism: Tinamus guttatus; assembly: GCF_059628265.1. Taxonomy (NCBI): domain Eukaryota; kingdom Metazoa; phylum Chordata; class Aves; order Tinamiformes; family Tinamidae; genus Tinamus; species Tinamus guttatus. The sequence goes on along the minus strand of NW_028289135.1, from coordinate 1,902,603 downwards.
TGCTAGTCAAGAGTCCTCATACTACTCTCCAAGATATATGGATTAGCTTGCTTTGTATTTCAGCACTTTCTATTTTAGAATCTAGAAACAAGAAGAAAAATATTAATTCAAGATCTAAGTCTTGGAGCAACATTAGAAAAGTTAAAATTAAAACAAAACAAACACACACAAAAAACCCACAACTTTTTTAAAAGATTGTAGTCCGCATCTTTACATCAGGTACAAAATGGGTACTCTGTGCTGGAAAGTAAAACAAAGTCATTTAATTTGAAGCAGCTTCCCCTTCGGGAAAACGGAATAGGGCATTCCACTGACATTTTCCCCTGTCCAGGTGAAATCAAACCAAAATCAGGTCTTCTCTTGCAACAAATTAAAACTACTACATAATATGGCAATTTCAAGAAACAGCTCTTCCTATCTAGGTTTTACAATAAGTGTTAAGTTTCTGCTTTTTACGTCAAAGCATGGGATAAGGTATGAAATGTTACGCTAGCTGCTATCGGATTATAGTCAAACCAGATCTATGCTGCTTTTCAACGCTGTCTTTTTCTTTAATGGACAATACTGCTTTCTCCCCCCTTGTTGTTCAAGCACATGTGACTTGCTTTGTTTGCTGCAGAAAAGTCGCACACTGTCTGCTACTCTTCCCTTCTCTGTATTTCTGTAAGGAGAAACCAGCATTTGTGCAAATCCCCTTTTGAAGGGATTCTTAGGAGACACTTGATATCATAGAGGGATACTGGTACTATATCCAAACACCTCCACCTACTCAAGTCCTGCTAAAGTGACTTCTTCAGACTTGTTAAGCTAATGAAGGTTTACTTGCCCAAGCCTGAAGTCTGAATGTCCACCTGTGAAGGCTAATGAACTTTTGCTTGCCCCATTTAAGCAAACTACTCACCTGGAATAAGAATGTATTCTGTGAAACTGGACTTAATATTATTATATATAAACATGTAAGTCTGTCTAATCATTCTCATAAGAGCTAGATGTTTGAAGGACAAGAAGCTGGGGCAACGAACTGTTCAAAAAGCCATTAAAAGTAATAGGAATTGATTGAGCAAGAAAATATTCAAGTTGGAGACAGACAAGATTCCACACAAGATCTTTGTCTCCTAAGGGAAAGCATTACAAACTTCAAAAACAGATTTCCTATCTCAGCTAGGTAAAAACACTTTAAGACATTCTGTGAAGATCTGTACTGCAGTCTCAAAATTAGAAGCTGTCCAACAGAGTTAATTTAGCAGGATTTAACAGAGTTATATTTAATATCATATGTGTCTGTGTTCATCACTAGTGTCAAGCAATGAAACAAAAACAGTACATCTATCAAGAAAAATACAACCTCAAGCTCTTGGTGTCTCAAGAGTGGTCCCCAAGATAGCAAAATCCCATAGAAATGTCTGAGCTTTCTCAACAAGCAATAAGTTGTGAATCCTCACTAATCTGCATTTGACTGAAGTTTTATCATGAGAGCTGCCAGATAACCTTACACACATCCCCATGCGATCCACTCTACCTCACAACGAGAGAATCCTACTTCTGACGTGACCTTTTATTTCATCCCTCCCCTTAGAAAGTATCCAAATCCACCACTTTCATATTCTGAAACACATGCAGGGTATATTGCTTGATCATACATGGAGAGATGCTGCTATGTCCTTCTTCCCCATACCAATCCACCATTAAATGTTTCAGCTCATTACTCAATGGATATTTTATCTCTGCCTTGTGCAAGGGTGTTTAGTATTAATAATAACATGCTATTATTCACCTAATGAAAGCCAGCCTATTTGTATGCAAGAGCCTCTTTAATTTGCACAGGCCTCAAAAAAAGTACACCTGGTGCAGAACAGACCCTTGCTCTACTTATGAGCGAGTCTTTAATGTGTTAGGAGGTAAAATACCTTTTCTTCAACTTGTTTTATCAAATCATCCTCAATGATAAGAGAAGATCAAAGGGGAATCCTAGTGCCAAATGACCGTAACGAGCATCTCATTTGGTCTTCCATTAGCAAAAGTTAGCCTTTCATCACAAGAGCTACGTTTGACTTCTCGGAAGAGCAAGATTTCAGCGCCCAGCAGCTATACCCTGTGGCTCTGCAGCGCGCCCCGGGCACACACGCCTTGCTCACCCCGACGTGTGCAGCTTCGGGCTGTATCGCACCGTGCGGGCTTCGTTAACCGCGCGGCGCCGAGGCCGCTCGTTACTCACTACAACTGCACCTGGCACCAGCCAAGCACCAACACCCAAATTAGCGCTTAACCTCAGGGCGCGCCAAACCGCCGGGAGGCGTTTTACTAATAACGCCACAGAACCAAAACAAAGCCTTGAAAGAACACTACGCGCTTAACCGCACTCCATCTGAACCGAATGAATCAGGGCTAGCATTTTTTTTTTTCAAAACCATGTTTTGAAATGGGTGTCAGGTTCAAATAGACGCCCCTGAAGGCAGCGCTCATTATACGCAAGCCTGAACGTCCAGAGGAAAGAAGGAAAAATAAACACTAAAAACAGAAACCGGACCCCACAACCCAGGGGCGGGCGGGCGGCCGCGGTGCCCCTGCCCGAGGCCGCGCGCTGCCCACGGCGGCGCCTCGGCGTGACGAGCGCGGCGGCGCCGCGGGGGGCCCTTCCGGCCGTTAAACGGCCGCGCCGCCCCGCCCCGCCGCCGCTGGCGCCCCCGCTCCGCGCAGCCCCGCGCGGGGCGCCCGCCGCCCTCCAGCCGCGCCGCAGGGCCCCGCCGCGGCCCCCGCGCCGCCCCAGGCCGCGGCCCGGCCCGCTCACCATCTCCTTGCGGAGCAGGGCGAGCGCCGCGTCCAGGTTGGGAGGCTTGGGCGGGCGCGGCGAGCCGCGGCCGCCGCCGCTCAGCTCGTCCTGGATGCGCGACTTCTGCGCGTAGAGCCGCTCCAGGTCCCGCCAGCGGCCGCCCTGGCCGCCGCCCGACGACGACGAGTTGAGCAGCCCGCTGAGGCTCTTGGGCAGCGGCGGCAGCCCCGCGCCGCCGCCGGGCCCCAGCAGCCCCGAGCCGCTCATGCTGCGGCGGCGGCGAGCGAGAAGAGCCGCCCCCGCCGCGCCGCGGGAGGCGCCGCCGGAGCCCGCCCCGCCTCCGGGCCGGCGCGGGGAGGGCGCTCGCGGGCGGGCGCGCTTCTTTGGTGAATATATATATATATATATGTGTGTGTGTGTGTATACATATATATATATATATGTGTGTGTGTGTATATATATATATGTATATGTATGTATATATTTTCGGGAGTGTGGTGTCATTTTGCTCATCTTTGGATACGCAAAGGCCCCCCCGAAAGAAAAGTTATCGTTTCTGGTGGTTGCATCCCCCAGTTTTTTTCCCAGCCATGTTTCTCCTGCCCCCGTACAGTTAAATTCCTCTCAAAAGCGTTTCAAGTGCTGCACTCCTGTCGCGCTCCTGCATATCCGCTCTGAGAGCCACAACACTCGATCTGCACGGGGAATCACATTCTGCTTTGCTCCCAGTTTGTCCATAAATCAGTTAAATGTCAGGGTTTACAAAGACACCCTCAAACTGTAGTGCTAGTTTGATGACAGGGCGCCAGGCTGCAGCGCGGGGCAAGAATGAGCTGGGTGGCCTTGGGAGCAGAGGGGGCAGTGTGCCCAGAAGACTCCTGGGGCCATCAGCACGGCCCAATCTCCCGCACCATAGGAGTGTATCTCGTGTGTGCTTTCTCCACCTCTTATCTCTCACTTTTGTAAGTGAGAACATTCCTCATCAGTCTTTTGCTGTACAGTACTTTTGCTTCCAAGTTTCATCCCCAAATCTCCTTTGAGAGATATAAATTGAAAGACAGTTTCCATTTACCTTATTTTTGCAGAAGATCAGTCTGAAGGTGACAGCTTGGTTGCTTCACAGAAGCTTCTGTGCTTCTTCTGCGCAGAAGCAGCAATGGTAACTGCTCATTCCCCTGAAGACCCAAAGTACGTAAGTAGAAGTTAGGATTTCTTTTTGGCTGGCACAGGGTAATGTATCTTCATATGTGTACTTTTGGTGTTGCTTCTTGTAGCATGCAGCAAGTGCCATCTATGGTAAATGCCAAGTGATATTTGGGGCTAATTAAAGCCACTGCTTGACTTTTTTAGGGTCTGTGCATTAATACAGTGTTAGAATCTGCCAGTCTTAAGAAATATATATTTTTTTCCTGACAGGGTTGCATCTCTGCAATCTGTTGAACACATTATGCCAAATTTGCATTATCAGTCCAACCTTGCATCTTTATGAGGCTCACAAAATGTCAAGGCAAGTGAATATTCAAAAAATGAGAAAAGTTAATCTCCATGAAAGAAATTTCTTGACCTCAAACAGAGCAAAGCTGGCACTTTCTTGTAGTATTGCCATACCTTGCATTAACTGTTAAAGTTTCTGTCACTCTTAAAGTGTGGCAGAAGATACTGAAGATCTTTCAGTATTTTTATCACAGCTAGGACTGAAAAGTGAAAATCAAAGAAGCATGCAAAGCTGGGGTTCCAGGAACATATTGCCATTGCAAGCTTAGTTTGTTAGAAACAGACGTGAAGAGGTGCAATCCTGTTGCCTGAAGGCTACTTTGTTTTTGGAGAAATAACCCAGATATGACATTTTTAATATTTGTGTTAAACCTCTTCATTATTATTAGGTTTTCTTTAGAACTCACATGTCTTTTTCATGGTTTAAATCTTATCAAAGTTTGTGGCAATTGTTTTAAACCAGCTTACAGTGGAGGAATCTTTTGCCAATTTGTATTTACATGCTAGTTGTGGGATTGACTTTAAGACAATCTCATCTACATTTTAGTGCTTTGTAGATTAGACTCAAGAAGATATTTTCTTCCCATTTATCATGATGCCACTTCTGTCCAGAAGGTTGATTATGAAAGATAAAACAGTGCTGTTAGCTTTTATGAAAATTCCTATAGTAGATTAAAAACAAGAACAAAACCCTCTTCTGTCTAGGCCAGGAGCACATGAGAGCAAAAATACTGATTCCATTTGCTAAGGATATAAGGATGGTATAATCCTGCCTCTTAGTGGATGCATTTTTTTTGCTCCTCTTTATCAGATGACAGCTATTTGGAAAAGCTTGCGAATATTCTCTCTTTTATCTAGACTAGCTTATCCTATTTTTTTGTTAAAAAATACTTGCCTGATCTTATTAGATCTTAAGCACAGTTATTTTTCACACTCAGGTTCTTTAGACACGTTGTTGCTGCATCATTACTATTGTGAAAATCTTTTTGCCATCTTTCTATACAACTTTGCCAACTGAAAAGTCAAAAAATTTGCTTTTCTGGTTCTGAGTGACTCTCCTCTTGGTTGGTAACCTTACCTAGCCCCTATTAATATTAAATTCATAGCTATCCTTGAAGATCTAAATCAACTGCTTTATTTAGTCTGACCTAGTTATGACACGGTGATAATGGAAGCCGGAGTCTTTTGCAATTATGTCTTTCGCTTATGGAATAAGTTTTCTTTAACTGTGTAAATCCCTCAGTCATCACTGTTTTTTAAATTGAACTAGAGATATGTGTTACTGCTCTTAACTATCCTTCGTTAAGGATATTACCTAAAAATGTATTAAAAACGTATCTAATTTATGCCACGAAGATTTAAGTATTGCCAGAATAGATGTGTTCTCCCCCATTTCCTATGCAAATGCATTTTGGCATTTTTTAATTATGTATTCATAAGCAATTGTTTTCCTTTCTTCATTCGTGAAGAGGATACACAGTGCTTGTATATCATTTGTACATCACCTAAAATGATTCCTCTTTCCGAATGTGGTGGTGATCTGTATTCATTACAATGTGGCTTGAACTGATAAATTAAGATCATCTGTTGCTGTCTTTTCTGCAATGTTCTGCCCTATAGTTCCTGACTTACCTACAAATGTTAATTAATTCATCTTTATGACAGTCCTGTGATAGAAGATGGTGTTATTATCCCCACTATACATAGGGAACAAGACACTAGGAGCTTAAAGATTGTCATGGTAAAAAAGTGTCTGCTTTGTGATTCTTAGGGCACCGAACATAAATCTGGCTGCAGCAATTTGACGCAGCAGCCCCAAAATGTCTGTTTAGCCCTGTTAGTTGAATGTTGCTCCCCCAACAGAGCTGACAGGAGGATGTGTGCCTGCAGCTTAAGCAGCAGCACCTTCTCTCAGGCACCTCAGTTTAGCGATTTAAGCTAAAACTCCAGACTTTGCAGTGATGCGGCTAAGGTTGGATTTTGTACACTGTGCTGCAGGGATGTCTTAAACTCACCAGACCAAGGGCACCAGAGCTCAGCTGTCAATGCTCTCAGTGTTTTTAAGTGCTCTTTGTTTTGCAAGGTGTCTCATATTGTGCTAACTTGCAGTCACGATTGTTCAGCAAAGACAGGTCATGTTCCAAGTATCACAAACTGTGGAAAAATGTGAAAAATAGACAGATAATTAGCAGCATGTGCTTTTCTTTTCCATTTTCTCGTGTTTTCCGAACTCCTGACTGCATTATTCCTCATGAGGCCTGTGGTCTCCCTCTTTGGTGTGGTGGTATAGAGATCACGTTGATCTGTGATGCTCTGGGAATGATGTGAAAAGCAGTCCTTTTCACGGAGGAGAGTCTAGAGGATTCTGGGCATAACTGGTACCCAAAATACAACTCCACACAGTAGCATATTCAAGTAGAAATTAGGTCTTCAGCAATATACCATTCAATTCTTCACTGTTGTTTTTCATTAAAAGGCACTTTTAAATAAAAAGTGTTAGAGTCCTAATTTTGACTTTTTTTTTTCCCACGTGTGTTTCAATTTTTATGTCTAAAAGCACAGATATATTGCAGTGTATTGAATACCTCGGTGGTCTTCACACACGTTTTCAGCAAGGTTGGTATCTTTAGACTCAGAGCACAAGTCTCTCCCCTTTATCTTTTATATGGGTCTGCTATCAGATAGACACCCGAGAAAGATACCTCAGATGTTGACTGTGTGGTTCAGAACTCATTGCTGGAAACAAACAAACAAACAAAAATACTGAGGGCATCCAAGCTCAATTTGAATTTCTTGGGGAAATATTTTCTTGAGGTTATAAACCTCTTGTTCTCCCATCCTGTTCTTCTTGCCCTTGTTGCTGTTGTTTTCACCAGTTCCTATCCTTTTCCTTGCATGGCCCCTGCTCCACACTACTGTCACTTGTCTTATTGTCTCTGACCCGTTAGTTCCTGTCCCCGCCTTCTGCTTTTGTCCCTGTTTCTCCGACTGGCACACATGCATTGTCACTGTTGTCTTCCATCTGCCCTTTATCCCTCTGTAGTGGGGTCAGGCTGCTAATTCTTACTCTGTCATCAAGAATAAAAAAAAGCAAAATTTTTAAATCAAGAGAGAAGGAATTTTTTGAGGGAAAGCTAGGTACTATGGAAGGCTGGTTAGGACTATGAAAAGCAAGGACAATAAATTCAGAAGGAAACAGGCATTAGAGAGCAGTTGAATGTAGGGACTGGTACTTAAGAGGTCTCTAAGTATATATGAGTAACAAGTTCACTACTAAAGGCATCTTGCAGCTAGCTGTAATGTAATTTGTATGTAGGTTTTTCCCTTTTCCTTTTCTTTTTTCTTTTTCTTTTTCTTTTTCTCTTTCTTTTTCTTTTTCCTTTTCCTTTTCCTTTTTCTTTTTCCTTTTTCCTTTTCCTTTTCCTTTTCCTTTTCCTTTTCCTTTTCCTTTTCCTTTTCCTTTTCCTTTTCCTTTTCCTTTTCCTTTTCCTTTTCCTTTTTCCTTTTCCTTTTTCTTTTTCCTTTTCCTTTTTCTTTTTTCCAGAACTGGTGGCTACTCAAACTGGAGCTCTGTTACTTTCTTCTAGGAGTGGGACCCTTTTTCACAATGAGGATGATAGGAATTTTTGAAACAATTTATGCCCAGAATAAAGCAGCAAAAGAAAGAGTGAAAATCCAAGGAGCAGCTGCATATGGCAAATAGGCAGGTATGTTTCTGCAATGACTATTGACATGATGATTCTCCCTGCACACTGGAATCAGTTACCAAATACTTCTAGTTTGTGTCGCAGAGATAAAAGACAAAAAAAGAGTTGGTGCTTTCATGTCAGAACTTGTGATTTAGGATCACAGGAAGGATCATGCCCAGAAGAAACACAGACTTGGTCTAATAATGTAAGTAAAATAGATAGGACTTATAGTTAAGACAGCCAACCATTTATTTTCCTGATGTTGCCAAATCTGGCTTGTTTATGTACCTGTTTAACCTTAGATCAAACTGTAAATCTTCACAGTACTTCACTTTCCACTGCAACCCTGGTTTTAAAATCTCTTCGTTTTGTCTTCACACTTTATTAAATTAGATGTAACAGTATCAGTCTTTTCTTTCTACCTCCCCACTCTTATAGATTTTTCCTCATTACATTAACTCTACCAAAAAATAGATTTGTCATTTAAGCCACACCACATTCATATTAATGCAGTATACTCGTCTTCAGCATTTCTGTAATTAGAAAGAACAGCCATTTTAGTGTTTCATATCAGCTGGCGAAAACAAGTCCACCGAAATGGCATAACAAACAATGGCATATTGTAGGAATTAATCATTCCAGTATTATCTGAAAAGTCATGGGCATGAAAGAGCACAACACAATTTTGTGAGGTAATTATATAATAAAATAGCCTCATGCACACAGCTCTTTAAGGCTTTGAACATATTCCCTTAGACTCTTTTTCCTGTGTCAGAAATACCAAAGTAAAAAAAGTGCTTCAAACTACCTTTGAATTTTTTCCTCCTATGATTCTGATATGGTTCTGATATGCTTTGGGGTAGAAAAATATTTGTCTATTCAAAATGACAGCTTGAGGGATATTTAGTACTGCTGCTCTTCAGTTCAGTGTGTTAGCCTTACCACAACAAGCATCTTACTCTTAGCAGTACATACTTGACTTACAGTAACAGCTTTCCAGAATCTGATTACTGAAAGCAGATAGCCAGGAGATCAGAGCTACAGGCTTTAAAGGTATTTGTCTTATTATCCCAGTGACACTGAGCAGACTCTTTCCTTCAGGGAGATCTGCAATGGGTCAAATCTTGAGGATGCTCTCTAAGCTGTGCTGAGGTTATTTGAGGTAAAATGACGGAAGTTCTAAATCTGCAGGCAAAACTGTATGGCAGAAATTAAGTGCTGCTGGAAAGGGATGAGTGCTGATGTGCAGAAGAAGTAAGGATGATTTGTGCTTATGGAGTACACAGCACTCAAATTCTCTAGCAATTTGATGTCTATCTTGAAGCATTTTTTGAGGGAGGAGTAGTAGGTATTTTTGAACAGAATTATTTATTTTTCTGCAAAATGTACTTAATGGTCAGTTGTAAGAAAATGTGGAAGTTTCTGTATACTGCTATGTTCAAATAATATCAATAAAGAAATCATATTTCTTACTTCCTTCTTCTGTGTTCTCCTCTAAATAAATGTGTATATATATATATATTACTGTGTGAATACATGAATGAGTTAGATAACATAGGTCCTTAAGGCAGATGTGGCTTATGTTTCTCAAGATGAATACTGTCTTCAGCTATGAACGACTATAATGCTTGCTCTTGGGTGGCATAATTTTATGTTCAGATGTGCCTGTGTTCTTGAAAAATGACCTTCTACTTCCGCAAATGAAAGTAGACACATTTGTGCCTGCAATGAACTGCTGTATAATCAAATACAAATCTGAGGCCATAAAAAATGAGAACCTTTCAGTTCAGTTAGGGCAAATTCTATTATCACATACCGCCTTCTGCCTGTACTAGAGTGCTACCTGAAACAGTCCATTCCTATTCAAACTGACATAGGGGGAAGTGATTACTAGTTTTGAGCATATTTTCTTCCTTGCAGCAGCTCTGCACAGAATCAGCAAGGCTGGAGATACGTCTGGGAACTCACAGTTCTAAACCTGAATAGAGGCTGGGCCGAGGCTTGTGGAACAACAGTCAGGTATCGTCAGAGGTACCTGAATCTCTTTACCTAATACTGAAATTCAGCCACCTCTGAGGTGGGACAAGGGCGATGGTTTAACAGTGCATAAAATTATTTCTAAACAGTGTAGAGGAGAAAAGTACTCAATGTAATTGAAAGTTCATTTAGATAGATAGAATGTAATTACCTGGCACAGTTAGAGGAGCAAAGCTATTGTGAGTCTCTGATGAAAACTGTCATCAGTTATTTAATGGCCAACGTGTGATTAGAATTTTTGTTTCATATTTCATGCAAGAACAGCACATTCAGCAACCCAGTGACCCCTAAATTCAGTGCAGGGACATTCAGTGATTACTGACTCAGAGGCAGAAGTTCTACTAGGTCATTGTTTCTTGCACCATTTTGGTATATGACACCTAAACAGCAATAAGGCTGCCCCGTAGTTAGTTTGCGAGATTGAATTTTTGTAATGGTTTAGGCAAAGGAATATATTTAAAGCAGTACCAGTATTTAAAAATTAAATATATGCAGTAAACACAATACTTGCAAATAACTTCTTCACATAAATACCTGTGATACCAGCTTTTAATCTGACATGAACCTGTCTGAGAAATACTATCTAAGCAGATCACATTCCAGATAGTATATGAAAACACTTCACCCTTCTTGCTTTCTCCTTCCATATTAGAAATGCCCCTCTGCAAACTGAGTGTTTTTTTCTCTGCCTCTTCCTCCTACAGAAGAGCTTCAGCAGCCAAAGGGGAGGCTGCTGCCTTCACAGACTGAGCTCTTGTGTTCCTCCCAAGTGCATCACTCTTCACAACTTCTTCCAGACAGGTATCACTGTCTCCGGCAGATGCCTAGACCAGGAGAATCACATCTAGAGCAGCACATCTTACCTCTCTGAAGCCCTGCCAGCTTCATTTGCTTTTCAGAGTTGGTCTTCCTTGGCAGAACTGTCGGAGAAGGGCTGTAACACTAGCAGCCATAATTGCCAAGTGAGAGTTATTCTGGACTACAATGATCTCTGCTCATACTTTAGGCACCTGTTGTGTCACTGGAGACAGCTCACATGTGGGGCAGGATTAAACTGTATAATAACTCAGTCATTAAGTTGCCATGTTGTAACTTGGTGCCATCTGGAACATGGCATAGACAGAGCCTAAAACTAAAAGCAATCTACAGAGTATGTTAAGACTGCAAAAGGAAACAAACAAAAAAACCCAAAACAAAAACCCAACCCCCTTGCAGAGGGAAGTGTGACAGCAAGTATCCACAAAGACGGGAAGCTGCAAAAGACAAACATCTGTGCTGGAAAGGAGATTGGATGAAGCAAATTACTCCAGCCTTAATCAGTCACTGACATGAACAAACAGGCATTCAAACAAGTTAGAAGGAGAGAACATGGATTTTTGAAAAGTTTGGCAAAATAAGAATCATTTTGCCTGAACAGACATGAACTTAGGATTTCTTTCCCATTTTTTGTTGAATAGGCTAAGGCAGATGGAGGTCTATAGAGACTGCCTGAATACAAATCATTGGAAATATGATTTCTAACAATGCCAACTCTTATCATGGAAATGAACATTTTGATAACATGACATTGTATAAATTCATTGTTTCATGGATTGCCATTTATTTATTTGTGTACATTTTGTGCATCAACAAGAAACTTTATGCTGATGTATAAATATAGCTAATAGAAAAAAATACATTAGCCTGAATATTTATTTACAGAGAAATTCACCCTATCAAACTTAACTTCCATTTGCATCTGAAGAGAGTGCTAATGAGACAAAAATGTTAGAGATATTTTACAGCTCTGAATTACAGATCAGAGAAGGAAAAGGAACATTTTGCTTTCCAGCCTCCCTTCTCACTTGGCTTTCCTTTTAAACTGGGACAGAGTTTTTAAAATGTAATATATTCAAGGCCACAAAAAACCCTACGATATAAGAAATAAGATTTTTAGCGCGAGGTGCAAATGCCCTAAGTTCAATTTTTCTTTTTTACATAGTCAGTTTCTGGAGTGCAATTGTTCTTTAATTCTGAGTTCTTATAACTTGTTTTTGGAACCTCAGTGACTTGAAACAACTTCAATGTATTTCGTAACTCCTGTCAGTTTTCAACTGTAAGCAGACTATTATAGAAAACTAGTTCTTTTATGTTTCAAAATATTATTATGTAAGTTTTCAAAATAGAATCAACATTATTCTGTCAGTGCTCTGAAGGCAGGTTACTTGCATCCTGTTCTTTTGATGAAGTCATTTATATTTACAAACTTTATTCTTGCCTCATCATTCCTTGCTCTATTCTGCTTTGAGACAGTTAAACAGAAAATAAAGAGTAATAACATAAATACTATGATTTTTAATCACTTCAGAACTTAAGTACTTAAGTACCTCTGCTGTAGGTTGATTCTGAAAATGAATGATTTGTAATGCCATTCAATGAAATATCAGCAAAACCATAGTGAAAAATTTAAGATAATTTCAAGATTTACAAAGGAAGTTGCTTCAGTATGTTCAGGAGGCCTCTGTGCAGATGCGACCCACAAAGTCTGATCCAAATCTCATTACAATCAGTGACAGTCTCACCCCTGACTTCAGCTGTAGAGGGGATTTGGCGAGGCTTTAAGATGGAGATAAGCTCCACACAGAAGGCATTCGCACGTCCTGTTCATTCTGCAAGCGGGGCTCCATCTTCGAGGACGAGCCCACCTGGGTATTCGCAGGGGACAGAGGCCTCGTTGTGCCCTGCGCGAAGGGCTGCGTTTCAGCCCGTAGCAGAGCTGAGCTCAGCACCCGCGCTGCGCTCCCGCTGAAGACGGGCACAGGAGTTGGTGTTTTGCAGAACAGGGATGGACTTCGCACCTGACCAAGGAAGCCAAGCAGAGATGCTGACTGCACAGATTGCTCATTCTCTAATGTTTGCACTGATTGCAAACAGGATTCTCCACAAGCTGGGCTGCAAATCCCAGAGAGAGCAGTTGAGACACTGCAACGTGTTGAAATAAAACTGAAAGCAGATAAAATCTCAGTCCACCAGTTCTGTTCTATTCTAATCTGCAAGGGGAAATATTCTCCCTGTGGTTTCCCCAAAGCAGACACATACTTACCATGTATAAAGGCTAACCATAGCTATTGCAGCTACACTATTGTTACTCTTATTTTCCGAGTAAATAGAGTTATGACTGGTCTGTATTTGAGGTCAGGTGTGGTCACTTGAAAAGACAGAGAAACATTTGTCAAATGGCAATGACTCCAAACAGCAGCAATGATTCTTGCAGCTGTAATGCATCGACACATAGCACTTCATAGCACCAGATCAGCACAGAGGGATTTCTGAAGCGAGCACAGAATGCATCTGTGTTGTTGTTGTGGAGGAGGGGACACACAGCCTCCTTAGCCTTTCATCCTATAAATCCACATCTTACTGAACTACCTCTCTTGCACTCTCCTTGGGAAAACGGGCTTTGGGGAGTAGTGCAACTGCCTGAGGTGGATTTACACAGCTCTGCTGAATCAGGGCAGTAACAGCGTTTGGATTTTCTTGTTTGTCTCTGGAAGAAATAATGGTTGATTGAGCTGAAAAGCTTTTCCTGATCTTTGTTACCAACTGCTACACCTTGCTCTTGAAAAGCAGTTTGATGGCTATAGCGTCAAGATGTCATGTGTCTTCCCAAAGACTGGACTTACAGACGTGTTCTTTTACCTAAGGCAGCAAAGTCTTTATAGCAACACTGATTTACCAAATAGAGTTGTTAGATAAGTAATAGCTTAATCACATAAATACAGAACAAAAAAAGACATCATTCGTAATATTTGCCCATGTAAAGCACACTGTCAGATAGTTTTAGTAAGAAAACATAGAAAAATATGAGGAGGGATTTCACTGAGCTAAGTATTTATAGAAATAAATGTGTTTTATCACATCTCCTAGATGCCCACTGAACAGTTTTCTTTGTTGAAGGCAAGCACTTAACATGCATGCTTTGTAAATGGTACTTGCCAGGGACATGAGATCATTGGAGGGACTGCAGGTGCCCGTGCCCTTGACTGCTGCTGTACGAGAACGTCGCTCCCCCGCTGCCAGGCCCCCAGCGGAGCACGTAACCTCTCCTTTTTGTCGCCCTAACTGGTTTGCAAGCTACTGTTCCCTCTTACTAATACCTCTATGTGTACTTCAACCTTTCTCTGTTTTAATTCTTCTTTTTTTCTTTTTTGGCTAGCCACACACTGAAAAGCTCTAACGCCCGTTTGTATTTGATTGCCCATTTTCCTCAAAACTTATCCTGGAAACATATGTGTGCTTTCAGACCCCCTCAACATCCACATCAACACAGCAGGAATATAGCAGGCCACTTAGGTGCATAATACACTTGTCTCACTCAACTTGAGCAGATGGGAAGGAAAATAACCAGAGCCAGCATAGCCCAGCTCCCCTCAGGCACTTCTCAGATGGCAGTGGCAGTGCAGACTGGCAATACCCCGCTGCCTTAATTTTGTCCTCTCAAACGACAGGAGCAACCTAGCCTGCACAAAGCAGTAACCCCCGCTGGCTCTTCCTCTCCTTCCCGTTTACAGAACTGTACAACGGCATTGATTTAAACATTGCTTCTATGGTAATTTTTCTATGTCGTCATGCAGTGCTTCATTTCTATTGGTGTTTAAGCAAAAAGTAAGTAATAGATAAGCAAAAAAATAGGTTGCTAAATTAATCACACAAGTGAAACATAAACAAAAACAACTAAGTTAAAAGAGGACTAAAAATAGTGGTATTAATAAGTCTTTTAATGTTCTATGTTCATCAGGTAGGTAGCCCACAGCTGTAAATAATAAACAGACTGTTCTTTTTGACTGTGTTGTCAGTTTATTAAAAACCCATGATCACAACTGATTAATTTGTCAAGAGATCAGAGAAAGGAAAAGCTACGGGGGTGAACACATCACTGAATACGGCTCTGCAGAAATCATTAAAGGTGTACTGAAATGACTTTGTGTTTGGGTGGTGTCATCTGCTCTCTGATGAAGAAGCAAATAGTTATATAAAAAAGGGGAAAAGTCAAGACATGGCTAACTGTTGCAATGGCCCTTTAGAGAAAATGATTTAGTTTAGGACAGCTGAAACCGAATATGTTGGTTTTGAGAAAAACTTTCACCCGTAAAATTAGCTAATGCAAAATAAAGTGCATAAATGAACATCAGTATTGGTGTCACGAATGAAATTTCAAAGTCTTGGGTCAGCTAGTGGGTGAAGGAACGACATATCCATGATCTGTCTGGAGGTGCTTTTTGGTCACGCTTCGTCATGTTAAACAGAGGAAGGTCTCAAGTCTTTTTAGCACCCCTACCCCAGGAAGAGCAGTGGTTGATACTTAAGAACATGTCTGAAGCACTAGACGAAGACCACAGACTATCCCCTTGCCCATCTTCATATCCCCTCTTTGGTAAGACAGTGGGAGTTTTTGCCTGTTTTTTCTGTAATTACCCCAAAGATTCATCTTCCATATTCCATCTTTCATATTCCTTACATCATTTATTTGTGTCAGTGTTTGGGAAATTGCAAACTACTTCAGGCTGTTAGGATTTTCAAAAAGGCTACAGCCCTATGTGCAACAGGATTTTCAAAAAGGCTACAGCCCTGTGTGCAACATATCCCTTATCTGTGTCTCCTGTGACTTAAATCACACTAGACCTAGTTTAGGATGCGTGTGATATGGGCCAAAGAACTAAGAAAATTGCAGAGCATTTAGGATGTCAGCTACTTTGTAGTCTAGGGATAAATATTGACTATCGGAGAGACGGGGGTGGTAAGACACATTCAAGCCTGTCTAATCCAATTTGGTCCTGATTGTCTTTAAATGGAACAGCAGTTAACTTAACTCGGAATTTCCAGGCTCATACCAAACTTCCACACTTCCCTCCTCCTTTTTCTGCCAGTCCCTCTGTGCTTTATGCCGCGCTGTTCTATACCCTTCCATCTTAATCCAGTGCTGTTTCCTTCACATTTCTGAAGCTCCTTTAAATGAGTCATTCTGTAACATTTTGCTGTACATCCTTATCTTGCAAAGGTTGAACACATTTGTCCCTACCTTGTGAAGCTTTGGCGTAATGTGAATCACCCAGGGAGCACTTCAGGCTTTCATTTTCTCTGTGGGAGCTCGTGCTTAGTTTATCTTCTTTGCAGGATTCCATGTGAACAGCCAAGTCCATAATTGACACAGGAGGCCTGAAAGGGCTATCAGTGCAGGAGGAGCCTATACATATTTCATCACATTGGCAGGGGTTTCTGTAGGCCTTGTGATCTTTGCAGGGATCCTTATGGGAAATCCAAAGAGGAGAGTCTAGTGAGGAGCTGGAAAACCAGATGCACAGGGACAGCTTTGAGGTGTTTGTGTCAGCAGTGGAAAGGACAGATAATGACATTGAAAAAAAAAAAAAAAAAGAAGCAGGGGGAAAGGTAAAGAGATACAAAAAGCCGCTTTTGAGGTAAAGGATTCTGCAGGAAGGAGCTTAGCTGAAAGATCTGTGGGGCTGTGGCTGGAGAAAAGGAAATGGGGAAGAATAAGTATATTCAAAGTGCTTGTTGGGGGGATAATACCCCAGCAGCAGTGTAAGGAGTGTAACAAATGAGATAATAATTAAGAATAAATAAAAAAGTAAGATGTGGGAAATTAAAACGTTGTTGCAAACTGTGAGAAAGTAGCACTCAGAAGAGTTAAGCGAGCAAGACAGAAAGGAAAAGCCAAAAGAAGGGAAAAAAGGAGAACAAGAACAATGTAAAAAAATGTGCTGAAATACATGCAGAAGAGAGAGGATTCTGTGATTCTCTCATTTCTTCTGGAATTTCAGCTAACATACATGATAAAAAGCTCCACTTTTCCCATCCACATCTCATTGTTTACATATTTGTGATAGCTTTTCCAGGAGGGCTTGACTTAACTTTGTGCCCTGTTCCTCCTTGCCTTGCTCCTTCTGCAGGAACCTCGGGCTCACTGCAGTGAAGGGGAGGCAGTTTCAGATGAGTGTCACAAAACTGGCAAGCTCCCCTCACAGGGCTTTTACTTGCCTCTCTCCAGTTCAGTCCTGCCCTAGAATTTTCCAAGACACCCAAATGTTTTCAGATGATTTTAAACATAAATCATTTTCCTCTGCCAAATCTATTTTACATCTTTATGTAGTCCAAATACGAAGTCTCGAGTCTCTTATTCTCCGAGTTGTTCCCTGTGTTCAAGTCAAATGCTCCCTTTACTAAAATTATCATCCCAGTTCAATCATCTTTCCACCCTCCCTTCTAATCCCACCAGTATCATAGGTGGCTCAACCTCTTATCACCAGCTGAGCCTCCTTCTCTGTTAGGGGCACAAGTCCTTATCATGGAGGAAGCTGCTGCTGAGAACAGGAGAGGAGCTTGGGGTGCACTGAACTCTGCACAAATGTGAGATGGAGAAGGCTCTCCTCAGCTCTCTGTGCTCTTAGATGTGTTTCTGGTCAGTTTTGTAGCTCCTGAGAGAACAGAGAAGGAAATCTTTCTTTCTTTCTTGAATTGGCAGTCAACTAGATGGTTAGGTGGGGAAAAGGTGTGGCTGCATATTAAGAAATAAATGAAAATCTGAAGTCACTGGAATAAAGTTGCATAAAGCCAGAGACTGAGAGATAGAGATATCAAACTCTTTTCTTTATGATTAGCTTTCACCATGATAGAAAATAGGTTTTTCCATTGTGATATTTAAAGTGTTGGGCTTCAGCAAACACATGGTTCAACTGCTTGTTTCTTCTTTCTGTCACAGAGGTCTCTTTCAATAGTAAAATAAATTATCTCTGGGAGAGAGCTTTTATGTTGTAATAATTAGGTTCTTAAATTATTCCTGTAAACTGTTAGTGGGGCATCGATCTTTTCTGTCAAAAAGACTTGCCTCTTCTGTAGCACTAGAAGTATAGTCTGTAAAGGGATCCACAAGCATAAGGAAAGCATTTGTTGGTTGGAAGAAATGATAGACTTTAAAGCTTTTATACATAAGTTACACATTTTCTCCACTTATGTGAGCTGGTCTATTTATTCCTACTAATCTTGTGTTGCTAAAATTACCTGTGCTTTGATTAGGGTGTCCAGTGTGCTTCAAACACTTCTCCAGGATGTTTCCTTGTTTGAATCACCACTGACTGTCTCTTTTGCCATCAAAGGAGTTCCTTTTGCTAGTTTTTGATATAGGAAATGCATTACTCTGGAATCAAAGAAATGTTTACCTCATCTCTGAGCACCTGGAGAAAAACCTTGAACAGCAGTTACTTGTTAAATGTAATATACATATTTATTAACAGCTGGGCAAACTGAGTTATATGTTTGTACATATCTGGTTTGTCAAGTTGTGTTTGTATTGCTGGAAGACTACAGCAATTTCTTTTGTGTATTCCAGATTTAAGACATGCTATCTTTATTTTTTTTTAATAGAGATGTTAATTAGAAAAAACTAATGCATAGAAAATAAAATGGATTTCCTATTATATAATACCATTCAACTGAATGTCTCTAAACATCACAAAAGCATACATTAGTGCTTACAGTGATCTTGTGATTATTATTGTAATTATTACTGGTGAAGTGACAAATGTCACAGTAAAATATTTTATATTAAATATTAAATTTAATATAATAAATATTAAATATCAAATAGGAAGAAATAAATTGAAAACTAGTGCCCTCTTAATCTCAGTTCAATCAGCTTTGCAGCCCCTTCCAGAATTTTTATAGACCTCATTCACTCCAAACCCAGTCAACCTTCTCTGGACTGTGGTGGTCAAAAAGTTGTCTTATGTACATGCACCAATATAGATCGAGTTTGCATGGAGAATCTTCAGAGCTGTCTCCACAGTCACCCTGTATGGCTGTCAGAAGAAAGTTGTTTCCTATTAAGAAAAGCATAGGAGTTCAGCAGCAGGGTGAAGAGCCTGCTGATTCAGAGATCAACCCCTCATTAGTGCCCATTCCAGGAAACCTAAGAAACTTGTACCCATTAGAGGCTAACGAGACAAGCTAGGGTTGCTCCTGGAGACATTCAGAAGAAATCGTCATGGATAAGTCATTGTGAGAAACAGCATTGCCAGGTTTCTGGCTACCACAGCAAACGCCAAAACAGATATCCTGTCTGGGGAGATCTGCTCAGACGTCCACAGCTCAGACACCAGCGAAGGCAGAGACAGCTCCAAACTGCTCCAAGGTGGGAAAACCTGCAGCTCTGAACACCTTACCAAGGATTTTGCCAGAAAGAATTAATTCAGACCTCTTGATTCTGTGAAATAGATAATCTCACAGTAGAAGTTTGTATATTTTGTTTCTTAGGATGACATTGCCAGTGAAAATGTCTAATACTATTTTGAGAGGTAGGATTTGCACCATGTCACTTCACCCACCTGAACGCAAGGTGTCAAGTCTAACTTTGTCATCTGGGCTCCCTCTGCTGTCGGTGAAGAGACACAGGCGCGAGCAGAGGGCTTGGGCACCCTGGCAGGGTGGCTCTACCCTGGAGGTGGCCGTACCTCGCGCTAGCTGCAGAGGCAGCCCAGGCAGATACCTGAGCATCGACACACGCATGAGACTTGCATGAGACGTCTGCAACGAGACGAAGCGAATCCCACCCTGGACCGTTGCCCTCTTGCTAAACTGCACCGTGTGCAGATTGAGAAAGGAGGCTGAATTTTACCAAATGAGAAGCAACAGCACCATTCAGAGAGGAAACATCTGAATTATTATGAGCAAATATAAACCACCACACTGTTATCCTACAAAAGGTTTGCTCTGCTGCTAAATGAACCACAGCTGTTCTAATACTCTAGTGATTTTTTATACTCAGCAACTATTGTGGTGGATCAGCAGCGAGTAGGCTAAACCACATTTTCCTAGAAGAAAAATAATGAAAGAGAAACAGAGAGACAAAGATGTAAAAATGGAATGATAAAACCTGCAGCACAGCAGGAGAGAAACGAGGAGAAAATGGAAGTTTGACAGACTGGAAAGGTTAAGCTGCAGACACAACTCCTGGAGAGGGATCAGGGGGTCACCAGCCCATTGGGCTGGAGTCAAGGGAAGACAAGTTGAGAAGCAAAGTGGAATGATTTAAAAGAAGAGGAATAGTGAGGGGGGGAGATTAGGACAGCAGAGCATACTACTAGAGTAAAGATCTGCCTGATTTGTGTGAAAGGAATTTGGTAGGGTTGTTACAGTCCCAATCTTCTGACTAACTGAATCATTACAGAAGGATGCTGATACACACTTTGAAGAGACATGGTATCTATTTGCATTGAAAACCATCTGAATCTGAGGGGATATATCTCAAGTTAAAAGATATTAAAAAAAATGAATCCTTGGACCAGTACACGCTGCTCTGGCTTTGCAGCCAGGGCAGCTCATCTCTCTTCTCTACTGTCAAACAAGGGATCACTCGGGCACAGCAGAGATGCTGATCTCTGTAAGCACTACTGCTCTTTGGAGTCGCCTCTTAGAAATGTGCCCATCCATGTGAGTAAAGCCTTGTGTGCATGTGTGCTATGCTATACAAATATGCTATACATACCTAAAGTCTACAAAACGTTGGTGGGAATCCTTTTATTTCCCCCATCTACCTTTTTTAAATCTTCCTCAGATTCTTCTCAGCATTTCTTTTTACCCACATCTGTTTTGTTACACAGTTCCCAGTACAGAACTCAGTATCAGTTAAGTATCGGTTAATCAGTGGAAAAGGATTTAAGGACTTTTGATGCATGTTTAATTGATGGAGCATAGATGAGTAATTGAAGAAGTGTTACTATATGCCTACTCCTATATTACATTCTTCTCTCGCTATCCATTAGCAGCCACCGTTAAAGTTGGGAGGTTCTTCTTCACGCTGATGTGATACAGCTTTTCAGATGTTCTTCCCTGGGTAATTGCTTTCCAGAAAATCCATCATTTGGTAAAGGACAAATGAAACAATCATCTGGGATTCTTTTTTACTAGGGAAACAAAAGACCATGTATGTGACATTTTGTTTGAATTAAGACTAATCATATACACACTGCTGCAACTGCTATGTTTTATAATACGGTCTTATTATTTTCTGCACTTTTTTTTTTTTTTTGGTGTGTGTGTGTGTGTGAGAGAGAGAGAGGGAAGTTTTTTCTTCCTAATAAATTGCATATCCATGGAGGATTTTGGGGCACTCAGCCAGTCAATCCAATTTAGAGTGGGATAGCAGTTATTGTAGGCTAAGTCTCTTATCTGTCCCCTTCAGCTGTTTCACTTTTCTGCTATTCACGGAAACATAAAATTAAAAGTGGAAACAACTCAGAGACAAGAGCCCAGCAAGAGACTTAGGAGAAAAAAGTTAAGAGGAGAGATTCTGACTAACTTCATGCAGCTGGGATAATGTGCTGATGTTTCTCTTTTTAAAATATGCATACAGTAGATTTGGTATTTCGCAAATATTGCTCTTTTATTTATCTTCGTGGGTATCAAAGCAAGTATCAGAAGAAAATTGAAATCAGATTGGTAATGAGCTGTTTTTTTAAGAAGTAGGATTTGTGAAATTCCGCTTCACCATGTGCTGTGCAGTGAGAAATGATCAAACTACAGGGAAGAATAGGAAGCTTGAAAATGGATTAGCTGTTCCTATAGGAATAGAAAAACAGTAAAGAGGAACAAGTCACCATATATACTTGATTCCATGCATACGTCGTATTATGTGCACACTAGTGTGAATCAGCAGCTCAGGCTTTTGAATTCAGTGGTTACCATGTTGTAAAACTGATGTAAATATTCAGTCTGATGGAGAAGGCTCTCTGTCATACTTCATAGGATACATAACTGTTTGGCACCCTCTGATCCTGGACCAGAGAGGGCTTTGCATTTCTTCTTGCTTGCTACTTACCAGTGCTTTAAAGGATGAAAGATTTGTATGTCTCCCGATGACCTAGATTGCTGGAGGTGGAGATGAGTCTGGCCAGGCTGCCTTTTTCAAGCAAAGCACTCTGCTGGGCTTCTATTCTGGGGATGGCATTAGGTAATGCACACTGACAGATAAAATCTCTTATGTAAGGAGTTCTCTCAAGGGAGGATCCTCTGCCCCTTGTATCACAGCAATATACATGAAAAAAAAAAAAGAGAGAGAGAGAAAGAAAACTTGCATCTGCTGCTTTCTCAGTCTGGCAGGTCCTTCCCACAATGTAAGTAAGAGAGACCAGCACCAGGGTTCAGGAGAGAGCTCGGCACCCTCACAGAACACAGAGTGCTCGTGACATGCAGACAGTGCTTTGCACTATGCAGCAAAGTGCCTAATAGAGAAATCTGCAGTAAAGGCAGGAAAGAGGAAACTCTGTAGTGTCTGCGGGATAGGTAGGCAAAACCTCTTTTTATTGGATATGATTGTCTTGCCAGGGCCAGTACAGAAGATTTATGGAAGGAAAGATAAAGTGAGCTGGACCTGTTTAGCCTGGGGAAGAGAGTATTGAGAGAAGATCTGAACAATATGTAAAAGTACCTGAAGGGAGAATGTGAAGAGGATGGCGCCACACTCCTCTCGGTGGTGGCCAGTGACACGACCAAGGGGTAATGCGTACAAGGTGAAACACAGGCAGTTCCACCTCTATGTGAGGAAGAACTTCTTTCCTGTGCCCTGGAAGAGGCTACCCAGAGAGGTTGTGCAGTCTCCTTCTCTGGAGATCTTCCAAACCTGACTGGATGCCACCCTGTGCCACGCGGTCTACGTGTTCCCAGGGGGGATGGACTACAGGATTTCCAGACCTCCCTTCCAACTATAACCATTCTGTGATTCTGTGATTCTTGCTTGGCACCCAAGTCAGGCTCTCCCATGCTCAGGAGCAGCCCTGGGTTAGAGTAAGCACATGCCAACGGACAGGCTTCCTCTGCCTTTGGAGGCTCTCCAGAGCCAATTGTGGAAGAGGCTCTTGTGTGGTGTCCCGGCCCCACCAGCTGCCCTCCCACAGCACCCCATGGAAATGCAGAGGTGCTGGGGGTGCAGGGTGGCTGGAAGGGCTCCCCTTTCCCTTCCCACAGTCCCCAGGTTGGGACCCGCCTTGAGCTGCCCCTGGATGGGGACCCCTAGGGCTGTCATCGGCCCGGCCAGCGCATCACAATGTGCCCAGGGGCTCCCGCTGTGACCTCAGCCACGGCCAGCGGTGCCCGTCCCTCAGTTCGGTGCTGTGCCAGCGGGGGAGACACAGGCTCCCAGCTTTGTGGCACTTTTTGGTACCGAACGCTGGTGCTTTCACCAGTTTGTTCCTGCCTGCCCGAGTCATCATGGGTCAGGCAAACTGCTGCGGCAGGAGGGCCGCTCGCGGCCCCGCTCCCGACCCGCAGCCAGAGCCCGGGGCGCCAGGCGCCCGCCACGGGCCACGCAGCAGGAGAGCCTCTGGGCCCCCGTCGCCGCTGAGCCGCTGCGTGTCGCGCAGGGACCCCCGGCTCCTGCGCAGCGACCACGCGTGGGTGATGCGGCACCGGCGGGCAAAGCCCAGGCACCTGCTGCTCTTCCCAGAGGCCGTCGCTGTGGCCAGCGCCAAGTAAGAGCAGCAGCCCCTGCCGCGCTCCCTCCCCGCCACAGCCTGTTCCCCCAGTGCCCTGGGGCGCAGGGCCTGAGCCAGCGTCGCTGCCTTGCTGCCCAGCACCGTGCCGGGACTCCTGGGGCTCCTGGGCGCGCAGGAGGATCCCTGCTCCTGCCCCAGGCTCTGACCCTGCCATGGCTCTGCCCTGGAGGCTGCCGTGGCCACCCCCGCCACAGCCCCCTCCATGGCAGCCCCTGCTCTTGCTCCCGGCAGGTGCCGCGCTGCCTTCTGGCTCCAGCACACGGTGCTGCTGAGCCAGCTGTGGCTGCTGTGCGGCGAGGACGAGGCGCCCAGCGAGCCCCGGGGCAAGAGGCCGCAGAGGAGGCAGGAGGATGAGGAGTGGCAGGAGGCCGAGCCGTTCAGCCTCTCCCACCAGAACACCCTGCTGCTCGTGTGGCCGGGCGGCGCGCGCGTGGTCACCTTCTGGTGAGTGCTGGGCCCTGCGCTGAAGGCACAGCCTGTGCGGGACGGAGGCAGGGAGGCAGGGAGGCAGCCTCCTGCCCGGGAGGAAGGGCAGAACTTGGCCACACACCCCCGGGAGCCCAGGGCGCCTCGCGTGTCCTCCCGGCTGTGTGAGCGAGCCCCTGTCTGCAGCCGAGCGGAGGCGCTTGCTCGCGGGGAGCTGGGCAGGGAAGGGCGCCCGAGCCCCGCGCAGGGCACCCAGGCCAGGCTCCTGCACCATGCACGGCCTGTGGCTCTGCTCAGCCCAGGGACACTGCTGGGGGCAGAGGGGGGGGCTTGGGGGCATCTCAGCCCTTGGGAGCAGTGCCCCGCGGGCCAGACGTGCTGGGGACTGCGTGTGCGCAAAGGGGGAGCCCCAGCCGGGCCTGAGGCTGTTTCTCCCGCGCTCTGCAGGTCGCGCGAGGTGAAGGAGCGCTGGCTGCAGGCCATGCTCAGGTGAGCCCTGCCAGGGGACGCAGCTGCCCGTGGGCGGCACCAGGGCCTGGGGGTGCTGGGGGCTCCAGGGGCAGCTGCCCCCAGAAATGTGGCCGTGGGCTGGGGAAGGGGCCAGCCAGAGCAGAGCCGAGCTCCGAGCTCCCGGGCAGAGCGGTGTCGGGCTCAGTGCCGGGGAAAGAGCTCCAAGGGCACGGAGCCGTCCCCACAGCTCCGTGCGGCCATGGACGGGCAGCCTGAGCTGCCGCTCCGCATTCCCGTGTGGAAGAGGTCTGGAGGAGGCAGGAGCGGCACAAGGGAGTCGCACTCCTGTGCCCTGAGTGTGGCGGGAGGCGCTGGGCGGGCGGCAGGGAGGGAGCAGGGAGGCCTGGGGCTCACAGAGCTCTTCCCTTGTGCCCGCCGGGCCCAGCCGAGGAGACGAGGGGCCCAGGGTGACGCGCCTGCCCTCCCTGCGCTTCCTCATGATGGCCGTCCGCTTCTCGAGTGCTGTAAGTGCGGCCGGCCTCTGCGCCCTGCCAAGAGAGCCCCTGGCCCTGCCGAGAGCCCCTGGGCCGAGCTGCTCACGGCGCCTCTCTGTTCTCTTGCCTAGGGGCTGCCTGCCGAGGCGGTGAAGAAGCTGGTCTTGGCGGATGTGAGCAGAGGCTCCTTCCCGCCGGCCCTGGCCGGCTCCTGGCGGCAGGGAGGGAGGCAGGGAGGGAGGGAGGTGTCATCGCAGGCTGGGGGGGCTCTGGGAGTGCAGGGGGGCCCCGCGGGTGCCGTGCGTGGGAGCCGCCGTGCTGACCACGGCTGCAGCCGAGGCCTTGGCCGGGAGCAGCGCCGTGGGGCACAGAGGCTCTGTCCTCGCTGCACCAAGGGCCTCCTCCGAGGGCAGCTCTCTGAGCAGCTCTGGCTTCTCCCTGCTTGCACACGGGGCCTGGCTGAAGCACCTTGCTCAGGGCCCCTGTGCTGCTGAGGGCGCCTCTGTAACCTGGGCCCGTTTCTCGCAGGCCCAGGCCAAGCAATACCAGGTCCGGCTCCCGGACTTTCTTCAGGAAACAGCAGGTGGCAACTCGACAGGTGAGTTTGCGAAAGACCCTGTGCAGCTGCCTTCTGCCGTGGGAGATGCCTGGTAGCTTGGGTCTCTGTGTGCTCTGTGCCCTTGCCTAAAGGCCACTTGCCAAGTTGTCCTAGTGGGGGTTTGCTGGGGTGGGGTTTCTCCCTCAAGGTGGGCTTGCTGAAAGCTCCTGGGGTAGCCCTGGCTGCTAAACGCGCTGCCGGGAATGGCCTTTTGGGAACCACTGCCCCAAAAGCACCGCAGACATCAGTGAGATTTGGGGAGCCGGCCCCATCAGAGCGGATAGCCTAGGGGCTGCTCTCAGCTGCCTTGGAACGTTTGGTGTTGTCCTTCTGTGAAGTCCCTTTCCTGCCCATTCCTTGGCTCTTGTTCTCCCTAGAGAAGTGTCTGGCTTCAAATGAGGACTTGAAGCCAAACAGCGTGCAACCTCTGGCTTGTCCTTTCCAGAGCTGCCTTCAGACGAGCACCCCCAGGGGACAGCGGAGCTGCAAGGGGAGAGCCAGGAATGTGCAGATCTGGCAAGGTCACCCTCTCCCTTCAGCCCCATCCCAGAAACCTCCAGGGAGGTGGTTGTGGAGGCAGCACCATCAGAGGTGAGGGGCAACGTGGGGGCTGTGGGGAGGGTCCAAAGTTGTCCCACGTGTTCTCGGCCCGCGGTTGCGCTCCTGGGCCCCCCGCAGCACAGCTCAGCACTGCCTTGAGCACAAGTGCTTTGCTGCTCCTTCTTTCTTGCTGCCCTGTTAAGAGGGATGGTGACCAAGGGCCAATTATCTTTCTCTGACCGCTGTGCTCACTGACCACTACGCTGAGATCACTGAGAAAGGTGTTTTATCAAGAAAAGAAGCCTAGGTAGCTTTTCACAGAATCACATGATGACAGAATGGTTGAGGTTGGAAGAGACCTCTAGAGATCACCTAGTCCAAGCCCCCTGCTCCAGCAGAGACACCTAGAGCACGTGGCACAGGGTGGCATCCAGGCGGGTTTGGAAGATCTCCAGAGAAGGAGACGCCGCAACCTCTCTGGGCAGCCTGTTCCAGGGCTCTGTCACCCTCACAGGAAAGAAGTTCTTCCTCACATGGAGACGGAATTTCCTGTGTTTCAACTTGTACCCATCACCCCTTGGTGGTGTCACTGGCCACCCCCGAGAAGAGTTTGGCCCCATCGCAGGATTCCACATTCTCCTCTCAGGTTCTTACACATATTGATCAGATCTTCTCTCAGTCTTCTCTTCTCTCCTTTTGGGGAGTGAAGAGGGTATTTGAGCTGAAAGTACAAAAATGCGCTTTCCTTCACACCTCCTCAGGTTACAGCAGTCGTCAATGGACTGTGCAGCATGCCAGGAACAACGACACACCAGGGGACTGGCAGCAGACACCATGAATGCTGGATTGTTTTATTTTTCTTCTTTTTTGTTTTGTTTTGTTTTGTTGTTTTGAAATACTGGATCCAAGGAATCTAGTAAAACACTCTGTCTTGCTGAAAATTTGGGTGATGAGAGACTGTTTAGGGTAAAGATTAGCTACTTCCTCTCTCCGTACATGGAAATTCATAAACATTCAGGAAATTCATCATCACTGCTAAACGGGACATGGACACAATTAACACTTTTATCTCTAATGGAACGCCAGCGTGAGGAAGTGCATCGGAATGAGAATGCGGCGTGTGTTTCAGAAGTGCATTCAGCAGGCACCACAGAGGTGCACACCCATTCACCATCTTGTTGTGGCCTCCCCATGTCCACAAAGTCCTTTGCACTTTGCGAGAGGACCCTCTCTCAGGCCTTCTGTGGCCGGAGGGGCCCCCGCTCATTGCTGGAGGGAACATGGTGTCTAGTTGCAGCGTGCCCGCATGCTCCTTCTCCCAGGCACTGCTCCTCTCTCGCCAGCTCCTCTCCTGCCACGTCCCTTTGGCTCGTGGCAAGAGCCAGGAAACATCCCACCGCTGAGGCCTCGGTGCCGCTCTCCTAGGAAGCCACCGCTAGAGCAGCAGCATCTCTTGGGAACTTCTCTGCGCGCCCATTGGGACCTGTGGTTGTCCGGTCTGTGCCCTGACTCCCGGCCAGACACACATTTCTTCCCCAAATCCAGCTTGCCGGCTCTCCCAATGGCAACTGCAGCCGCTCTGCTGGGCAAGTCGCACCCCTGCTGCTACGCAGAGATGTCTGCTCACTCCAAGAGAGCTGCTGTGCCCATAACACACTGTAACTGTAGGAATAACACGTGTTGTGCCAAGGGTCTTCAAGAGAGACCGGGAGCCATGGCAAAAAGTGCTTTTTGCAGGGAAGCTCTGTGGGAGTGGATGAAGGGTCTCCCTGCTGTTCCTCCCAGCCTACTCTGATCCCTAACTAGGGGCTCAAGTGCTAAGCAATGCAGTCCCGCTTCCTGCACATACAAGCACATGGCCCTTCCAGGCCTTCTGGCACGCGTAGGAGGGTGCTGTCAGGTTCTTTCTTTTCTATTGATACCATTTTTCTTTCACCAATGAGGAGCTGGCTTAGTTCTTGAAATCTGGAATCCAAGTGTTTGCTTAGAGGATTTTATGACTCAGGTGGTCAGTGTTCTGTAGCTTCTTCATAGGTGTGCGACTTTCCAGTACTGCTCTGTTCCGCCTGGCAGGCTGCACTTCATCAGCCCACCCAAATTGCAGCCTTTCCTGCTGCCCCACAGGCAGTGGTTTGTTCTCATGGCATCTCTTTGCCCGCACAATTCTGCTGCAGAACTGCCTTTCATTTTGCTGTGACAAGAGACCTGGGAGCTTGGAGAAAGCTGTCACTTCCAACTGCCACATGTCTCCAGGTCCCTGGCTTTGGGTTGGTCCTAGAGATTTCCAGTGGTTTGCAAGACAGAAGGCCATGGAGTGCTTTGGGATCTCTGCTAGGGGTGCTGCTGTCCTCTTTGGGCTTGCTGGAGAAAGACTGGGGCCTCTGTAGAAAGGATGTGGGGGTCATTTGTGAAGGCCAGACGGTGTGCCCTTTCTCCAAGGCCCTGTTCTATACATTTAAGGCAGGAAGCTTGTAAGCAACTTTAGTATCTACTGGCAACCGTAGTACCTATGGGCCTCCAGAATTGAGGAAAGAGTAGCTTTCCCTTTTGTGGTTCCCACACCAGGGACATGGACTGCCTTTTTGTGCACTTGGGAAGGACAACAAAAAGGGCTTCTTCAACTCTATCAGTAGCAAAAGGCAGACAAGGGAAAACTGCTGCTGAATGGGATAGATGCTGTGGTTACAAAAGACACAGGAAAGGCACACTTCCTGAACGCCACCTTTGCTTGAGTCTTTCCTAAGGCCAGCCCTCTGGAATGCTAGAGCCTACAGACAAGATATAAAGTCTAGAGAAAGTAAGAGGTGCCCTTGGTTGCAGGAGATGGGCTTAGAGATCACTTATGTAAACTTGACCCCACCAATCCATGGCCCTGATGGGATGTGCCTGAGAGTGCTATGGGAGCTGTTGGATGTTATTGCTAAGCCACTCTCCATCATCCTTAAAAGGTCAAGGAGAAGACGAAGTAAGCCCATGTCATGCAAGTCTCCAAAAAGGGCAAGAAGCAGGGTACAGACAACTGCTACAGACCTGTCAGCCTCACCTCCCTCCATGGACTCTGGATGGAACAATTCATCCTTGATGTTGTCTCTAACATCACGGAGGAGGATATGTCTCTAACACGTGGAGGACAAGAATGTGATCATGAGGAGTCAGCATGGATTCACCAAGGAGAATTTATGCTTTAACCAATCTGATCACTTTCTATGATGGAATAGCTGATGGATTAGATAAGGAGGGGGCAGTGGATGTTGTCTCCCTTGACTTCAGCAAAGCTTTGGACATTGTCTCTCATATCATCCTCATAGGCAAGCTCAGGAAGTGTGGGTTAGATGAGTAGACAGTCAGGTGGATAGAGAACTGGCAGAATGGCAGAGCACAAAGTGTTGTGAGGAGTAACGCAGAGGGAAGTTGGAGGCTTGTAGCTAGCGGTGTCCCCCAGGCATCCATATCGGCTCCAATTCTGTTCAATTTCTTTATCAATGAGGTAGGGGATGAGACAGAGCATCCCTTCAGCAAGTTTGCTGATGATACCAAACTGGGAAGAGCGGTTAATGCACCAGAGAGCCCTGAGCAGGCTGGAAAGATGGTGGTGAAGGGCCTCAAGAAGCTCAACAAAGGCAAGAGCAGGGTCCAGCCCCTAGGGAGGAATAAGCCCCAGCACCTGTACAGACTGGGGCCTGAACTGCTAGAGAGTAGCTCTGCAGAGAAGGATGTGGGAGCCCTGGTGGACAACAAGTTGACCATGAGCCAGCAGTGTGCCCTCATGGCCAAGAAAGCCTGGGGTGCAGTAGGAAGACTGTGACCAGCACGTGGAGGGATTTGATCTTCCCCTTTTCTCAGCGCTGGTGAGGCCATGTCTGGAGAACTGTGTGCAGCTCTGGGCTCCCCACTACAAGAGGGACATGGAGCTACTGGAGGGAGCCCAGCATAGAGCTACAAAGGTGAGTAGGGGACTGTAGCATCTCTTCTATGAGGAGTGGCAGAGAGCTGAGCCTGTTCATTCTGGAGCAGATGGAGAGGGGATCTTACCAGTGTGTACAAAGCCCTTAAGGGCCTTAAGGCCAAGAGGATGGGGCCAGAATGCTTTCAGTGGTGCCCAGCAACAGGAGGAGAGACAACAGGCACAAAGAGAAGCACAGTAAGTTCCACTTGAATTTGTGGAAAAACTTAACTGTGACGGTGACAGAGCACTGGAATGCGCTGCCCAGAGAGGTGGTGGAGTCTCCTTATCTTTAGTATTCAAAACGCACCTGGACATGATGAAGCGCAACGTGCTCTACGTGACCCAGCTTGTGCAGGAGGGGGTTGTACTGGATTCTTCGCCAAGGTCCCTTCCAACCTTAAGCAGTCTGTGATTCTGTGACTGCCAGGCCATGGTACCTTCATTGTTCTCACATGAAGAGCTGTGGTTTCCTTTTCGGGCTCTTCCCAGACTGCGGCAGGGAGGCCAAGGCAGCAGGTCCCCCCGTGTAACCAGAGGCCCATGAAGCTCTGCAGGGGCTGAGTCCAAAGCTCTGCTTCCATCACGACTGCTCCCTATTCCTTAGGATGTGGCATGGAGAATTTTACTTCCCATTTTCCTTCTGAGGAGTAGGGTTTTGCACAGGTGATGGTGCAGAAATATTAGAAATATTCTATTCTTCATACCTCCTCAGGTTATACCACTCATAAACTGAGCATGCAGCATGCCAGGAACAAGGACAGGCCAGGGGACTGCACACTGCATGCGTTTGTTGGCTCGTTTATCTGTTTATTTCTTTTTTGGTGTATTTTCATTTCTTTCGGTGCTTGGAAACAGTATAATTCTCAGCTCTTTACTGTCTCTGTACATGGAAATTCATCAACATATACAAAATCATCATCACTGCTAAACAGAACATGGCCACAAAGGAAATTAACACACAAGAACACTTGCAACTAACAGAACCCCAACGAGAGGAAAAGCATCATAATGAAAATGCAGTGTGTGTTTCAGAGGTGCATTCAGTGAGCACCACCGAGGTGGACACGCATTCACCATCTTGTTGTGGCTTTTCCACTTGGTAGATTTCAGACTCTTCAGGCATTTCCATCACAGTCTCTGAAGAGCCACCAAGAGAAGCAACCGAGGGCTTCTCCTGTCCTGGCCCACAAGGAAGCAGACACAGACACTTGCATTTCCTGCGAACCCCAGGAGGTGGCTACTTGCTGCACCTTGTGAAGGAGTGGACTCAGTCCTTCTGTTCCT
Source organism: Tinamus guttatus (assembly GCF_059628265.1). Taxonomy (NCBI): domain Eukaryota; kingdom Metazoa; phylum Chordata; class Aves; order Tinamiformes; family Tinamidae; genus Tinamus; species Tinamus guttatus. The sequence goes on along the minus strand of NW_028289135.1, from coordinate 1,871,334 downwards.
TCGTTAGGTATCAACCTGTAATTCCCAGCCATTTACCTCTTTTCTTTCAAGAGGCTTTTAGTGCATGCACAAAGGACGCTTCCTTTCAGCATGATCCTTATGCTTCCTTTCAACATGAATCCCGGAGTTCCCCTGGGCGGTGCAATCAGAGGGACAGCTAGTCTTTGAGCCCCACGCTGGGCGCCATTTGCGGGCGTATTGAGGAGCAGGGTCTCTGTGATGGGGAGCCACAGACCTTTATTGAGGGTTAAACACAACGTATCCAGTTTCTGATCCCGGAGCAGCCCCCGCCCTGCCCGCCCCACGCGGAGCGCAGCAACCAACCAGCCAATCAGGCAGGGGATCACGCACCGACCACGCACGAGGCCGCCCAATGAGCTGCCTGGTCACGCGCGGGCCGCGTGGCTGCAGCTCCCGCCTCTCCCGCTCAGCCCCCATCTGCCGAGGAGACACTAGGTGGCACTGGCACAGGCTGACTGTGGGAAGGAAATGTCCCAGTCCCCTCGTGGCTCTTGAGCCCAGCACAGCCACTTCTGCTGGCGGCTGCCATGGACAGAGCCCTGCGCAGCGGCAGGAGCTCAGCTCCAGCACATCCAAGGCTCTTAAGGCAGACGAGGGGCTGCGGCCAGGAGCCACTTTGCTGTCCCCACCACACGGGGAACCCTGTGGGAAGCAGCGCAGCGGCGCAGCCGGCTGCACAGCCAGAGGCACAAGAGGTACTGGAGGAGGGGAAACAACAGGACAAGGAGACCAAGTGACTCTTTTATTGAAATTGACTAACAGAAGCTGGGGAGCTGATTTCACAGGTTCCTGTTGCACACAAGCATGGTCCTTGCCAGTAACATCTCCTCCCCTGCTTCTTGCATTACCTCTGTCGGCCAGGGAAGGAAGGCTGCGCCTGTACCTACAGGAAAGGGAGAGAAGAAAGACATGAAGAAAGAGGAATCTTTTAGGAGCCAGGAAGGACAGGATCGGGGAGTTGCTTCTCCCTTGCTGCCCTCCAAGGGCAGGCTCCAGGGAGGCACACAGCAGTGCTGTAGAGGAAGCCATGCCGAGCATGTGCAGCTCACACCAGCTTCTGCTCTTCTCTGAGGGCAGGCCCCATCCCTGATCTGCCCAAAGGCCTCGGAGCCTCTGACTAAAGAGTTCCCTCTTATCCTCGTTTCCCTAGGCCTTGCTCTTTGCTCTCAGCGAGACCATTACACGCTGGATGGCCTGGAAGATGCTTTCCTGGGTCTTCTACCTGCTGTATTTGTCAGGTGACACAGGCAAAACACCATCCACACCAGTCAGTCTCTGCTGGCTCACAGGCATCACAAGCTGATGGGGAGCACTGGGGGAAACGGAGTGGGCAGGCTGAGGTGACCGTACCCTCTGGGGCAAAGCTCCCATCTTCTACAGGGCGCCTTTCCCTGTGGCAAACACTTTTCCCTCTTACCACCAGCATTCACTCAGGCTCCCGCGGCTCTTACTCCCTCCTACCTTCTCCTCTTGGAGGTTCCCCTTCCTGCTCCTGCAGGCATTTGGCCACCTTGGCCTTATTGGCCTCAAGATCCAGGCACTGCTCCTTCCACAGATGGGCCAGCTGCTCTTCTGCCTCAGTCACCAGACAGGCTTGCCCCAGCACTGTGTCGGCAAGGAGCTCCAGCAGTGCCTGCAGCTTCTTCTCAAATTCAAACTCCTTAGCGTGGCAGACAGGAAAAGAGAGACAAATGGCCCTTGGTCTTTTGTCCTTTGCCAGCATGTGGGCATGTGGACATGGGGAGGCCACAACAAGGTGGTGAATGTGTGTGCACCTTGTCGGTGCTTGCTGAATGCACTTCTGAAACACACGCCGCATTCTCATTCCGATGTTTTTCCCCTTGCTGGCGTTCCGTTAGAGTTACAAGTGTTCATTGTGTCCGTGTTCGTTTAGCAGTGATGATGAATTTCCTGAATGTTTATGAATTTCCATGTATGCAGACAGGAAGTAGCTAAACTTTGCCCTGAATGGATTTTCATCACCCAAATTTTCAGCAAGACAGAGTGTTTTACTAGATTCCTTGGTTCCAGTATTTCAAAACACCAAAACAAAACAACACAAAAAAGAAGAAAAATAAAACAATCCAGCATTCACGGCGTCTGCTGCCAGTCCCCTGGTGTGTCGTTGTTCCTGGCATGCTGCACAGTCCATTGATGCCTGCTGTAACCTGAGGACGTGTGAAGAAAAGAACATTTTTGTGCTTTCAGCTCAAATACCCTCTTCTCTCCTCAAAAGGAGAGTAGAGAAGACTGAAAGGAGATCTGATCAATATGTGTAAGAACCTGAGGGAAGAATGGAGAATCCTGCGATGGGGCCAGACTCTTCTCAGGGGTAGCCAGTGACACGACCAAGGGGTAATTGGTGCAAGTTGAAACACAGGAAATTCCGTCTCCATGTGAGGGAGAACTTCTTTCCTGTGAGGGTGACAGAGCCCTGGAACAGGCTGCCCAGAGAGGTTGCGGCGTCTCCTTCTCTGGAGATCTTCCAAACCCGCCTGGATGCCACCCTGTGCCACGTGCTCTAGGTGTCCCTGCTGGAGCAGGGGGCTTGGACTAGGTGATCTCTAGAGGTCCCTTCCAACCTCAGCCATTCTGTCATCATGTGATTCTGTGAAAAGCTCCTTAGGCCTCTCTTCTTGACAGAACACCTTTCTCAGTGATCTCAGCGTGGTGGTCAGCGCAGCGGTCAGAGAAAGAGACAAATGGCCCTTGGTCACCATCCCTCTTAACAGGGCAGCAAGAAAGAAGGAGCAGCAAAGCACTTGTGCTCAAGGCAGTGCTGAGCTGTGCTGCGGGGGGCCCAGGAGCGCAACCGCGGGCCGAGAACGCGTGGGACAACTTTGGGCCCTCCCCACAGCCCCCACGTTGCCCCTCACCTCTGATGGTGCTGCCTCCACAACGACCTCCCTGGAGGTTTCTGGGATGGGGCTGAAGGGAGAGGGTGACCTTGCCAGATCTGCACATTCCTGGCTCTCCCCTTGCAGCTCCACTGTCTCCTGGGGGTGCTCGTCTGAAGGCAGCTCTGGAAAGGACAAGCCAGAGGTTGCACGCTGTTTGCCTTCAAGTCCTCATTTGAAGCCAAAAAGGGAGAGAGGGAGAACAAGAGCCAAGGAAAGGGCAGGAAAGGGACTGCACGGAAGGACAACACCAAATGCTCCAAGGCAGCTGAGAGCAGCTCCCAGGCTCCCCCCTCTGATGGGGCCGGCTCCCCAAATCTCGCTGATGTCTGCGGCGCTTTTGGGGCAGCGGCTCCCAGAAGGCCAATCCCGGCAGCGCGTTTAGCAGCCAGGGCTACCCCAGGAGCTTTCAGCAAGCCCCCCTTGAGGGAGAAACCCCACCCCGGCAAACTCCCACTAGGACAACTTGGCAAGTGGCCTTTAGGCAAGGGCACAGAGCACACGGAGAGCCAAGCTACCAGGCATCTCCCACAGCAGAAGGCAGCTGCACAGGGTCTTTTGCAAACTCACCTGTCGAGTTGCCACCTGCTGTTTCCTGTAGAAAGTCCGGGAGCCGGACCTGGTATTGCTTGGCCTGGGCCTGCGAGAAACGGGCCCAGGTTACAGAGGCGCCCTCAGCAGCACAGGGGCTCTGAGCAAGGTGCTTCAGCCAGGCCCCATGTGCAAGCAGGGAGAAGCCAGAGGTGCTCAGAGAGCTGCCCTCGGAGGAGGCCCTTGGTGTGGAGAGGACAGCGCCTCTGTGCCCCACGGCGCTGCTCCCGGCCAAGGCCTCGGCTGCAGCCGTGGTCAGCCCGGCGGCTCCCACACATGGCACCCGCGGGGCCCCCCTGCACTCCCAGAGCCCCCCCAGCCTGCGATGACACCTCCCTCCCTCCCTGCCTCCCTCCCTGCCGCCACGAGCCGGCCAGGGCCGGCGGGAAGGAGCCTCTGCTCACATCCGCCAAGACCAGCTTCTTCACCGCCTCGGCAGGCAGCCCCTAGGCAAGAGAACAGAGAGGCGCCGTGAGCAGCTCGGCCCGGGGGCTCTCGGCAGGGCCAGGGGCTCTCTTGGCAGGGCGCAGAGCCCGGCCGCACTTACAGCACTCGAGAAGCGGACGGCCATCATGAGGAAGCGCAGGGAGGGCAGGCGCGTCACCCTGGGCCCCTCGTCTCCTCGGCTGGGCCCGGCGGGCACAAGGGAAGAGCTCTGTGAGCCCCAGGCCTCCCTGCTCCCTCCCTGCCACCCGCCCAGCGCCTCCCGCCACACTCAGTGCGCAGGAGAGCGACTCCCTCGTGCCGCTCCTGCCTCCCCAGACCTCTTCCACACGGGAATGCGGAGCGGCAGCTCGGGCTGCCCGTCCACGGCCACACGGAGCTGTGGGGACGGCTCCGTGCCCTTGGAGCTCCTTCCCCGGCACTGAGCCCGACACCGCTCTGCCCGGGAGCTCGGCTCTGCTCTGGCTGGCCCCTTCCCCAGCCCACGGCCACATTTCTGGGGGCAGCTGCCCCTGGAGCCTCCAGCACCCCCAGGCCCTGGTGCCACCCGGGCAGCTGCGTCCCCTGGCAGGGCTCACCTGAGCATGGCCTGCAGCCAGCGCTCCTTCACCTCGCGCGACCTGCAGAGCACGGGAGAAACAGCCTCAGGCCCGGTTGGGGCTCCCCCTTTGCACACACGCCGTCCCCAGCACGTCTGGCCCGTGGGGCACCGCTCCCAAGGGCTGAGATACCCCCAAGGCCCCCCGCTCTGCCCCCAGCAGTGTCCCTGGGCTGAGCAGAGCCACAGGCCGTGCAGGGTGCAGGAGCCTGGCCTGGGTGCCCTGCGCGGGGCTCGGGCGCCCTTCCCTGCCCAGCTCCCCGCGAGCAAGCGCCTCCGCTCGGCTGCAGACAGGGGCTCGCTCACACAGCCGGGAGGACACGCGAGGCGCCCTGGGCTCCCGGGGGTTGTGGCTGAGCTCTGCCCTTCCTCCTGGGCAGGAGGCTGCCTCCCTGCCTCCCTGCCTCTGTCCCGCACAGACTGTGCCTTCAGCGCAGGGCCCAGCACTCACCAGAAGGTGACCACGCGCGCGCCGCCCGGCCACACGAGCAGCAGGGTGTTCTGGTGGGAGAGGCTGAACGGCTCGGCCTCCTGCCACTCCTCATCCTCCTGCCTCCTCTGCGGCCTCTTGCCCCGGGGCTCGCTGGGCGCCTCGTCCTCGCCGCACAGCAGCCACAGCTGGCTCAGCAGCACCGTGTGCTGGAGCCAGAAGGCAGCGCGGCACCTGCCGGGAGCAAGAGCAGGGGCTGCCATGGAGGGGACGGGGGCAGGGGCTGCCACGGCAGCCTCCAGGGCAGAGCCATGGCAGGGTCAGAGCCTGGGGCAGGAGAAGGGAGCCTCCTGCGTGCCCAGGAGCCCCAGGAGTCCCGGCACGGTGCTGGGCAGCGAGGCAGTGACGCTGGCTCAGGCCCTGCGCCCCAGGGTGCTGGGGGAACAGGCTGTGGCGGGGAGGGAGCGCGGCAGGGGCTGCTGCTCTTACTTGGCGCTGGCCACAGCGACGGCCTCCGGGAAGAGCAGCAGGTGCCTGGGCTTTGCCCGCCGGTGCCGCATCACCCACGCGTGGTCGCTGCGCAGGAGCCGGGGGTCCCTGCGCGACACGCAGCGGCTCAGCGGCGACGGGGGCCCAGAGGCTCTCCTGCTGCGTGGCCCGTGGCGGGCGCCTGGCGCCCCGGGCTCTGGCTGCGGGTCGGGAGCGGGGCCGCGAGCGGCCCTCCTGCCGCAGCAGTTTGCCTGCCCCATGATGACTCGGGCAGGCAGGAACAAACTGGTGAAACCACCAGCGTTCGGTACCAAAAAGTGCCACAAAGCCGGGAGCCTGTGTCTCCCCACGCTGGCACAGCACCGAACTGAGGGACGGGCACCGCTGGCCGTGGCTGAGGTCACAGCGGGAGCCCCTGGGCACATAGTGATGCGCTGGCAGGGCCGATGACAGCCCTAGGGGTCCCCATCCAGGGGCAGCTCAAGGCGGGTCCCAACCTGGGGACTGTGGGAAGGGAAAGGGGAGCCCTTCCAGCCACCCTGCACCCCCAGCACCTCTGCATTTCCATGGGGTGCTGTGGGAGGGCAGCTGGTGGGGCCGGAACACCACTCAAGAGTCTCTTCCACAAGCGGCTCTGGAGGGCTTCCACCAGCCAGAAGAAGCCTGTCTGTCCTGTGTGTTTGCTCTAACCCAGGGCTACTCCCGGGCACTGGAGGGCCTGACTTGGGTGTCCAGCATGTGAAAATAAAAAACTCTTTTTTTTTTTTTTTTTTGGCAGAGTGCTCCAAAGTGCATTCAGGAAATTTGTTGGTGATATGTAACTGGGAAGCTGGGTAGAGCAGGGAACCCAGGCCATATAGGAGCACTAATGCAGACGGTGTTGAGCACAGCTTCCTGCAGCCTCCTCCTCAGTTCCTGTAGGTGCACATGTGCTAGAGGGCTGCCCGCACTGCACTGGCTGCTGATATGTAGGCAGCCCTCAGCACTCCCTGTGAAGGCCAGCCACAGTCTCTGTTCCTTTGGCATTTGAACACAGAGGCCTTTTGTGTTTAGTGACACTGCTGGTGGGTACAAAATGAAGAGTCAAAATCTTATCCCTGCTGCAGTACCTATTGCAACTTAATCAGCTCTGTACACATACTAGCTTAAAAAAAAACATAGTCAAACTTGCAGGAGGTTTGTATAACAATAGTGTGTCGAAGACATCGATTATGATTCCGTACTTAATAGGCTCTGAAACAGGTTTAGAATAGGGCGCAGTTTCTTATATTTATTTATCTGTAGTTGTTCAGTTTCCAGCCTTTATTCTTGCCTTTCTTAGTCTGGATTTTAGCAGAGAAGGAAAGGATCTCGCTTCACTGCAAGAACAGCAGCACAGGGAAGGTTCCTCATAAAGCAGAAAAGACGAAATGCAGCTGGAGTGTTCCAGAGATTTGCATTTCCAAGGGGTTTTACAGCATCACAGAAACATGGGATCTTATTCTTCAACATATTAACGTATTAATTGTGAGTTAGTGCCGTGTGTGTTTTCTTGTGATTTAAAAAACCAAAATGCATAGAAGTATTGAAAAAAACCTTGTAAAAACCTGTTTGTGACGGCCTCCTATTCTTTGTTGGCATGTATGCTTAAAAGGGTATTTTTCTTTATACCAAATTCCATAAATAGATTATGGAAGTAGATTTAGCCATGTGAATATGTCTTGGGAAACACATTTAGGATCAAAGTTTTTTTTTGCCATTTTACCATGATAACAGACATATACTCAGCAGACAGTCTGGATAAAATTCCATTATATGGATTTGGCCTCAGTTTTGCATTGTATTTTTCTGGCAGATTTAATCCTCTGATGGAGAAAATTCAATATGTATCTGCATTTATAACACAGATACAGTCTTCTGCTAGCCAACAGATAAGCTTTTATCAGCAGCCGTGCTTCTGTGGCACTCTGCTGGGCTTCTGCCAAGCTCTGCATTCACTCTTTCATGAGCAGATCAGTGTGCAAGCATTTGAAAACCCTAAATAACATAATAGATACTTGAATACATGCTCAAAATAAAAAGATTTTGAAACTGTTGTTTCTACATGAAGTACCTAATGCAAATCTACAAAAACAAACAAACCAGGAAAAATGGTATAAACGTTACACTTCCAAAGTGCTCCGCTCCACAGATTATATATGTATTACCTTGGTTCTAACCTGCCATGGAGCCTCCTGCCAAGCCCACCTGCCACATCATGCTTCAAGCAGAACATAAACCAGTATCTAGTAATGGTTGGAAATAATGGTCTAGGTAAAAAGTGCAGTGAAGAAACAGAGAGACCAGACCACAGAGTGACATAATTGTTTGTTATGTAAACAAACAGCAGTGCCAAAGCATGAGGGGTATGTGTGTGTATCAAAACACATACCCACTCATTAGTATAGCAGTCTAAAATTCAGAGATGATCAGCAGCTGCAGCTGCTGTGTCCTCTGTGGTTGCTGAGGGCATCCTCCCCCGATAATTGAGTCACAGGCGTTTGTAAGGACACAGCGAGACTCTTCACCTTACACCGTAACACAAGCTGCTGGCACTCGCCCAGATACACTTTGTCTTTTCTGTTTTGTGAGCAATTCCTTTGTAGCTCTTTTTTCAATGGTATGAGCACCTGTGGAGATAAGAACTTTTTTTTTTTTTTGGCTGTTACCCTTGAAACCATGAGATGTGCTTTGAGGGATACCAGTTAGCAGGAGTGATGCTGAAATTCTGGAATCAAAATGTTCCCCACTGGCGGGGAAAAAGAAAACCGAAGAAAGTGATGTGAAGTAACCTTGGTGGAGAGTTGTTGAGGAAAAAAGCTGGAAAAGGGAGGGTAAACTAGTAGGAAAGAAGGTTAATATGAAGACAACCTAAAATATAAAAGAGTGCAAGAAAAGGAATGGGAAAAAAAACAAATAAAGAAGTTGACACGAGCAATGAAGTAAAGGAGACAAAAAGATGAATCAAATTGCTCTTTACTGAGGGGTTGTATTGCAATATGACTTATCTTTTTTTAAATAAATGTATAAATAAACTCCATTAGCTTTTTCTCTTTCATGCTGATATGCAAGATGCTAATAAGTTCTTGCAGAGGGTAAATAGTTTAAGGGGATGATACTAGTGATACTGAAGCATTATAATAAAGATCAAAGCCACGACTGCCAGAATAGGGTTTCTAGGTTATCCATATACAGCTACAGTTCCAGCAGATTAAAGACTCGTTTGAACATGAAAAAGAAGAATCATACGGATCATCTCCATTTTAAGAATGGCTTCATTACAAAACATAATGAAGGCCAGATTCTATCAAGCTCAGAGTGAATGCTGCTTTATGAATAGCTCCATTGAAATTACTGGGATCTACACCATACGACACGCTCCTTGACAAAAGTAAGTGTGTCCAAAGTTAGTCTTTGGAGTTTACAGGGATCACTAAGTGCCATTTTTCACTACTAACATCGGTTTCTATTCTGGACTCTGAAGTAATACAGGTGATAGCAGCATTTTGATCCTTCTAACATCAATAATACACTTAAAATTAAATAGGCAAGTATTTGCCATAAGAAGGAAAATCTGTGCTCTACAGCCCACTAGAGCATTTACTATTTCATCAGCAATCCATGATGCCAGGTTAAAATTGCATTCGAAGTCTGCAGTTATTTGGAAACCATAACTGTTCTGGGACCAGTAGGATAGGTAAAGTGGTGCATTAGACTACACAGCTCTTCTTCCTATAAAAGCCATAGGTTTCCTGAACACAAACATTTGAGGCAAACTTATGAAATATGTGAAAAAGATCCTCAATGAAGTAAAAGAGACACCACAGGGCAGAGAAGACCAGACTAATTTTCTACATTGGTTTTTGGTTCCACAATCTGCATTTCAAATGTCATCTGTTACGGAAATATGCTCTGAGGTTGTAACAGGTGTGTGGAAAGGATACATAAAGTTCAATTTGAAGGAGAATGGTGTGACTGATCGTGGTTGTACTTCAGAGATGGTAAAGCCTGTTTGGCTTGCTTCCCTGCCGGTTGCCTTTGTGGTGAGGGACAAGCAATATTAGAGTTTTATGTATACTATAGTGTAATGGTCAAAATGGAAATGTAAAATTCACTGTATTAAAGTGCCTATAATGATGAACTGTTTGGATTTGATTTGCCATTCATTTTCACCACTTCCTATCCAATTTGTCCATTTTTATTTGTATCTCTCAGAATTAATAGCACGATAATATACATTATAATCACTGGCACTGAGCACACAAGGAAAGAAAGCAGGCAAAACTCCAGAAACAAAGCTATCATGCCCTCTAAATTATCTTTAGGATTAAGGATTCCAACATTTACTATTAAATTTGTAATTCAGATTCACCTATACACATACAAGAAATATTCGGCATACCTCCACTCCCACTGCTCACAGATGGTGCAACAGAGACCAACGGCTATGAACATAACAACATTTCACCCACAGCTTTTTTCTTACTACATAGTAGCATACGGTGGCTGTGAAATCGATGCTATTTAAGAACATTGCTTGCACTGCTGAGTTTTCTGGGTGGAGGTAGCCCAAACATGCAGTCATTCTAGAAGCTCTGAAACTTGGCATAGAGGTCACAGCAAAGGAAAAGACGCCTGCCGAGCATTCGGCCATTGCTACTTGCCAGAATAGTTTATGTGGGTCAGTGTGATTTCTGTAATGTGCTAGAGGACAACCTTGGACATTCAACCTTGAATTGTGAACTACAAAGCTTTAAAGCCACCCTGGACTTTCCCCCCACTCCATAAGAAAGTCTAGGCAAGGCATTAGAAGGCAAACGGCAGTGAGGAAAGAACAACCCCCTCCCAGAAACCTTGGATATGTTGATACTCTCTGACCCTGATCTTGTTTTTTATGCATCAACAGTTAACAATCTGTCAAGAGCGAAATCTGAAACTGGAATGTTTTTTTTCTACCCAGCGTGACAACATGCTCATAATGCATTAAGAAACAGTATTATGAGAGGTGATGTATTCAATGTGGTTTTTTTTCTTTTTTCATTTGACACCAGTTAGTGCTGCATTTTTAAATAGCAGCCCTGAAGCCAACAACTTGCATTTTGAAACAAGAAGAAAACTTTAGACTCCGTGGATGGCAATGAAGTTAATACAGAAAAGGCTTTTAATCAAGGTACACAAAAAATAAAAAGCCTGGTGAAATCACTCCTATTTATAATCTCATCACTGTGAAAATAAACCACTGTTACCTCCACGTTAAGCATATGGGGAGTAAACAAAACAGATGGGGGATTTCCTACTGCTGGTTTCTTCTGAGGATACTTATTTTCATCTCACAAACTCTCAGCTGTCATCCTCGCTTTATTTTCACAGCACATTTGTATTGGGGTCACACGGCTACTATCATCCGGGGTGATGCGGCCCATTACGTGAAGTCTCCCTGCCCACATTACGCTCATTCGCCTCCTTTTTACCCATGGAATTTGCAGCTGAGATTGGTGCTGCTTTCCTTAACCCCTTCATCCTCCTGCTCTTGAGCAGGGCCTGACATTTGGTGCCTCTCGCTTGCGCTGAGGCCCGACGAGAGACGTGCCGAGACGAAGCACGCTCCGGGTTTTGCGCGGGTTTGCCAGTGGCAGAGGATAACGACATCCCAACACGCTCCCGTAACGTGCAGTGGATTTATTTACACACTCGGAGGCATGGCCGGGTAGAGACCCTTTAAAAATAAATAAATAAATAAATAAATAGGAAGCACCATGTTTTCGGAGCCCCCAGCCCTGCGGCGAGCCGTCACCTATTTGCTGGAGAGGGCTCCTCCCGCCGCTGCCTGCTCCTCCCCGCCGCCCTCCTTCGCTGTCTCCCCCATATATCCCCACCGCTCCGTGCCATGAGCGCCCGGAGCGCCGCGCCGCGCCGCCCGCCCGAGCCGAGCGCCAGCGCGAGAGAAACCCGCGCCCCCTGAGCGGCCCCGCGGGGCGCTGCGCGGCCCGGCCCGGCGCGGCCCGGAGCTGTCTGGCCGCGGCGGGTGCTGAAGCCGCCCGGGGCCGCGGGGATGGGCGCAGGCGGCGCCGCCGCCGTGCCCGCCTGAGTCCGGCGGCGCCCGCACACAAAGCGGCGGCCATGGAAGAGGAGCTCAAGTGCCCCGTGTGCGGCTCGCTGTTCCGCGAGCCCATCATCCTGCCCTGCTCGCACAACGTCTGCCTGCCCTGCGCCCGCACCATCGCCGTGCAGACCCCGGAGAGCGAGCAGCACCTGCCGCCTCTGCTGCACCCGCGGGGCCCCGCGCTGCCCCCCGCCGCTCCGCCGGGGCCAGGGCCTGGAGCGGCCGCTGGCTCTGCAGCCTCGCTGGACGCCGAGAGCGCGGCGGGCGGTGGGGACCACGCCGACAAGCTGAGCCTGTACAGCGAGACCGACAGCGGCTACGGCTCCTACACTCCCAGCCTCAAGTCCCCCAACGGCGTGCGGGTGCTGCCGCTGGTGCCTGCGCCCCCAGGTGCAGCCGCGGGTGCCCCACGCGCTGGCAGCGCCGCCAGCTCCGCGCTCACCTGCCCGCAGTGCCACCGGAGCGCCTCCCTGGACCAGCGCGGCCTCCGTGGCTTCCAGCGCAACCGGCTGCTGGAGGCCATCGTGCAGCGCTACCAGCAGGGCCGTGTTGCGGCCGCCGCTGCCAAGTGCCAGCTCTGCGACCGCAGCCCGCCCGAGCCGGCCGCTGTGCTGTGCGAGCAGTGTGAGGTGCTGTACTGTGCTGCCTGCCAGCTCCGATGCCACCCGGCCCGCGGGCCCTTCGCCAAGCACCGCCTGGTGCCACCACCTGGGCACCCGGGAGCCCCTGGCGGCGGTGGCGGCGAGGCCGGTGGGAAGGGGGCTGGTGGCAGCAGCGGCAGTGGCCGCAAGGTGCCGACGTGCGCGGAGCACGACCTGGAGAACTACAGCATGTACTGCGTGAGCTGCCGCAGCCCCGTGTGCTACCAGTGCCTGGAGGAAGGCCGGCACGCCAAGCACGACGTCAAGGCCCTGGGCGCCATGTGGAAGCAGCACAAGGTAAGGAGCGATGCCCCAGCATGAGGTGCCTGCCATGGCCCCTTCACTCTTGGAGCTGTCAAGTCTGCCCCTGCTGTGGGCTGTTCACAGAGTTCTGGGGAGGCCTCTCTGGCCCCCCCGTCCTCTTGCAGGTGGCTGCAAGCACAGGGAGGGTACAGGATGCTCCTTCTGTTGTGGCTTCACTCCACTTCTACTTCTGTCAATGATGGAGGGTGGCCTCGGGCCACCAGAAACTTTTAGGTGTGAAAGTGTGAAAGGGATACATTGGAGGCTTCCTGACCTCATGTTGTGTCACAGGGCTCTTTGAGGATAGAGGGAGAGGGAAATACTCAAAAGAGGAGAGCAACAGTAGCTGGAAGGTCCTGTCATGACAGAAAAATGTACCAGGAAAAGTAGTATGGGGCTTGGGAGCAGATAAAGCACTTTCTGGCTTACCTAATGTGGTAGTTCAATTCATCCTGCCCTGACACAGGGGCTCCTTTGTGATCCCTGGAGCTCCTCCAGCAGATTGCAGAGTGGCTCACTGGGCAGCAAGTGCAGTTGGCCAAAACCCAGTGAGGTTGTTGGGCTGTTTGGGCACAATCTCCTCTTCAAAAGTCAGACATTCAACTATTGAGTAAAGAGCAAGGCAGAATAAACTTAGAAGTTAAAAAAAGAGTGCAGAAAGTTGGTTCATTCTTGTTAAGAATAGTGGACCCAGGGGCAGTTACCTGTTATTGAATATGAACATGGAGAGGAGACTCCAACACCTCAGTGCCGACGGGGGCTCCGTGGAGCTCCCAGCTGCCCTCTGGGAGAAGGACTTGTCCTACAGGCGGTGTCAGGAACTTGGGTGGCTCTGCTGCCCACAGTGCTGCTTCCTTTTCGCTCCATGGGAGTTGGCAGAAAAGGAAACACTGAGACACCATTTCAGACTCCGCACGAAAGGCCAAGGTCAAGACTGATCCCAGCCATCTTCAGCAACGTACTTCTTGAGCTCAGTTTAACCCAAGATAATTGGCAAGGAAAAATGGCTAAATTTTAAAGCTTTAATTTTAAAGAAAAATAATACCACTTGGTGTGAACTGCACTGTTTGTCCGTCTGAGAAAGATAAACTACTTCAATGTGTTTTTTAGTTGGAATATTTTCTGCCAAGGGCTTAGTCATCTCCTCACCAGCGTGTGATTATTACTTGTTTAGAGCAGAAATTCTCTTGACTGATAAGCAGCAGATCACAAATTCACAGCTTTTGCTACTTATGCTAATGGCAGAATCCAATACTGAGCAGAATTATTTTAATGAGCAGTGACAGAATTCAATGTTCAGATATGGCTAATCTCTTGCAGATTGTGAGAGACCAGCTGGTGTTGTGTTAAGGTACAGTTTGAGTTAAAATAGTTTAATGCCTTTTTGAAGAATGCGATAAACTCTGGGGTAATCTGAATGCATAGTCAATCATTTTCTTTTTCCTTCTTTTTTCCTATTGTCAAAAATTGTCAAAAGAATGAACGATACTGTGCTGTTTTATATTTTCCTCATATTTTTTTCTGGGAGTACACTGTCACACTGTCACAGAATGTGATTTTTCTCTTGATATATATATTCTCAATCTTAATGTGAAAATTCTAGTGAAATAAAAAAAAAAAAAACACCCAAATTAACTAATTTTGTGACTCAAATTGTTCTCTCGTGGTCATAATTTTTTCCCAGAACAATACGCTTGGCAGAATAAATATAATGGAGCCATATAGACAGACAGCCTAAATGGTCAGCTCACATCCCTTCAGATAAATTGCTTTGAAATTAGATACTTGTGCTTGGCAATAGTTCTCACAGACAGCAATTTCTACAAGTTCATTACCTGTAGCAGTTTTGGCCAAGCCGTCAATTACTTACGTAGAAATGTTGTACATTGAATGGTATGCCAAATGTAATTCAGGTTTTCTGCATTCTCGCCAGATAATCCAGGTATACCTGGTAAAGAGGCAAGTATAAAGGCTTGTCCCTCACAAGCACTCTTAGTCCAGTAAATTTAACAGATTGACATTTTTCTGTAACAATATAGTTGGTGATCAGCTGATAGGCATCTGCTTATCGCCTGCCAAGGCAAAGCGACCAGATTTCTTAACCTCGAGAGGGCTTTCAGTACAATTTCCACCCTCCCACAGGGCGCTATTATGCCACAGCACCAAACTTAACAACACAATTTTACTACTGACTCTAGACCTGTTTTTGACAATTGTTGTGCCTGTCCTCAGCCTTTGGAGCCTTTTCAATGCCATCCACCTCTGCATTAGCCTATTGTAGAAACTGTTTGACTACTGCTTTGTCTGAGCCTTATCTAATAATATAGTGGTATATTACAATGTATAGTGGTATATCACAAAGTATGTAAGCTCGTCTGTTTACTGTTTTAGACCATGCAATGAGAAGTGCATTTACACCCTCAGCTGTAGTATTGGCTTCACAGCTGTACAGGGCTAGCTGACTCCTGTTAATGCCACAGGTTTCCCCATTATGCTGCTGTATGCCAGTTCTCTTTTAGAGAAACTAAAAAATGATGCAGATTGGTGGACATATCTAAGCTCTGTCCACTCCATATGGATATATATATACACATATATATATACACGCACACACACATACATGTATAAATGCTGGGAAGGAATAGCATCAGAAGGTCCATCTGGATAGGCCTGTAGAGGTCTGTGAAGGGCAGGCAGTCTAGCTGTCAAAGAAAAATATTGGTGCCAGAGTGCCTCTGTTTTATGCTGACCTCAAGCGTTGTGTTCCCAAAAACATGAAGGTTGTTTCAGGACTCAGCACCAGGATGAGTTTATCTAATCAATAGTTAATCTGCTGCCAGAGAGAGGTGGAAGGAAACAAAGTTAAATGAGCATGAACTGTTTGTTTGAAAAAGTGCGATGGAATTATCTGGCTCATTTTCTAAAATCAAAGGAAGCATGAGTCTTCCATGCCTATCGGGATTTAATTACTTGCTCTCATTATCTCTCTGTCCCTGTATTTGATAGAAGTAGAAAGTTTGTGTCCATCTCTAGAACCGTCATTTTCTGTTGTGATACCAAGTATTAAACTAAAGTAGCAGTATGTAGAATATTGTTTGTCAGGAGTTATTAATTGTGTTAGTCAGTGGAGCTTGCTTGTAACGTTTCAGTTTGGCTTCAAGTAAATATTTTTTCAGCATGGGAGATTGTTCTGAGTGTACAGGGCATTTTTTATGCTTTGCTTGGTTTACTAAGGGCTTAGTCATGTAGCTCCATTTGATTTTAATGGGAAATACATGACTAAATTCCTCTGCTTTGTAAGGTATCTTTTACACATGCTTAGAAAAACAAGGCTATTATCTCTAAGTGGGTTTCATAAATGGAGATCTGGTCTTCTCCTTAGTTTCATGCTGCACTTGCATTAGTGCAACCACAGCTTTTAACGAGAGTGGAGGTTCACTTAGGAGCCCTTTGATCAACGACTTTGTCAGGACTTTCTATTCCAGTTCTGCTGAACGGTAGTGTGCCAGGAAATGAGGGTGACTGTGCTCACTGACATTGGTACCTATGTTGGTTACAGTTCATCTGCGTGGACTCAGATTTCTATGGCTGCTGTCATGACTGTACACATTTTTTGACTCTTTTTATTTTTTTTTCTGGTAAAATAAACTTTGTATCTGATTTCAGAGTGAGGGTGGACGTTGGAGAGGTAAAGTTTTACATTTGCTGGTCCAGTGATTGTCTTCAATGTGAAAGACAGGAGGTCTTGTCACACTGGGATGATTCTGGTGGTCCAGTCACTGGAAGAACATAGGATGCTTTTGCCTGCTATTTCTTTCTCTCTTCCTCCCCTGCTGCTTTGTCATATTCTAGTTTCACCTTGTCATATGCCAGTTTGACAAACCAAACACTCAAGCATGCCTTGTGGATGGAGGGGGGCTGCAATCCAGAAGAGTATGCTTTAAACCTCAGTTAGCTCATGGGGAGCTAGTTTAAAGTCTTGATGGGCTGATCTGGCAGAAAATAAGGACTTTTTCAAGGGATTAGGGTCTGATCCAGTGAGTCCACTAAGCTTTCAATCAAATATGATTGCTTTCCTTTTTTTTTTGTGTGTGTGTATGTAGTGGTAGGAATTTGTGCAAGAGAACATTGAATAAATATTAACAGACAAACACAATAATGGACAATCT
Source organism: Tinamus guttatus (assembly GCF_059628265.1). Classification (NCBI taxonomy): domain Eukaryota; kingdom Metazoa; phylum Chordata; class Aves; order Tinamiformes; family Tinamidae; genus Tinamus; species Tinamus guttatus. Next base: position 1,854,630 of record NW_028289135.1, on the reverse strand, counting down.
TCCCATTACATTTGTTACAAGTGTGTTGTGGTAGAGCATGTTATATATTCAACTTTAGCGCTGATGTACTACCTACAACTGGGCCTAAAGGGGAAAGTTTGTGCAACTATGAGGAAAACAACACAAAAAAAAAACAAGGCTGGCTTCTTTTTTTTTGTAATTGAGTTCTGGTTCACCGTAAAAGTGAGTATATACCTCCTTATAGCACAGCTGTACAGAGTTACCCAGGTCCCTCTTTGCCTGTATACTGCTGTCTACCTTAGGGGCTGAGGTGTGAAACGTGCATTAGGAGCTGCCACACTCCAGTCTTCTTCCTCCTACTCAAATGAGCGAGAGCAAGAGAGGATGTGGAGGAGACATCCAGACTGTCACGAAGCAAGTTCAGTCTTGCCAGCATGAAGAAGACATGAGCTGTGCCCTTTGCAGAGATTCAGTTATTTACTTCCCTTCAGGAACGAAAGGAGGGCAGAGAGTGAATGGTGATTTACTGACTTTCAGTTAGGTCCCCTCTTAGAGGACTTGTAACCTTTGTGCCTTCCCACATACAACATCCTGTCTGAAGGTGCCTTCTACACCTAAGGAATCAAGAGGAGACTCTAAGGTTCTCAAAGTCTGACACTAGAAAAGATGTTTTGCTTTCTGTTTCCTGATGTCAATTGTTAGATCCATTTGCTGTGGATAATTGACTGAGCTTTGGCAATCTGGTAGCTGCCAAGTCTGGCTAAGGAGTAGATGCAAGAAGAGACTAAGTTTCTAACCTGGGACTTAGCACAAGAGTCCAGACCTTGTGTTAGGTGTACTCTGTGTCAGCAAAGCCAGGTATCACAGAGCAAAACCAAAATGGTCTCTTTGACACTGACTGATGAGACTTATCATGTCACCATTAAGTGTATTTTTATAAAGAACTAATGTGCAGTCTGGACTTGTCAAGGGCAGGCATGTGGAACCACATGGTTTCTGAAATCCTCATCAGGCTTGGAGGAAAGCTATGTGAAGAACGGCACTGCTCAGGGGATAGGAGCTCTGGATGTGCTCAGGAGCAGAACGTCAGCTCCCTTCAGATCCTTACAGGCAACTGGGAACCTGCCACTTCAGTCTGGAGATCTCAGCTGCTAGCTGAGCAAATGAAAAGTTTGGTCTTCAATGTGAGCTTACAACAGATACGCTCCTTATCTCCTCGCATCAGGAGATAAGGATGCCAAGGAGATCAGGATCCCAAGAAGGCCAATGGGATCCTGGTCCGTATGAGAAGGAGTGTTGCCAGCAGGTCAAGGGAGGTGATCCTCCCCCTCTGGTCAGCTCTGGTGAGGCCACACCTGGAGTATTGGGTGCAGTTCTGGGCTGCCAAGTACAAGAGGGAGATTGATCTTCTAGAGAGGGTCCAGCATAGAGTGACAAAGATGATTAAAGGACTGGAGCCTCTATCTTATGAGGAAAGACTAAGCAAGCTGGGCCTGTTTTGTCTGGAGAAGAGAAGACTAAGAGGAGATTTGGTCAACACATTCAAGTATCTGAGGGGTGAATGTAGGGAGGATGGGGCCAGGCTCTTCTCCATGGTGGCCGGTGACAGGACAAGGGGTAGTGGGTACAAGTTGAAACATAGGAAGTTTAATCTCCACGTGAGGAAGAACTTCTTTCCTGTGAGGGTGACAGAGCCCTGGAACAGGCTGCCCAGAGAGGCTGTGGAGTCTCCTTCTCTGGAGATCTTCCAAACCCGCCTGGATGCCACCCTGTGCCACGTGCTCTAGGTGTCCCTGCTGGAGCAGGGGGATTGGACTAGATGATCTCTAGAGGTCCCTTCCAACTTCAAACATTCTGTGTGATTCTGTGTGTGATCAGGCAAAAGTTATCCAAAGGGTTCTTTTTAATTTTTTATTTATTTCTGTTTTTCCAGAAATATTCACTCTTTGGTTAGGCTGAGGCATGGAAAACTGGAGCCCCTAGGGGACACATTACTGTGAGGCTTAAAAATGTAGATTTGTCTTTGAGGTTCTAATATGTCTTAGGTGTGGTTGAATCTACCACACTGATAAGGACTGCAAGCTTTGATGGAAAAAAAACACTATTTTGATAAGCTTGGGGATTTTTCAGCATGACAGATGTTACTGTGTAAGTGTAAGACTATTATTTCCTTATATACGTGGGTAGTTGTCTTTTTTAAAGGTATTTTGACTTATTAAGTCATTGCAGTAAAGTGGAGTGTGTAGACACAATAGTTGACCGCCCCCACATGCATATTTCACCTTTATTAAATCTTATTACAATTAAAATCTTAATTATTCTTTTCTAGCACAAACACTCTGTGTGTGTAAGAGAACATGTGACAGCAAGTAAGCCTTTTAGCACATTGCTAATTGTCAAAATCAAGGATTAGTAAGAAACACATTTGCATTTTATCTCTAATATTACTTTTTTTCTTGCAGGCACAGCTATCTCAGGCTTTAAATGGCGTTTCAGATAAAGCAAAGGAAGCAAAAGAGTTTTTGGTTCAGCTGAAAAATTTATTGCAGCAGATACAGGTAACTGTAGAATATTAGTGCTTTGGGTAATACAGTGATCAATAGAGCTGAGTGAATAATTTATTTGATGACTTTGTCTTCTTTGCTGTTCTCATATTTCCTGGAATCATCTAACCTTCTTGAATGTATTTGCTAGACAAAATTATTCATCAAATAATGTCTGCAAATCTCTCTTAGCTTTTAGACCAGTTGTTTTCTGTTTATTGCAAGAAACTGATACTTCATACTGAACATCTGAGCTGTGTTGATTAGTATTTGATTGAATCCATTGGCCATGCTCTAGGCTCCTGCCTGACTGTAATTCCTGAAACTGGGCACTTAGTATAAATTCTTATTTTTACACATTCAGAATTAACTTCTTGTTTTTCATGTAGCATTTGGCTATAAATGTGTTTGTTTCTGGATAAAATCCAGTCAATCTGCTTACCAGAATATTTATAGGAAGTCAAAAAAGAAAAAAGAAACTAATGTTGCCAAATCAATTTGGTCACTTAATGAAGAAGAAGAAATTTTCATGCATGTAATTGGACAGAATTAATAATCAGAAAAGGACTCCTGGTTAGTGCGATAATTGAAGACACAAAACCAAAATGAAACAGATTTCTTTTTCAACTAAATTTGGACTCTTCTGAGTTGAGGGTCAAATGATCTGCAAGTCCCTTCTCACCCTACAGAGTATGACTGAGTTGGAGCTTCCCCACAGTGAGCTTGCAGGGTCCAGGATGTGATGCTTGTTATCTGCAGGAGCACTCTGCTCAGTATGGCTTCTGTGGAATATATATCATCTCCTCTACTGTATGCCTGCTCTGCTGGTTGTCCATCTCTCATCGGTGGGCAAGCCCTGCTTCTGCCACTAACAGAAAGCCAAAACAGAATTTTGAAAATCTGTATTTGGTTTGGAATTTAATCACTGAGAAGTTCCTCTTAACACTCCAGACTATTAATTCGCACCACAAATGCTGCCGAAGTTCTCAAACTGCCTCTCAAACAGAGGTGGCACAAGCCACCCTCATATTCTTCTGTGACACTGCCCAGTGAGAGGGAGAGAACAAATGGAATAAAAGCACATCCTATTGAGAGAAACCAGCATGAGGCTACCAACACGTACCTGCTCCATGACATGTTTTGGAAATGAGAGATTTCTCTACTGACTTTAAATATCTAAAAGTTAAATAGCTCATCTAACCTAGTCACTTAGGCTTCCTCCATTATCCTAGGCTAGACACTTCTATAGAATTCTTCTTCCTATATGCATTGACAGCTATTTTAGGATGGGATAACTCATCCCAAAACAATAATTTGTCACTAATACTTTCCTGAGTCACCTACCTCCATTAAAAATGCATTTTTTTTCTCTCCTGAAATCTAAAGCTGGCCTATTACATCTGTTTATGACTAAGCTGTAAAATCTTTTAATGTGTTTCAATAAAATCACTGGCAAATTGCTCTGCATAAGGGAGCTTCTACTATTAGATCAAAAGACCAGGCAATTCCTTTTATATAGCTCATTGTTTAAATGCTAGAGAAGAACTGAGAAGAGGAAATTGTATCCACTGATTACCCTCTAGAACATAGGTATGTCTGGATACAAAGCTAGATATGAACCTTACATGCTTAGCCAGTCACCAGCATGAATATGAGTGAGGACATGAGTTAATGAGGACAACAAATTTTAGCAAACCAGAATGTAAGGATTAATCTTCTGCACATGTATTATTAAATAAAACAGAGCTAGGGCACAGCCCTGAGTGCTGGATCATGATTGTCCAAACAGTTTAACTCTTAATGAGGTCGCTGGCATAACTTTGTCCCATGACAAATGTCCTTCTTCCAGGTGATGTCTGAGCAGGATTAGGTGATAGCACACATTGGGAATTACTCTCACTAGACAGGTTGCATACAGCCATGCTACTCTGGGGAGAAGAGTTTAGATATGTCACAAGCTGACGTTTGCCTTTTGGCCTATGGGCCAGAAAACAATTCATGGACTGTTTTATGTGGTAGAATGGATATATTGTGTGTGTGTGTAGATTTATATCCAGAATCGTGTGTCTCAGTTCAGGTTAGGACTAATAGATATCTTATTATGGTACCACACACACATACAAACATTTAGCCCTCAGCAAAAATGCCTTAAAAATGTATGTTTACACAAAGGAATGATTCATATATACATTTTATTATCTTGTTTCAATGCAAAGGACAGATAGCCATCCACAGCCTTTTCTCCTCTCTCTGATCTTGCCAGAGCTGCCAGGAACTGTGCCTTTATGCTGCCTGGAGCAATCTGCAAATTCATAACCTACTTTTCTTTTTTTGAGTTTCAGAGATCTGATAGTTTCTGCTCATTTTCCTTCCTTTTTTTTATGAGTCCACTTTTAAAGCTCTTGGTCTACTCTTTTTAGAAACTTCCAGTTCCTTATTGCCTCTGTTGTTTCCTTGTTCTTCCTTGTTGCTGGCATTATCCGATTTGCACATTTTCCCATCTGCTGTAGCAATTTCATCCTTTCTCATTTGAAAAAGGCATACTGCCAAATACCCTGTTTGATGTGTGAATGGAAAACAAGGAGAAAAATGCTGCATCACATCCACTTACTGATTTAGCTTGTACACAGACAGCAGTGCTTCAAGAGTTGCTCATTGGAAGGAAGCTTTAGGGGGAGTCAGGTGTGATGCAAGTGGAGAAGGCAGAGACACAAACATGAAGAGTCTGCAGCAAACCTGTAAACAGTAACTCAGCTCTCTGCTTCCTCCATGCCCCTCTCTCCTCTTGGTGGTAGGTGGTAGGACTTCCATGGAGGCCAGGTCAAGCAGTTTCCAAGGGAAAATGAGCCTTCTTCCCTCAACTGCAGAAAGGGATGCATGGATCATAGTGGGGCGGGGGGAAGAATACGGTGCTGAAAAATTTACTCTCAAAAGAAGGCTAAAGCAAATGAACTGAAAAGAGAAAGGCATACACAAAAACTAGAAGATAATTATGAGTTGGAGGTGTGTGATGGCTTGCCATAAAGATGCATTCTCCTCAAGCATGTGTTTAAAATAACCTCACTTTTAATGCTTTTTTTTTTTTGATATGGTGAACTGTGGGGAAAGCTGGGAGGAGAATTGAAGGTCTGCTGGAAAAAGGAGCCTGAAAGCTTTCTCTGTTTTCTGGTCTCATGAGCAGACAAGGCGAGGAAGAGCCTCTCATTGAGTGAGCGTTACAGTGTGCTTTCCACGGTAGTGAAAGTTGTCCCTAGTAAGTGGGTCAGTACAAGACCTTTTGGTACCATTTACCCACACATCTACAAGTGCAAGCGGGATTCTGTGGCAGCACCATTTTTTCAGAGATTAGATCCCCATTTATGGACAGGTCTCAGCAGGGACCAAAGTGGAATGTACCTGATATCCTGCTGTCTACCTAGCAGGGAGTTTTGTCACAGTGTGAGTAACAGACTGTTTGGTATTTTTCTTTTGAAAAGTTAATCAAATATGTGTTTCCAGAGAAGACACAAGCTAGCTGCATTTGACAAGTGCTGGCTATCTTTTTTTAAAGTACTTGCGACAATAGATACAATCTCAGGAAAAATATTTGTACCCAAGTTACTTCCTTGTAGTGAGACTGTAGATCAGATTCTGGACCATAATTCTGCTAGTTATGTCAAAAGAGTTACAGTAAGGTAATTAAGCAAAATAGGGCTGAATTCTCTTATAATATATATACATACAGGTATGCACTATGTATGTCAGGTTTAGATTTTAAATTGCATTGCATTCATGTGTCTTCCAAGCAACCGTTGTCTGCAAAGTGCCAACAAGTGAAGGTTTTATATAATCCTCTTTTGTAGTGTAACATCTTACAATTTTACTTAATAGTAAGCCATTGTTAAAGGTGCAGCTATAAAGAAAACAAAAAGGGAACAGAATATGCTAAGGTTTTGAAAGGAAATCTTTTCTGAATGGAAAACAGATAGGAGTGACCAAGAGCTTCAGCTGTAAAATACACTTTCCTGGATGAATATGACTCTCACCTTCTTCTAGGAGAACGGGTTGGATTATGAAGCCTGTCTTGTTGCTCAGTGTGATGCCCTGGTTGATGCATTAACTCGTCAAAAGGCAAAGCTGCTCACAAAAGTTACCAAAGAACGTGAGCACAAGCTAAAGGTGAGCACCACTCTCATGAACTGTGAGTATTCAGGTGACTAAAGCTACTGATAACTGGTATTAATGGGCATTTTAAGTCTCCAGTCCTTTGTACAGTGAAAATTCCTCTTGACAAAATCGTAAAGTTACTCAGCATGTTCAAGCTTTGCATTTCCGTAGACCTGTGTTTTTACACTAAAGATTAGAGATATGATTCAGCAATCTGATGAATTAGGCCATTAGTCTTTGCTTGTATGATGTTTTTGGCAACCTTTTAAGGGATGCTGAGCATTGAAACCTGTGTGTGATTTACATTCTCACTACTTCCAAAAGCAAGGAATCCCTCTGAGCAGACTAAGAATACTTGTTCAAGTAAGGTTTTGGATGTCATTTGAAATCTTATAAATCAGACAAGCCATCTTCAGAGATCTTCTACTCAAAAGAAATAAAGAAAATGCAGGAAAGGGAGGGAAAAGGAAGATATAACTGTCTGAATAAAATGACAATAAAGAGATCTCTAAATGGACAAAAATCCTTGAAATATGGAATTTCTTAATATTGAGGTATTATAGTGCTGGTAACAGTAATATCTTAGACATAAGGAAAAGCTGAAGCGAAAAATCTGAAGTGAAAATCGATGAATAAAATTGAGTCAAGATCAGCATTTCAAAAAGCTCCATGCTTAACAGGAAGCAGTATTTGGGATGGCCTGCTAGCAGCACCCATTTATCCTCCAGCTTATGCCTATTAACCCATTATACTCAGGAGATGTACTATTTTACGCAGAACTACTAGGTCTGTTTTCAGTCGTGTAACAGCAGAATGAAATCCCAAATCTGGAAAAGTGAAATATATCTGTCTCATTTCTTAATCCTAGTAGTGCATCCTTAAATAGAACAGTATCAGTTGTGAACTGTGAAGAAAATGATAGTCTATGATTTGCAAGAAGTCACCCCATTATCTTCCTCTACAATACTAGTGTTTAGGTCAAAGATTTATTGAAAGATTGAATTTTAGTGAAAATTTGATTACAAGTGTGAATATTGAAAATGTAAAAACATGTTCTGTGCTCTTTCTGCCCCAAGCAAACGTGAGCTCTGAGCAATTAATCTGCTCTGAAAATTGAGATTCGCTGTGCACAACATTTTGCCAAACTAATTATCGGTATTTACAATACAGAGCAAATGAGTGTGGCTGATGGAGATGTGGCAGTGCCCATATGGCAGCTAAATCAGGCATAGCTTTAACACTCTCTCCCATTTGTTGCCTCTTCTGAAATAATTTATGCAATTAAATGGAAGCTGAGGCAGTCACCAGAACTGTACTGATATTTGTTTTCCAGGTTGTTTGGGACCAGATAAATCACTGTACACTGAAGCTACGCCAGTCAACAGGGCTTATGGAATATTGCCTAGAAGTTATCAAAGAAAATGATCCCTCTGGGTTTTTACAGGTATTTTCCTTTCCAGTGTTGTGGGGAGAAAAATGTAATAAAGGCTTCCAAATCTAAAAATGGACTGCTTGGCTAGTTAGCCTATTCCACCTCTGACACAGGTTCACCTTAATCCCTGTTAGTAATATCTAAAAGTCCATCTAGCCTAGTGATTGTATGAATTTCCAGTGAAGCCAATCTTCAGAGAGACTGGCTGAGATGTGGAATTAGCATGACTGGCTGAGGAGGTGGCCACTTGGTACAGTACGTGCTCTGTTGGCCACTTGATGAAGTGAAATGATTCATATAGATCACATGTATGTACAGTTATGCTCCTGCTAAATTGCTGAGTTTTGGGGTGCATAATTCTGGGGAAATATGGTATGTAATAATTACTAAACAGTGTGTTTGTTGTATACTACACATATATACATACTTTCTACTGCTGTGTAGTATACAATATTTCCATGCTGAGAATGTGTGTGGTCTGAAGCAATAGGTGGTTCAAAGGCAACATCGGAAGGAGAATAAAATGCCACAATGCTTATGAACTTAATGATCTGTAAAGAACCAATTTAAAAAATGCAACCATCAAGTAAACCAATGTTGAGAAGATTCTATGGATTATCTATTTTGTAGTCACATAACATATAATTCATGCCAAATTGAGAAAATCTGTACATTAACTTCTAAGGTAAGAGCTCAGTTCTTTAAGCACATACATAAATTCAGAATGATCCTGGAAATTGTTTTAGATGCTAGTTTCACCATGTAGACTTGGACTTGTGAACATTTCTGTTCCAATGGATTGGTTAGAGGTAACCGCATAAAACGTGTTGTTGGTGTGCCAAGAAAAAAGAAAAGCTCTACCCAGGTAATTAGGGATTTGCAAAACAAACAGCTTTGAAAACCACTGAATTAAGCATCCATTGAACTTCAAGCCCTATTTTATTCTCTGATAAACTTCAGTAGAACTGAAACACATGTTTATGTGAATAAGGACATTTTCTTGATTTGAGCCCAAAATCTTAACATGGTCATTGAATATGACCCATGTGTAACTAGTTGAATCAGTGAGAAACAGACACTTTTTTTCTGAGAGAGTTATATTTTTTTCCAGAGCTGTTCACACAGAAGACAATTTGAGCTCTTTGAGACAGACAGATACTTTGGGCAGCTCCCTTCTCTGCAGAAAACAGCTTACATGATAGCAGCACTGCCATTTCCTCATGCTCAGAATTTGTAGAAGAAATATCTCATTTAGGCAAGACAACAAGTGAAGCTGTACAAAAGGAAACAAAGACATGTTTTTAAACATTAAAATGGCAAGGGATGTCTGTGGTAATCTGCCTAAAGAGATAGAAGCAGCTGGCAGAGATAGGGAAGATCTAACCCAGCAAGGCAGTAGTGCCTTGGTCTTCTGCAGAATCTGCAAGAGCTCCAGGTATATAATGTACACCAATTTAGCTCACATAGCTGGTTGTAACTTTTGGGAGATAGATCCCACCATCTATTGTGGAAGTCTTTCTTCTTGCCAGCCCTTAGTTCTGATCCAAAATGTTATTTTCTTCCTATCTCAAAACCTGACACAGGGCCTAATTCCACTTCTAATTTATTTGAGAATATCTGTGACTGAAAAGAGTAGCACTTCTCTTCTTTGCTTCAACATGAGAAAGAGTTCTTCCAGCATCTCCTGTATGAGGAAATATAGCCTTAGGACCTTGGGTGTAGCTTTGTTTCATGGAAGTAGTTGCCCCTTATAGGGCTACCAGGCAGTTTTTGGAGCAGAAGTTTCCAAATTGCAGGATATTGTTACTTATGTGCAAACTTTTCCTTTGTGTACAATTTCAATTGCATTATAGCAGCCTACTCATTGGTGCAGTGTACTAAAGTCCAAAGAGTTTTTAAATGTGTGCCCAGTGGAGTCTCTCAGTAAAAAATGAGCAAGATTTTAGGGCTAGGTCCCATGTAAAACTGCAGCATGATAGTTGGCAGGTGTCTCTTCTTTACCATTTGCCTTTCTCTGACTCGGTTCCAGTCGCTTCTGAGTCTAGGTTCCAGACAGAAAGCTGTAAGAAACTTTCATGGCTACCATTACGAAAACGGGGGAGGAGGTGGGGCAAGCAATTAAGTGGTCAACTGATGAGGTAAAATATAACTGTTTTACTGCCTAATTCATTTTGCTTAATTAGTTTAATTAATTCATTTAATGAATAGAATTAATTTATTTTGTCCTATTATTTTAACTGCCTTATTAATTGCCTAACAAGAAAGGCACATCAATCAAAATGATGTGTATGTGGCTGTCAGGACCTGCTGCACATCTGAATGCATGCTAAAGGGTTGTCACAATACCCCTAAAAACAGGATGAGAGTTAGTCAACTTAAACCTATTATCACTCCAGATTGACTTGTTACTGTCATATCTGGTCTCAAACAGGAGGTAGGAATGTGTGATGTATATTAATCCCAAGACTAAAAAGTATTTTAACAGCTTGCCATCTGGATGTTACAGGGCAGGTGAAACCTTACCTTACCTACATGCTAGCTAGAGATGTGTTTAGTTTTCATTTCAGCTTACTTTTCTTAAAACCTTTGTGACTTCATTCTTTCCCTTCACATTTGATATTGAAAATACTTTTGGTTTTTCTTTTCCCTGGTTTATCTAATGATGATTTCAAGGTCACCAGCAACCCTGGAGCTATCTATTACTAAGAGCAACTATTCTTGCAGCGAGGGTGCTGAGATGCAGCCAAGGGATCCAGCACCCCTCTGGCTGTGCTCCTCCACTTAGAGTACAGACTGTTTAGGGGCCTGTTCCCTGTTCGGGCCCTGTTCGGCCCCTGTTTGGACAGGGGCCCAGACAAAAGTGTATTCCAATAGGAGGAGCAAGGGAGGATATCTGAATTCCTGAAATAAAGAAAAAAATCTTCTCTCTGGCCTATAGAGAAGAATATTCTGCTGTGATATACAGGACACTCGTTGGGAAGGATTCCAGATACCCAAATGCTTCACTGAGCTCAAGGACAGCTGAGTTGATTGATTTCCACAGAGACAGGATTTCACTTGCAGAAGAGCCCCGTTTTAGTCTGACTTCTGGCCTGACTGTCGGAGCAGAGTGGAGGTAGAGTGGAGTGTGAAAAGTGGGACTCAATCTTGATGCGATGGTAGAAAATCGATCATGTTCTTTGGCAATCAGTTTTGACAACTTTTCTCTCTCTCACTCAGATACACCCATTCTTTACCACTGTTTTTTCTTGGTTCAAGCTTTCGTCCACTGCCTCATCTCTGCTAAATGGAGAGCGCCTCTAATGTTTAAGCCTCCCTTTATGCAACTGCTTTCTAAACAGGAGAGCAAACCCAGACTCTGCAAATCAGAGAAGAGAGTTCATAAACATATGTGGCATTCAGATACATGATATCTAACACAATCTTAAAATGCTTTATAATTACAATTTTTATTTTCCTGCTCTTAAATTGGGATTTGTTTTGAAAAGTTGTAACAAAAGGATATGAGATAAATGGAACTCACTGCAAAATTATGATATCCTCTTTCAGCTACACTATCATATTCCTAATCTCCTTTTGCTCTATCTCACAGACATTGTGTCTCTTTTAGTGTGTTGTGATGTGCTGCTGCATCTGCAGTCTTACAAGCCTGGTATTCTTTTTCAGATCTCAGATGCTTTAATCAAGCGCGTTCAAGTATCTCAGGAACAGTGGGTCAAAGGCGCCTTGGAACCAAAAGTATCTGCTGAGTTTGACCTGACTTTGGATAGTGAACCTTTACTGCAGGCGATTCACCAGCTGGATTTTATTCAGATGAAATGTAGGGGTGAGCTTCTGTGATTCTTTTTTTTTTTTTTTTTTTTTCTGTTTTTCATGAGTTGTTTGAAACAGCGCAGGGAAGAAGGGGGCTATAGAACCATACAAAGAGGAATGAGGAATGACTTGTAATTTCAGGATAGTTTTTCAGCAAATGCAAGTTGCATGTGGTTGCTAAAGGGATGTGCTCACCTTATTTGTAATGACCTGAACAAGCTCAGACAGTGATATCAGGTGCAGGTAAAAATTTCGAAAGACAAATTCTTCAGAGCAGGACCATCTGGCAGCTTTGAAAATGAAAAAGACATTAGTTGCATGAAACTTTATCCCATTTTGTAGCATTCTTAGATTTGACACAGATAATTCAAAATACCAGTTACTACTGTCATGTCAGGAATAGCTGAAGTGTTAAATAAATATTTCCCTACACAAATATCCTTGATCAGGGTAAGAAGCTCTATTTCCTGTATCCAGACTGTTCTGCAAAGCCTGCCCAGGTTAAAAAGGCAACTGGGAGACAGAGAGTTAGAAGGGGAAATAATAATTTCAATAGCTGCACTCTTTCTTGATTCCTAAAGGCATCCTGACAGATAGGCCACAAGAATTGCTTCTCCTAGAGCTTCTCTTTGCTCTTTCCTTTGGTTTGACCAAGGAATGTCTGATATATGTCCCACTGGGTTGGTCAGTACTACCGGCTAGCCCATGAGGAGGACAAGCCCAGCTGTACCCACTGTGCAAAGAATGGTGGAAGAGCAACGGTCATTTATCCTAGCCACTACTATTGCAAACCTGGTAACTCTTGCAGTTGCGTAAGGGACTGCATTTTAACTCTTAGTCCTTCTGCATTCCCAAGCAGTAAAAAACACAGATTTGTCCTAAGCTAACATTTGTCAAAAATGAAGAGTTTAATATATATTATTTTTCAATCTAGGACTGCAAATCCCTTTGCATTTAAATCAGTCTGAAGCTTTGACTTTTTGTGTTTTCCTGGATTTTGTATCTGAGATGTTAACCAGCTTTGCATTGTCTTCTCGCAAGTAGTGTCTTTGCATCTGAAAATAAGGCTACTACAGAGTAAGAAAGTTTCACTAGCAGACACCCAGACGCACCAGGAACAACACTTCAGAGACTCTGAGAAGCTGGTCTTGAAGGGTGATATTTTGCTATATGAAGCATCAGCACTTGGTATACTTCTGAGCCTCCAGTTTTGCAGAAGCATGTATGTGTCTCTTCACATCTGCTTCTCTTCCTCCAGTCCCACCAGCCCCAGTGCACCAGGGACATCAATCTTTGCCAAAGTTTGGTGAGGGGAATGTTACCAACTCAACGTACTGATTGATGTAACAACAGTAGATGCATCAGAGCTAATCTGTAAAGGGCAATTAGAGAGATCCTAAGAGAATAGGGCCAGCACGGCTCTTCCAGCTGCAGGTTGTTTCATTCGAATGCTTTGCGACATAAGGTCTGTACTATCATTATCGATGCTTACTGCATGACTGAATTTCTAATATTTTTTTCAAACTCTGGCCTCATTCAACCTCATCGAGGTTGCATGGGTCAGTTAGAGGTGAAAGCTTGCTTGCAAATAAACATTGATTCACTATGTTAGACAAAAATGAATGAAAATGAGAACAAATTGCATTGAATTTGCTTTGATGACTTGTTCATGTATCTTACTGGCGTTTTCTGTATGAGCCCCTCTCCAAAGCTGACCTCACTTAATAATGATCAGGGATTGTTTCTTCTACAGAAAAAGTTACTCAGAATCAATTTAACTGTGCAGGGAGCAGAAAGGTGGTATGTGCATAAGCGATGCTTAATCAGTCATGTAGACAGAAGTGTTTCACTGATAGCCTAGAGTCCCACACTCCCTAGGCTGGCTCATCTGCTGAGAGACACCCACAGCTCCAGTATTTGTTGTCTAGTATTAGACCCTCTCCAGCCACAAATGTGTAACACAAATAATAAAAGAGTAACTGTTTCATAACGGTCTCTAGCCCAAGTTCCGACTTGTTTCCATCCTGAAGATGGGTCTTTGCCTGTGGGCATCCCTTCCGTCTTAATAACTCTGCAGTGTGCTTGTTACAGCAGGGACTCCAGATTGATGTAGCCAGTTTTGGAGAAGATCAAAGCTTCCATGCTTGTAATGGTCTTGTTCTTTCACTGCATATAGTCCTCTAAAAATTGATTTGTGTGGGAAAATGGGGAGCACAGCTTCCTTGACAGGCTGACAGACAGTAAATGAAACCTTAGCCTACTGTACCCTGAGAGGAGAGTGACTTTGAGCTGCATTCAGCGATGTCTTCTCAACCTGCTGAGTTGACATGAGACATCAGTATCACATTTTTCACAAAGGGTGACCTGCGTGAAGCACTTTTATAACAGCAGGACTTTAATCAAACTCATTAATAGGTCATGCTATGCCAATGTAACATCATCCTCCCCTTATATTTTTAATCCTTTCTTTCAAATACTCTCTAGACGACACTAAGTTGTACAGGAAGTGGGACAATGCTATAATTTAACATCTAAATCTTCATTTTTGTTCTGATAGTTAGCCTATATTTTCCTTCTCTTCGTGTTGTCGCACTACTGTTCACAATGAAGCACATCTCTGTGTCCTAGTTATTCATCTCCCCTTACACTTTCCTTTGACTTTTACAAGACTTCACCCTCCCCACTCCCAGAGGGAATCTGAGCTCAAGGTGAATCTCTGTCCTCCCTGTCCGGCTGCTCTAGGAAGGAGGCAGGATTAAAACAGGAGCGAGCGTAATCCAGCAAAGCTGGACAGCTGCTCTGTGGGTGTTTCTTACCCCTCCGTGCACTGCTGCGTGGCCGGGCAGCTCAGGTCCCAGGCTGGCCCAAAGCGAGTAGGAGGCGCCTAAGGATTACTCACACAAATGCACATGTCTACAGGGTAAAGCAGCCCAGGTCTTCCCCATAGCATCGGATGCGCAGGGCCAAGTTTCGTGTTCTCTTCAGGAAATGGGAACACACGCGTTTTAAAACATGAAAACATATTCTAATCTTGCATGACATTCCTACTTTAAGCATTAAAAGAGACTTACAAACAAGTTACCTTCACTCAAGGATTCTACTCCTTTTTGCACCTTTTTACCTTATGTGAACAAACTCTAAAAATGTCCCCTTGGTATTCCCAAGAGCGGGCAATTGGAGAGGTGGAATTTGGGCAAATTATTGAAGACATTTCAGTGTATATAACTTTTTAGAAATTTTGAGAATTAGGTCTTCATCTATTTTTTTCCAGAGGCAATCTTAGAAACAGAGAGGACCTAGTGATCGCCTCCTGAGAACCTTAGCAGCTTTAAAGAAGTGATAGGAATGTGGATGGCTGACACAGCTGTCTTCTCCAAACTTCACTGAAATTATACATACTAACAAACACAGAAAAAAAACTCCAAGTTGAACATTTCATTTAAAATTCTCATTTGCCTCTGAATTCCCCACTTTCCATTCTTTTTTACTCTTGTCACATTTCTGCTACTTCTCTAGTACCTTCTAGAGAGAGAAAAGTCTGAACTTGTCATGTGAAAAAACAAGCAGATTTTTATTTATAATACCTTCTGAATCATCCTTAAATACAAAGGAAAAGCAACAAGACTTTGCTTCTTTTCTTTTTGCGGAAAACAAAACCTTCAAGAGATTACTTACAAAGCTCTTTCCTTTCATACCACACTCTTCCTGGGCTACACAACATCTGAGTTCAATGCAGTGCTGGGTAATGCCAAGTATGATGATGGACTTCTATGCCACTTTCAATGTGGGGGTAGCAGTTTAGCCTCATGGCACAACAATAACCATTTTCCCACAGAGTACTTGTTACACAGAATGTAAACGAAGAAGTAGAGTAGGACCAAAAGAACAGCTCAAGGGCTTGCTCTTACACAGACACAACACAGAAAATAATCCAGAGGCTCAGAGTAGAGTAGATAAAAAAGGAGCAAATTGACATTTTTAAGAACTAAGTCAATAAAAATGTTCAGAGCACTACTCAGCCCCTTGCAAGAGACCATGCAATTTTGCAGAAATGTCCTGAATGATGAAATTCAGCCTTGGGCAGAAGACCAGGCTAGGGCCAGTGCATCACTTGTATCCCACTTAACCTCTGAGATTTTGTTACCAGTCTACCTAATGTAATAAGTGACCAGTCACAATCTTGCTCAGAGTACAGACTAATGGGTTAGGGCAGAGTTACACTAATCTGTACTCAGTTCCTGTTACAGTGCCACCCGTCCCATTACTGCAGCTGGAGAAGTGTTGCACCCGAAACAACAGTGTGACATTGGCTTGGAGGATGCCACCTTTGAGCCACAACCCAGTGGAGGGTTATATCTTGGAACTTGATGATGGAGATGGTGGCCAATTCCGAGTGAGAAATTCATTCAGCATTTATTTGTGTGTCTTTGTGTTGAAGTTTCCTTGGGATATGGATTTATGTTTGTCTGAAGTGGGAAAGAGGGGACAGGGAAGGTTGCCAAAGCATCTCTGCTTCTGCTGCATGGATCCAGAAAGCATGTAAATGTTTAAATGTTTTAGGAAAGGAGTACAAAAAAAAAAAAAAAAGATTTTTTTTAATGTTATAGTGTATTGTTGTATCCCCCTAGCTTTATCTTACTGTGTCCACTGCTGATCTTCCTTGATGCCTCCTCTGCTGTAGTTGTCCATATTTAACTCTATATTCTCTGAAGCAACAAGAAGCTTTTTATATGTGGTTTATATTTAGATGTTTGACCATGTGATCATGAGGTGATCAGAGAAACATGTAAATGGTCCTCCTCTCTCTTTCTCTTTTGTGTTGCTTAGGAAGTATATGTTGGCAAGGAGACTCTCTGTACTATTGATGGCCTTCATTTCAACAGTACCTATAATGCAAGAGTCAAAGCTTTTAATTCATCAGGAGTAGGTCCTTACAGCAAGACAGTTGTTTTACAGACGTCAGATGGTGAGGTTACTTTTTCTTTTTTTTTTCCAATTTCTAAATGAAAAGCTGCAGGTCTCAGTGGCAGGATACTTGCACCCCATTAAATCCACTAATGTATTTGGCACCAATTAGCATAGAGAATTTGGATCCACTCAGTGGAGAGATCAGGGACTGAGTATGCACAGACTGAGCTCCCCTCCTAACATGAACCTCCAGGTCAGAGCTGGAGAAGGCAGAGCAATAAGGCAGGGCTGTGCTGCTATGTCCCTGCTGTGTGTAAACTGGAGCACAGACACTCTCAAATTACAGGCATCTTTCTGTGCACATGCTTTTCCAGTGCTGATTGACTGGATCTAACGCAAATATAGATGATCAATTCTGCCAAGAATATCTGCAGAAGCCAATACCCAAAAGCATATGCAGCATATGTATCTTGTTGGCTGTTGAAGTGCACTAGGGCTAAAGACTGAACCTACAGTAACTGGGGGGAACAATGCAGCCCAAAACTCACTGACCATAAAATTAAATTTCTTTAGGCTTTAGAAGATTTTGCATTGTCAGTAATACTTCAACTTTCAAATCATGCCATTTTATTTGGTGGTAGAGATTTGGGGGTTAATTAAAGATCCTGATTTGTTTTAGCATACAGAAGTAATTATACAACACACTGAGCATATTTGTATGCCACTCCCTGTCTCTACTTCTCTGTCATTCTTTGGCACTTGTGTTCTTCTTCACTACTGATACAATTTCACAGTAAGGCTTGATGAGACAGGGATGGGAATTTGTGCATGTTCCTGTGTAATTATACTTGACATCCATATGAGCATTACAAGAAGTTCATCTTCATTAATGATATTGTAACAAATTCAGAAGCACATGCTGGGAATAATCACTTCCGCTTTTATGCTATATTGCCAAAAGAGGCCAGTATAAAATATGTATACTTTAAGAGCTTTTTCTCATTTTTATTTTTGTCCTTTGATAATCACAGAATCACAGAATCCCAGAATGGTTGAGGTTGGAAGGGACTTCTAGAGATCATCTGGTCCAACTCCCCTGCTCAAGCAGGGACACCTAGAGCATAAGCTAGTGAAATCAGTCCTAACCAACATGGACTGAAAATCCATTTCCATTAAAGGCAGTCCTGAACTGATTTATTTATGTGAGCTGTTGCTATACTATGTAGAAGCCTTGGTCTCCTCAATGACTATCGTTACTGTGAGAGAAGAAAGTCTCTGCCCTTAGAAGCTCACATTGTAAGAGACAAGAACAGATAATGTAAGGCACATGAGTAATTTACACTTCCACAACATCTTTATGCTAAATGAACTGAAAAACAACTTCCAAGTTTTATGGGCCATGCAGATTGTATGAACCCTTCCTTTCTTTACCTCTTACTAACCAACAATCACTTCTGAGCTGAGAAGCAGCTGGGAAGCAGTGCAAAGCAACCTTGTGTAATGTCTATGGTAACAGAGAGAGACTGTTACTTGAAGGTGCAGTAAAGTCCTACCTGAAGGTGCTTTAGGAGGGTAGAATCTTATTCTCCTAATTGCAGCAAGGTGACACTTCACCGCAGCCCATTCTGCCGTAATGCTGCCTTTCTTTCTCTTCCCTGCACAGTGGCGTGGTTCAGCTTTGACCCCTCCTCAGCCCACAGAGACATAGTGCTGTCCAATGACAACCAGACGGCCACCTGCAGTAGTTACGATGATCGGGTGGTTCTCGGCACGGCGGCCTTCTCCAAGGGAGTGCATTACTGGGAACTGCATGTGGACCGGTATGATAACCACCCGGATCCAGCCTTCGGCATTGCCAGGATTAACGTAGTCAAGGACATGATGCTAGGCAAGGATGACAAAGCATGGGCCATGTACGTTGACAACAACCGCAGCTGGTTCATGCACTGCAATTCTCACACCAATCGGTAAGCTCTGCCTACACGCTTCGCTCATTACTGACTGTTTTTTCCTGCTTGCAGTTGAGGAAGGAATCTCAGCAAGCCCATCTCCCTGCTAATTATACCAATTTTATTAATGACAGCAGTCTGTTCCACCTGTTCTTAAAAATCACCAGTGACAGCAACATCATAATCTTCCAGAGCATTCTGTGTTGGTATTTCTTATTCTCACTTATTCTCATTAGCAAGTTTCCCCTGAGATCTAGCCTAGATCACCCCTGCTGTGATTTAAACAAGTTCCTGTGTGTCTCATCCAGTGTGACAAAAGCACAACACGATCTGAAATGCTGGACTTCTCTTCCATTGTTGGAGAAGTGCAAGCAGAAAGGTAATTGATTCTCCTCCCCAGGAGGATTTTTGGCTGCAGGGTTGCATAATAATTAGGCAAGCACACTGGTGATTTCCTGTCTTAACGTAGGTTTTTGTTGCCAGTCCTGAAAGCTGATTGATCAAATGTAATGCAGTAGGTTACATGTAGCATGATTTGGACACAAGGGAATGTTTCCTGGTGAGGACTAAGTGACAGCTTCCATCTGACTGAGCCATGCTATTGAAGAGCTTTGAAAAGTGTCTCAGCAAGTACAGCCAACTTGTAGAAGAAGGATTTGAGAAGGCCTGAATGCCCTTTAGCCATCATTACCCAACCCATTTTTCATGATGAGTGGATCTCTGTGCTCTGTGCAACAGAACAGTGTTATAGATGGGGCTAAACCAGTAGCTCCAGGGCTGGGTCACAGAGAGATGATACCTGTTAGAGTGAATGTTGTGCTGACATTGTTGCATGGCTTTCAGTGCTTGCAATAGTTAAATCAGCTAACTCTGCCTGGCGCTGGCTTTTCTTTGACATGATGCTGCACTGTGTAGGGAAACACTCAGCCTTGCTTGGAGCCCTGTTGGGTATCATCGCTCAGAGCTGCAACGTTCTTTATCAGTTTTCCATAAGAGGGTCAGGCCCCAGCTGAAGATCAACTGACTACTGAGGGAACCAAGAAAGGATCTCGGCCAAGGAGTGTGATTTAGAATGCTAAGTCTCTGGTGTATTTTGGAAAATGATCTAAGTATTTGAATGCCTGTTCTATCATGATGGGAAAATGATGTAAAAAAAAAAGTATAGGCTCTTCAATTATGAGTTACTAAAAAAAAAAAAGGAGGTTCCAAGAGCAGCAGGTGACATCTACCAGACTTCCACTGCTCCAGTTCATAGCTCAATTTTATGGAAGAACTTCATAGCTGGATCTAAAGCTTTCTGAAGTCAACAGAAATATTTTCACTGACTCCAAAGGCCTTAGATCATGTCCTAAATTAAAACAGAATAAAATAACTTCAGCATGATAATCTCTGGAAAGGTTCTCTGTCCCTTTAATATCTTGATTAGATTTAGAGCGGAAGTAATGCTAAGCTGTATTAATTTTAATGCTCTGTGAAACAGCTTATGTTTTCTGGAAAAATGCTGGCAAACCTTCTGTGTGCTACTGTCCCAGAAACCTATTTTATGGATTTGGTGCTAGGCATAGTCTTTCAGGCAAGCAGCACAATAGCTAAGCAAAACTGGGAAACAAACAATGGAAACACTTCGGATTTCCAATCATTCTGGCTAAACAGGAGGACAAAGTTATTTCTGTTGATGGTTTCCCATTTTTTGCTAGATCAAACACAGAACTTGTACAGGCACGTGCAAGGAACGGCTGGACTAGTGGAATGTTCTTTCAAGGGAAGTACACGCTTACCAAGGGCACGGATTCTCATGGAATCACATGCGCTTCAATGAATTTAGGTCTAGGCGTTATATTTTTAACCATGACAATCAAGTAGGTCAATCTGTTAACTCATTAGATGTAGTAGCCTTGTGGGAACATTTGCCACTGCCTGATTATTGTTCCACATGGGAGATAGGCACATAACCGAGCAGCATCACTGCCCGAAGAAGATGCATTAAGCTGTTAGAGTCTCAGATGTTACGGTGATGGAGGCCCTGTCTCAGTAGCCTTGGTAGCCTCGTAGCAGCCTTAGTAGGCTTGCATCCTTCTGAATCTTTATGAGAATAAACCAGGGCGATGGATCTGTTCCTTGGAAATGTTCCCCAAAGCAGGAATACCTTGTAGTATAGGTGATATTTTAGCCACAATGTTGTTATGTAGGGAGAGGAAAAACATTAAAATGTTTTATACTAAAATAGAGTGATAAGCACTCTCTTGGGAGAAGTCAAAATCTAGAGATTTTGGAGTGTCATCTAAAAGTCCACTGTAATCAGGAGAGGTCTCTCCACTCACTGACTACAAAGGTCTTCAGAGCAGGCATTGATAAACAAAAATATGACATTGGATACTATTAACATGTGTAATTAAGCCAATTCTTTGTTTTATTAAACAGTACTCATAAATTGTTAAGATTGATTTTTCAATAGGAGCAAAACTTATTGGTGTTCTCTATTCACAAAGCCAATGCATTCCTTCCTCTTTTGCAAATTTTCCGAATTGCTGCTGAAAATGTGCTTAAAATCAGAGACTCTGCTGCAACAGACAGCAGCATTTTTACAGGAGCCAAATTTCTTCATCTTTACTCAGGCCTTCCAGACTTATTTGCAACACTTGTGCACAGGCAGCACCCAGCACTTAGTATTACACAGAGAAATAAATTAATATTTGCAGGACTGCTTGAAAAGAGGTATGAGAACTGAGGTTTATTTGAAATGATAAGAGAGTAGTGCATATCTTCAAAAGTTGATTATCATTTAATAAATGCAAAGCATTTCCTGAAGAAATATTGTAACAAAAGCTTGTATTTTCCTTTTGGTAGCCTGCAGATTATGAGCCTATGGTATAGCTGTTGTAAGCAGTTTACAAATGCATTACAGTAAAGCAGCAGTTCTTTTATATGCTGCCATGGAAGTGCATCATGAGAGAGCATTATTTTGAGCCTCTTCATCTAGCTATTTTTTGTTGTTGCAACTAGGACTAAACTAAAAAAAAAGAAAAAAGAAATCTCGTAGTGATGTCCAAGTGATGTATAGTAGAGTCAGGAAATGCCTTGTGTAAAGTTTCCTTGTGGAGCTTTCACTTTCCCATCTTTGCTCCTTAAGGAAGCGATGTGAGAGCAGTCCCAAAAGCAGTGGATTCCTCCAAGGGAACCATGGTGGGGCTCCGAAGAGCCGCTGCTCAGCCTCCGGAAAGGTCCGGCCTCCTGGAAAAGCATCACCCACCCACTTTGCCTTGGCCCTGCCACAGCGTGTCGCTGGCTGTGGCGAGGTGCAGCTGGAGGAACGGGGCAGCCGGCCTGCTCACGTCCTGCAAGAGCCGCGGCCGGGAAGCGGAGCAGGCCCCGTCCTGGAGCCTCCAGATGCCGGGGAGAGCCGGGCTGGCTCCCGCGGCGCAGCCGGCTCGCTCTGCAAGCGGAGCCATCCAGCCTCCTCCCCCCGCCGCCCCACGGGCTGTGGAGGACAGTCATTCAATGCCAGCATTTGGGACAGGCAGCTAATTAGCCCCCAAGAAGCAAATTAGTTTACTATATAGGAAAGAGCATAATAACCTCAAAAAGGCAAAGTTGCCATTTCTGTTGCCTGAGAGAATCAATGTCATTTAAAAAGATGTCATAAAATCTATTTAAAACCCTGCAGGATATAAAGCGTGGGACACCACAATCAAGGTTGTTCTTAACGGGGAAAAAATAACCGTTGTAAGTGGGTCTAGATCATAACACTGCCATTCTCACAATATCATCATGAGTTTTATGATATTAGTGAGTGTTTTTAATAAAACTAATCTAAAACAGACACTGAGGATAAGTAAGTATCTTAACCTTTTTGCAAAACCATATGCTTTATGGATGTGGAGAAAAGTTCAAAGGCAAACCTATTGATACTTAAGGTACTAGAAAGCAAATAAAGAACTTCAGAACTGCATAGTTTTTAAATCTAACACATCTGAAGGCAAAATGCATGATTCTCAGCCATACTGTTATTCTCTGAAGAGCTTGAAATAGAGAAGTTAAAATACTGTTTTGCTCACTGGCATAGATAAAAAACTCTATTTAATTTTGGAGGAAATAGGATGTGGCACATAAATTAGTCAAAAGGCAAACAGTTTCTGCCACCTAGTGGATAAGATAAAAAAATCCTTACTCTGCACTCTATTCCTAGAAGGATTTTGATTTTTCCCCCTTTTTAAAATGTTTTGATCTATTCCTACCGACTCTGATGTGTTACGAGAAGAATGCATTTATCTTATGAACTGTGTTTGCCTGAGGGAAAGGCACGGAACAAAAAACAGGTTGCTTCTTCCCCTTCTGAGTTGATTTTTTTCAATCTGATTTACCCTGAAGAAATTGTGTCAGGCTGTAATTCTGCTGCAGACCTCCCATGATATCTGCAAAGTGCCAGAGCTTCTGGTAGAAGCTGCCCATCTAGTAGATTTCTTGCTCACTGCTTTTTAAAGTAGTCCTGGGTTTCTCTAACCCCCAATGGGAAGTGCATTAATGTCAAATTATTAATGCCTGCAGTAGCTGACTGAGGGTATCATGCTCTGATACAGTGACAGCTCCAGCAGCTGCTCCTGACACAACCAGTTATGACTAATAGTAATAACAGCACCCCAACACTTGAAACAGCTGCTAGTCCAACAGCTGGACACCTTGTCAGTCATGAAGCTACACTTACCCATAATCAGTCCCACTTTCCCTTCCTCCTCAGAAACAGTATCTGTTACATCTGTTCTGGCTTTGTGGCCTCTGAAAATTTAGGTCTTTTTAGAGAATTCCAATGTGAGCACGTCAAACTGGAAGTGTGAGTCTAGAGGTTTTAGCAGAAATAATAATTAGGAATGAATGCCCAGAAAAACAAGTTTCCTGGTTGTTCGTTCTCTGCAGTGCCTCACTCCACTCCTGCAGGGAGGGTCTGAGGAGCAGTTTCTCCTGATGCCTGTCCTGCTCCCTTACCGCTGCAGTGCTCTGTATGCTGCCCCTCTAGGAAAATGAGCCTTGCAGTTTGGGACACCCTTTTCGGTCCTTAGCTCGCACTTGGAGATGAGACGGGCTTAGTTTCTCTTAGGAGCCCCCCAGTTAAGCTCTGATGAATGTGGTACCTGTGCTTCAGGAGAAGGTGCGCCTTGGCCACTCTCAAGTCCTGTGGCAATGATCTTTTCACTGGGCTGCTCCATTTTTCCTTCACTTCAGTAAGGCTGCTTTGCCATGGGGAGAGCAGCTGCAGCGTGCGGCGTGCCCTCTGCCTCCACTAACCCAGCACCCCACTAAACCAGCGCTCCTTCTGTTTCCTAGGACCGAAGGGGGAGTTTCTAAAGGTGCCACTGTTGGTGTGCTCTTGGACCTGAACAAGCACAACCTGACCTTTTACATCAATGGGCAGCAGCAAGGGCCTCCAGCATTTGAAAATGTCGAGGGTGTTTTCATGCCTGCATTAAGCCTCAACCGAAATGTCCAGGTAAGTCTCCTGCAGCTCAGTCTGTCTTCTCCTGCTCATCTAAGGGAGAATGTATGCTCACCACTGCTGCTGTGACCGGTAATATCATTCGTTGGCAATTAATGTGCATATGGGTTCTTCCCAAATTCACATCTGGGCTACTACTGCTTTTTTGAAAATTTTATTTAACATTCTGTCTTGCCTCCAAGATGTGAGAAATCGTGTTGTAAAAACAAGGAAAAGTACCTACACACACGCTAATTCCTACACTTATGTTGCTGCAATGGTGCACTTAGAAAGAAGCAAAGTGATAAGACTTCCTCTGCCAGATTGACTGAAAAGCAGGAGTATCCTAAATACTCTGAGATCTCATGTTTGGTGATGATTAACATGAGAAAGAGAGAAATATCAGCAGCATAGTAGTAAGCAGAGCAAAGACAGCAGAAGTCTGAGAATTAGTCCTGCAAGAAAAAAACAAACAACATCATTCTTGTTGTTCATGAATTTTGGAGATTTCTCCCTGTTCTCAAGAGGATCTCCCCTTGGAGGAGCCCTCTTTAAATATAATGTGTTTTTATTTCAAGATCACTGCTGATGGCTAGAAACAGGATTTAGTGTAAGGGGGAACTAGGACCTGTACCTACAGAGACATCCAGGAGCATAAGGACTGAAGGAGGCCCACTTAAGTCAAGCAGGATCAAAGCAGCCAGGAGTGGAAGAATTAGATAGGATTAAAAACACCTGGACTGAAATCAGCGCTGTCACATGGCCTTGTCATTACATGAACATTTAATATCAGTTCCTAGTGGCATCCAAATGCTTCAAGAAGCTTTCATGGCATTGTTGATGCACCAATGTGAGAGACACAGATACTTCTCAGGGCACCTCATTACATATTTCCACACAGATTTTTCACTCACAACTCACCTCTTATTTTAATTATCTGTATTTTTAAAATATCTCTAAGTACATGGCTTAAACTGTTTTATGCAGACAAGGGTGAGACGGCAGACAAGGGGGACAGGGAAACTCCTGTTTTAAGCATATGTTTGCTCTTAAATGGTGATGTGGAACCATGGCCTCGTGGAGGCATGAGGTTATAGCAGAAGCACTAAAATGCTCCCTTTTCTGTCCTGCCAGGACATCAGAGACAACAGGATTTTCTTGTATTTAATACAGGAGTTTCACTGTGTGATCTCTTTCTGGAATTACTCAGAATCCCTCCTATAAAGATGCCACCCACTTCGTGGCTAGTGAACAGCACTGCTGGAGACATACAGTTGGTGACTAGATTTGGGAAGAGATGAAAATGGTATCCAGATGAAGATGGTTTCTAGACCATGGGCTATTGAAGAGAGAGGGAAGAAGGGATACGTGTTAGTTCAGGGGTTCAGTGTCATCTCTATAAATGTCCTTGATGTCTTTAGCCTTGATCCAAAGAGCCCTTCCCCTGGCATTTACTTGCTCTTAGCCTTCACATACGCTTTCTGCTGGGCCTGTCCCAGTTCTCATTTTAATTTCTAAATGTTACTTCTTCTTTGTGCAGGTGACTCTACACACAGGACTGGAGGTGCCACAAAGTATAAAACAGCCAAAGTTGCCCAGCAACTAGTGAAGCCTTTGGTGCCTCAACACAAGCTGGATTCTGTAAGCTCTCTCAGTGTGATTTGGCACTTCTCAGTAAGTCAGTATAAAAGCATTCTCTGCCCTAACTTAAGATATTATGCAGCGTGCTTTTCACCAAGTAAACTGCTGGTTACAGCTAACCCACACGATTTTTAACTTAACAGCCATACCAAGCATTCTCCCAGAAGTGGCACTTGCTTGCAAATGGGTACCTGAACATATCTACACAGCATTGCGTACATGGGTGTATATATGTGTGTATGTATATATATATATATTTATATATATATATAAAAGGTGAAAGGTAAAAATAAGTGTATTTTCTCTATCATGGCTGGATTTATGCTCAAAAAAATACTAGGACCGCAGGAAAAATATGTAAGAGTAAGACTAGGGAGCAAACAGCTGTTTAAATGATTTACCAGGGGATAAACTGGATTCTTTTTGTCCCCTGAAGTCCTTAAATCAAGACAGCACATGTTTTGACAGCTGAAGTGGAAGCTGCAAGGTCAGTGGAAGAATTTCTGGTCAAGATTCCTTTGCCCATTATATCCAAGAGCTCAAATGACCATATTTATCCCTTTTTGCTCTAAACTATATTAGTCTATGGATTATATTTCCCTAGATTTAAGTGTAGTGTCAAAGCTTGCACTTATCTTCAAAAACAAAAAGAATGCTTTCCAAATGCTTTCATAGTTTTGCTTATTTTAGATATCACCGTAATATTTACAGAATTCACATACAAGAAATAGAAAAATATTCTCAGTGTATTTTAGTGTTTCTTATTTAAGTATGATTGTGGATACTGTCACAAACAGAAGATCTAATTGTGGTCATCAGCACATCTTTTCAAAAGAGTGCAGGGAAGAAGCCTTTGAATTGAACTGATAAGACATTTCTTTAAATATTGTACTTGCAAGTATTCTATGCTGCTTCCTAGCCTTGATCCTGATAGATCCCAGGCAGCTGTATTTCCAATGCAGTTTTGAGATCAAAAGCCTTAATTTTCTATTAGACTAGGGTGAGCTAAATAGTATCTGATGCTAATGAAGCATTTGAGCAAGAGAGGCTCATAGACTTAATGATAAATTATTTAATGTTACAAGTAACTTAATGCTAGAATTTTTCTGCACTGGGACATAAACCTTTTGGGAGTTTTGGCTGCCTTGCATCTCCCATGAAAACCAGAAGCCATCTCAGCTGCTGTCCCTGACAACTTGAGTCTGATTGGCATGGAACACCCCATAACCATGGTCCTTTCACCTGCATGTTGTTCCCGGAAAATACACTGATTTGTTCGTGCGTGTCTTTTCCTCTGACCAAATTAAGACACGAGGGTATGTGCACAGCAGTCGTGTATGAGCAAGCTGCAGCAGGCAGCCTGAGCCCGCACCACCCAGGACTTAGCCATTCTACTTAAGCGTGGTGCTGCGAAGCAGGAAAAACAGACTCTGACATGTTATTGATGTACTGTTTCCTTTTACTAAACCTGCTGCTTGCATACGTTCTGCTCTCCAAGCATATGTATACACGTACACACCCCTGCTACCAGATGTGTAATTATTAATCCTGAAAGCAAATATTCTAAGCAAAATCCAGTTTACTGCCTTGCTTAAACCTTTGCCACAGGACAAACAGCCCGGGGCTCTCCTGGGACAGCCTGCTGGCCATCAAGCATATTGCTGCATATTGCTTTTGTCCCAGCCTGAGCGCATCCCTCGGTAGTGCTGAGTGATGGCAAGGCTTCACTGTGACAGAGCAACCTGGATCCTCACTGCTGTCACGCCACCTCTCAGCCCTGTGGAGAGGGGGAATAAAGAAAGAAGGCAACCCAGAATGAGATAGGCACAGGCTGTTTAGCAATCAAAAAATAGTCTGTGAGTAACCAACTAATCATCTTATAGCCAGCCCACTTCTCCTACAGAGCAGCAATGCACCTTCAGGGATGTCAAGACTGGCATAGGAAAGAAAATCAACAGCAAGAGAAAATGAATTTAAATGCTTAAGTGGGAAAGCAACTGCACTTTCTTCCAAGTCTTAAATGGATTGTACTAGTAAGCTTTTAGACATTGGAATAACTGTGCTACATTCGTCTTGATTTCTTAACAGCAGAGACCAACTTTTAATTTCTGGCTTTGTTTAATGCCATATGAACTCGTGCAGGATTTTCTAATTCAGTGGGTCTGCTTTAACCTACCTCAGCTAAAATGCTACTGGACCCTGAATTTCCTCCCGAGTGTGCTTGTTGTAAAACTGTCTTTTACAAACATGAAAGTTGTAATCATAGCATTGGCTTTGAGAACTGCCTGTCAGAGCAGTATATGGCTATACTGTACATAAATTGCATATAGTTTTTTATATTAGAAACTTCCTTTGATCATTTTAATACCAGAAGGCGCTCCACTTTCACTTTTAGTATTAAAAGCAAAAGAATACCGTCTTGAGTAAAAGGACTGAACCTTTGTCTATCCTCCCAGCTTCTGTGAAGAACATTCAAATGAACTTCAGTCTTTCCAATCTTCAGCCATTGCCAGATGTTAAAATTAATCCTGAAACGGTTGTAGAAGTGTTTTAGAAGTGTTTGTGGTACTTGGTTTTAGTTTTCATAGTTGCTTTGGTACCAGTTCCTAGAGTGTGGTTCCCTTGGGAAAATGCAGCAATGCAGGTTACTAAGCTCTAATGAAAGTAAGGACGGTGGGTAGGAACACACTTTGGATATGTAGAGAAGCTCACCAAAGCTCATTTTTTATTCTCTACATATCCCAGCATTGATAAGATGTCTCCTTTCAACACAGTGCAAAATCAAATCAAATCAAAGGAAGACAGCTAGATGTAAGCATCCTGTATTAGCAATATTTACATAGCCTAGGTCTAAACAAAGTCGGTATGTTGGTTGTGTACACGTTTAAGGGCTTGGATTCAGTCCACAGTGATAAACCAAGTTACCCCGACAGAGCACAGTCTCACGACTTCAGATGGGTGCATTTTGGCAGTCTCATTAACAGTAATAAATGCTTAGTGCAGTTAGAACTATGTTAGGAGGCTTATTATTCCCCACACAACTATTTATGTAGAGCATCCACATGTCAGTGGGAGCCCCCTGAACATAGACCAGCAGAGATTTTTCCCTTTTCAGAATTGCATCGGGTGGGAGAAGTGGGGAGTATCCACCTCTCTGCTCCAGCTGGAGGTAGTTTGTTTCTCTTCAGGTAACTCCCCAAGGTCTTTCTAGTTATGAACCGCCCAGTCTCCTTGTTCTTCACCTCAGTGTCCATGTGGAGACACTGTCCGCACTGTGCCAAGTGACACGCTCCTCTGCTTCTCTCCTCTATTTCTTCCCAGGTCTTCTTTAGGGCTCCAACTCTGCAATGGCTTGAGGAAAGAGGAGGGAAAGAAACCCACATCACTTTCTACAGCTTCTCTTGTGCTAGTTTTTGTTATCTCCAAAATCCTTCTGTAGGAGGGAGGGAGACAGCTTTCAGTATGGTCCTTGCAGCAACCGTGTTGCTGACTCTCCAGGAAGAACCCAGGGGCTTAGATACTGTAGATAGATAGCGTAGATACCAAATGGGACAACTTTGGGTGTCTCTTACTTCCTCTTGATTCCTTGGGAGATTTGTGCTGTACTCTCTGACTTCAAGCACCCCGTCCTGCTTCCCAAACACCAGGACATCTGCAGAGGTGCATTTTGTGGGACTGCTCTGCTCCCAGAGGACAGGTTGTTCCATGTAAGCAGGAGAGCAGAGCCATTTGCACCAGGATGAATCTTGTCCACTACAACCCAGACTCCATGGGATAGAGTTGGGTGAATTGACTTAATGCTTAAGAACAACAAACCCTTCCCAATAAACAGAATCCAGTCTGAGTCCCCGATAAGTCAATTTGAAATGTCCCTAGAGTTGCTAAATACAGTTGGTAAACTTTCTGTCCTGGGGAGCAATAAGGGACTTAGCTTTCGTCTACTCTTGTATTCAAACAATATCCTTTATGAACCTTCTTCTTGGCTCCTTCCTCTGCAAACTTCCCTGTTACCTTTAGTGAGATCAGTTAGAAAAATTGTGCCATCTGGCACCCCGTCAGCCCTCCCACGGAAGGTACTGCTATTCTGCTTCAATTACATTTTCCCCCTGTCATTAGTTCAAAAGAGTTGACAGGGCAGGCAAGGGAATACTAAAATTTATCGTCAGTATGAGCACAGGCCTAGCTGACAATCCCTTGTTATATTTCTGATGTTGAAAGGTATATGCTATAAAATGAATGTCAGTGAGGACAGCAGGATACTGTGATGCATCTTGAATTTGGAAAGCGATTTAGCTTGTAAAAGAAAAGACAGGCAAACAGCACAAACACCTCCCTTGCCTATAGAGTTAAGATATATAGAGCAAAATATATTGGACTGCACAAAATAAAAAGCATGAGCTTACATATATCAGAGTTTAAGAGGAAAGGTATTAATGTAACTTATTATATGCATAACATTCCATTGTGTTGTAAATAATGTCATTGTAGTGTACTGCTGTAAATGGTTCTTGGCTGGTGATTTCTGTCGTAGTGCTGTATAAGGTTTCATTTTTTATTTATTTGTTTTCAAAGTGTAGTAAGGATGACAGAGAACACCTAATACTCTAATTTTCTAGTTCTAAAGCAAGAAGAAATGTGATACACTGATTTTTCTTACGTAATAATATTTAATAAACAAGGTTATAGGGAGAGAGAGATCAAGCTGCCACTAACACTATATGGGAAACACTGTGTTTATGATAACCAACAAGAGGTGGTGCATTTTGGACCACAACTCATATTACCTATTCCTGTGAGGAGGGATAAGGAGTTAAAAGCCTGTTAACAGCAGCACATTCTGGTGCCTTCTAGTACATCCTTTGCTCAAACAGAAAGATGAGCAAACAGAGTTGCTAGACCTAACCTCAGGCCTTACCAGCTTTCCAGCATTTTTTGCTTAAATAGCAAAGCAAATGATTAACTTTTGAACCAAGCCGAGCAATATTAAAAACCCAAACATCCTGGCTAGACCAGCTTTGAAAGGGAGATTACAATTCCAAGTCCTTCAACAGGCTATGGTAACAAATCAAACACATTGCAAAAGTAAAGGGCACTCATCACTTAAAATTACCAAACAAAGATGGAGAGTCTTTTCTTTCTTTTTCTGCTGTGAACTGAAAGTGAGCTGCTTCTTGTTTTTATTGACAACATTTCCATCAGTTCCTCTGTTCGGTACCACTGATTGCTGCACACACAAATGACTGGAGCGGCAGCCTGAAGCACAAGTCCATTCCAAGTAACACACACTCGGTCTTCCTTTGTGCAGAAGCCAGGCAAGCCACAAAAGAACAAATAAATGTGCAGGACATCTGCATGCTTGCACAGCACAGAAGGCAGATGCATGGTTTACTGAAATGGGTACCCAGCAGCATTTTCCCTTTCTGTTAAATGATGTTATGTTATGTATTTGTTATTGCAGGCAAATCCAAGGATCTGGGTTGGAAGATTTCTAACATTTTCTTGCAGAGTAACATACACACATATATATGCATATATGTATGTCTGTATGTATCTACCGACATTCACCTTTATAGATGCAGAGTGCATTCTTTCATCATGGTGGCTGTCACTACCACTGTGTTAAATGTTGTCAATAAAAATAGCAAGCTTTCTAAGTAGTTGAATGAAAGCATGGTGAGAAGTCATTTTGTAATGAATATTAGAATAAATGCATGAGGTAGAACTGCTCTTAGTTTCTGATTGTTGAAGCATGAATAACACTAACTTAAATGTTGGCAACCAAAAAAACGTGCAAAGGAATAAGATAATGGTGTTCACTCCTTGTTAAATGAAAGACAAGAGCTTGTTTCTGTGTTTTCTTCTTACCATGACATTTGTTCTTTACCATCATTTCCCATAGCTTATATAAATTTGGAGCTGGTGAAATATACATCTCTTCTGTATGTGTCTGTCACCAGATCAAGTGGAGAATATCAACTTTTTATAATTTTGTACCCATGGCAAAAGTTTGTATTTTTTGAATTGAAAACAAAATGCTTTTTGTCTTTTGGTCAGAGTAAAACTTTGTGTATTATTATTACCCTTTTGGAAAACCTGACATATGAGTTTATGCTGTTTTACAGTTTCTAAATAAATTATTAATACATTGCCAACAAATTTAGCATCAGTACTCTATTTATTGCTACTATTTCATAATGCATATGAGGCAGTCATGCAGGATGCATACATCCAAGTGCTGATATGTGCTTTGTTACCACTGTCCAAATAATCTGCTAGCTGGAGAACACTAAGATGTCTTCCCAGGAGAAACCATCAATTTCTGGGCTTAACGGGTACCCTGGATTCAGTGGCATGAAACCTCTCTTTCCCTCCCCAGCACTCCATTATTTCTGGCCTGTGTTGGTTATAGAGTATACTGGGATATGTTATTTCTCTCCACCTTGTCTTACAGGCTTCGGGCCTGTGGAAGTTTCCGGAAGTTTCTGACATTACTTTCCAGCTCTGCTTACTCCAACGGTGTCACCTGGAGGATCTGACTGCAGAGGCCTTCGGGTCAGCGTACAAGTCAGATGGTGGAGGCAGAAGGCTTGTCTGGGCAGGAGGGCAAAACTTTGCGAGACAGTTAAACTACCCATCGTATTGGAGCTGCACACCTGCCTCGAGCAGGTCCCTTGAGGGGACTGAGCAACGCCACAGAGACAGCACACTCAGCCCCCGGAAAAAAGCTCACTTAAGCCAGGCAACCTTGACAAATCTCTGTTAATGAGATAATGACAGTAGCTTTAGCTTACGGGGAAACAAGAGCCAAGCTTATTGTTACAGTATAAAAAGCCTGATAGAGAACAGATGGGAAGAAAACAAAGATTTATTTTCTCCCTCATTCCCCTATCCTGCTGCTGAGAGAAGACAAAGTAAGTTGGTCTGCACTGTCCTTTGCTGATAATTACTTACCTATCCAGTCAGAACTGGCCTTCACATGCACCAAAAGTGACACAGCTTGCTGGCTGAACATACCCTGTTAATTAATAACATATTTCAGTTCAGAGAAGCATTAGGTGCGTAGAAGGTTCTCAGCAGTTATGTTTACCAAATGACAGTGCTTATCATGGTGTTTTAATGTATCTAGTAATAAAATTTGATTAAAGCTACCATGTTTAACTGAGACCAGCATGCTAGCAGGATGTGGTGTGGCCAACTTAAATCACCATGGGAGTTCGCTCTTAAAAAGCTATGCATCAGCATAAAACAGAAAACTTTTGTAATGCATACACATACATTTTACATGGGTGATAAAAATACAAAATTCTTAGCAAGTTTGTTTTTAATCTAGGAACCTAATTTCTTGCAACCCCATTCTGTAGCAGAGCTTATAGAGCCTGAGACAGGAACTGCAATGAGGCGCTCCATTCTAACAAAGCTTAATTCCTTAAACAGCTTTTCTAAGTTCTGAAGGTAGAAAGTGAACATACTCATTTCCCAAGATGATTTGGGGACATAACTCCCACAACACACTATTCTCAAAGCCAGATGAACCAACCCTATCTAAGAGTAAGACCAGAAAAAGCGACCACAAGGATTAGTCAGCAATGAGGAGATACAGGCTAAGCTTTGGATGTTACAGTACATCTATTTGTTGCCTCAGCGACTCTGGCGCCTTGTGCTCAATCCTGCTTACTGATTACACCTTTGCATGCAATAGTGATTTGACATTTCTTTAGTCTGCATACTCCCAAACCAAACAGGACTGTTAATTCTGGTTTGAATCTGCAACCAATACTGAACAAGAAGAAATCCAATTAAGCAATTATGAAATGTTGTAACAATATTTAGCAATCTGTCCCTGCACACCCATCCCCTCCCATGTGGCTACAGGAACACCCTAACCCTTCCCCTCTTCATCTGGCTCCACTTTCCCTCCCGGGCTAGCCGTCTGAGCCCTCTTCATTTGCACAGCACTTTCTGGATGGGACAGGGGGAAGGAGCATGTGAGAAAGCATCC
Source organism: Tinamus guttatus (assembly GCF_059628265.1). Lineage (NCBI taxonomy): Eukaryota > Metazoa > Chordata > Aves > Tinamiformes > Tinamidae > Tinamus > Tinamus guttatus. The sequence continues at coordinate 1,820,771 of NW_028289135.1, read as the reverse complement.
CTCTCCACCGTGCAGGTCTCCCTATCCCAGAACACTATCTTAAACTGAGAAAAAGCAGCCTGATGCAGCCCTGTCAGCAGGGGAGACGGATTACGCCAGCTGCAAGGTGACCCAGACCTCTCTGCTCACTTTAGTATTGCCTCACTCTGACCCCAAGACAGCAGCCAGGAATCGTGCCTCACGAGCCCTCCTGCAATTGCTGAAGTTCACTCACACACCAAAAACTATCCCTGATAAGGGTTATTTACCTTCTCAAATACATCCGTTTCAGTGCCAAAGCTGTTCAATCAAGCTCGAGATAACCTCACATGTAAGCAGCAGAGCATGAGCCTTCCTCCTGTCTCTTGATAGTTAACACTATTTTTGTCTCCCCATAAAACACTCAAGTTTCTTTTGGTTGGGGTAAAACGGCGAGGACATTTTGTAATGTTGCTAACAACTGCCATTTCTAATGGAAACGTATCATTCAATGACAACAACGAACAAAAGTCCCTCAACTCTATGGACCAGAACTACAAGAAACACCAAATTGTTGAAATAATGATAACTGTTGAAATAATAATAATTTTAAAAATAACACAAAAGCTTTAGATTTTACAGATTTTATAGAAAAAAAAATCACACCTAGTATAGAAACACTGATCACAACAAACACGGGTTACCAATGAACTGATAACAGCAACTGGTTGTCTCTGTCTCACTTGGCTCAGGACTTGAAACAGGTCCTGTTCTCCCCACCACGACCTGGATTTTGAAATAAATAAATAAATAAATTTGAGGTCTCTGCACACATATACAAGTTGCATCTGCAACTCTTACCTGCGACAATATTTTTAAAAAAAAATCATTCCAAAGCAGATAACTTTGAAATCTTAAAAAGTTTGGAGTTTTGCTGTGTAGTCCCATGAATAGTTGAGATAGTTACAGAAACAGATGCATGTCTGAGAGGTGCTTAGGAATACTTACTTTAGCTTCTGGGCAAAAAATGCATTGATTTTTCACATATTCCTTCTAGATGAAATCAAAGAACCATGTATTTTTACTAACTTATTTGAAGTAATGAATTAAACCAGTGTTTTCCTCGTAGCCAATAAATGAATTCTAGAAATAGTAAAATGGTTTCTTTAGTATTTGCTAGCTACTAAAATAGCAAACAAAAGCATCTTAATTTTTATTGAAAAAAAAAGAGAAAAAAATGTGAGGTAGATTCTCATTCTCACCAGAGCAGAAGAGAAGATGGGAAATTGTGAAACTAAAAGCCAAATAAAAGAGTTAGGATGTGGTGGGAAGGCAAGAATATTTGTAGATGTGTTGTGGTGGCAATATATCATGTTTTTATTGTCCATTTCATTCTGTGTTGTAAGTTCATTTGATAACGTTAGATGATTTAATTTTCTTTATGTCACTGCTATGCAGAATCAAGGTCCCATCTCTGAATTTTCCAACTTGTCCTGCAGGCCAAATGCTGGGGACCGATTTCTTCTTTTTGGCCATCCTGAAATATAAGTAGGGACAAAGATATTAAGAGAAAGACTGGAAACTCCCCTAAACGTTCAATATGGTGAAAAAAATTACAATCTATTTATGCAACCAGTATTTGATATTATGTGATACTAAGTCATAGCAGATAATGCACTTTCAGACAGAGAAAGAAGATAAGGAATGCATTTCAGTGAGCCAGCTGCACTATAATTAAGAACGTCGCTTTACCTTTCAAGCCTCTGCATATTGTAGCTTGTTTTGCCAGAATTATTTCTCACAGCAAATGCTCACCGTAAAAAAGGCAAGGGCCAGAGCCTGGGTCCGCCCACAGGGATTTCCATCCATCTCCCTGACAGCTGCGGCCTTAGACACATCAGAGGAGAACTGGCCTATCCTCAATTAAGCCATGTAACCAAAACCCTCTAAAAGTGTTGGACACAGACCAAGATTGCCATTTTGCATCTAATAGCTCATCTGTAGGCGGAAAAGTTCCTCCCCCTCTGGTCTGTGTCACTTTTGGTATAAGACTGCGCATACTTACACAGGGGCAACAGAGTGGGAAGGCTTAAGCAAAAGCAAGGTAATTTTTGACATGTTGAAATGGCTCACCTCTCCTTCTTTTCTTTCTTCCTCTTCTTAAGAGGGCCTCCTTTATGTTCCTGCTTTTAAAGATAAATATTTTAATGGAAAAACCACAGAGCATCTTGGCTAAACAACCACGTGCACGCAAAGCAAACGTAGCCTCCTCCTCAGGCTAAGCCCTGACAGCACAAGTGACATGAGCTGTTGTGGAGCTGCTGCAGGACCCCACAGCCCTTGGCCTCACCTCACGCAAGGTGCAGCCCTCTCAAGACCAAGATGCTGCCCTTGCCACGCAAGGAGCTAAATCTAATGACCTGAGGGGACAGCCCTGCATTCTGGGTTTGTGACAGGTCCTGGTGTCAAGATACTGACTTCCTCCCGGGCCAGCATGCCTCGCTCCCAGCTGAGCGTGCCGCTCAAATGAGAGGGTTCAGCTGCACCCGGGCTTGGCTTCCCGTCACGCGACAGAGGAGAAGTAGGTTCCCCTGGATGGAAAACAGGGCGGCTGGGAAGAGGCTGACAGAGGAGCTCGCTGCTCCCACCTGCATCAGAGAGCTCCTGGGGAGGATGGCAGCCAGATGAGCCTTGCCGGATGGGTGCAGCACACACCTCACCCTTGCTTTAATTAACAAGGAACATCCTAGATGGAATGGTGCTGATAGGAACCCAGCTAAACATCCGGCTCCCTCTTGTTAGATAACGTGTATCAAACATCAACAGGAAGCGTTTCTTTTTTCTTTTTCTTTTTTCTAAAAAAAAGATGCAAGAAAAAAGAAACACTGCTTATTTTGTGTGGTCAATCGATCAACTTCAAAGGATGAGGAAGTGAAACCTACCACCACAAAAGCCCAGTTCTGAACCTTTCGTACTGCACACAATCAGCTTTTACTGATGAAATTGGTCCTAGGAGGGAGCGACTCAGAGGAGCAGTAGTTGTAGAGATCGGGCTCTCCTCCTGTGCCTCGGGGCATTGCGTGTCAGGCTACTGGACTAGCTCCTACATGCAGCCTTTCTTTTCATGGAGAAATTTCACACACACCTTTCCGTTACTGTCATCCTTCATTGTCCTTTTCTCTCTCATTTTCTCCTGGTAAATCTTGTAGTTCACATGTTCTCTTTTGGGGGGCTGCAAGAAAGAGCAGAAGTGGCATCACTGCTGAAATGTTCAAATAGTTTAACAAACCAACAAAACCAGAAACAAACAAAAAAAATAGATAAGACCAAACAGGAAATTGGGTCAGAGCAAAAGAGAAACAGCTCAGAGAAAGGGCAGGGGGAAAGGGATCTCATCTTTTAAAAAAAAAAAAAAAAAAAAAGGAAAATCCCAAACCCCACAGGCCAGCACACAACAAGGCAGCGTTACCTTGGCCCCCAGCATGATGGCCCGCTCCCGCTCCAACACGCGTTGCTCCTGCTTCTCGTAGCCGGTGATCCCAAACCTGTGCACTTCCAAACGAGCCTAAAGCGGGACGGGAAGTGGGAGGCATTTTGTAATCATCCAACAGGCATAACACAATGCTTGACAGACTGAAACAAAGCTGTACTCCCAAAGAATGCCAGGTGATACCCCAAAATCTGCCACTGCAAAATCCTGGACTGCAAACGCAGTGCGTGCAGGCGCTGAGGTGGTTTGACTACACAGCCTGCGTAGCTGACAATGCACAGGAAGACCCTAGCAGACGCAGGGATGAATTAGGACCTTTTCCAAGGTTGTGGTTAAATCTCCAACATTTTTGGCAATAAAAAACATGGCAGAGAGCCTCCAGATTTCACTGGATCACAGCACTTTCCTGGGCAGTGGCCAGGCAGATAACCTGCACAAATCTGAAACCCATCAGTACCTAGGCAGCCCAACACTAGTTATGCTTATGTAAGAAGAGTTTGGAGCAAAAAGACAAATGAAAAAAATCACATATCTCTACCCAGCTAGCACACAGTGACCCTCCTCATATTATCACAGACCAGAAAGAAAGGCCACGAGCTGTAACACGCCTCCCGCTCCATACTGCAGACTCCTCCTCCAGCATGGCCTGCAGCCAAAGCTAAGTCTTAGGAAATGCTCACCTGCAAAAGATAACCTTTCCTAGAATTGCTTTCCTAAGCCTATAAATACACCCTTCTGCACGCAGGAACATTGAGGTTGGATCCAGGTGACTTACTTTTTCAAAGTTGAATTCGTGCTTGTCCTTGTTCACGTTTTTCTCTTTGGATACTTTTTGGGTCTATAAAAACCAAAACAAAATATTTCTGTTCAATATAACAAGCAAACCAAATTTAAATGCTGATTGTGACAGTTTTCCAAAAAGTGGTAAAATGATAAAATGAGCAGTAGGGTGCTGTACGCAGCTTTCCAGCAGAATATTTTCCTATATTTATGACCTTGATTTATTAAAAAAATGAAGGTCTCATGGCATTTTTAACATACAGATATTGCAGGGTCTTATTGGAACAACCCTGCACAGTATAGGGTACCATCAAGGCACATAACTTTCTTAAAAATTTTCTTCCTTAGGTCATTTGATAACACAAAGAGATTAATATTTGAGAAAGACAGAACACAGTCAAAATAATAGCTGCAATTCATTTTTGAAGCTTCAAGTTTAAATTACGCTTTCCAAAAGCAGTTCTGCATGTGAGCTATGTATCATACAGCTTTCTCTTCTAAGTCCATACCAAAACTGCTCCTGGAGGCTAGGACACGAACTTAAAGTCATTTTGTTTCACCCAGAGAACAGTGGTACTCGTGTACGCACTGCTTGCTGTGACAACACAAAGAACAACACTTAATTCATGGCTGCATGCAAATACATTAATGCCTACATCCTGGTTTATTAATGCAATATAAACAGCCCCAAAGTGCTGTTCAGCAAATGGAAAACCCAACAAAACATCTGTCACCGAGCAACAGATGTTCAAAATGGAATCAGTGAAAGCATCTTTTCTACTAAGCAATGTATATGTAGACCTTCCCCCAGCAGTTCTCAGGCTGGAGAGGAGTTTTCCAAGGGACCTTAGCCTGTAGCCTGGGGAAAGAAAATAAACAAACACCCATCGGGAGCTCCATGTGTGCTTGCTGTAGGGAAGCGTAGTGGCTGGCAAGGCCCGTACGCACCTTCCTTTTGCTCCTCCTAGGAGGCATTTGGGATGTTTTCCCTAGGGACCCTTCCACTGCCCGGGACAGGACAAGATGAGGAGGGAACCCAGAGAGCTCCTGCCTCAGATCTGCCCCTCTCATCACCAACTCTTCCCGAGACGTTTCAGGACACACACGTCAAAGCCAACACTACCTGGCAGTCGTAACTACCACATTTTAGTGGATAAAGCCTTTGACTACCTTCCTTCCTTCCCTCGAGCTGTATTCTATGCGGGACATTTCAAAGCTGTAATACATCTCAAGGTGATTTAAGTTCATGCCTGATCCCCAAATTTGGGGAGCAGGGAGTTTGGCAAGCGGGATGCTGGAATATCTCTCTGGGTTCAACAGACCTACAGCTACACTGCAGCATCCCCCCACATTCATTAGAACCACTGGTCAGCCCCATAAAAGCCTTTTTGGAAACCTACTGCTTCAAACATGTGAAAAAGTGGTTATTTTCAGAACATTTTATAACAGGCCAATCGCCAGGCTTCTCAGGCAGGAAAAGAGAAGTTGTAAAAAGCATGAGAAAAAAAAAATCTGTTTAAACAAAAAAAAACTGGAAAAAAATGTTAAGGAGAATCTATCAGAAAAGTATGAAAGTTTGACCGATGCAACCAACTGCTCGGTCCCTCTTGAAAGCTGAAACAGCCAAACCCTGGATATCAGCAAGCCTCACTGAATCACAGACAGCCAGTTTGGCCCATCAGAGATGACTTTGGATTTGGGCTTGCGGTATCAGGGCCGTGAACTCTGCTTGAAGAAACCCCCCGCAGAGCCACGAAGGCCGAGCGCGGGTGAGGAGCCGGGAAGGCCGCTCCACGCGGTTCGGCTCCCCGCTGGCTCCTCTGCCGGGGCAGCCTGGGGGCAGGTTTGGGGGGCACAGCGGGTTTCAGCGCCTGCTGACCCCCAGCCACGCGTTTGGCACCAGGCCTGACGGCGGCTCTCCGGGCTGCGCTGCTGGCAGCGGCCCCGCGCTGCTCCCAGGCCAGGCGAGGGCAAGGGGTCCTGCTGGAAACCTGCCTGCGCGCCTGGAAGGGGTTCCCCGCACGCCGGGATTCGCACAGCGCGGTCAGCAGCAGCAGAGGAACTGGCCACAGCGTGGGGATTTGCGGGAGGCGTCTCAGAAGCTGGGGACATGGCTGACCCAGGCAGCAAGAACAAATGTGTGGGTGGGTCGTGTTTCTCCTTGAGCTGCCGCAGGAGGGGGATGCCCTAATCATGGCGAAGAGTCAAAAAGAGTAAAAAATCTGGGAGCCTCTAGTAAGGGCTTGGGAAACAGGGAAAAGGGCCTTTAATGAACTTCCTATCCAAACCCTTGGTTGATTGTCTGACTGAAATAACAGTTACTCGCAGCTTTCCTTTTTACCTTCAAGCCTGCGGTATATAAGGAGACGTGAAGACAGCCAGGAAACACGCTCCCATGACACACAAGCAACTAGACCGGTGAGGGGCACGAGGCTCCCCCGCTCCTGGCGCCCCGGGCCGTACCTGGGCGGCGCGGTGCCGGTCCCGGTCGCGGTCCCGGTGCCTCCGCGGCGCGCTGAACACCACGACCTGCGCGGGGGCGGCGGCGGGCGGCGCGGGGGCGGCGGGGGCGCCGCGCAGCTCGGCCCGCAGCTCCCCGAAGAAGCCGCGGGCGCCGCCGCGCGCCCGCCCGCCCGCCCCGGCACGGGCACCGGCACCGGCATCGGGATCGGCCTCCGCTGCCGCCGCCGCTGCCGTCTCCTCCTCCTCGCCGTCCGGCCGCTCCTCGCCGCTCGCCTCCGCCGCGCCGCCCTCGTCACCTGCGCGTGGGAGCACAGAGCGCGTCACTCGCGCCGTCACTCCGCTTCAGAGTGAACGGCCCATCCCGCGGCAGCTCGCACAGCGGGTTTATTCCCGCCTCCCCCCGCCCGGGGCTCCCCAGCGATCCCCCGGGGAGGGAGCGAGGGGCCCCGCGCGCCCACCCAGGTCGTAGAGCGCGCCCAGCAGCGCCTCCAGCCGCCGGCACCGCTCCCGCGGGCCCATGGCCGCCGCACGCGTGCGGAACACAGCGCGGGGGCGGGGGGGCGTTTGGTCCCGCGCGGCCGCCGTCGCGCCCGGGGTGGCCCCGCCCCCGCGCGCGGCCCCGCCCAGCGCGCCCCGCCCGCTCCGTGGCGGCGGCGGCAGCGCGGGCCATGGGCGCCGCGGGCAGTGGCCGTTGCGTGGCCGTTGCGGCGCGTTAGGGCGGACGGCGGCGGCCGTTGCGGCGCGTTAGGGCGGGCGGAGCGGCGGCAGCAGCGCTCACACCATCACCACCATGGCGGCGGCCGCGGCGGCGGCCGGGCGGACGCAGCGCGGGGCACCCATGTACTCGGTAGGCGGCGGGGAGGGGCGCGGGCCGTGAGGTCGTTCGCTCTGGAACGGAGCGACGGCGCCTCACATGCTGCGCCCTTGTCTTCTTGCTGCGCTGCCGTGGCTGCAGGAGGAGGGCAGCTCCCGTACTGCGGTCGGGACACGGTGGGGAGTTCCGGGGCTCTGCCCGGGGCCGTTAGCGCCGCAGGGCAAAGGCCTCATGTCCCACCCGTACCAGGTCGTGCTCCGGCCGTGGGCCGGTTGGTAACGACGAGTGCCTGGGAGGTCTGCTGAGGTAACCCCGGGCAGGTGGTTACCCGGTATCCTAGCCTGGCCTCTGCAGGCGCTGGCCTCTTCCCTGCTATTCCGTTTTATTTTATTTTGGGGAATTCAGATGGAAAGTTAGGTCTGGTCAAGTGGATATTATAACTGGAGAGTTTAGGGAAAGATTCATCTTTTGCAGGTACAAAACTCGCAAATACAGTGGGTTGGGTATGAAACACACAGAATTTGGTCACCTTTGCATCATGTCCAGATTTAAATTAACTAAAGTTTCTGATCCTGCACAGGTGCCTTCTCAGCAGAAGTGCATTGTAAAATACTAGTCTTTTCTTAAAAAAAACCTAGGAACCCTGGAGCTTCTATTTAAACAGATCTCTTGCCAAAGGCCTGTGTGCAGCTCTGTTTAGCTCCATAACTGTAGCAGGTGTCTGCAGAGCATTTTAGAAGCCAGAGCTTGCGCTGCCTTGCGGAATAGGAACACCTGTAATGAGAGTGACTCACTCTCCTTTAACTGCATCTTTTATCTCCAGTGGATGTGTCTGTTGTAACTTCTTGGCCAGCGTATGCACAATGTGCTGTTGTTCCTAAGTTTAAAATTAAATTTGCCCTGAGAAACTTGTCATCAGGTTGGAGTTGACAAAACGAGTTCTCTCGTGTGATACAGTTGGAATGACTTCACTGACCTTCGTTTTTATTGCAGCTCCTTTACCAGCCTCAAGCAAGGAGGTTGGGCTGTGAGATAGATACTAAACCTCGCTGGATTTGAATGGTAGAAGGAGGTAGGGAGAGGGGAGGAAATAATCCCTGGTTGCAGGGAACACTCCTGAACTTCTCTGCTGTATATCCTTGACTCTCTGCTGGTATCCCAAGTGCATCATTTTATTGTTTTCAAAGGAAAAATCTGAGATCCTGCTAGATTTATTCTTGTAGTTAACCAGTTCCATAGCAACCATGAACCTACCTGGATTTTCTCACTCCTGCATTTCCCATAGTGTATTTTCTGAATATTTGCTCTGTCTGTGGTTGGAGCTGAAGCAGCAGTTTGCCTTTGTATGAGGGGGGATTCCTCTCCTTTAGTGACAGGTAAAGTGTGCTTGTTTTGGTTCCCGCCCGTGCAACTTCAGGGCAGGACAAGAAAATAATGACAGATACGTGAAGAGATTACGTACACGTTAAATCTGGAAAAGTGAAGGAAAGTGGCAGAGCGGTGGCTTTTCGATATGCTCTGGCCTTTGAAAAAATCCTTGTGAAAGGCGTGTTTTGGAGTGGCTATAGCAGGCGGTGGCTGCTGATGTGGCTAATAATACCAGAGCCAAGGGCTGGGTTTCTTTGCTTTTCACGTACTTGCATGTAACAGGGTTTAAACTTTGGCAATAGAAATAAGCATAGCTTGGATTTCCTGAGCGATTTCTTATTGCAGACTGGCAGAAGCGTTTGTATAGGGTAGAACTAGGTGATATTTTTTTCATACTATTCTGACTTAGGATGTGATTTTTTTTTTCTTTGCTGTCTTTATTTTTGATCAATGGGGTTGACATAAGATATCAGTGGCAACAGAAGAGTTATACGAGTTATTTCCAGTCTTCACATGTGCTCTTAGCTTACTTGGCTCTTGGAGAACATCAAATGATTTAGCTGCAGAAGAAGAAACGTTGAAAATAATAATGCAAAACCAACCTGAAAAAAGCCTGACACTTTTAAATTAAGAAACGGATTATTTTTGAAGCCCTTGGGGAGACTGGTTCTGTAGTTGCTGCAGGACAGTTTTCTCAAGTGTAACAGTGGAAGGAAAAGCTAGATGGCTAGAAAGCTAGAAGCCATCAAATTCTGCTATGGTGGAAAGATGGTGTCCTGATCTGCTTACACTCTGTAAAGCAGATGGGGAAAAATGAAAAAATGGGGAAAATATGAAAAGGTCACACGTTGTAGCAGGAATTGTGTTCTCTCAGAAAACAAAACTGGCTTTTGATACAGCTGAGGTTTTGAAAGATTTCTTTTGTGGTTCTTAAGTGGTGATATTTCTGCACCAAATCTTGTTGCCAATGACCAGACAGGAACTGAATGTTTGCTGTATGCTTATTTTAAACCTGTCAGCTGTTTTTAGCATTGCTGATATGGCCATGGTCAGCTAGCAGTGAAATGTGACTCTCTCCCAAGGCTGAGTGCCCAGCTGCTGCTGCTGGGAGTATTTCTTATCTGCTTCCAGTGTTTGTGTGCATTAGCTGGCCCGGCCCTTTAACTTGGGACCAGAAAATGTCACTATAAGAGCCAGTGAAATAACATGTTTTGTCCCTCAGTGTGTAGGCTGGGACTGGTTCTGCGTAGGTTGTTAATAGGAAGAGAATGAATGGATGGGAGGGAACGCCTGTGCTGCCATTCAAGATGGGGGAAGGCAGAAGCCTTTTTATTTCAGTGTCTTCTAAAAATGTGCTTAATCAGAACAATTGCCTTTATATTTGTATTTCACTGAGCCTGACCTATGCAGTTGCCTGTGGCTGTTGCTATTGTGTTGGAGTTTAGATGAATGCCAGTTCAGTTTCAGAAAGACTATGGAGTTATTCATGTACACTGTGGTGTTAACACACAGGAGATAATAGGAGACCTCTCTTTCCAGTGTAGGAGATACTAGTGGAAGAGTTTTATCATGGAGATCTCTGCAGTGGGATTGATCATGGAGATTTCTGCAGTGAGATTGATCCGCCACTAGTTCAGGATATGCCGCTAGCTTTTCTGCTTCGTAGTGACGTGGACTGCTGGGGGCTGTGTTCTTTTTTCATCTGTTTTTGTACTGTGTTGCAGTATGGTAGGACCTAGCTCCAGGTGGCTGTATGAATCACCTGTAGTTAGCCTGGTAATTGCCTTTTTGTTGTTGTTTTGTTCCTATCTGGCTGTGCTTTTATACCTTATATCTGAGCTTGGTGAAAGCAAGCATGGACCACCCATGTGCCAGATGCAGCTTAAAGCAGCATGCATCATGATTTTTCTTTTTCTTTTTTTTTTTTTTTTCTTTGCTATTTTCATAATGCCATTCATCTCATTGTCATCTTGCAATTGCAATGGTTGGAATCAAAGGTTCTTTAGTTAGTGCTTCTTAATCATGAAGAGGCTGGAGGCGAGGCATTTTAACTCTGAATGTGTAGGTATTCTCTTGACTTCTTCCTGTCGGACAGGATTAGGTAATGTGGTATAGAGTGAACTGGGGATCTTTGCAGTTGGAAAGTTGATTTTTTTTTTTTTTTGGCTGGACTGGAGGTTAATTTATTTCTAATTGCAGCATTGTTCGAAGCAGGTAGTGTTTGTTCATGCCCTCGGAGTGTGGGATGCAGATATTTTGGAAATCTAAAAAACGAACATGGCAAAAGTATTGCACACCATTGTTTTGCTGTTTTAGCCAAGCAGACCATTGAATAGCTCAATACAGTGTCTCATTCTTTATTTGTATGTTCCTAGCAGAAAGAGCTCACATCAAATAAAAGAGATGAGTTTGAAGACATCTTGGAGGAAAGACGGGTCTCCAGTGACTTGAGATATGCAATGAAATGCTATACACCCGTGCTATACAAAGAGCTTTCACCGTGCAAACCACATGTAATTAAAAGTGCTGTTCTCCAGTCAGAGCAAGTTCAATATGTCATCAAGCAGGTGAGTCTGAATGCTGACCTGTAAGAGAGCAGAGTGAGCCCAGGCAAACTTTGTGTGATAGAAGTGGGGGAAAAAATTATTGCTGACCTTGTTAGACGTGATGGCTCTAGGTTGAAAGACAATCCAATAAATCAGTAACTTGAGAGCTACGCTCTTCGGGCAGGGAAAACAAATAGTGATTTACCACAGAGCTGCCACTGAAGCTGCTAGATTACTCATTCATGTGGCAGTGTTTTGAATATATGACAATTCACTCTGTAACGTATCAAGGGGGCTTGACTTTTTTCCTCTCTCCTCCACAATCCTTGAGATAAAGCAGCCTTGTGAAGGACATAAGTATCTTCCTTGTTAGTCGACATTTATGTACTTCAAGAGTGTCTTGTAGTAATTTTATAAGCTGTTACATTTATGAATCAGTCATAAATGCTTCATCCTCTAAAATAAGAATTAAGTTTCACACAATTAAACTTCACTTGATTTCTTTGGCTTATAAACTCTAATATATAAGCATGTTTTAACATTTAAGATTAAGGATAGGTACTACTTCATAAAGAGTAAAACATTTTGTATTCAAACTGTTTTCCACTGAGTTGAAATGAAAGACATAAGTGTGTTAATTAGCAGAGTTGCTATTTGCAGTGTTCTAGAAAAAGTATTCCAGGTCAGCAGAAGTATGTAAGATGGTTAGACATGAGTAAGTGACTGCCAGAATCATTTTTATTTTTTTTTAACAATCAGTATTACATCTGGCATATCAAAATTTGTTATGACATGACAAATTAAAGTGTTTTTCTACAAAACAGTCCTATTGTCACTGTGAAAAAGAGCTAAGTAATATGAAATTAAAAAAAAAAGACTTTCAACTTTGGAAGCAATAAAGCATTTGTTAGAAATACTTTTTTTTTTTTTTTTTGAAGTGACATTTTTTGTCAAAAAAAGATGGGAAATTTTCAACTAAGCACCAAATAGTTGAAGGGTAGTAATAGTCCTGCCATTGCAGTCTAATTCTCAACTTTGAACCTGAGATTAGTGCAAGTATTTAATAAGGACTATATTGGGCAACATGCCCAACCATGTACGATCAGTATGCCTCCTGTCTGGGCTGTTTACTTAGCTTACACAAGCATCATAGAGTTTATTCTTGTGACAATGTGCTGAGGGTGTTCAATGTGTGAAATAAAGTGCATGTGTTTGTTTTAGCTTTTGTACATGGCCAGTATGATTTCTTCATCCCAGGTTTTAGGGAGTGAGTGCCTTGCTCTGCAGTGCCTGTGCGCTTAATTCACAAAAGATCAACCAAATGATAAACCTTTTACTGATGAATGAGAACAACCTCTTCCCCTAGTGAATAACAGGAATAATTTATTGCTTCCTAAGAGAGACTGATTATCTTAGGCTTAGATGGAAGCAAAATTTAGCTTCTTTAAAATAATCATAGCTACACATTAAAATATTTGGGATGAAAATTTATGCACTTACTAAAACAGATATGATGGTAAAGTGGTGCTTGGAAATATGTGGAGGCAGCTGTAGGAGATAGAATTTCTTATGTGTTGTTAAATAAAAATAATGGGTAAGTAGTGCTGGCCTCTAAACCGAGGCCAAAACAAATATTTTATTTAAAAGGTGTTTTTTTTTTTTTCCCCTTTCATTCCTGTTCCCTCCTTCTCCTCCTCAATGGTTAATGAAATACATATTCCTCATTACAAAACAGTAGATGAACAGCTTTTTCAGTTAAACGTTTTTAGATTAAGTATCATGAAAGAGAAACGGCCATTAAGTCCGTTTTAAGAAACTTAGAAAGAAATGTGCATAGCAACAGTAGGAGAACATTGATATGCAAAGCTGGTAGGGGCAGTGTTTTGCATGCATTTCAGCTAGACATTGCCAAAGTAATGCATTATAAAGAAATTCAAGCGTGATAGGGTTGAGATTCTTTAGGCAAGTCTGAAAATGTAGTTCAAATGCACTTCTCTGTTTTACCTTGTGAATGGCTTTGTGAATATGGGCTTTGTTTTATTTACCACTGGAAGAAAATTGCATACAACCTTCTTCACACCAAAAAAAAATATGTGAAACACTATCTTAAACATCCTCTGAAGTTGCTATAGGTTAAAACATTTGGTGGGGAAAAAATGTGCTGCTCCGCTGCCCCATCATTGATATCTAAGTTTTTTCTTGACTTGAAACAGATTTAATTTGTCTATCTTTTGTTGTTTGATGTGGAGCAGATTGAGTAAGGTAACGTGCTTGTCTGTCACATAGAATAAAACTTACTGTTGCATTAGTTTCGCTGTAATCGCTGTGGCACATGGAGCAGTGTGTGTGGAGGGGGGAAGCAGGGGTTGACTTCTGACCACTTTCTTGTTTTTCTTTCTCTTTAGTTAGCAAAAGAGACAGGAGAGTCACCTGATATTATTCAAGAAGAAGCCATGGAAATTCTGGATGAGATGGGCCACAATATGCAATTAGGAGCAGTCAGATTCTTTGCCTTTACTCTGAGCAAAATATTTAAGCGGCTTTTTCAGAGAGTTTGTGTGAATGAAGAAGGAATGCAGAGAGTGAGTACTGCGTAAGAGGGGGGAAAAAAAAGCTATAATATTTTCCTACTAGTTGCTCAGGGAAAGACTTCAGTCTTCACTCCAAATAACGAATATAAAAATGTAAAGTTCACTAAAAAAAAAACCCTTATTATTGTGTTATTATTAAAAAGATTATCTTATTGCACTGCTTAGAAAACAATAAAGGAGAGAAAGGTAGTTGCTGTTAAGTATTTTGGACACAAGTAGTCAGCAAGATTTCTTGTACTATTTCCAGATGCTGCCTACAACAGGGAGGCATTATTATAGAAAACATCTTGCCTCTTTTGCAGAGGTTAGATAGATCTGCACTTGCAATATGTTTAAAAATGAATGCAATATTTGTAAGATTAAAAAAAAGTTTTTAGTTTTTTATTTTAAGAATGCTGCTGTTCATTTTGGTGCTTGGGAACCCTTTCTAAGACTTCTTGATAGGATTGAAATAATTATGGTCTTGCAGTCACAAGCAATGTGAAAAGTCCTATTTTCGTCTTCTTTTTTTTTTTTCTCTCTTGAGTTGCCATTAAAGATAATCAGTTGTCCAAAAGAAAAGTGTAATTGTTTTGCCAGCTCTGTAGGGGTTGATTTCCTTAGCTCCCTGGGGAGCTGTTGTCCCCTTGTTTCATTTGCAGCAGGGTGCAATGTTCTCCCTGGAAGACTTAGTGGTCTCAGCCCTGACAATCACCGTGGGGTTTCTCCTCCCACAAAGGGGTTTGAGTTGTGCTATCATGCAATGAGGTGGCCCCTGCGTGTGAGTCCTGTGGTGCTTGTGAACCACACACACATTGCAGTTATGGAAACTGTAGCTCCAAAATTTCCTGTGACTATACTGAACAGGTTTTAGAGCATGCAGATGGAGAAGTCTCCCTCAAAAAAAAAAAAAAAAAAAAAAAAAAAAAAAATCAACCTCTGTTTTTCCTGAGCCACGCAGAGGTCTGTGTTTGCAGATTTCAACAGTTAGTCTGTAAGTATTGGAACGATGTTGTGTTTGGGCTTATTTTTCAGTTGCAACAAGCCATTCAAGAGCATCCTGTTGTACTCCTGCCCAGTCACCGAAGCTACATAGATTTTTTGATGCTGTCTTATTTGCTATATACATACGACTTGGCTCTGCCTGTCATTGCTGCGGGAATAGGCAAGTATGTTCTCTAACAATGTTTTCAGGATCCAGAAAATCTGTAGCAAGTGATCTAGTAGCCAGTTACTCTAAGTAATTGTCTCTAATTTGTTTTCCAAATATGTCTTTGAATATCTCCCTTGGATTCCATTGTTTTCAGTGGAAAAGCTTTTGAAAATTCTGTTGCTGTCCATATCCAAGTCGCTATCCATTTTCAGTAAGGGCTGTTTGGCACAAGGAACTTTGCTTTGAGCTTGCATGAAAATGCCACAAAATTTGGGAGCTATCTTTTATTAAGTAAGCACCTGTAATAGCCAGAAGTTAAGGGTAGGTTTTTCAGGTGCATATTAAGCCTAGCTTTTCTCTCATTAAAATAAATGAGGACAGAGCTGATTTAGGGTTTACTTCTGAAATTAACACTCTTTTGATGCTCTAGAATAGATTGGAGCAGTGGCTGAAAAATTTTCAAGGGTGGATGCTACACTGTATTTTTCTTTTGCAAATGACAAGTTAGGTCTAGCCATAGAAAAATAGTTGAAGCTGGAGGAATATGTTAGGTGGAGAAGACAAGATTCTTCTGATCTGTGAATTGGTGGTATTTTGTGTTTGCGTGGTATCTTGTCTTTCTTTACCAGAATATACATTAGCTTCTGATAAATTCAGAAATTGCTGTCTCACATCTGCCTTTTTAAGGAATTTGCATCTGCTGACCTGTCACGTCATTGCTTATGTGCAGTTGTAGCTACCACTGGGCTCCTCAGCTGATTCCTGCTTTAAACGAATACCTGGTTTAGTTATGTGCCTCAAGACTCTTTAAGATACTACTGAGCTAGCTTACAGAGATCATATATATGTATATATATATATATATGTATGTATATATGTATGTATTTTTAGATGTTTGGGGTCAAGATTCTTCAGAAATAGGGTTTTGCAGCCTGGTTACATTGCTGCGTATGTGCGTCATTTTTAGAGTCCTCTGTCTGGTGGAAACACACACAGCACTTCCTGATCTTATTTACTTACTTACTAGTCTTATTTACTGCCTGGACTCACAAGATGTGGTACGCAAACTCGCGTTCAAAGTGGTACTTGTGCCGAGTGGAGGGATACCCTCCTGATCTCGGTGAAGAGTGCCTCTTCTCTCTTAGGTTCCTTGACTCCAGGGGAGTCTCCATACAAGCAGAAACTTCGGGATTGGCTAAAGTGGGGTAAATAGTTGCTGGTGTTATGTTACCACCATGTGGT
Organism: Tinamus guttatus; assembly: GCF_059628265.1. NCBI lineage: Eukaryota > Metazoa > Chordata > Aves > Tinamiformes > Tinamidae > Tinamus > Tinamus guttatus. Next base: position 1,804,387 of record NW_028289135.1, on the reverse strand, counting down.
GCTGCGTTAGCTGGGACCCAGCTGGTGCTCATATCTGCATTTCTGTTGCACAGCCTGGAACGAGGAGCAAGTGACGTTCAAGGCACAGAGGAGCTGGGGTGGGCTGGGCTTGAGGTATTTGAGGTGGAAGTTATTATGTGTGTTAGAAGAGCTATATTTACACACAAGAACATGTTGCTCTATATATGCAATAACATACTATGTAAATAATAATAGTGTGCATACATATACACACACATATATAAAGCACGTGTGTGTATACCATAAAATTGTATCAGATTGTCAAGGCAATTGTGTCAGTGTTGCAGCTGGAAATAGACATATTTACCAAGGGAATCTCTGTTCTCAGATATTTCACTGTTTGAGATGACAAGAGGCCTGAAGCAGCAAATTGCAACTTCTGGGTAGACTCTTGTTTTAAGTGCATTCCTTAAAAAGTTGTTGGTGTTGCGTGGTTCTGGCAAGTTAAATGTTGACCCTGGCCATGTGAAACTAGAAAACTGCCAGAAGTTTAAATGATTTGATTTGGTCTGCTTTCCACCACCACTCAAAAGATGCTGAGACAGAATCTGAGTGCTGTAACTGTATTCAATGTAGTTAATTGGTTAACTTCTGTGTCTTTTAGGATGTATTGAAGGGTAATCAACATTTCTGAAGATAAGTGAGACAATGAACTAAATGCTGTCTTCATTAGGACTGAAATCCAACCATCTAAATTACCCAAATAAATTGTTTTAAGTGTATGCTGTGTACAAAAAGCTTGAAAACATATTATATATCAATCATGTCTAACTATGTATTGCTTGATATTTTGAAAGCACGTAAAGGCATTTATAACAGTAGAATCCTTGATTCTCCTTTATTCTGGTAACTAAATCAGTGTTTTAGGGAAACTAGTTGTCCTTGCTGGCTGATATTAATCAGTGGATTTTGTTTGTGTGGTTTTGTTCTTTGTTTTTTTGCTTTTTTTTTTTCAGATTTCCTAGGAATGAAAATAGTTGGTGAGCTGCTGCGAAGGGGAGGCGCCTTTTTTATGCGACGTTCCTTCAGTGGGAACAGACTCTATTGGACTGTTTTTGCTGAATATGTAAAAACGATGCTAAGGGTAAATAAATTACTGAGCTATCAAAATATATGTTTAAGAAATACTCTGTTGCAGTTATTCTTGTGAAATATTCATGATGTTGTAGGTACATGAATGAAAATTTCACTGTGGTCTAAGGAAATGAATCTTTCCCTTGGAATCGATGCAAGCAAAGACACACTTGAACTCAATTATGCAGTTCAACAGTAGATAGTAACCAAATCACAGCTCATCAGTTACTTTTAATTTTGTGCCCATAGGCAAAACATGTCTGTTAATTTAGCTGTGTGGTGCAGCAGGTATATGGAATGCATATAGACTTAGAGATGACTGAAATTAGATGTGCATGACTTCCATTTAAAAAATTTAACCAAAAAAAAAGGGGGGAGAAATAAAGAAATATTGTTCTGACCTTTTTTTTTTGTGTCTTGTTTTATTTTTGAAGAATGGCTATGCCCCGATTGAATTTTTTCTTGAAGGGACTAGAAGTCGCACTGCCAAGACTCTAACTCCAAAGTTTGGTAGGTTGTTTGAAAACTCAGAGCTGTTCATGTTTGAGTATTGTCATTTGTGGCTTATTTCTTCATAAGTCCCTCAGACAGTGTGTGGTGTTAAAGTGGCGGGAAATGGGTGAGGTCTGTCAAGAGTAGTGGAAATCACTGTGGTTAGAGTTTCAAGGCCATAACAGATGGCAATACAAGTCTGTTGCACTCTACCTCTTGCTCTCCTGGTGTCCCAATGTGTACTTGACTGCAAGGCATTCCGTCACTAGCAGAGATATATTTTAAATTAACCCTTAGAAATAAGGAATCCCTAGAAGGAAGATAAGATACTTTGTAAGTGATGTATCTGAATGCATTGCTTACGTTACTTTGTGTTTTAGAGCTTGGAAAGCATCTTGTGCTTCTGCTTGCTGGAGGAGAGAGTGAATACAGTGCGTGTCAGTTGTTGGCTTTTAATCTTTAATTTAGTTTTTAATTGTCTTCAAAATTAAAGGGTAGTTGCTGGTCTCTGCTCCAAAAAGACAAGTGATTCACCTCTTTTTTTTTTTTTTTTTTTTTCCGTTTTTGCAGGTCTTCTCAGTATTGTGATGGAGCCATTTTTTAAAGGTGAAGTCTTTGACACGTACCTCGTTCCCATCAGCATCAGCTATGAGAGGATTTTAGAAGAATCTCTTTATGCATGTGAACTTCTAGGAGTCCCAAAGCCCAAAGAATCTACATCTGTATGTAAAATCCCGAAGAACAGAATGTGGTTGGATGTATGCACACCCTGTAGCTTTAAAATTTGTTCTGCATTCTCTCCATTTTCTTAGGGCTTGTTAAAAGCCAGAAGAATCCTCAGTGACAATTTTGGGACGATACATGTTTACGTTGGCCAGCCAGTGTCACTCAGAACCTTAGCATCTGGGAGGATCAATCGATGCCCCTATAATTTGGTTCCCAGGTACCACATCTTTAATGGCTTATACACAGGAAAGCATTTGTTTAGTCTTCACCTATATAAAACAACTACAATAGTACTCTTGAGTCTCTCTGTTCCCTATGATCTGATGGCTGTACCAGTTATGTATGAGCACAGGGTTACTGTGCATGTGATAGGGTGTTACTGAAATAAATTGTTACCTGCTGCAGCTTTGTATCATGTTGAGAAATGTCATTTAAAAAATTACAATGATGCCTGAGCTATGCAAAACTGAGACACATTTTTTTGAGAATTTAGTGTTTTTGTCACTTAAAAATTCCACTGTTCTCTCCCTTTTTGCTCTGTTACTGCAAGTTGTTACTTGACCAGGAAGCTCTAGCTTTAACTGGATTAGGCGGCTTTTGCAATTTGATGCAGGAAAGTAAACCCTGGTATTTCTTTCTCTGCAAACAGCAGATGTGCAGTGCCAGTACAGAGTTCTATGTTTTAAATACTGTCATGACGCTAATGTAGTTTTGCTTTGTGTTTCAGTTCTGTGGTGCAAACTACATGGATAGAATTACTCTCCACATGCTAGATACTGTAAAGTGGTTATGGATTTGGGAGCAATAAGGAAATATGCACATGAGTGGATATAACTTAAATCCTACAGTTCAGAGTCTTTTTTTTTTTTTTTTTTTTTTTTTTTTTCAGGCATCTGCCCCAGAAGCCATCTGAGGATATCCAAGAATTTGTTGGCGGTGTAGCTTATAAAATGGAGCTCATGCAAATAGAAAACATGGTTTTGAGCCCGTGGGTGCTTGTTGCAGCTGTTCTGCTCCAGAATTTGCCAGCCATGGATTTTGAGCTTCTAATAGAAAAGACCCTTTGGCTTAAAGGCTTAGCACAGTCTTTTGGAGGATTCATTGAGTGGCCTGGTAGGCTGAGAAAGAATTGCTTCTATTACCTTTGGTATTTATGAAAGTTAAATTACATTTATGTCAAAGCAGTGTACGGTGACTTTACAGTATAATGTTTTCCTTAGTAGTGAATCATAAGTGGGTTTTAAAATGGAAAAACGATGCTAAAAGCTGAAGGTTAAGGTAATTATATTAAGGAGTGCTGAGATTGACCTAATGTCTGTTTTTTCGAACCCTACCTTTTAAAATGTAACTTATAGGCAATTACCCAATATGCAAAAGTAACTTAGTAGAATGCTGTTTCTTGATATTAACTGTAGTATAAATTGCTAAAGTGGCAAAGAACCAGCCCAAAGGTATATGTGAAATAAAATCAAAGCTATAATTTGTCTGTTTATTTTTGCACTCTGTTTTATCCTCAAAAAGAGTGATAGGCAAGAAGTTTGTTTATATATAGCTGCTGAAAGGTTGATTCTCCTTCCAACTTTCTAAATATATATATACATATATATTTAGTTTCTGTCTGTGAATGAAAGTGACACTGGTAACTCATTGTAGAGCCTCGGGATACAAGTGATAAAGCAGGCAAAGAAAAAAATCATTATATAATGCAAATTGTTTAGCTTTTCACTGTAGATGTGTTTAAACTACAGATCTGTGCTTCCATAGTCATATTTATAATCAAGGTTCTCTCTCACTGCTGCCAGAAAGAAATATAGGCAGGCCATGGTTTGAACAGAACTTTGTCACAATTTCTGGAAGGACCACAGCTACTTCCAGAGATCTTGACAGTAGTGAATATAGGCAAGGTCTGCTCCTGCCAGGCTGGTAAAGGGAAGAATTTCATGGGGATATTTAAGCGTAATGTGGTATGTTTAAAGTAAGATTCTACATTAGAGTTGGCCTAATTATTTTGCCTTTTCCTGACAATGATGATTAAGCTTTTGCTTTAGTTGAGTTTTGCAGTCAGGGTACAGAAAATAGACATGGTGATGAAATAGAGAAATGACAACAACTAAGTAGATTTGAACCTCGCATTTTGGTTCTGCTGTAGGCATCATTTGCATAGAAATAGACTTTTTTATGATTTTGGGTAAGATTATTATTAAGTTGAAAGAATAGGTAGATTTTAAAGGTTTGGAGATGTCACATAGTCAGAAGCTACACATACTCTGTGTATTTGCCTGTCTCCAAAGTGCTAGCTAGTATCTCTTTTTTCATGCTGGTTAGTTGATATAGGCAGGATATCTGCTGCATGGTTAGAAGCTTTCATTTTAGAAACAGGAACTGCAAAATGACTTTCTCATGCTTCCGCTTATTACACTGAGGAAACTTGAGAGCTCTGGCAAAACTGGAACAAAACAGGCCAGAGGAGCAAATGAAATTCAATGAGATTTTGTGTGAAAGCTATGTTAAGATGAAAGAGTATGGAATACGTGATTTTTCTCCCCTCCTGTCATCAAGGCTTGTACTGATTTGATAAACTGTGTATTAGATTCAAAAATTACCATGTCAGAAATGCCTTTGGTCTCTGTTTCCTTGATGATGATCATGGCAAAGTTGTCCTTAAAAAGCTGACATGCCAGATGACACTGGCTTTATCTATTAGACTATTTCAGCTTTCATATTTACTTGTTTAAGATATCCTTGTATGATTCTACCGGGGCAACTCTTCTCAGATAATTTTCCTTCAGTTTGCATGACAACATAGATGTTCTTGAAAGCAGAATCTTGCCCAAAGTTGATTCAAGCATCTTGCTGATACCTGTGTACTCAGGTTGGCTAATGCTGGCATCAGTCCCCCTTCAAATAAGGGAATCGTCTAATCTTGGCTTTGCCATATTTTGTTCTTTTTGTGTGCATGGCTTCCATTCCTACTACGATGAGGCTCTTATGTGCACTTCAACAGAGATGTGTTCCCTTTTCCAGCAGCCTGAGTGTTGTTGTTTCCTGCTAGATAACCTGTGTGCCAGGAAAGCAGTCACATCCGGCCTGGCCCTGCATTCCAACATCGCTCGCCTTGTCGATGGCCATGTGGTCCTGAACGACACAGGAGCAGAAGATGGGGCTGTGGGGGACTTTGTCTTCAAGCGAGCCCTGGCCATCCTCATGTGCGCGACCTACAGGAACCAGCTGCTGAACGTGTTTGTGCGCCCGTCTCTGGTGGCAGTGGCCCTGCAGATGACACGCAGCTTCCGAAAAGGTGACTGCACAGCCCAAGGAGCGGGCCCCGCTGGCGTTGTTCCCTCTGCAGCCGTGTGTGGGAGCTGCCTCCGAGTTACCGCAGCACACGGAGGAGGGCCCGCTGCGTAGGGGGATGTGGTGTGCCGAATATACTCACATGTATGTTAGTGTATTTCCCTGAGAGGGCAGAATTAAGGGATGGTCATCCTGGCTCCTGTTTACACAGGTCTGGAATACAAAACTAGGATGGGTTAGAAGTAGATGCCTTGGAGCATTTATGTTGCTTCCCTTCTGGGGTGCATTGTGGAACTGCCGGAGGTTAAAACAGCAGCCAAAGTGGCATAAATCACTTTTTGTATTTCAAATATGTTAAGTGGAGCTATACTGGGAAGTGTGTCCTGTCTCTCTAGCCAGGTTTCATTTTACAGGAGTGTGAAATGACTTACTCTGGGTAGGTGTCTTGTCTTGTCGGCAATTAGTAGGCCTGCATTTTAGGCTACAAACTACACAGAATTTATACGTGCATGGAGTGCAGCTGGTTCCCCATTTTATTCTACTTCTTCCTATAACTGATTCTGAAGTATTTGGGTGTTTTCCAGAAACTGCTTGTGAAAAAAAAAATTATATATATATATATATAGTTTGCATGGCATCCAATTACGTAGCATGTCATAGCATGTGCTGAGAAGCTACATACACAGTTCTTGAGTTCATTCCTTTTAGAAACAATTGAATCAAGTACTTGGAGTAATTGTTGCCCCACTGTGGCATGTCCTGGTCTATATTTATGCATACTTTAATGCCAAGTCAGGTTTTCTTTCTTAGAGGTAACTAGTACCTCTAAAATCAGGAGCAAACTTACATAGTGGTAAATATATTTTTAAATGATTGTACTCCACAATATTTCTTTTTCAGAGGAAGTCTATAGCTTCTTCAGCTTCTTGAGAGATATTTTTTCTGATGAGTTCATCTTCTTTCCTGGCATTTCACTGAAGGTAAAATCATCCTGTGTGCATAAATACTGATAGTTCTTATCGACCTAAAAGAGTATGTAATTTCAGATGACATACTCCCTAATGAGTGTTTTGTGATAAATACTTCCAGAGATATCAGGCTGATCTGTGAGTGGGCGGGAGAATTTAAAAGGGGATCAGAATGGAGGTCAGTCATTTGTTGCCAAATATTGTCTGAATCCACAAAGTTGCATGTGCATTTTTCTCCCTTCCTGCCTCCTGTAAAAAGCAAAGTCTAAAATTGCCCTATTCTGAAATATTAAAATAAACTGCAGCAGAAGCTTGGTTCTCTGTCGCCACAGAAAGAAAGTAGGGATTCTCATTGAGAGCAGAAGAGGTAAGTTTACCTAGAAAGTGTTGCAGACTAGTTAGCAAAAAGACACTATAAGAGCTACCTTCAAAAAGTTAAGCTAAATTTATTATACCAATTAATGATCAGCTATTGTGTGTCTTCATTATCTTCGGCAAACAGGATGTGCTTTCCCAACTTTAAGTATCTATTGTCCCCTAGGTAATTACAGTCCTACCTGTGCAGGCTGGATTGGTTGCTTGGTGCAGCCCCAGGCATACGCTCAGGGGTGACAGGGCTAACAGCACTGGGGCAGCACCCAGGGCCCCATATGTTAAAATACATCTCCCTGCCTGCCTCTCCATGAACCCACAGTATGGCTGCATGTATGTAGACACTGTAGGGTCTGTATAGCGCCTAAGGTGGTTCTAGTACCTTCAACTCTGAAGGCTTCAGTGTTTCTGCCCATAAGTGATTGTGTGTGTCTGTGTGTGTGTATATATATACATATATAAAATATTGACTGTGGACTAACCAGCTTGAAATGCAGGCGAGCACAAGTTTACTAGTAAGACTGTCACAGTTATACCCAATATAGACTAGTATACCAGTCCAAGTTTTTAGTTAGATTTTAAACTGATTTTTTTAATCAAATATTAAGGCCAATTATATGATGATGGCATTCAAATGTAACTTTACCTGCATGAACAAAGAGATTAGAATAATTCTGAAAAAAAATATGCAGGGCTTGTGGCCATATCTCAAATATTTTTGTATGGAAGAGAATTGAGACCTTTTTAAAGGCTGATTGGCATAGTTGCTGATCTGAAAAAACTAATGTAGTCTTCATTATTAGCAATTGTTGCCTCTTGTTCTATATTTGGTTTGGGTACCTTAAAAAAAGCTACAAGGAGGTGACCATGACTGACTTCACTAATATTGAATGGAGGAGGGCTATGTTATTTCAAGAAGAGATCTTCAACCGCTTCTGCTCCCCTCTTTCCCGCTGCTATTGCCAAGAAAAAGTTTTTGTCACAGATGTGGCTCTAATTTGTAATTTTTGGCCATTGCTTTGACCCTTATGCAGGCAGCAGGGCAGTCAACTGCATTATCATTTATCAGAACCAGGGGCATAAGATAAAAGCAAACACCAACTCCCCAAAAACAAAAATCCCCCATACAATCTGTATTTTTCTGGAAAAATCCTGAGGGAGCTCAGGAGGGCAGTTATGCTAGCAACTATGACCTTCTCTTTCTGGCCTAAGAAGGCCTCTTGTGCATCTAGGGTCATCTGTTTTTTTTGAACACATTTCCACTGCTTTTTTAGGAGTGGATTTCGCATATGGGAAAAGGTTGGTTCAAGTCTCTTAAACTGATTTCAGAAACAGAAGTGGTGTTGTGTTGTGAGTTGTTTTTTCTTGGGGGGCTGGGGGGGAGGCGGTGCTGCGCCTACTGTAGATGTTAAAATATCAGTTATGCTTTCCCTTTCCCAGGATTTTGAAGAAGGATGTTTTCTGCTTACAAAATGTGATGCAGTTCAAACAACCCAACAAGAAATCTACCCTACTGACAAAGGAAGTGTTGTAATATCTTTCTTATCAGCTATGTTCAGACCCTTTCTGGAAGGTTATCAGGTACTTTTTTTTTTTTTTCAGAGAATTGTCATCTTTTTTTTTTTTTTTTAGAAAAAAACATGAGAATGGAGATTCTTCTGCAATCTAAATAGTTTTTCAGAGGGAGAGCAGGAGTTGAGAAATAGCAATTAAAACTCTCTTAAACACCATCTTTAATCCAGGATCCCAATTTCAGGTTATGTCTCAGACCTTTCAAAATGACCAAAGTAAACTACACTGTAATGTAGTTTAGGAATTCGGCTGTGGATTCCTAAGCCTCATTTCTCAGGGAGTGTGTGCAACAAGACTCATTTTTATTTCTTTAGGAGTTCTTGCTTAATTCATTTGATGTGGGCTGTCCAGCCAGGTGCAGAAATTCGTTTGCATCCTGTATCTGTTAGGCTTAGGGGGAGTCTTTTAATTCGTTCATTACCTATTTTTAATTCTTCAGCTTTCTCCACAGATTTAGTTAAGATGAAACCCTATGACTTTGAAATAATACTATATGCAGCAGTTGGAGGCTAAATTGTCACAACAGCATATTGTTGGGAACATGAGTGGATTAGAGAGCTGTTAATGATTTGGCATATGGCATAAGCTGGACTGCACTCATTTCCCATCTGTGAAACATGTATTCTTTTAAAAACATACTGATTTTGAGAGTATGGGAATGTTAAGTAAACATTTAAAGATAGCTATTACATTAATACTAGTAATAGTATTACAGAATGTTACTCAATATTAGAGTTCTCAAGATTGCCTGTTAAATAGCAATAAAACATTCAGGTGCGTGCTCTGTGTAATGCTATTTTTGTGTCCACCACTTGCACTTTCCAGAGTGTTAAAATGATGTTGTTATTATATGAGAATGTTGCTTGTAATTAATAGAAAATTGACAATCAAAAGGATAATAAGATGTTAACTTTTTTTTTTAATGTTAGTTAATTTTCAGGTACCTCTCAAAGGAAGCAAAAGAAGCGTTTTCGGAGAAGCAGTTTATAACTGGAGTCCGCAACTTCATTTTTCAGCTGCTTGAGAAGGGTGTGTTCAACCGTTAACTAATATGATTGCTTTACAAGCAGGGCTTTTTTATGGGTGGCTTTTAACTGTGTTTCTGCTTCCTGTGTAGGGCATACTCAGTGTTATGAAGCACTGTCTTGTGACATCCAGAAAAATGCTTTGGCAACTCTTGTGCAACTCGGTGCAGCAAAGAAGAAGAAAATGTAAGTAACATTGGCTTGTGGTCTTAAGACCATGTGTGGTCTTACTGGAAATGGTTAATGATCGGGCTATAGGTGTTAAGAGGTTTACCATAACCCTGACTTCCCGAACACCAACTGACAGTTGATCAGATTTACCTGAGCCAGAGTGAAGAGCTGGGGAGCTGCTTTCTATGCATGCTGCAGAAGCAGACCTTACAGTGTAGACAGTCCTGTGGGACCAGTGACAAATGTCATTAACCCACGAGTATGCTTCCTGTTCTTTTGACACTGCATGCTTTGTGTTTAGATTTCCAGAGTTTCTCTCCAAGCTTCGTTAAGCAAACAGAAGAGAGACCGGTTTAATGATTAACAAATGGCTGTTGCTATACACAAGTATGATAGCTTGCACTTTGTGTAGTCCATTTCATTGTGTTGCGGAGCTTCCTGCTATATTTAGGTGTAGAGCTATGGGAGACCGTGGTATAACAAGTACCCATATCATCTGACTGCTCCACAGAACTTCATTGGCAGACTGAAACCTTGACTGACTTTCTTATCTCAGGCTAAGGTTTGTAGTGCTCTTGGAAAGCACACAGGCAAGGTACTCTTGTTATGTCTCCTGCTTTGCCAGTGTGCTAAATACATGCCTAGAGCTAAATTTCCCTTTCAAGTAAACTGAATAATTAGCTGAGCTCCCTGATTTTGACACCAGCTGAAGGTTTGGCTCAGTTTCACAGAAATAGTCTTGAAAATGATCCATTTAAAAGTAAACAAGCAAAACTTGGCCTTCTGCAGTTGGCCTTAGTAATAAAAATTAAGGGAAGAGAAAGGCAGGGCATCTGAGCAAGAGAGGAAAAAGAAACCTTCACCCTCCTTGAGCACAGTTTCTTTAAAAGGCTGCCATGCTGGAGTTGACCCTTAAAATTGATATAGATGCTCATAGGATGAAAAACTTTATGAAATTATATTTTATTCAGGTTATATAGAAATGAGTGAGAAATTAATTGAAGAGAATTTATTTTAAATTCTAGGACCAGTGGATTCTCTTACAGTATAAATCAAGAGGCTGTTAATAAAATTCTGGACATGTTTGGTAAGTGTTTTGAATGATTTCTAACTCATTTAATGAGTTTCTCCATTTAGAAAGGAAGTTGGGCATTAGCACTTGTTTGTTGTTTCTAATATCTCCTTAGTTATCAGTACAAGAATACTAATGGTATCCGAATTAAAAATTATTTTTAATTCCTTTCCTTGTGTAGTTGACTATCCCTTCTTTGCTATATTGAAACCATTTACAAACCCCATGACCACAGAAAAGAAAATGATCAGAGAAAATAGCGCAACAAATAATTTAATGGAAGGGTATTTCCAGTTTTGATGCCATGGTGTTTATTTTTGTCAGATTCTCGGATACCTGCACAGAAACCTGTGGTGGCAAGATTGTGAGAGGTCTGGATGCCGCCTGGGACTGTTGCTGCCGCTGCCTGCGGGGATCGCAGAGCTGCCCCAAACCTGAGCGTGGGACCAGGGTGCCGGAGCTCAGGCCTTGCCCTTGGGTTTGGGAGCTGCCCTAGCGGAGGCTGGGATGCCTCTGGGAATGGTGTTGTGCAGCAGGAGCCTTTTGCATTACCACTGAGACACTGTCACTGCTGATGGTTAAAGTTATATTTGTACCCTCCCTGTGTTTATTTCTAAAAACAGAATAAGCATCTTTCTTTTGGATACGTATTTAAAGAGAAATGCACGGTTAATGGTTACTGAAAATACTTTTTTTAGTGGGGTAACAAGGAATGTGAGTGATTGCACATAATTTCATTGCTGTGAAACTGTTAACAGGGACTTAAAGACTTAACATTAAAGTTGGTGTTTAGGGAAAACAAAAACAAAAAACCAACACGTTGCTGGCTGGCTCTACTTAAGCTCTAAGGCTTCCAGTAAGGAAGAGCGCAAAAGGAACCTCAGGCAATAATCAGAACTGCTAACTGTGTTTGTGTGTGGTGTATTTTTTTTCTTCTTTTTTTAAGCACCTGGCCTTACTTGGGTTCCTTCATCTCCTTACTTATAAAAACGCCCTTCAAAGCGCAGCGCCTCTCCCGGGTGGTGCCTCGATCAAGGGCGCGGGAGGGCAGCGCCGCCCCGGCAAGGAAGGGGGAGCAGAGAGCGGCGCCCCGTGCGGCCCGGGCCCCGCAGCCGTTGGCCGGCAGCCGTTGGCGGTGGCGGTTGGGCGGCAGGCGCGGGATGGGCGGGCGGGCGGAAGGGCGGCGCGGGGCGGAGCGCGGCCTCTTCCGGCGGGCGCCATGGCGGCGGCGGCGGTGGAGCTGGGCTTCGCGGCGGCGGCGGCGCCGTGGCGGCTGCGCAGCGCGCACTTCCCCAGCAAGGTCGGCGGGCGGCCCGCGTGGCTGGGCGAGGCCGGGCTGCCGGGCCCCGCCGCGCTGCGCTGCGCCCGCTGCGCGCAGCCCTGCGCGCTGCTGCTGCAGCTCTACGCGCCGCTGCCCGCCCGCGCCGACGCCTTCCACCGCAGCCTCTTCGTGTTCGCCTGCCGCGGCGCGGGCTGCTACGGCGCGCCCGGCCCGCGCGGGCCCCTGCGCGGTGAGGGGGCGGCGGCGGCGGGGCCGGGCGCGTGCGGGGCCGCGGGCCGCGCCGCTCACGCCGCCTCTCGCCCGCAGTGTTCCGCAACCAGCTGCCGCGCCGCAACGACACGTACCCCGAGGAGCCGCCGCCGCGGGAGCTGCCGCCCGGCGCCGCCGCCGCCGCCGCGCCGCCCCGGCGCCTCCGCAGCGGGGCCGCGCTGTGCCGCGTGTGCGGCTGCCCCGCGCCCCGCGCCTGCGCCCGCTGCCGCCGCGCCAGCTACTGCGGCGCCGAGCACCAGGCGCTCGACTGGCGGCGCGGGCACCGGCGGCGCTGCGCGCTGCCCGCGGGTGGGTACCGCGCGGGCCGGGCCTGCGGGGAGGCCGGGCGGCAGCGAGCAGCGCCTCGCACAAGTGGGCTGCCCTGGAGCCAGCCCCTCTCCCAGGGCGGTATCCTCGTAACTCGCCCCTTGGAATCGGGGTCTTATATAGAGCTTACAGCCAGACAGCTGCTGTAATTCATGGTTTATTGAAAGTGCTTCTCTGGGCTTTACAAGTACCAGGTTAACAACGGCGCGGTGAAATTTGGTGCGCGAGGTGTCTCTGCTTAGAGGAAGAGACCTCTGCCCTTAAAGACCCTCTGCCCCTAAACATTGATTATGAGAAGTGGAAAAAAGCAGTAGGTGAAAACTGGAATTAGGTAAATCAAGTTGTGAGGCAAATGTGTGAAACATTTCTTTTAAATAGTGACAATTTGAAACACAAGAGTGTTTAATTATTCCCTCATTCTTATAGCAGGTACACTTGATCTGTTAACTTTGCTCACAAATAAAAAGGAAAAGTAGGGAAAGTGGTATGGCCATAAGGTGCTGGTAGCATGCCTGTCTTCTTTGAATATACTAGTTAGAATGAGCTCTGTGCAGGGCTGTAAAACTGCACTTTTTTTTTTCCTTAAATGCAGCTCCTAACTCTGTTCAGTCTGTTCTGTCATGTGGATTTACAAAGGTTGAGGGTAACTTGTCACCTATTACAGTTTCTGCTCTGCCTGAAACAAATTCTGCCTCCTTTACTGTAAGCTCAGAGCACTCTTAGCGGTGAAGTGAATCCTTTTTCTCTCGCAATGTCTGTGCTGTATTTTGAAGGAGGGATGACATTGTGAAATAGTACCTGCTTTTTGTTTTTGCAGATGATTTGGAGGATGCAATTCCAGAACATAATGAATTCCTTTTTCCGGAATATGAAATTCTGATAGAACCTGAGGAACCAGAATCTCCTTCCGATACCAGCATCGATGCTGACGATGAAGCAGCAGCTGCAGATGCATCAGAGAACTCAGGCAAACAAGAGGAACTCCAAGATACGGGCAGTGCGAGTAAGAAATGTGTGATGCTGTCTGACATTTTTCCAGGTGCAGCCTGCATTGTGTCTGTACAATGTAAAATACTGCGTTGAAGGGTTCATTGTAAACTGCCTGTGATGCGAGGCTCATCTGTGGTCATCCGTGATACAAACAAAATGCAGCTTCCATATCCAAGCTATTTCTGTTAACCATTGCTGCTTGTATATGTGCTGCTGTCTTGCACAAGTCTTTTGTATGTATCCTGTGACAGAAACTGCTTTTGCAGGGAGACTTGCTGGGCAATGGGTAGAAGAATGGACGGGTAGAGGGGGGAGGTTGAGTTAAGCGGGTTTGGCTTCATCTGGTTAAGCCTTAGGAAAAAAAATGCTGGAGGAAAGCTGCTTTGAGAAGGCATTAGTCAGGTAGTTGAAGTGTAGGCCCTTTCCCTAAAGTACTAATCATGTGTCTTCAGCTCCCCACCACAGAGGCGTTGCATGGAGATGGGGTGTAGGAGCGTGGGGTGTTGCAGAGAAAGCTGCTGGGTTCCCAGCTGGATCTTATGGAGCTCTAAAGCTGTCTAGAGACTCCACAGGGATGTGAGCAGGGATATGCTGTGGCAGGGATGTCACAGAGAAGTGTTTCAGTGGTGGGAACTTCCCCAGTATGCGCAGAGCTCAGGTGTCTTCTCCGGGTGGGATCCACTGCTGCGGTAGCCCGTAATCTCTCGTGGGCTTTTCCTTGCTTAGGTGGAGGACTGCTATCTTTAGATGAAGAGACATTGGAAGCAATGGCAAAACATGAGACTGAAGATGACAAGATCTTCCAGAAGTTTAAGGAGCGAATAGCTGCAGAACCAGAGCAGGTCAGAAAACATGTGAATTCCTCTCTTCTGAATTCACATGTTCTGTGAAAAACGTTTCACTGCTTCACATACCTCCAGTTAGAGATGGCTGTGAGGATGCCTCATCCTCCTCCACATGCTTTAACCAATGTCTTTAACCACCCTTCTTTAGATGCAGAACTTGATCCATGGTAAAGAATTTGTCAGGATGAGCAGCACAGGGGCATTAAAGCCAAAATGAGGGCAGCAGCTGCTCTTCTGTAAAGTGTCCCTTGCAAAAGAAGAGGAAGTACCACTCTCCTCCCGCCACCTTCTTGCACTTTCCTTCTCACCAGAACTGCAGGGAAGAGCTGTGTGAGTCCCACCGTTTGGGGGTGAGGCTGGTACAGGTGTCATCATCTGACACGTGAGAGTTTGGCTTTTGAAAGGCTCACCTGAGTGAGGGAGCTTATGACTTGATGACTCAATTTTTCACGCTCCCCTTGCCCACTATCTTTTGCCACCACAGAACGTTTTAAAAAAATCAGAGTAAGAGAAAATACAGGTCTAGATCTACAAGAGTGGTGAGGAAAGAGATTCTTGCCTCCAGGTAAGAGACATCTTGGAAGCTCAGGGATTAGGGTGCACATTCAGAAAGCAGATTTTCATCCTGGTCTCTCCTCTACCTGGGGTGGGTTCATCGCCTGCTTCTTGTGATCCACATACTAGCTGATTTCCACCACTGTCCTCTTGTGGTTAATGCCCCAGTTTCTATATTAATATTTAAATAGTAACCAAACAACAGAGGGTATGAGTGTCTGAAAATGTTCATCTGCATGCATCTTACAGCTTTATGTATGTCAGTAAATACCAATTTTTGTACCGAGGTGAAAAAAGACAGCCTTGAGAACCTGAATTCCTGCTCCATTTCAGATTATTAGATACTGCAGGGGAGGAGAAGGCCCCATCTGGGTGTCAGGTGAAAATATTCCTGAAGAAAAAGATATCCCAAACTGCTCATGTGGTGCCAAAAGGATATTTGAATTCCAGGTATGTAAATTCATCTAAAGATAATCTAGGTAGTGTAGTTTAAATGTGACAGGTTCTAATTTTATAGACACTAGCTTATATAATGAGAGTGAGATAAAGTCATCACACAGTAACTACAGTTGCCTGTGTAATGACTGTTTACTAGTGTAACTGCTCTTGTAGGACTTTCACATATAGAGAGTAGGTTTTGATGCTGATAATTTGTGTGATCCATAAAATGGCGCACTTGTGGCTATGGAACCATCTTGTCAGTAATAGGAACCTTTTTTTTTTTTTCTTTTTTTTAAGAGAAAAAATATTTCAGGGTGTGACGTGGAAATATGTCTAGCTGGAAGTATCCAGGAACTTGGATACTAGAAGTGTCCATACAGGGAATACACTTCCTGTCATGAAAACACACACAAAAAAATAGTTACGAAGATATTTTCCAATAGAAAGATTTGCTTCTAAATCCGACAATCCTTAGCCAAATGGAATTTCTATGGGAGAGTGCTTTAAAATAGATGCATGCTTTTAGTATGGCTGGTTGTTGCTCCTTAAATAAATAAGCAGAGCCATGCCTTTGATTTCTTGTGCACTGAGTACACTGCTTGAAGGAATCCAAATATATTTAGTTTGAACAGCCATATTATTAAATAAGTTTTGACTTACTTTTTGCACATTGGTCTGACAGAACAGGAATGAAGGCAGGGCTTCCTTAGGAGAAGGGAAACCCCTCAGAAGTGGGCAGTTAGTTGTGGCCTGTCTCTAAACTTGTGCGTCTCCCTGCAGATCATGCCCCAGCTCCTGAACCACCTGCAGGTGGACAGCCTTGGTGAGAGCATCGACTGGGGCACGCTGGCCGTGTACACGTGTGCCGAGAGCTGCAGCGAGGGCGGCGGGTACGCCGAGGAGTTCATATGGAAACAGGACTTCTCTGCAGGCTCCATCGAACTTCCATCCTGCCGCTGAGCTCAACCATCTGCATGTAATCCTGCTGCAGTGCATCCATGCACTTTGCAAGCAGGTAACTGGGCTGATGTCACTGGTATCTTGTAACAGTGATTAAGAAAAAAGAAAGAAAAGTGGACCTTGGCAGCTGCTTTCCTGGGCCCCAGTGGAACATTTTACTTCAGCCCGCTACCAAAAGCAGGTGCTTTTATTACAGTAAATTTCACCTCAAATCTTGCATCGTCTCAGACTGCATAGTTCTGAATGTTTAAATAAAGATGAAGCGTTCTTGGATGGGTGGAAGTGTCCTTTGTCAGTGGCTGGACTTTTAGAACTTTAACTGTTGTCTGGCTTTGTGCTGCTCAAAAATCAACTCCCAGGGAAAGCAGATTACTGTGAGATCACAGAGGGCTCAGGATGTGTAAGGTAGTCCTAGCTAACGTAAATCCAGGGTGCCTTGCCTTTCAGTACATAACTTAAATCTGAACTCTGTGCCTCAGAGTTAAATGCATCAAAACTGTTCCTATGCATGTTTTATCTGACTTGGGGACCAGTAACGAAGTCTTAGCAATCTACTTCTACCTGGGATTGTCTGATGAAATAGTAATTTAAACCAAGGTTGCTGACGTAGAACATGGTTGTTGTTGCTTATTAGGTGTAGCAGCGTATTTTCAAGCTGAAACATCTGCCACCACTGGTGAAGTTGAAAAACAATTCTCTGCAGAGGTTGCTCTGGTATTTGACTGCCCGAGGGCTGAGGAATGAGAAAAATAAAAGCAGAACATGGAATTTATGGGGACTATTGCTTAAGGGTTCATACACCTATAGCTACACTTAGTTGAAAAGATCAAGCTCTTTTTCTGGTCTCAGTGTAATATCTATTTACATCAGTTCCTTATTCTCTTACCCTGCTCATTCCTGCTCACCAGTGATTCCAGTACTGATTTTACATAAGTCTTAGGCCCACTCTTGTTTTATGACTGTTTCCACTGTGACTTCTAGGTTGTTTTATTTCTGTCACTTTAGATGGTGCAAATGCCCCAATGAGCAGGCAGAGGATGCTTGCAGCACAGGCTGTCTGGTCATCCTAAAACTTGCATTTCTAAAATGGTGGTTTTAACACACAGTGCAGTTAACAGACATATGTAGCTCTACCACAGCTCAGCTGACTGTGATGAAAACCAGCCGCCAGCTACTTAAGGCTCAAAAATTTCCTGGCAAAGTTTGCAAAATTTTGCGAATAGTTGGTTGCCATTGTATTGGTTAACATTTGGAGTCCTACAAAAGCGGGGCCAGACACTATTGTCATGTTTATCTTCACTGCCTCAAACAGCACAAACTACTGCAGCACCTGAATATGCATCAACTTTGGTGTCTTGAACTTATCCTGCCAAAGGTAAGTCTTTAAACACCACCCTTCTGGTGGGATCAATGCAACCAATTAAAAAGACCAGTTCAGAAGCCCAGTCACATCTGTGTATGCCACTGCAGGAAAGAAAAGGCAACTACAAGAACTAAGTTCCCTCAGGGTTTGCAAATAGAGGGGGTGCTAGGTCAGCCATAGCTTCACCTTGTCTGGGATAAAGCACAAATTTTGCAAATTAAAGAGTGTGGTTACATTTGGGTTAGTTCTAGATAAAAGCTGAAAGAATGTGAAAGTCACAGAAAGGTTACTCTTACTGGAAATGCACTGTAGGGGGAAAAAAAAAAAAAGAAGAGAAAAAGGGCTATTTATTTTTAGTTCTCAGCCTGTTAGGCTTCAAGCACAGATCGAAGGGAAGATTATGTACAAGCTGACTGTTTGTAAGGGCTTTTGACATTTTACAGGAACACTTACTATACTGAGATTGCCATAGTTTGTAAAATACAAAGGCAGTAATTTAAAGAAATCCTAGAAGCTAAGCAGAAGTCCCCTGTTCCAATTCAGTTACACACAGCTATTTATGACTTGCATTAATCCCTCTGTTGAAGCAGTATGTACTTAAACAGCAAACTTCTTGATACTTTAATCTCCTTTACTTCAAGAACTGAGAAATTTTCAAGCTAGATGTTGCCAAGGATATGACTGCGGGTAAGCAAGCTGGGACACTGTTAAGGTCTTCCCTAAATGACAAGTCAGTTACAATAGTGCATGTGCTATTGAAAAAAAAATCTGGATCAAATAAAAAAATGTTCAAAGTATTTCACTCTAATATTTTAAAATTCATTAAGACAGTTCTGATACTTGTATAAACAGGGTTTATTGTACATGTGGGGCTGAAGGGGTGGGGGGAAGAGGAAGTATATATATATTATATATGTACAGTGAACCATTTTCATTAATAAATTTATTCTGTCTTGCGTAACGCTGGAAATAGGGAATGTGTCTGGCACCCAAAAAGATTAAAATTGAAAAAATTTAAAAACTTAAAATTCTGAAAATTATAAAAACGATGGTTTTACGGAGGAAGTTAAAACGTATATACATGGCAATTCAAGTGGTTTATATGCTGAGTGACATGGTTGCGTTTGTCTTCCAAACCAACTTAAGGATTTTCTATTAGAACTGGCATTAAAACTATTTAAAAGCTAGATTATAAATAAAACTTGGAGGGACTGCTCCAAGAACAGCCCTGTAAAGCAACTCACAGTAACTCAGTAGACGTAATCGATAATACAATTCCCCTAGAGTACCAGGGAAATAGGCACTAACTGGGAAACAGTCCAAGTCCTGGTGTTGCAGTTTCAGTGAATGTCCATCTCTTGTTACTGCTGTGCCATACGCAATACCTTTTAAAATGTACCCCCGCTTTCTCCAAAATTTGTAGAAACTGTTACGTTGTCTTTCTGAATCCCTTTAAAATAGGATAGATGTTTTCAAACGCTTCATAGATTTCTGCTCGGACTTTAGCACCTAGAGAAAAAAAGGGAGTGAAGTTACTCCGTACCTTTCTCCAGAGTCAAATACTTAATTTTAGTGTTCACAGTGCTTACCTGAATGCTTCATCTTAATGTAAACCCTATACATTTACATATGTATAAACACAGACATTTATATGAGTCCCTGTTTTTACTGATACATTGTCCACTCATTCTGTACAAGCCATGCATTATCAGCCTTCTCACTGTGTTTACTTTGATTTCACTAGCATTTTGGTGTGAATGCTGCACTTGCAAATGCCATGTTCTTATGCAGAAGTTCTCGAAGAGCCTTGACTACAAAGCGGGGCCCCATGGGATCTTTCCAAAGAAAGGCCTTTGACCTGTGGAGGTTGTTCCAAGAGTACGAGCATTGGGAACAACATCTGGAAACAGAGGTGGTGTCAGAGATGTGCGGCTCGCCCTGCTCCTCAGCACCATCACTTCCAAGGGAAAGCAACTAGCAAGACACACACTTTAGATACTACTGTGTAATATAGTCTAAATCTGACCTACTGGAATAAGATACTGCCGACTTACC
Source organism: Tinamus guttatus (assembly GCF_059628265.1). Classification (NCBI taxonomy): domain Eukaryota; kingdom Metazoa; phylum Chordata; class Aves; order Tinamiformes; family Tinamidae; genus Tinamus; species Tinamus guttatus. The sequence continues at coordinate 1,784,533 of NW_028289135.1, read as the reverse complement.
AGTTAAAACCACTTTTCCAGAAACAAAAATAAGCAGAACAATTCTCGGCTTGATCATTCTGTAGATTAAGCCAGGAAACAATTCCGGCTCATAGCTGTAAGAGAAGAGAGCGACATAAACCCGCTAGCAGATAGATGTCCCAGCCACCTGCTGCACTACAGCAATGCACAGAGCAGATGCAGGCTACAGAAACATATGGGTTCACATTGGCAACATAATTGCACCAGATGAAAGGCAGTGATGGAAGTAATGATGCTGATTTCCCTCTGGTGCAAGGGGACAGTCTGAACAGATGTCGCCTTCTAGATGACCAAGCATACAGCAAGAATGAAACATAAGCAAACCTTTATTTACCTGCTGAACTGCTGGTGTGTAAGTACCAATCCTTCTAATCTGATGGGAAATTTTACATCACAGCTCCCCACCATGTTCTGAATTTTAAAATCCAAAAATTTTGCTGGAAAACCCAATTTCTGGACAACTCTAGCATACTTCCTTGCTGCCAGTCTGGACTGCTCTTCACTGAAGGGAGAAAAGAATATCCATTTTATTCCATTAGTATTACTTGAAACAAACTGCATTGATCTACAAATATTTTACTCTGTTAAAATGTGATCCTCCCCACTGCACTGCTCAACAAGCCAAGTTTTTACATTTAAAATTAACAACTAGGACTGATTCGTATTCTAATTTTGATACTAAGATCCTGAATGTATTGTAATCGCTGTCTACATTGTATACGTATACACAGATATATGTCTATGCAATAAGGTACAAAGGCATCATTTACACTCTTTACGCTCTTAGAATATCTATCTGAGTCCCTCTAGTAAGCCAAAATGTTTTCTTCAGTGTAGAACAACCTTGAGCTACTGCTGGGAAATGCATGTTCCTACAGAAAAGCTGTGGACTCCTCTGCCTTTCTCAGGCGAGGCACTCGAACCCAGTTTATCACAACTGCACGGCCTCACTGGCTTTGGCAGAATTCAGTTTGCTTCAGTTTTGTAAACAGCTGAAAAACTCTGCTTGGTTTTCAGCAGCACAAGATAATTTAAACTTCAAGAGTCATCAGGGAGAGAAACTCTATGGCCCTGTTCATTCCTCATAACCTCTGCTCTGTTCCTTTTGGATGCCTGAATGAATCCACGTGAAAGGAACAAGGATCAGAATTTCTCTCCTGCCCACTGGAGTTAAGTTTATGGTTGGCTTTCAAAATGCTTCACTGATCATGTTAAAAACAGATCAGACTACAGGGACCAGAGACTTGGATCTCCTGACAAAGTAATGAATTGGGAGGCAGCATGAGCACAAACAACAGTGTTTCCAAACCACCAGCCACAGCAGAAAGACAGTCTGAAGGCAGCAGCGTTCTTGTAACAGGCTATGCATACCTTTTTGCTCCCGTGCACACCATTTTTCCAGAGCTGAATATAAGTGCAGTAGTACGAGGTTCTCTTATTCTCATGATAACAGCAGCAAAACGCTGAAATGTGAAAGTTGACACTATTAGTGATATATTGCTGCAATCATTTGCATATTCCAAATCTGTATATTTTCAGTAGCATTTGATATTGTATTTCTCAGAAATACTAAATCCAAACATACTTAATGGATCATGTATGACTGGAATATTTCAAGTAGCTTCCACTACACACACTTTGAGGTAGGGTCGGACATGACGGGTATTTCCCATTACATTCCTATTTTACTAAGCTCACTTCCCATTATTCTACACACAACATATACATAATGCTAGGGTCTGCAACATAGAGAAGACATCTTGAGAAGCCTTTCTCCCCACGTCCTGAGATTTGTTGTGTTGTGAGCAGGATGAAGGAGTACATGCAAACGTCTTACGATCTACTCTGTGTCTTAAAAAACTGGGCAGTGCTACAACACTGCTAACAGAACACCTGGAAATGAAACTCAGAAGCCACATTCATTGGAAAAGGAAGCCACTGGAACTGCGGCAGTAAAACACAGCAGCCCAATTTGCTTCAGTTTTTTTTCCACTTTAAGCATCTCTACCTCCATTTATTCTCAAACTCAATAAAAGCTGGAGATGCTAAAAACGAAGCTGGGTGTATACACACACACACACACACACCCGTTTGCCTGTTATATTTAACGTAGACCAGTTCATCATGTAGCCCCATAAACTCTTCTGCTGACATAATTATGACAGTAACGTGGGCTACCTAACACCACACTTGTCAAGCTATGGCTCAAGTGATACAGTCAAGCAGCATCTTTTCGACAGCTAAGTGTACTGACTAAAAGTCAGGCGTGCATTACATAATCCTTCTCTCCCCCTGCTGTGGAAAACAACGTTTCATATTGATCATTCAGACTCGTTCTTTTGCTGCACTCAAATCTCCCTCACATTCCATTATGTAACAGCATCATTGATATAAACTTTATGGTACGGCACAATTATTTCTTACATACACCTGCATGCAGGCCCTTAATCATTTGAGGTGAGTTCAGATAAACTGTAGCAAGATCCTACATTATTAAAACTAAATAAAACGAGAAAATAATCATACACCCCAAAAAAGGCAAGCCAATTCGATTACGCAGCATCTAAACTTTCATTAAAAACAATGTCTAATAGCTGTGGCTGGAAATGTAACTATCCAAAGAAGAACCAAGTGAAAGAAAAATGAAGCAACATTATTTTCTTGATTCAATTCTCCAGGGCCTCTGCTGCTGCTGACTTCTACACAGTTAAATTTACCCCCTCGTCAGTGGGGTTTAGTCGTCAGTGCTCCAAAACCACCGTTTGCAACAGTGGACACCTTGGAAACAGACAGGCCAAGCCCAGCTTCCTTTTGCTCCTGCGCCGAGCACAGCCGCTGCGGGAGCGCTGCGGGCCACACGAAGCGGCGCTCAGCGGCGAAGCCGGACTCACAGCCGGGACCGCGCTGCAGCCACCAGACTCCCACGGAGCCGCCCGCAGCAGGAGCCACCGCACACCAAACAACCCTGGCTCTGGCAGGAGAACAGAAACCAAATTCCCTTTCTCCTTTTTAGGAGGTAGATAACTTCAGGCATTTCAGGCTGGTATGAACCGTCTGACCACAGATAACAGGTTCATGTGAGTAGCAGGTGAGGTGAGCTCTGTATCCAAAAACTTTGGCTATGTATTACACTGTCAGTTAGCTTCTTCATAAATGCATTATGTTCTTTCTGCTTCCTACTAATTTGAAGAATGGTCTAAGGTTATCAAAGATCTTTTTTAAGCAGCAGTACAAAACTACATTCATAGGAGGATGTTTTTTCAATCTAGCTATGACAGCAAATTATGCTCAAAACCTATGCCTTTGCCATATCTGCTATAGGGGGAAATTCTTCTCTTACCTTGGGGTTATATTCAGCATTTCGGGCACGAAGTGCAATGGTTTTTAGGTCAAGTTTGCAACCAAGATTAACCGTGGACACAATATTCCTGAAGACAGTTCAGAGAAATGTATTAATTAATAATTTTTTTAAAAAAATATAAGCTTTTTACATTTTTAACCATGTACAATTTGTTTTATCCAAGTGCGAGACTGGGCAGTCTTTTGGCTCAGGTTGTACACCTTTTCTAAAGCATTTGCTCCTGAAGCACAATTGCCAATCCCTCCTGTTCTGCCAACTATTATTAAAAGTGCCTCGTGAGACAAATCTGCACTTCCGTTTGGCAAGAGAAACTCTTGAGATTGAGAATCCCCATCACAGTCAGGGGGGTTGCTGGGAACAGGAAAAAAAATGAGGCAGCCATAACATTATCTGAAAATTTCCTTGCTATGCTCTTTAAAGGGGAAGAAAGTCAGTATCCTGAGGGGTGGAAGACTACAAAGGAATGAGTAGCCTTGAGTCGGGTTGACTACACAAGCAAGGCCCATTGCTGTGTGACACAAATATGGTCTCTAGGAAACCTAAGATCTTTGGAAAATCATTTTCTAAGTAAACTCTGCAACCTAAAGGTCCTTAGTGGAGTAAAAACTAGGGACCACTCTGCCACTGCAAAGCTGAGCCTGACTGTCTTTTGGCCTTCCATAATTTGACACACAGGTCTCTTTATAGCTAAAGCTCAGTGAAAATATTTTGATAACTGAACCTACAATACTAGTTCTGGTGCTTTTCCCCAATCACACAGCTGTGGCAATGAACTAGAAAGCAGTGTGGATTATTAAGGACACTTTCAGCTCTAGTTGCTACACGGTTTCTTCCCCTCTACTCTTTCAGCTTTTCTTCAACTATGATCGCTCATGTATTCAGTTTAATACCTAGAGTGCACTAAGCTAAAGGTCAGACTCTGCTAAGACCTGTATGACATTCCACACTTGGGCATTTAAATAAGGGATATCTTACAAATCGCTAAAAAGCTGCTTCGATTACTAACCACCTTAGTAACAGACGCTCAGCTTAAAAAAAGTACTCATATATTAAAGCAGACCCATAAATGACCTCTGAGGACCTTTCTTCCTGCCAAGACACGGTACCCAGTTCCTGCCAGGGCCTGGCCCCAGGTCCTTAGAGGGCTACCGAGCAAGGACAAACCGCGCCGGGATCCGCGGCACTCACTGCAGCTGCGGCACGATGCCGGAGCTCTCGGACGCCGGCGTTGCAGGAGTTATAGGAGTCATGGGCGTCATGGGAGAGGGGTAGAGCGGGGTGGTTCCTGGCAAGGGGGCCGTGGTGAGAGTCTGTGAATGGAAGAGCTGGGGCGCCTGGCCGGCCGCTGCCTGCGCGCCTTGCTGAGACGTGGACTGCTGCGCCGCTTGCTGCTGCTGCTGCTGCTGCCGCTGCTGCTCCTCCAGCAGGGACAGGCTGTTGGTGCTCTGGACAGGCTGCGGGGTCAGGCCTGTGCCGTACGGCATCATCGGGCTAAAGATTGGAATTCCCGGAGTCATGGCGCCCTGCCGAAGATAATGTTAAAAAATAAACTACGGATCCTAGGGGCTTCACTTCGTCTGCAAGAGAAAATAAGCTTGCTGAAGGAGTCTACGAATACATCGATTTGGTTGATCATATCAAAGCAGAGGCACAGTGATTCACTAAAAACAAAAAGCCCCTAAAAATACAGTTCTTGCATAAGATGAAACCCTACTTCTGCTGATCTCACCAATTCGGTTACTGCTCTCCAGCAGCCGGCAACACCGGTGCATTCCTCACTCATACATACTCCATCCTGACCCACTGTTTTTACTTGCAATTGTTTGAATGAAGACACTACCTATGATACCAAGTGTATCCATATCACAACCACATGCATAGGAGGCTATGTCATGGACCTAACTGAAATGGTTTCATGCCCAACCACCAAGATCAATATTTCTAACTTCTCACTCATGTTTCAGCTCAAGGAAGTCCCATATGCTTGCACATTTCTTAAAACTCTGACTACATGCATTAATGGTTTTAAATTTTGGTTTTACACTAATATCATTCTGTATCTATGCTTTTTCAGATCTATAAGCACAAAAGTTGTAGAGATTACAAGCAAGAAACAGACACTTTCACAAAAAAATTCAGATCACAATTGCATACTAAGTCCTTCACTTTTACCTGAGGGGAGGCTAAGCCTTGAGCATACGGTGGCAAGCTGTTGTTCTGATCCATGATCCCAGCTATTTCTTTGGTGATGCCAGAAATATTTCCTTCAATCAATTAATTACAATTGTGGCAAACCCTAAAGGGTTTTAACCCTTTAAAGCATTCCAGCAAAGTCGGTTTTCAGCCAAGCTTGAGACGTTAGGAAAACATCTGCTCCAGAGAAACTTGTGTTGACAGTTTAAAATACTAATCAAAACCTGGAAAGAAAAAGTAGCACTGTGATAATAAAAAGCAAACTTATCAGCTGCTATGTTATCTAAGAGATATCCATGTATGTATATATGTACACCAATATATATGCACATGCAATTTGCAGAATACCCTCTTTCTGGAACATAAATGGACCTTTGCAATCTGCTACTATTGCAGTCCCCAGGAAGGTAACCTGCCTCACATGAGCAGACCCTGAGGATCCAGCAGGACACACAAAGGTTTGTGGAGCTGAACCCTCACCTCCAAACAGCTCCAAGCATCTCCAAACACTTTATTTGGGATAACTGCATGCACTTTATAAAAAAGAAAACTGAAAGTCAATTTAGGGCGTACTTGTGACACACGCATACTTTTTGTATTCTTTTAAACATGAATTAACTTCTGCCTCCACTGCAGTACTACAGAAACAAACAAGAGACATGGACAATTTAAGAGTTATATCTTGCTAGGGATATTTTTTCCATTAACTTTTAGCTTTCTATTACACAGAAATATTCAAGGTCATTCTTAGGTCTGACTTAGACCACTCAAAACTCTGGAAAAAAAAAAAAAGAAGGGAAAAAAAAAAGGAAAAGACAACTGCTTCCTTTTTTTTTTTTTTTTTTTAAGGTTCGGAGCTCACAATTGCATTAACAGAGGAGCATAGCTAAAAATACGAGATTTTTTCCCAACCAGGACCCCCCGCATCACATTTACCCGCTGAAGGCGCCACCAGCGCGGCCAGACCCCCAGCGCGGCGGTGGCGGCGGCGGTGGCGGCGGGAGGGAGCCCGCGGCGTCACGGGCCCCGCGGCGCCAGCGGCCCCGGCGCTCCCTCCGCGCAGGCCCCCGCGCTGCGGCCCCCGCCGCTTTCCCGCCCGCGCCCCCTACGCGAAGGCGGCGGCGGCGCCGCCCCGTCACGTGCGCGGGCGGCCGCGGCCCCCCTGCAACCGCCGTCCCGCGCCCAGCGGCGGCAACGGCCGCCGCGGAGCCCCCCAGGCCGCGCCGGGGCCTCCCCGACGCTCGGGCCGCAGCCTCCGGGCCCGGCGGCAGCGGCGCCCCGGGCGGGCGAGGGGCGCGCCCGGCCCTCCCCGCGCTGCCCGCTCCCCACCGCGCCGCGTCGCGGCCCCCCTGCGGGCTGAGCCGGGCCGGGCCGGGCCGGGCCGGGCGGACGCGGTACCTGCCGCTCCCGGCGCCGCCCGCCGCTCCGATCCGACCCGAGCTGCGCTGCACCGCGCCGCCGGCGCGTCCCCGGCGCGTCACTTCCGCCGCGCGCCGCCCCCTGCCTGCGGCTGCGCTGGGCGCCCCGCAGCAGCCGCGTCCGTCCCGGCTCGGCCCGGCCCGGCCCGGCCCTGCGGCGCTGGCGGGTCCCGCCCGCCGCTCCGGGCACACGAGGCGCGGGGCCCTTCCCCGCGTGCCCACAGCGCGCGCACTGCGCAGCGGCGGCGCCGGCCACTCCGCGGTTCCGGTTCCGGTGCCGCCATCTTGCCGTGAGACAGCAGCGCCGCGATGCTGCTCTCCGCCGCGGGCTGCGCCGAGGCCGGGCCGGGCCGCGCGCTCGGGGCGCCCCTGCAGCGCCGCTTCTCGCCGTACACCTTCAACGGCGGGTGAGGAGCCCCCTGCCGCCCCGCCGCCCCGGCGGGCGCTTCTCCCTACGGGCTCCCGCTGGGGCCCGGCGCGGCTCCGGGGCCGCTGATGCCGCCGGGCTCCTCGGGCGCCTTCCCTGCCGCCCCCAGCAGGGCCTCCGCTTCACAGCGGTTTGGGAACCCCGCGGAGCGGCCCCGTCACTTGCTTTTAGGCCTGTAGCTGTGTTGGTGGCTGCTTGGTCATGACCTCTTTATGGGCAGGTGGTGTTTTACTGCACGTGCCCTGGGGTGGTGTCTGCTGTGGTCAGCTCGTCCTTCATTTATGTGTTTATTTCCACAACGCTTAACTGCTTCCTGAGGAATAGTCTAGCAGTAACTCTCATACAGCTAATTATTTGGGAACAGATAATATAGGGTAATGACAGGTGGATGTCTCAGTGGGGAGATTTGTGCATTAGCACCTGGCTGGACTTTCTCTGCTGGGAGAGCCATGGTCCTTTGGGAGAGTGAGGCCTTCCTCGTTGGAAGGAATCTGAAACTGCTAATCTGTTGTTGTTGCCCTTGTGCTATAGAGAAGGTTGGACATTACCAAGTTCTCCCTGTGTATTGACAAAGCATGAGCCACGGTCATGCAAACACTTCCTTTCAGGACCGTGTTGGCGATTGCGGGGGAAGACTTCTCTATTGTCGCCTCTGACACGCGGCTGAGCGAAGGCTACGCGATTCACAGCCGGGACAGTCCGAAATGCTACAAACTGTAAGTCGGGGTCTTGTAAGGCCTGAGGCCATTCAAAGGTCTTGGGTATTGAAAAGAACCAGTGCTTTTGTTAGGCAGACCCTTCAGAGGAAAAAAAAAAAAAAAAAAGGATACTGAGTAACAAACTTGATTTGTCATTAAGGGGAGTCTTTTGTGATACTGTAAATGTGACTGGTTTTCTTGTTGCATGCTCTTGAATCAAGCTGACGACAGAATTTTTCAGTACTGTGTCGGACTTCAGCTGTAATTCTAGCTAAGTGTCTCTTTTTGGCTGGATAATCCCAGGAAATGACATCTTATTCCATATAGTAAATAGTTCTGCTTCCTCAGGAGACCTGGTCTCGGTTCACAGATGTGCCCACACTTTCAGCACAGCAGTTGTACTCTCGTCCTCTAGTCAACCATCTGGCACTTCAAAGAGCAGTTTATTTTAGGAGAGGTAAAACTGTCAGTAGTTCCATTACTGGGCTTCTTATGTTCCTCCTGTCTAGGTAGCGTTGCCTTGGCTTAGCAATACGTATTATTTACTTACTTCCAAATGCAGCTGCCATTAGCTGTGTTAGTGAACTTCTTGGTGTTGGCACAGGTTCATATGAACTCATGTTTCTCCAGGATAACTCTGTATCTTTGGCACTGAGCTACTTCGGAAATTACTGTGGTGCAATCCGTGTGCTGCACATGATAGGTGGCTTTGGGTAATGCTAGCAACAGGCTGAGAGATTTCAGTTTACATTGTTCGTAAATGACTTAGTCTTTATCCTATAAATAATGTGTGAATATTTATTCAGTCACGTGAGCTCACTTGTGTTTTATTACAATTTAAAATTCAGGTGTTCGTTCATGTAGCTTTTCCCCAATCTACAAACACTTCATGAGAGTTGACGAATCTACCATGCAGCCAGATAACCTCTCTTGTCCTGAGATGGAAAAATCGCAGGAAATGTAACATTTACATTACCATTTAAAAATACTAGTGCAGTCTTCTGGGCGGATGGAGTAAAACCGGGTTTGGGTTGTCTTGCGCAGTGGGTTCCTCGCCTTAAAACGGTTCCCCTGACAAGACTGTTTCTGACAGTGCTAGAGAAACTGAAAAAAAAAAGATATTTTCATAATAATACCCTATGTTTAAAAGGTGTAGTTCATACTAAATCTAAATCGCATTAAAACTTTACATTTTACAGGACAGAACAAACAGTCATTGGATGCAGTGGTTTCCATGGTGACTGCCTTACTCTTACTAAAATTATCGAAGCAAGATTAAAGGTAGATAAGCATCTTAATGGATTTAGAAATTGGTAATAGCATCACATCTGAGGAGTCTAATAATATGTATTTAAAAACTGATACTGTTTTTCTCAAGTGTTTGTATCATAATTATAGCTATATTGCTAATGAAGGATCAAGCAGGGGAGGTTGCTGTGTTCCTACTGAATGTAACATCACAGATTTAACTTTAAAAATGGAATCGTTAGAGGGGATTAATGTTAACTGAATGTTAATTAGACAGCATCTAATATTTATCTGAAGTTTTACAAAGACTGGCTTGCAAGAAGACTTTGTTTAGACTAGTATATTTTCAGTAATCACTTAGGTTAGCATAATATAATAATGCTTAGCATTAATATATTTTGTGGTGAGATTATAGCAAATGATTACAGCATGATTCTGATTATTTTGAGCATAAAATTTAGTGTGTGATTTTCTTCTTGGGCATTTGCAGATGTACAAGCATTCCAATAACAAGACCATGACCACTAAAGCTATTGCAGCAATGCTGTCCACAATTCTGTATTCTCGGCGCTTCTTTCCTTACTACGTTTACAACATCATCGGTGGACTCGATGAAGAAGGTAAGGCTGGAAACACCGTGGAAGAAGCTTACATCTTGGATGTACTGATGGAGTAATGAAGTCTGCACTGCTGTTCTTAAAACTTGGCATTAGGCATTACTAGACTTGCACAGATCAAACACAGCATGCATCTAACTTGTCTAGTAGTTTTAACTTAATCTTTCATTTCTGAAGAGTCTGAAAGTAAAAACAAATATATATATATATATATATAGAGAGAGAGAGAGAGACAGAGAGTAGGTGTTTGATTGCAGGTGAAATCTGTTACTATAACTTACCTTTAATATTTTTATCCAGAGAAGAAAGCTTTGTGATTGTTTTGCAGGAATTACAAAATGTCTCTTTAAAGGACCTGCTAACAGTAAAATTGTATGTATTTTATTATTTTATTCAGGTTTTTCTTTGTGTGTTACAGGCTGTTAAATATGAAGGGCTGTCTAGAGGCAAGGCTCTATAGAGAGATTTTAAAATGTCAACCAATCTCTTGAAAATCATAGTTTCTACTTGGACATTTTAGTTCAATGTATTGCCGTTTCAGGGCTGTTGAGTGCTCAGCTGAATTGCTAAAAGCCTTTGTTCTGACTGTCAGTAGGAGCTCACAACTGGCCCCGTTTGGATAATTTTGACCATTTTCCACAGTTTGTTGTTAACATGTCCACACAATATAGAGCCTAGAAGGTGTTTAGCCTGCCCTGCCTAGTGTTGTATCTCGGATTATGGGGCTGCTGTAACATGTGATGAGACTCAAGAGTGCAGGCCTGCCTCCATGGTCTTGTTTTGAGTCCAGCAATATTGACCAGCTCTGACTTAATGCTACTTTCTGGATCTTGGCTAGCTTTCTTGGGCTGCTCAAGGACCTGTACTGTGCTGCCCAGTGTACTGGGCACTTTATTAAATCAGGGGCAGCTTTTCTAAACAAAAGGGATGAGCTTGCCGTGGTGCTGTGCATTAACTAGTACTTCCCCATGAAACCCTGATGCTGCAGGGTTACAGCACAGCCTGCATTTCTGCTTGCGTGGGCTACGACAGCTTGCACAACCTGGCCTTACTGCAGAGGGGCAAGTGTGTGAAAACTCAGGGTGTGATCTGTGGTGCTGCGAAGCAAGGAGGAGGTCCAAGAGCCTGTTCTCTGGAGGTAGCTCAGCATCAACTGCCTCTTCATTCGTACCTGCTACATAACCAGTAGAACTGTTTGTGCAGCACTGTGCTGCAACACATTGTGCTCCTGCTTTAGTTGTTCTGCGTCAGGAGGTTTTTTTTGTTTTCTATGGTGAGTACTATAAAAATGTCTTCTAGAGCATGGTTATAGCTTAAATGATGAAGGTAACTTGCATACTTGCATATAATGTCAGACCACAGCCACAGTGAACCTTCTATACAAAATATGTCTGAATGTGTTGAGGTATGATTTTGTAAAGGATTGTTGGGACCTCTGGAACTCCAGAGAGTACCTGCTTATGGAGGTGAATAGTTTATGTAATTTCTTACCAGTATTGAGAATCTTTCTGAGTTGTGACTATGTGTGTGTTTGTGTGTGTGTGTTTGTTTTTTAAAGGGAAAGGGGCAGTTTATAGCTTTGATCCAGTAGGCTCATACCAGAGAGATTCTTTCATCGCAGGCGGATCAGCAACTGCCATGCTGCAGCCCTTGCTTGATAACCAGGTATCTTTTTTACTTTTTTTAAAATGTTTTTTAATGATACTTCCAGGGCATATTATTGTACATTTTTGAGAGAAGGTTTAAATGTATTACGGATGGGATTATTAATCTATAAATTTACAAACTGGGTGGCTCTGGTTATCCCTCAGAAGGTAGAAAGTGTTGCCTTAAGATCTGTTTAGTGTGCTACAAATGCTGGATCAGCTGTTTAAAATAAAATTAATTATTTAAATTGTGAAATTTCTTTGCATGTGTGCAGTTTTGATACTGCTTGCTCTTTGAGTTTAAAAAGTGGGTGGGAAGCTTCTGAAGTAATAGATTAATTTTGATCTCAGTGTTGCAATGCCTCACATATGCTGACTATTAGCTGACTCTTGCTTTGCATTGGATAAGCTTCTAGTTACTTTTAGGGAGGATATCAGTATTAAAGTTCTGGTTATGTAGCTGTATGCCACTACAGCAGGAATATTTTTGGCAAATTTGGGGTTCTAAAACAGACCGTTTCATCTTTTTAGGTTGTCTAATTGTGTTCATCCAATGCAGAGACTAAAGCAACTTTCCAGCTAGCAAATTTCATGTTAGCTGGAACATGACCTCTTTAAAATAAGTTTTCATCTTTTTCTAGATTGGCTTCATGAATATGCAAAATGTGGAACATGTCCCTCTGACCCTGGAGAAGGCTTTGCAGCTTGTTAAAGATGTCTTTATTTCAGCTGCTGAGAGAGATGTGTACACTGGTGATGCACTTAAGATTTGCATTGTCACAAAAGAGGGAATTAAAGAGGAAAGTATCCAATTACGGAAAGACTAACTCGGTTCGCTTACAAACATGTAATCGGTGTTGTGTGACTACCTGTATTGTGAAGACATTTGTCTTATTAAATTTTTTCAAGAACTTTGACTACTGTCATGATGAATGTTTTCTGTCTTTGTCACAAATTATAGTGTGCCTTTAGAAACCAAGGTGAAGGTGATAATAAATAGAGTTAAAAATAGAGAGTTTGGTCATTTCATTTTAATCTGTTAATCTAATTTCCATGACTGTTTACTCCCCTGTTCACAGTATCTTGTGCTACAATTCGGGCAAGTGTAAATTTACAAAAATTAGTTTGACAAACTTTTGTGGTAATGCTTTGAAGTTGGCCTAGGTGTAGCAAGAAGAGCTTTTACTGTGTTCCTTTTGCTTTCTCTGCATGTTATAGCTTGTTTTTCCTATTCCCTCCTGCCTCTCTTTCACATGCTGTTGTTACATTGACCTCCCTGCCCTTACTTATAGAGGCATTTCTATGTGGTAATGCTGAAAATTTAAGGCATCACACTTTTTTTAGGCTACTGCTGGGAAATAACTTAATAAGGAGATTGCTTGGATGCCTGTTAATGTCTGCATGTCTTTTTTGACATATTACTGTTCCACTTTCTTGGGAAAGTGCATCGAGTGCAAATGTCTCGTGCTGTGTAGCGCCCATGGAAACTGGCCTGAGTACGAGGAGCTTCAGGAAAGCAGGGCTGCATGATCAAGGGCAAAATAAGCTTCTCTTGCCCAGGCCTCCTTCCAGTCTATAGCCATTTATAAAAGGACATAAAAAGCATCCCTGTGCTTGAGGAGTCATGCTTCTGGTTCCTAAGAGGAGTTCTGCTCATGTGTTAGACCCTGCAGTAATCCTTGCTGACTGCCTTGTGTGCAGCATTTCACATTGCTGTTTCTCCTAGCTCTGGCTGGTTTTCACCAGTGGTGGTAGTTCCAGGCAGTTTAAGTTACAGGTAACTTCTTGAGCCTCAGTAGTCACCCAGCTACTGCGTTTAAAACAAGTTTAGATGTGTTTAGGAAAGCCAGGGAGTGGGAATTTAAGCAGTTGCTTTATCTTACTGTTTATGAAAACATTTGACCACCGGGTGCCGCTGTTGGTCCACGTGAAGATCAGACCCCTCATCTATCGGTAAGGAAGGAGTATGCCAGTCTGAGTAACGCTGAGGCTGGAGCCACTGGATTGCACAAGTCAGGATTTCCAAGCACACTGGCATAATTTACAGGAATATTTAACGTTATTTGCACAAGCCACCTTAAACGGACAAGGTTAGTTGTATGCATGACTAGTAGTTACATGTTCTTTATTGAGCATACCAAACCAAACACAGTAATTCCAAGAACTGAAAGTTTGTGTTTGCCTAAAATACAAATGAGCTATACCCCCATAAACTCATATCCTGGTAATTCTGTAGAATTCAATTAAAGCACCTTCAGCTTGGCCATCTTTGCTAGCAAGTTTATTTTGAGGTGTTCAAATGCCTTCACAAGTAGGTCGTCAGGGCTTTGTGCAAAGTTGGTGAAGACTGGGGAGACCAAGTAGCGTTCAGGTCCGCAGGGAGACGCCAAGAACAGCGGATGGTAACAAGCTGCTGCGCTTACCTTTAGGGCAGGCCTGTTTATAATACGCACAATTTAAATATTGATGAAGGAAAGGCAGCAAAAAGGGTAACTACCTAATTTGTACATGAGTGGATTTAGTGTTAAAAGATGCCAACAGGGTGGGAGAGTTGCAGTGATTCAATTAAAAAATTTAGATGCTCTCACACTTGAAGTTTATATACAAAGTAAATATGTGCTCAGTGGATTTCTAAGAATGAGTTGTTTTAGGTTCAAGTGTCCAGAACTGTCTCTGTAAGTTGTTTCAGAGGAAGTAGAAGATAATTAGAGTGATTTTTAGGTCTCATTGGTGATCTCAAAAGACATACAACAGCAGCTGGTGGGAATACAAGTTTTTCAGCGTTATCCTGTTCCAGAAGGAGCACTTCTGCAGCCAAGAGGGCCGTTTTGCATCCTCTCCTGCTCTCCGTTTGCTTGCACAGTATGTCCTGCTGGAAGAAAACAAACAAACAAAAAACAGTGCAAATTGAAAGCTTTTTTTCACAGGTCCATTAAACTGAAAATACTGAATTTCTTTTACGGAAGCAGGTAAAAGAAGGTAGCACTGCATTCTCAGGGCGGGCAGGGTTGGAACCAGTGGCCAAGGAGGGTGTTTCCCAATATAGTTGTGGCTTCCCTAATTATATCTGTCCTGATTTCATCAGCACTCATGCTCAGAGTTGGAAGTTAAGGAGAGACTGAAGAAAGGTAAGTAGAAGAAATGTTTACAGGCTTCTCAGCTGAAGGTTGCTTGCTCATTAGTATTAAAACATTCAAAACTCACAGATGTCAGATGTTACTTAATCCATTTTTTTTAAATGATTGTCCTCAGCTAGGCTTACAAGATAAGAGTAACCTGACTTTCTGCAGTGCTGCTTAATTCTTAGCCTCTCATTACTGTACAAATGCGAGGCAGTATGCCTGCAATGTGTAGTATTTTATGAGCACTTTGAACAATATTGAGGGATACAGAAGTGTCCACGTTGCTGCATTATAGAGGAACAGCTAGGTAAAGCAAATATCAGATTACCACTTCTGCATGCTGGAAACAGAGATCTTGGTTTAACAGATCTATTGGGTTGGGGATTAGATATCTTTAACACAATTTTACGTAAGAGAAAGGAGGGAGAGGTAAAAGCTTATCTTGCCAAACTCCTTATATTAAGCAAGTCACAAATATGTGCGCTTTGACCATGAGCTGTACTGGAGAATTTCCTTGCTCTTGGAGCGAGCAGTTCTGGCCACTTGGTCAAGTACTTGCAGGTTACAGGGTCTCTCTAGAGCAAGTGCCTGTTGCACTAACAGCTCTCGGCTTCCCGGGGAGCGATGCTAGAGGCCACCATAAGATGGCAATAGTTAGTTGCTCTCACGAGCTTCAGCATAATTACACACTATGGGGGTAAAAATAGTCATACATACTTTACCAGTTTCCCACTATAACGTGCTTTGCTGAGCTGTTTATTGAGGAGATGGGAGGCTTTATTTTGAGCTCGGCCAAATGGCAGCATGCTGCCGCTTAAATAAGGGCCTGTGCAAGGTCAGAATCGGCCGTAGGGGCTATGTTTGTAATAAAATAGACCTGGCTTTATTTTGGACACATTTTCAGCAATAAGTTTATGTGACAAATATGTTTGGTTTACGGGGCAGGGGCGAAGGTTGTTGTTATGGGAAGTGACAGTGCTTGGCAGTGCTTGTACGCTGCGTATGTGCTTCTGAAAATCAAATTCATGACTCAGTTATCCTTTTAAGTAGGTATCAAAAGGAGTTTGATTTTGCACTAACTAAGGAAGATTTTCTTAAGGCTGAATCATAAAATGTTGGTTTTATAACCCCAGTATCAACCTCTTTCATTTCAATATGACATATTTTCTTTATACATTGAGATAAGTCCGTAACACTCCATATGCCTCTGTGGGGTGGGAGACAGGGTTGGATTGCTTCTGTTTTCTTGCACTTTCCTAGGGAAAAGTAGCTATACAGGAATTAAAACACTATTTGAGGTAGAGCAGTTTGAAGTGATCCCCCTGCAACTCACTCCTTTATGTGATTTATTTAGAGTATGAAATTGTAATTCCCACATCAACAAAAGTGGCCTTTTTTTTTCCCCTCCCATATTGGAAACCAAGAGAAAGGCATTGCAAGTGATTTTGAGATTCAAGGTTGTACAAAGCTGAAGCTTGGGAAGAAGTGGCAGGAGCAAAAAGGGCATGTTTAGAGAAGCATTCACAAGAATCTGAGGAAAATAAAATAGTACTGATTCTCCCAGGGTAGCAGGAAATAATTTTAGAAGCAGAAGGTAATTGCTCTCTAGTTCAGAATTCCTAATGCTGAGTCAGAAACCGACTTCAGAGTAAGAGGGTTTTGGAAGTGACAACTTTCAGATTCCTCTTCCTTTTCCTTTCAGTGATTGCTTTTGTCTAGTGCAAATGCCCTTTGCTTTTAGGCCATCTGGGGCAGTTGTAAACCAGGCAGTATGGCACACGGGGCCTGAGTTAACGAAGATTTGTATCCGCTACTGCCTTCTCAAGCCAAATTCCTCCCAAGCAGAAGTTTTGTCTGTGTGAGGGCAGCAGGGTGAGACTGCTCTATATTCTTTCAACTGTTATATGTAGTTAGCTTAATTGTATGAACCATTTTATGTGCACTTCCTTTTCTAAGCAACTTCAACAAAGTATTCATAATTACAAAAACATGGCTTACCAGAAAAACAAACAAAAAATTCTCAGTATCTTTCCTGTTAGACTGTTCTTGGCCCTTTTCCTAACAGTTGCTGGCAAAGTTCAACTTCGCTGTTGCTTTCAGAGGATCAAGCTGGGGGTAGGGATGGACTCTGTCAAGCTGCTCAACATCACTGTAGCCTACAATAATTATATTCCTTGGCACAAGACAAAGGAGCACCAACAAGAGAATTGGATGGTACCAAAAGTAAGTTGAACCACTGCCTAACACTTTATATCAAAGAGCTATAAAAGAAAGGTTAAAACCACGATTTGTGTTTCCCTGTTGGCTAAGGAAGAAAAACAAAAGGTGCAAGATGGCAAGTTTCACTGCAGTGTTGAAGAAGCTTCACTGACAGGGTAAAGAGCTTTTGGCTTTCCCAAGCTGTGACTCCCCCTGAAATGTAGATTTTTCCACTACTGAGCTTCCTCCAGCCACACAAGTGTTTTGTGCTTCTATAAGAAGTCATCAACGTGCTGATTACCTGCGTACCTACCAGCAGGGCTGCAGGTACCCGGCATCTATGGTATCTGGCCCACTGCGGTGGCTTAGCCTAACAGCATTTACAGTTCCTTGAGTATGATGTTCTGCTTAACCTGCCTCTGTTAAGAAAAAAAGAAAGCAACAACAACAGCACAGCCTCAGTCACTCATCAGTCAGGTGTGGTAGATGATCAATCTGTTTATCCTTCCTGGTCACAGAGATCTTGTATTTCAGGCTTGGGAAGTCTCACTTGGCTGCTACTTACCTTGTTGCCCCCAAGCTCCCCGGAGCAAAACTGGGGTTACCCAGGAGCAAGGGATGCTGCGGTGCTTTGGGGCAGCTTGGCAGCGTGTCCCTGCTAGGAGCCCCCACTCAGTGTCCCATTTCTGTTTGCAGCTTTCTTGCACAGCTTTTGCAAAAAAACACCTCATGGCCAGGGATGTCAGAAAGTTAAAAGGTCTGATGTTGGGGGGAAAAAAAAGAGGGAGAGACCTTCCCTGAGGTTTTATATAAGCCACCATTTTAGCAAAAGCTGCATACCAGTGTCACTGCCCTATGTTTGATCTGAACTTCTCTTGACATGTACCCTTGAATGCAGAATGGCTAACACAATCTCCATTAAGTCTCATGGCAAACAGACGTTTTGGTGCGGCTGGTATTTGTTTGCTAGTTGCAGACAAGTCAATCTCATTAGAACTACATTTACAACTTTTGCCAAGAGTTTTGAAACTGGTTGACATTCTCAACAGCTGCCTGAGCTGAAATGACATTCCATTCCCCGCCTCCATCTTATTAGCACAGGGGATGGCTTGATTAATGGGAATTAGATGGGATTTTTAGAAATGCAAGATAATTTGTCTTTGCAAGAGTTCTGCGTTGTGTTTTCATTCTTTGATTTAAAATAAACCACAAAGTCTGTTTTTTTATGGTCCTTAACAAAAGTCATGAGATGCACTCACTCTGAGCTAACTCACAAAATTTGAAGTAAAAACATTTTAAAGAGTGGTGCAAAGTGTTTTCAGCTGCTATTTAGTGCAGCTTTTACATTAAGCTGCTCTTTAAAGAGTGTAACCAAACAAGAAGATTTCAATGGCGACATTAGATTTTTCTCATACACCTCCAACTTCAGGAGCACTGTGGAAAGATACAGACAGGAAAACCTTGCTCTCCACAAGGTAATCAGTGCATTTGAAGAGATGCTGAACAGGATTCACATGAGCCCAGTGTGAAACATGACTCAAGCTACATAACATGTTAGACTGGTGCACAGAATAGTTTATCTGCATCCCCCTTAGCTCTCAGGAGACGTCATCTGGGCAGCCAGTGTGTCCTGACCTTCAGCCCTGTTTCAGCCCAAGCACTTACTTGGGTCACAGCTGAAGTCATCTCCACAGGCACGTGAGGACCTGTTTTTTTCCCCCTGCTCATTTCTCCAGACCCTTAGTACAGGAACTACGGGGCTTACAGCTTTGAACAGCTATGCTGTGGACTCAGAGTGGTTCATTATATCTAAGCTATCAAATATATTTCATTTGGCTATACAGCTTTTGCAGTCATGGCCATACCAATTACTGAACTTAGCTAAGCACCAAAAAGCCAGGATGCAATTATTTGAGCAGTTCAGACACAATGACTGAAAAAGCATCTATATACAGGCATTCACATGCTCAACCAGTAAAAACTCCAGCACAAACACTGAAGGGAGGTTTTTAGCAATTCAGTTTAAGCTCTGCTTCACTGAAAATAAGAAATTGGATTTCTGATAAGAGAATGTGCTTGCAGTGCTCTAACAAGCATTTTGTTCTGCACGGGTAGAGATTTGTTTTTTAATTGACTCTTTCTCTCCAAAGTAAAAATCCCAAAATTTAGTTTCTATTAGACTACACAAATCTGTCCTTTTCTTACAGCATTTTCTTCTTACTCATGCTAACAAAACAAACAAAAAGTTCAGACGAGGAGATTCAGAGAGGTCTGCGCTGGCTTGTTCTCAGGTGTCCAGTGTGAAGTCCTAGAAGGAGTCCTGACTCTGAAAAAAGGGATTAAAAGTCACCTCTTTGTTTATTTTAACTGCATTGCCTCAGTTGGCACGGGATGGTCGGATATGGTCAAACTTCCTATTGGGAGTGGGGGGCTGAGCATGCAGACTCACCATGCATGTTGATGTGGCTCAGCATCCACATCCCAAGCCATAGGTAGGCACCTGGTCAACCAGCGTGGATTTAGCTAATGTTGGACTACAGGATTGCTGCTTTGTAAGCGTTGATTGTGAGTTTTAATGAAACCCCCCAATTAGGTGGCTTGACAGACCATCACAACAGTGACGCAGCTGAGCTGAAATCCCCATTACTGAAGCTGAAGTATTTCAAAGAACTGCTTTAAAAGAAAAGTCACAGAATAGCTTGCACGCAGCCACCAAGCTGCCCTGCAAACAACAACATCACCCAGAGGCTGTACAGAGCCAGGAGAAGGGACATGGAAGAAAAAGCAGAAACAAAACAAGTCAAAGGAATTAATTCAAATACTGATTTCCTTTTCTAACACTCAGCATGGGTGCACCTTCGGTTTCATGTGCTGTCTACAGCTACTGCTCTACATAAAGCCCACACTGCTGGTCTCCTGGTGCCTCCAGAGAGGTAGGAACGGCCTTTGTAAAACGGGCTTGAGCAACCACGCTATCGCCAGGCCCTGTGTTGTATCTCCCAACCTGCTCCTCCAGGTACCTCACGTCAACATTCCCAAACCCATAATACATTTTATGATGGAAAGCCAGAAAGAACATCTATCATCCTCCGCATCACAACTTTAGAGGATCAATAGATTTGGGGATTTTCACTCTGTTTCAACCTTCTGTTGGGAATCATTCGGGAATCATCCGCTGTCCTTCCTGGCTCAGATTGAGAGTCCAGGCCACTGGTACCACAGGGACTCGACAATGTCATTCTGGCTTAGGTAAGGGCCCGTACACACATCCCACCACAACTGCATGACATACACCAGAGCCTGCTCTGGTTCTGCGAGCAGCTTTCGCTCCTCTTGCCTGCCAAAGCCATGGGGAGCTGCCCGGCGCTTCCATACGCCGGGAAGTTCAGGCAGATGCAGATCTCAAGAGGTCTGCCCTGACTTACACAGGCCACCCACGTGTCTGCTCCCGCCCTGCTGCCACAGGTTGTTCAAGGCAGCGTTACACAGAGGCGTGTCCCTGCCATCACCCCATACAGCGCTAACCCCGGGCACAGGCCCAGCGTGGTGTCGCGCAAGCGGAGGATGAGGGCAGTGCATCTCGGCCCTGAGGCACCCAGAGCTGTAATGCTGGGCACCAGGCTCCGCTCCTGACCTTGGTACAAACCCGTCACTGGAGGTATCGCCGCCAGCTAGGGCGATCTCTCAGGAAAACACTGCCAAATATTGCACGTCAACTAGAGGTTTGCTTTAACAAGCCCGAACGGAGCCAGCCCAACCCTTACACCCCTGACAAGCAAGGGAACTGCAGGGAGAGGACAGATGAACTCTGCAGCACTGTAAACTTGTCTGTATTTGTTTCTGTACAGTAAAATATCCTGTCAAGCAATAGGCCATTAGCACATAGCTAGCTAAGTTTTCAATACACTGGTGCTGAACTGCTGTGGTACTGAATGGCAATTCTGTGCCCAAGAGCATCAATGAAATCAAAGGAAGTCCCTCTCCTTAGCACAAAGTTGTCACTGCGCTGGAGGCTCTGAGGTGCGCAGTGATATGCGATGCACTTTGGGGAGCGAGGCAAGGCATGGGAACAGGACGCAGAGCAGACCAGAAGCTGATCTGCAGGCACCGACCTTGCCACAGGCAGCAAGAGGTGAGAGGGCTTAGCAAGGCGGGAGATACCCACCCTGGAGCTGCACAGAAACACACACCTCATCTCTGCTGCAAGGGATTCGCACAGTGAATAAGGCCCAGCACAACCTTTACCCTAAGCCTCTAGAAAACCGTATACGCCTCTGTACTTCGAAAGCATGTCCCCCCGAATGTGTGTTTTAGACACCAGCAAAGAGCTGCTGTTACAATTATCCGGGTAGGACGTTAACCAGCAACTGCTTTCTAGGTAGCATAGGCTCACAGAGGGAAAGAGGCAAGGGCAGCAAAACAAGCACCTTGTTTTTCATAGTTCATCCAGAGCAGTAGGTCCAGGGGCAGTTCAGAGTGCTACAGATATACATCAGGGAGAGGAACCTGAAGTACCACAGGCAGCAAAGGCAGCCACAGCTGCGCTGCAAAGCGCAAGCGGCTCTGCAGTGTGCAGCGCTCACACAGCACCTCCGCTCCTCTCTGCTGGCGGGTTCCTCATGCCATCACTCAGGAGGCAGAAAAATCAATCTCAAACCATAAAGACAAGTGGAAGAAAAGCATCATGAGCAGGTTTCAAGGCAGTTGTTGCAAGGTAGAATTCTTCTCACGTGTAGTGGGTGTCTCATTAGAGCGGTCAATTGAACTCAGAGCAACAAACAGATATGCGGTAAAAGAGGACAGGGGCAATAAGGTGATTTACAAGGTTCCCCTCGCTGCACCTTTGATCCTCACCTCCATCAGTCACACGCTTGAAATAGGAACTTGCATTAACACATGGAGACAGCAAAAAACTGAGACCTTTAGGCTGTCAAGCTTCGCCTTCCCTGCGCCTGCCCTGCAGCAGGTCGCGACATGCCCATTGCAGCATCCTGCCTTGAGGCTCCATGGGGTTTTTCCCCGTGCCCTTCAAACCTGCTTGGCTCGGTCACAGGAGCGCAAGAGGGAGGAAGGCCGGCTCCCCATTTGTGTCATTTGATCACCCCATTTGTGTGCAAGGGAGAGGGGCTGCAGCCCTGGAGCCCTCGCATCTGTAAGAGCTGGTGACAAGCAGCACAGATATGCAGAAATCAATAAGCTGACGGATCACAGGGCCCAGCGACTCAGCGGAGGAGCTGCTCTGTGCACACGCACGGGGCCGAACATCTGTCAGGCAAACAAAAAGCAACCCAAGCGGAACAAAAGAGAGGATTATTTTCACTCAAGTTCTTCTTCAGTCGCAGCAGGCAACGTTCAAGCCGTCCTAGTGTTCAAACACTAAGGCCTTATGGAGTACGGGCTGCCCGGGAAATGCCAAACGCTGTTACCAGAAGACAAAAGAGGGAAAAAAAGGACAAAAAAAAAAGTAAGAAAGAAAGAAAGAAAGAAGAAAAAAAAGTAGATATGGAAAATTCAGAGTGTCTTCTTGAGTTGCACTGAGCAGGGGGGAGATAAAGGGGGCACCGATAAGGGGGTGGAGAGCAAGGAGGGAAAAACAACCTTGTGCTGCACTAAAAAGCAGATGGCAAATCTCTACAGCACTATTTGAAAATGACACTGACAACATCAGATGTGCTACGGGAGCAAGAAAAACTGGAGCACCGCCGCTTTGAATATGCAAACCCTGAGGTTTTGCTTGTGACCCCCACCCTTGCATCAAAGGGCAAGGTAGCTGCAAAGCGTCTGCTCACCCAAGCAAACCTCAGGGAGTCAGTGTAGCTGGTCCCGCTTCCCTGACATGCTCTTCACCTGGAAGCGCCCTGGCTTCGCCCACAAGCCAGGGGAGTTCTGGGGGAGGGAAGCCTTGAGGATAAGCTCAGGAACAAGGTCCCCTGCCTCTCCCTTGTCCTTGTATTTTTAGATCAGCAGACACAGCTAGTTTGCAGCTTGATTTCTCCACCACAGCTGTTTCTCCTAATTAGCATGTGATATACTTCCTAGAAATAGGTGCGAAAGAGTGAAGCCATGATGAAACATGTTAAGTAAGATCAGATCTGGGATTATAATAGCAGAAAACTTTGCCCTTTTCAAAAGGGAAAAAAATATATATACTCTGAAACATTTTACAGTTTAAGAGCTCCCTTTATACACATCCCTGTGCTGCTGTTCTAATGTCTTCATATAGCTGTTGGCAGCTTATGTTTTCAAGCTTAATTTTATTACAGAAAAAAAACCCTCTAGGTTTGGGTTTTCTTTGGCACAGTGACAGTTTTGTTGTGTGTAAGCTGCCTTCCTTGCTGGAAACCAGAGTTCTTCTGGCTATAGAGGAACTTATTTAGTTGAAAAGTCACATTTTGATCTTGTAGCTTTGTGCTCATGGATCAATTCACCTGCCAAACACCAGCTATATATATACACACACCAGCTATATAACCACCAAATGGATACACATCTCAGCCTGGAGGATTTGCTATATAAAACACAGGGTCTTAATGACATTTAGGGGAATATCAGCTAGTCTGAGTCCAGCTCCATCGTATTAAAAGGAGCATGGGCAGACAGGGGAGAAGTAGAATGTGCATGTGAAATGGAAGCTGGTGGGGGAATGAAAGGTTTCAGTTTAGGAGTAAGAATTAGGAAAGCAAAAATAGTGACTAAAATATATATATGTGTGTGTGTATATATATATATATATGTAGCCGCTTAGCTGCTGCCTAATCTTAGAAGCTCCCAGGTTTCCTTTGCCTAATCTGCAGACCCAGAAGAGCTAGGTCAGTTGCCTTAGTGAGTACAGCAGACAGAACCAAAAAAAATCAGAGCTTACTATTTTTAAGAGTCTTTTTGAGAAGTGAGGGAGAGGGAAGGCCTTACTTCTTGCTAAGAACTGGACTCTGAAACCCCGCTGGCTGTACACAGCTTCCCAGACCTCTTAAAGTCATGCTCTACATGCCAGGAAATGGCACAATGTTGTCCGCTTTCCCCCGGTCTCTCAGGCTGTGATTCAGCTAACGTTTTCACTACGCCTTAGGGACACATAAGCTCCTTAACACTCTTCTGCATAGAGTCCCTAAACCCCATTGACTGGGTGCCAGACACCCCAACACCCAAGTCCTCTGCTTGCCAGCAGTCCACCCTAGTGTACATCCATTACTTACCTGAGGCCTTGCTGTACTTACCAGAGGCTTCTACCTCACATATAGACTTCCTGCCCGGGTTTTTATCAAATATTGTTTTCTACCTCTTTTCAGTCATATTAAGGAGGCAATCTGGTTTTAGGGCTTTGTGGGGCTTACTCCACCTGCACATTTTATACACATGAAAAAAAAATAAGGGGCAGCAGCTCTGTCAGCAGGCGGGACAGGCACAGCAGCCTGGTGCCAGCAGCACATTCCTCTGTCACCAGCCATCCAAGATATCTGTCATAGACATGTCACCTCATTTTCCCAGGAGCTTTGCTCAGACAGAGTGTGAGAGTTTCCTACATTTGCTGGGATTTGCAGATGGTTACCTCCACCAGGCAGCCAGTGCAAACACTGATGCGATCACCCCACACGCACCAGGAGGCTCCTCAGTGCTCACAGAGGAGCTTTGAGCAACAGCAGAGGTATCATTCACATGCTGCAGAGCTAGTCTGTGCCCATAGGACTTATCCAGCCTCCCTGCACACATCCTGTGCAGATCACACACGTGTACCTGGCCTGTCTCTCTCCTCTCCTGGATATTGAAGGGCTCACAAGAGACCAGAAGAATCAAACACTCTCTTGAAGTAAATCATAAGCCAGCTTTAGGCTTTACTTTATCTGAGCTTCATTGATCCTTCCTCTTTTTTTACTCCCTCAGAATTACTACCTGTTTTGGAGGTTGTAATGCATCTGATACAGCCTGCCTCCTGGAAAGAGACCCATTACCAAGAAGCAGAGATCTGCTTCTTGTTGGTGCTTCAACCCACCTGCTTCAGCAGTTATTCAGCTCCCCTGCAGCCTTTCCTGGGTGTTTTGGCTCTGCCAGGGCTGCAGTCTCATGACAACTGTTTCTAATTGACTGCTTAGGCACATCTCAGGAATTTCAAGAGTCCCCTATTTACCTTTTGCAAGTACATCTCATAAACGCAGCCAATACCAAATCAATATGTTCTTATCTCATTGTTGGGATATTACTGATATTTATCCATAGTTAATATTTTTCCTTAAACCCAAAGCACTGAAGTTACTCTTTTTTTAATGTTATCATTTGCAAGCCTTTAACCATGTGCAAGTACTATTTCAAGTCATGCAAGCAACGTACATATATCAAGCTCTGATGTTTTTGATAATATTTTGATAAATATTAATAAAGAGTAATCTGAAGTTGGTCATTTATAGGAGAGAAAACTGTCTGCCATGAGGAGCACTATCATAACAAAAAGTTCTGTGGTAAGGAAACACTATAGTAAACTCTGCACTGAAACACACTGCATAACACAATGCAGGAGAATTTTTCCTTTATTTCTTAACACAGAAATCTCTTCTTGATTCTCCCTGCACAACAGCTCCTCCAGAAGCTGCCTATGGAGCAAAGAAAGGGACGTGAAGGAAGGTAGTAAAAGTAGTAGATGACTGGGCATTTTTTGTGTGACATTTTGCAACTTCCATTTTGGAAACCAAGCATGTTTGGTCTGGTAGATTTTGTCCTCATCCACCTGCAATGAAAGAGAAGACATCTCATCAAAAGGATCTTTTTAGAGGGGATTGTTTTGATTCAGTCTCACTGGAACCGTGCTTGGATCAGGAGTCTCTGGAGTCTAACACGGGTGGTTCCTTCAGTTTTCTGAGTTTATCTCATGCCTATGAATTTGCTTCACCTTCAAAGGACAGATCTGTAGGACACAAGCCAGGGACGAGCAGCATGGTCAGTCACAAGATCACCTGGGAGCAGAGTTTGGCAGAGATGTGCTCTAAGAGCAAATTTGGCTTGTAAATTTGATGATTTTTTTTCCCTTTTTTTTTTTCCTCTGCAGCCCCAAAACATCCTGTTGTTTCCTGCAGTCTCTCACATTCCCCCAAGCACTTTTAATCAAAGCAGTAGAAAGGCACTGTACGTGGTGTGATGTCAGCTTGGCTCTGTGGAGGCAACACGGCCTCTCGGACGGCAGCTTGGGGACTCCTGCTCCAACTGCCTAAACGAGAGACGGGACTAACCAGCGACTCTCCAGCAAACAGCTGTGACACGTGGCCTCACAGTAAATTCATAGTGGTCACAGTTTTGACAGTTTAAGTCAAAACAGAACTGAACAATCAGAGCAAGTTTTTGTCTTGCGGCTGCTCTAAATTCCCTGGTGGCTGCATGCAGCCACTCTTATTGTCTTTAAGAGTCACTGCCCTAAGAGATGAGTTCTTTAACAAGCGAACAAATAACTCAATTATAAATTAAAGCAGCACATTCCTGAGAGGAGCTCAGAAGCCTCCTCTCTAGTTAGAAACAGGGGAAGCTCCCACAGTCTGCCTCACCTATTCGACCGCTAGTCCCAAGTAATGGCTATTCTCTCTGCAGCCAACAACACTGTTGTATCTATGAGAAAATGCAACCAATTTCTTAACAAAGTAATTTCAGTTCGCCTCTTCTGGGTGCCATTTGTTGATATGTGGAAAGGCTTTCTTTTGCGGGAGGTCAAGTTTCAGCCAACAAAAACAACAACAAAGAAACCGTTACACAAAACAAAATGCAAAAGACAAGGAAGAAAAGACCAGATTTATGGGCTGATGAGTGAGATTTTTTGTTAAAAAATAATTGAGTACTCACTTTGTGGTTGAGCCAGCCCCACCAAGGAGAGAAGAATATTGGTAGTGCTTAACTCTATAAACAGACAAGAAATCAAACTCAAGCAATTGAAGGATGACAGATTGGCCAATCTGAATTATGCAATGAGGATGAATGTAATAACTTTTCTGCAAGGTAGGAAAGGGAAAGAAAAGCACCTTAACCAAATATTCTCAACTAAAACAGAGAGCAGGGGCCTCCTGCAAGAAAGAAATTGTTCTCTCAAAATATGACATGGTAGTGAGGTACTGAAAAACAGGAGGGGTGTAGGAATTGTGAGCAGCTGGTAAGTGACAGTCCTATGCCAAAAGAAGAATAAAGTGGAGGAGGGAATAGAGTAGTTTAAAATAAATAGAGCAAAAAAAAGGAAACTCCTGGTTTTAACAGGAAAATAAATACCAACACAGAAAAGCAAAACAGAAGTGCTGGGTGGTATTGTCGAACATCAGCTTCCCATGGATTGTAGCAGCTACAGAGGCTGTTGTTTCTGTTGGGGATGGGAACCATAAAAACCAACAAGCTGGTCTGGGAACATAACTGCTGTGTGCTCTCACTCAGGTTTCTCAAGTGAAAACCAGCACAACTCTCCCTACTAAACGCAAGGGATCATCCACAGAGAATGGGTGCATGCCTGACTAGCTGGAGCTGCTCTTCTGGGGATGGGACCTGTGAGCACTTAACTTCTTTTAAAAAGAGTCCCAGCAGATAGAACTTAGTCCTTCATAAAGCATCTCAGGTAAGGAACAGGTAGCAGCCACATAGCAGGGTGGCGGGCCGGGGGACGAGGACCCACAGGTAAATGTAGAGTGCAGCCTGCTGCCAGCCTGATGCAGCGGTTTGGGCTGGGACTATCTCAGGTTGCAGCATTGGCTGGGTCCAGCCACACAGCTGACATGGAGCTAAACATCTGGGGACTTACAGTCTCTGAGAACTGCATTTCTGCTGGGAAGGTGGGGGATGTTTGCCTTTTGTCTCAGGCAAGGCACCTGGCTTTCTCGGAAAGCTGGCCATACGGCACATCGTTACGCAAAGCTCTAGCCAATTTTCTTAGAAGTTTGGGTCCTTGTGCATTATGAGCCAAGCCAGCTCAGGATGGCAATTCTGTGAACTTCTGACTGCTGGGGGCTTGCTCAAGGGTGAAGTGAGTTTAACATATGCCAAAGGATAAGTGCGCAGTGGTGATTGCTCCATGCTTACTCTTTGGCCACAGGGAAGCCAAATGAAATACTGTGCAGTAAGCAGAGCAGGAGCCTCTTAGTCACTTGCTTGGGTGCTTTCAATTCAACTCCCTGGTGAAGATGTTTCTTTCACCATGGTTATACAGAGCAGCTTTCCACCCTTCTCAGTAAGCAGGTCCCAACAATCTTCCAGGGAGGGTACCAGTGCTGGATACTGAACTGAAGACGACTGATGGCAGGCTTTCCTAAATTACTTTTTGTAGACTTCTTATGAGTTACCTATGACCTCTAGGTATCCAGAGACCACCACTTGAAGGCCACGTCTCTTTAATGGGCCTGCAGAGGGTTTTGAAAGCAATCCAGCAAGCAATACCTAGCACATTTTAAATTCAAATCCTGTTTGCTGAATACCCATTTTTCACTGCAGACCAGCTCTAGATCAAAAATGCTCAATAAGTTCTCACTGAGCAGTCCAGCCCAGGCAGGAGGAGGAATCCTCTGCCTCCTGCTCTGCTGTGTGCAGTCCCAAGCAGGGTAGGTGGCTTATAAGACTGCCCTGCTGTAGACCCAGGCACAGTATTCATTCTGATTTGCAAGGTTATTGCAGGAAGGATACCCCAGGAAAACAAGGGATACACAAAAGAGAGAAAGAACATACTCAGAGATGCTTAAAAGCTGTGGAGCAAGCAGAGCAAATAGAGCTTAAACAGACCAGGACCATAGCCAAAGGAGCTCAGAACATATGTTACACTCTGATTGATAAGGAGAGGCAATGAGGGAACAGTTGTTCACCATTTCTCACAACACAAATATTAATGAGATTCAAATAAAACCCTCTGACAGCAAGTTGTAAAATACAGAGAGGAAGTACATCTTTTTATAAGGCATCAGGTATGAAACTTATTGCAGAAAGATATTGTGCATACCAAGTGACGAATTAAGGAAAAAACACACAGTTTTAGAGAAGAAAAGTCCATAAACATAGTTCAAAATACAGATATGGCTACAATTTCTAGTTCAAAAGTTCTCAAACCAGACTACCTGATACAAAGAGGAGATACCAAAAGAATTGTCCTCGTTAGCTAGCCTTATTTGTAGATATCATTATTCAACAGGATACTTCACTAGAAAGATCTTTGCTTATATATCTATAGGTATTTTTTTTCTTGTATTTTTATTTCTCCTTTAAAACTCAGTATATTCACTGATTAAAAAGTAACTTGCTTTTGAAGCAAATGCATTAAAATCACAGGCATCCAAAGACAAATGCTAATTTCAATGCCACATATTTTGACATTCAGACCTTCTAAAAGTCTGCTGATGGATGAGCTCCTCATTCTCTGTGCATGACTGACAGGACTCTATGTCTAAATACTTATCATGAAAACAAAGAAAGAGAGAGAGAGTGACAGAAAGAAAAAGAGGGAGTAAAAGAGAGAGAGAGAAAGAATGGGAGAGAGGAGAGGAGAGAGAAAGTTGGCAGGCAGGCAGAAAGAAGGAAAGAGAGAGAAAGAGAGAAAAAGAGAGAGAGAGAAAGAGAGAAAAAGAGAGAGAGAGAAAGAGAGAGAGAGAGAGAAAGAGAGAGAGAGAGAAAGAGAGAGAGAGAGAGAGAGAGAGAAAGAGAGAGAAGGAAAGAAAGAAGGAAGGAAAGAAGGAAAGAAAAAAGGAAGGAAAGAAGGAAAGAAAGAAACACCTTACTGGTGAGGCGGGGAATGACAACAACAGATAAAAGACCCCATTGCTTTTTTTGCTTTTCAGATCTGAAGATAATATACAAAACTCCATTCTATTACTTCTTCAAGCACAACATTTTCTCCCCCAACTCCACGCACACCTGCAGCCTGAAGTTCTTTGTAATCTGCATAACAGCTGTTTCATCACAGATTATTCTTCAACTCCAGCTTAGTCTGCCTAAGGTGCTGTGGAAAGCCCCTGGGCTGCTGAGTTTACTAACATGAACTCAAGATAAAGCCTAAAGTTACTGAAACAATAGGATAAATAATGGTCAAGTGTTATTTGATGTTTGGCTTGGCTATCTCTAGCAAATAGGTCTTTACTTTGAAAGTACTGGAATCTTTTAAAAATCTCACAGAATCCTCTAGTTCTCTCATCTGATTCCTCTATGTTTTTATTTGGCTTTGGACAGCAAAACTTGAGAGCAAGGAGTATATGCAGTCAACAGTGAAGAAGGTATGCCCTTCAGAGAGATGATGCGCAGGAGCAGATTTTGCCGAACAACTGTTTAGCTAGTATTTCAAGTTAAAAGAAAGTGGCTGAAGAGATATGTGCAAATCCAACCACTTCAAATGCAAATGCAGCTTGATCTTTATTTGGGACAGAGGAAGTCAATTTTTTTCCGTCTTTCACACTTGCTGTGGAAACCACTATTCAGTATGAACCTCCTCCCCAGGTAATTCATCTTTTTGGCCATCTTCCCCTTCAAACCCCATGCTCCACTCCTACCACTCCCCAGTTACCAGTGTTCATATTCCCACATGGGTGCTAAATCCCATCAGTCTCTGCCAGGAGGATAAGGATGGAGGAGGATTTCTTTGATCTTCAAACCTCTTTCATGGGTCGTTTGAGAGGTGAGGATGGAAGAAGGTGAAGATTTCCAGTTTATCAGCAAGGTGTTGATGGCCACCTGATTGCTGGCAACATAATAGGGAACATTCTTGAAAAAGAAAAAAAAAAAAAAAAAGGTGCTTTGCAGCCCAGCACTAAGTTGTTAATGAGCTCCTGGTGTAAATACATAGGGGGTGCAGGGGCTATACCTAAACAGGTGGCTCTGCAGTGACAAGCAGGGCACTGGTTTTCTGTTTTTGAGTCAGTTGTACACTGCTGACCCTGAAATATCTGGATACTCACTGTGTGAGCTTAGATTGGCATTAGACATTAGAGTGCACGATGTGCTAGGCATTTCCAGAAACACGAGCCCACCTTACAGGCCGTGTAACTGAGAAAGCAAGGTTTCTGTGGGTGCAACAGAGGAGGCATTGGCTCTTCTGCAGAGCAGTGACTCCTTTGCTTCGTGGCCAGCTGTAAAACGGGCTGCTCAGACGAAACTGCCCTTTGGTCTCTACAAATGTAAAGGTGCTATACATGCGCAAATGTGGGAGCTACCCTCAGCTTGCTCTCCATAGTAAAGGGTACTGTATCTCTAATACAGGATATGAACATGTAAGTTTACTGAAATGATCACAGAGGGGTAGTTAAAGGTACATATTCAACCTTTGTTCTGTACTTCCTGATTTAGTTGCAAAATCAACTTTTTTTTTTTTCTTTTTTTTTTCTGTGCTCACAGCTCATTTTTTATCTTTTCCAGGCTATCTATATCACACTCCCTTGCAATTATACCACACTCCCTTTGTCTGTGTGCCAAGAATTTGTCCAGAACTTGCAAAATCCTCATGCTTGATTGTTTACCTGTTTTGTACAGCATTTCTGTCTTTCTTCAGAAAGCAATTCTATTACCGCCTCCTTCTGTTAGACAAAATTATGCAAATTGCATAGATTAAATTGCTGTGTAATGGTTGATCAGCTTTTCCTTATTGTTTGCCATTTGTTACACAGGATTTGCGTGCATTTAAGAGTTTTATGTGTTTAATAGTTATTTAAGAGGCTTAGCATAGCTAATACCTTCAAGCAGTTCTGTGCCTGCAGACTACAGAGAAGTAAAGGATACTTCGACTTCCTCTGGTTTTGTTTCTGGGAGTTTTAAAGTTATTTTAAAAGCCTGCATGACAAAGGATGTGGGGAGAAGAAGTAACGACTGCCCACATTTTTTTCAGAAAGTGCTGATACTTTCCAAAGTGATACCAGGGTCTTTGCTGCTAGAAGGATCTACAAAGAAGATCCTTCCAACTGGAGGAAAGGCCCCTGAAAAATTCCCATTTCCATGCAGCCTGTCTCCAAATCCCAAGATGATCCATTATACCCAGCTTCTATTTGTGTACATGCAAAAGCTTGGATTCCCTTTCGCACGAGCAAAGGCTCAAATTCCAGCTTGAGGCTCACTGCGAGCAAACACTCAGGCATTTCCTCCAAGTCGCCAGATCCTGTTCTTGTTAACATGCTGCCAAAGCATTAATCATATCTCGAATCTCCTGTGCCCGTCTCCTCCCAGATGCCTCATCCCCATTCCTTGACAGACAGACTTTCATCTCGCTCCCACTCCCTACACATCCTTGATCTGTTCCCAAGTGCCGAGGCCCAGCCGGGGCGGGAAGGCCAGGAACAACAAGCAGCGCCCTGCGAGCGAGCTGCCTTTCCCGCTCCCTTGCCGGTAGCGGGTCTGAGGCCACTCCAGGGCACTCAGCAAAGCACACAGGCTATGGGCAATACCTACAGTTTTTCTATAAGCAATTAACTGAAGAAGTCAGGTTTGGTTTTCTTAAACAAATTAGCCTTTTAGTATTGAGTTATACACACCATTGAGAAAACAGAGAGTAAAGTAAATACGTTCTTGAAAAGCAACCCTTCTCCCATGCAGCCCCAGAGAGCAGTACTCACACATTTGCCCACTGCAAACAGATGGGCCATTTTCTTGTGTCTCTATTAGGTAATAGGCTCAAGCTGTGAACAAATAAAGCAGAAAACACCCAATATGCCAATGTGTTAATTTTGTCTTCCTGTAGGTGTCCCTGTCGATTGCAAAAATGAGTCAGGCCCAACTTTTTCATTTCTTATTTTTTGTTAACAAAGAAAAAGGCAAGTTATAACCTTTTTCCCTGAGCAAAATAAACTCTGATAATTTTTCACAGTAACATTCTAGTATGTAAGGTGTTGATTAAACCACATTTAAGAAACAAAGAAATTAGCCCTAACCGCCTGATACGCCTGTTTGAATAGGTATTATCTTTTTAGATAGTTGGATTATCCTTTAAACCTGTATTTGTGACTAACCTTAAGTTTTAATGATATGCCTAGAACCACTCTCCCTGATGCACATATGGATATACTCGCTACAGATAATTACATCTAATTTGTATGGCCTCAACTGAATGTAGCATGAAATCTAGACCCGACTGAAACCATCCTATTTTTCTGACTGACTTTTGTGGGAACAAAATTGCATCTGGCTAGTCAATTCCAACTCTCATTTCTACAAATTCATGTACTTCACTGGGATATAGCTCGGGACAGACCCTGGTTTGGGCTGCACAGACCTTGTGAACTAGTAACACATGTGGCTTGCTCTTCATCGCTTCCATGTACAACATTGCTTCCACCCTTGCACTGAGACTGTCAGGACCTTTCCCCAGAGAACAGAATGGAAGATAACCGATCCCTAATTCAACACTTCTAAACATATCTAGAAACCTATAAAATTTTGTTGTCAGGGGAACAAAGAGACAATATTATTGCCTGGTCCAAATCTGCAGTTTTGCTTATTTTGATCAGAAAGTTTTTGTTCTTTCAGGGCTGAATTCTTTGCTCCAAGGAGGAGTAAGTGCTGTCACATGGATTAATGTACTTTCTAACACAAATCAACAGTTCTTGATGCAGTCAGTGCCACCAGACCTTTTAGAGTGAAATAAAGGTGCTTCTCTTTCTCTAAAATCTAACCTGATTAGAGTCACTCCTATGTCTCTCAATTTACCTCTATCAAACTACCTATGATCTTTCTTTCTTTCATGAAGGCTCTCTGGAAGCTTTTCACATACTTGTTAAATGCTCTCGGCCACAAAGCTTGCTCAAAGTTCCCTTGATCATGTCATTGCTATGGTGTAAAATTGAATTACTTTTACAATGCATGCTGTACCCTGGCAAAGTGAAGCTTTTTCCCACAGTTAACAGAGGTAGAAGGCCTCAAAAAAACAAATGAATAAAGGAGCGGGGGGGGGGGGGGCGAGGGGGGGGAGGGAGAAAGCAAATTTTCATTGAAGTAAGAAAAAAACTTAGAATTTTGCTTACTTTTTCTTGAAATACAGGGAAGGCAAGCTCAAATCATTCACTAGTGCTTGTCATCTAGACAAATTATCCCGCTGTTTCAAGACAGAAGTGGACTGACTTTTGAGGATGTGTTAAAAATTGTGAAAAGTAAAGCATTTGCAGAAGAAACACAGAAGTCTTGTCTCTCTCAATATCAAGAACATGAGCAATCTCCTAGAGCCCCATCATTGTTGGAAATGGCTGTGAGATGTTGCAGGGTTGCAGGCACTTGTGTCCTCTTTATGAAGTTGGGTATCAAATGATGAAGGTTATCCAAACTGCAAATAAATAGCACACAGTCATACTCAGAGCATGATCTGGGTTCAGCTTGAAGCAAATAGCTTCTGAAAAACATGGTCAGAATTTCTTTTTACAAATATGTTTTGTATATCATGATACTTTCTATGGCTTTAACGGTGTGTATACTTGCCCCAGATTCCCAACCATCCCACGCACCCTTGCCTGGAAGACAAGCTTTTTATTCCTATTGTTTTACTGAAACAAAAGGCTTTGACTAGCCCTACTTTTCCTATTTTCTTTGTATACTTGTAATATAGTATAATAACAAGCCTGCATGTATTGGCAATCCTTTGCTTCATCCTGGAGATAGCAGAATATCTCTTTGAAGACCAGAGCCTCTACATAGGAGAGCTTGGTGGTGCTACAACTTCTGCAAAGTATGAAACTCAAGCCACAAAGCCCATGGACATGTCTAATGTCTTTCCTGAGCTCAGCACAATCCTTCAGTAGATATCATCCTAATGACCAGCTATTCTACTTGGTGTTGAAAACTGGCCAATTTCCCTCTCCCTTTACTTTCTTGCGCACAACCTATTCATTGCTATTATGCCCGCCTGGGAAGCTCCTACTCCTTTGTAGCATAACTACAATGTCTTCCTTCAACTTCAGGTCTTCATCCTGTGCTTGGCAGCATGCTCAGCCTCAAGCCACTGGGCAGGGACCAGCAGGAACTAATGGCTGTGAGTACAGGGTCAGGTCCTGGCTAGTGGAGGATCTGGATGACAGAGCAGCTTGGCCACATAGACTACACTGTCTTTGACAACTCAGGCCTTGTCCTGAGCGCCCATGATATCCTACTTGCGTTCAACACAGACTCAAGTAATTTCAGTCCTGTCTACTCTGTAAAAGGGGCCGTGCTGCCATGTCACGGGGTAATCATATTTGACTGATGATAGTTATGTCAACTGGGGTATGTTCTGCTAAACAGGCTTCCACGGCGACAGCTTGGGAGACTGTACACTTAGCAAGCACTGAAGGTGGTAGTGGGGAGTAGCCTCCCCGTGGGCAGTGCCACACCGCTCTAGGATGCTGGGGGAGCGCGTTGGGAGAGGTGACCTTTCTGTGCTCAGGGGGATGATTCCTGGGTGCCAAGTGGCAGAGAGAACAGTGGCAGCTGCGCCCTTTTGACTTGTGCGCCTTTCACATGCCTTTTCTTTCTTGTTTCCCTTGAATTTTCTAAGGCAGGCTGTGAATATTAAAGTGTCACCACTCGCACTTAAAGACTTTTCAGGTGATGGTGTGATGCTTGTTCACACCAATCTGAAAGGAACCCCCATCAGGAAATCAGCTTCTTTCAGACCTCTTTAGAAATGTGTGAGGATGTTATAATGCACCAACACTTTCTCCTTCCTGGCTCTCCCAACCTCTAATTCCTCTTAACAAGGCTATGTTAGTCTCTACGTACGGATGATGGGGCTGCAGCTAGGCTGCACTTTGATACTGACATAGCTCTGCTTTCTCTAATTTGCCCTATTTCACACTTCGCTATTCCAAACCACTGCACTATTCAGTGTTTTGAGGCAGTTTTATGTATCCACCCTGTACCCAGCCTGCTGTGCTCCACAGCACTTTTTTTTTGCCACCTGCTTTGGAAGAGTGATAGATGGTGTGCACATCTATCTGGTAATCTGGTGACGTGTACCTTCTTATATTCTTTCTTTTTCTTCTTCCCTCTCCTGCTCTGCCTTCTATATAAGGTCGGGTCCATATTTACATTTTGCACTTATGCTCTTACATTTCTACCTGTGTTTAGAGACGGCCTTCTCTATTTATTTATTTATTTATTTATTTATTTATATTACAAATAGTTTTTTTTTTCTTTTTTTGGCCAAACACCTGAATTCAGACTACAATTTTCCAGGAAGCAAAAGTTCCAGGTTCAACCTTCTCAATTAAATGAGTTGACAACAGTTTGAAGGTAAATCCACATCTTATATTAGCACACATCATGAAAATTATATCTATTCTATGTATGTGTTTGTTTCAATTATAAGTCTAACAAACAATCTTTGAAAAACTATTTTATCTTCATATATAATAACAGTGCAGGATCTGAGAAAAATTTCCTGCCCAGCTCTATTTATATCACTGTAGTATCTGAGTGCCACTCAGATGCTGATTAATTTGCTCATGTGATCCTGCAAGCAAGGCAGTAACATATCAACCTGAGTTTATAGTTGAGCAACAAAGATACCAGAACAGGTTAAGCAATTTGCCCAAGGTCACACACAAAATACGAATGTGCTCCCCCACAAGACTTCCTGATGTCAAGCTGATCCTTTCCCCCGCAAAACCATGCTTTTTAGTTAAATGCCCAGCAATATTTATGCCGGGACCTGGTATGTGAGCACTTACTGAACTCACTGAACTGTGCCTGTCTCTAGTAACAGTCACTATTTTCTCTCCTCTGTTGGCTGTGACACTGAAGGATGGACCGGGCGGTGACATGATGAAAACAGTGTTGAGAATCAGCAGGAGAAGCCCTGTCGTCATCCCTGTCTGCCTCAGGCACACACTGGGGGCCCTGTGGAGGACACCAGGATCACAGGGCTCCTTTTCATTTGGTAGAAACATTGGTTAGTAATATTTCTGTGTATCTTCTTAATCCTGGTGAAGAGAAGCATTTCTCCTTTGAACGCAACTGAGGAGCATTAAAAGTTGTCAGAATTTACGCCCCACATGTGGGCCTCTCCTAAGAAGCTCAGCTGTAAAAATAATTCTCCTCACACCTTACAAAGTTGACAGTGATGTTAAAATGTAGCAGACATTTGGTGTAGTGTGGTCCTGGACAGAAACAAAAGTTGTAAAGCATGCTAAAAAACTGTTCTGTTCTCTCATTCAAATGGGGGCCACCAAAATGTTTTTTGAATAAGAACTCACTGAGTTTTCTTCACCCTTTCATCTTGTCAGGAAATCTCTGTGAATTTCCCTCCTCTCCATTTGCTTTCCTTCCCCTTTCTCTGCTGTCATTTACCAGCTGGGCTATTTTCTTCAAAGTACCCTCTAAATGTCACAGCCACCAAAGAACCACAGCAAGTAATGGAAATGCCCTAGTAACCCTTCCCAAAGCACTGATATACCAACACCAAATAATCTGACCTACTCTCATTCTTGTGAGTGTGTTTCACTATAGTGATAGAGGAATGGGAACACTTTTAAGATTTTGTTCCCTTTTCTCTTGGTTCTCTTTTCAGCGCTCAGTAAGAGCGCTATAAACATGAACAAGGAAAACCCTATAAACCAAACTGGATGCTCCTTGGAATGAACATGCCAGCTAATACAGAGTGAGGAACATTCCCATTCAAGTGCTGTCACACATGCATCAATAGTTGTCCCCTTGATTTTAAGAAAATTACTTAGAAGACCTCTGAGGTCTCTAATGCAGGTAATCTGTAATAACAAAAGGCTGAGATATGCAAAGCTGTGCACATGTTTATCCTTGAACAACTTTTAGTGCAGGATTTCGGGCAGAATTGCAACTCTTATTTTGGATTTAAAACACAGACCTTTTCCAAAG
Source organism: Tinamus guttatus (assembly GCF_059628265.1). Taxonomy (NCBI): domain Eukaryota; kingdom Metazoa; phylum Chordata; class Aves; order Tinamiformes; family Tinamidae; genus Tinamus; species Tinamus guttatus. Next base: position 1,746,821 of record NW_028289135.1, on the reverse strand, counting down.
AGCTGTGAGAAAAGTGTTTTGTTTTGTTTTGTCGCCTGATTCTTTCTAAGATATCAAAAGACATTTGGCCTAAAGACCCACACTAACAGGCCTTAATTGTATTAAGATGTGCTAAGTCACTCTACTGGACTAGTCTCAGGATTTCTATATAATCTTATTCAGTTTTAGTTAAAAATTTCATTTTCCAAACAGCTTATGATTCTGTGATCTGTTTCTTGGATCACTGATAAATATGAATTTTATGATATTTTGTATATAAGATGTTCCTGAAGCAGTATGCCACAAATCAGCTCATCTTCAAGATCAGAAGACAAGTATTTAAGTCAGAAGCTAAGCTTTGAAGATGATCCTACTGCTGTTCAAATAAGACTTCTGGATCTAATCTAGATCTGAGCTTTGGCCCCTTTTTATTTTACAGACACAAAATAATACCGAATGTGGTCTTTATCATGATAGCTTTCCCTCCTTCCCCGCAGGCCTTTTTCAGTATTTAACTTGCCTCACCCTAAATAAGCAACACTGACCTTATCTACTGTTACTAGATGGATACTTCAAATCTAATCCAAGGTACTTTGCCTTACAACCCAGGAGTGAACAGAAGTGTTCAATTAAGCTTTCAGAGATGTTGGTTTAATGATACACTCATCTGTTCACACATCTGCTCCTTCTGATCTGCTTCACATCTATGAAAAAGAAAGTAGTGGCTCTGAGTGTCCAACCAAACCAAATCCTAGAAGCTTCCCCTGACACTACTGGAATAGGCAAGTGAAGGAAATTCAAGTGAAAGAAACAAGTAGGAACCCCTCCACAAATTAACCTACCTATGCCATTAGGTAATGACACGAAATATTGTTTCTGGATCCCAACCATGAAACTTGAGGACTGATATAACCTTCCTGTCTGAAGTAACTGTTTGACGTTCTCTGTACTCTTTCCCTCACCACCACAATTTTGCCAGGAAAAAAAACTTGTTTAGGTAAAATTATGCTAGCAACAGGATTCATAGTTATTTCTGCTCAGAGAACTAGCAGGATTGATACGAGGCAAAGGACACAATGGCTGGTAGCTGGAAGGCTTGTCAGTGTGATTTGGTGGAGTAACTACATGAACATCCCACTTTTAAGCACAGAAAAAAAGGCCTGTTGTTCTGTGCAATCATGGCAATTGTTTGCCTCATGGATACCACAGGGTACTAAGTTCCTCTAGTTAATTAGAAACAGCATAAATAGGAGTTGTTTGCAGACCGAGTGAGCCTCCTCTGTCTTTCACAATATAGTAGGGAGACGAGCTGGTCTTGTGGTTGATGGTGCTGGCCTGGCTTGCTGGAAATGTGTTACTGCAATACTCACACTGCTTACTCTGCTTCCTCTCTCTGGAGAGAGGAAGGCTTTCCTCTGTTTGAAGAGAATTGGGTTAGAGATTATTTAGGCAAACAAGACACCCAAAAATCTATGGGCCCCGATGGGATGCAGTACAGGTACTGAAGGAACTGGAGGATGTTATTGCTAAGCTACCCTCTATCATCTTTGAGAGGTCGTGGAGACCACAAGTGGTACCAGAGGACTGGAAGAAAGTCAGTGTCACTCCAGTCTTCAAAAAGGGCAAGCAGGAGGACTCCAGAAACTACAGACTAGTCAGCCTCACCTCCATCCCTGGAAAGGTAAGGTGATGGAGCAGCTCATCCTAGAGACCATCTCTAGGCATGTCAAGGAAAAGAAGGTGATCAGTAGTAGTCAGCATGGATTCACCAAGGGGAAGTTGTGTTTAACCAACCTGATAGCCTAGGATGGGGTGACTGGATGGATGGATGGATGAGGGGAGAGCCATGCATGTTGTCTACCTTGACTTCAGCAAGATTTTCAACACTATCTCCCATAACCTCCTCATGGTAAAGCTCAGGAAGTGGGGGTTAGATGAGAGGACAGAGGGGTGAATTGAGAACTGGCTGGATGGCAGAGCTCAGAGGGTCGTGATAAATGGGGCCGAGTCTCGTTGGAGGGCGGTGGCCAGTGGTGTCCCGCAGGGGTCAATACCTGGCCTGATGCTGTTCAGTTTGTTCACCAATGACTTGGACGAGGGCACAGAGCACACCCTCAGCAAGTTTGCAGATGATACCAAACTGGGAGGAGTGGCTGACACTCCCGAGGGCTGTGCTGCCATTCAGAGGGACCTTGATAGGTTGGAGAGTTTGGTGGAGAGGAACCTCATGAGGTGCAACAAAGGCAAGTGCAGGGTCCTGCACCTGGGGAGGAATAACCCAGGCACCAGTACAGATTAGGGGTTGACCTTCTGGAAAACAGCTCTGCGGAGAGGTATTTGGGAGTCCCGGTTGACAACAGGTTAACCATGAGGCAGAAATGTGCCCTCGTGGCCAAGAAGCCCAATGGGATCCTGGCCTGCATGAGGAGGAGCGTTGCCAGCAGGTCGAGGGAGGGGATCCTGCCCCTCTACTCAGCTCTGGTGAGGCCACACCTGGAGTATTGGGTGCAGTTCTGGGCTCCCCAGTACAAGAGGCACATTGAGCTTCTAGAGAGGGTCCAGTGTCGAGCCACAAAGATGATTAAGGGACTTGAACATCTTATGAGGAAAGACTAAGCGAGCCAGGCCTGTTTAGCATGGAGAAGAGAAGATTGAGAGGGGATATGATCAACATGTGCAAATATCTGAGGGGAGAATGTAAAGAGCATGGGGTCAAACTCTTCTCGGTGGTAGCCAGTGACAGGACAAGGGATAATGGGTGCAAATTGAAACACAGGAAGTTTCATCTCCATGTGAGGAAGAATTTCTTTCCTGTGAGGGTGACAGAGCCCTGGAACAGGCTGCCCAGAGAGGTTGTGGAGTCTCCTTCTCTGGAGATCTTCCAAACCCGCCTGGATGCCACTCTGTGCCACGTGCTCTAGGTGACCCTGCTTGAGCAGAGGCGTTGGACTAGATGATCTCTAGAGGTCCCTTCCAACCTCGGCCATCCTGTGATTCTGTGATACAGGTTGCCTCTACAGGTCGCCCTTTGCCTCTTGCTGTAAGCCTGTGGCAAGGGCGAACTAGCCATGTGCGGTGCCCCGTAAAGCATGGCTCCTGTATCAACTCTTATGCAAAGAGTTACTAATGATAAGAAAGCCTTCCTTCTTTCCTTGACCCAATGGCAAACACTCAACATAGTTCAAAAGAAGCAGGTGGCCTGAGTCCTTACCAGTACCCTCAATCATCTACGATAGTCCTGTCTCTTCAACTTTTATTGCGGATTTTTTTTTTTTGGCTGCGCAGAGCTCTGCGGTCAACTGCTAATATAGTGAAGGCCATAATTTCCTAACCTGCCCTGTCAGCTTCTCCACGGGATTTACAAGCTCCCTCCTTCTGCTTCTGATGATCTGATTTCCATGTGTATGAGATGAGGTGAGAGCATGATCATTTCAAAGCCTCGGAAATAGACCTGCAACACTGGGATGCTGAAGGAGGGCAGAGGAATCAGCATGAGAATGTTATCCTAACACCTTGGTAAGAATGCAAGCCCTCAGCACAAATGTTTATTCAGAGACAGAGGGATGGCCTAGCTGGGCAGCATTTTATTTTTCACTCCTGAAAGTGTGAAAACAGGACACGTAAAGAAATTTACAGCTTGAAGTTCCTCTCCTGGGACCTAGAAGATGCCACAAAGTAGTGGGAAAACAAAAGGCTTTTAAGATGAGGGAGGGAATTTGCTGCCCACAGTGAGCATAAACCTGCAATTTGTTCTTTTAGCTCTGTTTGGACAAAATCTTAGATGATGCTTGTATCAGAAAAGAGCTTTAAAAGATTTTACCCAGGCTGCAGCTATCAAAATCAAAGATTATTTATTTATTTATTTTTACTATTTATTTTTTATTTATTTATTTGCGTGTGTGTGACTGGTAACATCCAGCAGCATGGCATGGTACGGCAGCAGTGCAAGAGGTGACATATCTAACAGGAGATCAGCAAATCTGGTCAAGTAATGAAAGTTGCCATCTGCCTAGCAAGGGCCGTGGGTGCTTATCTTGTGCTCTGGAAAGAGCACATGGCGTATTAATTAGTGGCAGATGATAATGGTTGTGATTAGTGCAGAAGTGAAGCACTGGCTGCCACCGCTCCCGTGCAGAAGAATGTGGGGACCTTTTGTTGGGTCCAGCCTGACCTGGTCTCAGACACAGCCTGCAGTGCTGGCCCCAGCTCAGCGCGGCCAGGCTGCTCTGCAGGGCCTCTCTCAACATCAGCCCTGCTGCCCTTAGCCTTCAATAGCCTCCACCTCGCATGTCTTTCCTCCGGCAGAAGCAGGGAATGGTGTTTTTCCTGTTAATATATCACAGCTTTCTCCCAGGGGAATATGCACATAGCATAGTACTACATACTTGTCCCCCTCCAGGAGAGTTTTGCAAACAACAGGCTTCTCCTGCCCCCACCCAATATTTCTTAGGAGACCATCCCATTAGTGGAAGTGACCTATGTAGAACCACAACAAAATATAACTGGAACAAGCTATGTCTAGACAGGCATATTTCAAAGTCAGAAAGCCAATTAGATTTTTCTGGCTTAAACACTTGTTTATCCCAGGACATGGGATTTTAGCCCATTTCTCCATATTGAGCAGGGCCTCCACTTTGAAAAGTTGATAAATTGCCATGCCCTGGTGAAGATTAAGAGTAGGTAAACAGACAGTATGGCCTTGACTAATTTTTCATACCTTTCAAACAGGTGAGTTCACCCACTTTCTAAAGTTTACCTGCCTGTCATCGATAAGCAGTTTACATAAGTTTCCTATTTGATCACCAGCTGCTGGCTACCCCATGCTGCAGGGTCACCCTTCTGTACTCCTGATCAGTGAGTCTATTCCTCATGTATAGTTCAGATCAAAGACAGACCAGCTGAAGAAGAACTGAAGTAACAGGCTGTTTATCCTAGTACAGCACAAGCTGTTTATCCTAGTACAGCAGACCGTGTTATTTCCCAATCTTTTAGGAAGACTGAACGGGACTAACACATTCATCTGTACATCAGGAAATTGCTTTCAGGGAGCAATATTTTGGGAACTGGCAATTTATTATGACTCATTTTTAGTTTTCCAAATACAAGCAGAGCACTTTATTAATTGTATATGCACAAATGCCCATGTCCAGATGTCACAGCCGACTCTTCTATCAATATAGCATTTATTTTCCTAGGCAGCCTGCTCTAGATGAGCAGGGGTGTTGGACTAAATGATATCCAAAGGTCCCTCCCAACTGTTCTATAATTTTGTGTGGTATCTTCACTCTATCAAGAATACAGCTTGGTAAATCAAAGGCTTTTGTGTCCTGTGGATGGTACAGCTTATAGGCTTCCTATCAGACTTCCTTCCTAGACTACTCAGGAGAGGAATATGTCCAAGAGAGATTTCCGGTGGACTGATAGAGCCCTTGGGGGCATCAAGTCCTTTCTACCTCTTCTCCAAAATCTCTTCTGCAGGAAGATGATCTGGTTTCATCCTATTCCCAGCTCTCCGAGGTGCCTAAAATGAGAGTGACATTTTCTTTGTGCATTTGTAAGAAAGGAAAATAGGCATTTCCCATAGGCAGATTCAGACCTCAAGTGAAGTGAATAAGGTTCTGGAAGAGTCTTTCTTCTGCCTCAAGCAGAAGCCAAGGGTTCTATTAGCCTAACTAAGCCACAACTCACCTCAGATAACTCAAGCCACCAAAAATCAAACTTCTAGCTTGTGCTAGCTCCCTTTGCCATTCAAGATGAGGGAGGCATATGTGGGAGAAAATTTTCCTACCTATTTTAGGATTGGCTGAACTATCATCTGCAAATTGTTCTCTTCATCTCGTCTTTTTCCTGGCAAGAGAGGGAACACAGATTATAGCTTGGATCTGCAGAAGCCCGACTGTCAGTTGCTGAACTGTCAAAGCTACAAAACCATCCTCAGGTACGGCAGGTTTGATGCTTCCAGTTAGTTAAAGGGAACCTTTGTCAGCTTCATGGAGGAGTTTCACATTTTCAGTATTGCAACCCTTCTAAAATTAATTAGAGCAAAAATAGCAGGAGAAATTAAATCATATTAGAGCTTATTTATTTGGACAATTATATTTTTAAATTGAATCATTTTCAGCTATGTGAGGGCAAAGCAAGAGCAATCAGAAACAGCTGCAATGATTTTGGTTGAAGGACTAAACCTTCCAGCCTGAGCTAAGATCTTGCATATGCTGGTCACTCTAGCTAGTGTGATACTTCACCAACATTTTAGAAGACCAGATGCTAAGCTTGCACATCCACATGGAATTTTCCACAACAGCCACAGGCAAAACCTATTGCAGTGACCCAACCTCAAGCTTCCTATGAGGACAATTCAATTCTGGTATTACTGAAGACAGCACAATCAACTACTGCAGTAAAAATTCAGGATGCAGATTTAAAATACCAAAATAAGTATAATCAGAAGTTCTCACAAGCCCTTGGAGTTCAATGCCTACCTCGACAGAAATGCATCCATACAAACAATCGGATAACAGAACCTGAGAAGTTCATCTTTTCTTGTCATGCCATAAAAAGACACAAAAAACCACATTTTTGATTTCTTCTGAAATTATCAGGCCCAAACTGTACCTAAAATCAGAGTCAGATGATGAATGGATAGTCTGATCTGTTGTGGCAAATTCCGCTTTGTTTTTATTTCATCCCCCTTTTTTCTACCACCAACAGTTAACATCTGATGTGCAGGGCACTGGGATAATTATCACTGCATCTGTTTTCTCTATTGCAGACTACATTTTTAGCCATATAATCATTTACAATTGGATGGAGGATTCTCAGAATGTGTTTACCCAAGAAGAGTATTGAGAGGCATCTGTTTCATTTAGGTTGGAATTAAAAAAATAAAAAGTCAAAATGGAACACTTACCCTAGAGCAATGCTGAAATTATGCTACATACTGAAGTCCAGGCTACTATACTATTAGATCAATTTTTAATGCATCTTTGCATAAATCTCCTAACCTTTCCTGAACTAGACATTCCAGATTTCAGTAACTCCCTTGCCAATACTAGGAAGCAACTGATGCTAACAAAAACCAAAATGCAACAGAATTTAATTCCCAGAGTAACACCAGCTTGAATTCTTCACTGTTATAATGAACAAACTCTAATTAAATGAACTAAGCAAAGCCCTGACTTTCAGAAGCTCTGCATAGACTGAAAAAAAAAAAAAACCAACTCTGAAGGGCCGGAGATGCTTTATCTGACAGCTCCTGCTAAAGAAAATAAAAATAAATACTTATACAGGACATTCACATAACCCCTTGCTCATTTCAGAGTCTGTGGTTTGCAGATCACTGCAAAGGAACTAAAATTGCAATCCTTGGCTAAGTGAATTCCCACATATCTGTCCCAAAGTCTTGTTGTTCTTTGAAGAGGGAGGAAGTTTCAAGTATTAAAACCATCTTTAAAATCTTTATGAGACAGTAGGACAAGATACCTCATGCTTACGAGGAGATGGAAAACCACAGATTTATCATTTTCAGCTTCTCTTGTGCTACCAGGCAGGCATGCTTGTGCATGGAGATCCTGTCCTCTCCCCCTGCCGCTTTGGAGGCCTTGGGCCCTTCCCAGCGATGCTCCACGCACCCGCGGGGCTGCGCCAGGGCCGTGGCCGCCGTCACAGGGCCAGGCCCAAGCAGACACCCGTCTCTGATGAAGTTTCGTGCAGCCACGAGCAAAGGTGACTCCTTCCCCGTCCTACCAGGGCACAGCTCTGCATTCGATCCACTGCGGACACTCAGCCCATACACACATGCATGTCTGTTGCACTTTGGCACCGTCATGGACTATTGCTTTCCACAGCTGCCTCCCAGAAGCAAATTACCAACTGGTTCCTGATTGATAATATTTAATTATTCAGTCCAGATCCAGAGGTTGTTTTGGATGGGTAACTGCCATTAAAGCTCTGGGATGTGTGGTGGCTTCTGATAGGATTTGGAAATACACATATCTATCTAGAGCTAATGCTTAATAAAATACTGCAAAAATATTTCAAGCTCAGCTTCAGGCTCATTTTATGCTATTAAAAATAAGAAAGAAAAAAAGAAAAAAAATAACAGCATGAGATGTGATTTAAATAAAAGCACATGTTTCAAAGTCAAAAAAATGACCATCAAAGATTGACTTCTTGTTACTCTCTCAGCTGGCTGCTGTCAGAGCAAAGAACTAAGCAATTCCATTTTTTAATGCCATGTAAATTGTACTGCTGTGTTGTGATACATCAATTAAGTTCTTTGAATAAATTAATCAGAAAATTCTGTAAAGATGTTTCTTTGCTTTCTAAAGGGAAAAAGATAATAAACCCCAACACAAACCCAGGCTTTGTGTTATCTGGTGTTTTGTTTTCCTCTGGAGTTAATTCATGGGTTGAAATATTCCATGCGTATACATTCACACATGTAAATAAGGAATGAAAAGCTTCACATTCTGTGTGAAAAGCCTCAAAACACTTCTCATAATTTAACTTAATAGATGTTAGCAACATGCCAACTAAATAAAGTGCCTCACACATTTAGATGAAGCATCAGTTTTGCAGCTGACTGACTGCTGCTCCATTATTTCTACTAATTACATATTTATCTGCCTTAAGGAGCAGTTTTACTACTGATTCAACTAGAAACTGCCTTCACAGAGCCAGAAAGAAAGCATCATTATCGAGCCTGACTTTTACATGCGAATACAGGACCCAGTTTAGCCATGTTATAAAGCAGGCAAGCCACGTAACTTCACTGAACTGCACCCCCTCACCACACAGCCAGAACCGTCTCATCTCAGGTTTTAACATTCAAGCAGACGGGTTGTTAAAATCAGATAAACTTATGAATAACACAGTGCATGCGAACATCTTCTCATCAATGAAAACACATCAGCACCACACAAAAGAACAAGGGGCAGAAGCAGAACTGCTCTATATCAGCAAAGCTCTCAGGACAGCAGTAACAGTTTGGCTCACTTGTACTGTCAGGGACCAATGCAGTATTTTGAAATTAACAATCCCCCCCCAAAATAAAAAAGACTCCCCAGTCTGCTTTAGCACATATAAACTGAGCTGAGAGCAAGTCTTGGCTTTCTCTGTATTTTGCAGTAGGCTAGGTTTAGATATAGTAAGGGCCAACATCCTTCTTATCTAATCCTTAATTACTGCATCACTCTCAAATCCCACTGTTTTTTAATGCTTTTGTGTCCCAGGAGTGGCTCTAGCTATTTGAAGAATTTGAGGTGTGATTTTTATATGTTGCACTGAGCTCTCAGATGTCAGTTTTGCTGTCTGCTCTCAAAAAATGGTTCCTAGACTGTTCTCTAAAACTCAGTGCCTTGAAGGGAACATCACAGCCAGGTCAAGCAGCAAAAGCTGAGGTCCTGCTGGTGACAAGATATTATAGCATCTTAGTGGGAGGCTACTTTATAGCAGGACTTTTTTTTTTTAATTAATCTACGTGTGTAAAGATTTTGACATCTAGCATATGAATGGTAAGTAAATGATGTCTACCGAAAGAGAAAGGCTATGTGTTGTATACATCTATTATAGATCCTGAAAGTGTATGCACGCATGTGTGAGGAAATGAACACTACATCTCATATATTTTCAAGCAAAAATATCTTATTTCTTCTGGAATGATGAACAGAACACTGACTGCGAATATAACACATAGGAGAAGGTCCCCCGCCCCTCCCCTGCAAAACCGAGCATCGTCTGTACCATGTTCTGACAAATAATAAGCATTAATGTTAAACAATGTGTGCTTGAAGAAAAAGGATGGATGGTTCGAGGGAGGGGAGGTTTGTAAATATTGCCCACAAATCATCCAGGACTTCTTTCACAGTGCAGTATCAAAGCGAGACTAAATTAGCAGTCCACTTCCCCCGCTCTCCTTCCCACTCAAGTCATGTCTGTTTACCCTCAGTAATGACAAAACGTAGACAACTGTCTGCTAGGGCTGTGGTGACATTGGCACACACATACCAGACAAGCAGAATGTTGTGGGAAACAGAGATTGAAGCATCTTGATATACGAGAAACAATTATCATGGGAATTGTTGTTTCTCAGTGCAACAGCTATAATAAATAGTTGCCATATGCTAAGCACAGATGCCTCCTTGAAAAGCAGCCCTGTGATGGCACAGCCCATGTTCTTCAGAGTCTGGGGCTTTGATGCAGTGACGGGCTCTTTGCAACCAAAACTGCTGCCCCAAGGAAAGGTATCTCAGCCACTGAAGGGTTTAGAAAAGCGAAGGAGCTCAAGGACAGCTTCGTGTTTTGTCAGGTTTCGGAGGAGAATCTAACACTGATCCCCGCAATCAGGAGGAAAATGTGGATGCCTCTTGGTAAAACAGATCTCAGCTCTGACTGCTTCTCATAAAACAGATAAATGGAGACTCAGAGAAAGCTTTCTTGAGGAAGAAGTGATAGATTGCCTGCTTTATGCACATATCAGGACTGCAAGATGATTTAGTGCATGGCAGGGGGTTCAGGCTTCATTTGATTTCAACACTTACGAGTGGAATAGTTTACATAATTTATATGTATACACATGCGTGTGCACGCACACACAGATATTATATATCAACCCATATATCACAAGATTGTTTTGCTAATCTTGATGGGAAAAAATATTTTTGTAGGATAGGATGGTAAAGAAGCAAATGGGAATCTGTGAGATTCTTTCACCTATTTCACTCACACATCAGAGGGCAGCTGTGGTGTTCAGCAAAACAAAAGCAAAGCAAAACAAAAAAACTACCATGTCAAAACAAACCAGGCAGACCAACTTACACAGTTTCCCACTGAGATTTTCAGGACAGAGGCTTTTTCACTGGCACTCCCGTTTTTGCATGCTTCTCATCTGTCTAGATCCTAAGCTCTTTAAAACCCTATCTTCCTCCCATTTACATAACTCTTGCAGGCACATCCCAGCCGACCTCTTGCACAATGTAAGGGCTAGATTGTCATTTAAGTGCTGAAAAAGACAGCGAGAACCCAGATCTGTTTCATTAGATGCTCAAATACTTTGAAAAAAAAAATCTGCATCTTTGCTGTCCAAGGCAGTGATGGGGCTTTTACAGCACTGAGCATGCTGAGACCCTGGGTTATGTGTGTTTCAAGCAACTGCTAATAATATCTGAGAACTGAAACCTTCCCCTGTGCAACAGTGGGACCACGGTCTTAGTCTGGACATGAAGGTATTGCTGCAACATAAGCATCTGTCTGACACTCAGGATTTCACTGCCAGCACACACAAAAGCGGAGACTCGAACAGAGTTTGCTAAGGGAGAAATCTGTGGATGCACATCTCAAACGAAACAGCCTGTATGTGTGTGTCACTTTAAGAACGTGGAAGGGCATATATTTGGAAACCTAGCCATAAAACCCTGAGATAGGCTTTTGAAAAAGCCAACCCACCATGCACAGCAGATGCTGGCTTCATAAATGTCACAGAAGGCTCTGATGTAACCTGCTGTACTGTTTGGCTGACATAATTTATGTGTGCTATCACACAGAACACTAATAGTTTTTAAAATACATTTTTTAAAAGTTGTTAACTGAATTAATAAAACATGTTAGAAATCTTGGCTAGTTTTTCATTTCTTGTATGAATAACATATGGCAGTTATTAAGAAGTGAAAGAAATCTCCTATAACTTTACAATTTTTTCATTCATATAGTCTCTTTTAATTGGAAACTTTATCTGAATTCAGTTGTATACTTTGTTGTACAACATCAACAATACCAGAAGCTTTCTTATGATTATCCTTTTTATGCAATTCTAATTGCTACCCCCAACTCCCACCCCAGATTTAAAGGAAAGTGGAAAACTCTTATGGAAAATTAAACCCTGCCAGTTTGTTGCTATGTATTTTGAATAGCCCTTTTGTACATGTATTATAAACACCTACTACATCATCCTTTTATTGATTAAATTTGTAACATCTAATGTATGTTTATTAAATGGCAAAGAAAAAAACATTGTTAAGAGGCTGCCTGTTTCCAACTCTTTTTTCATTTGGAGCAGCACTTACAAAATAGCTGACTAAAGGACAAATCTTGTGCTTTAGTCTGAAGTTGTGCTTTGGCACTTGTGCTAGTGCTGAAGTTTCTTTCTTTCTTTCTTTTTTTTTTTTACTGTATGCAGACTTCACAGGCTTGACACTTAAGACTTTGCAGAAGTTTCACGGTTTTCCAGGATTTTTTTGGACTCTCACTGAGACCTTCAAGACATTTTTTTACACCCAACTTGCGAGTCACAAATAATAAATATGATTTTTCTCAGCAGCCTTGTTATTAGCCTATTAAATATATTGTATGAGGATGACAATACCAATATAGAAGCTGATTTCCCCTGCCCATTTTATCTGAAAGACTTCCAGACTCAGAGGCCACTACTGATTCCTACAGCGGAAGCCTTTGCAGCCCTACAGGGCTGAGGAGAAGGAATGAAACTATCCTGTCACCAGGGGTGTCTTTAACTTAGAGAACTGGAGTCATTTTGCAGGCCTATGCAAAGCTTCTCCACACAGCACTTGCACTTGGAGTGTGAGGACTGCAGGATTCAGCACGCACTTTCCCTGTACAAACTAAATGCATCGCTGACCTGAGGATGCCCTTGGCTAGCATGGTGCAAGGAAGCAGTCTGACACAAGAAGTGCTACTCAAAGTATAGGGCAACATGTAAGGACAGCAACGAAACTACTCAGGAAATAAAGAGAAGTCCAGTTACTCAAAGTTCAGCTCCAGGTGAGTTCCTCATTTCCTCTCCCAGAGGACTGAGACACTTTCCTAAGCCCTTTTATAATATATTGCTTCCAGGAATCCTGTTGGACTCATTTTATGAGCCCATGAGTCCATAAGACAGTGTCCTCAGCATTCCTCAACATCCCCCGCACGAAAATGTGCTTGGAGCACACCAGGCTCCTTGATGGTGACTCCCAAAGTCCTCGGAGTTGCAGCAACAGTGAGAAAACGTGGCCATGCTTGATGTTGTCACAAAAGGGACTTACATGTGTTGCTACATGTCTTGCTAACACCGTAATGGAGATGCTGCGGAAGTACAGGTTGGGAAAACAGAATTTGGTTTAGCCACTAATATCACTAGGGGCTTTGCCCTCATCTTTGTTACTCTCCACCGTGCTTCTCTACAGGCAAACAATCTGGACAGTTATTTTCTCATTTGCCAAGTATCAAATTGTTTCATACAGCATGTGTATTTCCCTTTGACAGATAAGATCTTCAGTGCCCCAGGTGGCACAACTCACTGGTTGCAGATATCCTACAGCATGGTTCTGGATGGGGGATACTGCAGCTACCCACAAGCAGTATGTCCTGCTCGCAGTACTCCCCGGGCCTGGCAGGTCTGAGGAAGAGGATGGTGGTTGTTTCTGACTCTCCCTTTCTTTCACCTTTACTGTCTCCAGTGACTAATCTCTGATAGACAGTCCAGCCTCCTGGGGACACAGTTCTGTCTGTTTGGCCCAGCAGCTATTGTTAGCTCTGCTTTCTGACAAATCTAATTCAGGGCAGTCTCTTAAACTGATGCCAGTAGTGTCAAGAGTGGCTGTATGGGGATCTTCATCTAATCTCCTCTGGGATAGTCTTAAGTGCCTTGTTTTCCCTTTTCCTCCTGCTTGGGCTTCATCCCTTTAGGCTTGCTTGCCAACTAAATTTTCAAGTTGACAGCAACTGCTAAGAATCTGCAGATAACTTCAAGTGTCTCATTCACAGGAAGAAATTCCTCCTATTTTCCTCGGCTCTGCTCCACATAGACTGAGTAGTTGCCTTGGCTAATTACCTTAATTGTTTTGCTCAAAGACAAGTATGGGGTCTGTGTTTGACTCTCAAGTTTTTCAAGGCAGTAGGAAAAAAAAAAAAAAAAGAATAAACAGTGTTTTCAAGCACATAGTGCATGGCACACATAGGATCAAAAGTCACATTTTGAGAGCTCTGTCAATGCTCGTAACATCTTGTTATCCTCTGCTCAGGGTTTTCCTTACTCCCAGTGTGGATGGACACAGGAACGTGGTAGCTCACCATATTTTCAGCGAAGACAAGTTGTTACAAGAAGGGCTCTTAACATAAGATTCCTAAGTGCACACAAAAGCAGATAAGAAAATGCCCAGAGCATCCGTGATTCAGAACTGCGATGAAGTCACTAGGAGTGGATGGAAGATAGACCTCTCTGCTCAGAGATAAGAGCCTGATACGAGACAACCATTTTAAACCTAGTTTCCTAAGGAAAAATAAGGGTTTATTCACTAACTTTCTGCATGTTTGCTTGTCTCGCTGTGTGCTTAGCTCTCTTAATGAACTTTAACTAACTAGTTTCCACCAAATTTGCTGGAAGCCAAAATACCTCTCTAAGATATGAAATTTCTCCAGCTCTCAGGAAAATGAACACTTGGGCATAGGAAGCAGGTCTTGTTTGTGTCATTATGGAAGAAAATGCATTTGCAGAAGCTCAACCCTTTTAAGGTCAAGGAATCTATATGGGAGATATAATGAATGTCTCAGTTACTGGAAAACCCTAGATTAGGTCCAAAACTTTATTAAGCATCAGAGAATACAAGCATGAAATGGAAGTCCTGCAGAAACCATGCTCCATTATTTTTTCTGTTCATGTCATAGAACATTTTTGTCTTAAATTTTATTTATTTTTTTTTACACATTGTTGGTCTGTTGCTCTTGTTCCCCTTTCCTAGTCATTATGAGACATTTTAGAACATCAAAATCAAAGGAAAAATACAAAGTATGATACACACAGTCAATTTACCTTATCCATCAGATTAGGTGGTTTGTTACCACTTGGGTATTTGTCTGAGTACTTGCATTCAGGCACTAAGGCAAAGGAGCAAAGAAAGATGAGTGGGAGAAGAACTAGGTTCTTCTGTGCAAACAGTGCTCTAAATGGGCAATTACTTTCTGAAGATAACATCTTTTTAATTTAAGGCATTAGCAAATACTGCTGGCCAGAGCTGGTGGGGACATTTGCAACTGCCTGAGATTTAGTTAAATGTGCTGTTTTGCTGTGAACGAAATGCTTCCTAAGAACTTATCTTTTTCATCAGCCTTCTAATCCAGATCCCTCTAATCATTTAAAGAGAAAGTAGAGAATGAACTAAAAGGCTTGAGTTTTCAAGGCTATTTATATGAAAATATAGTAACAACTGAATTATCCTTCTGGTTCAGAAGGGGATCCATAAGTAAAAACAGAATTTTATATGGGTGAAATAACACAAAGCGTTGACTGATTTCAGTTTATTCTGAGAGTAATCCATCTTTGCATTATTTTGCTGTTGGTGTTTCTTAGGTGGACTTCTGTGTGATTCAGCAGTTTTTCATTATCTGCATGGCTTGACTGTTGTTACAGAGCTTATCTACATGATTTGATGACATATCACAGCCATCAAGCTGATTAGCTTTTCCAGCATGGTCACCAAATGATAACTGCATGCCACAGTATCAGTTTCTTTGTACATATGCTGCTTCTGCGCATGTTTACATGATGGTCAACTTTGTTGATACTTCTAATACATGCATATTTTTAATGCATATTTGAACCATTAGTTCAAATCAAACCTTCATATCAATGAAGGAAAACAATAAAAAGGGAGGAGCAGGCTTGGAAAGGCTCACAAAACACACATAATTCACACAACTTCAGAAGACCAAGCCCTAACCTAAAGCCACATCTGAGCATGCATTTGCAAATCCTCTTCTGAGAGCTGTTGAGTTCGGCAATCAGATTCCATTCCATGATGTTGTCAACTGTTTGAACAAAAAAAGAAACATCAAAGATTCAATAATTATGAGAAGCATAAATGTTCATGGCCACAACAGGTCTTTTGGGATGTCACTGGGTCAAAATGATAATGCACAAAAGGATGAGAATGGGGAAATTTATAGGAAAGCATAGAAACAGGGCCCAAGGAAGAAGAATATGTCTTCCAAACAGGGAAAAAAACAAACACCCCCTCCACCAACCATAAACAAAATTCCGCAAGTACTTGAAAAGGCTTGTAAACCACTATGTGCTGATGCACAGTTAAGGAATATTGCAGCAAAAAAAACAGTATCCTTGTCATTTCCAATACAGAAATTGTTGTTGCAAGAATTCATTAATTACCGGTGTTGTTTGCATTTGTTCTTCAAATTATGGGCAAAGTAACTCAGTTGAAGACTATCGGATGCAGAATCCAAACTGAATATTGTGCAGAAAAAAAGCTCTGTATACCCACTACTCTTTGCATTTATCATAAAGTGTCTTTGCTCATCCAGATATGATAACAACCTTTATCTCAAAGCAAGAGTGGTTCTATCTGAAAAGAAAAATGTAAACCAATAAATAATGTTTCAACTGAGAAACAAATCCTTTAAAACTTGAAAGACCAGGTTTGAAGGAGACACTAGGTACGTATCAGCCAGTGACAATGGGAAACAGATCATGTATCCAGACAACTCGTTGATGGATATGCTTGCCAAAGATAATTTAGTGCTGAACACAGAGCTGAAAGCAACCAAGCAAAAATCAATAGGCATCCAAGTGGTGCTGTGTAGAGCAGTTTCACAGAGGACAGCAGACATCAAAGCATGCAGCGAGAGTGAGTTGTGGCCTTGTCTGTCCACTGAACTGAATTAAGTCAAATGCTTCTTTCACATGGTTTCTTCATACAATGTTAACAGGACAGAAGGAAGACTTAAGCCCATCAGCAAGAACCGAGCAATGGATAAACCCCTTTGGCTAAGACTTATTTTATTTAGTCAGATGGGGGGAAAAAAAGCCCACCAAAGCCCCCCTCCGAAGCCCTCACTATCCCATCTGTCTGTGTTATTAACAAAGACTTGTCCAAAGGCTGAGCGTTGTTAACAAGGCATCTCTGCTCATTCAAACTAAGCGAAGATGCAGAAAGTCATAAAGTTAATACACTGTTAATCATTTACCAGGCAATTATAACAAAAGTGCGAAATCCAACAGAGGATCTGCTGCTAGCATTCATTTCAAAGGCACAACTGCAGACCAAAATATCCGAATAGCAGTCAAATTTTTGTCTTGTCCCATCAACAGGTCAAATTTAATTCAATTCCTGCTTAAGGGATAGGACAGGGGTACTTTACAAAGGCTAAGTACATTATGGAGTTCTCCATTCAGCTATGACCCTCTATTTCTATTTCTGACCAACCAAAGACTAACACCAGTAAACAGAACTTCTCAAATTGTCATAAAAGCAGGAAGACATACGTTATAGTGTATGCTTGAATGATGAGTGAAATCCAGCAGTATTACTGGTCTTGACTAATGCAAAATAAAGCTGAAAAATGGACACAAAACATTTACTGACAGTAATACAAGAGTATGCTCCCTTGGTGCATGCAGAACAAGGATTGGCCTGCATGTCCTTTCGGCCTGCAATGCTGTTAGTGTGCTTTCAGACAAGAAAAACTGGGAACCCTTGAAGTCATGCAAAGAAAATGCCATTATCAATAAAACTTCCCAGTGTTTGGACAACCCCGGGAGCTTTCATCAGATTTCTTTCAGAAATTACAAGAATTCACATGCCATCTGTTTGTCCCTAAAAGTGCAACAACTGATGCCATTATCGACTCTTCTCTGCCAAAAGGGATGAAATTGACTCCAGCCAGCTTCCCCCATGCAAAGACTGCTTCTTCCAGAGTGAACTGCATGCAAACTATTAAGCAGGAATTTAGAGATGATTTCTGCAATGTGAATCCACTCTGCTGGATCCAACAAGTTACGGCTGGACAGCTGATGCCAAGGGGAATTTGGACATTCAGTGGATGCCTGAATCATCATCACCCAAAACTGTCTTGAAGTTTATGAACTACAGATGTGTAATGTCCATTCCTGCCAAACTGATGAATGCTTATGCATTAGTAATGGGTTCAAATGCACAAGGATATGCAAGTTCCAAGCCATACCAAGTGACTGATGGCAGAAAGTAATACGGTGTGTGCATCACTTCAGTGAAGATTTATCAGAGAAAGATGAAAAGGAAAATAATCATGTTTTCTGAAATACCACATTGAAACAGTGTGGTATTATACAAGACGTGTGCAGTAAATATCTACAAAGCTTCCACAGCAGAGAAATATTGTGTTGTTTACTGTTAGTACATTTAAACTTTTCAGAATCCTACTTGTATTCAGAGTCTGTATTTTACTCACAAAATATGTAATCAGATAAAGGGACAATCATAATCAAAAAAATGCTTAGCAACACTGAGCAATTCCACTGCAAAGGTTAACACATCCAAATAAAGTCTACAGGTAGCAACACCTGCAAGGAGCATTGTCAGAGTTTGCCATCACAGGTACTACCAACAACAGAAATGTCTATCCTTGGCTCACTGGCCGTTGGTTGGGCAGTGACACTCACTTGTGCTTTGTAAGCTCTGCCCAAGTCACTTCTTTTGGTATGTGACCCAGCTGTTAAAAATGGACATACTGTCCTGTTATTAAACAGGAAGACAGGCTTCAACAGATACAATAAGCCAGGGCCTAAATAAATAAATAAATAAAGTGGGTCTCTCACTGCTCTGGCTACTCAATTCCATCCCTGTGACGCCATGCCTACCAATACAAGACTTGAAACCAACTAGATCCAGCTACTTCCATTGCACACACACTTCCATAAACTCAAAAGTAATATGGCAGGTTATTTCCAGATGAATCTGCTCCCACTCACCCTCTGACTGCACAAAGAACAGTATGAGGCAAAGAAGGGAGTAGTACAGCCGTGAGAACAAGCAGCCAGTAGCAGAGGAAATGCAGAACTACTTCTCTTATCAACACTTACAACTTAGGTCGGCTTAAAGTATTCATCTGACTGCAATCCTGAGATCTTCCAAATAGCATCTCATTCCAGCTTATATATTACCACCTCATAATCCTGTCATCACTGCCTGGAGCTGGTCAAAACACTGTAAAAGGAAAAAAAAGAAAGAAAGAAAAAAAACAGTCTCTCTTTCAATATCTAAACTCAAGACTTTGAGTGTGGTTCAATATGAAAAGCATTGTGTACCCGAAGACTGTTCCTAAACATTTAGTTTCCACTTGATCCCTCACCCTCAGATATGATGAATGATAAGTCCGACCTCATTGACTTGGCAATCACTATCTCCCTATTACCACGCTCCAGAGAAACTCCTACTGGGAGGATGATTGAAGAGACTGAGAAGGAAAACTTGGGAAACCCAAAATCAAATAAACTGATCACACCTATTCACTGAGCATTTTCAACCCCACAGCTTTTTTGCGATTAATCTAGCTTCAGCACTCCTCTCACAAGTTAGAGGAGCAGTAAACATTTCCCATTCCCCTCTTTTCTTGAAGGTTACATATACTTTGTTGTCCAATAGGCAAAACCTTCAATTTGTACATTGCTATGAGAAAAACTAGAAACATTTATTCTAAATTTGTCTTTTGTTTTGATAAACTCCATTATTTTTGCTCAACTTCTTAAGTTCAGTTTCTTTCAAAAAGTTTCTCACTATTACAATATTAAAATATTTTAAACATTAAAAATATTTTAGATTTATTTTAAAAATGTGCCATATATTCCCCATATTTTACTGCAATTTCATATGCATTTCAATATATGCATTTCAATGTATTTCAACATAAAAGGCAAAGTGAAGCAGCTTGACATGACTGAAATAAGAATTTCAGCCTTATTGAAATAAAAATATTTAGTCAATCTGAATGAAAAAAGTGGCATATTTATACTGTCACAAATACAAACATTTCTGCTCTTCACACAGATTCTCAAGATAGGCATCCATAACGTGCATTTCCTGAGAATAGCCACCTCCTAAAGATGTGACTTTGGAGAAGCTCTGGTGGTACCACAGACCTGTGCTTGCAGTGTCAGTGACACAGTGGATAACTGCCCTTTGGACCAACCAAGCAGCTGTAATGCTATCCCTAAGCGGCAGCTCACTAGTTACAGTTTTATTTTGCACTCCTTTGCAAAACTTTTTGTTGGGTCAAAAAGTTTTTTTTGTTATCTTCTGTAAATCAGCACTAGTCTTCAGACATCTGCACAGCCATTTACTTCCCCTAAATCCAAGGTTTCTCTGAGATCAGGGATACTCACATGTGAAACAAACTCAGGCCACTGCAGATGCTGTTTTTAACCTTCTCAGTGTTCAGGTGATGACAGAAGTCTCATTTCAATGTACTGATTCAAATCCATCTTTACTGTAAAGGTCTTCCAGCCCAGCTGGCCTGTAGTGTATGTCTGAAAAAACCTCTGGAGTTCCAAAAATCATTCCCTTCCCCTCACCATTTTCTTCAAGCCCTTGCCTCAAAGCTGATAATAATACCAGAAACAACAACAACAAGCCCCTACTCATACCATGTTCATAAGAAAAGCAGGTAACGCAATTCCTTTCTCCCCAGCAGAGCCCTGCCTCAATAGGAGCCCACACGGAACATTTTATTGAAGTGACATATGTCTAATTGGCTGAAAGGTAATATTCAAAGAGGCGCACAGGCTTACTGCTTCGCTCCGAGCTCAGGGACTGCAGCTGGCAGAGTGTTAAATCAGTTAACAGTTGGGCCCATCGTGGTGCTGCACCACTGCTGCTGCTGCCGCTGCTCGTGGGGCTCTCGCCGCGCTTGGCTCTTTGAGCGCCGCGGTCAATGGAGGAGGCATCGCTATTGTGCGCCTCAAAGCATGCTCACAGCCCCTGAAAGAGAAGCAGGCCCCAAACTACTGAGGCAGATCGTATGACAGGATTACTTGCTTGTTGTTCCTCTTTCTTCCCTTTTCTCTTCTTTAAAGGACTTCTATTGGACTACAGGAAGGAATTACGTGAGGGGGAGACCGTGTTACATAGCGACAGCTGGAAAACTGGGGATTGCAGACCAGTAACAGCGAGCTGGGTTCCTTCTGTGCCGGCTGGACACCTACCTAAGGCATCTTTTAATTAATTTGTGTGGAGAATGATCTGCAGAACTCAGGCAGCGCACAGCAAATCCTCACGCAATGGATGTTAGTGGCACACTGCCCCTGACCAGACCGAGGCCAGGATTTTTCCACAAAAACAGATGCCAGAGCCCCACTTTGTAAACCTCAAAGCACAGCAAGACAATCAAGTATTTACTGACCTTCACAGGATTCAACCATCCAAATTCAGGAGATGACTCTGCCTGAATGGCTGACACGCCAGCCTCATCAGAGTTAAGATCCTTGCCTGGTAAAAATCAACATTTGTCCAATGAAGTCTAGAGGTGTCAGCCAGTTGAGGAGCTTTCCTAGCAGCACAGCTGTGCCTTTGCAACAGACTTTGATACCTCTTTAAACAACGTCAAACAGGCAATTTAGATCCACTCCATCAGCTTTTCACAAGCATTGGCCAAGGCCAACGTGAGCAGGCCTCAGGAGCCTGTATATGTGCTTTCAAGAGCATACCTAAGGTTTACCTTCCAGTGCTGCACATAGGCCACTGTACCACAGACCTTCACAGCTGTACGGTGATCATAGCAACTGCTATACAGCTACCCATTAAATCAGCAGTGGTAATGATCACTATATGGCATTTCAACATGAGCCTTGGCCCTACACACTCCTAGAAATCTTCCGCCATTAGAAGGTTTTGACAAAGTATAGGTATATGTCTCACCTCAACTTTCTTAGCAGCATCTCCAAGCTTTGAAAGTCTTTTCCGGGCTTGCTGTTCCAACACCATTCATTAAGTCCGTGCTGTAATTTACCTTCTCTGCTACATGTAGAGACCAGTACAACTGTGCAACTGTTTTGTTTGAGTCTAATACCTGCACAGAATATGCAGCCCAGTCCTATGCAAAGCACTTTCTGTTTTGAAACACAAATCTAGCTAAAGGTTGGGTAAATAATGGTTTATACTACGTTTTTTTAAAAATGTAGCTTAATCAAGTAAAATTCAAGTTGTTAAATCTTAATGCAGACTCAAATTCTGAATTGTTTTCATTCAAAAGGCTTAGTAGCCTGGCCTGTATAATCAGCAAAACCTCAGGCTCTGTGAGATTCTTGGAAGAGAGAAAAATTAGGTCCAATTTTCATTTAGGTACAGGCACATTTATACCATTCTGGCAAAACTAAAAGACACAAAGACAGATTTAAAAGGAGACTGGCACCAAACAAGTTGCCACAAGATAGGGTATAAACGTAGAGTGCTTAAACTCTGTTGTGGTAACTGATAAATTGACGATAAGTGCTTTTATCATACCCACAATAAAGGCAAGGTAAGACACTCGGCTTCCACTCAACAAAAGCACAGCACACTACCTCACTCCTCCTCCACCAACACATGGGCCCCTACCACAGGGCAGATGAGGCAATATAAATCCCCACCCATGCTGCCCTTCTGGTAACTTGTTCATGTGCTTGTCCCCAGGGTGAATAAAACCAGTCTACTGTGCCAGAACAACCTGAAATAGTAACATATGCTGCAGTTATATGTTATTATTGTTATTAATGTCTAGGATTATGTCAGTATATATCATATCTTGCCCATATCACTTCAACCACACAACAGGCAGTCTCTCAGAACACAGCATTATTGTACTATTCAATCATTTAATTAAAGCCATAATTGATGCAAAGGGTGGAAAAAAAGGGAAGAGTACTTTTTCTGGAGAGGTTAGAATTTTAAAGCCTTATGAAAAGAAGCTGCAAGTTCCTGACACAATAACTTTAAAGAGGATTTTTGTGCTTGGAACAGAAGAAAAGAAGATTTCAAAAACATGAGAAGTGAGAAGAGCCAGCAGAAAGGCTAGCTAGAGTGAAGGCCACAGAAAAAATGGATAGGGAAGGTTGTAGGAGAAGACTTAAAGCCTGTAGGAAAGAAAATATAAAAAGTTCACTTTTTGCTAAATAGGAAGAAGTTCACTTTTTGCCTAGAATGTGGCAGCATATATGAAAGAAGATTCTGGAAATGCAGGAAAGAGGCAAGGCTGTGGGCAGAAGAAAAAGAAGACGGATGGAAGGGCTGGGGCTGAGAGATCCTGGAAGTAAATGATGTTGCCAGGGGACAAACTTCAGAGTCAGCACTGCAGAAAATACTGAAGAATACCAAAACAGAAAATAAGAGGCCAACACATTTCTCTACTTAGAGAGTTTAACACTACTGAGCATCCAGACTGCTCTCACTCCAAAGGCCATCAAGTTTCCTCCAGTTACCTCAGCACAGAGCCTTGCTGAGGTAACTGGAGGAAGTTACTCACCAGAGTCATCTTCACCAAAAAAGCTGAATTACCAGATACTTTTCCTTTCACATATAATACTAAAAGAACTAAAGGATACAGTCAGCTTGGCCCTCATTTCTGGTATGCAGCTCTGTTGGCATCACAGCTGAGCTGGGCTCTCAGCATATAATGAAGGTCAACATGGTCTAGTGATCTCAGCAGGCAGGGGTTGGGAGGTAGGCATGCCTCGGTTCTCATGCCAGCTCTCACACTTTGCTTCTCTCTTCCTTAAAAAGGAAATACCACCTGCCAGCCCCATAGGCTTGTCATGAGGATTGATTAATGTTTGAAGACATTTTAAGAGACAGGGAAAGCTCATCAGACAGAGCTGCAAAGAGGGTGCATGTGGGTGAAATTATATTATTGCCACTGTGGCTTAACATCTCTTTCTCTCTACAGAATGAGCTGAAGGAATGAGTACATGTGATAGTATTCAGTTGTGTCCCTGAAGGTTTGTTGATGTCAGATGCAAACCTAAAATACAGTAATTACAGCACAAATTACTTTCATCCATGGGAAAAGCTGCCCATCTCTAGCCCTTTGCCTGGCTCCCCAAATACCTCTGTAGCCTTCATGGCTACAAGCATTTCTGCACTGAGCCAGTTACAGTCTACCAGCTCTTAACAACCACATTTTATGAACACCAGGAGCTGTGAGCCATAGACGTTCCCCCTGCCACTGACACAGGGCTCCTATCAGCAAGTGTGCTTGCCCTTAGATCTTAAGCCTGTAACACAGTTTACCACGGGCATCATGTATGCAGTAGTACGCAGCCTTTTTCATTTGCCCTAAAACTTGAAACTTGAATTCCGAGTGCAACTGCTTCCCTCTGGCGAGCCGAAGGAAAAGGCAGGCCCAGGGCAACCCATACCAAGCCAGGACTGCCATTCCAGAGCACAGATAAAAGTGAAACCTGAGCGGAAAATGTTTGCGGTGCCAGTGGCAATCAAGGGCCGCGTTGTCCCAGCAACGGGAACACTTCATCAGCTCAGCTAACAGATGGTCAGTGAGCAACAGGCAGCATATGTTCCAATAAGCACTGACATCAGCACAGATGGAGGGTGGGCAGGAGGCTGGCCCTGAAACATAACCTGACATTTCCTTCTCATTTGGTGCTGCATTGTTATAACTCACACAGGAAGATTAGCAGGGAAAAGTGAATAGCATTAGGGAATCTGCTCAGGAACCGATTACTAACACTTCACTGCAGTTTTAGATTTTTACTTAACCAGAGTGCAACATTGTTAACAACATTCAGCGGCAGAAAAGGAAAATGCAGTGGGTTTTAACGATGGGGCTTTATTTTCATCACAAGCAGGTTTTCCCAAGAACACTAATTAACAGATTGCCACCTTCTAGGACTAGATCGCCAGTTCCATTGATTTCTACAGCTTTTTCTGTCTGCATCCCTCCCCCAGGCGAATGCAACCAAATGCCCTACAGGATTAAACAAACCCCCACAACACATTGTTATAGAGGGTATAACTTTCCTCAGCCCACAAGTAAACTTTAAAGATTGCTACAAAGGACAACAAATTTTACAGCCACAGGAAAAAAAAATCAGGCACATATCCCTGCTGACGAGCATTCAGTAAAAAAATAGGACTCAAAGGGGACTACAGTCCTGGAAATCAACAATAGATTGATTTGGGTCTTAGGGAATCAGTATGCAAACAGGTAAGAGGCAAGTTTTATATTCATAGTCTTGCATTGAAGATTATGGGAAAGCATGTTGGACAGCTTCAGGATGTCTCTTTGTGACAGATAGCAAGATATCAAGGAGATATATCTAAACGGTGTAAGCATGGGTATATATCACAGGCAAATAATGAAGAAAGTGAACATGTGCAGCAACAACCGTCTGTTACCTCCTAATACCTTTAGAAGTCTCTCCCTCCGCTAATGCGTGGGAAAGTTTAGCAGGCACCTCCCTTTAACGCTAATGGGACTCACGTCTCTTGTGTTAATGGAAGAACAGACCCTCAGTGAAGCCAGTTTTTTGCTCCTGTGGGACTGCCAAGCTGTTTTGGGCATGGCAGACTCTTGTGTCTCTGTTCCTTGTGTCTTTCTTTGGGGAGCATGAATTTGCTCAGAGGCTTGCAGTCTGGACAACCCAGAATGCTCCAACATGAATTCATAGTTTCTCCACAGATTTTAGGAAAACATATATATAAATTTATACTCTTCAGACCTACAGCCCATTCACACAGGGATTCCCTACTCCTTTTTGAAGATTTAATTAATTCCCACAGTACTTCTGAGAAGCAAATATTGTCTGCCTTGCTTTAACAATAAGCAAACAGCAGCACGGACAATCTAGTTCCCCTATTGTCAAAGCAGCTCCTGGGTTTGTGCTCCTCAGTATTTGGCCTCACCATTACAGCTATTGTGGGCAACATTCCAGTGGCAGTTAAGGGCCATCCACTACCATGATCAGTGCCCAATGCATCTAAGCTTCATAGAGACTTTTAGAGAATGATAGTCTCTGCTCCAGCAGATGAACCTCAGTAGCAAAAGAAGTTGGAACGACTTGACCAAGGTCACTGAGTAAGTAAATGATAGGCTTAGGAACATGCAAGAAAATTAGCTGGCTTTCCTAACTCTTTGTTCCACACCTCACCGATGAGACGTCTTACAGCAAGGCAAATTAGGTACTTTTCAACTCTGAAAACAAGCGTTCAATAAGAACTCCCTTAGAAATGACATATCTACATGGCTGGATATGTTATCGCATTTGAACTACAGATTTCTGCTTGAGCAGCAAGGAATCCCAAGCACCTGTTCTTGTTGCTGACTTCTGACAACATGCACTGTAATTCTAGTAAAGCCTTTTAAGGACACTTTTAAGCTGAAAAGACTGAGTAGCTGAACCTTTTGTGATTCATTTCAAGGACAGGGGCCTCAGGCTCCTGAGAGCTACCAATCTTATGCTCTGGGAAATATGCAAGTTTGGGACTGTGCTGCCAGAAGCCCATCTCTTTCAGTGATATTTGGGGGGCGTTTCTTCTGGTCATAGGGGATGCCTTTTTCCTTTCTTCCATCACATGTAAGCAAAGCCTGTGCATACATATTAGCTCAGTGCAACCTCTCTGCCCCAAAGACTACTTACTTCAAAAATACTTATGTTGCGTTTAACAAATCTTCACCTAGGTTAAATCAGCACAGCTCCTTTATAATCAACACATTTCTTACTTCTGAAGATGGAGAAAGATATATGAACTCCAAAAGAAAAATCCAAAGTATGCGTTTAAATTGCAGAGTTAATGCAGACCATTTACAAAGCTGCTGCAAGGTGAGTATATACAGCATCTTCTAGTTAAGGGCATTTGGAATGACATTTAACATATGAAGTCTTTAACGACACAGGAGAATTGGTCTGATTTGGTATATGGTTTTCTTTATCAGAGAATATATCTCTAAAGAGGTGCATATAGTGGCTTGGGCAGGTGGCTGAAGGAGAAAGAGGAAGAAAGAAGCAATTTCTTCCATCTCTCCATCATGCTTCCCAATCCTCAGAACAACATGCACAGGCACATTTATCAAAATACAAGCTTAGCTCTTTCTCCTCTTCTCTGCCTTTGTTTTGCCTCACTACAGTCACCACTTTCCAAAGGCTACTGCTTTCCAAAGGTTAATTTCTAACTCCCACTGTGGGAAGGAAAAAAAATGCAAAATGCTACTATAGTTTTATTATCTTTCTTTATCATTCTCTATGGCAAAGAGTAGGTAAGAAGGTTTGTAGCTGGGCTGGGTACATTTTCATGGCAATTTTGGAAGCTCTGTTTAGAGGTGAGTTAGAAGGCTTTACAAAACCTACCATTTTTAAGCAGTAATGTCTTCATTTTTCTGGTCAACCAGACACTGGACACTGCCTTTTTATAATCTCGTGCAGTTTTGTCTTGCTTTCAGTTTCTTGGTTTTGCAGGCTCTCTGGCTCTGCAATAGCAGACTCAAACGTTCTCCTGAGGTTAGGTTTTTAATTGTTACTAGTAACATATTCTGAACAGCTTTGCAATGTTTACACCCACCATACGTTATCTTTGTAACATGCTATGGAGCAGTCGGCACAATTATAGTTTCTGCATGTAATGGGCTATCACTGTTATAAAAGTATTCCAGGTGCTACCGAGACATGCAGCCAACTGACTGACTGAGAGGTCCCCTAAAAAGCACCTGGTTGTCACAGCTTGTTCCCTGGCACACCAAATCACTTTGGTCAATCAGGTCTGGGATTAATGCCATACTACTGATGGAACTCATATTAGCATTTTTGTGGACAAAAAAAAAAGAGCATACTTTAGACTCCAGATGGCTGACATTCTTCATGTGTTTGTAAAGACTAATCCCATGTTTACAAATAATCAGGTTAGGTTATTAGTGCTTTTATATCAAAAAATGTATGTATTGCAAAAAGTTTCGCTAGGATCCACATTGCCTACTAACTGAACCCAAACTGAGACAGCACCAGCCAGACTGATGCACCAGCCACACTGGCCCTGCAGGGTAGCCACAACCCAGGCATTCCCATGGCTGAGAGCTCTGTCAGGTTAGTGCAGAACTGAGGGACCCGTCAGCAGCATCTAACAAGCACCACTTCTTGGAGTGGAGCCCACAGAAAACTCCTGGACATAGCACGCCAGGGCAGGGAGCTGGTCTGTCTCTTAAGACTGCATGAACTTCACAGAAACTCCTGGAAGCCTCTGCCAATTTACCGTTATGAACTGCCCTCAGCAAAGCCATTCTCTGTGACTTGCCTGTGTAACACACACTATGCAAGAGCTAAGGATTTTGCTTCTTTAGCACGGACACAAACATGACGCACAAGCCAACAAATGGAGTCTCTGACCAAATTCCTGGCTACAGAGGAACGACTGGAATGAGGCTGACAGTGCAGGGAGAGGAAGCACATAGCTGGAATTAAACACACTAATGAAGTGCCTGCCCTGGGGAACGGCTGGAGATGGCGGCGTTGCCCTCACCTGCCCCGCTGGCCTGCTTCCACAGACAGTTCCACAGCAACTATGGCAGTTACTACAACTGTCAGCCAAGGAGCCAGCAAGGACTGAATATGCCAGCAGTAAACTAAAGGAAGGAGGAGGAGGACCCAGAGAGAAACTGTTCTCTACATCACTCATTTTCTATGTGTGCTCTCAGCACCCGAAGAATGACTTTTGGCCTTTGGGAAAAGAGGCTGGGCTCACCTTCATACGGAGCAAGTCTTCGCAAAAGGTTAGGTCCTGTGTTTGCTCAACTGCCCCTAGCTGTTTAATTCTGCCCCTCTTTTGTGCTGGTGCTGGTGTTTGTGCAGACGCACAGCAGACAGACCTGGGAACTGATAATTCTGAAACCCAGTAATTATGTTTAGTTCCTTGATCAGGTTAGCGTTCAGTCAAGACAACTCCCTGACTTTGCAAACAAAGCACATGCGAAGCAGGCCTGCTGGCAATAGCCTTTGGTTTGCTGTAAAGTAGCCCACTGGAGATTTTTAGGAGGCCACAAATCAAAACAGGTTCAATATTCCTGCTC
This sequence comes from Tinamus guttatus, assembly GCF_059628265.1. Classification (NCBI taxonomy): domain Eukaryota; kingdom Metazoa; phylum Chordata; class Aves; order Tinamiformes; family Tinamidae; genus Tinamus; species Tinamus guttatus. The sequence continues at coordinate 1,718,036 of NW_028289135.1, read as the reverse complement.
TGCTTTACTCAGCATGCTGTACTGTGCACAAGCAGATCAGGATTTCTCTGGAGACTGAGCTGGCAGAAAAGGGCTGTGCAGAGGGAAAACCTGGGAACCAGTATGACAGCTGACTTGTTTTGTTCTAACAAGAAAGTAACTACTGTATCTTAATGAGTAAGAGTGGTGACTGTAGGGCAGGATAGCTGTGAACCACCCAAACCAGACACAGCATTCTAACAATCAGCCGAGAGCTCAGAGAAACCAGAGAAACTGCTCCCAGTGAAGAAAAACAAAAAAACATTCTTACTTTACTATGAGGTAAACTCAGCTAGGCGGCCTCATCATCCCTCCCCTCCACACACACCTGGTTCTGGCCTTGGCCCATTTACCTGGCGGTAGAGCTAAGGAGCCCTGCATTAAGCCTCTTTGCACGTCAGCTGCATGTGGTAGCTGCCCCAAGGTTGAACATGCAGATCTTAGCGTAGCAGCGGAAGGGCAGGCCAGGCCAGCCAAGTCCTGGCTCCCAGGACTGGAAAATGCCAAGGGAGGGAGAGCCACTAGCTGCCTGTCAGTCAGACGTGCATTGGGCAGACATGCAGAGACATCTCGGCCAGCAGGAGCTCACTTAAATGGACACTGTAAATCAGCTACGAGATCCCAAAGCTGCCCTTGCAACAGGACCCTTGGTGACCACAGGGTAAATCAGTCCAGTGCATTAAACCAGTAGAAAAATTAAATGAGCTTTAAAAAAAGAGTTTCTATTGGCTTAGGATCTGGATCCAGCTTAGGATGTCAGAGGAATGCCAGTGCCAGCACAAGCAAGCAGGCGGAGGGAGGAACAGACAACAACAGTAGTATCGGTTGACTTAAACTACTGTGTAAATGTAGCCCCAGGTAAGTATGCAAGAAGTGGCGATGTGAGACTTGTCTTGAATTTCAACCGGTGAAGCTGCAGAGTCCTTGCACAGTCAGGACCTGCAGCAGATGAGCTATGCCTACAGTTTAAACCCTGACAGGCCAGGGAAAGCCATTTACCAGAAATGAAAGTGTGCCATTCAAAATCAGCTTACTGGGGCTTTCCTGAACGTTTGCTTGTGGCACACTGATGGCAGGAGGGCACAACACACCAAAAATTCCCCACTGAGAACAGTTCCCAACGCCTAGGAGAGATCAGAGCACACGCTGCAGTTGCTCTGCCTAACATCCCCATGAGTTTGAGGCGATACGTTAAAGCAGTGCAAACAGAGGGTCCACAGCAAGATTTGCCTGGAGGAAGCATAAGCAGAACAGTCCTGACGAAGCTCATGAAATGCCAGGGACATATTTGTGCAGGGACTGGCAGCGTTTTACGAGCAATTGCAGGTGCCTGATCTTAATGCTAGCAACTGCTTCTTTTTGTCTATACTGTAGCCAGGACTTGTGAGTGTGAGAGAGATTGAATGCTTTGTAATGAAGGTATATTGTAACATTTCTCTCCAGGTGGCACTTTGTTAACAACAATTAGATCCTGATTGATCTTTGAAGGGCTAATTCTTATGTGGTTTGCAAGGGTCCTACATGGAGCAAGTGTTGAGTGGGGGCACTTTAAAAGTATTAGTGAGAAAAAAAAGAAGAATAGTGCCATAAGAAATTTGCAATACAATGCCCAAGCCTCCTTTGCACCCCCTAGTAATTTGTTCTTATTCCTGTTATTATCCCCTCGGGCACTAATGGTCACTTTATTAATTAGTTGAAAATTGCATTCTAGGTCAAATGGCAGCTTTTTTTCCCCTCCCATTGTTGCAAATTGCTAGTGGTATGGCCCAGTAAATGGCAGTGTTACTGCAAAATGGGAAAGATCCCTTGCTTTTCAAGATAAAGCGCATGGACCAGCTGCACTTTCCAGGGCATTTCTAAGCACAGCATTTCCCCAGGCCTGCTTTTAAGCAGATAGGAATTAAACTGAACTCACTGTCATTGTTAAGATTTCTAATCATAGGCTGTTACTGTATTTGTTCTCACTCTCCTCACCCTTCCCCCTGAACCCTCAATTTTAACCAAGGCTGTTTTGTAAGGTGCATCTCTGCGGTGCCTAGCCCAGTTTTTCAGGAAAGCAGGCAATGTTTTAGGTGCCTTCATTTCTATTGCTCTAATGCAAAAACTTTAAGGACATCTGCTTTAGCAAAAGAAGACAGACGCTCAGCAGCTTCTGAGAAATAAAGCCTTGTTTGAGACATCTGTTAGAGACTTAAAAAATCACAAATCACTCTTGAAAATATTTCTTGGCTAGTGAATGTAGAAATTAAGCAAACCACAGCCTCAGAAAACAAATTTGGAAACCTACAGATTTTGCAAAAGCTTTCCGTAAGCGAACTCCTATGGAGGACAAAAGGTGTTTAGCCTTTACACCAGAGAACAGCCCACCAGAAGCGAATGTCAAAGCATTCTATTTTCCATTAACTACTACTGTGCTGGATGCAATCTGTCATACAAGTTTGTGTTCCAACAGTCAGGAAACTGATGAGAAGTCAGAAGGGCTGGGCTAATTTCCCAGCACTGTCAGGCTAACAAATCCAAAGAAAGCAGTTCATGTGAAGCCGGTTGTGCAAACTGTCCAAGAGAAAACATAGGCCTTAATTTCTGTTTTTTCAAGCAATTCTGGCCTCACAGGCTCTGAATAGTCTTCTGTAAAGTTACACTCAAACTGCCTTATCTCCTTGCCTAGTGTACCCCGCTTAAAACCAAAAGACATCAGAGGGAAAAAAAAAGTGAGAGAACTTCAGTATGGAAAAAGCTGAAGTCTCTTACACAAGTGCTTCATACCCTCTACCCTCACATACCCAGCAGCACTTCCACTTCATGGTTGAAACCTTTCCTTCCCTCATGACAGGCGCATCTTGGCCTGCAGCAGCCTGGACACCCATCCTCCCAACAAAACGCTCCAGGCTGGCTCCAGCCGGAGCCCCCAGGGAGCACTACCAGGGATATTAACAACCCCTTGAATCACTGCACTTGCACAACACGAGCATCAGAAGGTCATCTTTCTTTTATTCTTTCAGATCCTAATTTCTAAACCAGCCGGCCATCAGCATCGCTAACTTGGGCCAGTGCAATACAGGGGCTGTTCAGCAGGGAGAGGGAGGGAGAAGACAGTGGACTGATGAAGCAATAAAATGCCAGTGTAAATAAATGCATAAACACAAATTTAGGTTTTCTTTCCTATTCACAACAAGTAAGTGTTAGGACACAGAAGCTGGCTTCTATTAGCACTTAATATTTTTTCTTTGATGCTATTTTTTAACTTGCTTAGAGCAAAAGTTTCTTGTAGCAGTATTTGCTGCCAGGAATTAATGTAATACATGCAGATGCAAAGCAGTAAAAGAAGTCTGTCCTCAGAGTAGCAGGCTGATGAACCCACAGATTATTGATGACTTCTTTTGTTCAAGGACTTCAGGAAATCATTCAAAACATAATCAAAGTAGACTTGGGGAGGGCAGTAGACTAGTAGATTAGACTTGGGGAGGGTCACACTGAGTTGCAAAATCAGCCTGGATATGCAGAAAGTCACACTGTAGCCATGATGGAAGTTCAGCACATTTTAGATGTTTTCTGAATTGTTGCTAAAGCACAGAACTTTTGTTCTGGATGCACAGGCCATCTTTTTAACGCTCTGTACTGCTGTGCATCACCTATGTAGCTCCTCTCCCATTTCTGTTTGGAAGTGCAAAGTCACTAGTGGATTTCATGGAGCCTTGGCTTTTTGTTCCTTTCTGAGGTCTGTCCTCTGTATAGGGAAGGCGGAGAAGAAAACCCTTCCCTTGTGGGTTTTATTAATAACACAAATAATAAAAAGGAAAGTGAAAACTTTCTCAATAAATTTCTGGAGATCTTCAAAACCCACTTGGATGCCACCCTGTGCTCTAGGTGACCCTGCGTGTGCAGGGGGGTTGGACTAGATGACCTCTAGAGGTCCCTTCCAACCTTAAGCATTCTATGATTCTATGATAACATTCAGTAAGCACCACATCTGAACAGGGTGTTCATATACACATTACATAACAGGAGTCTAGCTTTATCACCAGAATGCCTCAAACTTGAATAAACATTACTCAAATGGAAAACCCTCCAGCAGAATGTAGACTAAAGGATCTTATGGGTCATTAAACCAGAGGGAAAAGATGATGGGTGAGGAAGTTCTGGATGTCACCTGCAAGGTCTGTGAAAGCAAAGGATGTAAGCTCCTAACCAGGTACGGAAATATACAGATACCTTGCTGGTTGTAGATGTCTTTTTTTTTTTCTCTCAAAACAACTACTCCCACAAGCTGTATTTGTATTTATGCTGTTCATTACTATTGCACATAGAGCCAAGCTCCCTCACTGTGCTGCCTGGACCTTAGAATTCACTGCCAGGGAGCTGCAAGGACAGGCTGCACAAGGGAGGGCGAGCCAGGAGCTGATGGTGACAATGCAAGCACGGCGGTGACCTCGCTGATGAGGGTGCAGTGCCACATACCTGAACAAGAGCAGAGCAGGTCCGGTGACAGCAGCTAGGTTCAGACAACCCAGTGACCACCTGAGAAGTCCATAGTGATGAGGCACATCCAAGGTCAAGTCAGGAAGTACAGAGAGCAAGGCATAGGCAGGATCAGCAAAGTATGAGGCTGGACCCAGGCATATCTGCACAGATCAGGAAAGGGGCAAGGGCAAGGAATTGAGCTTACATGAAACTCCTGAGCACAGCGGCCTCCGGCGAGGCTTCACAGCTCTCTCACACAGCTAATTCTTACACACCATCTGGAAACAAGGTCACCCAGCTGCAGACAGCCAACCCCTAGGGGCTGGGGCCAGAGCCTGGGGATGCGCTTGGTGTGCAGCCACCCTCGTGGCTCTCAGCCCCATCTGCACCTGGAACTCTAGGACACACTGCAGCTTCCACATCTACCACCACCGAGCCCTGTCCCGCGCAGTCTCAGCAAGTCTGACTGACCTACGTTCGGGAGCAACATTACCAGATCACCAACACTTATCTAAAAGGGTGGTCTCACGAGAGTCTCACCTATGGTCACGGTATCCCTATATCCTCAAGTATGAGATGCCTATGTGGTCAAACAAGTGAAGGTTTCCTCTTATTTACTAAGCTGATCATGCTCTTGTATCACCACAAGATGTTTTCTCAGGAGTGTAGCACTCTGCAGCACAACAAGATCTTTGCACAACCTTAGCCTGCCTCCTACCTTAAGCGACAAGAAGGGACTCAATATTCATATGAACAACTAAACTTTTCATCTGATTCCCCAACATTTAATTAAAGGCTACCTCTGCAAAATTATAGCGTGTTTGCTTATCCTTAAAGCTTTGCCCAGAAAACATAGTACAGAACAAGCTGCAGAGCTTTAGCACTGCAGTTCCTTTCTGTCTGAAGGCAGTGTTTGTTAATGTAACAAGCAATTGAAACTGTAGTTCTCCATTTTATAAAACAGATGTAATTCATACCTTTTTCATACATTGTCACAAGCATCATAATATTAACTCAGCAACTTCTGCAGCTCTCAGATCCCCAGAACGATGGTATCACAACTGAGCAAAGTAATGCAAGATATGAAATATGCCTAAAGATAAAAAGGGAGCACCAACAAATGTCTTCCCACTGGTTTCACTCTCAATGATTCAGCCGCTATTTCTATTAAAGTCACAGTCGATTAAATTATTGATGTTAATGAAAGTTCTTTAACCCCTTTCCTGAAAAGCAGCTGATAAATAGCAGCACAATTTTGGTTAACATTTGCTGTGTCTAGAGGAGACAATCAGCAGTAAAGACAAGCAAGGAATATGAATGCTTTTCTTGCATGTTTTCCCTCACAAATATAAAATTCTTCATGTCAAATCCATGCGTCTCTTTTTTCCTCCTCCCTTGTATGGATCCTAAGTATCCCTGTAGCCCAAATATTATGGAAACCCTATCAGACTGCAATATTAAGGCCATTTTCTTGTATGCAATTTACTTCTATAGTCCGTAAGTTTTGTGGTGCTTTGACTAACTTAAAGCCCAACAGGACAGGAAAAGAGCACCTCCATGTTTCAAGTTCATGCTTCTGCGTTGACTCTCTGATTCCTGGTGGGAAACAAACAAAAAAAATTTGGCTTGGAAATAATAGTAATAGTAGCTTCTGCTTATGCTCTAGCATAATTATTACCAATAATTCATAACATACCACAACTAGCACAGCAAAACTCCTACTCTAATTGTATTGAATTTTGGTTGTTCAGGTCAACAGAAATCTTTCCCCATATCAGAACCTAAACTTGGAATTACCAACTGATCTTGGCACACATTCTTTTCAAATACACTATTATATATAATAAGATTCCTGAAACTAGAGAACTTTCATAAAATTCAAACCACATTTTTCCAAAAGAGCTTGAAAAAATAAGAGATTGTACAGTTGCAATCAGTGACAAATCACTGGAAAAAGGAAGCAGGAATGCCCCTGTCATGAGAGGATCCCCAGAATACAAATCAGATATTGTGTTCTGTAACAGTTTTGTCTACTTGAATTTTTAATAGAATCAGCAATGTTGTGCTGTTGCCAGTTTATCTGATTAGCTGGACTACTGCTATATGCAGAGTAGAGTAGAATATATTTATTGGGTTATAGGCAAAATAATACATACTAAGAAATTAGAGTATCATGTATTATGTATGTTGACCATACCATTCACACTGACACAATGTATAAACTAAGCAGAAAAAGATGTATTGACAGTTGACTTAGTTACCTGCACAAGACCCAAAAAACAAAATTAACTAAACATGAATGGACTAATCCCAACAAATTTTTAAATCACTGTACCAGGAGGATTAAAGTTGTACAGTCACTACAGTATTCCTTTTGAAAATAAATTTCAATATTAGACCTAAAATTTACCTTTGAGATATAAAAATAACATGTATTCATGCTAAACACTTCTAAAACCAGATTTAGTTTTGACTGGACATATGTGCTATTCTAAAAATACACAGATCTCCAAAACAGTGATTAAGACTGTTAGACGAGTAATATACCAGTGAAAATTAATGCAGGAAATATGTTACTGTACACTGTGCATTTACTTCTATCCTTAAGACTATCTTACAAGTATAGAGTGAAATCATACTCCCACTAACATCTATCAGTGATGCACCATTGATGTTAATGGAGAAAAGAAATTACCCCTGGTACTCGAAACAATTGCCACTAAAAAAAAAAAAATGCCTTCAAAACGCTTGCTAATTTTCTCTTGATTTACAATTTCATCCAAAATTATACTGGTGAGAGGCTCATGTCAAAGCCAAAGACAGATTTAAGGTCTGACATAAATATTAAATGTTTAGGAAATGTCATATGGAAGGCAATTCTAGATGTTCTTAAAAAGGACACTGCATTTGATGCAGCTTTGAATGACCCCTAACCAAATGAACATTAAAGCTGTAGCAGTTTTGTTTAAACAAAACCAAAAATCTGAAAATTTTATTAGATGTTTTAGCTACACTTTTATCACTTTCTGAGACTGAAGGACATTTTTTTGTTCTTCAGCCTGAGGACATTTTTTTTTTGATCCCGAAGGAATGTGAACACTTAATATAAGGTGTATAATGTAAAAGAAAAGCATGATTATGTGTACAGGACAGATGGACGTTCTCTCACAGCACAGGATGACCCTTAGGTTTATCAGAAGCCTTTTTTTTTTTTTTTTTTTAACCAACTTTCAGGAATAGAACCACACGAATTAATTAAATTTCTGCATAGCCTTTTTGACACATACAATTTCCCTCCGATTTTTGATCATATTTATTTTAGGATTGATTTTCCTAACTGTGTCAACAAGTTTTTTTTGTAAAGGGCTCAAAACAAACACATCCAGAACTTAAATTAGTTAATAACTATTTTATAAAATTCCATACATTTATATCTGTAAGCAATAGGCTAGAAACAAAAAGGATACAAAATAAAATCTAATTGAAAATAGTCATGATAAGTTTCTGATGAGTCTTCCCATAACTGTTCTTGAAACACTGATGAAGTTTTTATGATCTTCAGCACATAGTACTTCATAAAAATATATCTTGTTTTCTTATTCATTTTCATCAACTTTCAGCAATGAGTAGTCATCTGGGCCATCTAAAACACAAAACAGCTGTGAGGAGCCAAATATGATGCACAAACATCACACAACATTCTAGAAACAAAAACACAGTACTCAAAATGCTTATGAAACCAAAGAAAATGTAATACTCTTAATGTGCACCGATATCTTTTATAGCAATCCTTAGCTAGAAATAAGATGAATTTTGCAATGCCTGAAGTCTTGATATCATGACTAGACACTCTTTTCTGGCCGGGTCTACTTAATCTGAAGTTACAGCCTGATGCAGGGTGAGATACTGTGGCCTGTGTTAAGTTGACAGTTAAACAATTGTAATGATGCATATTGGATTTATTGATGTGTTAGTTGTGCAGAGCAACACATACTTTAAACCTTAAACAGGGAAAAATTCTATAAAGCTTAATGCAAGCACAAGTCCTATAGCAATTACTATTTCTATTAACAAGGGTCATGAGATAGTTTTCATATAAGGACCTAATTTTCAAATGCTCATAAAAATAAATTATCTATCAGTACCACAATAAGAAACACAAGCCAGATATAGTTGGTGCATCAATAAAATCTAATATGATAACCATGAAAACTATATGAACAAGATACTAATCAGTGTTATTCAGAATAAAAAGAAAAATAAACCAATACAGCTGACTTTCTAAGATAATAAATACTAAGACTACAGTGCAAGCCCACAGATTTTGCTAAGCATTCTTCAATCAAAGTGATTTCCAGGACTTAAATATTAAATAACTCATTACTAAGTTAAGCTCATTAAGTTAACTTGCCAAAATGAAAATAAAAATCTGTCACACTTCCAGAAAAAAATTATTGTCACATATTTCATAGAGCTTGGCTGCATAGGATATACTGGTATTGAATGATTTGTGCAAAATATGTCTTTCCTGAATGCTAGATTAAGAATTTGGACAAGACAAAATTGCAAATCTGTAGTCTCTGATTCAATGACTGTTAAGCAAGAACCAGGACAAAAATGTGTTAGCTCAATATAGTAAAAAAATCGTTTCTTTTTACTAAAGATTGTAAATAAGAAAGAGGAAAACTTTTAAAAGCTATCTAGAATATTTAATTTTCTCAATAACTAGAGATGCTTTTATGAAAATCTGCAAACCTTATCAGACTTAAAAATTGCATCTCAACATTTTTCCCCTTTCTTTGTATATTCCCTCATTTTTATCCTTAGTCTTTTCTTGTGAGTAGGAACAAGACATCACGCTTTATTTTTTCTTTCATCCCACATTTCCCATACAGAGAATAGAGGTTATTATGTAACTTAATGTACGGGAAAACACTAAAGTACAAAACTAAAGATAGGACGATTCCACAGCACATAAACAGACAGAAAACATCAGTTTTGTAAACATTCACTTGAGTCAATCCAATCCAAAGACTGCTAGAAAGCTTAGAAAATCCTGAAGAAAAGGCTGAAGATGACATAAATGGAGACAATTTTCAATTAGGTTGTTGAGATAGAGACCACTAAGGAGATAACCACAGTCTTAAGTGCGTCATCCATCTTCTAGGTGACCTAAGTGTTGTTGACACTTGATTTTTTTTTTGGGGGGGGGGATATAATTTATATACTTCACAATTTAAAATGGGACTTTTACATAACAACTGCCTAAACTTCTAAACTACTGTTTGAAGACAGCGATTAAGCCAACTTCCTCTGATTATTTTTAACTGAATGCATATGCAAAGAGAAGACCTTAAGAAAGATATTATAACCCCTAAAGCAAAGTTTCTTAAAAAAAAAAAAAAAAGTATCGTACAAGTGCGAAACTACATGCAAAATGTATAAAATTATAAACTCAGGATAATTTAATGATATGACATGCTGGACTTTCTAGTACCAATGGGACAACATAATATTGTAGATATATACTATGCCATACCTGGTTCCCTTAAGTTTTAGTGATTTTGGTCTCATACCAAACATACTTCTAAAATGACAAGAGAAGAACAGGCTAAATATGTGGCTCAGTTTCTCAGCAAAGTTCCTGAGAAGCGGATGCTAGAGACAAAAACGATCTAAATGGTAACTATCCCATCATTTCAATTTGCTGGATCTACAGATATATTCTTTACCGAGGAGGAAGCTCGAATCTTCTCTTCCGTCCTGGATGTCTCAATCTATATTCTCTATCTGGAGGAAACAGGGTATTTTTAATTAACGTTAAAACAAAAATATTCATTTATTCATAATATTACACAAGATAAAATTTATTTATGTTTATGCCAGAAAAAGAACATGACCCCGTCTTGTAAGCGTATGATTACTGGTATATGATTAAGGCTCTTACTTTGAAACACAGGAGGATGAATTCCATGATGGAATTGCTCTTCTTGAACAATTGCTCTTCGTCATCTCATCATGCTCATCTCCATGATGCAATTGCTCAAAGTATTTGGGACATTTTAACACTTAATTCTAGTTGAACTGACAACTTAGGATAATGAATAATGTAAGTCATAGACCACAGTCAGTAAATCAGACTATGTAAATTCGAGAAAGGAAAATAATATATATTATATAAATATATATATATGTATAAATATATAATATATATAGAAAATATATAATATATATAAGTATACATTATATAATATATAAATAATATTATATCTTAATCATTCATGCAGACATTATAAGCAGTTCCATAAAATCTCTCCCATCTCCTTCCCTTATCTTCAGCTGACTTTGTGCTCTTTCAGACGGATTGTCCAATGCCAGTATGAGAATCATTGCCCAAATCACAGAAATTTTTACATAAAGTAGGACAATGCATAGCTAAAATTAGACTTAGATTTTTTTTCTTTTCATTTTTTGCTCTCCTTTGTACATTGTTTTAAATACATATAGTAATATATATGATAACAAAAAGTCAATATTTATCACTTGGAGTATTGAAACGAGTTACAGAAGCACATCTTTTTCAAAAATAACTTCTGTAGTTCTTAGTGGACAGTTTATTTTTAGTTATTTGTGAATTGCAGTAACAAAGTGATGCAAAACAACATGGTGTCCAATGCTAATTAATGAAATTTCATCTAGGAATAGGCTATATGGCCCTATATACACTGAGGAAAAAACGTATCCTACTTAACCTGTGTTCAAACATATTTTGAAATCAGTTTAGTTCGAGTTGAAGGGAATAGAAACTGTGATGAAAAACAGATTTTGAAACAGAATTTTACTTTTTAAATATTGTTTAAATATTGTTTAAAAACAATAAATTCAATAATAAAAATATGTGTAACCTACGAATGATAATGATGACATTCCTCAACATGGGGCAGTTGGAGAACATGTCTAAGGCATACACTTACTGTAACAGCATGCAAACAATGTGTTGGAAGGCACAACAAGTACGCGAAAAATGAGGCAGCCTTTCCACCACACAGTATTTTATCTTGATCTAAGTGAATGTTCTCAAGTCGACAGGCAGCACTTACTGCTAGAATCCCTTACCCAGCATTTTTATAAAGCATTAAGCTCAGATCGAAGTTTCTGCTAACAGTAGTGCATAACTATAACTGACACAAAACAGGTTTTACTTCTGAGTCCTGTGGCTACAGGATAACCTCATACATACAGATGGAAACTGCAAAAAGAAACAGAGCTATTACAGTTTTGATAGAGACAATTCCAAATGTACATGCATGTTTTTTTCTTTTTCTTTCCCTTTTTTTTTTTTACCTTGTGGTTGAGGGCCTCTCCATGTGAACCCTCTCATCTGATTATGATATGGAGGAACAAAAGATGTTCTGTGTGTTTGCTGAAAGCTGGGCCTGTGTTCTCTTTGTTGTGTTCCTGAAAAACAGTATTTACTAACTGATTCTGACTGTGTATAAGATTAAATGAAAAAAAAGATAGAGGGAATTTTCTTCTTTGATAAACGTAACTTCTTAGATTTATGCCAAAATACTCATGTGAAATTATGACTTCTACAAACTACAGTTTGCCTAATAAGTATGGTTCTTGTTCTCATTTCCATCTGTGCTCATCAGAGTTACAAGCTGTTAACAAATGTATTTACAAACCAGATGGAAATTTTGTGACACAGATTTGGAGATTACAACCATTTAAAAGAAATGGAAATCTTTGTCCAAATTTGAACCACAAATCATAATGAAAAAGGTTAACTATAGTTCTAAAGCAATAGCAGATGTTAACAGGGTCTGGTACCGTAAATCACCATCAGGTACTTCTAGTGCTAGGCATGGTCTAATACCACATCAGAAGTATTGCTGCCACATGACGCACTGCACTGAATAAGCAGAAAATCATTCTGTCTGTTGTAATTTGCCCAAGTAATTCTGAATGGGTAATTTTTATCTTGAAGACTGTACAGCAGATCAAGTATTAAACAGGTAGTAAACATAAAATCAGTGCAAACAGTCATGTGACATTCAGCTAATTCACCCATAATGTAATCATCTGCTTATGCCTGAAGCAGATCAAATTTGTAGTGTTAGGTGATCCTGTTGAGCACAGACCTGTAATTAATGAATGCAGAACCAGAGGTCCAGTAATGGTAGAGAATTAAAATATACAACAACACAAACAAATAAAAGGGCCCACAGCCAGGCTATCTTACAGTCTTTCCTTCAAAGGTTACCAAAAACCTTCTCTCCTCTTGCATAAAAACAACACTCAAGTTTAAAAAGGGAGCTAATGGCCCCCTCCATGCACTTCTCTGCAAACACTAGCAGAAGCTGATGGCATCATTAAATTTTTCTTAATTAAGAAAGACCAGCACACTATACCCACATTTTCTTATCTATATTTCAATAATAAAGAGGCAGGAAGTAGTAACAGCTTTTTAAAATAGTAATGATAGCATTTTAAAATCTATTAGTTGTAACTAAAATGATGCCAATTTACTCTGAAGCCACAAAAGCCTCAAAGTCAGGCTGATATGTGAATGATGCTCAAAGCCTTTTAGAGGTCTTTTCCCCCCAAGTTAGGCTGAACTGGTGGGAAGACTAGTACCTTTAGAAAACCAACTGTTAATTTTGGAAAAAGATAAGCAAGTCTTAGGCAAAAAGCCCTTCTCCATGTTGCCCAAAAGCTTGCCTGTATATTTTTAACTGCATCAGTCAGCCTTGTAAAGAATGCTCTCCCTTTGCTACCTTACTCAGGCCTTAAACTACCATGACTAAAATTGCTCCCCTGAGGGAAAGGAACAAAAAAACCTGAGTCATTTATATGTCTGAGTCTGCTATAAAATAACTTTAGTCACTAAATAAATAACAGCAGTGTTTCTGTCAGTTTGCAAAATTTTATTTACTGCATACATCTCAGTAACAAGGTAGCTAGAGGAAAAAATATATATTACATATATATATATATATACACACACACACAATATATATATATATATTTATCCAAACTTTTTTTTTTCACATCTTTGGTTTCTCAGAGAAAGATCTTACGATTTAAGTCAGCTTGACAATCTGCCTGGGGTAATGCTGCTGCTGTTAAAGGATAATTGAATTCATCAATATCCTGGCTTTATTGAGGAAAATTACCATGTTACCAACCTGTGATAATTCCATTCCCTCTCTGTCTGCTCTGGATTATTCTGTTCTTCGCCATGCAAGCCTTGCAAACGAGAGACTTGAGGTTCTGGAAGGGTGTGTGCAATGACTCCTGCAAACAGTTAGGTTAGAATCAATGACTGTTTTGCCTGTCTCTCTTCAGGTGTAGCACAAATCAATCACACTTACAATTTAATAAAATAATTTTCTTAGCCCAGGCTCATATATGCTTGAAAGTGCTAAATCTGGTTTGCATTTTTCAAGAAACCAAACATTTTGTATCAAAAAAGGATTCTTGAAGGGGTGAATAGGTGTACAGAGGGAATGTATTTTGTGTTTCCCTCTCAGTGAAGTTTGCTTTTCTGCTCTGCTCACATCCACAAATCACTTGCTCCCTGTTATACCACCTTGCATCTGCAGATATACCTAACTAGACGTTTAACAGCAATACCTCACACAGAGATGGTTTAGGCCTCCAGACAAGGAGTGATGAACTGATGGAAAAAGCATCAGTGAAAAACAGAATATCTTATCTTAAGCTCGTACATCACAAATGAACTTTAGCACACAATAGCAATAAATCAGTCATAATTCCAGGTATTTGTTGATTGATAAAGCATAACTTAGTCTAATGCAAGGTAGAAGAATTAAATGTTTCTTTTAGGAAGAAATGTTGTACTTTTGTCAAAATGACAAGCTGAAGCTACTTAAAGATCCAATATTAAGAGATGTGGCACATCCTCAAACTGATTTCAGGGAGCTTTGAAGGTCTGTCAGATCTGAGAAACATTTTTCTTCTTTTATTGATTTGTACTGAACATCTGGGTAGATTGAAAAGAGTTGGCAAAAACTAGATTTTTTTGACCTATGCCATAATATGTGATTTTCATAAAGTCGAACTAACTTTTACCAGCATGTTAATGCTCTTTTTTAATAACCGAGACTTGGGAGAGAGGGGAAAGGATTACGTAGTAAGGTAAAAGACCTATAGGTATCAAGACTGCAGCAAATTTCTGTTTCTTAAACAAAAGTAGAGTCTGAACTCCTGAAACATTCATTAAACTTTCTAGTATAGTTTTTGAGTTAACAAACTTCCTTAGAGATAGGACTTTACGCACAACTCATGGATGATTTTTCTTTTTCACACAAACTAAGTACAGTCAGTGACAAACTCCCACAAACACTAATGGGAAAATCCTTTCATTATATTTTTGTCAGAATAAATTCAGACTGTGTTTATGAAGGTTGGAAGAAAGACATGATCAAGAAAGGACAAAAACATATCTTCTACGTTTATCCCATTAAGTAATTTGTTTTTAATTTAAAAAATGGATCACGAACATACCCCATTATTGAGAAGCACAATAAAAAGCTAATTAAGTGATAATATCATTGCCTCATTGCCTTATGAGATTATTATATCCAATCTGCTGTTTGGATAAACAAACTAACATGATTACTCTTATGGAAAACAGAGAACTAACATAATATAAGCTTAATACATTAAAAAAGGCGAGATGCCTCTGTTTTTTATTCTTATCTATCTGAGGCCTTCCACTTTTTATCTTTAGCGACTACTAGGGCTACATAGAGCTGAGTTACAGAAAAACTTGCTGGCAAATACATCAACTGCATGTAATTCATACATATCTTTTGGTACAAGGATCATTGTGAAATAAACCCTAAAACGTTTTAAAATTGCTGGTATAAATACAAGTATCTAACTATCTAAATATCTAAGTATCTGTACTGTACTTTTTATAAAGCTATTCAGTGCATTTAAACCCATCATAATTAAAACAGCAATGATTCTGAGATCTCCTGAATTCACTGATATAATGCATAACACTGTACAGATCCTATGCACATAGAGGAAAAACCTCAGGAGTCATCAGGAAACAGCAAAAGCAGCAACGTTTTTCTAATGTTTCCAATAACAAAGCATCCCACATACAATAACTTTGTTTCTTCTGGATACACTACTGCAGCTATCAGCAGATTAGATTTATGATGCTCAAGAGTAGATTATTAACAAACAAGTGGTGAAAGATCTTGGCTTCCGGTGCTACATTAAGCTCTGCCAGGAACTAAGTACCAATTGTATTTATTAAAGTTGAACTTACAATAGTTGGAACAACAAATTGCACATCATTGTTGCTTTGACAGGGTCCCCAGCTCCAAAACAGATTCTTGCCTTTCAAACTGATAAGATGCAAAGCTGTTTTTAGTCTGGGAACTATCTCTGCCATATATGTACCATAAAACCATAACTAAAAAAGAAGAAATATTCAAGCTACTCTAAAAATTCACAGGACTAGACAGTATTTTTTCCACAGCAGAACAGTTTGTCTTGGGTTTGTTTAGACTGGAATATTAGGCTTTTGAAAACCCCAGCTTAGATATATTAGCTGGTCAAGTAAATCTTCAGGCATGTTGCAGTGATCTAAGAATCTTCCTTCATCTCCCTTCTAAGACATGTTAAAAAGTAACTTTAACTTGACCACATCAGGATTTTCAATTGTCAGCTAAAAATGCTAGATATCATTTAAGAAAACCTCTTAGTCAATATCAACTTTATTCAGACGCAGATACATATTTTAAAGGTAATTCTCTAACCTGGATTCTATACAAATTGAAAAGAAGTTGCTGTTTCACATGGACATATATGGTTTTCTATTGTTCCATTTATTCTTTACACTCTCTGTTATTCTGTCCCAGCCCTGCATGAAAACCTATATGAACCAATGGCCCAATCCAAAACCCAGTGAAATCAACAGAACAACCAGTGGGAACTACAGAACTTGGGTAGGAGCTATGGTCCTATTCATGTGATTGACTCAATATGGAAAGGATTATCCTCCTCTTCTGTGCTGGAAACACACACATTCCACCCACCCACATGCATTCCCCTCATCACTGATTCAGGATGGAATCCAACTGGACACAAAATCAGAAAGGGAAACCAATTATACAAAAATTGGTATTAAATGCATGAGATCAAAATCTTTCAAAAACAAAAACTTTTTTTTTTCTTTGTAATTACTACATTTGAATGTGAGGTGATATGCGTAACAAGTTGTAACATTTTTAAGGTAATTTTTTCAACAATTAAGCGGTGCAGAGTGCTGCCTTCAGGAGATACATGAATCTAAGGTCTCGTGTGCCTTCTACGCAGATTGAGTACAGCCCTCTCCCGGCTCCTTTCAATGTGCTCTGTGCTGGTGAGGCACAAGCCTGGTCTGGAGGCTTCAGACATGTATAATCCAGACTTTGCACCCTGCCCCTGAGATTGGACATGATACCCACCTCATGCAGCTCTACCTGGTGTCCAGGTCAGACCTGGCTCATGCCTAGCAAGACCCTGACAGTATCTGTCTGCCCTTGCCTATACAGATGTGCTTTAAATCATATTGATTTAAGTAACATAGGATGCCAACTGTACAAATTACCAACTTCTGAAAAATTACTGCCCAGTAAATACGAAAAGACATGGAAAGATACTCAATATGATTCTCAAATACACCTATATATATTCATGTTTCACACTGATTTCCAGTTCCTCTTGGAATGCACCTATCAAACTTTAGTCTCCTTAATACATTTAAAAACACACTCAAGCACTTTAAAATTTTCACTCACTATGTTTGTTTAACGAAATTCTTAAGATTTTACCTAAAATTTTGTGCAAAAGTATTTCATTAACATCTTCATATCAGAAAATTGTTACAGTCACTATATTTTTTGTAATGGATAGTCAGTTTAATACTTCTTTTACTATTATCTTCAAAGCAGTGGAAATCAAAATAAAGGTAAAAAAAAGCATCCTTCCTAGTCTCAACATTTCTATTTTCTTTTTTTTTATTATTTTTTATTTTTCAGAGAGGGTCTAGGAAAGATGAAATAGGAATAAGAAAGAGAGGAAAATGAAATAAAGTCTGTAATGGACAGGTACATTTTTCCAAGAATACAAAAGTATATAAGGGGATATGATTACTCACATTGCCTTCCAAAAGCTCCTCCAAAGAGCATCCGCGATGTGACTGCTGATACTTTTCTTGAAAAAGTTTCCCATCAAACATTTTCCATGGCATCAAATCATCCATTCTGAATGGAAAGCCACAGGCACTGTTGGCCATGAGCAAAGTTGTAAGGCCACGAATAAAAACAGCGCCAAGATGCACAGCCCTGGAGTCCACTTGTGCAAGCTGTCAACATGAAAAAAAAGAAATACACTCCACAAATTAAGGAATGTAAGTGACCTTACCATGTTACTGAAACATGCAAGGAACAGAACAAATGCTAAACAGACCCAAAACTGTGAGAATGATGCTCATGGGGCATCTTGTACAGATGTCCTCTATTCCACAGCTCTAAAGCACTTTGTAGAATTCATCAATGGATTCTGCATGAAGTTTTATTTATTAAAGGAAGTACAAGTTTGTTTTAACAAATAGGATACCACACACTTTTTTTTTAAGACAGATACACTCTGAATGAAAACTCAAAGAGAAAAGGAAAATTAATCTCTGCAGTATTTCTCAAACATTAACATTAAATTCTCTACAAGGAATCCGTTAGTGGAATGTAAAACATTAACTGGGAGTATAAAGTGTTACATATAAAGCTATCCATTGACCTTCCACAGTTACAGCCCTTAGAGATCATTTAAATTATAAGTTCTGACAGAACTAAGTTCATTGTGCCCAGGCTTCAGAAGTATTTTAAATATTCTAAAATCTTCCTTGACTGCAATTTAAAGGCCAAATTATTTCTCCTTAACATGGATTTCTTCAGAAGAAATACTGGAATGGTATGACAAAAGCCAGAAAATATAAAATGCGAATCTCAACAAGACAATTAAAACTTGCAGCCAAAATAAACTTGATGGGTGATTTTAAAATCCTGCTGTGGCAGGATATGGCCAACTATAAAACCTTGAATCCAGTAAGGGGAAAACTTCAAGTAGTGTAAGCACACACAGCTCCTCATGGGTGGATGCCTCTTCCACAGCCTGTGCTGCTGCAGTCTGTCAGGACCAGGAGGACCTCCTGACACCACTGCCATCAACACAGTAATCTGCGGCAGGACTTCAGTTTTCTTTTTTATTAAACGATTATGCAAAACTGGTTCCTGTGATAGGGTTTCCCTAGCCACAGGTAAAGGGCAGTGGGGTTCTGTTAAACCCACTTGAAAAAATGAGGTGTACCTCTACCTGCATTTCGATCCACGGTGTGGAAACAAAAGAGGATCTAGAACTGTTGTTGCTGGCAGAAGATACCAGGGAACCCTGCAGGAAGAACTTCTGCCTCTAGTGATTCTTGGAGAGGCCCTGATGACCCGCAGGGTACCAAACCAAAATGACACTCAGTACCTGAAACACCTCAGCACAGACAACTGACATAACCACAGACATCCCAATAAATGCTACAGCTCCAGCTAATCTGAGAGGTTACTTGAAAAAATGAAAGGCCTGTTGCCTATCCTTCACTGGCTGGGGCACTTCATACTTGAGAAAGGGGAAACCTTGCCTCCCCACCATTTAAAATAAAAATACTTGCAGCACAAGGTCAGGCTAAGAGTTTTAAGAGGTTACTACTTCCTTTGAACGCAAGTCATCATTTTACCAGCTGAGACCGGTAACTATATGCAGATTCAAAAACTCATCTACCTTCAAGCAGAGCAGGTTTTTGCAAACTGCCACTGAACGATGCTGAAAAGTACTTAAATATGGAATGTGGTTTAAGTGAACCAGTATTATTTGTACCAGGGAGACCATAAGAGTGCACACAACCAGTTATTATGTTGCAGCTGAGAGATTCTTACACTGCATTTAATAGATGGCTTCTATCACCTCATCAAATCTCATGTCCAGATAAGAAGACTTGCTCATGTCATAACAAGCTTTAAAATTAAATCTGCTTGCTTTGTGGTCTCAAGACTAAGGCTTTATGGGAGGAAGTACAAAGGAATATTCAGAACTCCCTTTTTTTGTAAACTAATTCAGCTAAAGAATTCTTTCAGAGTTTAAACACCCTGGTCTCCTTTGCAATCAGCAATTTGAACTTCAAGCATCTTCAATAAAATATCTTCCTGCACTCTGACAATTAACGAAACAGAAATGCTGAACTAAAATTACCAATAAAGTCCAAGAGTGACTGTCACATACCAACCTGTTAAAGCAAGCTTGCCAAAATTTGTATCAACATGACTTCTACTACCAATATTCCTACAGATCAGTCGAAATAACAGAATGAAATTCTCTCAGTACAAAAGAGAGTATTCTCTCACTGAATTATCAGTTTGTACTGATAAAGAATATCATTGCTGAAAACAGATTTTCATAAAGAATAACTAACGCAGTTATTTTCAGCTGCTGAAAATAAAATAGTAAATGCTGTTCATCTGTATCAAGCATTCTGCAACCTTCTAATTTGAACGCTCTATTTAGTATTGATTCATACCTTTCTTTCCTGCACTGATAAAAATATATTGTTACTATTTTTTTTGTTTAATCCCACTGATAGCAATGATATAAAACAGCTGTTGGAACAGATCACTAATACTACATGAGGGTGCTGGATGCCATCTGGGCCACAAATCTTTACAGAGTTCTGTTCTGAAAGCTCTATGCCTACACCCAACATAAATACGTGCCCAATTTTTTTTCAATGATGTTACTCAAATTGGTGCAAAACAAATGCATACATATTTGCAGAACAAGGGTCTAAATGAAACTTGAAAAATACTGCGTTTGAAGGTTATGCACAAAACAGCAAACACACAAGACAACCTTGAGGTTGCAATCTGAACACTATTCAAGCTGGAGATCAGTGTAGTACCTTCATTATTGATTCTAACACCTGCTGATGCCTATGTGAAATGAAAACTGAGCTACCAATGCAACTCTAGTACTTTCAATGATGGTGGTGACGTACTGTTTTAAAAGGTAAAAGAATATTTTACAGCTATAACGTTTCATTTTTTAGGAGTATCAATCAGAAGTTTGTGGAGCAGCAAAGTAAAGGGGTGGGAGGCTTGTGGATTTTTAATGGAAATCAATACTGGCTAGAGCGAGGCAAGAGCTATCAACAGCTCCCTCTTTATTTTAATAAGACAGGAAATATATTCACTAAAGAGTATTTTCTACTTTCCATGCCTGGCAATGATAAACAAAGAAAATGAAAGCACAGCGAGCCTGTAACAATGAGCCAGTGCACATGGCAAACCACAGACTTGCTTTGCCATGGGAATGCTCACAACTGCTTGGCGTCTGCAATGCAAAGACGTCACGATGAGGATAAACAGAAAATTCCTAAAGAAAAGGAGGCTTGCCTTCCAGGGCATTACACCCTAGAGATTACTCCTTGTTGGAAACCGTGTCTGTTCTTTTTCCTATTTTTATAAATTTGGGACCCAATGAATCATGTGAGATACACTCCTGTGATCCTGCTGCTGCTACTCCTACCACCAGCTGATGACATTTGTGCAAGAGAGGCAGGGAGTGCGTGAGAACGGTTCCTCCTGCACCAGCTGCTGGTACTGCGCTCCTGCTGCTGCTCCTACCAACAGCAGCTTCCCACCGTCTCAGGGTTTTGGGAAAAAAGATTACTTGTCCTATCTGACAACATTAGCTGGAGATGAGAACTCTGGAGTTCGTGGTCCCCTATAATCATTGTGAGAGAGGTTGCTGATATGGTCCTTAGAAGGCCTGAGTTGAACTGGGTAACCATACTCGAGACAGCAATGCTAAAATACCCATATCGCTAACGTGAAACATTTTTGAGAACAATTTGAGACATGCCTTTGCTAGAAGGGACACCATCATAGGTTTTCTCATGCCATATCTTTTACTGCTTTATGAACAAAGAGCTTTATCTTGTGCAACATGAGTTCAGGCTGCTCTTTGTGCTCATGTTCACTGATCTCAGAAAGATGCTTCACAAGTGGGAAAGTGTTCATGGGGAACAGTTTACAAATCTGGACCTACAGACTGTCTCTTGCTGAAGAATATTTACTTGCAGGAAAAAATATCATGTATCTTGAATACAAAATGCAAATCTCTAGTTCCAATTATGTCTAATAAAATACTTCAAAACATTTTCAGAACGGAAACATATCTTAACATTTTAAAGAAGCTTTTTTTTTTTAGTTCTCTGGCATCTCTTTGTAGATTTACAATTGATTTTGTAAGAGAAGTGCAAACTCTATATACCTCGAAAGCAGCACAGGTTGTTTTCAGGAATATACTCCTCCACTGATTACTCTGTGGAGTTTTGAGGGTTTGAATTCAAAAGGATGAACAGGCTTTACCATACTCAGAACGTATGGGCAAGTGGTGAGCAAGTGGCTCACATACTTCCTGTCTAGACAAGAAGAAAGGTAAAGGTATGATGACATATATTTATATTCCTTTACTTTTACTACTTTATGCCTCATCCATACCATGATGCACTAAACATTACGTATCATTTAAGAACTCATTTAGCAGGATTTTTAATTGCATTCTAGGGACATACTAACAGTTTTTTTTTTTTACATTGAAACTTTCAATTTACATTGAAAGCTTCTATTTCTTTCTTTTATAAAAAAGGAAACCCAACAGTCAAGGGCGGGTTAGCACTTGCTAAATGGTGGTTAAAATTAATCAATTGAAGAAGGATAATTAAAGCCACTGAAATCTGATCCAAGCAATAAACTGCTGGAATTCAAGTGATGGTGATCAAAATCTGCGTATTTTCCTAGCTGAACCGGTTCTTTTTAGATCCATTTGAACTCAGTCAGTTTATTATTAGTACACTACCGCATGTAACACCTCCCTCAAACCCACCTCTATCTTAAATGATCAAATATTTAACTATGGACAATATATGCTTGAGCAATAAAGGCAGCAGGTAGATCCTATCTTAGGAACTTGTCATTAAAACTACAAGTTTTAGCTTTGCCCTTCATGAAGATTGCTGGAACAGGCTGCGTTTTAAATATAGACAGATGAACTGTCAATTGACGACAACTTCACTAATGTTAAATTCTCTACAGTGGAACGAATCGCAAAATAATTTTTCTCAACCAACAGACAAGAGTCCTTTCCTGAATTGTAGATCTCTCTGCTTCCAGCCATTAGTGTAAATTCCCAGTGTACGCTGTCATATATGCTATAAACCAGGGGCACTGGAACTATACCCTTTGCTCTGTAGTGAAGACAAGCTAAAATGGGGCAGAAAATAGTCTATACTAGAGGTTTATACCACTCTGATCACTGCTGTGGACAACCATCTGCAGCCACTTTGTCTCAAAAATTCTTTTGTAAACTACAAATCACCCTGACAACAAAATAAAAGTTGTTCTAAAGAACTTCTGATCTAAATAGCCACAAAAATTTGTAACCAGTGAAACTATTAGGAAAAATCAACAATTCAATACATAGATGCTAAATTTTGTTAGAAGTCCTATACAGATGCACTCTTTCAGAAATAAACTGACCTCAGCCTGCTGAAACAGTGCTTTTCATAACATCAAATTATTATCAGAGTAGTCACACGGGTTCTCTACTTTTACCTCACAGTTGATCTACTTAAGCTGTCCTGAGTGTCTCCCTAAATAAATGCAACTTGTTTACATGATGGCTTGAGTTTCTTGTATATTCTTTTTTTTTTTTTGAGTTTTTTTTTCAGCTAAGGCTTCCTACATTTGTTATCCAACAGAAGCAGGGAAAGATTTGAGACCCACATGCATTCTTAGCAATAAGCAATGCAAAGCTACTCCTTCATAACACTAGCTCCTCACTTATTGAAAGTTGGCATTATGCATGAAATCATGCTATTCAACATCTTTTCCAACCCGGAGTATTTGAAATTCCAATGGCTGTTTGTAATCCTGTCTGCTCAATGGCTGCATCAGGGAAATGAAAATTGTGGCAGCAGCGGTGACGAATTTAAGAAATATTATCCTACAAAGATAGGCTGGTAAAACTGTAACTTTAGCTGGCATCAGTCAACTTTATGCAACAGCTTGCTGGCTGTGTAG
Organism: Tinamus guttatus; assembly: GCF_059628265.1. NCBI lineage: Eukaryota > Metazoa > Chordata > Aves > Tinamiformes > Tinamidae > Tinamus > Tinamus guttatus. Next base: position 1,694,346 of record NW_028289135.1, on the reverse strand, counting down.
CATTTCAGCTACTTCCTTGACCTGTCAAATTGAAGGAGGGGAGAAAAGCCAGTATTTTGAAAACATGATTAAGGTTTATTCTGATAAAAGCCTATAGCTTAAGTTAAGCTCTTCCTGCTTAAACAAGGTGAGTGCAAAGGAAGTGAGGATTGAAAAGAGGAGGCAGTCCTGTGAGGGCATCTGCAGCAACAGAAACTAGAAAAACGAGTTCTTAAATGTTTCTAATGCCTTACAGTAAATATTTAACAATAAACAGCTCAACTGTTTGGTGTTTATATGTTGAGGAAGGTTTATTTACTGTGTTTTATCAGAGTTTGACGTAAAATGATACTTCTGTGTAATAACAGTGTTATTTATTTTAAACCATAATCCTCAACAAAGTGAACCTAAACAAAGCTTCAAATATTGCTTTTTCCTTTAAGTATCTTGCAAAATAATAACAAAAAATAGCACTGCTAATTAATCCACAACCAGGTAAACATTTCATTCAACTACAAATTTCACTTTTAGATTCTTGTTTCATTCTCAAAAATATCTATCAGAGCTCTTAATTATATCCACAACAATACTTAGCATATCTGTGATTTCTGTGATATCACCGGATAACAAAATTATGAGATGAGATACTCTCAAAACTCAAGTATCTGTAAACAGTTAGGTAATGGACATCACAGTAGGACTTGCAGAAAAGATCAAACTAATCATTATTTTTCTTATTTTAACTATAATTTTACCATTGTTCAACTCTGATATAAAATGATTACTGACCTAATGACAATCCATAAAGCATGTGACATTTATACATCATTTGCATAAATTTGGAGTTGTATTGATCAGACTAATCACCTGATTAACTGTGACCCATGCAGCCATATACTTCCAATAGAAGTAAATTGGTTCATTAAGTTTGTATCATCTTTATATACAGACACCTGTGTTTTTTGGTGACATCTTTGAACCTTGTCACTGTCCTCTCATGGATAACATTGAACTTACTCGATAGAAAAATTTATCTCTCTTGACTGTTTTTTTTTCTCCATACATTAGTTAAAAATAATGAAATTACTGAAGCCCATAGAAGGCTTTCTAACTCTTATTACATACTTCAATATTCTACTATACACTGACTAGATCCTTAAGTAAAACCAATAAAAGCAGAGGTTTTCTCTGCCATTACCTGCATCTTGATCATCCTCCTGATCCAAAATCCTTACCTCCTCCTTACTCTAGCCCTTTTTGCTGTGTCTAACCAGAGGCCTGCTCCCTGGAACAGTTTGAGGAGTAAAAATTGGGTCATCAGCACAACTGCTCACCACAGTGTCCTGGGCTACCTGTGCCAACGCAGCGTGCTCGTTCACAGCAGCAGACTATACTGGCAAATGATGACTGTTCAGGCATACAGAAGTCCAGGGTGCCACTACATGGTCTCTTTTTTTTTTTTTTTCTCTTTTCTGGTGTTTTGCAAAACCTTTGCATGGATTAAGGCACCATCACAATTATCAGAAAATTCTGAATGACTGCTAAAATTGTCCAGGGTTTAATTAACCAAGCTTAAAGTGCATGTTCCTTCCCCCAGTCAGGCTAGATGTTTATGATCTAGTTAACTGTCTTGATGTATAACTATCCTTCTCCAAGCTGTTTAAGTACAACTTTCTAAGGGCCTGTTCTATTTCCCATCAGAAAGACCAGGAAATATATGAGGTGAATGCATAACAACCTAGCTGGATTTCACATGCCTTTTTAGTTAATATGCATATGCTTCTTCTCAGCAGCCCTATTCCATGTCCTAGTACTAAGGTCTGGTGTCAGTATAGATAAGTTGAATAAATTTCAATAAATTTGCCTATAACTCATATTTAGCTTGCTCACTCCCACTAAGTTTTTGGAGGTAATGCGTGAATACCTTTATAAATGTGGCCTTTATTGTCCCTGAGTTTTGTTTCATCAGTTTTATAATAAAACATAGGTAGAACTGATTAAAGACTAATGAAGTCTTGGGCTGCTAAGATGCAGTGCTGGTAAGGACTATATAACACAGCTGCACATGTTAAAATGTATAATTTTTCTCTGAACACAGGTTCATTGCTTCATAAAGTGCTGCTTTAACCATGTCTCAACTATGATTCAGTAAGTGCCATATAAAATTATCAGAAAATAAAGGTGCAAGAAGGAATATATATGCAATAAAATTCATATTTTAATGTTAAAAATATATTTAAAAAATTAATAGAGCACTTTTGATTTAAGAACTTCTGTTATTATTTGAGACTATCGGGTTGCATGAGTGTTATATGTGAGAACTAGAACAAAAGTAACAAGTGAACAATTTGCCCAAAGCAACAGGAAATAACAGGTAGGAGTGAAAGTCACCATTTTGACTCAACTCCTGACAATGACACCCTACAAGGATACACTTGAAGGGAAAGGGAAACAACCAGCTCCTGGTCACCCTTACTGTCTCCAAGACCTTCAGGACGAGCACTTCTACTGCAGCAGTTTGACAAACACCAGTACATGCTATGAAGCACTACACGCCGGCAAGGCTTGCTGTATCTCCCTTCTCCACCCACCTACGAGTGGCTCGTTAGGTCACTTCAGAGAACGCCTGTGCTTCTCCCAAGCTGCACAGAGCCACCTGCTCCCGCGGCCGCGGCAGGTGCTGGCGAGACGCTGCTTCCCGATGGCACCGCAGCTCCGGGGCCCCCGCGGGCTCCGCACCACCTGCCGCGGGGCACCCCTCGGCCTTGCAGGCCCCACGCGGGCCGCGCAAACGCTACCGGCAGCCGCAGGTGCGGCCTGCTCCTCCCGGCACGCGGCCCGGCCTAGGAGACGCCAGCTGCTTGCCTTGTGAGTAAACGTACACTTTGACCAGTGCAAAACCTGGCAGGAAAATGTCAGTTGTTGACAGAAATTAATAACTGCCTTCTCTGAAAAAAACTGTCCCTGACTCTTTCAACGTTGTCAGTTTGTCTAATCAATATTTTGGGAGGGTTTTATTACTCTTTAGTTCACCTTCTGCGATATTACCGAGCATGGATTAAAAAGTAACAGTAAAAAGTAACAGTGTTATCTGAAATTGCAGATTGTCTTTTACCATAAACACCCTAAAAATTCTTTAAGCTATATAAGGGCTGGTAGCAGTTGACAACTGACACACGGCTGCTATTTCCTTGCTGTTGTACACCTGGCTAACAGTAAGCTACGTAGCAGTGAAGAGGAAAACTCTCAGGAAAGCAGAGTAAACTCACAAAGATAAGAAAAAATGCAAGATCATCTTTCACAAAAAGGAGGATGAATCCCCCGTTTTAACAAGCTTGCTCAAAAAGATTTCCTCCATAATTCTGAAAAGAAACACTGTTTTCAGAAGGTAGAAAGGGGACTGGCATGCTGAGGTAACAACTATGTGGATTATGATACTCCAGCTTCTGTCAAATGTAAAAAATGTCCAGGGAAATGGTCTCTGTTAAAACCAACAAACAGACTAAAGCAAGAAAAGAAGAAAATAAAGGGAAAAAAAAAACATTTTGACTGGAAGTCGGATATGCTGGCCAAAGGATATTTCACATGTTTATAAACCAAGAAATTAGGAAAAGTAGGGTCAGCTGGCCATGCAACCAGGTAAAGAAAAAATGAAATTCTTTAGAATTTCAAAAGATAATGTTGAAAACATTAAGAGATCTAGAAATGAAATGTTCAACAAATACTGTTATCAGTAACTTAAGTTCCTGAGATACAACCATATTTGCATGGTTATTCGACCTGTGCAAGTGAGTGCAAGGCAATTCTCAGGAATAGGCTAGGAGACCCACATCCGCTGTTCCCAAGTCACTGGAGACAGTAGAAGGCAGCTCACTAAAGTAGGCACGTAGGTCTAGAGACCAAAATACATGAAAAAAAAGAGAGTATGGAAGACTGAATATAATCAGTCTTAATATACAGACACAATATAAGCAGGGTTCCTAAAGAAAAACTATTTTCTCTCTGAATTTCTTCACTGGAATGTCAAAGGTTTTGAACTACTTTGGCAAGATTAAATGGTCTCTGGGCCTTGCTGTCTTCATTTGATGCAACTTACCCTCATTAATCATTTAATATTCTTTTTTGACTGTTTAGAAAAGAAAGCTTATATAGGTACTTTAAGACTCAACTGTTTATATTTGGACTAATTCATTTAAGGCCATTTTGAAGAGATGAAAAGAAAGCTCTATTTATTTCTCAGGTTGAAGGCGGCCTCAACCAATCTCAGCTTGAAATCACAGCTTACACTATTGCATTTTTGTTCCAGATTAGCCCAAAGTACTGAGAAAATCTAAAGGCTGCAGAGGAGACTTCCAAAATCAGAAAACCACTGCAACCCTCTCCCAACTTACAATCTCACCTATCATTTTAAAAACACTTTTGACAAATCCAACGTCTGTGAGGATATAAAGTCCTGATTCAGGGAAGCATTCAGGAATGCATTACGATTCCACCTAAGTCAACACCAAAGTGGATCACAGAAGCAGGTTCCAAATAAGTAACAGCAGTTTTATCCTGGAGATCTCTACAATATTTATACTTGTATTTTATGTTTTGCTCAATTAAACTTCAGGCAAATATTTCTTAGGAAAAAGTCACTCAGACACAATAGACATACATTCAGTTGGCTTGATTTTTCCTGGGGAGAAAGCATTTAAAAACAAAACAAAACAAAACAAAACATATGTTTTGAAAAATGTAGATATCTTAAAAAGGCTATTTGGAGTTTGTCTGAAAAGAATCACATCTAGTGATGTTGACAAATGTGGTTTGGCTTGCCAAATAGATTGGGAGACTGAAAATCTGGTATGTTCAGAACCAGGGTGGTTTTTGTACTGTTCTGTTTGGGTGGTAATGGAAAAAAAATGAACTTAAATGTACAAAATATAGTTAACAACATTCTTCCAAAATTTGAGGGACCTAACTTGGACACATACTACTGTAAAATATACAACTTATTTTTATTTATTTGTTTTTTTTTTGCATGAATGCAGCTAAATATCCCTTTGAAAAAATAGTCACAGAAAAGTATCTTGTGTAACATTGTGATATAACAGTATTACCAAGTTTTTGCTTCCATGGCACTGCACAGCAGAAAATATTAGGAACTCACATAGCATTGAAATTCTTGCTAATGCTATTTCTGCCTGTCAAAGTAGTTTGCTGCCTGTTTTTTAATTATTTCAAAAGCTGATTAAGTAATATTTGTTGATGTTTTCTGTGAAAGCTTATTTACAACGGAGCTGTGAAGACTCTCTTGGGCTTATCTTTTAAGATCTCCATGACTGTGCTCATTTTGAATCAGTAATTCTTTCTAAATAATTGTTTTAATAAAAGCACTTGAAGAACTGAAGGAGCACATTTTCACTGTTTGACATTCTTATACCTCATACACAGCCAAACTGATTCTTTTACAAGTGGTACAAAAGATGTAATTACTCCAAAGCAGATATTTTGGCATAACTGGATATTTGATAGCAGACCTATAAAGAGCTTACAAATAGATACAGTGCCATAAATTTCAGCAGAAATATACAGACATGCATATATGTCCACCTATGCCAGTTCTGTGAAACATCATTTTGATTGTAATATCAAGTATAATTCAATAAAGTAAATCAGAAATCTGAAAGCTAGAAGAAAATACATAGCAGGAAAGGGATTTATATTTTAACAGGTTTTGATTCATATTTTCTCAGATACATTTTACTTTTAAAAGCATTTAAAATAAACTGAAGAGGATGCAATTGTTATCTGTCAATTTTCATGTATTTTTCCTGTTTAACCAAAATTTTCTTGGTTCCTCTTTAGCCACGACATTCCGAAAGTGTGATTCGCGGCTTCCCATCTCCAATATACTTTTTTCACATATTTGTATATGTGGAGAAGTACTAGGAGAAATGTATTTATTTTTATAATTCATCGCAACTTCTCCAGGCAGTATTTTATATGCATTACAGGTGGAAGGTGACCTATAACTTCACTTGTAAAAAACTACAGTCAGCGCAACATCTGAAACAACACAGCAAGCATGACTGCTGGTGCCTCTTTTTCTCTACAATGGCTGCAAAATTAGACTGATGGCGCTCTGGGCTTTTTGCCAAAACCACTCACCAGATTAAAATAGAAAGAAGGGAAATAGGCAACCTGGGGTCCAAAATTTAATTCTGACCTTATGTAAAAGCTCTATGGGAGGCTTGTGCAAAGCAGAATGTTTATATACCATATAAGGAGGGCATAAGGAAGCTAGGAAAAAAAAAACAGAGAAAAAGAATGTATAAAAGCTCCTGCCTGTTATGTGCACTTTTGTATTTTGAAATGGTTGTTCTTGAAAAATAATCAAATCTGCATGTACAAACATTATGTTATTCTCAGAAAATAAATATTTAATTTGCACTTTAGTTTTACATCCACAGCCTGCTTGCTTTCAGTCTGAGACAAATCAGAGTTTTTATGGCTTTAACCCATTTTATTCAAACCATCGATATTTCTACATCAGAAATTTGTGAGTTTATGGATCTCATTAACTATGAAATATGGATCAGAAAGCAGATTTGGAAGTGAAGAACAGAAAGATCTCTTCACCATATGAGAAGAACAAACTATTTGCTTTTTCTCTCATACTTTGCAGCGGTATTCAATTTTTCTTCTCCTAAAACACATTTGCTAGTGGACTGTTCTTCAGAATCACAGTCAAACTACTCGATCAAATCGCAGTATTCTTTATAGAATTGTTTACAAGTAATTTTTTTTTCCCTCAGGAAAAAAAAAATCAAGAAATACTGCCAGTCAGGATTCAGCATTAGAATTTTCCATTCGACAGTCAGAAGCCAAGTCAGAAAGAAACCTGAGATTGTAATTCTCTTACCTTAGGACTCCAACCACTAGAAAATGTCCTTTCCATTTTAATTTCTTACATAATTAACACATACAAAATTCATGCAAGCTGTAACACATTCAGAGCCCATATATTTACTTTGACCCTCAGCTCCCATAACTGAAAAACCTTAATGCAGAAGAATTCCCCAAAAGAAAATTGTATTTTATATAACCCCAAATTACCATGAATGTTTTATATTACTAAATTATGCCAGTCAATACAATACCTGCAAACCTGCCAGTTGAGCAGCTGCCTTCCCTTTGAGGCACAGAATGAGTGCCACAAATGCATTTAAGTCCTCCAAAGAAAGGCTGTTGACCTAAAATGGAGATGAAAAATAACATTACCTGCAAGCTCTGAGGAGGAACTTCCTGAAAACTGGCCTCTCTTCAGGAACACTGCATTCAAATCAATGACTTCATGGAATTACAGATCATAACTGTCATCACATCATGGCAGTTATTTCAAATGCTTACATAAATATCCGTTGAAATATCTGTTACTTACTTTTGTATTCTAAACGAAATTTCAGGATTAAAAAACATATTTGGATTATTTTAGTTAGGTTACATCCTGATGTTTGAAGAATTCAAAACTATGAAGAAAACAAACCTAAAGTGCTCAAGGGAGAAAACATGGAGAAAAATTCTACATCTATTTAATAGGATTCAAATACTTTTCTCAGAAAAGGCAGTATAGGGGCATTTACTACTTCTGTGAAAAAGTGCCTCTACCAGCTGGGCTGATTCCCCAGCTGCACCAAGCCAGTTCTGATCATTTGCTTCCTCCTAAGAGCATGATAACCATAAACTACACATGTGCAGCAAGTCTGAATATCTGCTACAATTGCTGTGGCTATACAGAGGGCTCTGAGACCCAAAATGGCATTATAACTCAACACCACTTGAAAGCTGAGGCTAGGTTTCTTTAGTAAAAGTGTGGAAATGAGCATTGTGAGATTATACTCCAGTTAAAAGGCTCTCTAAAACTCTGTACTGTCTTCCTTTCAATAGTTTGATTTTTGGGAAATGTTAAGCATATCCCATTACAATCTCCTTAAGAATTTTTCCCTAAAGCATAATATAAAATACAAAATTACCAAAAAAAAGAGGAGAAAAAAAAAGATACTGATATAAACCACCACCACCAAACAAAAATGAGAAGCCACTTTCAACAGCTTAATTTATTTGTTTTCTTAGAAGAATTAGCCCATTCCTTCCCCCTCAAGACAGTAATTATTTAATCACTGTTCAGAATATATATTTTTCCCCTAGCTCTTGCAGCTGATCCCCTTGCTGTAAAATATTTTCCCTCTATTAACCATGAGCATGAGCACCAAGAGCTCATCAAATTAGAGAAAGGCATTATAATCTTCTCATCCTCAGAGAGGAAAACCTACTTGTGCAATCACCATTTGAAAGATGCAAGTACAAACAATGTATAAAATAACCAAGAAAAATATAAGTAAAAATGAATGTTGTAATTTATCTTGCATTTCTTTTTACTACAATTGAAGTAGTCTGTAAGCTGCCAAATGTCTGTAATTATAGCAGAACTACTACCTAATGATTCCCTATTACTCAGAACTTAATGAGCACAGCCATATCCTCAATTCCCGCTTGACATAGAGTAGCTTCACAAGGTGGTGTGAAAATGTAGTGAGAGCTGACTAAATATTTATATTGTCTGTTTGCACAGTCTACACAGTTACCTGTGAGGTCTGGAGAGGGGCAGGGATGGAGAAGAAGCCCTTATTTTAGTGACATGAAGGTAACACAGAAAGAGAAGCTTTAATTTGTAGACAGGTGCTCAAAGGGGGACAACCCAAGAGGCTTTGTCCATGAGCATGTGAAAGTTATGAGGTACTACTAAAAAACTAAAAATATATTTTTTAAATTGGATGATGCATGTTAAATGGAGTTGCTAAAAACACTGTAATGTAGTACATTTATATATTATATTAATTAAATTAAATATAATGTATATATTTATATATTTTTATATATAGATTATATATATATGTATATATATTTATATTTATATATATACATTATATTTAATCAGTTATGCCTACACTAAAGATTAAGAGAAAAAATGGGAATAGATTGGTAAGAAATAGTTTACTAGAGGCAGAGAGCTACAGAAAGTGTAACCATTCCAGTTACCTGCATAAAAAGATATGCTATCAAGCAGCAAAATCCTGCATGAGGCGCTTCCAGAGCTTGGAGCTCTTCCATCAAGTCCTGAAGGTGAAAGCATGCCAGAAATGTACTATACCGTTGCTTTTCCACATCAGGTCCTTTGGCAAACCACAGTGTTTTCAAATTAGGTGTTCCACCTAGAAAAGAAATCCCTTATTGGCAGCAGCAAGATAAAAACATGCCTTCTTCATTAAAATCTGAAAGGAAACAATGAATCTGCTCTTGGAACTTGCAAGGACCACAAAATGAAAATGAAATGAATTTGACCAAAACTGCCACTCAAGAAAAAATTAAACAACAAAAGGCCTGTAATCCAAACAAGTTGTATTGACTCTGTAGTCATGTTTAACACAGTAGGCTCAATTGAGTTGTTAAAACAGACAACTTTGGGACAAGAGGGATTGACCCCTTGTGAAAATTAAGCTTGTCTAAAATTGCATCCTTCCCCCCGAGGACTCAGAACATTATTAAAGGGAGATTTGCATCATCATAAAATAGTAATTCGGAAGGAAAAAAAAAATGCATGTGTATCTTCACACTTCCTCCTACAGCTGACATATTCAGGTTTATTGAAAGATTCTGGCATTGGCTCCTCATCATTGCCTATTTTAAGGAATAAACTGGTCACTTATGGCATTTACCGGCAAACCCAGGGCTTGCACTCATTCTCCACAAAGCACTCTGCAAGCATGACTCCTCTGCAGGAGGTCCACTGGCAAATCTGGAACAAAAATCAAGGCTATCTACTATTCTGTATTCCCTAGGCTACAGAATCAAACACTATTGCAAACACTTGCAAAAGAACTGTCATCAGCTATATATATTATATCTTTGGGGCTTTTCTACAGTAACATTCACTCATGTGTCTAAATCTAAGTCTTCATCATTGGTCCATGTTGCCATCTCCCAACTTGTGACATGTGTGAACAAATATAAGATTTGCTCCTCACCTAAATTATACTTAATCCTTTCTCGAAATAAACACTAATTAGAGTGAAGTAGCAGAACAGCCAGCCAGTTATGCTTAAGAATCCCAATTAAAGATAGGATCCTAGCGTAAAGCACTGCTGCTTCTGGAGTTAGAGGTGTGAATTTTAAATGTGGACCAATTCAATTACATTTGTTAACACCTTCTCTCTCTCTCTTTTTTTTTTTTTTTTTTGTTGACATGCAGCAGCTGTAGCCCACAGTTAGGACCACTTGGTGATAATAAATGTTTAAAGTGACAAGACATAGATAGATGTTTATCTAGCCCAGAAAGCCCATTAACCAAATGGTACTGTTTTACCAGTTTACCGGAGGGAAAAACTGAAAATTTTTCTAGCATTTTCTTTCTGCGTTTCCACAGTGGATTCTTTTTTACTATTTTTACTGCTAACCTTTCCACTAAAAGTTGCAAGTATGCAAAGAATTGCTTGCAATCCTACCAAAGAATCTCGAAGCTTCTAATCTTATTTTGTAAGGAAATATATATACATATACACACACACACACACATGTAATTAAGAAAAATACACTGGTAGATTGATCTGGATTAGAAGTGCAGGTTAGAAATCTCACAGATACTAGTGATAGGGCCAGTACAGTACAATAAAACTCAGAGTACTGGTTTGAGTACTGGCAATTACTGCATCAGGGAAAAAAAATGTCAGAGAGATTGACTCCCAGGATGGAAAGCAAAGCAAACAGGCATAAAAATAAAGACAACTTTCCCTAGCAAGGCTAAGCAACTTTAAAGTTTGAGACAATTTTTACAAGCGTAAAAGCAACTAATTTTGATGTCTACTGCTTTCCAGAATGTTCCCGATCAGATGCATAAGAAAAGATACTCCAAGAATCAGATAAAGTTTTCTCTTCTGTCTGTACAATTTTTTCTTTGAAGGAACTACATCCAGGAGTATACTTAATAATTCAATTTTTTCTTTCTTCAGAGTAATACTAGCTGCAGCAATAACACAGACAATCTTGCTGGACAAAAAATAAATATTTTTTTTCAAATGCATAGCATCACTTTCACTAGCTTTTCTTCCAATTAACCTTCAGACACGCGCAATGAAGATGCACGTCTACAGTGAGAACTCCACAAAAAAATTCAAACACTCTCTTCTATAAACAGTTCCTTATACTTTCAGAAACAACATTTCCTTGTGCCTGGGAAAAAGAGGTACTGAAAAAAATATGAATTATTTGCTCTAGGAAAGAAAACTCAACACTGTCTCCTTTCAGTAGGCATGTTCCACAAGCAGTATTTTCACGCAAGGATTTCAGTGTATTCTACAAGCAATTAGATTCCAAGAGTTGGCTGTTATATTAACCCTTAAATGAAAGATAAATACAATGAAGAAACAAATACACTGAACGACCTCCCAGGACCATATGAACAGTCAACAACAGAGCTGAAATTCAGATACAGTAGACCTAAAAAGAGGAGTTCTCTGCTCCAGTTACACCTTCTGGTTACATCCACACTATGTATTTTGCTATACTATATATAGCAATTAGAAAACAGACACACAGAATAAAACACTTCATCTCCACTCTAATTTACATTTCTATTTTAGAGATTACTCTTGAGAACATTATCCATTCTATCTAGGTTGTAGCAACCAGGAGTTCCTATGAATTACAGAGAGAGCACAGAACACTGTATAGATAATATGTGCAAAACTGTGTGAAAAAACGTATTCAGGAGCATGTGAGTAGTCCTTAAGCCCTCCTAGGAGGGTGTCACAAAAATCCCCAAGGATATGTCAAGAGGTAGTGCTTTTATACCTCCTCCCAGATCGATCACCAACAAGTGGAAAATAAAAATCACAGATTGTTTTTTTTTTCCTAATGCATATATTTAAATACATGATTATATGGAAAATGTCCTACAAAACAAGAGCACTTCAAGATTGTTGATATCTGAAGTAATGATTACTGAATCTTCATTTGACAACAGTTGTAATCATAGAATCACTATGGTTGGAGAAGATTAAGATCATCGAGTCCAACCGTAAGCCCATCACCACCAGGCCTACTAAAACAGAACTCACTGTTCAGCATTAACTTGTCAACAATCTTGTCCAATTTTAAAGATGCCATAAACTGAAATACCAATTAAATGTGAACACCAGAGAAACATTTAGAAGACAGTAAGTTTAAAATGAGTGTACTCAGGACATGTCCCTGTAAAATATAATCATTAAAAGACTGAAAGTATATCTAGATTCCTGCAGTACGAGGAGATTTGCAAACATTTTCAGCTACAATAGCCTACACATTTTCAGAACTAATATGAAGAGCAGAATCCATACACAAGACTTCCTCCTGCTCCATAATAAACCACACACATGCTAAATCTATCAAACCAAAGAGATCAGCTATGCTCACAAGATAAGGATGTTAGACAGTACTTTCTTAGATCACAAATCTTCTAACAAATTCTCAGAGATGTTTCATCAACTTTTTTTTTTTGTTTAAATCAACATCAGGCTCACATTCATTCCAATGAAAGGGAACATTCCAGAAAGGGAAAAAAAGAGAAAGTGCCTGCATGTGCTAATTCAGAACATACTGTATTGAGAAAAATGTGTATGCGTAATACACACAATATTTTAAACTACCAGCTGTAGCATTTAGGATTCAATGCTCCTTAAAAAAAAATGTGCACATTTCAGTGGACTTTTTTTTTTTAAGAGCAACGATAAATTTCTAATATGTATAGTCATGTAGACTGTGGTTCAAAATTAACATCTCATATTCTTTCTTCAGACGTTTTAAAACAAATCAACTTCAGTGTCAAGACTTTCCATATATTCTCAGCATACTTCTAAAATAGTATGATGATGGAGTTACCATTTTTCCTTCAAAAGATAAAAAGGACTCTCCCAGATTAATTACACCTGTGATTTCTCAAATAATCATTATGAAGATGTAATTTTTTGAGTAACCTGATCCTGAGTGATGTTTTTGAACTCTTAACTTCCTAACTTCTTTAAATTTAGCTCTAAGTAAGATTCCTGTCTGAAAGATGTGATGCACGGCTGAGAACCTTATTTGGTGAATTATAAAGTCATGCAGTGGAAAATAAAAGATGCATGAGCGAATGTAAGGCATACAAATATGGACTGCAAAAATTTTAGAAAAATATTTGTTCGCTGAAGGAATGACAACAGAGCACTAAAAATACACACTAGAAGTCCTCCTTCCCTTTTTTAATAGTCTGCTAGAACAGCCTTTAATTATTTAGTAAAGATTATGGCTGAGAAGATGCTGTTTTATAAACCTCTGTTTTGTAGTTGCTATAAACAAACAAACTACAGTGATTTTAAATCCTGTTTATTGTCAATATGAAGGTGGGTTCTGTGTACAGCATGTTTGCTGAGTAGAATCAGAGAACATGATATTAAGCAGATTCCTCTACAGAAAAGGAAAAATTTACTGTATTATCTAGAAAGGAAAAATGCATAACATAAATTGAAATGTAACTGCACCGGAAGCAACCACAACTGAGGTACCATAAGGAGTAAGCACGAGTATAGGATGCTCACAGCTGGGTATCTACTGAGGTGATGATTCCATACTCCTGCTGCTCTCTGGAAACAAGCTGAGCTCAGCTTAAAAGTAGATTAGGCATGTTTACCCCTACTGTAATCAAACCCCTGCTCTTTAAGTAGATCACCTCAGCAGGGGTGCTTGGAACAGCATTTGAGGCTACGTTTGGAGTAATTTTGTATTTTATTGTAACACTTAGGTATGGCTTATGCTTTGTTGCACTTTTTCTTTTGTTTGTTTCATAAATGCAAGCTGTCATACACCACAGCATTGTATACTGAAATAAAACACTTCCACAATCATTTTTTACCCTGCATACTAACATGCATTTGGAAAATTTCACAGCAATTTCATGATATCATCAAATCATTTAGCTAATCACTCTCCCCATAACGTAATAGAATGAAACTACTCTGTATGATACAAAAGCAAGTTTGTACATTGTTTACTTAACTCAATTCTTTCCAAACACAGCTCCTTTTGAAAGGAGTCTGCTAAAGACCAAAATCCTGCTCTTCATGCTTGAATTTGAACGCTCTCACTAAACATGTAAGCTTCAAACATCAAGATAAACATATAATCTTAAGATAATCATATAATCTTACATGAACAAATGCAGTTTATTATAGCCCTAGAAAATTAGAATCAAATAAGCTTTAAATCAATTCTATCAAGTACTGCTATCAAAAACTCTGGGTATCGCATGAAAACCTGTTAGTGAACACTCTCAAATTCAATTATACACCAACAAGATATCAATGGTAGCATGTGTCAACAGAACTAGACCCAATATTTTGACTAAAATGTGAGATATTTGTTTATAAATTAAGGACATTCTTCATAACACATAATCTCATAAGATGTTTATGAACATGACCTTTACTAAAGGAAAAGGGAACTAACAAAAAAGACTGAAGTAAATACAGTAAGAATATGCAAAACAGTTTATGCTTAAGAGAGTAGAAGAGACCTTAAAGAGACTGGTATGTCACAGGTGATCTAAAAATATATATATATTTCTTCTCCTCCAATACTGTTGATGGATTTTCTCAAACAGCACAATAGAAGAATTTTAATACATCCCCGCACACCACTTAGCCTGGCCATGGAACAGTGATAGAACCCCTAAAAATTGTTTGCTTTTTAGAATTGATGTTTGAATTAGAATTGGGTTTAATGAGACACAGTAATAAGTTCAAAGCAGAATCCTGTTACAAATACACAGGGCAATTAGCTGCAATTGCAGACAGGCAGAAATTCCAACATCAGCTCCTTGTTCTCCACAGTGATTTTGGATTCTGTATCAAATGCCTAATGATGGATTTTATAAGCTGGTTTTAGTGACATCATTGTATCATTTAAGATTTCAGCACCTATTTTATTTCTACCTGGAACAGGAGGCTGTATAGGCTGTACCAGCTCTGGTTGATGTAGAGGATTTCCCAAATAGACAAACCACTCTTTTACCACCAAAGGACAGGCTCCATCTATTAAGAAAAAAAAAAGACAGAATTAAGTTAATAAATCAAATGCATCTATTGACATCAGTGTAAAAGTTGGAAGTTCTGGTGGTCAGAATTCTAAAGCAATAGAACGCACTTCATAATGACTTGTTTGCTTAACTTCCTTAAGAACAAACCAAGAAAAATTAGTTTTAGTATCTTTATGACAAACCATCAGAGCAAAGGAATAGAGATTGAATTATGTACCATAAACATGAGTTTGGGGTTGGGAATTGCAGCCGAAATTATAAGCACAAGAGTCTGTGGAAAGCATTCTAAAATGGCTTTCAGACAATTTTAAGCCCTCCCAATCTGAGACAGCTTTCGGTCAGCTGCAGAGGTGTCTGTTGTAGCTTAGGGACCTGCATGAGCTACCTCAGTTTCTAGGGTGTCCCACTGCCACTGCCACATATGCAGCCAGTCTTTAATATATCCTCCTCCCAAATTGTCCTGATATTTCCTATGTCAGCGTTTGAGACAAAATCTTTACTGGAGGCCTTGATGGCTATCTATTTGAAAGCCAACAGCAATAGTCATCCCAGTGTCAGATGGAGAGCTTTTAAAGCCCCTTTTATATTGTTCCAGACCTTTTATCTGGTATATATGGATTGTTTATGCATAACAGCTCAAGTATCTTCCTACCTCTACACTCCCACCCCCCAAGTAAACATTAAGGTATCTATTAACTTAGAAGTTTTGCTACCTGAGCCACACTCTCCCTATTCCATACTGACTTTCAAGCTCAGTGACTCTGTAGCAAGAGGGCATACAGAGGGTGAGGGAGTAGCAAATTATTAAATTTGATTCACATTGCATGACAAAGGCCTAATCATGTTCTCAGTCCCTCCAAATAAGACAGCTTTATTTGATACAGTTTTCTTCCTTTCTTTGCATAACATTAATTCCAGCACACTGGTATATCTGGTCTAATTATCTTGATAGGCTGGCTTATTTTTCTAGATATTACAAATATATTCAGGGCAGAAATGGTTACGTGCCGTCTTTGTTAGTGCATCTAACCACTTGACGCTTTAAAAATTCCAAATGAAAATACCCTCAGTGCACTTAAAAAAAGTTAAGAATTTTTGAAATGAAGTCTACTCAATTTGAAGTAGTCAGTCCATAAGCAGATGCCTTCCCTAATACTATGCAGAAACTGGGAGTGACCATTGCCACAAATGGTGCTTCTGCATTGAGTGGATTTTGCTTTTTTGATGACCATGTTATAGAACCTTAAATTTCCACACCCAGCCACTCCTGGACCCCTTGAACACTGTTTTCAAATCTTTTCTAGGCAAGTCTAAAAGCTGTTTTTTTTTTTTTTCTTTTCTTCCCTTATCCCTTTCCAGATTCACAGAACTGCACCCCCAGTTCTTTCTGGCTATGACCCACAGTGCTGAAGCTTCTGGTTTTAAGATGTTGGGGCTTCAATTGTACTAACATGTCCACAGGCACCTACCTTTTACCATCAGTTCCCATCACCATGCACTATAATGCACAAGTATTTCTGATACCACAGTGTGAACTCCAATAAAAAAACATGATCCAGCTAAAATTAAAAAAAAAAAGAATCCCTCCAACACTCTCCCTCTCCACCATCAAACTTTGGTCATATCAGTCTCCTGATCCCATTCATTTTTCAACTCTTCAAATGTCTGCTGGAATAAATGAGTGACTGGTACAAGGGCAGCAATTCCTCAGATGGGGTGCTAGTGTCAGGGATAAGAGGAAGGGAAAAATAACAAAAATGTCATCTATTTTACAACCCTACACCTCTCTCCTTTCTTACCCATGGACCTGAAGCACAAACTCCTAACAAAGGTGAGGCACTGAAGAGCCACCAGCTGGACTGTGAGGGACAGCACTGCACCTCTCTTTCCATGCTTCACTGTTTGGGAGCTGCTGACATGAAGAATAAAATGAAAAATGTCTTCACTAAAAAAGCAAACAAACTTGAAATGGCATATTCCAATAGATGAAAAATCTTTCATCTTGATTATAATCCATTGCCTACAATAACGTTATTTCATTAACAAGAACTTCCAGTATAATAGCCCAAAGTTACTTTCAGAAAGATTTTTAATGTTTTAGCATTCTGCTTTAAGACTTATTAAGTGAATTTCTTTGCCTTGTTCAACCTAGTTAGCTTGCTCAACCTCCCACACTTTATCTTGGCTTCCTAAGGAAGCAAAGCTTATACAATTAGGAGGTGTCTATTACTTAACTAATGAACCCACTGCACTTTTTCAACTAAATTGGACAGAGGAGAAGATGTTTCAAATATATTAAGTTACAAAACATACAAGAAACTGGTGACTCAGCTGAGAGAAGAAGCCTATCAAAACCCTAACTGAAGGAAAAGCAGGGAAGTTAAGTTGCCTGTTTTCTCTGGTAGCACCGGATGGCAAATGAATACATAAATAGCTGTGAAAACACTAGAGCTATCTCTATAGAGTAAGATAGGACTCGGGGAGAGCAGGAGGCAACAAGTGCATACCTGAAAAATCAGTATATTGTAACTCAATATACTCCTTGAAGAAGGTTTTACAGACATAGGGACAAGCTGAGAGGATACTAGGAAGGAGCCTGAGAATAAAAGAGCTTTGCTGTGAGGAAATCAGTGGGGAGGAAGTTAGTCTTAACTGCTTCCACGGCTCACAGAACAACTTAACTAAAATGTCAATTGCTCCCAAATGCCAACAAAACACTATTTTTACATTGACAATTGAACTGAAGTAGAGTAAAAAGTTAACAGGAAACTCTAGCATTGTGATTTTAATCTATGTGAATGTTAGTACAGGATGCAGCACCAACTTCAGCTTAGAGCTTTTCACAATCAGAATCCATTACTTAAAAAAGTCCATGACTATCCATATAAGAAGTTGCATAAATATAGCTGAAAGCAAGATCTTGCAAAATGACAGCATATTAATGCAACAAGAACAAAATGCAGACATGATTATTAAATGCCAACTCTCCCTACACAGAAAAGTCTGAAAAAAATCCCAGTCTCCTTTTTCAAAGTTTTTCCCACGATGTACATGCAGAACAGCCGCACTGAAACTCAGAGATAGCTCTTTGTTCACACACTCTCCGAACAGTCTGTCAATGAGCAGTGCCAGCAAATTCTAATAGCGTGGAAACCATGCTCTATCTGCTCCTCTACATAAGCATATACCCTCTATCTAGTGTTAGCCCTTCCAAGTAGTCAGTGGTGGCACCTGGCAAAAATTCTGCTATTGGGCTGTTTTTGACAGTATCAAAGCGTGGGTCAGTCTGATCTGCTAATTGTAGAACTAGGCGTGATTCCAGGACTTCCAAGAGTTGGCCCCATGTTCATGCTACATTACATAACCTCCTAATTGGCAAGAGTAATGCAGGTGCAGGTATTTCCATAGACCAAGTTAGTTCCAAAGCCCCTCGACTTTGTTCTGAACTCTTTGTTAGACACACAAAAGAAAGAACTTGGCTGGCCTATGAAGGTGCTACACAGGAGTATTATTCAATGCTATTTTTCCCTCCTTGATTTTTTTTCCAGTAGTACTGCAATTCTAAAAAAGATCCTTATATATCACTACATGCAATATTGCACTTAACAAACACAGGCAATCCAATTAATTGTAAAGATACTTTAAAAATGCATAGACAACATATGCCATGTTATTCAAGATTACCACCAAAGCTCTATTTCTTTTTGGGAATCAAATTAAGGCTCTGACTCTAGTCAAAGTAAAGGTCTGCACACTTCTACCCACCACTGAGTAAAGGTCTGCACATGCTTAACATATCCCTAATCACAGCTAAACGTACAGCCCCCTGAACAAGTCTCTCAGCAGCTCTGCTCACTTAAGCAAGTACCGACTTGCTCCCTCAGGTTATCTCCACTGCTCTGTCTGGCCAAAGAACCAGACTAGGTAACTCATTCAGTTTACATTTAGCTTAATGACAGAAAGATCAAGAGGGACAAAGGGGGCTATTTTAATTCAGATCAGTTTTTCAGTTCAGGTCACCAGGTAGCTGCACAAACAGCTGCACCAGCACAATTAACAGGTAGTACAGGGGCTGAAATGAATGGCTCTGCAAGAGAAGTTCTCACATTGGCAGTGACAAAAAACAAAAACAAACAAACAAACAAAAACCTCATCAAACTATGGCTTCAGGCAAAGTACCAAGGTCCAGGCAGGTGAATTCAAAGAGTATGAAGGCATGCAGCTCCTACTGGTTCCCTTTTCCCTTGGGCACCCTTGAGAATCTCAAGGTAAACATTCAAATTCAACAGTTTCTTGTTTCAGGATAGGGGAAGCAGTTCCTATTATTTTTTAATTTGTTCTTAACACAAAACTATAACTACTTGTTTTACAAACTGTTGCCTCTTTTACAACCCTATTAGTTACAAACTGCAAAATGTTTGTGGAGAGGTCTCCAGGACAAGAATCTTGTATTTAAGGGATCTCAGGGAATTAAAAAGCTAAGCGTGATATTTAGCGCAGGCAATCTGATTCCACACATACATCTGCACTACAACCTGGCACACTGTGTACAGACAAGTTAGTTGTAAATGAGCTATATTGACAATTGTTTCGCAGTGACAGCAAACTCCACAAATATCAATTTAATTGACTGGCTCCTTCTAGTAAGCTCTTTTTTAATGCTAGCCCAAAGTAATTCTACATTATACTTGGGTCTGCAGTATAGACATATCACTAGGTGGATCCTTCCCATGCTCCCCCTCACTGAATTACAAAATAACAGCCTGCTTCATCTAAAGGATGCAGAACTAGTAAAGGACACTACCTCCTTGTAGCTGTAAGAGCAAATTCATAAGATGATGATGTTTACTTATGAACTTTCATAACGATTCTGATTAATGGCCCACCTTGACCCAGAAGCAACTGGAATAAAACACAAACCTATACACTAACAGAAAATCATGTGGTTAAAACACTTAGTAGGTAGGCATGTCCAGTAAAAATGCACTTATTATTAATGCTTCTGCAACTCAAATTTAATTGTCATTGGAGTACTCCAAGTGTTGTAATAAAAGTTCAGATCTGTAGCACTACCCTCCCCGGCGACAGCGGTTAATGAAAGTTTTGGTTCTGGGTGTTCCTGAGAACATCAATGAATATCCTGCTGCTTAGGGGAATAAACACAACCCAACTAAGTTATAATTGTCCCCAAAATTTAGATGCAGTGGGCTGAAAAATAAAAAATGACAGATGTGCATGATTACTGCTGAGCTTTTTGTTATTCTCTCCAAATGACTTTTTAAACTCTGATTCACTTTTTCCTATTTTCTTTCCTATTATAGCACAACTTCAGTCTGCGATGTCTGAAGGAAGTCAGGACTTTCTAAATACATAATTAATGGATCAGGTTTGATGGTGGTGCACTTTCATCACCAAAATGTGAAGTGATTAATAAGCAGAAAACAAGGAAGAAAGCTGTATTTTTTTTTAAATTTTTCAAATCAGTCTAAGAGCTGTTCTGGCTAAAATAACATTTAATGACTGGCAGTCTTGAGAACATAAAATTTGTCCATGTGTTTGCATAAAGAATTCTCCCTCTTTACACAGAACAAAATAAGCACAAAAACATATCCTGTTACAGCATTGGTTCCAATCACTGGATTAAGAAACTGCAGATCTATCCACTGAAACATGGAATTCAAGATTTTACATTTCCAAATTCAAAGTGTGCTTGAAGAATGGGGTAACTAGTCTAATCCTTACCTTTTCCAGATTCCAGCAAGACAGAATAAATATGCTGACGTGCAGGACGGAAGATAAGCGCCTGTCCAGGAATCTCTGTGTCACAATCATCTTCCAGAGAGTTGCTGCACTCGGTCACTCCATTACTCAGGATATTGAAGACTACGTGATTTTCAGACTGGATGTGCTGTTCTTTAGCTAACTTTAAAGAAGGAAAAAGCCATTGATCTTCAAAATTAAGAATGATCAAAAAGTAAAACAATGAATTAATTTTTAGAGGACACAGTACCTCCTCTGTCAGTGAAAATATTGAGGGAGTGGTCGGGGAGAACAAGTGTTTTTTCAAAAAAGAGGAATCTAGTACATTTTCAGACACCCAGCTTTTTTGTGGATGGAAATCCTTAGAAAACCTGTCATTACCTTTCTCCTATTCCCTCCCTGAATTCCTAAATCTGTTTAGTGATGAAATCTTTTTTGAGAAGAAGAATTCTTACTATAAATTTTGAAGTCAGCCATGGAAAAATGAGCTATCCTCCTTTACCCTCACCTGAAAACTTATCTTTTCTCCTTTAAAAAGTGCATATGCACACTTTGTCTTAAACATGTGGGCGAGGCAAGACAACCCCAAATTTCTCATTTTATTAAAGGATCATCTATACGGAATATCACTATTTCTTTCCTGACACTAGCTGACTCTGTGTAGTTTACACTGTGGTGAAACCAACTGTTTCTGCTCCACACCCCTGGTCTAACCCTACTGGATAGTTCAAAGAGCTGACTGGAGGCAGGCCTGATTCCACAGAGGGGGACACTAATAAATTCTCCTCTACTTGTGACGTATTGTGAGCAAGCATTCAAGTTTTTCGGCTCCATATTTCCTATGTATGATACACTATCTCTATTATTTGTGTTGTGCCATCTACAGAGCTATCTCAAATCCTTTCATGGGAGATCACTACGCTATTGCCCTGAGCCAAACTCATAGTTTTTGCAAAATTCCTAATATATGCAAACCTGGCAACTCAGGGATCCATGTAAGAGCTGCAGTCAATTACAGGGTCATTACTGATCAGAACTAATTCTATCGAAATGTCACATGAACGAAACACCAGAGAACATCTCACGTGAGTATAAAATTAACAATAGGCTCCTGCATACAGTGCACATCAACACAGTATTCTCTTACAGGAGCAAGTTAACAACTGCTCTGGAAAAAAACTTCAGGATGCTTAATTCACTTAAGTAATGTCATCTCCCAGTCCACTTTTGTGTAATACAAAAACTAATAATTCATTAGTTTCAAGCACGATTGGCACATAATATGGAACTATTTCAGCCAGACCATGTTCATGGGTATTAATTCATTTGAAAATGCTAGTTTCTCACAATTTACCAATAACCTACACATCCTAATGCAATATAAAGATCTTAGTTTCAAAATTACAGCTGTATTGAATGATATATTGTGAAAAAACATTTCTGATTTACACACAGACGCCTAGAAAGTTATATTTCGGGATTTCTTCCCCTGAGAAAAGCAGCAGCAACATGAGGCAATACCCTCAAGATTGGAATTGAGCTATAAATTTTGCCTATTTGCATTTTAGATAATGTGTAAGGTAAATAGAGTTCGGTATGTGCTTTAAAATATGAGGTGCAACATAGACATTACAAATATTTAAATATCTGTAACACAAAAACAAAAGGCAGTTTAACAAATCAACAAAATAGATGGTAATTTCTTTGGCCAAGGAACTGACTTAATATGGGATTTATGCAGCAATGGTGAGGCCATGGTCTTCAATGAAACTTCTAGACTATAATAAACTACCTGAACTATTATGAAATTATAGTTATTATAGTACTTTCTCAGCATGATGCTAAAAAAATGTAACCCTTCAAATGAAAGACAAAACCCAGGAATAATGACTACTTGTCATAAAGACTGTATGGCACGCTCTCTTAAGAGTAAGCACATCAACACTATTGTCCTGGCCATAATCCAACATACTAATTATATTCTGCCTATCTTTTCCTTGTACCTAAGTCACAAACAGTATTTTCAACCCCTTATTAAAATGTAAGGCTTTTGTTTTTTTTTTTTTTAATAATGTCTTCTGTTTAAGTAGCACAGTCAAAAATTGCATGTATCTGTGTACGGTTAATATCAACCCCAAAGATGTCTGCAGTTTAGCTGAAAAGAGCACTGCATAGTTTATATACTACACTTGTTTTAGTCTTCTTAGGCAGAAAAATGTAAAATATAGGATTATATCAGTGTAGGGCAAAGAGGAAATAGCAAAATAATTTTAAAGATTCAAGGACGCTGAGACAGACAAAAGAAAAGGCTCTGTTTGAAGCTTCTATATACCTAACAAAAGAGGAATTAATAGATGACTAACATAAGGACCAAAAGACACTTCCTCCAAGTATCTTTAAAAGTAAATTTCAACATATTTTCTTAAGTTCCATGAGCTTGGAATATTTTACTCTTGACTTAATGCTGTTATAAAAATTAACCCTGACACAAGGTAGCTCAGTTGATATAAATATTAGTCCATGTCCTAGAAGCAGCATTTTCTACCAACCAGATAGTCTCCCCTGTTACCTCGACTGCAAGGGCCAGGCGCAGAGAAGCAGACCAGTAATCAGCTGGATCTGACCTGTGGGTTCTCAGAGCAAAACTAAGTAGCAAAAGCTCCTGCACTGTACAATACATGGGAGGTACAGGTAAGTGACCATTGTGTACCACAATTTATCTGATGGCCCATTATTTGACCTGCCTCATGTTTCAAAAGCAGTCGAACCACCAGGGCTTCATTTGCCCTAGTCACATCATATCACAGCTGTACTTAACACACAAAAGATTCTACCCAAGCAAATTTAAATGAGCAGTTCAGTATATTCACTACTAATTTTCATTAAACAGCCATTGTAATAAAGCAATCATTGAGCTTAAGAGGCAAAGTACCTGAAATATTTCCTTATCTGGACACATGGCTGTTTCTTGCTGATTGGAGAACTTCTGGATATTTGCCACATCACGAGGAAGCCATGGAGACTGCTGCCCAGGCAAAAGGTAGGACTCCATTCCCCTGTAGAGTAATGTCTTGTCTGATCCCAAAGGTAGCATCTTTTCCAAGTCTTTCAGGCTGCTGTATGAGCATGGAATTTTCGAGATGTAATTTGCTACTGCCATAAGTATGTCAGCTCTTCTGCTGTAGCTCCTTTTCCTGGGGGGGCAGATGGCTAAACATTTACGCCAAAAGCCTTCCAGCAAGCTTTCTGGGACAATGTCATTGCCAAGCAAGCAAGCAAACAGGGGGAGGTGAGTCACCGTAAGACCCAACGCTTGGCAGAGGTCTTCTCTGGAGTACATAACAGTGACCAGTCTGTCCAAACAGAGCTTCTCAATTGAAAAGTAGGGAGATGTATCATAGATGAGGTAGTCGCTGTCTTGCCCAAGGATCCCCATGCAATTATGTTGCAATCCATAAGCAGCCACCTCAAAGTCTGCCTCTTGCAAGGTGCATACTGTTTTTTGGCCGAGTGACTTTAGAGCAAAACGTGTAAAAGTAGGTAAAGCGGAAGGAATAACAAACATTTCTCTGCCTGGTTGTTTCCTGTGAGTTTTGATAAACTGAAATAGTCTGTCTATTTCCTTTTTATTCTGCAACCTCCTTTTAATCCACTCATCCCTCTTTTTTTCTTCCACCACACCATCGAAGTAGAACACTAACTTGATACCAGCTGCCTCAAAAGCTTCAATAAAATTCTCTAAGCTAGCAAGATACTCCTGCCACTGGCCCCCACACACCCAAGATTCTGGTGTGTACCAGCGTCTAACACAACTCATGGCATCTACTACAATAACAGGAGGGAAATCAGGATGACTGACACGGTGTCTTTCTGCCAGTTCTTTCAGATTTACCCTTCTGCATGCATCAGGGCAAACATTTGTCACAAATCCCTGTAAACCTTTAATGCCCATGGTCGATCTCTGAAATTCTCAGCGACCTGAAAGAAGAAAAATAAGACAAGCATTCTAAAATGTAATACTGAGAAAAGCAATGAAATTTCATGTTTTTTTTTTTTTTAAAAAAAAACAGCTTGGAAATGGAAACAGTTCATTTTATGTTTTGCTAATGTCTTGCTGTGTTATTTAAATTGTCCCTAATATGGCCTTTAAACTGTCTGAACCAGTTTTCTACCCTTCAGCAATTTGGACATAAAGCCCCCTCACCTTGCAAAGCACTTTGCCTTCCACCTCTGCTTTTTATATTAAGTGAAAACTGTAATTGTCAAAAAGGATTTCACAAGTATGATTTTAAAAAAAAAATCAGATAGAATTAAATATGTAAAAAGTGATCATTTACAGGAAAACAAGTGTATATATAATCAAAAGATTTACAACATCTTAGCCGATAATGTGCAACAGAATAACAATCTGATTTTCACAGTAAATGTATACAAGTACCTTTAACTGAAGTCGGTGAAAACACATAATGAATAACTTTGAAAATCAGCCCTGTACATTGAGTGTTTAAATGGCCCAGTTGCCATCTGAATTCACTGTCAGCAATCCATTAATATGACACCAGCTGCAGTATTTCTACTCCTATACAACTTTCGTAGTGTCAATTCTGCTTTGAAAAAATAAATTGAATCCAATTTATTATCTTGTCATTTGAATGCCTAGGAGTTTGACATAGCTTCATGTTAAATGTCCTTTCTCTTTACTACAACAGCAATTTCCTCTCCTACAACACTATTCTATTTCAAAGGACCTTCCACTCAAAACGGGAGGTAACAACATTATTTCCTCACACAATGAGACAAGCTTTGTTTGGCTTTTATTTTAACTTTACACAAATATTTCCTCATTTAAATAGTTAAGAAATTCACCATGCTTTAATTAAACACATACAGTTTTTTTTCTGTTTTTCACACTGCTGTTTTCTGACATTTCAATTACAGACTGTCTCGGGAGTGTCACATTACAGCATACATGCCTGGGGTGTAGAAATAAGAAGTCAGATTCACAGCAGTATTGTGAATTGACAACTCTCAGAGGTATTTTTGAGTTCTTCCTTGGAGTTTTAAATATCTAAGACCCCTCCCAGACTGTTTTTGAATACCCTCTTTAGTTGAAAGCAGCATTAAATACATAAATACAAACACAAAGTAAACTTGGGAGTATGCAAGTAGACATTACTGTAATAAAACCAGAAATAAATGAAACTGCTTCATGACTACACTGACAGTGCAATAACGGGTCCTATTTCTATACAACGCTACTTCCAGCATTGCAGGAGTGCCCCAGGAGAGCTGCACCTCTGATCCCAGCTTGAGCACGGGTTATGTTACTGCTTTTTACCGCCTTCCACGGAGAAATCGCAATTGGTGTGAACATCTTTACCTTCCAAACCCCCACACGTGCAGACACACTGAGGGATAGGAGGCCACTGGACAGGTACAGCAGGCCAGGGCTGGTGTTGTTTCTGCGGGATATGTGTGTCTGCGATTATCTACAATTTAGCTACGATTCAGTGCAGGTTCTGCCTCAGTAGCTACACATGCAGAGGAGGAAGTGTAGTAAATTATTTACCAGCTATACTGTAATGGGATAGAAACACTTCCCTACCCCAGGACACCTGTATTTGAACCATTCCTTTTGCCTGGCAATCTAA
Organism: Tinamus guttatus; assembly: GCF_059628265.1. Classification (NCBI taxonomy): domain Eukaryota; kingdom Metazoa; phylum Chordata; class Aves; order Tinamiformes; family Tinamidae; genus Tinamus; species Tinamus guttatus. The sequence goes on along the minus strand of NW_028289135.1, from coordinate 1,667,805 downwards.
ACAAGCCTATGATACAGACCTTAACAGGAAAAAAAAATCCATTACCAGGACTAGTTTAGTTTAAGAGATAGAAAGTTGCATATCTTAGCATGTAAGCAAACAGCTTGGCCACAACTGGTATTTTAATCCTGTTATCATAGCCATATTACATGTATACATAAGAAAAAAACAGACATTTTATATTCTGCCATTCATTCTGCTTCTCTACAAAACTGTAACCTTTACATTACAGAAACCTCTGTCCAATCAGCCATGTTTGCAGAACAGAAAAATAAGTCAAACCTAGCAACTTGAAAAGTATTTTCATCCTTAAATAGCTTAATAAAGTTGGCAAGTTAAGAATTTAAAAGGTTTATGTTCCAGTAATAAGTTTCTAATGAGAGTGTCCAATCCTTCACAGTGAAAAGCATGTGTATTTTGTGCAGTGGATGAATAATTTAAGACTGGGGAGTCTTATTATTTACACAAACGTTATTTGCATAGAGCGGAGATGTCAGGTTACCACAAGATCCCAAATGCATAACTATCAAGTGCGGGGAAAAAAAAAAAAAAAAGTCCTCACAAACTGAAAGAAATATCTTCCCTCTAACTTTTATGTATACACAAGAATTCACAGGTGGCCCCGGTCACGGCTGGCGAGATGTCACCAAAGAGCTACCGCGATGTCGCCGCACTCGTGCTAAGGCACCGCGAGGGGCCGTTGCGCGGGGGCAGAGGTGCCCACAGCAGCGCCCGGGCCCGCAAGGCCCCCCGGCCGGGCGCGCACAGCACAGGGGCGGCGGCGGGTAAAGCTCCTGCTTCGCGCGCAGCACCACGGGGCACCAGCCCCGAGCGGCTGCAGCCCCTTCCCGGCCACGGCCGGAGCTGCTGCCGCCGCCGCCGCTCGCTGCTCGAAGGGACCCCCAGAGCGCCTCGCACCTCCCCGCGCGCGCGCGCGCACCGCGTCGCCGTTAAACGGCCGCGCGCCCCCGCCTAACGGCACCCCCAGCACTGACCGGGCCGGCGCTTCCGCTTCCCTGGGGCGGGGCTGCGCGTGCGCCCGCCCGCCCGCGCCGGCGGGGCGGGGGCTGCCGCGGGGAGCGGCCGTTGGGCCCGGGAGCGGCCGTTACCGGTCGCCGCGCGCGCTCGCGTGGGCCGAGCCATAGGGCTGACCCGGCCTCGGCCTCTCCGGGCTGGGGGTCGGCGTGACACACTAGGGGGCTGGCAGGAATCTGGGAGTTGACTTTAAATAAATATATATTTATATATATATGTATATATAAACAGCAACGGCGGCTGAGGTGCGCGGCTACGCCTTACCGTTAGATTTGTGGTGTGCTACATGCTACATCCCTCGTGCCGGCCCCGTTTCCCGGGAGCCGCCGGCGGGGCCATTCGCGGGACAATAGCGGGAGGGGGAAGAAAGGGCCCGGCGTGTTTGAACGGCCTCTGCCTCCCCTCACAGCCTGGTGTCCGCGCGCATTGTGCCGGCCACAATGGCACCAAAGGGCCCATTGTGCCCGGAAACAAATCAAAACAGAATAAGGGATGATCAGATGAAAGAGTCGCTCACCAAAATTGTTTGCGGGGTGCGGGGGAGGCGGGGGGGGAGGATATCTCAGTCTTACATCTGAGATTTATGTTACCTTTTGGCTGCGCGGCCTATTGACCGGTGTTTATAACCGCGCTGCCAGAGCTCGATAAACAGAGCGACCCGCGGGGGACCCCGTGCGTGAGCGGCGGGGCCGGGGGGCGGCTCGGCGCGGCCGCGCCGGGCAGCCGAGCCCCACGGGTGCCCCACGGGTGCCCCACGGGTGCCCCACGGGTGCCGCCGGGGCGCGCCCCGCGCGTTGCGCCGCGGAGCCGCCCGCAGCCGGCGGGCAACAGGTGGGGACCCGGGTAACCTCACGTATTTCCAGGGGCGGGGGGAAAGGGGGCGCTCTGGGGAGCCGGGGGAAGGATTAGATCAGATGTTTCTGCTGGTGAAAAATTAAACAGAGCGGTGCTCCTGGGAGCACAGATTAATATATTTGGTGACTCGGCGTACACAAAGCCGCGCCATTGTAGCCGTGTCTGAATGCCTGTGAATAGGACGGAGCATATGTGGCCTGTCACCGCAGGTGCCCACATCTGTTCGTCTCCGGGCAGATGCTCTCAGAAAAGAGGAGCGCGTTTCCAAAAGCACAGGCCCGCCCCGTCCATACCCATCCTCTTTCTCATAATCACCTTCTGCAAAGGAGTTTCTGCCCCCCCGCCTGCACATCTGAGGCGCGGAGAGGGGCAGAAGGAAAGAAAAAGGCAAGGCAAATTGGAGGTGGCTCCGAAAGCCCTGGAAACGTATCGTCAACAGCACCCTCCTTCCAGAGTTAATTTCCAGCAGGTTCCAGCGTTGCAGCGGGAGCACAACGTGCGAGACGCGCGCGCCATGCGTGGGGGGCTGCACAAAGAGCCCTCATGGACGGAGCAGCACAGCACTGCACTGCACAGCACGGTGCTGCACTGCACGGCAGAGCGCTGCACAGCAGCATGCTGTGTTGGCCGTTGCAGGGGAAGAGATACCATGAGGAGTTCACTCTGGTTTATGATTAATTAAAGCGGGGAATGGAGAAGGGCTGTTTTCCCGATAGGAACTGGTCAACATAAGCAGTGTTGCTGCTGAAGTTGCATGTCCACCAAGGGAATATTCTCAGCCATCCAGCAAAATCTAGCAGCGGTGCAAAAAAAATATGTATTTTTTTTTACTGAAAAATGCTGTAACAGATGTTTTCTTCCTCATGTATACAAATTCGGACAGGTCACCACTCCCTGCCCTTTGCTGTGGGGTTATGCTGGGAGCCAGAAGGGAAGGACGGGATGCTGGAGTATGGGATGCCTCTTGCGATGGTAAATTGTCTTGGTCACCTCATTCACCTCATGCAAAGGTGACTGGTGCTTTCTAGCGGAGGCAGGAGCATGAGCGTGCTGGGGAAACAAGTTCGGAGCTAAGAGGGGAGGGAAGGGGCCGACAACACATGCACACCCACGAGCGGCCGGTTTTATCCACGGCACCTCCACGTCGGAAACCCGCCGGGGAGCAGCGCAGACATGGAGCGGCGCGGAGGGGAAGGGAAGGGCGCGCGCGTGGCGCTGGGGGAGCGCTCGCCTTCCCCCCGCGCGCAGCCAGTGTCAAACACAGATAGGGGCCACTTCCCAGGGCTGGCCTGGCGAGCAGCTGGCCGCGGTAATCTCGCGGCGAGACAAAGGCGGCCCCGCCGGTGCTGGGATCACAGGTAAACACGGGCCATTGTCATGAAAATGAGGGGCGAGGGTAGCGCTGGAGCAGATGATTTGCGATTCGAAAAAAAAAAAAAAAGGGCGGGGGGGAAGGCCCGGAGCTGCTTATCTATCATCTGGCCTCTCTGTGTGCCAGCTGAGCCACGCGACTGCCCTTTCTTATTCTAATCAGCACATGCCTTTGCAACTCGGCGCTAACCTACTCGCTAAACTTGTTAATCCCGCGCCCCGCGCGCACGGGCAGCGCGCGGGAGCCCCCTGCCCGCCCCGCGCCCCGAGCCGCGCGCGGCTCCGCCCGCACCGGCCCCCCGGGAACCCGCCCCGCGCGGGGCGCCCCTCGCGCCCGCGGGAGGAGCGCGGGGCGCTGCGCAGGGAGCTGCGCGGGGCGGGATGAGCGCGGGGCGCTACGCGGGGCGCTGTGTGGGGCGGGAGGAGCGCGGGGCGCTGCGCAGGGAGCTGCGCGGGGCGGGATGAGCGCGGGACAGGATGAGCGCGGGGAGCTGCGCAGGGAGCTGCGCGGGGCGGGATGAGCGCGGGGAGCTGCGCGGGGCGGGATGAGCGCGGGGCGGGATGAGCGCGAGGCGCTTTGCGGGGCGGGATGAGCGCGGGACAGGATGAGCGCGGGGAGCTGCGGAGGGCGCTGCGCGGGGCGGGAGGAGCGCGGGGCGGGATGAGCGCGGGGCGCTGCGCGGGGCGGGATGAGCGCGGGGCGCTTTGCGGGGCGGGAGGAGCGCGGGGCGCTGCGCGGGGAGCTGTGCGGGACGGGAGGAGCGCGGGGAGCTGTGCGGGGCGGGAGGAGCGCGGGGCGCTGCGCAGGGAGCTGCGCAGGGAGCTGCGCGGGGCGGGAGGAGCGCGGGACAGGATGAGCGCGGGGAGCTGCGCAGGGAGCTGCGCGGGGCGGGATGAGCGCGGGGCGCTTTGCGGGGCGGGAGGAGCGCGGGGCGCTGCGCGGGCGCGGTTACGGCGGCGGGGGCGGCGCGGTGCGGAGACACGCGGCTGGGAGCGAGAAAAAGCGCCATTTGGTTGTGAGCAGATGGCTGGCTAGGGGGCTGATCGCGTCTAAAGGCGTGTCATCCCCCTTCAGCGAGAGTCCCTAAGGGCTCCCCTTGTCTTCAAAATCAATGAAAATTAAAGTGCAGAGAATGGATGAATAGTTAGACCTCGAGTCCCTCCTTTGTTCGCCTCAGCTACTGGTGGGCAGGAGTTAAACTACAACAGCCTCCTATAGAAACACTTAAGTTAAACAGTCTCCCCGTTAGCCCGGTATCTGAAAGAGAGAGGGAGAGGAGGGGGGAAAAGCAGAAAAGGGAGCTTTCTGCTTGATTTCCCCAATACAGAATCGCGTGGCATAAATTAAGCCCGAGAAGAATGAGCGCCGTGGGCAGGATCCTGCCGGCTCTCACGGCGCCTTTCAGTCACGCTCAGCAGCGGTAATCGAGAAATCTGTGCCACGTCAATTTAACAAATACCCGGTACCGAAGGGGAGTTGTTAAGGATTTGGGGCAAGTTTTTTTTTTTTTTTTCCCTCCACCCCCAAGGTTAAAGCCCTCACGCGTGTAACTTTTTATTTCCAGTTTTTTAAGCAAGGGGATGCTAATGGGCCAACTTTCCCGTAGATTGAAAGATTCGTGGTGATACATCACTCCGCACCTCCAACGACGGGCGACCCCCAAGTTTCCACACAGCCCTCGCTGTTCCCCCCTCCCCGGCACCACTTGCTCGGTTAACGCTGTACGGAGCGCGTCCCCCCGCCGCCGCTCCGCTCCCTCTTAGCGGCTCGGGGATAACGCGGAGTTTCCCGAGCAGAGCCCCGCGGAAGGAGGATGTCGACGCTAGGGGGCAAGAGGCATTTGCAGTTGAGGCTCGCGGGATCTGCGCGGGAGGGCTGCGCTCGCCCAGCTGCTCTGGGGGCAAACCCGCGTTCCCGCGCAGTTTGCTTGAGCATCGAGGGATGGGCAAGAAGAGAGAGGAAAAAAAAAAAAAAAAGGGAGGGAAGGGTACCTCGATACATCGCTCTCGTTCGGCCGAAATTCTGTGTCGAGGCCGTGCGCGTAGAGCGGTGAAATGTTGCGGGGGAGCCTGGCTGGGCCTCGGGTGGCTGCCCCGGCCCCTCAGGAAGGGAACGCGGGCAGCTCCCGTCCCGCAGCAGCCAGGGGGAGCGGGACTGAATGAACTCATTAGTGATTTTCTTTTAATTGGTATTGCCCAATGCCTTTACTTTAAGAAGCCCTTAAGATTTTTTTTTTCCTGGTGTATTGTAAGATAATTTGTGATCAAGACATCTGCTTCAATGAAAGTCACATTTTGCCATGCAAATGCACGTTTCAACCCAATGAAGTCGCCATAATAAGGCTTTTAGTACGGCATACCTACAGTGAGGTTATTGTAGCCAAATCCTCTCCTTTCGCACACAGGCTTAATCTATGCTGAAACGAGCTGTTACAATTAAAATGACATTTACAGAGACAGTTACACCTTGCATCCTAATGAATCCGCCCGCGCCTACCGAAGGTGTTTAACAGAGGACCCGAGCAAAGTGGCAAACCCTGCTCCGAGTGGCATGCCAGAACCGCCCGCAAACTTTTATCCTCGGCTTCCATCCATCATTAACAAACTGCTCAAACGGCGATCATCCCTTACCCCTCTTGCACCACACCAGTACATTCCTTTCCATTTTTTTTAAGATCAAAACAAAAGTTATAGTGTCTGATGGGTATGTAAAAAAAAAATAAGGTGACGGTTGGTGTAAAGTTTTTTTTTTTTTTTTTTTTTTTTTTTAATGGAGGGGGGAAGTGCTGGAAGGGATTTCTTTAAAAAAATGCGCGGACATTGTTGTAGAGGCAGCAGCGTGCGCCGAGGGGAGCTCTTTCTCTCCCTCGCATTGTGCGGGGAGCAGGTGCTGTCTACATTACCATACAGCTGAGAGCACAAAGAGCCAACTGATTCAGCCCTCGCACAATAACAAACGGCCTTAATGACAGCCACGCGAACGACACACACCAAACTCACTTTTTTTTTTTTTTTAACTAAGCTGAAGGAGGAGGAAAAAAAATAAAGGAGAGAGAGCAGAGAGGTTGTTGGTGATGATGATAATAATCATACGGGAGCGCGGAACCCGGCGGAGCGGGTGGCTCCGGGCGGAGCGTCCCGCAGCAGCGGCCGCCCCGCACCGGCCCCGGCCCCGCAGCGATCCCGGCCCCGGGGGTGTCCGGGCACACGCGGCCCCAGGCCCCGCTCGCCTCGGCTCGTGCCGGGGCTGCGGGCCGAGCCCGGGGAAGAGGGAGCCGCGGGCTCCGCGCTCGCACAGAAGCGCCCGCCGCCCTCCTCACGCGGGTCACGCCGGGGGAAATGCGGTGTGGATTTAAAGGGATCGGCTTTCCCTTGTTGTGGCGAGCCGGCTCGACGGCCGCGGGGCCGCCCTGGGCAGGCTCGCGGTGACCACGGTCCTTTCGGGGGTGCCGAGGCGCTCGGGGCCCGCGGCCGCCGCGGCGCCTTCGCCCCGGAGCGCGTCGCGCTGCCTCTCGCGGGGCGCGGGGGTGTCACCCTCTGCCCGGAGCGCACGGGGGATTCTCGCGGTTACCAAATTTGCAGGAATGTAAATGAGCGCGTTTTGTGAGCACCCAGGGGAGGGGGAGGAGGGTTGCACATTTTACAGCTCACTGACCATTTGGCGATCCATTGAGAGGAGGGTTTGGAAAAGTGGCTCCTTTGTGGCAGCCCCGGCCAGATTGGGGGGCTGCTCATTTGCATCTCATTAGGCATGCGGGCGGCCGGCGGGATATAAGGGAGGCCGGCGCGCGGCGAGCGGCAGATCCGCAGCGCTTCGCCCTCGGAGGGAGCCGCCGAGGCGAGGCGAGGCGCGGCCCCCCCGCGCCGCACACCCGCACACGCTCCGCGCGCGGCCAGCGAGGCGCGAGCGCTGTTTTTGTTGGCCAGGATTCCTCTAAAAACAAAAGTAAGCCCGCGGCGACGACAGACAGCAGCGCTTCTTTCGAAAAGGAGGAGGAAGAAGAAAAAGTAAAGGAAAAAGGGGGGATCAAGCCTCCAACGTGACCCGCGAGCCGCTCTGCTGCCGCTTGACACCTACCAGCCCCGACGTGCGCAGGGCGCGCGGAGCCGCGCGGAGCCGCTCCCCGCACCGGGAATTATCGCTGCCGCCGCCGCCTCGTCTGCAGGGATTTCCAGACCGCTGATCTTTAATCTTCCTTGGGAAGCCTCTTCTCTGCCTCTATTGGGAATTAAGTTGTTTTTATTTTTCTTTTCTATTTTTTTTTTAACCTGGAGAAAAGGAGGACCACCGTGGATTGGGAAAGAAAAACAGTTTAGCAGATAACCTTAACCATTTTTTTTTCCTTTTGCCATCCAAAAGAGCTGTCAGTCACTGAGAGGCTGCACCTAGAGACATCGGCAGGGAAAAAAAAAAAAAAAAGTCAGAGACACTCCTGAAAGAAGGAAGCGGTGACACTAACACTTTCAGCTCTGCTGGGACAAGCGGCTTTGGCCGCTTGACTTTTTTTCTTTTCCCCCGAGAGACATTTTCCCCTTTTCCCCTCGGAAGAGAGACAAGGGGGAGGCAAGCGAGGACACCCGAACCTGCCCCTCCAAAATGGGAGGCCGGTTCCTGCTGACGCTCGTCCTGCTCTCGGTGCTGCTCTGCCGCTGTCAGGTGGGTACCTGGGGGCCGCCGGGCCGGGCAGGGGTCCCCGCTGTGCACAGGAGCACGCGGGGGTCCCATGGAGGTGCCGTGAGCCTATAGGTGGAGTGGGGAGGAGGGGGCTGCGGTGGGGCGGGGGGTGCACAGGGCTGGGGGCGGCCGGGGCTGCTCGGTGGGGCTGACGGCCCCGACCTCTGCCCCCCTGCAGGTCGCCTGTTCCGGGGTCTTCGAGCTGAAGCTGCAGGAGTTTGTCAACAAGAAGGGGCTGCTGAGCAACCGAAACTGCTGCCGCGGGGGCGGCCCCGGCGGCGCAGGGCTGCAGCAGTGCGACTGCAAGACCTTCTTCCGCGTGTGCCTCAAGCACTACCAGGCGAGCGTGTCCCCCGAGCCGCCCTGCACCTACGGCAGCGCCATCACGCCCGTGCTCGGCGCCAACTCCTTCAGCGTCCCCGACGGCGCGGGCGGCGCCGACCCCGCCGCCTTCAGCAACCCCATCCGCTTCCCCTTCGGCTTCACCTGGCCCGTAAGTGGAGGCGCCGGGGCTCTGCGGGTTGGACCGGGCCGGGCTGGCTGGGGTGGCCCGGGGTGGCCCCGCTGTCGCTCACGCTGCCGCGGGCGCTGCCCGCTCCTCCTCTCCGCAGGGCACCTTCTCGCTCATCATCGAAGCGCTGCACACCGACTCGCCGGACGACCTCACCACAGGTAACTGTCCCGAGACGGAGCCTTTCCCAGAAGGAGCCCATCCCACTCTGTGCACTCCTCATCCCTGCTCCTTCTCAGGAGGCCATGGGAAGAAGCCAACCTGTTGGCACGTGGCCTTAGTGATGCTGTCTCTGCCGCTCCCCTCCCACCCCACACCCTCCCTCGAGTGTCCTCCTCTGCCGCAGCGGGTCCCCTGACCGTGCTTCTCCTCTCTGTCTCCTCGCAGAAAACCCCGAGCGCCTCATCAGCCGCCTGGCCACTCAGAGGCACTTGGCTGTGGGTGAAGAGTGGTCCCAGGACCTGCACAGCAGCGGCCGCACCGACCTCAAGTACTCCTACCGCTTCGTGTGTGATGAGCACTACTACGGAGAAGGCTGTTCTGTCTTCTGTCGGCCCCGGGATGATGCCTTTGGTCACTTCACCTGCGGGGAGCGTGGCGAGAAAGTCTGCAACCCAGGCTGGAAAGGCCAGTACTGCACTGAGCGTGAGTGTCACCTTTTTGTCTCCCCGGGTCCAGGTTCAGCCATCCCATGTTGCTTGCTCTGCCATGAACCTCCACAAGAGAGGGGGGACTGAGTTAGGCTACGTGGAGGTCTGGTTCTGAGTATGGGCCTTACTGGTGTTGGGGTCAGGAGGTCCTCAGAGTCACCCTGGAAAGTTAACAGCCCCATCTAAAGCTAATAAAACAGCAATGTCAGTGTTACACTCTCATTCCCTTGCTGTAATCATCAATTTGAGAGAAAAATGTTCAAGAGATGCTTGAGGATGTTCTAAAATACATCAGGTATTACACCTTGCCCCAGACCTCCCACCATAGTGCATCAGTATCATGTGTGACAGAATACCCGAGTTTGGGAAAGGAAGCCAGGCTTTGGCAACATCCATGCCTCTGTGCGAATGACAGGCTTGTTGTGGTCTGATGTCTTGCTACTTTGCATTGAAACAAGTACGGGGAGATTCAAGACAATCTTTCTGGGCAGTAGATGGTATGTTTCTCTTTTAGGGTGCTCATAAGCCTGCCCCTGACAGGTAACTCTTGCACCTGAAGCCACAGAAATATTCACCTTCTTCCCCATCTCACTTCTATGACAACATTGCCTTGATGATTACTACCAATAAAGTAGCAAGGAATTAGAAATTTAGAGTTAATCTGAGCTTGAAGTTATTTGGGAATGTGGTGTGTTGATACTCAGGAAAAGAAGGAATAGTGAGCAGATAACAGATAAGGTAGCCCGAGATGGCAGCTACACCCAGTTTTGCACCAGATAACCCTCCCTCACAGGCACACAGTGCCGGGTTTACAAGCACACACACACAGCTCCCTCTGTAGCCTGTGATGGCATTCCCTGTTTGTGAGGATACATACATCTGAAGCAGGCTGGCCGATCACTTGCCTGCTGTGTGAGTGCTGCCCTCCCATCATCAAAGGGACAGGAGGTAGGCAGAAAGCTGTTGCAATCTGAAAAGCAGCCTCTCTGTTTTTTGTTTGTGTTTTTCTAAAACCCACCTACGCTGTGGTCACAGGCGGGCTGCTATCAAACAGGCCCAGATTGATTATTCACGCTGTTAGTGACTGCTGACATGCAGTGGCTAACATGTTCAACAATGTTACACCATAAACAGCAGGCAGAGAGGCTTGCATTTCCTTTGACAGTGTTTTAAATAGGAACTACAACCTTTCCCATGATCAAAAGTGCCTCTCCCAGTTGTCTCAAGGGGTGGGGAAAAAGGAAGCATTTTGATAAGGAGCTCTTTTGGGGCTGTCAGCACTTTTGGATGCCTGTACACCGCTGCTCTTCCCATTGCAAAGCAGAACATTTTCCACCTTTCCTGACTCGTTCTGTATGCCCTTCTTTCTCCCTTGTGCCTCAGAAAAGCAGTTTTCAGTAACAGCGCGGACCTTGTAGGCAGCAGAGATGTGTGTGTGTGCATGCAGAAAGAATGTCTTCCTGTTAGCAAGCAGAGCTCCAGCCCCAGATTGCTTCCCGTCTACTTGGCCTCAGCTCCATTCTTTCCAGCTTGGAGGCGATCTGATTATCAGCGCTCATTCCCTCCCTTTTTTTTTCTCTTTCTTTTTTTCCTTCCCCCCCCCCCCGCCTTCCCCTTGCATGCCATTGTCTCCGGCTGGCTTTGTTGCATTAAAACTTTGCAGTGCCTGCTTAATGAGTTCCATAACCAGGCGAAGTAATGAGCAGAAGTCCCTTTTTTCCCCCTTCCCTCATCCTCCCTCCCGCTGGCCCAGCTTTACCTCTTTACCACACGTCCCATCCGTACCCACCGCCCCTTTGCTGAGCGGGGCGGGGAGGCGAAAAGCAGGACGGGGGGGAAGGAGGGAGGAAGAACTTTAGACTTATTTATTTGAATAAGAAAAAAAGTTTTTGCAGCGAAATCACGCGCGTGCCATAGATTAGCCGTGGGCCGGGATAGGCTGCGCGGGAGCCGGCGGCGGCCCCATTGGCTCCGGGGCCACGGGTATTGTTGCAGCGGGGCAGCTGCTGGGAGAGAATAGACAATAGAGCAGCTGTCTTGCACTGGCACCCTGCACACCAGCTGTCCACTCTTATCTGCACACACACTTTCGGGGGATATTAAGAGGTGGAGCTGTGTGCATAGAATTGGAAAAAAGGACTTCTGACCCTCACTGGGAAGGGAAGGGAAGGGACAGGGGGTGGGGGTGAGGGGCTGTGGGGAAGGGAGCAATTGTGTGAGCCCTCTTTTGTCTGTGTGCAACTGTATTAAGAAGAATGCTCATCCCCGGCGATAAGTAAAGTGCCCAGTTACTAGGCGAGATCAATACTCCTGCAGACCTGGGAGATTAACCCAGCTGCTGTTAACTGCGTGCACCCGGGGAAAGAGGCCCGTGGCCGGCCTGCAAGGTGCTCTCAGGGGTGGCCTTGGAGGAGGGAGGTGCGTGGCCCCGCTGCTCACGTCTCTCCCCGCTCATTCGTTCGCAGCGATCTGTTTGCCTGGATGCGATGAGCAGCACGGCTTTTGTGACAAACCCGGGGAATGCAAGTAAGTTTTCTGCTCCCCTTCTGCCCCCTTCTTTAATGCTGATGCTCTGGTGTTGAATAAGCCATTGGTCATTCGAGGGTCAGTTTAAGAGCCTTTCTTCATCTTAGATGGTAATTCGAGAAATCCAGGTGATGCTAGATCAAAGTATTAATCTACAAGCCAAACACCAGTGCTATTAATATTTACCTAATGAGTTTAGAGTCCCATGCATAAGGGTTAGCTGTTTGTTATTAAAGTAAACAAATTAACTACCTGGAACCATGGCTCTATCTAAGGAAGTGGAAGCTAATGAAAGCTGATGCCACAGTTGGACTCGGTGACTTTCTCACATGAAGGATCACTGAAGGCTTTTAGGAAACTTGATCCCTGGCATCAGAGCATTTGTGGAGTTTGCGATAGAGTTTCCAACTGTAAGAAGTCTAAATCTGATGGCACTTTGTTGTTGTCTTTTTTTTCCTTCAGATGCAGAGTGGGTTGGCAGGGGCGATACTGTGATGAGTGCATCCGATACCCAGGCTGCCTTCATGGTACCTGTCAGCAGCCGTGGCAGTGCAACTGCCAGGAGGGCTGGGGTGGCCTTTTCTGCAACCAGGGTAAGAGCTCCTTAGCCCCTACCTGAGCGTGTGTTTGACAACGCAGAAAACAAGCAGCTCATCTGCGCTATGCTGGCCTTGTAACGTAGTGCGTGTCTTGATAGTCCTCTCTTTTCAAAAAACTCTTTTACAGACCTTAACTACTGCACCCACCACAAGCCATGCAAAAATGGTGCCACTTGCACCAATACCGGCCAGGGGAGCTACACTTGTTCTTGTAGACCTGGGTACACAGGTTCCAGCTGTGAGATTGAAATCAATGAATGTGATGCCAACCCTTGCAAGAATGGTGGGAGCTGCACTGTAAGTTTGAGTTCCTCATGTCCTGTGAAACCCTGCCGGAGGGGAAATGTCTGTTTCATTGATTCTTCCAAAATCCACTTTGGGAATTTTGTGGCAACTTTGGTTAAAAGTTTCAAGTAAGCAAACAAAGTAAAATTCTGTTTTCTTCCCAACAGGATCTTGAGAACAGCTATTCCTGTACCTGCCCCCCAGGCTTCTATGGTAAAAACTGTGAGCTGAGCGCAATGACTTGTGCAGACGGACCATGCTTCAATGGTGGGAGATGCACCGACAACCCTGACGGGGGATACAGCTGCCGCTGCCCGCTAGGTTATTCCGGGTTCAATTGTGAAAAGAAAATCGATTACTGCAGTTCCAACCCTTGTGTTAATGGTAAGCCAAACATGCTAAAGTGACCTTTTAGAAGGACACCATCCAGTTACTCAGGCTTCTGATTTGGAGTTCATATTACAATCCAGTTAGAAATCATGGCCTGTGTTATGCCAATAGTTGACTTGGTGGAGGAATTGTACTTAAAAAGTAAGGGCACAATATGGCTCGCAGCTACAAGTAGCATTTTCTTAAGGGGTGACTGTGGCCAGGTCACTTGGCATGGAGCCTTATGCATAAACATGTGGAGACTTTCTTGCAAGTGGTTTATAAAAACTCTTTGAGGTCTGCGGATGGAAATACCTTACCAATCCTAAATATTGTTACTTACAACTTAGCGGTAGCAATCATCTTGTTTTGATAAAACTAGTGAACACTTTCCTTAGTATGGTCCTCCACATTCATCACCACTCTAACTCTGCAGTGTGAGACTGTGGTGCAATACTGAGTTGGACTAGCTGTATTGTGGAAGTGCTGAGTGAAAATTCAAAAAGTGAATAGGATAGGGAAATAAAGGTAAAAGTTACTAAGAAAACAATCCCCTAAAAATCGGCATTTCTTTTTTTAAATGGTGGAACAAACCTGGCAAAGATTGAAGTCTTTCTCAAAAAGAAAGGTTTTTGTAAATGCTGGCTGTGGTGATCACCTGGAGTACATTACTTGGAGCGTACTGGGTGTTTGAAGCAGAAGCTCCATGATTGGGCAGCTTGACCGTGCATAGCTAAGTGCTTGTCCCATTTAATGTGTTGCAGGAGCTCAGTGTGTTGATCTTGGGAACTCTTACTTATGCCAGTGTCAGGCTGGCTTTGCTGGAAGAAACTGTGATGATAACGTGGACGACTGCGCCTCCTTTCCGTGTGTTAACGGAGGAACTTGCCAGGATGGCATTAATGACTATTCCTGCACCTGCCCGCCGGGATACAACGGGAAGAACTGCAGTACCCCAGTGAGCAGATGTGAACACAACCCTTGTCACAACGGGGCGACGTGCCACGAAAGAAACAACCGCTATGTGTGTGAGTGTGCCCGAGGGTATGGCGGACTCAACTGCCAGTTTTTGCTCCCCGAGCAGCCTCAGGGACCGGTAATTGTCGACTTCACTGAGAAATACACAGAAGGCCAGAACGCCCAGTTCCCCTGGATCGCGGTGTGTGCCGGGATTATTCTGGTCCTGATGCTATTGCTGGGGTGCGCTGCTGTTGTTGTCTGCATCAGACTCAAAGTGCAAAAGAGGCACCACCAGCCTGACGCATGTAGGAGTGAAACTGAGACCATGAACAACCTGGCAAACTGCCAGCGTGAGAAGGACATTTCCATAAGTGTCATTGGTGCCACTCAGATTAAAAACACAAACAAGAAAGTAGACTTTCACAGTGATAACTCCGATAAAAATGGCTACAAAGTTAGATACCCATCAGTGGATTACAATTTGGTGCATGAACTCAAGAATGAGGACTCTGTTAAAGAGGAGCACAGCAAATGTGAAGCCAAGTGTGAAACATATGATTCAGAGGCAGAGGAAAAAAGTGCAGTACAACTAAAGAGGTATCCTTCGTATCCAAGTGCAGGGGGAACAGCTTTACTCTGAAAGGTGTATGTGTCTTGTAGGTAACATGAGCAACAGTCATCTGATTTGTTTTTGTCTGTTTTTGTCTTCAGTAGTGATACTTCTGAAAGAAAACGACCAGATTCAGTATATTCCACCTCAAAGGACACAAAGTACCAGTCGGTGTATGTCATATCAGAAGAAAAAGATGAGTGCATCATAGCAACTGAGGTTAGTATATCTCCTGGTGATCATACGAGCAGAGAAGTCCTGGTCAGTCCTCTCTAACACATATGAGGGTAGCTAAGCTGCTTTTCGTGATGATTATTGAAATCTTGTCATCTTGAGTTTATCGTGCTATGGAGGTTGTAGAAACCTCTGCTTTATTGAGACCAGCTTGGTCATGCAAGCTGCATGCTTCAGTGGATGTCACAGGTACAGCAACTCTTGCAGATGAGGATACACTGAGGATACCGTTGTGGTCCTTGTTCCTTAGTATGCTTAAGTTTGTTCTTGGCTGGCATGAAGATAGACTCCTGGCCCTCTTGAGCCTTACAGCCATGTTTTTACTTTCTATTAATCTCTTCTGGTCTCTGCTCTTGTTTTCTCTGAACAGGTGTGAAACGGAAACGATATGGCAAACTGTTGTTCAGAACAATTTCAAAGGAGACGTGCCCCAATGAATGCTGCTGAAAGAGGAATGGGAGATAGATTCCTTCACTGACTGCTGCTGAGAAACTAAATTCAGGCTTGAGCTGGTTCTCTACTGAAGTTAGCAAAGTGACTGCAAAATAAAGAAACAAGATGGACACGAGGCAAGGGTCTGTGTTCAAGGATTACTGTTGCACTGCCTTTTATGAATTTTATCATTGCACTATGGTCAGTTGCTTTTCTATATATATTTAAATGAACGGACTTACTTACTTACATAAGAAGCATGCACTGCCTGAAGTGTATATTTTGGATTCTTATGAGCCAGTCTTTTCTTGAATTAGAGACACAAACACTGCCTTTATTGTCTTTTTTGATACTAAAATGTGGTTTTATTAGGTGAGAAAAAGTGTGTTATTTTTTTGAATCTGTAAAAATATTTTCATGATAATTGTAAAGCTTGAGTATTTTGTGATGTTCATTTTTTATAATTTAAATTTTTTGGTAAATATGTACAAAGGCACTTCGGGTCTATGTGACTATATTTTTTTGTATATAAATGTATTTATGGAATATTGTGCAAATGTTATTTGAGGTTTTTTTTTACTGTTTTGTTAATGAAGAAATTCATTTTTAAAATATTTTTCCAAATAAATATTATTAATGATAACCAGACTGCTATGTTTATTCCATAACCAATAGACTGCATGAATGGCCTGGACTTTGAAACTGGGCATCTAGCAAGCATCTGCTGGATGACTGGGAGATGGGACGGGACTGAGTTCTGTCACTAGAAGTGGAGAATAATTCAATGTGGACCAATTCCCTTCCTAAATTCCTGACCTTTGACCCCATGGTTGTGCTCACGCTTGTCTCAAAGGTGAATTTCTGTCAAAACCCTGAGTAATGTTTGTTTAGTCACGTTGGAGTGAGTATATGCAAACAGATACGGCGTCACTTCTGAGAAAGAGCAGCGCAAGTGTGCGCCATTTCAGAGCATCCATAGGGCCTGTGGTGACACGGCTCTTTACTTCTTGAAAACTCCAGCACTAGTTTTGGGGCACTCCGGGCATGCCAGAGATGGCAACCTGGCTTCATCTCCTTTATGCCCGAGCATGGGAGGTGAGCTGCCACCTCAGGCCTGGCTGGAGATGGCACTTCCCTGCCCAGGAAGGTTGATGTTGAGCTAACTGAATGCCACAACTCTCCTGACTGGAGCACCAGTGCTTGTACTCTTGGTTTTGACTCTGCCCTTGGTGCCTGCTGCCATCAAGCTGGCTGGTGCGTGGTCCAGCACCTTGGCTTGGCCCTGAACACTCAGTCAATTACCCCTATCTGCTTTGCCCTAACTGGTTCTGCTGCAAATTGTCTTGTGCGTTAGTTAACTGAGTCCCTTCCAAAACATGCAAAGTGTTTTTCCACTGTGGAAAAAAAAAAGAATAATAATAAAAAAAATCTAAGGAGACATTTCCTTTCTGATCCATTAAATCTGAATTCACCCTGCTCGTTGTGGGCCACCTCCCGCAGCTTCCTGGAGCTGATGAAAATATTCTGCTCCCATTCACTTCAGTGGAGCTGGATTCCACCCTAAAAGCAAAGAATGGGATACTAGAAAAAAAAATCAAGCAATTATATCAATTAGTGGTCTAGAACTCTGAATTATACATGTATTTGCCTTATTTTAATGTACATACATAAATGAACAAGGATTTTACTTCCAAGTGAGGTCAATAGAAAACAAACTTTGATTCCAGGGACTTATCAGTCTATAAAGCCTTCTCATTAAGCCACTCCTTGGAAGAGATACCCCAGACATACACCACATGAATCCACATTGTAGTGTATAATGCTTTATATTTATGCCAAGGTGTTTTTAGGGAAGGTTTTTATGAGGAGAGGCTTTTATGACATGAGATGCTAGAAAGCAAACAGTCAGTGATGATCTGAAGAGCATTTCCAGTCTGAGTGGCAACATAACAACTTCCCATTAATCGCAGATGGTGCATTATGCATTTTCCCAGGCACGGCAGTGTGTATGGTGCAAGGGTGTTCAGAGCAGCAGCATCTCACAGATCAGACATACAAGTGACCCTTGGTTGGTTTTGTGTTTCTACTGTTGTGTTACTGCTCTTTCTGTCATGGACTGGCTCTCTAATCTTGAGCAAATCCCTTTATTTCTCTGTCTCTATTTTTCTTTTTTCCCAACCTTTTTGGAGTGTTCACTTATTACATACTCCACTTTGTACAATTAGTGCTATGGTCTCAGCAGGCCCTGTTACTGCTACTTCCATATCAATAGCAATAAAAAATGAAAGCTCATTGATGGCTTGCGTGCCTCTGTAATAACAAGAGGTCTTCAGTGCTAGAGCAAGTGCTCCTTTAGTATACTGTCAAGTAAAGGCCCAGGAAAACATACAGCTTCTTTCTCTTGCAAATGGGCACATCATCAGCATCTGCCTAACTTAGGCAGAAAATACACCTTTAGAAACTTCAGCTTGCTTACTGTGATGCTTACTAAAAGCGCTAAGTTTGATGAGTGAAAGAGAACGTGCCATGGGCAAAAAGAAGGACGTCTTGTCTTTCTGGAGCACTATTTGAAACGACAGCTCCACAAATGAACTTAACTGCTTTTGCAGTTTCCATGATGAGCAGGGCTGGGGCTATTACCACAGGCAGGATTTCTAAGTCCCCCAGACCTGAACATATGTAGAGGGGCCTTGTGTGGTCAGACTAGGTCACGGTATGCAATGGGGAGCAGTGGAGCTACATTCCTCATTAGCACCTGGTCCTTTCTAGGAAAAAACAGATGATCTAAGCAGCAGGTCAAACTCATGCATGCATTTGAATAAGAGAGGGAGAGAAGGAGGCCCAAGAGGCAGGGTATACTGACAGTGCACACAGAGGGCAAGAGGCAGCGAAAGGCACTTGTTGGCTTTCGCTCTGCCGGCCCCACAAGGGGCTCTCAGCCATGGCCATGCTCGTAGGAGGAAGGGAAGATCCAGTGCCAAAAAGTGCAGGAACCTCCCTGTCAGCAGGGTCTCCAAAAGGCCTCCTTGGTCTAAAATGAGAGAAGAGCCAGCTTGAGGAGGTCATTTAGCCAAGACAGCTGAGAATTCGTATCCCAGTCCAAAGCTCATTAAAATTAATGGAAAGACTCCAACGAGCTGCAGGGACACGTGGCACTGTGCCCTTCCTGACGCAGCACATCTCTGCTCCCCGGGGAAGCTGCGCGTGTCCCCAGCAGGTGGGGGATGCGAAAGCTCACGGCAGCACCAGCTGGGCCTGCCCTTGCCCAGGCTGCTCATCCCCCGAGGACCACCAGGCAGCAGTGAGGGATGCTTTGGGCATGCCTGGCCTTCTTTGGTGCCTCCTCCAGATGGTGGCATGCTTCAGGCTGCACCCTGTCTATAAAGCTGCTCTTCTGTGGCAAGTGATGCAATCAGGGGCTCTGCTTCCACCTCCTAAATATTTTGCAGGATTGGCACGAACAGGATAAACCAGAAACTTAAAGGTGCTGAGACAGAAGGAAAGTGTTTGCTACAGGGAACTGCTAGCTGCCTTGTTTGAGAAAGTGACCTTTTAAAGCAAGGTGTGTCACAGCTTTCAAAACATAGGAAGTTTGGGTTCGAACAGCATGCCTGAGAATTAATTGCAACACATAGGTTTATAAATTCCTTTAAATTGATATTTATGCTTATTTTGTGCACAGGGAGGGAGGATGGCCTGGGCGTCAGGAAACCTGGGTGCTATTCTTGGCTCCACCACAGAGTTCATGTGTAACCTTGGGAGAGGAAGGATGGTCTTGCGGTCAGGGCACTGCAGTGAGACTCCAGAGGGCCCCGCTCTATTTCCAGTGCTCCTTCCAGACTTCCTGCACAACCTTGGACCCGTGTCACTTAATCTTGCCAGTGTCTCTGGAAAACGGGGGCCTCCTGCTTGCACTAACAGGGAGGAGGTCATCTGTGCTTGTGAGAGGATACCGTGGTGATGGGGAGTGCTAAAATACCTTTGGAGGCAAGTAAAGCTATTTCCTATGTCTGTATGTGAGATTGCTTGTCTGTGAGACGGTGAGCTATTTTTGTGATGAGCTTTTATGGATTGAAGACCCCAAACACAACTGAAACATCCATCATTTTAGAGAGGATATGTAAACCCTGTGCTGGCAAGTTAGGGTGCAGACTGGTGGCGGGAGGGATGCAGCTGTAGTGGTGGTAAAAATGCATGTGCAGTGTTTTGCTGGTGGCGTTACCGAGGGAAGGAGGCTGAGGACCCTGCTGCCATCAGCCTCCTCTCCTGCATCAGCACCTGCAAACAAAGTCCAGAGCAGACTCTCTTCCAGGAATCCAGTCCTGCAGGCAGAGGGACAGATTTCACGCGGCTTGGGACTATGGAGGTGAGGAAGGAGAGCTGCAGAAATCAGGCAGATGGGAATTATCCAATGAAAGATACTGGGAATCCTCTTTAGCATTCCAACATCCAAAGTCACATATTTCAAAGAAAATCACTGGAGAATTACTTTTTTTTTTTCCAGGCCAAATCCCAAAATATGAGTAGCAGCCTCTCATGACGTCTATGATCTACTTGGTCTTTGATGAATGGGGATCCTCCAATGGCCTTTACTTTCTTAGGGACTCCTTCAGCAAAAGTGGTAATGTATAAAAGCTCTTTCTTCACTCATACATTAAATGTGCCTGGGACTGCTCTCCAGCCTTGCGGCCACCTGGCATGGAGCAGCCTGCACCCATACTATTAAACTCTCTCAGCCTCTAGCATAGACGGCTCACTTTTTGAAACTGCCTTTAGGAGGTTCTAATCTGTGCACAGAAGCCTGCTAATTACATGGGCAAAAGCATGGCAGAGACCATTCCTGCAGTTTGACAGTACAGGTGCTTGGGGTCCAGAGAGCAGGAACTGTTTAATTTGCTAGCACAGATGTACTGAGAGTGTCTCACTCAGCACTGTGTTCAAGAATGCCTCACAGCCTGGTGTAGACAAGGAATGCCATGTGTCAGCTGTATACGGGGTAGCCAAGAGGGTCAGTGTAGCCTCATGTCAGCTGCTTGGGGTAACTGTATCAACATGGCATTATTTACACAAAAGCCTACTCTATACATGGGTTATATATGTCCATGACTTCTTTTTTTTTTTTTTTTTTCCTGGTATAAAATTATCCCAATAGAGTGGCCAGTGGATGCAGCTATGTTGAAATAACGGTCACTTATATCAGTAAAAATAAATTTCCTACTCTTGTTTATTCATCTAAGTAGTGCTGGTGAAAGCAATTTTATGCCACTGCGTTCTCCAGGGCATAGTCACGTGGCAAAAAAGATACAGGTATAATTTTAAAAAGGTCGTCTGGGCAAAGCTTGAGCACTTAAAGTTTTGTGGGCTAGCAACAGTTAGCACGTTTATCTAAATAATGTAATTTCTTGGTGTACTGAAGGCTGCACAGGAGAAAGCATGAAGAAGAGAGAGTCCCATGTTCTTATTCATAAAAGGAAACTTGAACTTTGTAAGGACAGTATTTTCTATGGGAAAGGGCAGAAAATATTCAGTAGAAAATGATAATCAGGGTTAGTGGTGGGAGGTCATGCTCCATAGAGCCATCTCTACACTGAACTCCCAGCACTTTCAGCGTTAGAGAAGATAGTTGGTCATTTTTCAACAGAATTTTGGCCTGGCAGAAAATTACCCTTTTCACAGGAATATGAAAGTTGCTATTTTGAAAAAGTACATTTTTAAGTGGGGAGACCGGCTTTCAGCTAACTGAAATACCCCCTTGAAAAGCTAATATGAGTTTCACTTTCTTCCTGAGCAAAATGACAAGTAGGACAGTAGTCAACAGTTAGCAGAAAACTTCCGTTCAGTTCTTTTTCAAAATATCTTTCTCAGAATTTTATCTCATTAAATAATTGCATATTTTACTCTTGATTTTGCTTTAGAATGTAAATGTTTTTTTTTTTTTTTTGTCCTCTTTTCCCCTCCCGTTTTCTGGATCCTATTAACGCTCCAGCGGCTTGAGGACGTCTGTGTTAGACACAAGCAAGTCACAGCTTTTAGTCATATGACAGAAACTATTTTTATTGGTAACCAGAACAAGGAAAACCTGGTATACTTAAGAACAACTGATTACATAAGGCACAAAGCATTATGATAAATAAGCTTTTAACATAAAAGGTCAACGCTTTACAATTAACAACCTCTCCAGAACATTTTCAACAGGCAGAGAGTCAAAATATTTCATTGGCATTTAAAATAAAAGATGTGCAGATGAGAATCAGGCCTTAAATGCTTGGATCTTAGTTCCACATCCAAGATAACCTGGCTGCTCCTTGAACCATTTTCTTTTCAAGACATCAGGAGATTTTCCTTTACAGGATTTCCCATATATGAACATGAGTGTTTTTACAAAGGCCACCTGTCCCAAAAATGTCCCCGCCTTGTTCCAGTCTGGTTTTACCTTGTTTCAAATAAAAGAGAATGGGGAATTATCCCTTGTGCTGTGATGGTGACGGCTTGGCACAGCTGCCACCACCACTGTTCCCAGCTCCTCTGGAAATGCCAGATGCCCAGTGCGCTCACACCAAGTGTGCTGAGCACAAAAAGGGACCATGCGGCAATGGCACATCAGGCTTGCTGCAGCTTGGGCCTTCCTTTTCTTTTACTTCTGCATTGGTTTAAAAAAAAAGAGACCGTGACAAATGTATATTGTTGTGTAAGTTCTTCTAATTGCCTTTGGGAAGCATTGTCTGGAAGGACAGTTGTGAGCATACAAACTCAGCCAGCTCATTCGTGTTATCTCATTACTAGACTATAAAGTTCTGCTGACATTTCCTTTTGATAAATACAGTACACTGCTTTCTTTATCTGTCTGTAATAAAGAAACAATGCCCTCATAATCCAACCACATGCATGTATTTACCTAAAATAACGTTATAAAACCCAAGACTAACAGAAACCTTGCCACAAACTTCAACAGACACAAATGGAAACAGTGGCTTTCATACAAAAAAATATTATCTAGTGGTGGTAGGAAACCACTATAAATCTGAATGTTTCAACTGTAAATAAGCAAGTCAAACAAACAGACTTGACTGATACTTATTAAAGAGAGAGAAAGATGGAAAGAGAGAGATGGAAAAAGGAAACGAGGATGACAAACATTACTGGCATGCTTGCCTTTCTTTCACTGGTGATGATACAGGCTTAACTATGTACAGAAACATATCAGTTTGTATCACAAGGAGTTTTAAAATAAGATTGCCAGAACGGATTGGACTTTCAGGGCTCACTCCTGCACGTGCACAGGAGCCTTTTGGATGACCACTGAAAGAAGTATTTCCCTGGTGCAAGCTTTAGCACAGGAGATCTGCAGGTAGATGATACCAGGGACACAGGTTGCACATGAAGGCTTATTGCTCTATGATCTCCCACCCAAAAAAGCCTGGGGAGCCTCCTGCCCTGGGAAGAGAAGGAGGAAGAGGTAGGTAACTGGGGGCTGACGCATGTTCTGGGTAGCTGGGGCCACACAAGAGTAAGCCAGACCCACGAGATTGCCATTAATATTTAAGACCCAGCATTCGAGTCCTTCTTTGAATTTCTATTTTCCCTGTTGAAAATCTGGCATTGGGAGATGGCGGTGGTGGTGGGGAATCTGCTGGCACCTGTGTATTTTAAGAACCTGGCACTAAAAAGTATGCACAAGGACCACAGGAAAGTTGGGGCAGAGCTAGGAAATGGAGGTGGATCTCACAAACGTCCTGTGAACGCCCAGCCCTGCTCAGCTCTCCTCTCTGAGGGTGACAGGCTGCATGGGATTAAATGGTCACTGATTTACCCGCACTCAGCATGTGCCTGTGCTCCTATGACCAATTAACCAGGGCATATTGAAAAACAGATGTCACACAAGTATTCAGGAAAAGATAAGGGATGTCCTGTGCTTTTAAAATCTGCATTTAAAATAGAGAAATGATCCACAAGTGAGAAAGAAAAACTCCAGTACCATGCTGGGGTAATCTGCGAATGCATCTTATAGATCAAATGTAGCTACCAAATGCCAGGGATGTTCCAGAAAGCCCACTACATTCAGATAGAAAAGATACCCATTTCTGTCAGAAATACTGAAGAAAGTGTTAATGATGGGAATAAATAACAGGTGCTGGGAGCAGCTGTTACTGATTAATGACTCGTCTTTTTTTAAATAGGTTTTCTGTTGGGAGAATCAAAAGTTTGAGTAAAGTTCCATTGCGAGATATATGAAGAATGCTTTTCCTTTTTTTTTTTTTTTCAATAAAGAACTTCCCCATTATTTCTAAGATGAAACAGATTCAAGAATAAGGTTATACTAATATTTGAGTTTAAGGCCATCAATATTTGAGGAAAATCAAAATTATAATGCATTTGACTTGCACAAATAAGTTTGTTTCTCTCTTTCTCTCTCTACTTCTCCATCTCTTTCTTGCCATTTACATGAAATATTCTGAGACAGTGGTTCCAGTGTCATGTATATTTGACTCTGAATTTGTCTTTTCATAGTGTATGGGGGATGACAAGATTAAATGTTACAACAAAAGGCTGGCACTGCTGCCATTTTCAATGATGAAGTAATCTAAAAGTCACTGAGGACAGCTCAGTGAAAACATCTGCTCTGTGCCTTGGGGCAATTGGAGAAGCACACAAAATATTGTGATGGAAAACAATAAGGGAAATACGCTAATAATTATCATTAATTTCAATATAACCATTTAATTTTCATGTGCATCCAAAGACACTGCAGAGACAATGGCCTAGTATCATAATTCCCCAATTTTCACGTGCAAAAATCTGGGCGAAGAAGTGGATATCCTAGCTCCAGAGAAGTCATGGCAATCCTGGGACTTGAAATAAGCTAGAATTTCTGACACAAATGTTTACTTGCTGCGCCTCACTGAAGAGTGCCTTTCCAGTGGTCTAGAGCCCCATTCGATTTTCTGCAACGATCAGCAGTGTAGGTGATCAGGCATATGGAAAGGCTTCATTGCAATGAGAAAATACCAGGCTTTCATTTTTAAAGGAGAAATAAAGATGGAGCATGATAATATACGGAACAAGGAATAGCGTTCAACTACTTGTTTTGCGAAAACAGCAAGGGGACTTTGCATTGTGAAAAGGCAAGGTAAGGGGACCTAAAATAAAGTAAGAAAGTGATGTTTTTCGAGTAGAAGCTACAACATGTACTTCACTTGTTTAATTTACTTTTTGAGTATCTTTGATGTCATTTCAAAAGCTTAGCAGGCTCTAGAAAAGGATCATTGTTCATATAAATAATGAAGATCCCCACAGCTACATTTTAGAGGATAAGCAATAGACTATAAGACCTCGTATGTGGAAGCATAATGTAACCATTAACTACATGGAAAATGTCACATGTAATGTAGGTGTTCTTGGTCGATGTACTTACTGTTCATTACAAAGTGTGTGCTTCTCTTTTCTGAAGTAACTATTACAGGTCATCATAAATGACATATTCCAGTATTAAATAAACCACTGGTCCTCTCTGGTTTAGAGACAGAACTAATATGAGGAGTTAAGATTTGCTTCCCCACTGTCTGGAAATTTTCAGAAACTCTGTATTACCTTTATCTGATCTCATTTTTTCATTCATCTTCAGATGAATGAAAGATGATGTTAATGGTATTATGCACCAAGCCCTTCAAAGCTCTTTGCTTTCTCGTATAAGGAAAACATACTTAACCGCTGATGGAGCTGTAGCTGGGGAAGAGCATAGCATTATCCTGCACGGGGAAGAAGACAGAAACAGCTATAACTGTATATATGTGAAGAAGAGGAGAAAGTTATAGTTACACAGAATGCAGTGGCCCTCCCTGTCACTGGTGGCAAGGACCGCTGGCTTGTGGGCATGTGGCACATCCCGCTGCACGGCGGGCGCAGCGCTGCCCTCAGTCTGCTTGCGCCACGCGCGGCAATCGTAGCCCAAGGTAGCACAGACATGTGACTGTGTCCCAAGGGCTTCTAGAGTGTCCATGCACAGCAATCTCTTATCATCCACCCACTCTATTTCCTATCTGTAACCGCATCTAAGATTTTTATTTTTTCGGCTGAGAACCAAAATGAAAAGTGTCTTTACATTTAGATCTGCTGATTGACACAAACAAGCCACTTCCCAGTGGTTCCAAGAAAACTGAAACAGTTTCTGAGAACGAGAAGTGCCAACCCTAATGTATGCCAGCCCTGACCATTGCTGATTGGTTTAAGGATCTTGAAGAAGTATTCCCTTTGCCCAAAGAAATCCATTCCACAGTTTTCAGCATCCCTCTCTGACAACCAGGATTTCAAATCCCTTTATCTGGAGACAAACAGAAAGAGTGTGCTTGTGGTGAATAATTTGAGCTGATATTCTTGCCAGCTGTTAAGGGACACATGCAAAAAAAAAAAAAAAAAAAAAAAAGTCAGTGACATCTGGTCAGCACTGATATTTCCTAACAGAAGTATTTGTTTCAGGGTGGGGAAGGGGCGGTAGGGGTAATAAGAAATACCATCTCCACGCACTGTTTGCCCCCTTTTGAAAAGTGAAAGTGATAACATTGACCACAGCAACTGGAACAAAAATTGCTACTTACATCATGGGGGAACAGTGACATTACATTAGCCCATATTAAACAATGGTTGAGCAGTTGCTTTCACACGCTAAGCTTTCAACTTTAACTTTTTTTTTCCCCCTTAAGCTACACAATGGATTTTTTTGCTGAGTTGGAAAATATCAGGAGACAGGCAGAAAGCCTTCCTTTTGTTCCTTCATCCTGCCCAGTACCTCATCATAAAGATTTTTTCCCTCTGTTCTGTTTTGCTTTCCCAACTTCCTTTCTCCCTTCCATCCTCCCCCCCCATTTTTGTCAAATAAATGTGACTAATTAACAGCGTGGCTTCTTTCCACCAAATTATAAAATCACCTCATTTAACTTCATAAAGGTGATATCACTGCATCCTGGTTTGTTCCTAGAAAACAGATTTTTTAACTACCTTCTAAGTGCTTTACTTCAAGTGATGGTTGTTTTGGGACTGATGAGAAGGTAAGTTGATGTTAGTACATGAATAACTTCAGCTCTCTCTCCTTCTTTTTGGGTCTTTTCAAGGAAGTACACCCAGCTCAAGTCAGTAGATAATAGAAATCCCAGAATGGAAACACATAAAAAAAGTTGTTTCCTGGGGTCAACAAAGGACAGGAAAAGAGCCAACAATTACTTAAATAAACAGTATTCAGAGAAAAAACAACAACAAAAAAGTATGCCTGTACAAACTGAGTTACAAATGAGGGAAGCAAAGGTTTAAAGCAAACCAGCGTTCATTCTGCTGAAGTTCAATATTGCTAGGAAAAGGAAATTCAAATCAAATCAAATCAGATCAAATTATGAAGGCATTTACCCTCAGAAAAACATCTTTGCTTGTTTTCTTTTTTCTTTTTTTTTTAAATCTCTGTCTCACCTTATAATAATACTATTCTCTTATATAACACTTTCATCCCGAGAGAGGTAATGACTGCAGGGTGGAGGTTTCCTGGGGATTATGGCTAGCTGGGGGTTAATGACCTTCTGCTGCACCTCACACTGACAGCTCCTCCTGACTTGTCAGTACCTCTTCAAAAATAATCTCTGCACCTCAGCCCTTACATCTTGTTAAGGTTAGAATTAGAATGGTGGTGGAATAACTGTGAGTTATGTACTCTACAGCTGTTGTGGGATAAGCTTGGTGAGAAACACGGTAAAGAGATGAATAGTGTTGTTAAGTTGCATGAGAAAGATGCAATAGTCGAAGGGGGGGAATTCAGTATTAGTTTACAAACGACTACTATTTATAGTCAATATGGCAAAACACAGCCATGTTAGCATGTCCTTTAGAGATTTCTGGCTTTTCAGAGAAACCGTGGGGATGGGGTACCAGTCTGGGAGAATAAGCAAGGGGAATAGCCCTGTTGGGAGAAAATGCTTTGTCTCAGTATCCAGAATCCTGAAGGAAAAATGCAGGTGCTCATATAAGCAAGTGTGGTGGGAATTGGAAATGTGGGGAGGCCTTTGGTCCCGAGCACTCGCCCAGCTCGCAGAAGCAGATGCAATGGGGGAATTTACTGGCATCTATTTTTTTCATTCCTTTAGGCTGTGCCCGCTGCATTTCCCACTGTGACTGGGTGTTGGAGGCTGTCTCTCTGCCCATAGGGTGAGTGAGGTGCTCTGAGACAACCCATTTCTTATGCTAGACCTAGAGTCTCCGTTAAAGGAAGGAGCCCTAACTTTCTTAAATAGCTATTTTCAGAAATACAAGACCTATCAGAAGGCATGTCAGGATCAGCTGAGCCACTCAATTCTATCTAATCTGTTCCTTCCTAATTGTAATCTTTCCTAGGAAATGGGAGTTCAAATGGGTGAGACATTTACAGCCAAGTGAGAAGAAGTAGAGATATCACTACATGTGTTTTCAGTTTGTGTCACTTTTTACCTTGTCAAACCTTATGGATGAAATTCATTTCTTGCCAAAAATCAGAAAAATGTTTTATAACCTTACCACTTCAGCTCTCCAGACAAGAACTCATTTCAGTTTACTCTGTCTGAGCAAAACTATCTTTGCTCTATTAGCAAAGCTCAATGTATCCAAATCAACATCAAAAGGCCTCAGAAAATATGCCCATTGACTCTAGTGTTTAGAATGATCTCTCTTTTATAAAGCACCTAGAAAAAAAAGTACTAAAGCAGCAAAACTGATGTGAGCACTTCAGTTAGGGAGAGAGAACATACATATCTGCACGCATGCACCATACACTGTCTCTCTCTACTCAGAGAGAGAGACATATCCTCTCAGATACTTTTTTCATTTAATGAAATGAAATTGTTCTCTTCAAATATTTTAGGAAACTGTCTTTTTCTGTAACAAGTTAATTCCTAAGGCAGCTACCAGCAGCTGGAATCTCCTCAGGGCTCTCCTGCCTTTTATTTATTTTCAGAAAAAGGATGCTCTAGCAGCTGGGGTAAGGGTCTGATACTCCTGTATGCTCCAATATCCCATCTCCAAAAAGGAAACTGTTACAGTTCTACTTCTTATTGTGTCGTGACCACATCTCTGAATGTCAGCACTTCAATTACCGCTTCCAAGATGGGGCAGAAAACAACAGTGGGTTCACTTCTATTTGGAACCAAGTGGCAACCTCATAGAGATCACAAACAGTCCTTCAGAACACGCAGCACTGCAAGTACAGTATAATCAGCACTTCTGGTGCAATGACTTGGGAAGAAAAGTGATGCATAATTAGGTGAGCATAAGTGGTGAGGTTCAGTGGCGAGTGGCAGTGAAAGCCATTTGGATTATGAGTTCTTTGAGAGCAGCTAGAATTATTTATTTAAATTGTTGATCTTGTGTGGTTGAATTTAAATGTTATTGTTACTGAAGCAGCATTCAGCATTGAATTATAGAGTGCCACAAGGTGACTGAACATGAGAGGAGAGTTAGCAGGTGATCTGAAGGACAAGAAACACTTTTGCAGGATAGTGCTGAAAATGAAGCTAACTGTGTCAGAAAGGTTACTCTGAATTGAACTTTGCTTTATGAGGATTAGACTAAAGGGTGTGTCAACAACTAACCAAATACTGATCTTATTTATGTTACTTGTTTGACAGCAGCATCTAGAGTCTCCAGCTAAAGATCAGGCTCACATTACCCTTAGTCTTGTATTAGCATTCAATAAAGACATAGGCATGACCTCTTCAGCACTTTAAACAGGAGTTAAACAAAACTGAGGCACCAAGAAAATAAATCTGTTCCCCAGTTCCCCATCACCAGCGGAGGCACCGAACTTCATTCAGTTTCTGAGTCCTGAACATAAAAATTCCCTGGACATGTGAAGTCCCCCATTGCCACTGGATGTGCGTGGTTTGGCAGCAGGCACTTGCTCCAGGCTAAGCTGCACTGAACTTCCGAGACACCTATGCTCTGCTCAAGTGGCCAAAGGGGATTAACCTTTTCCATGTGCTCAGAGCCATGCTTAATGCACCTCAACAGTTTTGAGGCCCTTGCAAAGCAAGATGCCTGCTTACCTCCAGGGGTGCAAGAAAACCGCAAAAACACATTGAAAAAGATACTAGATTAAGGAGTGACAAAACAAAACCTACTCAGTCTAGAAAGAAGAAACAAATCATATGACTTCTGTGAAGTGCAGATTGCAAACTCTCAAGGATGAGTATGTGCTGAGCAAAACCTGTTGGGAACAGTTTGCTAGTAGTCTGTGACGATACTGTTCTCATGAAAGCTCAGGAACCAACCAGTTTTGCATAATGAGCAAATTAAGTTTGTGTGGCTACTGACCTTTCACAGCCCCACAAGCAACTGAGGATTAGTACTAACAGAGGCTATTTTGGCTCACAGGGAGTCTTTAACCGGGAACTATTTCCCGTTTTTATTTTCCTCTTTCTCATGATGCTTCTGATCCTCAGCTGCAGCACAGAGAGCTTTACATGGGAGTAAGGTCAGCTTCACCAGGTAGAGATCAAAGTTAGATAGCAAATGGAGCCTCACACTGTGCTCTCCGGCCAACCCTTTTTCATTAATGGCAGCACAATCCAACGGCTGCTGCAATTCTTTGCACATCTACGGTTGTGGCACTAAATCCCTTTGCACCATTTTTTGCACAAGCGCAATAGGAACAGACCTCACTCTGGCCTGTCATTCTTTCAGGGACTGTAAGTAATGAAAAAGAAAAGCGTGGGGGGAGAGAACACCATATTTTACAGTAGGTGATGGGGTCACGGCGCGTGTGCATGGCCTGAGTAGCAGTGTGTGGTGTACGCCTGGAGCAATGTGCACTTACAATTAGTTGAATTTCACTGTGTTGGAGATGGAAGCTGACAGGCCACCACACAAAACCTCCCCGCAGCCAGACTCATGCTGAGATCCAGAGCGGAAAAGGATTTTAAGTGAAAGGCTTTGAAGGCTTTAAATATGGAGGCAGTGAATTCATGCACTGTTTACCTTTGCAGTCCTGGGTTTGACTCTGGCTTTCATTTCATTTTAATGAACTAGGTGGTCTTATATAATTCCTAATTATTGCAGAAAACCAAACCCCAAACCCCATAACTTACAAGTTAAGAATATTCATTGTGGCTCGCCCGAATTCTGGAGAGGTCACAAGACTGCAATATTTAGTTAGAAACAATTTAAAATAGGTATAACATCACAAAACTGTCTATTGTGGAGGCATGACACGTTCTAAGCAAGTATAGGGTTGCAGCTCCACTGGAGCAGTGAATTAAATGGACCAGAGGTCCAAGCCGCTATGGAAATCTCTCTATCCTTGACTGAAACAGCATTTTTCTGTTTGTGGCCTGTCTATTCCAGGATTGATCTAATCTCTGAGAAGAGCAAATTCTTCAGAGGACGGCCTGAAATCTTACAGGTAGAATTCACTCCTGGATAATGTTTCGCCTTGCCCTTGAACTTTTTATTCTGGTTTCTGTTCAAAGGCAGGAAGGACTCATGTATGTTTTAGCTTGTCATCTGATGTTATACGAATGACATTCTTCTTAATAAAATATTTCACCCTTCTGTGAATCACAAATCTTTTATTCCATATTGTACTGTAGAAATGGGTTCATGTCACAGTCTCTCCATCTCAGCTCTGCCCCTTCTCTTCCTTGTGTATGATAGGACAGTAATTCCAGCTCTTTTATCCATTCCAGGAAAGTTCAGCTTATGCCTATCCAGCTAGATCTGGGCTCACTTTGCCAACCCATATTTCACTAAGCAGAAGCTTAACTTGGATTAAATAGAGAAGAGATCCCAGGAAGTATGAGAATCTAGCCAAAGCCCAGCTAATTTAGTTGTTATAACATCCATCTGTTGCCTACAGTCCTACAAGTGTTTTCATTCTCAGCATTGCTGACTGACTTGGGCCAAGGTGACACCAGTGTCTGTTAGGACATTACCTGGTTCAAATTAAATCCTAAAGATTCCAGTTAACAGGAAGGCAACAGCTCTCCTGTAGGTTCTGGAGATCTGAATATATACCCCAAGCACTCACACATGCTTCAGATGCCAAGCTACAGAGAACTTTACCTGTCAATGTTAATTATTACTCAGACTCAAATTGCTAAAAGTGTCCATGCTCTTTCTCTTCTTGACATCAACATGGCAGATTATCAGTGAAAACTGAAAAGCAATTTCTTCTATGCAGACACATCAGTTATTTCCCTCCATCTCTAGAGAAATGGAAGAGGGTGCACGTCCCATTGAGGACCTCCATCACCCTTTCACACAGATTATCTCTGCTGTGATCTGTCTGATGATGGCAGGAGTTCGGAAGTGCACCATGTTGTCTTTTCTTGTGCAGAATCTTGTCTTTTTCTTGTCTCCAGATCAAAAACTGAGGCTGTGGGTGCTGCTTTCCTGAGCACCCACTCTGCTAAGTGACAGGGATGTTTGGTATGTGTGTCAGAAAGGAGTTTTGAGTCTATGCGAAGAAGTCCATCTGGCAAAGACTTAGTTGCACAACACAACCTGAAAAACCTAGTTTCCTCCCATTTTTTTTTCATTTTTTTCCCTCCCAATTTTCTTTTCTTCTGTGTCCCTATCCCATACACCTCTGTCTCACAGATGGTGGATTATGAAAATAATCTTTTTGTGAAGTGCAATGCCAGGAACACTGCCCGGAGGTGTCAGAAAATGCACTCACAGTACAGATCGTTCCCCCCTGGAGACTGCCTTGTGGCACCTCACTATCTTATATTTCTGTGTGTATCCCTGAAAGGGGAAATGTACCCTGCAAGATAGACTCCCCAATTTGTGAGGCTTCATTTCACAGCTTTGCCCTCAGTTTCATTCCCTTCACCACTGGTAACCTGTGCCCTGTTCTCTGCAGGGGTAGGACAAGCACAGATTTACCTCATAGAAGAAAGATAAGGAGAGGCCCTTTTCCTCCTCACGGGCTCTACCAACAGTGTAGCAGAGAATAGGAGACAGGAAATAATGTAAGGGCAAGAAACTCTTCTCAGATCTGCTGCAGAGCAGAGTATGGCAGGAGCAGTAATGCTGCCCTTTCTAGGCCTGTGCTGGTGTCCTGGCACCAGAGGAACTGTGCTTTGGCCAGTCACAGAACCTGTGTCCTTGGTCAGAGTTGTGGGGTAGTGGTTTGACACTCTCACCTTTACTGTGTCAGCTGCTGGAAGTCAAGGGATGAAAAGTGTGGGATGATACTGGGCATCATTCCCATTCAGGCAGTATTCAGAACACTTGCTGCTCCTGGAGAAAGTGGATAGGAGTCTTTGATCTCACATGACCATGTCACTGTTTTTAGGGACATCTGAGCCCCCCACTGCTTAAAGTGTGATTGAAAGTCCCTCTCATAATATCCTCCTCATAATATGTTACCTCCTCACAATAGGGGAGCTATTAGCTGCTCAGACAAACACTTATAAAATTCATGATTAAAGCTGTCCTCTACAGGGCATCAGCTTTTATTAGCCTCTCAAAGTTCATCTTTTATTTCTTCCTCTATTATTTCAACATCTGAAATGCAGAAATGCACTTTCTCACATACACTGGTCATTCTCCCCTCACATAAGCCTGTTTCATTAAAACTGAAATTCTCTGAAAATGTCTTTTAACTCCTTTTGATGTACCTGTATGTGAATAAGAACAGGGAATCCTCCACTAACATTAGTGGAAACTGGAGGTGGGCCTCCTTGTTCCTGTTTTGCTGATAGAACTAAAATAATAAACTCCCAGTGCTTGAGGACTGGACTTAGTCCTTTCAGACTGGGCCCTTCAGAGCCTTGTCCTTGCATAGACATCCTTTCATGAAGTTGCCAACAAACATCTGTATTCACCTACAATACACTGCACGCCTGAGGCTTTACTACCCCACATCCTCCCAAACAGATTTGTGTTCATGAAAGCCCCTTACAACTTCAGAGGATGCCACCTTCCCCCCAAATCTTTTGTTTGTTTAAAGAGCAGATGTAGAGTTGGGCAACAGGAGTGCAAGCTCCCCTACGCCCCCCGACACTCACCTAGAGGGAACAGCTTAACAAGACAAGTGAGGTGGCTCAGACCTACAGCTTTTCCTAATCTGCAGCCTTTTAGCTGAGCTTGCTTCAGAAAAGTACCAATTATTGCCACTTGTAGCAATGGCCTTGATGATGGGGAGAGCTGTCAGCTGGGAAGTAGACTGACACAACCAGTTCATTTCACATAGGTCAGCAAACAGCCATCAGATTAAAATGATTTTTGTTCGCTATCGACCTGGGCTCGATTGGAATCAGTGACCCGGAGATGAAAGGCTCAGAAAGAAGGGTTTCTATTTTGTGTATGGCCACACATCACTTCTGTCTCCACCTCACTCATTTTCTTGTCCAAAACTCTTTCTTTTATTTTTTCCCCCCACCCCAAAAATTATAAATCCATCCTCTACTCTTAATTGCAATGCACCATATGGGGATCTGTTAAGGTTTTGTTAAGACCTCAGTAATCTATTAATCACTTTCTCCATTGTGTTACAAAGGATCTATCCTTCAACAGTCATCTATTGATTTCAGCATTTCTGCAGCCTGTTCAAGTTTGTAAGGGACTTCGTGAAGTAAAGCACAGCATGGTTTGAAATCAGCAATGATAGCATAATATCATCAAAAATAAAAGGAATGATCTTATAATGAATTCAATATTCACACAAGATAAGAAAAAATAAATGAATGGGAAAGGAAATATAGTGGTAGCCCAGATCTACTTCTTTTGGGGGCAAAGTAATATTTTCTTTGGTCTTGAAATGTCCCTATCCATTTTTAAAACGAGGACAACTTCTCTATTTTAGAGAATAGAGAACATTATCACCTCCTTCTTTTTCTTCTTTAGTTCCATAGCCTCTCCCTATGACAAATAAATTAAACTTCCAACCCTTTTTAAGAAAAGAACACATTTTATGGAGGGAATACACCAATTATGATTCTAGTGATAATATATGGATCCATACCAAATCTTTTTATTTCTTTGTTGGAAAGAACATCCATTTACGCTTGTGTTTAAGCATTCTCCAGAATTAGGTTTTCTGTTGCTTATGAATTGTACCAGACATTCCCAAAACTTAGTTTCTTTTTAACTCTGCACTAGTTTTCTTTCTACTCCAGAAACAAAACAAAATGAAATGAGTAGGGCTAAAGAGCAAAATCTCTGAGCGTATAAAATCTAGACCAATTAAGATTCAGGGCTCTCTTTCTCCATACTATGACCATGATCATGACATTAACAGTCACTTTTTTTTTTAAGGCTAGTAAAGAGTATCTAATTAAAAGTGCTGTGTTTCCCTTCTAAATGAATAGGCAAATATGGTAGCCTGCCACTTAAATCAATGTAATTTTCAGTCATTCAGAACATTTTCCTAGGGACTGCACTTCCCCTTAAAATTCATTATCTGTGATAAACTACTGATTATGACTAAATCTGTAATCCGACCCCTAAAACACTAGGTATTATCACCCTTACTACAGTTGAGCAGTATCATCATCATCCTCATCACCATCATTACCATATGAATTGCCTGTAATACTGATTTTGCTAGGATAATTGCTTCTTTGTCATGTCTGCTGTTGCATTTCCAGTAAAAAGGTGATGGCTGAAGACCAGGAATGGGCAGTAGAAGGAATGAAACCTGCAAGCCTCCCTGGAAACACTATACTCTAATTCCTCCAGGTACTTCCATTTAACCTGCAGAAGTCTGCATGCACTAGCCCTTATTCTGAAGCTTTTAACACTGACGATAAGCCAAGCTGTCTGGCAGTGGCCCTTGGGCCCTTCAAGCAATCTTTATTCTCATTTAAAAAATAGTGAGCCCTTTTCCTACAGATAACCATACTGCTCAAATGTAGCAAGGATGATAATAACTAGTGTAATTCTAATAACACAGATCCTTGAAAAATAGTCTTGAGAGGTCTTTTGAATGTCATCAAGACCATACCCTTATGCCATGGCAGGATCAACTCTGCTTTCCTGAGAGATATTTGTTGAATTGTTTTTTAAAGAGTTTCAATGACAAGGATCCTGTAGTCACCTCCAGGAGTCCATTCTGGTGTTTCACTGTCATAACTATCTTCTGATAGTTTTCCCAATGTCTAATATGAACAGTGCTTTATGCATTTTTAGCCTATGACTTCTTATGCTCCCAACAGTGGATAAGGAGGGCAGATTATTCTCTTCTTTCTGATGTCCTTTCATGTATTTGAAGGCATCCTCTGTGAGGATGTGAAGACTCCTTTGATGTGAGCCATGGAGACTGAGGAAAGTTTTGATACCTTTGAGAAGTACCTGTGCCTCCTACTCCCTGACCGCTGAAGCATGTCTCTCCATGTCTCTCACACACTAATATCATCTGCTGTAAATCCAGAGTATCTTTAGATGATATGTTCTTATATTACATGTATTTATGGAAATTGATAAAATGTATTCTTATGTTTATACAGACCAAATTAAGATAGCATTGACATCATTCAGTAACAGCATGCAGTAACTGCAGCATGGCACAGTCTCTGGGTGGGACAGGTACATGTGGCTTCACTAGTTGTTTTTCTTCAGAGGAGCACAATTGTGTCCTTGAAGAATTTTTAGTATAGGTTCTCAGTTGTCTGTTTTCCAGGAGAATTTATTTCCAGACTCAGAAGATTTTGATCTTTTTTTTTTTTTCATTTAGAATAAATTATAGAAATAGTACTGTGTCTATACAGTAATATTTTTTCAAAAGGGGCCCCAGAATAGGACTTTGAGTGTGTTTGCCCATCTCTCCTGCTCACAGAGTATTCCCCAAAGATTACTCTATTGTGCAGTGGCTGTGCAAAACTTTACAAACGTACAACTCAGCCCTGCTTGTACTAGTGAGGCAGCTGGACATGACTGCTCCAGACTGGAAACTGTGGTGAGAAGGATGCCGAGCCTGGGCAAAGAAGTCCTGCTGAGAGAGGCAGGAGAAGCTAGCTGAGATCCACACAGCACCAATACAGCTGGATGGCTTCTAGAACAAAGTTAGCTTGGTTTTGGCTGGGATGGAAAGAGTTTGGGTTTGCCTGGAGTGTGGGCAGAGTGAGCCTGTGTCAGCCTACAAAGACTTTTGCAGCCAAACCCTAAGACAGTGATGCAGAGTCTAGGTATTTCTTTAGTACTTTGTGATTCATTTCAAAAACTCTAGTCTGAAACAGTGTCTAACCAGTTGTTTCTCAGCCAGAGGGTGAAGCAGACCATCAGTAGTCCACAAGCCAGGTGGAAAAAATGCCTTATGTGTCTTTAAAGTGCTTTCACTTAAAAAATGACTGCTTAATTTACCTGGTGACTGAAAGAAATGTGGATGATTATTAACAGCCTCTGATCTAGAAAGCCTGTGGACTCCCACACTGAGAAAATCTTCTGACTCTGTCTGTATCGCTGAATTCTCCTTCAACAAGTAGCTGATTTGCCATACCACAAAATCTGGTAATATTCATCAGAGTGTTAGTGACTAAACAGAATGGGTCCACAAATCTCCTTAGTGCCACAGAAATATGAACAACAACAGGAGAGGGAGAGCACAACACGATGGAATAGTAAAAGCTTTGAATAGTGTTTATTGCTAGATATTGTGTAATTTTCAAAATATGTTACATGTATTTAAAAAGTCTCTTTATTCATGTGTTTAGTTCTTCCGCTGGCTTATTTTTTGGCACAGCTTCTGTCTACCAGATATTTCTGGGTAAGTCAGGGATTGCATGGTATGTGGACCAAAACAAATCGTGTGAATGCTGGTAAATGGAAACTACCAAGTTTTGCTCAGCTTGCTTGACTATCTGCTATGAAATGAAGTTCACTGTCTCTGGTGGCACTATTAGGAATGGAAAAATATATAATAATAATAATAACAATACCACTTCTACTCTCTCCTCATTGATTTTCAAGAATAGTTGGCTCCTACTGTTCATATAATACTATGTTATGTTACAGTTAACAGCTATAAAAGGCATTTGTGCTAAACACTGTGGTCACTCTTCCTAAAATCTAATAATTTCCTCTCTAAGCAAAGCAGTTTTATTTAAAATTTGGCATTGCGTGCTGTACGGCATCTTGGCTCCTATATAGCTTAATCCTGATTTTGGCATTGTTTTCATGAAGCTCAGTCTCAAGGAATTGGCAACAGAGTCCAACATGTTTCTTCTCTCACTTTTCTCTCTCTGCTCTGCACTTGTGAAATTGGAACAAAAAATAATGGCATCCTACATGTTTCATGTGGGGGAAAAAGTGGCCTACAGTGCTAACAGCTGACTGACTCCACTGATGCCTCAGAAACGTCTGTGTCTTCATATGCGAGCAGCACCTGACTGACCGAGCTCCAGTGTGACAACACACAGCCCACAGCTCAAAATCTCAGTCGACAGTTTTCCAGTCAGGAAGCTGAGGCTCGAGACTGAGCTGGACTTTTAGTGCCAGTCACTGAGTGGCAGCTCTCTGCTACTTCAGCTGCTCCTAGCATCTTCTTTAGACACTGCAGCAAGTTAAAAAGGCCTGCAATAACAGTGTACTAAACTGAGGCCTAGGGAAAAGGAGAGTCATTAAGGGGAGAACTATGGTCCTGCTTACATAATGTTGAAATACTAGCTGAGGTGTCAGTACCACTGCCTGGGAAATAAGTTGAGGAAGAGCTGAATTTGCAGTTCCACTTATATAAGGATTTTTCACATCAGAAGGATGTTTCTGGGTAAAGCCTATGTGGTCTCGGTTTCTATTCAGTTGTGCAGAATGGAAAACATTAAGATGGCTCTTTTTTTCTTTCCTGCACTGATTCCAGCTCTCACACATGGAGGATGGCCACATTTGTGATGCCTTCTGCTAAAAACATGGCATTAGGTGGGACTACTGGAAG
Source organism: Tinamus guttatus (assembly GCF_059628265.1). Lineage (NCBI taxonomy): Eukaryota > Metazoa > Chordata > Aves > Tinamiformes > Tinamidae > Tinamus > Tinamus guttatus. Next base: position 1,629,817 of record NW_028289135.1, on the reverse strand, counting down.
AGGGAAGTGAGAGGCCTGGTTGCCTTTTAACTCAGCTAGGAGATGAGCCTACATACAAACTCATTTCAGTTAGCAAATTTCCTTGCACAGAGAATACCACGAAGCAAGAGGGAAATGTGCCTCTGGATGATCTGTTTTAATCAAGCACGGGGAGTTAGGCTTGATACATGAATAAATGAATGAAATATAAAGGCCTAGCACATGCAGAAAGTCAGAGCAGATGATCCAGCAATTCCTTTGTCCTTCCTTTAGCTCTATGAAATTATGAAATCTGTCTAATCAAGATTAATACCAGCAAAAGGCTAACCTCCAAATCTATGCTTGGCCCAGAAGAATCTTTAACCACTTTAGACCCAGACAGATCAGCTTACTGTTACTGCAAAATTTCTAAGTGAATCCTAGGAATTCACTGAACTCAAACTCAGGCAAGCCTACAGTATCAACTAACTTCGCCCAAAGAACACTGGGGAGACTGGAGAAGCAAATAGGCAACAGCAGATGGTTACCGATCAGCAGTGACAGTGTACAGATGCAATAGTGGGACCAAAACTAAACAACATCAAAATCCATGAAAAGGCTCTTACTTATTTGAACTGGCTTAGCATGAGGCAGAAACAGGGTCCTCCCATTTCCACTTACTTACACAAGAACAAGTCCAGAGGAAGTGACATAGTATATAATGCACATATGTTTCCTGAACATGAAAATTAATGATGCATTCATTCTCACTCAGTGGTTATAACCCACTGAAAACGTTTCTCCAAGATGCCTCACATATTGGGCTTTAAAATATTTACCATGCTATAATTTCATAGGTTTAAATGTCAACTTGGTAGCTACCAGTAAACAAGTCCCAGACTTTGATCACTAAAATGTCAGAGAAAAAATAAAGAAACAAACAAAAACCAGAGAAACATTAAATATATTGAGGGTCTGATCCAAGCTAACATGAGACACAAAACCCCAAGTCCAAATTGGCACCCAGGGACCTATCCTCTCTCCTTGATGCCAAAGAGCATATGACTGTGCTGGCAACAGGATTGCCTCCTTCCACCCTAATATTGCTTGGGGACCTGGTCTGATTTTGAGTTAAGTTGCCCTAACGAGGACTTGCCAGCAATGCTGCATTCTCTTTCATGCACAAAAGTATTAAAACTAATCAAAGTGGGTCTCTTTGAACAGGCACTTTGTGTCTCTGCAGAATAAATGAATGAGTTAAAGGTAGGGCACTGGCCACTATGTTGGATTTCCTGTCTTTTGTTGTCAGCCTGTGTAACAACATTCAGAAGTTATTTCAAGGCAGTAACAACGACTGATATAGATTTGTATTAATGATTTTAGTGTATGTGAGGGCTAGTCACTTTTGTGTGCAGTTTTGTTTTTTTTCATGTTCTGTTTTCTTACTGCTGCAAACACTTGTGCCTGGAGAAAAAAAGAATTAAAATGGGGAGAAAAATAGATCAGCCTCTATCAATTGGCCTGTTCACTAAAGAAGGAATAGATTTTGCTCTAATCTGTACCATTAGCATAACAAGAGAAATGCTGGAGCAGTTGTTAATAACAGCAAAGAGGTTGTTTAAGTCAAGCATGTGTTTCAGCTCCACGGGCTGATTAATCTTGTCACCATTTTTTTTTTTTTGTTCAGAAAACTTTTCACTGGAGGCAGAGGGGAGGGGGGAGAAAAAAAAAGCAAAAAAAAAAAAAAAAGAAGCAGCAGAATAGCCACGTCTCCGCCTTCAAACCTGTCTCTCTGTCTACCCTTACTTCTGCCTGGATTAGTCAACATAAAGCTGTTCTCTGCAGCCTGGACCCTCAATGGCAAGCTAAATTCAGACAGATTGCGAGGAGTGGAGAACACGGGTCTGAGAAAAGGGACGTGGCTCCCGCCCTGACCCCCTCTTTGTCCGCCCGCTCTGGTCACCTGCCACCCCGCACAAAGGCCCACGACGCCGATGCACCGGCCGCCCAACACCGCTGTCCTGGGCCCACTGGCCGCCACAGCCGCTGCTGCCCCTGCCCCAGCCGCCACCCTGGCCTGCTGCCTGGCCCCATTGGCTGCTCCCCTCCGGCCGCCACTGTCGCCGGGGCGGCCTGGCCCACGGCTGCCGCACATGTGGAGACCATGAGGACCCAGTTTTCCTTGGCCCTTGGTCTCGCGTCCCTGCCTCTCCCATGCTGTCAAGTGACAAAAGTGGCGACACCGTTTTCCTGCTGGGAGGCAGTGGGCCTGGTAGAGTGGCTGGGCGTGAGGACCTTTACTTCTTCTGCTGGGTTTTTGCATCAGTTTTGTGCGGTTGGAGCCGTAGCCACTTTGTTAATGGCAGAACAAGCAGCAGTCTCCAGTCCTTGCAGGTTACCACCAGTGCGTGACAGACGACTTTTTTTAGTGTGCGTGTGCATCTGTTGACAGTAGTCTTAGAGGGAGAAGAAGAGACCAGCCTAAACACCGTGCTTGTGCAAATCCTCATCATGAAGAAGTTCTGTTCATGTGTGTTTGTATGGCTGAAAAGATGAGGGGAAAACGATTGCCGCTTAGTTTACAGTATTTCCTGATTCAAGACAACATTTATAGGCATGATTATCTGAAAATGTGCCAGTGGTGGCTTTCATCCGAGTGCCTTGGGGCTGTTGTCATCATTGTCGGGATAAAATGCATCCACCACCTTTCGCATGAGCAGATCCACCCGCTGTAGCCCGGCTGTGCAAAGAGAGCAGAGTGATTCAAGCTGAAGAGCCACAGAGTCCCTATAATCATCCTAAGACAGGAAAAACTACCCAATGAGGCTCATTGAACCAACTTTATGCCAGTAGGGTGCAAGTGTTCCTCTGCTGAAAGGAGCACACCTATGTCTCCTCACATCTCCTGCAAGGTTCAGCTCTCCTAGGCTAGTGTATCCTAATGAAGATCCCTGCTAAGCATAGTGTGCTCCATCCTGGATTTTACCTTGCTTCCCTCCATTAAAGAAAAGGATTAACATACAAGTAGTCCTGGAAAATGGTGTCAATAAAAGCTTTTATATCCTAGTAGAAAAAACAGAGTACCTCAGGGAACAGCAGAATTGGAAATGGTGGTAGATTTGCAGCATTTGAGCCTACATAGCCAAGTTGGGAGGCCTGAAACTTGTGATTTAGGGAGTCAGTATATTGTGATTCAGCTCAGTGGTTCTGCCACAAGTCACCTCCCTGCTAGGATAACTTTCATTAGTTTTATAAAAACGGGTCTCAAACTGTTTATAGCTATGGATTCCTTCAATTCCTTTACATGCATATGCACTCTACATTTTTTTTTTTCTTTTTAAATTGTGAGCTGTGTCATGCAAATCCCATATGCAGATTTTGCAGCTGCTCTGGGGTCCAAGTGCCATAAGTACAGAGGTCCAATTCTAGGCACTGTCTTTACTTCCCCAAGTCCATCATGTCTTAATAGTTGAAAAGCTTCAACTGAGTTATCCAGCTATGGTTTCCCTTCTGCCATCTGTTGCCTCTGGAAAAAGGGATTTCAAAGTGCAGAGAGAAAACTTATTCTTTGATTCACCAATGTATTTTAATGACCTGAACTAACAGCAGTTCAGCAGAACTGCTATCTAACATCACACTTTCTTTAGCTTGTAAAATACCTTATTCTCCTTAGCCTTTACCTGTGCAAAGAGACTGTAAAATGGCTTCACATTTAAATTGATGATAATTGTGTAGATTCACTTTAAATAACTAGGAAAGGCACGAAAGCGGGATGATTCAGAAACGAAGAGAGCAGTGTATCTGTACAGGGCTTGCTCTTTCTGGTGCCTTCATGCCAGTAATATAGTGAACATTACTGAAGCTACTGTGAGGGTGAAGGTGACATCTCTTACCTGCTCACCACCCTTTCTGCCTTTGTTTTCCTGCAGGTCACACCTTCTGGTCCCTTATTCTTGCTTGTTTAATGGGTATATTTTGCCATATTGCAAGACTATCTCAGTTTTCCTTGGTAAAGAAGGGGAAATGTAAAACCACAGTAATAAAAATATAAGTCATTGAGTAAAGCAAAAAGCACAAAGATAAAAGGCAATGCACAAAATGATCCCTTCCTCAGGGGCCAGTAGAAAATATAATTTAGATGATACAGTATAACACAATTAAGACAGAGGAACTTACTGTGTATATAAATTACCCAAATGTATTTTTTTAAAATGCTGTGTTAATACTGCCATTAGCATCATGTGCTGTACTGTACCACCTGGCAGTTCTTGAGGGAAAATCAGAACTGGATATAAGAAAAAATAAGAATTCTTGCAGGACTTAGTTTTAAAAATGTTGTTCACAAATTCCATATTCCTTTTTTTTTATTATTATTATTCTATGTCTCATAGCTGTTCCAATCAGATCTAAGATGAATTCTCTTTGAGGCATTTCAAAACCAAGAAAAACTCAGCTAATCATTATTATTACTTCCACTGTCTCCATTTAGGTAAGATTTCATGTATAGGAAGTACCGTAAAATTCAGCCATTTTTATTATTGCTAGAAAAAGAAAAAAAAAGGATAAAAAGAAAGCATAAGTGCATTTGAGGAAGTAAAACATCAATCATGTTCTAAATATTTTAAGTGGAGATGTTTACAATTCTTATATAGATACTACTATCATATATAGTAGAAACTACTACCTGTAAATATGTTTATATGACTCTAAAGGCCAGACTATTACAAATAATCTGTGGGGAATAGCACATACATGTGAGAGATGTGATGTCTATTTTAATTGTAGTGATTCTCTTCCCTAAGATTTATGTGAATAGAATTGACTTAAAAATCGCAGTGCTAGGAACCTGGTCCTCTTTTAAGTTGGTTTTGTTCAGAAGGTACATAAGGGCAATAACTTTACAGAATTGTAAACATGGTTTTACTAGTAACATCTGTTGCGCTTTCTTTCTCCTTGCCCCATAGTGGGCTATTCTGAGCTGACACCAAGGATATTGTCGTGAGTTAAAAGTAGCTCTCTGGAGACTGGACCGTTCTGTGCTTACAGCCTCTTGCTCTAAAAGTTCCCAGGAGAAGCGCTTGACACACTAACTGTTTGACAGAAGGACAAGGCAAGATGACAGCTTGGGACGCCTATGTCCATCAGAAGTCTCGGTCTGTATCCCACTAGCAGAGGGTATTTAAAGATCAGACACATAAATAATAGCATTCACACACATTTGGTTACAATGCTTAATAGCCGTATCAGGAATCAGGAGAAAAAACAATACATCCTTTATAGTATTTTTAAAAGGAATTTAAACAGATAGTTATAACATTTATTTTGCTTTTTATCTTTTTGTTTGTTTGTTTTTAAACCTCAAATGTCCTTGACGCCAAACTATGATTACTTTAAAAGCCAAAAAAAAAAAAAAAATCAAAATATCAAAAGAAGTTTGTTTCACTTTCCCTCCATTGTAAGCCCTAAAGGATTTCCTTCTCCCAAAATGGTCCAGCCTGTTTCTTTTTCTTTTACTGGTTTGATGCCTAGGAAAAGGGTTAACTGCAGAACTCAATCACACAATATCTTAGATTACAGATAGCCTGCAAGGGCAGGTTTTGCAGCATGGCAATAACTACCACTGCATCGTGGGAACAGGCTGGCGCAGACAATGATGGAATTGACAATGGTGCATACAAAGGCCACCTTTGGGAGAAACCATATCTCACAGCATGCTGGGAAAAGGGAGAAATAGTAGCAGATGCTGTCAGGACTATAAGCAACAGATGCCTCCTGGCCAGCGTTCAGCCAGTACAACCAGATCACACCATTCATAAGCAGGGAACATTTTTTTTTTCCTCTCTCTCTCTCTTTGTAGGAGGGAGGTAGCAAATACAAATATTGCAGAGGAATTAAAAACAGCAGATGGTGGCAGCAGGATTTGATGAGATCAGGGTCAGGTATGGGTATACATTTGGTAGTGGCATTAATCATCCTTTCCCTTTGGGAACTGAAAGTTCAGGCCACTAACACAGCATTAAATTGACCACCTTCAGGTTATGTTTTACTTACCCAGGCACCCTCAATACCCCCTTGTCATCCTCCCCCCACTTTGACAGCATGGCCACATAGCTCTCCCGCACAAGGCTCTGGTAGATTTAAGGGAGTTTAAAAGAACATATGTTCAATATTTGGTTAATTCAATTTGTGCTTAAATCATTAATAAGCCAGCCAATCCTGAACAGGAAACGTTAAAAGCCTCCTATTAAAATGACTGCATTATCATCTTGCTCTTGTGCCAAGCTGGTTGTTTTCACCTACAAATGCTCTCTGTTTATTACTGGCATGAATATATTTGGTCACCTTTCATCTTCCATCTATTGCTTACGACACTTAGCTTATAGTTCCCATCTTAAGAGTTCCAAAGGAAATGAGGAAGTAAATAATACAGTGCCTTTGGGAAAAAACAAAGTTGGAAAGTGTAAATGAGCTTTCTTACGTATGTTGCTCAGTGCATTTTGTTCAATACAGTCAGATCCTTAGAGGAATGTAAATGAACAGTTCATTTCAGAAGGTGACATGTACTCCTTTTCAGGAGTTTGTTTCAGAGATTAGTTTTACATTAGGAATGGTTTGAACTCATTACAGATCTCTTTGCGCGTGGACTTGTCAAATTGCTGAGGTCGTTTTTCAAAAACAAAATATATTTTCTCCCAGTCATTGCTCTATTACAAGATTGTTTACTAAACAAAATGGTGCTCAAGATGTAATTATTCTTTTTCTGGGATTGTGGGATTATTTGTCACTAGGAAAACAGTCTGGTAATTAGAAGATCTTCATTTTAGCATTGCCTGTGTTACTGATATCCTCACCTTAAGTAGGTGACAGTTTTTCCATGTCTCATTTTTTTTTCTGTTGTGAAATTATACTTGTACTCCTCATTATACTTGCATCAAAAGACCAGTGTGGATGCTTAAACAAATTATTTTCCACTTTCCTAGTGACTTTGTGGAGTCTTTGAACAACATTCCCAGTGGGCATGTTGTGTCAGACATCAAAGCTTGATGGTTCGATGGTAGTAACATGAAATACTGATGTATAAATGTAGGTTCTGAAATTTAGGGTGGAAGATATGTAGGCATTAGCTTGCCTTTATTTCATTTCTGTATTGACACTCAGATTCTGGAGAGTCCTGGGATGACCAGCAGTGCTCCAGCACCCTCACCGCTCAGGGCCAAGTGCAGGAGACCTTCCTGGTCCTCCAAAGTGTTGATTGCCTGGAGGGGAATCTGGCAAGCAGTTGTGGGTCAAAGCACGTCCTCCAGTCAAACTCCTAGCTTTTATTTTAGATGACTATTGTAGATATTTGCTATGAGCATGATGAACATTTACATCTTCATTAGGAGTTCTTCTTTCAATTCTTACTCTAAGATTCATCTTTGTTATCACTGACTGAGGATTTTGAGCATATTGTATCCATATGCTGGAATAAATTATATTTTGGAGAGATATTAGTCTTTTTATTAATCTGTCTTTTGCATAAAAAATGAATGAGCAGGAGTGAAATGTATATTTTGTGGGCAGCAGAGGGATAAAATATTTCCAGTCTCTTTTCTAGATTGCCTTCTGCATCATCAAATTCAGTCACTTCAGGATCTATGTGTTGATCTTGCTCCTACTAAAGCCAGCTGACTCCTCACTATTAGAACAACAAGAAGACTATGACTCCGCTAGTCAGCTTACTCGTGTGTAAGAAACGGGGAAAATGCATGTGTTCAGCAGGAGACTATACTGGAGATGGATGTTACTACCGACTTCTTCACACACAGTGAGTGAAAAAATGACCGTCTCCGTCAAAAGCGGCAAGTTTACAACAAATGAAAGGGCATGATTCTTTATACTACATTGTTTCGCTGACCTTCGAGCCAGATGGGATCACTACAACATTTAGCCTGACCTCCTCTTTATCAGAAAGGATTGCTTTTGTCCCAGTTAGTTACTCCCTCTTAAACCTGGTTGAATGCATGCTTGCCTGGAGCATATTTTATTGTATGGCTGATGCACAGGTGATTAGCCAGCACCTCTCAGCATTGAGGTATTAATAAACCAAATAAAGAGAAATAAGTAGACATCTGCATGGATAAAAATATTATCCACACCAATACTGCCCAGTCTCAAACTATGAATGATAGAGGTCTTGTGGGATATTAACACTACAGCTGCAAAACTGAGGGCTTTGTAATTTGTAATGAGAATTTATTATTCTTTTGAAGGCAAGGCATTGGCATGGACCACTATTATTTTGTGTTGGCAAAGTTATGGTGGAGAAATATTTGTTCCATTACATTTGTGATATCCTGCTGGCCTGAGAAGGTATGGCTGGATATTGTTGGATAAAATGTTTGTATCAAAACCTAGGCAAGCACTCAGTTTACAACTTCCAGCAACTAAATGCCTACAAATTAGCATAATCAAAGTGAATGCTTTTATTGGATAGATATAGTTCCCCTGACCCAAAGAATTCAAGCCATTACATTGGCTCTGACCTCTCTAAAGTCTTGAAATGTACATGATTTTTTTGTCTGAGGTGGTACATTGAAGCTGAAATTTTGCGGAGTCCAAGGCAGACCTTTATGTCCCAAAGATCTGAATAAAAAACTGACCCCTGAACCAGATACGACAGAGCCATGTAAATATGAATTTGACAGATGAGATGCCTTGGAATCCATGTTTAGTTATGGAGCCACCAGTTCAGGAGTGAAACTGGCCAGTCTTGAACTTTGAGGTACTGAAATCTTGCATACAGAGCAATATAATAGAGCAATATACTCTTAATATCGACACTAAACGATCGCATTGCATGTTTCTCTTTGATGCACTAAGATGTATTAAGTAGATACAATTTGTTCCTTAACCACGTATACTCCAAGTATTGGCAGCGAAGAGATTTCCCAGCCTGGGGCTCCTGGGACTTCCAGGGCAGGGAAGGTAAGTGTGGTAGCCTGGGGGCAGAGCTGAGCGTTGGGGTGGAGGTATTCCAGGTGAGCTCTGGGCATGTTCCAGCAGCGATGCAGGAATGTATCCCCAAAACTTTGGCATCTCTGCAAATCAGATCATTGACGGAAGGATGAAGTTCCTACCTTACCCACTTACCTCTGAGGATTTCCACTATTCATTCTTTTCTTTTCCAAATTGACAAGAAAAAGACTTATTTGGGAACTTTTTTTAAAAAATATTTTAATTAATAGTCTGTCATATGTGGTCAGCACGGTTTTATTTCCCTGCTCTTCTAATGAAGTTTGGGAACAGTGATTCCTAGCAAAAATTGAACTTAAAAAATAGGTCGGTCTTTTGAAGCCTAATAAAGCTCATGCATTTTATTTTCCTGCTTCATCTGGGATAAACCTTTCCACCCAATAGGAAGTTCCTTTGTTTTAACAAAGAGCCAATCAAGTAAAACTTCCCCCAGTCCCAGCAAGTTCAGCTGTCATTAGTCCTTTCTTCTGAAATAACTAATTTCCATCACTCCATGTCATCTATGAATAGGAAATTCATCAGCACCATTAGGGAGGAAAACACTTGAACTGCAAGATCCTTTTCTCTCTACCGGCTGATTGTGATTTCATATCTTTTATGTAAAGCAGACTTACAGAGCAGCTACCTATTTAAGGAATTTTTCAATTAACATTTTTTTTTCCTAAAGAGTGATCAGGGCCTTTCGATCTCACCACAAAAGATTGGCTTACTTTTCATATAACACAGTGCTCAGCTCAGTTCCTTCATCTTGAAGGCCTTTTATTTGGCAGCGATAATTTAGTTTAAACCCTCACCAATCAATAGCTGATCAATGCACAGCAGGAGAGGATTTCTATTGAAAACCCATTACACTTCAAGGGACTAAATTTTTCTCATTTAAACAAAAAGTGCTCCAGCCTTATTCAAAATCTGTCTAATTGGCTCTTGGTTAAAAACAAAAATAAGCCTAAAAGGGAAGAAAGATCCACAGAGACATTAAGGAGAAACTGAGGTGAAGGGCTGTCCTGAAAGGCAATGAGAACCTTTCGTTTTCAAAGAGCTTTCAAGATTTGACAAGATCGGGCTCTCATGTTAAAGTATATTTTATGAGGAAGGTCAAATTTATCTGCAAATATTTGTATGAGGATTGATTTACCTTCAGTATGAAGTACATTATTTCCAAACAATAAATTCTTTAAAATGGTTAGTTTTTCTGCCTTTGTGAGATGTAATAAAATCAAATATCAAGAGACACATGTGATTATTGTGCTTATCCATGCATTGGTTGTTTGTTTTCCTAACCAGGGAATATTGTAATCACGGAGTGTAAATATTGCTGATTGGAAATCATGATCAGCACTGATCACGATAGAGGGGTAGAACAATCCTCAGCTTTCCGCTACGTTGTGAGCCTGATCTAGCACAACGGATATCATAGGGAGCATTGTCATTGATTTCTGCATCGTCACTTCCCTGTCCTTCCAAATAACAACTGCAGGACCATGATGGTATGGTATCTCTACCAGTTCTAGGCCTCCTCCCTGAAATGCCTCTTGGAAACTCTTGTTTTGGTAGGTTGGGTGGGTCCTTGCCTAACTTGCTCTGTTTTGTGACCATCTTCCTACTGCTCCTTCATCTCCTACTTGTCTCTGCAGTCCCGAGAGGATGAGGTGAAAGAGATCCATTTCCTTCACAGCAATAAGAGCCCAGGATTCTGACGAAGAGAGTAGCTGTAAGCATGACCCAGCTGTGGGCTGGAGCCTTACATCAGTATAGTGCCTCAGAAGGAGAATTGCTGAAAAGCACATGAGTACAGCTGGAGCCTCCAAAAACCTTCTGCTGAGCATTACCACGACGAGCCCTATGGGGGGTCTCATAGCCTCCTGCTGCAGGACAGATGGTGCACCAAGCTGGTCCCAGAGGGCTCTTGTATTCTTTTTGGCTATTCTTGGTGTGAGTCTCATGATACAGGCACTCCACGCCACTCCCTTTTTCCCCACCATCATCATCATCCCTCTGTCCTGCCTGATACTGCTGCCCTTGGTCCTCATTCTGCTGCCTGTTTCCATAGGTGAAATCCAGCCCTGTGCATAGAGTACAGCACGAGATCCTTGTGCTGTTTAATTTCTTTTAAATTGATATGTGTAGGGGTGGCTCTCTTTTAGAGACAGCAGCCTTTGTCTTGTCCTTCTGCACTGAGAATTTTCACTTTTTCCTGTCTCATCCCACTTAGATATCAATAAATGAAACCACTTCCCAGGTTCCTGTGATCTAGTGCAGTAAGAGAATAGAAGCAGACACACTGACACCTGATTAACAACTCATTTTCCTCCCACACAACATGTTGTTTCTTAAGCGGTGGTCATTTAAGACCATAGAGAAAGTAGGCGCAGTAATATTGGAAATGTTGTATGTTCTTGTCTGAAGGTGATGTTGAAAAAGTTTTTATGCAATTTTGATTTGCACACCTTTTTATTGAAACAACTTTTCTAGATTTTGGTCAGTTTTGCTTAAGAAGTGTAAAAAAAGATAGACTAAAGCTTAGAAAATACAAATGGAAGGATCTTTTTTGTCATTTTTTGTTTCCGTTGCAGAAGATGCAAGATTTTTCCTTTTCCTTTTCCTACCACATAAGTACGTGTTTAACAAAGAAAGAAATCCTTATGATTGCTACAAATTTCACTTTGGCTAATAATAAATAAAGGGACCTAAAGCTCTTTTCAGCAATAAATATAAATTCCAAAAGAATTAAATTATTTGGATTGGTTTTAATCCAGTCAGTTTCTGTCTCTCTGAAGTTTTTCACTTGTCCTGTCTTTTAAGGGCTGTGTAGCACACACACCTCAGCGGTCACTCAGTGTTTTAGTGAGGGCACTATTCCAGCAAAGGGATTCCAAAGCTAAGTGAAAGATTCTTTTGGAATTAATGCAATGCTGTGTACATTTCCTATAGCTTTGTATTTTTTCTTTTTTTTTCACTGAAATCTCTGTTTTGGCATCTAGATCATCTTTTTAAAAATGTGTGCAGTTAATTACTAGAATCAAAGCTCCATAGGACACGGCTTCCCCACAGCCCCCCCGGCTCCTTTGTACAACACAGCGCACAGCTGTGCTCCGGGACGCCGGCAGGTTTCTCGCTGTCCTCATGCCCCTCCTCTGTGTTGTTTGGGATTTGCCAGGCTGCCTTCCTCCAAAGCCATCTCCCCTGGGACGGGAGCTCTTGGCTCCTCTCACAGACAACCCATCCTGCCGTCTGCCCAGCTCCGCAATCCTTCGACATTCTACCGCACAGTCGAGCGCCTGCTGCCGAAAGACGGTTTTGCTGCTAGAGTGGAGTCAGGGGCAATGCTGCTTGTAGAAATTGCTAAAAACCTTGCCAGGAATAACTAGTAGAATGTAGAATGTAAAAAAAAACAAAAAGAACTAAACCAAAACAACAAAACAAAACCCTAAATTTCAATAAAGCAGAAAAGCATTCTCTTATTCATTAAGGACTCACTCCTATGTCACTTGTTTAAGGGGAAATTACACAAGTAAGGGTGCTGACTTAAATACTTAAATGACTTTTTTTTTTTCTGGTGAATAGGAGTCATTTTTATAAGAGGGTTTGGAGGAACCAGACCTAGTTTCTGGTCCCAGTTATACTGGTTTGACTAAAGGGTAACACCATGGTAGTCTTGAACAGGGCTTGGATCTAATTAACAATGGATAGTAAATATTTCTGCTACTCTAAATTCAATGAGTGCTATAGACTTGAGCACCTCAAAACCCACTCCAAAAAAATGACAATAATTGATTTTTCCAAAATGAATGCTCAGGATGTCCTTTGCTTTGCTGCACTGATTTTAGAGGCAATCAGTTCTCATCAAAGTGGCAGAAGTTTACCTGTTGCTGATGTGAAAGATGAAGCTCCATAGATGTTGTTGTGGAAAGGCTCCTGTAGTCTATAACATCTGAAGCTAGTGCTAAGTCCTAGCTGTGAAATCCGTGCCACGTTCACCAGGTGGAGGTGAACTTTCTCTGCAGTGGAGTGCGGTTCAAACTGTCCCCCGACTTTGATCTGATCTCCAGAAGGACTTAAGCGCCTTAGTGTGGAGTCACTATGCAGGTTCTCATGCCAGCAACACCTCCATGAAGAACAGTCCTTAAATGTCATCAGACAGGCTTCAGGCAAAGTGAAAAAGCATGAGAAATCTCAGGAGGAATCCTATGTTTGGGCTTCATGATCAGTTTGCAGTCTCTTTGAGGATATGGATCCCAAAACCATACTACAGTAATAATAATAATAAACCCACAATAATAACATATAGTGTCTACTTTTCAGTAATGTACACAAGAAATCACACTAGAATGCTAGTTATTGAGCAACTTCTGTAGGAAGTGAGACTTCGAGGCCATCATTCTAGTGCTCTCTTTCTTCCATGCCACTTCCTCACTCATTAGCCAAGATTTATTCAGTCAATAAATGTTTTGCTTTCCTTTACAGAAAAATTGGGTGCCCTCATTTTTTCCTTTCAGTGTTGTAATTTATCAGTGATCTTGCAAAGCTATGACATTTCTAGGAAGTGTGTTCTTCTAGACTGATATAAAATGGTGACTATCAAACTTGCACTTAGCTTTCTGTATACTGCAAATCTCCCAGGGGATTATTCTAAGTGTCTCCGATGGCCATTAAAAAATACACAAATAAGCATAGGGAAGAACATTTATTTTGACAAGGCGAAGTTCTGGCACATTTACCCGTGCTCCTTAATCTCTTAGTCTGAGTATTGACTTCAGCAGGCTCCTGGGATAAGGTGCTATTCAAGGAGGCTAAGTGAATGCCATCTTACTTCAGCCCCGAGTCGTTAAAAATGCCACAGAGTGCCTTGTGCTCGCGGTCCTTTCACAATGCCTGTCTTTTTAGCGTTAGCCATTTTTCCTTACTGAACCATTTTTAGTCCTTTTCTTCTCTATTCCTCTCTCCTCGTTTTAAGTCTCCTTGTTCTTTTGAGTCACGTGCTGTGTCTCTTGTTTGTCTTTTTCTTTGCCTGCTTCCTCTCTCTTATTTATGTAAACCATTCCCTTGTTCATCTGCTCTCATTTTTGTTCTGTCTCTCTCCCCCTTCAATGTTATTCTCTCTTGTTTTTTTTTTTTTTTTTTTTTTTTCTGTGTGGGTGTGAACATTCTCCTGCCTTATCAGCTCTCTGGCCCTTTCTCTGCAACATCTGAGTGGATGCTGGAATGATCTTTAGCCAGAATCTCCCTAGGGGTCTCTGTCCCAGGCTCCAGAGCATCTGAAATGAGATGGAAAAAGAGAGACACCCTAGCAGCAGCTTGTCCCTAATGGCCAGATGGCCAGCACTCACATTAATACAATATCAGGCATTGCTCTAGTTCTGCCTTGGAAACTGCTTGCCTGTGCTGGCATCTTCTCACACTCCTCTGACAGTCATGCCAGTCCCAGCACCCTCTTGGGAAAAGAAATGGAAATGACCACATAAATACTTTGAATTCAAGTCACTGTGCAACAAGAATCAACTAATATTTTCATGAGTGAATGTTTACATTATCCCCTCCCCCTGCACACTCCCCCTCCACCCCCCTCCACTTCTATTATACATTGTCCTTTCCTGTATGCTTTACTGATATTGAATTCAGCTCCCTTGCAGCCCGGGACTGATGTTTTTGAATTTACCCTAGCTTTCATGTGTACATCCTTTCATACTGTGCTTTGTTGGGTGGGAGACCAGAAAGCAATTGCACATGTCAGGACTGGAAGGAGCCAACTATCTACAAAGGAACAATCGGTTGTTAATGTTTGGCTATGGTTAGATGGAGGAACAAGCAAGCCGTTGCTTTCTGTTGCCTTTTTTTTTTTTTTTTTTTTTTTGTGACCTTGCAATACCATGGGCTTTGTGTCATGCCATTCCCAGAGAAATACGGATGTGAAACAGAATGTTTTGTGGCTGATGGCAGGATCAGAGGAGGCAGAGATGGAAAAAGGAGCCGAGAGCATCTCGCTCGCAGCAGCACTCTTCCTTCCCTCAGCAGGAGTGCGTATTTCAGCTTCTCCCACTTGAGTCTCACTCACACGAGTGGTTGCCCTGAACTTGTGCTGAGCACAACGTGACGAGAGCGAGGGCCACAGGGCAGAGGCCTTCTTACCAGGCTCGTGCAGTTATGGTGCGGCAGAGCTTGGGATGCTGTTAGCTCCGACTTTGTTGGCGTGGGAGGTGTCACTTGAATGTCCAGTGCTCACCCAGGTTTGCCTCTGTGCAGGAGAAACTCCAGCCCTTGTGCCAGAGGAGAGGAGTCCTCTGCCTTCATGGGAATATCATCCCCTCTGCTGCCAGCATTTATGTGCCAGGATGGGTGGGCAAGCTGAGCACGCAGGAAGACCTAATATGTTAGTTCAGCATCAGACAAAGCAGAAACCCCTGGGCAGAGAAATGAAATGTGAGACACATTTTATTCTTTCAGAGGAACTAGGTGCGGAGTCCCTTACTCTCCGTGGTAGGTGACAACTCGCCAGGCAGTCCTTCAGGGACTG
The DNA here is from genome assembly GCF_059628265.1 of Tinamus guttatus. Taxonomy (NCBI): domain Eukaryota; kingdom Metazoa; phylum Chordata; class Aves; order Tinamiformes; family Tinamidae; genus Tinamus; species Tinamus guttatus. The sequence continues at coordinate 1,614,333 of NW_028289135.1, read as the reverse complement.
CTCAGGTGGATGTTCCCTTGCTGCTCCACATAGCGCTGCACATGCAGCTTTGTTTGCTTTTTTTAACATCCACTTGTCTCTTGCTTGTCTGTCTTCCTTATAGCTTTGTAATCTTTCCTGGTTTTCTTTTACTTTGAGTGGAAAGCGGTGGGGAGAGACTTAATCCTATACTGTCTCCTCTTTTTTTGGTGTGCTAACCCTTCCATGTATAGGATCTGACCCTTAAATCCACAAACTCCCATCACGTTAAATGAAAACAGGAATAGGTCCTTAAATAATAATAATTATTTTTATGATGATGATGATGACAATTGCTACTGTTATGACTACTATGTCTACTACAACTATTACTATTCCTCTAGTACTGCTATTACAATGAATACTAGGATTTACTATCTATTTCTGTTTTCATTGGAGAACATTGTAAAAGCTGAGAAAGAGCAACTTATGCAGCTTAAAGGACTTCCAGTGTCTGACCAAACCGTTAGAAAGTATTTTGGTGGGAACCTTTAGCCAGGAAATTACCTCTCTGCTAAAATAGGCACAGTATTTAGTCGAGTTTACATCTAGGAAGTGAACAATGCTTGAAGTTAAAAGAGACTGAAACAAATATAGCTTGGCAGCTCTGGTGCAGCTCTGTCACCGACACTGACAAGCCTTTCAAGAGACCCAGGTGGGTTGGGAGTTTCAGGTTGACTCAGACAGTGCTACCTTTAGATTTAGGAAAAAATAATGATAGGGGAGAACTGGTGGCCGGACTTTTTATGCACGAGAGGGTTGGTAAATATTTGTTGCCAAACAGCATTGACATTAGTGTGCAAGTCTGAGTGGGGCTTTATTAACACAGTTTCTGCTTCAGATCATTAATTCATTTTAATTATGTGTCCACTCATCACATTGGGTTGGGGAGAAGCTGTGGGATGAATGGTGTGCTGGCAAGCGAGGAGGCAATGGGGTTGATCCATATGTGAGGAAGCAATTCTGTGGCATGCCTGACATGGACCAGCTTGAACAGCAATGTCCATGTGCCCAGCCTACCTGCTCTTCTCGCTCTTCCTCTCACTCAAGCAGTAACAGGGTTTTGCAAAGGACACTTCCTTTGGGATTAAATAATGCCTGGCTGGGGTTAATAGCACTTGGCTGTGCTTCATGTCAGCAGCTCCACCTAGCTAGTCATTAATCCATGGCCTCAGGGGAAGCCCTGTGCTTCAGTTATTGTTGAATTAATGAGATTAGATGTAGTCCGTACCACTCAGCAGTTAATTTCCTCATTTGAATGTTGAAAATTGTGTGAGTGATGGGGAAAAAAATGTGCTTTTTATATAAATTTCTCGTCCCTTTTTAATGTAAACTGTGTCATGGACCTTCATTTGACCGAGAAAGTATTTCTGGAGAGACAGAAACTACTAGGGGAATCAGTAAATACAAGACTAAAACTAAGTTAGAAATAGAAATTGCACTATGACTGTCATGTTAGACTTAGTTCAAACTTATGAGAGAGTTCAAACAATATTAATGGCAATGGAGAGAGCAGCAGAATGGCCTGAATGATGTGTGAAGTAGTTCTCATGTTCATATTTGTTAAGAAATAAGCACAAGATATAGAACCATTCTTTGCTAACCTAATCAGATAATTTTATCCAAGTCATCTAAATATATAAATAATTTAAAAAACTCTGTTATATCATTAACTCCAATGATAAATATACAACTTAATTTTACCCCAAAGTGAGAGACAGTCTTGATTCATGTGTTATCATTTCTGTTTGTGGATTGCTGAGTTTGGATGTCTTCTGTTCATATCTTTTCTCTAGCAGAAAGGAATGTTTTGTCTTAATCTCTAGGGCTGATATACATTCACTTTTACACTTTTTGGATACTTGCTGGCCTCTGCTTCACCCCACACTTCGTACCTAATAGTGAACAGCATTGCACCTGCCCATCTTTCCTATTTCTGTGGATTGCACCTTTCCTCATCACCTTCCTCAAGGCCCTCTCCAGCCTGCCAGGGGCACTGGGTCAAACCCTCTGGGGCACACTGAGGGACCAAGTCAGGTTTCCCACTCTCAAGGAAGAGTCTCACTTCAAAGCCCACCATGCCAGAAGTCCACCTTGGCTGCTGTCTCTCACCCTCCAAATGTGTTTAAGGGGAAAAAAATATGACCTGGTCAGTTCTCTTAAAGAAAGTGCCAGCCTCCAGAACAACAGTCAAGGTGGTGGGGACAAATACACAGTCTGTATGGTCTTCAGTTTGATGGTCAGAGATTGGTGTTGCTCTTTTACACTGGCTGTTCTAATAGGCTTCTAGTATACAGCTGTGTGTTAAGTACCCAGAAAATGGTGTCAGGCCAGAGGGGCAGGGCTGTGCACTCTTCCTTTAAGCTGCAGATGCCAAGAATTGCAGGGAAATGAAATCTTGTTGGGGTTCAGATCAAAGAAGGAGGAATGAACAGACATGAGGACGAGCTAACAATTCTGCTATCGCTATTAAAAACAATTAAAAACACAGCAGTAGATAAGCCTAGGCATAATTGGGTCTCATGAGTGGTCCATCTCACCCAGTGTCTTCTCTGGGGATTTGTATTTGTTAGAGGAAGGTGTGTTAGGATCTCCAAAATTGTTATGGAGCAGCTAATTCGGGCAACGTCACTCCTCATCTGAATTACATGGAAAGCACACAGGTTTGTATCTCACATATATACATACGTAAAATGATTCTGTCTGCTGTAACCAGATGTCCCCATTATCCATGTAAAGGATAGAGGGCATCGTGAATTTTTCATGCAGAGTGATTTCCATTTAAGTGCTGATCTGGATAACATTGATCTGTAGTCCCCTGGTCGTGCTATTATTCTTTCATAGACACGAACAGTTTTGACTCTTCTAAAGGGAAATATCATTATTTTTTGCCTCCACATTGGAGTAATGAATGTGAGACAAAAAGAAAAAGAGAGACTGAATGGAGTAGGAAGCCTGAGTGTGACATAACAGAGTAGAACTTTCTGAAAAATGCAAAACATTGACCAGAAGTGTCCTTAGAAAAATGATACATTTGGTTATTATAGCCGTAACAATGAGCTTTACTTACAGGAGTGGTAAATTGAGTATCTCACTGGGGACAAGGCTGCAGATTAGACTTCAACTTGGAAATGATATACATTCAAGTAAGCTGAATTTGATCCCAGATGGACTTGGTAATGTGGTGGGGAGGAGGGGGAGGACAGGAGAGTGAGAAGAAAAAGAGAGAAAGGAAGAGAGATTATAGGATGTGTGTACCACAGAATGCTCATGTCTGAAACTGATCCACCTGAGGAACTGCAGGATGATATGGTGGGGGACCTGTGCTGTCTCTTTTGTCTTGAAATTCGGAGGAGGAACTGTCCACATCAAAATTGGTTCTCTAATTGAAGTTTGCTTTGTCATCATCCTCCTCACAGCCAGGCCAGAAGGGGCAAACATCTACCTATCTGTAACTTAGCTGCATATCCAAACATCTAGAAAACACTAACAGAACTGTAAAATTGTACACAAAAGTGGTGAGACCCCGCAAGGGAACGGAAAGGAAAACACCTTCCTGCCTCAGAATGCTGGAAGGTTTCCAGTGGTAGAGTAGATCAGATAAGGGGGCACAGTCTTGGCTCTGGGGTTTCACATTGTCCCAGTCCTGAATTAGTCCTCCAGATGATGAGCTGCTGTGGTGGACCTGATGACATGAGGAGCTTCTGTGCTGAGGATCATCTCCTTGCTGCACATTGAAGACTTCCCCATGTCCCAGTCATGACCACACAATGCCACCTGTGTGTACATCAGCAAGGGGAGTGCTTACAACCATTAGCTGTGGCTTAAAATGAGTCCAGGTGAGAAATGCTTCAATTTACTCTTGCACAGTTATACCACCTCTTTTGTCTTTAGCTTTGAAGCTGGGGTGAGAGGACCATCAGTCAGTTCTCCCAGGCCATTTTTTTCTGGGCAGAAAGATGACAAATATCCATGTTGCCTATGCCTGTGGATCATAACCTGTGAGATGAGATGGTGCAGAAGCAGAAAGAGCCCTGGCTCTGGGAAGTGTCCCATGTCCTCAGTCTTTCTCAAGCGTTAGTCACCGTTCTTGGCACGCAGTCCCCCACGTCTCAGCTGAACACTTCCCTGAGCATATGGTGCAAGGCCTTGCCTGCTCTCTTGCCTCAGCAGAGCCAAGATAGAGGGCTCTGGAATAGGATTTAAGCCTGTAATATCCTCCCACAAAGAGAGAAAAGGGTGCTGTGTGTTTAGTCTCTTGCTCTGCTGTATAAACATTCCCTGAAATAAGCGGATTTGCTCACTTCCATAAATTTTCCACATTTTCATCCTCTACTGAGAATGCTGTTCCAGCAGACCTCTTCAGCACCAGGTAGTGAGAGGGCCATGACAGTAAGACATGCCTTTCTCTTTCCCATCCCCCCCGTCCTTTCTGGAAGCCACCAAATTTTACACAATCTGTTCAACCCATCTCCAGAGGTAAGAGACAGAAACAGTTGCCAGTTATTTGGGACTCGGTGATCAGTGGTATCAATGCAGTCCCTTCATTTGCCTCCTGGCTCCGGCTTCCTGATCGGTATGGCCGTTAGCAGAGACAATGCCAGCGGAGCAGATGCAGAACCACAAACCAGTGAAGGATGAAAGAGAAAGAGAAAAGTCTGATTATTGCAGCCAGCTCGAAAGGCGAGGGGGGGGAAATGACCCAAACTCCATCCAATTAAATTTTCTAATTAAACTGAGGACACACACATAGTCTCCATCCCTCCTTCCCTTTCTGCACACACATTCACACACACACACTCTCACACACATGCAAGCACATGCACGTGCACATGCACACCCCCGTGCTTCTGGTGCATGGGGCCTGTTGTGAAACTCTTGCTGCTGGTTGCTAGCAGGGCACATGATAACAAAGAGAAAGGAATCTGGTCAGGCTGCGGAAATGATAACAATAATTTTTAATGCTGCTCTTGCAATAGCATTTAAGAGAAGACGAAACTGAAAGTGAAATAGATCAGTCTCCCCCTCCTTGCCATTTTATTCCGAGAATCATAAAACTAAACAAACTCCCTGGAAGATTTAAATGTTCTTCATGCTGACACATGGGGACTGTGCTGATACAGTATTTTATTGCTTCTCCAGTGCTGACTAAAATTGTGTTTGGCTGGAGAAATTCCTGTTGTGACAAGCTGGAAACCTTGGCCACACATTGCTCTCCACTTTGGTCCTGCCTTTGCAGGGAGTGAGCTGGGGCTGCGCACAGGCAGAACCAGCCTGTGACTATATGGGAAGAGTCTCCGATGTAGCTTTGTTTGAAGTAAGGCTTGAAGAGGAGTAAATCTTGGTTGAATGCTGAAAAACTCTATTTACCCCCCAAAATGAGTCTTTCAAAACAGAAAAAAAAAAAAAAAGTCTGGCATGCTTATTAATCAAAGGAATCAAAGGAAATGCACAAGCTCAGAGAATTTAGAAAAAAATGGGAGCTGTAAGGATACATCTATCAGTAAATATGGCCAAGCTGAGCATGAATTGCTGGTAGCTCAGCTGTGCTTTAAAACTGGCAAAATTTGTCTTGAATTTAGACTTAAAAAAAAAGGGCAAATGTAGCCCAAACATTGTATATGCTTTCAGACACCATTTGCCAACCCAAGCAACAAGCATCTGTCAATCCAAGTGTCTTCTAGCTTATCACCATAAACATGCAGCATGCTGCTCAGAACAACTTGAATTTTGTGGGGCCATAAATAATGATCCAAATTAAAGTTTGCCCAACATGCTGAGAATAGCAGAGGCTAAGGCAAGGCACTGCAAACAGCTCCAAAAGCAACCTAAAACTACAGTTACAGAAATCCTGTGGTCACCTCAAGCTCTTTCTGTGAGAGGCCTTAGGAGCTTCATGCAGCCCTGTTCCTGTGGGTGAGCCCAGAGACACTGAGAGTGATGTATGCAGGATGGGGATGAAACCTGGCGGGATGTTTTCACCACCGTTGGTGTTGCTGATGTAGTGGAAAGGATGATCTAATGTTTACAGGAGATTTGGGCTGTGAAGAAGATAACCAGTAGAGGTTCACACAAACAAAATACGGGAGAGATGGGTTATAGAGAACAACCAAAAGAGTTGGAAAGAATTATATCACTCTCATCAGTTATGGTGTGTAGGAAACCTTTACTTGTGAATCAGGCCCAAAATGCCTTTAGATGCTATTAGGTACCATGCTGCCTTTAAATTCCCAGATACTTCTATGGCGTGCAGCCCATTTGGACTTCATAAGAAGACTTTTGCTTTAATTACAGTGCTCATGTGTCCCTGCAAGACTTAGCCATCTTCAGGAGAGATAGGGTCACCTGGGGATTAGGGTCTGTGATCTCTCCAAAGCCAAGATTAGTCCAGGGTGGCAAGTCCTTTTTTGCTGTTTGCTTTCATGCCCTTCATGCCTTCATCTCTTCTCAATGGCACTATGGAGATGGCTGGTTTTCAGTACTGGTACAATCTAATAAAATGGTAAGCCCAGTCCAAATTTTTTTTTTTTTTCTGGGCAGATGATCCAAGCAAGGGGATGTGATTTTGCTGATTTGTGGTTTTGTTCTAGGTAACAAAGAGCTTGTGGTTCAACGTTTTCACTTTAGGAGCTTCTAAACCAAAATAGATAAAAAGCTCAACCTTGAAGAATGTGGGCAGCTATGCATGCAGGGGTGATACAGCAAAAACACAGAAATGAGCAATCATCATAAACAAACCTTGATTAGTATGACAGAATGGGCAACCAGAAGTGCAGCTGATCTAAAATACATACATTGAGTGGATTCTCTGGATGTGTCTGTTTGCTGCTCCACCTCACTATAAATACATCTACCAAGAGGAATTGGTGTTGCTAACCAAGGAAAAGCATGTGTTGCTCTGATCTTTTTGAAGAGTTTCAAGCTGCTTTCATTCAAAACAGACATAGGTATCTCAGGAGTGAGATAAGATTAGTTTAATATGAGAAGTGACACATTGATTAGGAGACAGACAGATAAAAAAGATAGAAAAGTAATCTATGATCATTTAATTTTTTTTAATAAAAAGCTTGACACCCACTATTCCCAGAAAAACAACTTTGTCTTGTGAAAAGGAGCAATGCTTTGATACTGAAAAAATGTACCTTTCATAGGATTTGAAGTTTTGTAGCATATGGTACAGTTACATGATTCTATATGAAATTTTCCTGAGCCAGTCAACTTTTTTTTTGCTGTTGTGGGAGTAAGGCAGCATTTGTTATATTGGTACAGATTTAAAATAGTAAATCACATATATGCTTTTTGTGAAAAAAATAGTACCATTAAATTTCAGAAGACATATGCCTCCTGATGTGCCTTGATGTATCTGAAGATGATAGGAAAAGAAATTTTACTTCAAAAGAGGCATTTTTACTGAAAATTTCTTTGTGGAAGGCAAAGGGTCCTGGCGTGTTCCCTACTCCTGCTTTTTCCTGTGCCAGAACCTTTAACTGGATGAATGAGGTCTGGTGTTTTTAATTCAAAATATAAGAGTGCGCTACACTACATGCACAAGCAATAATTTATTTTACCTGTTTTGAGCAGAAGACACATTTCAAAAGCCAACTCCCCAGCAATGAAACAGCAACTACCAAACATCTGCTGCAGCGAAGCCCAACAGAAAATCCAAACCTGCAAACACATCTGCAGACAGTAGAATCTCCAGAAGAGGTGAGGAAGAAACACCGGTCTGACAAAGTGACCCAGATTAGGGCACTCACCCAGATGAGCACCAATCAAAGCCTGCGAGAGCCATGACTAACTTCTGCTGTAAAGGGAGTCCTACCTCCCAACTACCGTGTGCTAAGACAGCTTGTCATGCTGGAGTGAGGGTGAGGGTGGGTGAAGGATGCGGTGGCAGTGGTGGGCTCCCTACCTGGGACACGTCACAGAAGTCTCTCTTCTGGCTCCATGTCCCACATTGTGACAGGCTTTGCAGCTTGCTGGGCAAACACTGCAGTACTGTAACTCTCCCTGTGGCATGAGCAAAAGAAACGTACAGAGTGGCCATCTTTCTGCCAGGCAGAAACTTTTAAGTAATGGGATATAAACCCACATGTAGAAAGACTGTAGCCATCTTTTCATCCCCCACTATCTTCCTATGTTCAGTCAAGAGCTCATGTACGGAAAAACAGCCTTTTAATCTCTAGTTTTGCTAGGTAGGAAGCAGAGAGCATGTTGGACTATTTACATTTTTTTTTCAATCTTTAAAACCCTCCAGCTCCAATAGATGGGATCTTCAAAGCTTCTAAAAGGTAATTAGGTGTTAACTTTCCACCTTAAGATTCTTTGAAAGCTTCCACCTGGATTCATTTAAATGTTGTAAAAATGTGTAAAAATTCATTAGAGAAGTATCTTTTAGTGGTGGGGTTGGGGGATGGGAGGAGGGAAGAATATCTGGAAGGAAAATAAGCCTATTGATGCACTTGAGACAGACTGTATGAAATAAATCAAAACGTTGCAGATGATGCATAGCCATGCAATACCTTTCCTGTGTCTTTGAGATTTACTACAAAAGACTTTGCCTTTGCTGACAAGATTGAACCTAATATTAAGCTGATCAAAAGGTGCTACTTAGTTTTTTGGGTTGATTTTTTTCCAACTGAAATGTCCTTTCTTGCCTTCTGTTGCTGTTGCCTTCTGAGAAGTCCACTTTTGGAAAGAGGCTGAAGGAGACACCCTCTTGCCCACTCTTTTGGTGAGGAGTGCAGCTTAATCCAACATAGACCAGACAACTCTGGAAAAGAGAGACTGAAGATTTTGTAGAATTCTTGGAGTTATAAAAAAAAAAAAAAAGGTGACATTCTGGTAGCACAGATCCACTTAAGAGGCTAGAAAATCTCCATCTGCAAATTGTGCTGAATTTTTTATTTACACAAATAAGAAGCATTTCACACCAGACATTGTTTCTTACTACAGGTTTACGCAGTGGCAAACACTTTGAGTTTTTCCTCTTACGCAAGGTTTCTTGACAGTGCTGCAGTGCCAGTATGTAGGAAAATAGACTGAGTGACTCTATGTGCAGTGAAACCATACAGACCTTGTTTCACAGGGGTTGTGTCTGGAGACTGAGCGCCTGTTTGGATTCTTTGATGTATAATAATGACTGAGAGACTCCACACAGCAGGATTTTTCTTTAGTGGGGTCTAATAAGGCACTTTTTCCTCATGAAGCCTTTCATAAATCTTGTGAGAAGTTACTCTTCTGCCAAAATGGGTTGAATTGGGCCTATGGATACAAAATTTCTTAGACAGAAGGTTGACACACAGGCACAGACAACAGATAAACTAAGAAGTAGCTTTCCTGCCATGCAGTGTTCACTCTTTGTATAGCTCTTAATGCTGTATGTTCACTTTGCAAAACTGTTCTCATAACTGCGTATCTTTTCTGCATGACACATTAGCTGCAGAAATGATATCTAAGAAGGTATTTGAAGAAGCAGAGTACTAAGACTTTGCACAAGAAGCTGCACTCACATGCATGTCTGTGTCTCATACCACCAAGATAGATGTTACAAGTAAATTGGAACTATTCATTCACAAACTAGTTTGATTCTTTTCTGGATCAAAGTTTGATCCTTCACTGGATCCCAATTGGTGACTTGGTTTTACCAAGTCCTCAAAACACTGTTTGCATTGTTTACTGTAGGTGGTACCAGGAAAAGCTGGTGTTACTGTTATTTAGCACCAGTACTCTCCAGGCTGCCAAAATCCTTGTGCCAAAAAAAGAAAGGTCATTTGAACCTCAGTGTCTGACAAAACAAGCTCAAACTGTCTACTGTGGGAACACGGTTTTTCTTGGGCTGAACCCATTCTGCAGCCAGAATGGGTAACTGCAAGCTCTCTCCCTCCTGCTGTGTTCAGAGGTGAGTCCTAAAATCCCAATGAATCATTTTGTTTGTTTTGTGGTGTCTTTTATTTTTAATAGACATTCCGCCTTTTGTTAATGACAAAGAAATGGCTCATTCCATGTCTTAGAATAGAAGTTACTTCTGCAGGCGACACGTGCATGTCATGGCTGATGTAGCGGCTGGGTGTGCATCAAAGCTGCATTGGCTCAGCTTGGTGAGCAGAAGGTGCTGATTTTGAACTGCTCTCTTTTTCTTCAAATGTCTGCATCAGTTTTGCATGCTTTGTATTGCTGATGAGACATTTGCATGCTAGACAGTAGGAGTCACAGCCCACAAAAGTCTGCTCCTTGCTTGCACACCACTGCTCATTCACTGAACACCAGGGCTGGATTAAAATGGTTGATCATGGATAACAAAGTTAGATTCCCACGTATTTATCAGGTGTTGAGCGTCTAAAACTCCCATTACTCAGTGTGGGCATTTGGGCTGTCCAGTGGCTTTGAAAAGTAAGTCTTTCTTAGGTAACTTCATTATCACTTAGCTAAGGCGAGAGGCTTAGGAGCTCACTAGATCTCTGCCTGCAGTTGAGGGGCCCAAGCAGCTCAGGAAGGAAGAACAGCAGCTCTCTCATAAGAACATCCACGTAAAGCAGCCTGTTCCTGGCTTGCCAGCAGAAAGCTGGTATAGTACCAGATTTCAAACCTGTCTGAAGGCATGTGTAAAGAGATACATCAGTAACAGTCAGTTACTGTCTCCTCTTGGGCCAGCAAGACAACTGGGTCTGGGCAAGGGAAACACTAACTAAATGATGATCTGAGATGTGCCGATGGCAAAGGACTCTCACACATCCTGGCTGTGCAGGCCTGAGCAGCTGGCAAGGGCATCCAAACTGGTTCCACACCCAACCTGAAAAGCAGCAGAGAAAAGAGATTTGGGTCATCAAAGCTGCACCTGCCTGGAATATGAAGCAGACTTAGTATGAATGAGGAAGCTGTGCTCTAGACCAAGGAAAATGCTTATGGTGAGAGTATGCCATGAAAATGAAGATTTTGGCTCTAGGGGTGCTGTAGGACACTGGCAGAGCCACAGAAACTGAAGATGGGCTGCAGACAGGGGTGGGTCTCAGAAAAAGGGAGAGCACAAAGACAAGGTGGCCAGGTCCAATTGCTCTTTTTCTGTTTTCATTTTTGTTGGTGCACATGTTTCTTGTATTTCTGGCTAAGGTTGAACAGCTGAGATAGGTACCCAGCACTCATATGGATACTATATCTTATGCATTTTACTTTTGAACTCATGCTTAGTCTTGTACCCACATGCCTGACTTTTACCCACATGCCTAACGTTATATCTTACTAAATGTTATTTCTGTCTGTTTTATCTTTTAGCCTCTGGTGTCTTGGAGCAATCTTGATAGATCCTGTGGTGAGATAGAGGTCATCAAATTTCCATTTTTTGAGAGTGAGGCATCCAAGCATCCACGGTAGTCATGATTGTTAGCAAGGTTGTTAGTAACCTCTTGAAAGTTATTCATTTTACCTTTTGGTGGATATCTAAAATGGAGTGCTAGTCACCTCCACAGATTAGAGACAATGCCCAGACAACCAGTGTAGATGAGGTAGGTCTCGTTCAATGGCCAGTAGTAAGTCAGGTGAATTCCATCCATAGGACCCTCTATCTACAAGGAGGCAAGAAATTCAATAAAATTATTACGTGTAGACACTTCTGAATGGGAATTGTACTTTGGGGCAGTGGCGATAGTTTAGGGTAATTACTAAAGCTAAGAAATATTTTCCAGTGAGCAACAAATATCTGATTACAGAATCATAGAATCACACAATGCTTAAGATTGGAAGGGATCTCTAGAGGTCATCGAGTCCAACCCCCCTGCTCCAGCAGGGACACCTGGAGCATGTGGCAAAGGGTGACATCCAGGCGGGTTTGGAAGATCTCCAGAGAAGGAGACTCCACAACCTCTCTGGGCAGCCTGTTCCAGGGCTCTGACACCCTCACAGTAAAGAAGTTCTTCCTCATATGGAGGTGGAACTTCCTATGTTTCAACTTACAGCCGTTACCCCTCGTCCTGTCACTGGCCACCACAGAGAAGAGCCTGGCCCCATTCTCCCTACAATCACCCATCAGGTACTTGAACATGTTAATCAAATCTCCTCTCAGCCTTCTTTTCTCCAGACTAAACAGGCCCAGCTCGCTTAGTCTTTAATCATACGACAAATGCTCCAGTCCCTTAACCATCTTCATGGCTCTACACTGGACCCTCTCTAGAAGCTCAATGTTCCTCTTGTCCTGGGGAGCCCAGAACTGCACCCAGTATTCCAGGTGCGGCCTCACCAGAGATGAGTAGAGGGGGAGGATCACCTGCTGGCAACACTCCTCCTGATGCAGGCCAGGATCCCATTGGCCTTCTTGGCCACAAGGGCACATTACTGACTCATGGTTAACCTGTTGTCAACCAGGACTCCCAAATCACTCTCTGCGGAGCTGTTTTCCAGCAGGTCAACCCCTAATCTCTGCTGGTCCCTGGGGTTATTCCTCCCCAGGTGCAGGACCCTGCACTTGTTCTTGTTGAACGTCATAAGTCTCTGCCCAACTCTCCATCCTGTCTAGGTCTCTCTGAATGGCAGCACAGCCCTTGGGAGTGCCGGCCACTCCTCCCAGTTTGGTGTCATCTGCAAACTTGCTCAGGGTGCACTCTGTGTCCTCGTCCAAGTCATGGATGAACAAGCTGAACAGCACTGGGCCCCAGTACTGATCCCTGTGGGACACCACTGGCCACAGGCCTCCAACCAGACTCGGCCCCATTTATCACCATCCTCTGGGTTCTGCCATCCAGCCAGTCCTCTATGCACTTCACTGTCCTCAATCCAGTCCACACTTCCTAAGCTTTCCTATGAGGGTGGATGAGGGCTGAATGAGGGGTGAATGTTGTCAAATGCCAAGGCTTAGAAGGTTTTCGCTCTGGCACTTGCAAACTTCTCCAAGAACAGGTCACTGTGAAGGACCTCATATCATTGCACAAGCCTTAAAGTATCCCCTTGTCCCTTTGGTATGTACAAGTAATCCATAACTATAGTTTAAGTGATAATGATTGCTAAGTTGCATTTTAATGGTCTACGAACTGGAGTCGTTACTTCTCTCATGCAGTGTCTAGGTATTAAAAGACCCAATAATCCAAAAAAGTGGGTAAGGGCATTGGCCTAGTGGTCTAACCAGAAGTTTGTTTAATCTCTGTAGTCTGGTGCTGGAGATATGAATCTAGACAAAACTGATAAAGTCTTCCACCACTGAAGCTGATAAGCTGAGCAAATTGCTATGATGAAGTGGCTGATGCATGCACTGCATGGTGCTTTTTATAAAAGTAGACATTTACTTGAAATTGTACTGATTACATTTCCTTTTTCTCTGAGTCGGGCTTGTCTACTGTGCGTAATTTGACTTTGGCTCTTCAGCTTTCCGGGTATGCAATGTGCACTGATTTGAAAGTCTACTGCAACCTCTATTTTATATAAATGTAAATATGATCATTTCTGTACAACCCAGCTGCAGTTCTTTCAAATACATGGACAGCTCCTGCTCCTTTTTTATCTGATTTTTATTCATGGATCCAAAAAGTAATCCCACCTGTCTTGCTGGCAGGCTCTCTTCTGATATTGCATACTCCATTTACTTAAAAAAGCAAGCAAACTAACAAAAAACACAACTTTCCCAATAATAAATAAATCCCAAAGTAAATAGTTGTGTGGCCTCAAGAGGTTAGTAGAGGCAGGAATGAGTTGCTCATTTGCAGAGAACTGCCTTCATTCTGCTGCCAAAAATCATTGCAATTTCTCATCACTGTAGTTGTTTAATTTTTAGTTCTTATCACTAGAAAGAGCAATGGGGATAATTTTTCACTTGGGGGAAGTCCTTGCTCATGCCCAGTAAAGTCCTCTAGAAACGGATTTTTTTTGTGTGTCACAGCAGCAGAGAAACGATTGCTGTCCTTTGAGAAAATAGCCTCTGGCCATTCATGTGCGACTCCTCTGTTGTCCTGACAAGGACATAAGAGTGGTATCTTCATATATCTGCACTAACCTTCATGTGAAGACTACAAACTGTGTTGTCAGCCTTGGTGAATGTCTTCTTTTGATCCCTTATTCTGGGATGGATGGGTATCATTTAACTTGTTCTCACAGTTTGTGTAGGGTTAACAAGGGGTTTGACATACAAGTAGAAATCTTTGCTAGAGTCAGAGATAGCATCTACTATTTCAGCAGGAGACAACATGAAATTTATGAGTCCCAGGACAGTGCCAGGAGACCGTCAGCAGAGCCCTTTGGAGCCTTGGAGCTCATTGCTGTAATCTTGTGCTGCTAGAGTATGGCTAGAGTATGTACCACTAGAGGCTCAAAATGGTGATGTCACTGCTGAATCCCCATAGACCAGGCTACAGTGGTAACCCTCTGTGATGATGGCTCCTCAATCTCATTTAGGAAAAAAGTTCTCTGGCCTCATTGACCACAGGTACAATATTGGTCTGCGAGCAACCGCTGCAGGGAGTATCCCCTGCAAGGGCTCCAGGAGGCAGTGGGAAATATGCTTCTTCCAGCCAGTATAGCCTTTGTCATGATACATGGCAGAATTTAGACAAGATAAGGACAGTTAAGAATGGCTTGTTATTAGCACACAGCACTATTTCATCACTGCACTCCACTGGCAATTCTTCACACCCCCAGAAAGGTTTTTAAAGCTTATTGTGGCACTCTTTTGCTGGTGTTATTGTTCCTTTTTAACACAGGCAGACTGTGAAGTCCCACAGGGTGGGTACTTGTTAGCGGAAGAGCTACACCTTCTATCCCTGTGCTGATACTCGGAGCTGATGGGACAAAGACCAGCCCAGATCTGGAAATCATAGCTGTGTTAACAAGGGCTCTGAGCTGGAGATAGCCTGTACTGAGTGGACTCACCTACAAGACCTTCCTTCCTTTCTGGCAAAAACTGAGCTCTGAGTGTGCTGAAAGAAAAAGCTCAAACACAACTCAGATGATATCAGACAATACTGTGTGAACCCAGCTGTGCCAGGGCATATTGCTAAAACAAGCAATGGTATGGATATAACTAAAGGTTTAATCACAAAACATAGCTAATGTCTCATCTATGCTACTGCATGAACTCCTTGGTTGCTGGGTTCAGGGAAAAAAAGTTCTTCTCTAGTTGAGCACCCTTGGTTCTGTTGTAAATAAAGTGTGAATGGATGGCTAGGACTGCCAGGAAGAAGCACTTCAATTTTCACTTTGAGCATCAGAAAATAGAGACACGTGGAGGAAACAAAAGCAGGATTCAGGCTGCCCAACTTTAAAGGTCTGACAAAAGACAACCAAACAACAAGCCAAAAAGGAAACTAAAATCCTGGGTTCACAGAGTTTGCAAGAATAACCCCCACAGGGCTTGCCAAGAATGCAAAAATATCTTGTTGTGCAGCTGGACATTTCCCTTCTCATCCTGTCTGTCCTGTGCCCTGTCAGGAAGAGGAGAGGATGGGATGCCCCTTGCAGGTGCCAGGGCCTCGGAAGGCAGCAGGCTCTGCCTCTCCTCAGGGATAGCTCTCCCACGGTCCTTTCCTCTTCTTTGGCCCTCTCCTGGGGGGTTGTCAGGACAGGTTTAATCCTTTTCTACCATCTCAAGGCTTTAATACTCATTTGCAATCATCTGCCCATAAGTCTTTTTTTTCGTGAAAAAATAATTGTTACTAATCACAGTTGCCTGGCATTGATGTGGTGATGTCAGCCAATTTATAGCTTTCATGGCGGTTCAGGACTGTTCCCATCTTTTCAAAAAGATCCAATTTAAACCGTCTTATAATAAGCTTTTCAGAAACTTCCCTCTTTTTCTGGCTGACACAACACTGTGTTCTTATACCTCTATCCATCGGTTTGTCTTCTCCAATGATATAGAACATATGTATAGAACATATTTTTACATGCCATTCGGATCTTTACAATCTGTCTCTGTCCTTCACCTACCTTAGATGTGACTACATCTCACCTATATCACTCAATGAAGCTTGTCCTTATTGAATATTTCTTAATCTCCTAAATAAACAGCATTGTACTTTCCACTGCTCGTTACCCTTTCATGGTAGGCTGTGTTCTTGTGCTTCCTTGCCTGCCTGTTGCTATCTCCCTGTTGTTCCTAATCTAAGCCTAAATCCTGGTGGGCACTCGGGTGCTCATCACCCTTCCTTGCTGTCTTTCTACAACACATTTAGGTATTTCGTATCCTATCCATGTGAGGAAGAACTTCTTCCCTGTGAGGGTGACAGAGCCCTGGAATAGGCTGCCCAGAGAGGCTGTGGAGTCTCCGTCTCTGGAGATCTTCAAACCCGTCTGGATGCCACCCTGTGCCACATGCTCCGGGTGCCCCTGCTGGAGCACGGGGTTGGACTAGATGATCTCTAGAGGTCCCTTCCAACCTCAACCATCCTGTGATCCTGTGAACACCTCACCCATTAACTAGGGAGTCCGGTATTAAAGACCTCAGTCCATTATTAAAATCTACATTTACACTAACATTAACATTTTTATAAAGATGAAACATAGGATTTTCCAATACTCCATTCTTTTCCAATAAATTGCTAACATGTTGCATCTAATATATGCATATTAATATACATACAAAGGCCTCAGCAATTTCACTTAGGTCTATTTCATATAGGCTTTCAGGATAAGGAGCCAATCGAAAAAAATGCCTTTAAAAATATGGATGCCTTTTCTTGTCTAGCAAATAAAGTGAAAATTGAGAAACACTATGAAAGTGTTGAGAAGTGTGGTCCTGCAAATGTTGAAGATCTCTTCCAGTGCTTTTATTTCATTTCACCTCTGCAGCAAGGACTAGTGAAGTGCTGACACAGGAAGCCCAAATGACCATGGCTTTGCTGAGTCTGGACAGGAAACACAGGAGACATCATGATCCAGAGAACCTCCAAACTTGCTAGGTCTGCTAATATAATATCTGGGTTGGCACTTCTACCCCATGCTCTCCCCTGTGTGGCAGCTTGTATTAGTGTTTGGGCTCTGTTAGTTGCCTTTTATGTGCAAAACTCAACAGCTCTGGGATCTTCAACTTTTCTTCTATTCTTGGTTTCCTCTTTTATTGTTCAGGTCTGTTAACTGGCTGATCTTGTCCTTCTCAAGTCCCAGTAATCATTTTTCTTCCTCCTTTTTTTTTTTTTTTCCACAGGAAAGTCAGGAATAAAGTTGTTTTTGGTGGGGCCTCCCTCCTTGCTGGGTTTCGTGCACAGACTTTAATCACTGACTTGCCTGGAAAAGGGAAAGAGCTTTTCTTAGAACGTCCTACAGTGGTGCACAAGGACTTCCCCCTGGCTCCCTTCCTACTCATTAAAGCCCAATTGTTGACTGCTCTGGGGTCCCTGTGGGTAAAGCTTGTTTGCAATGTCAATTACCTTGAGTTTATGAGTTAAAAGCTGTTGCCGGTCCTGTGGAAAAAGGAATCCTTCATTTAGCTGTCACTGGCATATACTGCAGTTGACTCGGCCAAGAGGAAATGGGGATTAAAGGCCTGCTCCTGCTCCTGCTGGAGTCCTGGGGCTGCTGGCTAGAACAATGGAGTAGGCCCAGGCCTCAGAGGAGAGCGTGGCCCAGGCATGGGGTGCTCCCTCTCTCCCCCAAGCGCACCGTCATAATTACTGCAGGAGAGGCGGCTTGGTGCACTTCCTCCAATTGTTCCCAAGCCCTTATTTTGCTCCGTGCTCAGAAAGGGTCATTTGTTTTGCCAGACAGCAGAGCTTGTCTGGAATGACTTAATGTGTTCCTGAAACACTTGAGAAGATGGGAGATCATGTCGGGGAGGAGAGAGGCCAAAAGAGCAGCTGGAAAGAGACTCTCTACAGATTCTGGCCCATCACGATTGAAGCTATAAGGACAGTTGACAATGTTTGTGCCACCAGACCATGTTTTTGATGGCCGTGACTCCACTACCAGCCACAGACCTGGGTACACATATCCTGAGATGGTTTTCACAAGCGCTCTTTTAAGAAGCAAGGTACGTCATCTTGCCATTAGTCTAGCTTTGGGACAGTATTAAGCTACTCTGATCAATTTTTCCCTTGGCATAACTGGTCCCAACAGAGCCTTTGGCTCAGGACGCTGTGAGATGGTACCTTAGCCAGTGTGAAGGGTAAACTCCTGGGTCACAGCATAGCCCACCTGCTGTGCTTGTCCCAATTGCTCGGGGACATTTATGTGGTGTAGTATTTCTCTGATAGGGGAGTGACAGAATCTATAGGGGAGCGACACGAAAGACGGCAACGTCGGTAAACCAAAGCTAATGAAGACCCGGTTATGACATTTTTCACTCCAGATGCCCTCCTCGCCACTGAGGTGTGCAGCTCTGCCTTACAAAAACTCTCTGATCATTTCAAATCCTTGAAAGAAAATGTTGAAGGATCATGCTATCTCTTGCCCACCACTCTGTTTTTCACCTGGTTGTGGCATTGTGGCAGTCTCCTAAACTTAGTGCTCTTGCATACAAGCAAGTAACAGTTGTGCAACAAATTCCGGCCTGAGAGCTGAGCCATAGTAACCTCAGGAGCTGTTTGCTGTGTGTGCTCTTAGCCTGTCCTAGTAATGCCATTTAGTTGAAAACTTGATGAAAGAAGCTTGAAGTGAAACAGATTAAAAACACAGACATGGGCAGTTACAGAGGTTCAGCTGACATACACTAACTCCTTAAGCCCCATACACAGTCTGCTTTACTTGCTCACAGGGAAGCTCACAACAGAAGTGTCCAGGTTATGAGACACAGGTAGAACTTTTAAAAGACTCTATTATTCTGGCATATTGTGCATTTCTTCCTGCTTTCTCAAGCAAAAGGTGCTTTTTTTGTGAATAAAACTGAAAGGATTGATTGGATTTACCAAACCGTAAGATTTATGTTTATTGCATGGTGATGCATGTTTGTTTAAATATATACTGATCTTTCACATTTTCATTTTCAGTGATACTGGCTAGTAGTTTAGCTATGTAATTTTGCCTATAGCAGCATATTGGAATAACACAGGCAGGATGGAAAACCTGTGCCGCTCCCAGAGGAAAAACAACACCAGGCTGTGGTTACTTTGCAACACAGTTGGTCCAGAGTAAAACAATAATGGATATTTATATCTAATCAGGTCATATTTTGATGAGGAGCCATGGGGTCTAGAGTTTGGAGGACAAGACTGGGAGTTGCAAAGGATCTTGCCATGCTGTAATCCCTATAATCCCAAGGGTTAGCAGTATGACCTTGGGGGTGACACTTGATCAGTTTATTTCAACTTTAGGCAAGAGGCAGCAAAACCTTCCCTTGCTAGCCCAAATATCAGTGTCCAAGTAGGGCTTTTAAAGTGATGTTTTCATTCCTTTCCTTAGCAAAAGTATCTGTTTGTAAGTTATGTAATGATTAATGTCTAATTCCTAGTATATTTCTAATTAGTAATTATTGAGTATTGTGAATATTAAGGACAATTTTTAATAACAGTGGGGTAGCGTATCAGAATTAGGGTTTGGATTTTGGCTGTTCCATAGCCAGATTCTGAAGTTTTGTCTTAGGACTTGTTTTCTGTTGATTGACCGTTTTTTACTTTTTCCACACAGCAGTAGAGCAGGGCACATGCTTAATTATGGCTTGTGGGGCTCTAGAAGGTAAGATCATTCTGAAGCATGAGTGTTTTTATTTTTAAAATTATTTATTTTAAGACAACTTCAGTGTTTTCAAACTAAGAAAATCAAGTGTGGCTTGTTCAAGGCTGATGTCTCAGTCCAGAGGGAGGAAGCAATTGGTGCCTGCTCAGTGTCGTCCCTGATGTAACACCTCGTCTTCAGCTCCCACATTTGAAGGGTGCAGGTCTTCCCTAGATGTTGTGGATACCCGGAGACATAAAACAGCAGTTGTTGTATGTGAGATAATAGTAACTTAAAACTAATTTACCTGATTTTAAAGGTGCGGAAAAATCACAAAGTTGGTGGAAGAGTCATGTGTCTAACCTCTTTTCTTAGTGAAGGATACACAAGGGAACTGGATCAGTGGGAACGCTCTTTGATCACATGAAGATAGAAGGGTTGCCAAAACCATCAGTAATGACTGAGACTCCTTTGGAAGAAGAAATAACTCGACATGCTGTATAGATCTGCAGTCAAGAGGACTCTCTTTCCTACCCAGTAAGATGCATGTGTGTCCAGAACTAGCTGGAACGTGTGGTAGCCGGTCATACAACCCTTTGAAGTAGATTAGCTGGTCTCAAAGCTTGCTATGCATAGCTGACACAATATTTGAGCTGCCCTTATCCTATACCAACCCATGAGTGATAGCCAGAATTCTGTTGTCTAATTTGTTCCTTACAAACATGGCAAGCATGACACAGTTTAATCACAAAAGTCTTCCATATTCCATCTCCTTACTCTTACTTCCATGACTTTGGAAATTATCTTTATTTTCAGTCCACTCTCAGTAAATCAAATCAACTTTTTTTGTAGCTCTATTTATTGCATTTCTGAAACCTTTTAAATGTTATCTTAAAACTCTAGATAATGATCTTCTCTCTCTTCCTTTCCTCTTCCCCCCCAAATTTTTCTGTTTCTTAGAGTTTCTGATCTTAAGTTTAGTAAAGATATACTTAGTATAAAAATCATACTAAAATTTGTCAGTATGAACTAATCTGAATTGACTCACAAAGTCTAGGAACTAGTATATGCTCAAAAGAATGAGTCAAAACGCTCTTTTTAGTCTTAAAAGGCTAAAGAATATGTGCTAAGAGACTAAAATAATGTCTTCATGCTGGTGAGTTTCAGCTGTATGGTGGAGGATGTTTCATGAAAGAGTAGTTCATATCTCTGTTGGATCTCTACTGAAACATCTCCTCTCCTGCCTAGGACAGCGCGTGTGTTTGCATGAAATGTGTAGGTGGCCTGTTGTGGTTCAAAGTCTGAGCAAGGCAGAAGACGTATCACAAGGAAGTTTTGGCACTGGAGGACTGCGGCTCACTTGAAGTACTAGTTTATGTGGTCTTTGGTGCTTGATTAAGAATATAATTGTTACATGCAGTTGGGAAAGGAGAGGGAAGTGGGGAGTGGGGCCACAGAAACATTCATCATCGCTTAGCAGCTGGAAGCAAATCCACTGGAGAGTGAGTGCAGTGGTGGCCTGTCAGGGCCTTTGCTGTAGCTGCTGGTCAGGCTGTCTTCAACCTCACCTTTCCATTGGGGTAGATTGAGGCTGCTGAGTCAGTACTATTCCTCAGCAGAGCCTTGCTGTGTTTTGCAGTGGCCCTTGTTTTCACTGCTGCTTTCAGCTCTCATCTCTTCTCCTCTCTATACTTTGTTGTACTTGTTCACATTTATCTCCTGTGGATCGAGACGTACTTGAACTTTAGAAATGAAAACGGAAATTTGAACAGGAAATATGGCAGATTGACATGTTCCTCATTATCACAGCTACATTTGTTAGACATATGTTTAAAAAATCAAAACACTCCAGTATTCAAAGCACTGGGGTGGGGGTGAAGGGAGGGCCCCATCTATGCCCACCCAGGACTTTTTTTTCAGGATAATACATCTGAAGCAGAGTCATCCCTAGCCAATGCTGAAAGAATTTAAGTTACTGCTCAGAGACTTCCTGACTAAAATCCCAACCCCTCCTCAAACATGGTGTGAATTTAGCACATAGGGAAAGCACTGTGACTAGATTATGGTGTCTAGGAAAACCCCACCCCCAAAATGTAGGTTTGCTATCCCTATCAGTTTTGGAGGTGGACCACTGTATTCTGACAGCAGTCTGATAGCTTGCAGTTTAAAATTGTCCCAAAGTGGACTCTCCAGTATCAGGAAATCAAGACTGAACTATTTCTGCCCATAAACACAACATCCCTCCAGAGTTAGCATAGTAAGCGTGAGTTGTTGCATGTGCATGGTGTTTACTGGGTTTCAGGGTGACATGCATGTGCACATAGGAGATCTCAGATATCTTGTGGAGGAGCACCCCTATGCATGCAGGTCAACAGCTGGACTGCAGTTCTGATGTAGGGTACATCAAACTGCTTTAGGCATCCAAAGTGCAGGTACGATTAGGAAAAGGCTAAAGAAGCAGCAGAAAGGACCCAGGAAACTGCAGCTATTTCTCATGTTTCCCGAAGGGAAATGAGAGATGTCTTATACCTATGGAAGTATAAGCCATCCAGAAGCTTCTCCAAAGAGCTTCTTTGGACTCTCTCTTCTCAGTAGCATATCTCCTAAGAGAGCTGAACTCTCTCTACTAATGGTCTGTCTTCAGTATGGGATGACTTAGCCATGGCAGCTTGGTTCCTGTAGGCTCTTTGGTCAACTTTAACTTCAACATAAATCAAAGGAAAGAAGTAATTCAGCGAACAATTGCACTCCTTACCCATCCATCCCCAAACCCGAAGGATGCAACTTCATGGCATCTGAAGAACCTCCAATAGGGCTCTTTGGAGAAGGATAGCAATGTCATCAGTAAAGGGCTTCCAATGACCTTTTACTCCCCCTAGTTAAATCTGTCTTTCCACATGATTTTTTTTTTGTGCCACAAATCGTAATGGCAGAGATGCTGCAAAAAATATGTTTGTTACTAGTCAATGAATTGACTTCACTGCCAGAATCTGTCTAATCATTACCTAGCCAGTATGAGTGTGTCATAAAAGGACAGAAGCAAAAGCATATTAAGGCCAGCATGAGCCAAATCTGTAAGTCATGTGGTTTTGGAGATGATGCACTGAAAGACCTTCAGGTCCCAAGCTTGGAGGAATATGCAGTCAAAGTTGCTTTTAGGAGCAATAGTCTACTTACTTTGTACTTTATGAATGGAAGGATATTAGGGAAAGGATTTAACTTTGAGTACACTGAAGTTGGGAAGGGTTTCCTTCTTTTTAAGATGTAGAACACCAGCAACTTGGGCCCACAGCAGCAACTTGTTGGTATAAGATACACCAGTCTTTTAAAGAGCCTGAGACTCTTGTGATTATTTGGGCACTGTTTCTGCAGACAAAGGCCCCTGAAAATAGGCACCCAAAATCACTTCTGGCAGGCAGTTTTTAGGAGGAAGGAATTTGATCATCAAAAGTTGGGAGAGATAAGCTTACACGTTTCTGATCCTTTCCCTGTCCTACCATACAAGTTTGAGCCAAGCCTAAAGAGCTTGGTCTCCCATTTGCTAAGCTTCTGTGGAATAACACTTCTTGAGTGTGTTTCCAATACATGTCCCAAATGATGTAGGCAATCTCCCAAATTCTCCACTTTGAAATACTTTTATGGCTTACGCCTTGTAAATTTGGCACTTTCCACTGGAATTACATCATAGCCAAGCCACTGAGGATGTATTGTGACAGGCTGTACAGGGGAACATGGTGCGGCTGAGAAGGTTTAAATAACCCCAGCTTTCCCATCTGTTCTTCAGCAGGAAGGAGCAGTTTCTGTTTCCAGTGTGGTATGAGGCCAGGGAACTGTGCAGGATGACTAAATCATAAGCATGTTCCTTTAGGCATCAGCTGCTGGCAGGATCCAGGCCGTAGTACAGAGGACACCACTGAAGCGGAGGTGTCAAATCTCCATTTGGTACCAGGCTGTGTGCAGGTTGCTCGCTAGACCTGCTAAAGTGCAGGAATTTATTCTCTGCTGAGGGCTGGCACCAATGGCAAAATAAGATTTTTTAGTCATCCTTTTATTGACCACAGACATCACCCAAAAATTGATTTCTAAATTAGGTACCAGTAATAACTTGCCTGAGTATGGATGTGACTCTCATCCCTGAGTTACAGGTCCCTGCTGTGAAGAACAGGCATATGTTTTACAGACACCAGTCAACCTGGACTCTTAGGTGGGGGCTCTGTCTACCTTGGAAAGTTCACCAATATGAATATACTGCTTCTGGTGAACATGTGTAAATTTCCCCCCTTGTTTAACATACAGTCTGTAATCACAGAGTAAGTCAGGAAATGAAACCTTTGTTGTAGAGTAAAAATATGCATAGGAGAATCAGTCTGGTACAACTACAAGGTAATATTATATTGGTGTAATTATGCTATCATCTACTGTGTTTAAGAAAGCCTTAGTATTTCCAACAATGTTGACAGACAGTATTAGCATCAGTGGTGGTTTTCCCGTGTCAGAATCTATCAACTGGAAAGATAGTTGAAGGAATTAATCAGTTTCTCAAGTTTTCTGTTTCCCATTGTATCTTTCAAGACTGCATTTGTTGCACAGATTTTTTATAGGCAGTTTTTCAAGTAGCTATCCGAAAGTATCAACTGGAGTCACCCGAAATAATGATTATATTTGCAGTTTCCAAGTATTTCTATAAATGGATGCAGGAAGGAGGAAAAAGGGAGATACTCAGAGCACTTCGCTGGCTTTTTCTCAACTGTTATGGACCAAACTGTCACCCAGTGAAACTCAGCGCAGCTTTTTTTTTTAATTTCAAGTGACATATACTGACTAAAAGCTGAAGTTATTGACCTAAAAGAATGAAGTATTTATTTCTTATTATTATATCTTTCAGTAAAGTGATGATATGCAAATTCCACTTTGGAATTTTCTACATATCCTCCAAAGACTGACATCCTAGCCAGCTCTTCCTGGATAAGTTGTCAGCTCAGAAAGAAAACTGAGCCTCTAATTTGTCAGTCTGATCCCCACTGAGAGGGCAGACTCTGAAGGGAGAGTAAAGATTTTTTTAAAAAAAGAGTATTAATATGCCAGCAAGTCATATGATACATAAAGTAATTTCTGAGGTTGAGAGTTGATTTCCTTGGCTGGGCATATGAGACTGACAAGTCCACTTGGTGACATGAAGTAAAAAGTTTTGATTTAATAAATGATCCCACCTTTTTTTCCTAAGTGTCTATTTTACTTTTATACTTGCTTTCTGTGCTTTATTTTATGATACTAAAAGCAGCAAAACTTGTGTATGTAGTCTGATCACAGTTAGCAAACTGCTGTGAAAGAAATGGGTCAAATGCTGATCTTTTTTGAACCAGAGTAAGTTTAGAGGGTCTCTCTGACAGCTCAAAAAGTTAATCATTTAAACTCTTAGCCTATCTGAATTTTGTTATGGCCTCCATGGTTTGTATTTTTACCTCGCTGTATATACAGTGTGTTGTGAATAGGAATACTCAGGACTAAGGACTAGGGCTTGATTTTCTTTTTAATTAAAATCACTACAAGCTATCAGGTGGGAGAGGTGATTCTAGGTAGTGACCCTAGGACTTTTAATTGTTCTGGCTTAATAGTTTCTGTAACATGCTTTATGTCCACCTGCATTTGCCCTATCCTTTTGCCCAGAGCCCTCAGAAGGATATTGCAAGAGGCAATAAGAAAAGTGCAACACGGTGAAGTATTAAAAGGAGGATATTTTTTTCCACAAAATGAAAATGTATGCAGTGGTTTAACAATTCTAGCACACATTCTAGCCTCACAGCGTGATTTCTAGGCTTTCTTGAGCCTTGTCTGGGCTGTGTGAATGAACAGATACTACACCTTATGCACCAAGTAACATGATTTAGACACCAACTAACACTTGGAGTCAACAAAATCAGTGGTGTTACAACCGTGTTAGCAAGTTCATCTACTCTAAGGGCTTGGAAGAGTAGATGAAAGGAAGGCTGATGCTGTCCTCACCACTGTCTTATGTCTCTGTTGTCTACCATTCCCTGCTCTTTACAGGGTACTGGGTGAGATGGACATTTGAGTTGACCAGTAGGGCTGTTCTGAAGTCTGACCTGCTATCTGTTTTTAAACACTATTATTTACCATACTGGGAAAAAAAAAAAAAAAAAAAGCTATATAGAGTCTTGGACACTGTGTCCAGGAAAATACATGGCATAGCCCCTTTAGTTCAGGTCCACATCCTGGGAGACATACACTGCTGTGCACTTTCTGGAACTAATACAGATTGTAACTACACTTGTTTCCTATTATCATTGTTGCTTTTCTTGTCCTAAGGTAAGATTAAGTTTTGATTGCCAGATGGATTCTTTAGACAACCTACAGTAGCCTCAAAACTGTGGAATGATGTTGCAAAAATGCAAACATGTAAAATGAGAAGACATCTAATGCCAGCCTTTTGGTGGAGAATAGATTTAGGCTTAAGACAGCTGGTGCCAGAGCATTTGCTTGTTAATATTCCTAGGCTCTGGAATGCCTTGCAAGATGATATCAAAGTAGCAAAATCAATTGGTGATATTAAAAGTAACATTGAGACTTTCTGGTGACATTATCATTTTTTATTTGGAAGAGCAAATTTTATGAGAAGAACTGCTGGCTGAGAGGTGCTATGTCATGGATACTGGGAAAAGAATGAACCGTGGTGAAAGAAAAGGGAAATAAAATTCTCCAGATGATAATTTGCTCTTATGCTCTGTTTTACTATCTGGAAGGAGAAAAGAATTAAAATAGGTGGTCCTAAGCTGATATGCACAAATTTGTACTTCATTACCTTGCTTGTAGCAGTTATGTCTAAGTGTTTACTTTGGGCTCATCTTTGACCTAGATTTCACAAAACTGCAAGAGACTAAAGAAGCAGTAAGAATTTCCCTGAGACATTTATCAAGATGATGCCATCTTTTATGCAGGCACATAAAAACATATTTAACAGGCCTCTTTTTTTTTTTTTTTTTTTACTGGAGTACCTATGGGCAGTGAAGGTCAGAGCAGCAAAAGCATAAATATATTTTGCTCCCCTGCATACCAGAGGGACTTAGCAGGAAGGGTGAGCCAGACAAGTTTCTGCTAAGCATTTAATAGCCTACTTCTTCCCCTGTACAGCTGGGCTGTGCAGAACAGAGCCCTACAGAAACACAACGTCAACTCAAGCAAATGAAGGCTGATGTTTTTGTCTTGATGCAGGAAGAATAAAACCTCAATTCTCTGCTTATCAGTGACTTCCTGAATGATAGGATGTCACCAGTGATACATCTGCTAAGAGACAATGTTCTGTGAAACCTGTGAAAGGGGTAGTTCCTTGGAAGCAACAACAATGAATGTAGGCGAGGTTTTCTTATGTTTGTATTGAGTAATAATTTAATCCATGAGCAGCCCTACTTATTTCAGCAGGACTGTGAAGTGCTCTGCAGGGAGAATGAAAGTGGAAACATCTGGTCCTAGTCTGTTCTTTGCTGCTTGTAACAAACTTCAGGTTTTGGTAGCGTAGCTTCTGTTCAAGGTACCACACTTGGACTTGGAAATATGCTATACCACATGGTGCTGCTTCTACACACATTGTACAAGACAAAGAGTTATAGAAGGAAGAGCAAAAGAAAAGATTATTGCAAGGGCAGCTCTTTTTTTCTGGTGTCTGCGCAGGTAAAAACACTGCTAATTGAACTACACGCTGCTTCTTTCTGCAACGACAGTGTACTTTCATCAGGAATCAGTGCAAAAAGTAAAACATCTTTGGGATCTTTACAGGAAAGAATAAGAGATACAAATAAATAGAGAGCATGACCAACTACATGCAACCTGGTTTTATCAAGGGTGAATTGTGTCAGAAGAACCTGATATGTTATGAAAGAAAGCTAATTGGTTTCTAGGCCTAAAGGAAACATAGTTGATCTATCTGGCTATCAGCAAAGCATTTGATATGATGCCACATGGGAAATTATTTGTTCAGTGGGGGATGGTAGGATAGACAGAAGAATAGTAAGTGTGTGGGGGCCTGGCAAAGGGAGAGATGAATACAAGTAGTGTTGAAGTGGGAATGATCAAGCTGGAGAGGACTACATTGGCAATTGCTCATGGAAAAGTCTTGGAACTGATTGTACTTAATATTTTGATTAACAATCTTTGCATGAATTGTAGGAGTGTGCAGAAGAATTTTGCTGATGACAGTAAGTTTGGGAGCATAGTCATTATGCAGGAAGATCAGGGTATGATACAGGAAGCACTGATTGACCTTGAGGACCAGACTAATAGAAATGGGATGAAATTCAATATTATGGAGTACAAGGTCATGCACTTAGGGACTAATAACATGAATTTCCACTATAAGCTGGAATCTTATCAGCTCAAAAGAAGCATAGAAGAGAAAGACCTGGACGTATTAGTTGACTGGGGTAACTAAGAAGCAGAGATACCATGCAACCGTGAAAAAGACAAATGTGAGCATAGGGTCTATGAGTCATGGCCTTCCCGAGAGGCAGGCGAGTATTAATGCCGCCGCGGAGGGGCAAGAGCTCTCCTGGAGCACCGCTGTCTGCTGCGGTCATGAAAGATGAACCCCAGCTGGAGCATGTGCAGAGCGGGGCTGTCAGGGGAGTGGAGCACCTGCTGCACTGTCCTGGCCTCCTTCGCCCAGTGAAGTGCTGGCTCAGAGGGGATGCGGTTGCTTTCTAGTGTGGGGACCTGGGCTTGCTGTCCCTGCAGGTTTCTCCCAGCTGTGTGTTGCTTGCTGGCGCCCATGGCTTAATACAATAATACATTTCTGGCTGCCTAGGACTTCCCGATGCCAATCTGCTGTCCCACCCCCTCTCCTGGACACCACATAGAGTGAACTGCCTGACATCAATGTCACAGACCTGGTTTGGAGTACAGGAATTATTTAATTGCAGTGCGTTAGCCTGATGGCAATGCGAGCGAGATGGGATCTGGCTTGGTGCATCACGGGGACATGGCTCCTCTGGGATGGCTGAGGCTAGTAGGAGCAGCTGTTCTGACCTTGTGCCTCGCCGCAGAGCTCCGGGCACCATCTTCAGCCTCTTTTTTTGCTGGCAGTAGGGAACTGCCAACTACCATTTAATTACTCTCTCAAGCAGCAGCAGCAGCATTTGAAAATCAGAAGTTATAGTTCAGATTTATTTTTTTCAAACAAAAGTATTTTTTCCTTTTCTTCCATTTTACCTTCTCTTCCCCTGCTCCCCGTATTTTTTTTTCCAGTGCTGGTTGACATTTACCAGAACCCAGTGTGATTTAGTGACCTTGGGCATACTGTGCACTTTAATTTGTCAATTTGGGAAATTAATTTGTGGAAGAATGAGTGGAAGTCAGAGGTCAGGCAGTTGGAGTGCAGACCTGCTGACAGGTTGACTGTCCGTGGGGGGCTAATGAGAACACACCACCAAGCAAACGGAACAAAAGCAGACAGATTACACTGCCCGCTCGTCACCGGGAATCAATAACTTCAGGCGGTTGCACCCGCACTGCTACTACAATTTTACCTCATGCTGGCAAGGCAGCCATTCAGAAATAGCTGGAATGGCCTTCTGGGAGGAATATAGTGGTCATTGAGGCTATTTCATTGCTATCTTGGAGGACTTCTTGCAACTGCTGTGTGAGCACTGCCCCCGTGCAAGGTTGCATTTGGGTCTTTGCAGGCCTGGTGGATGCAGTCACCTGGAGTCCAGGTGAGTTTCCTTGTCTCTGCTGGGTGCTAATGGCTGTGATTAGGAAAATGGGCTTGTTTGCTTCAACTAGAGTTAGCCAGAGCCTGCCTATAGTTCTTGAGCATGGATGAGGAGCCAAAGTGCTTGCTGAGCAGCAAGTGAGAAATGTCTGGCTGCTGCTCAGCTCTTTTTTGCTCTAAAATACCTTTCCCGCTCAACTGAGAGGGTGTATATTGGTTAGGCAGATTCCTGTGGGTGCCTGCCATTCGCCTGCGTGCAGCATGAGCAGAAGTTTGACCACAAGTGAGACCTGAATGTACTGGAGAGAGATTATATCTACTGCCCTAGGGCAACTGAACTGCTGCATCATGCTCGTGTTGTCCCAAAAATTTGCCATGGCAAAATGACTGTGCTTTAGAGGATGAAGGGTGTTTTAGATTGCCACCCTTCGATTCTGTCTTTGAAACAAGCCAGGAACTACATAAGAAGCACTGCTAGGTCACGTCCAACGTAAGGCCATATTAGCAAGACTTCTTCAAGGTAGAGGCTCCTGTACCTGTGGAATAGGAAGCTGTGACTGAAGGCAAATGTTTTGGTCTTTGAATTTAATCCTTTTTTTTTTTTTTTGGACTGGCAAAGGCTGGAGGGACCAGACTCAGCATGCATAGCCCACGGGGCGGGGGGAAGGAACGACTTGTTAGCTCTGGTAATAGCAGCTGGCTCCGCACACAAGGAGTGAGGGCAGGTTTTGAACGGCGTTCCTTACAGTTAAGTAGCTGACTAAAACATGAGGCACTGAAGACTGTTTAGGGAGAAGAGCAGAGCAGACTTTGAAAGGGATCTCTTTCTTCCAGAATCAGGCTAAAAAAAAGGGAAGAAAAGCTCTCTGGAGCAATGGTGTGTCTGGGAAAATCTCCGTAACTGTGTGTGTGCTTTGGGTTTTGCCCTTAGAGTGAATCGTGGGTCCCAGAGTTTCACAGTCTGGGGACTGAGCACAGTTTCCAGGTGTGGTACATTAAGGAGCCAAATAAATATTCTAAGTAATTTTCTGAATGTGAGGTTGAATCTGAGGAAAACCTTAGGCAGATATTGATATGGGAAGCACAGAAAAAGATAGTCTGTATCTCAGAAGTTCTCTGAACACCACTCTAGCACGTGGTCCCTGGTAGTAGTTGTCTGTTTGACTTTGGCAGTCATTGCTGACATGGGCAGCCATCTCCTCTCATAGGCCCATCAGGTTCCGTCATTCAGAAGGACCACAAGATGGTTTACATTTCCATATTTTCCTTGGTCCCATCAAATCCAGATTCTTCTGAGTCACACATCTGTCCTTCCTTGTTGCGTGCTGCAGTTCTGGGCTGTGGTCTTCAGGTCCTCATCACTGGCACACTTCCTTACATATTATTTTGTGTTTCAATGAGGGGAGACCATGGTCTTGTAGCTCTGTAGCTGTGACATCAGGCATCTCTGGGGATACAAAGTCAACCTGCCCTAGCTGACCTTGCCTGAGCAGGACGCTGGACCAGATGATCTCCAGAGGTCCCTACCAACTCCAGATATTCTGTGGAGCAGGCTGAGAAAGTCAGGGAGTGGGGTCAGGCATTCTGGGGGAGTAGCAAAGTATTGGGGGATGACTTTTGGAAGCTGTAAGGAAGCTGAGACCATAAAGGCACCATGTCTGTGGATCTCCCTGGTCTTTGCAACTTGCAGCATTTCTTCTCTCTCATTAAAAACTTGGCACTCTTATTCTCATTTTCCTTCAAAGGTTAGGATGTTTGCAATGTTTGGATGTTCGCAAAGGCTCCCAAGATGCCTTATTGATTGCTTTGCTGTAATTATCGGGAAATTTCTATACAACTTCTGTTGATAATTGTCAGCAATATTTATTTATGTTAGTAACTTACAACTTGCTCCTGTTTCACTTTGCAGACCTTACAAGAACATCCCAGAGCCCAGCATGCTGGTAACCCAGGAAGTGAAGCACAGAACCCCCAAGAAGCCAACAGCTGGAGTTGCAGCAATTCAGGCTGAAAGCATTTAAACAGTCCTGCTGCTTGCTCCATATATGGCCTCGGGCCCTGCAAATCCTCCTGCTGTGAGGAATATCCTGTGGGAGTTATGTGCAAAGGGTCACCCCTGAGGCTGCCTATATGATTCACTGCTCCATATATGCCACAAGGCACCAAGAAACCAAATGCATGTGGATCTACTTTGCAGAAAGGGAAAATGAGCCTGCAAAATAAAGATTTGATAGTCTTTCTATGCAAGCCTATGTCTTGTAGGAAAAATCTGGGCAGACCTCTGCCAAATTTGAACTGCCACTATACAAAGGAGGGATGCCCCATCAACTCTAGCAAGGCTGTTCTTCTGTCTCACTGGGATGCCTGACAGAGAGCACATGTTGCAAGGTTTTGTAATTTTAACTGTGATTTTGGGTTCAGTGTGCGTGCATGCCAAAAAAGGTGTTCTTAGCTCATGCTTATTGTCCCTACTATATTAATTCAGAGCTAAAAGAGCAAGGAACTTTTTTATCCTGTAGATTTCAGCTCACCACTAACCTGCATGCATTAACAAGAGCTGAATCTCTAGTTATCTTTTGGTATTGCTATTTTAACTTGAGTTGCCTAAGTGACAGTAAGGACAAATAAGAGCAAATAACAGGTCATTTGGTTTGCTGGCAGTGCTAAGAAATAGAAACAACAATGCTTTGGGCCTAGCAATCAGAACGTCTGACATATCTAAGTATAGACTACAGATTGTTTGGAGGCTGCAGAAACCATTTGTTTTGATTCTGCCACTTTAAGTAAAAACAGAGGAAATCTGGAGAGAGAGCAAACGTAGTTCACCAAGTGGAGCTAACAGAACGGTGTATTTTGTAGGTCAGCAGCTATGGGAGCTGTGGGCTCAAAGTTGAAGGCTGCTTGGTTTGTAATAGGGACTGATGGCTCAGGGGCTCTCCCATGGGGATGGGTAAGGTGCAGGGCTCTCTCTCTCCCACTGAAGTTGCTCTGATCTGTTGTCAATTTCCCAGTTTTATGTACCATTTCTTCGGCCTGCTCCCAAACTGAATTTGATTGCTACATTCATCAGCAAATTAAGGGTTCATGGATAATGTTTTTGTGAATGCATGTCTGGCATGGTCATTCTCCCCTGGAGACCACAATGGTGGGTCTATAGGGAGCCTTGCAGCGGCTTAGGAAATAAGTTTCCCTGGGTTCATGTCTCACGTTGTTTCCTGAAGCTTCTGCCCAGCACATGAGAAGTTGGAGTGCCATGCATGGACATAAGATATGCATACACGACACTGCCAGACAGGCCGTTTCTGTGGTGAGAAGCTGAGAGGGACCTCAAGAGTTCTGGCATAGACATAGACATAGAAAGCAGGAGAACGATGGGCATTTTGTTGCATCCAGAAGTCTGCACCTGTCTGTCTTCTCTTGTGCCCAGAGCTGGCCCTGCTAGGGCTGATTTTCTCTTGGCAACAGGCTAAAACAGTGCGTGTGGTGAGGAGTCAAAGTCAGTCACTGGTACTCTGGGAAAGGGTGTTGAAATCCAAGTGGCAGCACTGGTCCAACTTGCAGCAACCTGCTTATGATCACTGCCCCCTCTCAGTTATTTGGCCCTTATCCACCTCCGCGCAGCATTTTAGGTTTTAACAGGGTTAAACAGGGCTTTTAGGGTTTAACATTTAACATGTTAAATTCTGGAAAAGGTCTGGATCCAAACCCCACAGCAGTCAGTGAGACTTGCAGTACTACCACAACTGGGCTCTGACGGAGTCCATCTCTTGGTCCCAGAGAGGCAAAAGGTACTGGGGTGTCAACTCCTTGGAGATGAATGTGATCTACTGTGCAAAACTTATCTACTTCTGAGTTTTTGGACTCAGTCCTGCTTTCTGCTGCATTGGTAAACTACCAGTGTTTTCATTTAATTGACCAGGAGGTAAGTAAGATTGTCTCTTTAAATTGAGGACCCATCACAAGGAACCAAGTCAAGTTACAAATCCATAACAATCTAAAGCTTAGTGATTTTTGAATTCAACCTGGTTGGCCTTAAGTTGAAGAAGAGTATTACAGGCACATGGATGGGGCCTCTTTCCTGCTGACATAGGATTACTCTCCTTGGATGTATTTCTGGCCACTCATATGGCCTTAAATGCCCTTCATGTTGGTTCGAAATGGATCTCCTATGTCAGTAGCCCGTCAGACTGTCTCTTGGTCTGTACGTTAGCCGTTTTGATGCAGCAGTTGTGGCCATAAGCTCTTCCATTCCTTAAATAGCTGCCAATCTATTTAGCCTACTTCAGTTTCTCACTACAGGATCCAGATAAAACTGCATAGTCTAGCTATTTATCCCTACGTATCCCCAGCCCTTGCAAAACTGCCAGTTCCTCTGTCTAGCCCAGTGGCAAGCACTGGGATTTCTGTAGTCACAGCACTGGGATTTCTGTAGTCACAACACTGGGATTTTTGTAGTCACTCACCTTTTAATGGCCTTTGTGTGCCTGGTCTTGGACTAATGTTCAACGTGAGGTGGAGTCCCGGCAGATTTTGAAGAAAGGTTCTCTATTTCCATATATGCTCCATTGGTCTCCAGTGTTCAGACAGATCCTTCTTTTAAAGAATCTGACACTGGGACAAGATAAGACCCATGCATTACTTTAAAATGTATCAGAAATGTCTTGTCTCTTTATCTCCTGATGCTGGAGTGTCATGTCCTTTTCTTTATCTGGAAACACAAGTTCCAGTGGAAATGCCAGTGCTTCTTTGGTATTGGCAGAAATATTTGGAAATCCTTTTGCCTAGTATTATACAAGTCACCCAATGAATGAATAAACATCTCTTCACCTTAGGGAGGCACCAGAAACAACTGAACAGGTAAGATAAGGGCTCCAGAAGAGGCAAAGTCTGGACTGATCAACAGCATGCAGGGGGTTCCTGTAACCTCTGCACTGTTCATGAAAAGGCTATTCTGCTATTGCACAGCCATATAAATAATTACAGAAAAAAAAAAAGAAAAAAAAAGAAGGATTAGTGATGGACTGCAAAAGCCTTGTCCAGAAACACACCAAATGTCTTTTGAATATTTTTTTTCTCTACTAACAGCCCAGATGTTACTTCTGAAGCTTGACCAGGACGTCACTGGCATGATAATATCATGAATTCCCTTTTCTCCCTGCTAATCACGACTAATAAATAGAAGGGGCTTGTGAGGACAGAGTGAAAACATATCTGAATAAACAGGTAGGGGAAAGTCACTGAAAGAAAAGCTTTTGCAGCACTGAAGTATCCTCACTGGTGCTATCTCTGAGCACACATTTGAAAGCACACTGGTTATAAGTGAAACAAAAGGAGCACTTACTGAATCATTAGAAAGCAAGGCGAAATTCCTGCTCCAATGGACAAATGAGTCCTGCACTCATCGAGTGTGAAACAATCCTTTCTCAAGGCTGTCTTCCTTCCTAAAGAGTGAAAGTTTCCTGTATTCCCTCTTTGACAGCCATCAGTCCCTGGCCCTGGCTCATTACACCTGTGCAATGGCTCAGCCCAGAATTAACTCCTTGCTTGCTGGAAACCAAGCATGTCCTGTGAGCCCTTGCCTCTTGGTCCCAATTTCTTTTCCCACTTGGTCATCATCCCTGCCAGCCTGCTCTGCTCATGCAATCTGCATGCAAGGAGTAAGGCAAATGGTATATGATCCTTGTCGGAAGACTGTAAGTTAATGCTTGTTCCCAAAGGACTGGAGCAGCAGAAAGTTACCAAAGTTTGAAGGAAGAAGAAAGCATTAGGAGGGGGATGTGGGTAGCTGGCAGCAACAAGGAAGTGTGTTGAGGAATCCATGGGCAGAAGATGAAAGTGGACAGCCAGGCTTTCCTTGCAGGGAGATGTCTGTGAGACATGAGGAAAGATACTGGATGTGGTAGGGGGAAGGAAGGACCTGCTTAGAGCATTCACAGGGAGTGTGAGGCTGAGAGACGGCACTTCTGGGTACGAGCTGTTTCCTAAATATCTGGGTTACCTCGTGCTTTTTCTTCCAGATTAAAAAAGCAAAGGTGTGTTCTGAAGCTAAAACAAAACCTGATCTCTGTGTGTCTGCCTGCTTGAAGAAACCTATGGCTCTGCTGAGGCTAAGTGTGTGCCAGCTACAGAGGGCTCAGCGGTTGGGTAATGATCCCCCATGGCTTGGACATGATGGGAAGGGTGAGGGCACACTGAGGTGCCCAGAGACAGATTCTGCACCTGGATGAAAAGCATGGACCCATTTCAGTGTTTCTTCCCCATCTCAAAATCTCTCTACTCCTAAATTCCCAGTTTTATTAAATCCCAGTATCCTCAACCCTCTGGTGTCCTACTCTAATTCCAAGTTTGCCTCTCTGGTCCTCGCCCTGGCACCTTGTGATCTCACTTTCCACTCCAACTTCTGTCCTCACTCAACCCCTTTGCTTTCCTTGATCTGACCCATTTCCCCTTTCAGTTCGAATCAGGGATCCTCAATCTGTGCACGGTAGCAGAGAGCACACAGGGGAGGTAGGCTCCACACTTCACTTTGGGAGCTGATACTTGTCCTGATGCACAGGAATGCAGACAAACTCCTGGCTAGTGCATGCCCTGTGCAAGGAAACAGCTGTGATGCTCTGGGGAGTCTCTGCTGGGTGGGTTCAACTGCTTATGCACATCACCAAATCTGGAAGAGCAGGGGATTTTTCTCACGGACATCACAAGATAGATTGCTTATGTTTTTGTCCAGTCCAGACTCTCCAGCATGCTGCTAGTTTTACTCACTGAAGGGGGGCCAGAATATCAGCAAATAACACATTTCCCCCCTCCTTGTTTTATTCTCAGTAACAGCTGAATTATTTGGAAGATTTTTTTTTTCAGAATATACAAATCATCAAAACCATCACTCTGAAGGAAATATCTGATTTGGAAAGAATGAGCCTAGGAGTGTAGTTTGACAAACCTATAACTGATTGAAATATAAAGCATCAGGTAAACCCTGATAGCATTTCTGCTTACAGTCTAGTAGTATGGTCCCACAGTCCTTTTGCAAACCATTTGCAGGTATACAATCTTTTCGCATTTAAGGGCTATAAATATTAAAGAGCAATCATACGTTATTTATACTGTTTTATTCATGTATTAATTTTAAATCAGTTCTTAAAAGGTGCAGTGCCAGGGATGGAAATGAATTTCTTAGGGCAATAAAAAAGGGCAGATCAAGGAGGAAATTAAAAAGAGATATTAAAGCTATCATGAAAAAGCTATCATTCCTTTTATTGGAAGCTTTTAGGCTGGAATACATTCAGTAGGAAGGGTCAGAATTTGGGTCATTTTGAGACCGAGTGGATTGCAATTTGCCTTGCATCCTCCCTTTGGCCAGGGTGAAGGGGTAAGAGGAGAGTTTGGCTTCAGACCTCTACCAATGACTTCTTGCAAACACCAGGCCTGGAAAAGGGATACAACCACAAATAATGAAGTACAGTAATGGGATGGAGTGCAAGCAGATGTTTGGGAGTGGCATCCATCTCACTTGAGATTCTAGCTAGCTAACCTCCTGGCAAATGCTCCAGGCTTCATCTGTAGTAAAGCAAGAGAGAAACAGAGACAGGCCTGAGAGGTAATTCATGTCTCCTGTCTTAGATACCTATATGAGCCTGAGAGGGGTCACCCCCCAAAAGTGGAGGGTTGACTAGATATTGGAATAGAGATATATGACACCTGGGGTATTTATGTAGCTAAAGATCCACCCGCAAATTGCTCTGAAAACTACTATATAGACAAAAGGCATTCCATAACAATGTGAAAGATTTAAGGATTTTTTCCCCATAATTCTAAATGCTTCCTCTGGCACTTCCTCTTTATTTCTTGTCTCATTGGGCCTAATTCTCATTTTACAATAATGGCACTGTGAGTCTCCCAGGCAATGTAAAGAGGCTCTAAGCATAGTAGAGCCGCTCTAAGTGCTAAAATCATTAGCAGATTGAAGTAAAGTGCTCCCTCATATCTGTGGGTAAATTATTTATTATGTGTATTAGGGAGATGGATGGCAGTGGAGATTCCTTGGGAAAACCATGCTGCAACAGAGATTAAATAGAGCTCTTGATAGTCTCTCTTCTTGGGTCGGATTCATTCTGATTCTCGGTGGTTTCACTGAGTACACTTTACACTAAGGATAAATTTAGTCCTCCAGGACTCTCACGGGAGTGCATGGAGGACCTGGATGAGAACTTGTCCCTTGAAGCAATTGTATGATGAATAGGTGTATTATTCAAAACAGGAGAATCAGCAGATAAATTCACTAAGAGCCACACTGTGCCCAGTGACCAGTTCATCTCATTAATTTCTCTTTTCATTGGAACTCTAATTATTTGTCCATGGAATATGTTGGATTTTTTAAAAGATATATTACTATAGTGAATTATTTGCCCATGGAATATGTTGGATTTTTTTAAAGATATATAGCTATGGTGAACGAGAAAAAGACACCACTCAGTGACAAAATAGCAGAAAGAAAGCAGAGTGTTTGCACTTCTCCATTGTGAAATAGCAAGTTGCCTGTATTTTTTTTTTTTTTCTCTCATGGCTTAAGGACAGATGGAGGAAGTGCGCTAGGACCTAGAGGAAACAGTTCTCTGCATACACCCTCTACCTTCTTCCAGCAAGAAAAATATTATCCACAGAAACAGAAATATACAAGGACAAAAAAAAATCCTAACTGGTCTAGAGGAAGATAAACTACAAAGCAGGGTGCAATGTTTTGTTATTCTTCAGTAAGCTACAGAAGTTATAAAACATTACAAAATTGTTCTTAAAGGAAGAGGCTGTGTACCAATGACATATAATACAATTGAGCTGCTAGCTGGCTGAAACTGATATATAATCATACTATCCTCATGGTGATCATTGTATTTTTTTACTTTCTTATTTTTTGCTTGTCTCATTTTTTAACCTAATAATTAAGCAATCAGTCGCTCAAGGCAAGGCTGCATTCATGAAGTATCCATTACCCAGCCCCGGCTTGGTACTCCCCGTATTAGATGAAAAAGGTATTTCCATAAGGGAGTTTATTGCTATCATAAATATTAAGAACAAACATATTTCCTTTCATTTCACTCAGGATTTCTTTCATTTCTGCAATTTAATATATAATTGTGAGACTGCATGCTGAACTGTGTTAAACACTATATAGCAAATTATCACTTCTCTTTTTGGGATGCTCTAGGCTAGTGAAGGAGTTGCTTGATTTTATAGCTAGCTGATGGGCACAGATTTGGAGGATTTAAATAAACCACCCAAAGCCTATTTGCCAGTGTCTGTTTGGTCTCTAAATTAGAGCAGAAGTTGCTGGTTTCAAGGACCAGAGTCCTTGCACTTCCTGGTGTTGTCCAAGTTGCAAGTACATGAAATTTTATTGAATCATTTTCTTTTCTGCCAGAGCTAAGAAGGGCACCAGAGAACACAAAATAATGAAATGAACCAATACATAGGTATTTTTGGACACCTCTTCCTTTCTCTCCTATTCAAAAAGATCAGTTTCAGCTTAGCAAAAATTTAGGTCAATTCTTACTTTGTTTAAACTGGCTAGCTTTCCTATGCCCTCAATATCTACTCAGTACTACTAATCTGCAAACAAGATACAATGCAGTGATTCAAACACATGCTAATTTTGGGGTATCATTCTGCTCTTTATGTGAGCAGGGAGCTCCTATTGATCTCTGTAGGGGTTGGTAATTCTCACTGAGAGCAGATAGGGCACTAGCTTTTCTCCCATGTATATCTGTGATAAAGGCTAAAAATTGAACATTGAGAAGCCCTCCCCTGTGGCCAAATTCCCAGATGGTGTAAACCAGTGAAGCTTTAATGTCTTTAATGGAGCTTTGTTGATTTATACCAGATGATGATCTGGATACTACTTTTCCTGAATTTCACTGGCAGGTCACATGTTGGAAACAGAGTCTGGAGCTGAGAAACTCAGTGGCTGATCCTTGGTGCAGGGAGCTTGCTCTCTGGTCCCATTGGAGCAAAACATCTTTGCAGGAAGATGCAGGAAGATGGAGTGAAACAGGTTCTTGCTGACAGCAGTGGGAAATACTGGTGAAGTGGCACACCAGGGGCCTTAGGTAGCCCTGGGGAGGGCTGAAGAGGTAGCCCTGGGGAGGGCTGAAGAGATGGACAAAACCATCACTGAATGTATCTTCTAGTCCACCCTGCCAGGTGCGAGGTGAGGGGAATCAGGCTAAACAAACAGGGATGAAAGCAAACCTTCCTCAACCATTTCTCTTAACTACTCTCAGTGAGTGTTACCCACTAGTACCCGGTGCAGAGAGCAGGTCATAGAGACCTGCGGGGCATGGTAATACAGCCTTTTGGAGAGGTACAGCCTGGGAAACAAATGATCAGAATATTTAAGGTCTGTAGGTGTGTCACTCTGCAGCTGCACTCTGTTTTGCAGAGTGTCTGGTCAGTGGACATATCCTTTAAATGTTAAATCAGTATTTGGCATCCAGCAATCAACATCCAACAAGTGGTATAAAGATTAAAATATGTAAAATATGAAAAAACAGCCATCAAGGAGACATTAAACAGCCAAGCACTTTGTGAAGGTTATTGCATTTATTGACAATGAAAATCTTTTTAAGGAAATAAATGCTAGGAAAAGATACACAATGAAGCAACATCGTTCGAGAGGAGAGTGACCTTGTTCCCTGATGAAATCAAGACAATGCTCTGAGGAGCTACATGGACATTGTTTTAGGGCTTAAACATCAATGTTTGTGGGTAAATTAATTCAGATACAATGCAAATCAAGCATGCTTGAGCTTGCTAATCGGATAAGGATATTGCAATCATATGTTATCAGTAAGAAACTAGTGAGCATATGCCATCTTATGTATGTGGCATGGTAGCTAACAGAAGGAAGGCCCCACACTGTGCTGCACTGAAATGGAGGTTCCCTGAGATGTCAGAAAATCCTTATTGCTCCCATTGCGCTCACTTGCACAGAGTTCTCTAGATGGGACCAGATGACAAGATGACATGTTACCAAAGAGTTAATCCCATAGAGATGCTACCTCGAACATGCCCATAACCAGAAATCCTGCCGCTGTGAGATGGCAGCTGGAGGACTCTGCCAGGGCATGTCACACATTCTCTATTTTTGTCTCTTCTCATTATGTAGAGGAAGTACACAAGGAATAGGCCCTATCTGCATTTTCAAGTAACCAAATATGTTTAGGCTCAGTAGGTAGCTAAATGGACTGCAAAGCCCTTTTCCCAGCTCCATTAAGAGTTCTTGTTTCTGCCTGGCCTTGTCTAAGAATAAAGTGTTACTATGCTCTCTGCCAGTATTTTTGCAGTGCAGTACTTTGCACTTATTGGAAAAAAAAAGTTTCATTATTGCCATTGTGATTTACTGACACTCTGAAGCGGCTATCGAGGGAGTGGCTGAGGCCTGAAAGGAGACAGCAAAGGAGCTGTCTCCTTCCCTCTGGCCATCTCTCTGAAGAGCTGGGAAGTGGAGAAACGCTCCCTGACTTGCCTCTGTGCCGGGAAGCTCCGCAGCCTGCAAAGCTGCCGCTCCAGGCCCTCTCACATCACAAATTCAGACACAGGAGCTCATCAGGCTGTGATACCCTTTTCTGCTGTTGCTCTAGTAACTTGTAACTCTTCTGCTGAGTAAGCACCACCACAGTGGTGGTATGCTGCTTTACTAGTGCTTTGTAGAAGCTATTTACAGCCTATACCTGCAGTCTACCTATTCACTAAGGCAGGGCTTTTCGCAGTGGAACACTGTGACACCACAGAGACTTGCTCTTTCTGCCAAGAGGGAAATGTATCACTCCCCACTCCTGAAAGCACCATGCAATGCAAGAGGCTGATGCTGCACATCCGCCTTCCTCTTCATCTGACCTCATCCCAGGTGTGTGGCGGAAGAGGGGACTGAAAAGGGAAGGCTTACGCAGCTCTCTAGGGAAGCTGAGCAGCACCAGGGCTGTTAGCACGGCTGCCAGCAGCTGTCGGAAGCCTCAGAAGTGCACCGAATATCACTTTATTACTTCTTCTTTGCTAATTATTTCCTAAGTTTGGGGCAAAGAAAATAAGAGAGTGCGCGGGCAGCAGAGGAGTGTGCTTGCTGGCAGGGCACACCAAAGGCTCTCTAACCAGCTCTAACACACGCAAAGCAGCAGGAGGTCTGTAAGAAGGGGCCAGATTGCTTCTGCTCTCACAAAAGAAGCCAGCATCGGCACAAATGTGTTTTTATTGAGCCCGTTCAAAGCTTTCTGCTAAGTAGCAGGCATAGAAAATGTTGCGTGCATGTGCTGGGAAATACACAAGAAGAACATTGCACAGGTTGTAAAGGAAAAATAACCACAAGAAGAGAAATACTGAAGCGGAAGGAGTAACTACAAAATTCAGCCCGTTGCCTATGTATCATGATACAACCATTAATGATGTGCCCAAACACATGTTTTCTCCCTGCCCTGGGAACTGCTGATGGCAGCAGGACAGTGTGGAATCCATGTAGGAAAAGCTAAGGACGCTGCGTTCTTCATCTGCTTCCTTTCTGGTAATAAGTCTGTGCTAGTCTGATGCAATTATTATGTTTTTTATTTTTCACTTACTCTTGGTCTGCAAGGAAAAAAAACGCTTTATGAAGTTGTTGATTATCTATAATTGATTGCTCACCCTCTAACTGGGGACGGGTTGTAGCATGAATGTCAGTGGTAGCCTAGAGGCGGTCTGGGAAGATGCCACCTTATTACTGTGAGGAATGCTTTCCCAAAGACAACAGGCACACAAAAGCAAAGGAGGAATAAAGCAGCTTGGATAAAATCAAAAACACCACCCTTGCATCTGCCCAACCCTAACCTGAGAGCAAAGCAAATTTGTATTGAACCTTTTCTGAGGCGTGAAAGGGCACAACTTTTGTTGTTGCCTTTGGTACCATATTGCATTTCTTGGAACTGGAAATGAAAGGCAAACAGCTGGATAAACACATGAAAATTGCCTTGTAAGATTTTTGACTAATTCTGCAGACCTAAAGACTATAAGAATCCCTGAGGTACACATGCTTGTTCAAATGATACAGTCTGCTCTAGAGATGTTCGAGCTAGCTGTACCTCCTGCAAAATGTCATCCCACCTAACAGCAGAGTAAGAACCACTCCTGCCTCTACTAGCATCCCTTGCCAGGAGAGATTTCAGCATCTCTTCATCTTTGCAGTACCTCCACCAGTTATAGTAGAGATTCATTCTCCTCACTCTTCTTGCAACCACGGGTTGACTATTTGCCTCACTTGTTCCTTTTCTATATAAAAATGGATGCAGGCTCCACACCCTGAAGTTCACTTATTAACTTCATCATTAACGTCATTTTCTCTGGATTATGAGCATAAAGGCATTGTCATAAGTGGTGAGAGGAGATTTGTTCATTGTTTTGTTCATTTGATTACTACGCTCTTGTACATCTACAAAGCCGACATAACAGTTGTTACTTTCAGATCTCAGAGTGGCAGCTGGATATTTGAAACTACCTCTCAAATGGTCATTAACCTGGTGTCAGATGTGCATGCCTCTTCTCTGCACATCAAAACTGCTCTTAAAATCTCAGTGTTGGAAATAAACAAGGAGTCAAATCTTAGCTTTTTAGTTTTTGTTAACGTCAGAGATGTTTACTTCAGAAATAGTGTTGAATACTCCCAAATATTCATGGAAATATGGCATACAAGATAGACAGTGAAGCAATAACTGACTCAAAGAAACAGCCATAGGCAAAGGCTTATTCCTAAAATGACCTCAGGACTCCTCAAAGTGCTCCTTGCTGTGCTGACAGAGTTGACTGCAATGCCTAAACATGCTATTCAAACATGCACAACCAGAGTTTCTCCTACAGAAAATATTCAGTGTATGTTGTGAGTAATGTGCCTTCCCTCTAGTCTTGTTTTCTCATCCATTGTTATATAAGCTAGGTAAGATAGGACCGACTTTCAGGGCATGAGGCAAGGAAAACACTGGATGCTGTATGAAGGAGCTACTTAATCTTGGCATTTTTTTTCCCTATAATCATATTCTTTCAGGTATAGGAAGGCTGGGAGGGCAAGTTTAGACTGGTAGCACTCAAATGCAAGGAAAGGGAGAGCCTCACCATTTTCTCTTTTCCTTTTCTTTTCTCCGTTTCTTTTCTTTTCTTTTCTTTTCTTTTCTTTTCTTTTCTTTTCTTTTCTTTTCTTTTCTTTTCTTTTCTTTTCTTTTCTTTTCTTTTCTTTTTTTCTTTTCTTTTCTTTTCTTTTCTTTTCTTTTCTTTTCTTTTCTTTTCTTACCTGAAGAGAAATGACGAATGGGAAATTTATCTGAAGAGCTGCGTCGCTTATCTTGCCTTGCTGGCACATTTGTGTATGTTTGTGTCTGCATTTGTGTCTGCATTTGTGTGAGCCTTGTGTGAGTCTAAATTGTCTGATTCTTCTCCATATATACCAAGATCCTGTTTATGAGGAGGGTACCGGTATTTGACTCTTTTCATCTCAAGGAAGCAGTTTGCTGTCTGGTACTAAAATAACCACTGC
Source organism: Tinamus guttatus (assembly GCF_059628265.1). Classification (NCBI taxonomy): domain Eukaryota; kingdom Metazoa; phylum Chordata; class Aves; order Tinamiformes; family Tinamidae; genus Tinamus; species Tinamus guttatus. The sequence goes on along the minus strand of NW_028289135.1, from coordinate 1,570,492 downwards.
AGGAATCAGCCTGTATTTTTAGGTTACAGGACGGATCAAGGACCGGCCTTACGCATTCCTATAGCTCCTAAGCTTCCTATTGCACCACGAGGCCTTGCCAAAATTCTGGGAGAAAACACATTTAAAGCTAAACCTCACATGAAGTGGGGGGTTTACAAGAAAGCTGAGTGCCTGCTACAGGAATATCCTTCTGTTTCCTTGTAGACGACTAACTATTATAAAGAATTAAGGCAGTATTTGGCAGAGCTCACTGTCTCTGGCTGTGCATGTTGTATGGCAATCTAGCAAGCCTTTGCAAAGACAGCTTCGCTTCAGGGGCTGAGCTGTGGCGTCCATCCTGGTCAGTTCTTAGTCACAGAAACACTGCCGTGTCCTGCTGACGTTGTGCGGACATCCGCTGACTGATGTAAAAGCCCTGCAGTCTGTCCTGAGTGAAGGAAAAGAAAGGGAAGGATGCCCCAAATAGCATGGCAATCAAGCCAGGAAACTGAGCTGTTAAGTGGCATTCAGAAATGCAACCAATTTCAGTCCAGGTGCTTTTCGGTCCCACCGGGATCTCCTGAACCTGCTGGGTTGGCAGTTGGCTGAAGGCAATATCATCCTCATGGGTTCCCAGAGGCAGCGGGGACCGACAGGGCCGTGTGAGAACAGCTGCTCTCCTGCTTTTTCAGCACTTCTACTTCCAGAACTGGCTGCAATAAGAAAAGCAGAAGTAGGTGAAAGTGAGAGCAAGAGAGAAAGGAAACAAGGCAGAAAAAACTCATTTGCCTTAGTGTCTAGAAGCCTGGCTGTTCTTCCAAGCAAGGACTAAATCCTCCAGTTAAAAATGCATTTGAGCAGCTGAGAAGCTCTGCTATTTGAAAACAGGTACAAGACGGCCTGTGGCCCTGAGCAATAGCACATACCTACGCAGAAAAATCTTACAGCACCAGCCTTAGGGCCTAAATCATAGTCGCGGTTCAGAGAATACATATTTTGGTGAATCAAGCCTAAAGGTAAGAAGGAAGAGTGTTAAAATCATAAGCAATAGCAGGAGCTGAGCCCTGGTCTCCTGAACCAGCCTCAGCACATTGATCCACTTAAGTGATGTACCTGCTACCAGGGGACCCTGGACTCTGTGCTCTATTGCAAGGCAGACATAATACATAAAAATAAGTAGAGGAAGGCACATTCATGGCTGTCTGTTCCTAGACTATCATTTATTAACACAACTTTTTATGGAAGGATTTGGAAGCTTGTTAAGCCTGTCAATGCACTGTTGTGTCAACATGAGAAAGTTAAGTAATTTCTCTTCTAAATAAACCAGCATTTGTTTCCCAAGCAAAAGAGCTGCATTCATTTATGTTGATGATGTTGATTTGAATGGCAGTATTTCTTATATTCAGCTGTGTGTAAAGTATCAAGGACTTTTTTTAGCATTTGTTGATCTGATTTTCTCACAGGAGTTTTGTCATAGGTCAAAGAAAGATGATTCTGCTGTGCACACGTGGTACTGCTATATTCTGTCTAATGCTAGGAAGTTTTTGGAAAAAATATTCAGTAACCTGGGATGGCCACACGATTACATCCCCTGCTTTCTATCAGACTATTTCCAGGAAAACATGAAAGGAAGAAAATGTCTTTATAGAGCATCATTTAATGAGGCTTTTAATTAAGCATCATCTTGACAACAGCAAAGCACAAGAGTTCTTTTTATTTGTAATGAATTTTCAAGTGGTTGCATCAAATGTCCTAGTTATCTGCTTCCTGTGAGTTTTAAAGGCACTGCCTTGGCATTCTAGGAACTGAATAGGACTGAGTGGACTTCTGAGGACAATTCTTGCCCCTGGTTAAATATAAATCAATAAAATGCAAATAAGCAAAAGGACTTCGAGAAGGTATTCCTCGGTGCCAATTATTTTTGAGTGTGAAGCCTTTTTCAAATTACTACCAGCCTTTGAAGAGCAGCTCAACCAAAATGGCATTTCAGGCTCCTAGGCTGATTGTCTTTTAAGAATTTTCATATAAAGCATGTGACATCTACAAGAAAAGAACCCAATAAGCCTGCTTTTTTTCTATCTGCCAGTCTTGCAAAAGTAACCCGAACTTTCCCCTTTCCTGGTACTGTCACCAGCAATAAAGGCTCTGCAGACCACATGGCTACTCTACATTAATAAATCAAACAGAGCCAGGGAACGGTGCCAGGCCCTGGTACTCGCATGTCTGCACTCTTAATTGTTTGAACAGTCCCTGGCACGGCTGAGCCGCACGCCAGCTAATGGTCTCCCAAACATTTCCTGGCACTGCTCTGGAGTTTGCCTGGACCAGGGATGGTTCCCAGTAGGTGGCTTGGATGTGGCCCTGCTGTTCTGGAGACACGAAGAGTTCAGTGGTATGGAGGTAGGCTTTTTGGTGCCAGTTGGCCTTTGGGCTGCACTACAGTCCTAGACACATTCAGCATATTTGTACAGATGTAGCCATTATGTCTTTGGGAACACCTCTGCAATTCTGAGGCTCATTAAAATAAAAAACAACATGTGATTTAATGTCAATAGTATTTTATCCTTGTTAAAACTGACTGCAGTCAGAAAAGCATGTATGCAAACATGGCAGCTCTATACGACACATCCCTCTGTGGGTCTTCTGAATTACATCTCTTTTCTTTGTTCATGAAAACAAATGTTTATTACACTTTAGTCCTGTTAACAATGCATAGACATTACATCATATCCTAATTCACTGTGAAAGGGTTCCTTTAAAGGTTTGAAGGGATATGTACAGGCTAAGTTACACTTGCTGGTTTAAGAAAGAAGGGATATTAATTATAATAATCTTTTACCCTTGCATGTGAGGTTTCATCCAAGAATCTTACAGAACTTTTCAGAGGAAGATAAATATTAAATAACTTCACACAGAGGCTGGGAACAACCACACAAAGTGACTGGTGGCACTTCAGAAGCCACCAGCAAGGCTTCCCCTGGCCTCACTGCTGATATTCTCACAGCTAGGTGACAGCTCTTGCAGAAACTGCTAAGAATGGATGGACCTGTTGGAATAAAACTAGAACAAAACAAATCTTTTGCCTCAGACTCAGGCAGAACACAAGCTTTTTTTGAGACTCAAAAACCATCATTAGACTTTTTTTTTCTTTTTATAAAATTTTCTCACACTTCTGCACTTCCTGATTTAGGGCTGGACAGGAACCAGAAAATAAATATTGAAATACCATGAGAAAGGTTATTTCTGTGGTATTTGCAACCAGACAAAGTGTGGCGCACTCATGAGAAAGCCTGTCTTAGCAAAATTTCCATACCAAAGGCTCACATCAATCCAAGTAAGTACCAGACAGCCTGTGAACTTCTGACTTCTCGTAGGTTCCTACATGCTTTTGTGTTTAATAGAAAAAGTTGCAGAGACCTCAATATCATCAGCATTAGATTGAAGCTAATCTGCTGGGCAGTTGGCAGTACCTCTGTGTAGCTGCAATGTAACAGTTGTGCTCTTGATTGCATGATACAGCTGAAACCTTCCTGACAATCCATTCAGAGTTGAGACTGGGCATTGGCTTGAGCACAGACCTTACGAGGAGCGGCTGAGGGAGCTGGGGTTATTTAGTCTGGAGAAGAGGAGGCTCTGGGGAGACCTTATCGCTCTCTACAACTACCTGAAAGGAGGCTGTAGTGAGGCAGGGGTCAATCTCTTCTCCAGAACAACTACAGACAGGACAAGAGGAAATGGTCTCAAGTTGCGTCAGGGAAGGTTCAGGTTAGACATTAGGAGGGATTTCTACAGAGAAAGAATAGTCAAGCATTGGAACAGGCTGCCCAGGGAAGTGGTGGAGTCACCGTCCCTGGCAGCGTTCAAGAAACATGCAGATGAGATACTTAGGGACATGATTTAGCAGGTGTGGTGGTGAAGGGTTTACGGTTGGACTTGATGATCTCAAAGGTCTTTTCCAATCATAATGATTCTATGGTTCTATGATGTCGGGGTGTTCTAGTTCACCATTCCTTGGGATGTCTGGAAAAAGCCATGTTAAGAAGAAAGCCTTAGAGACAGCCATGGCGGGGAAGACTTTGAAAGGACAAAGGGTTTTGGGAATCTGGCATCATTTTTAATATACTTGATACCAGGCCCTGTAAAATGTTCATGTAACAGACTAATGCAGGTGCAATAGCTATACTTGCTTCTGATCACTACTGGCCTCTCATGCTGTGTTTATTGGCTGGAGCTTTCACCATCTGCACACTGACTTGATTTTGCTTTTACTGAAATTGCTACCTTTTTTTTAGTGCTGAATCCACTAAAAATGACACTTCAGATATTTACAGACAGTCAAAAACACCTCAGATGATATCATCTTCCCTCAGAATAGCCCTGCAGAGTGACTCGATTATGTTTTATGAACACATTTATTTGCTTTGCTCTAAAAACACTTTGACAGATATTTTTTCTGCAAAACTAGAAATGCATCATGCCACAGTGGGAGCAAAACTTCTCTGTTAAAAGTGAGATCTTAGTTCTGGAAGGTTTTTCCCAGAAACTCAGAAGAGCCAAATACCTCCTTAGGACGGGAAGAAGTGTAATCTTGTCAGATGTTGTCTGAGATGATATGCAGTTCTGTCTCTTGTAGTTCATCCTGATGGTAGGGAGGGAGAATCCAGCTACTATTGAAGAAAGTTATTGCTATGGACATTTTTTTTTTTTTTGTAGTTCCCATGTCAGCCAGAACTTCTCCCTCCATGCTGATGGTCACATAACAGATTCTGACAAGGTGGAAAGTGCTCAGTTGCTTCATGTCCCCACGACTGTCAAATTGTTGTAGGCTTAAATATGTGCTGTCTGCTAGATTTCTACTTTCTGTTTTGGACAAGACTGACCTAAGAGAGGGTAAAAATGAACATTTTTTTTTTGCACATGAACTTATATCCAGAAAGCAGGAAATTGTGCTGAGCATGTGTACATGTACATATGTCAATACAGAGGAGTTGAGGGTGCAAATGGAAGATGAAGGGCACATGTGCTTTGGTGATACATGTACATGCCAAACTCTCAATTTCCATGTAAGTCAAATGTTCCTGATAGCCTTCCTGCGTGGCCCAGGACATCTGGTTTTCATACTACCAAAGTCATCATATTGCAAAATATTAACATCAAACACTAGGATTCTTCAGCACCACATCTGGGTTTCTGCTACCTGTTCTGGTAAAAGAGGCTGTTATCAATAGCCTAGGAGAAGGGAGAAGTCTAAAACCCAGGAAATGATAGAATCATAGAATCATTATGGTTGGAAAAGACCTTTGAGATCAACCTCTCAACATCACACCTGTTAAACCATGTCCCTAACTGTCCCATCTACACAGTTCTTGAACACTGCCAGGGATGGTGACTCCCCTTCTTCCCTGGGCAGTCTGTTCCAATGCTTGACTATTCTTTCTGTAGAAATTCTTCCTAATGTCGTACCTGAATCTTCCCTGACACAACTTCAACCCCTGCCTCACTACAACCTCCTTTCAGGTAGTTGTAGAGAGCGATAAGGTCTCCCCTGAGCCTCCTCTTCTCCAGACTAAATAACCCCAGCTCCCTCAGCCACTTCTCATAAGGTCTGTGCTCCAGCCCCTTCACCAGCTTTGTTACCCTTCTTTGGACACGCTCCTGTACCTTAATGTCTCCCTTGTAGTAAGGGGTCCAAAACTGAACACAGCGTTCAAGGTGGGACCTCACTAGCTCTGAGTACAGGGGGACAATCACTTCCCTGGTCCTGCTGGCTACGCAGTTCCTGACACAAGCCAGGATGCTGTTGGCTGCCTTAGCCACCTGGGCACACTGTGTTCATGTTCACCCAGCTGTTGAGCAACACCTCCAGATCCTTTTCTCCCACACAACTCTCCAGCCACTTGGCCCCAAGCCTCCCTCCCAAGTAGACTCATGCTCTTAAGCTATGAACCAAAGGAAATCAGTGTGTTGAGATAATTCTTTAATTTCTCTCCACTAGTCAGTGCACAGAGATGGGCATTCCTCAAATGGAGGTGAGCAGTGGGGTGAATCTCTTTTTGGATAAGAATTCTCACTACAAAAGCTTTGGAAGGTGACTACCTGATTGGCTCAAGCTAGATAACTAAAATGGGTCTTGAGGGAAATATTTATGTACTGCACAGATGAGTGTGAAAGTCAGTCTGTTGATAACATTCAGCCTGTTGATTCCAAGCCCATACCCTAAACCACAAAAAATGGAGCAGGAAGGAATCTCAATCTGTGGTAAGGACAATCTTGGCAAGAACAAAGAAAAGAGAAGTCAATGGGGAAAAGAGACAGTAATATGGAATTGAACGCAGCTTGGAAGAGACATTTATTCGTGCTAGGAAGATTAGCAGTTAGAAGTGATAACATTGCTAAGTTACCCCTCAGTGACTGGAGTCCTCTTATCTCTCTAAAACCGATGGCACTCTTTACTTGATTATCAAGTTAGGCTTTCCAGTGACAAAGCCTTTATTAGAATCATAGAATGCTTAAGGTTGGAAGGGACCTCTAGAGGTCATCTAGTCCAACCCCCCTGCACAAGCAGAGTCACCTAGAGCGCGTGGCACAGGGTGGCATCCAAGCGGGTTTTGAAGATCTCCAGAGAAGGAGACTCCACAACCTCTCTGGGCAGCCTGTTCCAGTGCTCTGTCACCCTCACTGTCAAGAAATTTTTCCTTCAGTTCCTGTGGAACTTTTGGTGTTTCAGTTTGTGGCCATTACTTCTAGTTCTGTCGGTTGCCACCAGTGAAAAGAGGCCAGCACCATCCTCCTCACTGCCTCCCTTGAGGTACTTATAGACACTGATTAGGTCCCCTCTCAGCCTTCTCTTCTCCAGGCTGAACAGGCCCAGCTCCCTCAGCCTCTCCTCATAGGGCAGATGTTCCAGGCCCCTTGATCATCCTTGTAGCCCTGCGCTGGACTCTCTCCAGCAGCTCCACATCCCTCTTGTACTGTGGAGCCCAGAACTGGACACAATACTCCAGATGTGGCCTCACCAGGGCTGAGTAGAGGGGCAGGATCACCTCCGTCGACCTGCTGGAGACGCACTCCAGATCCCATTGGCCTTCTTGGCCACGAGGACACACTGCTGCCCCATGGTCAGCTTGTCATCCACCATGACACCCAGGTCCCTCTCTGCAGAGCTGACCTAGACGGTGTGTTTGCAAGGCCAGCAGTTGACCCTCCTTACTCCTGGATGGCACTGCCTCAATCTTCATGCTGTACCAGTGAAGGAAAAGGAGAAGCTCCTGCCCTACACTACTGCTCGGCAGGAAGATATGGCCTCTAACATTAATTACCACGTACCAGATTTCTTAAATAAAACATCCACTGGATGGACTAACCTTTTAAATCAAAGGAAGGGTTTTCCAAAGGCTATGTTTACAGTTCAGCCTAAATATCCAAGCAAAGGAGAAACATGGGGCAAGAGTCTTCCTTTTACTTCTGTCTAATTGTCAGTTCAGGCATGTGGGTGTAACTTATCTCCTCTTTGCCTGGACAAAGCAGAAGGGGGAGTGGGCAATGAAGGCCATAGCAGCAGCAGAACTTAGCTGCAGTGTGGAAAGGAATATCCCAACCCCTGGCTGGACTAGTGCAGTTATGAGAGGTTGAATATTAGTCAACAAGGCAATCTGTGTAAGGTAAGTGGCTTTGTTGGGTGAGGAGTCTTAGATGAGACAGTGGAAGATGCCTCGAGGTCTGCTATGGATTATACAACTAGTGTACCTGTGCCTCACAGCCCCTTGGTGTGATCCTCTGTAACTTGAGCAAAGTACGTGGTCTTCAATGATTCATTCCAGACATTTATTCCCTTCTCCCATGCCCCCTTGTAGACCACATTCACCCACTACTTCACGGAGAGAGCCATCTCCAAAGCCAGTTGAAACTGGTGTCAATCAGACAACTACAGTGATTGGGTCCCCTTGGTCTCCAGAGCTGCATCAGTGTGCTTTCAATGTGCACTCTGTGGCACTTCTGTTTTCTACCTTCCTTCTGTCCGGAAAAACAAAAGTAAATTGCAACTCTTCTTTGCTCCCTTGTTTCACAGATTTCATCAGTGGCTCTCTGGGGGCAACGAGAGTTGTCAGAAGACGTACTTCAATTTCCTGAGTGGTCAAATAGCTGTGGACCCCTTCCTCTTCTGTTGGACTGTAAGCCATGCTGGAAGAGCAGCGGGCTTTAAATTTTCCATAACTCTGCAGCTCAAGGGATTAGAAATTATTTCTGTTTTCTTTTAAGCCATGAAAAGCATTTTCTTTAAAACAACTGCCACGGTCCTGGGATCCTAAAAACGTGTTCTAGGTATGCAGTAACTATCCTGGCATTGCCAGGTGAAACTTGGGACAGTTGAGTTGCAGCTCAGAGCTGCAAGTTTTATGAAATGAGATTGGAGAGAGCTTCCAAGTAAAGGGGGAGGAGAGGCAAGGGAAAAGTGACATTTTAGATCCTTGAGCCTTGGCCTGTTATTTAAAACTGATCTTTGTCTGGGATGACAATTTGCATGACTGTTTTGTCCTACAGGTCAAAGGAAATCTCATGCTGCTCTCCCTTGCTGATGGAAAACAGGAATGAATATTTAACTGGCAATGATGATGAATGAAGATTCCATATTAGAAAGGAGGCCCTGGGACAATCCCATCCTCATGGAAGTGACCCTCTTCTTTGCCCTGCTGCATGGCTCTGCTGGAGAACTGCAGTCAGAGGAAAAGATGACACAAAATCTGAGAAACATTGCATGCCATGGTAGTCTTAAAGACACTTTTTTTTCTCTCTCGAGCAAGTACATTAATGCAATGACACCTTGTTGCTTGCACACCTGAACTTAAGTTGGCTAATCCAGCATGGAGCTGCATTTCGGCTTCCAACAAACTACAAAACCTGGTGTTGCTGTGGTAGGCAGGGAGAGATGTGTGGGAAGAGGCTGAACTGCCAGAGAAAAAATTCACAGAGTGTGTTTCTGCATTCACTTTAGATATCTTAACTGAGGAAATACCAGACGCAATTCACTGACACATCCTCAAAAGGGAGGGTATCAGTGAGAAGGAAATACTTGAGAAAATGCAGTTTAACTGCCTGGAGGATAAAAATAACAACTTACATTTATTTATGAATGTTTTAGAAATATAAAGAGTATATTACAGAGAGCTGATGAAATACAAAATAGTACAAAAGTAGTATGATACTTACGCAGAAGAGTTTATATTTTGAAATTAGGTGCATGGTATGTCTGCTTGTAATTTCTGTTGCACGTATACGGAACTAGCAATTTTAATAACTCTGTATTAGCAAATTGAAGCAGTTGGAATTGTTTCTCTGTATCTCATGTATACTTCCAGACAACCTGTATATACATAAACACTGTATATATTATGTACATAAAAGTGATATCAATATGATATATTGCATTAACAATGCACCTTTGACCACCTCAGCTGCACTCTGTCTGATAATCCATTTCTGATGGGACAGCTCCTAGGAATCAAAAACTCTGATCACCTTCAAACAGCCTTCATTATTTTTTTACAAATCAACCTGTCAGAGCAGATGAGTCAGCCCTTGCTTCGATGTGGAGAACTTTTTCATTCTGAATTGTAGGACAGAAGAAAATCATTCCTTAATTAGCAATAGGTTTAAGGTCTGAAACCACTGAGATCTCTGAGTAATAAGACCATTCCTATTTTAATGTCTGAGGTTGAAGGGAGCTTTTAAACTATGTTTTGAGATGGTCGCGTATGCTGTGAAATTGCATTATGTGAGGATGCCTTAGAAGGTTTTTTTTTTGATGCACGCTTCTATTTGAAATCAACATACCAGAATCATTTTTAATTTCCTCCTGTTTATGAATTAGGTAATTTAGATACCACAAATGCAATTTTCTATAGCTCAGCAAGAGTGAGCAAAATCTTAGAAAATGATATGAAAAGGCATTTATAAATAAAAAATACAGTTTGAGAAGTTGTTTTCTCAAAACCAGCTATGTTTCTGTGTCTGTATATAGCTACCACCAAGGATCTGAAAGGGACTGAATTCTCATTTTGGCTATGTTCATCATTAGAAAATCACCTCAACAGCAACTGCCTTTTTTATCCTTCCCATATGTGATTGTTTCATTCTGTCTCTGAGCACTGGAGAAAGGAAAACTTGTGGCCTTCATTAAAATTTAAGGAATGTCCTCCATAAAGTTAGAGGAAACTGGTTTGGAAAAAGTTCAAACACAGTTATTTGGAGCGTAGATTTCAGTGTAGGTCAGAGGTGAGTTTTTGATTACCATCCACAGTACTAAACCGTGGTTGGCCTCCATCATTTTCCCTGGTGTCATGTCCTAGAAGCGGGCTTCAGCAGAGCAGCAATTTTCTGGATTGCCCTCACAGTGGGACAGTGTGGGCTACTCCACAATGGGAGAGTATGACAGTGCTTACAGCTTAAAAATAACACTGTATGGTATGGTATGGTATCCTAAATATTGGTGCTCATCTACTTTCAGATGAACATCTTGCACACAAATTAGAAGGTAGATTAATTTAGCAGCATTTGTGATTAATGATGCCAGTAACATGAGCCTTAAATATTCATAAATCATGGCTCAACTTTTCCCCTCATTCCAGCTGGTACAGCTGCCTTAAAAATCATAATGTATTAATGATAAAACATTAAAGCATTGGGATTCTTTTTCTGGTCTTTGAGTCTTTCAGGACACACTTCATTTACTGGTATAGATATTTCAGTGAAGTACACTGAGAGTTCACGCTCTGTTCTCAACCACATAGTCTAAATACACATTTCTTCCCATCACGAGTTTGGGTAACATTTTTACCCATTGTTCCAGGTACTCTGGCCTCCAGATAAGCGTCAAATACTGTTAAGCTCAAGCAAAAATGAATAAAAGAGTAACTGGCAATTTGCAGCACCTAAATTAAGAGAAAGCAAGCAAAGAAACCGAATACAGTTTAAAAAAACAGAGAGTAGAAAAATCATATTCTGAGGAACATCTTCCTTTTTCTTTAGATGGAAATTTAGATAAGTCTTTTTAACATCTTTTAAGGACTTCTGGGTATAATTCTCTCCAAAAGCTCTACTAGTGATGTTGTGTTTTTACCATAATTTGTTAGTCAAGCATAAACAAGGATCTCTGTGGGTTCCCATCCCCAGCTGTTTTGAAGACTAAATAGTTCCATTCTCTCCTCTCATCTGCTGCTACAGCAAAAGAAAAGAAAAAATGTAGGAAATTTTGATCCATCTAGGTCTGGCTAGGAAATTTTGCCTTGGGCGATGAAGTTGGACTGACATTCCAGCTGACATTTGCATTTAGTGTAGTTAGAGTTATATGCCAATATCTGGCATTTGTACACTGCAATTAGCAGTATCATTTGTTTTCATCTAAGGGGCTTGAGTTCCTTTTTTTTTGTTTATTTTTACGAATGATTTGTTGCGATGTATTCTACTGAAAATTTTAAAGACAAAATCTCTGTTTTTTGTCACTAAAATGCTTTCTGGTTTTGCTTTGTTGTTGTTACTGTTGTTCTTCTGATATCTACAAGCTCTAGTGCATAAAAGGTTGACTTCTACGGGTGCTGTGCAGTTCCCTAAGGGCAGTTTTGCTCACCTCTTTTCCAAAAAGCATGCAGGATGGACGCTAACTTGAGGTCTTGCCTAGCTGTTTATAACTAAGAGCCAAAAGCTTGACCTCTCCCTGGGTGCAGCACGGGCAGCCTTTGGCACTCAGGGGATCTTTGGGCAGAGGCTGCGTCTGCCTGTCTGAAGCTCCCTGCAAGATCCAGGCCAAATTTGTCCTAGAGCTGCCAGCTCATTCCTGTTGGCTGGGGAGCCACTGGGGAGTCCTTGGCTCCCTTACCTCCACATCCAGGCTTTGTCCACTGCTACCTTTCTTCCTGCTGCTTATGCCCACCCTGGGTTCTCACACACACATACTCCGTTGTGTAAGAAACACAAACCTAGGATAAAATACATGAATCAAGTTAATTATCCAATTAATTGTAGCTACAACACATCTGCTATTGTTTCATGGACCCCTCTCAAAATTCAAAACACATTTGAGGAAAAAAAAAGGCAAAACAAAATACAAAAAAAGACCTCTCTGCCAGGGCAAATCCTCAGCATGGCATGAACAAATAAGACATCTGTTTAAAGTAAATTGGGGTTGGGGAGGATGAGGCTGAAGACAATAACAAGAGCAAGAAAGAATAATGACAAGGCGAAATCCCAAAGAATTACCCTCCCACCCTGAGCCAGAGGCAGCTCTCTCACTGCTGCACAGGGCCCTTGAATAAGAGCTGCAAGCGGGCAAATCGGTCTCCTGAAAGTTAAATTATAGTAAGAAAATAATAAAAGCCGCCAGGCCTGTCTCCTCATGGTGTTTGTGATCAGAGGTGGTCGGGATGTAGGGGGGTGGAGTGAGAGGAATTAAATCTATGACTAAACATTTTTAGTGGCAACCAAAGGACGGCGATTAAGAGATAAATTAATGCTCTGGCAACGCTTCCTGTTTTGAAGGATGCAGCGGTGGGTAATGAATGGCTGTGTTTGGAGTGAGCCTCAAGTGTCTCTCGCCGGGCTCGCCGTGCAGGCCAAGCTGCAATAAACCGGCCCGCTTCGTCTCCAGCTCCTGCAGGAAGTGGATTTAAAAAATCTTTGGCAACCTCTGCGTCCCTTTTTTTCCCCAGGGTTGTTGTCGGTCGTTTGATGTCTCTCTCTCTCCCTCTCTCCCCCCCAACCTTTTCCCATTCCCCCTCCCTTTGAGTCTGAAGTCTATTTTCAGTGTGCCGCTGTTGAAAGACTTTGAAAGTTTTGTTTTCAGCAAAATATTTCCTTGAGAGCTCCCACTCTGTTCCCTGCTCCCTGCCACGGGCTTGCAGGTTACGGCCGATCCCCGCTGGGGGGGGGCTCGGCTGCAGCGACATCCCTACTCACTCGTGTGCTTTGCGGGACAGCCCCAGCCACCCCTGGCTGGGGCAGTGCTGAGGGCCATGAGGAGCTCTGCAAGGCCGTAACGCACATGGGGTGTCTGCAAACCCACCCCCTGCCCATGGTTCTTCCCAGGAGGATCTCCTGGGTGCTTCACATGTGAGCCCTGGGTGAAGGGGTGCAGCAGGGAAGGCCTGTGCTTGGTCAGCCTCGCTGCAGCAGGACGGGTTGTCCCAAGGAAGAAGCACCTCGGGATTTCCTGTGCTGTGGAGGTCAGAGCACCTCCCTGCGAGGGGAAGGACGTGCGGAATGGTGGGGGAAGTGCCCTCTTAAGCAAGGGGGTTGGACTAGATGATCTCTGGAGGTCCCTTCCAACCTCAACCATTTGGTGATTCAGTGGCACAGGAGCGGACACATCCGACTGGGATGAAGGAGTGGTTTGTGCAAAGGGCAAACCTGGTTGCTTTCTGGGCACTTCCCTGTTTTCCCTCCTGGGCTTCGCTGGGTGAGGCAGTGCCTCTGGGAAGTGCTTGGATAGGGAAAGGTTACGTTTGTCACGCCTTTTGCTGAAACTCAGTCTGCCTGAATGGCGGTTGCTGTGGCAAAACTGATGGGTTTGCTAGGCTCCAGGCCCGGGGAAGGTCGTTTCACACTTCAGCTCAGCAGTGCAAGGAGATATGAGAGCCTGGAAGCCATTTGGTTGTGCCTTCTCCCCCCTGAATCAGCAGTGGCAGTTTGCAGCAGCGGGAAAGGGCTGGACAGCCAGCGCCACCGCCTCCTCTGATTACTCAGGAACACAAAACAATTTCCTTGGAATCAGTGCCCGTTTCCTCTCCAAATGAGCTGTGAACAAGGGTTTCCTTGCCGCCATAGTGTCCCACCCATATCCTCCTGAGCCCACCCTTCCAATCTTATTCTCAGCACCAGCTCCTTTGGGACACTGAGCCACGAGTTCAACGGGCGAGCACAGCTGAGTCAGGCTTGCTTTGCCTTACCTGGAGCAGAGGGGAACCGTAACCATCAGGCAAAACAAGGCTTCAGATGGGCAACAGGCAGGACTCATTTTGAGCTCCCTGTTTCTCAGGATTTATCATGCTTCTTGGGAGGCTCTTGGGAGAGCTGTGCTCTGCAACACAGTCTGTTGGCACTCCCAATTGTCACTTCAAGCTTTAATAGTGTTTCGTCAGATACAGGTGATCTGCCAAGCCCTGGTCTGCACACTCAGAGCTGCTCTGTGGAGTACTGTAGCCGAGCAGCAAACCCATTTGACCTGCTGCCTAGGGATTTGCCTAGGGATCCTTGGGTAGTGTGAAGCTGGTGTAACAGGTATTGCCAATTCCTTGGCATAACAGGACTTGCCAATTCCCAGCTGCTAGATGCTGTTTTGATCTGCACCAGCAATGCTCTGATCTGTGCCACAGGAGAGGGATTAAAAGAAAGTTTCTCTCTCCCACTCAGGCCCACACGCGGCACCCACTCCTGCACCCTTATGCATGCAGGCTGGTAGTACAGACCCATGCAGATGTTGTTCTCTCATGCCTGTGGTTAGGAGGGAAGAAGAGGTGAGTGATATGGGAAAATACAGGCTGACATGGCCTCTAAAGTGTGGCATCGTGAAGCAGGCCTGACAACCTCTTTTTGTTGGCATCAGAGTAAATCACATTGCTGCCCACTGAAAATGAGCAGCGAGAGGGTTAAAAGCCTGCCTGGTCACGGTGCCCTGGCCCTCAGCAACTGAGACATGCATGGATTGGAAGTGAGTGGTCCTGCTAGTCTGCAGGTAGACAGGTAGACTTTGATTTTTGCTGGCATGCAGCCTAGGCTCCCTTTCAGTGTTTAGGCTCAAATAAACCCCTTATGTAAAGCTAAAATGGGGCCTGGTGGCAGGTTCTAGACTGAGGCTAAAGATAAGGCCAAGGTAGCTGGATGCCTGGCTGAGCTGTAGATGTCTCCTACCAAAACCAGTTTCCATGATTAAGGTCTGTAGAAAGGGGCAAGTGTAGAGCCCCTATCTCTCCTACAGAATTGAGTCCCAAGAGAGGAAAGTTGAGTTTTACTTCCCTCCCACCCTGTGATAGGGCACCCTTTGGTCACAGCTGACAAGTGCAGTGAAAATGAGGAACTCTGAGGAAATGGCTTATTTTTTTTCTCCTTTCTTTGTTTTTTCAGCTGTGGCAAGCTGGGCACCCCTTTCCTCTTCCAAGAGGTGTTGAAGAAGCTATATTAAACCACCAAAATCATCTCCTCCCTTCCCTACTAGCACCACCTTCCTGATTACAGGGCCCAGCAGGGGCTTGGCTGCAACGGTGCAGGGGGGACCCCTGGCTCAGCCAGTCCAGCTTGCCCACTGGTGATAGGGAAGCTGGGACTGCTTTCGCTGGGGCTGGGCTGTGCTGGGGCGACCTGTCCTGCTGTGCGGGGGACGCCCTAGTGAGGCCGTTTTGCTTTTCATAGAATCATAGAATCATAGAATGCTTAGGGTTGGAAGGGACCTCTAGAGATCATCTAGTCCAACCCCCCTGCATACGCAGGGACACCTAAAGCACGTGGCACAGGACTGCATCCAAGCGGGTTTTGAAGATCTCCAGAGAAGGAGACTCCACAACCTCTCTGGGCAGCCTGTTCCAGTGCTCTGTCACCCTCACTGTTAAGAAATTTTTCCTTAAGTTCCTATGGAATTTTTGATGTTTCAGTTTCCGGCCATTTCCTCTAGTCCTATCAGTGGCCACCACTGAAAAGAGACCATGACCGTCCTCTGCACTCCCTCCCTTGAGGTATTTATATACACTGATTAGATCCCCTCTCAGCCTTCTCTTCTCCAGGCTGAACAGGCCCAGCTCCCTCAGCCTCTCCTCATAGGGCAGATGTTCCAGGCCCCTGATCATCCTTGTAGCCCTGCGCTGGACTCTCTCCAGCAGCTCCACATCCCTCTTGTACTGTGGAGCCCAGAACTGGACACAGTACTCCAGATGCGGCCTCACCAGGGCTGAGTAGAGGGGCAGGATCACCTCCCTCGACCTGCTGGAGACGCTCTTCTTAATGCAGCCCAGGATCCCATTGGCCTTTTTGGCCACGAGGGCACACTGCTGCCTCATGGTCAACTTGTCGTCCACCATGACACCCAGGTCTTTCTCCGCAGAGCTGCTCTCCACAAGCTCGGTCCCCAGCCTGTACTGGTGTCTGGGGTTATTCCTCCCCAGGTGCAGGACCTTGCACTTGGCCTTGTTGAACTGCATGAGGTTTTTCACCGCCCAGTTGTCCAGTCTGTCCAGGTCCCTCTGGATGGCAGCACAGCCCTCTGGGGTATCGGCTACTCCTCCCAGTTTGGTATCATCAGCAAACTTGCTGAGGGAGCACTCTGTGCCTTCATCCAGGTCATTGATGAATAAATTGAACAGGACTGGACCAAGGACTGACCCCTGGGGGACCCCACTAGCCACAGGCCTCCAACTAGACTCTGCACCGCTGATCACCACTCTCTGGGCCCTGCCATCCAGCCAGTTCCTAATCCATCTCACTGTCCACTCATCTATCCCACACTTCCGGAGCTTGCCCAGGAGGATGTTGTGAGGGACGGTGTCAAAAGCCTTGGTGAAGTCGAGATAGACGACATCCACCGCTCTCCCCTCGTCTATCCAGCCGGTCATTTCATCATAGAAGGCTATCAGGTTAGTCAGGCAAGATTTTCCCTTGGTGAATCCATGCTGACTACTCTTGAGCACCTTCTTGTCCTCCATGTGCCTGGAGACAACAGCCAGTATGAGCCGTTCCATCACTTTTCCGGGGACGGAGGTGAGGCTGACTGGCCTGTAGTTGCCTGGGTCCTCCTTCTTGCCTTTTTTGAAGACTGGCGTGACATTGGCCTTCTTCCAGTCTTCCGGCACCTCCCCCGTTCTCCAGGATCTTTCAAAGATGATGGAGAGCGGCTTAGCTATGGCATCTGCCAGCTCCCGCAGCACTCTGGGGTGCATCCCATCAGGGCCCATGGATTTGTGGGTATCGAGGTTCCTTAGGTGCTCTCTGACCCAATCTTCCTCTACCCAGGGCAAGTCTTCCTCTCCACCCGCTTCTTCTCTTGCCTCTAGGGCCTGGGGCTCTAAAGGGCTGCCCTTGGTAAACACCGAAGCAAAGAAGGCATTGAGCAACTCTGCTTTTTCTGTGTTATTTGTAACCAAGGTGCCCATCCCGTCCTCCAGCGGACCCACGTTCTCCCTGATCTTCCTTTTGCTGTTAATGTATTTGAAGAATTTTTTTTTGTTATTTTTAACGTCCCTTGCCAGCTTGCCTTCCAGACGTGCCTTAGCTATCCTTGTCGCATCTCTGCACTCCCTGACTACGTTCCTGTATTTCTCCCAGGGGGCCTGTCCTTTTTTCCACATTCTGTATACCGCTGCCTTCTGCTTGAGCATTGCCACAAGCTCCCGGCTCATCCACGCAGGTCGCCTGCCCCCTCTGCCTCCCTTCCTACACACAGGGATGCACTGCTGCTGGGCGTGGAGGAAGTGCCGCTTGAAAACTAACCAGCTCTCTTGGGCCCCCCTGCCTTCTAGAGCACTAGCCCATGGGATTCTACCGAGGAGGTCTCTGAAGAGGCTAAAGTTGGCCCTCCTGAAGTCCATCGTCGCAAGGCTACTTACAGCCCTGCCTCCTCCTCGTTGAATCCTGAACTCCACCAACTCATGGTCACTGCAGCCGAGGCTACCCCCCACCTTAACATCTCCTACTAGGCCCTCCCTATTTGATAGCACGAGGTCCAGTAGCCCACCTCTCCTCGTCGGCTCCTCCACAACCTGCGTCAAAAAGTTATCGTCGACGCTCTGCAGGAACCTCCAGGACTGCTTATGCCTGGCTGTGTTGTCCTCCCAGTTGATGTCGGGATAGTTGAAGTCCCCCATGAGAACCAGGGCCTGTGACCGTGAGGCAACATCCAGCTGCCTATAGAAGGCCTCATCAACCTCCTCGTCCTGGTCAGGTGGCCGGTAGCAGACACCCACCACAGTGTCTCCCACATTAGCCTGCCCTCTAATCCTTACCCACAAGCTCTCAACTCGCTCATCCTCGACTCCCAGGTTGAGCTCCATGCATTCCAGTTGCTCTCTCACATAAAGAGCAACTCCACCACCTCGCCTTCCCAGCCTGTCCTTCCTAAAGAGCACATAGCCTTCCATGGCAGCGCTCCAGTCATGCGAGCTATCCCACCACGTCTCTGTGATTCCGATGAGATCATGACGCTGGGACCGCACACAGATCTCCAGTTCATCTCAGTTTTGAGAGCTGAGCTGATACCACTGCACAGCACTGGCAGCGTTGTGCCTTTGCAGGCACCCTTGCAGCCCTTGGCTGGTGTTCAGCACAGTGCCGGGCCGTGCGATGCAGCTGTGCCTCCTGCCTGAGCCAGAAGGCTGTAAGGAGAGGGACAAGGTGGGGCTCCACTCTGCCCTGCTCTAATGAGAAAGCGAGACATGGAGCGAGCTGGGTCTCATTAGCAAGAAGGATGACACTGCAGCCCACATCACTGCTCTGTCTTGTCCGGTGGCTTCCCGTGTGTGCCAAACAGCAAGGATGACAAACAGATCTCTGAGGGAGTCTGCCCAAGACATCCCTCCAGGAAACAAGCTCATCTGTGCTCATCATCATCTGTGGTGATTTTTGCAGCCTGAGGGCAAACTGCAGAAGAGCAGTAGCGTCCCTATGTCTAGCTGCATAGGTGAGAGGACAGGCAGCGTCTGTTGGGCTGTATCGCACGCTGTGCACATGCACTGCAACAGGCGGTGCCTGGAAGCCAAACTACTTGGAGCTCTCTGCATACAAACCCTGCGTACTGCTGCAGGGTCTCGGGGCTGTAGCCAGAAGATCCTTTCCCACTAGGTATCGCACCAGAGCATCCATCTGGAGTGCACCATCACATCACTGCATGGGGCTCTGTTGTGGGAGCTATTGGCAATTTTGGTCTCACCCCAAAGTCCATATGAGGCCATCTGATCCAGCTTATCCCGCACTCACCCTGGCTAACAACCCTGGGCTAGCAACATCCTCGCAGGGTGTTTTCTGTGGCTTGGTGACATAAGGCAAACTTGGAGACTGTGAGAGTGACTTGGCTGCTGGGGCAAATCTGCAGACAGAGGTGATCACAGCAGCAAAGCGAGTGTCTGAATACAGGCAGGCCGTGCTGAAGGAGTTAAAAGGGAAGTGCTATTTCACAGCCTAGCTACAGGACTGGGATGTAATGGGAAGAATAGTTCTGCCCTTTCACAGGCTAGAAACGTTTCAAGAGCTTTGTGTTTTCAGTTCTAAGTACAGATAAAGGGAGATGGATATTTTAGGAAGCAAATGGTAATGATTAGAGTTTTAAAGGCTTAAGTAGTCATTTTGTTATAAAAGACTGAATTTGTACGCTTCATAAAAATAGTCTTTTCCTCTCAGTTGATGATAGGTTTCCTTCAATTGCCATAATTGTTCATCTTTTTTATGAATGCATAACAGACAATGACATGTGATTAAATCTCCGCCCAGAACTTCCTTTCTGAAGTTCATAAAAATACATGCAGATCACTGCTTGTGCTATAAAAGAACATTAATAATTTGTGACTAAGGTTTTTTACACACACACACACACACACACACACACACACACACACACAGCCCCAATGACTATGCGACCTGTTATCTCAGAGAATGTCACGTGCTAAATTGCAAGTTAAAGACTAACAGTTTTGGTGAAAATTTATGATTATCAGAAAACTAGCTCCATCATTTAGCAACAAAATAATGGTTAGGATTTGTGGTAGAGTTGACTTTTTTCCTTCAGAGGTAACAAAGAAAGAAATAAGAACAAGGGCAGAGTAATTTGAGGACACTGTCTTGAGGGGATATAAAGACATCTTTTACATCCCCTCAGCACAATATTCCTTGCATTAATCAATTAAAGTTCTCATTAACTGTTACTGCAACCTTTTTACTTTTTACTGCATTTTTACAAGTAATCACATAAGGCTATTTCAGCTGACAGTTGTCGTCAGTGAATCCTTTCATTGTCTGATTGTGCAGTCCTCAAAAGTGGTAAAGAAGGAAAGAAGTAGTCTCAGCAGAACGCTAAAATAAGAGAGTACTGAAAATTCATTTAAAATTGATGAAGTCTCACTGTACTTGGCATTAAGATTTTGCATTACCTAGAGCAGACACTTTCTGGGTTCTGTTCTTCGCCTTTGATAGACACTCATTTCTTCTCCTTGCTAATACGATCTTCATAGATGGACTGGGGAGACAGGGAGAAGAAAATGATCTGATCTAATTGCTTTCCCCACCTCAAAGTCACAGTATCACACTCGTAAAGGTGTTGCCCTTGCCTTGACAACTTTGCCCGCGCTTTCTGGGGAATGTTATATTTGTTTTATTTTTCAAAAGGACCGTGCAATAATATCTGACGATAGCTGTCACTGTCTAGTCTCCTCTCTGTAGAGAAACCTGTAGCTCTTCTGGAGGGAGACAGACTTTTAAGTGATGCCAAACGTCACAGCTTTCTTGACTTCTGTGGGATGGTGGGAAGTAATCCCTGGTGAAGGATAGATCTTATGGTCTCAGCTAGTTCCAGATCAAATCTTTATGTCTTGACATTAAAAAAAAAAAATGAAGGTTATGTCAGGGGTCAGGTCTGCCTTTTTTCTTTTTTACCTCCTTTGTACCCTTCACATTCTTTTTAATATCAATGTAAGGGAAAATGTATTGTTAACTTTATATATATATATATTTTATATATACCTTTTGCAGTGATTCAAGTATAAAGACGCAGACTCTATTCTTCACTTGGAGCAGCAGGCTGCTGGGAAGTGGGGAGTGCTGTGGGAAAGCAGACTACAGGTTCGCTTTAACTACGTTTTATTTCCAGTGTTTTCTGCGCCAGTTCTAGCTCAGGCGGAAGCAACCTGCAGTTGCTCTGAATTGTGGCAGTTAGCTGTGCTCTTCCCCAGGCAGTCCCCTGGTTAGAGCCATTGGGTGAATGCAGCCATATCTGGCTACACTTTTTTGGAGGTGGGAAAGCTGGTATATAAACCAGGATGCAAACTTTATGTGAAATGGTGAAGGAATTTTTAAATGAAGACTTTCTTGTCTGTGCATGCTGCAAAGAGGCCAGAACACACAATCTTCTCATGGAGCAAACTGCTGTGACAGGGCAGCCCCAGCAGTGGAATTTGGCTGGGAGATCGCATGGCCAGGACCCAGAACAGGCTGCTGGAAAGGCATGTGATTTCTGTTATGTTATAGTTAAAGAAGAAATAAGGCTAGTCCTAGTATAGATCAATAACTGAGGTACAAATGTCCTCCTTTTGCAGGCTTCTTAGTTCTGCAGCTGTCATAAACAGCTTTTCCTCAGTCAGCCCTGAGGTAAAAAGTACATGAGATGGTGTCAGCTATTTTCCCAACACAGAATGAAGGGGGATGCACCATTTGTTCTTATGTGGTTCCACTTCTGTCTCATAGGCCCCTGCCAGTCTGCATCTTTATTGCATCTCAGAGGAGAAGGGACTTATTTTCATTCCTCAGAGGAGATGCTGGAGAACCACTAGTTGCTTGTACTAGTTGCTAGTAGCTTGGGCACAGTGAAGTGATAGCGGGCACCGGTCTACCGCAGTGCTGGCAGCTTTAGGAAGGCCAGAGAGCAGCCTAGGACTGCCAGCTTCAGGGCTGGATCTACAGCCCTGCCTCTCCCCAAACGCAACAATGCAGTGTTGTAAATAAGTGATCATTCAACATCAACAGGCTCCCTTCTCTCGGCTCTTCATCTTCTCCAGTATGTAGAACAAATGCCAGAATGTACAACTCTAATTTGAGGTTAAATGCCACCCTCATTGCAGCACACATGTCAGCCACAGATCAGCGTACACTCTCTGTCCGACTCGCACAGTAAGGTTTTCAGATATTTGAAAGTGTTTAGAGCAGATCATATGAGATGGAAAAAGGACACATAAACCATTTACATGAGATAGATCTGCCGTGGATAGACAGAAAATGTCCAGCATAAATAGTGTGGAAGAGGCAAGGAAGTGCCATGTCAAACCAAGGAGTGCCTCATAATTTGGGTGTCAGATTAAGAGGATGCCTTGGGATTCTAGATTTGGAGGTCAGCATCTTAAACCTGCCCAAAGCTTGTCTTAAATACCATCATCTTTCACCTTATCTGGCCTTGCAGCCTAAATATCTTTAAGTGTTGGAGTCCTAGAGCTCTTCAGCAGCAACAACGCGTGGTATTTTTGGCCTGCAACTGGCCAGATAAGCCATATGGCATCACTTCTGCTTCCTGAATGTATTGATGTGGAATAAGGTTCAGGGCCTTTGCTTTTAAATAGTCTGATCAAATTTACCAGCTTTCACAAACCCTAGGAGGGCTGGGGAGCCTGTCCTTTCGAGATTTTGTTATTATTCATGTGAAGAGATCTTGATCTTCCTTTGGATGTTTATTTGGATCAGACATGGATCTCCACCAAATCCCTAATATGGAATCATGTGTGTTTGACTTTCAAGTCAATCAACTGACATACTGGTGTCAGTCTATGTCTAGAAGCATACGCGGTTGTGAATGCCAACATTTGACAGCTAGCGATGGAGACATTTGGAGGGATCATGAGATTCCTGCGTTTTAGCTCCATGAAAGTCCATATGCACAGGGGGAGAATTCTGGAGGGACAGACGGGAACAATTGTAAATATTTTGCTTTTAAAAACTGAAGATGATACTTTCCAAATGGAGACAGCTGGTAGGTACAGGAGAGTTGTGCAGTGACAGCAGCATTTTCTTGGAGCATTATCAGTTGAATTATACAAGTCCTCTGTTCACTCCAGGGTCGTTCCTGATGCTGCAAATGTAGAGGGTCTTTGGGTTGCACAAAGGACAGTTCTTTAAACTCCTT
Organism: Tinamus guttatus; assembly: GCF_059628265.1. NCBI lineage: Eukaryota > Metazoa > Chordata > Aves > Tinamiformes > Tinamidae > Tinamus > Tinamus guttatus. The sequence continues at coordinate 1,547,667 of NW_028289135.1, read as the reverse complement.
GCGTCTTATCATGCTATCATCTTATGATAACTAGAATTAGCCACTGGGTGCTGCTGGATAATCTGCACATCAGTATGAAAAATCCCTGAAGGTTTCCAAACACAGAAGCCATTGGTGGCATGCTAGAGTTGCTTTGCTAGATGAGAATTCAGTGCACAAATCAGTTTTATAATATTTCACAGTTTAATTAACTAAATGCTCACTTAATCAAATAGATGTAAAAGTATCTGTGATAAATTACCTATCTTGTTTTTCTTTCTGTCAGAACTCTTGTAGAAGATAAGACTGATCATCCAATGTCACTCAACTAGAATATTTATGCGATGTCAGGAGAGTCCAAATGATTTCCTGTGAGGTTTCTCTCTTGCTTTCTCTTGTTGTTCCTGTCCTCATAGAACTTGATTACATTCATCTTGTTTGAAAAAAGTAAATTATGATTTTAAATGGTTTCTAATGTTTCCTATAACATTTTGTTGTTGCTGCTGTTTGAGGAATGGGAAGGGAGGGGGGAAGCTGAAACAGGAGCATGGAGGGAAGGGCTGGAGCTCTAAATGATTTATAGCAAGGAAACTGTTTTCCCAAGGAAAGACAAGGGATAGGAGCTGAAGGACAGCCAAGGAGAGCTTTGAGGGACATTTGTTAACGTGAGACTGAAGTTCACTGTGTCTTTCAAAGCAGCTTCTTTGTGCTCCACAACAGCAAATTGATGAAACCAGTGTGGATGCACACTGATTTAGTTGCAACTGTATGGTCTGTGTATCCTCACCTATATGAGAAGACAATCTGTATCCTTAAGCACAAATGCTGTATTTTGCATTTATAAATGAGAGCCCAGCAGCTAAATGATGTGTTCAAAAGTAGCAATCAAATCAGTGGCAAAGTGACGTAAGCTGTGAACCTCCTCTCTATCAGAGTCAAATACTTTTCTCTAGGCCATTTTATCTCTCATAATGCAAGCAGGCTGGATTAATTAAGGATATGTTTTTTTCTATTGTGACTCCAGTGAGGTTATAAGAAGAATAAATTTGTCCCTGAGGACAAGCCCACTTCGTAAATGTAATGTCCTTGCCTGTTTCATTGTGTCATGAATCAAGAGCTAGCTCAAGGTTTCTCAGCAGTGCAGGCAAAAATGAACTTTGCTGTTCAAAACTGAAGGCAAACTGATCTGAAAATATACGCACTTAATTGCTGATTGCAGTAAGGGATGTTTTCAAGGCAAGAGGGGGAAGAGCTGTGGGGCAATAATGAACATTTTGGAGAATTTGGTGATGCTTTGGAGCCTTGGAGAGAGATGGAGAAGCAAAAGGGCCAGGAAGACCCATGAGATTCTTAGGTGAGGTGGAGGGGGAGGAGGAAGGTCTGAGAGGGGGTACTAGAAGATAAGGGGTAGATGATCAGGGGAGGTGCTCGGCAGCTGCCTCCCTACTCTGATTGCTTCCTACTCCTCAATCCTACTCCTGCCTGGGTGTACAGGTGGCTGTAAACAGCCTGGATGGAAGTAATGAGCACATCATTCTGCACATGGTGGAGCTGAGGAAGCCTGTTTTTCTGGGGCATTAGCATTGTCTCGTATTGGATTCTCTAGTATCTAGTAAGATGCAAGTTCTGATCTAAAGAATTTTCCCTCTGAGGACATCCATAATAACTCTTTCCCAGGAGGATTCTCACTGCCTAATAAGGGTCATGTTCACATTTCAGCCTTCTCTCTGTGAGGGCACTAATTGGGTCTTTCTCCTCTAAGAAGCTGCCAATTTTCATAAAATGTGTTGGAATTTAATACCTTGGAGACATACTCTTGTTTGTCAAATTTATTTGAAATCAGTCGATGGATTCAAATATACCGGTGAGGGAGACGGTAGCCGTAGAAGCAGATACACAGATAGGTGAGCATACACAAACACATATAGTGGTAGCATAAGTATCACCTCCTTAGAAAATAAAATAAATAAAGGGATTGGCTTACTGGCCAATTCTTGTGTTCTCTGCTGTGTAACACATTGAAATCATAATGCACCAAAGAATCAAAACTACCCATCTACATCTTTTTGCCATACTGAGAAGACTGATCCCTTCCTTGCAGGAGAAAAGAAAAAAAGAAATAGCATTGCACACTGTCCATTTGACTTAATGTTCTTTCTTAGTAATTTTCTTGTTCCAGATCTTGCAGGTGCTGTCCTCCTCAGTGCAAAATTACAGATGATGATATAGATGACAGGTCCTGGGTAGCTTCTGACCATCTCCATGCTTCAGTCCATCTGCTGTGGTCTTGGAATCACAATAGAAGGATGGCTTTTGGTTCAACCAATGCCCCTTGTACCTTGCAAGCTGAAGATGTGAGACATTACATCCACATGCTTTCCAGAGTCCATATTGGCATCTGATAGGACTGCAGTCCCAGCAGAGATTTACTCCCCATGAGTAGGCTGCACCTGCAAGCCGAGGTGAAGTGGGATTATGTGCCCACAACTCTCCTCATCAACAAGACTTGTATGGCTGTGGCAATAAATAAGCAATTACTTGCTAAGGGATGTAGAGCAGGCATTCTCCTGCAAGTTGAGATGCTTGAAGAGATTTATCAGCATCCCTGCCCCTTTCTGCATAGTGATGACACCAAACAGTAGGGCTGGGCAAGTAATTGGGCTTTCTGTCTGTCTTCCCACATGTGCTCTCCCCAAGAGGATGCTACATCTGGTAGAGAATAGCTGGAGGTGACTTTCCCACATGGAGCCATCCCATTCTGCACAGCATGCTCAAATATTCCCCATCACTGGGACAAATAAGGACTGTTTAGCTCAGAAGTGATGACATGTGCCCAGTGACTAATATCTATGTCCCAGTCTTGAATAGTTATTCAGAACAAGCAGAGTCAGCAGGGCACTGAGAACACCTTTCCCTCTGAACCTGGTGTGGTCTGGTGATGAGCATGCTCATCCAGCAGGCAAAAGGCGTGGATTCAGACAGAAGAGGTAACACACTAGTATTACATATGTTTGATTGAGTCCAACCTCACTGAGCAAAAAGGGATATCTATCTTTTTTATTATTATTTTTCCTGACTGCTCTCTTCCCTGTCTTCCTTTTCCTTGTCCTCACTTTTAGTCAGTTCACTACTGAGCAGAAAGAGCAACAGAGTTCCTCCCTTACAGCATTCACTCTTCAGCTGGGGCACAGTAGGATATTAATCTGGGCTTCCAATGAAACATGAGCTTCAGAGGTTACAGCCTCACATCCTCAAGCAGCATTTTTCAGGGATTCTTTTCACAGAGATTTTTTGGCTGCAGCCCGGTGTTATAATTATGACACAATCCTTACATTTTTATCCCAGCTAGTGGCACTGGTAATATTTTAATGAATCATATAAGTGTTTAATCCCTGCTAGAATCCTGCTAAGCTTCTTGCCTTAATAATTATCTTGTGGGTTAGCTCAGTCTAATACAAGAAAAATGTCCCTGAGACTAGGCTGGAGTCAAATAATTCAGCAGTGTATCTGAATGCAATGGAAAGCGTAAGTTTAGGTTCACTCGATTCAGATTTTCTGACCAGTGAACCTTCCCCAATAGACTGCAGGGACCTGTGCAATTTGTAATGCTGATCTACTTGTGCTTTTGGCAGAGATTATGAATCAGAAGCATTTTCAACAGCACAGCACAACACAGACAGCCAGAGGGATCAAAGTGGCAGCATGTGCTTGTCTTTCAAAACTCACTAGCTACACTCAAAGCTTCTGACTCACCATTGAAATCTGACTGGAGAAAAATGAAGCACACACAAAACAGCTGCAGGATGATGGGGAATATTGATCTTAAAAATGTATAAGTGTTTGGAACAGAGAGCACCTAAGGAAACTCGATACCCACAAATCCGAGGGCTCTGATGGGATGCACCCCAGAGCTCTGCGTGAGCTGGTGGATGTCATAGCTAAGCTGCTCTCCATCATCTTTGAAAGATCCTGGAGAATTGGGGAGGTGCCAGAGGACTGGAAGAAGGCCAGTGTCACACCACTCTTCAAAAAAGGCAAGAAGGAGGACCCAGGCAACTGCAGGCCAATCAGTCTCACCTCCGTCCCCGGAAAAGTGGTGGAACGGCTCATACTGGCCGTTGTCTCCAGGCATGTGAAGGACAAGAAGGTGCTCAAGAGCAGTCAGGATGGATTCACCAAGGGGAAATCTTGCTTGGCTAACCTGATAGCCTTCTATGATGGAATGACCAGCTGGATAGATGAGGGGAGAGCGGTGGATGTCGTCTATCTCGACTTCACCAAGGCTTTTGACACCGTCCCTCACAACATCCTCCTGGGCAAGCTCCGGAAGTGTGGGATAGATGAGTGCACAGTGAGGTGGATTAGGAACTGGCTGGATGGCAGAGCTCAGAGGGTGATGATCAGCGGTAAAAAGTCTAGCTGGAGGCCTGTAGCTAGCGATGTCCCCCAGGGGTCAGTCCTCGGTCCAGTCCTGTTCAATTTATTCATCAATGACCTGGATGAAGGCACAGAGTGCTCCCTCAGCAAGTTTGCTGATGACACCAAACTGGGAGGAGTAGCCGATACCCCAGAGGGCTGCGCTGCCATCCAGAGGGACCTGGACAGGCTGGACAACTGGGCGGTGAAAAACCTCATGCAATTCAACAAGGCCAAGTGCAAGGTCCTGCACCTGGAGAGGAATAACCCCAGACACCAGTACAGGCTGGAGACTGACCTTCTGGAGAGCAGCTCTGCAGAGAAAGACCTGGGTGTCATGGTGGATGATAAGCTGACCATGAGGCAGCAGTGTGCCCTCGTGGCCAAGAAGGCCAATAGGATCCTGGGTGCATTAAGAAGAGCATCTCCAGCAGGTTGAGGGAGGTGATCCTGCCCCTCTACTCAGCCCTGGTGAGGCTGCATCTGGAGTATTGTGTCCAGTTCTGGGCCCCACAGTACAAGAGGGATGTGGAGCTGCTGGAGAGAGTCCAGCACAGGGCTACAAGGATGATCAGAGGCCTGGAACATCTGCCCTATGAGGAGAGGCTGAGGGAGCTGGGCCTGTTCAGCCTGGGGAAGAGAAGGCTGAGAGGAGACCTGATCAGTGCCTATAAGTACCTCAAGGGAGGGAGTGAAGAGGATGGTGCTGGCCTCTTTTCAGTAATGGCCACATACTGAAACATCAAAAGTTCCACAGGAACTTAAGGAAAAATTTCTTGACAGTGAGGGTGACAGAGCACTGGAACAGGTTGCCAAGAGAGGTTGTGGAATCTCCTTCTCTGGAGATCCTCAAAACCCGCTTGGACGCAGTCCTGTGCCACGTGCTCTAGGTGACCCTGCGTGTGCAGGTGGGTTGGACTAGATGACCTCTAGAGGTCCCTTCCAACCTTAAGCGTTCTATCATTCTATGATTCTATGATTTTATGAGATAGGAACATAAAGACTCAGCTCCTTGTATGCAACGGTTAGGATGAGACTAGTGTTCTACTGTCTTTGGTAAGAGATGTACTAAGGTGTCTAGTGAGAGGCTTGTGAATTGAAAGGGCCAACTGGCTTGCAAGGTGTTCTGTCAAATGGTTCACAGGATATTGAATAAACTGAGAGATGAGCCACTGTTTGCCATCTTTTATCAGCAGTCTGTGTTTCCTTTCATGGGTCAAAACCTTTTGTTTGGTGGGGACAGTCTTTCACAGTTGCACCCAGGCAAGTGTTTCTGTTTTATCTGCATCAGTGCTCTCTTGTACTCCCTTGTGAGAGACTGGGGTATTTCAACCATGCTAAACATACAGGAAAAAGCACTCATGAACAGAGAGTTAAAGCAAAATTTTTAAGCAGCAGGCTGGAACTCTAGTCAACACCTCACTTGCCTTAACTCTGTTGGTATTTACCTTGAGAAAGTGAGTTCTCACTGCTCTGAGCAGTTTAGCTGACTGTAAAATGGAGACGTTACCAGTCTCCTTTATAAAATTGCTTTGAGAACTACAGGTGTGATAAAGGACTATAATAACGCAATATAAGAATAGCTAAGTATTATCTCCAGATGAATAGAGGAAGCACGTTGCTCCTGTTGATACAGGCTTTGTACGATTAGAAGCTAACTTGCAAGAGTGTGGAAAGCACTTTCCCCTTGTTACTGAACATGTGAAGTTTTGCTTTTGTGGGTACCTCTGTAAAGGAGGGCCTATGAGAGCACCAAGAGGTGCACTACTGCCTCTGCTAAACTTAAAAATACCTTGGTCTTGGGGGATAAGTACTATTCTATTCTATACCATACCATACCATACTGTAAGTACTATTATAGATAAGTACTTCAGGCAGCCTTCCCCTTCACAACTGTAGGCAGATGGGTTGGTGCACAGAAGCCAGGTGGTGGGGAGCATTAGGTATGTTTTAAAGACTTCTGACTAGGGCTAGAGATAGGAATGAGACTCTGCAGTGATGCACCTTGCATCAAACCTCGTTTATTTGAAGGGTCGCCATGGTTAGAAGGGACAATTACAGTATATGCAATTTGCAGCTTGGAGCTGCACATCTGGACTAAAGACTGGTTACAATTTTAAGATCTGCTTCTTAAACATCTCAGCATATTACAAGGTATTACATGCAAGATCAGTGTATTCTTGTCTGTGAGATTAAGCAAATCCACCTGCAAACAAATAAACAAACTAACAAACAAAAAAACACCCCAGATGCAGTCCAGACTTGTGTGGGCTTGGACTTCATCCTATAGATTCTGTGTATGTAAAACTCATACTTCAGTTAGGGGATTCTGCATTGAAAAGACCTACAAGATAGGACTTTGCCTTGCTAAGATATGCCAGATCCATGGATCTAAGGCTGCTTATATGTGGTGTCATCATTCACATAACCAATGGACAGAGTTTGTGCTCTAATGAATCTTTAGATTTTTAACTTATGCACTTTCTTATTAAGTGTGGGAAGGACTGTCCTTTAGCATCCAAGAAAAAAATAAATAGAATTTTCTGAGTAATAACTCCAGCTGTTGCTGGAAACTGGACACCTTAAAAACTACTCTATAAACACAGCAAGGGGAATCCATTAATCAGTGGATTTCACAAAATATCCTGCAGGTTTGGACTACCAAGGGATGTGACTTCCAGAGTAACAGACCCTCCTGCAAGGGTATTCTGCCTCTGGTCAAGGAACACCAAATTCTTTGCTAATGAGCTGTGTTCATTTATACCAGCTGCAAATCTAGCACACCAGTGCAAATTTCCTGTTCTGGTGAAAATGTTGCTTATAAGCCTTGTAGCATGTATTCTGCCTCGCTCCCTTCATCTAGAGCCTGATCTTGATGAGGCCTCAGGGACTTCAGTTTTCCCTCCAGCCTCCAGAGCAACTCTACTGCATTCAAGTGCTTTCACTGAAAACTTTACTCCAATGCAATATAAAACCAGATGGGGAACACTCACATTCTTGGAGAGCAATGAGAAAACAAGGCCTGGCTCCCTAGCAGTAGACTGGATTATCTCTTGATGCTAAGCCATGTGGCCTCACAGAAGGACCTGTTTTCCTCCATCATTTTTTGATCTAATCTAACAAGGGTTTCTCCATGAAAGCACCCAGGGACGACCAAGAGCAAAATCACTCCTGGCCGCAATGGAAGGGGAAGGGGTGGATACAGATGCAACCCAAGGAAAATGAAGAGCCATATTCTGGCAGGTGGGCTCTTGCCCGCATGTGGACGTGTGTGTGGACCTGTAGCTGTGCACCGATGGGCAGAGCGCTCTGTGTCTGACACCCGCACATATGTTGTGATGTGGAAGACCCCGCAGCTGAGCTGCGGCAAAACGGGAGCCTCCTGTTATCTATTGTGCGTGGTAGGTCCGTGTTGGCAAACACATATGGAAGGAGCCCTTTTCATGTGCGTCTTGCTGACTGCTGAGGGCTGCTCTCGCGCGGCTGTGAAGAGCCGGGGGGCCCAGGCTTTACAGTTGTGGTTGCGAATTCCTGGGTGGGGAGGGGAGCTGCAGGGGTTGTACCGGGCAGGCTCGACTGGGGCCGGGGCGGGGATCTTTTCAATGGGAGCTAAGAGAAGCTGAATATCTGTTAATTAAAGCATACGCAGATGGTTTATGTTATAGGACATATGTGTATGCTTCAGCACATGACTCACATCCTAGCCAATTAGCAGCCCTGGAGAGGGAGGCCAGCCTTGTGAACCAGCAAGCGCTGGAGAGGATGCTGGCAGGGGACCATGGGGGCAGGTAAAGGTGAGGCAGACCCTGCTGGGGCATCGCTTTGCTCAGGCTGGGATTTTCAGGGCCCTGCAGATGGGGAAGGCAATGAACGAGTTAGTTACCTCCAACACGCTCCCTGTGGTCTCGTGGAAACACTGCTGGGCACTTGGTACCCTGACCCGCACCCACGTCATGCAGCTGGGCGTTGTGTGGTGTACAACCACTGCTTTCACACTTGCACTGGGCTGGTTTTGCCTTGGGAATTCAGGGCGAGGCACTGAGTCTTAGCGATACAAACACAGTCCAGCACGGGGGTTCTTAAAATAGCATTATTTTTTTTAACTCTAAAGAGATATTTTGGGAAAGTTGCAACAATACAGCATACAATTTATCCTGTTGTTGAGCCCTGTGCGAACCACACAAATATGTTTTATGTTTGAAATAATAATAATCCAGTGAAATTTAGTCATTGGCACTAAGATTAAATTGGACACAGAAATACGACAGCAAAAACTGTTTAAAAAACAGATGAATAAAGACAGGAAGAAGAAAAGCCAGCCTGCTCCACCCTGTCAGATTAACAAATCAACAAAAAAGTCTCAAGTATTGGTTAACGGTTTCTGGAGAGTGAATTTGTGCATAGACAGGATCCAGCTCAGGTTAATGATCACAGAGTGTGGCTCTCAGGTGCTTCAGTGCCGGTCCATCACACTGCACGGCTCTGTGCCAGCAATAGGTCTCTTCCAACAAGCAGGTGTCTTCTTACAGATGGACGCAGCAGTCCAGTTCATGTCCCAGAGTACCGTTTCTTTGTTTGGGCCAACAGACAACATAGTTGGGCTAATGAACCCAGAGAGTTCACTTGCCTTACTGGCTAGTGGAGCATTTGCTCCAACTCTGAATGAGTTTGAGTGTTTGATCTGCAAAGCCAAATGCTTTAAATGCTTGAGGACATTGGTCAACAGTTGGGCTGTAGATCTGTGCTGCAGAAAGGAGCTAACTCTCCTTCTAAATTCAAGTTGCTGGAGTAAATTCTGAATCAAATTTGATGATCTCTCACCCACAAATTGCCCAGTAAATGGTTGAGAAAGGTTTGAACCTTTGGAACTTTAAAGACAGCTTAATTCCTCTGGATGATAAAATTATATTTTCTGCTGAAATTTGATTATGGACCTTTTTTGTGCTTGGGAGTGTAAGAAATACCTAATTTTAAAAAATCCCTGGAGTGACAAACTCAAACCGATCAATATCAGTGGATGATAGTGGTGGGGGAAATCCTCTAAAACAGAACCAAAGCTCCAAAAATGGAAAATTATAATAGGAAACCAAGACTGAAACAAGATGATGAAAGAAGAGCTTCTATCAAAAATCAGAAGTTTTCCAAAAGATTATGAGGTTTTGTGAAAATTTAACCTTTCTCTAAAAGGTTAAGTGTTTTAGCAAATTTCTAATAACAGGGGAAGTGCTAGGAATGTGCATTAATTATTTAAACTAACTTTGAAGGACTCGGTGCAAACTAATCAATGCCTCTTCTTCTGAACTGCAGAATGAGAGCTAAGGGATGGCAGATTTTTTGACCTCAGAGAAGATAATTGAAACATTGAAAGAAGTGGTTCATAGTTTGTAAGCACTCCAAGAGACTTAGGAGCTTCAGTCATGGCTCTGCAGTGGTTCAGACTTTGGGGCTGGCCCCACTGGTACTGTTCCAGATGCTGACCTCGTAAGATTTTGCTGACAAAGCAGATTGAGTTGGGTACAGTAACTTGTAGAAGTGTTATTGCTGTCCTTTGAAGCCTCAGCAGGGCTGTGTTGCCCTGTGTGGTTTTATCACTTTGGGCCAGCATGATTTTATCACATTTGAGCTGTGCTGTGCTTCTCTGCAAGAAGCAGCCATGGTTGGATAGCATTATGGGGACACATAGGAGCTTCTGGGCATGTCTCTGCAGCATCTTGTGTCTGTTGTCTGTGAGCTCTGTCAATGGTCTGACCTGCTGTGATGTGGCTGCTTTGAGATGCTGCAGAGCCTGAGCATAAGACAACTAGACAGGCTAAATTGGACTAAACCTCGGGCTAATGCAAGCATGTGGCTTTTGACCGCTTTGCAGCAGAACAGAGTGAGCTGTATATGCCTATGAAAAGCAATGATGATGCACTCTAGAACCCAATGGAAAACAGAACCTCAGCTCCTGAAACATGGCAGCACTTGGAAAAACGTCCCCATGGTTGCTGCCAGCTGAAGTGACAATGACACGTGGTGTGTGCTGCCATTTCAGTGGGTGCCAACAACTCTTCTAGATGCTTGACAGCAAGGGCCAGAGAAGGGAACTTCCAGGGAGCAATTATTAATCTGGCAGTGACCAGCAGGAAATCCTGGATCCCAATCACATCAGCAGCTCCCAGAAGCAAGCTCTTCTGGCTTCTTTATTTTAAAAATATCCAAAGTGAGATCAGCAAAAGGTACCAATCTGAGGAATCAAAAACAAATGAACAAACCCAAAAAACTAGCAGCAACAAAAGCTAAACAAAATAAAAAACTCCCCACAAAGTCAACCCATGAGGAAATCATGCAGGTCTGTGAGTTCATTTTAAGAGGAATTCCCAGTTGTGCAGATTTTGCACTGTCACAGGATACTTCTGTTCAGGAGACAGTTCTGTAGTTCAGCTCTTTTTCTCACCATCTTTGATTAGGAGAAGGACTGAGCAAAGAGAAGTACTTGTGTTATTCTGCTCTGCTAAGCCAAAACTAAGGACAGATGTATTGTGACCAAAACTGTTCAGCTAAATTGACTGTTTGCCATAGTTTCTTTCAGAAAACACATAAAAACGTTGGCCTCCGTAACATGAAGCAATTTGCTAGAGGGGAGTTCTCTGTCTCGCCACTCAGTATTCCTTCATATGAATATAAGGGCACAGTGGTGTGTCTACTTGAAGGACTAGACGTTGAGGTGATGTCTACAGCAGGCTGCAAGCTTATTTAATTGATTAGGCACTTACACTGACATTTTAATATATTCAAGGTAGCCTCATAGAGCTATTAAAGTATTTCTGTGGGGTTTTTTTGCATGCTGAAATGTAGACTGATCAGCTACCACAAGCTGTCCACTCTTGCTAGCCTTGAAAAAAAAAGGACTTTTGAGATATGTGCTACTTCATTTTCATTTAGAAAGTTATGCTTATCTGAAAATCTATGGTCACAGGATGGATTGCACTATGTGTAACCAGGTGGTCATATCTGGAATTGATATTGAAAGCCCTAAGTTCTTAAGGAAAGGGGTACAGAGTGAAAATCTCAGATTCGCTTTAGAAAGGGAAAGCTTGAATGTACTACGCAAAAGCTGGCTCTTTCAGAATCAATTGAGGAGGCAAACAAAAACACTTACAGCAGTTCTGTTCTTACAAGTCTTGCTGAAGAAATAATCAGACATGTGATGCTATGGTCAACTACCTTCTGATTTTCAAGTGCATGGGTTCAGCATCAGTGCCCAAGAGCTAGGGGTTGAATCCAAATGCCTTCCATCCCAGTCAGTGTTTGCACACATCCCCCAGCTTAGAACAGCCAGGGATGTTGGACAGTTTGGGGTGGAAGAGCAGGTCAGTTATCCTGCTATGGCAACATAGCGTGAGTTTATCATTTTCCATGACTTTTCCCAAATGCTGTCCTCATCTGCCTTAGCCCTCTCACCAGGCAGACTCATGAATGTATGAGCAGCGGAGTACCAGGACTGAGGAGGGGTGGGACCCTGAATATGATGCTACAATATGATTCATATCATGCCTTTGTATGGAAATGGGAGTACCATAAGCGAGCCTGCTGGACTCCGAAATGCCTTGCACTTTACAGGGATGCAGGAGAATAAAATAGTACTTTCAGTTACTGTTCTCTTGACATCAGCTGTTTTAAAAAAATGGAGTTGGACAAGTTCATAAGAGAAGTCTTCTCCATCACAGTCTTGCCTCTCTGCCTTTCCACATTTAAATGAGGAAATTATGCTAGATTGCCACAGGGGTGAGTTAAGGGAATATCTTTTTGTGGTTTTGCCTGAAAAGTCACTTTTTAAATTAAGAAATCCAAAACTTCTGTGAGACAATGAGCATCTTAGCTTCAGCTAGAGAGGAATTAGCAAGAGTTGGCTACAGTTTGCCTTCCCAAAGCAGCCTCATGCTGGAGTTGTTGGGTACTAGAAAGCTTATTGTATCAACAATCCCTGACCGAAAGATGCCTGCAGCATCTGACCACCCTATTGTGAGGATGTATAGGTGCTTTCTGCAGCTGGGGGCTGGCAGGGAGATGTCAGTTTTATCAAAACATGCAACTTCTGGCTTCCAGCCAAAAAAAAATTAAAAAAAAAAAGGCAGTGGGGGAGACTTTCTTGGTTATTTCCATTTTCCAGTGACCCTCATTTTAAAGTTGGTGCACTCTGCCGAGCTGTCCATGATACATGATGTGGTGGCTCTGTTACTGATCATGGTGTTGGCTGAGGGTCAGGGATTTGTAGGACCTTTGCTGGAAGAAAAGTACCAGTGCAACAGGTAGGCGGACAGATTTCAAACCATTACCTGAACACTTTGACATTTAATATCTAGGTCAGGAATGAGTTCCAAAATGAGATATTTTTGCATTCACCCGATGACAAATACCATTTTTTTTATGATGATGCAGGAGGGGTGGGTGAAAAACCTTCCATGCTGAACTCAAAAGCAAAAACTACTGAAGTCAGCAAAGCTAGGATTTCACAGCCCATCTTTCTGCTGCCCTGTGGAAACATTTCTGGTTAGTTTTTAAGGACTTTTCCTACCATTACTTTTCTTTAGCCACTTACTTACATTCTGCATTATTGAAAAACATGGGTACTAAGGCGCTGACATATTTTCTGTGTGGAGTGAGAGGTGGGAGTCTCTGGCAGGCTGGAGCGGAACACTCACTGTATTTGGGGACAGATGGGGGCTTCTCCTATCCCCTTCAGAAGCAGTCGTCGTGCTGTTATGTTTGCTTTGAAATTGGACTGGCACAAAGGGAGGGAAGAAAAAGAAGCTTCCCGGGCCAGTGACACAAAGGACAGTAGGGAGAAAGAATGGAAAGTGGGTGCTACCTCAGCACCTCCTGAGCTATGCCAGGCCCACTTGGGAGAGGGGCTTGTCCCTGCTTTTCCTTCAGTGCTTCAAGCCTCAATATTTCTCTTAGTGGGAAGCAGGGTGAAGAATGACTGCGGGCTCCCATGCTGCCCATCTGGCACTTTGTGACAGCAGCAGCTTCACTTGAAGCGTACAGTCCTCTTGAAATCTTGGAGGCTTTTGATGGCATTTGTGCTCTGAGATCTTTGAATCTAGGATATAATTTAGAGTATTTCTGGACGAGGTTTTTTGGGTGGGAGTTCATACCTTCTCCTGTTATTTCTTATTGCATGCTGCACACTTTCTGCCATCTCCCCAAACAAATTGGGGGAAAACTGCAGAACAAATTGCAGAAAACTGCAAAGCAGGTTAAGCCATTTGTTTATAGTTTGAAGAGAGGCATTAAAAACAACGGGCTGAGTAAAGCATGAAAGTAGATCAATCCCAACCCTGTTTTAACTTCCTCTCCTTCAAGACCACTTTGAACCTACAGTAATTATGATTCTTTCTGCTAGCTTAAATCACCCTTGCCCTCATTAGAGCTGTGCAGAATGACCATTTTCCATTTCATGAGTTGCCACGTGTAAAAGCTGCTGTGTTTGCAAGTATTCAGACATACCTGGCTGCACTACACCAGTCATAAGTGATAACAGTCATAATTAATATCCATTATACACCTTCCGTGTACACCGACATCACTGATAACATCAAGTGCAATTTATTTTGTGCTATAAACAGCAAACTCCTTTTATTTTCTGAGGCATCAGAGACAAGGAATAGTTAGACTTGGGAACAGGTCCATTTTGGGTGCTCTTTCTGAGGGGATAAAAATGACCTGAGGTCATATTCATGTATGTATTCATATTCAGTATATCTTCTCATGTTAAAAGTATATTGTTCTTTGTGAACTCAGGATGCAAGAAAGAGAATGGGTTCTCAATCTGCAAAGATTTTTTAGGCAATCTTAGGCGTTGACGGTCCTTGCAAAATTAAATGTTAAATTCTTGCGACACACTTAGGGCACCAAAGTGTTTCTCTGAAAGGTATGACCCTATTCACAGCTGCCTAGTAGGTCAGTTGCTTTCCATATATTAAGACAACACTTTTTTCTACAATAATGTTTAGAAAAAAAAAAGCTATTTGAATTATATCCTTCTTAAGGACATGATCTCGACGGTCTATTAGTGACCTCTGTCAGTAAACTGGATCCTCTCTCTTGTGCCTTTAAAAAAGAGCTCTTTGGAGACCTCTGACCGTTACAGCTGATATGCCATTTAAAGCTACCTGTTCTGCGGCAGGGAAAATGAAGGAAGTGGTGCTCTTTAATTATCTGAACCCTTCTTGGAACCTCGACTCTCCCAGTGTTGGCAGTGTTGCACTGGGGTACTTCGGCCTCTTAACTGCCTCGGAAAGACTTGAAACACTGCTGAGAGAGGAAGGCAAAAACGGGAGGGTGAACATGACCCCCGAAAGGCTTCAGTGACTGCTTGGCCATGTAAAATTTTGCATCTCTCACAATCCCGCCGAGGTCAATCTCTGCCCGTTGCCCTCCTTTCATACGCGTGATGGGGACACGAGATTTATGACGGGGCGCGCGGGCAGCGCGGCGGTGCGGGCGCGCGCCAGGCGGCGCGGGGGGCGAGGGAGGGAGCCCGTGCGGGGCCTGGGGCAGCTGCGGCGGCTCCCGACAGGGCCTGGCTGGAAAGGGGCCGCCGGCGCGGGGCAGGAAGAGCCCACTGAGCGGAAAGAACAAACTGCGCGGACCTGTGTGACACGCGGGTCAGGGGGTCACGCGGAGCTGGTGGAGGCGGTGCGGCAGATTGGAGGCTCGCGATGCCCCTCCGACATCGTTTAGACAAACAAGCAGATGGCAGGTGTCAGCGGTGACAAAGAGCCATCTGTGCAGCGGGGACCATCCCCGCCATTCTCTCACAGGCTACTTCATTAAACCCTCACTTCAGAGTGACTGTGCCGTAGCCTTTAACCAACAGGGCCCCCGCCAGCGCAGCTTCTTTCTTCCAGAGGCTGCTTGCAGGCTGCTCCTGGCTCGCCTGGGCACCTCACTCCCTCCAAAGGGGCAGGAGGGGACGAAAGAAGAAGTTCAAATGCTCTAAGAAATGCTCCGGCCCTGCCTGAGAGAGCAGCTTTTGCACTGAGCAGATGCAAACATCTGAGGTTTTTTTTTTTTAAAAAAAGCTCCCAGTCAGTCTGTTATATAATCAGAGGGGCCAGGTGAAAGCTATGGAGGAATCTGGCATGTTTTTAACTCAGGGCAAGATGGAGAGGTAGAAGCTGCCAGACCAGGCGCACTTTCCTCATCAGACAAAGCATGGTGACGGGCCGAGGGAAACTCCTCGAGCCTGGCCCCCTCAGCTCCTACCTCCTCTGGACACTCAAACAACATATCCCACTCTCACAGGTTGCCCGGCTCTCAATTTCTCTGAGCCATTAGCGTACTTTTAAAACCTTCCCTTGCTGCGGAAAACGAAAATCCGCAAGTACACCCCGGCCCCAGCAGAAGTCACGTGTGGGCCTTGATGGTGGCCACACGTCACCCCAAAATGCAAGCGGAGGTGCCAAGCAGCTTGTGCCAGGGCTGCCAACGTGGCTGGGAGGGCAGAGCTGGCGAGTCCCGCTCCGAGCACCTCCGAGCAGCTGCTGGGAGCTCCCGTCACAGCCATTCATCGACACACTGCGAGCAGCAGGCCGGAGCGGGGTGACATCCTTCTCTTCGAGTCCGGTGGGAGGAAAAGGGAGGGAGGGGAACGGGTGGGCTGCATGGTTTATTTATTTATCACACTGGCTGTGGTGGGGGATCTGGGAACTTTCTAGGCCACTGCACCTCTCTGGCCAGTCGTGCTACTTTAGCCTCCCCTGCAGATCCTGATGGAGAACGGCACCAGCATTGTCTCCAGAGAGGCTTGGTTTCTTTAGGGAGTCTCATGGGAGCTCTGCAAATGTTTTCTAGGTGACTCGTACCTCGTTCTTGCAAACAGCAAACAAAGACATGAGAAACCCCAGAGAGCTGTAGCAGGGTGAATGGAAAGCACTAGGATACCTCTTCTCACCCCACACCCCCATCGCTTAGCACGAAAGAAAAGTCATAAGTAACTCATTAGAGATTGAGTTTTTCTGTATGATGGATTTCAGGGTTGGTGCAAACAAAGCAAAAACTATTCTTAAACTCCTGCCAAGTCCCCAGTCAGGCTTGAACTGAACTCTTTAGGAGTGCTGGAGTAGTTTATTTTTTTGTTTGTTTGCATGTTTAAATGGGTCTCTGCACTTTCTGGTTTCAGCTAGGGAAGCAGAAAAAGGCGCACTGAAATGCTAAATCAAAAGCTATCCTTGCATCATCACTGATTTCAGCAGTGCCATATAGGACTGGAAAAACCCCAGGAAAGCACATTGGGCCAAGTTTTTGAGACTGAAGATACATATAGAATTGCAATACTTTGGTGCAACTCTGCAGGCTGAAGCTGACAGATTTTCTGTCAGATAGCAGCACTCATCTGAGTAGTTAGCCTGGGTAAAGTGACAGTGTAAATCTGTCACTTCTTATATGGCCTGCTGATAACCATGGCTTGTGACACATATGGCTATACCCTTTCCTCTTCCCAGAAGCCTGTCCTGAACATTGGTGTAAGGAGCTTGGGCCAGGTTCTTCCCTAAGAAGTCAAGTCATGAAAATGAGAACAGAAAGAAAAGCCTTCTTTTTCAGGAGCAATTTTACCTGACTTTTAGACTGACTTTAGAACAGGAACCCTTACTAGTTCATAAGTGCTTGAGACCTCCGGGCAGTTGTGCATCAAAATTAGGGCTTCTGAGCAATAGAGGTGACTGATGCTTGGAGCATGGCAACATCCGCAAAGGAAGTCCTACTTCCCTCTTAATGGGAAGAGGCTTAAGGGAATCCAGCAACAGACTATCCAGTTACACACAGCGAACCTGTCAGTGACCAGCAGGCAGGCTAACAACAGGGGAAAATGGCCTCTTGGCTAAGAAGGGAAAGGGGACAACATTTTACATCCTGTTTGCATATTTACTCAGAGCAATTCCCAGTCAAATCATCTCACTTAGGATAGCTTGAGAATAAAGTCTTGGCAGCACACCATCCACCTTTTAGATCTGACTGTGCTTCATTGCTAAAGGTCCAATCCCCAGTTAAATAACACTCTGCAAAATAAATGTATTTGCTAACAGCTTCCTGTCTCTACTGATAATAAGGTGAAAATTTCTTATTCCTGACAGCTTATAAAGCAACCATCTAACAAATTCCCAATAGCGAATAAATGGAAGAGGAGCAGACAACTGGCAGGTTTATTTTCAGTCAGCCTTTAAGGTGGCATTTGAAGATGGGAGTGCCATGTGTGTGTGTGTTTGTGGGAGAGAGAGAGCACGCACTCACATGCATGCTAATAAAATACAGTTTAATCTCTTAATTAGTATGTTCCAATGGAAACATTAAGATATTTTTAATACAAACAGGTTTTACCAGTAAGCAGCAATAACTGCCATCTGCTTGTCGCAAGTCTTTGCTTTTAACTGCTTAATTTCTGGATTATGTGGAAAACCTGCTTGGCCAGGGAATGCAGAAGTGACCTTAATTTCAACACACTCAGCCTATGGACAGAAGCAAAAAAATTTTTTTTTTTTTTTGGTCTCAGGAACACCTCTGCTTTAGCAACACGTAAGATTGTCTGTGATGAGCACAGTCTTTCCCCTTCCACTCCCCAAAACTGCAAAACTGTCCAATTCATATGTTTTCTGTAAAACTTATAGTGGCCCAGCCTGCCTAGTGCCTGTCCAAAGCTGTAGGAGCTGGCTGCAGTCTTCCCATTACTAAAAGATGTGGGATTCCTACAAAACATTATGGCATGGTAATCTGATTTACACAGCCGTAGGAATAATCATGAGGCCTCACATAATCAGTCAGTATATGAATGATGGCATTTCTTTTTTTGAGGTGGGCTATTTCTCCATGATGGCATAGTCTTTCCCTATGGAGGGGTTCGCTTCATGAAATTAGATGATGTGAAGAAGAAATTTTATCAGGTGAAGGCTCAGGAAAGGTATAATGGCCTGAACACATAGTTGGTACAGCTATGACATTAATTTTAAGGATAGTCTGTCTTGTCTGATCGATGCAAAAAGGGTCAGGGTTGCTACTCAGTATCCCCCTTGTCTTCTTTGAACAAATTAGTATCCATAGACACAATCAGGCCCTCAAATATTCACAGCTGTGGTTCAAATGAAGTCTCCTAATGAAATGCAAATTCAATAAGATAGTTACATGATCAGCATCAGCTCATTAAGGCCTGCCGAGTCTGTGTCTGCTCTTTGTTAGACCAGAATAAAGCTGCCTCCAACTTTGGTGGAATGACTCTGGGCTTAAAGCCGTCCGGCTCCAGACAAAGTTTGGCCCTGGTGGCCAGACGGGAGGAGGTGACGAGCTGCACGGCCTCAGCCAGATCAATGGGACTGGGTTGATGAATATCAGCTGTGGGTCTGGCTCACTGACTCTGAATGCGAGGCGGTGGGCTTGGGTTTGCTCTCCTCTGCCCTGCCATGAAATCTGCAAGGGGTTTCCCAAAATCACGAGGGGACAGTGTTAAAAACAAGCACCCAAATCATGGTCTGAGACAAAGCCAAAATAGGGCTCCAGTTTGAGGTTTTTCTCTGGAGAGGCTCTCAACTTTTATTTGAAAAGTTCTTGAAGTCACTGCTCTTTCTTCAGGCTGGGGAGGCACTTTAAAGGGTGTCAGGCAGCTGGTTTGCTACCTTCCTGACCTCCTTTCACAATGTCTGTGTTTCTGTGAAAGGGTTGCCCCAGACAATGCACAAGGGATGCACAGCCCTTGCATCCAAGTACAGGGTGTCTTTCCTTTCTTTCTTTCTTTCCTTTTTTTTTTTTTTTCTGTAGCTCCAGCGAATGTGGCGATGTTGACAGGTCTGACCTGCTCAGGCGTAATGAGATGCTGGGAGAAAAGGGACAAATGCAGTTACCTCTTGCCACAAGTCTTGCTGCTGGGAGTTGAACTTTGCTACTCTGCCTTGGCATTAACAAATGCCCCTCAATGTATCTCAGTGCAAATGTGTTTCCTTTTCATTTTCAAATAGGGATGAATCCAGTATGTTGGATTAGAAATTTCCCATCGTTGACAAAAGTGGCGGGGAAAAAAAAGCCATGTAAAGTTCAAGAGGAGGGCAGACAGAAGAATGAAAACAAAATGAATGAGCAAGAGCTAGTTTCTGCTTTCTTTATAGGTAGAATTTTGTGATAATTTTTATTTTAAGATATTTTATAGAAGTTTTCTTTTCTTTTTTCTTTTTTGGCAAACCCAAGATGAGGAAATTGGGATTTTTTTTCCTAAGGTTATTTATGCGTTAGATCTATGCATTCAATGCCAGTTATCCAGAATGAACGAAGGTGTAAAAATGCAAGCATGCTTATTAAAAAAGAAAAAAAAAACCTTTTAAGAGCTAGACTTTATGAGTGTACTTTCTACTATGTGATTTTCAGTGTTTAGATTTGTATATTAAAAAGGAATTTGGCTTACATTTACGGGAACACACATAGAAATAACTGATCACTTGCTTTTGAGTGCAGCAAATATTGAAAAAATAATAATACAATTTTGTACATATCTGAAATATAGTAGTGCATTCAAGTCAGATTTACTGTAAAAGGTTTTAGCCTCTCCTCTCTTCCCAGTAGCACCGTGTGAAGTGGCAGTTGTGGCTTGGATCGTGTAAGGAGGGAATTGGACTTTGAAGAAGAAGAAAAGGGAATCACAGAATGGTTGGGGTTGGAAGGGGCCTTTGAAGATCATCTAGTCCAATCCCCCTGCACAGGCAGTGTCACCAAGAGAACATTGCACAAGACTGCATCCCGGCGGGTTTTGAAGATCTCCAGATACTTCAAGAATAAGCTGTGTTTTGGAAAAATACATAGACAAACTGGAGATAGTACTAGGAAAGCAATATAAATGACAAGAGGGCTAGCAAATATAGCCTGTGAGAACAGGATGATGCAACTGAACTTGCTTAGCTTAGTAAAGCCTGTCTGATGGGGGGGACTGTGATAGCAGCACTCAACTATGCGAGGTCAATAAAGGAGAGAAAATGATTTGTTGTACAGTAAGAGAGATTTAGGCTAGGAAAAACTTTCTAACTATAGACATAAGGAACAATTGCTTAGTGCAATTGTAGGCCCCTACTCACATGAGTGTAGGGTGGACTGAAATCTGCCAGGAATGGGATTGGGCACTTCATCCTGAGTAGAGATAAGCCAGGTCATCTCTCGGGGCTCCAGCCTACCCATACCCTCTTTAATGCAGACCAGTTAAGGAGGACATACAGAGGCAGTTAAGCAAGACAGGCAAGAATTAGATGGAACATTTCTAGTTTAGGCTGTGCAAGAACTTGACGCAGAAATTCCCTGCATAAATTAGTCAGAAGGCTCATCTCACATCAGACTCTAAGACAGTTGCTTGTTTTTCCCTTGAGAGGCTCTGACAGACTAATTCCTCTTTGCCTCACTATATGTTGTTACCCTCCTATCTTTGACCCACATGTTCCCCCACATAGTTGTTAAAGTCATCTAATCTGGGAACAATATAGTTTGGCTGTGGTAACCAGCCTTTGCAGTAGTTATAGAAAAGAAACAGTTTGTACATGCACAGACTATAGTTTCCAGTCACGTATTGACCAAAATGTGCTTAAAGCATTGACTGAATGGCTTTGCATAACAGAAATAATCATAAAAGCCAAAGAATTCTCAAGAACAAATTGTGAGTAGGAATAGAAGTAAAGCATGTTGGCTATATGGCTTTCTAAAAATAGCCATCCCAGCTCTAGCTGTCATCACATCTCTCCTCTAATTCTGCATCTGAAGTAGCATCTGAAGGGTTATCCTAATATCCCCACAAAGAATCCTCACTTGGAGGGAACAGAGTTGTGCATCTGAGAAACTGTGAGCAGATTGCCAAGCAAAGCCAAACTTGTTCTCCAGGCTTTATGCTGCTCCTGCCGTTTTGTCATCAAGTCAACCGCAGCCTTTCCCATATTACTGAGAAACAAGCTAAAGCAACCTGAAGTGTCACACTTTCAATGGAGACTTTCACTAGTTACCAGAAGCCTTCTTGTGAAGCATTAAAATTGTCCTTGGTGCCATGCTCTTACTGAAGATCTTAGGAAATCATAAAAATATCACCCCAAAAAAGTATTAGTGAGGCAATAGCATTTATTATGCTCTGTTGTGATGCCAAATTCCAATGCCAGAAGTACTCAGTGTGAGTTAGAAACTAAAATCTACTGTTTGCAGCAGCTTATCAAAGGAAGTGACACCAAAAAAAAAAAAAAAAGATTTGACCATTTTAAAGTATTTTATAGCTATCAAGACATTCATCTGAGACATACTTTTGACTTATATTTCCAGGAAAACTCTGTGTGACTTTCAGACCGGGTTTTCTGGAAATACCCATTTTTTTTTACCCATTTTTTACCCATTATTTATTTCATTTTGAAGTCTACTCAAAATGAAATATATCTTCTTGATGCTATTAATATCTAACTAGCAAATGGGCTTAAGGGTTTTCCCAGATAGGAACCAAATATCCTGTTGTTCATCTGAAGAGGCCACGTTAGGAAACACAAGAGTTGTGATGTTGCTCCCAGCTCCTCTGAGACCTGCAGTGTGCAGGTGTGAGCAGCTTGCTCAGTCACCATGATGATGAGCAACTGGGACATCCATTGAGGCCATTCCCTCAAACCTGAATGGTGTTCCTGGTTCACGGAGTATCCCACAGCCATGTCACTTCACTCACTATGAGTGTCACTATGTCACTATGCACCTACCTCAGAGCTCACATGCAGGCCTGCCAGTGGCTATTTCTTTGGAACCACTCAGCATCCCACCAATGCCTGCTCCTGCAGCAAACACTGTCCATGTGCCCTGAAAGTCCATGCTAGTATTGGTGGCCACCCACCCTTTGGAGGCTTCCACAGGTGGCAGAGAACACAAATTAAATAAATGTCCCTGGAATGCTGAAGGTAGGAAACGCTGCCCTGGTATTTCAACAAAATCATCTGCATTTCCTACCTCAACACTTTTTAAGTTGGAGTTTTTAAGGATGCAGTAGGAAATGAGTATCCAGATGTTCTGGCATCTTGAGAAGGCCCGGCTGATACAGGGCTTATAGAACTAACAGGGGAGAACCCTATTTAACTTGTTAAAATAAATATTGATTTAATATCTCCTCTTACAAAATTTTTATCTTTGACAATTTTGATGTTTTTTTTTCCCCCACCGTGTTGCTGTTGGTGCTACTGCTGGTCATTTAGAGTTATTATAATAAACTTAATTGCTGGTTGGTTGTTCCATCTGCTGCTTTACAGTGATTTGTATCACAAAGGTACACATCTGGCTTGTGAGAGCCTGTGCCAAAATCAGCCTGAACTCAAACTTGTTCAACTCGTTGTTATTAGAGAGGCAAGGGCAGAGCTGAACTCTTAGACGTGGTCCTAGCAGCTTTATCGAATAGTCCTGGTTCTCCTGTGGTCTTAGCTAGAGAGAAATGGAAACACAGCAGAAATGTCCCTTACAGTGAGGCTGTTCTTTTGTGTCACCCTTCAATGCCTTTCTATGCTTCAGTTATTTGAAACTGTATCCAGGAAAAGTAAGATTTTCAAGTAATTGCAGCCACAGGGTGATAATCATCATAACATCAGAAAGTCACAGGACCTACCAAGTGATTAGATACAGGATGAAACTCGAGGTATGACCCAGGCTCAGGTGAGACAGAAAGGGAAAAGGGGACAGAGAGAAAAAAAAAGGGAGGAAGGGGGAATAAACTGAATATAGAGAAAAAAGAAAGGAGAAAAAGGAGGTACTGAAGAATTGAAGGAAGTAGAGGAAATAGGAGATGGTAAAAGGGGAAAAAAAAGGCTTTATAAAGAATTACAGGCGGAGAAAGGAAGGAACTCTCCCTTTAATAATTAGAGTAATTTCAGCCTTACTTATTTTAACTGTACTTATACTTACCTGATACCCTGAAATCACTACTGTTGTCACACTTCAGCATCAGCCTTGTGCTAACTGGGCTGAAGAAGAGTGAAAGTGCAATGACCACAGAAGAGGAGAGTCAGTCTTGCTGTTATGACTGTTGATTTATAGAGCATCTCATTTGAAGAAGCTGGCCAGTCACCCTGGGAGTAGTAGAAATCATCTAAGAAGAGAAAGTTTGTCCGCTTGCACAGGATGGAGGTTTCCCTGCTTTCCTCTGTGTGATCCCATAAGCAGGGTTTGAAGGACTCTGTCTCAGCAGAGATCAGTGACCCCTGTTCCCAGCGCTTTGCTGCAGAGCTGGCAGCTGTTGTGTGCTGAGCGCCAATCTTCCACTCTTACCGTGTAATCGAAGGGCTTGACTGTTACACCTCTGCATCGTAAGACTGAAATAGGGGGAGGGAGAGAGGACCCTGTACTGTGCCCATCCTGGTCTCGAGGAGGACTGTTCTGGTCTCTGCTGCCCATCCTGGCATCCTGGTGCAGCCACAGTTTGTACTGTGCCATCTCCTCATCCAGGACTGCTTTGTGGGTGTATCCCCATGCCCCTTGGTATGAGGTGTTGTGCTGCTCTGAGCTCTGCACCGGTGGGTGCCACACAACGGAGGGCTCCAAATTTGCCTATGGAGGGAGGAGGGGGAACCCACAGTAGCCTCTTTACTGCCCAGGGATGGGGCACCAGTGCCTGGCATCTCGCTTGAAGCAGGTCCTGGCTGTGCGTGGTTGCTCCCCTTGGATTGAAGTTGTTTCTTAGTGTGGACTTGGAGGCTTATAAAGAAACGTAAAACAAGCTTACAACCTGGGAAAATCAGGTGTGTATGTGAGGGATGTGTCCAGCAGATAACAAATGGGGAGCTGACACCACATTTACTTTTCTGAGTTCTGCCCCATATTTTTCTTTCTATTGCTGTGCTTGTCCATGCAGCCTCCACTGGCACTGGGACCCTCCTCGCTCCCTGCCCAAGGGGGAGAAGGGGACATGTTTTCTTTAAACTTTCTGTCTCTTCTATGACAGTTTCCATTAGAGGTTTGACACCCCTTTGCTTCTTCGATGAGGGCCTTGCCTTTACCCTGTCTTTAATCATGTTGTCATATGATAATAGGATCAAAAGGAGGAACACAGAGTCTTGCCCTTCTGGAGTGCTTTATGCTCACCCCAGTAAACAGCTTGTGCTTCAGCCTGTGCTGCAGCTGGCCTGCCCTCAGCCCTCATCCTCTCTGCGCTGGGCTCGCGATGAGCTTTAACCACCAGGCTGTCTCACCAGGGCTGGCAACCTTCCATGGTAAAGCGCAGCCCGTGCCACCTCTGTGTAAGTTCAATATAACAACTTTGAAGCAGACAGCGTGCTGAAAAATGTCACAGATTTTGTTTCCATTTCCATCTCCAGCAAAAATCCTGGTTTGGCAGAACTTGGTGAAAATGTTCTGAGTTTGTGTGTTTGTACATTCTTGGGGAAAGGGGAGTTTGCACTCACTGCCACTTAGCACCAGTGCTCCTGAAACACTTGGCAAAGTCCCCGTGCTGTGAGTCGGTATCCAGCTGCATTTCCATTATGCATTTGCAGAAAACCAACTTAATCATAAGTCTACTCTGGAGCTTGTGCAATGGCTACTGGACCTCCAGGAAAACTCCAGTTTTCCTATATCTTCAATTATGTGAATTAAGGAATGGAAAGACTGGTGAGAGTATTACTTGCATTATAGCAGCACTGACAGAGCTCAGACAAGCTCAGGGCCTTAATTTCTGTCCTTGCATGTAGTCAGAGACAGCACCTGCACAGAAGACTTTGCGATCCAATTGGAAAAACAGTCAGTGCTCACATTATCACATTAATGATGAAAAAATGCGGTGCAGATGGGGTTTGTGATTCACCCCTGTATCTAATGTTCAAGCTGTATCTTATGAACAGCAGTTTGGTACCTTGCCCACAGCACTGACCTCTCTCTCCGACCTTGGAAAAATGTGCAGGCTTGAATAAAAAAAAATGTCCAGTGCCGAAACTCTACCTCATCTAGAACTATTTTCAGCTGCACGGTTTTAAACTGAAGCTACTGGACCCAAGATTAGGTCTGAGAGCTCAATATTATCTCCTGGCTTTACCTATTGCACATACTTGTAACTGCTATCAAATCACTTCTCACTTCTCTTCTGGTAAACTACCCAGTTTAACTAAACAGTTTAGTTGCTCCGTAGTCCTTCACATCCAGACCCTCAACCTTCTCACAGTTCCTTTGTGAAGACTCTTCTGTTTCTAAAGTGTTTCTTCTTGAAGTGAGGGCAACAGAAGTAGATTCAGTGCCAAATACATACGTTTTTCGCCCTCGTTCTCTTAGATATCTAGAAGTTTTCTTTGGCATCCTTCCTGCAGTCCTGCAATGAGAATACACATTTAATTGATTATGGATGCCACTACTGAAGTCTTTTATGAAGTTCTTTCTTTGTTGGATTAAGTATCCCTTCTTTTTAATGCGAGCTGCCATCTTTTCTTCTTCCTAATATCATCAACTGTGGTGGACTTAGTCTGCTTCCTTAATCAGTTTTCTGCCATTTCTAGCCTTTAATTTGTGTGTGTCCAGTTCATATATGCATCTATCTATATCTGAAACTGCTTTCACTTCCCTCCTAAAAGATTTATTTTTTTAAAGTGTAGCCTTCTCTCTAACTGCAGCCTTCTTTTGCAACATCAGCCAATACCCCCAAGCAGTTCCTGATTATTTTTAACAATTTTCTGTTTCGATTCTTTCTCTCAGCCAGTTGGTCTCATAATCATTGTCAGTGTTGAGAAATGTTCCCTCTAAAGTATCAAGTATCTATATTATTGCTTTGGACTTTGTGTTGTCTGAAATAAAACAAGGGTAACTAAATCACTCTTGCTTGTGTCTAAGTAACATCTCAGGTCCCAGTTCTCTTTTCCCTGTCATTGAGAGCTACAAAAAAAAAAAAAAAAAAAAATTCCTCATGCTAGATGAATCACTCCTTGAATTAGAAAATGACACCTTATGCAAAGTTCCAGGGCTGGTGTAGTATTGCTAGCTTTAGAGCTTAGCTCTGTTACATTCATATTAAGAAGTCCCATATGTTCTTGCATTACAGATAGGCACTAACAAAGGTGATTTTTCTGTTCCTTGTGCAAATTGATGATCTGTCAGAGTCATCAAATGGCATGTCCCCTTGTGCTTATCTCTTATCATTTAAGATCATTGACTCACTGGTGCAGCAAATGACATTTTGTAGAATGTAGAGTGATTCTTCCTCATTTCCTTTTGTCTGTTCTTTCATTTCTTGAGAGGTTATCATACTTGATATGAACATTTCAAATGTCTTATGGGAAGACTCACATCTTATCAATATCAGTATCTTTTGAATATTACTAACTATTCTTTATGCCCTGAAATGATCAGTTTCAACTTGTCTTCTTACCACAACTCCCTCAGTGAGACTATGGACAATCTGTATTAGAGCATCTGGTACTCTAAAGCATGTGTTTCTGTAAGGTTTTCATTCCAGTTCTGTATCCTCAAGAGACATTTGAATAGAGTCCAGTATATGAGAATTCACCCATACAGAACCTGTCTGCCTCTGGAGATTCATCCTTCATGGCACTTAACATGACCGACACAGCAATGATCTCCTCTACCCACATTAGGACTAGAGATCTATATACTGATTTCCAAGCTGCTTTTGTGTGATGTGCCCTTAGTGACACACAAGATTTTTGCTCAGCCTGCCTTTATGCATGTAGATTCTGCATAGCCCCTCAGATAACATCAAGCTGCCTTTTTATGCTGAAGACAGGGCCGTTTAGAACCATCCAGATAATAGAAATAATGTCTGGTGTGAGCCAGAGTGATTAGAGTTGGCAGCAATTCACTGGTGTAGCAAAGAAACTAAAAGAATACTACAGATAATCTTAGTTGAAATACAACCAAGGAGATTAGAGTGAACAGAAAACCTTGTTTTGGTTTGAGACTATGTTATCTGGTAGGAGCATTCATTACCAACATGTTCTAAAATAAATAAATGACTCTTCACTAACAAGACATTGGGTAGAGATAAAGCATGTGTGGCACTCTATCAAATCCACAGGAAAATACTGAAGTGCCCTGGTCCATTTCTTTCTCTTTGTTTTCTCCTTTCACTACCTGGAAGGTCTGTTTCATCCTGCGCTTGCAGTCATTTCAATACAGAAGATCATGGTACCATATCTTTCCTATTCCCTTTTTCTATCTCCTTTAAAAAAAAAATTAAGTAACTAAAAGGAAACTCTTCCTCCTAAATCAATGGCTGTCTTGGAAAGAGCTGAAACAGAAGGAATATCACTCAAAGTCCCCCGAGCCCCTGTGAGCTGCAGTCTGGCTGTCAGCATCCTCGCAGATTTATGAGGATGGCCGTGACCAGCTTGAAAGGGCAATGGGGGGGAGAAGAAGAGATCCCAGACCATTAGTAATTCCCTGTAGGAAAGTGACAGAGCTGATGACATGCATGGAGGACACATTGCCAGAGATGGGCTGAGGGAGACATTCCCATGCAAGAGCAATTTCAGGTCACTTTTGACTCCAAGATTGGTTTGTGCTAATGATCTATTTCCAGTCCTAGCATCCTCCAGCTTGTGAATAGTTTTGTCACAGTACAGAGGAGATTCTGTGCTTTTTTTTTTTTTTCCCCTAGGGAAAAGACTTCCCACAGAGGCCAATAAGTTTTGTTAAAGTGAGGGGTGCAGGTTGTGGGTGAACCAACAGTAGAGTCCCACAGTCCAAAAGAGAGCCCACAGTTTGCAGTAGGGCTAGGCATACCACGATGGAGAGTCTAACAACACTGTGACACCGCAAACACCACCCTCGCCGCAGCAAGCAGCCTGGCCTCTGGAAGAATTTCAAGAAGAAAGGTAAGGCACTTGGGACAGAGAAAACAAATGAAATCCTTTCTGAGATGATGAATCTGATGAATCCTTTCTGTCAAATATTTTGACATATTCATTTTAAAGAAATGGCTTGTTCTTTTTCTTTCTTCTTTCTTCTTTTCTTTTTTTCCTTTCCTCCTATTCTTGATCCTGCTAGGAGCAGAGAAGAGAAAAATTATGTCTCCCAGAGTAGGTTTGTGTGGCTTTTTTTTTTAGTATTTCCTTGGATGCCTAATAGGATGACAATAATAAGGACTTTTCCCACTGAGCATGTGGCTAGAATTGCCCAAATACATCGTCAGACTGTCAGTGAAACACCCACACTTGGAGCTATAGTTTGCATGAGTAGCTGCCTTAGCTACAAGGAGATCAAGATATTTGGAAGTAACATGATCATCAGAAGAAACAAGAAGAAATAAAAATGGTCACAAGCCAAAGATGAGAGCAGACAGCTGCAAATGTGGAAAAGATCTCAATATATTTTATTATAGAAAGAATCAAAACTAGGAGAAAAGTTATTTCAGGGGATAGAGAGGCCCATTTTAGAGACTTGAAATAAGCTAATGAAGAGCTCTTACTTTAAATGACTCTGTGTATATTTGCCTTTTGATCAACACTGAGCCACATTGTTTATCGTGTACATATTCTTTTTCTAGCTATTAAACTCAAGGTTTTTGTTTTGTTAATATGACTTATTTCAATGGTCCAAACTGTACTGCTTATCTGGTAATATTCATCAGGGAGAGGAGCAGTAGGTTACCTGTCATGCTGGACTGAAGTTGCACAGATGTAGAATTTGTAGATGCAAGCGGTAACAAACCTTATGCTTCAAGGTCTTTAACAGAGCCTGTAAATGGTAGAGAGATCTATGAAGATATTTTCTTTCCTCTGCCGCTGGAGATGATAGCACTGTTTAAGGATCAGCTACACCTGGTACCCTATAATCATAGAATCATAGAATCATAGAATACTTAAGGTTGGAAGGGACCTCTAGAGGTCATCTAGTCCAACCCCCCTGCACACGCAGGGTCACCTAGAGCACGTGGCACAGGACTGCGTCCAAGCGGGTTTTGAAGATCTCCAGAGAAGGAGACTCCACAACCTCTCTTGGCAGCCTGTTCCAGTGCTCTGTCACCCTCACTGTTAAAAAAATTTTCCTTAAGTTCCTGTGGAACTTTTGGTGTTTCAGTATGTGGCCATTACTGAAAAGAGGCCAGCACCATCCTCCTCACTGCCTCCCTTGAGGTACTTATAGGCACTGATCAGGTCTCCTCTCAGCCTTCTCTTCCCCAGACTGAACAGGTCCCTTGACTTTTCCAGGGGTGGAGGTGAGGCTGACTGGCCTGTAGATGACTGGGTCCTCCTTCTTGCCATTTTTGAAGACCAATGTGACACTGGCTTTCCTCCAATCTTCTGGCAGCTCCCTGTTCTCCAGGACCTTTCAAAGATGATGGAGAGTGGCTTAGCAATAACATCCGCCAGCTCCCACAGTACTCACACTCCTGCAGTAATCACACTGCCTGTGGAGATGTGCAAAGGCCCTGGCACTTGATGTTGAGCAAACACAAAAGGAAAAGGGCATCCCTAAAGAAACAATCCTGATAAAGCGTACAGGACTTCTCCGGCACTGGAGCAGTGGGAGGGAGAGGTGTCAGCCTCAAAAGATACCGGGGTAGCTCCTCATTCCCAGGGAATAGGACACACCCGGGATACCTCGGGGCTGCACAGACACCCTCCGTGACCTCTACATTAGCACAGTTCAGATAGCACAGATTCTTTTGATATATCCTCAGGTATCACTGTTGGTTTTCTTCAAGATTCATTCTTCTGGAGGCTCCTGCTTTGTCACTATAATGAGAAAAGCAAAGAAGATTTTGGGGCTAAATCCTGCAGACATTATCATCAGGGAAAATCAGGGTTATTCTGTTGATTTTAGCGGAAATGCTTGGGATTTGCAGCTAGCAT
The DNA here is from genome assembly GCF_059628265.1 of Tinamus guttatus. Taxonomy (NCBI): domain Eukaryota; kingdom Metazoa; phylum Chordata; class Aves; order Tinamiformes; family Tinamidae; genus Tinamus; species Tinamus guttatus. The sequence goes on along the minus strand of NW_028289135.1, from coordinate 1,517,470 downwards.
TTGTAATTATAACAGGCCTTTTGTGACCTGCAGAGATCTAGTTATTGTAACCTTTTCATATAATTAGCTACACTTCTAACTCCAAAGCATTGGTGCATGGGTTCTGCTAGTCATGAGTCCTCTATGACTTTTTTCTTTATAAAGTAAATGCATATGCCTGGATGAGTTGTTGTTCTAGCTGGTGTTGTCATGCCAGCTGTGTCAGTGTGGCATTGTGGATCCATGACAGCTAACTTCAAAATACCAACGTCAGTTATGCTTATGAGAAGAAAAACAGTCACCATTTCACCATGTATTTCTCAAAAGTAAATGTGAATAAAGAAAAGAGATTAGAGACTGGCCAAAGACTGGGACAGGAGTAAGGATGACATTTTACAAGGAGAGTAGGTGCTGGAGGAAAAAATCTCAGTTCTGCTCCTAAGGTGGGCAGACAGCTAAAAAAATATGACCAGCATTTTTCCATGCAATTAATGAATAACAGCAACAGAAATGCGCTGTCAGCGCATCTCCTGTCTGGAAAGCAGTTAGGTCCTGAGAGGCTGAGGCCTCCCTGTGCAACTGAGACACAGTTGCCAGGCTGTGCGATCTGAGAAGCGCCGCATGCTTTCCTAAGCCTGCAGGCAATTCTGTTGACTGACGCTGCCTGAATGCTTTTTAGGAATGCTGACATATTTTCATGTTATCACTTTTCATGCAAACTTTTCCCTGAGATCCTGCTTCTCATCGCTCAGCATCGCACTAGGGGAGAAGAAAAGAGAGGAGAGCTGTCAAGACCCATCAGTAGTTGTCATGATTGTACTGGTAGGTACATAATGAGAGCTAATATTTTTTGACTGTGGAAGGTTGCAGCATCCTAATGCTAGATGCCTGTGAGCAGATCTGGTATGGTTGTGACAAGAAGGGATTTGTCTTGGGATAGACAGCCTTTTGCATCTGGTCCCTTGTGCAAATCAGGACAAGTTTGGCAGGGATTGAAAGTCTGTATCATCTGGTGACCCAGATGAATAGGTCCAGATGGACTGGGTCCCCCATCACAGTTGGTGCCTTATTGACTGAGGGGCCAAAGCTGAACGTGCCTAGACAGGGGACTCAGACACACTCACCGCATTTGAGTACCTTGCATTGCTTGTGGCTCATGGGTCACATGGGATTTTAATCCTGAGCTTTTTTCAGTGTGCTTCTTTGCATAACCAATGGCTATTTCAAAACTAAAGAGTAAGCCCACAGCAATTATGTGAGAGAGAACTTCACACCTTCCCTGGGACCCTCCAGACCTGGGCTGTCCTGGTCTAGCCCTCCTGCTTCACAGCCTTCAGGAAGAGGCCTGACACTGCTGGGGGTCTCTACCCTCAAAGATAACCCCTATATTCCTTCCCTACCTGCCTAGCCCATGGAAGAAAGCCAGGAAGCCTCCTCCACCTCCTGAGACAACAGAATCTGTGCCTAGAGGTCCTGGGCATTTGTGTCTCATGTCAAGGTCCGGATAGTCTCTTTGAGAGGTTTATCAGAACCTAGAAATGAAACTTGGAAATGTCTGTCAGCATATCCAAAATTTCCCCACCATGACACAAAACAGAAACACTCAGTGATAGCCTGGCATTCCTGAGTGGGGAATGTAATTTTTTTTCTCTATGTCATTAATGCTCTTTGTTAACAGGTAATAACCTGTACTAAGGCCTGGGCCCCTGTTGAAAAATGCAGCTCAATTTAGAAAGTAAGCCCTGGGCAGTTCCCTAATGAGTGTCCTAAAGGTCTGACCCCTTCATCTGAGATCTTCCCCTCTACCTTCCTCTACTTAAAGAGATGAGCAGAGCAGAGCCAGAAAGAAAACAGGGTGGAAAGCCTCTAAAGGCAGACGTCCCAAGAACTGCAAAGTATGCCTACAAGGCCTTGTTGTAATCAATGCTTGCTTCCCCCATATGTCTGGCCATCCAAAAGGTTTAAGGAGTAACTGATCTGATAGCGTGTTATGTGCCATTGATTTGTTAAGCCGAAGCTTTTTTTTTTTTTTTTTTAAATCCTATTAACAATAGCGTTTGCAGAAGGAATGCAGATTAACCAGGTCTAATTGTATATCATTTGCATGAAGAATGAATTAAAAAGCAGCTTTGCAACACATTGACTCAGGATGTTATTGAGCTATTGAAGTCTTATGGCTGTGAAAGTTGGAGCTATTTAATTAGTGGGGGTAGGGAATGTGGCTGGAGAGAAAATAGCAAAAAAGAGGTGTTTTAATCAACGAAGCAGAGAAATCACAACTCTTAGAAGATGCAAGATTATTCCTTTCAGGCAAATAAACCAACCAAATGAATCAAAGTCCAACTGTATGAGAACTTTGCTGAATCACAACCTGGTATTTGAATTGAAGTGAGACAGTCATTTAGGAGTGCTCAATGCCTGTGCTGTGGAGCCCTTCTCGGAGACTTTCATACTCTGCCTTCAACCACTTGCTCCTGCAGGATTCTTTCTTTCTATCTATCTATCTATCTATCTATCTATCTATCTATCTATCTATCTATTTATAATTTGTGCAGTTGACGCTTCACCCAAGAAATCAGTGGAGATGCTCCTATTGCCTTTGATAAGATTCTGACCCAGCCCCAACCTCTGTGGTAGGAGCCATGGCTGAGCTTGCACCCACTTTGTGCTGGGAGTCACACCTATGGAAATGTCAGAATAGTGGGGACAAGCTGATCCCTAAGGCCTGGCAGGGTGACAAAGGCAAGTCGCTTTGCCTCTCTGGACCTTTGTTTCAGCTGTGAAATAAAGATTGTGCAAGAGACACAGAGCAGAAGAGTGTCTGTGTGGATCCGGCAGGCAAGGTTCAGATACGGATCATTTTGGTCATGAAAGCAGCTCTACATTTCTCTTCAGTTCTGCCTGAATTTCATCAGTAAATAAGACAGGCTGGAGATATCTGTTTTCTGCTTTACAGGAGGATATCTGAGGTCAGTTAATAATGACTGTGACAGAATTGCCCACTTTCTCTTCTAATAGATACCACATGCACCACCTAAATCTCTCTATAGGTCTATGTATTGATTTCTGAATCTGGTGTATATCGGGTAACAGGTGCCTCATCTCAGTGCTTTGTTTTCCAAGGTAATATATGTTAATAATAATGATAAATGTAACAATAATAGCACTTGACTGAGGCAGAATGTTGGATTTTTTTTTAAGTTCACAAGATCTCAGTCATAAGTAAAACATAGGGGGAAAACACTCAGTGTTGTTAAAAATCATGGATTAGTTACTCACCTGGCTTAAGACAGATGCTCAATGAATTGTATGCCCACATATTAGAGCACAATTAAGTTTCTTGAGCATATTTTTGAAATCAGCATTTCTGGGAGGGTTAGATTTTTTAAAACAGGTAGTCCTCATCTGAAACATCTTGAGAAGGCCATGTTCTGAGATGCCAAACTCATTTGTAGTAACTTAACTAAAAGAGTTAATATCTCATTACACACCAAAGTATATCAATCCAAGCCCTAACATATGATAGGCTGAAATGGAAGCAAACACGTGATAACTGGACCATATGTATATTGTGTGGGGACTGAAGACCTTTATTACAGTGCCACTATTCAAGGGGATCAGAACATTCGGAATCATACTTAAAGCACAGAGCTGGACGCAGTGATGCGCCGTCTGAGGGCAATGAGGGACAATTAATTACATTCCATGAAAGTATTATTTACTTGTGTAAATAATACTGGCAACCACTGCAGATGATTTTGTTGTCGTTAACTGCCCTATTAATTGTGTAAGTTTAAACTGCAGGATCATCAGCCAATCCACAATTCAGCAACATGAAACATAATATTTAAGGCAATATGAAAGTGAAACAGAAAACTTCTTAGAGCAATCCTGTAGGTCTACCAACAGTGTACACGGACCAAACTGTTTTGGCAATTATAAAGTTAGTTGAATAACTTTTGTACTGAAACTTATCTTCAAGAAACAATTGTTCTTTCTCCATGTCAGACCTCCAGGCTGTGAACCAAATGATATTTTCTTAACTGGGAATGGTCACAGGCTTGAAGCTGTGTCAATGTGACTGATTGGCCTTTACCACTGATAACAATTTGAAGCCATTTAACCTACAGTATTTCATGTAGGCCTAGTGGCTGGAATCAAGCTGGGAGGAAAAAGCATACATGAAAGGACAGTATTTTTCCTTTCTAAGTAAGTCAGACAGCTCTCTCTTAAATCTCTACTTTTCTTTCTTTCTTTTCTTTCTTTTTTTTTTTTCTTTCCTTTTTTTTTTTTTTTTTTTTAGTAGCATAAGGTGGTAGCTAGTTCTCAGCTTCATATTTAATTACAGCTTATGTCCAATGGTTTTACACTGATACAAACACCAGCCTGCCTCTGTTCCTCTTGTAAAGGAGGGTTTGGATACCCTGTCATGAGAAGCAGGGAAGCACAGCTTTAGGGGTCCTAGAGTTATCACAGAGTCCACCCTCCTGCCTGGGCAGTGATCCTCAGGAAAGTTGATCTTGGTAGGTGATGATCTATTTGCATTGTTCATGAAAGACTCCAGTGCAGGAGATAATGAACCTGCCCAAGGATCTTGGTGCACATTTAACACTGAAGAGTATCACTAACCCTGAAGTCTAAATCTCTGTTGAAAATTAATTCAGCATCTTCTTGTTCTGCTGCAGTGTGGTGAGGAAACAACAGATCATGGCTTGCTCTAAACAGCCTTTTGCATATCAGAAGACTGCTATTTAGACTAAACACACTCAATTCCTTTGATATTCAGCAGACTGCTTTTCCTGGACCTTTTATCCATAATCTGCTGCTTCTCTGGAATCCCTCCAGTTTGTCTACATCTCCCTCCAAGTGTCCTTCCTCCAGCTGTGGCCCCCTGGCATTACGGGGCAGGTGATGATTGCACTCAGTGTCACAGGTGTGACATCTCCCAGAGTGAGAGCTGCTGTAGCCCCCTCCTCATGACCCCGGTTTGGCCACTTGCTCTGCTCAGCCATGAGCCACAGCTTTGCCACTGGGGCTGCCCATGGGCACTGGGACTCCCCTTGCCAATGTTGCTCTTGGACTCCTCCTCAGTGCCAGCCCATTTCCCTCATCTTGTGTTTTCATTTTGATTCTAATTTTACTCTTAAGGTGTATTGGAGATCCTTCCATACCTGTGGGCTTTGAAAATTTTTGAAGTGCATCCCATATCCCATTGTTGAAGATTTAATGATGTCCCTTGAATAGTAGCTTTGCTTCCTGTCTTGATGTTTTCTTCTAATTTGACAGGAACTGTTGAAAATAGTTTTCTTGAGCACCTGGGAAAGATAAGCTTTTGGTTCTGAAGTGTTCTTTCCAGCTGCTTACAGCAAATCAAATGTAAACAGCAAGGCAAGCAAAACAGGCAAACATTTATTACAAATATATAATTCTAACTCTGGAAACATTTTGAGGCATTCTAATGATACATGCACTCAATCTCCCGTAAGGATTCAACTCCTCTCTTACAGTTAAATTATATAATATATTTTAGAAAAACAAATTTATTGGAGGAATGAATGGCAAATTTTCCCTCCCTGAGAAAAGGTTTTAAATACCGATTCATCTAAAAGTTGAATGAGAATTGAATTAGACTGTGAAATTGCTAATGACATTAGCAAAAAATATTATTTTTTGTGTACAGTAAATCTCTTCCACATTAAATATACCCGCAAACACAGATATACGCACAGTTATATGTGTAAGTTTCATCTGTTCCCTTGGGATAATCTTCTAAGAATACTGTGGAATCTGTCACATCCTCTTTAATATTTGTAGTTGTTTTTGAAACATTTTTCTGTTTGTTTGCTATATCCTGTCCTGTAAAAAAACATCCGTCATTTCTTAAAATTAGTCTTCCCTGTTAAAGAGGTGTATATTTTGCTAGCAGGCTGTGAATACCCTATCCTTCCTGCTACATGTACCATAAGATGCTAAGCAAACAGAAGAACATCTAAATTGAGACATAGATGTCTGAAAAGAAATAAACTAAATAATTCTCAGTAAAAAAAAAAACTGAAAAAGAATCTAAACTATCTTCAATACTATAAGATCTCTTTTTTAGATATTATACGGCACTAAAAAAATCCCTTTTTACTTGTGCAACACAGCTGTACAGACATCGAGTTGAAATGTGCATTTAATTAAAAGCAAAAATAAATTTTGAGAAACAATTCAAGCACACCTCATAGATAACTGTGCAGAATAGGGCCTTAATTCCTGGGTTATGCTTTGCACGTATCAGTTGAGTCTGTATCAGTTATAACAAAAAAATCCATACTCCTAAGTTATTTTTCACTTAGAGCTTATAATAGCAATAATGACCTTGGAACAGGACATTTTCTGGGAATTAATGACAAGCTGGAGTTAATGGTCCTTGACTGCACCTTGAGCCATCAGCTCATCTCAAAGGGTTATTAATCCCCAGGGGTAAGCCTGCACCTCCATAGTGAATCTTAGATATTATGTTAATTAGCATAAGTTCATGAGCATTGACAGAAAAATGCATCACTAATAAATTCTGCTATTACCTTGCAAGTAATTTTAAATATTAAGCAGCATCAAACTTTTGATATTATGTGTCCATCTAAAGGTGCTGTAATATTCATTACATCTGTTTTTTCATTTTTTTCAACACACTTTTCTCACATATAAAGAAAAGACACTGTTCTAGATAAGTGTGCATGGAGAGATTCTTGAAAGCCTAATGATAAGCACTGACTTACAGGCATGCACTGGGGTTCACGTTCTTTTTTTTTTTTTTTTTTTTTTTTCTTTTTCATTCTTCTATATCCATATAATGCTGTTTGTTTATTTGATTTGATTCGTACATTCTTCACTTTTGAGATCTCTGCAGTATCCAGGTATCAGTACCATGCACTCTTGAAGGAGAATTTCAGGGCATGTATGTTTTTCCTGCACTGTCTTCTATCACTGCATTCATTTTTTAATGGTACAAATACCACCTCAAGATTTCAAATGAGCAATGGTTAATAAAATATCTTTTCACTTGTTCAAACATAGGAAAAAATGAACTTTTTACTTTTTTTGCTGGAAAAAAAATGGCAAAATCTTTATAGTTTCTGAACAAAGATACTGTGTCTAAAAGCACTGAGGCACAGCAGCAGGTATGAGACAGGATGCTGAAGTTTAGACTCCATTTTTATTGTATACCTAACACCATTAGGATAGCAGTGACAGGAAACCAAGGGTCACTAGATTTAGAGTTGACTTAAACAAATCATGACAATCATGGCAATGTGAACTCAGTTTTTGGTTGTGCTTCAGTTTGTCTTGAGCCAGAGCACCTGTGGGCCCCATCTCAAGAGGTTATGCCAGGATGGTGGTCACCACAGAGGCCACAGTAATGACAGGACCAGGACTGCATGCTTATCATATCTCCTTCTGCTTAGTTCAAGGGTAACATGCCACAGAAATATGCAATACCTGGAAAAAGTCCATAACAATATATTCGTATGCAGCCAGACTACTTAAAAACTGTGAGGCTCCTCAGCATGGGCTCCCATTTACTGTGTCTGTCCGGGCTTGGTTACCAACCATCCTTTCCTGGGGTTTTGTCAAAGAAAGACAGGTGGCCCTGTCAGAGAAGTTCCACAGGAAGCCTGATGGGCTTGTCTGATGGGGTTTGTCTAAGTCTCCCTAGCTCAAGAACTGTAGTGCTTAAATCTCTCCACTTTCCATAGCCCTCCAAGCTGGAACAGAAGTAGGCATACCTTCGACCCCAAGGTCTGGCAAAGATCTTCCCAGATGTCCTCTTTATAACTGATAGTTGGGTAAAAAACGCAAAAGATTTCTCCCTAGCTGTTCTGGGAAATCAGTTAAGCAAGTTCAGAGCAAAACGTGAAAAATACTTCTAGCTTGGTCTCTACTTGCTGCATAAATTACCCCTAGATGATATAGCCAAGAACACAAGCTTCAGACCCATGTGACAGTTACCCACATCTCCAGCAATTGCTAAGCAGTAACTTCTCTGTCCAGCTGTTTAAGGAGAGCCAAATTCTCATCTGATTTAACTGAGCAAATAAGATTTTCATCATGAAAAAGATCAGAACATCAGCTCATGAGACTTTGATCCATAGCATCTGATTTTAGATGGCATACAATTTTATAAGCATGAATTCCAATAAAACATGCCGACTGCTCCAAACCACTGGCAGGGACAATGTAAGCGGATTAAGAGAAGGAACTTGTAGCCCATTTCAGCACAAAAAGTATGGCTACCAAATTGATTTATTCCATGCAGCTGTCTTTGTACTGCCTTTCTATGTAATCAACAGTAAACACTGATTGAGATGTGCTTAAAAACACCTTAATTTTTCTTAGTCTGTTACCATTATTTAATTAATCAGATTTTCTACCTAGCATATTTTACGGAGAATGCCTTATTACAGATGCACAAATGACTGAAAGTAACACCCTGGTTTGAGATCCATGTGGCAGCATCACTCAGACTGTCAACTAATTTTGATTTTTAACTACTTGCACTTCTTTTAGGTGTCTCAGTGTTGCTCATCTTGCAGTCCCAGCAGATCTCAGGGTTCTGGGGGTCTCACGTCCTCCAAGCTTACCTTTGGCTCCAGCTGTCAACCTCACGGCAGAAGTGTGCTCTCCTTTAAACTGCGAACCTGACCAGGAGCACTGCGAAGGCCCTGGCTGCAGGGCAGCCCCCTGTAGGTTGGGAGTCCCCCAAGACCAGCAGAGCTTCTCTGGTAGAAAATGACTCTGAAATGCTTTGCCACACGTGAAAAACTTGCACTTGTTTGGCTACAGTTTCAAGCCAAGCTGTGTGCACGTATTGTTGCCATGGCATTCACAGAAAACATTTTGTACAATTAAATTTTTAATCCTGCCTTTATCCTAGGGGAGTTTGTCCAATGTGCATTTTTTTTTTTTTTGCTATCTGACTTCCTAGCGATTAGCATTACTGAGTTTTGGTAGCATCAACTTTCATAACAATACTGAGAGGGAAGTAACACTGGTGACCTTGAGGTAACCATAACCTTGCAAGCACATAAAGCCATTTATCACTGTGCAGCTCCTTTCATTAGGACATCTGAACATGCTTTATAAAGACAGGCATTTGGAGCACTGATACAGTGAAGCCCTAATGCCGTACTACGACTGTGATCATATCATAATGCAAATGACTCGCATCATACTCTCCCCATATTAGTACCTTAAGAAGCCTTTTGCTCAGTAATTGATCTAATTAATATTTCTGATAATTTTCAACTCAAATCCCTGCTATTATCCTCTCCTAATACCAATTTGTTCCCCTAAGCATGTGCATTGCCTTTCACTATGTACATAAACAGTGCCTTCTTTAAAGAATAGAGGTGTGTTGCTTTTTAAATATCAAGTTAATTGCTGCAGAACACTCAGGCAAAAGACAGATTTGCATTTGCTGGAAATAAATGTAGGTGTTAGAGTCTGGCATCTGACAAAATCTGTTATTTTTTTTAATGGTCAATGCAAATGCAACCCCAAGGACTATTGTGTCATAGCTCTTTACTAAGGAATGAGAAAACGTTGACTTTGCCACGTCAAATTGCAGCCTCATTTTCAGCAATATGAATTTGCGGTAAGCATGCTGAGATCAGCAGCACCTCTCCAGATTTACACGAGTTCAATTTGAATCAGGGCAAAAATGATTTAATTTATTTCTTTCCTGAATCTTATTGAATGCTTACTAAGGTCTATGTAGGCACTCTGGAGAAAGCATTATTGCAAACCTCTGACCTTTATAAAAATGAACCTATATTTTATTTCCCTTAATTATATGGATACTAGGCTTCCGTTCTTTAATTTCCTGATTTGGCACCATTATGCAGATTGTCCATTTATCCATCGCTGTTACAGCAACAGCCTTGATACCCATGACAGCCAGAGGCCAAGGACTTCCTGAAATTAAATACAAGAGTCCCCATGGCTAACCTAAGATGAATATGCGCTGTATGTTGCTCAAATCGGCTGTACTCGTGGTGGCGCTGGGGGAGCTCCAGACACTTAGCCCCTTTGCTAGGGTCCTCCAGCACCGGTGCACCCAGCCTGGCGTGGAGGTGGCCTGGTGTGTGTGGCGGTGCGGGGAGCAAGGCCACGACGGCCCTTGGCTGACTGCCCCAGATGGCTCTTAGCCACCTGAGCCAGGCGGCTTCTGCATCTTAGGCAAGGGGCTGCAGGTGGGGAATAAAAGGCATTTCAGCCTTTATTTCTCTTGCTGACTTGAGTCTGGAATGCTGCAGCATATTTATGCGGAGCAGTCGATGGATACGTGGCATGCATATTCTGATGCATCACTTCCAATTATCACTTTTAATTTACAACTCCTGCCAGCATTTACTTATTCTATCTTCAGAATCACTGCTAATACCTTGCTAGGACCGAAGGGCTCATTTTCAGAGAGGCCAGTCTTTTCAGGGTTGGCTTGAAGGGATCGAGTGGAAATGACGTGTCCCAGTCTCTCAGACAGCTTTGCACCTTGGTTCCTGGCAGTGACTGTGGAGCCCCCCTGCACACAATGCCGAACGCTGACCCGGTTGGATTCATGGGGCAGTGGCGGGAGCACAAAATGTGATTTAGCTGCGACTGAAATGCACCACTGTCTCCCCTCATGGTCCTGCTCCGCCTGGCTCTGCTGTCCTGGCCAAGCCTTCTCGTGGTGGTGATGGATGCGCTGTGGGGAACAAGGGCGGCTGCGTTTCACTCCCAGCTTTTGCCAGCCAGCTGCGCCATGACTCAGCGCCATGAACCGCGGGGTTGTTCTGGCCCGGGGCTGCTGAGCTTTGCGGTGAGCGCTCCCGCGGCGGCGCACGGCCCAAGCGCCGACCTCCGGGCCTGCCTACCTGTGTGGCTTGGCGAGCGCCTTCATGAGGCAGCCCAGCTTGAGCTGCAGGTGCTGGCTTCAGGCAGCCATCAAAGGGACACTGTCCTTGCTCAGCCCTGCGGTAATGTAATACCCATTACAGTGTTACCACTGGACACGCTCACAACGAGCCCTGGTTTAATGGCTCCTGTCATTTGTCTCTCACAGCAAGCTGCACATCCGAAACAGGGTGATTAGAGCAGGGCCGAGCATAGCTGAGGGCCAAGGAACGGTTGCCTTATTTCAGCAGACACCCACATGAAAGGCGGCTTTCACAATGCGAGTACAGTAACATTTGCATGGCCAGGCTTAATCTGACAGTTATTTATTGCTCTGGGTTAGATAAAAACCTCCATGCAGAAAGGAATCAAGGCCTGAACTCAATATGTGCCAAAATTCACAGATGGCCCTTTTCTCAGACAAATGGACCCAAGGAGAACAAGCAAAACCTGTGCAGGGCTGTGCAGGAATTCTGCGTGGGTACCTGCCTCACCGGGCAGCACCTGCAGCCCCACCACATATGGATGTGGACAGCTCTGCTGTGTGAGGCCTTACCTGCCCAGCGGTTATAGGAATACATGCCCAGAGCCAGTCTGGGACTGAGGAAAAGACTGAGAGAGAGGAAAAATCCTGCTTTAGAAGAAAGGAGGGAAGAGAAGGAAGGGTTAAGAGGGCACCTTGTGATAGACGATTTCTGTGGTAGTTGAGGAGGGAAAAGCTCGGAGAGCACTGTGAATTGAATTGGTGGTGGAAAGGAGAAATGCCCTGTCTGTGGTTGTAGGAGAGCTCCTGGGGAAAGCAGGGGGATGGATCTGAGCAATAAATCACAGAGCTGGGGAGCAAGTAGTAGCGAAGCATGCATGTGTATCTCCACCCTGATAATGCAATCAGGAGGAAACACATTCACGAGTGTGAATCACATAGCTACTAAGAGCAAGAGGTGCCAAAAAAGTTCGAATGATAGAAAAATAGCGTGGAGACAGTGGTACTGGAATAATCAGGGAATTTGAGTTCCACTGATGTCCATGGCTTTTTTCAAGCAAAATTTCCCTGCAATATTTTTGAAAGGAAACATTTGAATGTATAGGTTGAAACAGTGCTTTCCTTTAACAGTTGTTGAGACTGAACTTTCAGTGGGTTATATTGATTGCCTGTAACATAAAAGACATTTGTCTTGTTTCATTTATTTTTTTCAGAAAATTGAAACTTTAAATTTTTACACAGCACAAAACGTCATTTTTTAAATTGGTCAACCAGTATCCCAATTACTTAGGTATCTACTAAAGCCCAGCCTTAGCCCAGGCACAATTTTAGAAAGCCCAACAGTCGGACTGCTAAAGGGAGAAGGAAGAAAGTGAAACTATGTGTGGTGAGAGACTTTAAAACACTCAAATTAATATATTATATATAATTTCATATATATATTTCATATATCTGTACAGGGGCTTATTCAAAGCTCATATGTGGAAAATAATCAGAGATACTTTACTTTGAGCAACAATGGTGGAGAGACCATTTTGGTTTCTTGGTCAGTCTGCTTTTGCTCACATTGAGTAACAGGCTAGTCAAGTGCTCTGCTTATGTTGCTGAGAGAGGTATGAATAACACCAAAAGCAAAACAGCACTCACTGTGGGGTGAATGGCCTTGGTTCTCACTTGAGCTCAGCTCACAGTACATGTCATGGTAGAGGATCCTGCCTAAATATTTTAGACTGAAATCTGGATCTGCATTTGCTAAAATATTGTATGTGTGCATTGAGATGGGAGACTTCCTCACACCACAAAGGTTTTATCAACCTGCCTTCAACACTGATATTCTAGGGATGTGTGAAGGGCAAGGAAACTGAAATTTCTATATCTGCCTGACTGAACCAGTTAGGTTAATGCTTTCACTAGTAAGATAGGTCATTGCAAAAATAAACCCTGAAAAGCAAGACATCCACCCCCAACAGGTTAGGAATTTATTTTCCTCTAAGAAATGAAATCATAGGTAATATCGCATAAAGCTGAGAAACAGAGGCAATGAATGTGAGAGACAAGACAATGCGCAAAGTAAAAGATAACCAGCAGGTGGAATTAACCATGAACATTTGGCTCTTTTTCCCCTCCACAGGAAATTGCATACACAAACTAACACTTGGCAAGCCCAAGTGCTGTTGTTAGATGATATTCCAGATGCTCCTAATGACCCATAAATGCGTTCTTCAGCCCTTAGTGCCAATACAGTGGGAGGGTCTGGGATTCACGGTCCTGGGCAATGGCACATAACTGTCGCATTGACATGTTTCATGACTTTTCATGAAGAGGAAATTCTTCCCCTGCAAAATGCTATCCCCAAACTATTATTCTCCTTTCGGATCTTGCTTGTGCATTGGTTGCAAGTGGACCTAATGTTTAAACACAGACAATAAGTTTACCACACAGACAACGGAGCTTTGCATCAAATGTGTTGTTATTTTGCCAAAAGCTGACATCAGATAAATTTGGTTTATTTTATCCAGTTGTATGTCAAAAAAATACAAAACAGTCAGTTTTGCATGATGTTTGCAAAACTGTGATTAGCAAACCCATGTTTGCCCCAAAGCTTCCTGAACCTATGGGGTCACATGTACAATGTTTTGAGACAAGAAGTTATGCAAGTGTGTAGTTTGCAAGAAACTAAACAAGAAAATTTGGGTCTCTAGACTGTATTTACACAACATAACTCCTTTTTATTCATAACAATAATATAAGGCTCTCTGTTTCAGCATGTTGTTGATCAAACACTAGAAGGAGCAAACCACATACAGTGTCATGTCAAAGCCACAAGAGAATAATATGGTTGTCTTAAATTTATCTCAGTAGTATTGTCTATTGCCTGAGTAAAAAATGTAAGGCTTATATAACCATAAATTGCAACATATAACTATAATGTGGATTTCATTGTTTAATTAAAAAAGCCATCTGTCAAATTCCATTTAGCCCAAAAGGGGAAAAAATAAAAGAAAGAAAAAGATATTCAGGCTATTGTATTTTCAAAGCATTTGCCCTTTTCAAAACTGAATGTCACAAGCATGGAATGTTTCCAGCGATCAATACGAGGATGGGAGGAAGCTTTGCAGCTCTGCTGAATGGCTTCTACGGCAGCTGTGAGCAAGATGGTTTGGAGGGTTTGTTGGTGGTGTTTTTTTTTTCTTTCTTTTTGTATTTTATTTCCTTGCTTAATGATTTAAATATTAATATAGACCTCATGTTAGTCTTTGTGATATTTTGCACAGAATCAGTTTCTCTCCCTATAAAGTGGACAGCACACAAGAAGGCAGAAATGGATGTCCTGACTGTAATTGCTTTCATTATAATTAACGAAAGTGATGTTGGGTTCCTGAGGTGCCTGACACTGTTCAGCAGGGACCCACACTCGTGGCATCTCCCTGGTTTGTTCATGCATAGGATTTGACTATTGCAGCAGCAGGGGCACCTCACGCTATATCTGTGAGAGCTGTTGAGATTTGCAATGTAACCTGGCCGCTTGGTGCAACCTCACAATCCCAGTTAGCACAGCAAGTCATGGGGATGCTTATCTGGAGGAGAACTGACTTTGGATTTAAGGAGTTTACCAACTGAGCTCCAGCATCTAGGATGTAGGTACTGTGAATATAAAATGCATTTATTGTGAAGTCTTCTGGAAAGATACAAAGTGGCTTCCTGTTAGCTCTTCTTGATCTGACCATATTTCTGTTGTTCTGATTAGACTTCCACACTGATACTTGGTTTATATTGAATACAAACAGTGGCACATGATGTGTGGTCCAAGGAGATCTGAGCAAGTGAGCACTGAACCGAATCTGGGATAGATTAAGGTCTGTTATGGGATGTACATTGATGTTACATTTGTGTTGCAGTGCTGTAACATTTGAATCATGATGTCGTGATATGCAAGATAAAGGCTGGGGGGCCCCTTTATAGTAAGATCTTTATGGCTCTGGCACTGCACAGTGAAAAGCTGCAGAGATGAGAGGGAACTATGAGTGGGAAAGAAAAGCTACTAAACGAAAGCCCCTGGACTAGTATTTAACATGAAAGACTCGTCAGACTGTGTCACGTAGTTGTAAAGGAATTAGAGATGGGTTTGAACCACAACTCCCAATGCCAGATACCTTCACTCTGTGAGCAATATGGAACTACATTCAAGATTTATTCCTTAAATTCACTTCTACTAGAGCATTTCTGTCTGTTTTGGCCTTGGAAAAAGCTTATACTCTCCTAACAGTAATGAGGAGATCATGATGCAGGTCTTGGTAAAAAGATCTCCAAATTGTCCTTTGGGCCTGAATGAAGATTTGCTGATGAGCAGACTGTAGCCCTAAGGGGAACCAGGAAATGGCTCTATTGATGCAGCTGAAACAAATGGAGGTGAGTTGAAATCTGCTGCGTGTAAAGGGTTGAGGCTAATGCCACAAGCAGGAGGGTGGATTCACTACCACATGCCAGCTTGAGCGGTCCAGAAGGACAAGGTCTCTACTGGAGTAGCTCCCTGTGGGTCACTGCGACTACACTGGCACAAACTAGGTACAAAACGAGTGCAGCAAATCTGGGCCTAACAGTCCAAAACCACAGATGTAATCATATGTAATCTTATAATCAAAATTCAAGAAAAGTGAGTTTCTGAATTCCTGAATTTCTCTTTTAGGGAAAATTACAAATGTGAAAAACTATGTGGAAAGTTCACATTGGATTGAAATTGGTTTTGTTTTTATTCTGTCGCCTTGTTCCCATCGTGGAACTGAGATGTGCAGGGTTGATTTTGCATGGTGATTGTGCCACAGTGACTGTGACTACCTTGCTGTCCTGTTAACGCAGTAGCAGTTGCACTGTAGTTATTGGTGCTCCCTGCTTGACCCATATTTGTTTTAAAGCACAAGGGCAAAGTCCAGGAGACTTTTGTGCATCCCTAAGTGAACTGCCGATAACCGATCCAACAACACTATTATTTGTACTTATTTGTACTTCAGCTGCATTTACAGGACAAGTCAGCAGTCAGGTCAAAGTGTACTAATCAGGGTACAGATATGGAACAAAGACAGCCCTTCCCCTCAGCAGTTTACATTCTTGAGGCCATGTCCTTGGTGAGCTGGAATAGCTCCATAGACCCATTGATTTCAGCAAAGCTGTGCAGATTTGCTCAGGCTGAATATCTGGCTATCAGAAACTGGACACCTCAGGCTGATGAAGCACACACATGCACTAAAGTGGCAGACATAGGTTGGGAGGATGAGACAGTAGTGAGGGGAGCTGTGCTGAGCAGAAAGGCACGATGCTCATTGCTCGCTCTGTTAATGCCAAGGGATGTTAAATGGGTCCTACTGGCTACATGAAATGCCTCTGTGTTGAATGTAGGAGCTTCCTGGGGAACGCTCCATCTGACACTCAGCTTTGGGAGTCAACATGGATTTTCTAACCCCCTACTGTGCAGCTTCTGGGGTATGCGCTTGTTCAAAGAGGCCTGGTGCCAGAAACTTAAAATGCTACTAGACCCAATCCTGTTTGAGCTTTGTCATATTTTGAACTCACGCAAATGACTACCTAAAACAAAGGGTAAAACAGAGTTAGGTTTGCATGTTATTATTTATTTATTTTTAATCTTCTTTACTGGATATAGAGGAATTCAGTTTCTCAGGCTTCTGGTCTCCTTTTTTGACAGTGACCATCAATGTCTGGAGTAGAATACTTCAGAAAACTTACAGAAAAAGATACACACCCTAGCCACAGGTAGTGTTCAGCCAACCCCCTACCCTATATGTACAGACCAGCTGTCCTGCCTGCCGACTGGCTGACCTGCTTGCCTCGGTAGGTACCCTGACCTGCTAGGGTAGGTACTAGCCTAATCATTCCTAGTCCATCCTGTATTTGGGCTTAGACCTCACAGTATTTTATGAGTGTTCTTCCGCAATTCTGTTGCTGCTCCGCATTGCTTCAAAGCTCCCATTGCACTCACAGTGCTCTCTACTATTACCCCTGTTCAGGCTCTTCTCTGTCTCTGTGTTTCAGTCAGTATTTCTCTGTTCTTCTTGATCCTTTCCCTCTACCTTCCGTTGGCTTTTGCCCTGCTTTCCTCCTCCCCCTATTTTACATTAAACATTTCCTGATCCATTGGTTCACATTTCCTATTGTGCTCCATCCCATGACTCATTTTACAGGAAAACTCAGTTTTTCACTCTGACTGTTTTGGAGTGCAGGGCCAGAGGGGCTACGAGAAGTTTGCAGAGATTTTGGGACAGATAAGGCCCATGTTCGGTTTCAAATCCTCCCAGTTAATGCTCTTGAAAGAAATTGCTCCTACTAGTTTTCTATTCCTGGTCTTCTCTGCTCTAGTGGGACCCCTTGGCACCTCAGGGGAGAGGTGTCTAGCATGTAACAACTTCCCAAGAAGGCTCAACATTTTCTTCACCTTTTCAACCTCTTGCCTTTGTTCATTTGTAAAGTATCTGCCGATGTGAAATTCCCCTAGCTGTGTGGCTGTGAGACACAGAAATTGTGGCAATGTCAGGGAGGAAGGGGGAGTCTCTTGTTTTGTTTGCTTGTGGTCATTTCTGATGTTCATGGTAATACTGGAAAGTCCAGGTATAAATTCACGTCTTTCTATATTCAGGAATGATTTAAGAAAAGAAAAAAATTGCCCTGGACCCCGGAGCATAGGGATTTTAATGTGGGTTTCTAAAGCTTTGATGAGCCTCTTTCCTGTCTCTACTGCTGCCGATACTTGGGAAGGATATTGCTTTTGTTCCAGGGCAGATGGTAGACATATATTTGATGTCGTCATGAAACAGTTCACTGTAATCATTAAAAGCAGTGTGGCTTGACTGTACCTAGTAAAAGTAGCTTTTATATGTGTGGGAACAGCAGCCCTATTATAGAAGAAGCAGGCACCTAAGGCTCAGCTCCCTGTTCTCTGCATCCTCCAGGATGGGAATGACTGATTTTTTCATAATTAAGCCTGTTATGGTGGCTTCAATGTTCCCACACTCCTTGTTATTTCATCACTGCAGGGGAAGAGGTGCCTAGGACAGAGCAGGGAGGAAAAGAAAAGCTAAAAAAACCAACCAACCCCCCCTCCAAAAAAACACCCAGTTAAAATGCCTCTATTCAGAAGCTTTGGGAGGAGGGAAGCGCGTTTCCACCCATTGCCCAACTTCCTGTTTCAGGCAGTTCCTTTCTGCAAGTTCTGTGCGGATGGAAATTTGCAGTGCTTTGTATGTCAGCAGCCTACGGCACCCTCCCCTCCGTGACCTCTTCCTCCTCTGTGCAGTATGCTGAGCCACAAGGACAGCAGGAGAGCTGGAGAATGGGCTGTTCTGGGACTTTTCCAATTCATAAAAATGTACTTCTGCTACCTTGATAGAGGAGGGGAGGGAGATCCAGGAAAGGAAGGGAATCCCCTGGACTCAGCCAGTTCCTGCTCCTTCCTGTCATCTATGGCAGTAACCTTGTTGTCTTCATTGGGAGTTAGATTAATGGCTTTGTATGCAGCTCTGAGTTGCTTACTGGACACCGCAGCACCAGACCTGAGATACTGAATGCTCAGAGCAAAATGTGCTGTGTTGCTCTGATAATTAAACCTTCCCTATTTGTGTTGCATTCACTGCAGGCATTCCTGACCTTGTATTGCATAGTGCTGTGAAAAAAAAAAAAAAAAAAAAAAAGGGAATTTGTCTTGCCCAAGGAGCTTACATGGGAAACACCTGAGGTAGCAGCAGCTATTGTTTAAGGAGCAATGAGACTGAAAGGATCAAAGAAAGGTAATGACTGTCCTGCAGACATGCTTTGAGGCCAAGTCCTTGGTGATTGTCTTAACCTAGGAGATGCCTGTGAATCAGCTGTGTTGGGCAAGCGAGGATGGGGATTCGGTGGTGAGAAATGAAAATGTAAAAGAAACTGACTTCCTTGATTTACGTATGTCAACTTCAGCTATCAAGAAAAACTGCAAGGGCACCTCAGCCCCTTTCCCCAGCTCAAAAAAAAAAAAAAAAAAAAAAGAAAAGAAAAACCTCTGTCTCGTATAAGAGGCAAAGTAGGCTCCAGCTATGAAATCTTCTCAGTATCCCTAGAATTTCTGTGCTTCCTTAGCATCTACCAAGCACCCACCCCAGGTGGCCACAGTGCGTCTACCCACCACTGCTTTGAACACCACTTTTTTTTCTCAGAGTTTCCTTATAATTTGAAGGATAAATAATTAGGTCTCATTGAAAATAGAGCATATACCAGGATCAGTAGTAGGGCAGAGAGGAAAGCTGGAAGTCATGTAGGAGAGGAAAGGAATAATTTTCTGGGAAGAAACCTGTGCCGCATTCCACGAGGAGCCATCACAAGATGACAAGATTTACAAGAACAGTTTGGAGCCCCCCTATGTATATGTATAGATTTTAAAGTGAACTTTCAGAAAGGGAGAGCAAAGAGGCAACAGCCGCCTTAGAAAAGGTACCTCCAGAGCCATCCTGGGATTTGGAGGTATTAGTATATCTGTCTTTTAGAAGCAGTAAATATCCATGTTCATGGCAAAGTCATCAATTTGTTCTTCTGTAGAACTATGCCTTATTCTGGGAATGTCCCTCTGGAGTCAGTAGGATATATTACACCACCGCATTGCGTCACAGCAGGACACCCTCACTGGCAGAGCATGAAGAGGGCTGACAGCCTTAGAGACAGCTTGAATGTGTAAACTCACAAGGCAGAAATGGGAATCAACTCAGTGCCTGAGACCTGATCAAAAGCTGAATTTTCTTCCTTGCTGAGTAAAGAAGCGCTAAGAGCTGTTGCACATCATTTTCTGCTACTTGGCCTGGGAAAAGGACAAAAATTTTCTTAGAGAAATAAAACTAGACCATCCCAAGATGTCAGTTATATGCTGGAATTTGGTAATATTTGATCCCTGCACTTGACTTAAACATCCACTCTTTGATCATATGAATATTCTTCAGGCACTGCAATGCTATTCATTTTAGAGTGTTTTTTTTTTTTTAATCAGTCTGTCAGATTGATGTGCAGATTGAATACAGATGCTTGCATGTTTTTCTGTGTGACGCTTGCAGCAGAAAGACTATTATATTTGCAGCACTTTCTTCTTTTAAGAGAATCAACTCTCCCAGTGTATTTGAAATCCATGGGTAAAAGTATTTCTGTGAGCATGTCTAATGTGCAGATCATCAGAGACCTAAATTGCCAGAGCCAGGCTGAAGCTGGGCATTGGCAGATGCTATTTCAGTGTCTCTGGCTGGCCGTGCCAAAGCACTTAGCTTCCCTGCTCTGGCAGTTTTGGGTCCTTCCTTAGCCGAGACTCGCACTCATGTCCATAAACACGCAGCAGTGTGCTTGTGCCTGACAAGTGTCCACAGGAAGCTGTCATCACCAAGTCTTAGTTCCCAGTAACTTCTCAGCAGTCTCAACGAGAGAAGCCACGTTTTAGAGATGAAAGGCTGCTGCACGCTGCACTGCAAATAACAGGCCCTGTGAGTTCTGCTTTCCCAACTGAAGCACACAAATGGGAAGGTGGCGTGCTTTGGTGGGCAGGCTGGGAACTCTTTTTTCCAACTTCCAAAATGATCTGCTCTGTGACCTTGCACACATCTTTGCGACTTGGTTTGTGTCCCATAACTCAAGTGCTTCTTTGTGTGCAGAGCCCTGTGATGCTCTGGCACTCCTCACCAGTCCCATGCTTTACCCATGACGGGCTGCAAACAGAACCCCCAGGGATAAGCAGTTGCAGGGCATGGAGTAGGAGGTCATCGAGGCCATGTGGAAGGGTACAGATTCTTACAACATTGCCCAAGCACTACTCTCTGACCGAGGAGGATCTGAGAATTGTTTTTCCATCACTGGCTGTGAGCTGTTTGAGGCCAAACAAGGGAGAATTGCAGCTCTGCCCATCCTATGGCTCTGACCTCCTGCATGTACACTAATCCTGCTGGTCTCCTGGACCCATAGCTGATCATGCTGCTTTACACGGAAACTTCATCTCACAGACCATAAAGATTTGATGCATCCAGGGAAAATAGAGACAGCAACATTTATCTGCTTTGAGCAGCTCAGAAGTACTGTGCTATCCAGGAGTTAATTATCTACACAGGTAGACTAATCATTGCCTTTTCATGGTGGCTTTGAGATTCCTTCCAGGACGCTGTGGTAAGCAGCCTTGCAGGAACCATGCCAGGATCATAGCCTTAATGCTAGCGGTGATCTCACAGCAATGTACATGGTGCCTGCTGCTACACAGTAATCTTCTTTCCCCTGTTCTGTGGTAGTATTTAATACCCTCACATTTCAATAGGTAGTTACCTAATTAGATGGATAGTTACCTGACTGAGTGGCTTTGCCATGGTAACACGTGCAGAAATGCCATCACCAGAGGCACACGTTCCTGGACTGGCACCATTGAACTCTGTAAGCAATCCTCCTAAACCTGTTCCAGGTTTGTAGTACCCATTTTCTTTCTTTCTTTTTGCCCTATCTCATGTCCAGTGGCACTCTGAGCATGTTGTTTGTCATTTTCTGAAAGGCTAGAGCCCAGCCTAGGTGCAGTTCTGTATAACCTTGAGAAGTGCTGTCACAGAATCACACAGAATCACAGAATGGCTGAAGCTGGAAGGGACTTCTAGAGAGGTCCAACCATCTAGTCCATCCCCTCTGCTCAAGCAGGGACACCTAGAGCTCGTGGCACAGGGTGGCATCCAGGCAGGTCTGCAGATCTCCAGAGAAGGAGACTCCGCAACCTCTCTGGGCAGCCTGTTCCAGTGCTCTGTCACCCTCATAGGAAAGAATTTCTTTCTCATATGGAGATGGAACTTCCTGTGTTTTAATTTGTACCCATTACCCCTTGTCCTATCCCTTGAGTATGATTACTCCTTTCTGCTCCTTATCTATATCCTAATCTGATGTGTCTAAGACCCAAATCTTGTCAGGTAGTGTCTCCCACTCCTTGCCTATGCCACTGTGCTTCTGCCTAAACTCAAATTAAGGACAGAGTCTTATCAGATAACGTGCAGACTCAGTCTTTTACTTTTTTTATCTCATCAACTATCCACAGAAGATGGACATCACAAGAATATAAACAGCAATCATGCTAGAGTGGTAGAGAATTTTAAATTGTCTCTCCTCTGTCAATAGATGGACCCCAAGTACAATTGACAAGATGAGGGAGCTCTATCCCCTGGATCTCACTCTTCACTATCATGTCCCCATTTGTGGCCCTTCCCTGACCTCTATTCCTTCTCTTCATTAATGGTACTGTTGATTGTGAGGGTGGTAAAACTTACAGTGTGCATGAAAACATAAGTGAATCACCATTTCACAGAAGTTTAATCCTTACTGTATGACTGAGTATAGAAAAAAATGGGTCTGGGAGGCAGATGTTTCACAGGAGCAGCATCTGCCTTATAAATCTATAAAAGACATCCAAATGTCCTTGGAAAATGTTCCCACTGCTCCTTAGTCAGAACGTATTCTTCTTTTTGAAGCCATCTGGGCCAGGCATGTTGTCCATTCCACCTCAGCCAAAGCAGAATTGTCATCACTGTGGTTCAGTATGTTCACTCTTCAGAGGCTTGTTTTGTATGTGATGATGAAGATAAACTGAAGAATTGGTAAAAGATTTGAGATGGTTCTTTCTAAATTCTATAGAAGGGGATTATGTAGAGGAACAATAACAAATCCCAAAGTATCCCTTATTTTTAAGTGATTTTGCTCAATTCACATCATGTGCTTTAATATCCTCCTTTAATCTTACATGAGTTTTTATCTTTGCGTTAACATATTACACTTGAGTTACTTTTGTTTTATGCTGTAAGCAGAATTCTCACCTCCTAGATTTCTCCACAAGTTTATAACACACTGAACAATTAATTATATTCAGAAGAAGGAGTGATGATAACACTATATAGCTATTTAATTCTATTCATGAGTAACTCTCCATAACCAAATCTTTGCACTTTTTATAGTACGGACCAGGCAGGACATTGGTCTGGCACCAGAGTACTTCCAGGGCTGCCTTAAGCTCTGCTTTTCTTCCCAATCCTTCTAGACCTGGCTAGTGCAGTAGCCTCAATGCAGTGTGGTCAGGTTGTGGTCCTTACATAGCAGCATTGGGAATGGGAAGTAGTTACTGGGTTCCATGGCAGACCTGTGCTAGTTAGGGTTAGTTCTTGTCCAGGACTTTAAAGTCGCATTTTCTCCTTTATGGCTTTTGGCTTCTTTCAGAGATACATGAAGAAGATCTAGTGCATTGATTCCAATGTCATTATAATGAGGTCTTTTCTTGGAATTTCTTCATCCAAAACCAGAAAATTTCTACTTATTCTCATGCCAGGAAAGTGCCTGCCTACTAACATATGTGTCTTACCAAAGGCTGAGATGGAGTTTCCTTTTCAAAAGTAATTTTGAGCGATGCGCCTGGATTTGGTCTGGATGAACACGCAGGTTCGTACCTCTAGCACAAGTCCTAGCCTATGTAGGTGGTGAATGAGCAATCCATGGGTGTTGTCTCACGTGGAATGAGCAGATACCCTCTCTGACAGTAACAGAACAGCAGAGTCAGTAGAAGACTGGCAAGTTATGTATTTCACAAAAAGTGGGACATTTCTTCAGAAAAGCAAAATCTGAGTAAAGCAAACAGTGGGAAGTTCTCATTCAGTTATGCCATCAACCAAAGGGGAAAACCAACTGCGTCTGAAAGACGCATCTTATAGTGCAGTCCTGCCACAGTCCTGCTCTTCTCTCGGTACATCTTTATGTACTAATGTAGATGCGAATACTGAATGTAACCTTGAAAACATTTTGAAGCCTTCTTCCAGTGTGTCACAGCTTTGGTCCAAAACTTTGTGAGTAGACACACCATCACCCTTCTAAAATCGGAAATAAACTCCTTTTGTCAAACTGAAGCAAGCATAGGTAATTTAGACTTTTTTCAGAGAGATCTTATTCTCGTGTATTATTAAATTATTATTGTTTTGATAGAGTGACCAGAGTCTAGGGGAAGAGTTTGGCAGGTGTCATGGAGATGTACATAAAGATAAATTATCTGTAACTCAAGCAGAAAAAATAACACAGAAAGGACAGAGGGAGAAGTGAAAAAAGCAGTCTCATTCATAGACAAACACTGGCTTGGTAGATCTGGCCCAGAGACAGGTTTCTTATCCTGTGGAAGCTCTTAAGCTCTGGTGTTTCCTAACCAAAGTAAATGAAACCATGAAACTGGAAATTTGTGAGCAAGAAAATCTGCGAAAATGTAATCTGACTTCATTTGAGCCCCATCATTCCCTTATGCCATTTGGAAATGTTTTGTTTCAATCAGTCTCTTTCCCTTTTATGAATTTACTAAAATCTTAAATTCCTAAATTTTCATTAAAAAAATAATTTCAAGATCTGCCCCAAATGTTTTATCTCGAATGTCTAGAATATTTGCAAATGACTGTGTTACTCTGTGAACGGTTATCATAGAATCATAGAATGCTTAGGGTTGGAAGGGACCTCTAGAGATCATCTAGTCCAACCCCCCTGCATACGCAGGGTCACCTAGAGCACGTGGCACAGGACTGCATCCAAGCGGGTTTTGAAGATCTCCAGAGAAGGAGACTCCACAACCTCTCTGGGCAGCCTGTTCCAGTGCTCTGTCACCCTCACTGTTAAGAAATTTTTCCTTAAGTTCCTATGGAATTTTTGATGTTTCAGTTTCCGGCCATTTCCTCTAGTCCTATCAGTGGCCACCACTGAAAAGAGACCATCCCCGTCCTCTGCACTCCCTCCCTTGAGGTATTTATATACACTGATTAGATCCCCTCTCAGCCTTCTCTTCTCCAGGCTGAACAGGCCCAGCTCCCTCAGCCTCTCCTCATAGGGCAGATGTTCCAGGCCCCTGATCATCCTTGTAGCCCTGCGCTGGACTCTCTCCAGCAGCTCCACATCCCTCTTGTACTGTGGAGCCCAGAACTGGACACAATACTCCAGATGTGGCCTCACCAGGGCTGAGTAGAGGGGCAGGATCACCTCCCTCAACCTGCTGGAGACGCTCTTCTTAATGCACCCCAGGATCCCATTGGCCTTCTTGGCCACGAGGGCACACTGCTGCCTCATGGTCAACTTGTCGTCCACCATGACACCCAGGTCTTTCTCCGCAGAGCTGCTCTCCACAAGCTCGGTCCCCAGCCTGTACTGGTGTCTGGGGTTATTCCTCCCCAGGTGCAGGACCTTGCACTTGGCCTTGTTGAATTGCATGAGGTTTTTCACCGCCCAGTTGTCCAGTCTGTCCAGGTCCCTCTGGATGGCAGCACAGCCCTCTGGGGTATCAGCTACTCCTCCCAGTTTGGTATCATCAGCAAACTTGCTGAGTGAGCACTCTGTGCCTTCATCCAGGTCATTGATGAATAAATTGAACAGGACTGGACCAAGGACTGACCCCTGGGGGACCCCACTAGCCACAGGCCTCCAACTAGACTCTGCACCGCTGATCACCACTCTCTGGGCCCTGCCATCCAGCCAGTTCCTAATCCATCTCACTGTCCACTCATCTATCCCACACTTCCGGAGCTTGCCCAGGAGTATGTTGTGAGGGACGGTGTCAAAAGCCTTGGTGAAGTCGAGATAGACGACATCCACCGCTCTCCCCTCGTCTATCCAGCCGGTCATTTCATCATAGAAGGCTATCAGGTTAGTCAGGCAAGATTTTCCCTTGGTGAATCCATGCTGACTACTCTTGAGCACCTTCTTGTCCTCCATGTGCCTGGAGACAACAGCCAGTATGAGCCGTTCCATCACTTTTCCGGGGACGGAGGTGAGGCTGACTGGCCTGTAGTTGCCTGGGTCCTCCTTCTTGCCTTTTTTGAAGACTGGCGTGACATTGGCCTTCTTCCAGTCTTCCGGCACCTCCCCCGTTCTCCAGGATCTTTCAAAGATGATGGAGAGCGGCTTAGCTATGGCATCTGCCAGCTCCCGCAGCACTCTGGGGTGCATCCCATCAGGGCCCATGGATTTGTGGGTATCGAGGTTCCTTAGGTGCTCTCTGACCCAATCTTCCTCTACCCAGGGCAAGTCTTCCTCTCCACCAGCTTCTTCTCTTGCCTCTAGGGCCTGGGGCTCTAAAGGGCTGCCCTTGGTAAACACCGAAGCAAAGAAGGCATTGAGCAACTCTGCTTTTTCTGTGTTATTTGTAACCAAGGTGCCCATCCCGTCCTCCAGCGGACCCACGTTTTCCCTGATCTTCCTTTTGCTGTTAATGTATTTGAAGAATTTTTTTTTGTTATTTTTAACGTCCCTTGCCAGCTTGCCTTCCAGACGTGCCTTAGCTTTCCTTGTCGCATCTCTGCACTCCCTGACTACGTTCCTGTATTTCTCCCAGGGGGCCTGTCCTTTTTTCCACATTCTGTATACCGCTGCCTTCTGCTTGAGCATTGCCACAAGCTCCCGGCTCATCCACGCAGGTCGCCTGCCCCCTCTGCCTCCCTTCCTACACACAGGGATGCACTGTTGCTGGACGTGGAGGAAGTGCCGCTTGAAAACTAACCAGCTCTCTGGTTATGGTCTTCACAAATTGTGTGCTTCTGGTAATAAATGTTTTGTTCAAAGATTACCCAGCAGTTCTGTTGTTTCCAAGGCTTTTCTTTACTGGAACTATAACTAAATGACACTGCTTCTGTGATCCATAATGCTCATACTAAATAAGCATCATGGAAGATGTCACTCCTAATGGTGCAAAAAGTTCACTGTTGGATCTGAATCTGATCCAACATGGGATCATAAAGAAAATGAATTTGACCATTATCGGAACTAGAAAAAAAAGGGGCAAATTAAAACCCAGTTCCTATTCCAGCTTCTTTAATATCAAGCTTCACTGTATTTTTATTTGCCCCAAAAGGAAGGAGTTTCTGATACTATGGGATCTAGTTCCATTACTGGGAATATAAAGTGCTCCCATCCACGGTAACAATGAAAAGGTGACATTTTCAGTGTAAAGAGCTTGTTGTTGTGGAGGAAAAGAACAGCCACCCATTTGATAAAAATTGGCCATTTCTTCTCTTGCAAGAATATGATCTTTTCCATTAATGATTCCAGATCAGATGTATATTTTAACAGACCTATTCCAGCTGTTAGTTTATTGGGGGGGGGTTGTTTGTTTATTTGTTTGTTTGTTTTTCATGAGACTTGTGATTGGACCTCTGGGCCTAAGCTTGCATGGGCTAAGTCCTCTATCTTTGGGACTTTGACATCTTTATACTCTCCCAGGAGATAGATTTGAGAGAAAAAGATGTTCTAAGCTTCTTTTGACCTATTGCCAAGCAAGGCCTCTCTGTGATTTCTAAGATTTAATGACTGACCCTTGTCTTGTAAACAGAGGGGGAACCTTTGTCTGCAACATTTGATTCTATTCTCACATGATGTCCCTTCATGATACAACACTTTTTTATAAGGTTACTCTGTCACAGGATTCCTCACTTGCATTTTTTTTTCTAGAGGAGTCATTTTCTGTATTCTTCCAACTGTTGTAAATTTATTAAAGTGGCATTGTGTGATATGTTCTGAAATTAGTTTATCTCTATCACATAGAATCTTGCTAAATCCTTGCTACTGGCCAGTGCTCACTCTCTGAGTACAGGTTGATTCAGCGGGCTTTTTATAATCTGGAATTTCATAGGTGTGTGTCAATGAAGACAAAAGTTTTCTGGCTTTCCACCACAGTCAACCAATGGAACTTAACTGTTGCAATTAGAGTTTAAATTTCAATCATTATTTCCTTGTACCTCCTAGATTTCCATTTCATTTATTTAAGATTAGATTTTGTATTAGATTTTGAGCTACAAAAAAAAAAAAGAAAAAGAAGTCTGAATGATTTAGCTGATGGATAATAATAAAATTAAAATGATTCAGCTGATGGATGGAATAATAATAATAAAAAAGTGTTGTGTTACAATAGCTATCGGTAGCATAAACAGCAGCTCCCTCGTCATCTTCTTTAGGGCAATCTGGCATCCAGCCAGGGCTGTCAGTGAGACCTGGAAGGCAATGAAATGGCTTTCTCTAAGAGATGGCCATGAGAAAGGATGTGGGGCTGGTCCAAGGGGCAGCCAGTGCAGGGCTTCCTGCTCTCCATGGGGTGCCTGCAGCTCTTGCCCATTGACCCACTCCACTTGCTTCTGCTGTTGTGCTGCTCTCAGCTCTTCGTGCTCCCTCCACCTCAGACTCCTGTCCCGCTGGCTCTCTGGGAGAGAAAGCCTGCAGAAATGTCACTGAAAAGAAAATAAATCTGCATTACAAAAATTGCCTTTATTGTAAACTCAAAATAGAAACCATCAGTGTCGAGAGAGAGAAAAAAAAAAAAAAAGACAAGAAACAATCCCGTCCTACACAAACACATTACTGGATGCAAACAGCTGAATGTTAGTCAACCATTTACTGCACAAAGACAGACCGGGTGTAAACAAAACGGAGAGCGCTGAAACGGAGCCTTCTAACGAAGGCTATTGAAGTTTTGCTCCCTGTAACTTGAAAGCCGCAAACACTGAAAGAACCATCTGTATTAAACCATGGCTGGAATCGTGTTCATTAGCTGGTTGGCTGTAAATATAGGCTCCCCCCAACACAAAAGGTAACGCATGTCAACTCAAACCATCACCAGCAGGTTTATGTAAATATTTACTGGACTGTTCAGACTGCTGTAATTTGAGGCTGTTGATGTCTCCCAAACAAGCTAGAAAATGGGCTGGCAAGTTCCCGAAAACAGTGTTAAAAGGCAGCTCCCGTAGAGTAGAGGCAACGTGAGTTTCGTGTTGCTGGCTTTGCAAGCGCTCCACTCTGACTAGGTTTTGGCCTCTTTGCATTCAGAACTCAGATTTGAAGAGTTTTAATCTTCTATGCATTAATTTTTTTCTTGAGAATCTAACTTTTTATTGGGAAAGTCTCTCCGGAGTTTAAGAAGTTTAGATGAGGACTATGGACTATTATCCATAGTTTAGCTTAGGTTAGTTTACCTTTTCTCCTTCTTTCATAAAAGCACGTGAACCTCAGGGTATAAAGCCACCCATAAGGAGGACGCGGGACCACAGGCAGTCCCAGCAGCAATGTTCAGCTTCTGAACCCACTCAGGTAGCGGTTCATAATGGTATTCACCAGTTGTATAGTTTTGCTTTGAATGTGTGTGCCTGCCAGTCTGGATGAAATTACCAGCTGTATTTCTTGTGGCTCATGGAATGACTTCAGTGTAATCTCCGTGCAACTTAACATCTTCCTCATAGGTTAATAATTCAGTGAATGCTTCTGACTACTGCTCAGCTTTGTGTGCTTCTGGGTAAATGGGAGTCTGGTGCAAAGCACACAAATAATGAAGGACACAAAAGGAAGCTTCAGGGAACAGTGATTTACTAGATCATGCTGGCTTTTGTGATTCACTGAGAAAGACTGGGGGCTGGTCTCTTTTATTCTATCTGTTATTCACATACACAAAATGTAAGTACAGTCTCTGGTACTTCTGTACATAGTTTTAAATACATTTCATTAGAAGAAAGATCATACAGGAAAGCCAGTAAATCAGTAGCCTAGTTCATTGTTTCCATTTGGCATGAGAGAAAAGATCTATGAGGTTTAAAGCCCAGGAATATTATAACCCCAAAACTATAAAGTCTGTCTTTCCTACCTTCAAGCCATACTGCTGTTGTAGATCACTGTAGTTGTGACACAAAGTTACTTAAAAGGCTTGTGAGAGTGTCTACCTTGCTGCATAAGATAAGGTGAATGATGTATAAGGAAAAACGAGACCTTCAGATCACATATGGGATTGCGGATAGAGAGAGGTGGGAGCTGGGCTGCAAGCAGTCTCTCTATGGGAGGCTGAATGTGGTCCCCACTGATTTGTTCTCCACTGATTTAACCACTGAACTGTTCTTTTGAATTTCAGATGCCTGTAGCAGGGAGTTAAGTCTTAGTAAACTACCTGAATAAAACCCACAATGTGGCTTCTATCCCCAATGTTAAGAGGGCAGAGAACCACAGCCTAAGCATAGGTCTAAGATCTTGCTTCATGACTCTCTACACAGTTTTGACCTATGCAAGCTACCGGTCTTCCAGAAAATATATGACACAGACTGTTCCCTACATGTAGATTGAATGTGACCACCCATCTAAACTGGGAAGAAGAATAAGGCTAAGAAATTCATCTGTATAAATGTACCTCAGTGCTAGAGAACAGTCTCTGAGCTGTTTTATTTTGTGAAACAGCTGCAACTACAGAAATCACCTTTCCCTAGTCTCTTTGGGTAGCAGAAGGCCCCTTTTCACAGAGAAGACCAAGGTCTCCTAGGAAAGATCATTATTCCTCCGTTCTCGGAGTGCATATGATACCCAGGTGTAGTTTTAAAAGAAGCTGCACAAGCAGAATTATCTGAGTAGCTATTTTTGGCACTTCCATTTTTAAAACAGAATGGTCCCTATAGCCTTTTATTTCTGGTCCTCTCTGCAAAGACAGCACGGAGAGTTTATAAAATAAAGGCAGTTGGTAAGTCCAGGGAAGAGTCGCTGGGGAAAGGCTCCATGGGACCCAAGGCCCAGGCATGAGCCACGTGCCCTGCTCAGCCCTGGGGACACCCTCCAGGCAATGCCACATTTTTGCTTTGTGTGGAGAGCACCAAATGGGCTACAGCATGTCAGCGAGAAGGGGATTTTGCTACCTAAGATGTGTTGACATGACTGGTGCTTATTAGCCCTACTGAAATGAATGATTGGCATTCATATGGCAGGCACTGACTTTTAACAGCTCAGAGAGGGGAATCCTTGGCTGATAAAAATGGGTGAGGCAGGTTTTACTGCCCTCGTTGCAGGAGCAGGTGTGTGTGGGAATGTGTGGGAGGCCGGCACGCACAGGGCTCCTGTCTCCTTCCGGGGACATGGTCATGGCTGAGAGGTTACCAAGCAGCACCTCTGAGAGCTACCTCTGGCCAGCTGGACCTCTACGCTGTGCAGCCTTGTTCCATGAGGAAAGGAAGAGTATGGCTGGCCATTTCACCCGTCCGTCCCCAGATATACCCAGCTTGGAGGAAGTTAGAGAGGTTTCACCACTCTCAGTGGAGTGACCTGAACTTACACAACCTCATGATTTAGTCTAGGACACTTCTCATGACAGGCCTCAGGTTCAGACCCTGTGATCTCACTGTCTTAAAATGCAAGTTCTGCACTAAAATCAGCCCTTGTCAACTGTGTATCACCCAGATTGTGAGTCATTTTGTTTATTTAGTGGTAAAGGAAAAGCTCTGCAGCCTCCATATATAATTCAGTATTTATTTCAGGTAATTCCCATTTGAGGTAGGGCCCCGTCACTCAGAAATCCCAGCATTGTCAAGCGCTTACACAGCAGAGGCCTGTTCCAGCCCTTGCTGATGGCTCTCCTGCTCCATGAGGAAGGCACACAGATGTACCCCAGAATTTTGCTGACCATGGTGTGAGATGGAGTGGCAAAACTTATTTTAAAGAAGTCAAAAGTAGAAGCCTCAGGTCCCTTTTCAGGTTTCAATAAAGAGTGGCTAGATCCAGCAATTTTTGCTCTTTTGGGTACTACAAGGAAATGAATAATTCAGATATTACTAAAACAAAAGACTAGAGCTAGTCCCATGAAGGAAGCATAAAACCCAGCTGCAGTAAGCAACTGTGCAGGTAGGATGTTGCACCAATCCCTATTTGAAAGCATTTACCTAAATGGCCAAAGCAAATCAAGAGATGGTGTACTGTGGTAGTGCACATTGCTGGCAGCACCCATGGTAGTCAAGGTCTGGGCTGCGACAGACCCTTGATTTAATGGCATAGGAGAGTGAGTTCTCTTCGGTGGGTTAAGCTTCTCTGTGGATAAATAAACACCTCCAACAACTCTGCTTCCCAAAAGGAGAGAAGTACTAACAGAAAATGCAGACAAAGGAAGAACTACCTAAGGACTTTCAGGATATAATAATGTAGATACAACGTCTGCATAATGCCATCAACTCATAGCTTGGAAAAATAGTACAGGTTAAACAGATAATATAAGGCTGGCTTATGGGGACAACACGTGTAAAAGATTTTTTTCTGTGTGGATCATAATTACAATGTTTGATTTTAGATATATACATATATAAAGTGCAAAATATTCCACACTACAAGTTTGCTCCTCCTTCCAGATTACACACAGGTCTGCAGCCACACTGCTTGGGATCAGGTTGCCTGGGTAGGCCAGCCTTACTGTTGAAGATGAAATCTTCTCCCAGAAAATGTTTTGATTGTGCTTGCTTTATTCTTACCATTCTTATTAGAGAACCAAAGAGCTGAATCCTTTCACTTGAATGATGTCTCCCTTCTCTTCTAGATTTTCTGTTATGCTATTTACAATCTCTGAAATTTACTTCTGCTCCAGGATACCAGAACCAGCAAGGAGGTAAACTGGACTGGCATTTGATTTTTTATTTTTTTTGCTGTCAGACACTTCAGACTGTGTAGCTGCTTTTAAGGGCATAACTCACCTGAAACATTGCCCAGAATGCTGGGACCCAAAGTTAAGATGGGACTTAATTCAGTTTAATTCCTTGTGCCAGAGGAAGAGCTATTTTTCCCAGAGGATTGCTGAGGGTGCCATAAGCTTGATTTTGAGAGCTGTTCTCTCTCTCACTCTTCTCCAGCTTTTACATGCATCAGTTTATCTCAGCAATTGGGTATAATGACTTTGTTCTTTGTTCCATCTTACATGGCAAAAAGCTTGAACCACAACATAGTGATCTTTTCTGACTCCTCCAAAGAAGTAACTATTCTCTTTGAGATATTATGCCTCAATTCAGAAACAAGAAAAAGGAGGTGGATGCACAGGCATCTGGAGGAAAGCCAAGCTCAGGGCTAGACTTTTAAAAATGCCAAAGAAAGCGTGAAACAAATCAGAGATGGACAAAATGATTCATTTAGTCCATCTCCCTGCTAATGCAGGATCAGCGTTTGGGTGAACACCCTCCAGTAGTACATGAAACCCACTTTTAAATGATGCAAAAGACAGTTCTTCCACCGCAGCTGCATTCCCTATTCCATCACAAAGCAGTGACATGTGCAAAGGGAACATCTTGAATGCTCTTGGATGCATCCCCTCTGCTGATGACTGTCACTCCCCAGCGAGAAACAAAGTTAGAAATGTGGTAATGGGTAAGGGCTGAAAAAGGAACAGATTCACATGCTCTTCCTCTGGGGCAGGTGGGAGAACTGGGCAGTTAGAAAGCTGCCAGCAAGGAGGGTAGGGAATAGCATTCACCACTCACATGCCTGCCAGGTGGAGGGTCTGCCAAAAACACAGATGTTTGTCTGGCTTCATGCCTGCAGAGGGCAAGGGTCAGGACTTGATTTGAGTTTCTTTCTCTTCTGCACAAACCCTCAGCTCACTGTTTTGCAAAGGATCCTAAGCAACAGAGGCCTGTTACATGGATGGCATGGAGAGTTAGGTTTGCTAATGTCCTAATAATAATCCATGCTAATATCCTAAGACTTTCTGGCTCACAAGTCTTACATGAACAGCAACCATTTACTCATAGTTTACAAGCCAAACGAAAGTACATTTTCTAGCATAGTCTGCAACTCATAGCTGCGGCTTCTAGGTGCTGAAGTAATACAGACAGTAAAAAGTGGTTTACTGAAAGGATGCTTTCTCTGCCCATAAACCCTTACCCCATGATGTGAAACAGGAGCAAGAATTCCTGTCCCTGTCTACAGAACAAACCAAAGAGACTAAGTCCTTGCTACTGTTCGCACACACTCCAGCAAAGGCACTGGTTACTCTTGACCCTACACTACCATTCCTGAGGGCATTGCCTGTGCCATGCTGGAGGGAACATGGCACCAAACTGCAGAGACTCTGTTGTGGATATCAGATACAAGCAGAAGTCCTGGCTCAATTCACTGATGCTTGCAGGATTATCAACTAGAAGAAAATGGGATTTTACTTCTCAGAATCATGCAGCTGATACAGAAAGGACTAGTGCAGAATAAAAATGGAAGTGCACTGTGCTGTTTTCAGAGTCACCCTTTCCTGACCCGCCTGCTTCCTGTAGCAGTAATTAACCTCTATGCAAAGTGAGTGTGAGATGCTACCAGCCAGAAGAGCTGTGCTTCCAAAGGCAGCTTATGCTCCTGTACATTATTATACAAGGTACAGAATGCAAGTGCCTTAAGCAGAAAAGATTTCCATTTCAAATAGGTAA
The DNA here is from genome assembly GCF_059628265.1 of Tinamus guttatus. NCBI lineage: Eukaryota > Metazoa > Chordata > Aves > Tinamiformes > Tinamidae > Tinamus > Tinamus guttatus. The sequence goes on along the minus strand of NW_028289135.1, from coordinate 1,483,369 downwards.
ACACTTTGCTGTTATCAAGCTAACAGGAAGGCAAGCTAGAAACTCCTAAATCATTTCCCTGACAGTTATACTGAATAGGCCCCTCGTGCTGACAGGGTCATAAATAAAGTTGCTCTTCCAGCAAATTGGCACCTGGCGGATGATTTCCCAGATAGCATCTCTGCCTGCATGTTGTGGAAGCACAGTGGGATGGTAGTAAGATATACACAGTTTAGCTCTCAAATGCCAACCCTATGTTTATTTGCTTTAGATATTTTCTGGCAGAAAAGAAATAAGGAGGTGAAAAGCAAGAAGATATAGGTAAATGTGGGATAGATGCTGGTAGTTTTTGGAAAATTTGAGCTAACTACTATGCACACACGTTGCAATTTGAGCAAGAAATCAATCCAGATATAAGCAACTTTCAGTGCCCAGTGAGCTGGCTTGCCTGGTTTGAAAGCACCAGTACACTTAGATTATAGTTCTTTATGCAGGGTCAGCAGAATGACTGAAAGTCAGAGTTTTCTATGGAGTGGTATCATTGCAGAACAGAAAGCAAAATCTCTGAAATTTCCTGTCAGAGCAAAATTATAGGGAAAAAAAACCTAAAATAATGCAAATACTCTTCTATCAAAACTTAGAAACAAAACCCCATCTGAGATCAGTACAAACTCTCTAGCTCCTTGGCCATCTGTGGCTTCCAGCTGCCCTTGGACTACTCACCCTAATCGGGTCAGAGGCTAAAAGAGTCCTTAGCTTAGGCAGTCTCCAGAGTATGATGTCGAGGAGCCTGCCAGGCAGGACAGACTGCCAGGCCTTCTGGACCGGGCTCAAAAACCTGCCTGCCCTCTGAGAGACATTTCCTCAAAATTGCCATGTTCTATAGAACATTTTGCTTTTAGGAAATTTCTTGGCATCAAGGCATCGTCTTGGAGTCTTCTGGGAAAGTAACAGGTGGCACCAGCTCCATAGTGTAAAGCTCCAATTTCTGATCAGTTTTGAAGTTCACAATTCTTTTTGCAGAGTGAGGAGGGGCAGTGTGGTGATTGTCTTATCTCAGTTGCTAGTAACGGGCTGCTAGTGTAATTAAATATAACATTAAAGACAACATTGGCAATGAAGAAACTTCCATGGGCAGGCTCACTCTAGAGTCTCAGAGGTACATGGATGGAAAACCAAGCACATCTCAGTTTCTCATAGGTACCATTCTTCAAAGCAAGATGGGAAAACACAAATGGGGCTGATGCACCCCATACTTTGTCTCAGACTCTCCCGTGTTGCTCCTCACTAATACAATGTTCAAACTGCCCTATAGCTTTCAGCAAAGTCCATTTAACTCTTTCTTTTTTTTTTTCTTCCCTGGCATCTGCAGGCTTCTCATGGCCTTTCTGAGCAAGTAATTCATCTCTGTGATGGTTGGTCAGTGTGTTGATCATGTTTCAGGCCCTGGACATGCTGCCTCCACTGTGACCTCCGATGGGTGGGTATAATTGGCAAAGGCAGCACAGAGAGAGTCTTTTCAACAGATGACCCTGGGGACCTGGGCTTGGGTTGTGGGCTGGCACATTCAACCCCAACGAGCTCCATCAGCCAGCTCCCCCACAGCTGCAGATGCTTTCTGGGCAGTGCTGAACTATCCTAAGCTGGCTGACACCACCCCCAAGAATGGAAATCAGCTGGAGAATTCAATTTCTGGACTCAGAGGCATCCTAGGATATAAATGCCCTGTGGGAACTGAGCATGTGTGCAGTGTAGGTAATCAGGAGAGATTTATTTCACTTGAAACTGAGAAAATGTCTTCTTCCTATTATAAGGCACAGAGCCTTACCTTAGAGGTAAGAGAGGATGTCAGTTGCCCACCACAGCCCCTGCTGCCAGTAGAGCATGCACAGTGAGACACTGTCACCAGGAGCCATCCAGGGCAGCTAGCCCAGGACCACCATTGCCCTCTTTTGGAAAAATACTGAGGTCTCCTCTCTTGCTCCTTGCTTTCTGCTGCCCTTGACTCCATTCCACTCGTGTTCCACCTGCAGGGATCAGCACACTGTCTTTTGCTCCAATCCTCTTTTCTGTCCTTTCCCAAATGCAAGGAATCTGAGAACACATAGGAATATAACAATATTTGCCTACAAAAATCTTCACTAATCTTTCTTTTCAAAATGCTTCACTTTCTAGCTTCAGATAGAACACTTTGTGTTGTGTCCTGCTGACTTTTTTCATACTGGTGTAAAGAGATGTGATGTTGGTCCCTCCATCAGCAGCAAATTAGTGAAGTTCTTTTCCAAAATATTCATGGAAAACAAGACATTTCTTCAGTAAGGAAAACCTCTTTAATTGCTCGAGGAACCTTTGTCTGTCCTGACAGCTCTTTTCTTCCTGGTTCAGGTGGTGGTCCATCAGCTGCTGTTAACAGCATCCCTCACCTGTGTCATGCAAACAGGGGAGATGAAGAGAGGAAAAGCATTATCTGCCTAAGCTGCAGGTTGCCTGGGATCACTATGACATAAAAAATAGCATAGCAAACACTGAAGCCAACAGCTTTGTGTAAAAAAACAGGGATTGCCAAATTGCTTTTGCATCCTTGGTTCCTCCAGTTCCTCACAACTTGTACTGGTGGTGTTTTTGCACTATACCATCTTGTGATATATTTGATAAATAGATCTAAACAGAGACTGTTCCCCATAACCATTTTACACATCCTTCTCTGGGCTATGGGACATCCCAGTGGCTGAACTATAGAAATCCAGGCTACAGCTTAGGGTATCATGGTAGCAATCAAAAGGTCAAATACTGTTATAATGACACTTGTCATTTTTTGCCATTTATGGCAAAAGAAGAGGAAGTGCATTACCATCATGCTGAGGGAGATTATCCTTCCAGTCTTCTCATACTCAGCCCTGGTTAGGCAACATCTGGTGTGCTACATTCAGTGCTGGGCTACTCAGTACAGGGGAGATGTGGTCATAGTGGAGAAAGTCCAGTGAAGAGCCCCCAAGATGATGAAAGAGCTGGAGCATCATCTCTTGTGTAAGGATAGGCTGAGTGAGCTGGGGCTGCTCAGCCTGGAGAAGAGAAGGATCAGGGCATTCTGATCAGTGGTCAAAATATAAATTTGTGATGGGAGTATTAAAGAAGATGGAGCCAAACACTTCTCTGAGATGTCCACTGACAAGACAAGAGGTAATGGATGCAAACTGAAACACAGGAAAAAAAATCTATTTAAACATAAAACAAACAAACAAACAAACAAAACCCCTTTTCCACTTTGAGGACAATACTGTACCTGGTTGCCCAGAGATGTTGTGGAGCCTCCATTCTTGGATATATTTAAAACCTCAGTGACAGCTGACTCTGCTTGAGCAGCGCATTTGGACCGGACAACTTCCAGTGGTTTCTTTCCTCCTTTTTCACTCTGTGGTTCTAGGATTCTGTGACAACGAATTTTTTTTTTCCTGTGCTGAGATCTCATATGGCTATAAAATTCAATGTTTGTGAGAAATATTTTCTCATATACAGAACAGGTGTTAGACTTACTAGAAAAGATGAAAGACATTTTTAATTGGCTTAGGGTAATTGCTGTGTAGTTAAACATGATTGTACTGAGGGAAGCCTCTAAAGTTTACCCCTTTTGTGGAGTTTATTGAGGTGGTAGTGGGACACAGTTTTAACTACAAAACATAAAAGACTTTGAGATCATACCGACATCCTTTACCTTCATGTGAATTACCCAGAAAATCCTATTGGCATGTGTTTTCATTTGGTATGAGCAGACAAGGAAGTTTATCTAAGATAGCAGCTGTCACGTGTCTAGTTACTCCTACAGAAGTTTATAGTAATTTTTGTGATACTTCTATTGTGCTGAAGTACGGGAGAAATTTTAAAGAACATGTCCTTCACTGCCTGCTGTTCTGAAACCACTGTATCATGTACCAATATTTGGGGAGGTTGCGGGAAAATCTTGCCATTGCTGCTCTTGAATAAACACTACAGTCAAGGAGAAAAGAGGTTATTCCAATAAATCTAATCAGATATGTATGTTCTGCTAACTGCCTGCAGTATCTTTATTGTCACGGGCCTAGGCAAATCTGCAAGAAAGTGGCTTAGGAAGAGCAAAAGAGAAGTAAAGATACGATCTTACATTTAGCTGTGGAGATACGAAAAGTGTAACAATGATTATTTTAAAAGACTTAGAAGTACAGAGATTTTCAAGTGGTTCCTGGCTCGCTTATGCAACAGTTTCCACCTGGGCTGAAACCTGTCAGGAATCACTGACTCTGGCCTGCCCTGACTGCCAGTGCCACCCATCAGCTTTAGATCTGCCCGTGTTTAATGGATCCCCAGAAAAAAAAACCCTCAGGACGGGTCAAAACAAGAGAAAAGTGCTCATTGTTTGGCAATAGCAAACCCCATGCAGCTTCGGACATGAGAAAGGAGGCTGGGAGCAGTTAACCAATAGATCCGACAAGGCACATTTGCACCCATGGTCATTACCGCAGTGATGGAAGGTGAAGCTTTAGCTTCTCATCTGCAGCCCTGGTCTCCTGGTTGCACATTGACCCGGTTAGTTTCCTGCCCCTTTCCTCACTGACCTCTCAAAAATCTTTGACTGTGATGCCTGGTTCTCGTGCTGTGGAGAAATGTGGGCAGGAAATATTTTTTTTTCCTGGGGGGTGACATCTAGTGCACCTTTCAGGTATGACGCGAGCAGGTAGGTCCTGGACCGTGTCTCCAGCCTAAGGATGTTGCTGTTCCAGATGGAGGCCTATGCAGATACCTTAGGATTTAGTTTTAGGCAGGAGGCATTCAGCGCTTTTCTGCTACACTGCAAAGAGTCTAGTTCCACATGAAGCCAACAGGACTAGCTCTGGCCAGGTCATCCCTGCTACATACAGTGTAGCATGATGATGAGACAAAAAAAGCTGAAATGTATGTGGGTATTTGTCTTCCTACCACCCGGGAAGCTGCAGCCAATGAAATGTATGAAGGCTGTTCGAGGCAGTTCATTCACTGTTTAAGAAAAAGAGTCTCATTCACCCATGTGATTACGTGGCTGGATGTGGCTGGATGTAAATCCAGCCTGAAACGCATCCAGAACTGCAAGGTGAAACACTTCAAGCCATATGATATTTTATCATGGCTGCTTAGTTACCAGTTGGCACAAGGGTCGAGAGTGAATTATGAAAAATATCACCTGGCAGGAGTAATAAAAGACAGGCAAGGGGATAGATATATGAAATATGCCTTGTCTTTATTTGTTCCTTAATCACCCTATGTGCAGGCAGTTAGAAAAACTGGCTAGGGTAACATGCTCAAGAGAATTGTTTCAAGGAGATGTCAACAGGAAAGCATCTTAGGCAACTTTTTGGGAAAAAAAAAATCTGTTGTACTCTTTCTCTTTTAGACACATCATACCTTTACAGCTTCTGGTCATCAGTTTCAAGCAAGAACATAAACAGATTTGTGGATGTATGTGAAAGCCAACATTTTTTTTCTCTCTCTCTCTCTTTTTTTTTTTTTTTTTAAGTACATATTTATGGCTATCAGAACATAATCCAGCTGACTGTTTACTTGGGAATTCCAATTTCAGAATCTTGCCCTCTAGGCATTTTTTTTTCATATCTTTTGGAACATCCCTCCATCCTTCCCCATCCTTCTTAGAAAAATGGTCTTGAAGTCTCACAGCAATATTGAAATATGAGAACAGGATTAGCAATCAGCTGCTTTTTCTTTCCTTAGGGCTTATGTTTAGGATCTTTTGGTTTACTGACATAGTTGGATCTATGGCATTCCCTGGTGTTTGGAGATATCATTAACAACTTCCCTGTGTTCAATCCACAGTAGCTCTTTATGTTGCTCATATCCATGCAGCCATTCAATGTCCTCTGCCTCCCTGAGTGTGTGTCTCTGTCTGACCACTTTTCTATGTCTAACACCTCCTGCCCCACTGGCTGCATCTTCTAGAGTGGTCTCATGAGCTCTGCAGCCAAGATGTGCAGGACATTAGGCCTTGAGGGCATCAGGGGACACCCTCAGCTCTCAGTAAGTAGACATTGTTCATGAGAAAACACTTCCGTCATTTTCCCTGCAAATCTCTTTCCCAGAAGCAGTTTAGTATGATGAAACTAGTAGTTGCAGTAGGAAAGATACAAGACTTCTTCGCATAACAGTGTGGCACAGTGGAGGAAGAAGCAGTAGGCATAGAGAGGACCCTATGGAAAATAATGACTAAATGAGATCTTGCTAAGATACTGGGAGCAACACTTTAAAAAACTGAGATGAAGGTCTCAGCTACCCTATCTTTTAAAGTGATGGGTATGATGAACAGCTACAGTCTGTACAGCAGAGGCCATGGTACAGAGCAGGACCTGGAAAAAAAGGCTTGATAGTCTTGGTATGAGGAAAAGCAGCAAATCTTTCTCCATATTTCCCCATCCACAGCTGCCAGAAAACATCATTTCCTTTTATGATTATAGGTGTCCTGGGTTTGCTTTTAAAATTATACTAGATTCTGACATGTTGAAACGCGCTGGGGTTTGCAAACAGGGTTTTCCCTTCTGCAGATTTTTTAGAGGGAGAGGTTGTTGTGGCTCATTGCCACAATTTATTGGTCTCCCAGTGTGGTCCAACATAGCATTGCTCATCAAGAAAATGTATTCCTTTCATGAACATTGACTAAAGCTGTATTGTTTCTATATTGGAATTAGAAGTTAGATTTTGACAAAGAATAATTTAGCATTCAAGGGTTGTTCTTAGGATCTGCTATTTCAGGGTTTGAAGCACCTCATGGGAATTCAGAGGGATGAACATTTTCTGTGATTTGACCCCAGAAATCCTCAACAAGTTCATCTGGAGAGCATCAGATATATCCTAGCCTACAGAAAGTTATATCTCTGTATTGCTTATAGGTTGCTGGCACCCATTTGAGAAAACTGACTCAGTTCTGACAATCTTATTGCACTTGGAAAACATATTAAAGTAATCTGAACATCAGAAGTTATAGAGACCTCTTCGATTCCCTTTCAAAATCTCCTACGGCAACTCAGGATTTATGCAGCTAAGTACTAGTATAGAAGAATAGTGTTTGAGCTAAGAAGTTCAGACTGTTTGCATTTGTTTTGCCAGGATGTGATGGGAAAGATCCTGTGCTGATAAAGTGGTTTATGAAACACAGAGTTTGCAAACAGGGTGCAAGCCTGACATTTTAATGAGATTATTGAAAATAAAAGAGTGATATAATAGGCAGTGCCAAAGAACTCTCTGATCCAAAGTTGATAGACTCTCTGATGAGCTGAAGAGTGATATCCAGGTGGATTGGCTGTTCTGGCTAAAAACACAAACAAAGTCTTACAGGTGCCCTCAAGCCATGTCTACACTGCCTCTTGAGATCACTTCTGAGGGCACAGCAGAGGTCCTGGCAAGAACAGATGTGCCTGACTAAAACTCTGCAGGCTCATATGGTGTGCCTAAGCTGCACACCAAGTAGGCCTCCATGCATGATGTACATCCTCTGCTCCTGGCTGTCCAGTGAGGCCTTCTAGCACTTGTCTGCCCTTGAGCTAGGCTACAGCCCCACACCACCAGTTCATATCTGAGACTGCACCTATCTGCTGATATGATCCACCAGTGGTGCAGGGGGATGGCAGAGGCCCTGACTGAGGAATCTTGTCCACAGGCAGAGTGGGTATATAGAATGACATCTGTGATATGTGGCCTTGTCTGAGCATGATGGAAACTTCTAGAGACGGGAGTCACCTCTGGAGGGGGAGCTAGTGAGGAACAGGCAATGAAGAATAAATGCCATTCCGTCTCTCTCTTTAGAAAGACACCTGAGGTATTGGTGAATTTAAGCACCCCTGTTACAGGATTGTTGGAGGGGAGACACTCACTAACAGCATTGTTGGACACTAGCTTGACAAACAAGGGAGGGAACATGGTCTGAAAAAGCCATGTCTGACCTACTGTTTGCCTTTTTATTGGTGATGAGATCCTTTTCTTCTCTGTCTTTCTAAATTCTGCATCCCTCCGGGTGAGTACCTTGATGAGTTACTTCTAAGCATGGCTAGGAAGAAATATAGAGACATTCAAGGCAAGTAACATATGATTTTTTTTTTTTTTTAGCAATGCCTTTCCTCAAGACACTAGACATACCACTGTCCTGACATGAGGTGAGCAGCAGGAACACTTTGGACCCAAACAAAGGCTGTTTCTCTTAGGCTTTTGTCTGCTTGTGGGTCCTTAGGGCTGCTGGTGGTGCAAGGCCACCATCCAAGAGCTCTTTGAGAGCTACAGGGAGTAGGATGGTTGAGGGTCGGAACCATGAGGGTAGTGCTGGGAGTGGAGAGAAATCCTCAGGGACAATTTCCTTGTCTTCTCAGTCCCTCTTGCTTCCTATTCACTCAAAATACATGGTCATGTGAGAGTTAACACATGCTACAGTTCTGAGACTGCACATTCTGACAGCTGTAAAACCCACTGTAGGATGAAGATATGCTGTTGACATGGATGGATTAAAAAGAAGAAAAACTGAGAGCTGTTTCCAGAGCTGAATGGTCTTTTTTTTTTTAATTTTAAATAGGTTTTTCAGTAGCAAAGGCAACCCCCAGCAAAGGCTGAGATTTCATTGTCTCAGGAATAATTCAAACATATTAAAAGATTGTTTAGTTCCAAAGAATTTAGAGTCTAAATACAGCAGACAAAGTGATGAAGAAAAGAAGACTACTTCTATACTGGCAAATGAAGGAGGAGAGAGGAGATGACCTATTCTGTGGCCCTTGAGGCCAGTGACGGTGTGGTTTGTGTCCACATGTCTAAACACTCCCCTGCAGTGACTGGGGAAGGAGGAACTCCATCCAAGCTGCCCTCTGGGGTAGTCTCTGGCACATGTTTTCCTCTCAATTGTCCCCTGACATTGTCTGGGTGAAATCAAGTTGGCATGGGCCAAAGCCATGCGAGGGAGTGTGCTAACAATTAAGCAGTGTAGACAATTGTGTGCCATTACTTGAGTCCTTGCCCTGGCCTTGTTTTAATTAGCATTTCCATGGACAGATTTTGCCCAAGATTTTGTGGGAAGCCCATGACAAAGCCTGAAATCCAACCTATATCTGTTGAGTCTTCCTCTAGTGCCTCATATATCATTCCTTTCCTCTCCTTCATTAGGCTTTAATATTCTTTCAGTGTTGCTTTAGTGTTTAGAAACAAGCTCTGCTGAGGATGTCAGTTTGACACGGTCAGCTGCATGGAAAAAATACCCCATCAGAGAAAGCTTAGAGGATCAACAGGTTGTTTAATTTAGAAGCCACTTTTACGCTTTTAGGAAAAGGGAAGATATCTTTACGGGTTAAGAGAGCACACCAAGGGAATATGTTCACTGGCCTGTGATTTGATTCATTCATAGTCTCTCTCTCTCTCTTTGACCCTCAGCTTGGATATAACTGGTCATCTCGTATTTACAAACCATCTGGAGATAGCATCTGAAAATACTGTTTAAAATTACATGATTTTTTCCCTATTCAGTGTAGCTGAGATTGTATTCGTTTTTAATATTGTCCCTTCAATAAGCATAAACAGCATACCCACACACTAAACAAATGATGTAAGAAAGAAATTTATTGTGAAAAACCAGGTATTTTGCTTGAATTATCCTGATTCAATAGGCTAAATATTATACATGATGGAATCAGAGGGTTGAGGAGATGACCAGTTTAAAAATCAGTATAAAAATGAACATTCAGGGATAAATTTGGCCCTTGCGTCTCAAGCCTCATTAATATTTCTATATCTGTGACAAAAGATAGAGAAAGAGCAAGAGCAACCAACAGCTGAACCTTCAGTTTAACCCCTCAGTCATGTAAAAAACACCTAGTTCTTGAACACTGGAATCTCACTTCAACAAAATTGACCCATGTATCTTGGTGGTCCTCAGTGAGACCTTCTATAGGTAATGAAGCAGGACATTCAACAGGCCAAATTCATTCCTAGTAAATGAATTTCTTTCCTAATGAATGAAAACACATTTCTTTGTCCCTTATTTTGCATTTGTATTGAGATAAAAAGTCTGTCTTTTGATTGTGCTGGACCAATATGGATCATATGACAAGCTAGGCCGTGTTATTCCATAAGCAATAACATTCTGCCTGGTTAAAGCTGATGTTGTGGTTACAAATGGGCAGATAGTGTTCATTATTTCCCTAAAGCTTTTCTATGGAGCTCTGTTGCTATAGGGAACCTAACGCGTTTCATGCTAGCGCTAGTACAAGCACTACCTGAATAAAACCTCTTTTGATGTGAAAAATTCCCTCTGTTACACGGTTTGTGTGGTATGTTGATAGAACCACGTTATGGCCAATTTTCCATCTGTAAGTTCTGTGTCAGGCTTCTGGATGGCCTGCCATGCAACTGAACTTTCTGCGCATCCAGGTGAAGACCTGGCTATCCAAGTAGTCTAGGTTCATGGAGTGCACTCAGCAAGCTTGAGGTGTTGAAACATTGGCAATGTGAGACTATAACATATCTCTGACAAAAATACAGAGATCCTACTGCTGGAATTATATACTTGGTTCACATTTTGGTGTGAATAACACATCCAGTCTACTTCAACAGCATGTATAAGGAAGAAAATAAGATAATGCTCGCAGCACTAAACATTAGTAACGTGACTTTATAGGCAGTGAAACAACCAGTTCAGTAGTCTAGATACCTATACCAAAATACTCATGAAAAAAAAATTGGCACAGAAAGGCCATTGTGAAGCGTTGAAGAGTGAAGCAGAGGAAAATTTATTTAAGTAAAGTCTGTATCTTCTAACCTACATTTGTAAGTATTAAAGGAGGAATTTAGCTGAAACATAAAATCCAAGCATCTTTCTTATTTTGAAAAGTGTCATGGGGTTTTTATTGGTGATATGCCAGATTTGGGTGTGCTGTTATTTTCTCACAATGAAGTAAGTCAAGTCATTGGAAAAGAAGTTTGGGGCAGCCTAGTCCAGAAGAGAGCATCATCAGCAGATTCCCTAGCCTGCAGGGTACATTTGGAAATGTTTCCTTGGGCGCAAGCCATGTATTCTCCTTGCAGTCTGTGAAATTTAAAGGCAAGTTCAGGGGAAGTTGGGAAAGTCATTGTGGTATCTTTGAGATAATCCATGCAGGGAGCAATCCGTTCATTTCCTGCATACGTGGAATTGTCCTTGGACAGGATGTATGAGGAAACAGAAGACGATCCTTGTACCCTTCACTTTTATGTGTGTGGGCAAGAATCACTAAGTGACGATTCCTGGCAGTTCTCTGGAAGGTCGGTAGTGATGTGCCCATTCATGAGTCACTGGGGTGTTGACAATCATGTAACTTTTCAAGCATTCAGTTGCATGAAATCTGCATTCTCTTCAAGTAAATCAGTAATTACAGTATGTTTAATATAGAAGGATAATTAATATAATAATATAATATTCTATAACTATAGAATATTAATTCCATAACTATAGAATATTAATATATTATTATATTAATACATACATAATATAATATTCTTACATATTCTTTTCTATTCTATTCTATTCTATTCTATTCTATTCTATTCTATTCTATTCTATTCTATATTGATGCTGGGAGTTACCACCCCATTGTAGGGGTGAGGAACAAAGCAAATTGTATGACTTGTTGAAGAACATATGTGAAGCTGACGCTGTTGAAGCTGACGTAAATGGTTGTCCCACTCCTTGTCCAGCAGTCAGATCCCTCAGAGTGAGTTGCCTTCTGAGGGCCTTCTGTGTCAGCAGAAGAGGCATTTGTAGACATTTGAACATAGAACTGAAAATATTCTGTGAGACCCAAGCACAACAGCAGTACAACCTGGTAGTAGAAAAGTAACAGAGGACCTTGGGAATTAATTTACTAAAGCAGAAAGGCTCCCCCTTGTGAAATGCAGTGATAAGATCTCTTTGGTCCCCTCTACAACCAGATATTAAACATTCTCACCTTTTTTGCTGGATAAGTGTTTAAGGAAATCAGTCTGGAATAAGCAATTTTTTCCAGCTCTAGAGGAATGCTTAAAAAAAAAAAAAAAAAAAAAAGTTAAGCTCTTTTATTTCAAAAACCCATCCCATATTATCTTAACTTGCTTCAAGTTTATTCATTTGATTCTAGCTTGCTAGTTTTACTCCTTCTGAACTGCAAAACAGGATCTCCCAGGCCACAGTCTCTAGCTAATATCACTGACTGCTACTCCTGCTGCTGTCGTTTCATCTGCACAGACTTCTCCAAAACACTAATCATTTCATCAGCATTCAAAAAAGACATTAAAGATGTGCGTGTATAATTTTTCTCTCTTCGTGTAAGAGGCAGCAGTGGGGGTTACTCAAGGGACACTCTTAAAATAAGGTCATTATTCAACTTCCACAGACTGCTCTTTTCTTTCATCTGCAAGTTAATTTTTTAATGTATTAACCGTTCACTGTAGAAAGTAGCAAGCAGACTAAAAATCAGTGGGAATGTTCCTCTAGTATCCAGTAACATCGTTCTTGAAATTATGTAAATCTAGATAAAATACTTCTTTTACATCTGCTCAAAAAACTGGAAAAAAAAAAGCATTAATGGCTTGGCTTTCCTCCAGGTGAGAGGTGTAATCCAGACAAGAAGACTTAAAAGATATTCCATAAATGGCATCTCATGCTTATTTCATGAGTATATATTCTGAGTATCAGAGTTGCGTTTAGCTAATTCTGATCCCAAAGCTAGCAGCTTTACACGCATGTGCACACACACACACACTGACAGGACTAGTCACTACCATCAGCTCTGAGCACTGGTGATACCCACAGTCTCCTGAGACACGGCCCCCGTGCGTGTTGGACAGGGAATCTGATGCTGGAAAGGCACCTGCTTAAGAAGATGCCCAAGGCTCTTTCACAGCCTTGAGACAGGCTCTGCAGCACAGAGCCTGGGGCTCTGGTGGCCATCCTCCATTAGAGGAACCTCCTCCTGAAAGTCATAGCTAGCTCAGGCATTAAGCTAATACATAGCATGCTGGGGATAAAATCCTGCTCTCTTCAGGCAGGCTAAAGCAACATAATCATGGACACAGTGATAGACAATATGCATTCCTTGGTCCAAGAAGATCTTGCTAACTGAAAACAAAGCTTCCACACCTGCCACAGCTTATGTTTAATAGAATGGTTGCTGTGGCATGCTCCTAAGCACAGTGCTGTCTGCACAGAAAAAACACAGAAGGTGACGGGGAAATCTCGTAACGTGGCCTTAGGCAGGGTCTGAACCTGTTGCCTGGAAGCTCAACCAAGCACTCTCCTAGAGAAAATTAGCCACATTAAATACTTTGAGGCAGTTCTGTCCCTCAGCTTTCACAGGGAGTTGTTATGAACATCATGCCTTTTGCTGAGCATGTTTCTGAACTACTTTCTTTGCCATTTCCCCTTCCCTCTCTCACCTTTGGAGGAACATAGCTTTTCCATAGCCCTAGGGCATTTCCACAGCCCTCAGCCAGCAATTCACCATCCAGCCCAGATGCCCGAGTCTTTGAGGAATGATAAAAAAATATGATTCACTAATTGCTTTAGGATTATAGGCTAAATAATTTCTTCTTACATATTCTCTCAAGCATTTCGTTTGTTGTTGCAGTTGCTCTCTTGCAGATTCAGCTAAAAACAGTAAGAGATGAGTCTCTTTTTCTTCCCTACTCCTTTTTTGTATGTTGGACTAAATTAGATCTCTGTGTTGCAACTAGGCTATAAAAGGCGCTCCAATGCAGGCAGGGCAGGTGATTCAAGACAAAAGGCCTTGATTGAAGTGGTTACAATACACAGAACCACTAATGTTATTCTGGGCCATTCAGGGTGGTTTATAGCATTGTACAACAACAAACAAGACGAAACTCACTGTGCTTATTGATTCAAGTTTTTTTTTCTATTTATTTTCTCTGTCATTTAAAGAATTTATTTTAAAGGTTTGGAACATTTCTGTGACTTGCTTTTTCCTGGACCATTTTCCCATTCCCAAAGCCCCTTTTATCAAAGATATCTTTGTAAATAACCTCTTTTTCTTTCTGTGTGCTTGGTTGTCCTGCCAAATTAGCTCTGCTGCCATGGAGACGTGGCATCAGCAATCCTTGTTCTTTTTCTGCAGGATTTCACTAGGCCCTTGTCTAAGGCCTTGACTGAGTTAGGAAAATAATGAGATATTGAATGTAAACGTTATACTCTTAACATTGTTGGCAATGCTGTTGTAAGTGTTGTAATATTTTATGATGAAATGTGTCTCAGTTTTCCTCTGAATACACGTTTCTGTTGGATTTTAGTTTATCCCACAATTCATTCAGGATACACTACATTTATTTGGCAAAGAAGCTCATTAGAGTGAGAGTAATATATATGTGTCTAAAGGATGGAGAATATAGCTGAGCCTTTTGGAAGTTAAATCTTCTATTTTTTGATTTTCTTTGTTTGGAGCCTATATAAAACACGCTGCAGCATTTAGCAATATATTAGCAAATGACGTTTTTAAATCAAGGATCAGATAATACATCTCTTCTATCTATGATTGGAAATGGCACTCCCTTAAGACTTGCTACATACACAAGATCACATATAGCACATTACTCTGCAAAAAATTGTTGCATCCAGAGAACTGGCAATTCTACAGAACACAGTGATTTCAGGAGAAACATAAATGGTTTTCAGGATCATTTCTGCAGGAAAATATTAGATTTGCCATTTCTTGATAGAAGAAAAGATGACCCAAAAACACTTCTGCTAGAAAGAAATCCAATGAAATCCAATGATATCCAAGGGGGAGTTTCATGGGGAGGAGTTAGGGTTTCAAACAGATTTATATTGTATATTTGGGACACAGTTTTCTCAAGTAAGCTTTTAGCCTGAAAGAGACCACTTACCAAGGAAGTGATTCCTGTCCATACATTACAATGAAGGCAGGTGGACTTGTCCAAATGTACCAAAAGCTCCTCGTTACATCTAGTACCTCTCAGCTGCAACCATATATCAGTGACAGGACTAGTAAGGAGTAATGAACATCATCCTGAGAGCTGTCAAGTGGTTAAACAGTAACAGAGTTAGATAATGAGAAGATTTTTTTTCAGGTGTCCTCATTCCCCTAAGGGAGCCTCAGGGGGATTTTTGAACAAATCAATGTGAAAAAAAGGCAGGGCTACATTTTGAAATTTCAATTTTCTGCGAATATTTTTCACATTGCGGAGTCAGTTTTCTGTTCCTCATAAAAAGATGCCAAATTGATGGCTTTTTAACAGAAATGAGCAATAGCAGCAGAAAATGAAAAAAATCCCTAGGCAAATTCAACTCTATTCCCCTCCCCCCAGCTGACATAGTATTTGAAAAATAGGGCAACATTCATGATGCAGCTATTGTGTTTGCCCAACCACTTCCCTTTATGGACATGTCGTCTTGTGATACCGACAGAGGCTGGAAATTCCCTCTGCGGAGCTACCTGCCTGTCCACTGCAATGGAATGCTCCAAACTGGAGGCAAGCTTATTTTATTATGCAAATCATTGTTCTCTTGCCAGCAAGAACAATATGAAGTGTACAGAAGAGTGAAGGTTAAGAAAGTCCCTCTGAGTCTACTTTCTTGAGCGTCCCTTGCAACATACTCTATGAGAAAGGATGATGTCTAGAACAGTTATGATTTGTCTGTGAGGTTCTTCTTTGGAGTGGCAAAACCTGCAGATGGGCATCCCATTGGCTGCTGTGGGACACAGCTTGAAGTTGTACTTAAAATGGTGCCTAAAATTCCAAAGGGAGTATCCACCTCCGAATGTCCAACAGACTTAAATGTTTTCATGGGACACTCATCTCAGGTGTGTTAGCTGAAGTCAGTGGCATAAGATTGATCTGCCAGTATGGATTTTAAAGCTCACAAAGTACCAGAAAAGTCTTTATATAGGGAAAAAAAAAAAAAAAGTGTTCTGAGATCTACTTTGCTATTCTCTGCACGTTTCCTTACCTTCCTCATAACAGGAGATGCTGCACTTTTCATATAACTAACTGTAGATGACTCAAACTTGACATTTGGAATTAGGCTTTTATACTCCATGTAGACACAAACTGAACCTTGAGTTACTCTCAACCTCAGAGAAAAGCAGAATATCAGCTTTTCTGCTGCTCATTAGCAACATCTGCTGGCTACGGAGGACCAGTCATACTACAAAAGAGGTTGAGTTAAACATATCTAGCTGGAGAATAACTATGTTGAGAACTGGGTTGTCTATACAGAAACTTTTAGCAACATGTTATTGCAATGAAACAAGATGCTAGAAATAGTTATGGCCCATATGTAGGTTGGTCTGGTGTAAAGCAGTGCAGAACACATGAGTGCAAGACTGTTGCAACGGATAAGGTCCTTCCTCCAGCTGAGAACACAAGGAGAGGAAAATGTTCACCACGATTTGCTTTTCACTATTACCTCACTACTATCTACAACCACTCTTACAAGATAGAGCTTGAAACTGTTGCAGTCTGATCAAAGTGAAGCAAGAGCTTAATTTTAGAGAGGAAGGTTTGTGAGGCTGAACAAACCTCACAACACTCTGTTTTTGATTTTAGTTTATCAGACTGATTCCCTCACATTCCAACTACAGAAGGTTATTCCAGGAAAAATGTCCCATGGCAGTGCAGTCACCTTACCTGAATGGCTTTCTTTGCATTCATAGCTCAGTACTGGCATAGCTTGTGTGCCACAACAACTGAGGCTCTAGGCACACTTCGGTCAAGCCCTCTTGGCTTCAGAGTCCAGGGTTTTAGTAAATTCCTTTAGTAACAGGGGTTATTGCCTGTGAAATGAGGGAAAGGGAAGCTTACTGTGCAGCCATGGTGTATTTTTAAAGAAACCTAAATGAATAATCATATATGGATATCTGAGTCACCATAGGACCTAAACCGAGGTTTTGTGTTGATATATTATACATTATCTGGAGGTGTTCAAGAACAATTAAATATCAGATGCTTAATTGTAGCTTTCAATCTCTTGTTGGTTCATAAAGTAGTGTCGTGTAATGCTAAGCCAGAAATTGTGAACCATGTCACCCTTAGTGGGACACAGTACCTGTTTGCATAGTGCATGGACCTGTGGAAGAAGCAGGGACTGTCTTTCTTCAGAAACTGAAGCAATCGTGAGTACCATCTTTCTTCCATGGAAATAAGAGACACCCCCATGAAAAACAAAGGCTATTCTTTCAGGGACATTTTAAAAAATGCCATCCTCCTTGGCAAAGGTGTATTTGTCTTTCAAAAATACGTTTCCACAGATGGTGAATTTAAAATACCTTTATCTAATTATTTTATCATCAGTTTTTTTATCTAAAATTGTAATTATCATAAATTAGAATATGCTAAAATACATTTGGGATTTTTAAATCCATTCATAATACACTTTTTGTCCATAGTTAAAATTAACTTCAATATGAAACTAAGCCTCAACAAAATTTGCATTTTACAGGTTACCTCAATGTATTTAAATCTGTTTACAGAAAAGAAACATTTTTTTCCATTAATAAATATGAGGTAAGAATAAACTTAATAAAAATCACAGGTTTTCAGAAACAGAGCTAACAAAATTTGAAGATAAAATATTGGATCATCTTCTAATATTTGCCCTCTGAGCATATGCTCTCTCATAAATATCTCATTACCCAGTACTTCTTATGATCCAAATATGTTCCAGCCAGAATTCTCTAATTTTCTGGTCCCTTTCTTGTATTTAAATTGTTCTGAAAAGTCAACATTCCTTCAAATAAAAAAAAACTGAAATCAAGGTAGGACAATTTGGTCTGTTGATACTGAAATATCAGACCAGCCTGGTTGCTGCTATTGTATAAAATTCCTGTTCTTCTGCTTTTCCAGTATTTCTTAGGAGAGAGTTTACATTAAAAAACACAGACATTGACAGCAATGCTCAAATGTAACTTGTTACTTGATGAAGGAAATATGTTATAAGTAGCTTCACATCCAGTTTGCCTCTATTTTAAGAATTTATTTCTAAAAAGCAACTTTTAGTATAATGTGAAAGACACCATTCAGCCATTCTTTATGATTCTCATTATATGTTATATTTATAAAGCTTAAAATTTGCAACTGGTGAGTCTACCACAAAAAAAGTAACCTTTAATAGTTAATAGTTTGACAATATTTCAAAATTAGTTCACTAGATGGATAATCACCTGAGACTCTCAGGGGCTCAGAGGTTACATAAATTCAGTACTGAGAAATTGGAACATCCCTACTAATTCTGATATTTTCTGGTACAGGAAGAAAATGGATGGAAATGCCTGTTAATGAACATGAAGATCTGGTGAAAACTTACCTTCTACATATTTTGTAACAGTCTATCAGCTACAATCTGGATGGTTAGCTGTAATTAAATAGTATTGATTTCCATTGATTTATTCTGCTTAGATAGTTTATTCTGCTTAGAAAATACTCAAAGAGCCAGTGGGTTATTTACGTTTCAATTGTGTATAAAAAATATCATGCAACCTTAATTTAAGACAACAGTAACAACAGAGAAATAGTATGCTCTTTTTGACCAAATCTGTAATTGTTTTCTCAATTAAACTAATACAGTGTCGGTGACACACAAAGATATGGTTCTGCCAAGATGTGCCATTTAACTGTGAGTGAATCTTGGAGTGCATCAGTATATAATTTTCTGTCATAATCAGAGATCTCTAGGAATGATATACATGAACCGAAAGTGACACATTTCTGGTGCCTTCACAGCTTTTGCTCAGTCTTTTACTTTCAGCTGTTTTAGTACCAGAAAATGCTTCAAGGATTTTGTTCTTAGAAGTAAACATGAAACATTAAAATTACTAGTTGTGTCTTATGCCTAATAGTCCACTTTGTGCAATTGGAGACTTCTACATGGACTTCAGCAAATTTTATGGACTTTTCTGATCCAAGCAAAATAAATGTGTCCCTCATTTCAGAGCAGATTCCTTCTTGGACCTGGATTTTGGTTTCCAGACACAGTGTAAAAGCTGCAGTCCTTAGAGAGATATAACTAGCCATGGAAATAAAGAAATAATCCTTACACTGAGGCTTTGACCATGGTCAGTGTGTGTCTTGCCCATGAACACCATTTGGCCCATGATGAACATAAGAAACAAAAGTATATTTACACACCAGACTGTTAAGTACGTGGGATAATCCTTGACATAGGTACTTAATACATATGACAGCTTCTCTTTGCAGATTTAATCTACTGAGATGATTTTTGCATAAAATCTTGCAAAAATATGAGAGTGTTAATTTTAGACATGCCATGTAATGTTGCCTCCCTTTGTCCAAGATCTTTAGTGTCCCAGCAGTGGTTTCACTGCAAGAACCAATGGGTTTTTAACATATCTTTGGGGGACCTCAACCTGTTCTAATTCACTTTGGCATAAGGACCAGTGGCAGACCTGCCCTGCCATCACATCGCAGATATCCTTCTAGCTCTGTCTCATGGATGTGAAGTCCTTTTCCTCTTGAAGTTCTGCAGTCTTCTGAGCACCTCAAATACATGGACACAGTTTGGCAACATTTTCTATGGGCTGGATGCCTCTTTGCTCCTCCTTGCTTCAAGATAGCTCAGGTGAAGCTCTTACTTAGAAAATTACAGGCCTTATGAGACATGAGAAGTTGGGTGATCTATTTTAGGACTCTGTTCTGAACTCACCACTCACTGAATTTTTGCCGTAAAACATATCTCTTGTCCTGCATTTGCTGTTATGTAACCATTAGTGTATCTTACCAGAAGCCACCTTCCTTACACCCCATTTCCTTATTTAACTTAGAAGTACAAAAGGAGAGGGCTAAAATAGAAATATGTTTTAACAGGAAAAGTCTCAAATAGAAACTTACTTTTTTTTTTCTTTTTTTCTTTTTCCCCATATGTGTAATTTAGTGCAGTCTTAGACTGACACAAAAAGAAAACCATGCTTGCCCCCTGCTTTGTGGTGAGTTTTTTGTTACGAGACTACGACTTCAGGCTAAAATCTACACTGAAAAATGAAGCTTAATCGATGGCTATATTGTTTAATGTCACTCTGCAGAGGCTAGATTGATTCATTTAGCTTTCTTATTGGCATAACAAATCAAAGAAACAAAGACTGGTCCCTTCTAATTGCGGGCAGGTGGGATGCTACTTGCCAGCTTTCCTGAGTCTTCTACAAGGAAGGATTTTGCCTAGCTCCGGCAGAGAGAAGCGAGGAAGTGACACACCTTGACTTCTCCATGTTACCAACCAGCTGAATTTGGCACAACCAATCCTTAAACAGCTTTGTTTCGACAATTCAAAGCAAAACAAAGTACCCACAAGAATCAAAACTCTTCATAATGAACGTCCAAGCACATTTTTCACAGTGCTGACTGGGACAAGTTCCCAAAGTAAATTTAACAGTAAAATCATTTGTTGCAAATTAAGCCCCCACGCAAGTATGTTTTTACTTTAGAAAAGTTCAAGCAAGGCTGAGAGGGAGGGTGGAGAGAGTTTGAAAGAATCCCAGCCAGGTTGCATACAAAAGGAAGGAGGAGCTGAGTATTTTGAATACAAACTGCGGGGGAGCCCAACACTGTATTTAGTTAAAAAAATCAGCAAATTAGAGTTGAAGCAAGATTTAGCTGGTTAATGGCTCCAGTATGAGCCCTTTGGAGGAGGGAGTCTTGTATGCATCAAGCCAGGCCCTTCATCTGTTAGGGATGAACAAGATGCCAGTATGAAATCTAGTGTGTCCTTGAAATTCTGAATCCTGCATTCTGTCTCTTTCTTGGTCTCTCTCAGGAATATTTCATCTTGTTGCAGTCATGCTATAGAGGCTCAAGACTGGTATGATACTAATCCTTTAAGTCTGGTTGCCAAAGTAGTTCAGTGAAGACCACAAGAAAAGGTCTTCATAGATGCTGTTATGTAACTAACAGAATTTTGTGGGCGAACTTCTAGATGCTGTAGATCCTCCAGCCTGTGCCTCAGTATAAAAATTCTCCTTCCTTCAAAGCCGCATTATTGCTAGACAAAACACCCACTTCCTGAATTACTCAAATCCACCTTTTATTTTTTATTTTCTTTTAGATAGCCTCTGCCTGTGTTCTGTGGTTTGATTTGCTGCTTCAGGCAGTTCCTTTCTTCATTCTTTTGCAGATTATAAAATTGCAAAAAGAAAGTGAGGTGATAAACCTGCATTTCTGCTAGTGTTAAATATGTTAAATTTACTCACTGATCTTTCTGTTCACTATAAGCTTTTAGGATGAAAATATTTCTGGTGATCAGGTTGGGTTAATGACCTTCTGCATTTAGTCATTGTTTCAAGAAAGGTTCTCAACTGCAAATACACCCAATCTAAGATGTATCAATTACTACTTTTTCCTCACCTTTTTTACGGAAGAATGTTTGAGAAAAGGAGAACAGGGTTTGATTTAATTCTTCCAGATAAATGTAGGCAGTGCAATTAATTAGTGCAACCTGCTTGGGATGATAAGTAGGAAAAATGAGATAGGCTGCAAGTTCCCAACATTGCTTTATGTATGCTTTCAATATATCCTTTCAACACGAGTTTGCTGGCAGTCCCTCACTTTCTCCAGGCTTGATTCATGAACAATTGGTCCCGATGCCTTCTGATCACCTACATTTCAGCTCCACAGCCTGTTATGCCCTGGGCAGAGAGGCAAGGCCTTTGATGTGAACCTTTCCCCCTCCTCTCCTTGGAATTCCTTGCACCGGGGTTTCACATTGCTTCCTGTGGTGGGGGACATCCCCCCAGCTCCACCCAAGCACAACAGCCCTCTGAGTGAAGACAACACATGGAGAATGAGCTTTGCCTTCGCTGTGAGGGCTGGGGGTGGGTTGCTCTGAGGGAAAGCAGGGCCTATCTCTGACCTTCGTCACTGTCCTCGTCTCCCCTCCTTGGGGAGATGATGGGTTCCACAGAGGTGGCCACAATTTACAGCTGTCATGGCAGCCCATCCTCAAAAAAAAGGTTCCCATTCCTCTGCAACCTTTGCAAAAGATGCTCTTCGTTTTCCAGTAACAACTCGTCCTGCTGATCACAGTCTAGAAAGTCATAAAACTCTGCTCTTTGCAGGACATACATCTTCTTCTCGACCAGTGAGGACCGAGCTTTTCTCTAAATCTAGCATATAGCAAAGAAATGTGTAATGCATATTAAACCATCTAATGAACTCTCCCCATGTGTGCTACCCATACCTGTGTTAAGTATACTTTTTCTGACTCACTGAATGTTTCCACCAAGCCCACTGACAAACCTTTTGGAGGGGTCACAGAATCCAGTTTTGGATCATTCCTCCTGATTTTCATTACAAATGTCTTATTTCATTCAGTTTCACAACATCATTCTTTATTCCTCCCTGTACCACCATGGATTGTTCCTTTCTCTTTTGAATGTACAACATGAAGATGCATGTCAGCAGTGTCTCACAGAGTCTGGACAGGAAAAGATTCTCATCTTGCAAGTCTTCTGTATGCATAACCCCATTTAATCTCTTTTCTTTGTTGTTCTGTTGTGCTGCCAAAACATACCTGTTTTACTATCTAATACGCTTTCAAAGTGCTTACTGGGCCCTACTCATGTTTCTGCTTTTTAGTGTCCCCTCTTGTCAATATCTACACCTCTAAACTTTCAGTCTGTAGGTAATGCAAATTGGGTTCCTTTTTATTACGTTCTACCCGTATTTTAAATTTCTCCAGGTTACCTTTATTTTCCTCCTCTGCCTCCTTCATTTGTGTTTGCGTCACTACAAATTGAATATAACATACAGATGTAAGGCACTGTTTAACTCATACATCCTGGTGGCACCCTGCCAGAGCCACCTCCAGCTTATAGTATTGCCATATCTAATTACAAGCTGCTTGCCATGCCTCCAGCCAATTTCTAGTTTTGGGGGTGCTCTTATCTAAACTGGAATTAATGTGAATTTCACTTTTGCTAGCTAATTTTATGAGGCAAGGTGTCAAACGGCTTAACAAAATTCATCCACCATACTCCACTCCCTTCATTATAATTGGATTTTAAAAGCTACCAGGTCTGCCAGGTATAATTGGATTTCTGGAAACCTGCACATACAGGAGTGTGATCTGGGATGAGCCCGGAATGAAGTGTCACTAATTCTTAGATGCTAATACCTGTTCTGGCAAGCCACTTAATTTCTCTACCTCTCTTTCCCTACATGTGAAGAAAGAGGAATTAAAATGTAGAGTTATTGTGTGACTCTTGATTCTCAGGGATTGCAAGAATTGATTAACACTTAAGAAACATGCAACGCTGCTATTCTGGTTCTGTCAGGGTCAAGGCCCTTACCCTAACAAATGCCTTCATGCTAGAATTCCAGACTATATCATGTTGAAGGTTTTGCATCCTGGTCCTTTCAGCATTCTCATCATAGAATTTCTTGCATTTTAGTGCCAACTAAAAAAGACTTTGGTTGAAGACCCATACCAGACTTACTACTATGCCTTTCCTTAAAAGCAATCACAACTCCTATTTCAACTTCTAGCTCAGGATCTTGACTCCGTTTTTCTCTTGCCTTCGATATATTGCATCCAGTACTCAACAGAACAAACTCATGCAGTGGAATAAATGACCTAGTTAGTGGCAGTGATGAGATCGATGTTTCAGCTGCACCATACCGTCACAGACATGCAGAAGAACTGATGAAGGATGATGTCGGACTCCTGTCTTATAGGCCAGGCAATTTGCTTTTGTGAACAGTTTGCAGTTAAGGAGGTGGGTGAAGGACACTACCACCGAGGTACAGTAGCTTCTCAGTGGGAGCTTATCTGTGGTAAAGCAGGCAATGATGTGCCACAGATTTGCAGCTGTGAGTTTGTGCATAGCAAGGTGAGACCTGCCATGTCCTCACACATCCTTTCTTGGGTGAACAAACTTAATAAATCCTTTGTGACCTTCTCCTAGCACTCTGCCTGAGAAGTGAGATTAGAGACTGTAACTATTAAGTAACTGGGCAGCCAGGTCCTGGCATGTGTAGCTGGAAAGCTGAAAGCTGTCAGGGTGTGTGTGAAATGGGTGGAGGGAAGGCATGTTTTGCCTTTTACTTTTTTTTTTTTTTTTGAAGTATCAAAAACATTAGGGCAGTTACCTAAGTATTTGAGGGACCTTAAAGGTCATTTATCTTCTGCCACAGATTGTTAAATGCGAAAAGTCCCTAATTGCACTTCACACTGAGGTGCTGGGTACTAAGGACCATGGGGTGCTTCCTCTAGGCTGGTACCACAGCTTCATGGAAACCCTAGATTGAATCCTCCTACCATGAGAATCAATGCCCCCTACCCCCCTCCATTATATGCTGTAACATGAATTTATCCTTCTGTGCTTTCTACTAGAGTTCATGACTTCACAACCACTAGATTCAAAGAAAGGATGGGGAAAAAACCTTGTCGTGCCGCTGACTGCTGCACATTTCTGTCAGTGGCTTTCAGCTGTGTGCTTGTTCTTGTTTGGCATGTGGGCTTCCACTCCCTAGTATTGTTTGGCTTCGGGCTTTAATTTTTGGAAGTAACTTTTGAAATGTACTGATATGTTTTATGAAGCATATCGGTATTACACATCTAAAATATGCCTGCAAGGGATCTTACAGTGCTTTCCTATGACAGGGTGGTGAGACAGAACAGCCGCAGACTCATTCCAACGCAGTCACATATGCTGTAGGGAGCCAAGAGCAGGGCAGGATGCCTCTCCAAGAGGCAAAGAGGAAATTGCATACCTGCATTGCTGCGGGATGATACATTGCTGTTGTAGTTTGAATGAGTAATTGTGACTTTGACAGTGAAAAGCAAATAAAACCCCTCAAGAAATATACACGGTTTGCAGCAACCATCACTTCCATATGAGTAAAATGCAGTCCCACAATTCTGTTTTGACATGTCCACATAGGTAGCTTTGTCATGCAGTGAAATCCAACCTCTTTTCATTCACTTCTTTCCACTGTAGCTCTAAGGAGCAACACTAGGTAGGGCCTGTGTGACACACAGCCAGCCTCAGGGGTGAGGGTTGTTACAGTCCCAGCTGCAGGGAGGGAGGCTGCAAAAGCCAAATCTTCACAGCTAAAGCAAAAGTGTGAGGAACTATGCTCAGACACATTAGAGCACAGCATAGCATTTTGCAAGTGCCAACTACAACTCTCCCAAACGCTGGTCAGTCTTGTGCTCCCTAAACTCCTGCCGTGGAGATGCTGGGTATCTGTTAGAGAACAAGAAACAGAAAGTAATAACCGCTGTGGAAGTTTGTTCATCAAGGTTTGTCCTGTGTAAGGGGGCAGCCAACTCAGCAGGGCAGCCATCAGCTTCCTTAATATAAGCGTTTGCCCTTTACCTTCCTAGAAGACCCTAACTCCTGTACTGCATAACTTTCAGATTCCCAACACAAAATGCTGCACGTCTACATACAGAATCAGCAATAGGTCAGCCACTGTCTTGTTAATATTCAGTGGAAAAGTTTATGTGCGACAGAGTCATAAGCACCTGAAAACAGAGCAAAACTTGCAGGAGTCAGAACCACATTCATCTGTAGGTTAGCTCAGAGATCCATCTAGTATGAATTCCTAAATTATCTAAGATTATCTCTCTGTAGAGGCATGCTGCATCTATGCAACATTCTAGCTGAAGCAGGCATAGCTGCAGGTTATCTCTGCACAGCCTTTCCCTTGCAGTCAGTGCTTCTGCACAAGTCCCTTCATTTATGCTCCACACCAATAGGCTTTGGAGAATGTCTGTCTCTAGCAAAGGCCATGCAGACTCACAGGAGAGCTTGGCCAGCAGTAGTGAGACAGAGCAAGCAACATGAACAAGCGGGAAGGAGCTGCCATCTGCTAACACTCTGAGAATAAACAGACTGTTTTTCCATTACCACACTGTTTGTATTGCGGAAGTACCAGAGGACACATTTCCAGTCCACAACCCTTGGTGTTTACTTGCTGTGAAGGGGCTTGAAGGGGGAGCAAAGGCAGTGTGACCTGGTGATCTGGAGTGTTAACTGCTGTCATTAACTTCTACCTTGTCAGCTTGTAGAGGAGATGTGAACCCCTGAGGGGCATTAAAAACGCCCTGGGGAATGGCTGGTCTCCCTCAGTATTTTCTGACAGGCTGGCTTCTCTAGTAGACCCTTTGCTTAGCACTGGGTTCGCAGATGATCACAAATGCCTACATTTATGGCCTGCCTTGTCTTCTTACATGACTGTCCTCATAAAAACAGACTACGGAACTTTGCCTTGTTATTCTATTTCTGTGCTTTTTCCCTCCTTCATTTGGTGTCCCTGCCCAACACCTACTTCATGCCCCTTTCCTTCCTTCCTTCTTTTCTGTTAAAAACAGAAGAGGCCTTTGCCAACAAATGTATGAATCCTCCCCCGTGCTCCCCCTGCCCTGCTTACGCGCGCTCAGTGCTGCAGGGTGTATAGGCCTCATTGTCAGGCACAGCCCAAGACCACACACACGCGGAGTGAGACCCGGCTCCTCGCTCCGCGTTGGTGCAAGTGGCCATGGAGACCAAGGGAGAGGCTGGGGTGGTGCCCCAGGAGACACGGGCTTTGTAACTTTTCATGGGTGAAAATGGCATGAAAATACAGTAAAAAAAAATAGGCTTCTTAAGCTAAGTACCATATTCTGAAGCATAATAGAGCTTCCCAGGCCAGTTTGGAAAGTTTTATTATTGTTATTTAATTTACTGTATTAAATTTTTACAGTTATTACATATCTCTGATGTAGGATGGGGAAATAAAGTGTTTACAATGTAAGTAACTAGTGGGAAAGACTGATTAAATGCCACAAAGGCCTTATAGTCTCTCCAGACCCAACCTTCCCTTTTATCATAGATCCTTATAAATCAGTAAAGGGATTTTTTAGGAGTTGCTATTGTTGAGGTTCTATTCTTTAGGTAGGTGGCATGGCTGTGAGAAAATTAAAGGAAAATGGGGAATCCAAACATGCAGTGATCTTTATGTTCTCAACATTGAAAATCAATCAAATGTCAAAGTGTGCATCAATATAGTTTCCAATAGTTAAATTACCAAAGGTTTGAAGCCAGTTTGCTTTGATTTTTTGAGGAGATGGTAGAGTTTTTTTTGTTTTGTTTTGGATTTTATTTTATTTTATTTATCCTTAAATGTGGCATTATTTTGACTTTGAATAACTATTGATCTTCCAAAAGCACCCTAAACTGGGTATTTCAAAGGAAGGAAGATCTCTAGAAACACTCTGCTTGTTAGAAATGGTGCAAAGGCAACCTTTCCTTCTGCATCCTTGAGCCATTCTTAGCACTGAGATTGTAATCTAAGAGTACAGCAGTGAAGGAGTGCAAATGTATAGGTTTATGAAGACACTAGAGGGAGAAGCAAAGAATAAAAATATGGGAACAAAATAAGACTACTGGCTATTGCTAGAAACTCTTCAAAGGGCTGATTATTCTTCTCTCCTCTTTCCCCAAATCCAGCAGACTAACGTTCCTTCACTAAAGGGAACTTCTAGTGAAATTTCAGTAACTTTTCTGACTAAACCTCCAGTGAAATCAGGTTCAAGTGCAACTGGAGGGACATAGGAAGCAAGAGATACGTGTTATGCCTGACCTCATGCAGAGGTGTTTCAAAGAGAGCCAAGAGGAACTTCCAAAATATAGCATCCTCTTTTCTTTTTTGACCCATCCAACAATGCTAGCCTTGCTAGCCCTGCTCTTGCCTCAGAAGCAAATCAGCCATGGTGGAATAATCCCATCCTCTTTACAGCAAGCACAGGAAGAG
Organism: Tinamus guttatus; assembly: GCF_059628265.1. Lineage (NCBI taxonomy): Eukaryota > Metazoa > Chordata > Aves > Tinamiformes > Tinamidae > Tinamus > Tinamus guttatus. The sequence goes on along the minus strand of NW_028289135.1, from coordinate 1,455,616 downwards.
TGCACCTTTTCATTGTGGCCAGAAACATGCATTGGGTTGGTCCCATGGGAGAGATCGTTGACTCTTACACATGCCTACAATATAAGGGCATTTCAGTGGAGTAGAGAGAGATCCTTGACCTAACACTAAGGGAACTGGTATTCTTATAAGACCCAGTGCAACACCACATTGCATGAACATCTTGGACTGCAACAGCAGGATGTACTGGGTTGATGCAGTCCAAGCTAAGTACTTTCCCTCTCACTCAGGAGGCTTGTCTGCTTTTGGTCCTAGAGCACAGTCACTCAGGACTAGCATGGGAATTGTGACATTCAGCTCAGTGTTGTAGATTTACCATTTTTTTTTTCAGTTATCATTGAAAATGTATGTATTCTAAATGATATTAATGAAACCTCACACTTGCTTTTTGTCTGTGTCAGCATTCTGCTTTTAATCAGTAATTGTTGGTTCTCTGTCACTTGATTATTAATAATGAGCTGGATTTATTTACTTGGCAGGCTAAACTAGCCTTATTAAAACAAGGCTTTGGTATAAACAACCATTACAGTCCATCTAAATACCAATTTATCATTAAAAACATATTCATTTTAGATTAATACTGGTGTGAGACCCAACCATGTAGCTCCTCTGTCATATGGATAAATGTACTCATACATGTAGTCTCAATTAACTCCATGGGACTACTCATGTGAGTAAGGATTTCTCAAGTGAGTAAAGGCTGAAGGATCTGGCCCTTAGGGAAATATATTTATGACTTTGTTGTTAATTCTCATGACTTATGTTTTCAATAAACAAATGGTATTAATTCAGCTCACAATAGCTTCTTAATTAACCTCCATACATCAGAAGCATATTCAGGAATCTTAATTTAAAGCATTACTATCGAAGCATGTCATCATCTATCCCATTCCACAGGATAACAATTGATTCTGTACACATGGCAAATGCTAACTGTGGATTGACACAGTTCAAAGAAGAACCTCACATAATGAGAGTGGGAAAGATTCCCACACGATACATGGAGAAATTGTATCAGACTGCCTAGTGTTCTTAAAAATGTTTTGTGTCCACACAGAACACACCTTGGAATTACAAACTGCAGGTAATTCTCCCTAGGACAGGAATAACTTCACTGTTAGAGAGTTTGTCAGCTCTGGGATGCACTTAGTTCCATTTCTGTTACTTTCCCACCATCACTCTTAGTACTTAGAGACTCTTTACTTCACTGTTTGTCATCCTGCTCTAGCTGAAGGGAGGATGTCATGAAGGTCCTCCTGGATTACAGCCTCCCAGGAACTCTGGCAGCCCCTGGTCCTCCATGGCCCCCACTGGAGTCCTTCAGAATGGTGATCTTGGGAGCCTCCATGAATGCCCCTGTAACTGCCAGATGCAAACTGCTTTTGAATGCTTGAGGGCAAATGAAGAAAAGAAAACAGGCCTGGAGCTGTTAAGTCAAAGGAAAAGAACAGGACTTTTAATAGTTCCCCTACTCTCTGCTTGTACTACAGAGAGCTGGAAAGTAGGTTTTTTTCTTGCTCTTTGCCTGGAGAAAAATTGTTAGGACATTTTTTTTTGCAATATTTCTCAGACAAGCCAATAAATACCCATAAGTATATTTTAACTGATTGGTGTCCAAAACCTCATTTGGGTTGGTGGGGTCCAACCATGGGATATTATGAGAGTGACCAAAAACCGTATGATGAAAACAAGTGTCCTGGAAAACATATTGATCAGTCGGTTCCTGACAGTTCCTCATAAAGTGGACTTACAAAATAGATGCAATTCAATAAACACAAAGGCAAGTAATTGTTAGCTGCAAGGAATCATCTGATCAACTATAAACTGAGAAAAAATCCATTAGACAGTAGTTCTGTAGGGAAGGATCAGGGTTTACACTATACTGCCAGACGAAAATGATTCAGTACAGTCATACTTGTGTAAAAAGAAAATTTCATACAGGAACAGATGTGTATCATGTCTGATATCCATTAAAACACCCTTCCAATCTGCTTAGCTAAGGCTGGACTGATACAGAGTAAAGTTTTGTGAACTGGACCTCAAGATGCATTACAATCAGAGAGAGTCTAGGAGAATGTAAGGATAATCATTAGAGCTCTGGAAAGATGGCACCAAATAAGAAAGATCAGGCAAAATCAGACAAAATCAGAAGACTCCGTAAGACTGAAATTCACAGTTATGTAGGAAGCTGATACAAAGAAAGAGAATAATTTGTTTTTTTGTGGTGCAGAGGAATGAAGTCATTCATGCTAGATTGCAGAAAAGAGATGTGAGATCAAATTATGAAAAAAAAATCTAACTCTAAGAAACAGAGAATCACCTCAAGTTCATGTAAAGCAAGGGAGACATACCTATTAGAAAATGCTAATCTGTAACAGAGTGCATATATATATATTTATGCACACACAGAAGCCATATGTAATACAAGGTTTCATCCAAAGTTTTAGAAGAACAAGAGACAGGATTTTGTTTCACTAGGAGTTGATGTAATTACAAATGTTCATTTTACATATGGAGGAAAAAAGAGAAGCCGTAAAAAAATACCAAAATTGGCATTCATTTCTTTTTTTGTAAAATGCAATCTAATAAGTTGGAAGTCATATAAATCATCCCTTCAAAGAACAGAAACCTTCCCAGGCCTAGAATAATGAACCAGAACTCTGTAAATTTGGAATTACCTGCTCCAATGCAAGATTTGTAATCACTATTGAATAGTTTATCTTTCAAAACTTTTTGACTGGATGTCCTGAAGTATGCCAGGTGGCATATAGAAAAGAACTTACAGAAATAACCCATTCATGTATCAGTTATGTATTTTTCTCCCCAGAGACAGGACTCAACATAAGTTGGCAACACATAATGCAACAAGATCAGAGGTTTCTTGGGAATGAAGCTGAGTAGAATACTATTATGAGATTCCAAAGGTACTCTTGGGTATTACATTTGCTTTTTTCATTAAATGTACTATTTGAGAGGCAGATGGAGAGAGAAATGCATACCTATCTTAGCGTCACTTAAACATGTATTACAGCTCAGGAGCCCTCTGCCCTCAGGAGCAGAGGGTATGCCAAGTGACTTATGTTATTTATCAACCCTGTGAATTGCAAATATATTCAAATTGCATTTGACATCTTGTAAACAATGCAAACCTCTCCAGGTTTTCCCTCTCCATTTTTCCCTCTTCATCCTCTTCATCATCAACTCTTACACTAAACTGGCATCCAGGAGTCCTAGATATTCATCTTAGTTCAGCTGCGGACACCCTAGATGCATTTGGGCAAGTCAGAAAGGAGGAACCATTGCCACATCCCTCAGTTTCCATCTCTAAGTAACAGAGAGGAATAGAATCACATTAATGGCTGTGATAGTCACACAGCAGGATATCACCTTTAGAGAAAGGTACTGGCCAGAAGGCTGCTTTGTTCAAGTGCTTTCTCTATCAGTCCCATGAAGAAACTGTCTCAGACAATTTCTCAGGAAAATTATGCAACAGTGCACTTAGTCTTTATTGTCCAGGAACACTGTCTGCTATACAGATAGATTTATGCCCTCCAAAGGTTTGTCTGCTAAAATACAAACAGAGGAAGTAAACCTGCCACTCAGTCCTCATCCTGCATCTCCACCAACTGGTTAAATGGTAGGCTAATTTATTTTGTGTTGCTCTCCATTAGGAGTGGGGGATTGATGACTGGAGGTCTTTTAATAGCACTGTTGAACTTGATGATAAAACTGTCCATTCTAGTTTGTATTGGTAATGGCATCCAATATGACCTGAGTCACCGAGAAATCTCAAATCTAATAACCACCAGTGGGAAGGCTCGTGGAAGCTCTATGAGTAACATATAAATATGAATATTTTACAGTCTGGATGAAAATTCATAATCAGTCAAAACAACAAGATGCATGAAAACCGTCAAATAATGATTTATTTATTTTTGGTAATTATATATTTGTCTTTTTGGCAAAACACTTTTCCTGACTTTGTTGTTGTCTTTTCTGAGAAGAAAAAGGAAAAGAAAAACAGCCCCCGCAAATAGCTGGCCTTAAATGCCTCTTCAGGCCAGAGAAGAGAGCTCTGGCTACATACAACTGACAATGTCAAAAAAGACAAACCTCCAGCAAAGATATATTAGAAAGTGAGCTGTAATGACAAATAGAAACAATACTTGGAAAAAAAAGAGAATCCCAAACTCCCACCAAACCAAACAATTACTGAGCATTATTGCATTTGTTTGCATACAAGCTGTGCCTGCTGAGGCTAATAGAAAATTTCAGAAAATGCCAGTAAAATCTGGTAGGGGGCAGAGCCAGAGCCTTGAGAGCATTCTTGCTCCCATTGCTGCATAATTAATTGATCCCCTCCTCAGACAAACACATAAACACACCCAGCCACCTCACCAGCCTTGCGTGTCAGCGAGAAGAACATAAGAGATTCGGAGAGCTCCATCTCTGTCTTAGCCGTACTTCTCAGGGAAGAGGAGGGCTGGAACTGCTGGACTGTCTGTTTAGGCTCACAGTGCTCGAATGAGAATATCCCTGGTTTAAGAGAAGGTTGCAGCTCTGAAATTGCCTCCAGTGGAGTTTGCCAGATGTCAGGCCATTCCGCTCTGTCCAGCAGAGATTCTGCTGCTCTTCTCCTCTCAGTTGACTTTGGCCATTTTGGTTTGATAAAGTAAAACTAAAATGGAAAAGTGATAGGAAAACATCTCTTGCTGAATAAAGAGGACAGTGGAAGGTAGACCTTCAAATGAAGTGGTTAGCTGAGGGGATATTTTTCATGCAAGAGAAATGATGCTCCAGGAAGCAGAATAATTGCAGTGTATTGACTTCTGAGATGCCATTTCTGGGATGTCCTTATCTGACACTCCCATCAGAGTGCTGCAAGGATACTCTGTGAGCTGCTGCATGGTGGCAAGGTCTGTGCCTAGCATGGACATTAGCCTTGAACATCTGGATAGACGGTTTGCCAGAGAGAAACAGCCCTCTGCAGTGACGTGCAGGGTTAGCATAAGCTGTCACAGCTGCTTCCAGTGAGAATCCTGAGCCACGACAGATGTGGGGATCCACCATGTGTGAAGACATTGCACTTCTTGGGTGAGACTAGGCTCAGAGCCACTGATCCACACTGAGAATAGGCTAGGCTCAGCTCAGGCCCTTGAGGCAGGAAAGGGCTCAGCTGAAGCTCTTGTAAAGCACGGGTTTCGTGTGAAGACAAAAATTCTCACTGCAGTCGTCCACGCACACTAGGGTTTAATCGAGATTTCCCCAGAGAGAAAAATTTTCGTATTTCTCCATCCCCTGTCATGCTGTCAGATATAGCATGGTGAAAATTTGCTGGCCTAAAAGATGCAGCATATGCTAAACCTATGAGTATTTTCCATGCAATGAGAGATGCACCTTTATCACAGAAAACCTGTGTATATTATTCTTTCTGTTTTTCACTCTCTCTCATTTTCTCTCTCTTTCTCTTAATCTTTTCCTTCACCCTCATTCCCCTTCTCCCCTTTTGCCATGATGCTCACTCCTGTGCACCTCTTAGGGTATTCTGGAGAGAATACTGGCTGTTAGCTCTATTCACAGCAGTCAGTGCCTGTTCCTACCTTCACACTGGCCACTTCTCCACAGGGAATAGGACATGCCTAGGTTAATATGTTTAAATTGTCCCCAGGATATGTCCTTTACTCTTCACCTGAGGACTAGGGAGGTAAAATATAGGGATGAATAGCAGTAAAGGCCTGAGCCACTGAGGTCAATGTTCTCCAGATACTCCTTGGCTTTCCAGTTCCTTCTGGCTGCCTCCCAGCATCTGGGCAGCTGCTGACAGTGAATGTAGCTGCAAGCGTGTGCACTGTGCAGTGCTGCTCTGCTGTGCCATGGGAAAGATCACATCCCCCTCATCTCTGAGTCTTCAACCCATGGCAGACAATCACTGATTGGATGCAATTCCTTACCGCCATGTACATCCCCAGTTTGAGGTTGATGGCTATGTGGCTGGGAGCCAGGGAGCAGACAGTTTTCTCTCATGCAATGAGAGCTGGAATAGCATTTGGCTGCAGTGATATTGGGTGAGGTAGCTTAGGAAAGACAAGGCACTGCATGTGCTACAGAACTGTTGCTGGGCACTGCACCTGGAAATGAAGATCAAGTCCACAGCAGGAAATCTGTCCCTTGTCATTTCATATTGCTCAGCAACATGTGAAGGACACTGCTTATTACTGCAAGCTGATGAGAGGTGGGGGGAGGGAATTGCAAGTCAGGCAGAAGAAGGGAGTTTATAGTTATCTGACCTCATTCCAATCTGGAATTAGATCAATTTCATTTATTTCACTTCAGAAGCTTCCAAAGTAGGTTTGCCTAATGCTAAACACAAAGTGTTTGCAGTTCCCTTAAATTTCAGATGTATAATGATGTATAATACTAAGAAAATGCAAGGTCTTCAGGAACATAGCTGAAATTATACTCATATGTTAGTGGCATATATCACTATTATAATCTAAAAGAAATATACACATGCACACACACTGTTACACCATATGGCAGAAAACTGATGACAGCTGTTCACAGTCTTCCTATGGACTTGGATCATGCCTCAATGTACTGTACATCTTAGTCCTACAGTGTCACTCTGCCATGAAGTCCTAGGCTGAGCAGATGTTGTAGACCAGATCATTTCCACTTTGCAGGGTGTTACTGCAACCTGGGGCAGTGGGCTAACAGACAGGTTTACGTGATCCTACAGATATCCGTACGGGCTTGTGGAGTAGCCACAAGCACAGAGGAAGGACAGGAGCTCCAGGAGGACCATGGGGCACTGACATGGTTCTGTAGTTAGATTATGAATATTGAGTATTTTGGTTGCAAGCTGGAAGTGCAGCCATGGTGTGTGGTAGTCAAACAGCCACGGCCACCACATACTACAGCCCAGGTAGTAGCAATGGCCTCTAGCCCTTAAGTAGAGGCCATGGAGGGGAAAAAGGGCTGCAGGGGCTCTGCCCCTTTCTTCCCCACAGCTACGGAGCACCCTGAGGTTGCAGTCTGTGTGCAGCCCTGACCATAGGCACGGGAGCAGTGACCACTTTTGAGGGATCTGCAAGGGCTGTGAGGAAGCGACTGGAACTATCAAATGTAGATTTAACGAGGCAAGGAGGCTTTGCTCTCCCTGTTCTCCATCAGATCTGAAATGTACTTGCATGGAGAGAGGCAATCACCCACCTCCTCCATTTAGAGGAAGGCTCTATCATCCCTGACACCAGAGAATGTCATTTCTATAGAGAGGAATCTGAATTTCAGGCATCTGAACACAGGTCAGTTAGCGGAATAGGCAGGGCCCCCATCTCTTCAATAGACTGGAGCAGAGGGCATGTTACGTTTCATTTCCTTATATGATACAAAAACGGTGTTTTAGAAGGGAAAGAACCCAAACCCTGGCCATTAGAGAGATTTGGACACAAGTCTTAATCTGATTCAAATCCAAATCCCAGGATTGTCCCCTCAGACTCTGTGAGAGTGTAAACATCCCCAGTCAGAACAATTCCCACACCTATCACTTGCCCCGCGATGCCTTTTACTGAAGAAAGTGCCTTATTCCTAGAGCTTATTATTCTCTTCTCTTCTCTTCTCTTCTCTTCTCTTCTCTTCTCTTCTCTTCTCTTCTCTTCTCTTCTCTTCTCTTCTCTTCTCTTCTCTTCTCTTCTCTTCTCTTCTCACGTTTATTTTTGAGATGTGCTTTTTGAACTCAGACCACTGCTAAAGGTAAGGGCTGATACCACTTCCCTAGGATAGGCCTGCTGTCTTCTTGTGTGATCCCTGCCTGCTACAGCACAGGACGTAGCTCCAGGTCAGGCAAGAAGCTCCTCTGTGGGCCTGTTGTTAGATGAGAGGACACATTGTTAGCTGCAAGAAGGGATAACATTCACAGTAAAGGAGTATACAAGGCAATAATTTTTTTTTGTGGAAGATGCCAAATTAAAACTGAGGCATTTGAAAAAACACAAGAATACTCCAAGGCCATAAACATTATTCCTGCTATACAACAAGAAAAACAGAAGATTCAGCAGACCATAAAATGAAGGGGAAAATCATGTTTTTCTTGCCTCAGGAGGGTTTGGAAATTCAGAGCTGCTGCCTCTGCTGCTCCTGCCACCATTAAATACTTTTCATTGATGTCAGTTTGGGGGCAAAGCTTAGGTGAACCATGGCTCAAGGGCATTTAACCCTCCAAGTGCTTCACCAACATTAATTAATAGAGCTGGGCAAATATTTTGCAGCAGATTATCCAATGAATTCAGTGTCTGTCTCTGCTTGCAGAGAGCTAGCTTGTGCCCTGGTTTTGCTCTGTTGAGCAGAAAAATAAGAGTCTCTTTTCCTTAGCAGTGCTCAGCCTGTACTGTATTTGAGGCTTGGTGAGCTGGGCTGAAATGACACCTGCACCCAGATATTCTCCCTTTGCAAGTGAACAAGGCTAGGACAAAGATTTTCTTCAGCTCCCCTCTCTCCCGTGGTCTTGCAGAAAGTTGAAGTAAAATTATAACCTTTCAAAGTGTGCAGTACCTTACACCCACTCTCCTCATCGGGGACAGAGATGTGGTCAAGGGGTGTTTCAGTCTGCCTGTGTCCTTCTGGGGCTGCACTTGTCTCTGGCACCTGGCTGTGCAACAGGCTTGTGAAGAGACACTTTCATGTAGTTTCCCTATATTTTATTTGAGTTGGGTTTCACCAGTGTAAAAATACTGTCATATTGGTATCATCCCTGTGTGTGACAGTAATGCCAGTCAAGCTGCATTTTTTACTGATTTAGCAAAATCATTCATTTTCTGCCAAAAGAGAAATAAGCTTGCCTGGTGAAAGGACTACATTATTGTAGCTGGGTCTGCCTAGACGTCTTGACAGCAAGGTTATGCCTGACAGGGAACGTTCTGTTTTAGAGTGTAAAATAATGATATATATTAAAGAACAAATGATGAACACAAATAGCTAATAAATAAGCACATATGACTGTACTAAAAATTGCAAAATGTTGTGGGTCATTTTTAGCCTGGCTTATTATAGAAACAAAATAATCACTTTTTTTTTTTTTTTTTTTGCAAATATTTTTATGTGCACATACATTCATGATTGTGTGTGTGTGTACATGTCTCAGTACATTGTGAGACTGTTGCTCTATTGGAACAAAATTTGAGAGGGATAAAAAGGTGACAAAGATGAATGTGACAATCAAGTTCCTTTGCACTTCAGCATACCTTCCTCAGGATCAGTGTTAAATGATCATGAGACACAAATCTAGAGGAAAACAGTTTTCACAGATTGGGTGGGTGCACCAGGAAGACTCTGGACTTTCCATCTATGGAGGATTTCAAGGCTTAGCTAGATGAGGGCCTGAGTACCTGCCCTAGTCTTGAAGCTGGCCTTTCTTGGCACATGGAACTGGATAGAGACCTCCTGAGGTCTTTCCCCACCTGAGTTATTCTATGATCCTATGAAATCAGTCTTTGTTAGTAGCTGTGTTGAAGCTACATACTCAGATCAATGAGGAAAGTTGCCAAGCAAGGAAAATCACATAGATAAAGTCGCATTGTTAGCATCTGGCAGACTCACCCAGAGCATCAAACTGAGTTGTAATTAATTAGAAGTTTCTTGGGAAAGCACACTGACCAGCCTAGAAGTTTTTGGAAGTCATCAGTGGCCACTTGTTACTCAGAAGGTGGGGATATATAGAAGAGGAAGCCCTCTAAATTTGGTTCATGAAGAGTAACAAGAAACATATTTAATACAAAAAAAGAGACTGTGAAAAAAAAGGTTCCTTAGAAAGAAAACCTACTGTCACCTAGTGTCAAGAAAGCTGAAGCATTAATGTCTCTTATGTTAGTATGAACTAACAAAACCTTTCAAGCTGTGCTGGTGGCAAATGCAACTAATATTAGCCTGAGTAATTGAAGGAATGGGTTATATAATACTTTAGTAAAATGAAGGTTTTCAAATTGGCTAGGGCTGCTAGACCTCATTCTAGGTTTCTTAAAGAATTGGCTGTGATGACCTCAGGGCCATTTTTGGTCTTCCATGAATGATGGAACAGGTGAGACACTGAATAGGGAAGGTTAGTGTGATGTGTAATAACAAAAGGAGGAAAAAGGAGGGTCTGAGGATTATAGACTAGTCGTATAATTTTCAGCTTCTAACGTAGTACCGGGACAAATAATTAAACTTTTTTTTTTTTTTTTTTTTTTTTTAAATCTGAGAGATCCATAAAAGCTTCCATTGGCTTGTGGAGAAAAAGTCAGGTCAATTGATTCAATCCTAGAAATTTTCTTCTTCTTCTTCTTCTTCCACTCACCCCGCTAACCTATGGCAGTAAAATTCAAGAAAGACACACAGATAATAGAAACTTGGCACAAATGTACAAAATAGTTGCAGCTGGTCATGCAGATCTCCAGCTCTAACCAACACACTCTCCAACACACTATAACACAGCAACACTGTTGCTTAACGAGCCTCAGATAGATACCTCAGATCTTCTTCTGTTCCTGGTTTAGTTCCTAGCTTACAGGGCAGCAAAAGCAAGCCATATGATCTGGTGTGTCATTTTCCTTGTCTTCTGAATAAAACTGATATCTGTCACAATAGACATGATTTTTCCATAATGTTCTAGAACTGAACCAAAGCCTTGCCTGAAAGAATCATCTGGTAAAAATTCAAGTCACTAAATAATGCTTTTTATCATTTCAAAACTTCTACTTGATCTTCAAACTAATCCTTACCTTTCCAGAATTATCCTATATTAATTAAAAGGTCTAATATGTCCAGAAAACATATCTTGTCTAGTTTGTTTTGATTTGTTCGTTTTTTTTAATTGATTGAAATATGGGATCATCTACTCAATACATTCAGGCCAGAGGAAAGCATAAGGCACAGTGAACTGGGAAATTCAGAAAGGACAGTTGTAGTCACTTTCATTAATGAGAAACAATTTCTGGATGAACTGAGGAGTTTGTCCTGCAGGTCAGCCAACATTTACCATTCCCACTGAACTCAGTGGGACAAAGAAAAGCTGACCAAGGAATATCAGATGCTTAAAGGGAAATGCTGAGTTGAACTGCAGTGACTTTAATCAGTAGAGTTAACAATATCATATATAAGACTTCCCATGCAAGATAGCCTTCATATGGAAAAGCTGTGTCAGACCGGACTAACTAGTTATGCATTATAGCTTGAAATAAGCACTTGGCTGGATTTACAGAGGACTATATCAATGTCTGTAGTCAGTAACTCACATTGACCTTGGTTAAAACAAACAGAAAAAGGCCCACAAAAATAATGCTTGTAAACTTCCAATCAAATATATGGAGAGCTCTAGGGAATTGAGTATGGCTGCCAAGGGGTCAGAGAAAATTGTAAAGCAGAACTGAGAAAGAACAATAAACCCCACTTTATTACAGGCTGCAGGACAAAGCCTTTGTGCTCAGAGATTGTAAATAAGTCAGCTGTAGAATAGGTAAAGATAGGTGGTATCAAAGGAAATCCAGTTCTGTCTCATTGTGTCCTTTTGCGGGCCCTTGCACGTCTGGGAAAAGCTGCTGTCCATGGTGATGGCTCCTCTGCACAAAGGCCTGGCCCCAACAAAGCCGAGCAGCCAAGAGGGGCATTTCCATCAGCAGCCCCCCGGCCTAATTGTGTCCTTTCTTCTTCTTCTTTTAAATCACAAGTTGGCAACAGCAGAGAAGCAGGTGTACAGTACCATCCTTCACTTCTGTAAGGAAAAGCAAAAGCACTTACACTTTTCAAAGTCACCCAATAAACCCATGGTCAACAGGGCAGGTCACATCAGGCAAATGTGTGCAGACAGCCTCAGTTCTTATAAGATAATGAATAATAACCCCCTCCAGAATTTATAATGTTTATCTGCTTCCCAATATACTATCACAGCTGGGAAAGATCTTTCCTCCTCACTAAAAGCTTCGCTCTCCTCACTTTACCCGAAGTAATACATTGATGAGTATTTGTCCTTTGGCACCAGCATGTTCTCCAAACCTTGGGCTGCAAAACCAGGTTTGCCTTCTGCATCACTCTGATGCACAGGAGACGTGTTGAAAATTTTGTTCCCCAGCGGTGCACTGAGGGCTTTCCTAACTCACCAACGACCAACTTTCCTTTCCAGATGATGAAAGTATAGTTGTGCCTTGCTCCATGTGAGAAGATGAAAACCACTGCAAACTAGTCATCAGGGATGGGAACACGAAAGCTTCACAAGGATGATTAGGTCCTTTATATATTGAGATCCCTGACACCAGTACAAGCCTCTTCACCCATCTCTCAGCAGCAAAAGATTAGCAATGCACTCTCCTTACTAAGAAACTGAGCTGGGGCAGGTAAAGATGACTCTATATAGGCATCTTCCCAAGAGCATTGCAATACAGGAAGAAAGACAGTGACCTTCTAGTGCTTCAGACAGCAGAGTTCATGCAGCTACTAATGGACATTTCTGTAATGAGTTTTGAGAATTATTGCAGACAGACAGTTTCAAAAAAATATTTAAAACTGTTCTTATTAGCGAAGGTGCACAATGTAACTGATGAGAGTGCTTTGTAGGTAAATGAAAACCCAATGAAGCCCTTTGGTATGGCCTACTGGATAACCACTTATAATTCCCATAAATCACACTCTATTTGAAAGATACATTAGCAAAAAGGGCAGGGAGAAGGGAATCAGGGAAGTTAATCCCAAGGTTATATCCATGTGGAAATGAACCTTATGCCTTGGACTGACCATCAGGATGAGTGGAAGTCAAGCTGGCATGTTTGGGTATTAGGACTGGGAATGTGGATAGGTTTCCTGAGCAGTTTTGGCTTAAGGATGGAAGAGAAATGGATGAGAAAGCACTATGCATGCTGTTCTCATGCAGAACATTTGTTTTTTCAAAGTCAGTGGATTAAAGAGTGAGCAGTTGTGCAGCTTGGTCTCTTTGACATCTGAAGAAGAAAATAAGATTATCTGTTAACTGCTTCACGGAAGCACCATCCTCTTGATAGGCTTGAAAGAAGTGAACAGACATGTGCATTTTTACCATGGAATCCAAACCATGTTCAGAGACTGTGCAAGGAGCAATGCATTTAATAGGACATGGACTTACTAACATAGATAATTCTCCAGCATCAGATTATCAAAAAAGGATTGTAAGAAGTACTTTTCCATAGATTGAGCACTTCCAGAGGCTACTTAGAGCCTTTCATTTTGATTAGGACAGCAAAGGCACAGAGAACAGGGATTACAGGATATGTGGTAGGTTTGAATTTATAAAATTGTTTCATTGATTTCATGATCTAGAACATCATGTAAAAATGAATTCAAAATGACTTTCTGTGGGCACAGATATGAGAACTACATATTGCTAGGTGGCATTAGGCACAGCATGGTTGAATGGTACAGTTTCATCATATCAAGCTATAGAGAATTATCTATCAAGAGACTGAACATGCATAGATTTTTTTGAGGACACGTTTTGAGATTTGAACCAAAACATGAAAATAAATGAGACCCTTTTCTTTAGCTTGAGTGAACTTTGAATCCTTTTTCAACTTCTCTAGTAATAATTCATGGAAATAATTAATAGCGTGTTAACAGAATTTAGAGAAGATGGCGAGTTGGAAGACATACAAAAAGACTGATGAGAACAGACATATAATAAGGATTTAGAAAGCTGATAAATTTGGGCAGAAAAGAACAAAATTTTATTATAGGTGAGACAGAGACAAAACTTGAATACATTTTAAAAATTAAAATTCAAATGTTTAGCAAGATTGGAGCATGGAATATAATGACCTTGAGTTCTGGAGGAAAATAAACTGTAAATGAAAATTGCTTTCACCATATGCAAAATAGTTCTTCAGTTGCTTTCACCAGACAGATTTATTTTCATTTTTCAGTCTAGACCCCATGCCTAGAAGTAGTGAGGTGGAATTTTCTCTCAGCATAGTCCTGGCACGGCTCCCCCACATCAAACCTGGAAGTGTGGGCACCTTTTTGTGTGCACAGTGGGTTACAAGGAACCACGCCAGGGATGGGGAGATGGAAGTGCTCCAGCAGCCTCTCCCCAGCAGCAGCTTACAGAGCTGGCTATCCCAGAGGGACCCCAATTGACTGCATACTGGTTTGGGTTAGATGTATAGGTCTTGAATGAAAACTTCCAAGCTCAATTTCACAAGCATATGCCTTTTTATATTACTGTATTATACTTTGGATGTAAATATCTAAGATACTTCTAGAAAATAGTCCTCCTTCCTTTTCCTCATTGCAGGCAACAATTTTCATTTTTGTTTTCCCCTTAGCCTCAGCAAAAGAGCTTGCATTCTACTTTGCCCTCTGTATTGGGTTTCTCTACTGGGCTTCTCTAACGAAAAGCAGGATCTGCTTTTGTTGGTGGCACAGTGTTGATTGCTACCAGTTGAGATCCAGTCCCAGAAATCTTCTGGAATGATGATGTTGGAGAGATTTTGGGATTTCTAGTCATTCAAAGGGAGTCAGCTTCTAAGATCGTCTCATACAACAACAGGAAATATTTGGAAAGTGGCTTTCCTCTAACACTGAACAAGGAAGTTCATAAAAAGAAACAAAATAGGGTAATCCTAAAGCTTTCGCTTTCTGTTTTTCATCACTAAGTTCTTGCACAAGGCTTCCCTGAGGGGGAATAACTTAGATAGCGAGGACTGCCTTAGATACAATTCCAGAAGAAAAAAAAAAAAAAACAAAAAAAGCTATTTTTATCGACTCAAGTAGTCTTCCTAAGTAATACCACTATACCACTATTAACCTGTAAGTGGTTAGAACTAGACTGGACAAGAAAACGTAAGTGTGTATTAGTCAGAGAAGCAAATTGGATGACCAGCTGTTGTTCCAGCTATTGTTTTTAACATTTATGATATTACGGTGGTAGCAAGAAATCTCCTAAAATCGCAGCCATTTTGTTGCAATATTTGGTTTTACATAGAACAAGAAGGAGTCTGGGACAGTTTAATACAGGCAGTTTATGTTCTCAAGACATTTTTAAAAAGAGACACCAAAGAAAGGGGCAAAGCAGGAGGTAAGACAATTGCTGCAGGGTCAGAACTTGAGCCTGGATTAGGGCAAATTAACTCCCTGACTATTTAGAAGGCCAAACAGAGAAGAGAATATAGCAGAGATACAAGCAGGAACATCTTACTGCATTGAACATTACTAAGAGCACTGAGCTAGGCTGGGTAGTACTTTCTTTTTTTGCTGCCTTCAGGAACTAGTGAGGACACTTGCGCACACAGAGTGGAGCGTGTGGATTTCCTCACTGATAACACTGGCATCCTGCTGCGTAAGCACTGTGGTCCAGGGCTCCTCCCATGGGCAGCTCCTATGATTAATGAGTTGTTCTCAGAGAAGCACCTTCTGTGAGCAGTTTGCACTGATTAAAATAATAGAAATATAACCATCATCTTATTCTGGAACATCTGTCTGTAGTCAATGCCTATGGCTTCATAGCAGAGCAGTCACCAGTCAATAACTGCAACTGTCACCACCACAAACTGTGATGCAGACCATAACATCTCCACATCGTACGCACTGAAAGGCTGAGGATGTGCTCACACAGCACTAATGCAAAGGGAGGAAAAGCACTGCTGAGACAGCTTGCAGAGCTGGACTCATAACCAGGTCACTTCCCTTCTGGCAGTTTTTAAAATTGCCACAGGAAGCCTGCAATGTACATTGGGGCGAGGTGGAGGGAGAAACAGGGGTGGACAAGGACAACTGGACTGAAATGCAAAAAGAAAAAATAAAAAAAAGGAAGAACTAATAAATAATTGCATAATTGCGTAAACCTCTGCAGGTGAAAGACTGGTGCTATCATTTCAAACAAGGCAAGAAAGCCAGCATTTGTCAGCAAAGGTAAGCTGTGCATGACTTTCTGTAGACACGCAGCCAGAGTATCCTCTTGTTTGACTTCAAGCAAGCTCAAGGTCTTTCAGCACTGAGGATCAGAAATCTTTGCTCATGGGAGGTGGCGGCAGCAAATTCATGTTGATGTCTGTAAGAAGGCAGGACTGGGCCTTCTGAAAGAAATTATTTAAAGACCAGACTGCTCCTCTAGAGAGCTGTAAGATGTGTTGGTAAGTGAAAGGGACAAGCATGATTAGAGGTGGCATTTCTCTGCACCAGCTCTGTTTCCACTACGTGGATGGTGTGTGTGCTTTGGTGGGTTGTAGCTCAGCTGGGACTGTTCTCCAGCATCCTGCCGCTGACGGGAGTTGAGAGCGGATGCTGCAAAGGAAGGTGACACCCTCTCTTCTCCCCTTTGAGGATCAGCATGACCAATTGCACAAACCTTGGGGGTCGTGGACAGGGACTTCAGCCCATGATGAGCTTACAGCCTGGAACATGAATAGCAACAGCTATTGCAATGCTGTTCTGGCTGACATGACTGCAGATGCCTTTCATCTCCACAGGGGTATTTAACCTACTTCTAGATCCTATCACACTCTTTATATCAAGAGGACATTCTTTATCTCAAGAAAGGCCCTCTGCCTCCACCAAGTCAGAGGATCAGCAAGGATATAGTACTTCTGTAGATAGAGCAGAGCCTGTTTTCCCATTATATGGTTGATAAACCATGACATCAAGTCCAAGCACGAGCAGAGCCTGCTTTGGCGCAGTGCTGGTGCGTGGTCCAGCTGTATTGGTGTGTGTGCAGGAGGGATGCGCTGAGCAATTCCTGAGCATGCACGTCACATCTGCCTGCAGGGGCTGCAGCGCCTTTCCACACCGTGCTGAAGTTTTAACACTTCATACTGGGAGTTAAGGCACAAGCAGGGAAGAAAAAGAGATGGAGAAACATTGGCTTCATTTAAGGAGTGCGGGGCTTTCACTGATGGCCTCTGTCCTGCTGTGACACTTAGCCTTTCCTGTTTCAGTTTGCCACCTTCTGCTCTCTTCTTGGAAACATATAGAAAATATTGAATTAGGCAACACAGTTTCCTGTGTAATGTTTATCTCCTTGCCTTCTTAGGAGAGAAAAAAAATATGCATCATCTTTTCTGCTTTCCTGCTTTCAAATGACTTTTTGTTTTCTTATTTTCTATGAACAGCAGCAAAGTGAAACGCAAGTATCTGGCAACCACAGCTGCACCCAGAACAGTTTATCATTTACTCACAGCAGGTTACACATCATAAAATGAGGGAACCAAGCCCCATGTTAACATTTAACCAAATGTCAACTCTACCCTGACAGCACTTGGATATAACCCCTTGAGCTGATCTGCAAGTGGACTACTTTTCTGAATAGCTCTGATATTTCCAGTTTAGACCATGACTGTCCCAGAAGAGATGGAGTGGTGGAAGTTGTCTCTTATACAATGTACAGGATTAAACATTGAAGAAAAAAAAATAATACTGTTTCCAAGGAGCAGTTCAACAGTAAATATTAATGCTAACAGCGCACCTGGCATCCTGCTTATTTTAAAGAAATTTCATACTAATACAGGATGCAATAGAAACATATCTTCTTCTCAAAATAATATCCTCTTCACTAACAGGTTAGAAATGCTCTATACCTACACAGTCTCACAAGGACTTTTGCCTTGGTCCACTTTACTTTTAATGTTCAAATGTACTTGGCATCTACTCTTTTGGATTATAGCCAGGAGTGGAAATGGAGAAGCTACAGCGCTAAGCTGTGCTAATGCAAGAGGCTGTTCTCCAGGTATTCTTTTAAGTCCTGAGTAGAATCAGGTTGAGCCGATGATCTCTTGCAATCTCACAGATTTAAGAGATATTTAAATAATTCAAGAATGTCCTAATAGGTATACCACACTGGGACTCTATCCACCTATCACTGACTGCTACACTTTCCCTTAACCTATCTATTGTTAAAAAGGCTGTATCCACTGGAGAAAATTGTGTGCTTTCATAGGAACTCTTCCAGATTGGAAGTGCATTCATTAACTGAATAGGCAATCCTCAGGTCAGTTCTCTAATCCTTTTTGCTTTTCAGATGTGCTGTTTTCTTCCTTCTTTCTGTTTATTTAGACATTCATATGATTCTCCTAACCCAGAATATCTTGAGGACCGTTGATCAAACTCTTCTTTTTTCTTCTTGGTATCAGGAAGAAATGATGTGAGCATAAGCTTGTGCTAAAATTAATTTGCTTTTCATCATTTGCTTTTCATTTTTCTTTATATAGCTCCAAGTTATGTGGAGGCTGGGAAAATTAATGATAAATGCAGTACTGGACCAGTTTTCTCTGGAACTAAATACTGTTGTGTTTCCATGTGTAAAATTGGATGTAAGACATATATCTCCTGTTTCCCAGAAATTTTGTGAAAAAAATATTTATTAGAAAGTATTGTGCACAGAACTGAAGGAAGATCTATATTGTTCTCAGACTGCAGAAGAACAACAAGTCAGAAGATACAGATTTGGGGTGGAAAGCAAACCCACAAAAGTGTCATTATGAAAACTATGGCTCAGCCTAAGCTGAACTGTTTTAGAGACAGAAAGCCACAGCCCAGTTTCCCCTCCATGGGCTTAAAGGAAAGATAATTGGTACTTTGACTTGGCTAATTTGGGAAAAAAAATGCTGGAGATTGAGATCAGCTTAGACATAGTGCAAAGAATAATGGCATGGAAGGGGAGGCACCTTTTTTTTGTGAGTGCTATCCACTGCAGTGAGAAACTA
The DNA here is from genome assembly GCF_059628265.1 of Tinamus guttatus. Classification (NCBI taxonomy): domain Eukaryota; kingdom Metazoa; phylum Chordata; class Aves; order Tinamiformes; family Tinamidae; genus Tinamus; species Tinamus guttatus. The sequence goes on along the minus strand of NW_028289135.1, from coordinate 1,436,909 downwards.
CTGTCAGAGAGAGGTGAGTCTCATGGCTTGGCCTCCTCTTCTTTCACTTTGTCTGGGCTATCCCAGGAGCAGAGGCTGTTAGCAAGGAAAAATGAGAGCAGCTCAACTACGTTAGATTGGTCACAACAAGGTTGATGAAGGGAGGATCAGCAACCAGTGGGAGCACAGGAGATATCTACAGCTATCTATGATATCTACAGATATGATGTCTCTGCAGCTTCAGCTGTACAGAATGGGTAAACTGGCTTATACTGAGTAGATCCAGGAGCTAAACACTGCAGATGCTGCTCTCCTTCCTCGTCCCTATCCAGGGGAAGCTGTGGGCAGACTGCCATGCATGAGGGTGACAGCTCTCTCTCTCCCAGCATGATGCTTCTTTACTGATGCCAGCTGAGTCTTGAAATCTTTGCTCTGGAGAGATGAAACGCACACTCGTATATTGAGATGGGCCAGCTCTAGGGCACAGCCGTGTTTGGCTCTGTTTATCTCATTATATTTCATTTATTCTTTGGTGTTCACCCTACCAGAAATATAATAACAATCAGGCAAATAGAATAAATAAACCAGAATTTCTGCCTGAAGATCCAATAAAAATTGAGCTTAATTGTCTACTAAGATCAAGCAAACAAAAAGCTCTTAATTAATTTTCCTTTCTCTTTTCCTTTCAATTCAACCTAATTAAAAAAAAAAAAAACAGAAAAGAGAAAAACAGAGCTGTCAAAATCCTTTGAGAAAGACAGCTATTTCCAGCTCAACCCAGAAGTTTGCACAGGCTCTTGTATCAGGGCTGGCGTTTTTGTTGCTTTCAGCCTGTTTCAAAGTTAGAAAGAGATGTCAGTATTTCTGCGCTAAGTGAAAGTGCTAATATCAGCGGAATTTCTGGAAGAGCCTGAAGTCTGTCTGTTACTGTTGTTTTGTTTCTATTTGGAAATTCTAATAGAAATAAAAGCAACAAAAGCAACAAAATGAAATAAAGAAAGCAGAAATGAAGAGACGATTCCTCCAAAAGAGAATCAGAACCTTCCTTGGAGCCCTCGCACATTTCCTCATGTGACTGCACCCATTCCAGTCAAATAACTTGATCTGGTGAAATCCCATTCCTGCAGGAGCATGTCTGAAAACCCATTTATTTTGATCACATTTACACCAAAAACTGAACAGCCTGCCAACAAAAAGTAGCACCGCTCAGTTAAATTCACTTGGTTCCATGGCTTCCTCAAACACAATACCAATGGTCAGAGAAAAGCTAGAGTGATGGCACATTTTCTCATCAGCCTAAATCTATGAAACTGACGTCATCCTGATCATTCAGACATCCCAGCCTTTCCTTTCTGGCAGCACTGCTGCCCTTCAGGAAGGTGAGACTCAGGGGACAAGGTGACAAGACAAGATCAGTGCAATGCAAGACCTTACCGTCACCATCCTCCAATGCTTAAATCTAGCTACAATAATTAATTCAAATAAAGATCTTAGTGCTTCAAGCTGTAGTCACATTTTCCACCACTGAGGCTCTATAGGCCAGTGGAAGTCATTCCTAGGAAAGAGATACCCTAGAATATCTCTAGGCAATAAATTATCCTTCTCCCAGTCCCCCTCCCCACTCACTTCATTTAAAAGTGAAGGGTGCTGAGTTTTACTAGGCCCCCCTCTTGTCATCACAGCCTGTGATTTGCAGTCCCAGGGCCAGACTCTCATCCCTTTTTTCTCCCAACCGCCTACAAGATCACATTACATTAGAGAGAGAGGGCTGCCAGGTCACAGCCCTGGTCGCTGTCACCTACTTCCTGTTTCCTGCAAAAATCCATATGGAAGAACGTTTTCCCCTTTGTCTTTTTGGAAAATGAGCCTGAGGGTCTATCCACACAAGGGCAGTCAAACAAAAAATGCTTTCAGTATTTGTGTGTGTGCATACATGTGTGTGTGCTAATGTACATGTCTGCACCTATGCAGCAGAGGAAATGAAAAGATGACAGAAAGAGGAGGGAAAGTGGTTAAACTTGCGTGTTTGGAAAACACATTTCCTACTCTTGTACCACTTGTCACTGCCTTTTAAGCGAGCTGTCACCTTGACAGCAGTGCACTGCTGTTCAACAGCATCCCCTTGCTCCCTGGGCACATGGTGAGCTGGTCCAGCTGCCGCTCTGGGACTTGCCAATTATTAAGCTCAAAGCAAAGTAAAACAAACACTGACACCAGCATCAGTGCCAGAAACAGAGTGGAATACATCCCTGCCAAACACATTTTTGACACGAGACCCCTGGGTGCTCAGAGAATGTTTAATTTCATGGCCTTGCCTGTATAGGTATGAGTTAGTATTATTAACTCTTCAAATATTAACACTTCAAAATCTTCAGTTTTAATTTTTTGACCTATGCATAGACCCAAACCTGTGCACACTATCCTCACTGTGCAGATAAAGCAATGGGAGTAACATTTACACCCCAAAGAGGGGGAGCGCTCTGCTGTAACAACCAAGTGATGAACAAACTGCTCCCCGTTTCTCCTCAGAGCAATCAGCTACTGCTCAGGAGTATTGGTGACAAAAGAGTCCTTGGGGCTCGTCAGAAAAATCTGAAAACTTAGAAGCGTTTGCCCCCAAGTGACTTATCCGGAAAGTTATGAATTACAATCACTGTAGGAAGATACAGTATCATTGCAGTCTCAGTAATGGAAAATAAAGGCAGTTGCCCTCAGGGGAGCAGGAGAACCAAATGACTTTCTTTCTTCTATATCTCTTGCTTTAATCCCATGTGAGCTGCCTGTCTTCTGTGCTAACATAGCCCACAGCCAGTGCTGAAATACAGGGCTGACTTTATCAGCCTCTGCAGGTTAGTTCATTCTCCTTCATGGAATCAGTAACAGGAAGGAATTTTCTTTCTTATCTAAGAAGCAAACATAAAATTGCTTTTCCTCAGGCTTTTGGTTTGCCTGAATGGTATTTGCCATTAAGAAAGAAACAGTCGTTAAGTGTAGAAAAGTGGGGCCCAATTTCCCTGGGAGTACAATGGAGAAAGCTGTCTTAGCATCTGCAGCATGGGAATGGGAAGGAAAGTAATCTTCCTCTTATGAATTATTAGCAGCCCAAAGAGGGTGTGAGGTGGAGTTTAACTACATACTTACCTAGGGTCTGAGGCAAAGCCAAAATGGTGTTGGTCTTTGAAACTACAAGGCTACCAAACATTTACAGTATTATCTTAAGTCTCGTAGTATTCCCTATTTTTCTTACAAGCCCGTCTTTCTTTTAAAGACCCACCTCCTGAAGCAATTTCAACAAGTGAGAATACCAGATTTCTTTCTGAAGAAAAGGCAAAATAAATGGAGTATTCCATGCCATTTCAAGGCTGAAATGCAATTTGAATACATGCACCTTGAGGGCTTCTTAGGCATATATAATATACTTTAAGCATATTTGCTTTATTATATAATATGCTTTATTATATAATGTGCTTTAACCCATTAAAAGATGTTCAGACACGCTTGGGGAAAGGTCACGTCTGCTGCAGGAGGCACTGCAGGTAGGGACACCACTACTGTGACACTGGCACAGGCAGAAGTTCCTCCTTGCTCTTTTTCCTGGCACCTGGAAGCCATCTTTCACCTCCTGTCACCTAGTCAATTTGCAATGAGAGTCACGTCTGACTATCTGAGAAGGTTTATCCCAAGGCTGTTCCCTTCTCTGCGTCAGTTTTTATATTCCAAATGTACAAAGCATTTACACTTAGTCTGATTTCCCTTGGGGATTTCCATCCCACAGGGAATGATGAGAAGCCTTGAGGAGAGGGGGGAAAAAAAAGAGAAGATTTAATGACTTATAGGTGCTCTGCTCAGTCCCCTACTCACTGGTAAGATTAAAGGCTCGACCTGACTTCTGTGTGTCTCATGGCTGGATTTTTGTTTTGTTTGAACAGAGCAGTGCTGAGCCTGTAAGACCTGTTACTCCATTTATTTTGCCAGGAAATGCACTGTAGGGAGCAAGAATTCGTGACTCATACTTCTCCGTGGGTCAAAGGGCAAACAATGGAGACAAAATACTTTTAAAAGTAGACTTCAGAGTGGCACATGAAACATTAAAATCTGATTTAAAACTTTGCACTGCTGTACATCTGCCATCTTTTCTGTATAAGAAAACATTATTGAGTTTTCTAAAATTAGGGGATTTGGGGGAAGAATTTAAAATAGGGACATGAAATTTTAAATTAACAGTAACACTATTTTTATACAAATTAAAAACATCTGCCAAGCTGAGGCTCCATGGCCATATCAGGGACACGTGCTTTCTTTTCTACAATGAAATTTCTTCCTTTCCATTGCTTTGTCGACTGTGTAAAAGATACTGTCTAAAAGAACTAGATTAAAATGTCTGGGTGAACATTCAATTTTTGTCTAGAATTTATGTAAAGTCTAGAATTTACAGAACCAGTCCAACAGTAGTTTCTGGAGCTGCTGGCTTAAGGAAGAATAATTATCTGAAAGAGCACTCCCAAATCTATCACACACCTTTGAGATTGTTACTATCTATCTCATACCAATGTCTTTTACATATCGCTCTAACTTTCACTTTGGGAACACAGTCTTTTCTCATAGATCTCGGCAAGTAAATGAAGTCTGAATTCCTCTCTATATAATTACCTCTAAAGAAGTGGAGTGCATTTATTTTGTAAAACAAAATTTGTTTTGTATTTAGAAGACTTTCACATAGACTTCTAAAAACTCTTTTCTGAAGTTTCTTGCTCATCCTGCAATTAATTTTGAATTTCTCAGAGCAAACTGAGCAAAACTTACCTACCACCGTGGAGTATGCTTGATTTCATCTCAGATCAGCCTGGGTTCACAAACTTCCGAAACATGTGTTGAACCTGTCCCAGATTCACTGTTTGGACTGTTACCTGATCCTGGCAAAATTAATCTGCCTTAATTATGAAAGGTAGCCCATCATTTAATTTTTGAGCTAAGAAGACAACCCTAGATAGTAAAGCTGATGAAAGTACATAGAAACTGAGCACCATGCCCATGATTCAAAATGTGCTGGGCCACCCTCTGAGACACCAAAGCACTTCTGCTGCTCTGTTACTTTAAGAGCATGCAAGTAGTACCACGGACATGCAAAATTGATTTTAAGCTATACATGGTTAAGTCCTTCACTTGATTAAGGTTCAGCTAAGAGTCTGTGTATGAATATACTGAATATATGACAGTATATGTCAGTATATGAAATTCAGGTACGGAGCATTTCTGATTGCTGCGTTGCCATTTTAAATGTTAATTTCTCTTACAGATACAGATGCAAAAACATTAGAAAGATTATCTACTTCTATTTAGCACGAGTCTAAAGACAGTTTGTGTTTAATCTAGTGAAACCTAACAGTCTATGGAGAAATTTTTCTTCTCTCCCGTTGCCATACCCATTTTTTGGTACTACAGATATAATAGCCCTCGTCTCTCACGAGGTCTTTTGATTATCTGACCCCAGCAGACACAAAAGAATCTTTATCTACTAAGATATAGTGCTAAGAAGTCCTGCACATACATTTTTTCTGCCCCAATTCTTTTTTCTCTGTAGTTGAGCACAAGTGACTAGAGTCAGGATATGAATGAGGATGTGATTTTAGGTGATGAGGTGGAGTGTGTTTGTAGCTGTGAGAGGAGGGGAGGATAGAGCTGGATACACGTATACACACTTTCTTTAGGCAAAAGTTAAAGGAGAACTATAAAAAATATTCAACTCCATACAGGCCACTTAGGTGAGAGATCAGTCAGGCATTTTGAGCAGTGACTAGAAAGGTCTCTTGGTGCTATTGCTTAAAACTGTGAAAATGGGACATTTTTCCCATCAGTGCTGCGATAATCCACCATGTAAGGCAGGGTTGAATTTTCTCTTTCATCACATGCCAGTCACTCCAAGTGTTGCTAATGTCTGAAATCAAATCTGAGTGTCTCCCCAGCTCACATGGTGCTCTGGACCTTTCTTCTTTTTTCCTTTGGGTGCCCATCCCCCTAGAACCTGTCAGCACATTAAATATGCATTATTTAAGTTGTCCTGTGGGAAAAGCAATGACTGTGTTGTGCACTAATGGCTGTATTTTAGGTGGATTACCTCCCACGGCTCTGCATGGGCTGTATCTGAGCCCCTCAGGTACTGTCCAAAGCATAACCATAACCAGCATATTTGCACTTGACTCTAAAGTATTATTTCTTCTTTGTCACTTTTATTTCCTCTCTTTAATCCCCTCTGTCCCCCCTCACATCCCTCAGGGTGCTGCAAGGCTCCAAGTATGCCTGTTGGCCTTTGTCTCATGAGTCTGGTGTGTACAAGTGCACATGAAGGGAGACCAGCTTTCCCACTACAAAAGTCCAGTGAATAACCACAATATACTGTGTTTTCTCTGTAGGGAACAAAGTTTAAAAGCCAACGTATCCTTCAGTGACAATTCTACTTTATTTTTTTTCATCCTTTGGACTGTTCTCAAGGTTATTCGTACCATAAAATTTTACAGGTGACACAGGTAAGTATTTAGTAAAGATGAACCCCAAGCAGACAGAAGGAGAAGAATGAGTAGTCACCACATGGTCAGACTAGAAGAAGACAAAAGTTCAAATTTTTTGTCCTCCTTGTAAGACTTGAAATACCTCAGCTTGATTGTCTGAGGCCTGCTGCTTTTGCCAGAGTACTGGAGAGAAAACCTATATCCCCTAGAGTTAAAAAAAAAGAAGAAAGTTTCTTATGGTTTGGCTAAGATTTGAGTAGGTGCATGACATTTGTATCTGCTGCTGTTCACAAAATTACCTTTAGGTTCAAGAGGATTAAATTAATACACCAAATGACAATACCTAAAAGATATCTGGTGACCCAAGGGAGGAGCAAAGATGCCATAGCAGAAGAGTACGTTACCACTATGAATTCACATGACCAGAAGATCAAGCATAGACAGAGCTGACCCTCTCTTTGCAGGCACAGACCCTCTTAGGTCAGGGTCCAGGCTAGTGTCAGTGCCCCCAGCACATGCTGGCTTTCTGGTGAGGACAAGGATACGGGGACACTTGAAGTGAGAGTAGGACCAGGGCAGAGCAACAGATCCAAAGGGAAGAAGGTGCGCAGATGCTTAGGTAACATAAAGCTGACAGGCTGGAGTATAAGGCAGGTGACACAATGTTGTGGCACTTGCCTCCATCTGCTCTTCTGGGTACCAAGGATCAGCTTGTGGCTATCTAACTCCAAACAAAATTTCGCCTTGCAAGTCCAACCTTAGCTGCATTTCTAATAGATGAGATACTCTCCAGTACAAAAGTAACACAGTCCAGCTGAGCTTAGACTTCAGAGACTCTTGAAAGTCAGTGAAAATTAAATGAGTTACCACAGCAGAGAATTTGGCTCTCTGTCTTCAGTAAACTGTAACCAGAGTTGTGCAAAAGTGTCTCTAGGTTGTATTTCTCTATCATTAATTTCTCTTGCAAGCCAGCATTCAACACCAGGCAACAAGGAGCTGAAAACAATGGTCAAGTATGAAGAAGGCAGTTATTTCCTTAGGGATAAGGGCTGTGAGGAGGGAAGAGGGAGCCAGCAGAGAGAGAAAAAGGATTTTGCTGAAAAAAAAAAAAAAAAAAAAAAAACTTTGGGTAAGGCGAACTCTGCACCATTAAGAGGTGTTTTCAATCTCATAATGTAGCAGCCAAGGTAAATAAAAAAGACAGACATTTGCAAAATTGTATAGTCACACCAAATAAATTATGTCACCTATTTCTAATGCAATTTCAATGGCTTGCCATCATTTGAAAACTTCTATTGAAATGCTTCAGATTTTTGTTGCATTCGTGAAATTTGAGAAGAAACCACTTGAAAGAAAACCTAAAAACTCTGTAATAAATTAAGGCATTTCTTACTCTTTTGCCTATGTAACTGGAGAAGCTAGGATTGATGAACTGAGGCCAGTGCTCATAGCACTCAGTGCAGAGACATTCACAGTAAATCTAAATCAGTAAATAAATACGGGTCCTTTGCATGAGTTCTCATTGCCATGATGAATTAATCCAAAATATAAAAGCAAATTGAAGAAGCTGCAGCTGGAATATTTCAATAAACAAAGAATAAGTCCATGCTAATCTTACTCGTTAAAAATAAGTAAAACGGAAGAAAGAATTAAAGAAAGATATAGACTGAAAGGAAATTAAGGTGCCAAGAGCAAAGAATTGGGTCATTGCACCCTCATATTATTTACAGAGGGGAAGCACTCATGAAACACAAATAGGGACTGCAGTAGGCCATTTATGGACATAAATGCGTAAAGGCCATTTCTTTCCCAGAGAATTGACAGACCAATGCCAACTACTACTACCAACAATTACTGAAAATGATGTAAACTGAAATGATTAATGGGACAAGAAAGATGGACATTTCCTGTTCGTTCAGTGTACAGCCTGACAAAATCAAATAAAAGCTAAACTGTACCCTCCAAAGCATATCCAGAATGTCCACCGATTTTATCTGGATGCAGACAGTTAAACAAAGGAGCAAAAAAAAAATTAAATATAATATAACCTCATCACCACACCTCTTAATCAGCAACCACCTCCCAAAACATTTTCACGACTTTTCTGGCCGTCTTCCTTTTCTGATTTCCTTTGGGATAAAACAAGATCACTGGAGTAATCTAGGGGTTTGAATCCCTCACTAGTCATTTCCTTTGACTACTTCTGACTCTCTGACCTTGGGGAATGCGTGTCTCCAATTCAGGCTGCCATATTTAGATGAGAAAATAAGAAGAAAGAGAAGGAAATAAGAAACAACATACTCCGGACAAGATTTAGGAGCTGTAATAACTAGCGAGAACCAGCCCATGAACAAATAGTGTGGTTATGATGAAATAAAATAGAAAAGACCAACAATTAGGGCAACATTGTCCAACACTGGTGCTGATATTTAGCACTTCAAAGAGGTTTTTTATTAAGAAATTTATTTGGACACTATAATCAATAGATATTCAAAGTGTTCATCATGTCAAGATAGGACAACTTTTATTTATACACCTCATCACAGATTAAGGACTTTGGCCTTTGTTTTAGAAAACACTGGCCTTGGATTACAAGATGCAGTGTGCTACATTTCTTTTGCTAGCATAGGAAGATTCTGTAGTAAATGCTGACTCCAAATGCAAGCAGTTATCTATGCTTATTATTCTGTAATTTGGTGTCCTTCTGAAGAATTCATTTTACAAAGGATTAGTAGAAATCAGCTATTTTTCCTTAGCAAAACAAGGTCTGAGAGGCAATGTTACTGCTGATTGCAAATGTATCAAGAAGAGCTAAACCTCAGAGAGATGAGAAGGGCTATTTAAGCTAAAAAAATAACCTTGACACATGAACAAATAAACACTAACTAGCCCTGAATAAAATTAAGAAAAGTAGAAATAAGTTGTCAATAATCCAAACAAAGAAGACCTTCTGATAGAAGAAATGCAAGCAGGATGCTGAAGCACCTTTTGGATGGAGTTTAACTAGTGCCTGAAAGGGAATGGGTAAGAGGACTGCATGTTGCTCTGTCTGGGCTGTGGGGCCTGGGTTTGCTTCCATATCAGGATGAAACTCATGCAAGTGCCATCTTTTCTTTCCCTGCATTCTGTTTTTCATGGAAAAAGACCGTGTGTAGGGCAAAGCAAGAAGCATCGCACAGCATGCCTCAATCACATCCCTTTCCAGGAAATTCAGGGAGCCAAGAGTATAATGAGTGCTACAGAGTGAACCTAGGTCTAGCTGGACATAGGTCCAGCTTGTGATACTACAGGTCTAGAGTGAATTGCCCAGAAAGTCTTCTCTTATGCTTCTATTAATACATTTTTGAAGAAAACAGGCAAGCCATCCTAAGCTCATTTTGGTATCACAGCCAGCCCTGCTGAGAAAAACACAATGTCTCCAACAGCTAAATAACTAATCTTCAATTAATTAAAATATTATTAATTATTAAACTGAATACCTTAACTGCAATCCTTCCAAAGGTCTATAAGACCACAGGAGAACTCTGTTCATTTAACTGGCAGCTTTTTCTCTTTGAAAATATTCCCTTTAGAGATGTCACCTGACTAATCAGTTCCTTTTCTTCTTGACTTGATTTTATTTCCTGTCTCTGTGAAAGCTCTTTAATCACATGCTTGTTGCCATATATACAGAACACTGAGAATACTTCTACTGCCTCCAGTGAAATTACACCAGGTAACAGTAAAAGTATTTTTAAAAAGTTAAGATTGACTATTGAGGTTTAATGTGACACATTGCTCATTCAGCTACAGGCGATGTCACTCTATTGCTTTCCAAACTGATGGACGAGCTTTTGCCGATAAAATAATTAGACCCAAAGTGAAATGACCAAATTGCACATACATAGCTGTTTTCTAGTGTTTTTCCAAAATTGTCACAAACCTGACAGATTACCAAACCTCAAATATCTCATATACCACCATTTACTTACCATCAAACTTCTAGCTGAAAAGTTCATTCATTTTCTCACCAAGAGGTCCCACAAACCACTTATCATCAGCCAGCAAAGCACAGTGGGTGCTGCTCCCATAGAGTACATTCCACAGCAGTAGAAGTTTCTACCATGAAAATGTTCTCTGCAACTTTTATGTGATGTTGTCACTTTGTCCCTGCCTATGTCTTTTGGACAAATGACAAGTTGGTTTTGTACGAAACAATGCAAGTCCCAAGTCCTCATTCCTTTGAGAAGCAACTCCCTTTCCACTTCAGAAAAAGTTCTGTGGAGACTTGATATTGTGTTCAGCAACTTGCCTCAGGAAGCAAGAAGCAAGGATCCCAGTCTCGCCATCATCAAGAGGAGAGTTTTTGCTCTCCTTGTAAGTAGGTGTTGATTAGCTTTGTTTCCTGGGTGCAGACAGCTTTTGTGTCGTGGGAAGTGATCCATGCACCACTCCCTCACTTTTCATGACCATTATTATCAATTCTTCCTCTTTGCAGATCCTTTGGAAAGGGAACATTTTTTTTTCCCAGGCCGTTCATTACTGTGAGCAAGAGGAGGAGGGGCAGGAGCAGCAGCCTCAGTTTGACAAATGACCCTTAGTAATAGATTAAACAAACGGTAAAAATTAGCTGTACTGCAAACTCTCTTAACTCCTGCTCCCCTCACTTCTCCACAAGTATCTGCTTTCCCACCTGCATCCACATGAAAGGCTGAAAGAGATCTTCTTGGGATCCTTAATTAGCAGAAACACGTTAGAGAAGGGGAAGATGACCACAACACAATTAGTCAATGAACATAATTGTAATTCAGGACAGATTCAGTGACTAATTGATTCTCAAGTCAAGCATTGCTCAGACACTAATAAAAACGCTTGGCGTGGGAGTGCTCTGTCTCCAGTAGTCAGTCCCACACCAAAAACCATGTCACAATGACTTATATCAACAAAAAACAACCTGGGCATTTGGAACCAAGTCAATTGTTAACTATACCCAGTCTGTGCCTTTTCTTTTTTGGGTATGTGAGGGTCCATTGAGTGGGCAACATTCTTTATTTCCTAATTTTCCATCATACTAAAGGAAATTAGTCTGCATCACTCTCAGCACTTGGCAGGAAATAATTCATTTTAAATCATCTCCATGAAGCACAGTTTGGAGAATGAAGATGAAAAAGTTTGTCTTGTGATCATCACACAGCACACAGAAGAGAACTCAGAGTTAAAAAGGACAGACAGGATTGATTGATTGATTGATAGTGCCCATTTTTCTGTTTGATGTTTCTTGAACTGTTGAAATTTACAATTATATGTTTGTTAGACTATTTTGAGCCAATGCTGTGTCACTGCATCACAATTAATGGAAACTCATTCTGCCATACGGATATGATCATTTCTGTATGTAATAAGCAGCTACAGAATTTCAGTGACCCTTAGAAATATGGTGTGAAAGACTCACGGTAATAAATGCAGAATCTCTAACCATAAAACTTTGAATTTCTTCATGTAGCGTATTTCAATCTCTGTATATTTGCAGCTGAAATGGCTAGTCTCTGAATGTCGAATCATTGCAGTCCTTTTCCCATTTTATGTTCATCTACAACTGACACCTCTCAGAAGTAGCCATCCTTACTTATTTAGAAGCAGATACCTGAAGAAAGACAGACTGCCTCATGAGATGAGATGAAATCAATATTTTTGGCATTTGAATATCTTGAATCATAAAGAAGTTAGACAGTTACGCAGGTGAATATGCATAGAAGCATTCACATACACATACAAACACACACATTGTAAGGCATGACTAGTACTTGTAGAATATTCTAAAAACCTTCCGCATTTTGCTTTAAACATCACCCTTAATGGTGGATACCCAAGAGGAGATTTATCCTGTGTCCCTGACATCTCATTTTTCAGCAAGGACTCCTGACAGTAGCCAAACTGGCCTGAGGTGTTTGGAGTATAGAAGGGTCAGCATGACGACTAAAAATGATCTGACCTTCTCACTGGTGGTAATCCTTGCCACCAGTGCGCCACCTGCAAGCCTGATGCATAGTTTGCTGGAAGTCACCTGCTCTCTATTTCCTTCATTGCCAGGTCAAGAAAGGAAGAAAATCTAAAGGAGATCTCACAGGCCCATTGAGCCTGTTTTACTTCCAGCTCATGGAAAACAGAACCACAGAGCACACACAGTCATCTTGTAAATAGTTGCTTTATCTATTGCAAGGAACATTTCATTTGGAAACTCAATTATAGAATTTTGTAAAAGCAGCGCAGGCTTGACTGCTGACAAAAGTAGTAGGGAAATATTTTGGGGTAAAAAGAGAAATCTTACAATTCACTTCATATTCCATCAGTAAAGATGTCAGACAGTGTTCAGTGCTATCAGTTTGCAAAAATCTTGAGGATATAGCCTTGTTCAGCACCAAGAGAGCAGCGTTCATAGTTCTGACAAGATTTAAGTACTAGAATTAACTGACAGCTTACCCCTGAATTTGACCTTGTGGATTAACATAGTGGGATCCTTGAAACTCTTCTGCTATTTCTTTGATGAAGATGTTTTAAAACAAGATACCAGAACACGAGTATAGTAAAAACCAAGTGATTTGCAAAGAGTTTTGTCTAGCTTTACAAGAGAAGAAGCTTCAAGCAAATATTTACAGTTTGCTTATTAGGAATTTAGATACAAACCCGAACATAATAATATCAGCACTCAAAAATTAGTCACTCTTCTTTTTCCCATTATGTAACAGGATTCAAGAGAAGAATTTTTGTCTCCAATATTTGCTCTGTGGAAGGTATATTTAACCACATAGTGTAACTTAATCAGAGATGCATAGGTCCCAGCAGGGAGAGACAACTTCCCTAGTGTCTAAGAAAGACAGCCGTCAAGCAAACGGCCTATCTTTCAAGATAGACATCTGGTTGTGGTGGACATATCCACAAACCTTGTTGAGATGCCTCTGTTTTTACAGCATTATTTCTTGAAAGTGATTAAATGACGACAACAGTTTGACAACAGTGGAGAACAGTCAGAGACCTTCTACCTTCTACCAGCTCAGACCAACACTCCATTTTCATGTTGCCAGAGCAGGCACCAGATACCCAGAGCTGCCTGTTCTCCAGACTGCTAGATAGATGCAAAGAAACCAAGTAGACAAATTAGAAACAACAAACCCTGTTTGTCTCGGTGTCAGAATTGAGACATCACAGTCAGTATTTTACTCCTGCGCATGCATTCATCTCTTCACATTGACCACTGCAGATTTTGCATGCATTCATCATGTGCACATTGGGTAAAGGACTTTGGTAAGTGTAGTTCTGCAATAAAGAGAGGTCTGAAAGGTGGCCATAGAAATAGTTGTTTTCTTATTTTTCCTTTAAGTGTCATTTTTCTTCATCTTTAACAAGAAAAAATGTTTCTACAAGTATTGCTCCATTACAGGAAAAGGACAATGAATAGTGAGTTTAAAATGTGGCCTGAGCAGGTGCATGTTCTTCTCCAGAGTGTTGTTTCCCTTCTTCCCTGTTCTTCTCACATAGAAGGCCACTTTTTCAACACAGCTGAAAATTGGGGATGTTTTGGTTTGAAGGAGGATAGTTTGGGGCAGCTATGGGTTAAAAAATAGTTGATATTAATTAAACAGCACTATTAGTTTTAACTTTCCAAAATGTGATAATAAAACAATAATGTAAGTCACCAATTCCTGGCCTTTCTCCAGTATTCTGAAGTTTTGTTATGATTTACTGGACACAACAATGTCAGGCAAATCTATTATCTTTCAGACTGCTGTTTATCTGAAGCCTGGTCTCCAGACCTAGGCTTTTTTTTCAAGGCATGCAGCTTTATCTTGAATTCACAGAGATTGACCTGTCTGACTCCTGTTAGAATATGCTATGATTACTTTCCAAACTATGCACAAATGTATACATACAAAGCAAAAAAATATATAGTGATGCCAAAATTTTAGTTACATTTTGTGTTGGGGCAAGCCTTGATTTGATTTTATTTTTTTAATGCCTCTGGTAGAATTAAATCAATAGTACACAATAGCCTGTCTACATCAAATGTTGGCAGATATATTAAGTGATAACATTATAATCTCTGATTCCAGTAGCATAAACTCTAGTGTGGGCCTCCTTCTCCTCTTGTTACTCATTATGTGTTCCAGTTTTGCTTTTTGTTTTTGTCTGGGACTTCAACCTGCTGGTCAATGAAATGAGACATCAGTAAGATCATCATCAAGCTCTGATGTATGAAAGGTGGGGTAACTGAAGTCAGTAGACTAGTCAGTAGATCTAGTTTAGAGTTGTGTCCAGATGTTTAACTGAAGAGGCCTTATAGCTAGGTCTGAAAATATTTTTGGAGGCTATCACAATGCTGATCTCTCTATCAGCTCTGACTACTGAGCCATTGTGCTTCCTTATTCCAACCTCACTGGCTGAAAAAACCTTTCTGTCCCTCACGTTGCTTCATAACTTTGTCCCATCACTTGCTACATCAAGCAGATTATCAAAGGCTTGGCTCTTCAATAACAAAAGCAGAGTATAGTATGGTAGCCTATCACTTTTCAAGTGTAACTGCCAAAGTACAAGCATTTCCATAGCTAAACAAAAGGCTGTTATTAAATAGGAGAGAACTTAAAACAGTGGGTTCACATCATACTTGGAAGCTGGCACAAGGAGAAGGTTTTTCCTTACTTGTTAAGTATTGATTTAACCTACCAAAGGGCTGCCACTGCTTCCTGGAGCTCAGAGGAACATTTTCTGCTTCCAGAACCAGCAAGAAATGGGCACCAGAGGGCAATAACCCACCTGATTTCTCTCCAATTCTTTTCAACACCTCAGCAAGCTTCTTATCTCCTCAATTCAAAACTGTCCCTCTATCTTTTCTTTTCCTTTGATGTAGCCCAGTAGCACACCTAAACAGAAAGTAAGCTGTTGCAAAATGGTAATTACATTTTTCTTTTTATTTCATGACTACACACTGGGAACTGAGGAAGTGTCTTTGGCTTTGACAACCTTATTCTCTCATTCTTGATCACGTAAATATGGAACAGGATGCTGAAAGGAGAAGATCTACTTTGGATTTGGGTTCGCATCAGTTAAACTGATAAACTGTCCCTGAAAGGATCTTCTTCTGTCTTGGTTTTAGACTCACATGCATACAACGTACGGATGTTGATTGTGTACTACATTTTTTTCTTAAATCTTAGTCTGACAGCTGATCTTTCCTTGAAGGGCTGTAGTAAACATGGCTGCTGACAAGTTTTTAACCTGTTCCTCTCAGAGACATATCAAACCATGATCAGGAGTGTGAGAGGATGGCAGATTACTTTGGGTAGATAATTCACGCAGCTGTGCACGCAAGCAGCTGTAGGAGACATTGCTGAGGAGCTGACCATAGATACATCTGTTGTTGATGTCACTCTTCTGGAGAACATCTGTCCTTCCCGAGATGGTGAGATGAGAATTCCTAAAAGCTCTGACCTGGCTCGTAAATGAGGAAAGGCACTGCCTGAAGACACACCGTCCATTCCGGTGTCCCACCTCCCACATTCAGTGGGAAATGTGAGGGAAACTTTATTGCCTATTTTGCACACCATTCTTCTTTAACCTGAAAGATGAAAGTCCTTAGACATCCCAGGCTAAGACTGAAAGTGGAAAGTGAGACAGATTTGTCTCCTAAACTGTCTATGGCAAGGGAGCTACCAGGGGCCCATTAGTGTTTGGTGTTGCTTCTTTGATAGAATGAGAAAGCCGTGCCTAGGCTATATATAACCTCATGTCTGAACTTAGTCTTGACCACTGAAGAATTTAACCTTGTAGCTTGTGACTTATCATCTAGATATGACGTTCGGCAAACTCTGTATTCACTTATGACTCTTTTTATTCATCTCCTGGGCATTCTTTGGAGAAAACGTACTGGATGTGTCATACTGTGTACATTTTATCTTCTTCTAAGCCACCATCTTTCTTAATAGCAGGTGCTGGAGAGGCTTATATTTGTGATCTGAGTGAAAATCTGAGTAGTCTCAGCTGTTTGGTCTCTTTCTGAAACACAGGGAACAAGAAGCTTTATAGAAGGCAGAGGCTGGTAGTATTCTTTATACCAGCATTTTACTAGTGATAAGGCTGACAGTGCTCTCTGTATTAATTGCTGTGATGGGCTGTAGGGGATTACCCTTACCAGCAGAGAGCAGAGAGTCACCAGCGGGTGACCCAGCCTGTCCCCAGAAAGAGCTCTGCCAGAAGCAGTCATTATCCAACTGGAGGTACCAACACAGGAATTGACTGATGGTTTGAGGCACCTAGGAAGCTGCTTGTAGCATAGCTGCTGCAGAGTGATCGTCCTGCTTTGCAGTTCTTGTGCAGGAGGACTGGATCAATTCTGATTCTGGCAAAGGTCTTTTTCCCTAACGTGCTGGGGGGTAGCCTGAATATATTACACTAACACCATCAGTAGCCTTTGAGACAAAATATTATAATCTTGATGGGATGGAATTATAAAGATACTATGCTTGGCGTTTCCATTGGTGCAGTTTTCCTTATATAGCTGTAATTAAAAGTTATTTTTCAGTGAAGTTTCTGATTCCAGCCTAGAAGTAACCTGACTTGCTTCTTAAATGAAAGAAGAACAGAAGTAGGAATGTCTCTCTGTTCCTTGAAGGACAGTATTATCTGATTGGTTAGCTCATAGAAAATATCCTTGGCTGAACTGCATTTGTTGTATCTTATTATATTTTTCTTTTTTAAAGTAAGAGATTCTAAACCAAGTCAACATCATCTCGGAATGGCTGTGAACACCAAAATTTTTTAATTATATGCACACATAATAGTGAACAAAGATTTGTCAGCGATCTTCCCATTGGCATATCCCTGCTCAAAAGAAATGCCTGTCTTTTAACCATACAGCTCTAAGCCTTTCTTTTATGAGGCATCCTGTTATGCAAGACCTTGGCTGCAATCCAAACCATATTGGGCCCCTTTTAAGCAACCCTTTTACAACCTATCCTTTACAGTAACACACCAGTCCCTTGTTTCCAAACAACGACTTTCTGTACAGAAAGCTTTCAGCCCCAAATAAACCTTTAGACCCAGCAGTTGTGTGGTTTCCACCATAAATAACAGCTCTTATTAATCAGCGGAATTAATCTATAAAGGCATTATTCTGAAAACTAGTGGCTTTTGAGAATTTGCTAAGAATATTACAAGAGTTACACCTAGAAAATCTCTTTTATTTAATTAGTATTGCATTTCTGCAAGGTTGAGTTCTATGCTGGTCCCTCAGTCTCCACTTCAGCTGACCCAAAGCATGCAGAGTATATATTAGCCATCTACTGATCTCCAGAGAAATCTCCCTGAACTAATCACTGAGCCAGTTATGGGCTTGTTTCACAAAGAAGTAAGAACTGAGAAGTGGAGAGCTCAATATCCTTTTACACACCCTTCTCATGCTGCCATCTGGTTAACAAGCTACTACCAAGGAAAGTAATTCATCTATCTATAGATCTACGAACAAGGCAAAGAGAATAATATTTTTAATTAAATTCAAAAAGGTCATTATTTAGGATAGGGAAGAAATTAGAAAAGAGGACATGCATAGATACCATGCAAGATTCAAATCTCTTGCTATACATGGAAATGTAGAATTTAGCAGCCTAATTAACAAGTATACCATGTGTTCAATTGCATCAGGGTAGCCTACCTCTAAATAGCATGGACGAGTTTTAAACTGTTAATATTTTGATTTTTCAAGTCTTTAATTTAATTTTGCAAGCATAATATACATACAAATGCTTTTCTAGGGAAATTACAGTTGCTGTCTTGCAAATTATGACTCAAGCACAGACCCAGAGTAGAGGGTATTTTGGCAGGAGGATAAAATACAACTGGATGTTTTTATTGTCATTAAGCATAAAGGTCAAATGAGCACATTTTATGCCTGGGCTGGTAAGCTTTCAGGCCAATCTGAAATCCTGTACCTAGTACAAAAATTGCTTGTACTATGCTGTCCAAAGTCCCTACTTGTAATTACAGGAGCCTGTGCTTGCAAGACTGGGAAATAAACCAAAATGGATTATTAGCAGCAAATGTGTTGCAGCAGCTAGCAGAATGTGGGGTCTGGTGCCACATTCCTGGCCCTGTGGCACAAAAAAAAATCTTTTGGTCTGATTTTTATCTATATGAGTTATGCTGGCATAATTTAGAGGCAATGGGTTGCATGGAAAAGGAGAATTAGAATTCAAACCTGACATTTCTGCTGCATAATGAGCATACATTGAAGAAGGATATAAATCACTTTCATACAAGCACACCTTCCTTTGCTATATCTTCAGTGTTGTGCGCAGTAGAATGTCTCTTAGATTTGCTGTCCCACCTTCTAGCACGCTATCTTGCTGCCTGGCTATTCCACACTGCAAGCCTAAGAGTAACTGGTGAAGAGGCACCTCAGCCAGCTTTAAAATACCCATCTTGCTGTTGCATCCAATCAAGTCTCATTGACTCTGTCTTTGGAATAACCTCAGGAAGGCAAGACTCACAGCTCTGGAGAGGGGTGAAACAGGACAGTGCTTGTACATGTATGCACCTTTACGACCACTGCACTGTGGGACTCCCCAGACTCTCTAGCCAACCTAGGCAACAATGTAAAGTTTCATTAATTTGTGAAACTAGGCTGGTCTGGTTAATGTCCCTGGAAACAGTTTTCAAGTCAGATTATTACAGTTTTGGAAGGGAGAGGGAATGGAAGTAGGGGAAGGGCATTTTTCCTATTAGTTCTTCACCTGAGGCTATCATTGTACAAACATGATTGGAAAAAACAAGGATAAGTGAATACATGATTTCAGCAAAGATTTAATTTCTCTGCTGTCAGGTATTAATTTAAGCCACAGCTAAAACAATGGGCTGTTGGACTTTATTGGTTCAACCAAAAGCCTAGTGCACATGACTTTTCCACTGGAATGCTTTCAAGGTCTCTTTCCTCTTCCTATCCTAGCTCAGAAAACTTTATGCAAACGGTCTTAGTCACAATTAGATTACATCAAAGAATGTTTGTCTTGGTTTCAAGCCTGCTTGGGTTAAAACCAAGATAAATTGCAAATTGGCTAAAACCACCAACAAACACCCACTTTTTCTGGTCATTATAGATGAGGAATGTACAGTGCATTTAGGTCTTATATTTCCACCGCCCTATCCTGTCCTTAGTCAGCAATTTGTTAGGTAATTGAAAAACAAAGTTCAATAGACTCTCTTGGAGTGGGTGGGGTTTTTCTTTCCCCTTTTGGCTTTTGTGCGTCATAAAATACTTACCAAAGGAATCAAGTCAAAATTGGACCAGTGTAAAAGCAGCTACACATGCAACACAAAGAGAGGAGACAACTCTCAGTTCATAATCCTCAAAGACATGTAAAAGTTTGTGTGACAAATGACAAGGGAATCCTTTTCTGTCTCCTCTGCTCCCTCCATATTCACGAACTACGAAGATTATAAGCACCAGGTGACTTCTCCTTGTCCTTGTCTGACGTTAAACCCTCTCCCCCCGAATTGTGTGTGGACTGAAAAACACAGATAGGGACCTTTTTCAGCAGCAGCTGGGACAGGGATACCTCTGAGAGGAATGTGCTGCAACATGGCACTACAAATTGCCACATGGGAGCCTCCCATGGGAACCCTTGGGAATGGGACAGGACCTAAACTCGGAATAGGGCAGGACCAGCGAAACTGGGATATGAAGACTAAAGTTACATCAACACAACTATTTTTGCAGGCTGTGATGTGAGATAGGTGGTTAGGGCTGCCTGTACACACACAATAGACTGGGAATGTAAAGACAGTGTAAATGAAGTTCTTCCTCTCGCTAGGCTGAAGGCAGCTGTGCAGTCTCACTGTGTTAGGGCAGTGCTGCTTAGCTCTCTATGTGCAATGCCAATTTTGCTACATAAGCTTTAAAACTGTGTAGCTCAGTAACACCAGTGGAGTTATTCTGGGCTTATATCATTGCTTTTTGTTAGAGGTAGCCAGAAAAAATAAAGACAATCCATGAAAAAAAAAAATAGAAGGGACAAAAATAATCTTGGCTAGATATTCACCACAAGGAGAATATTTACCCCTTGATGTTTAAATTGGCCCATCAACTCAAAATAGACTGTTTTTTCCCTAACCAATTCCATTAAGGTACATTTACAGAGACATTTTTTTCAGATTCTTTTCCTTAAGGTGCTGCTATGTTTGCTAATGTCATGCTGAAATCTCTTCCATGTAGTCATGTGCTAGCATAAAGGCTGTGTAAAAAAATGTAACAGCTGTGAGTTAAGTATGTTGGACATTAGTTTCAGCTGTGCTCTATTGCTTATGGCAGATTAATGTATTCCTCTGGAATGCAGAACAACCGTAATTATCACTTAGTCCGAACTGAATGAGAAAAGCATGGCTGATAGTCAAGTTCCTAGGTATCTGCAACTGTCTTCCTCATCTTTCCTTTCCAGACATTCTGAGTATCACGTCTATGTCCATAACTCCAGCAGTTCTCCTGGATTTTGTTTTCTCACTCACTACCATCCTTTTAATACAAGTAAGATTATTCTCAAGACTAATGTAATCCTATGCAGTCAGAACAGAGTTATGAGAACTGGCCTCTATGCTTGGATAGAAATTAGTTTTCAATGTAATATAAACAGAGAAGATTCACGTTTCAGTAGAGAACTGTGTTGCTACATTTTCATCTTGCACTTGCAGACACTCTTAAGCTGAAGGTCACTTCAGACACTTCATAGTGGATTTTTTCTAAGCAGTTCTGGTTATGTCTACCTGGTGAAGTAATGCTGAGTTCGCTGAGGTATAAAATGACTCATGCCACTTGCAGAGAAAACTGTTCAGATAACTGTGCTGATACTGACTTATAGAATATGACATGGACAAATCTGGAACAGTAAGAACTGCAAGTTGATCATTTTTGTCTTCATAATGTCTGAAGCCATCACCAGGGATCCAAACAAAAATGCGCTGATTTAAAATGATCCCCAGAAAACACTTTACAAAGAAGTGTGCCCTGAGGCCTTGGGCATTTCTGCCTCTGCAGAAGGCACAGTGGGAAAGGAAACCTCCCGAGGAGAACAACTAGTAACCAAGATCATCTTGAAAAGAGTCATGATGTGGGCATGGAGCTGCACTCAGTTTGGTGACTGGCTCCCAAATGTGGATGTAGTGTAGGGAATAATGGGTACTACTATTTGGTATGATTTAAAAGTTAGGTACAAGCTGATGAGGAACCTATCCCACTGTATTCATTCATGACAGAGGAAAGATTTTTCAAACTAATTCAATTGCTTTCACACACTTCAAAGGCCTTGATAATTTACTAACTCAGGCAGGAATTTTCTCCAAGTTTGAAATCCTAGAAAAAGCAAAGTGCCACTGTAAGTGTTCTGAAAGTTGAAATGAAGATTTTTCGATAAGTATGGGTGATGCAGGGTGCATTTATCTGTGCGTCAGTGTCTCATTTGAGGCCCTATTTTCCAAAATGTTGGGAAATGTCTCTCTGAAAAATAAGCCATAAAAAGCATTACTACTGGGACACATCTAAACCCTGGTCATTGCTGAAATTTCAGTCAGAGTTCAGATCCAGATATAGTTACAAATTTCAGGAGTGGTTCAGTGAGTGTTCTGATTCTCATTTGTTACAATTATCATGATGACCTGTGAAGCTGGGATCTGTCTCCAGATTTTCCAGAAGTCTGGTATGGTTTTGGTCTGGCATGTCCTAGGATTATGTGTGCATTTAAATTACTTTATTGACCGAGAAACTTAGATTAAAATAACATAGAAGTTTTTTTTTTTAATAAAAACATATCAGCAAGCTGCTGCAGACTGCATACATATAAATTGCGAACTGGCTAAACTTTCGTACAGTTACTGACAAGAAGATGTGAAGGGCTCATTATGATCGTTTAGTCTGAAATTTTACAAAGTCTCCAGAATTAAAGATTTTCATTCATTGATTAGTACATTGGCCCCAAGGTCTCTGCTGCACAAGTGTTTTCTGATGCCAAAGTGTTATCATGGGGATGGGACCCACATCAGTGGGTCGCTGGACAAGGCTCTTGTGACTTTCTGTTGTGTCTACCTAAACTTACCCTCTACTCCCTGTATGTTAGCGGTAGCCTTTCTGTGCTGTGTTGACATCAGATAGGAGACTTATTCTGCAATTAGATACATATTTAGAGTGAAATACATACATAGTGTGTACACATTACCAAACAGTAAAAACAGCTGATCTCACAAAAAAAAAAAATCCAATCAGGGGCTCGTCACTTATAATATTTCCCATTTTTGTAACAATTCAGCTGACGTAGGTATGGCTGGTGAGTAACAGTCAGGTTGGTGGTAGTTTGGTTTCCTGTAAATAGTGAGGCCAGCTGTTCAGTGCTGCATTTTTTCCTTATTGACTCTGGATCCGCGGGGTTCTTGGCCATTACTTGTACTGGAAATGGCTAGATGGGGACTAAACAAATGAGATAGATAGATAGATAGGAAAAGTCTATCTTCTGCCTCTTCTTTGTGGCATTGTCAAGAGCTCACTGTAGTGACAAGGTTTCTGCTCAGTTTTGCTCCAGTCAAGGATTAAACTACTTATATAAACTGTAAACTGTTTGGAGTGGGTTTTTTTGTGATAGTCTCAAAACCCCAGGATGGCCCTGCCTGAAAAAGCAAAAAGACCTTCATTAAGAAGTGCATATGCTCAGTAAGACTAAGAAAACAAACAAACAAACATCTAGCAAATATAAGACACATTATTCAGGGAGAGGAGCAAAAGACAGAGAAGGATTCTGTTCAAAATGCTAACGTAAAAACATTCCCTAAGCATCACAGTCTTAAGTATATCTGATTTCTCCCTTATCATGGGACCAATGATCTAATGAACCAACCAGATATCCCAAGGAAGGGTTATTGCTATGCATTAAGTTTCAAGGGGATGGATATTTTTTGTGGAGATAAAAACTAAAATCAGAGTATGCGAATACATTAAAGCATGGAGCACATTCAGTCACTTACTGGGATGGTCCAGAACAAAGTGCAGTGATTCAGCATTGTGTTTGAAGATGTTATGGGAGAATGTTGCATTATTTGTTTCCCTAAAGATACATTAGTCTTTCCTTAAAGCCAATAAATAGTATTTGCTGTTGGAAGTACAACCAGCGCTCTCACTGCATGTTTGCAGGACTTTCAGGTCATTATTGCAATTTGCATCCTGCAAGTCCAATCTGCATGCTGTTTAACCTAAATCCAACCCAGGAAACAGAAGGAAAGGCTGTAAACACCTTGCCTCAAACCTCTGCACTTCCTCCTGCAGGACTGTAACAGCAGTAAAAGGGGTTGTGGCCAGTAATACTACACATAATGATGTGCTCAGAAAGGAAAAAGTAACGGGGAAATGCCCAGGCACTGGTGGCTCTAGGAAGCCATCCAGGGCTGAATTCCTAGCAGACTTAAGGTGTTTTTATGAATTTCTTGCAGGTTGCCAGGGATTGTTTTTTGTTTTGTTTTGCTTTGTTTGGTTTTAAGTAATGTGCACCTTCCTCAGAGCGATTTTTTGTTCCTCTTCCTCATTTCCCTGCACATTCATGAGTCACTGCACAATTTTTCTGCCTTGCTTCGTGCTCTGATGGGGATGGAAGGCTGGGGAGGCAGACGAGTTGCCGCTGGTGACCTGAGAGTGTGACAGCCTTTGTGGCTAGTGAGGAGCAGAGGGAAGGTTCTGAATGGAGTCATTATCAAAGTCAGTTTTAATCATTTTAATTGTTAACGTTTGGAAGAGAGAGGGAGGAAGCAGACCACAGACTAACATGGTGGGGTTAATGGAAAGAGAAGCGATAAAATATAACCTTACAGCCTGCTGTGAAGCAAGTCTCTTAGAGATTAGAAAGTTATCGAGCGAGAGAACAATTAAACTGATTTGTAATTAACTCTGCGGAGAGTAAAATCAGCGGAGTTAATGGAAGGCAAAATACCACTTGCTGGGTTTGTCCCTAAGAGCTGCGTCTATCCTAACTCTTTTCCTCTGTGCCTCATACTAATCTTGGGGAGCTGGCAAGTGGGCTCTGGGGAGGGCTTCCCTGCGCACAGTTGCACATTTAACACTTTTGGGACCGCGCTTCTTGCTAGACAGAGTTAGCGCTCCCATCCCATTTGCCGCATATCACTAGCAAGGAGCCGCTGCAGGAAAGGGCAACGATTACTCTTGATGGTTGAGACAGCTGCAGCAATAGCCACAAGCGCCACATGCAGCCTTGGCCCTGCGGCTACAAGGGCAGAGCAGAGGCGGCAGCGATGGGCTCGTGCACAGCACAGAGCATGCAGGCAGGACCAGTGCTGTCGGCACCAGTGCTTTTTGTCCAGCTGCCTCGATGCTGTCGGCAGTGCGGCCCCAAGTGGGTCCCAAAGCCCACTCAACCCCTGCACCGGCTGCTCCTCCCCAGCGAGCTGACTGAGTGATGGTGGAGAAATGCATTTTTGCATTTAAATATAAAGAGTGGGCTGATACAAAGCAAGGTTCTGTTAATGCACCTGGCAGGACCAGTGCAGACATGGTTAATGTAAGGGCAGACGGATCATCATGAGCTGCCTGGGAGGGCTTTCCTTATCCTAGCCTTGGAAAAGCCTTTTGACACTTCCATGCCTCCGTGGTCGTTTTGTCCAGGCCTCAAGGTAAGGAGTGAATTTTTCAGAGCAGCAATGTCCTGCCTGCTTGTGAAAACAGCCTTTTCTCTGCTTTAATGCAGATTTAAGGATAAACAGGCTCAGGGATACTGCCTTACCCTCTGTGCTTGAGCAGGCACCCTGGCCCCAGGATGTTCCTCTCAGAGGAGGTCTGTGGTGTGGCATGAACCCTGGTATACCTTAACCCAGCTCCCATTCCCACCAGAAGTCTCCATCCCAAGGTTACCAGTGCATGTAAATAAGCCAGTCGTTCCATCTGCAATTATAAATTAAAACATCACTTGCAGTCTGTTTACTTTGTAGTGTGGACATAACCTAAACTCCTCAAGTGCTGCCACTGTTTTTCTGACTTGCCCCAATTAGCTCCGTGAAGCCACTGCAGCCGCGCCGTGGCTTTGTGGCGTGACTGCTCTCCCCAGGGTAGGCTAATGTGTGCACTGCTCACCACCGGGACCATCTGAAGCAAAGGCATGCCATTAATTTTTAACTTCCCACTTATCGTTATGCTGCTGGCAGTGCACATTAGTGGGCCATGGAGGTGGAGCAAAGTCCCTCAGTCAGCAGGGCGAGAGGAGGGGAGAGACCGTCTCACATCAAATGGTTCAGGGTGGCTGGTGGTAGGGAGAGAAGCCTGCCTGACTGCAAGGTTCGCTGTGTGGCTGTCTGCTTCTGCAGATTTCATGTCTGCGCTCTACTGCTCTTTGGGGCACGATGGATTTCCGATTGCAGCTTATTGGTGTAAAGCTGCAAGTAGGCTAGCAAAATGTAGGGTGGAATGTTTTTTTTTTTTCATTATTTTTCCTTTTTTTTTTTCAACTTCCTTTTTACAATACTACTATAACACAGAAGAAAGAAGGGACAAAACAAAGGAGAATAGAGGGAAGTAAGCAGTCCGATGAAGTCAGTAAGGAGGGAAGTTAATGAACTTGCTCCATCTAATAAACAGTTTCCTTCTCTTCCTTCTGTGCATGGTCTTGGTTAACAAGCCATTGCTAGGCATGTTTTCCTGGTGCCTGTTGCCTAGCCAGGCTGGGGAGCAAAGGCCACACTGTGGAAGGCACTCAATGGAGGGCAGAGCGAGGCTTTCACCCGGCCTTGGCACTGAGATCAGCTTTAACACTGAAGGGCTACCTTGAGGAAGGAGAGGAGAAGCAAGTTTCCAAGGCCCAGACAAACCCTAGCCTCTTTTCTTAGTGTGCCAACAGGGATGCCAATTAATGCCAACTGGAGTAGTGGCTTTAATGATGTGGACACCTGTTCCCTGAGAAATGGCCTGAGCTCTATTTGGCATGAGCTGCCGCTGAGACTCCTCAGCCACAAATTGCTTTTCCATAAAGGCAAAGCAGCTTTGTTTATAAACTGCTGCAGATAGGCTGGAGGTTTCGCGATGAGAGCACAGAAGCAACAGTCATTACAGCCATATAAATGAGTTTATTTATTCAGCGAAAGCACATCTGCCAGGCTGTCGTGAGGTAATCTGCTGCTGCTACAGCACACAATTAATGGCTTCTCGGGGACAAACAAGATAAGAGAACAATCCGGGGGGATACAAAGAAAAGCTCCCCCAGGTTCGCAGCGAAGGATGGTTGGTGTGTGGAGGGGAAGGGGGGGTATCAAGCTGCCCCGGGGCCAGGCTGGCGAGAGCAGCAGCCTGTACTGCTGCTGCAGAGACGGGCTCCCTGGGGCAGCCCGGGAGTCAGTGTTGAAGACCTGGCCTCGCAGCTGGGTCATCCCTTGGGTGCATGGGGCGTGAGCAGGCTTGAAAGAGTGAAGGACTCGGAAGGCAGTGGTTGTAACTCCATGCTAAGTCATCAGCTCTGTGTGCAGGACACTGAAATAAGGAATGAGAAAAAATGCAGCATGGAAACAGAGGATGGATGAAAGACTCAGGTTTCAGACCCTAAAATTATGTATTTCAGTGGTCATTTGGACCCAGAGCTTTAACCTGATTAAATCTGTACCAGCTTCTTGGGTTTGATTTTGGGGTGGGAGTGAATGCAAAAGAGGTGCTAATCCGAGAGTTTGTTTTCAATTCTTGCTTACCTCAAAAAAAAAAAAAAAAAAGAAAAAAAAGAAAGAAAGAAAGCCCTGTCTGTGGCACAGTTCCTGCAGGCAATTTGCAGAAAATTAGTAAGATGTCATTCTTCTGACTCAGTGATAAACAAGTAATAGGTTGCAATGTCACTAAACTGATCAAATGCTGAGACATGAAGAACACATGCAAATAAATATAAAATACTGTAACCTGGCATGCCACCAACATTTCACAGTTTTTATACTGGCTGTCTGCAATGGCAGAAAAAGGCATTAACATATGTGAAAATCTAGAAAAAAGGTGGAGGCAGTGCTGAGTGAGGTTATGAATCATCCTGCACAGCTAGGTCTACAATCTCTTGAATGACTGAAGAAACATGCTAAAAAAAAAGGACTATGTAAATGCTAGGACTAAATGAAATCCCCCCATCCTTTTCCTTCCATCTCTAGCATGAGGTAGATGTGACTGGCAGGCCCAGCTGATATTATTGCTGCTTGTCTGGTCCCATCCAATGATCCTGACAGATGTTTTAATCTACTGTTTGAAGAATGACTTCTGCACAGCTCTGCTGTTCAAACATCTGTTTCTGTTTAGATAGACAGAGGCATTTCAAACTGCACTGGCCATGCCACACACTGGGAATTGTTTAAACGGCAACCCAAGTTGCTTACATTACTCAGTTACAGCATGAGGAGGATTTACTGCAGCAAACCTTGACATATTTTTAAGCCCTGTAAAACAGATCATTTATGAAAAGGAATAGTTTTGCTTCTTAAACAAATCCTTTAAAAAAGGGGGCATTTATAATTATAAACCCATAAAGATATCTCTGAAAAGTAAGGGATTTTCTACTTCCATCCCTGTTCCTGTGTCAGGGCAAGAATTGCTTGCTTAATCATGATTTCACTATCCTTGACTTTCCTGGCTTTTGTAGTTGAGCGTGTGTGTGTTTTTGCTGTACAACCTCTTGCCCTGCTGTTGTCAACACCCTGTGATTACTGCTACTCCATACAGCATATGCCACATTGAATGTCAGAAGATTTTTATGCTGATCTTCCTAGTTAGATCCTAGAATATATTTATGCAGGCTTTCCTGTTTTGTCAGTGGAGATGATCAGGAAGAAGATAAATTTAAGATGACAAGGATGGCTGCTCATTATTATTAAGCCAGGCCAGTACAAAATAACGCATCTTTCAAATTCTTACGTTTTGTGTACCTACCACCCTACCCCTGAAACTAAAGAGGATACTCTTACCTAATCTCTTTTCCTCTGGCTTGTCTAGTTGTTCAAGCCTTGAACTGCAATGTACACCTCAAGATCAGATTTTCAGCTGGTCAATAATTGCTGCATATCACATGTAAGGAATACCCTGATTGCTGGCCATCAAGCAGGAGCTGCTATGATCCAGCCCTTTGCTTGCATTCTTGTAACAGGTGGAGCGCTTTGTTAATGCATTTGGCTGATTTTCAATGGTGAAATATTCCCCTAGGGTTCTGGTTTTAAAAATAGAAGAAATTGAAGCTTTGTCTACAAAGTGATAGAAGGAGCACACTGTGAGCTTTTGGCTCTTTTGTCCTACTGGGAATTAGTGGGATAAAACCACATGCTGAAGCTTCATGCTGCTTGTTTTCTTTAGCATCCTTTCCCCTTCTCTGTGACTTTTCAGATTTGTTAGTCTAGAAGCCAATGTGGAAGTCTCCCTAGTTAGCTTTTCTTTTGCAGTTGCAGGCCTCCTTAACAAGCACCTTTCAAAATCAAACACATAAAAATACTTTTGTCCTTCCATCATGTTTATATTCTCTAGGAACAAAAGAATAGGCTAAAAGGAAGTCCTTACATAAACATGAACATGCTGTTTCGAAGCTGGCTGGGTTTCTGTGCACAAACTGTATTTCTGTGCTGTAGTGTACTCAAGGGATTCATGGTCCTGTATGAGTTTGGTTATATGGCTCAAATCAGTCAAAATCTCTAAGTCCATGTGTAAATTGAAGCCTATAAATAAACCCACTGAAGCCAGAAGAACAACTCACTAACTTTAAATTGGACACGTTCAGATATGCTCTTCGATGGGGACTGTAGTAATTAGCCTGGAAACAACGAAGAGCCAGTTGCATTGAGCTGAACTTTTCTTTCAAAGAAGTGCCAAAAACAATCAAAAGAGACTAATGATATTTCCTGAGATCCACCTGTTTCTTAATTTCCCTTCAATTAAATGACAAAGGGGAGGTATGGGCACCACTTCTTATAAACACAAATTAGAATTCAGACAAATGTAGCTAGGAAAAGAAAGGAGAAGCCAACGTAGAATAATGAGAGAAAAGCAGTGCTTTGTTTTATCAAGACCTCGCCATGCACGACAGTGCTCAGGAAGAAACACATTCCAAGACCGCACAAAAGCTCCCAGAACAATGCAGGCCTTCCTTAATAAGGTATTTGAATAGGCTAAATGATCCCTCTGGAGATTATATGGAAGTGAAATATATCAAAATAGGAAAGAAGGAAGAAACACATTTCTGCCTTGATGAGGCACAGCCCACATTTTGCTGAGATATGACAATGGACTTCTACTAAAACACTATGCAGTAGATGAAAGTTTTTCTGGGGATAATTGCCAGCCTCCATTCTGTTGTGGTGTGAATGCGCCTTGGGGCACCAAGTTTTGGCCAGCTTTTTCTACTTGAGCTGCACTCCTCCTGTGTTGCCCCCATGCCCTTCTCCACCCCTCACCCTTCTTCAGTCCCTTCTCCATGTGTTAATGTTGGGTGTCTTTGACATCTCTAATCAAAATATTGGTTTAAGTAAAGGAAACTCTATTGTTACACCTATAGAAACAAAGCAAAACAAGAGATATGTTATTTACTAATCTTCAGGAATTCTCCAGCATTCAGAAGTACCTGCCGTGGCTGCACATATCTTGGCCTTGAATCCCTCAATTAAATGTGGCTGAGTCTCTGCCACGTTTTCATGTCATAAGTGTGCCTGTCAGACAAATATGCCCTAGGCCATGGAGGAAACAGACATTTATTGCTTGTGGGGACTAAAGGTCTCCTGATCAGTGGTAATTATCCCCATCGCTTCCCCACCAACTCTGTCTTTCCTGGTGCAGAGGATGGGATGCAGTGCGGGGAGTGATCCTCAGTCATCCGCCCAGTCGACCCAGGGAGATCCTCCTCCAGTTTGGTAGACCTGGTCACTTTGTTGTGTGATGCCTTAGCCTATGGGTCCAGCTTGCATGCTACCTCCTCAAGGAAAGTGCTGGAGCCAGTGATGTTAGAAATGTCTTAAGCTATATAGAAAAAGGGACTCCTTTTTGTTTTCCCTCTTGTCACATGGTAGGGTATGTCTGAAACCTCCCTAACCATCAGTCAGAAATTAGGAGAGATTTCAGGGGTTTCCGTGCCCTTCTGCACCTTCTGCTGAAAAGCACCTGTTTCACCACAGAAAGTCTGATGCTCTCGCTTTGCCATGCTGTTGACTGGTTTTAACCTTCCTAATAACTCTTTCATATTGCTGGAAGTGGTGTCACTGAGGAACAATGAAACCGTAGACCTGACTTGTGTCTACAGAGCCACACAGGTAGGCTTGGCAGTTCTCACCTCAGAGTGCAACATGGTCTGGTCCTTGTCCCATAAATGTCCTCATCTACTCCAGAGGTAAACTTGGACATATCCTCCTTCCTGCCTGGCAACTGATGGACCAATCCAATGCAGCGCACGCAGAAGTACATTTGCCCAGCAGTGACAACACGGCCTGGAATAGACACCCCAGTGCTTTTCCAAAGTCATTATTTGCAGCATTATTTCATACATCTAGGGCATATGACTTCCAGACCCAGCTGACAGAATTTGTAAAAATCTCATAGATGTGTACTCACTGTTGTAGAAAAATGACAGAAACAGATGTAAAGACCACTTATGACCTTTCCTCCCTTTTCTCGTCACTGTTAGACTAGACCCTTGAGACAGGTATTCTCATTTAGGAACCAACCAGAGCACTTGCCAGTGATCTCCTCAAGAAGCTCACTTTCCAAAACCGAGTGTTTTGTGACTTCAGCCTTCCAAGCACTGTTCAAACTATCCCTTCCTTTGCTCCAGGGATCTCGTCCTGGGTTGCGGAAGCACCACAGCCAGGTACTTTCCCAACAGACCAAGTAAGAGCAAGTAAATATCTCTTCAGGAAGAGGATATTCAGCTTTTAATTAAGTTAATTTGTGATCAGATTACACTGGCGCCTATACTTGTGAAGAATTCAACATTATTTAGCAGATACTTTTTCCAGTGATGTACGTCTCAAGAAACTTTATCCCTGCTTTGACATGAAACAAGGTTACTGCCTAGGTGAACATTCAACCAGAAGAGGGAAAAAAAAAACAAACAAAAACAATTTGTACATATCAAGTTGGGCTCTGCTGAGGATGCTGGGTGACTATGAAGGTGACAGGGACCTGGTGGAAAGGGGTCACTGTGGTTACCATGAGAGTCTACTAAGAGTACAGCTCTGGCATGACACTGCTTTTCTTATGCATAACGATTATGCATTTATATCTGTTTTCATCTGTAAATATTACCAAAACTGTTTGCTCTACTCTCAGAGCCTGCTGGCATCACTCTGCACCAATTTTTACTCTGATGTTAGAACAAATTGTGAAGATCTGTCTTTAGAAGCAAAGCTTTATTTGAAAGCTATGGTTTGTTGATGAAATGCTATTTGGGGCAATTCCCTATTTTATATGAAGATAGAAGACCACAGAACTATTGTTACAGGAAAAAAAAAAAGATAAAGTTTCAGAATGGATCACGTCCACGAGCATATAAAAATACTTACATTTTTAGAGAATTTACTTTTGTCAAATATCCATCATTTTAGCTTTCATATTTCTTTTTGTGTAAACATAGGCTAACAATGCTTTGTTCAGGGAGAATGGGCATCTCAGATAATTAATTCTGTCAATCATCCCCTAAATTATTTAAACAATATTAGCATCTTGGCAGTAATTACTAAGTCACAGTATAATACCCTCATGATTTTCATTATGGCTGTACAGTTGAATTGTGAGCACAATTCTGAGGGTTTGTCTGAGGCCTGGTGTCAGTTGTCCAGGATCAAGATTTTCATGTAGATGTAATCTATGTTTTCAGCAAGATATCCCAGTGAGCTTTGCTTGGGAAACAACACGCATCATTTAACTAGAGACAAACATACATGTTTATTAAGTGGTACTATGGAAGATGTTTATCCTTACTGATTGCTGAAAGCATAGGAAAGGAGGTATCTGTTGGCAGGATCACATTAGGCCCGACAGATGCAGAGACCTTACTAGGCCCACTGGCAATGGAATAAGAAGTGTTGAGCTGTGCCTCACACAGTCTTAAACCCCATATGGATTTGCACAAGCAAAAAAGGTGTGTATGTTTGGGACTGGGGAAATGAGAACCTTCCAGCCCTTCAGTCCTACCTTAGCTCAGTTGGACATTATTTCTACCCAAGCAAAAGCAACAGCTGATTATATATAATAAAGATAAATGCTACATTGCAGTGCTGTGTTTATTAAATCACTGCATTTGTAGGGGAGTTCCTTGGCATTGTTTGTCCATAATATAAATATTTTAAGTCTCTGTTGGTAAGTGAGGCTGGTGTGTGTATATTACAGAGTGTACTCTCTTATCCGGTTAAGAAAAGCAACAGATGCAAATTGTCCAAACAAACATTTTGTTTCTTCCCACAGCTGGCCTGATTGTCATAATTCCTTCCAGTCTCAGTCTCTTTCTGTACTTGTGGTCAAAGGCATTACTTTTACAGGTGTGGACTGCGTGGTGAGGACAATCCAAGACATGGATGTGCCCCCTTTCCCCACTGCTCGGATTGTCTCCCACAGATTTGTCCCACTGCTCCACCTAATTAGAAATCCAGGCAGCATCCATTTGCAGTCCATTCACTGCAGCCTTTTCCCAGTCATGGTTGATGTAGAGAAGAGTTAATTTCCTTCCTCTTTGCAGCAACCACTTTCTTAGCTGAATTTATGTATCTGTGTCTCCTCTCAGTCCTGTCTTTATTCTAAACACCCTAAGTAAGTTCTTTCGGCCTTCTTCCTGGGCTGTCTTTTTGAGCTCTCTCACTTTTCCATGCGTTGTTTCCAATTGGTCCACATGCCTCTGAAACGTGGTGCCCCAAACTGGATGCAGCACTCCAGCTGAGACTTGAAGTACAGAGGAATTATTTTTCTTGCCATATGTTCAGCAGTGTTGTACTTCATATTTCACATCACAAGAATATATAGTGAAATCACTCACTATAATGGGAAAGCTTTTTTTGTGTGTGTCTCAGAAATGCTTCTTTCCTTGCAGAGTCACAAGATCACAATAGTTACATCTGAACTAAACTGCAGGTCTCTACTAAAGCTTACCTTGAGGTCCAGGGCTCTTCAAAACTCTTAATAAGCCCTTTTCTGAGGAAAGCCTTTCTGAGGTTAGTACTTGGATCTTATCCCAGGTACTTAGTACTTGGGTCTCATCCTAATCTAGAGTGACCTGGTAGCATTTCTGAATCCCTCCACAGTTTCGACAGAGGGACCAGTGTTTCGTTGCAGAGCTGAGAAGAAAAATCAAGGCTGCCAAAATGACTGCTGAATGCTGGTGTCAGAACAGCTACAGGCAAAAACCATCATATTCCTGAAATAGTACAAAAAGAAACAGACTTGAAGAAAGAAAAATTTCACTCAGCGTCAAAACAAATGCCTAAGGGGTTGCTTTAGATATGGACGACCATTGCATAGAAATGATTAGAGGAAATAAACATGGAGTATTTGGAGAACTGCCCCACCAGAGGTTGACCAAGAACCGAGCAGTTCTGAGAGTTCCTGTGACCTGTAGGCTCTGTGGGAAAGACAAGGCTAATAGCGTGGCTAGAAGACAAGGAATACACCTGGTGGCTTCCAGTTGGCAACTCAAATTCTGGTGAGTGCTGGGCCCACAGTCAGGCCACCTTCTCATCTCAGAAACAGCTTATTCAGCACCCTTGACATTATTGCTTCTGCATGGCAGCATTTAATTTTAACAGTAATGTTTTTGAACAAACTAAAAGGCACCAAAGTACTCTGATGCAATGATGACCAAGTCAACAATATCTGAACTGCTAAAGATAGCTGTTTCTTGAGGTGTTGAAATAGTATTTTCTCCTTTGTGATGCAGACAATTGAGAATGGCCCATGTCAAAACTTAGAACTTTAATTGCATTCTGTTTTTTTTTTTCCATCAACTTATATCACTAGCAATAAAATTATTTTACATGGAGATACATAGCACTATTTTCTGCTGCAATGATGATTAAGGATGTTCAGCAGTGTATAGTTAGAAGCCCAGATAGGTTCAAGAGTTATCAAAGAAATGGCCCAAGATCTCTTTGCCTCACTAATGCTGATTTTTGCAAAACAAATCTTGATATACAGGAGGCATTATATGAATGGGAAAAATCTTCATGCTTCACCAATATTAAAAATCTGATCTGGATAACCCAGGGCATGGACTGAACCATGCAAGATGTAATAAAGAGCTAAAATTGTATTGCTGCATTTAATGCAGTCAAAAAGGGCTGGAACAAGTTTATCCTAACTAGATTATTGAAGTTTAGCTAACTAACTAGACATCTTTTAGGAAAAAGAACAGAAATAACCAACAATGGTGAAAGTGTTGGTGAAACATGTAATTCATTTTCCTTATTTTATCATGACACTTTGATTTAAGAAATCAATATGACACATATTGAGGGGTTTAAGTATGTTTCATTTTATATTTTTCTTACTTATCACATCCTCAAGGGAAGTTTCAAAATCCATGAAAGACTCTGCTGCATTCCATTGACACAGATATAGCTTTCATTAACCCAGCTGGAGAGTAGATGCTAGAAGTTTTCTTCCTACCTCATGGAGTCATAAACAATATAGTTATACTCAGAATAAGCCTCTGAAATTTTCTGACTAACAGTGTCTACAATGGATAGGCCTATTGCTATCTCCAGTTGTCCTCTCAAATGCTTGAAGAAAGCAATGCTGTGGGGTGGTAATGAGTACCTAGGTCATACAAGAGTTCTTGCCATAGTCCTGGGGCCAGCAGCATGGGGACAAAGAATTAAAGATCAAAACAAAATGCTAAACTCTATTATAATCCTGGTGCTGCATTGCTCACTCATTCCTAAAGTATATTTTCCAGCAAATGCACAGTTCAGTGCATTAAAAGAAGTAATGCTAAAGAACAATTTGAATAGAAAAAAATTCCTTGAAGGGGTTTGTAAGTAGGCTAAACTATCACCTTAAGCTTCCCTTTGAGAGTGACAAAACCGCTAGTGATTAATATACTCGCAAAAGATCACATGACAACCTCTCTACAGTAGGATTTACCATATGTATAATAACAATTTGTCACTTGTCATCCCCTGAGGTAACCTGATGGCTTTTTGTTACTCACACTTTTGGCAGTGAATGTACTTCCTCTGATTTTTTTTGGCATTAACAAAGAGAGAAAGAAATCAGAATGGGAAATTAAAATTATAGAAGCATGTTGGCATTGATATATCTCAATTTTAATCCTGCCCCTCATCCTCAGTATTAAAGCCAGTTTGTATATAGTAGCTGTGTTAAGCATTTGCTAAACAGTGCTTTCTTGTGCAATGCTCTTTAAGACCTTCTTTCAGGAGGCACTGGTGAGAAATCAGTGACTGTGCTTTGGAGAAAGACCTTTCTGAAATGTGCCAATGGGTTATCACTTTTTTCCTCCCCTCAAACATTGCCAACTCTGAAAATTACACAGGGGTTGTACAACCCCCAAAATTACACAGGGTTAATGCACAAGCTTTATGGCTCCAGGAGCCACAGTACACAATGAACGATGGCAGCTGTATTTTCTTAATAACCTAAACAGTGCTAGGGCCTATCATCTGGCCCTGAGGCCTGCTAAGATGAGGTAGCAAAATCCATGTGGTTAAACTCGCTAGTTGCTGAAAGCCACTGGTTGTGTCTGAGCTGCCTACCGGGAATGATTTCTGGCTAAGTTGAGCTGTGCCTGAGAGCTGCCTGTCACTGTTAGCTGGCCTTGGTCAAAAGATTGTCAATATTTAACAGCACGCATGGCTCTGCTATGGTGAATCTGCACCCTAAGCTGCTTATTTTTACTTGTAAAGGCATACCCAGCAAATCCCAAATCTTAATTTACTTACAGTTGTTCTTTCCATAGCATTCAGTATGTGCATTGATGCACAGGTTGCAAGGAAACACTGAATTGGCCTTGAAGCATGTATTGACTCTAGACAAAGTCCTATCAGCCTTTCTTATAAGGTCTGTGGGAGCAAATACTGTTAGCTAAAATGCTAGCAAGAGAGAAAGAAAGACAGAGATACTATAAAGAGAGTGGGGAATGGGTGTATATAGTGTGTGGTCTGGAGAAATGAGGATGAGAGAGAAGAGCAGAGCAGATTTCCAACAAATCATACCATGCTGCTGGACAGTAGTGTAAAGCTAGAACAGCAAACCCAGAGAAGGCAAGTAACAAATACACAGTAAAAAGCAAAGAAACTTCAAGGTCTTAGCACCTGTTTCAGTGAAGAACTTCCATTAATTTCAATAACCTTTGACAAAAGTCCTACTCACACTGATTTTTAGTTTAATCCAGTGTAAATAATGCTACTAGATCCATTTTCACATATGACTATGATTTCAGACTGCCACTGTATGAAGTTGCATGAAGAGAGAAGGTTGAAGGAGGAAAGAGGCAACATTGGGAAAACAGTCCCATGTGTGGGAATATGAATTGCAGGCATCCTATTTAATAAATAATTCTCTCACACACACAAAAAAAATCAGTTCAGACTTAGGATATGTGAGTTCTTTTGTGTTTGCAGTCCATGAGACATCTCCTCTTGATTTTGCTAACATGAGCCTTCTTTATTCAATAGAAAATATAGA
Organism: Tinamus guttatus; assembly: GCF_059628265.1. NCBI lineage: Eukaryota > Metazoa > Chordata > Aves > Tinamiformes > Tinamidae > Tinamus > Tinamus guttatus. The sequence continues at coordinate 1,399,745 of NW_028289135.1, read as the reverse complement.
GCTTAATAAACACTCTGTATTTTGTGTATTCATTCTGTTTTTCAACTGATTTCATCCCAAGCCTATGTCAAGTTAAAATAGATAGCTAAGCCTAGATTCACAGCTGATATTTGGATTTCCAGAATGAATTCCCATATGTTGTTCTTGGCTGCTACCATGACCCACGTGGAGAATGTTTCATGAGCAAATCCAGCCCTTTGCCCATGACAAAAAATATAAGGTTTGCCATTAAGATTACTGCAGGTAGCGTTTGACACGGTGTAAAGCTAGAGGGAGGGAGTGTGTTACGACCTTGTAGGTATTTGAAGAGCAGAGAAGAGGTGTGCTGTGCAGCTGGATGGGTCATCTGTGGGCAGTTTGTCTCACCTCTTTCCCCTCTTTCTCATTCCAATTTCACCCAAGCTCTTTTGGGCAGGGATCTCATTGTGTCAGTGAAGCACAGGGCATCTCCATGCTTGGACAAGAACTCTAGGAAACAACGCACAACAGACAGTGTGATTTGGTTTTTATTTTCTTAAGCTACACTGTGCATACTTTTGAATACTTTACCATATTTCCTGTCACAGCCTTTCAAGTGCAAATGCTGTCTGTAAAACATTTATATTGTTTTTGATATGATCAGCTCTGTCAAGCCAGCCAAGTTTCTGCATCTGTCTGAACTCCTCCACGTGGGATTTTTCATAGAATCATAGAATGCTTAATGTTGGAAGGGACCTCTAGAGGACATCTAGTCCAGCCCCCCTGCACACACAGGGTCACCTAGAGCACGTAGCACGGGACTGTGTCCAAGGGGGTTTGGAAGATCTCCAGAGAAGGAGACTCCACAACCTCTCTTGGTAATCTGTTCCAGTGCTCTGTCACCCTCACTGTTAAGAAATTTTTCCTTAAGTTCCTGTGGAACTTTTGATGCTTCAGTTTGTGGCCGTTTCCTCTAGTTCTATCAGTGGCCACCAGTGAAAAGAGGCCAGCACCATCCTCCTCACCGCCTCCCTTGAGGTACTTATAGACACTGATCAGGTCTCCTCTCAGCCTTCTCTCCTCCAGGCTGAAGAGGCCCAGCTCTCTCAGCCTCTCCTCATAGGGCAGATGTTCCAGGCCCCTGATCATCCTTGTGGCCCAGACCTGTTGTGCTGTGGGGCCCAGAACTGGACACAATACTCCAGATGTGGCCTCACCAGGGCTGAGTAGAGGGGCAGGATCACCTCCCTTGACCTGCTGGAGACGCTCTTCTTAACGCACCCCAGGATGCCATTGGCCTTCTTGGCCACAAGGGCACACTGCTGCCTCATGGTCAACTTGTCATCCAGCATGATGCCCAGGTCCTTCTCTGCAGAGCTGCTCTCCAGAAGGTCAGTCCCCAGCCTGTACTGGTGTCTGGGGTTATTCCTCCCCAGGTGCAGGACCTTGTACTTGGCCTTGTTGAATTGCATGAGGTTTTTCACCGCCCAGTTGTCTAGTCTGTCCAGGTCCCTCTGGATGGCAGCGCAGCCCTCTGGGGTATCAGCTACTCCTCCCAGTTTGGTATCATCAGCAAACTTGCTGAGGGAGCACTCTGTGCCTTCATCCAGGTCATTGATGAATAAATTGAACAGGACTGGACCGAGGACTGACCCCTGGGGGACCCCACTAGCCACAGGCCTCCAACTAGACTCTGCACCGCTGATCACCACTCTCTGGGCCCTGCCATCCAGCCAGTTCCTAATCCACCTCACTGTGCACTCATCTATCCCAGACTTCCGGAGCTTGCCCAGGAGGATGTTGTGAGGGACGGTGTCAAAAGCCTTGGTGAAGTCGAGATAGACGACATCCACCGCTCTCCCCTCATCTATCCAGCTGGTCATTCCATCATAGAAGGCTATCAGGTTAGTCAAGCAAGATTTCCCCTTGGCGAATCCATGCTGACTACTCTTGAGCACCTTCTTGTCCTCCATGGCCTCTAAATAGCCTTTCAGGCTATTAGTTGGAAAAGAACAGAAAAAAACTTAGGTTGTGAACAGGCCTCTGAATGAAGCTGCAGTAGTGGGAAATGGAAATAATCTACTTCTAAAATCACCTCTTGAGCAGTATTGGTATTATTCAGGCAGAATATGTCTTTATAGACAGTTTTGTATTGCTCACTGACCTGCCTATCATGGGAAAGCTAAAGATGGTGCAGAATGTCATAGTGCCTCCTTGAAAAGCAGCTAGCACTATATTCATCTACTGCTTTTCCTCTTCCTGGAAAAGCTTTGCATTAGAGCTATCTTGCGCAGCAAGCCATGTATATCTTGCTAGGCATTTTAGAGGAATGAATGCAGTTCTCGGAGGATGGTTTATTAACAAGCAAAGAGCAACCCTGCAAATTTTGCATTCACATAAATTGATGCAGGATTGTAACAGATGGGGTCTGTTTAGGTTTGGCTTTTTTTAACAGCAGTGAGGAACAGTTCTCAGCGAAACTGTTTTAGATGATCCATCAGCAAGAGGTTTCAGTCGAAAAGACTGAAAGAGAAAAAAAATCCCATTCATTTACATATACAGCCATCTAAGTTAAAGCTTCTCTCGCCTGACAGCAGCAAGTGGCAAACTTAGGGAAGCAATGGGTCATGGGAAAGGTCCCATTAGATCAGTGGGAGCACACACTAAACAAATACAGCCACATGGATGCACACATTTAAATACTGCCCAAGGGAATATGTGGACATATGTTCAGTGTGGCTGAGAGAAGCAGACTCTAGGCCTCGAGAAAGCTATGCTAAATAATAATAAAAAAAAGAATTCCATCAATCAGTCTCTGGGCCCTGTGAAGTATGAAGATGAAAACTGCAAAGGAAACATGTGCGCAGCTTTCTCCACCAGCTGCCCCATTAAGCAGCACTGCTCTGCAGTACTGCCCTAGAGACCCTGGGACTTCAATTCTAGGCTGTCTTTAAGTTGCAAGAGAGAGAGGGAGGAAAAAAGAGAGTAACAATAACTAAAAAAAACTAGCATCGCCTGGTTCCTCTGTGACCAGACCTCTTTATCAGAGATAAGGAAATTAACTTTTTTTTTCCCCCTCCCTACTTTTGAGAGAGCTGACTGAGGCTTACAGGATAACAGAAATGCTATTAGCACAGCAAAGCAGGGCAAAAAGAAAAGGCAGACACAAACTCAAACATGATTATCTTACTGTACCAACTCAGCTGGTGCCAGCCGAGGCTTTGTGATGCCATCTGCAGTGATTCTGTCACTGGGGTATTTCCCTGCTTAGAAAAATAAGATCAAATCAAAGTAGAAGAAACAGGTCTTCATCCCTAGTGCTGTGCCACTTGCGGATGTTAATTTAGCAGTTGAGTGTGCTCCCTTGCCTCACATCACTACGGCACAACACCGCAGTGTGCATATGTACAGTCTCCTCCGCCTCCTGGGCCGTGCCGGAGCAGGAGGCACAGGGGGCAGGAGCCATGGGGTGGCCGTGCTCTGGGGAACAGGAGCGACAGGGTGATCTTGCTTATGGGGCAGTAGGGGTGGGGTACGCTCTGCTGCTGGGAGTGCTCTGCTTTCCTCATTCCCATGAAAAGGTGTCAAGGGTGGCTTGACTGGGAGAAGTCCTAGGAGGCTCTGAGTTCCCTGTAGCCTCCAGTTCTACATCTTCCCTGATCCTTTTAGAAAAGCAGTAGAAAGGACCTAGGAGGTGCAGGCTCAGCTATTAGCAATGGTTTCTGTGGAGCTGTCTTGCAGCTCATGGCATCACTGCTTGCAGAGGACTGAGTCACTTGGAAAATTGCTAGAACATAGCTCCCCATAACCTCTGCAGAGGGATCTGAGGGGGCTGAAGGATGCCAGCATCAGATTAGGCTTTTCCTCTTCCTACGTGCAGTATAAAGAAAGATTTTCTCTAACATAAATATGCTGGAGAAAGGGAAGCACTGATGAAGAAAATATGGTAAGATGAACAGGCACATATGCTACTACTTGGGATTTTGCCTTCCTTCTCAAGTTCCTGGGTCTGCAGAGTATGGAAATGCAATGTAGGGAAGCAATTAACCTTTAGCAGGTAAGCTAGGTTTTTGAAAAAGGTAAGATGAAGTCATCTCAGAGAGTCACTTGCTCACTTTGCTCTGCAGCCTGTGTAGTGATTTGAGGAACGTGTATCCACAGACATCATCCTACAAATCCACTTCTGTGTGTTTAGTGATCCCTGCCAAACAAAGCTGGTTATAAGATGAGAAATAGAGGCATGAATTATGCAGAAGTGTGAGCAGACTAAAATTTGCTGCAGTCAGCTTTACACTGATGTCACACAATCCAAGATATTTAGAGGCAGGAAAACTCCAGAAATGTTGTGATTCCTGGTCTTTGTGCCGAAGCAACACAGAGAGAGACAGCCCCAGTTCCTGACAGATATGACAATGCTGGATGCCCATCTGCTCACATCAGGGGACGTTAAGCCTCTAGCCAGACACAGCCTAAGTTTTCTCACTACTTGACATTTTTCCTCGGAAAGACATGAGATTGCACGTTGGGATCAAGAAATATGCAGGCATTTACTAGACTGTAGGAGGGAATATGCAGCTCAGCAGCACCTTACTTTGCAAAATTTTCAAGTAAAGGATCAATATACACTTAAAAATCTGCTCACAGGTAATTAGCAGTCCCACTGCAGACACAAGAGCGCTTCCCCCCTTCCTCTCCCCATGTGCAGAGCCCTTTGCACACAACAAAGAAGGAGGCAGAAGCCTGCATTTCATGTCCCTTTTGACCTACAACATGGATCTGTTCCAATCTAGCAGGTAATTAAGTGATGAGGCATCTTTTTAATCCTCACTTTATGTTCACAATCAGGTCTTTGGGGTATTGATATAATTAAATCATGTGATCCCCTATAATGAAATCTTTAATTAGGGAAAATATAATTAAACTAGATTTCTTAAAAACTGAATGTCACAGCACTTAAGTGTGTTTTTCTTGTAAACATGCATATCAATCAGGCTACAACTACTGCTGATGTTTTGCTCAATTTTCTGTTTAAAATAGCACTGTATAATATATTTGCATGTTTAAATGGAAAAAAGTTAATTTAAAATATCCTTTAAAAGTAGCTCTTAATTCAATATTTCTAGATATTTTATGTTGCAGATCAGGAAAAACACTACCTAACCTGATACCTGTTTTGTCAAAGCTCATGTTCACAATGTTTAAGCTTACAAAATACCTGAAATGAGATGTATTTTTGATCTGTTTGTTTATTTATTAGCATTAATACATTTCTTCGCAAAAATTGTCATGTAAAGACCTGCCAAAGACTCTGAGGAGCTGTTCCTTCTCTGGTTCTTAATCTCTTGCTGTAATATTATTCAGAAAGTATTTTAGGCAAAGGCAGAGGTGGGGAGGGACAGGGGAACTTGGCCCACCTTTGACTCTTCCCTGCCTCTGGAAGTTGGTACATCCTAGACTTTGAGTTTTAGGGGAAGGGGTGGCTTTTTTGTCGCATGTTGGTGCAGCCCATGACACAGCTACCTTATACTCAGGGATTGTAGCTGCTACAGCTGTGGGACCATATACATCCAGATGCTGTCTAGGGCCATCAGCTTGTGGTGCTGGCTGGATTTTCTTCGTGAGCACACAGCAAATGTATATCAGCCTGGCAGTAATGTAGATACCTGTAGATCAGGTTTCAAGGGGGAAATGGAGAGTAGTCAAATATGACAGCACAGAGATGTTCCTACCTGCTCCCTTGGCACATTCACCTCTAAGTTTTTCTTGAGAGGATAGTGGGAAAAGATTCCATCTCCCCATTTATGCTAATATCTGATAGACAAAGCTGTGACTGTGCAAAGGATGCAAACAGTTCTTCAGAATTTGCTCTTGGGCTGCTGGTCCCAGTGAGGGGTTTGGCACCACCTAAGTCAGAAAGCAACAGGCAAACAGAAAGCCTGACTGTGCTCTGAGTATCCTGCTACAGATGCCAACATGCCTCTCCTGCAAAGTCTCCTTTGGGTGCTCAGGGCTGGTGGCAGGTGGCAACTTCATGGTTCCCATTGAGTTGAACAAGATGTGTGATGCTGGTACGGGCAAGAATGAAGAAGATGACAAGAATCCTGGTGCCTTACTTGCATCTGAAACTGGTGGGACACAATGCTAAAATTAGAAATATAGTACTATAGCTGTGCAGGAAGCAAAGAAAGGTTTCTCTGTTTTTATTGTAGCATCTGTGAAATCTACTGTGGGACATTTATGTCAAGTAATTAACAGTATGAAAAATCTAATCTCTTTAATTTGATAGCCAATGGAGTTCATTTTCTCTTGAAAATATTTATTTATAAATTCACATGTAAATGTTTTGCTTGAGAGGATAAACACTACATTTTAGACTACCATTGTCTTTCCACAAGGAATTCAGTTTGCCAGAACTTTTTTGTCTGTGTATTCAGGGCCTGTATTCTTTTCTACTCCTGAAGAAAAAGGCAGGAAATATTTCCTTCTGAAATATTCCCTCCCTTCTGAAGGGAATAGGTGAACTGCTGTTCCCCAAACACTAAAAGCCATGTTTGTAAATTATGATTCATTTTGTAATAAGACACTGACAGTGATTAAAAAAAAAAAAAAAAAAACTTGATAGGACACACATAGAATCATAGAATGCTTAAGGTTGGAAGGGACCTCTAGAGGTCATCTAGTCCAAGAGCATGTGGCATGGAACTGCATCAAGTGGGTTTTGAAGATCTCCAGAGAAGGAGATTCCACAACCTCTCTTGGCAATCTGCTCCAGTGCTCTGTCACCCTCACTGTTAAGAAATTCTTCCTTAAGTTCCTAGGGAACTTTTGGTGCTTTAGTTTCTGGCCGTTTCCTCTAGTCCTATCAGTGGCCACCACTGAACAGACGCCAGCATCATCCTCCTCACCGCCTCCCTTGAGGTACTTATAGACACTGATCAGATCCCCTCTCAGCCTTCCCTTCTGCAGGCTGAACAGGCCCAATTCTCTCATGATTTGCCTTTTGCTTTTTCTAGTTCAATTATGGACATTTTTGAACCACTTTCTGACTGAAACTGATGGTGAGATTAGCATTTCGCTTATGGCTCACCCATGTCCACCTCTTTCCAAGGTGACACCTGTTTTTCCACTGCCCTAGTCCAAAATCCCTATACTCACCACTGTGTGTTGTATAGTTGGTCACTTTTAGTGTTTCTTAAAGTAATGGATGAGTGTTGAAGACCTAGTGAAAGACCACTTCATCTTTTAGGTAGTATGACAAATATACATTTGCCCAGAGTTTTGCATTCTTCCCTTTTCCCAATAATTTTTCATTTTCTGCCCTGAGTATCTGAAGCATCTCTGAAACTCAAAGTCTTGGGGGCAGCTGTTGGGCTGATGGGCTGCTGCGGGCTCATGGAGGGTTCCTCAATAGTGTCAAATGCTGCCTCACTCTGAAAGGTCTCTAGGCCTCTACTAACAGCTCAAAAAGGGAACAGCAGAGAGGGGAAATCTGAAAGATGTTTAATGAGTAATCAATGTCATTTAGCCTTTGATCTGACTACTTGTCAACTTACCCATTGTTATCTACATGTCCTTGCCACTAGAAATGACTTTAAAGTCTTTGTCTCTTGCTTATGTCATTCTCTTGCAGTCTAGGTCTCCTTTAGTGGGCAGGCACTGTTGTGACAACGCATGGTAACAAGATGATGACATATTAGCCACTAAGGAAATTGTTTCACAGACAGGAAAAATAGGGACCCCAGTCTGAAATTATCAATCAGAGCAGTCAAGCTTTTCTGAGATTGGTATGTGGAATGAAAAACTGGAATCCATTTCTAAGTTTTGGGTTGTGCAGCTCTCTCACCAAGTTCTGCCCATCAGAAAGTGATGTTGTAACTGAGAAAAAAAAAAATACCTAAAATTATGCCAGAATCACTGCATATCTTTAGAAAACTGATCCCAGAAGTATTTGATTTCCATTTTTGGGCAGAACTCTCACTACGCTTCTCTGCTTAAGTATAGGTCCATTTCCAAATAAACTGCTTTATGCATTTTTAGCCAATGTGACCCCTGCATTCTCCATTCCTTAGGAAACAAGTTTGCCTCAGCATTAGGGAAACATTTTCACATAGCAGCACTTTTGACTGTGGTTTTGCTGCATCTCTCTACCTGCAGATGAGTTTGCTGACTACTATCATTCCTTTTTTTTTTTTTTTGTAAATAGTATGTCTTTTTACAAACAGAATGTAAGTTATGCTGTTGACAGTTTTATGATTTCTCTAATTTTTGAGCAGGATTTTAAGTTTTTCAAATATTTTATACAATACTCCTCAACTAGGAAAATCAACATTATAATCTTTGCTGCTTACATATTGTGCTGATTTCGGCTTCACAAAACATCTTGTCGAGCAACTCTGGGACAGCATGCAAGTCTCACAACAACAACATCCTCCACGCGAAGATCAAAATAGGGCCTCTTGTTGTTTGCACATTTGAAGATCGTAGGGAAACAAGCAATATTTTTTCCCAGTTAGCATCATCTGTCTTTACTGCATGAGATGAAATGTACATGAAACACCCAACAAGCTCAAATGAACATGACTCAGAACCCCTGCTTTTAAGACACTGATTCACTGCTGATGCACATGTTTTTCCCGGAGAATGTATATTCTTCCAGATTGCTGTTTAACAGAAGTCCCCAAACTGAAGCTTCTATTGAATCAACACTTCTGATGTTAAAGCACAGTTTCTACACTTACAAATTTAATGCAAAAACGTGTTGCAAAAACATTAAGTGCTAAAGCACTCTGAATGCCAGGCTTCTTCCTACATCCTAGAGCTTCTAAAGCAATTAGAGGATAATGGAAACTGCGTGAACTGTCCGTTATTTCTATTCGATAACTGTCACACGCTTCAGCAAGATGTATTTTCAATAACTGCCATCTCCTGAGAAATATCTAGCAAGAATGCATGTTTATATACTAAAACTAATGAAGACTTGAAAATGGAATCCTTTCATAACACACACACACACCCCGAGTCACACGAGAACTCAGACACAAGCCTTGCTTCTATGTGCTTACATCCCAAGGACACTTCTCCCAACTTCTATGCATTTTTTTCTCAGGCATGAGTTCGATGCAACCAGCAGATTTTTTTCAAGTATGCAGAAATTGCTTGCTTTACCCTTTGCTTCTTTGCTAAAACATTTGCAGCTTGAGTTTATATCCTCACTGTTCCTTTTCTTCCAACATTTGCTTCCAGTTCTTTATACTGTGTGACACTCTTTAGTGGCTTCTCTGTATGCTCTGTTCTCACAAAAAGCCAGCTTCACATTTAATTAAACAGACACATTTTTTGCATCTAAACATCAGACCTTTATTGACAAGTTTGTTTTGGCAGGGAAGGAGCATGGTGGAGGAAAGCTAATGACAAATCAGTCCTTTATGCTTAAGAAACAAGACCAAACCCCCCCCCCAAAAAAAAAAAAAAAAAACCACCCTTGCAATCAACCAGTATTTCTAACAAAAAGGACTGACTGGGAGGATTGCTTCAATACATAGGACCTAAAAGGTTTTGTGCTGGTTCATACTGCACAATGTTCACATTTGCTGTTATACCATAGGCCATTACTGTGAGCCCTATATTACAGTATATTCAGTTATCTCTTCTGCTCTTAACTACATATGCAAGATTAGCAAGTGAAGCTTTACTAGTACTGACTTCTGAAGGAGTAACATAGCTGAAGGGAGATTGCAGGAGTTCATCTACTCTGGGTATGGAGAAATGGAGGAGAGCATCATTTATTTTAAACCTTCAGAGAACTTCTCTTTCCTGTTCTCTCTTCTTTCATTTCCATTTTTTTTCCTTCTTCCATACACCATCAGCACTTCAACTTTTTTTTTCTTGCCTGGAGTGATAATTTAATGGGTTTTTTTTCTCTCTCTCTCTTCTCCAAGCTCCTGCAAATAACTCATTCAATTGAACTAGTCCCATCTTCTGCCCTCCCCACTGTTCTCTCAAAGTCTTCCTCAGTCCCTACATTCCTCCAGGATACAGACATCTTTCCCTATTACCAGGGCCAACAACCTTGTATTTTTACTAATTATAGAAAGATAACATCAGAGATAAAACAAATAAATCTTCTATTCAGCTACAGCAATGCACTGCACTCCCCAACACAAAATCCTCTTTATTCCCAAGGACAGAAAACCCTTCGTGCCCCCTTTATGTGCACCTGTCCAATTAGCACCTCATTAAGAAACACACCTGCAGTGGCTTTGCTTCCACCCACTACACTGCAGCTATTAACCCTCTCTGGTATATTATGTGAATAGAAATCTCTGCTTCAAACCTTTTTTTATTATTATTAATTGAGAATGAGTCTCCTCTGAAACTCTCACTATAATAACAACATTGCAACTGCAATTTGCACCTGGGTAACTCTGGAAATTTATGGTGGTGTCAGTGAGGTGTGAATCTAGCGCTGGTGGCTATTCCATGAAATTGTGAACACCGCCCCCAACCCATCTTAGCATCATATTGCTGAAGTGGAATAAGTCACACCAAGTGGAGGACAAAGAGACAAGCACCTTTAGGTAGAGCAACACATTATTTATGTGAAATTTATTTTTCTTTGAATTATGTTCTCTGAAGACAGTACTGTTTTAAAATTCACAGAAAAATGGAAAAGAGAATGGTCCCATGTGATTACCCTCACAGGCAAAAACTAATTAAGATATTCTCTTTTTACTGCTAAGGACATTAAGAAGAGTTGTCTCTGATCTTCATTTTGCTTTATATTTTTGCTAGTATAGCCTCTGGAGAGGCAATAGACGAGGGGATTTGTAACAGTAAAACCTGTGCCAGATCAAATCACATCTGACATCCCACCTCTACCAATGGCCTCCTGCTAAATGCTTCAGGCAAAGACAACAACAGAAAACTCCAACCCAAACCTTGCTCCCTGTGGGCAGTTCCTCATTTAGCTGAAAAAAATACCTTAATCACAATGAAATCAAGGGCACCACAACATAAAATTATATGAGGATTCAGCTCATTGAAATTCCTCACAAACTTGTGGTGTCTTTCATGAAAGAGGCTTAGACTCGGCTCCTAGAGAACTGAAATGGGCTTCTCTTGTCTCTTAAGGGTTTTGTGGAGCACATTACGCGCTTTCTCAGCTATCTGCTGGAGAAATTTCTTCTTAAGCCTTCTAGCAATTGATCTTTGCCCCTACAGTAAGAGATCAGTCCATCTTATTGTGCAGATAAACACAGCATATCCTTCTTTTTCGTATGTGTGTTTGCTAGGATCTGTTATTAAAATAAAATGACTGGCTACTTCATTATCTGGTCCTTAAAATACAGAATTTCACAGTCTGACCTTCAAAGTCTGATCATTATTATATGAAGGACCATATTCTTATTTTGGGCATAAATTTATTCTGTGTTTATTTAATTTGATAGTTTGAAATAGCTGAAGTAGTTAAAAAAAAAAAAAGGGAACAAACTATTTTTTGAAAAAGGAAAGAGAAAAATAAGCTCAAGGTTACTGTGGAATTGTCTTGTGTTAAGATCTTTCCCTGCTCAAATGCATTATAAAACCATTATATTACCCTTCCATGTTACAAAATTACACTGTATTTCTGTCCTGAATCTACCTACTGTCAATGTCAGTTTCTTCACTTTTAGATTTTGTCATATTTTGGTTGACTTAAGATTCATGAGTTGCCAGATTTCCCTCACTGGAACACGTGCCTGGTCCAGGTGGGCTCCCTTCTCGTCATGCTGGAGAGATTGCTCTGCTGGAGATGTGTTTCCCAGTTCTTTACCCAGATTTGCAGCTCTCTGCCAGTCTCTCTGCTCTGAATGCTCTCTTCAGTGTTTGCCTCCCATGCCATCTTCATTCTCTGCCAACCTTTGTGTGCAACATGCTGCTTTTAGTTTTTCTTCCAGATCACTGATAAAAGTGTTAAACAACTTGGTTCAAGAACTCATCCTTCAAAAGCCATTAGAAGCATGGCTTTTGCTTTCTGTTACATTTGGAGGTATATCAGCTGGTGGTTGTCCAATTCATTTAATACATTTTATGCCTTTCTAGTTTCTTAATCAACATTATCTTGCAAAACCAAGGATTCCTTACACTGCTCATGTACCTTTGTCACTCAATATAAACTTCAAAAAGTATTAAATTGGTTGGTTGAGATCTGTTTTCCTTCAACTTTGATTTGTTAGCACAAATTATACAACCCCTTTGAATTCTCTATTAACTAAATCTTATATTAGCTACTGACTCAATATGATTTGTTTGTTGTCACAAGAAAACAACCAGAAAAAACTGAAAGGTCAGATGTAGGTAGGAGGCTGAGTGGAAGAAGAACATCTGTTGTCATTAAAAACATCAGCGTATTGCATAACATTAATTGCCAATAGCAGAGTGATACTACAATGCACTAGATTACAACTATTGCACACTCCAATGTTTTTAAACCTGCACAAGCCTTTTGAATAGCCGCAGTCAAAGCAAAAGTGCTCCTGCTTCCTTTTGCCCGCAATCTTTCTCATCAATTCACCTAAGATGGAAAGCAAGGGCCGTTTCTCTGGAAAATTAGAAGAAAAGTAATCCCTGTCCAAAAAATACACGGCACAGCCTTTTTTTCTTTCTGTCTTTTTTTTTTTTTCTTCTTTCTTCCTTTTCGGGAGGAGATGGGGGGAGGCTGGGAGGAGGCTAGGGCAGAGACAAAAGACAAGATTTGTCTTCAAATAGCTGCACTTAAATGCTAAGCTCCGACCATGGCAGGTGTTTCAATCCTTGATGAGCAGGTGCAGCAAACTGGCTATTGGGCCTTGCAATGCCCTCCAGCCAGATTAGACCATTCATTCAGAGAAAGAAAAGGAATGTGCAAAGCCATCAGGGATCTGGCCAAACGCCGGGTGACTCTCAAGAAGGCCAGCGCTTGTAAAGAGCCCAGGGCCAAAAGAATGGGAGCCTCCACTCTCCGTGCCTGCCTTGCATCTGTCGCTCTATCTCTCTCCCTCTGAAAGAGGGACTGGGGCAGCCCAGCAAAGCTGCCTGCTGCTTGGGGAGCCTCAGCAGGTGAGGCAAATCAGGAGGATCGTGAGCACGAGGGAAAGCCATATCCTGCAAATTGTCCATCATGAGCGTAGCAGTCTGTGGTGGCTGCAGGAGGTGCCTGCTGGGCAGAAGAGCCTGAGGGGGAGCCTGGCAGATCCAGTGTTGCTGCACGCCAGAGAGGAGGCAGAAGAGTTTGGGGGGCAGGTCCCCTTAATCAGCCCTCTGCACTCTCTACCCTGGGCCTTGAGTGGCCATGACCTTCTTTTCCTGGGATTTTTGTTGTTTTCTTGAAGCCTCAGCTCCAGTTTGTACCAAATAAGAAAGAGAAGGTCCAACTGATGACATCCCCAAGTACCAGAGATGCTTTGCTGACACCTCTCCCTGAGTTGCCCTAGCTATCAGGGAGGGCCACAGCAGGGAATGTGGCTCCTATCAGCTATCTTTGTAGCAGGGAAGCACAAAGAGATGATCTTCCCCAGTTCCTTCACTGACATCTGGCAGCTAAAACCTGTGCCCCACACAGTTGTGTGTCTGTGTGCAATGATAGTGGCAGGGGAGACACATGTTTCTCTTAAACCATTCTGCAAAATGCAAAGCAGCTGAGCACTGCCTGGAAAGGACGGCTGTGCTTTCAGCTATCTGCAGTACTTCATGGAGCCCCATGGCTGGGAGTGACAGTCAGTGTATTGCATTGGGTTCCCAGGGGGATAAATTGACTACACACAGGCTTGGAAACTGCCAGATGAAAATCTGTCTGCTGAAGAAAGGATCATTGCTTTCCATATCCTTGGGTTACATCTCTTCACTGCACCTTTTCCTCAACTGCTGGCTTCCATGCAGCCTCTTTTCCATCTATCCTACAGAAAGTGGGGGAATGCAGACATATTTGAGGCAGCGCTCACTTTCCTGCTGTTTAACATTTGCAAATGGGGTATGTGGTTGCCCGAAAGCTAGCAAAGAAATCAAATCCATTGGCAAAGAGCAGGATCATTCCACTTCCTGCTTATTAGCTCCATGGCTGCCATTAAAAGAGACACCTCATTAACAGCTTGTAATGAACACCAATAAAACACGTGCTGGCAAATAATAAATATATGTGGTTCTCTGATATGGCAATTACAAGCGTAACTGATGTAGCATGACTCAGCTCTTGAATATTACAGCTGAATAAGATTTTACTAGTTAATCATAGCACAGTAACCAGGAACCTAAGGTTTCACCAGACCTTCCTCTTATATAGATGATGCTATATATTATTGTCTTCTCACATATTAGAAGATTAGCACATGTAATAAACACACTCTCTGATTCAAATTTCCACTGAAAATGTTATTGTCTGTAATCTTAACCAACATATCTCTATACCTACAAATCATTCTTGCAAAGTATTGAGCCATTTGAGCTATGCCGTCAAGATGTAGTTTGAGCTTTCAGTGGTATGCTTAGCTTTAAGCAACAACTCTCCTTTTACCCAAGGTGCACAGCTAACCATGCTGCTTATGGGACTGGGGTCAGGAAGTCCAGAAATGCTTTTCAGAGCATGCATTAACAAAGGTCTAGAGCCTATAGGTACGCAAAAATAGTTCTGTGTATTGTACAAGAGAAATAGATCTGGACTTGAGGAAGTAAAAAAGTTACATCCCTCCCAAGAAGGTATCACAGCAGGACTGAAAGCAGTGGTACAGGTAACAAGTGAAGGCTCTCAGAAGTGTGATTGCATGACTTAGGTCATGTGTGTGTGTCCCAAGGCTGTTCCTGGAGGGCTGCAGCTCCTTTGCCATCCAGGCAAACCCACTCTGCAGTGACATAGCCAGAGCTGCTGGAGTCCTGCTCCTTGCTCCAGCCTGATGGAAGACAGTTATTGTCCTGGAACCAAGCTCTGTTTGGCACAGAAGATAAACTTCCTGTGTGCAGTCCTCATTTTTAGCAAGTTTGATGGCTTTTTCTGGTTAATTTGTATCCATTCAGCCACCCACAACCTAGCTGGTCTAGAAAGAGGATTGAATTTGGCCCATAAGGATAAAATACGATGAAAAAGGCTATTCTCATAATTTGCCCATCAAGCCGGAGCTATAATCCCCTTATAAGTTTTCTGTGCAGTTTTGCAAAAGCTGGCTCTTCAACAGGAAAGGCTTAAAAATGAATCACAAAGAAAGTAACCTTCATACACAGAGGCAGGAGAGCAAGAAGACTGGTTATCCCTGCAGCTGTCCTGCTTCACTGTCCCCTAGGGCTGAATGGTCTGTCCTGGAATGGTGAAAGGGCAACAGAGGAACATTTCAGATGAATTCACATGGGACAGTAGTGATTTTGCTCTACAATAATAATAAGCATTTAGGGAGAGGGAATAGAGAAGATCAACAAGCTTTCACAGGGCAAACACATCTCAGAGGCCTGGTAGAAATGTACCACAGCCATCCTCTCTCAGGCTCTTTGGGTGGGCACATTTACAGCAGATAGAAGGGAGTATTAGCAGGGATATGAGGCAAACATCACAGCTGCATCAGAGAAAAGGTATGATTCGACCTCCTAAGTTCATCAGAGCACTCCTGACTGCCATCCTGGTGACACCTCCTATCTGCAGCTCTTGTTCATACAGGGTCTGGCAGAGATGGGCCTCTTGGCCCATCTGCACTCCAGTACCAGACTGCATGAGCTGGCTTCTTGGTCTGCTTTTGGAATATGGTCTAGCCTATGTTTCAAGCTGTTTTTTGCATGAGCTGTCTCATGAACCCTGGAGTTGCTGATGCAACTGCTCTAATGAATGCAAGGTGCAAAGTGGCATGCTTCCTTTCGATTGCTCCTGTTCTGTAATATCTCATGTTTCACTTTTTTTTTTTTTGAAGGGATCTTTTGTATGTTTCTTACCACCTTTATCTATCCTGCCTTTCATCTTCCCAAAATCACAGTTCACTTATGGAGTATGGAGTATCCAGCCAAGCTGTTCTGGAAGCAGGACAGGGCTGAGAAGGGAAGAACGGAAAGGAGCGAATTCAGATGGTTTCAAGTCCTCTACCCCACTCAGGACTACTGGGTGGATGAGTGCTGTCTTATGTGTCTACATTGTGCTGGGAGGCAGCAGGTCCAAGCACACAATGTTACAGGTCATTTCACACTATCAAAAAGTGGCTGACAGTGAGCTCAGGCTCCTACTGGGACAGTTTGCATTCTTCAGGGCAACCTTCTTGTGAGGTTTTTTTTTTTTTTTTTTTAATCCTCTGAAGCAGTGTCTCTGAGGGACAGCTAAGTCCCCCAGTAAGTGGGACCAAAGAACTATAGTGCTTGAAAGAGCCCGACACACTGTCATTTTCACTGCCAGTCCTGCAAATGCCTCTTTTGATACCTTCCAGACAGATGTATTATTCTTGTGGCAAATTGGCAGGAATTTTGCTCCCCTACTTGTAAAGTGTGCCAGGTGCCTTGCTGTTCAGAAACCCAACCCCACTGCTACTAAGGAGCCAGGAATGAAAACAAGCAGTGGTGACGTGCAGGTGGTACAAAATACTCTCATCACTGGAGGCCAGCAGCAAGGGCAGGGGTGTACTGCATGAGCTAATATTCGAATTGCAGCCAAGAGGTTGAATGTGCATTTTCATTTCCTCTGCTTCAAAAGGTTAAAGGTGGGCCTTTCATGTTCCTTAAGTGTGGCTTTGGTTTTTGATGACTCAAACTAATCATATGTTGTTGGACACCCTTATTTATAGCATCTTCTGGTGGCTCACTCACCACCCCAATGCTCTCTACCCTTTTAAGGAGGAGCTGGGAGGTATCAGCTGGTTGTAGATGTCTTTTGAATAGTAGATTCATTTCAAAAGCTTTGGCCTTTTCTCTCTGTGGTTGCTTACCACTGAGAGCCTATCGCTGCTTGTTTCCTTATCTTACATGGCCCCTCGCTCACACTGTGTCCCTAATGTTTTTGGCAGGGAACTCTGCAGACGCAGGACATGTCCAAGACCTCCTCCCAGCTCTCCCAGTAACCTTTACAGGAAGAAGTGTCCCATTAAATGTGAGGTGTTAACTGCTCTCCTGCCTACATATTCCAAGATGTTTCCTGCTCATATTTCAGGAGCGGTCTGAAATGTTGCAAGCCCCACTGGGGCCATTCTGTCAGTCCAAGCATTTAATTAGCTAATTACAACCTGCTGACATGAATACACAGAATATGGTGTTCGAAGACCAATTTTTTTTTCAATTCATTTATTATTAACCCCCAGTAAACATCTGATATGCTCTTCCCCGAGGGGACAGAGTGGTAATTGGTCCCTTGAACACTGAGTTCTCTTTCTAATCTGCCTGAGCTGGAGCCGAGTGTCACCATCTGTCAGTGTTTGCATATACAGCCCACCACTCATTTCACATGGTGAAAGGAGAGAAAGAGCAAAAGGAAGCAGAAAAATCTCAGAGAAGGACTTTGAATATAGTCAGGACCCAACTTCTCTGCATGGCATTCATTGCTCACACATCTGCACCCTGCCCAGCAGGCGGTGTGGCGGGACCAGTTGAAACATCTTCACAGGGTGCTGCACTAATTGGGTTGCCTCTCTTTATCCTTTATTTCTTCCACATTTCATCAGATTTTTGCATAATGTTTGAGGGAAGGATGGATGACTTACATTCAAATGCTCTGAGTGAAGTGTCACAAAATAGCAGTAGTTAGGTTATGTTTTTGGAGAGGCAAGATGGATGCTTTACAGGTATGAAAAAGCTGGAAAGAATTTCAGGCATCTGATCCTGGGTAAAATATCATAGCTTGAAAAAATCTCCTGTTCACAAAATCTCTTGTATACAAGATCTACCAAACTACACTTTCCTGCCCTGCTTCAGTGCTCCTGAAAAGAGAAAGGCTGATATATGTGTATTGGCAGTAATGATTGACCAAAAAAAAAAAAAAGTAAATGCTGGGAGATATTTAGGAAAAAAACCCAACATTTTAGATGTTGATTGTGCCAATAGAGACATTTCTGCTTAATGTGATGAGAAGTTTCTCTAATGGGTACTTTGGAACATTTTCACAATCATAAATGTCAGATTCCATTGTCAGAAAGCAATTTCAAGATAGAGACGAGGAAAAACACGGGTGAATCTGATAAATGTGTCTTTGGGCTTATAAAAATGAGATCTGCCCACAAGAAAAAGCAGCAGAATCCAAAAGAAACAGAAATAGAGTATGGAATGAGAAAAAAAGAGAAAAAATGGGGTCAAGGAAAGAAAGGGGGGAAACCAAAGTACCTTGAGCTAGTTACTTCAGAAGCCACTAGAGACAGCTAGACTCACTCCTATTCTGCTCAGACTAGGGAAGCAGGTAGTTAGGAGAGTTCATCTGATACAGCACAGAACTTACAGAAAGTCAGTCAGCAGCATTTTCTAGTGTAATCTATTAAGTATATAAAGTTATATTAAAAACATGATCATGTAGCACGGTCTCTGCTTTAGAAAACCTTGTGCTGCAATTCCTCCACAGACTAGTTATATTTTGGCATCTCGAGGATCCTTTAACGGTTTTGATGGACAAACCTCATAGCCATACAGAGTTTTCAGAAGGCAAAAAGATCCAAAGTGGAAGCCTATAAACTTTGTTTTCACCCAGTATAAAAGCAAGATCTGTTCCAGCTTTTAGCTCTGGATACCAGGTCTGAAACATGTCTTACTTCAGAGACACATGGGGATCGGATCTCCTTTTACAATGAAAGGTTTATTTCTGATAAGAAGTTTTGCATGGGGTCCATGCACTGCAGCAGAGAGGTCTGCAATGTCTGCTCAGGACATGCTTCCTTTCCAAGCCACCTGGCTGGGTGGTGAGCACTCTCTCCTGAGGAAAGGTCTGCAAAACATTTGGACTTGATGATCTTGAAGGTCTTTCATTCTTTCATAATGATTCTATGACTCTGTGAAAAGGCCTCCTTTTGAGGTCTGAGCATTCTTCTGCTCATGACTGCAGATGGAGTCTGATTTACAGCAAAGGTTTGGTATGAGCCAGCAAGGAGAGGAGCCAAATCACATGTTTCCAGCCCAGTGGAAAGTGTCACCACTTGGCCTGGAGGCCCTGACTTGCCTCATGGGCTATCGCCCGTGTCAGCACATGGGATATTCAATGAAGTTGAGTATTCAAGGCACCTCTTGTATGGCCCCGCAGCTCTACCGCTGCTCTGTGGCCCCGCTTTTCTCTGCATGTCTATAGAGCTGAGGCTAAGGGCCCCTCCAGCACCTCCGGGAGCAAGGCCCAGGCAGGCGCCTGTCACTCCCACTCACGCGGAAGTCAAGTTGTCCTCTCCACACATGTGGGATTTCAGCACACGGTTCCGATCCCTCTGGGTGAGCGGAGGATAGGGCCCTTGCCACGGGCCTGCGCACGTCTCTGTTAAGCAGGTTTTGGGTAGGTGCCATGCACAGATGGATACAAAGCGTTTCAGCTGTTCCCTGGCTGTTCGCTGCAACAAAGGGACACAATAATTTTGCTGAGTCCCGCTGAGACTGTAGAAAATGTTTCTCTTTTCTTTTAACTGCTCTTGCCTCTATTTTTTTAACGCAACATTATTCAAACAGGTTTGCTACTGACAACTGATATCATGATGGCAAAGACAGTTTTAAAAACCTATCATGAATTAATTATTTTCTACCATACCCAGCTATATCACTTATCAAGGCTTCAATAGGAGCCCTGGCCCAGCTCTCTTACCATGTGCACACTAATGGCTTGCTCCTCTATTATCCCTTTTGATCAGACACAGGTGGGCAACAAGGCCACCTCCTTGTCTGCTGAAAAAAGGTGCACACTGTTGTCAGGGTGATTATATCTAATTACATCCTGGTTAATTATCAAACATGAATAATTATAGCAGAACTACTCTCCTCCAGAGATACGTGTATCTTCCAGATGTCACACTGTGGTGGCCATAGGGCAATTTCCTGAGACCTTTTATCAGGATGTGCCTGCTATAGAAAGGGGCTGTTGAGGAGCCCCCGAAATCCATTAGGGATTGAACAATCCAGTAGTCTTTATTTGCCCTCCCTGACCTTATAGCTAATTGGGCCGGGCCACTTTTTACTATTTTTACTGTTAATGCCTGGAGTCCTCACATTTCCCTTACTGGACTGCATTCACTGATGTCACCATACTTGTTAATGCCAAATCATCTTTTATACATATTCTTTTTCTTCCTGTCTTGCATTTTCCCTTTTTCTTTCACTCACTCCTTGACTCCCAATTGCCTGCTTTCCCTCTCCCCCTATGACAATCTCTCAGCTTCTGCCTGTGCTGACTGTGAGAGACAAAATTATGTTAAGACATACAAAAGAGAAAGAGCTGCTTGGAGGGGCTGTGGAAAGAAGAAAGGATATCCCTAGTACCGCAAGGGTGTGGAAACCAACTTGTATGCAAGGCTGCATGCTGGCTGGAATGCTATTGCATAAACCTAACTACCCATTACTGTCCTTCCCAAGTCAGAAGGGACCATGCTATTTCATCCATTTAAAAACTGGCTCATTATAGCCTTTGCCCTGTTTTCAAAATCCCCTACTAGAAAATGGGTAGGGAAGAGTTACGTGAGATCTTTGCATGCTGGCATCATCCCCTTACAACCTTTTGATAGCTACCACCAAGAGAGCCAGTCCCCAGCAACCTTGATGCACCTTGGCTGCAGCTCTGACTTTCAGGACCGATTTCAAAAACATGAGCAGAGGCTGCAATGACCATAGATCACTTTGGACAGGACCTTAAGGCAGAAAATGAAAAGATGGCCCAGCAAAGAAATAAATAGTGCATAAGTAAAGTGAAGGAGCTTCCTCAAAGGGACATGAGGAACAAGGAGATGACCCGGCACATGCTGATAGAGAACTCTTCAGGTACCTATTCAGGCAGAGTAGAAGTAAGAACCTGCCAGACAACCCTGTTTAAAGCTGGGGCTCTGCCAATTTGCTCCACAGAGTACCTAAGTCATGATACTGTTCAGGATTGCCCTTTGCATGCACCCAAATGACTGCACTTAACACTACTGTGACAGTCAGTGACATGAACAAAACTTGCTCCCCCACTATACAGGCACCAATGTGCTGCAGTGCTGGCTACCATCCAGTATGCACCACCAGCACAGGGTGCCATTCACAGTCAGTGATGCTCCATCATGTCTCCTCATCCACTGCCACAGAGAGAAACACCTCTGACTCTCAGCTTCCCCCTGTGCTTATAAAAAGTCCGAGGGCTGCAGCACAGCACTTGTACTGTCATGGAGCAGCGCCCCAGCCAGCCAGGACAGTGGCACTGGTTTCATATCTTCATTGGCCTTCTCTTCTTCTGAACCTACTTCTAATGTTGCCCTGGGAACGAGACAGTGCCCCTCGTTCATTCCTCTTGTAATCAACGTAGTACTGCTTCCAATGTGAATCTTGTGGACTTACAGTCCAACAAATCTGATACAGCCACTTCCCACCTTTGTCCTCTATTGTCATTGCCCTGATTGGTTCGGCCCAACAAGTTCAGCCCAAGAGGTCTCAGGGCCTTCTTAGTAACTGGAAACATTTCACTTCCTGGCATGCTCTAGATCCCTGAAAAACAAACAAACAAAACTGTGGCCTGAATTATTTGGTTGTACTGACTACCTGAGAGCTAAGGCAATCTTGTCTTTTTTGATCTCATTTGCTGTCATTATCAATTCTGCTGCATATGTCATGCTGCTTAGTAGATGACAGTTGGTAGATAGTTTCAAAATATTATTTAGGCAATAGGCTGCAGCTTTTTGTCTTTCCAGGTCTTTCCAGGGCCCACTGAGGGAGTTTGGAAATCCTTGAGGCAATCTGATGAAAAAGAAGCAAAGAGAGAGCATGTTAACCTAGGAGCTGCTACCATGGAGCAAAACAGAGGTTCATCTAATTCCTGACCAATACCATCAGCACCAATTGTTTCAGAAGAAGATAAAAGAAACCCAAACCGGAAAGTTATGGGACAATCTGACCAAATGAATATCAGAATTTTAAATACTGATTTAACATCTGGTGTAATACTGTTATACAAACAAGGCTTTGTTGTAGGCACTAATGACTCTTCCAAGTTTTATTATTATAATTCTGTCTATTCTTGTCACAGTATAAAGGCCAAGGCCCATTCTGAGCCTTAGTATTTTCTTGGGCTGAAGAGACATAAGTGTGCTTTTGAATCAAATCTCTCAGTTGCCCCTATATATCACACTTTAGTTTATAGTGTGGAGTATCCCAGAGTAAATTTATAACAGACAAAAACAAACCACAGTATGATGCCAAGGACCACAACTCACAATGCTGCTGATGAACGTCCAACCCATGAAGCCATGGTTGGTCTAGGCCACTGAAAAAGTCTGGTGGCAATGAGTCTAGTGGAAATGGAAATATTTTTTTCTATTTTCTTAAATCTGTTCTGAAGTTGCTACTTTTTCAATTCATTCCCTCATTTTTTGCTTCTGAACTGTAACACTAAACTAAACTCCCCAGAAAACTAAATAGGTTTTCTGCTTACCAACCTTCTACCACCTCCTACATTTACAATGCTTATACCATGTCACCTCTTTTTCTTCTTTTCTTTGAAGGTAAGCTATCTAGTCTTTTCAATCTCTGCTCACCAGAGAGATTTCATATGTCCTTAGCTATTCTTGTAACCTTTCTCTCAACTCTGAATTGTTTCGGCATAGTCGTCTTGTGTGATTTGAGAGTATTGGATGACCAATATGTTGCATATGCTATTTCAAACGTGAATGCATCACTGAGTTAGGTTATTAACTCCTAGTATTTTACATATTATTATCTTCTTATTCTTTATGCAGTTTAACATCTTGCCTGAGCAATAAATTAGAGCTGTGCTCTGCATCCAAATGATTGTTGACCTGTCCACAGTGAAACTCGGATGCTTTTCTCAAACCACTGCAGGTATTTGAGAGTCCTGTAAGGCATATAAGCACATCCATTTTCTTTCCCCCTTCGATGTGCAACACTTTGTCTGAACAGAGCTGAACTTTGTCTGACACCACGTCACCCATTAGGTGCCTCTGAAGTTTTTTGCAGTTTTTTCAGTATTTGACTAACTCTGTACACATTATTTGTGGATTTGGTTGGTTCACAGACACCTTTTCCAAAACTTTACTGAATATCCTGAGCAAACGAGAAGGTAGTATTGAATGTCTAATAACCCAAAAGACATTTTTTTTTCCATGATAAAATGTAGATGTTTAAACGTTCTGTCTTCTATCTCTGAGTTAATTAAAATTCATGCCAACAAGAGTTACACTGGGCATAAAAGACTTGGGTTTTTTGTCCTTATCTGAGCATCTAGAGCTGTCCCATGCACAAAGGTGCAACCAGGGGAAATGAGAGTCCATTAATGTTAGCTAGAGGAGGATTTTTTCCCCAAGACCTCTCCAAAACACTAAGAATGGCTGCGACTCTTAGTGGTAACTTCTAACAACCCTATGGCTCCGATATGCAATTTCATTCTATTCTATTCTAATTAAATCACCACCATTCTCCTTTATTCCTCTGTTAACCCATGTTTGCTAGAGGATCCAGAAGCACTGACTTCCTGCTGCTATTTTTACTTCTTTTTGGTTTTAAGGAAAGAATAGTGCACGATGTGGCATTGGCCAAGCGTGGCAGACTCAAACATGGCAATGAAGAGAAGGACAGGGAAGGTGCCAAGCATGAATTAAGTCTGCATTCTGTCAGAACAATGCCGCATCCTACAGACGTGTCCTGAAGCACACAGCACCCTAGTGATAATTTCACAGAATTAATTTTCCCCAAATGAAAAAAAGGCAGCCACACAGAAAGGATGAGGCAAATTACCAACACTAATCAGTCTCCCTCTCTCTCTTCCCCTTTCCCTTGTATGATAATTATGGTAATTAACAAGCTAACAAGCTTCTAGTAAAAACAGTTCCAGAATTTCAATGTATAATTAATATTTACATCCATAACAAGTTGTCATTTATGGTGGATGTTGATTTTCTTTTTTCAAAAGACACTATGCTTTATACTCAGAAAAGAAAAATCCTTTGAGAATATACACTAAAAAAGGCACCCTAAATTCAGAAACCTTGTCCTTATTTGCTATTTATTTATGTGGAGATATGCAAGGTCTTCTTATAAATTGCAAGCACACATATATAAACACACTTTTTTTTTTCCTTTTTTTTTTCCTTTTTAATCTTCATAGAAAAGAAGGCCACAAATCCACCATTCTCATCCAACAACAGACACATCCAAAATGCACTTGTGTTTCAGGCAGATCCTGAATGTTATATCATGGTTTAGTGACTTGTAAAGCCAGTCACTTGCAGAAATGAGGGACCTTTACTACGCAAGCCAGTTTTCTTTGGCTTGTTTTCTCCAAGGAACCTAGAGCAGTAACTTTCCAGATGCTGGGAAATACCAAGTAGGAGGCAAGTGCTTCACTAAAACAGTCTCAGTTCTCATGCAGAAAGGTAGCCTTGCTCAGATACCACAGTTATGATGGACAAGGGTATCAGAGAGAAAAAAAAAAAAAAAGCCAAGGCCGCTTCTTTGAGAGTGTAAAAGCATCACCCACAAGCAGTAGGGTAAAGCAGCCTCAAAGGACACCTAAAAGTTCCAACTTCTGCTTTCAGCATCATGTTTCCTTACACTCTAAGAAATAATGAAGATACAGTTTCAAGGGCAGATACTGAGTTCCTCTTAACCTGTCCTTCAGTCTTAACTGAACCCATGGGATGTATTGCCCCATGGGTTCTTGTCAGACCCTCACAACACCATGGCACTTGGAAGGAGACAGGACAATGATTCACAGGATGGGAAATAAATTTTGCAAATGATGAAGCAAGTCAGTGTGCAAATGGAAAGAAGTAATGGGCCAAGAAAAATTGTGGGAAGAATTATTGCTCTTATTTGTTAATATTTGATCCAACAGTGTATGGTGTGGGACAAGTCTGCTGCGGGATGGAGGAGTCAACCTTATTGTGGTGGCTCCCTCCGGTGGAGACCACGGCACATGCTCCAGGGGTGAGGTGCTGGCAGAAGGGTGGAGAGCCAGCAACAAGGAGGGGCACAAAATGGGCTTGGAAAACTTCAGGTGGATTTGAGATTTTCTAAGACACAGGAATTTAGTGACAGGGAAGGAGCTTTGAATATCCCCAGCATTAGAGAGAAACTTACAGAAGTAGCCGACTTCAGAAGACTCTCGGTGTTTAAGTTAGGACTGTAGGTACGTTTCTGTAAGAGGGAAGAAAGAACCAAATTCTGGCATTTACTACTACATTTACTACTGGCTAGACTAGAGTAAACATTAGTCTAGACATACAGTCAGGTCTATAGAACCTGAGCTAGTTAGAAGAGTTTGGTAATTCCCTAATTGCATGCCAGACACATGGTGGAATCACAGAATCAAAGAATTATTAAGGTTGGAAGGGACCTTTAGAGACCATCTAGTCCAAGCTCACTGCACATGCAGGGTCATGTAGAGCATGTTACACAGGATTGCATCCGAGTGGCTTTTGAAGATCTCCAGAGAAGGAGACTCCACAACTTCTCTTGGCAACCTGTTCCAGTGCTCTGTCACCCTCACTGTTAAGAAATTCTTCCTTTAGTTCCTGTGGAACTTTTGGTGCTTCAGTTTCTGGCCATTTTCTCTAGTTCTGTCAGTGGCCACCACTGAAAAGAGGCCAGTACCATCCTCCTCACTGCTTCCTTTGAGGAACTTATAGACACTGATCAGGTTTTCTCTCAGCCTTCTCTTCCCCAGGCTGAACTGGCCCAGCTCTCTCAGCCTTTCCTCATAGGGCAGATGTTCCAGGTCCCTGATCATTCTCATAGCCCTAAATGAATGAATAAGCATCTATACCACAATATCATTTTGTACAACAATTCAAGAGGAAAAAAGAAGAAGAAGAAAAAAAAAAAGAGTCATGAGCTTGTGCTTCTTCCAAACTACTTGGCAGATAGATCCTTTCCAAATGTTGACAGTAGCATCACCTTTTAGGTGTTTTGCAAGTGACTTGCAAACTTTTAATGCATGCTTGACAGAGAACAAAGGTTATGGATTACATCCACCTTGGTGGGATACTAGCACAGGAATTCCTTAAACATGCACAAAAAACACACAGTTAAAATCGGTCTTGTGTACAAACTTAGGCAACTCCCTCTAGGATTCCTGTAGTTATTTCAAACTTAAAGGAGGGATCCTTTGAAAAGTATGGTACACAGTACTCTCAGCAGCTCTTGAACCAAGTTTGAATCATAAGGACAAATCCCTCCCCTCAACATTACTGGTTTAGATTCTTCCATAAAGCATTTCATCTGGTACCACTGGACATTTTAATTAAGAAACTGGGAGATTTCAAGATCAAAGCTCTTGGATTAAACTTACTAAAAATTAACTGATAGTTCTCAAAGTGCACTTTAAAATGGGAAATCCTTATCATGGGTGTCAATCTCTGGTAATTTCTGGATGTGCCTTTTACACATAATAATGTTTGTATATTTATTTATTTATCAGTTGCCTGGGGAAAAATGAGCAATAGCATTGCAGGCAGTGTAAAATAAAAAACTCTTATATTTTGAGATTTTTTTCTAGGTGCCATTTAAGGACTATAGTAGAAGTTCAGAGGGTCCCATCAAGCCATCAAGCAGTGTATTGGAATGCCCATTTTACTGTGGAAATCAGAGCGTTTCCCTGTTGCAGAGTCAATCACGTACTAACTAAGCAGTGATCGAACAGAGAGAATGTTTAGGGGCTGCTTAGGCAAGGAGATGAGTTCAACAGCATAAGGTAAACAGAAGCATATTAATAGCTGCAAAATACACAGACAAAAAATGCTGTTGGTAACCAGGCAAAGGATGTTAAACTGCTTAAAGCTTCAGGTAAAAAAAGGGAAATAGAGGCACACTCTCATACAGGAATTTCAGTGGAATTAGAGAATCCTCCAAAGACAACAAAAGAAAGAGCACCTAGACACAATTTGGAAGAGAAACTATCAACTAGAAAAAAATAAATTGAATAATTTAGAGAGTTTCATCCAATTCCAACATTTCAGAATGATTAGAAATAAAAGCAGGACACACACGTACATATGTGTTGCTTCAGATCTATACCTTTCGCATTCTACTAAGTAATTAGTAACACTATTTTAGAAGCCTGTACATCTGTGCCTCTGTATATTTTTGTTGGATTGAACTGCAACCCTGGAGTGTCCCTTGGGATGCAGCCTTGGAAAGGGGTAGCTGTGCAAGAGTCTGCTCCTCACAGGGAGGAGGCAAGTCCACTTCCTGAGATCCTTGAGCCAAGGGCTCAGAAGGACCACTGGCTGCATTTCTCATCCTGCACCACTAAGATCATTTTGATAGTCTGGGTCCAGACCACGGGAACTTGGGAAATAGTGACTCAGACCTTAAAATCAAGAACTCTGCTACACACCCAGATTTCCAAAGGGCTCCTGCTTGACATGTCTTCTAAATTAGAGGAGGAAATGTTTGTGCACACAACAAAGAAGTCTTCCACTTCAGGTGCACGATGCAGGTTTTGGAAAACTGAGAAGCTGTTTGCAGCTTCAGAGTGCAGCTTGCAGGACTATAATAGAGAAGCAGCCTGGAGCAGCAAATCTGTATTAACTTCCTTCATGGACATTCATTTGTATTGAATACCTGCCTATGTTTAGCCAGTTCTGCAGATGTGTAAAGTGGAATATCCAAAAACTTTCCTTGTAGGGAATAAGGTATCCATTATAAGGAGTGAATTTGGAACATTGTTTTTAATTCAGCCTTCTCACTTCTTGTTTATTTTGCAGTAGCTTCCCCATGAAGACAGGTGCTGAGATCGCAGAAAGGTATCAGAGCCATTTTGCTCGCAGAATGCAGGATGGCTCAGCAGGCTGGAAGGAACTGGATGCCCTCCAGCACGGTTAGGGCGAGTCCTGACCAGTGCCACTGCCAGAGAAAGCAAATGCAGGGATGTGCCAGGTGCCCAGCTGCATCCCCTTGCAAGCGCAGCCCTGCCATGTGCTTTTCCCTGTGTGGCAGGTTTTGCCCTCTGGCCTTCTCTCTGCAAGTGCGTGGGAAGAAAAGGGCCACCACTTTGTCTTCTTACAGGCCATTCACGTAAGGAAAAGTGAAGAGCTTGGCCTTAGTGCCAGCATTTGAGTCAATGGAAAACCTGATTTATTTTTTCTCCCAGTAGGTAAGAATGTGCTTCTGTGAAGAATAACAGAAGACATTCTCCTTCAACCCCCTCCTCACTGTCTATTTGTTTTCTCTCAGTTAAGTCTGTGAGGAAATCCTCTTGGTAAAGCAAGTTAATAAGATTAAATAAATGTCTTTGAAACGAAAATGCTGATATAAAAATCAGAACAACAGAGCACCAGCTGGCTTTTCTTTTGCTTATTCAAATGCAGCTGGAACGCCGCAGCTAATAATGCTCAAACTCGGAATGATAATCAATAAGCAGTGAAACGACAGCAAGGTGCCTCTGGAGGAATTTTCCCTCAGCGAGAAAGATGGATTAACTCTAATTCTCAAGGCAACTGAACAAAAACATTTGCCTAAATTCAGACATAATTTAAATATTGATTTAGAGAAATGTGACAGCCTGAAATTGCAGTGAAACAAGATACTACAGTCACAGCCACTGATGTTGCTTAATGTTGGGACTGGGTTTTTTTTAGTACAAGGTAGCTGCTGTATTGTACAATATGGAACACATATTAATAATATATAATCATTAAAGGCAGTTTAGTTAAGGACACCAGGAGAGGGAATGATATTGCCGACTATTATAGCTTTACACACACAGAGGCACACAGCTCTGGGCAGCTTATCCAGCAGGGTGCTGTATACACAGCAGGCTAAAGACAGAAACATTAACTAAATCACAAGATTCGGATCATTTATCTTATTGTTACATGGGGAAGAGTTTATCTTTCAAGCCAGCACACACCTGCTCTCCTTGTAAAACTTCGCTCGCGCCATTGCTAAGCATGTTATTGTTCCTTGTTCAAACAGGCCGCTGCAGGAGTGGGACTGAGTCAAGGGTGGCTGTTCCTCTTTGGCCTGGCATCTGCACATCCTCACTCGTGCATGAGCACCTGCCACCAACGCCGGGGGCATCTAGGCATAGCAGAAGCAGACAAGCTCCATTAGCCATTCAAGTTACCTGCAAAAAAGATGCTTAGCTAAAACCAAGCATGCTTTAGAGAGTTTTAAAAAAGCAAAGCAGACTTCTTTAATTTGTACTTCTGCCCAAGAGATAAAGTGGGAATTAGACCTGAGATTTTAATTAAGTTTGAGAATTTAATGGAAGGTGTTAGTATTGCAAGCTGGACTAAAGTTCTCATTGACACCGACATTTAGGAAGAAGCTTAGAATATCTCCAAGACAAAACCTAGCTGAAATGTCAAACCGTGACCTAAGGAAGAATCCTGTGAAACTGGCAGCAAAGCCATGTGGATGAATAATCACCTCAAAAGTAAGCAAAAGTGACTCTAAAAGAGTCATATTAGTATGAGGAAGTGTGCTAGTCAAAGTTATTCCAGTTAATCTGACCTAGACCTTACCCAAGAAAACAAAACAGTAATTTTTTTCAGATGCTTCAGTAAAATGAAAACCATGGCAACTGAGGCTCCTCTGAAGTGATTAACAAGGTAGACATGACAAATGTTCTAGGGATGACCTGAAATCTAAACATAGTCTTCTCTTCTAGGCCTCATGAGGAGATTGACATAAAGGATGGAAGCAAAGGCAGAATGGCTAACACAAAAGAGGCTATGGACTTGGAAGTTCCATATCCTAAGAAGCTGTGTACTAAAGAAGGACTGGGTAGGCTCCTTCCTAGGAACTTTGAAAAGTGTGTTGTATGTAGCTCTATGATCAACAGCTATGTTTTTCACAAATATTTCAAGTGAGAAAGGGGCATAGGAGATGTAAATGGGTGTGTGTTGTTGTTTATTCAAGAGCAAAATAATTAATCCTGCACCCTTATTTAGGAGGAAAAGGAAAATGGCAATAGGCCTTTGTTGATTAGATGATTATAGAATGACCAACCGACATCAACATCAGATATTATAAACAAAGATGTGTTTTTAGCATGTAGCATGCGAAGTTTTTCCAGCATAGCAAGGGAAGTATTTCTGCCGTTATGTGAGGTGGTGGCACAGCCTCATCTGCAAGACTGTGAAGGGCTTTGCAAAACTAGCCACCCATAAATGAGGAACTGAAACTAAAACAGGTGCAGGGAAAGGCTACTGGGGATATCCAGGAAATAACAAACCTATTTTACAAGAGGACATTAAAAGAGCTTGGCTTTTTTAGCCTAGCAATATGAAGACTGAGAAAGGATATGGTTGCTCATTATAAACACATCAAAATGACAGATATTAGGTAGAAATGAGAGCTACCTAGCTAGGAGGCAGTAGTGGTGTAAGAACAAATGCATATGAATGGGCCATGAAAAACAGTGGATACTAAAAAAGGGTTTCTAAGCAACCTGAACAAGGCCCTGGTACAACAGTTCAGCAAACAGGAGCAGGGGAGCATGATTTAATGGTGATATTTGATACAGATAAAAAAAAAAAAAAAAGACAGTGTGCAATCTGTTTGCCTCTAACTGCAGCAGACTTTACCTAGGGGAGCCATCCTAGTCACTGTCATCCTTGACTTTTCTACATGCTTTTTACTAATTGGAGGGGAAACTATGTGTCTTTGGAAATTTTGGATAAAAACACCTGAAAAAATAGAACTTATATCAGGCCAGTCTGTAAAAGTCAAAAGGAAACAATAGCTTCCTCTTGGTTGCTAGCAGCTACAATCCTTGCCATTCTGCAGGAGTGTTGGCAAATGAATCCCCACAGTCACAGACCCATGAACAAACATAATCTAGGTGCTCCTGGCCTCTTTCTTATGAACCTGCAGAAGCCGTGACTGTGGCATATGGTGCAGTAGCATGCAAGGAGGCAGAAGGTTCCTTCCCCAGCATGTCCCATTTGTGTGGCAGAATCATGGTATTCCCACATACAGGGCTGCATCTAACCTTAAAACGCACATTTCTGTGTCAGTTCTTCATGGCTGATTAGCCAGAGCCAAGGATGCTTGAGGGCAGTAAAGGCCTCGAGCAAACCCAGTTGATTGCTTTGGACACAAGGCAGCAACAGGCAGATGCTGCATAACTCTCTGCAAGTTCTCCAAGAACCTGGCAGCGCAGAGAAGTACAGTGTGTCTCCACATGATGCCACTCCTGACTTACATGCGCCAAGTAAGGTCAGGAGTTGCTTGGGGAAGCAGTGGACCTGGTGGCTGGGGTACGGACTACTGCTCAGATCCTCACAACTTGTGCAACAGATGGGGTCTCCCTGCACTTTTTGGAAACCATTTCTAGGGCATGCCTGCAATCCCTATGGATATAATTACTCCTCCCTTCTCATTCCATATTCTATATCCTTTTGCATGAAAGTCACTAAAATGAAACTATCCAAGTTTCCATAGTGTTGCTTTCACACAGTTCATGTTTATTCCCATGAATACAATATGCATATTTGCTGAGATGGTTGCTCACTCCTGATCTGTACATAGCACCACAGTGGAAGTGAGGAACCAAATTTGGTTAAATGATTTGTAATCTCACTTAGTGTGTTTACTTACAACCATAGTGCAAATAATAAACTAGAGGCAGTTGTAATGCTCTCTCTCCTGAGATTGCTAAAATGTCTCTAAAGAACACTAATCTGTTTTAAAGTAAGGGATGCCGAGCATCTGTACTGAGCACCATTTTCTATGACCTGGTACACGAAGTTTACTAGATTAAACACAACAGCAACAACCCCTCCGCTCTGCTTTTAGACATATGCAAATGCAAAAGGAAGACTTAAGCCAAAAGAAAAAAGTAAGGAGGGAAGGATTGCAAACATTACCAGTCAGGTTAAATTGGCCAGTAGTTCTAGTAGGAATAATAGATTGCAAATAAATAAATGAAAATGCTGGGTGGTAAAACCCTAATGCTCAAAATATGATTGCTCATATTAAGCAACTGCGGGTTAACGTGAATAGAAATGAGCAGCAAAACTGGAAGATAATTGTGTAGTGGCTCTGTCTATCATGGACCCAGAGTGCAGGTGCTGGGCCACATCTGCCCCCAAGGACAGCACAGAGACCATCATTCTTATCCAGAAAACACCCTGTCTCACTTTTACAGCAGATGACTCAGAGGGGCAGAGAAATGCTATCAATTTGATGGCCATCAGTTCCATAATCATCCTACAGCCATCTCCCCAGAGATGTATTTAGTATCAGGTGCACTTTTCAACCAAATAAATATTCCAGACTCTAGCATTAATACACCATTAAAACGACACCATCATGCTACACTGAATACTATAAATTAGATCTCAAATGTAGCATGCCAGAGAGGAATAGCTTTTACTCTCTTCTTCCATCTCCCACCCTCCAGAAGGAAAATATTTTAAAAGGCAAAAAATATATATATTTTTGAATGATTCTTGTGGTTTTGAGGTAGTTACTCTTTCCCTAATGATGCAGGCCACTGAACACCAAGAAAGAACCACTGACAGGTCTCACAGCACGTTTTTGGTTGAGAGTGCAGTATTGTTTTAAGATGTGAGCTGCTTCATCTTCCCTCCTGTCTCTTTTTCCCCTCCCTCTTCCCTCACCTCCTCTCTCTCTCTCTCTCTCTCTCTCTGTCACCCCTCCCTGTAAGCTACATAAACCAGAGGGCAGGGCATCCAGCTGCTTCCACAGCTGAACAATGTTTGGGCAGAGTCCATGTTGACACAAGTGCATTATATCCTGAAGGGTCAACTGCAGCATTTTTTTCACCCCTTTTTTATTTTTATTTTTTTGAGGGGGGAGAAGGAGGTACTTTTTCTTTACCAACTGTGTAGAATTAACCTTCCACTCCTGCACAGCTGCCATTCGTCCAAAAATCATGACCTCATCTAACTGTCATCTCCTATCGTCGTACTACCCTGCCAGTTTAACAGTATTATTATTCTCCCTTTACAACAATTAGCAATCATCCCCTTCCTTAGCAAAAGTTACACACAGACCAGGAACTTAGCACCAACACCTTCTTTTCCCATCTTGGGCTTTTCTGAGAGAGGGTTAACTCAGCTGAAGGTTAAACACAAAAACTCAGCATACCAGCCCATACCTCCCTGTCTTTGGACACCGCAAGAGAGCATCAGTGCTGCCTGCTCAAGCCTTTGGCACTTCAGTGAAGGTAAAGCTCCTTCTATAGAGTGTGAGTTTAAAGAGAGATGCGTTTTTAAGGCCACATTCCAGGGAGTGACACTTTGTACTGTGTGCCAGGGTTTGCTCCAGAGCTTGGTAAGATTAAGACCCCCAAATCCCGAAAGCCTCGAGTGGAGAGCTCAGACCATGAGATCCAACAGGAGATCACAGCTCACCCAGGTACATCCAAACTCGTTTCAGAGCAGCTGACCCTGAGTAGTTGCTCTAGTGTGTGAATCTACCAACCTGTCTGGGCAAATGCTGCATCTATTGTCTTGGACAAAGTCCTATGCTTGCAGCTACTTTGCAGCATGTTTAGCCTACCTTGGGTATGCCCGCATGGGCTTCAGTAAGCACCCTGGGGACTGAAGCTTAAATATAGCCAAAGGGAAGCAACGTAGCCAGACAGTTTACAACGGTACCACGGCAGGTTAGTTGTGTATTGCTATTTTTATTTCATCTCTGTTTTACTTTGAATGGTAACCAGACGATTAGTGCCCTTCTAATGAAAGTCCATTTACAAGAAGCCTGCAGACACTGGCTCACTCGCTATTTATTTCTGTTTATGTGATATGGAATTGTCCATGGGGTCAGCAGGCTGTATATAACCTTCTTCCACAGCCTGCCTCATCTGCTTGGCTTTGTGGTCCCCAGGAATGGTGAACTTTACATGGGGGGCCTCCAGGGGTCATGTCTCTCAGAAATATCTTTGTAAATGCACCAGCCTGCTACTCTGAAAGGGGCAAAACAGCTTCAGTTACATGTAGGCACAGCCCCAGCCAAAACACTCTGCTCTTTCTGGAGAGTGAAAGTGTTCCTCAGCTTTTCAAAGTGTCCCACTATGTAAAATGCAATTAAGCTAGAGTATAACTAGTGGAGCTGCTTGCAGAAAGGCAAAGCATAGACAGGCATAGACACAAATACGTCTATTGCACAAAGAAGTAGCTTTACTGCTCCCAGATTTGAGATTAAAGTTCTCAGGACAAGAACTTCTTAATTCATCTAGATGTTCACAATAGCTGTTTTCTTCACTACGTAAGTTTTTCTGTGGCAAAATACCTCACAGTATATTAGAAGTGGGCTATCTGGTGGTGCTTGAATAAAACCTGTGCTAAAGTCTGTCTGTGCTTTTAATAAAATCTGTGCTAAAATCAACATAAGAAATTCAGAAAAATCCACTTGTAATACTGACTGCACATCTAAGTCAGTACTCAGGCATTTCAGATGTGAAAAAATCAAAAAAAAATTAAAAGAAAGATTTCTTTTTTAAAAGAAACTTCCATTATTCTTTTCTTTCCAGCAAAGTCTTTGTATGTTTGTTCTTCCAAAATACAATACTGTGGTATCTTGGAGTTTCTGAAGTGCCAGTGTAGGCACTGTACTCTTATGTTTCATTGAGTGCTTGTTCAAAACAGCTGTATGTTCTATATAAAACATGTTTACATAGTAAATGTACTTCCTGTAGACACAAAGAAATGTTAATGAATAACCATTCCTGCATTTCAAATTTTTCAGGGCTGTGGGAAGGATCAGTGCATGGCAAAATAGTTAATGTTCACCCACTTTCTGGCACATGAAATCTGTTACTACAACTAATCCCTTACAGAGAAAAGAAAACATGGAAAACAAACTGGCGCTGGCTGGTTCTACTACGCATTTTTTTTTCTTCTCTGTAGAGAAACTGTGAGATGCATATACATGGGAGAGGAACAGAGGAGGTATTCAGCAGAGAATGCCAGAAGGCATGGACTCCTTTTGGTAAGCAAGGCTGTTGGTTTTAATTGTATACATTGTCTTAGATTCTCACCTTCAGAAAAAATGCCAGCTTGATCTCACAGATTATTCATTACCCATATTTACATCCTATTGCCTGGAGCCCAGTGGAGACAGATAACAGGTATCTTCAGTCAGTTTCTGTCTGAAAATATATTTTTTAAAAAGACATAGACTTATTTAATAACAGATCTTCTGCATTTATCCTTGGAAATTGTAAAAAGAGCAAAAATCAGATGATCCAACCTATCATACTGACCCTGCAAAATTTCCAAAAGACAACTGATGCTGTATGCGAAGTTCATTTTGTTTTGAAACATAAAATATTATGGAACTAAAAGTTTGGAATACAGCTGTGAAATACCACACATGGTGCCCCTTCCTGGCAAGTAAGCCACTGGTATAAACCATATATAGACTTTTCTACATGTTGCTTTATCTAAAATACATATATAATTCTTTGAGTCCCCTGAAAAAGAAGTACAGATAGGAATAAATCCACTTCAAGGGAGACTTCACCAGCATGGCACAGATACTTAGTGGAGTAAAACCTCTCCACTAAACTAGAAGTGATAGGAATCTGCTCAGCATCTGCAGATCAATTTATGAAAAAAAAAAGGTGATATACCATACAAGGACCAGATGTACTAATGTAGCATAAGGCAAAAACAAGCTTTGTTGGGGATGTTCCAACATTTCTACACAAGATTTCACAGCATACAAAAATTGCCTCATGCAAATGAAATTTTTTCTTAACTGCATGGTCTGAAAATGCTACTGTGGACATGAATTTCAAAGGCCACCCAACAAGCAATGCTCAACTATATATTCTTCGCAGAGAGACATGCGAATAGCACATTTCTGTTTTAACAGACTAAGAAATCATTACCGCAAAAATAAAGCTGAGACCTCCGAGCAGTTTTCCCAAAAAACACATTCCTTGACCAGAAAATGCGAAATAAAATATCACTTTCAGGGAAAAAAAAAAAGATCTTTTTTGCTTTTGAGATTTTTTTTTATTATATCACTGCAAATAACAAAGGACAACTGAGCATCTTTTCTTTTAGTAATGTCAATAGCATCCTACATTTTGGAGGAAGCTAACTCTAATTTGTTAAATAAAACCTGGAGAAGCCTGAAATAATTTCAGATAGACTTGGAGGACTTCTGGCAAATGGAAAAAGTCCTTGGCAAGTACTTTGGTGACTGGGTTGAAGCTCTACATAGTTATTAGAATGCTGTCTGCAAAACTTTATTTTAGAAATGTTCAATTGCTCCAAAAGTGTTCTGAAAGAAATGAGAAAAAAAAAGTTTCACTTGAAGCAATAATTACAAACAAGAATTTGCATAAGAAATAACAATGCTGATGAGGTTAAACGAAAATTCAATTTCTTTATATGCGTTCTAAGAAAGAGCTCAGAAAGCAAATGTCAGGATAGAATGTAGTTTTGAATTACCAAACACTGCCACCATGTGTCTGCTTCAAAGACTATCAGGCTGCTTAAAAGCAGCCAGAATACAGGCAACGAAAGATAAAGCAAATCAATTTTGTTGTCCTGTTACTGTAAAACCTTTCTGTGTAATGCTGTGGTAATGAAGCCCAAAAGGTTGCGTTTGAAGTTCTAAATACATGTCAGTCACATGTACAATATTTCTATGAGGATGCACAATACACAGGGAAGGTCCCAGATGACTGGAGAGTTGCCAATGTGACACTCATCTACAAGAAGGGCTAGATGGACGATCTGGGGAACTACAGGCCTGTCAGCCTGATCTTGGTATCAGGGAAAGTTATGGAGCAGACAACCAGGGAATCAGGCTTAGTCTATGGGGGTTCATGAAAGGCAGGTCCTGCCTCACCAACCTGATCTCCTTCTATGACCAGGTGACCCAGCTAGTGGATGAGGGAAAGGCTGTGAACGTGGTCTACTTAGACTTCAGTAAGGCCTTTCACACCATCTCCCACTGCCTTCTCCTGGAGAAGCTGGTAGCTCATGGCTTAAACAGCTGTACTCTTCACTGGGTGAAAAACTGGCTGGATGGCCAGGCTCAGACAGTGGCGATGAATGGCGCTAAATCCAGCTGGTGACCGGTCATGAGCGATATTCCCCAGGGATCAGTGTTGGGGTCTCTAATATCTTTATGAATCATCTGGATGAGGGGATTGAGTGCACCCTCAACAAATTTGCAGATGACACCAAGCTGGGAGGAAAAGTTGATCTGCTTGAGGGTGGGAAGTCCCTACAGAGGGGTCTGGACAGGTTGGATCAATGGACAGAGACCAACAGCATGAGGTTCAGCAAGGCCAAGTGCCGGATCCTGTTCTTCGATCACAACAACCCCATGCAGTGCTATAGGCTTGGGGCAGAGTGGCTGGAGACCTGCACAGCTGAAAAGGATCTGGAGATGCTGGCCAACAGACAACTGAACATGAGCCAGCTCTGGGCCCAGGTGGTCAAGAAGGCCAACAGCATCCTGGCCTTTTCCAACCATGATACTATGATTCTATGACTTGGCCTCCTTCTATCATCCCGATGGAGGCCAGAAAGTAGAGAATGACAGTGAGGGAATAATGAGCAAGTTCATTTTCCACATGCAAATGTCTATCATAATTTGATGTTTCATCAAATTATGTTTTTGTACAGCATTCATTCAGCGTTTTGTATGTTGTTTTTGTACAGCGTTCATTCAACAAACCTCTGCTTTGACATGATGGTCTGTGGAGGTTACAAAAAACTTAAGTATTCACACAACTACAACATAATTACTTCAAAGATCAACTTTTCTTCAAGCTCCTACATATATGAACAAAGACATTCATATCGTGATGGAGACAATGGATTCAAAGTGCTTGTTTTTTAATCTGTTTCAATGTAAAACACACAGGATTCCTACTCTTACTTGAAAATTAAATCCATTCTAATCTAAACTAAGAATGCACTATATCTTATTATTTAATACTGTCTTTTATCTCAAACCATCCCTCTGGATGGAAGGCAAGAAGGGGAAATGCATCTCCTACTGAAAAGCTAAAATGATTAAACATGTTCCTCTTCTTATTTAGACAGGATATTCAAAAAGATGCAGAGGGTTTTCATTGGCCTGCGCAGAAAGACATTGATTTTCTTCATTTTTTATTCAAAACTTCTATTATAAATTCTTTGAGTTAGGATGATTGACATTAGTTTGCAAGATCATACCAGAGAAGCAAACCACCAGTTCTGTTTGTTTTCTTTCTCTCTATTTATTAAGCTTGGATGAAGCCTGAACAGTAATCACTCCTTCATTAGCTTTACCCATTTTTTTTGAGATTTTTTGCAAAACATTTCAACCACCTTTCTCAGGCCATGTTCTGGACTCCATATCTATGTTTGTATCATTTCACTGAATAAATAGTAGTTCCAGGGAAAGACAGAGCTCAGGGGACAAGGCCAACAATTAAAACAGAAACAAGTAATACTTTGATGAAACACCATGCTTGCTCCAGTACCTTCTTTGGTACAATTCCAGATATTCAGTACTTCAGGAATGGAAGAATTTTGAGAAAGACTGGACAACAGGAATGCGTAAGGCATGCCAATGCACTTTTGGACACATCAGCTCCGAGCAATTATATTTAGGACAAAAAAAAACACCAAACAAACAAAAAATTTGCATTGAAAATTGATATGTTTTGTCAACTTCCTTGGGTGTGCACCCTCTAGTTGGCTTTGGTTATTCTTTTGGTCTCTGGAATATTGAATGTTCACAGTCAATAGAATGGAATCATAGAATGCTTAAGGTTGGAAGGGGCCTCTAAAGGTCATCTAGTCCAACCCCCCTGCACACACAGGGTCACCTAGAGCACGTGGCACAGGGCTGCGTCCAAGCGGGTTTTGAAGATCTCCAGAGAAGGAGACTCCACAACCTCTCTGGGCAGCCTGTTCCAGTGCTCTGTCACTCTCACTGTTAAGAAATTATTCCTTAAGTTCCTGTGGAACTTTTGATGCTTTAGTTTCTGGCCGTTTCCTCTAGTTCTAACAGTGGACACCACTGAAAAGAGGCCAGCACCATCCCCCTCACTGCCTCCCTTGAGGTACTTGTGTACACTGATCAGGTCACTGAGAGGTCTCCTCTCAATCTTCTCTTCTCCAGGCTGAACAGGCCCAGCTCCCTCAGCCTCTCCTCATAGGGCAGATGTTCCAGGCCCCTGATCATCCTTGTGGCCCTGCGCTGGACTCTCTCCAGCAGCTCCACATCCCTCTTGTACTGTGGAGCCCAGAACTGGACACAATACTCCAGATGCGGCCTCACCAGGGCTGAGTAGAGGGGCAGGATCACCTCCCTCGACCTGCTGGAGACGCTCTTCTTAACGCACCCCAGGATCCCACTGACCTTCTTGGCCACGAGGGCACACTGCTGCCTCATGGTCAACTTGTCGTCCACCATGACACCCAGGTCCCTCTCCGCAGAGCTGCTCTCCAGAAGGTCGGTCCCCAGCCTGTACTGGTGTCTGGGGTTATTCCTCCCCAGGTGCAGGACCTTGCACTTGGCCTTGGTGAATTATATGAGGTTTTTCACCGCCCAGTTGTCCAGTCTGTCCAGGTCCCTCTGCTCTTATTATTATCTTAAAACTCAAAAGGACTCCAAACAGGTGGTGGAGATGAATAACAGAAGTGGAGAAAGTAATTTCCAAAAAACATTTAATAGGACAAACACAACATTCTCTATCATGTCTTAGGTCATTTGCTCTGCCATACATACTGTAGAACATATATTGACCATCTATCTCTCTTCTAATAGTGTGAAGAAACTATGACCCATGCATTTAGCTCTGCTGGAAAGACCTAAGAAATAATAGTGCCAAGTTAGAATTAATCAGATTGATCCAACTGCTCAAATTTGTCTAACCATAGATGGTAGCAGCATTCCTATCAGAGAGCTTCTGAAGGAGGAAAAACAAATAAAAAAGCTACAATTTACCCTACTATTTGACACTAAAGGAAGTATGCAAAAGTTTACTGAGCAGGTCCTAGGAGGATATACAAATAAATTTTAGGCACATAAATACTTCTGTGAAGTAACTGATCCAACTGTTAAGTCTGTAATTGCTTTATGCTAAGTAAGCATAAACTTGAAATACATTTGAAATTAGCAGGAAGGAACGTGCCTAGTATTCAGGAAAGTCCTCCTCTACCATCTTCTAAAATTTCCGTTAAGTGCTAGTAACTTCCATTTTGCCTTAAAAATCTTGGACTTCAGAGAATTTACTATATTTTAATAACCTGAAGTGGTGCTTACACAATTATGGGGGGTTTTCTGGAAGAAATTATATAAAATGATACTAAAAAGAAAAAAGAAAAGAAAAGAAAAGAAAAGAAAAGAAAAGAAAAGAAAAGAAAAGAAAAGAAAAGAAAAGAAAAGAAAAGAAAAGAAAAGAAAAGAAAAAAGAAAAAGACTATTCTTCCTTCATACTAGCTCCTGTTTTCCATTTGCGAATACATGGTAATAAATGGAGGGATTGCTTTTTCACAAGTTTTCAAGAAAAAACATGGCTTTCAGTTGCTTAGAAACTTTAACC
Source organism: Tinamus guttatus (assembly GCF_059628265.1). Taxonomy (NCBI): domain Eukaryota; kingdom Metazoa; phylum Chordata; class Aves; order Tinamiformes; family Tinamidae; genus Tinamus; species Tinamus guttatus. The sequence goes on along the minus strand of NW_028289135.1, from coordinate 1,359,178 downwards.
AAACTGGTTGAGGTGGCAAGAACTGAATCAAGATCTTATACTGGTATGGTACAGGTGTGTCTTTTCATATGGGATAATCTTTATCTATGGGTAGGTTTTCTAAAGTCTTCCTTCAAAAGAAAATGGAATGCTACGCTATCAGGGTGATTTTGTTTCTTTCTTTCTTTGCTTCTATTTTTCTTTTGTACATAATGCTGTGAAGTTTATAGAATATCTAATTCCTTATTAGAGGTTTAAAGGAGGAAATCACATTTACAGTGCTAACTAGTGAAGGAGAAGCTGCCAATGTACACCTTCTTAGGCACACATGGATGAAAAGAACAGCACACAAGATAATTTTAGCAAATTTTAAATAAAAGAGAAAGAAAAGGATCATGCTGTTAAAAATATGTACCTATGGTCTTTAAGAGTGCTTTTTCAGCACATGAATCTACTTCCAATAAGAAAAAAGCTCATCCTCTATTTATGTACTTTTAAACCATGACTGTATTTTACCTTCTTAATCTTCTTCCTACAATAAATAGGTAAAGCTTAAATATATCTTTGCCTTGCAATATTTATCACAAGCAAATCAGGTGTGTTAAAAGTCTCTACCAAAGTACAGTTATCAAAAGGTAACAATGACAGTGGAGAGAACTAAACCTTCAGAAATATAATTAGGATTTGCTACCTCATGTATTAAAAAAGCTAGAATTTCTGACCGTGGTTCACAGGCTATATTTGATTCATTACACTCTTATTCCTACCTTTGACCCTTTTTCTCTAACTCTCACTTTTTCTCACACCACATAATTCTGAAGCAACAGAAAGTTGAAGAAATATGTAAAAGTTCAATTTCCATCACACAGTATATTGCTAAGGTACTACAAAGGAGGTAATATGATGTTAATTTATATCCCCGTCTACCTGCTCCACCCTCTTCCCCTCTCCCCCTACTCCCAGTAAATTGGGCTAGTAAAGCAGCCCAGTTTTCTTCTCACTAATATCTAGGGAAGAAATATTGCAAAGAATCACATTAAAAATGTAACTTGAATCTCTAATCTTTCATATAGCCAAACATTCTGCAGACATTACCCTATGGTTTTACTCTCTGTAGGATAAAGCAAATGGATCTAGATTGGTGGTCTTCTGCTAGTCAGTTCTTAAATTGATGCATTCCTTTGAAATAGTACTCACTGGGGAAGAGAAAGGGGAGAACTACTTTCAAAAAAATAAATTATTCAAATTAATGTAGTGTGCAACAAGGGAAAACTTTTTTGAACCGTAATGAATATGTGTTTGAATGTGTACATGTGGGTGTTCAGATTTAATCTGTAAGAAATTAATTCAGTAGGCTAGGGAGATAAATAAAGGGAATTAGCAGAAAAAAAATATGGGAAAAAAAAAAAAAGAAATGTTTTATCCAAAAGCTATTTTCTATCCTTGTCTCTCCTTCTTTTGTTTGTTTTAATTCTGGAATGTAAGTAACTAGTTGATTTGTTATCAGCTCTATCTCTTTGCAAGATTTGATTCTGTTTTGAACTAATGCTGAATCTCAATGAGCACTGCTGATGCTAAATGTTGGAATAAGCAACATTTTAAAGCAAAAATCATTGACATTTTCTGCAGCATACTTCATGAAAATGAAAAAGTACTTTATTTAATTTTTTTTCAGAGCATTCATTCACATTGCTTTCTTTGATATTTTCAGTATAATAGAAAAATATGAAAACCAAGCTACAAAACACAAGTAGAATTTGTATCCTGTATTATCTTACAGCCAATCCCTTTCACTACATTTGGCACAGTCCGTTTTGGGGAAGGTTGATCATACAAATCCAATATCAGCAACTTTCTTCTAGTAAAAATAATAAATACTGCATCTGAAATTTGACAATGATTGATGAGGTTTGTCTTTAAGTCTTACACTTATGACATTGGGCAACTCTAAAACTCTCAAAATATAATAATGTCCAAATAATCTTAAAATGATTTATGTAGCTAACTGCATTAACATTAGTTTTTTGTCATTGAAACTCTTTATTTTTGCCAAAGCCTTGTTTGTAAGCTCCATGGTTTCATCCCACTTGTTTTTCTCTGGATTTGTGTATGTCACCAAGTTCTCAGTATACTGCAAAATGGACTTCAAAAACCTTTAAGAAATAAAAATGAAGAAAAATTCATTAAAGGATAAAAGAAAAGGGCACTTAATGACTAATTTAAAGATGTTACTTTTCTTTAAATTTCAAGATCTCCCTCTGGATGGATCAATGCTATAAATTTTCTTCTGCTTCTGGAAGAGACACACTCTCTCACTCTCGCAGCAAGAAGTAGTGATTTTCAGAACTGCAATTAAACACTGCCATACAAAGAGTGTGGTTATATAATGTGTAACAATTTTCCTCCACTAAGTTTTCTTGTCTTGCATAGTTGAAAGTTTCACAATGCCTACAATATTCAACCAGCAGTTAACTGTAACACAACAAATTACTCACATATTAAATGCAGCTTTTATGCATTAATATTATTTGTGTATGTTGATCAATCTCTACTTTTAGTAATAAGGAATCAAAAAATGAAAATGTGAATAACTGGACCATAAATTTTCAACTACGTTTTTCTAGTTCTTGAGTGAACATCGTATGACATATAATGACAACTGCAACAACAAAAAGATGACTGACAAGGTACTGAAAGTTATGCTGTTAGGCTTTTTTTTTTTCCCTAAAAAAATGGATGAATGGTCATGAAAGGAGTATGCAGAGCCACCTATTTGCATAATGCAAGTTCTATATACTTACTTTAGATACTGCTGATAATCAGATGCATTCTTCTTCTCAACCAAATGGATATTGACTAGTTCTAGAGTTATTAGCACCAAGATCAGACGTAACACAGGCAACAAAAATTTAATGCTAGGAATAAGCAAAAAATACAAATTAAACTAAATTAAATTAATATCATTACTATAGAACATTCTTCTGACTTCCGAATCCATTCTAAAAAGCTGCATATCAAATGTGGAAGAAAGACGACTGTCAGAAGTCCACCAGTGAAGAACAGAACTAAAAAACGATAAGAGTGTTGACATTAATTTAACATATTGCACTAAGATAAAACTTTAATGGCACTTTTTAATGCCTAAATAGGAAAAATTGGAATTCAAAAATACAGTCTAACATTTAAAAAGGTATTTTTATTTAGAAGCTTATAATCTGCAGTGAAGTAGTATAATAACTCATCATTCTCCATCTTGATATTTTGTTATTTCAATATTAGTACATAATGAAAATCAGGGTTAACACGAACTTCTAAGATTAACCACTGAAAACAGCAACAACAGCATGCCACCATGCTCTCATACACCTGGCCAGATAGTAAAGAAAAAACATCATCTAACCTGTTTAACATTCTTAGATAGTTCTGCCTCTGGCGAGAACGCAGAGTTTTGTTTATCCACTGCTTGTATCTCAACTCAATGCTCGCAATAACTTGTCCTGACACTTGATGGCACTGTGTGATTATTTTACGGAGAACCACCACTATTTCCAGAACAGACCGCGGGGAGTAGAGCGTGCAAATGCGCCTATCACACAGTTCAGTTAACAGCCTTTAAAACAGGAAATAAATATTAGTTTCAACCTAGACCGCAGAATCTAATGCAAGATGTATTTTATATTCAATGTGGTTGAATAATAATGTTTTAACTCTGAAAACCTGTAAGCAAGATCTATGTAGCAAGAGCAGTGATTCCGTTCTCTATCACCTTATTGAATATGATTTTTAAAATGTGGGAAATTAATGCTTCCCATTTCAAATCAAAGAAATATAGTTGCAATAAACAAACTGTCTGAAATGATACACTGTAAATATCAAATCACAGCATGCTTGTGGTTGAAGTCTTCCATTACATTTCAATTGATGATTAACTGGAATTCTTCTGAGCACAACAAGTAAGTGACATAACACTTTGTAAAAAAAAAAAAAAAAAAACCAGGTAGTGAAGCCATTTTTTAATCAGCAGCACATCACATTACACTTTGTTAAAACACTAAAATACCTTTCTGCAGTTACATCTTAATCTGCTAACATAATGTGTCACACATCACCTTAAACATGCTGTTCTGAGAAAAGTGTTTTTTCACCTCCCTCATGCCCAAAATATCTTCAGATTGAGAGGCAGTAAACAGTAGGTGCCCAGGACTACAGAACTAAAGGAACAGGTATCCTGTTTGCACTATCCTGCTCACAGCTGATGAAGTTTGATTAGAAGATACTTCCTCCACAGGTCTCTCAAAACTGCCACAAGAGCACCAATTAAAAGCCCAAATGTTTTGACTACTATTGCAAGTTAAATATGATTGGAACTACCAATATATCTCTAAGTCTGACAACAAGTATAAACATGTTATTTTCTATTTCAAAATCTTGATATTGAATAAGAATAGAAGAAACATGTAGAGGCATATTCATATTTTAAATGTTGTGTATAACTGTGACATCACACATCGAATAAAACAAATTTCTGGTGCAGGGTTAGCACACAAAACAAAGTAAAGCTAACTTAATCTAGCAAGTGCAGAAATTACCTGACATATTTAAAATTTAAAATCTGAAATAAAACTAGTTATTTTTTTCCATGCCAATTTCAAAACAGAACCCTTCTGTCACAATGTTCCAAATATATTCTTCATTTTGAAGATGATCCTCAGTAGAACCCATACAATTTTTAGATTAAAACAAAAGCAAAGTTGGAAAAGTGCATGCAACTGTTCTAAGAAAACAGTGAATGAATTACCTAAGGATGAGAATTCTTGGGTTGTATATAGAAACTGACAGCAGGAAGGCAGAGCACATTAAGCTTACCTATCTGTTTGGTCACTATTCACCGGATCAGCTGAACTGTAGCAATTGTGGGGCATATACTGATGCAACTGAGAGAGAATTTCCGATGTTTTTGAAACAAAAGCACTAGTAGCTTCAGCATTTCCTTCAAACCTTGAAACAAAACAAACAAACAAAAAAGATTTGAGATGAAGACAGAGCATAGTGCTCATTACTTGTCTAAACAGCACACATCAAGATGTAAATTTGGGGGGTAGAAATATATTCAATGTCTGGTCTCAGTCTCATAGTTCAGTTCCTTTCCCTCTACTTTATGAGCATTATTTTCTTTTAACTGAAAATGACATTCTCTCAATATCAGTCTTCTGAATCCTTCCTAATCTTGTTCATCAAAATCCTGAAGCATATTGAGCATGTACCAAATGCATTGAATTTTCATCTCTCAGCTTTTTCTTTGGCTTCCCAGATGAATTTCTCTTAATTAATACAATTTTCTCCAGTGATGTTATTAATGACTTCCTCCTTTTCAAATCACAAGAGAATGTTACATTCTTTTTCTATTTATTATCTCACGTATATCTTCCATTGATTTGGCTTACAGGCCCTTTTTCGAACAAGCAACTGTTTAACGTTTCTCATCTGGTAAACCATCTTGTTGTCTTTATGGACAAACTGGCTTGAGATCTTCAGTATCTCTTCAGAAACAGTACATGGAGACACTGAACTGCTGCATGTTTCAGATGTGTCCTCATATTCATGATTTCAGTTTCCATTGTTAAAAACTATTTTGGGAGTTATCCTTTTTGAATGGCATACATATACCCTTTAATTGCTTGAACTTGTTCCTCAGGCACAACTGGTAGTTCAGACCATAAATGAATGCTCTTCATGCATTCCAGCACCTAAGAATTCAAAATGTATCATGAGAACACATAGTCTTTGACAGATTGGACAACATATTTCACTTTTCTTATTATAAGGGATTATTTTAGAAAAAAAAACCCTGCAATTAGCAGTAAGCTACCTCTTCAGTAGTCATAAATTTACAGAACAGCAAATATTCAGGTAGAAATAACAATATGCAGTGATCTACAAAGCTCTGCATCAACAAAAGGAATGCATTTAATTACTTCTCCTCTAAATTATGTAAGACAAAACTTGAAAGTTCATTAAAAAAACGTGTAAAACAGAAAGGAAGCTACCTCAGGATTCTTATTTCAATCAAAGACAATCAAAGCACCAAAACAGCATTTAGACCAATTTCAAGGATTCACAGACTTGAATGCTTTCAGAAGTAGCTACCTGTTTCTTGAGGCGGGAAATTGGATGAAACCGAGAACAGTAGGAACTTGCACAGTTCATCAATGGTTTTATGACCACATGTTCCTGATTTACAAGATAATAGGCAAAAGACAACATTTTTAAAAAATCAGGTCCTAATATTATGCAGACATAGACTTATGCTTAACTTTAAGTCCCTTAGACAACTGAATTAAGATTTCCAAATGTATGAGGGATGAAACAATGAGCACAGTGAGAAATTATTACGTTCTTTGACACACTATGAAACCTGATAGCAGTAATCACATATTCTCTTCATGCAGCAATATGCAATCTAGCAACAAGAGCTACACCTAAAAAAGATAAGTTTTATCTCAAAGTATGCTTTAGGATATTGAAAGAGGGTAATCATAAACATTAAGAAGAAATTAAGAGAAGCAAATGTAATAAACACTAATGTTGAGAAACCTTTTGCTAGAGAAAAAGTGGACAGAAATTCACACTGCAGTCACAAACCACACATCCATTATTGTGCTACTTTTATTATTTATATATCTCAGAGAAACAGTCTTAAATCTCACATGCCTCTATGGCTGAACTACAGTTGTTCTATGTATTTGTTGAATTACCAGAAAGGCAAACAGGATAGGTGTCAACACAATCTAACAAAATTAAGTGGTAGCACTATAATCAATGGGTCAACTACGTGAATAAGGTATGATTAAACTAACAAATTAAGCTGCAATAAGAAAAGGCAATCTTTGGGAAAGCCTTCTGCTTGTATTCACTACAATATTAAAGAAATACACTTTCACAATTTGCACTTGGAGGAACACTGTATTTCCACAAGAAGTGACTATCAAGAAAAATGTAGTTGTAAAATTCTCTAAAATCAGATTTGGCATTCCAAACTAGTCATTCTTGACAGCATAACTTTGACCCCTACCTTAAAAGCAATCATGTCCTCATCTGAAAATCTGCACAGAAGTGTGACTGCAAATGCAAGTATCTGATTGGCAACTTCTCTGGGAAATGTTTTAAGATTGATCTCTCCATGGCTTAAATGATCTCTTACCCGTGGACCCTCCTGGTGGTTCAAGAAATCCCAAAGAAACTCCTGTGAGAATATATGGTGACAGAGCTAACTATACAGAATACCTTCTGAAATATATGCATATAATTGTGTCTAGAGAAAAAGGGACATTTAGACAGTAAAAAAATAAACAAGAAAGAAAAGATAGAAAAAAGAAAATAAAAAGTATACTCTGTTTATAAACAAAAATGAGGGCAACTCTTCCACTTTCATAGCTTCTGAAAAGATTCAGAACTAACATAGAAGGTATTTCATGACAGTTAGCACCTAATAATCTTTGTTTTCTGTCCCAACTCCTCACAGTCCCACTCCCTCTGGTGCCCAGTGCAGTAAACTCACGTCTTCCCTAGGTAACTTCAATGCCTTCAGTTTTCATGTTCCTCATCTGTTTGGGGGGCAAGACGCAGGATGTGCTCTAGAAGGTTTGCAGTTATGTTTGCACCATCTACACAGCTGATTTAAGCTGTCTCCCAGAATAAATAAGTTTTACTTTTCCCTGAGTATGGTACCAGTGTTTCTTCTAACTCTACTCATCTGATTTTCATGAGTTTAGTAGGAATCTCCCTAAAACTCCTATTTTTCAGTCATATGGGTATTCTCAAATCCTAACCCAATATACCATGTTCCATACTCCTTTGTATTCCATATTGAATAAGTTAAGGAGCTTTCAGCTTTAAGCTGCTGGAGAGAAGCTATGTGAACTAAGTAAACTTTAGGCATGATCATAAATATGTTGCTAAAAGAAAAACAAACAAACAAACAAAAAATTGTAAAACACTTGCCATTGCAGGTTCTTCAAGAACTAGAGGAAGCTGATTGATTTCTTCATTATTCAAATGTTTTGCTAGCATCTAGAAAAAGCCATTTCGATTAAAAAAACTTACTGGCAAAGCCAAAAGAATCAAGGAAAAAACAGCAATTTAGGTAGTGAACTTCCCTATTATTAAGCAATTATTTCCCCAACTCCAGAATCAAGGTGTCTATTTATTATCCACAATTTTAGAATCAGAAAAAAAAAAAAAAGAGGATTTTGGCACACATGCATATTTGTATTCATTTCAAATAAGTGAATTTGGGGAAAATGACTGATTGATTTCTGAGAGATAAAGATATACAAGATTCAACCATTTAGGATAAATTAAAGTCTATTCCTTAAATTTTGTATAGATTTTAATGTATATTTTCTGGGTGATTCCAAATTTAAAACATTTTTACTTCCCATCTTCTTCTATTTGGAAATAATTTAGAAGTAATACCTTATTCAACACAATGGGAAAGTGCTTTGCAATCATGAGTAATGAGAAATAGGCATATGCTTTAATTCTGATATTATATTTGAAAAAAAGGAAAAGTACCTCATCAAAAGTGGTGTAGAGAGCAGAAGGCTACAAGAGAAGACAATAAATATTAATCATCCTGCAGAAGAAAACAACTAAACTTGTATATGGAATTTATATTTATTCATTTACATCAAAGAAGTGCAAATAGGGAAAACTTCTTATAAATGAAAAAAAAGAGATTATTGGACTTTTTGCCAAGTTCAAAAAAATAAATTACCTACTTGGCACTGTGAACTAGTGTCATTGCATATTAACCTTCAGGTAATTTTTCCAGCTTCTTTTACTCTCAGACATCTCTTTTAAAAATAAAAGAAATATTGGTAAAACTCTCCTAAGAATTTGTAAATGATGTCCCTAAAATTTTGGGGGCTAAAAAAAAAAACTATATATGTTTAGAAATCATGCTTCTAGAAAACTGTTTCGAGAGACTTACCTCAGCTGTTAACAATCGATTTGGACATTTATTAGTAGCAGTGAAGAACAATCTAAGTCCAACTTCCAGCTGAGGGAGTAAGAGAATCATACAATCAGCATACCTGGAAAAACAGAGAAATACCCAAATGTTTTTTGCCCCTCATACAAGTATAATCAAAGTTGAAATTAGAACCACCTCAGAGAAATACTATCAAAACATGGACACTCTCAGCCACACAAGCCAGAGCAAAATCCCTTGGTAATTAGCATTTTATAAACAAACACTAAATCACTATCTCTGCCCAACAGAAATGGAACATCTAATTCAAATCAGCTCACAGGTCACACTACCTTAAGGAGGTGAAACATGGGAAAGCAAGGTAATATAATGAATATATATTTTTTAAACTCAGCAGATTAATATCTGCATATGTGAATATTTTCCATTTGCTTTGTAAAGTTCTCCTTCTTGGCTTCATCTGCTGCAGTTCCTCTTTGTAAGTTTTCAAAATCCAGTTCTAGTTTGCACAAAGTACAGAAAATGTAATTCTCCATGGAACATTCAACCCAGAAAAAAAAGTGGCACTTGAGTTTGTCATTTTGCTGCATTCTAATACAGAAAAGTTCTCAAAGCAGACACAATCAAAATAAAACAGTAAGTCCATGAACTTTCTGGGAGAACACCCTAAGAGTGCTGAACTACATGTTGTTAGGCAACAGACTGAACAAAAAGCTTTGAAGTCTACAAATTCTGCTGACTAGTATTTTATAAATAATGGGTATATATAAGCAAAAGTCTTACCAAACAGAAAAATAAGAAAAAAGCATAGTTTACCTGCCTTGCTTGAAAGCTGTTAAAGCAGCGAGCCAAAATGGCAACATCATTTTCAGAACAAAACTGGACAGTTTCACTAGTTCTTCAGCTAAGGAAAGTGTTTCATGATTAAGATCTGAAAGTTAACAAAACAACATTAGTAATAAATATATATGTACAGTGTATTTATTCTTATTATTGCATTGAAGAGATATGAGTCTTCCTTTACAAAAGAAGACTTAAAAAGTATTCAATTTAACTATGCAAGTATAATGAAGGTCATAATAAAGATCATAAACTGTGTGATTTTAATTTTGCTTGAAAGATATTTTTGTCCAAACTTAAAATGTCAGGCTAAAACAAAGCACAAACAAAGCAAAACCTGTGGCTGCTTATTAGTGGGATTAAAAGATTGCACAGCAAGTAGGCCCAGCTTCTGTTGAGTTGTTCTCCACCTATTTCAGATAAACTGTAACACATATTTATCATTTTAATTTTGTGACAATCAGTACACTTGGTATGAACATTCTGCCATTACCTGTACTGTACTTTGATGTTACCATGTCATGAAACTCACACACTCAATGTTATAAATATTTTCCAAGGGAGAGCTTACATTTACAAGGGCAATTTAATTGTAGTAGGTATTTTTGGAACAAATGAATAGTTACAGAATTTATAATGTATCTGATGATCTGAACATTGCCAGTTTCATTTGGTCCCCCAAAGCCATGCTGTTTATGCTGTTCATGCAAACATGAACAGGTGTGTTCCACTGGCAAGTTGTTTAAATAGCACAAACTAAGTATGATCACCATTAAGACCAAGACTTCCTATTTGCCTTCTGAAAGGGCAAATCAGATAACTGTTGTACAACCTGTATGCTCATCATAAAAAAAAGGTATATATACATACGTATATATAATGTTTCTCTTAGAATAACATTACTTGTTTCAATGTACAGTGCAACAATGTTTTTAGAATGCTTAGAATGCAGTATTTTTTGATCCCATGTTCACCAGAAGTGTCTCTGTATTAGAAAGTTGTCCAATGAGCATGATTGCTTCATCTAATGACATTGTATGCAGGTGTCTTTGTTAAAAAAAAACTCAATTCTAGATCTGTGAAAAATGCATTATGGAATGAAATTACAATAATTAAAGCTTGCTAATAGTTAAATACTTGCCTGGAAATATATTCAGTTCTTCTAAGCTAATGAAGGTCACATATGGTCGATGTATTAAAATGTGTTTTGTCTGCAGAAGGTATGTCTGTAACAACTGGCCCAATCCTGCAGTTAAAAAAAGCAGCATAGCACAGTATCTAGGGAGAATGCCAGAAAATATTAGAAAAGTTTATACAACTAAATATTATGCAAAAGAATAGACATCTGTGAGTAACAGACAAAGATTTTGTCTTTTCAAAGAAAATCAAATGCCACTATGCTTTAGAGTTGAGACCCTTAATAATTAATTACTTTCACAAGCATGAAAAGAAACAAATGTGGAATTAGAGTAGAAAGGACCACTGTATTCTATGCTGGCTGCACCTCTCTTCCTCCTATCCCACTCCTCTGCCTTTTGTTCTCTGCTTTCCCATGCCTTAAAAGATGAGGAACCAGCTTTCCAAGACTTCCAGCTTTTTCAGTTTTCCCAGTAGTCAGTTTTATGACAAGTGTGCTTTACCAGTTTTATAAGGGCTGAGATATTCTGTGCAAATATGATTCCAAAACAAGCAGCAGAACAGAGGGAAAACATTCAGGATACAGCCAGAACTCTTTAGAAGCTAAGCAAAATTCCATTTTTTTTTTCTTTTAAGGAAAAATTTTATATGCATAACTGCTTTTCAACCTCTTAATAAAACAAGACTTTTTGGTAACTTACTTGACAGGAATTTCTTGTGGGGAAGCAAAGCCGTGCCACAAAACATTACGAAGATTCAGACCATGAGGAGATCCAATGAATACCCTCAATACATTCATCTAATTGATAAACAAAGTGATTATTGTATGAAGAAAAGTAATATTTGTTATCATGTGTCTTTCCCTAATGGACAATTTTCTGAAGATATTGAGAACACAGTACTATCTTAAAGGAACACTTTCTATTGTCAAGATGATTGACACAATTAGAATAAATCAGTACAATCAGAAAAATCAGTGAATGTTTTTCAAGTATTTACAGCATTTACAAACTGTTCTTCAATACAACCATTGGCAATGTTTGAAAACCCATCATCTAGTAAGAAGAAAAAGAAACTCTAGGTTTATAACTTATTTCAAAACTATACACTTACTACAGTTTGTCCAAAGATAACTGCAAGCTCCTCAGAAATAAGCAAATCTCTTAGGAGGAAAGGACAATCTTTACCTATCAGTAAGTACACCTATAGAATAAAAATGCAAAATAGTTTTATATTAATAAACAAATACACGCTCGCAATAGAAAGAAATAGAATCGACTATTTTATGAAATAACATAAAGTCTATGGGACTATATCAAGAATGAGTACAAGAAGAGTAATGCATGACAATAACGTATTATTACGGGAATAATTTTACCCTGAAACGATACTTGATTCTTACTTCACTAATCTTTAGGGCTTGTCATTCTTAAGGAAGGAAGCTTGTGATTTGTTTTTCAAATTTCGCTGTGAAACTAGATTTCATCATAGCTGGGCAATCTCATCAATTCTGTACTGCTCAGCAACTCAAAGCTTCTGGTGCTGAAGCTTTCCATTCTATATTTTCCCCCTGACCTTTTTTTCCAACCTTTGGTAATTTTTCATCATTTCAAACTTCATCTCTGGTTAGTCTGGGGAAAATAGGTCTGATTAGATGGTAATTATCCCATTGTCCTCTGCCATTTCCTTCTTAAGAGCTCCTCCTAAAGATTTAATAGCCAGCTATTTTATCTAATCTGTTGGGAAAACACCCAGAAGGCTGTTTTATTTTATTTTTTTAAATTTATTTTCCTTGAGCAACAGTCCCTTTTAAACATTTGCCATTCCCTTTCCCCTGTCCTGCCTGCTATTGCTCAGTAGTGCTGGTTTCTGTAGAGGGGAAAGGAGAAAATGTATCAGGATAAGCTCATCAATCTATCTTGCCCCTAATTTTTCATATATTTGTTCTAACATAACATGTGGAATACAAGCTAATATGGCAGATGGCTATAGAGACTGTTCCAATGAGCTTAAGCAGAACTATTATCAGATATTGAAACATAGTCTAATTTGTGTTTCACCAAAACGCATTCACAATACAAACTTTGTAATACCTGTCAGAATTCCTAAGTAACAGTATGTATGGACCCCCTTCCTTATCCCTACTTAACCCCTACAGCAATATTCTTTAAACTTTAGAGTGCATACCTTTCCTACTTTGAGATAAAAGGAGAAGGGAATGCATTAACAAGCCAAATGGTCAAGTTGGACTGTAAGTGGATCCTGAATCTCTCCAGCTGGGCACATAGGTCTAGAATTGAAGCTGTTAGCTGGCTTCTAGACATTTTGCAATATAACACTCATCTCCAAACACTGATGTATACTCTGCAAACACAGTGTGAGGGGAAAAACTTATTGTTCAGTAGCCCATTTCCAGCTGCTTTTAGTGCTTCTCCTCACATATGGGACTACATGATCAGATCTGCTGTGGGAAATATACTGCTCCATTTCAGTTAAATAACTTAGAATAGTAAAGACATAATATTTATATATAGCTTAACTAATCTGTTCCTCCTTCCTGAAATTGGTTAGTGACAGCACTCACACAAGTTATGAGCAGGCTTAAGAGGCATCAGAAGATATTTCTGTTAGCACAGCTGGATCCAGAAAAGAAAATGTGTCCAAGTCAATTAAACCATGCTACCAAAAGCTACTACAAAAAAGGCATATGCCACTATCAAAGTACAATAAAATCAAAGAGCTCAGTCCCATCTTATAAAACCCAAACTGCAATAAAATCCTCCTGCTGATACTTACATCACCCAATGCTCGCTCCAAGCATGATGTTAGTTTCATTAAGCCAAGAGCAATTTCTGTAGTTTGTGTATATTGCAGAGCATCAAATACTTCAAGAAATATCTGTATAGTTGGAGGGGGTTAAGAGAGAAAGACAGAGAGAAACAGAGAGAGAGAGAGAGAGAAAGCGAGAGTGAAAGCGAGAGAGGAGGAGGAAGAGAAGGGGACAGAGGGAGAAAGAGGGAGAGAGGGAAAGAAGGAAGGAGGGAGGGAGGGAGAGAGGGAGAAGGGAGAGAGAGGGGAGAGAAAGCTATATTAAATATTTAGAGGAAGGAAATCAAACTGTCAAAAACATACAGAAAACTGATGACAATATTCCTCTGTGATATTGCACAAATACAGGAAAGGTCACTAACCTAGGACACCTCTTTTATTTTTCAGTTCTGAAGTATCAACAATAAATTTGCACAATAAAACCTGGTACTAGAAAAAGATCATTAGGCTCTACAAAAAAAAAAAAAAAAAAAACACCTACCCTCTTAGAGCAGGCCCGAAATACCTCACAGTCTTTTTGTGATAATGCATATACAATCTAATTAAAAGTTGATAAAGAAGTGACTATATATTAGAGAAGCATAATTAGTTACAAATTTTAAGCATTTTGCTTCACTGATCTGTCTTGCAATACTAATACTTCCACAATACTTCTTATACTAAACTTTCAAAACGGGAACACATGCTGAAATGTCAAAAGACATTTCCATACCTCTGTGTAGTTTGTCCACTGGAACCATAAGGCATATCGAGCCACGAATTGCTCCTTGGTGATAGATTTGAAATGCAGATTAACAGATTCACAGACAGGTCCCAGTGATCGTATGCTTTTGATATAATCCACAATTTGATCTTAAATAGAAAAACAGAAGGTGATTAGAGCACGAAACTTCGCAAAGATCCAATATTTTAAAAAACATGTTACAACCAGTGTATGTATTTAACACAGAGGACTTTAACTAGATTACTTAACAAGAATAATTCAGTAACTTAACAAGTTACTGAATTGTATTGTTTGCATCAGAAACACCTATCATTTTTACCATCTTTGCGGATTAACAACAGCATTTGTGTGATGCAATACAGCAAATTAAAATTCAGACAGTTTATCTGAGCAAATATTTTCTTTTTTGGTTAAAAAACAATTACAGTCTGATGACAGTCTGTGAAACAAAACCTGAGAAGCTACAAGGCAAAAAAGATGTCCCCAGTGTATTAAGCTTACTGTAAATGAATGTAAAGAATACAGAGGAAACAGCTGAGGTAGCAAAGGGACAGAACTGAACCCCTTAAGTATAGGGACGTGGAATTGGGACCAAAATGAATGAGGAAGCAAAGAAGGTGCTACCCAAGTAGCACATAAGCTACCCAAGTAGTACATAAATCTTAGGAATCAGCGGTAACCAAATACCAATTACTCATGGATATAAAGTTTAAAGCTCTCCTTAGATGAGAACTATCTATAGGCTAATCTGCAGTGAAAATAGTGTTTTACTAGTATAAAATGCCATGACAAAGCTAGGATTGCTATGAACTACATTAAGATGCTGCATCAGTCTTCGATATATTGTTACTACAACAGGCAAACACCAACCTGATTCAAGGTAACAGACATGATCTGTAATAGCTTGCCAAAGTATTTCACCATTTTCAGATACAATATTATGAATATCGTAAGTCTCTGTTTTCTCAAATCCAAGATCGCAAATCATGTAATGCACAGCAGGAGAAAGGCAAGTAGTGACAGACTCTGGTAATGCCATCTGGAACAACAGTAAAAAGTCTTTGCATTAATTAAGAAATTCATGTTAGAACCAGAAAATTATTATTTCAGAATACCCATGAGCACAGATACACAAAGAGCAACACAGGAGCTGAGCTGTACATACAAGTTTAAGTTCTACAATGCAATTCTCATCTGTGTATACTATGAAAGGAACAGAGCTGAGCAGAATAACCTTGTGGAAAGTGAGAAGGAGGATGGAAAGAATTTGGTCGCATGAACAAATCCAGGGTCATGGATGGTGTATTTCTAAATGGTTACATGTACCAAGCATATACCAGATATATACGCATACTGAAAGAGAGACCAAAGCAAAATATTACAGTTCATATATAAGGTTTTCATATATATATATATATATAAGGTATTAAGATATGTACATATATTATATATAAATTATATATTGATAAACCTTATATACCTTATATACCTTGCAGTTTGTCTAGAAATTGATGCTACTGAGAACTTCAACCTTTATATAACCAGCAAAATCATTGAGAGAAACACATTAAGTTCTCTAAGAATGTGAAGTAATTGGAGAATAATACAAATGTAAATATTGTCTACTATTAGCCTAAATGGTAAAATAGACCAAATTCAGTAGCAAACATTTAAATCAGAGATTGGCACTAGTTTTAATATTCATTGTGAAGAGCAAAATGGATTACGAGAAACTTAAGCATGCTGCTTCTTTACTTTGTTTCCAACATCCAAATTTCCCCGAACTATTACAACTAGTAAGGAGACTTCAAATGAGACTTCAAGAAGCTTTAAGCTATGTTCATAAAACCGATACAGAAATCATTTAAAATGTTATTATCTCACAAATGAGGCAGAAAAAAAAAAAAAGAAAAAAGAAAAGAACAAAGATCTTTCCTGTGAGCAGTCACAAGTGTTAGGTTAACCAGTGTGGCAAAAAACATTAGAAATTTTCCATTTAAAATTTTGTTTGCAAAACTAACCTCAATTAATTAAAAATGTCTATTCTAAAATCTCTAAAGCTTCCTTGCAGAATTCAATGCAGTGAGGATAAAAATTCTTTATCTTTATGAAACACCTCTAGATCAAAGATCTGTAAAGTTTAGAACTGGTCACACTAATGAAGAGGAACAGGATTTGGATTTTGCTAAAAAAAAATTTACGCTTTTCTACTCATGAAATGGAGAGGACAGGCAATATTAACCGCCTAAGAGAGTAGGGGAGAGGTCACAACAAATATAAAAGGCATTCATTAAAGTTAAATAACAGAAGAAAATCAAGTAAAACCTTTTGTAACTAGGTGGGGGGGGGTGTTCAGTCATAATTCAGGACACAATTCCTGAATTCATGGCTTCGAGGAGAGACTAAATACAGACAATAGCTCTACCGAATTATTAATTTCGAGAAGGAGCTGATATTGGTTGCCACAGGATGCTAGGTGCCGTAAAAATCAGGCAAAAAGGCTCAAGAACTCAGTCAGCCTCGTTCTGAAACGCCCCGCTTCCAGGACAAAAGTTGTCAGCAAAAGAGAACAGAAGTTACACTGTTACAATGGTCATTTATTATTTTCTAAATAAACGAGAGATAAACAGGACAGAAAGGTGGCTGGGAGAGTCGCTCCAGGCTTGTGCTGCCGCGGGGCACAGGGAGGGCGGTCCTGCTCCGCTCCCCGAGCACTGGGCCGCCCAGCGGGGCGTTCCCAACCCCCTGCACGCAGCTGGTATCGGCAGGGGCAGCTCCAGACCAGCGCCGCAGCCCCAAGCCCAGCCGCCGAGCCCAAGGTTCTGCCCTCCTTCCCTGCACCACGCAACCGCCGCCCTGGCGGCCGTTACCTCCGTGCGTCCCTCCTGCGCCGTGACGTCAGACGGCGCACGCGCGGCGTTGCGCCCGGCTCGCGCGGGCGGGGCGCAGGGGCGGGGCGTGAAGGTGGTGGCCACTGCCCCGCCACCAGCTGCCGGATCGTCCGTCCCGTCCCGTCCCTGTAGGCAGGGGCGCTGCTGGCCGCGGGCCATGGAGAAGCACGGCAAGGCGTCGAAGCATCCCGCCCCGGCGGCGGGGAAGCGGCGCCAGCACCCGCACGAGAAAGACAGTGTGAGCCGCCGCGGCGAGCTGAGGGGTTAGGGTATGGCGGCGGGAGGTAACGGCCGCAACCGCCGCAGCGGCCGCGCTGCGCCCTCAGGACCGTTATGGCGGCGCTCCGCATGCGGGAGCGCGGCGGGCCCCGCTGCGCCCCCGCCGAGGCACTATCTGGTGACAACTTAGCGACAAGCCACGGCCAGCTCTTCCCATGTGGTGCCATGTGTCCTTTTCTTTCTGTCTGTCTTTCTGTCTGTCTGTCTGTCTGTCTTTCTGTCTTTCTGTCTTTCTGTCTGTCTGTCTTTCTGTCTGTCTGTCTGTCTGTCTGTCTGTCTTTCTGTCTGTCTGTCTTTCTGTCTGTCTGTCTTTCTGTCTGTCTGTCTTTCTGTCTGTCTGTCTTTCTGTCTGTCTGTCTGTCTTTCTGTCTGTCTGTCTGTCTTTCTGTCTGTCTGTCTTTCTGTCTGTCTGTCTGTCTTTCTGTCTGTCTGTCTTTCTGTCTGTCTGTCTTTCTGTCTGTCTGTCTTTCTGTCTGTCTGTCTTTCTGTCTGTCTGTCTGTCTTATTTTCCTCTCTTTCTCTCTTCTCTTGGGTGCCTCTTTCTGCTTGGCCTGGTTTGGGATCCCTCTACCCTGCCCTCTGCTTGGCCTGATCTAATAATCCTAGAGTCCACCTAGCAACTGGCATGTCACCTTAAAGCCTCCTCAAGATAACAAAAAGACAAGAACAGTTCTTTGTCTTGTAGCACAGTCTATCCAGCTTGGGGTGCTACTTTTTTTATTTCTCTAACTTAGAAAAAGGCATGTTCTCCTTTAAGGACATATTTAAGAAGTGTTTTTTAATACTTTAAAACAGCTATCGATTGTTAAAACAGATATATTAAACAGCGCTTATTTCAAATATAAAAAGCTTTCTTCTACCAACACACTTACTTTCATGTCCAAGTTAGGCCTGTTTAGTAGGGTGCACTGAAAGACCATATGCTTGGTCATTTTGTCTTGCATGAGAATCTTTACTGGGTAAAAATTTATGAAAAATTGTCTCATTGCTGATAAGCAACAACATTGTATGTAGTGGTGTTGAAAGCAATTTTCTTCCAGCAGTAGTTATGCATTCTGAAGCTGTTCAACTGTTCCTGTAGCCATGATTACAAAGAATTGCTGCTTAGACTTTTCTCACTTTTCACAGATAGATTTTTAACTGAAATGAATTGGTATGCTCCTCTGAGCAAAGGTTATAGGGGCTATAACCTTTACGTGACTGAGCTTCAGTCAGAAGGAATTAAGCATCCATAGTGCAGGTGCATATGTGCTTGCTCCATGCATACTGTAATACCATGCCAACACTGCATGTTCTGAGCAGTAGTTAAATACCTGCAGCTGATTTGCTTCAGGGCCGTCTGCATCACCAGTCTGTAACAGGATTACCTAATGGTGAGAAGTGTCCTTAGTGCAGATAGGGCTTATGCATGAGTAATTTCTTAGAAAGTAACCTGTGTTGCTTCTTTATGTTTAAGCTTCTGAGACTGTAAGATTTGTGAGCCCCTAGATGGTGCCTTTTCTAAAGTAATTCTCATTAGATCTTTCTGCCTTCTGTATGTGCCTGATTTTTTTTTCCATTTACCCTTTAGTATCAGCCTATGCTATGGCCTTTAAGTACGTTAGTACCTTTCTTTTCTCTTCTGCTCTTCTGGGAATTAGCTGGTTATTTCATATGGCCTAAATTCTTTTTTTTTTTTTTTTTTTTTTTTTTGTATTCAGAAAGGCAAGTAAAGGACTGAAGAATTGTGAAACTTGAGAACTGTCAGGAAGCAGCTGGCATGGAAGGCTGCCGTCTGTAGTGTGTGTCACAACCTTACTCTTTCCATGTGCTTTTCTGTCTCTCTTTTTCTTTGTTACATTTTTACAGTTCTGCTTTAAGTCAGGCTTGGAGGTCAGCAGCTTATATATTGTGTGTGTCATCAGCTTTGCTGTTTGCATTCGTATTACTGGGACAAGTTTTGCTGTGTATATTGAAGAGAATGATATTAAAAATAGGCTCGGTGGAGAGCACACTTGAGTCTTCAGAGTTTTGATAACAAATAGAAAGCGCTTCTACTCTGTTTTTAAGTTCCAAGATAAATTGTAAACACTGGAAATAAGAATATGTTTATTCCTATTTGAAAATGAACAAATTCAAAGTATTAGCTTCACAAAAAATGAGAACAAGTGAAATTGCCTAGTAAATGAACTGGAAGCACTTAACAGTCTCAGACAAGACACATCTCAATTTCCATAAACCTTTACTTAGAAAATAGGTTGGATTCAGAGCGCTGGTGTACAGTGTTTGCTCAGCTGAATTTAATTGCAAACTTCATTTAGATGTCAGTGGAGAAGAAATGAAAACTGAGCAGCAGTTGGGCACTGTTCTCTTTTTCTGTGGGAGCTATAGTCTCAAGCCAGAAGAAAAGCCATCTTTCTTGTTTTTAGTTTTTCCACTTTCTTTTGAAAGATATTCCTAGACTAGGTATTTTCTTTTTTTTCTTAATTATACAGTGTAAAGTATTATTTACAAGCTATAAATGATAAACTGTTGACATTTAATGCTGATATTTTTATTATTTTGCACAGATGAAAGAAAAAAGGAAACAATCAAATGACGCTTCAGGTATGGCTCCAGTAGAAGAAGAGTCTTTTACAGATTTGACGAAAAATGACCTATTGTCATTGAAAGCTAACAGGACAAAGATAAGATATGCCAATACATACAGACTGGAGCCATATAATAAATTTCAGGATTATGTAGTAAGAAAGAAAGCTCAAGAGATACTAACGGTATAGTATGATTTTAATGGACTAACTGCTTAATTGCAAAGTAATTTCTGTCTTGTAAAGGCTATATCATAACATTGGGTGCTAAAATTTAAAAGAGCATAAATCTTTACTACATACATACAACATAAATCTTTTTACTACACAAATGCTATTAAAATTGGCTCTGTGCAAAGTAGTCACTGAGCATATGCCTTTCAGATGGGGTTGATGCTGCTTAAACTTTTGCCTATTTCAAAATAGAGTACAGGACAATCCAAAATATCCTGATCTCCACAGTATCCTGCTCTCCAAAGATTCTGATCTTGAATTTGTGCCACTTCACTCCTTCAATGAATTATTGCTAATACCACATGACACGCATGATACACGTTTGATGTCCTTGACAGTCTGACTATTTCATACAAAAGTCAAGCAGAGATGAATGAAATTGAAGCAATTATAGCAGGGCCTTGAAAAGACAACCTGCAATTCCACAGTCCAGAAGACTGTATCGCTGTATAAGTTTCTAGCAAAATACCTCCAGGGTGAAAATTAAGATTTTTCAAATTTATTTTTTATAGAATAAACTTCAAGAAACCAAATATGATGGAGTTTCAAGTCCCTCCCTGTGTGCTTCAATCTCTGAAGAAATACTAACAGCTATTAAGGAATTGGGTTATGACCGTTACAAGTACGTCGTGTCCGTTCTAATTGTGGAAAAGGCAGGTCAGGCAATAAATGTGAGCAAACAAATTATTCATAATATCTTTTGCAAACTGAAAACAATTTTTGAACAGTATTTTCTCTTAGGTATGCATTCACATTCAGTCCACATCCAGTGATT
Source organism: Tinamus guttatus (assembly GCF_059628265.1). NCBI lineage: Eukaryota > Metazoa > Chordata > Aves > Tinamiformes > Tinamidae > Tinamus > Tinamus guttatus. The sequence continues at coordinate 1,337,931 of NW_028289135.1, read as the reverse complement.
AATTAGGTGGAAGCCTTGATCTTGGAGCCTTTAGGTTGTTTATGGGGAGAAGTCTTCTGCGTGACAGTTGAAGGGGCTTCCCAGCCTCGTGGAGGTTGTGGGTTTTGAGCTAAGCAGCTCTACTATCTTCTCAACCCGTTTTTTTTTTTTTTTTTTTTTTTTCAGCTGGGAACTCTGCCAGTGTAATTGTATGACTGCAATGTTTCTTCTTCTTCTTTTTTTTTTTTTTTCTTCTTCCAGTGGACTTTTATCTCTAGTCAGTTCAGGGCATGGCAGTGCAAAACGTTACAGGGGTGACATGGTAAGGAAATGAGTGGCAAGGAAAGGGATGGGAACACTGTTTCCACTATAGCTGCCACTAAAACACTTTTGCAGCTACAACCTAACTATTCTGAACATGGGACATTCAAAACAAAAGTGATTCTCTTGCACTGTGTCTAAATTTACATGTATAGTAAGCTCCCTTTGGCATTCAGCATACCTTCTGGTATCTTGCTGGGCATTAGAGACCAATTCTAGTTTGGAGTGTTCGTTTGTCATTGGCTCTTAAAACCTCATCTCCCACTGAAGTGGAATCACACCTTGTTATTAATGACCAATGTATAGGGGAGCTGGAAACATTTGTGGTTTTGGGGTTTAGTTGAATAGTAGTAGTTTTCATTGCAACTTTAGTGATAGAGGGTGTGCATGCAGTTATATCCAGATCACTCGAGGCATGTTAAGGTGAAGGCCGATAGAAGTGTTTGCCAAATACAAATACTGTGTGGAAAGATTTATGAAGGCACCTACCGAAAAGAAACGAAATAACTATCTTACTGCTCAGCAGGATTTTTAATTGTCCTTTCTCACACCACCCTCTGCCCAGATGGCTCTGTTAGGGCATCAGCAAATGAACTGATTTGCCTAGAAAATAAATAGGGACTTTTAATGAGGATTTCTAATTCTAACTAAGGCATAGACAATCTACCACTCCATAAAATGCCCATCTATCAAATACCTGACATTAATATTGTTGCTTTTTACTTAAGTAGGGGTTGTAAAGATAAACAGTAGTTTAGTATGGAGTGATCCCTCAAACCTGCACTTGAAAATGCAGTTTGAATGGATGCTGTTTTTGGTAATGAAAGGGGTGTGTGAGGTGGCTACAACTGCCTGCTCTCAGTGGTCAGCTCACTTAACTTTTGAATCCAGTTTAACCCAAGCAATGGGAAGGCTAGTGAATGATTGCAAATAGCCAGCAGTGAGCTGCTGGAGGCAGGATGTGACTTCTTAGGCTTGTTGTCAAAATTGATATCTAATCAAATTATTTTGAAGGGGTACTGCACATTTTAGAGTGCTAACAAGTGAGCCTGAGAATTGAGGTTTTGGTGCAGAGACTTTGGGATTCAACAGGATTGGGGGGGAGGCTTCAGTGTCAAGCAAAAATGCATTTTAATGTGAAATAGCACTCATTCTCTCTGAATTTTTGCAGTTGTTTTTTACTACTTGTAACTCATATAATGCATCTGTAAAATGTTATATGTTCTTTTAAAAATGTAAATTTGTGCTATGTAGGTTTACAAATAGCTTGTTCTCTTGTTCCCTTTAGGTTGCCAGCAGATGGGTCTGGGATGTTCAGAGAGACACCTGGGTTTCAGCTAAATGTGAAACTGAAACCTTTATTGCACTGGCTTTGATAATGGCTTGTTATTATGAGTAATATTCTAAAAGTCATTCCTATTTTTGAGCACCACAGTACTTGGTATATTTGAAAATATTCAAAACATCATTATTTTACCATTGAACACTGCTAGTACATTGAAGTTGACATGTTTCAGCTAATTTTACCTATTCTTTAAGAAACAGAACTTGTGAAATATCTTAGCTAAATACATATGGGCTTCATCTCCTGTAACTATCTTGTTTTGGACATTAAAGCAAGTGTTGTAAATATAAACTTGCAAAATATTCAATATTACTTTCTAGTGCATGCCTGGATTGCTAGGAAGTATATTTACAATAAACTGAGAGTATCATTTTTGTTTAAAAGTTTGTGCTTTGTTGGCTTTGTAAGAGAAAGCAGTATTTGATTTGGTTTTATTCTTGTAGTGATGATGGAATATCACAGCTTAAGAATGTGTAGACACACAGTAAAATGGGAAGCCATCCCTGTCAGCTATTTTCAACATCTTTTAAGCATTCTGTAACATTTTAATAGAATCTTACAGAATATTTTTTCCCTACCTGTTATTTCTTAATAGCTAGTCACACTTGGGGGTTTTTGCATAAACATTAATCTGAACAGAATGGGAGCTTAATCATCAGCTTCTTTGTGCCCAAAACTTGCATTAAATGTCAACTCATTGTTCAGGCTGCTGGCAGAAAAATCTACAAGTTTGAAAAATCTACAGAAAAATCTACAAGTTTGATCCATTCACTAGCCTGGCTTCTAATGGCATGGGTGGAGAGATCTAAATATGGTGGGTAACAAGACAATGGAAAATTGGTGCACAACCAGCAAGCACAGCAGTGATCATATTTTGAAAAGCTGCTGTGACACATCTGCATGGTACTCAGACTTTGGGTGTTAGAACTGGAAATGGAGTATCGATGCCACTTTCCAATTGCATTGTGATAGAGATGGAAGAGAAATAAATATAGGAATACAGTAAGTCCTTGCTATTTGTAAATGCTTGGTGGGCTGATTGCATTGGATTGCATTTTACCATTTTATGGAGGCAAAAGGCATAGGATTCTCCACAGAACCTGCATGGGAGTTGCAGAAAGCAGCTTGCAGGCAACAAAGGTGGTTTGTGGCACGTCTGCCACTCAGCTCAAGGACATCCTGCCAGTTTTGCAGTTTCTTGGTGTGTGTGTGTGTGTGTGTGTGTGTGTGTGTGTGTGGAGAGGGGTGGTGTGTGTTGGGGTGTGATGTATATGGGGGGTGGTGTGTGGGTGTAAGGGGATGAAGGATGTAGGAGGTGATGTGTGTGTAGGGGGTGATGGGTGCAGGGGGTGGTGTGTGTGTGTGTGTGTGTGTGTGTGTAGGGGGTGATGGGTGCAGGGGGTGATGGGTGCAGGGGGTGGTGTGTGTGTGTATGTGTGTAGGGGGTGATGGGTGCAGGGGGTGATGGGTACAGGGGGTGGTGTGTGTGTGTGGGTAGGGGGTGATGGGTGCAGGGGGTGATGGGTGCAGGGGGTGGTGTGTGTGTGTGTGTAGGGGGTGATGGGTGCAGGGGGTGGTGTGTGTGTGTGGGTAGGGGGTGATGTGTGTAGGGGGTGATGGGTGCAGGGGGTGGTGTTGTGTGTGTGTGGGTAGGGGGTGATGTGTGTAGGGGGTGATGGGTGCAGGGGGTGGTGTGTGTGTAGGGGGTGATGGGTGCAGGGGGTGGTGTGTGTGTGTGTGTAGGGGGTGATGGGTGCAGGGGGTGATGTGTGTGTGTGTGGGTAGGGGGTGATGGGTGCAGGGGGTGGTGTGTGTGTGTGTGTAGGGGGTGATGGGTGCAGGGGGTGATGTGTGTGTGTGTGTGTAGGGGGTGATGGGTGCAGGGGGTGGTGTGTGTGTGTGTGTGTAGGGGGTGATGGGTGCAGGGGGTGGTGTGTGTGTGTAGGGGGTGATGGGTGCAGGGGGTGATGGGTGCAGGGGGTGGTGTGTGTGTGTGTGTGTGTAGGGGGTGATGGGTGCAGGGGGTGATGGGTGCAGGGGGTGGTGTGTGTGTGTGTGGGTAGGGGGTGATGGGTGCAGGGGGTGGTGTGTGTGTGTAGCGGGGTGGCGCCGGCTGCTGTTGCAGCGGGGAGTGGCTCTGCGGAGCCTTTGTGCCGGCTGCACGGAGGCGGCCGCCGGCGGGGGGCTGAGAGCGGGGAGGGGGCAGGGAAGGGGGCGGGGGGGGTCTCCCCGCGCTGCCTGACGCGCTCCGCTCCGCTGCGCGCCCCCCGCCTCGCCCGCCCCCCGCGCCGGCAGCGGCCTCGCGCGCGCCCCCGGCCCGCCCGTCCCCCCCTGCGGGGGCTGGTGCTCCAGCCGCGCCGCCCGCGCCCGCCCGCAGCAGCCCCGCCGCGCGATGCTGCCGCTGCGCCCCGCGCTGCCGCCCAAGCGCTGCCGCGGCGGGTCCGCCCCGCGCTCGCGGACCGGCCGCGGGGCCGCCCGCGCAGCAGCAGCCGCCGCCGCAGCAGCAGCAGCAGCCGAAGGAGGAGGAGGGCGCGGCGGCGGGGCCCTGGCGTCGGGCCCGCGCGGCGGCGGCGGCGGCGGGAGCGGCGCTGCCGGCCCCGTCGCTGCGGCCCGGGCGCCCGTTCGGCGTCGCGGGCCGGGGTCGCCGCGGGCCGCGCGGAGGGGGGCGGAGCAGGAGGCGCGCGAGCCGCCGCGCTCGTGCCCGCGCTGGCCGGTAGGGGCCGTTGCCACCCCCCGCAGGGGGAGGGGGGGCGGAGCCGGGCGCGGCGCGAGGCCGGGGCGCGCGGCGGCGGCGGCGGCGCTTCTCCTGGGCCAGCCCGCGGCGGCCGCCATGGCGGCCGTCCTGTCTCCGCGCGTCTGCGACAGCGACCCGGCCACGCCCGGCGCCCACTCCCTCAAGGTGAGAGCGGCGCGGCGGGCGGGGCGCCCGGCCCCGCTCCTCGCCGCGAGGCCTCGCCCGGCCCCGGCGCAGCGGCCTGTGGGCCCCTCTGCGCCCTCCCGGCGGCGCTTCCGGCCGGGCCGGGCCGGGTCCCGCGGGGCGGGTCGCGCTCGGCCCTCGCGGCGCCGCCTCCCCCGCGCGGAGTTCGGGCTCGCGGCGGGGCCGAAGGGGCCCGGGCCGCCCGGCGCCTCCTGACCCGCAGCGCCGCCCCCGGGGCTGCCCCGCGCCCGCTGCAGCGCGCGCGGCCGCGGTTTCCTCGGATAAATCGTTAACCCGGGGTTTCCCCGCGTGTTGCTTGAAGTGCTGTCGCTTAGATTCGCTGCAGCGTGTTAGCAGGAGGGCCTCAGCCCGGAGCGTTGCGCGGTGTCCTGCTTCATAAGTATCCACGCACCAGTGTTTCTCTTACCTGAACCTGCATTTCTCAGTGCCCAATGGGCCTTTCTCCTGGCCTTCTAGTTTACTTTTTCAGTAAAAATACTCCTAAGGCCGTCCTTTACTGTCCTGTCGGTGCAGGACAAACTCAAGACTGTGTTGTGGTTGTGCTCACTTTTTGTGCAGAGTCCTCTGCAGCCAAGTGTTGGAGCTCCTGGCCTTCCTGACCGCGGGACGGAAGTGGCTGGAGCTTCCCGCAGGTCGGAGAGCGGATGTGGCGGTGCAGGGCGACTGTCCCTTCTGTGATCCGAGCGTACGGCACTGGGGTTGTTTTAACAATACTGAATTTAATCAATGTCAAAGCAGAAGGAGAAGCTGATGCCAGGCGCTTCCTCGCAGTCGCTGTGCACGGAGCTTTTTAAAACGTCCCGAGGTCTCCTAGAGCAGTGTAGCTTGGGCTCTTTGAATCTTGTCAGTGCATCTGAGGAAGTTTGGAGAGCAGTAGTTTTACATGTGGGACGTAGGGCTGAGCTGCTGGTGACAGAGCAATGTCACAAAAACCCTCTCCTGCATGATGTTTTGGTTGGGTGGTGCCATTTGAGTTTACATGGGATTTTAGCGATGCTAGGAAATAGTGTTATTGCTAATACTTGTGCAGATGCCACATACGTGGCTCTGTAAGTATAACTTCATTAAGGAAGCAGAGCTTGTTTAAACCTGCATTTATTTTTGCTCTCCCTGTGTGATTTTCCTCCTGCTCACAAGGAGGATCACACTTCTCATGTAAAGAGCTGTGAAATACAGTGAATAAACTAAAAATACGGGAAACAGATGGGTATCTTTTCTCTGAGGCTTATCTTGGCTATACTCTGAAATGTTATGTAACAGAAGTAATGTCTTCTAATTTGCTAGAATTCTTTACAGCAATAATATTTCAAGTGTTAAGAGTGTACATTAAAACATAGCAGAAGGAAAGACATTTGCTGAGGAAGACCTAATAACTCTTTTTGCCATAATTCAGTAGCTGTGGGCGGATCTGTTTCTGACAGGTTAATGCTTCTATCCTAAATTTCACAGAACTTATGAAACATTATATTTTCATACTACTACACTTTCTTTAGAATTTCTGTTACTTAAAGTGCTATTTTGTTGGAGGCTCTGCTGCAAGTAAGAATAGGGTGAGTCACTGAACACTTCTGCCCTCTGTTTCTCATTTGTAAATGCTTTGAGATTTATCGAGATTGAGCATTACATCAGACTTGTGCTTTTCTTGTCTGGTGTTATTAGACAAAGCAGTGAAGAGCACATGAAGGTCAATGAAATCAGTGGCCTGCCAGATTTTACCAGTTGTTTGTTTTGGTCTTTTTGCCTCGTCCTTGCTGTTGTTTGTGAGAGCAAGACGTGTCAAGTGAGGCCTGGCCTTCACCGACTGTGCTCACTGACTGTGCCTGGTGTTTGCTGGGTCTGCAGCTGCCTGGCCGTGCTGATGCCGTCTGGGTAGTTTCCATCCATGGCATCAGGAATGATGGACTTTGTGGTCAGAGCCACTGCTTGGTCCCTTTTACCTGTGCCATGGTGGTCGAGGTAGGAAGCCACCCGCTTCTTTTTCCATGCTTCTCTGTGGAGTTTGGCTAGGGTAATAAGACAGAATGCTGTGCTGTGAAAACTGCTCTGTGAGTTGTTTGCACAGAGGTGTTTTTTTCTTTTTTTTTTTTTTTTAATAGTTTGGCTTATTTAAATGGAGTGCTTGACCATATATTTTCATTTTTTTTTCTGGTATTTTTGGTTGTCAGTTCAATACCTTTAATATTTGTTTTTATTTTCATTTCAGGATGATACAGAAGAAAATTCCAATGATGGTAGCCAACCATCCAAACGGCGGCGTATGGGCTCAGGGGACAGTTCTCGGAGCTGTGAAACTTCTATTCAAGACCTTGGGTAACATTGTTTTTTTTTTTTTTTTTTACATTTTTCATTGTTAGTCTTGCTGTATTGCTAGATATGCTCAAGCATTGCCTCTTCTACTTTCTCTGCTTACATATTCTTCATATATTTTCTGAACTGAGACAATGTTCTATGAGTACCTTTTTTTCCCCCACCCAATTTTAAGAGATTTTATTTTAAAATTGTGCAAAATATGCTACAGTTTAATTTATCATTAAAAGCACAGCTTGAGTTACTTTCAGAATGCTACATATTTTTGGTGTGAACTTTGACAGAGTGCCTGATTTTTCCTGTTTTCCTATGTTCTCCCATCACATGATACCCCGTTCTTCCTGTGTGATTGTTTAACATATTGATGAATGCAGGTTTGGGGAAATGTATGAGAGGTGGGATGTAGCTGAATGAAACAGGTTAGCAGATGCTGTATTTTAAAAGGCTTGTCCAGTTTTTGATAGGATTTGCTCATTCACATAAAAATAGGAATTTTTTTTTTGTGGGGTGTTCTTTTTTGTTTAGATTTAGCTACTTTCCTGCTGAGAATTTGATAGAATACAAGTGGCCACCAGATGAAACAGGAGAATACTACATGCTTCAGGAGCAAGTCAGTGAATATTTGTGTGTGACTTCCTTTAAAAGAAAATATCCAGGTATCCATGTTTTCAGAAGTCTTCGGTTTTTTTTGGTTTTTTTTTTGTTTGTTTTTTTGTAAGTTCCTATCTTCTCTTTGATCGTTGAAATAGTAATAAGAGTATCAGACTTCAAATTAGCCAATTGACTATAAAAGACACTGACGAAAATAGGTCTAAGATATGCATGATGTGCTTTCTGGTTTTGTTGCTAACACATTAGTTGAAAATGATCCCCCAGTTTTCAAAACAGTTAAAGGCTTTTCAGTGTTGCCACTGAAGGTCTGTAAAAAGTCTTATTTGGGGGTTAAAGAACAAGTGAAAGCTTACCTTGCTTTTTGTTTTTAGGATTTCATTGGTGAATTCTTGTTATACTGCTATATCTCTGCTTTTTGTTTCCTAAATTACTTCACACTTGCTATATTGTGGAAGAATTTAAAAGCAAATTGGGAGATACTAAGATTTAAGCCTTCATTTAATTGAAACTGAAAAAATCTTGCTCTTCTGTAATTGAATTTATTATTAAAAGGCATATTAAAAGAAAAGAATGTGCCTTCAGTGCTTTTCTGTATTCTGTGCAGCTGAGCTCTTCTGACATTTCCATTAAAATTAAATTTCTTCAGTAAATCTGTAAATAATAATTTTGGCCAAAGTAGTATTAAAAAAAATGCTCACATTCTTAGAACATATATTGAATACAGGCTTATGCTACCTGGAGATAAAATTGTCAAAATACTTCTACTTACTCTGGTGGAGGTTGCTAGGGGGTCTTTGAATAAATTTGCACTTTATTGTTGTTGTTTTATCCTTTGCAGATTTGGAAAGGCGAGATCTATCTCACAAGGAGAAACTCTACCTCAGGGAACTAAATGTTATCACAGAGACTCAGTGCACGTTAGGTAAGAAAACAATTTTTTTGTTCTCTTGCTATGGTATGAAAAATATGACATACTGATAACATGATTCAGTGTCATAGACTAGAATTGTGTCAGCCGGAACTGGAAAGTTACATTTTGAAATGAAAATTGGTTTGGTTTGTGTAAATTAATGATGAGATATTGCTATTATAGGTTTATTTAAAAAACAAAACAAACAAACAAAAAAAAAAACAAAAAAAACCCTAATGATTTAACAAAATACCTTCTGTGTTGTAAATTAAATTAGTGCCTTTTTTTTTTTCTTTCTGGAAATGTGCGTGATACTTCAAATTAAAAAGTACACGGTGGTTTTGTTTTTTGAGTTAGCTGGGTCTCAGCAAACACTGGAATATCATATGGGAGTTGGCCTAAGGTGTAGGTTAAAGCACTTGAATATATTTGTAATGGAATAGCATCCTTGATATGGCTTATTTTGAGAGAAAAAAAAAATGTGGTGGTAGTAACATAACTCAGCCTCCACTGTATTCTCAGTGAATGGAGATTAATTATGTTGGAAGCTCTCTCTCTCTTTTTTGTTATTTTATTTTACTTTTAGTTCTGTATCGTATTTGCAAGCTGAGATTTTTATGTCGGAGGCATTTCAGACTTCAGAGCTTTAAGTATCTTCATCAGGAGTTGGGGATCTCTGTTCAACTTCCCTTATTACTCTCAGTGAATATTAATTTGTAAAATCTTAAATTAGATTTTCTGTACTAGCGAATGAATTAACAGTTCACCAGTAGTAGGAGGGGACATCCTTCTTACCTGGTCCTATCTACTGTGCTTTCAAACTTAATACATTCATCTAACTTGCTGAGATAGCATAAACCTCCTCTGGGGGAAGAAAAAAAATACAATTTTAATAATTTAACTTCTATTTTAAGGAGTTAAATTGGCTACTTCATAGGTGCCAGAGTCCTTGTGAGTGTGGGTTTTGGGTTCTGTAACTGTAAGCAGGAAAGGAAATGAGCCCTTCTCTTAGGGTAGAAGCAAACTCTTTAGTCAGATGGAGTCACAGTAAGTGAACGGCTCGAGTTCGCCCCTGCTTGAGAGAGGGAGAAAGTGAGAGGAAAAGACACAGAGCACCTTGTTCGTAGCAGATTGTCATCTCTGGCTGCTCCAAGAGTTTGTAGGATATAAATAATGTACAACTAATTTTGCCAGATAGCATAATTATTGCTTCTATTTCTTTTAGGTCTAACAGCCTTACGTAGCGATGAAGTAATTGATCTTATGATTAAAGAATACCCTGCCAAACATGCTGAGTATTCTGTTATACTGCAAGAGAAGGAACGTCAGCGGATAACAGATCACTATAAAGAATACTCTGTAAGTAATTAGTATGTGTTAAATGAATCCGATCTGTAAAACGTGGACTATAAGAAAAAAGCACTTGTCAATGTGTATTGAAAAGTGTGTGAGTTAATGAAATTGTTTTTATTTCAGCAAATGCAACAGCAGAACACACAGAAAGTAGAAGCTAGTAAAGTTCCAGAATATATAAAGAAAGCTGCCAAGAAAGCTGCAGAGTTCAACAGTAATTTAAACCGGGAGAGAATGGAAGAAAGAAGAGCCTATTTTGATTTACAGACACATGTAGGGATACTTACATTTCTTATCAATAAGTTAAATTTCTTGTCAATAGGTAGTTCCTTGCTTGTTCTAGTAAAGGTGTGTTTGTTTGTTTGTTTGTTTGTTTTGTATCATTCTACCTTATAATAAAAAAGACTTTATTTTTTTCAAATATGATACATTTTGATACAAAGACTTAAACAGTTTTACCACTATATTGGTAAAGCTGCTGAAAATAATTATCTCAAAAATATTTAATGAGAAAACTTTTATTCTAATTAAGTAGATATCTGCAAGAGGGCTCTTTTAATTCCAGTGTTATTTCTTGTCATATCTCTTAACTTCCCAGTAGTAGCATTGTTTAAGTTATTAAGAAGTTTTTGTTAATACTATTTCTAATCCAAAAACAAAAATTAGCTTGCATTTTGAGGCAGGACTGCACTGCTTACCTGAAGGCAGTAAAAGCAAAAATGGCAGTCTATTACAGAGGGCTTACATGTTCTGATTTAGGCCCCTGTTAGAAGTGGACTGTGTTAGAATGTGGACTATTATTTTTTTGTGTGGGTATGTTCCAGATTTAATGAATTGGATTGAAGATCTCAGCCGTTCCAACTTAACGGGAGAGATTTGTTAGTTCAGAAATATTTGGGAGGTGAGGAAGGCTCAATAGTTTGAATGGGAAACAAAAATTTCATTGTTTTTTATTGAACAATACAGATTATCCAGGTGCCTCAAGGAAAATACAAAATCTTACCTATGGAGAGAACAAAGGTTAGTCCTTATCCAGTGGCTCTCATACCCGGCCAGTTCCAGGAGTATTACAAAAGGTATTTAAAAGCATCCTAACTGCTGATTCTGTTGCACTGATCTATTTTGTCCACATCTATCTGATGAAAAGCATATGTGTATATTTACTGTAAATTTTCGAATTAGTTTTGTGCTCGAGGCCCTTGCTAATCTCATAGATGTAGAATTTGACATCTCTCTGCAACAAAACATGTGATATTGGCTGCAGCAGTAATTTCACCATCATCTTGTATGATGATGCCTCAGATTTGGCCTGCTCACATGTTTACTGTAGTAAAAAACGATTTAATTCCTGCTTGCCTTGTGTGCTTATTTAACTTCTGCCACTCCATGTGTGCTAAAATTAATGTCACTGTGACAGTGCTGTAATGTAAGCTTGATTTCTGTGTGGCAATCTTGCGTCTTTTTTTGAACTTTTTAAAAACCCAGCTGCTTGTGTGTCAGCCTTAGAACTGTTGTGCACATGTTGTGTGGGTCCTGTGCATCTATCTATAAGCAAAGTCAGTTGGTCATAGTAACATGGGTCCGGAGAGGGTTTATAAGGGCTGTGTGGCCTTTTATTACTGTGTAGGTTTGGAACATTGCAAATATATTCTTCCTGTCTTCCAGGAATACCTGCCTACACAAAGATGACTAAAACTAGGTTGGCAAACGTTTTTGAGGAGAAGTGTTTACTGAATTTAGAGAACTTTACCTGCTTTTTATGGGCTTTCCTGAAAAAGGAAATTGTAATAATCCTTGTTTCTTACTTTACAGAGCACTTTGTGTTCTATGTTTATAAGGTATGTCTGTACGTATATAATAAAGTGCACAGACATCGCTTTTTTTTTTTTTTTTAACTTTAGATACTCTCCTGATGAACTCCGTTATTTACCATTAAACACAGCTCTTTATGAGCCCCCCTTGGATCCTGAGCTGCCTGCATTAGACAGTGATGGAGATTCAGATGATGCAGAAGAAGGTCGAGGTGATGAAAAACGGAAAACCAAAGGCAATTCGGTGAGACAAATTGAAAATATTCTTCAACAAAAATACCCTTTCCCTTCACCTTTTAACTTTCAGTAATTTCATAGCAGAATCTTTAACATCTGCAAAATGAAGGAGGATCAAATAAAAGTACTCCTTTATTCTTATTTTAGTGCTTCTCTTTATTTTATAACGCCATTCTCCAGCTTTCCATTTTACTTATTTTAAAGTAAGTGTAACAAATATTTGAAACATCAAGCCCTCTCCTCCCTCTTAAAGAAACCTTGAAGAAGCTTCCCAACTGCAGCTCCTTTGATAAACCCTTTCCACCAGCTGATGGGACAGGTTGCTAACACTTCTGTGCAGAGATCTGTAGTTCCACAGAATCTATTGCTAGAATATAGGAGGTGATGCCCTAATGACTTTTTCTTCTTGTGATATAGAAGTAGGTTTATTCTAAAAATAATTAAAAGCAGTCTGTTCTATTTTTCAGAGTACAACTTTAACAACATATATATGTTCTCTATACTGGATACAAACACAAAATTAACTGTTTCTGGAAGTTAAGGGAAACTTTCACATACCTGTTTGATAGAGTTCTGAATTGTCTAGAGGAGCTGAGCCTCAGAGGGGCTGTCAAGTATCACTGAAACATTGGTATAGTTACTGTGTTGTTGACAAACACTTTCCACAAGTATAATCCTACTCTTAGGAAAAAAATTCTAAACCCACAATTTCTAGTTCAGTTGACTAGTATTTTAAGTGGTCAGTATGTTCGATATTAAGCTTAGATATAGAAATATTTATTTTGTGTAAGTATTCACAAGATGCTTTTAAGCAAAGAGGTGAAGGAGTCACTTTGGTAGGCTTATAAAGGGGAGAAGTAGCTGTTCATGCACCCTTTCCGCTTGTGTTTTGTGGGGAGAAAGAGGAGAAGAAAAAAGAAAAAAAACCTCCTAACATGCTAAATGTCAGCACAAGCGTTTGACTTACTCTTGCTCCAGTTGTGCTAGGTGGTCTTCAGGCCATTTCTGCCAGTTCTCTTTACCATTGGCTTCTCTTCCCCTTCATGGTGAAGAGAAGTAATTGGATTGAGCGGACTCTCCGTTCGTTTCCCACATAGGCATTTTATTGACAGAATGCAGAAGTCGGAACGATTGTGCTTGTGTTAGAAAGGTATAGGAGAAAACTGAAGATGAGATTCCTGTGAAGTGGCTTTGGCTATAGAAGCAGAGCTCTCAATTTAGCCATTGGGACATATTGTCTTGAAAAGGTCTCTATGGGTCATGAAAGTGGACAGTTGTCAGGCACTGCCAGTTTCTGAGTCTTGGGGAACTTAGCATTTTTTGGATCTCCCTAGTGAATCCAACTGTACACCTTTTCCTTTTCCCCTTCCTTGTTGTTGAATCGCTTCAGTCTCTTTAGTATTTTGATGGTCCTAAATTGTCCTAAATAACCCTTCCCCTAAAATAACTGAAACATACCACTTCTTGCTACGGTTTGCTTTGCTTTTTTGTTATCCTCTTCCCCTTACCCTGTGTCTGTTTTGTCTATTTTGATTTTAGGCTTTGGGATGTAGACTGGTGATTATTATATTTGTGCAGAGTGCCTTTTACTCTGGGGCACCATTGTTAATGGACCATTTGGTTTTATTGTAATAAATGACATTAATCATATATATATAATATTAATCATTTATATATATTTCATATATTTTTTTTCTGCTGAAGCCTTTCGAAGGCATTTATTAACACTTTTTTTCCTGAGAAAAATCTTGTGCTGCTACTCTTAATTATGCTTACGTTGTTCTCTTGCCCTCTTTGAACCTCTTCCCTTCCTTCTTGCCTCCCCATCCTTCAAAAAATGCCTGGACTGCAGCATGTGTTCTGTCTGGTCCTGTATGAAATATTTAAATGTGTTTAGCCTTTGACGGCATTCTTCTGCTGCAATCCAAATGAAATATATAGATTGCTCCTGGTGAAAATAGTGGATGAGGGTGGCAGAAAACCTTCACATATTGAACTCGAATGCAATTTTGTAGTTTAATGCATGGCCAGGGCACTTTTAACTTTTTGCTGGCCAATTATTATGTAAAGGACACATCCTGCATATTGATGTAGAAGATTCCTTGCCAACGTTTAAGGAAAATGGTTCAAAGAATTAACACTGAGTTCCTGCACTGTAATAAAGATCATCTGGAAAACATGACTGCTACTGCTGATGCCAGTCTCTTAGCATGAGAAAAAAATAGGCATTCAAGATTGTGAGAAAAGGCGTTCTAGACTGTGATGTACCCCATGCTTCTGTAGAAGGAAAGGTGTATCCTCCTTTTACGTTGGCTGTGGGGCATAGGAAAGACTTGTCTGTCTATCCAAAAAAATAAAAAATATAGCTATGGTATTTTTATTATAGGACAATTCGTCTGGCAATGTATCTGAAGGTGATTGCGCCACAGAGAACCAGGAGGATTCTTTTCAGGGAAGACAAAAAACAAGAGACAAAAGTGCTACTCCAAGAAAAGATGGTTCCAAACGTTCTGTATTGTCCAAATCAGTTCCTGGGTACAAGGTAGAAGAAAAAAGCCCCTGACTGAACTTCTTTACTGACCAGCCTCACCTCGAAATACTCGTTTTTCAGTAATATGGAACTTCTGCTTGCTGTACTTCACTAGCTGCTCTCCTGTTGTGTGCTCCATCTGTTTGCTTCCTTACTTCCTTTTGGCTATTATTTCACATGGGGCTTTTCCCTTACCCTAGCTCTACGGTGACTGGTTTCTGTTAGCTTCTCCAATTCTCTGGCCTTGCATCAGAAAATTCCATTGTGTGTTTATTAGTGGAGCTCTAACACAGCAGTCAGAATTGTGTGCCAGGTCAAAACTAGCATTCAGTATTAGCTTTCATTTTTTTTTTTCCTCCTACTGTTTAGTATGGCAGCATACCAAGAGATCAGTTCTGCAAAGTGCAGCTTTATGCCTGAATATATTTTTACAACATTCATTTTACATAGTCTTTCATCCTGAAATGGTACAATGTATAGGATGGAAGGTAAGAACTACAGTTGTACAGGCAACACTATGTAACCACTTTAACAGTATATGGAAAATAGCTTTCTATGTAGTTCATGCTACAGTAGAAAAGTTTTTAGGCAATTTGCTTTTATTCAAGCTAAGGAATTAGCTAGGATGTTAAGAGCAATGAGCTAGTAATTGCCAAGCCTAGGATCCAAATAATCAGTATTATTATATAATAATTTCAAAAATCAAGATGAAAGTAAGTTTAAACATACAAATACATTTCAGAAGAAATGGGAATTTACTTGCATTATTTATGCATTATCAATCTGCATTCTAAGGGGTTAATATAGTAGTTTCAGAGCACATAGTGCCCAGTCCTGTTCCACTAAGCTAATAATAGTTTTCCATTGACCTACATGGAAGCAGGAACAGGCCCATACAGAGAGAAAAACACTACAATAGAGTAAAGTTTAGCATATAGCAATCAGGAATGCTTGTTAAAAAGGCTATTAAAAAGCAAAAAGCCACTTTGGCAATGACAAGATATATGCTGAAAAAAATGCCAGTAAAAGTGAGCTGTTGATGGTTTGCATTTAATACTCATTATTATTTACTATCTGAATTTATCAGTTTAACAATGGACTTAGAACTTTTATAAAGAAGTTAATTTCCAATAAGATTTGGAGTGCTTTGAATGATAAACTTTCTTTAAATACAGTAACTGCATGAGTATGCTTACTGCAGTTGCTAACAAGTATCAAGCTCCAGCTGTGTTTTGTCTCTTTGGGAACTTACTAGGAAAAAAGAAAGATTTGGACTGTGGTACCATAGATATTTTTTATATATGTAACTTTGCGGTTTGTTATAGACCTAAAATTCTTACAAATATTCCAAGAACATGAAATCCAAAGATGGAGCTTCTTTCTTGTTTGTTTTTGTTTAACTTGGTATTGGAGATTGTGTGCCACTGGTTTACAGGAAGAAGTTTCATGTAGCTGCGAGATGCTTGAGCAGTTGGTCGCTCCATTTTTAATGGCCTTTTGAATGCATAGAGAGAAAACCAATGGAGCTGAACGTTTTCTAAAGCTCTGAATTTCTATTGTAGAAAACTTTTGGTAGAATGTAACATTTCATTTTGAAAATGGATTCAAAATCACCAGTTGTGTTAATAACAAGATACTACTGTAAACTTGCAGTGTCACATCTTTGCAATGTCAGTGTACTCTGCATCAGGCTGTTGATACTTTAAAGGTGGTGTTGGTGTCGGGAGGGTGAGAGGATTGTTTTTCTTGTTTGTGGGAACGTTTAAATGCTTTCAGTAAACCCAGTTACATGATCTGTTTTAACCGGTAAGACAGATTCTTGTTTGTTAAAGTCACCGGATAATAATATACCATATGTGCCTAAGTGTTCAGGCACTTTGATTTGAAGGCTTAACTGATTTAAATGTTGTCCCTGTGATTGCTAAGTCTTTGTAACATTTTGTTCTGTATCATTCTCTAATATTTGAATATTTTTGTAGGACAGTAATCTTTTGGTTACATTTAGTTACAATTGAAGGATAATTGTTATGGCATCAACAAGCAAATGTTTAGTTATAGCCACAGTATGCATATTCATATCCCATGTGCAGTG
This sequence comes from Tinamus guttatus, assembly GCF_059628265.1. NCBI lineage: Eukaryota > Metazoa > Chordata > Aves > Tinamiformes > Tinamidae > Tinamus > Tinamus guttatus. The sequence goes on along the minus strand of NW_028289135.1, from coordinate 1,321,496 downwards.
GGATTCACCCATTTTCACTGAGTTATTTTTAAGTAAAAGAAATTATGTATTTTATACGGAGCCATTTTTCTTGTCAGTTCTTTAACAGAGAACAGGTAGCACGTGTTTTACATCTTTGTCATGTTAAAAGTAGTGAGTCTTCGTTGCTGCAGGACTGGCTACTACAGTTGCACATGCAGGGTACTGTTGTTTTTGCACATAAAACTGAAATGTATTGAGAAACTATATTTTACAACACTTCTGTTTTGGATTCACTGTATATGAAAACAGAATGCCTTGCATTCAGAATAGGACCTTATGAAAAGAGTGTGGTTGGGATGTTTGAGGGCTGCAGCACAGCAACATGGAAGTTAAAACTTATGCAGTAGTCTTCATTTTAACTATGTATTCCTTTTCCTTACTGCAAGATTAATACGTGGAAAGCAAAATCTACTAAGTCAAATAGGATACTGGGACTTCCCATTTGGATTTGATACGCTTTTTACATAGCATTTCTAAAAGCCATTTATGATGGTAGAACTTGAATTGTTTTGAAATGTGAATAGTCTTGCCTTTTTTTTTCATTTTTTAGAAATATTTCCATATTAGTGGAATTTTATTAGGCTGTGATTCCCACATTCAAACGCACACAATTTATGATTAACACAGTTAAGTGAAGTAAACTTTAGAATTAGGTGAATCCAATGTAATTTCACATACTCCAGCACAGGTACACTGACCTAAGAGTGTCTGGTTTTAATTTGCTGCCGTATGTGAAAGGCAGCAAAATACAAATTGATAAAGGAAATTAGAAGTTTCATTAGAGAAGTGCACTTGCTATTCTAGAAGGTTGGTTTACTTAGATATAGATGAAAACACAACAAAAAAAAAATTAGAATGTAGCCTAAACGACAGAAGGGTTAAATGCGACAACACTAATGAGGTTTGAGCATGTGCCACTTTTGTTGGGAGGAGCAGGGTATAAAGGTATACATGTAGGACACATAGAGTAGTTGACAGTAAAAGACTTGATGTGTGGTATTTTGCTTTCATTATATTTATTATTTTGTAGAGACATTTGTGAATGTTCATTTCTTTTATTGTTTTATTATATTTATGTATAAAACAGGTTGACTATGTTTTTTTTAAAATAAATAAGCAAAAAAGTCTGTATGAATGCCTCTGTCATCTTTTGAAAAGGAAGTTAACTGTATGGTGTTTTGTTTTTTAAATACAACTCTTCAGGTCGGACAGTTTGAAGCAGACTGTGGCAACATTTCTAAGTTAAAATGCAGACTGAAAATTTCAGAAATTTGAAATAAAGTAATGCATCCCGAGAACTTAAAAATGAATTAAGATACTAATTATGTTGCTAGAAGAAAACAAACTGGATGGGGAAGGAGATGCATTTAAGGATGAGTTGCATTCCAAAAGATATTTTTTACATATAGTTCTGTTTATTCATTTTTATTAATTTCATTCTTGTACACGCACACGCATGTTTGGTAATTTACTGGGACTCTTCCATACTGGCAAGTCATTTAGTTCCTTAGAACTATGAGATACCAGGATACACTTCAAACTTTCTTTAGTGGCTAACATTTTTTTAAACTCCAGTACTAGTAGATTTTAAACCACTGAGGACTGTATGAATTTTAATCGTTGTTTCTTGCTAATTTCATTATGTAATGGTCAAAGCTCAAAAGTGTAACTAGTGAAATGTTTCTGAAATACTTAGTGCCTTATTTCTTGCTTGGTTTTGATCAAGCTTGGAGATTTGGACCCAATTAATACACAAACATTAATCCACATATATGCACCAGATAATCACCTGAAATTTTATAAATGTAAATCTATAGCCAAGTATGAGGATATGTACTTCTTAATGCAGTTATGACTGAACACAAGAATCATCAAACAGTATGGAGTAAGCTGATAAAATATTTTGAAACCTTAAAGATAGAAGTGTTGAGTTTACTACTTTTACAATTTAGTTAAAATTCTTAAATAGACAAACTTTGTACAAATGCAAAAATAGACAAACTTTGTACAAATGCAAAATTGTATTTATTTTTTCCATAGACAGGAAATGGGCATGGAGATTCATAAGCATTCTGTTTGGAAAGAAATACCAAAATCATTAATGCTGTACCACATTTAGTTTACATTAAGGGGGAATGTTAGCTGATGAATTTATAGGAAGAAACTTACAGTAGTACATAGTTCTGTTGCAACAACAGTTGCAACCTGTGTCAAGTGCAAGATTTTACATGCTACTGCTTGTTGATTATGTCATGTTTTAAGGGTCACCTCCATAACATCTTATTATTTTGTAAGAATTAAGGAGGTATATTACATTTCCTGTTAAATCTATAAATTCTTCTGGAATGAATTTATAGCCCTCTTCTACCCTTCCAGCCAAAGGTCATTCCAAATGCTATATGTGGAATTTGTCTGAAGGGTAAGGAGTCCAACAAGAAAGGAAAAGCTGAAGCACTTATACATTGCTCCCAGTGTGACAACAGTGGTAAGTATCTGTATACACTAACTGGATTCCTAAGGGTTTTTATTTGCCAAATCTTTCTGTGGAAATATTTAGTGAACCAAATGTGTACTAACAGTTCAGTTGCCTTTCCTGCCCTCCTTCAAAACCTCATCTCTGTTTAATATATAAGCATGTTCAATGCACTGAGACATCTTACTGGAAGGTGAGCTAAACTTCAGCCTCTATAAGAGCAAACAGACTAACTAATTTTCAATTTCATTTCAGACATAATAGTAATAATATTGATTTTAATCTAGGCCACCCTTCTTGCCTTGATATGACCCCGGAGCTTGTTGCTATGATTAAGACTTACCCTTGGCAGTGTATGGAGTGTAAAACATGCATTATCTGTGGGCAGCCTCACCATGAAGAAGAAATGATGTTCTGTGATGTATGTGACCGTGGTTATCACACATTTTGTGTGGGGCTTGACGCAATCCCTTCAGGTAATAAAACAAGAGTTACTTGTTCCCACTTACTCTGGGTCCTGGGGTTTCTCTGTCAGGATTAATATATGCATTGCTTATGAAAGAATAGTTTAAAAGAGGACGAAGGCTAGGAATAAGCATATGCACACTGCAGGACATGAATTTAATAAGATTTATTTCTGTGTATTTGGTTGGTTACAGTTTAACCTGGCAATTCCTAGGGATTAGGAAATATAATCGTTTTTTATAACAGAATCCAAGTAGACTCGCCCAGAACCATACTTTTTTTTTTTTTGTATTTCCAAAGAACACAGAGAATAATTACTTTTCTTCATAAAAGAAACCTGTAAAGAGGCTGCATTGCTGCATATTGCTGGAGTATAGCTTTCACATTAAAATGTTTGTGCTGTTATTTCAGTTTCTAAATTAAGAAGTATGCTCCATTTAATACTTGTAAACACTTTCCTAAACTCCTTCCTCTCCTCCGCCCTTAAACAAACAAAAACACAAAGCTGGAAGTAAAGTACCTACATGTCAGGCAGCCTGTACTTCTAGGTTACCTCATCACTCATATCACCTAGCCAACTCATGTAAGTGTAAAGAAAGCTCCTCTTCTGTAAAGAATACTGGCAGTATTCTCAGTTTTTGTGTAATACTAAATCCATTTTATGCAGTAAATTCATGAATACCTAAGTGCTCAGTGGCTGCAAGTTCAGTAATAACAGTATTCCCATTCAAATATGAGCAAATCTCTGTTGTATATTCCCATTTTAGGAAGTACTCAAAACAGCTGTCATATCAGTACATGTTCTGTGGCTGCTTTAATTTTCAGGCTGTCCTAAGGTCAGAATCTAGAAGCAGTAGATTATGTTCCTAGAAAACCATAAAGCTACCAAATCAACTTTGATTCCAGCTATTGTAATATAAATAAATAAATAATGCTCCTGCACTTTTCTCTACCCATTATTGTTCCCTCAAATGAATTTTAGTACAAGGTCTGGTGACACACCCTGATAGCCATTTAATCTGTGTTGTCTGACTGCACTGGAATAACTGACACTAATTTGAGGAATGGAGCCTAGTACACAGTTGCAGAATGGCTGCATTCTCCCCCTGCCATTCATTTCTGCTCCAAGTAATTGTCCAGGACTTTAAATTGTGGTCATTTGTATGAAAACTGAATTTACAAACTCGAACACAATATGTTGAGTTTTGTTTCTTATAAGCACCTCAGCAGTGCTAGCTCTTACTTCTTGTGGTTTATAAACATCTGTAGCCAACTGCTACAGAGTCTGCAACCAAGGGTGAATTCTGTATGCTGCTTTCTACACGTGCTAGAAAATACACTGGTTATTTACATTTAGGGAGCTATTACAAATAGATTAGCACCTTTTCAGATGGTGGAAGGTGCATAATTAGAGGAGTGAGTATTAAAGGTAGTTTCCCAATAATTAATAACTTTTTTTTCTTAGGTCGCTGGATTTGTGATTGTTGTCAGAAAGACTCTCCTGTACCCAGAAGAGGAGGAAGAAGGGGAAAAAACAGCAAGGAGGGATAAAAAAAGCAAAACAAGCAACCTCCCCCCAGTCTTGTCCAAAACTTAACTGCACAAATTTAAGTGATAATTTGGTGCTATTTAACCAACCACTCTGAGAGGAACAATACCACTTTTTTTTCTTTTTACCAAATAAACTTTCAATTTTGGCTATATAACAATTTTTTGGTGATAAAATTCCCTAACTGTTCTATCAGATCTCTAGATAGAAAATCCAAATTCCCATTCAAAAAGAGAATGCTTTCAATAATGAAACTCAAATTGTACATGCAATGTTCGTATAAAACTGTATTAACATACTTATTCATTTCAGTGCACCTATCAGTAAACTCTGTGAAAAGAAAGTTACAGAGCAATTTAAATGTACACTGTTTGCATAGCAACTGGTTGCTTTTTAAGACCAAACCAAAGAAAAACTGCTCTTGGAAAAACTAAAGGAAGCGAGAGCAAGTGTGCTGTCAATTCCTTTCAGTGAATACTGTATGCTGCATTGCATTTAGCAAGGAATGTCCTGTTGACAGCTCAGAGCAGCTGAGGGCTCACTCTCTGTGTAGTGAGAATGCAGCATGCACTTGATTCATGTCATGGATTTGCAGAGGTGACGAGTGAGTGGACAGGCCTCCACTTGCAGATGGAGGACTTAAATGATGTAGAGCACAAGCCGTGAAGATACAGATCACATATTGCCTTAGGTGACCATTTGGTTTTAGCTTCCTTCGCCCTCAGCTTCTCGGTTTGACTCCAAAGCCATTGCTGATTAGTTTTACTGAAGATCCTTGTTCAGAGAAGCAGTAGATCTTAGTTTTAAGTATGCTTTAAGCTGAGGGGGGCAGTGAAGTGCAGCATTTCCTATTTCATATTTTTATAAAAATTGCTAGAAAATACTGAATTAGAGTTGATTTTTGTTTTCCTAAGCACCTATTTAAAGTGAATTTAGGAGGAATCCCATCTGTACATTCATTTTAAGCCCTAAAAAATACTGTGCTTGCTGCTCATTTTATGTATAAGGGAGGATTTAGAATGAAGTATGGCTTTTCCCCCCACTTCCTTTCTGGGTATAGAAAAAGTAACCCAAATACCTCTTCAGGAAACTTCACAAAGAGTACTAAGTATTATAGTCATTCATATTCAGTTTCACATGCTGAATTGTGATTTAGTCCAGTGTACATCAATTTAAAAAAGAATTTCAAGTATTAGTTTCAATATTCCAAAAAGTATAGTCCAGAAAAGAGACTCCTCATCCTGAGATTCATCTTCTGCTGAGTATTTCTGGTTTGCCTCCATTTCTTCTGGGTTGTAAGAAGCCTCACCAAATGGGTACTGTACAACTGTTCGATCATAATATACTTTCATTTCGAACTCGCTCTCCAGGTGAGAGGGATGACCATAAATCCCTATTCCCACGGGGCGGCGGAAGTGTGCTGGTACATGAACAACATCTTGGCCACAAGTTACAGACTGTAGCTCATACTCATCAAAGCTAGGGTGAAGAGTTATATCAGATACATACAAGTCTGCATCACCTTTCAAACTCTGCATCTGAAGTACTATCTTCCCTTCGTGATTTAGTCTCAAATAGCTGTAGTTTCCAGCTCCAATCTGCCCTTGAACAACATGAAGAAGAATCCATTCCTCGGGCACATCCTCTTCCTCAAAGGTATTTACCACAAATAGTGCTTGAGCTGCCACAAACATTATCAGGATTCTCCTCCAGTGTGTTGCCATGGCTTTTGAGTTTTACTCAGGCTCTTCCTATGTCACGTGTATTAGCCTGCTAACACAGAACATAATCCAGGTTTAGTAAAATCTGTTCTTGGAAGATTGAGAGAGGTTCTTTTTTAAAATGGTAATTGTTAAAAATGCCCTCCAGTCTACACAAAGTTAATCACAAATTCATCATGCAGTGGCTCTTTCTTGCAGAATTGACATTGAAGCGTTTGTCTAATTCTTTCTGTGTTCATAGCACAGGGTGAAAAACACTGTGTCAGTTGCTTAGCGTGTCCTGTTTTTTTTCACTCCCATCCTCTCATAGATAGTGAAGGTACAAATCTGGATACTTGCACAAAGTAGTACACATCCCAATTTCTTCCTCTGGAAAAGCAGTTAAAAACAATAGTCTAGTGAGGTAATAAAATATCGGCATGGTTCTTCTCTGTGGATTACTTGTAGGACCTAAACTGGCATACTTCCACAAAGATTGTACTACCATAAACGACCTCAGACCTTTACAGCACTTGTCCCAGTAACTGCAATGTTTTGTTTTTTGCACAACAGGGAGGGCGAAGGCCGTGTGCTCCTCAGGGCCGTCACTGGCTGCGTCCGGCCGGAGCACGCAGCAGGTTGCACGGAGCGCACGTGCAAAGGGCAGCCAAGCTCCAGACCGTGCCCAGGAGCGGCACCGCACGCGGCAGGCTGAGTTTTACGGGCAAGTGATGGCTGAGTGTAGTAGCCACAAGCACACGCACTTGGACACTTCAGCCTCGTTCCTTATGTAAGGCTGCACGACAGTTTCTCTAGACACTGGAGTTACTAGTGCTAGTGGAGTTACATTGCTAGCAGCGGAGCAGACCGCACGGCTCCCACAGCTATGACACCGTCCCGGACCCGGGAGTTAATGCCTACGCAGGGGAAAAAGAAAAGCGCAAACGTTTCTGCCGTTCCCGACTTCCTGTTCTACCGGCCTCCGCAGCACCAGGCCGCGATTCGGCTGAGGCAGCGGAAAAGACGCAAACCCGGCGCCCGCACAACGAGCCGGACGGGCAGAAACCCCTGCGCAGGGGCAGGAAAACGAAACGGAACGACAGCGCCGTCTCTGTAGGGCGCCACGCCGAAGCCCCGCACGCTGCCCCTCCCGCGGGCGCGGCCGGGACGGGCCGCTCGGCACTGGCGGATGCCGCGCCGTGACCCGCAGCCAACGCGCACAACCCAACCCAACCCGCCCCGCGCCGGTCGGGTCGGGTCGGGTCGGGTCGGGTCGGGTCGGGTCGGGTCGGGTCGGGTCGGGTCCGGTCCGGTCCGGTCCGGTCCGGTCCGTACTCACCGCGGGGCGCGGGCCGGAGCCGCGGCGGCAGCGCCGAGGCCGCCGCCGAGGAGCGCAGGCGCAGCGCGGCCCCGCCCCCACCCCGCGCCGCTCCCCCTCCCACCGCAGCGGGGCGGCCCCCGCGCCGTTAGCGCACGGCCCCGCCCCTGCTCTCGCGAGAGCTGCCCGTGCAGGGGCGGGGCGAGGCCGTCGCCATCGCAACGAGGGCGCCGCGTCCGCCCCGCCCCGCTCCCGCTGGCGGTAACGGCCGCCCGGGGCGGTCGCTCGCGGTCCGGGTTCGGCACGTTCATCCGGCCGGTCCCGGGCGTTGCTGCTGCCGCCTCTGTGCAGCGCCTGTTGGGAGCCCCGGGCGGGTGCCTCGCGTCGGGCACTCGCCGAGAAGGGGTGGCTGCTCCCAGGGCGCCCTTGGGCAGGATGGCGAGTGGCGCGGAGCTGCGTCCCTCCGCGAGCGGCCGCGCCGTGGTGCGCGAGGAGCGGCTGTTCCCGTGCGGGCTGCGCGGGGCGCGGGGCGCGCCGCTGGCGTGCAGCGAGCGCTGCTGCGCCTTCCCGCTGCGCGGCAACGAGCTGTGCGTGTGGAGCGCGGCGGGCGGCGAGGTGAGGCGCGGGGCTGCGCGGCGGCTCGGGGCCGCCTGCGGCGCTGGCAGAGCGGCGCGGCGGGCGCGGCGGCTCCGGCGCGGGGAGGGCTCCGCTAACTCTGCGCCCTGGGCAGCCGCTGCTCCTGCGGGGCCACGAGCTCGCCGTGTCCGCGCTCTCCTTCGGCAGCCGCGCCGGGCCGCGCCTCCTGTGCTCGGCCTCCCGCGACGCCGTGCGCGTGTGGAGCCTCGCGGAGAGCGGGCAAGGTAGGCACCGTCCCCGGCACGCGCTGCGCCAAAGGATCTGTAACGTCACGATAGCCGCAAGGTGCCGCGGTCCTCCGGGGGCGTCGATGTTGTGAGAGAGTCACATACTCCGTCGCTGTTAAAAACTTCCCCTCCGCTGGCCGTAGCTGGAGGTTTACGTGGGACTTAACATATAACCTTTTGCCCTCTGTCCGTGCTAAATTTGCAGACTTGCATATTATGAAAATGGATGCTGTTAAGAAACGTAAGCACGCCGAAGCTCCGCACTTACCTGGGACTTAACACATAACACATAAGCATTTTAAGTGGTTTTATAATTGGCATAATTGCATTTGAATCCACGTGTATATAGCTGAGAGAATCGAAGAATGATTCAGGGAGTAGGCATGAAATCAGGCTATGATTCTGTGGGAAAAATAGAAATGACCAAAAAATAGAAACAAAATAGACATGTAGAGTTGTAATACATTGATGTCTGAGAGCCTGATTCCATACTGCTGAATTTGCTTCTTTCCCTTTCTCTGCGTAGCCACAAACTCTTTGGTAGATGGCCTATCATTTCTCTGTAAGAAGAGGGATGAGGTGATTGCTTGATTTTTTGAATGCATGTAATGAATAACTTATAGGAATAAGCTTTGTATCTTTCCAATTTCCTCCAATATGACCAAACAGGTGATATGTTCTGTTTTGACACTACTGTATTAAACTCCAGTTAGTGCTGGAGTGCTCAAAATTCTTTCTGGAAATTTTGGATAAATTAATTTGTTTCAAAGATTCTCTGGAAAATTCATCTTTCTAATGAGAAACTAATTACGTTAAATTTGAAGATAAGAAGAGATCATTAGTATGTGAAGCAAAAAGAATAGGTTTATTTTATAGTAAAAGATGAGCTGCTCTAATAGTCTTTCAGGAACTAAATTTGTAAATTGGCTTTTCATTTGAAAGCTGTTACAGTGTCTGAAGTAATATTTTTGTTGAGTGATAATAACATAAAAATTGCTGCAGGGTTAACGCCTCGAGGAATTGTTATAGGAACTTTTTTGGGAATGGTGCTTCATGTGAGATTTAGTCCAGATGATCAGCAAGTGGCAGTATGCACTGAAAAGCGGATTTACATGCTAAGTGCGAAGGTAAGATGTAGTCCTTTGTATTTACAGTGCTAGTATATCTTTAACTTCTTCACTTTCAGATAAGTTTGTGAGATAGAAATAATTAAGCATAATTTTCTCATACAGATGAAAGAGTTTGAACAAATGCTTGATAATGTAACATAGATACAGGACTTGATTAAAAAATTGAAGTGGTAAAATATCTCAGTAAGGTAAGTAGAGAACATTGTGAGGACATATGAAAAATTTCTCCTCTGCTGGGTAATATATGTAGTGTTTTTGCGAGCAGAACGATGTTCAGGACTGCAGCTGGCTTTAAAAAGTGTTATTGGATGCATATGATGAACCCAAATGCAAATTTATTTTTAAAAATATTTATCGATTATTAAAAAGATGAACTAATGGTCACCGTTAGCTTGAATTCTGATCTGTTTTTGTTTTGGCCCTTCAAATAACAGAATAATGCTGTACTAGCTGAACTGGAAGGCCACCTAGCTCCGGTTACTGCTGCTGAGTTCTGCACATGGGAGAAAAATACACTGATATCGATTTCTGAGGACAGAAGCTTTAAGGCAAGGAAATTGTAGAGGGGCTCTTTTAAAACACAGAACTTAGTTCAATCTTGAAGTAAGGTTTGCTTTATTCCCTTTATGTATCTATTGAAAGTTAAGCAAAAAGATCTTTATAGAGATTAGGAGATTGTTCTAATTGGAGTTGAGAAAGGATATATTCTTAATAGAAGAGGAAAAAAGACTGAGTGAACCATAGTGTGTCTTCCAGGTGATACTGCAGTACAACATTTGGTTCTACAATCTAAAGTAAAACTCAAGTTTGCTATACCAAAATTAAACATATTTTTAGATACAAATTTAATGGTAGTCTTTGTCCTGGAATAATGTTGCTTTGATTTTTTTTTTTTTTTGATCTTGGACAAAAACTGAGAAAATTGAATCGGAATTCAATGGAGTATTAATTCTGACTTTCTGATTGATTGTTTATGTTGTTTAGTTTATGTCGATCATAGAAATTAAACCAAGGTAAAAATGTCTGAAGGAAAAGGTACATATGCTTTTTCTTATTAATTTGAAGAGCTGATGAATTATACAAAATTCTAATGAGTAAGATTTCTTTTTTGTCAAGGCAAAAAATCGGCATAAAATTGTGATCAAATGAAAATAAGAGTCAGTCAAATAATGTAGCAAATGAGTCTTCATCATTTCTTTGCCCTGTCTTACTCACCCATGCTGTCGTCATGCTAGCTGGCTGCCCTGATTAGATGTAGCCTCTAAAAATGCCTGTACTATCCCCAGCACTTTTACTAGGCTAAAAGTAGTGAAGCAGGATAAAAATATCTTAGGAAATAGCTGCTTTGGAGAAAGATTTTTCACATTCAGAAGCAAATGAACTATGAACTAGGAGAAAAGCTCAAATGCTGTACAGAGACTCACAACCATGTTAAGAGAGAAGGGACTATCTGGCTGTCTTTCTTTCAACCCATGCTGGATAGCTTTGGTGTATGTAGTGGAAAAAAATGTGGAATATAAGGCTTTTAGAAGGGGCAGCATGAGAGGAAATGAATTTTTATTAGCTTTGTAAATCAATTATTAAGCACAGGATAAGTCACTTAGAAACAGTGATGTCAATGATAAAAGTTGATGGATGCATGAATCTATAGATCAAAATAAGTGTCATAATTACTAATAAAGACCTCTTGTTTCTGGGTCCAGAATGAAAATTGTGAAGTCACGCAAGCTCCCTGTGTGAAATCCAGAACTAGTTTAAATGTCTTTATATTGATTTAGCTTAAATCACTAAGAGGTCATCCTAAGCAAAGATCATAAAATGTATTTCTAACTACTTTGTTTATTAATACCAGGTGGGTATCACCCATAATTTAAGCAATGTCCTATTTAGAAGAAGAGTGAAAAAGAATGAAAAAAATCCATAAAATCTATATGCTACTACTTTACTCTTAATGGTCAGATTTTGGTCTTTGCTGCTTGATTTTGTTTGTAATTTTTCCTGAAGATCTACTAAGTGCCTGTCATTACATACTTTTTTTTTTTTTTTTTTTTTTCCCCCTCCCTCCCCCTCTCTCTAAAGATTTGGGACTATTCTGCTGGGCTGTTAATATATCAATCAGCAGTATTAACAGGTAAGTTTTCTTTCTTTACTTTTTCATAGAAAAAAATCTCTCTAAACAATAAAATAAAATTATTATAAAAGTATTTAGCCAATATGAGGCATCAATGTTCAAGCTATCAAAATTGAATGTGTACTTGTGTAAACAGTTACAATGTACTTTCATAAACAGCTTTTCTTTTGCTACAGGATATGCATATAACTTGTTGACTTTTATTGAGATATGCAGAAAGGAGCTCTTTTTGTATGTAGCTAGCATTCTACTCTCTGAGCACTCTGTGCTTCTTTTCTTTCATTTTTTTTTTTCTATGACGTGGAAGGACAAACCATAAGTGTAACATACATAGGCGTATGAGCAAGTCTGTAGATGATGATGGAAATTGCCTCTGGTTTTGAAACAAGAGAAAAACACTGAGATAGCATCTCTGAAAACCACTTCCATGGCAATTTAGGCAAAAGTCACCGAATTGCAACTGAAAGGCCTTTGGCCATGCAAAAGCTAAAGCAGTGGAATAGGATGTTGCAGTTTGGAATTGTGTGTTTTAATAAAACATGATTTATGTCTGCTCTGAAAATAATTGCATCTTTCTCGAAGCAGCATTTCCTTTGTTAAGTCTGCTAATTGATGAAGAAAATAAACAGATTATCACTGGATGTGCTGATGGACAGGTAAGAATTATCAAGGAAACTTGCTCTATTAAAAGAGTCAAGTTGTCAAGTTACTGTTTTACTGTCAACTGTTACAACGATTATTTTGGTAAGCATGATTCATTACTTTTAGTATTAATCACATATGATGCACAAGTCTGCCTTTCATACAAATTATAAACTGTTTTGATCAAGGAAGGAAACCCATGACAGTGAATGGTGAAGATTATGATTTCTCCATGCTGGAAATCTTAGCAATCCATGATAAATATAAATATGAATTTCAGCTCCTCCTTAATTTTAACTTTGGAATTATATCTAAATGATTTTTTCCTATAGTATTTAATGAGCATTTTTCTTCAGTGTTATGGTTTAATGGGTTGTGAAGAAAATTGAAGATTTAACTATAATAATACCCTAAAAAAGGTATAAATTAATGTATATTAGTAAGTGTTTATTTGCAAGTTGCCAGTGATTTTCTGATATAGCAAGTAGCCTATGAGCATCTTTTTTTCAAAAACACAAATGTGAAAATTGGGCAATTCTAATCTAATGTTATCAATTACGCAGTTCAAATTGATAATAGCTTCCTTTTCCAATGGTGAAATTATCCTTTGATGCTCTTAAAATATAAGTACATATAATTAAACCTGTGGTGCAATATGAGATTCTAGATATAAGCATTCCTTAGGTACAAGGATATTTAATACCACATCTTGAGTTTATATTCATCTTGTATGTAAATGGTATGTTTGATGTCAAAAGAGTGTTGTAATTACTTCTGTCTTTTCTTTCAGCTTTGGATATTCAGTTTAATCGGTGATCATAATTACCGTTGTGTGACATGTATCAACTTAAAGAAAGAACAAGAGAAATTCTATAATAAAATGGGGCAATTTGGACAGAAATTAGGTAGGATAGTGCTTGTAGAATGTTGTTTATAGTATATGTTTAGTTGATGCAGGTTACTGAATCTGTGTTTTTCATATCATGAGAATTTGTTGTGACAAATCTCAGTTTGTGGCATTGAATTCTTACTGAAGCTGATATAAAGCTGATGTGTAAATTGGTTTATCTGGGAAGAATTATGCATGTGTGCCATTAAGAACATCTGAGCCTATCATGCACTTATAAAACATTGGATGTCAGCCATCAAGTTTATGGTCTTTATTGAAACCATTGCCCAAGAATTCAATGAGAACAGAATTGGTCCCCCACAAATCTATCCCTTGCCTAAGTGGAATGCACATTTCTTAGTTAATTTTGAAACTCCTAGGAGTCTGTTGATTTTGTTACATACTTTGCCTCCAGGTCCTCTTAGAGGCAAACAAGAGAGCTTGCTTTCTTTAGAGAAGATCTGGTTTCCCTTGGTTTCTCTTTTTCTGGGCTCATGACTGTTGTATTCTTAGCTGCACAGTGTCCCAGCTACAATAGGATAAAGAGAAAATCTACTACATATCTGGTTATTTATTAAAATATGGCTGTGACTTTCACTTTGGATTTTTAAAAGACATGATGTCTCTGTCTAATGCTTAATTCGATGCTAATGGTGCTTCCTAGACGTGAATTGGGCATGCGTAGTGGATTAGAAATTTCTAGGGAATGTAAGGATGAGATACCTTTGCATCTTGGCTTTGGTTTATGTTGCGACTTAAACATCAGGGCTCTTTTCAGACTAAACAAGAAGATGGATGTGAAATTTATGTCTTATAGGAATATGGCTTTCTAAGTCACTTGGGTGTATAAACACCTAAATTCTGCCATTTTTTTTTTAAGTCTCTCTCTAGGTTTTATTTTTAGGTATTTGAAAGAAGGCAGTACTAAAAAGAACAAAATAATGAGGAAAAGTATTTCATGCTGGCTGTTAGCATATCCCCAACTTTTGAAGCAGGGATCTTGAATGTAATGTTTCTTCAAACTACTTTTGAATATTACTTTGAAATCTTGTTTCCTCTATTTAATTATATTTTTGATAAATCCTGTTGTTGATCATCTTTCATAGATGAGGGGCAAAGTACTTCTCAGCTGTATAAAACAAACAGTATGAGACGAGAAGAAACAGTGGAAACAACACTGCCTGTTCTCACAATTGAACACTGTGACAGTTCAATATTTTTCCATAAAGAAGAAAACTTGTAAGTCCTCTAAAATACCACCAACGGTTTGACTGGAATCTATTCGTACCAATTCCTCTCAATTCTTAGATTATTTTCACTGCAGTTCACTATATTCTCAGAATGCAATAGAATCAGAGAAATGTGTTCAGTGTTCTGCAAGTTTTTGTGACCTACTCTTAGATGATATATGCAAACCGATAGAAAGTTAAAATTGGCTTCTAGTCTGAAAAGTAATTTTATAAAATAGCATTGGAGTATCCATTTATTAGTATCTTTTGATATCAGGTGGTTGAGTGTAGTCAGTTTAAAAATAAAAATAAAGCCAGTTAGAGTTGAAAAGCTGATTTTTTTTTTAAGTTTGTTTTCCTAAGGAAACAAATCTGATGTAGTAATTGTGTGTAAGCACCACTTTGTGCTCCAGTCTTAGAACTTGACAGCCAAACTTGTTCTAACCAAACTGTTGGAGACACAGGTGTTTCAAAGGTGTGAAGTTTCTACTACTCCTTGTGGGACTGGATGGCCAGGGAGAGATACCTAAATTAGTCTATGTATCACTGCCCTTTCTGAAAGGGTAATTCAACCGTTTAACTAGGAATCTGCATAAGATACAGCAGCAAGAGCCGAGTCTCACAAAACAATTGATTTTTGTTTTGTTATTTGTAATTACACCTCAGCCAAATCATGTATTAGGAAACACTTTTTCCACTCTTTGCTCTCCTGTGGGTTGTACAGGTATAACTGGCTAATTCTATAGTTAGACTTTTTTGAGTAAACAAGAAAGGGATATCCAGCTGTCCTGGATCGTTTTGTTTGCTCCTGTGGTTTACTGAAGTAATTATTAGCAGTTATTTTCATGCTGCCTGCATTTTTAGGAGGAATATCAGTGAGAGAAAGAAAAAAGTGCTTTAAGATGTACATCACAGGCACACTTTAGTGAATTTGAGACCTCCAAGGCCAGAAGAGTTACAGTCATTCTGGTTGCTTGTTTAATACCACTCACAGAGTTTTGTGTGATAGTTTTTGCTTTGAACTACATGTTTAAAAATTCTTACTATACAAAACCCATTTTTGTTTTGGTTTGTTATTTTTGTGGTATTGGAGTTAGACTGCAGATATTTAAATAAATTGGTTGCTAGGAAATAATATATATAGTAATGAAATGAAATCAAATACTTTTTCTAACTTTTTTTGTCCTAGATTTCCTGCACTAAATACTACGTATTTATGCATAGGAAGCTCTTCTGGCTTGTTAATAGTTAATTCAGCAAACTTTGAATTAGAAGCATTTTTATGTTACAAAGGTAGGTCATAATATACCTAGCTACAGTATAGAAGATTATTTTTCTTTGTTATCTGATATCGGTAGTGTAATATTTAGTTTCTTAAATAGTAGACTACTGTAGGAATAAAACCTTTTCTCTTTTTTATTTTTATATATATTTTCATGTTTTCTGGCATTAGTAACTTGTCTCAGAAGATGAGCCAACTCTAGATTTCTCTACTGGCTAGCAATTAATTTTTATCTGATTTTGTAACTTACAAATATTAAATACAGGGACTGGTATTCTAGTTTTGCTTTACTATGGGGGTTAATTGAGAAGGATGTGCATTGAAGACAGTGGAATAATGATGGTTTCAAATTATTGAGAATTTTTTTGTTGTTGGTTAGTGGTAGCACTTTTGCGATGTCAATACACTGCTACAGCATTATACTCTTTTTTATTAAAGATTACAGTGGCCTCAGTATTCAATTTGCTGGATTGTGTGCCCTAACAAAGAAGGCAGTTAATGGAAAGGTGCGTCTGCAATTTATATATTAATATAATGAATGTTTAAATTTTCAATTATTTTCAGTAAGTATTAATTCATACATATTTTGTTTACAAAGTAGCATGTACATTTGTTTTGCCTCGTGAATTCCACAAAAGTTTTTCTGGAGAGGGTTGATTCTGCTTTAAGAAGCATGCTGGTTTTTACAAATGTGTAGTTTTAAATGTCTTAACTTATCTATTATCAGATGTGATTACCAATAAAAAGATTAATTGCTGTTCATTGTGGTGGAGTGCTAGGAACAACCAGTGCGGGAACAGAATCGCTCTTGCAGGGGGGAGAAAGAGATGGTATAAACATTGTTTTAATTTGCTTATTAAGCAAGGATCAGGACGAACGGTTTCTGAATCTTTTCAAGAAAGCTTTTTGAGTTGTGAGAATTTCTGTTGAAATTGTTAGGTGTGCAAGTCCATTAAGAAATGTGCTTAAAAAGCACAAGCATATCCACTTTTTACTGTTTAATACTCTACAGTATTAAACTCAGAGATATTTTGATATTTTTTAGTAGTTTCCATAGATGACACACAGTGATTTCATTGTCCTAATGCTTTCCTGCTGCTTGAACTTGATTTTGAAGTGAGAGGAGTGTTGTCCTGTGCTGCGATTGCTGCAGGTTTTATGCTTGATCTCTTCAATGTTTGAGGATATGATTGCAGTGTTGGAGGTTAATATTGCTGAATTGGTGAGATCTCAGCAGAATGGTTTTCTCATATGTGGAAAAGAGAAGACTCTCTCAGTTATTGCCAGGTACAGAATAATTTAATTTTATTTTTTTCTGAGAGTGGGATAATGTATTTCAGTGTGAGGAAGACAAATACATCAGATGGTTTTGTATAGCTATATTTATTGATATGCTTTTGTTTCATTTGTTCTATTGTTACTGAAAAATATTTCAGTTGCATTGTTTGGGAGAAATCTTGAGGTAACTGAAAGACTTAAAATCTATAGCAAACGAAAGATATCACTGTGCATAATGCAGTCATCAGTCAATATTCAGAGAAGCAGGATTTTAACCTGTAATTACAGTGATCAATGAATCTTGTCTGAGCAGAGGCTTCTCTGTGCCCTTGAGTTGATAAACTGTGCCTCTCTTATATTCATGAAAGCATGCAGACACACATATGTACATGCTCAGTCATGCACACAAGTAACTAGAAAAGAAATTAGGAGGACCACTTTTTCTAATCTGAAGCTTTGTTCCTTTGCAGTGTTTCTTGTTTGGTTGTTTTCTTTGTTGTTGTTTTTTGTTTTGTTTTTTCTTCATTTTATACTTAGGTCTCCTTTGTTGCCAAAATCTCCCCTGCATAAGGGTTTTAAAGTCAAGGAACCTTCTAGTAAAACACTTGGTAAGCATAAAACAATATATACTTTTAATAACAGTAACTGACTCACAACTGGCTCATGCCACCTCTGGCCAAGATGCTGGTTGTGGAGTCAAATTATGTGTTGCATTTTTTTTTTATTTTTATAGTTTATTAACTTATGTTTTTAAGCATTTGAGCTCATTAACCAAATTTATCAAAGATCACATAATACTTTACTATGTCTTTCTGTGCTGACCTGTAACTGTGTATTGCTCACTTAGGCTGGTTGTGGAGAAGTTTTATGATGATGTGTCACCAAACACTGGCTTGATGATGAAAGACAAACAAAAGGAATTTTAAGATTTACTTTTGGAAATTTTTTCCAGAGAGGTGGCAATTAAGCATTTTACACCAAATATTCCCTGCCAGATTTATTTCTAAGGTTGCAGTGAAGAAATAGCTATCATTGTGTTTAACGAGTGCCATAGAACATGTAGAACTAACATATAAACATGTTACTTTTAATCAGGAATTTACCATATGCTTCATAATTTGCCCCCTAGATAGCTGCTATGCAAAACAGCAGTTCATATTTCTTTTCTCATTAATCATTGTTTTAGAGTAGTTGGTCTTTAATGCCTTTTGAAACACTAGGAGACAGCAACTATTATACTAGTTTATCATAATTCGCAAAATTTAAAAAAAGAAAACACTATCATGAAAATTAAATTATTTTGCTACAGGAGTGAAAAGCACAGTGAAAGACCAACCACTGGTTTTCCATAGGAAAATTAAGTCATCAGGTTATGCAACAGCACCACGGTGAGTAGATACGTACTAATGTAACTGTTCCAGTGGTATCAGTACTATACAGTATTTCCTTTCTTATCACATAATAGAGGTATGCAGTATTGCCACTTTTAAATGAATGACCCATGAAAAAATAGACATGGTGTTATGAAACAAAATCTGTTAAATATGTTGAAAAAAATTCTATGATTTCTCATGGGTATCAATGTTCTGTTACTTCCATCTTGAAAATTCCTATGTACATTTGCACTGCGTCTCTGCCCAAGCACTTTGTCACTTGTACCAATTAACTTTTTCCCTTGTTCTATCTATGCTCAAATTGTCACAGATAGGAGTATGCCTTTTATTTTCTTTCAGACAGCAACTGAGAGGGGGCATGTTAGAATACTCAGCTATATAAATTCTCTTATTTATTGGTGTGGTCTTACCTTTGATGTAAGCTTTCTGTAGCTTTACCTGTCTTCCTTGAGAGCTTGACAAAGTTTCTCTTGGATGGAGAGCTCATTCAGATGAAATGAGCAGTGTGTTGCCAATAATCCTCAGAGGAGCTCAAGGTGGTTCCCCGACACGGCATTTTATTTTTAGTAAAGACTGTCATAGACAATACCATCTTTGTGTATTGTATTTAGTACATTTTCATGTACTGTATGTATTGCATCATAAATAGAATGATGCAAACTATGTATGAGAATTTACCCTTTAACTTTTTATGAAGGTGAGTGTTGGAACTGAGACCTCAAGAACCAGTTCTTACCTACCAGTAATACACTTCCTGAATACCTTTAAAGTGATCTGATGAAAGGGTTACTTGCATGTATGTTTTGAGATGGCTAGTGGAGGCTGTGTTTTTTATATTCTGAGAACAACCTTTTAAGACTGGGACATCTCAAATTAGATTTAAACATTTTGAAGCTATGAACCATTTATCCCTGGGGCACATACATCTTAAATGTGTTGGATGTGTTCCTGATTCTGAGAACAGACAGAACTTCTCTCCAGTTCTTCTATTCCTAAAAGTCTTGGGTGAGATAAGATACACCTGAGCACTGAACTCCCTTAGGTCAAAAAAGGTCCTCACCCCTTATACTGATGTAGAGAGTTCCTTGTTTTCACAAAGCCAGGAGATAAACTTTCCTTAAGAACATGACTGATATGTTTCATGAGCAAAAAAATCAAAGTTAAAATCAAAGAAACTGAGTCTCATTTAAGGACACTTATGAACTTCCATTCTTCTCTGCTGCGTCTTGCTTGTTGTTTTAACTGTTGGATTAATAATACATTGACTGTGTATTATCTTACCTGCTAACATTGATAGTAAATATAAATATTAAGAAGCAAGTAGGATTGTTCCCTTTGAGATAAAATACTCCTCTCATGAGACATTTAGTGTTTTACATAGGGGGTTCTATGTTCCTTTTTTTTTCAGAATGACCATGTTTTCTCCAATTACTAACCTGAAGAAAAGTGATGACATATCAAAGTGGAAGACCAGCTGTAAATGGTAGATAATCCAGAAGAAAAAAATACAATGAGGATAAGTACAGTCTTACAGTAAATAGGATTAGTATTTGCCTGTCTTATTGCAACTTTTTACTCAGAAGTATCACAGGAGAGAAGAAAGACCATGTGGATTTGCTATAAAATAACTGCAGCCAATGATTCAGATCATCAAACTATCAATTAAAGTTGATTATGTGTATACAAGAAAATATTAATTTTGTTAATTTCTGTTAGAGCTCTGTGTAATTTTTAGAAGCAGTAAAGGCTAAATATGGTTGGAACATATTCTCAAAATATAGTTAGCATGTAATTTTAGTCTCAAGAATTAACAGGGCACAGAAAGGCTTCATAATTTAAGATCCTGTTCCTAAATCCCTAAAATCATGCATCTTAAGCTAATGCAACATTTCTGTAGATGATAGACTTAAACACAGTATACAAAATAGGTCTGTTCCACCAGTGGACTCATTATCACTGAAGAGACAAGGAACTAATGATTTTCAAGAGTGGGCACTTTCATGTTATTTGGTTAAAGTATGTTATACTACGCTAAAGAGTGTAGTATACCCATTTTTTTTCTCGAGTACTATGTAGAGTTTTTGTTCTGTGTAGTGCAAACATAAAAACAATGATTAATGCCATTATATTTCACGTATATATAAAAGTGTTTCTAAAACACTTAATAGCGTAAGGCTAAGTTCTTGTGCAAGAACTGTTCTGGGCATATTGGCAAACACTTAGAAGAATGCTGCAGATGATTTCAAGAATGGTTTACGCTGCATTGTGTTGGGTTAAGCAACTTATCACTTAAGTACTATACTTAGTAGCTTGTTAGATGATCAGTGTTATTCATGTTTTTACATGAGGAGATATTTTTCATATTGTTTGTCACATAAGATAGACTTTGTATTCTTTAAATGTGCTACTTAAGATATTTGCCTTTCTGTAAAAATCTATATTCATTCATGATTTAATGAATTTGTAATGGTGATGGGAGTAATTAAGTATGGCAGTTTTTAAATAATTTGCCACTTATCTTGGATTTAACATATATTTTCAAGGAAAACTTACATAAAACTACTTAGAATAGCTTCCCAAACAACATTTATTTCATAGTTCATTTCATGATTTTAGTTCTCTTACAATTTTTCCTTTTTCTCTGTTTTTCTTCTTTGAAGCAAAAATAAAGAATATCCATTGGAAGGTTCTCCTCCAACCAAATATGGGAGAGAAATATCTGTTGCTTCTAAGCCAACCCCAATTTGTTGTATTCAGTATTCTGGTATGTAGAGTAAGATGTACTGTTTTCTGTGTACAGAAAAAAATCATATGAGAGGATTTAGTTAGGCCACATACTAGGTAAATTCCCACTAAATTCTCTAGTAAAACCATCTACAGTCTGATGATGATTTTTCAACTTGCAAAACCATGCAGGCTGCTAACTCATATGCAAAAGGGTTCTGATGTTGTCTCTTTTGCTTTTTGACCAACCTTAATATTTTCCCAGCACATCTTGAAAATTAATAGTCTAACAACTTCAAACTTTAGTTTACAAACTAAGAAAGCTTATTAGTGTCATCAAGATTAGTAAAAGCTGAAGCTCTGTTTCAGAAGAACCAGAGCATTCGAATATTCCTGTTTCTCATATAAAGATTATTCAGTCTTTATCTATTAAATCTAAATCTAAAACTTATGTTGATATACATTCTACATAGCATAATATTTTCCAAATGTCTGAAAATGTGGTTCCCTAATTATTTTGAGGAAGAGTAGCTTTCATCTTCAAGAAATAAAATGAAAATGATTCCAAGCTTTTCTAAAGTATTTTCTAGCTGTAAAATTTCCCTGTAGACCTGGAAGATATTTCTTTCGTGAACTTTAAAAAAAAAAAAAAAAAAAAAAAAAACACACAGTTACAGAAAGTAAATTGCTAGGAGTGTTATGTGACCTTAAAAATTCTTTTTAGCAAAAAAGCAGCACTGTTTTTTTTTGATAATGTTTTAAGCATAATTTTTTCTCACTTGTTCTGAGGAAAGTGTGTTTCATTCTCTTTTACTGTCCTCCAAGAGATTTAAACAACCTCAGTTTATCAAAATGAAGTTAAAGTTCATTTTCTTTAAGTAAAAAATCATATTGTTGCAAATTCAAATAAATGTTGTTATTGTAGTGTGTGTTGCCAAGTGGTTCCGAGCTTTACATAACTCCTGTTGTAAATTTTCCACTTGAAATTAAGCATTGTCAAGTCATCTTTGTAAACTACAAATCAGAATAATGTCTATGTGCATCTTTAAACATAGTGGAAAGAAAACTAAATAGAAAGCTTAGGCAAATGAGATGGTAAAGTTGCACTACAGAAATAATACAAATCCTTTTGAACTTAAAAACTATCCTGTTGAAGTAATGTAAGTGTTATGATGTATGACTTGTTGCTCTCTAGAAAACAAAGTTTCCCTAAGGATTTGAGATAATAGTCCATTAAGTAAACCTCCCAAATGATAAGTGATTTTTCTCACATTTGCTTTGCACAAGAAGGTTTATGTACTTTACTTATGTGTGTGGTCACTTACCTGTTACGTTTACTAATAAGGCCTCATGCACAGCTGACAAGAAATTAATCTTCTTTATGAGAATATCCAGAATAATTAATATGTGCCTTTATTCTGATACATATGAAAATATATTGTATTTTTAACAGTAAAATTTACAGAAATTGATGAAAAGCAGGAAGTAGATTCATATGGGTGCCGAATATTTCTGCATTTCATTTTTTTTGTAAAAACTGAATTTCTGCCTAGTGCTGAGTAGCTGTGAGAATATGTTAAGGGAAGAAGTGCTGATTATAGATTCCTGCAAAGCTTTGGAACACAAGTTGTTAAATGAAATGAACATCTTGGTGTATTTTGTTGTAGTGACATGCAACTTTTACGATTTAGAGAAACAACATACTAGATGCTTTTTGATTTCAAACATAAATAAGGATGGTCTCCTTATAGGGGATGGATTGCTCCTGGCTTGTGGCCTTGCTGACAAATCTGTGTTGGTATTTGATTCCAACCTTACTGATACAAGAGCTGTTTTTTCAGGTAAATTTATAAATTACATTTTTAAATAATAGTGTATAATTATGAGCTTAATCTCAAATGAGGTATTAAGGAAAAATTCCACTTATGTCACCTTGGAAAGAAATGATTATTGTTCTTTTTTAGGATGTCAAAGTTACTTCTCTGATTGGTTCGCTTTGTTCTAGATTTAAAATTCTTTCCAGTTTTCCATTTTTCTCAGTTTCCTCAGTGATATATGATAGTAATGCATCACAAAGTATATTGCAATATGCATTGTTTTTGTGTATAATACAAAAATTAAATATATAATTGAAATATTTTTCCTTTATAATTCAATGTGTGTTAAATTAATACATTGTAATAGATGATTAGCCAAAAATTTGACAATAGAATTGGTTAATAGTGCATTTAGGTTAGAGCTTCAGGCTTCTGAAGAATAATTATTTGACATAAAAGGGACTATTCCCATAGAAATAGGAACAGAAAAGTGTACAGAAATAGAAAGACGCTAAAAGTTTTAACATTATAAATTAACCTGTTTGTCTTGTAGAAATTCAGAACTATTTTTTTTTTTTTTTACAATCTAGAGTATTGTAAATAGCAGTCAATGTTATGACTTACAAAAAGTTCTATAGCAGGACTGATTTACTGTATTTTAATGCAAATGACTGCTGTTTATGAATAGACCTTACCAAATACAAAAAGAATTTACAACTATTTGAAAAAATATTTCTAAGCAAAATTCTAAAAGCTGATTTCTGAAAAATTATTTTTCACAGAGTAATTTTCATTGTACTGTAATTCTTTACATCCGCATCTACCATTGCGTATGACAGTTCTGTATGAGAAAGTCATGTCTCTCACACTGTATTGTTAATGGACTTCTCAAGTCTACAGCAGCCAGTTATGGAAAGCCATGTTGTAGTTCAAATTAAGTCCATCAGTCTACAAATTCCACAACATACGAAATTTAATTTCTCTAACAATTAAGTTCTTTAGCATAAGAAATTGCATCGATGTAACTAGTCAGCTTGGCTTTTCCCAGATTATAGTTTTCAAACATGATGGATAACATAATATTTGTTGAGGCAAATCCAAGATATTTTCTTAATGGACTCAGATCCTTAGAAAGGGCCAAATTGCAAGGAGAAAAAAGACATTATCATGCCTCACCTTATATAAGGGCTTTTCTTTCTGGTTTTCACAAGGCCTCTTTAGCTGAGAGACATCACTTTTGTTATCAGAATGTCAGAATGTGCCTGGCCATTGCTGTGTTTTTTTTTTTTTTTTTTTTCCTTGAGCAACAAAGCTTCATGTTATCCTCAGAACGAATGTTTCTAGTGCTGAAGTCTTACGTCTCTCAGTGTTCATAGCACGGACCAATCTTTGGCATGTAAACTTCTGTTTTACTCGGGATCATAAAAACAAAAATAAATTCCCCATAATTTTTGGAATGGCTGACATATTCTGTGTTGGTTCACTAATGAAGATAACATTAGTCATATTTTCCTTTGTGGTGAGAAACTCATGAAAAAAATGTGCCTAGTGGGCAGGGAAATGAGGTCTTTCGTGCAATAGCAAGTTCATAAACTTTAATAAATGTTCTTCATATATGACCAACAAATTTCAGCAAATTTATTGTGAAAGTTGCATAAACTTCAGCCAGAAACAGTACTTTAAGGTTTTATTAACATATTTTTGATACTTAGGCAGTGCTAGAACAAAAGCAGTAATTTTGTGCAAAGGGACTCTACATAGCTGAAACATTTAACAGTATTCCACTCACTGTTTTAGAAGTTTAGTATTTATAAAAAAAAAAATGCAGTTATCCAAAAGAGATCAAAATTATTTATTCCCTTCTCCTACCTATTATGAGGTATTTATGAATAAGTAATATAGTACTGCTATAGTATTTGGAACAGCTTCTTAACAAAGATATGCCCGAAAAATAGCAGTGTTCTTTTAGATCCTTAGCACACTTTTCTTAAGTCAGATGAAAAAGCTGTGATATAAATAACTCAAGAACCTTAAAAGTTGATTTTTATAGAAGGGTTGCTCTCAACTTGAAGTGATACATAAATCTTGCAAAATGATTCCATGAGGCTATAAGTTATCATCGTACCATATAAATACTATAGCTGCATTTTGTTGTCTGCTGCAGATCCAGCTTCTCTTTATGTGAAGCACGATCAAAAGTAATCTGTAGGCTGGTTTTGCTTGACTGCATATAGAGATCTTGTGCTACAGAAAGAGACATTTTGATTTCTTGGATATTTTTTTCACATGAGTATAGTTTTTATTCTGGCTTCATCACACTGGCAAGAGTTGGCTTGTGATTTATCTCTGGGAAAGCTGTTAGTTTTCTTGACATTAACACATCTTTATCTCCATATATTTTCTGCATACTAAATAATGCCTAAGGAATGACTTCATTTGTTACTGGCATGAAGCAGGAGACATGAATTTTAATAAAAAAGAGATCTAAATAGATACATTTAAAATAAAAAAAAAAAGGTTAGAATGAAGATGTTTCAAAATTTGAAGGAAAAAGTTGACATTCCTCTCTAAATCATCAAGGAAATGATACTTTCTTAGGTTTGAGACATTATTAGCTAAGCCTTTCTCTTTCTAGTAGATAAAACCTGATGATTTTATAAGATATATTTTAAAGTACATTCCTTAACAAACAGAATGTTTACAGAATCCCATGCTAATTCTGGCACAGCTGTCTAAAATATTGCAGTATTCTGCAAATGAGAACCAATTTATTATGATGTGAAGAGATTTTAAAATGACCTGCATCAACTTTATGCTACTACAGAGGAGCTCTTTCTGGTGTCATTACTTAGATGCCAAGTACTAGTTTGTCCTACTCTAATAATAATAATAATAAAATAAAGATTTATTGTTATACTACTTTCTTGATGAATGGCTTTGCTCTTAATATTTATCTTTTTTTCTTTATGATATGCAATATTAAAAGAATTGTAAACCTACTCAAAGCTCTTCAGTAAGCACAAGAACCATCCCTAATAAATTTACATATTTATATAAAATTTATATTTATATTCACATTTATATAAATAATATAAAATAATAAAATTATATTACTATATTATATTTATGCATTATAAATATAATATAAAATATATTTATATTAATAATTAAATATATAAAATATATTTATATTTATATTAACTTATATTTATAATTTATATTATAAATTTATTTCATTAAAACATGATGAATGATTCTAGTTTATGAGTAAAGACTAAATGAGCTGGGCCTGTTTATCCTGGAGAGGAGAAGATTGAGAGGGGATCTTATCAACATGCACAAATGACCAGAGGGGAGAATGTAAAGAGGATGGGGCCAAACTATTATTGGTGGTGGCCAGTGACAGGATAAGGGGTAATGGGTGTAAATTAAAACACAGGAAATTTCATCTCCATGTGAGGAAGAACTTCTTTCCTGTGAGGGTGACAGAGCACGGGAACAGGCTGCCCAGAGAGGTTGTGGAGTCTCCTTCTCTGGAGATCTTCAAAACCGCCTGGATGCCACCCTGTGCCATGTGCTCTAGGTGTCCCTGCTGGAGCAGGGGGTTGGACTAGATGGTCTCTAGAGGTCCCTTCCAACCTCAACCATTCTGTCATTCTGTAATTCAGAGTTGAAAACAGTAGTCATGTAAAATTTATGTTTTTAAGAAAAGTCAATATATAATTTGTGTTAAAAACTTTGAAAGCAGCTTCTGAATATATGTGATTATTTAACACCTTTTTATAATGTACTATCTAATCTAATCTACAGCACTAATCTGCTGTAACATAAGCAGTTGTGTAAAGTATTCATATCTGTTAGGGGATCAGTTACAGTTGAAGTCCTTGTGCATTCTTCAGTGTCGGCTTTTCAAGTAACTGTTCTTTATTGTGAAGTGCAGGTTAATGCTGACCAGCTTCAAATGGGTAACAGGTAGCATGGCACTTTTGATGAATTTCTGTAGAGCCAACTGTTGTCCTCCTCCGTGTTCTTCACGAATGGGGAACCCTGAGTAAATACTGCTTTGATGCTTACTGGCCTCTTGCAAGCCAGCTGGCAATATCTTCGCTGTGCTTTAGGATCGAGGAATAGGGAGTGCACATATCTTATGCTTTTTGCATTGCTTTTCCAGTTTTCCAAGCTTCGGATTTTCCTAGTTTCTCATCTTTCTTAACACTTTGAAAAACTGCTTTGTATATTCTGATAAATATTTGCTGTTTTTTTTGCATGCAGATTATTCAAGACTTCCAAATGATTTTCTGAAACCAAAGCCCGTAAATAATGTCTTTGCCTTGAAAATAAATACCAGCAGTGAAGTTATACTTCAAAGTTTATGCTGGGTAGTGTGAAAAGAAGAACTTATAGGCATGCTGTTTCAACCATAAATTGTAGCGTTTTTAATATATCTCATTTTTTATTTAGTACTCTTAGATGTACCTATGCAGTACTTCAGCAGTTTTCTGGTGAAATTTTGTAGGTCTTTGAAAATTAGAATTTCTTGTTTATAACCTTTGAATAGATACACACTAGAGAAAGCCTTAACTGCTGAGATAAATTACAGGGCAAGCTAAACAATTTGTAAAATAATTTTATAAATTATGAAGTTTTATATAAAACTTGAGTTGAATAAAAAAGAGAAACTATGCACAAGAGGGCAGCATAAGCATTCAGGTTGGGTGAAGTTCTTTAGATTGAGATCTGGCAATCTGGACAAATTTTGAGAGCAGTATGGGTCAAAGGATGTTCATTGTGTTTGATATTTGGATAATTTTAGTTTCTAAATGAGTAAGTTAGTAATTTGAGTTTCTGTCTTTTGAAGCTTTCCCTTTGCAAGTTCCTATTTTTTTTTTCCCTTGGGTTACACCAATATACTGATCAGACAACTGTCTGATTCTTGCAGAAACTCCTTGTTAATAAGAGATTATAGAATATGGATTTTTAAGCGGGTACTTATCTTGCTTAATTTTTAAGCAGGTACATATCTTTTCTGATGGGACAGTCCTGCAGAAGCTGCTATAGTGGCAGTTTTATTGTGTTCTTACAACAGCAGTAGCTTAGTAATAAAAATCAAATGAAGGAAAAAAAAATGTATTGCAACGATATGAAAGATCTTAAATGGCTTTGACAGTCTATTTCTTAATATACCACACTGAATTTTATTACAATGTAACATACTCAAGTTCTCTCTTCTTTTGAGTAATATTGTATTTTTGCTTAAAATTTTTAATTTATTCTTCTAAAATATGAATGTCTGTAAAAGATATATCTATCCTTTACCCTTATAATTGTTACAACTTTTTTTTATGAACTCCATTGTAACAATGGAGGAAATGCAAATGCATGTTATTATTCAGGTAAAATAACTTAACATTTCTTTGACCTTTTTTAATTTTGTGAATGTTAATTATGAAAATGAGATAATATTTTCAACATCTAGTGGAAGAAAAAAAACGCTGAATGATTTACTACTACCTATTGTAATCCAACCACTTGAAGCATATATTTAAATTATATTTTATTATTTTGTATAATTACATTAAAACAATACATTTATCTCTGGAGAAATGTATAAATGTAAGAAACAGACTTTGTGATATTTCTATTATTATTTTTATTAGGTCATGATGGTGCAATTAACTCTGTTGGTTGGAGCCATGACAAGAAGTGGTTAGTTTCTGCATCAGAAGACCAAACTTTAAGGATTTGGTCAGTCTGCAATAAAGAACCTGCCCTACTTCTGGTAATGAGAAACTCATGTCAGCTCGTTCAAAGAGGACACTTTTGCATTTTAATCTCTTTCTATTTTAATGGGTCTGTAGAAGGAACTGTAGAAGTAGCCTTTCAGAGCTACTGAATTACAGTGATTGCAGCTGATACTACGACCTAGGTGGTCATCACTGACTGCAAAATTAGGCTTTTTATCTTGACAGTTTGTGAAAACAAAAAATCTTGGTTGCTAGGCCTTGTGGGTATATCTGGAAGTTTTGATTTAAATGTCTGCTCGATATTTTCTATTTTCATTGGCACAGCTCTGCTTGACTTTACAGTCTACTTCTTATTTCCAATGAAAGTGTAGTGTATGAAGAAAGACATTTTAGACTCAATTGACTGCAGGTACTGTTAAAGTGCTGCCAATTAATTTAAACAGAATAAAAAAAAGTCTTGAGATTAATAGACTTGGAAAATATATAGGGCCACTACATAGTAGGTTAACCTTTTGGCATGTGATCAGGGTTACAGATACATGGAGATCACATCTTAGTCCTGGTAATTCAGACGAAAAATGTTCAATATGCTGGAATCTATTCTTAATTATTTCCTTTGAATTTCAGGGTAAAGACAAGTTCCATAAATCTGTACGCTTTGCACAGTTTTATTATATAGATACATTTATATTGCTGTGTTGTGGAGCTGAATTTTATCTGTTAAGTTTCTACCTTGACACAGTGAAGGATGACCTAAAACGGTGAGTGACATTTCTCTTTAACAGAGCAGTGAAAATACGTGTGCTATGCAATTTTTTTCTTTGCTTTTAGCGGGTGGTGAGAGTGAAGGGGCTATTTTAGCAAAAATATTAAAGGGTAAAAGTAATGCCAGATATTTCTTATGGTGCATACCTTATCTGGTGAAAATACGTGTTTTTATATTTTTATATATATATATATATATGCGTAATATGTATATATACATATTATTTTACTCTTTACTACTTCAGTATTACTGTTAAAATTTTGCTTTTTGAGCTTTGCTGTATGCTTGTTCACACCTTAGCATATGTTAATGTCTTAGTTCCTTTGGAAGAGCTATTGAAAATCCTTCTCTTCTCTAGAAGTTTTCACATACTTCTTTCATGCAACATAGTGTGACTGTTTTCTTCCTTGCTCCCTCAAATAGATCCCTCATTTTCATTGAGTTTGCTTGTTATATTTTATCTACTTACTTCTTTTATTAACCTCTCTTGTCTCTGTATTTTGTCATTATCGGACATCCTTCAGGCACTTCTAACTGACATTGTTCTGTTTAAGTGTCTCTGTCTTTCTGCTTTGGAATCAGTCCTTTTATTGAATGTCTGCTATACCTTTTCTTATCTATGAGTTTATAATTAGAGCTAAAACTGTCCTTACATCCTTTTATTTAGTTTCAATGCTCTTTATATGTTCTTACTGTTTTTGGCAATACTTTTGTATATGTGAACTTAATTAAAATATGCATATATATATATGTGCATTTGAACTCAATACTCTTTACAAAATTCTTGAAGAGATATATTTTTTTTCCTTCAAGTTACCTTATCAATAGGAACTTTGAGTGGAAGTACAAACAGAATTAGGGTTACGATACTCAAGTCTATTCAGTAACTCAAGTTACTGTGAATTGTGTATTTGTTCTTTTTATTCTATTGTATTGGGTCACATTCTGAGGTGGGGGAAGGCTGTCCTGTTTCCTTGCATGGTTGACAGCTGTTTATAAAAACATGCTGAGCATAAGCTTAAATGCTTTCCTGAGCTGAAGCATGAACTTGATAGGGGGAAGTTTACTAAAACTTTAACCTTTAATGTCACACAAACAAACAAAGAGGAAGCTGCCAAATGATATCATTTCTGTAAAATACAATTTTTTTAAGAACAGAAGCTTTCTGTTATTTGAAAAAGTACGTATTGTGTTATTATGATCATACAGTTTAATTATTGATTATAAATTGTTTAACATTTAACCACTGATTGTTGTTTTCAAAACCCTGTCACCTGCTTGGTTTCATAATGAATCCATTTGAAAGTGGTTCCTTAATTTTCATTTCTGGTCAAAATCCTTAATGGAGTGAGTTGCTATGGCTCTTATTTATGTGATTTTAGTCGTCTGCTGTCTTTGGAATGGGAATATAGTTAATACAATGGAAAACTATATGCTAAGGAGTGCAGAATTTCCTGCTCTAATTTTCTAGTATATACATTACATTAGAAAGGTAAAACTATTAGAATATAATGAAAAGTAAATAATAGAATAAATACACAATTTCCTTTGAAAATATATTTTTTCTTCCCTTTGGCTGTCTTGACTCTTTTTTTTTTTAATATTACAGATTGTTTAACCTGTAGAAAGGGCTACAAAGGATAGGAGGAAACTGGGAGGTTAGGGAAGGTGATTCCAGTTATGCTTGAAATCTGTCCATAGCATAAGTAAATGATATTGGGAAACTGACACAAGCAAGCCTTAACCCGTACCATACTTAACTCATAAATAACAAGGAATCATGGAGGAACTTTCCAGAAAGAAGATATAAATTAATATTCTGGCCTTTAATTCCCTGCTATGTTTATTACTTTCCTTTTTTTAAAATTTAAAAATATTAGTTAAAATATTTCTTCCATTCTATTTTTGAGAGCTTTGTACAAGTTTCTTGTGGCGTGTATTGTACCAGCTCTAGATATCTCCATATTTCTTCTAGGAATCACAGGTATTCAGTAACTGGAAGAGCAGGCATACTGTACTTACCATTGAAAAAGACTTGTCTAAACTACCTTGAAAGTAGTTCTGATGCTACAAGTAATTTGGAACTTGATATAGTTCCTATAGAACCCATCCAAGCAGTTTTGCATGGTCTTGGGCACTGAACTTTGGTCTGTCCTGCTCCTGTTACTTTTTTCAAATGTGTGTTCATCTAGTTGAAGGCTCTTCAAGTACATAGGGTGCTTATTTTTCATATTTTCATATTCTCAGTATTCCTTGATGGATTAACTCAAAAACATACTGTTAAATTGTCTAGGATATTAATATAATGCCAAAAGACCACACATACAATTGTAGACATTACAACAAATCCACAACCCAGTCTGAGGCCTGCTTATATTAAAAAAAAAAAAAAAAAGTATTAACAAAGGTTAATTCGCTTTGATGTTTTCTTGTGGCTTCCCTCCAGTTTATTTCCCAGCATTTCTTTTATGAAACACTGTGTCATTACTTTTGTTTCTCACCACTCTCTCATTCTGCATTCTGAGTCAAGTTTGAAAGACTTGAATGGAACTGATTCAAGAAGATATTAGATTGAACAAAAAAGAATGCTTTTTTTCTCTTAATTAGAGGAGCATTGCGATGCATTCTGGCTAACTGACAAATTACCACTCTGATTCTGAAGTGAAGACAATACAATGACAGTATCAGTGCTTCTCTGTGCAGTTTTCAAAGAGCTTTTTTATAAGAATAAATTAAATAAATTTCAGGACCACTTAATGAAATGGTTAAATATTGATTCATTTTCAAATGTGGACTTGAGAAGTGGAAATGAGAAAAAGAATGTTCTTTTCAAACGTCATAGAGGATATTTGTTGCAGTTCTGGCAATAGAATCCAGATCTCCTGTGTCTATGATTAATCTCAAAATGATTCACTCTCTAAACAATTTTCTTTACATTCTTCAAAATCACTGATTATTATTTCTACTGTTCTCATCAACAATTATGTGTGCTGATATGAAGACTCTGTTTGCTACTAAGTTTACTTTCTCTGTATTTCTTAATTATTTTTAAATGCTATAATAATTTGAGGAGCGCAAAACATGACACTTTATGTCATTTTTGTAGTCAGCTTGAGGTGTTATTTTAAAGATCAGAATGAGTAATATGAAAGGAGTTTAAAATGCAGAAATGGTTTTAATAGTGGAAACATAGCCTTTTAAAACAGTATATTTAGAAACAGATTATAATAATTATACACACATACAAAATGATAATTAATGCTAAATATCCACTCTGAGGAACTGTGGAGCGATACCAACACATATTATAGATGAATAATGAAGAGGCCATCATTAGTGGGCTTAAAATTTAATGTGCCGAATTGTTCATTTCGGGTACTTTCATAATGTTAATATTTACAGGATCATTATTTTGACGTAAACCACTTAGATAATCTAAATTTCTTAAATAAATGGACTCCACAGACCTGATTCAGTGTTACGAAACTAAGAATATTCTAAGTTTATTTGCTGTAACCTTTTACCATTCATTCAGAAAGCTTAAATACAATTTATTTTTTGTCAGAAACAGAATGATCACTCAATGAGAAGTACTTGAATAGTAAGATGAACTCTAACAATGTTAGAAACAGCTGCCATCTCTAAATGCTTTAAATTTTCATATGCATTTCCTTTCCTATTACTAAGATTCATTACATTTGGAGAGTTTAGGAGATAATATTTTGCAATTGTGACAAATTCCAAGCCTTTTAGAAAATAGTGGATTTTTTCCCCCCTTTTTATGAAAATACTTTTCTTACTTTTATTGAGTTCAGGACTATGTCTTTAAATTTATAATGGGATTGTTGCTCAAAGCTTAATTTTTACAGCTCATATAAAAATGTTTGTCATGTCCTGAAACCCTATGATTCTTTTTTATGTTTATGGTGTTTGGATGGTGTTTGATTTGTCCTTTAGTTTTGGCTTTGATGTTGAATGCTGCTATTTTCCTTAAGACTTTAAAGGTTGGACTTATATCAAGCTGGATATTTTTCCTTGGATGCCTGTTCTTGCAATTTTAGTATAGTAAAATATTCTTCCAGTTGTTTTGCCTACCATGAAGGTGTTGCTACTTTACCTCTGGGTCATCAGAAAAATGCTTTTGGTGAAGGTCTTCAAAACTCCTAGAAAGTAGATATATCAACCTCTGCAATCATGTCAGGAAATGTTCATATCCTAGAATACATTTTACCTGTTGATTCTGAAGGTATGTTAATCTTCTGAAAATAGTTAGCTGCTGTAAATGTATTCCCCCACAATGATTACATGCCAAAAGCATGGGCTTTGCAGATTAGTCATTTAGCAATCATGTTGGCAAAATTGTAATTGAAGGCATTAAAAGAAGGCAGAAGTGTAGTTTTGTCTTTCACTGCATTTCTTCTGGACATTCTACAAAAAGCGGAATTAGTTTTGCTGTTGGCATGCTAGAAAATGGCCAGACATGAGAGAGATCTTTATCCTTGTTTTTTTATTTTATTTTATTTTGTTTTATTTTCAGAATTCATTTCTGGTGGGGAAAAAATGAAGCCTTTCTTCTTTCTTTTTGAAGATTTGTTGTGTTTTTCATTATCATCTCCTCTGTTATACTTACAACATAACCCTTGTTATATCCATAGAAATCAGTTCCTGTAGATTGTCTTGCAGTGAAAAGCACAGATCTTTAGTGCACCTTCTGACTCATAGATTTAACTTCAACAGTTTAAAAAGCTTTATCTATGTGCATTCTTGATATACATTACAAAACCCTCTGATCTTTACTGACTTAATTAACCCTTAATGAGGGTTAATCCCTCAACAAATTATTTGTAAAATGAATAGTTATCTCTTCTAAAGTAAACAGGAAATTATTTTATATGAAAATGTAGACTCTGCACTTTTTGCTTAAGTTTCAACATTTTTAATCCTAACATTATGTTTTTACATGTTGCAAATGAGCTTTCATATTGGGTCTGTTTAAATTATGCAATACCTTCCTTTTGTGATCGAAGATTATCTACAGATTATCTAAAATCATGTTGCCTCTTTAACCTTAGTTTATGGAGGTGTTATTAAAGCGATGAAAGGTACACAAATTTGTTATATAAACTTTAGTCTCTAACAAATAATAATATTTTTCTACCAATGTATACAGTGTCCAGCTCAGTGAGTCCACAGTGCCTGTTATACCTGAAGGGCTTAAACAGATTGGCTTTCTTCTTCTTCTTCTTCTTCCTTTTTTTTTAATTTTTTTATTCTGGAAAAGACCCCTTGAGGTATCTGTGCAGTTGATTTCAGGTTTGGGAACAATCTTAATTATTTCAGTAAGTGTTTTTCAGCAGGATAAATTAGGCCAGGAGAAGACTCATGCTACCTTGATTGGATTGTTCTTAGTATCTTTCTCAGCTTGTTTAAAGCTAGCTTTACACAGAAATGGATATTTTTACACAGAAATGGAGATAACGTTGTTTCTGAATCTTGAGCAGTTTATTTTATTAATTTAATCAGATAAAATGCTTATGGAAACCACAAAAGTTTCATGTATTAAATTACAAAATAATCTGGTTTCTACCAGTGTTGCTGAAGTAGCTCTAGTTACCACCTGGGACTTCTCTGCTTCAAAATGGCCAAGAAAGGCAAAAGCAAAACATTACTCATTTTTCATTTAAATGGATACTACTGATAGACATTGCTTTTGCCAAACAGAGCTCAGTTTTTGAAACTGGTAGCATTGGTGGAAAGAAAGAATTGAAGACATAGAAGCTTGTCCTAAATTGTATTAATACTTATTAGTCAGATTTGGTTTGAGTCAATACATTGCATTTTTATGCCAAGGTCCTAAAAGAGTTCAGTACATGCTGGAAGGCCTAATTCCTCAGTAGTGTGTGATCAGCCCTTTGTCCCACGCCCATCTAAGTGGGAATTATTCTTTTCTCACTGTTTTCTCCTCATCATCTCTTTCTTAATTCTCCTACACAGCACATGAAAAGCTGCACTAAAGTCAGTAGTATTTCTGTGTATTTCTTTTCTTCTTTTCTTTTTTTAATCATAGTTACTTTAAAATGTCTTTCCAACTTTTTCAAGAATCAGGCAGGTTTATTTGAATATTTTATGTTGATGGCAGATCTGTCTTAGATATTTGAATGTCTTATTTATTTTTATCTAAATTGGTTCTTTACAGTTTTTATAGAAGCAACAAATAGATGCAATAAATCAAAATATGTATGGTTTTAATTTCTAATAACCAATCTGAAATTTTTTCTTATAATTAATGATTCCAGTGTGAGTTTATTGGTGACTACAAATTTTAACTTTTTTTAACCCTATCATTCTTTTTTTTTTTTTTTCAGATATAAACAGAGAAGTGTTTGCAAATTGATTCAGAAATTTCCCATGGCTTCCACAGTGGAGATCACCAGCCTTTCAACAGTAAATGATTTCTACTCTTGTATCCTATGACAAATTAGATTTGTAGACTGGAATGAAAATAACTTCAGTTAAAGTAATTAGTATTTGATTGTTTGGAAGTCTTTTCCTGTTAGAGTAGAAATACTTTTTTTGTGGTATTGAAGTTCAGTCTCAGAATTAAATTTTTTAGGATCGTAAATCCTAAAAAAATTTTGATGCTGCTCATAGAACACAGAATACAAGAGAGATGTGATACCTATTTATTTGTCTTTCTGTATATCTATGCACTCCTGTTTCTTTAGATCGATTTAACTTTAACAGAGAGAACATTACAGATATTGTACTTACAGCTGGTAGCAACAGAGCTCTGGAAGTTTTTGACCTCAATGCAGGCTGCAGCTCAGCAGTAATACCAGAGGTTCATTCTAGATCAGTCCATCAGATTTGCCAAAATAAGGTATATGTTTTATTGTACAGCTCTATCAAAAATGAATTTTGGGCTAAAAATTTAATTGATGCTAAGCAATAGACTTTATATTTTGGGGAGGATGGACAATGTTATGTCTGTGTGATAAATACACCTTTGCATACAAGATCTCTCCTTTGCATACAAGATTTCACTATTTCTCTACTGGAAAGCAGAGGGCAATGAGAGCTGACCAAAATGCTCTTCTATTAGGGCAGTATACATCTGCTTTGCCTAACTTGGGTTAGACTGTAATATTGCAGTTGAGCAAGAATGTTTATAATAACACAAGGAATAATTAATACAGTGAAAATATATGTGCACACTAGCATGGTATCATGATGGAAGGTGTATACTGCCATACTTAATCTTTCTTTCTTAATCTCTGTTAACTGTAGGAATAGATAAATGTCTTAATACTTTAAATTGCAATTGGAATATTTAAATTTCAATTTGCAATTGCAGTTTGAAAGTAGGATATATGTATATTTGTATAGATACACTATATTCGTATAGTATTTCATTTACTTGATTGTATTTTCTTTAGGCCTTTCATTATATTTTACAGAACAGTATGTTGTGTTGTGAACTTCTATAATTCTGTCAACACCGGGGAAAGGAAATCAGGGTAGCAAACATCTCTCAGATAGAAGACAGATTATGAAACTTCCTAACAGGCCTTTTAGAGTTATAATTACAGGATTCTGCCAAAATTAAAATATTAGCTTTAGAAATTCAGCAGAGGACTGCTGAGTAAAGCCATAAAAACTGAAACTCACCAGGCAAATGTTTTGGGTATTGTGCTTACTACCAGATTTTTGTTTGTATCTTTGTATTACTTGTAGCAGATTATTTCTTACTTGTCATCTACTTGAGATTAGTGGGCTTATTTAGGATTTGATTGTATACAGAACCCCTAGGCCTGGATCCAAAATAGCACTTAGTACAATTTAGGTACTGATGTTCAGGACTGGAAAACACAGAAGGCATGCCTAGCTCTTGAAGCTCCATGTATGATTCAAGTTTACCAAATAAAATTACTTAAAGAACTTTAGACTTCTTACTGCTTGCTTAGAAGCTCTATTTTCTTGATTTAATTGAGTATATTAATGCTTGTTTTTTCTAGACTATTTTTGTTTCCATAACTACACATCTTGATCCCAAATTCTCCTAAGGCCCTCAACGCACACCAAGGGATGACAATTAAGCACATCTGTTTTCATATAAAGGCTCTTCCAGCAGGAATGAAATGAATTAAGCATCCTTTCTAATAGATTTAGTCCTGTGTCCTTAAATATCCTAAAAATTCCTAACCACCACAATAACTTCAATTTGCCTGTCATGTTCTTTATAGCCTTTTCTTCACCGTCAGACATCTCTTCTTTTTTTTTTTTTTCTTGTTCTTCAAACACTCTTCCTTTATAGTAACCTTATCTCTTTATCATGTTGTTGTTACTACTTGACTGAGAATCATGTCATAGTCTATCCTTTTTCAGAACTACTCATGTTGGCTGGTTAATGACTTGCCAAGCAAAATCGCTTTCATTAATAGGTGTACTGATTACAATTTCTGCCTAATTACTCATTAACAGGATCCTGTAAGTATTGAGACCCTTCCCTTCCTACCAGATTGGATTTGAAAAGCGGAGCAGGTTAAAAAAAAAATCTGAATAGGAATCAACAGACAGTACAGTTGCATAAGCAATTTCATTATGAAACTGGGCTACATATACATGGTCCTGTAGAGATGTACTAGTGGTGTTGCTGTGGATTTCTATACAATAGCTTAATTCTCAGCACATTTCATTGATCAGGTACTGGGAAATTGAAGTTCATTGTTCTCTTCAGCCTGAGAAAATACTTTGGAATTTAATTAGAAGTGGATATCTTCCGTATTCCATTAATAGTCACGAGGCAACGTGATTGTGCTGAGGGACCCTCAACTCTTTTTCATGAACTTGTACCATGGTATGCAGGGCAGGCTCCCGAGAGTGAGGAAACAAGTGAAAAAATAGGGATGTAGCATAGTGATAATGACAGCCTCCCAAAAGAGGAGAGTTCTGATTTCCAGACCCTGCTCTCAAAATTGCTTGTGATACTTGAATGCAGGGTGTTACTAGACCTTGGTGCTACTTCTATACGCCTCCTAAGGCAATAAGTGAATGTTGCTCTTTTGGCTGTAGCGCTTCACCTCACTCTAAAGAGTCTTTAGTCACTTATTCCAAGCCTGACAAGGCAAGTATCCTAAGGTAGTGATAATGGATTTACACTGCTGTAAGTTGTTTTTCTTCAAACAGCGGTTTCCAACTTGGCAATTTTATTTTGCTTCATAAGATCACCTAAAGAAAATTGTTTACTGATGCTTGCCAAAGAATTACATGGTTTCATTAGGCTTCCAATTTGATGGTTTCGTTAGGCTCTTAAAAAATGTAGCCTTAAACATGCGAATTATCTTATTTCAGTTTATATTTTTTTTCAAAGATGTTTGTTGATTTGTGGTCCTGGAAATCTGCAGTTACCTCAACAGAGACATACATATTACCAGTTGTATTCTGAGTAGGACATATGCAAAAACTCTTGAGTACAGTCCAAATGTCATTTTTCCAGTAAGTGTATGTCTGTCATTTTTCTATTCCTTTTAAGAGCAGAAACCACTACAGACATATTATTCATGTCTCAACTAGAAATTACATTATTCCAAAACACTCGTGTATGAAATGAATTATGGTTCAGTGAATTTTCTTGTTTTCAGACATTTTCATTTAGAAGGTGCAATTTTTATTTTTGCAGATCAAAAAATAATATTTATTGTGACTGTTTATGTGTATAAAACAATGAAACAAAGATTTTTATTAAGCACAGATGGAAAAGGGGTGCGACATTTTAGGTACATTTTAGGCTTTGATATTAGTTTATGGCACTTTTTATGAATTTCCCTCAATTTTTCATTTGTGAACTTAAGTACTCTTTTCTGTACCTCTGTTAACCCTTATTCATTGAATTAATAAAATCGTGTAGAGAAAGTAAAAAGTATTCTGCCTGGTAAACAGAATAAATAAGAGAGAAACCACCTGGGTTTAGCTTTCAAAAAACAAAACATATTTCTGTAGAAAATGTCACACAAAATAATACTTTGATATTAGTCATAATAGCATGAATACTTAGACCATCTAAACAAACAACTGGTTTTGAAAGATTTGAGGGTACTGAAAGACCAGGAAAAAAGATAAAAGGATGAGAATCTACAAGGTGCAAAGACTTAGCAAATATTTCACCATTTTGAAAATTACTTTGTAGTATATGTATGACATGTATTACACTGTTACTCTGTAAATCAGTCATAGAATCATAGAATCATAGAATGCTTAGGGTTGGAAGGGACCTCTAGAAGTCATCTACTCCAACCCCCCTGCACACGCAGGGTCACCTAGAGCACGTGGCACAGGACTGCGTCCAAGCGGGTTTTGAAGATCTCCAGAGAAGGAGACTCCACAACCTCTCTGGGCAGCCTGTTCCCGTGCTCTGTCACCCTCACTGTTAAGAAATTTTTCCTTAAGTTCCTGTGGAACTTTTGGTGCTTCAGTTTCTGGCCATTTCCTCTAGTCCTATCAGTGGCCACCACTGAAAAGACCATCCTCTGCACTCCCTCCCTTGAGGTACTTATAGACACTGATTAGATCCCCTCTCAGCCTTCTCTTCTCCAGGCTGAACAGGCCCAGCTCCCTCAGCCTCTCCTCATAGGGCAGATGTTCCAGGCCCCTGATCATCCTTGTGGCCCTGCACTGGACTCTCTCCAGCAGCTCCACATCCCTCTTGTACTGTGGGGCCCAGAACTGGACACAATACTCCAGATGCGGCCTCACCAGGGCTGAGTAGAGGGGCAGGATCCCCTCCCTCGACCTGCTGGAGACGCTCATCTTAATGCACCCCAGGATCCCATTGGCCTTCCTGGCCACGAGGGCACACTGCTGCCTCATGGTCAACTTGTCGCCCACCATGACACCCAGGTCTTTCTCTGCAGAGCTGCTCTCCAGAAGGTCAGTCCCCAGCCTGTACTGGTGTCTGGGGTTATTCCTCCCCAGGTGCAGGACCTTGCACTTGACCTTGTTGATGTCCAAGATGTCTTGAATGTTTGGAGGCAGTAGACACAACAGGTCATGCTTGTCTGTTTATAGTCATAGAAGAAGGACTAAGCTGAAAGTCAGTTGCTCATATTAAGAAAGAGGAAAAAGAATTAAAATTAATTGCGTATGAAGAATTTGTTAAACAATCTAGAGAGCAGGGAAAGATAACAGGAGGCAAGAAGACAGAAAACAAACAAACAAAAAGGGTAAAAGAACCTTGAAGACTAGTAGATTTTGTAAGGGGAGTGTAAAGGGACAGTTAATTAAGATTTTCTGGCTTGTTAGGAAGAGGGGTGAGTAGACTGTAGTCTTTCTTCCATGTGTGAGATAAGAACAGATGAAATTTTGGATGTAGTGCTGGGGAAATATGAAATAGTAGCAAACGGTATTTTGCAAAATTCAAGCAGAAACTCTTGACTTCTTTGGGAATTCAGTGGCACACTGCATTTTAGTTCATCTGTTAGAGCAGGCTTTGGTAATTCTTAGTTTAGGAAGGAAACTTGCTTAAAGCTAAGGAAGAAAAAGCTCCTATAGTCTCTTTAATGCTGTGTGCCTCACTTTGTCTTGCCATTTGGGGAATTCAGCAGACTAAATGCTAGAGCATTTTCCGGTTATACACCACATTTTTTTTGTAAGAAATAGAAGATTCCTGGAAATCAAGTACTGATTGCGGGGAACGACCTTGCGGTTTCTCGGATGTGCCGAGCCAAATCAGGAATGTGAATGGTAGGGAAAGGAAAGAAGGAGTTTCAACTGTTTATACTGAGTTCCCCAGAGAAAGAAGTTTTGTAGCCAGCAAAAAGGCCAGGGTTTGCCAATGTAGATGTGTTAAAAAAAAAAAAAAATCAGAGGCTTAAAGATAGACTGGATTTAATTATTGAAAGGTACAAAGCCAAAATCAGTCCTGGTATGTACAGTTGCTTTTGAAGGCAATGGAAAGTAGGCCCACTATTCAGCAGGGCTGAATATGTTAAATGCTATAGTTAAATGCTGAGCTACTCTGGTTCTGTGTTATGTAATTTGACTTTGTCAGGAGAGTAAATTCCTTGATGTGTTTTATATTTTTAGATTTCTTCTTTCTCTTAAACATCCCAGAATACATCTTGGGGAACGGTGCTCTTCCCCTATGACCCATAATGCGTCCCATGCCCTGTGGCAGTAACCCCTCAGGCTGATAGTGCTCTAAGAAACCTTTCTGCCCGTGATGAGTGCCACCCAAGCTGCAGGGCTGATGACTGCCCAGTGCCAGCCTCAGCTGGGGCCAGGACAGGTGCCCCATTTACCTGACTAGATTGTTGGGGTTTCCCCACCTGCCCTTATACCTCCTGTTCCGCTGGGTTTGTGGAGATGAGCCCCTTTGGGGTTTGCCTGTGGGAGCAGCTAGGGCAGGAGATGTTTTGAGCTCCTCTGCATATCATTGTTCCTTTGCACTCCTTTGTGCATGTGAAGATGAGCTTTTTAACCCCAGAACAAGAGTGATCTGAAATCCATTTCTACTATTACAGGGGTCAGCTTTCAGCACTCAGCAACCTGAAGCTTACAATCTTTTCATGACCACAGCTGTAGGTGATGGCATCAAACTGTGGGATTTAAGAACACTGAGGTAAGGCCAAGTTAGGTACCATAGAATAAAAAGGCCAGCTTTGTTTTTACTTAGAATTGTCATAACTTGCAGTGATATACAAGTAGGAAGATATACAAGTTCTTCCTCACATGAAGATGGAACTTCCTGTGTTTCAACTTGTCCCCATTACCCCTTGTCCTGTCACT
Organism: Tinamus guttatus; assembly: GCF_059628265.1. Classification (NCBI taxonomy): domain Eukaryota; kingdom Metazoa; phylum Chordata; class Aves; order Tinamiformes; family Tinamidae; genus Tinamus; species Tinamus guttatus. The sequence goes on along the minus strand of NW_028289135.1, from coordinate 1,279,298 downwards.
GGCCACCACTGAGAAGAGTTTGGCCCCATCCTCCCTATGTTCACCTCTCAGGTACTTGCACATGTTGATCAAATCTCCTCTCAATCTTCTCCTCTCCAGACTAAGCAGGCCCAGCTCACTTAGTCTTTCCTCATATGGCAAATGCTCCAGTCCCTTAATCATCTTTGTGGCCCTGTGCTGGACCCTCTCTATAAGCTCAATGTCCTTGTACTGGGGGGCCCAGAACTGCACCCAATAATCCACGTGTGGCCTCACTAGAGCTGAGTAGAGGGGCAGGATCACCTCCCTCGACCTGGTGGCAACGCTCCTCCTAATGCAGGCCAGGATCCCATTGGGCTTCTTGGCCATGAGGGCGCTTTAATGACTCATGGTTAACCTGTTGTCAACCAGGACTCCCAAATCGCTCCCCACGGAGCTGCTTTCCAGCAGGTTAACCCCTAGTCTGTACTGGTGCCTGGGGTTATTACTCCCCAGGTGCAGGGCAGGACCCTGCACTTGTCCTTGTTGAACCTCATAAGGTTCCTCTCCGCCCAACTCTCCAACCTGTCTAGGTCTTTCTGACTGGTAGCACAGCTGTTGGGAGTTTGGTGTCATCTGCAAACTTGCTGAGGGTGCACTCTGTGCCGTTGTCCAAGTCATTGATGAACAAGTTGAACAGCACTGGGCCCAGTACTGATCCCTGCGGGACGCCACTGGCCACCGGCCTCCAACCAGACTCAGCCCCATTTATCACCACCCTCTGGGCTCTGCCATCCAGCCAGTTCTCTATCCACATCATTATCCGCTCATCCAGTCCACACTTCCTAAGCTTTCCTATGTGGATGTTGTGGGAGACTGTGTCAAAAGCCTTGCTGAATTAATTAATTAAAGGCTAATAATTAAAAACTAATAATAATTTATTTAACAAACCAAATAAAATATTAGGTAGATTTTTACTTTTGGTTTTCAGTTATATTAACTTACGTGGAAACCATTGAAGAGTCAAGATTTGTCAGTCGTGTCTTACCTACTATATATGTAGAATTCATTTTATTTATAAAATAGTATACTGAAGTGGTTATGAATGGTATTTCCAAAACAGCATGTTTTTCCTGCTAAAAGAGGAAAAATTAATATAAATCTTTAAATGGTGCTTTAAATATACATAATACGTTATTATAACCTCAGAATAAGATATTGCACTTTCTCCAAAAATCTTCTCATGCTGAACTTGAAAGCTGTGAGATGAGGAGAAATAGTAGTAGGAAGGGATAGTTGCCTAGCAAAGGCAACCCTTGGTAGAGTCTCTGTTGTATAGGCCGAAAGAATTATGTTCAAAAGAAAAAGGGATTGGAAGGGGAAGATGATTATGCTTAAATAATATTATTGTGTTTGCTTTGTGTACATATGTTTATTGAAAGATATAACATATTTTTTCTAGTACTATGTTTTTTCTTCAGAAAATTTGTTTGTTTCAGTTTCAATTACTTAAACATTTCTGTGGTAAGAGTGTGTTAAGCCTATAGGGGGCATATATGTTCTTGCCAAAAATACTGCTGTGTTACCTGCACTGAATGTCAGAAAGTAATGAAACTAGAAACCACTGAGTCTGGAATCTGTAACGTTCTTATGTTTTTGTAATAATTTGTTCAAATTGTGATTCTAGAATAGTAATGAGAAAGTAGAGAGCTTTTTGCAGATGACTTATCTGTCTCTTCCTTTTTAAATATTAATATAAGTAGTGGTAAAATAGTTAGAAGTGTAAAATCTGGATAATCAATTAAATGAGTATGGCCTGGGAAGAGGGGAATAATTTATTTATGCTTTTGCTCCATATTTAGTTTGGCAGTCAGTGTAGTCTAGTGTCCACTGACTTCATTTAGTTAAACTTAAAAAATCAGTCCTTAATGATCCATATTTACAGATGTTGTGTATATGTTTGTATATTACACAGTCATTGATGATGTAGAGAAGAAATACAGAAATCACTATTTTCACTTGTTTTTCAGGAAAAAAAGAACTTTAAAATGATTTTTTTTTCATCCCTCTGAATAAGGGTTGAATCGTCTGTATTTTAAAATCTCTTCTGGAGTACTCATAAGGAAGAAAACTATTCACTTTTTCCTAATGTGTTCACCAGGTGCTTTTCACATACATAATTTAAAATGGCTGAGTTTGGAAAGCTTCATCTTAACCTGGAACAAGGCTTCACTGCAGTGTTAGGCTTGCTGTACAGTTACATGGTTTGAAAATTTTTGGGTATTTTTGGTTCATAGATCCTGTCCAGTGAAACCCAGAACATTTCTTACACTGTTGTGTGCTTAGAGATTATTTTCTAAACAATCCAATTGTGGGCCAGTTCCTTAGATCTTTTAAAACTATTGATTTGTAAAGTCATCAGCCCTTACTGTGTTTGGACTGGTCTCTCTGGAATGATCTCTCTTTTTGTCCAGTGTTCTTGAAATATAGTTAAGGTAAGTCCACCTTCTGTTTGCAGTGCTGTGGGTAGTAGAGGCAGCTCCAAGATTTCAACATTATTGTCTGTTGTTTTTTTGTTCTAAATATCTTCTTCAGACATCCTCAGTCAAAGCTGTTTTATTGAGCTGTTCTATCTCCTAGTTACACTTCTGTGAATTCTATCCATTGTTACTTAACAATATTGCAAAGTACAAAACTCTAATTAAATGAAAAGACAAAGAAAAAAATCCACTGTGCTGTTCATGAAAGGTGCCATTGAAAGCATGGGAAATTCTCCTCAGAACAACTGTTTCCCTGGGAATCTTAGTTGTTTTGTTTGGACATTTTCTTTGATGAAGGTTCCTTTTTTTTATTTTTCTGACATGCAACATGCATTCCTTATATTGTAATTGACTGAGGAATTGGAGCAGAATGCTCAGGTTCTTTTTTGATCCTTACTTATAATAAAGCTTCAGTCGTTTTATTCTGGCCTGCAGCTTTAGAGGCTTTTTTTTCTCCTCCTTCTTCTCTGAGTTCCAAAAGAATATTTCCATTTTGTTTGTGTTGTCAAAACAAATGTTTTTCCAGTGAAAATTAATTTAGCTTTTTTTTTCTTCCTTTTTTTTTATTTTCTTTTCCTTGAAGCTGGTAAGACTATTTTGCACCTTCCATCCTCATCAACTGTGCTGGATAAAGCTGGGAATCCATCTGTCTTTTTAACTCTTGAAGATTTGGAGGCATTTCAAAGTTGCCTCAGAGACTGCCAGAAAGTCTTACTGGTTTCTCTGAAGGTGGTACAAGAAAAGGCTAAAGTGCCTGATGTTGTCAGCCATCCTTGCATAGCCAGGCCATCTTGCCAATTAGTGAGAGAATCTTGGACACTCCTAGTGACTTTTGGACTACTGGGACTTCTGCTTCATTTACTGTGAAATACATAGATTTGTAAAATTCTATCTGAAGATTTTGAGTATTTTAATATTTCTCCTCATCCTTTATAACTGTAGCTGCTAAGAAAAGTTCCAGACCAATGAATAAAGAACCAATGAGGTTAGATCTATCTGGGATAAAATCCTGCTCTGTCTACTGTTCTTCCAGTTTAGGATAATGAACAATCAGGCTTTCTGAATTCATGCATTGGGGTAAGACAATGGTCTTTGATCAGCTTCCAAGATATTTTGAAGAGTAATTTAAGTCTGTCTTGCCTAAAAGAACACCTGTTTGGAGAACAAACAAAAATATATATCCATGGTCCAAATTGGAAGCAGTGAACACGGATTGTGAAGTACAATGGGAATCTGAAGAAATCCAAAAGAAGAAGAAATGAGACTTGCCAAGGAAGGATCAGACAAACTTAATTGGCAGGAGGTAATTGGTACAAAAGGCTGATGCACAAAGGGTTTATTCATTGTTGTTGTTTGTTTGTTTGTTTTTTAAGAAATTAAATACTCCTGAAGATAAAATACATGCTAATTGCCTATAATATACAAGAAACTTCATTATTTTGTCTGCTTTCTCTTAATTGAACTCATTTTGGAGACAGCTTTTCTTCTGAGGCCGAGAGCCTAGTGCTTCACTCCCTTTTAAAAAAAGTGAAAATGGAGCAACCCCAACTGCTATCCTAGCCTAAGTACCAATTTTAAGGACTCTGGCAGGCTCCAGCACCCAGGGATCTCTGTTCTCCAGGGCTTATCGATGAGGCTGCTGCTTTTTCTTTTCACAGGTTCAACCAGTAGTGAGGCTGAGTGTGTATGGCACACGCCCCCACACAAACACATATGCATACACAGAAGACACAGGCAGGGCTGGCTGCAGGTGAAGTGCGGCCAGAACTCACATAGCCACATCCCATCCGCTTCCTCTTCTCCAGCTCGTTGCGATTGAAATTCGCTAGTGAAAGCACACTCTCATTCTGTATCTTCACAAGCTCACGCACATTCGTGGATCTCTTGAGCATCAGCCCAGGCTTGCTGCACATCTAAGATCCCTGCCTGGATTCTGGACCTGCTGCTTGCCAGTTAGTTCAGCTTGAAGTTTGTTATGGAATTACAGCCTTCCCCACACCACATTAGAGCAAAACTATAAATGCTCTGCCCCCTAGCCCTAACAGTGTCCCAGGGGCGTATGGGTCCTATGACCCATGAATTAACTCCAGCTGCTATTGCTGAAACCCTCACTCCCCACAGTTGCTTGTATTGGACTCTACTTGCTGAAGTTGCTGGCACCGCAGATAGAAGGGCTTTTTCACCTAAGATCTCTCTCCAGTTGTTGGAACGAATTTGCTCACTCCAGTCCCCCCTTGATAGACTGCTTGATCCATGAGGCTTCCAATTAGACCCTTACTCACCTCAGTTGGTAGCATCAATTCAAAATAAGGTACTCTGCACTTTGTCAAATGGAATTAGAACAGTGACCAGCCACTTAGTTGTAGAATCACCTCACATTCACTATCAAAGTTACATGAATATCCTTGCCTTCATCGCTGGCTGGTACTGAGAAGAATCAGTTATACAGATGTCTGCAGCAGTTTAGCATTTTCCTTGCATGTTGTATTCCAAGCAGTCACATTCACAGGAGATTTTCTAGAATATGAAGAAATGAAAGTGTTGCTTCTCCAAGATAGATTTCAGCCCTTTTGCCCTTGGGTGTTGCTGCAGTAGACTTTTCCCAACTCCTCAGTAAAATGTTGCTAAAGTCATCTGTTTTTATAACACTGATTGCATGGCCTTTCTTTGTCTCAGATATGCAGGTGTAGCATAAGTCAATCTACCTGCTGACAGGGTAGAGTGCCGTGAGTGCACCTTTAGACCACAATAACTGACAATTGCACGGAAGGCTAGAGATGGTGGTAGTGCTGGGATGATTGCTGCTGTGTGGAGGGAAAGGGTAGGGTGGAACAGGACAGCTGAAATTTGGAGCTGTTTGGGGAAGAAGGAATACGACGGTTGTGCGGCACTGTCGGATGTGTTCATTTTTGCCCCAGAGTTGGGACAAACAAGGAAAAACCCAATTTAGAGGGCTGAGCTGCTGCTATAGTTAGGGTGAGGAGGTAGGTGTGACAGCTGTACCTTATTGTTGCAGCCGTTGAGAGTGTCAGGGGTGAGATTTGGGGAGGAGCTCTCAGCCACCACACCTAGTACCTTTGGTTGTGGCAGCAGCCTGTCCCTCACTCACTCCTCAGCTGTTCAGAGTATAATTTAGCTGCTCTGACTCCTGGCTGCTTAAACAGCCATTCTTCATCTCTTTCAAGGGAAAAGCAGTGCATACTCATTGGATATGTGAAGATATCAAAGAATATTGTTATACTACTTGGACTATACTGATTTTTTTTTCCTGCAGATTGCTCTTGATTTGTGGCAATCCTTAAATGGAAGATGCTAGGTAAAATCTCTTTCGGTCTCTTTCACATGCTGAAAAGATTTGCCAGTTGTTTAAAGACAGTTTTTGACTTTAAGATAATATCTCCAACTTGTATTATGATCCTAGCGCAACTAGATCATAAGCTCCCCTGGCAGCATATTTTAGTAGAATTCCTGCAGCCACATGGAACTCATCTGATACATTTTCTAACTATTACATTTCAGTGAGATCCTTAGGGTCAAATTGAATGAGTGGCCCTTCAATTTCCAGATTTTTTCAGTTTCCATCTCCAATGTGAACAGACTGCTTGACATCATTCTGAGCAAGGTACGCATATACACATGCTCAGAGTTTGATTACTTCTCAGTCTGTCTGCGTGTGTGGATCCCATGACTTGCCATCTTTTTCCCAGAGTTTTGATTCTTATTATCTGGATCCTGAGGGAGAAAGAGAGAACTGGTTGGAGTTCCTCCAACTTTCAGACTAGGGATACATGAAAGCATACAGGATGGGAAACCTGTGGTCGCTGCTGTATGCTGCTGGTGATAACATGCTGAGCTCTCTGAAGGGTGCAGTGTGTTTTAAATGAGATCCACATGTACAGAATATCTGAGGTAGCTACTGCTACTGTCAAGTTTTACTCATATTTTCATAGAGCCTCAGTGAACCTGCTGATACTGAAGGATCTTTGAACTAATACTACTGCACTGGGACACAGCAATAGAATAGAAGGCAAAGCGGTTAAAAAAAAAAAGAAGTATCTGTCTTGTAACAAAGTTAAATTAGCGGTGAGAATGAAATAAACTTGTTAGAATATTCACTGATTTATGCAGATATACACTGTTCTTGTGTCTTTCTCTTACAGAGAGAAAATGTAACATGCATCTACAAGTTGTTTGTGACAAAAAGATACATACTTTGGAACCTACACTAACAGTTGTACAATAGAGAACATAGGGAAAATTTGGCTGTTTGCTCTCCTATACAATTACCAGATGTTTGTCATGGTAACCCCTGAAAAGCTCTGACCAGAGAAGCATTCTTAGGAGACTGGACAGCATGCCAGCTGGCAAAGCAAAGCTTGCAATATCCAAAATAAGTTTGATCACCACCTGTTGTTACTTAAAAAGCCATGGGAGAAAGAAAAAAAAAAAAACTTTAAAAATGGCTGAAGTAAGAGAACTCCTAGAATAAGCTAAGATTATGCACAAGCATTTTTTTTCACTTCTTTCTATCCCTGTAGTACTGGGAGATATCTGGAATTAATAGATTATATATAAAAATTAAATTCTAGTAGATGATCTGAAAAGTTCATTTGGGCTCACTGTTTTGAAATGTTTTCTTAGGGCAGTACTTTTTATGGTGGGGGTAATTATATTTGTTCCAGAATGTACACTGTGATTATAGTGGAAAATTTGAATAGGAAAACAACTAAGGAAATAGAATCCAGCATGTTAATTATTACCGTGAACACACTAGCACAGTGGAAAATGGCACATGTGATGACTCAGACTTTGTTACATGTCTGTAGTATATCAGAGAAAAGACCAATGGAAGCCAGGAGTCCTTTTAGCTCTTACACATCCACCTGGAAATAGGTGGGATAGTTGATTTATCAGGCAGAGCTGCAGAGAAGTTAAATTGTCTCGAAAAGTTGTCTGCAGTGACCTATCAGGAGACTCCTCGGTGGAAAAGAAACCTCACTGGGGAAGGTAGCTTTTATAGGGCCTGAAGAAAGAGGACTTAAGGACTGGGAACTGGTCTACCTGAAGAAGAAAGATGATTCTGAAAGCATATTGAGGAGGGGCAGAGGATATGTGAACTTTGTTTGTTTTTCTTATGAATAAATTTCTGTCTTTGGATGCTATTGTGTTTTATGATGATAAGAAAAAGGAACCAGAGAGATATCCATATGCAGCAATGCACTGAGCCCTTGCTGTGCTGCACTGAGCCTGTGTTGTTTTGGGGGGACTCTGTAAGGGACAAGAAAAGGCGTGACTGAGTTTGAGTTTTGTGAAAGACCTTTTACAACTCTGCAATGTGTAGTGACTGTAAGGAGATACCACATGAGTGCAAAATCAATTGACAGATGAAGGCAAAACTACACCTAGTCATGCAGGGACTATATGTCTGCCTATAATTTTTATTTCTCTCTGTCTGGCTAAACTATCTGAGGGAAAAACTTGTCCAAAGTTATAAGGTATACAGTCCAATAATTTCAATTACCCAACCCTCCCTTTCCAAGAAAGAGAATGCTGTATCTGGATATGTCTTCTGAATCCTTCAAGACATCAATGTCTTGAGAAAATGTCTTTAAGATATATAAAATTCACATGAAAAAGGTTTCTCCTTGTGTTCAAAAGTGGGTGGGAGTTTGAAGATCACGCAGACCTTTGCTTTCAGGAAGCGGTTTGAGTGAAACGCCGCATACTGGAACAGTCATTTTGAAATAGTGGGTATAAAGGATTCTTTTGTCGTATTCAGAGACAGTGCTTCTATCTAGTAAATGTTAAGAACAATGTATATAATGTAAATATATATCAAAAAATGTCAGAAAACTTCCTGAATGGGGAGGCTGTGGTGCAAAACTAAAATACGGGAAGCATGGGAGTCCTTTATGTTCTCTTATTAGAAGAATTAGTTATTTAGTTTCTGATATTGAAGTTCTTTGAAAATGCCATGTATGGTGATCTGTTGCATTGAGAGGAAACTGAGGTAGGTAGTTACTATTCTGTTTTTGAGACTCTATGAAGTTTGATTAGAGGCAGGTTATTCAATGGACCAAAAAAAGGCTGTTCATAATTGAAAGTCTGTTATCATTAATGCAAGAACTATGTGCAAAGTGGAAGAATGTTTTAACATCTTGGAGCCCATCAATTACTGTGATTATGGATTACTTCTCTTTGATCAATCACAGTGTCCTCTTAAATTGTATTATTTACAACAGACTTAGGATAGAGCTACCCTGAGATGAAGGTTCTAATCTTGTATGGCTGTATATTCAAAATGTCCTTGGAAGACAGTAGCTTTGATATGCAGAATTTAAGCCAAATATATACTCTCTATGGAAGTTCAGATCAGAGCTCTATAAAGTGATGTATTTTCATGCATTCACAATTTTCTTGTTGATGCTTTATTAAATGATATTGGATCTGAAAAGTATGCCTCTTTCACCTGTCTGAATGATATCAACTTGACATTCTTAAAGATACAGATACTCTAAAAAGGATTGCCATGATATTAAGAATTTGGAGATTTCTGCAAGTAAGTTTAGTTTATCAAATTAACACACTATATGTGATTTCACTGGCCAGGGAAGAGCGTGTGCTACAGGAGCTGACCAGAGATGTCACTCTTTCAAATTTGTTCCAGGACCCAGCGCATGTAATAATCAGAAGAATGTGCGATAGCTGTATAATAGTGAAGCATATGCATTTGATTTGTATGAAGAAAGGCAATATGATAGCAACCCTAAGAAAAAGGCAAAGAGGTTTTCTAAAAGTCTGTAGTGAAATAACACCTTGCTGTGGATATAAAAATAAAGCTCTGAAATGAGGCACACATTTACAAAGAATCATGGGGTGGAAACTGAACTTTACATGCATATAATAATATATAAGAATGATTTTTAAAGTGGAATTTTAAATTTCTAAATATCGCTTTTTTCCTCTTTCGCTGTGTAATAACTACTAAGATATCATAATTCTTTACAGCCATTCTGTTGCTTGTCAGATGGATGTTAATCTTCAGATCGTTAAGAAGTTGCTAAATATCCTCAGCTATCAAAAACCCTGTTCCACAGTGTTAATAAAGTATTAACTTTAAAAGTGGGCAGTGAATTACTTCTGTTAAATTTAAATGAAGTTCATTTAGGCTATATTAGCACAGATAACTAACAAGTTATCTGCAGTTATTTTTGTAGGTGGTTAGATTTATCAGTGTAGAATCTCAATGACGTATTGCCTTTCTTGAATTTAGAAGATCCTGTAAATTAGTGTGTGGTGTAGGAATGTAAACACAGCAGCAGAGATTAGATATTCAGATTTGTGAATAACAGGAGCAAGCAATAATTATTTATATTTGGATTCTGTGTACTGGATCTTGATTGCGTGGGAAGTTCTGGAGGGATCCACCAATTCTTGACTGGGTGGGAAATGCTTGAGGGAGATTTCAAAGCTTTGCAGAGCTGGTTGGCTTTCATAACACCTACCTCTGAATGCAAGGAGGTTTGGGATTTTCCTGCTGAAATGGCTAACTAGGGATAGCTTAATGATAGGCACTGCAGCCCCTAATTTCTAAATAGTAATAGTCTATCTTTGTAAACTAAGCAAGTCTGAAACTTAGACATGGGTGGGGTTCACAATAGTTTTATGTGTTCATTTTATTTTTAGCGATTGTGAAAATCTTCCCGCAGAGATATTAAAAACTTAATTTGTAAATTTGACTTGGTGTATCCCTAGACTAAGAAACATGAATGAGATTTCAAAAAATTGTATGAAAAATGGTAGTATAAAACTGTATGAAAAGTGGTAGAATAAGAGTGTAAGTGTCTTACATTAGTAAGACTTCCTGAAATTTCTTTGAAGGTGTGAACGTCGTTTTGAAGGACACATTAGCCGCTGCCATCCATGTGGAATTGCAGTATCTCCTTGTGGGCGGTTTATAGCCAGTGGATCAGATGACAAATATGTAAGTAATGTTTTTCTTATGTTCCCTCCTAAACTACTGTAGCTACTTGTACAGGGTGAACCATTACTCTTTTCATGCATTTTTCTTGGATTGTTCTTCACATGCAAATTTGAGGTCCAAGGTGCTTTCAAAAACTTTCAGGCATAACTGTTATATCCTGTTCTTGACTCCTGTTGCACACAAGGATTTTGTGACTGGGCCACTTCTACAATATGGGGTTGAGTTCCTTGTAAGTAATTTTTTTAGAGCAGTTGGGTAGTCTGTTTAACTTTCATCTAGGTCTTTATAGGTGACTCATTAGAACTATCATACAAGGCTTCTGGTTAGCTTCAAAATTCTGAACAAGAGGAATTTGCTGTTGTGGCTAGTTTTGAAATACTGGCTATAATTCTATGTGAAACTTAGAGGTTTTATTGACATTCATGCCTGGAAGTGTGGCAATAGCTAATATATTATTTTCATTTTCTTCATAATATGGTGGTTTTCTTTTCAAAATGTATTTTTGAATACAGAAGAGAGATATTTTGATACGTCTTTGAAACAAAATGCATCTAACATTTTCTTAGCTTATGAAATATATAACAGGAATTGGTTAATCTTGTTGATGAATAGTATAAAAAGAGGTGCTGTTTATAAGACATCTTGGCCTTTGCACTAAGGTTTTTATTTGGAATCACTGCTGATATAAGAAAAGAAAGGCAAGAACATGATTTTACTCTCACTCTGAATTCTTGGCACATGCATGCACATCATAGGAAACTGAATAGCTGGACTGCATCCTACTCCAGTTGGCATGTTGTCCCTAGTGGGCGCCGTGCCAGTCATCACTTTTTAGTATGGCTCCTGGGTTGGAATTTTGCAAGATTTTCATTGGAAGTCTGTAGAGATCTTTTCCTGAGGGGGCAGCAACAAGGACAGTTAATATGAGTCATTTTCAGACTCTGAGAAACTTATGAAAACCTTGATGCAACCCTACTGTTAGGAGAGAATAAAGTTTTGGGGGCATTTTAGGAAAGCTCTATTTGCAATATTGAGATTGAATATACTTTTATTTTGGGGAAAAAATAGAAAATAAAAGAAAATTGAACGTGGCACTGAATAGTACGTTCATATTGTTAAACTAAGAATGTCCTGACAAATCGACTGATGTGAAGCTGGATCAGTGTTAAGAATATCAAGCTGGCAGATAATCCTGCCATTCGTATTCTGTGTGTGAATGTCCATGGGAATTGATAAAAGCTGCATAAAAATGCGTAATGTGAATAAAAGGCAGCATCTTCAAATAATGAATTCTGCAAATAAGTTATCTAACTTTCCACTGAACAACAACTGTATCTTCAATCATCTTGCACTTTAATTTATCAAATGCAATGCGTATAGACCATGGTTAGCAAACATGATTGATTTTAAAGCCAGAAGAGGCCGAACTGGAATATAATTGAGAGCCATTAATCTTAAACTGCCTTTTATATTTCACAATATATTAAGTGTTTAACAGAGGGAAATATGTGTTGGCCACAGTGATTAATAGCAAAATCAAAACCATATTCCTACAGGACATGGAATCAGAAAACTGCAATATGCTATGGCAAGCAAGGACCTTCAGATTCAGTCCTCCTTTTACTATACTTATGAAGTATTCGAGACCTATTTTGTATTAGTAGAAGAGCTCCCTATAACTTCAGCTTGGTTTAAGTATCAGCTGTTTTCAGCTACTTTTGAATTGCTTTTGTATGCACATGTGTGTCTATGAGCACGGAAGTTGTATATACTGTAAGTCATGGGAGGAAGATGTTCTCCAAAACAATTACTCCCACTTCTTGGAAAGAATTTTTGTCAAAAACTGTGCAGAACCTGACTGTCTGATGAAAGCAGGTACACAATATTCCACTTTTGAACTGTGATGATATTTTCCATAATCCATTGTGATTACATTTTTTTTTCCCAATATCAGTTCCTGCAATAATTTTAAATATTCTAAAGTGATATAGGTCGATTTTTTTTAATTGAATACACATAAAATTTTAATTTCTGACTATTTAACAAGTGGACAGTTGGACTTAATAATAGTATTAAGGATGTTGGACAAATACTCTCTAATTGTATTTAGGTTTTCATTTTGTTGTAGTCTATACAAAAATGTTTACCTAAACATTTGCTGAGCAAAGAAGTCTCAGTCTAAAAGGACAAAAATATTTGGAATGTGTGAAAAACTTCATGTTTTAAAATAGAAATATTTAAACTTCTGTTCTATTAGTTAGCTGTTTTATTTGCATCTAATTCGGTTCTTCATTTTTGTTTTTAAAAAACTTGAGGTTCACTGAATAGATTCCAAGTTTCCAGAAATAAACTGTGGAATGCAGAAATTAAATTTTGGTTCTTTAATTGTTTTCAGATTCATTCTTTCTAACTCTTTTTGAACTGTAGTGCTTAAGGGGCAAATTTTGGCCCCAGTGCTGAAATGCAATTTGCTAACATAGAACTTGTGCTGTGTGGAGTCTCAAAGCCTGGAAACTTTTCACACTGTGTATTTTCACAATTCACACTGACCCATCTTACAAAACCAGAGGTTTTTCAGCATAAAAGTTTGCTGCATCAGTAACAAAAATGCACATGTATTGTATAAAGTTATCTTCCATTTTATTTATGTTATTTATCACAATGTAGAGTTTTGCCCACAGTATTTTTGAAATACATTCTAAATCCAGGGTTAATTTTAGGGCTCCCAACTCTCAAGAAACCAAAACAGTTGTTAACAGCTGACACTTTAGTTATTACTGAAATTGACATTCCAAATAGAATTTTGGTCCTACTTAGCAATATATCTTAATAATTTCCTATCAGATATTCATTTAGTTGTAAAATCCACCTTCTCAAGCTTGATAGCATCTTTATGACTTTTCTGTTCAGATTAAATTGATAATGTAGAGTGATGAAAAAAATATGTTTATGTATATTAATATACACACAGACACATATATGTATACATACGTAGATACACATGGGCATACATAAAGTCTTAAAAGTCCTTGATCTTTTTGTAGATGAGAAGCAAACTTTAAAGGGGTAGGTTGGGAAGAAGGCATGGCATTGAGAAAAATGGAAATGGTTCTCAAAATACCTTTTGATAATGAAATGGCTACAATTTCAGGGAAGTTTACTCCTTTAAACTTCTAAAACTCTTAAGTGTTTTTCTTTTCATTAATCAAGTTGTTATTTATTCAATTTATTTTTCATTAATCAAGTTGTGTTTATTCTTGTCACATGACAAGCAACTGTTTTTCAAGCAACTTGAAAAACCTTTTTCAGTAATTTGAAATGTTGATGCATGATGTAAACCAGTTTGCTTCCTTATCTATTTTGTGATGACAGGGTACAAATGTACTGCATCTCATACTTGTAAATATAAGACTCCAGATTGGTTACTTGCTATTAACGTGTTTCGAACCTTCTGTTAGGCTTGAGTTCATTATTGATAAATGTCAATAACTAGCAATTTAATCAGAGGAAGGGCAGTCCTGTGATTGAGGCAGTGCACTGAGGCATAATGAGCATCTGCTTTTTAGTTTGGATGAGGAGTGTGCTTTTGAACACGTCTCAGTACTCATTGTTTTCTATGCTTTGGTTTGCTTTGCAAAATGGTTTTGGAGCATACAGATTGATTTCTGAATCTGAACCAGAAGAGCAACCCGAAAGACTTAGATCAAACTGCATGTGCTCTGTGTAATATTGGTGGTCAGTCACCAGAACCAGAATAGAGATACCCAGATTAGGAATAATTTTAATTAATTATCTCTTGGGAGTACCTTTCCAGTAAAGATTAAATCAGGTATCTTTGGAATAGGCGTATGCTGTACTATTGAATCTACTTTAGAAGGAAAGTAGGAAATTTTCTTTAGTGGAGTAGCAAAACTACTTAGAAAAGTTTTGATAGTAGTGCTGTCTAGTATTTATTGTCTTGGTCTGCATTTTGTGCTGAGGGTTACACTACAGAATGAATTACATTAGAGAATGTAACAGAATTATATAGAGCGGGGGTAGGAGCAGTCTGAAGTATTTTGGGTTTTGGTGTTATTGAACCCAATTAGATTTTGCTGAAGTTATTATTTGTATGTCCATATTTTTTAGTTCAGATATGCTTTAAAGTAAAACATCTGGAGAAAGTGCTGCTGTGGGAAAAAAAAAAAAAAAAGACTGACATTGCTTGGCAGAAAGAAATCCATGGCAGAGAATGAATGATGGAGGCTGTGGTACTTCTCTGCCAACTCTCTGCCCTTTCAAAAGAAGACATTTTTGGATTATTTCGTAGTGCGAATGGCTTTTATGACTGTTATCCTAGAAAGGAAGACACAGATACTGCTTTCTTACTAATAGAGGCATGTGTCTACGTTGTACTGTTACTATGCTGTCTCTCTGGATATATCTTTGAAGATTGTTGAAAACCATAACCCTGGTAGATTATTTTATGAAGAGTGGAATTATGTGAGCATGAGCACACCTGCTCTTGCTTGCTTCTAGGACTCTTCAGACTATCCCTTTGTCTGTGGTGCCTCTGTACTTCGGACTTGGCCACCATAAAACATTTATCACGCAGGCAGCTGAGAGCAGTGACAGATTTTCTGCTGGCCGAAGTGTATGTAACTGCCACCAAACTTCTCTTTTCCAGTGGCCTGTCAGAACTGAACTCTATCAAGCTATAGTGTGTTACAATGCTGAATTTTAAGGTTGGTATTACATCTGAGAGCTGAGTGGAAGTTTATGAAATTGACTTTTTTACTAGGAAAATTTATATTCAATGTACTCAAATTTATACGCATACTCAAATGTAGGCAAAACAGGAAATCAAGGCAGATGTGAATACCCACTTTTCATTTCAGTATGCATGCTTTTACATATAAAAATAGCAGTGAGGTGCTAAAATGAGTGTGTATAGGATTATACACAAGTGCTTATGTTTCAAAAATGTATCCTTTTTAGCATGTAGCTCTGACAACAGTTGAATAATTTAACTGTCTTGTTGCATCTCTCTCAAACACCTATTAGTTGACTGCATTGTGCTTGCAGACTTACTAAGATGGAGAAATCATTTGTAAAGAAATTCTCTTTTATGCTTAAATGGAACAAGGATCCTCTGCTTCTTGTTTAAGCTTGTGGTATTTATGTCAGAGTCAACAGCAGTGCCCAAGCAGGGAATGCAATTATTGGTGCAGATGATACAGAGAGAGTCTAGCAGCAGTCAGAAAAGAACCATTTGCAGAATGGCTGTGGTCCAACCATCCTACTTCGTAAGTGACTGCAGAGGTGAGGTATGTTTTCCTAGAAGAAAAACTTCAAGTAATAATTCTGCTCTTCGCCAAGCCCAACTATACTGTAAAAGTAAAAATGAAACAGCCTAGCTGCAGTAGAGGTTGGTGCAACATAAATACCACAGGCAAACAAATAAAACCTAACATATATATGGGGCTTTGAAATTGGCTAAATAGAATGGAAATTCAGGTAAAATATAAATCGGAAGCGTCTAAGAAGGGAGGCTTACAGAATCAAAACTGAGTTATGGTTTAGATCTGTTTATATGGCTTATTTTGTTTTTAGTAAGGAAAATCTGAAGTATGTTAGCTATAACTACCAGAATACCGTTCTGTTAAAAACTAGCCCCTGCATCTTGAAAAATGACTGAACTTTGTAGTATTCACTGTTTTAATAATAAAGAGCATTATTAATTTTCACCATTTCTTCTTTTGTGGTTATATGGAAAGAATTCAGGTGGAAACTGGGATCCCAGTGCAGTGGGCAATTTCCTGTGAATCCCACAAAGAGAGACTCCCCAGCAAATGGCACTGGAAGGGGAAGGAACTCTCCGAAGCTTTATTGTACTCAGCGTTTTTGGTGGCAGGCTTGAACAGACTTTACTTTCCACGCTACCGTGTGGGGAGTATATAAGATATCCCAAGTCTGAAGAATATGAATCAGTGCTTAGGATATTTGTGAAATCTGTTTTATTATGTGTGGAGTTGGCACTTGGGCCTGTAGTTAAGGTAGTCTAACACTTTCCACTATAATTCTGTT
Source organism: Tinamus guttatus (assembly GCF_059628265.1). NCBI lineage: Eukaryota > Metazoa > Chordata > Aves > Tinamiformes > Tinamidae > Tinamus > Tinamus guttatus. Next base: position 1,262,750 of record NW_028289135.1, on the reverse strand, counting down.
TTCAGTTGCTTATAACTGTCAAATGAGAACATTTTGGGCTGAAACTTTCCATGCTGGATGTCTGCTTCAAGCTGATTGTTATTTTAAATTTTAGTATAAGTAGCTCAGGTGCTTTTCAAACTTGGTATTAAGAAAAAATATATGATTCAGTGCAGCACTAATGTAAACGAGGGATGGTGGGTGGAGTGCAAGCCAAACAATTATACCATGTAGGATGGGTTTGTGTACCAGGTTCGGTGGCACTAGTGGAGGCTTGCATCCTCTTGAGCTCATTCAAAATGTTAAATCATCCCAGGAAAGGGATAATTTTGGCCATTCCATGCAAATCTTCCAAATCTTCTGGAAAAAAAAAAAGTCTCTTTAATGTAAAGTCAAATTAGGTATGTTGGATGTGGGCTTTTTTTTTTTTTTTTTTTTTTTCTCTCCACAATCTGTTAGACTCATTCTCTAGTTTAAAGCCACAGCAGCTATGAAGGTGTCTTAGGTGCTTTGTATTTTTATTTATTTTAATCTGCTACTTATTTTATAGTCCTTGAAAAAAAATCTTATCACAAGGAGAAAAATTATGGTGTGCTTTCTGATATGCTTCCCTCTCTTCATGTTTCCAGCAGGGTAAGTGGTCTGACTCAGATGGCCATGGATTGGACTAGTGGGCAAAAGGAACAGATGGGGACAAGGTTGCACTGAAAGTAGAATATAAAGAAAGGGAAAGAACTTATAGCAGATATAAGACTTTTCTGTAGATAAATGGTCAGTTTATTTAGCACACCCTCCAAATCAGTGCAGTAGAATTAAGTAGTTTAAATTTGGGTATACATTCTTCTCCTTATGGAGGGGCCTTCACCTTTCTTCCCTGTCTCTTGCTAAAATTTAGAGAAGTAGGCAGAAGCTTATATATATGTGTGCGTGCGTGTCTACATATATGCGTACATACACAGTGCTAAATACACTTTCACACCGTAAGTTAATGAAAAGTGACTACTACAAATGTTGTCCAAACTTCAAGTGAAAGGAAACACAAATAAGAATGTGGTTATGGGTGCAGGAAACTTGTTTGGAAGTTAATGGTATAGATAAATGATTTTTACTTTTGGCTGACCCTTGAACAGAAATGGAAAGGAAATATCAATGTCTCCTGAATCAGTATTTTTATTACTAGAAATTGCTCTTAATATATAAAAAAGGGGTTGACTTTGGCTAAAGTTTTTAGCAGATTATATGCACATATGCATTTGGGGTATTGCTGAGTACTTCCTAGACCTTCCTGCTTTTTTATTACATTTGGTTTACAGAAAATCTGTTCTTTTTCTATCATTGAACTCATATGTTCAACTTCTTTTCTGTTACTAGTGTTATGGTAGCATTTATAATTCACTTACGACTGTTTTTTCTTTAAAGAAGAATATACTAAAATCACCTATTAAGTACCGAATAGTAAAACAATTTGAATAACATCAAAAATGTAGTAAAACCAGAATGATGGCAGACTATAGTAGGAGAGTATTTATGTTGGAGTTATTCCACTTCTTATGAATGCCTGAACATCATTTCTTTTAAAATACTATTTCCTTTATTTTTTTTTTATTTTTTTTTTACTATTGAAGTTAAAAATACATTTACTGAAAAGTTCATTTTCACCAAGTTGACTTTAATTTGCAGAATTCTGGCTGTCTCTGGCTGACTTATATATCTGTGACCAGAGTTTATTAAACAGAAACTTATAACACCATAAAACAGTACATAAAATTTTTCTTTTAATGTCATACTATTGTGATACACGTCAAAATTATTTTGATTTAAAATGTTTACTATTACTTTCCCTAAGAACACAGTTGTGTGAAGAGAAGATGATAGCTACCACAAGGAAATAAATCATGTTGGGATATAGACAGGGACTTTGCTACTTTTTCAGTTAAAGCTGAACCACAACATCTAGAAAGTCAAGATCGATAGATCTGGAAGTAGGTCAACAGAAAGAAGCCCGACTAATCCTGTTGTGAGAGAACTCTCCTGAGGAATGAGGTTCAGTGGGAAAATTCTGTTCCCATTTCTGCTCTGTGTTGTGTAGCAACTCTTCAGTAATGAAGAAGTACCTGTAGATCAAAATCATGGTCTTCTCATCCCTGATTCTTCACTGCTTAGCTACATCCAGTGTGCCTGTCTATTTCCTTTTCTTGATCCCAGTGAATCTTGTGACTTGATATGGTATTGAGTGCTGCACAGCCTAATCCAGTTCAACAGTTGGAATCATTTCTTGAAAGATGGGAAGTAAGCATTTGAATTCTTTTCAAGTTAAGGAGTCATTAGCTAACATCTCTTTTTATACAGCTGTTTGAATACCTGTTTCCTAGATGATAGTGAACTTGCCCAGCTGCTTCATAATGCTTTTAAAAAGAAAAGAATGACACAAAAAGTTGATATAGGAACTGTGTGGAAGAGCATAAATTGCTAGATTGCCCGTGTTTCACAAATACGGACTTGTCTTCAAAACATCTACTACTAACATCTACTACATCTAATCTACTTTACAGAGAGAAATTTGGACCTATACATTAAGTCAAGAATTAAGTCAAAAAAAAAAGGTTAAGTTTGACAAAGTTCTATAAGCCACTGAATTATGTTGGAAAATGTTCAGCTTCACTAACCTCTCTTTCTGTGATATATTCTATTAGTTAAAACATGGAACCATATTTTTTCTTGGCATAGAACCAGTTGGAAGACATTATAGATCTATGATTCATAAAGTTTTTTGCTCTTGACTCTTTGAATTCAGTTATTTGTGCCTGCTTCTATGAAAGAAGATTAGGCTTTACTGTACAAAATGCTGGGGACAGTGTTCATTATGAGCCTGTTAAGAAAGATGCTCAAATATTGCTTAAAATACCACTTATTGGAACTGACACAAGAGGGAAAAAGAGAATAAATAATCCTATGTCCCTTCAAATGCTGGAAACCATGCAGCATTGGACATTCAATCAAGGCATGGCAAGGCACACAGAGCAGATTCTGTCCATGGAGAGGATCACCAGCATTTTGGTCCATAGAGCTCTTACAGGCTATTTAAAGAAGTAAACAGTTTTATTCATTATTTCTACTATCAAACAAAAGGAAGTCCATATGAATTCACTTGTTGCTTCTTTTTAAGATAAAGATAAGGGTATTCAGGTGCCAAGTGGGAGCTACCTTCAGGCTCCTCCGTTATAACTAACTCTATCTGCCAGTCATGAGATATGTACAGCACAGGACAGTTCTGAAAGTCTGCGGTGTAGCATAGCCTAGCAGAGCACAGGTTGGTGCCTACTCAGGTTGACTATTATGGGGATTACTAACTCCTTGGTATTATTGTTTTCTCATTTAGCTCCACATGTACCAGGTGTGCAGACTCCAGAGGACTTAGGCTTCATGCAAAAATACCTGAACTTAAGGGTGATTTTGTTATCTCCAGTATTTTCCTAATTCATTTCTATTATATTAGGTTCTTTTATATCTAATGAAGCATCATGCCATGACATATTTGTCCTGTTTTGTCATTCCTGCAGTTGCAAAGGGTAGGGACATGTATGCAATAGTAATAAGGATAGCTTTTGAATCACAAGGATCTAAAAAATGTCGTAGCATTATGGAGTATTGTGTTAGTATTAAACTGTTTTGACAGAAGTCTGCAGGATTTTGAGGGGCATGTGACAGGAATGATCTCTCCATCTTCTCATGAATTGCTACAGCCGGTAGATGCAGAGAGACATCCTCTTCTGGAGGACATCTTGTAATGCCTTTTGCTCTCTCCCTCAATGTACTCCATTCTTTCCTGCAACCTCCATTGACTCCTAACCACAGCACCGTCTCCTATCTCATGTATTTATTGGAGATTTATGATTTACAACTAATAGTATGTGCATGTGCACTGAGCTCTTTCTCTGCATTGTGGCGATAAGTGCAACCTGCCTACATTTCTGCACCTCATCTGTGTTGGAGCAGGAAGGCTGCTGCTAGAGCTACTCCTGTTCTTGGAAGGAAGGTCTGTGGGAAGTCAGGGCAGTAGGGTCAAGTGGTATACAGTGTGACCAAGCTTGGCTGTGATGAAAAGAGCACAAAGATGATATTGCAGGTGCTGAAATATGATTTGGTTGTCAGAATCACCAGAGTGAAGAGTGGAGAGCCAGTGTGAAAGAAGGAGAGCAGATGGATGTGGTCTTACCAGCCATAATAAAAGTATTATCATAGTGGTTTTCTAAAACCTTCTCCATTTAAGTTTTATTATTCTGCAATATTGTAATCCATTTGGGATGTTAACCAACCCATTTTTTTTAATGGAAGCAGAATCTTAGGACTGACTGGAGACAATTTCAAACATTATTGTAGTGTTTCTGAATAGAAAACTTCACAGCAGCAAGAAGTTGAGTACTGCCGTGTACAGAATGAATTTATGGCCTTGCACTTACCATAAGAGAGAGAGAAAAAAAAAACTTAGTACATACAAATGTTTGCTTTTTTTTTTTTTTCTGTTACTTTGTCACTGTTATCTTATTATCCTAATTCGTCTTTTCTTGTGGAAACTGCTCATCCCCCCAAGAGCTGTTAGTGATAGTAGTTGTGGTATTATCTGGTTTTAATGCTCAAAATTGCAGCTTGCATGTACTAGTAATCAAATACTTATTCTAACCAGTTTTCTGAGAAGTTAAAAAATTAGGGAAGGGGTCGTACAGTTTGAGGCTTAATATCCCTTTAACAAGCATTTTCTGCATCCTTTTAAGAAGGACCCAGTGATTTCATATGCTAATCTGGACTCTTTCTGTAGTTAAAATGGCAACAACTGTGTGGAATGCTGCAAAATATCCAGATGTTAAAAATGGATAACTTCTTCTCTGTCCTTTTTTAGATACTTCATTGATGCCAGGAGATGGTTTTAATTCCATATTCTGGAGTGAAATCCAGAATATGCAAACTATATAATACTGAATGCAATTAAGTAGATTTATTGTTGGCCTTTTAGTTGTTTCTCTGTGAAAGTAGTCATGAATGGAAGATTTGACAGGGAGTTAGTACTATCCTGTGTTTCTTCAGTGCAAGTGTGGATTAAAGAATCCTTGGAGGAGGCTGATAAAAATTTGTTTCTTGAGTGTGCCATTGAGTGTATTTCGGGAACTGCATTGGTCTGTAGATCTTTTCATGAATCCTGAAGACCGTCTTTTGAATCCAGAAAGTTTTAGCACAAATATCTTTAGGTGCTGTTGGCTACGGTAAGCCGAATTGCCCTGGGCCTGATGAATTAAACTCATCTTAGGATACTATCAACAAAAACTATCTAGAAAAACCCACAGAGTAATACATTGTTGTAACACTGTCTAGGCACATTTTGATTTACTGTTTGTTCTGTACTGTTTGGCTCTGAAATACTTTGAATTCTATGTTCATGGTCATAACTGCAGATTTAATAAGGAAAATGTCCTTATTTTTATTGCAACTGTAGAGTTCAAATTATTATCTTTGGCCTTTTTTTTCATGGTTTACAACTTTTTCTCTTGAAATACACATTTTATCTATAACATACCAATAAGTTTGCATGTTTTCTGTGTACTTTATATGCCTAGTTCATCAGACATACTGTCTGACTGAAAATAATTCTCTCTAGATAAGACATAGTCTCAAACAATTCTGTGCAACAGCACACTCATATTTATTTTTATATGTAGAGGACTTACATTGCACGATTTTTTTTCTATTTTGTTTACGTGAGATAATACTAGTTTAATAACAAAACTCAAATGTAGTATCAATAAAGCTATGAGTTTCACTGGATTTTGTATTGTTTTCTTAGTATATTTCTGTTTTTGCATTGCTCCATTATTTGAGACTGTACCAATAAGAATATAATTATTCTGATACTCAATTTAATTTGCTACTTGGAAAGCACTTTTTCCTTTTTTTCATGAGCAAGCAAAGACATACATAAGAAAAAGGATGCTTTTTCTTGTTGTCCCAGTATTCATTGATTTGTTATTGAATTCCATATGGTTCAATTACAAGCTGCAAAGACCTGTGTAGTAATTGAAGAATTCTATATAAGGTAGTGATTATCATAACAGTTTTCAGTTTTAGACTTTAAAGTAATGAATTTCTACATATTTCTACTAAAAATAAAGGGATTAAATTCTGAAGAACATACTTAAAAATACATTTTAAAAAGTCAATTATAACCTAAGTGTCTATTTCAGATATACTTAATGTTTGTTTTTGTATTTAAGTGGAAAATGTTGCATTGTTCTTTTTAAATCATATTTTCCTTTGGGTTATTTATATTTGCTAAATTTTCCTGAATTGTATAAGTCTCTATGAAGATATCAATGCCATTTATATCTGCTTAGCACTTACAAAACATTTCTGAAGTCTCTGTAGACTGAATCTTTAGTCCTTCTCTACTGTAACTTTTGCTTCTAGACTATTATATATTTCTTTAAAGTAAAAATATAATCTCTTTTTTTTTTCAGGCTTACATATATGAGATGCGTTCAAGCACCTTTTTGCATAAGTTGGGAGGGCACACAGATTCTGTCATCAATGTGACTTTTTGTCCCTCATCTCCCAAGGTAATCCTTTGCCTTTTTTTCTTCATAATTAAAATATATACGTTATTCACTGTAAGCTTGTTGCATGCTTCAGATTTGTCTAATGATAATTTAGGATAGTAACAATGTTCCGTGATCAGTAAAATTAATGAAATCTACCTTTTTCTGATTTTTTTTTTATTTTGTCCCAAGTTATTTTCCTCTCTATATTCCTAGACATAGTGAAGCTACTGTAGGATATGTCCTCTGTGATCCTACTGAGCCTCTTTCAATATGTCACTTTGAGTATCAGCTTGTCATCTCACGCCTTTCTCTGTTGTATCATCAGTTCCATCTCCAATACACAGAAAATTTAATCACTCCTCAATATCTTCCCCAGTTTGTATTAGTTTGTTTAGGCAAGAGGCAGTACTTCATTCATCCAGACTATTACATGTGTGTTTATAATTCACTCGGGCAGGAGCAAACAGAAAGGATAATGTCTTCCTTTTCCATACCAATTTGGGTATTTCCCTTCTGTGAGGGAAAAAATAGAAATGAAAAGCTGCCAGGTTTTCAGAACTCAACAAGAACTACCTAGGAGCTTAATAATTTATTCACCTTGGAAAGTTAACTTTGAATTGTTTGGAAGTAGGAATGACAGGCTGTATAATTTTATTTGCCCTATTTCAGTAGGAATCCACCTTAAAATATATGATGTTTTAAAATAGATTATCTCTGCTCTATTAATTATGGTATTCCCTTTTATTTTTACCTGAGAAACATACTCCATCACTTCTTTAGTCATCTAAGAATATCTGCCAAATTACCCAATAATGTACTTCTTACTATTTAGAATACTTCCTTTACAAGTTTACATTATTTTTTCTCCTCAATGCCTCTAATGTGAAAAGAAATACCTATTAAATTTTGTTTTCTCTTAAATTATATAAAAATATGTTAAGATGGCTTTATAGAAAAAGGTCAAAGATGCTTATGAATTCTAGACAAATATAACATCCACTGTGAAAATGCTGTGATTACAGGTCCCACACATGAATGAGATTTCTGTTGCAGACAGCATTAAGATAGCTATTAACCAATTTAATATCTGAGTGCTCTGTATAAAAATCTTTTTTCACATACTGTTCTTCACACAACTTTGTCAGTTGAAACTTTCACTTACAACAGTTGATATACTTTGTGCTACTAGAGAATATAGAAGCTCATTTTTCATTGTAGTCATCTTAAGTACAAACAAGTGATAAAGCAATTTTATGCTACACAACATGCTACTGATTCAGTTGTACTAAGTGCTAATAAAACTGATATCATGTGTTGTTTTACAGTTTATATATACAGTAACTCTTAAATAACTTTACTGAAAGAAACAGACATAGTTTAAAGAAGTATTTTATGGCTAGAACTGCACTTCTGATAAGATTTTGGAGCACTCGCTCATGGATTAAGTTACTCCTTCAGGAATTAACCTATCACTAAAATATCTAGTTTGTAGTCAGTCTCTTGGTTTGACACTTAAAGATTATTCAGAAATTGTTATTATTTTTTTAGATTCATCAAAGGATCTTTTTACAATGTTTTTTATATACCAGTTTAACTCTTGTAAATCAAATATGTCCACTACACTGTTATATTTATATTCACATATCTGACATTTCCTTGGCATCAAGAGTCAAGTATATTTGTTTTCACAACGTCTGTACTGTGAACTCAGGAGTCCTGATTTTTTTAAGTTCCTAGATCCATGGAGACATTCTGGGGAATTTTAAGCATTTTACCTCTTCCATTTGTGTCTTCCAGGCTTTAAACCCTGAAGTAGAAACAGTAGTACTTCCTTTTCTGAGATTATTTTGAGCATAAACTATTTCTCGGAGTCCACCTTATAATGTCTTGAACCAAAAAACAAGTTAAAGAAATAACTAAAGATTTGAACTATATGAATATATATACACATATGTGCACATATACATGTATGTACATGCATACACACACACATATATACTTTTTGCTGATTTAGAACATGAACTGTTATTTGCTGATATACATTGTCCAGAGGATGATTAGTGTGTAGTTCTATAATATGCACTGTCATATTTATAAGTAGACGCATATACACACACACACATTTCTTGTTTTATCAAGAAATAAATTTATACTGGGAAATATTATATCTTATTATATCATTGCTCTCATATTTACCTGCCAGTATGCTGTGCAGTCGTATTTTAGACTGTGCATCTATTTCCAATTATAGTGTAGTTATTGAGTCATGTAGAATGCTGCAGACTACAGAGACAGATGCTCTACCTCATTGACTGCAGAGTTCTGGCATGGGAACTATGAAAAGCTGTACTAGTTGGATTTTGGAAAAAGGGGCATCTATCTGAAATTACCTGTGCAGACTTAAAAGAGACAGCAATGTTCAAAATATGACTGTGGAATGAACAGTAGCTCTTCTCTACTTCATTGGCTCTGGTTGTACTTGCTACTATTCACAAATGTTTATGGTATAAGTTCTTTACATCTGAGTGTATTTTTATATTTTCATATCTTTTTTTTCTATATGAATGTAAAGGTACTAACACTTCTGTTATTTTAAAATTTCTGGCTGTTTCTACTCCCTAGGTGTATGTTGTTTGAACTAAAAAAAAACACGAACAACTGCTATCTTGTGGCAAACATGTATTTCTGCACTTTGGATCAATGTTACTACAATTTACGGTGTTACAGTTTAGCAAAATTTTCACACAGATTAAAGCTAATTTCAAGTTTAGCACTGAACCCAGTTTTGGGGAAAAAAAAGCTGTTACCTAGCAGAGAATAGAGCTGGCTTCCTATAGGTGTCCTGTTCTATACTTCAGCTGTTAGAATGCATTTTAGTAGAAAATAGTTCTAGAGTGTTACTAGTAATGTCCAGAGGCTTCTTTGCAATCAAACCACAAATCGAGACTTCAAACTAACAAAACTCATCAAATCAGTTGCTGATCAGAGGAGGAGAATCAGCAGATCTGAATTAAGCAGTAGTTGTGGATCCAAGCAAGATTAGTTTAGCTCTGAAAGTATGCTTCAGAGCACAAAATACTGGAATTTGTAGAGCATCACACAGTAAATTCAGTACTGTGGTTAAGAGTTATTTTCTTTTTTTTGGGGGGGGGGAAAGGTTTAGGAGTAGTATTACGCAAGGGCATAGGATGAGAAAGTGAATGGATGATGGCTTATTTATTATGGCAGCCTGACGTTCACTACCTTGATCTACCACATACTTCCTGTTTGAGTGAATGTAAAACATGTAAAGTAAAATTCAAATTCCTGCATTCTCCCTGGGATGGCACCTGAGAAGAGCTGTGATGCACAAGCCTCAGACAGTAGCTCAAGCATGTACTCTTCAGCTCTGCCAAATGCTACAGAAAGCCAAAATGAATTGGTGAGAGTACAGATCTCTGCACATAGCCTTTTAGCCTAGGGGCTAAAAATTTCCCAGGTAGTGAATAATTTCAAATCTAATGTCTCATCAGCCTGAGAGGTTTCAGATGTGCCCTTTAGGAAAGTACCATAACTTCCAAGTTAGGTCACATCCTGGATTAACTATTCAGGAATGGTTCTACTGGAAACTGAGGTTCTGCAGTGACATTGGAAAGACAGAAATACAGGGTTATGTGGTCCAATGGGACAGACAGATTGAACCTGGGACCAGTGAGGAAACAATATTGCTATTTTTTCCCTTATTTGCTCGTTCCTCTTCTTACTGCTATATATTTTTATGTAGCTCTTTAATGCAAAAGACTGTGAAGTTCAGGGATCAAAATCCCTTTTCTTGAACTCTTTCCTGAGAAGCATGACCTGTAGATTTGAACCAGCTTGCAGACTTTTCTAAGGGAAGATTTTGAAACTGATGATTTAAGGAACACCTTACCAAATAGGAAGGAATGTGCAGAAACTGCTCATTTGAAGAATTATAGCTGAAATGTAAATATTTAAAACCTGTACACAAGAGTCCTTTGGTATAATAAGTACCTTGAAATTCTTTCTAAGTTAGTGGGGTTTGTTTATTTGTATGTTTTGTGAATTGCTGAACCAAATTATTTTCACCTGGCCTTGGCAGTACAGGAGTTAGCACAAAGTTATATTTAATGAGAGGGGAAAGGGCAGGAGGAGAAGTTAAGAAATCAAGCGGGTAGAGTGGAAAAAAAGAAAACCACAAAGAACTCAAAAGATAATCCTGTGGTGTGAATCACAGAATCACAGAATAGTTGAGGTTGGAAGGTACCTCTAGAGATCCTCTAGTCGCACCCCCCTGCTCAAGCAGGGCCACTTGGAGCACCTGGCACAAGGTCGCATCCAGATGGATTTGAAGATCTCTAGAGAAGGTTACCAGAATCTCCATCACTAGAAGATTTTTTATACCAACTACTACCACTGTTTAGGGTTTTTAAATTGATCCTATTTTGTTTTGTCCAATGTTTAAATGAATACAGCTAAGAATTATGTTGGGTTCTGACTAACCTCTACAAAAAGCCCCACTGGGCTTCATTCAAAGGGAAACACTGGCAGAGGACAGAAGAAAGGGTGAAAAAAGGGAAGTGGCTGATGAGTGAAATTCGACATTATGGCTGAGCTTTCTGCCATGGAAAGATGCAGCCAAGAGTGAGGTGTATTGGCAGCGCTTCAGTTCAATGGTTGCTTGCCCGGCACCTGTCCATGAGGCAGTTTCTTCCAACCATTACTATAACTCTCAGTTTCATAAATATTCTTCCAGAAAAGGAGGAAAGAAATGGATGGATATAATCAAGATGTGTTTACTGACAGGGGGCACAGTTTCTTTCATCATATACTACTCTATAGTGATTTATATAATGGTTGCCGTGAAAGCTGGAGATGGAAAATCAGATAGAAGAGTTGGATTTATCTTAGAGTTTTATTTTCAAGTTGATTTCTCAGTTTTAGCCTCTCACTATTCTTCTCTTTCATTCATTGTTCAAACTTATATAGGGAAAAGTTTTTAACTCACCATAATCTTTAATTGAATTTCAATCAAATTTAAGGAATATACATTTAAAGAGATCACAGGTTTTAATTGTAATTCAAAACTGTAGTTAACTGTAGTTTACTTTTAACTGTAGTTAAAAACTATAATATGGAATAGAGAACTCTCAATCTAAATTGAAAGGGAGTTTTGGATTTCAAATATGTGAATGGTAAACCATCTCTTTTCAAAGTGTCTTTGAAGCAGAATGAAAGGAAATGGGGGAGGCTGTTGCCATCTGCTGTTTTTTGGCAGCTTTTGTGTAGCTGAGCGTTGGTTTCATCTTTCTACAAGCTGAGTGGACACTGGCAAAACTGTCAATGTGCACACTTAGCAAATTGTTTCAGTCATTGATAGTCTAAGCAGAGCCCAAAGAGCTGCTTTTCTTCATGACTTTTGTATCAACATTCATTGCTACCACTCCCTCTTGTATGCATATTTGTCTTCTGTCCCTAGGACTCTCTCAGTAGTAAAAGGTAAATCCAGTCATTTAATACATACAATACTACTAGCATACAATGTATAGCTATTTTGTATTGCATTGGTGACAGATAATTATTTTAATTATACTAAAACTCAGGAAATAATTATCCAGATTAGCAAAATCTCATTCTTGTTTGATATATATATATATTTTAATATTGGAACAAATGGAATGTTAGAAGTAAAGCCCTAGAGAGCTATATATTGGTAGGCAAATAAGTTTAAAATGCATTTGCTTAACTCAGGATATAAGCATATAGACAGTATGGCAGAATCAATGTGGTTTCAAGTAGGGATATAGATGTGCACTGTGTTTTATAGATCTAAGGCTATCAGTCTGATTCATATGGCCATTTAAATACGCTATAAGTCAATGTAAGGTATTTGGAAAAAATGAGCAAAAATGTAATTTGCATTTTATGAAATATAATTTACATTTTACTACTGAAATCTCTTCTAGTTTCTTTCTAGTTTCTTCTACTGAAGATGATCCAGAAATCTCTTGTCACTGAAGACATTTAGGATTGCCATGTGGAAATGATTAACATCTGCTAATTACCAAATCATTTCAAATGCAAAATAGGAATTGTTCATTCAAGATGTGAATGCATTGTGGCAATCCATGGCCTGTTTATTAGTAAAACATCTAATTTTGATAGGCTAATCTTGTATTTTGAAGTACAGCTATATTTCAGAGAGCATTAATTCTACCAGAATATATTGTGGTGCATTTAGGTTAGAAAATAACTGACAATAAGTGCATAATTTGGCAGCTGGAGAAGGTTAAAAGAGATGGAGAAGTAGAGATCTCCATCTCTTTTGCAGTTAAGTCTGTAGGAGTCACTGAAATTAACATACTAAATTTTTGCTGTGCTGCATGCATGGAGACAAGTTTAGTGTTCCTAGATAGGAGATTTGCTTGCGGATCTCTCAGATACTACAGAATTGGCTACAGTTAGTTTTGAATGTATGTGAAAATATGAGTTATCATCTTTTACTAGCTACTAACAAAGTATAATATTCCTGGTGGTCTCATCCGAACATTTCACTTTAGGACACCTTGAGTTAAAACACCACTTTTCTACAGTTTTGGTTCACCATTGACTTAATCATGATTTTTTTCCACAATAGTGGTTCTTTTTGCAGTGACATGGAAAATTATTTTTCAGACTTTAATATGCTGTTTTGGCTTTGCTACTGAATCAATATTGTGTCATTCTGCTGTAGGACACATTTTTTCCAACATGATGCTTTATGTTAGGACCCAGCACTACACTGTTAGACACTAAATCATGCAGATTTAACACCTGCGATCAGCTTAATCGTATGATTTCACTGAAGTCAGGGAAGCAGGAAAGCTCTTCACAGGGCTCTTTGGACCCTCATGTTTCAGACAGTAAGTCAAATTGCTCCCTCTTTTAAGTCACAAATATCAAAATGAGATGTATTTGGTATTTTTTGCTAGCAATATTTTATTTCTCCTTTAATTTTGTCTCCAGCAATCAGTTTTCTGATCTTCTGTTTCAGGAGATCAAATTCAAAGAATAAAAAGTGCAATGAAGTTCTAGAAAATTATAATTGCTTCCTTTTGCTTTTTCAAAATACATTTTTTAGATATTGAATTCTTCTGGAAGGGAAATGTAGTTTTAAAAATTGTGCTTTAAAAAGATTTCTATAGAAACTAGCTGGTGGAATTCTGTCTTCTGTGTGGCCTTTGAATGGAGTACCAAAACTCATGAAAAAAGTAGAAACAGAAGATATAAAACAAGGCTAGCTTGGAGATCTAAGGGAAGACTGTAATCATGTCAGAAAAACTACAGGAGGAATATGTATGTGTGTGTGTGTCTGTTTGTGTGTGCTCTCGTGAAGAACAAGAGGACAGTGAGGCAATGAGCAGGCCTGAGGAGGAGGCCTGGGAAAATTGTTCAGGATATTTATCTTCAGGACTGTTAGCTCACTTCAAATTTTAAAACTGACAACTCCATAGCAGAGTGGACAGAGGTTCTTTTGCTGTACCATCTGAGGTAGTAAAGCCATACAAATCTGTAAGGGGCAGAATGGTTTATTGAAGCCTCAGAAACCTAGAAACTGAGACTAAGGGCATAAACGTATTTGTGGAAAAAGATACACAGTCAATCTGGAGATTCTTCTTTTTGGGGTGGGAGGTGGGGAGATTAATTAGCTCCAGAAGGAATAGACTTTTTATGGGTAGGTTGCTGTTTATCTCAGAAGAGGCTCTTTCCCGGAATTTTAATGCAAAGATCAGCCTGACCTGAACTGAGGATGCCTCTGCTTTGCTTGTTAAATATTAAAGTTAATTTGCCCGTAAAATGATGCAATTTCCTGCTGAGAAATTACTGGTAAAGAGAAGAAAAGGTATACTCTCTTTGGTCAGGAACAGACTAATGAATTGTGAATTATTCTTGAATATCAAGAATTCCCAAACCTACCTTTTCTAGATTCTTTTCTACTGTAGAAGCTTTCACAGAACTGAATTGATGAGTTCATGTTCAGCTGCTATGCTGCCTTACGGTTTGTGCCATTGTAGATGTTAAACAAGACATGTTTGTAACATGTTTAAGCTAACATTTTACTTCATGTTTTGGTGGTCTGAGACACTACATGAAATCAGTTAACTGTGCCTCAGCTGTCAAACTTCTGGGGCTTAAAGTGGTAAAATTGGATGACTAATTTGAGAAGACTATGAAAGAGAAAGGAGAAGACTATGAAAGAGAAAGATGATCAAATATTCTTCTGGTATGTCCTTGGACATGCTAGACAGCAAGTGTCCAGCTCTTTACTCATGTTATTTGATAAACCTGTTCTGTTTCTACACCCTACTTCAAGCTGGTAAGGAAGAAGTTTAAGCCATCTGTATTTCCTTACAAGCAGTCATGTGTCCTTACATGCAGGCTGGCAGGCTGTGTTTAAGGACTGTTAAGTCCTTGCTAGAGACTGTATTGTAATTTGTGTCCAGTGAGAAGTTAGTTACTTTTTTGACCTTCTTTTGGCCAAAGAAGACAGCTGCATTAAAAGATAAAAAAGCCTGCTGCTGGCATTGTATGTAACATGCTTCCTGATGCTGAATATGTTTTCTCCTCATCTTCTCCATGTCTTTGCCTTGTTCTGCTTGCCGAGTTTGTGTACTTTTATATGTCGGATCCCAGTGAATTGAGTGGGAGCATGGGGTAGGTGTCTTCTTAAATGTAATGAATACATCAGATTATTTTTTCTATCAAATTTATCAAAATTAAGTACCAATCTGACCAGATCTATTGTCATTTTATTTTCATCCACTCTAATGTTCAGTATTCCTCCTCTTTTACGCTCAAACGTACCAATTTATTACCATTGGTAATAAACTCTAAAAGAGGACAGGATGGCAGCTACTACCTGTCATTAGTTAAAAGCTATTCTGATTGATCCAGTTGTAAAAGGTATCAAGAAATCTGTGTAAAGTAGGCAATGGCAGCTGCCTGTTCTATTCCTCGTATAAGGACCTTGAGCATTGTCGAGTGAATAAGTCAGTATGACTGGGAATAAAACCCTTGGGGAGGTTGATAGGCAACTGAAAAGATTTATTTTTTTAATCATTCATTGACTAATGCAATCATACCTCTTACATCTTTTGAAACAATGGGTATATAGCTTATTAATAAAAAAATTAACTTGTGAATAATGTATGAGATGCTCTTCAGTATCCTGCATATACCCTTCAACAGTTAAATAGATTTAAAAATCCAACAAAAGCATAAAAGTGCAGCTTGTCCTTTATCCTAAATTTTGTTCTAATCTGCTTGTGGGAACAAGGGATTTCAGTGACCTTTGTTTGATTCTCAAAGTGCGTCTGATTTTTTTTTTAAAGAGAGGAGACAAATTAGGCACACTAAGTCAGTGGTTAATTTGCAAAACTTGGCTCTTGCCATTTTAAAAACTGCTTTTATAGAAAAGAACTTAGAGCTTCTGATTGTACTGCACTGCTGCTACTAGGCTGGTTGAGCCTGTGAAGAATCTATTAGAATGACACAGCAGGTTGTCCCATTGAATTTATTCCAGTGTCTGATAGCTCACTACCAGAGTTCCTCAATTTGCATCTCTGCATAGAGTAGGAAGAATGTTTCTTTTGCAGTTTCTAATAAAAAAACTTGTACACTCATCGTCACTTACTGTAAGACTTGATGTTCTTTAGGGGGAAGTTTATACTGAAGTAATTACTTTAAGCACGTATGACAACACTGAAGGATGACAGATTTTAAAAAAGAAAGAAAAAGCCTTCTGTAAGCTAACAAGGACAATATAATTTAGTTTAATCATGGGATACTCCAGCATTCTATATATTGCCAGCAAACCACAGCTGTACACCACATGAGTTTGGATAAATGTGCTCGCAGTGATTCTTCTCAATTCATAGCACATTTGTAGTAAAACCTTTAATGTAGTTTTTACAAGTGTAGATATTTTATTGAATGGCACTAGTAGTTTGAAGAGGGGGTGGTACTCAACAGTTAGTTGCTCAGCTGTTCAACTTCACTTCTATTTACCTAGAATCTAGGCAGGGAGAGCTGGGGTCACTTATGGACCACAGGGAAATAGGTTTAATTGGAAGTACGGAGGAAAGGCATTAACTGGAGTCATAGGGGTAATTTGGAGAAAAGACAGCTGCTGAGGGAGCATCACATGGAAAGGAAAAGTGGAGGGGGAGTGGCAGAGAAAGACACATAGGGAGAAAAAACCTGCATATAGGTGGAAAGAAGTGATGGTATTGTTAGACAAATGAAGAGAGTGTCAAGAAGGAGAGAATCAAAGCCCTGCAGAGAGAGGTAAGAGAAAATAGCTGCAGGACAAGAATGAAAGTTTTTGCACTTGTTTTGCATCTCTGATTAAGCCTTAAGACAGACAGCAAAAGTGAGATACCTAGGGACTGTTTATTCAGAGCTGCTGGTCTTCGCTCTTAACAGTTCTGAAAATCAGTGTGTTCATTGCCTGAGCAAAACTCCTCTTCAAAGGACACAAAGAGAAATTGCCAGATATAGTAAGCAACTCTCCTTCCACTCAGATTACAACAACTTAAGGGTAAGCAAATCAGCATATACTTTCTCTGCTCTGCTAAGGACCATTTAAAAATATTTTGGGAAGAGGAAGCATTCTGCTTCAAGTATAGTCTCCTTCTCTGTCTTTCTCTTCAAGGCCTTCTCCCTTGAAATGGCTGCAAGAAGAGGGGAAAAAAGTGACTCAGCTAAGCTCTTTCATAAGAATTGTCTGATTTTACAGTGCATTCAGACTAGATGGAAAAATATTACAAGGAGTATACAAATTGAAAACTGAAAAGAGGGAGCTTTGGCAAACAGGAAGAACTAAAGAACTAATTGTTAGGAATTTGCTCAGATATGTTACTTATATACTAGGAATTTGAATTTAATTATCTTACACAGTCTTCTAGGAAGTTATCTTTTGAATATCTCATTTTCTTCTTTTCTTGCCATTTTGAAAAGAGTGCAGATGTCATGCGCTTCTGTTGCTCATCAAATAATGTTCACAGAATGTGGTCAAACACTCGTTGATACCATAAACCATTCTGAAGCAGGTTTAATTTCTAAAATTCTTGGGATTTCATGTTGAACAGGTAAAAAGAATCTTTCGCCACTTTGATTATAATCCTCATAGTTCCACTTCAAAAAGATTTTTCCCTTTTTACATATTTTCAAGAAACATAGGGCCAAATCTTTTTATAATTGTGATATAACAAAGGCAAGTTTAGTCATTAAAAATATAATTAGATGAAATACAAGAAATATGAAGTATGGAATAAACTACATTCCAAATGAGTTTTTGAAAAGAGAAAGCTAAGTCTTAGCTAACAGATTAAATATGAAAAGAAAAACAGGCACAACTTCTGTCTCAAATTAAAATAGCAACATAAAATGATTCCAGATGTCCAGTGGAGTATGATATAGCCACACCAAACATTTTGGCTGAGGTTCTGGCTGAATCTGAACTATGAACAACAAAACATGGGGAGGGAAGCAGAAATTCTTTAAAGCTGTCTTTTACGCCTCTTTTCTTACGATCTTCAATTCTGCCACATGAAGTATAGCAAACTCAGAACTGCTCTATTCTGTACTACCTGAAAAGTTTTCCCTGTGAGCTGATTTGGCAGCTAGTGAGGCTTCTGTTTTGCCTTCTTCCTTTCAGGCCTGCAGCATGTTTTGGAGTAGGCATGGAAGAGTAAATGCTGATAAGAGGATCCTGTGATCCCTTTTCTTAGACATAAGACAACAGCTGCAATGACCACTGTTCCTAGCTTCTGTGTTCCTAAAGAGGGGTATTTGAGATGGCTATCATGACAACTCCTGTATTAAAATGATGACGTGGCAATGTGTAGGAATTGGTTCATCTACTTTTTTTCATAATTCAGTCACGACCTATCTACTTTAGGTGGAAATTCATCCTAGCTGAGATATCCTGTGTGGCTTAATTATTGCAGAACTGTAGATGTGTTTTCTCCATCTACCTGTTTACTTAATAAGTACCTTGCTTGAAACAAACACATGATTTCCCACTACCAGACACATGATTTCCCACTACCAGAGTATACCATATTGCAAACCCACATATGTGACTTTTTCTCATGTTTAAGACCATCATTTCTGCTCCTGTTCTGCTAAGACCACCTAGCAAAAGTTCAGATGATCAGATGGACTTCTGCCAATTTCGTTTCCTTCAGAGAGAAATTAGGTCTGGAAAATGAAAATTATAAAACTGCAGCTTGCCTTTTATTTTTGCCTCAATATGTGTGTCATTATATCACCTGAGTATAAGCTAAAAAACTCCTTAGCTCAGATAAAGTCTCTAAAGAAGGATCAGATAAGGATGATAAGCTAAGGCAGTAGCATGACATTCAGTTAATATCAGTGACTGTAGTAATTTCACTTCCTGTTTCCAAGTGAATTATTGAGAGCAGGGAAAGAATAGAAGAAACAGAAATATGGTATGATATACCCTTCAAATATAAGAAAATTACTTGTGACAAAAAGTACATATAAGATTTTTTTTCTGAGATTGGCCAACATTAAATTAGAGAATTAATTGTCTTTATTATTATTCTGTGACTAGAGCAGAAGAGAATCTGTATCAGGTGAGAGCAGATGCATATGGAGAATGCAGCTGGCATGACAGTTACTTTACTTCATTGCTCTTTTCCTGGATAAAATCTCAGAAAAAAATAAATTCCTCAGCCAGATTAATTCCTTGATCCAAACCACTTTGAAGCCAGTTCTTTATAGATGGTGTGAGACATGGGGATTAGAGAAAAAAAAAAGTGAGAAGAGGGAGATAGGGGTGTTTAAAATTAGATATTGGAACCACAAATGTAAGATGAACCTGTGCTTCAAATATTTACTCAAGTTTGCAAATTATGAAATTCACATTATTTGTCTAAACTTAGTATAAATCTTCTGTCTATAAAAAAGGGGTTTATAATAAAATAAGGTGGTAAATATTCTGAATAAAAACATTTTCGGTAGACATATCACTTAAATATTCAGCACCAGTAGAGTCTGGGAGAAAAATGAACAGTAATTTCACTAATATTTTATTTCAGAAAAATGATATATACTGCAGCAGTAAAAAGATCTGATTCTATAAACTGATAGTCTTAGATTCAGTCTTAGATTCAGTCTAATTTGGAACAAGTTCTCGAGGTTCAAAAAATGGTTTCATGAAAACATCGGTTTAATGCTCAGGAGCTGTAAGTAAACCAACCAATTTTAGCAGCTATTAAGAATGAAATAGCAAAACAAAGAACATCATCATATTGTTGTATAAATACATAATATTGCTTTTTGCCAGTCTAATCTCTCACTTTCAAGAAGAGTTTAACAGAAATGGAAAAGATTCAGAGAAGAGCAATGAGGATGATCAAAGACATTGAATGGTTTCCACAGATGAAATCACTGAGTAGAATAAAGATTCTTCAGCCTGGAAAAGAAGTAACTGTGAAAGATTGTGTGACAGATGTCTAAAAACTTCATGAGGAAATCTTGTAGCCTACAGAATACGGATAAGGGATGGTGGTTCTTCTTCCAGTACAGAATTACTGGGCATCAAAGGAAGATATCCTGTCGTAGGTTTACAACAAATGAGATACTTTTCAACATAATATTTAATTAAATTTTGGAATAGCTTTCCATGAGATATTGTAAATGCTAAAAATTTACATGGTTTTAAGGAAGACTGTACAAATTCATAAATGGTAAATCTGTGATGGGTTAATTTAAATACACAGAAATCATGTTTTCCTCAAAATATGCGTATATCACAAGCTCTAAAAGCAGTCTTGATGATGGCACATTTAGTCCATTCTTAAGTTACTACCTTACTATTATAATATGCTAATTCTTCCTAATATTCTTATTTCCCGGACATCCACTTTGGGCCGTTTTCAAGGCCGCATACTGGGCTAGTCTGACCCTGTATAGCCATTCTTATATTGTATAAATAACTAAAATCTCTGAGACCTTTGATGGTTGTAAATAATGAGGTGTAGAGATTCCATAAACTGACAAAATGAGATGAAGAACTTCATATATTTTCCCTGGCACAAAGAATACAGAACTCAAATCTATATTTGAATTCGATAATTCAGGTTTTTTTTCTGTTGGTGATCTAAAAGAAGTTATATCAAAATTTTGGTTATGTTATAAAGAAAACAACAGAAACCTTGTATTTGTGGTTATAATCTCATTGAAAATTTCTATGTCTTGTGTTTAGCCAGTATGTATAGCTTACAATTTCATTGTTCTAGTTACTACAAGTCTGAGCTTTCTTTTTGTTTAAAGGTACTATAGTCTCTCTTTCCTCAGCTTTCCCCATTTTTTTCCTTCCTTCATTGCCCTTTTGCTAAGAATTAGCTTCTATTTCTCCCTTGCAAAAATGTTAATTCTTTACTGTTGTCTCCCATGAACATTGTCCACCATCTGTTGGAGCGAATGGCCCAGTATCCCATTCCCTTCTCTTCCTTTCCCTTCCCTTCCATTTCACTTTCTCTCCATTACCCTTGTCTTCCCCTTCCTTTTCATTTTCCTTTGTTGATCTAGACATTCTTCCATTATTGATCTCCTTGGTGAAATGCTAAAATGCATAACTGTAATACTGCAAAAACTAAGGAATACCAAACTCTACAGATTAACAGGGTGATGAAAACTGTAATCATAGAATCATAGAATCAGCATTCTATGATTCTATGATTACAGTTTTCATCACCGGTGATGAAAACTGTAATCATAGAATCATAGAATCAGCATTCTATGATTCTATGATTACAGTTTTCATCACCCTGTTTTGCAACACTGCCATTAAGATTACCTATCACAATTATTGTAACAACAGCGACTTAAGGTGTCTGCATTTTTATTATCTTTTTAAGAGATTTCACCATTTCAAGGCAAAATCTAGAAAGAAAAAAAAAAAAACTGAAGTCCAATGGATCTTGAAGTAGTCTTAAAGTATGATTTGAAAGTTATTCTGCATAGAATAGAATTTTGATTCATTGCTTTGTTTCATTTTTGGAAGTAGAAATCTTGGAATCGTTGTTTGGTTTGTTATGTGTGTACAGTATGTTTTAAAATGACTCAGAAATCCCACTTTGTTGATAAGATTTTAGCCTGTATTTTATTACACTGACACATAATAACTCTATGTCAGTTTCATTCATAATTATTCAAGAATTGCTAGATTTCAGTATTTCTAAAGTAGACTGTCATCGTCACAACCAGATGATGTATAAAATGTATATTAAGAACCTATGTTAATTATATATCAACATACAAAAATCTTTGGGCAAGTTTCCTATTATTGTTTGCTTAATCCTAGGAATACACACAAAAATGCAGAGTTTATGATGTCTTTACTAAGTACTAACAAAATAAAGAAGATATTTCTGCCTTTTCAGTACATTTCTCTTGAATGACTCTTTTCTTTTTTAAAGAAAATGTCTTTTATTAATTACTTGCTAAAAACTCTACATGCCTATTAGGCTAGGTGCCTACTAATGTCCACCCAAATAGCCTAATAACTAAAGGAGATGCAGTTTTCCACATTTTATTGTGCATATATCGACTTCTTAGGTTCACTTTCAGTCTAGATAGCCTCATAATCTTCAGGTTCTTCTATTCTTACAGCTAATGGAGGCATGTCAGTTCTTTATATTTTGGTCTTGACTAACTTCCCAAAATGTTTCAAAATCTATTTCTTCCTTATGATTAATTACTTCGAACATATTTGTATAAGATAAAATTAATACTATGTGCTGAGTGAGTAGAGCCAATTTTCCTGTTGGCATGACTCCATATTCCTTGTTCTCATGAAGCTTGTGTCTTGTGTCTTGTTGAAGCTGAAGGATTATTTTTGCACTAAAAAATCCTGAGGGAGTCAGGACTACATCTTTTATGTAGAATTTGTGGGACAATATGAAACTTCTTGCTTCATCGTAACTAGCTTGAAAATCTAGCTTGCATTTTGGGAATTACCTAACTTATCAAAGGGTAGTAGAGTTGTTATACAGAAACTTTGAAAAAAGACATGGACAGCTGAATCCTGAAAGAATATCTAAACTCATTCTTTATTCATATCTGTCTGAATAGGTATATATATTTATACATATATGTGCATGTGGGCAGATATAACAACATATCCATTACAACTAGAAACATCTATAGCGCATTTACAGCTAATGAAAGAATCCATTTTCAGTTAAATCGTGAAAGCTGTGAAATTGCCCATTGAATTAAGCTGTTAATGCTAGAACAACTTAAAAAAATCATTTGACTTAAATCTTTTACTTCTCAAGAAACTCGTCTTTGATGAGACAGAAAAGTTTTAGTTGTATGTTTAAAATATCTGATGTTCTCTATTTTCAAATGTACTGATACAATAGAATATGGATACTTGTAACAAATAGACATAATTATTTATACAGCTCTTAATAATTCACTAGTGAAATATAAATCTCATTTTTTACTATTATGCTGAGATAAATTTCAGGCAAATTCTTTATGACAATGCCATTTTAAGTGTATTCGAATGGATATAATATAATCATAGTTTTAAAATCTCAGATTAGGAATGTGTATATTCAGCAGAAATTTGGTATGGCCCAAACAGGTTTAGTTTTCCCTTGCTTACAGCAAAGAAAAATCATCTATGATCTCATAGTAACTACCTAGAACCTATGATCATAAATTCAAGATAGTTTGTTAGGTATAGACCTTGTATTGTTCTTGCGTATTATGAGTTTTCATGGGTCATGGCATAAATTTCTTCAGTTATGACATTTGTAAACATAAGCCATATGGTTAATCTAAGAATCTATGGAAGCTCAGTCTTTTCTTTCATATCTTTGACTATGATTCTGTCACTTTCTTTTTCCTATTAAGCAACTGAAAAAAAAAAAAAGTGGGACCTTTCAGAATGTTAAAATTTGCTAGAGATATTTTAAAATTTGGAAATTTTATAGGTAGGGTGAGAATAACCTAGCAGGTCCACTGCCAATTTGGATACTAACTTTAGTATTAAAGTTCACTTAATACATTAGGACATTACAATAGTCGTTTTCAAATTAGCTTTTCTGATGACTGTGTTAAAATTACTTAAAAGAAAAATGTTCATAAAATGGTGAAATGTGACCTAGGATGCGTGATGGAACCTGCAAGGATAATTATTACCATGTATTTACTTCAGTTTATAAATCTTAAAAGCCAACTTTTCGTACTGCTTTTTTTTTCTAGATAGAGACTAGGCACTCACAGACAATGAAAAAATACTGGTAACATGGATGTTATTGGATATTATGGGCTAAGGTTTCTCCTACAGGTGTAGATGCCATGTTGTCAGCTGGAGTCCATTAGGAGTTTGCTGACTGTCTCAGAAGTAGTCCTGAATGGTCAACATAAAAACATATGTTAGCTTGTTAACTCTGAATTAGCATTTTATGAATGCATAGAGATGACTAAAGCCATGCACTTTGCTGAAACTAATTAGCTGTCTGAAACCTTGGTCTCTAAGATGTACAGTGCAAAGACATCTAAATGGCTTTGCATGCAGAGAGCTAGCTCACGTCCCTCATGGCTTAGTGCAAATCATGTGCGTCTATATCCTCTCTCCTTACTCCTTTCATGAACCGTCCTTACCTATCCACTGGCCAACCTAAATACAGAACCTACCACTCTCTATGGAGTCCATGCTAAAGCTTTCCAGGTGCCAGTTATAATTTCTCCTTTGGTTGATTCCATCCAATTAGTCTTGACTGGTTTGTGAATACTGAAATATAACATGTGCCAAAGCAGGATGAAGTTGTGTACGTAACAACTAAAATTCTAGAGTTGAGATGTTATAATGATGAATGTAGTATAAGGGCCTTTATAGAACAGAGTAATCAGAACTGAATTGCTCAGTCTGCATTTGGAGAGAACATTGGGTCTCGAAACTATCAAAAAGCAACATCTGATTTCAATTATCAGATTTTAGCTAACTTTCCTAAGTTAAGGGATTTTTTTTGGAAATGTATAATGCCAAATGTAAGAAATAGTTTAATGAAATAATAAAAAAGAAAGAAAAATAAAATTATTCTAAGAAAAGGCATAAAATGAGATTACAGTTCATACAAATTTATGGAGGCTGTGATATAAAGTTTGCTACTTTTTCATGTGTACGTATTTGTGTTAGAATTTTGTAAGAGTAGCAGATACAGAACTAGCAGACAAGGCTTGAGAATTTCCAAGAAACTGTACTTTAAACCAAATGTCACACCACTTCTGGCAGCATTTTATTGTATCTGGAGTGCATAACAGTTCCTCCTGTGACTCTAACTGGAACTAACATTCCTTCCATTTTGTTTTCAAGGCTTTTTTAAGATGAAGTCTCATATAAAACTAAGAGTTGCATTTTTTTTCTTATTTCTTAAGAAAGAGTCCAAAAGTCTAGAGGAGTTCATTAGTGATAACAAGTCATCTATAGATATCTATCATTTATCATTTACTGACTGTCAAGTCATAATAAAATAGTGCTGTTAGGGAAAAATCACTTTTTCACTGGGCTGCTTTAGTTAAATACTTATTAATACTCATTTTAAGATTGCAAAATATCAAATTAGGGACACCCAAGCTGTGATAATTTATGAAATTTATAAGGATTTCCAAAATCCCTTCTCTGTCTTGCAGACTTTTAACGTTAAGGATGAAAGCAAACTGTTCTGTTTTCCTTGTAAATTATACTTGATCTAAAGGTTTTGAATAGATTCCAGATGCCATCTGAAGTGCTGGCATCTGCTCTGACATAAAACTTCTGAGGTTCTTCCGTCAATAATGTACGTATACAGACATATTATGATACTCACTGGATGGAGTGTTTTTTGCTGCTAAGTGCATTCTCATTCCAAATTTCTGTTTTACTCTATATTTGAAAGCTGGAACAAATTCTTCCTACAAATGACTCAACTTCAAAATGTTTTGTTTGCACTGCAGAATATGATACACTCTCCATTGGGAAGCTGCTAGCCTGGCAGACTTAGCTGGTTTTCCCACTGACTTACCGAGTGTTATGCAAGCATTGCAATCCCATGACTTGAGCAGCTCCTGTTACTTTTATTTTACAGACTGAAACACAGTGCTCTAAAATAGCCTGTAAATAATAAGGTCCTTCATGCAAGCTGAGCACATTATTCCATTAAGACAGTGATACAAAGGTCTGTGGAATAAGTACAACTTCACTGTCTTTAAGTATGAGTTATATGCCTTTATTATTTTTAAATAGCATAACCTTTATTTTGAAAATCTTTAAATATGCAATATGTCATTTAGGACCATGGTTTGGCTTTTGAATTTGCTGTGATCTGCAAAATACTTTCCTGAGGAAAAGGTGGATTAACCAATAGTAAAATGAACTTTCATTCCATGGGTAGAGATGGAGAGGAATAATTCAGAAATAAAATATATTTTGAGTTCTAGGCTATATATCCAGGCACATATACACATTCCAAATCTCTCAGTCACAAGGGATGAGTTCTATCCAGAGGGAAAAAAGAAGCAGTACTAAACTAATAAAAAAAATTATTAGCTGAATTGTACAGATGGAATAAAGAGGATGTGCATTAAGACAGTGTGGAGTGTGTTAGAATGGCAAAAATACTTCTTTTACATAAAAGACAAGCCATTATTAATATTTGATGAAGATTTTCTGATTATTTAACCAATAAAAGCTAACTAATGCAAGGGAGTCCTACACAGTGAAAAGGGCCATCTTATCCCCTATTTGCATGCAAGGAGAACTAACAGAATTCACTGAAGCAGGGCTAGAATTTCTTACCTCTTCTAAAAGGAGATGAAAGCAGAGTGCAGTCAAATCAGGAGGAAAAGAGTCTAGTCTCTGTTGTTCCAGGAGTAAGTTAAAAAAAAAAAAAAAAACAGTTTTTTTAATTACGATTTGTACTGACAAAGGGAAAGGATTTTGGGAGACCAATTACATTGCATTCAAAAATGTAAAGAGGCAATTGATTTTTTTTTCATTAAATAATTTTGTAAGCAAACTATATGATATCAGCACTGGAATCTGTTTAACTGACATCATTACAGTTGGCCAGCTGGTCATAGTGAGTTACTACTAAAGCGAAAAACAGTTACAGTTTTCAAGCTCCCACTTCTGTAAACATTTCCTGTTCCACTGAGTTATTTTGGGAGTTTTAATGTGCAGTGATCCCAAAGAAGTGGTGCCAATGAGTAGAGTACAAAAAGCAGTGTTGAAAATCACTTACTTTAGTGTAGTAGAATGTTATATATTAGATGGCAAAGTGCCTTTCAACGTACCTATATATGCTTTTTTCCCGTTATTAATGAGTTTATTATATGTTTGGGGTGTTTTTTTTTTTTTTTTGTGCCTGATGGGCACAAAATATGATCTCCCAGTTTAGAAGGATAGCAAATCAAAGCATCCATTGGAGTTTAACTCAAGACCTAGAGTGAAGGCCTTCTCAAGAGGAAAACTTAAGTTGCAATTCCTTAATGCACAGTTTCCAAACCCTATCCACAAGGGATGCGTTTTCTTTTACCTTTATTTCCCCCATCCACCTAAATTATGGATTTCTAGATCTTAAAAATTGGAATGGTTTAAAAGTCAAAATAAACAAAGCAAAACTTAAAACTAACAAAACATCTACATAACTGAGACCTACAAAAATGGATGAAAGGGACAATCTGTTACAAATGAAGGTTTACAATATAGATAAGGAGTGGATTATAGGATAATGTCCATGGGACACAGGGATGTTTCCAGGACGACAGTGGCACTTTATTAATGGTAATGTTAGAGTCTGAAAATGTGACATTGCATGAATATGTAACACATGTGAGTATAGCAGAGGTTTTGGTACTTTCCCAGCTTCACCAATAAGTATGTTAGAAGTCTGACACAAATGTTGGCTAATTAAACAGAACTAAATGCTAGAGTATCAAAAAACTCAAGTGATACTGGTATCTGAGATCTTACCGATCTCTTCAGAAAATGGGATTAGGCCCTATTATTAAATCACTTAGACCATTTATGCAGTGTTGGAGCTTTTAGCCCGCCTTTAGCTCAGCTCATGGAGGCTCTTACGGTTTGTACTGAATGGCCCAAGTTGCAGCCCTCATGCAAGCCCACAACGGGTGGCCATAGTAAGCTGAGAGTTCGAGAGGGTCCTTGAGGAACAAATAGCTCTTCAATAACATGCATCAGGGTGGTCCAAGAGCTTTCTGGGAGGGACAGTTTCAGGAAGAGACTGTGTCTAGAATGGAGGTAGTACTCTCTGTTTATAGATATACTCTGTTTATTTCTGCTTAGCATTATATTAGCTGGTTAGCAAGGCCAACCTTGTGACAGCCAATCTGCTGTGAAAAAAACAGGCATTACAGAAATAGAGTATGTATACATACGAAATGGTCTCCTGTGTGACAGACTCATTTTAGGGCGTACTGTGGTTAACTAGTGTTTTATGTTATTTTGGTGTAAAAAATCAGAGTTTGCAACCATAAATTTATAACTACAGAGGCAAGGATAATTTCTTGTGGCGAAGAACTGAAAGATTTGAATATATGATTGCACTACTTGTATTATCTTTAAGAATAGATAAATTATTTGCTTTAAATAGTATATTCACTTTTTTTTTAAGATAGTTTTGCTTCATAATACTGTATACAGTTGCACCCTTGTCCCGCTCTGTTGCCAAACCACAGCATTTTTCCAGGCCTTGAGGTTGAGGGAAATTTGTGTGCCAAACTGCTGTAGGGAGACTGATTTGAGTTATGTTTTTTTTAGCAGGGGAGTGAAATACTTTGATTACTTTACTATTAGAGCAGGTTTTCGTTTTGTTGATGGTTGTTTAAGAATGACACTACCTCCATTCATATTACACCTCCATTTGTGTAAAATATAAGTGGTGCTGTTGCCAGCGTTTTCAATGCCTTCCATGTTTTCCTCACGTGCCAGTATATTTATCCATTCTTAGTGGTTTACATTAACATATTTATGTTGGAGATGGTAAACTGTGAGATTTAGCCATGACAAAGCAGCAGACTAGCAGCCGTTTTTACTGTTTTCCAGTCAACGGGGTAATATACATTTATTCTGCGTTTCAGGTCATCTCATGCCTGTCTTTTTATAAAATGTCAACCCTACAATAACAAGAAAAATCAAGCAAAGTGAACCAAAATGAAGAAAAAAAAGTGGAAAATATGTTGCTATAGACAGCTATTAGAGTTTAATCCCATTTTTTTGTGAATTAAAATGTCCATTGTTTATTAATTTCTGAGACTTCTGCCATTGGGACAAATTATTAACACACACATGCTTTTCTTCTCAGGTCTTAAGAAATCTTATTAGTAGAAAACAAGCAAAAATACCACTTTGCTCTTTTTCTGTGCTTTTCTTGTCTGTCTTGAAAAATATGAATACTTCAGCAGCATAAAGTAGAAGCAGAAATCATAATAGAAATATAGCTAGGGCTTTCACTGATCTATGACAAATCTTTACTTTCTACAGCATTGTGATGCATATGTACATGAAAATTGTTGTAAGTCTGCATTTGCTACTGAGATTTGTGACAAAAAAAATGTATCATCAAAAAAGAAAGAATCTGGGAATTAATATTAGTTAATTTGAGCACACAAAATAATCTTATGGCTAGTTAAGAATGAGTTGTTGGTAACTTTTTTACCAGTCAGGCAGACATGAAGGCTAGCCTGATGTTTAGCTATTGAAAACTACAATGTCTCAGTTTATTCTAATACTTTTCTGATAGTATAGAAACAGAAGTAGACTAGGAAAGTCATATTTTTTATTGTGATTTAGAAACACAATATTTTGCTTTGTCTTACAATATTGTGCCTACTGTATACTAGGCTATAATAGAAAGAAAAAAAAAGGGTCTATCTTCCTTGACAAAATTAAGCAGCCATCCCAATACTGATTCTGCAAGTACCATTTTGTTGTGAATGTACTTCAAGTTTGCTTGATGAAGAACCTGGAAATTTGTCTCTTGGTTTCATTTGATCCAGAAATTCCTAATGTAAGACTTAAACTGACTATTGTCTCACAGCAAATAGCTGATTTCTTTGATGGCATGAATGGCATGATTATTCTTCATTACATACGTATAAAAAAGTAAACAATCCCTTTTGTTTTTTGAATTCACATCACTGTTGTTTAGTACGTGAATAAGATTATTTTCTATGCAGACATTGAGATCATTTGAAAATCTAATACTTATCATCTCATTCAGAAGAAAGCTTCACATGTCATTAATTTGCCAAGTCCTACAGGTATTCAAGCATGTTCAGAGTGTTAATGTGACATTTTGATGTTTCTGTTTAGCAAAAATACACATCTTTGACTGAAGATGGTGAAAGTAGGGTTGCAGTCTTGCAAATCAGAATTCTGTATGAGGCATATTACTGTTGTGGGGAAACAAAGATGTTATATAGCTTATTAATGGTGCAGTTAGAAGTAGCGTGCTGATCTACGATAAAGTCAGCCTAGTAGATTCAAACAGGACAGTTAGGACAGTAGGTTTATTCTATCCATTTAACTATTTGTGTCTGGCACTAGGCCTACTCACCTGTAATGCAGATTTATTCATTCATGCTTTTTAAGAGATACTAGTATTTTAAAACTGCTAATTAATTCTTTGGCCAAGATCAAAGCCTTTTTCTCTGCTAGGCAACAGCAGAGAAATCTTTAAAGGGACTACAGAAAATGTCAGCAAATTAATGAGCTAATTCTGCTTTACATATATTTCAACATTTCTTGATGAGCAGCTAATTTAGACAATCCTTTCCTGTCAATACAGCTGAATAAATGTTTTTTCACAGCTAGAACCTGCATATGATCTGATACCATGCTGAGGAGGAAAGGCTAGGGATAATTCAATCTTCCAGAAATCTTGGCAGCATTTTCCAATTTCCATGGACTTTAGCTAAAATAGTAACCATTGTAGTTTCAAATAGACACTGAGTTCTTGGTGTCTCTGCTGGACCCTACATATGCTGATAGTATTGAAATGAATGTTTCTTTGGAAACTCAGCATTGATACATCATTTTTGGTTTAATTTTGTAAATCATTGGAAATGTTTTTGAATGTCATTTGAAAAGAAAACCTATATTGGCTAATACAGCTCCTGATCACAACTGTCCATATAAACAAAAGGCTTAATATTAATCTTTTATCTATGATACCAAAGTTTTAAATTTTAAGAACTTTGAATACTACCGAAATGGTCAAGATATCAGTATGCAAGGAACATAACTTTTCAGTTTATTACTGAATTTTAGTTTCAGTTTATTAGTGATTTTTAAAGAGAAATCATGATGGCCAGCTTTTTACAAGATGAAATATTTGCAGAACCATATTCCACAAGCATTTTCTGAGGAACAGCATTGGAGCCTTTCTAAAATCTCTGACAGAGATTTCAATAAAATAAATGTATCATGATTTTTTAAAGAAGTGATGATTTCATGGTACTCCATTGTATGTCTTCTTGATTCAGAAACTTTCCTTCCATGGCATGTATTTAAACAAAATTCAGAAAATGCTTAACCTGCCTCCTTATAGATTGTCTTGGTGCTGCAGAGGGATTCTTTGGTCAAGATGTGGGTAACTACATAGTGAGTATTGAAATTTCACATTAGACTGGCATTCAGCATGCCCAAAGCTAAATATTCCAAGTTCCAAAGAAACTTAATCTATATTTTGCATTAGCAACTTTTGTTGAATGCTCATTTATTTATTAGAGACGTGGAATGCATACTACTATAGCTGATCTAACTTAGTCAAAAAGATTCTAACCAAAAGGTTATATAACAAATAGTAATATAGCTGTAAATCAACTAATTTGAAAGTAGTAAATCTTTTCAATTTAAATGGTTGTGATCATTAAAGAATAAAAGCTGCCTGTATCTTTGTACTTTTTTTCAGTTGCAGTCATTTTATTCCACTTCTATATGAGTTCTCCTCATGCTGTTTGCAGTAAAGATATAAGAATTTCTTCAGAGCTGTCCATTTCTTCAGAGCTGTCTATCTTTAAATGTCCATGGACTCTTTGGCTGTGCTGTGAAAGATCTTTATCTAAATTTGACATTTTCTGTTAATGGCCTGTAAGAGTTAATTCTCTGGAATCCTACATTTCTGTTTTCTTTTACTTTCTCTTACTTCCACAGACAGTAAACCTCAAAGATTGTTGACAATATCTTTGCAATCTTTTCAGGATTGATTTTATTTAGCATCCAAATATCATATCATCTTGTTGATTTCCCTACTGTAACTATTAATGTAATTTGGAATCAATTAGATTAATTTCTGTCTTAGTACCAGAATATATTGAAGTGCTTGAGAACACTTTTCACAGGCTAGTGAACAATATTTTATAGTACTTGCTCTCTTAAATAGAAAGGCAATCTCATCAGCTGTTCATTGCAAAGATACCTGAAAGAGATGAGTTATATTCCCATGTAAGCAAGATACTGGCAGCTTAGAAACACCATGCACATATTGCCTTTAATTTGTCTCTTTTTTTTTTTCCCAATGTAGAAGAAATTGCATCAGTGGAGACATTCATTGCAGAGTTAAAGATGATGCTAATATTATCTTCCTCTAAGGAAAATGCCCAGAGGAGGAAGTTTTATGTTTGTCTATAGTCTCTAAAGGTGAAGAACTGCCTAAATGCCACATGAGAGTCACTGAACACTCTTTACCCTTTTATCACAGTCCACAGAAAATTAAAAGCTGAGGCGTTACTTCCTTCTATAGCATGCTTTCCCAAGCATCTAAGTGAACCAAAATATCTTTGCTGATTTATGATGCAGAATGCATTTGAAATCCCTTTACCATATGCTTTTCTTTATCTTGTGTAGTTTATAAAAATGGGCTAAGGTTCTATGAAGTTTAAAATGTGAAGTATTTAAGAAATACATAAAACTATTAAGATTTCTGTTAATGTGATCAGGACTAGAACTCCACTGTGCCACAAGCATAGCAACAGTAGAACAGAAATATGATGTTTTTTTGCACCTAAATCTTACAACTTTGATATAAATCAACAGTTTGATAACAGTTTGACAAACAAGACAAACAAGATACCCACACAAAAGTTAACAGTTGTGTTTTTAAGGCCAAGAGAATTATTTTGTGTTATAATGCAGCATGTTTCCAAAGAAGACAGAATATTTGAAAGAGGTAAAATGTTATCCTGAAGGACGTTGGTTTGGGGACAAGATATGCTTTATAGTGCCAATTGACTTAATGGTGAAAGTGTTTGCACATATTTTTCATTCAGGAGAGGAGCTCATTGAGAGTGGTGAGTTTGTGCTATTTCTTGGGCTGAAGAGGGTGACACTGAGAAGAATGTTTGAAGAAGGTATAGAGGATGGGGCAAGTAAGAATAAATAGGAGCATAGCTTCAGTCACAGAAAATTGCATTAAAAAAAAAGCTGAGAGGGCAAATAGTTAAATAAAGAACCTACTACCCTAGAGGAAATAAGGCAGGACTAACTCAAATAATGAGGAATACTGAAAAGGACCAGCCTATAGCCAGGATGATCGGCAGTGGTCCAAGGATATCAGTGGCTTAAACATTATGAGAAGGCTTTTGTAGGTATCGTAGCACTATGGAATTTTAGAAGAGTTTCAACTAGGAATAGTGTGATAACCTGTGCTTATGACAATCTTGCAGAAAGAGAAAATTTTTTTGTTTGAAAAAAAAAGTGGGAGATGAAAGCTTATTGCCTGAGTTAATCAGTACATTTGTATATTTTGTAGCAAATGGAGTACAGCAGGCTGTGAAAGATTCTGGAAGTGAAAACGAACATCCTTTTTTCTTAGGCAGTGAAAAAAGAAAAAGTGAGGAAGATGGTGGTAGGATCAAAGTGATGGACTTCTGGTTTTTGTTTCAAATTAAAGGGAGGAAGGAAGGAAAGCAAACTCAGAAGAAAAAAATACTGTTGTGATAAGACTTAGCCTTAAATAAAAGATTTAGCTTAGATGACCAAAGATGTAGAAGGCCCTACCTTAGAGATCTTAAGCAGAAATATTTTGCAGGACTAAGAAAAAAGTGAGTGAGAATCTAAAGGGAGACTGAAACCAAAATGTCCTCCAAGTTATCTGTTCCATTGACTAGTTGCTGGCCCCAATGATGAAGAAGGTGTGAGCAAAAATTTGAGTGAAGGTGAAATTAAAAGCCTTGTTCTAATCTTGCTGGACCTGGAATGCTAGTGTTTCATATTTATCAGTATAAATCAGTCATGATTTCAGTTTAGAAAAAAAGAAGGTAAGTCTGCAGTAGAGGCTTAACTGTGAATCATGCTTTAAAATGGTAGTTAACATTATCCAATGTTACTATGTAAAGA
Organism: Tinamus guttatus; assembly: GCF_059628265.1. Taxonomy (NCBI): domain Eukaryota; kingdom Metazoa; phylum Chordata; class Aves; order Tinamiformes; family Tinamidae; genus Tinamus; species Tinamus guttatus. The sequence continues at coordinate 1,228,760 of NW_028289135.1, read as the reverse complement.
GAAGGGAAAAAGAAAAAAAGCTAAACAAACTTCTATGAGATGTGACATGGAATTGACTAGTGAATAAGAATGATCTTCTGAAATACCAATCTATGAAGCAGGAAGATAATTAAGAGTGAAAAGAATAATGGAGGCAATGGGAGATCCAGACTGCAAGGAAAGCAGTGTCAGCTGTGTTGAAGGCAGCTTGAGAGATGAAAGCAAATAAGGGTGGCATGGCTGTTGTGGTTAGGTGTAGACTGATAGAAGGACTGTAAGGGATGATTTCAATGAATGTCAAGTTCAGAAGGTACATTGGAGAAAAGAATTGAAAAAAAATGTAAAATGTACATGCTTTGTGTTAAGTAAATGAGAGGTGATCAGCAGTTGGAGAAACAACTGTAGACAACAGCAGATCTTTTAAGGACAGAGAAACTAAGGAATGTTGACACTGAATGGAGGAAGAGCCAGTTGACTGACATGTTAATAAGTACCAGAGAAAACTAAAGAAATAAAATGTAGAGATTAGATCTCTGGGGATAAAGATAGGAGGTATGGTATAGTATAGCATAGCATAGTGTAGTATAGTATAGTGGTTCCTTGCTGACAGGGAAGAAAGCCTTGTAGTAGGCGAAAAGAAAAGGAAGACAAATGAAAACACTGTTGGAAAATACTCTTGTTAAAAAAAAAAAAGAAAAGAAAGAAAGAAAAAAAAAAGAAGGGAAGAAACGATTAGGTTTACATAGGTGAATTTTCATGTTGGAAAAGTGGCATTATTTGGGTAATGTAGTGATCATACCAAAAGTAGAGAAATAAAAGCCTCACAATGTTAATTGAAACTCATGGTGATGATTCTCACAGTGAAAGTTGTTCCGCTCATCCTTCCTTGTAGCAGGACAGTTAGTTGGCTCCTGTACAGGAGTTGAGGCTCCTGTATCCATATATACTAAGCAAAATCATTCTGTCAGTGCGTAGGGCTTTGTTGAGTTTTGCTATTGCTAAAGTAATCAATACTTTATCTTCTGTAGAATTTGTCCTGGGGATCTATCCTTACAATAGTATAAGAAATAACCCTTCATGGAAGCTATGCAGAAATCCTTGCAAACATTCTCTGTTTAATCTGCATTGGTATTGCCCATCATACGAAGTATAAGGTGTTGTGAAACTTATGCTTTTGGAGGAAAGAATAGAGACTTCTTGAAACTCCCTAAGCTATAGAAGGCTACCCTATCAATTGTAATATGCAAGAGTTTATGAGTATCCTAAAGATTTGCTTTCTTGGCTATGTAGGTCAGTATTATTTTCCTTGTGGATTAAACTTTACAGGAATGATGGCAACTCTAGGATATGCTGATCCAAAGTGATCCCTCAGTGTTAAAATAAATCCAAGGGAAAGAGTCTGCTTTATGGATAACTTATTTAGTATAAGGTTATGTCACTTATAAATGTATGGATGATTAAATGTCAAAATAATTAAACTTTATGATCTCCCATATGCTGGATTCAGAAAAGACAGTTTGCATCACCCTACTCTAAACTTGTATATGGAACATATTATTGATGTGATTGCCTGTGTTAATTCACAGGGTACTTTTGGTCTGGTAAATTGTTTCCATTTGTAAAACTATCTGGTTCCCGAATGAAATATTTCAACTAGGTAGATATTTTATAAGCTTTGTCCTTGTTTCTGCTCTGTAAAAAGAATGAGAAATCTTAGGCAGTCAAAAATACGGAGTAAAATTGTATCTAGATCTCAGGTTTCTTGTTTGGGATATCTGGAAAGATTTATAGTTCCAACAGTGATTTTGACTTACTTAAAAATTATTTAAGTGAAGTACTGAGAGCTCAGCACAACAGGATACTAAAATATATAGATAATCATATAAAATTAAACTAGCAAAATATAACAAAATAAATGTAAGTATAACAGAATCTGGAAGGAAGGAAGGGAGGAAAGCAGCAAAGAAACAATTGCACTTACCCACAATTTCATTTTTTAAAATAAAGTTTTAAAGAGTACTGATGTAACAGAAAGAAGTAAAGAGTTCCTAAAGTAACTAAAGGGAAGAAAAAAAATGTAAAGAGAAATAAAAAGAAAGAAATATGAGGTGGATAAAGAAGATATATGCCTTATACTTGCAAGACAATGACATTAGGAATTGGTTTCACTTCACCATGGATAATAGCAAATAAACAAAAACTGAGTTTTGTTCTACTAGCCATATGTGAAAAATCTGGTGGTTTTGATCTGTGGATTCTCAATTTATTATTTACATCTCAAAAGCATGCGATTATCTGGATTACTGTGCAGAAGGATAGACTAATAGTAATAGCAGTGTTAAATATATTATTGTGAGGTGATCCTTTTTTTTTTTTTCTGATTTATAATTTAAAAGTGTGGTTTAAACCCCAGGAAATTGTGAAGGAAATTGTTTCAATAATTATTTTCATTTAGAAAAGAAATAGCATCTAATTAATTTACAGCAAAACTATGCTCTAATAAGTATTAAAATTTAGGGATAAAATGGAAAGTAGCTTAATTAATTATACAAGGAATTTCAGTCCTTTAAAAAGTTGAATGTCCTAGCAGTATTGAAAATTCTGGCTTTGAGGAATTTTTGTCCAACATTTATAACAGATCTGTATAGTACTATTTTACTTGGCTATGGGGTCTGCTTTGCAGGCCAAGAACCTGGGGTTTGATAGACCTAAATAGGGCGTTCTACATATGCATGATGAAAAGTCTTTGTATTTGGGGAAGGCATCTACTTAAGAGTACGGATCTTTATGTTTAAAGATTGTTGTAGTTGTACATTATGTAACAGAGATTTAAAATATAAGGGTGCTTTCATGCTTTAAAAGTGCAGGATCAAAACTGTAGCTCTTGCTTTGACAGATGTTAATGAAAATAGCCATGTGTTTCATTTAGAGCAGTAATGTGTCCAGAGGTTGTCCTAGAGTTGTATTACATAGTAACCTGCCTTCTGGAGCAGTACCTAGTGTCCTAGCCATGACGTTATAGAACGTGGGGAACCCATATACAAAAGTATACTTTTTTTTTCTGGAATTTGTTTCTGAAAAGGTGTATGTACAATAGACTATTTTCCTAAACCTTTTCAAGAAAATGTCAGAAATCTGAAAAGCGAAGAAATATTCCTGCAAGTGTCTTTCTGAATAAGTATTCCACACAGGTATCATGTGACTACTTTCAGTAAGTTTTCATGTGTTTTTGGAGATCTGCTGATGTGCTTGATAGAATTGAAGGCTTAAGGATAAAATTTAAACCTGAGTTGCAGACATTTGCAGCAAAGGAGACCACAGACTTTCATAGCCTCTGCAGTACTATAGGGCACAGTCTGCCATTACCATACAGCCTGAGAATCTTAGTGTAGCGCATATACACACACTGTCTTCCCAGCTGTCCAGTGGAGGTAAGGCTTTTTTGCCGTAGCATTTCTAAGAGTTCTTTTTGTTTAGTTTACTTTGTTTGCATTTTGTTTGTTTGTTTTGCTTTAATTTCCTTGTATTGACATTTTAGTGTTTTTGTTTTTCTGTTCTTTCACTGGTGGCTTCTGCATGGCCACCTAGCCCAATTCATTGAGGATCACATGTACCTTGCCTTTGGGGGCCTGGTTCCGTGCTTGGATGGCTTTGTCGCTCATCTTTGTTTTAAAGGAGGAATGCATACAGCTGGGTGTTTGTGTGTTGAAACCCTGAATCAGGCAGAAGGATCAGGGAAAACTCTGGCATTCTCTCTACTGCCTGTGTCTCAACAGGTACTGATCTTCACTTTCGGTTTCTTCTTTAGTTGCAGAGAGAAAAAGAAAGAAGCTGTTTTTGATAGAAAAGTTGGATCCAGATTTTAAAGATTGGTGATGGATGGTCCAGGCTTTGTCAAGTAGAACATTCTCACTCTGTACATGGTCAGTGTGCTCAGATCTAGAGAAGGATCTCTGGGTATGCATTAACAACTTTGATCAGAAACTGTTTGCTAATGTGAACCACTCAGGGAAGTCTAGAAGAAAGAGAAAGCACCTTCTTCTGAAACAGCCCGTGTCTGCAAGGGCCTTAAGCTCTGCTACTGCTGGCAGAATGCATTTGCTGCCAGCCAGAGTCTGTCCTTGTAATCATTACTGAATTGCTTTCTACTGAGCAGCCTCAATGTTTTCCCAGTTTTCCTGTGCTACTATCTCAATAACAGCAGCAGTTACACAACCCATAGAAAAATTCCAGCTTTATCTTGAGATAATGCGGGGATCCCTGTTGCATATATCTTTGTCTTTGTGGTTCCAATGCATTTCCCATTGTTTCCATATTTATAGAATACTGACATTTGCTTACAAATGTTTACATTTTCATATTATTTCCACTTTTTCAAACTCTTTTCTTCGAGTACTGTAAGTGCATAGGAAAGCAAAGGAGCTTTTGCCAAGAAACTTTCTGCAGGTGCATAGTAGAGAGTATTCTTGATTTCAAGAAATGTGTCATTTACCAGTGCAGTCTTTAACTTAGCTCAGCTATCAGACTTTTCTAAAGTCTTGGAATGGACCTTCCCAAGCTGTATTCCCGAACTTTGTAACTCCTCTCTAGTTTAAATGACTGTTGCGTGGCTCTGAGGACAAAGCAAGTTTACTCAGGCTTTAATCAATAGCAGAAAGGAGCCTGTAAATGTATAGTGAAATGGACTTGAATATAGTATAGAATGTAATCAGTCCTCTCTCATTCCTACAAGACCTTTCCTGGATATTAGTGTGCTTCTTCCCTCTTGAGCATAAGATAGACTGTGTAAATATTCCATTATCATCAGTGTCTGCTCTGTAACCCTTTTTGAAAGAGCATTTATTTTTTTCCCTATGCTGACATCCTTAACTTTTAGGGATTGATAATTTCTTGATTTAGAGACCATATCACAAAACAGATTATTAACTTGCAGTGAATCTTTATATCTGTCATCTCATATCGTTCTTAGTCTTTTAATGAAAATGACCTTTTGTTAACCATCATCTTCCCCAGAAAAATTGGGAGATTTAGGCCCTTTAGGAGAACAACTAACAGCATATTATTATGTCTTCCTGATACGACCATTCTTTGAAAGTGATACCAGGGTAATGTGGCTGTGCTACATGTGAACTCTTGCAGGTAATTCTGTGTTGTGCTGTACTAGACCATATGAACATATTGTCTGGATGCTCTGTTGACTCAAGGATAACAGCACCATGGTCTGTTTCTCAATATATGCATCCCCTAAATGTCATGCCTTGAAGTTCTTTGTTTTTGTTTCTGTTATAGTATAAACAGTGGCTTTCTCCTCATAAGAATTTCAGTTTTAAATCTCAGGTTTAAATTCAGTGTTTACATACTACTCTCCCCAAAGTTACTTAATACACATGTTCTTGTATGTATATTTGAGGTACAGCACATTGAATGAGTTTGTTATTTGCCATGCAACATTTAAACTTCTTATTTGGCTGTACAAATCGTGCACTTAGGAAAAATACTTTTTAAGAAAACTATTAATCTAATTTCTCTTCTGTTTTTCTTCTGTGAGCTAAGAAATTCCAGGAAACTAATTCTGGTTAGTCTTACGTTAGCATTCTCAGTATTTCGTATGTACTGTTTATTCAAAACTGCAATGTGGCAGTTTTTCCTGCAGATTGTTTTTTCCTCTCTACAGCTTTGAAAATTGATCAGAAATAAGTACAAATTTGATGCCCTGAAAATGTTATTCATTATTATGTATTCAGCATGTCATTTACTGGGTAGACAGAATGTTTTCTACTGTGCATATTTAGGGGTTTATGATATATTATTGGATTATATTCAAAAGCATAGGTAGGAAGCTGCATACTTGTAAATGAAATGAAACATAATAGAGTTAAAAATAAGATATTTGCATTTTTTCATTTTATACAAAGATATTTTACATGATGTTCACATAAATAATACTGTATTTATTATATAGTATATATTGTATCCAATTGGATATCCAATTACTTGTTAGTAAGAATTGTATTAAAATAAACAGGCAAAATAATGCAATTAGTTTGTGACAACTTAGCTTGAAAATAACATTAAAATGTAAATAGTGAACTAAACTGATGATTTATGTTTTTGACTTCAAAGGAATCATATGTGGGAAGAATTTAGTATTAAATAACTGATTTTTCTAAATATAGTTTATCAGCAAGATTTTATTTTAGAACTGAAATATGTCCTATAAATTTTTTGAATAAAACTTGTTTGAAAAAAAAAAAGATATATATGATCCTTAGTCTCTATGATACTTCTGTAAATGCTTGCATTTGAAGTCCTTGGACATTGGCCATGAAAGGTGGTTCAGATTACTCTTTATGATTGTTGATCTAATATCTGGCTAGTGAAAGCTATTTGTTCCTAATACTCTGGCAAGTCACTCAATTCTTCATGTGTTGAGTGCTGGGATCTCCAGCACTGAGCATACTGCAGTTACATCTGAGGAATGTGTCAACTGAGTAGAAACCTTCTGTTCTGATCATTTTCTTTCTGGTTGGTTTTTAAACTCAGTACAGAATATGCCTTCTCCTCATGTCCCTCTTTCCTCTATTCCCTTTCTTAAGTGCATGATTTCACATATACTGCACTGAAAAATTGCAATTAATGTATTTCTATTATAAATGCTGTTCAAAAGGTAACAGATCAGTGATGAGCTGACAAACAGGAAATTCTTTCCTTTTAAAAAACTTTTTAAAAAGTCTGTATTTCCCTTAATGGTAGCAAACAAAACTGACATCTGTTCATGAAAAATGTTCATATTATGGGACAATTCCTTCCACATGTTAAGCCCACTGTTTTTTAGTCAGATTGCAATGATGAGGAATATGGAAATTGCACCTTTAAGTGGATCATTTCAGCCACAAAAGCAGTAAGCTTCCTAATTTAACCTAGCTAAAATCAATATTTAAAGTGAAAACCAAAATCACTTCATGCTGTCCTTCTATTTTCTTTTGTGTGGGGAGAAGTGAAGAATATTCCAGATGTGATGACCTACTCTCAGGCATAGAATATGTCACAAAATATGATCTCATTTTTTGCAGAGGAATAGGAGACATAGTTAAGTCTTACTTAGGATGAATTTGATAGATTTAAAAGGTAAGTCTGGATGAGATTTCCGTCACCTTAAAAGTCTCTTTTAAGATCTGAATTTCATCAAAACACAGGCCTAAGGCTTTTTAGTTGTTTGTTTTTTTTGTTTTTAAATATTCTACACTATATTATATTACTAGGAATATATTAGTATATTCAAGGAAGCAACACTTTCTTAAATAACCTCACCTATATAATGCAATTAAATTGTCTCTCTTTCTTGAGTGTAGTGTCTAAGTGCTACATAGTCCTTTTACTTTATCTTTACAACGCTTTTACTACAACAGGTGGTAGAGAAATCATCTTATCCCTATTTCCAAAATAGGTAAGATATTGAGGGACTGAGGTTTGCCCTTGGTCACAAAGGAAAACTTGTTTTCTAATGCAGAAAACTAAAAGTGGCCTGGGAACAGAGACTTGTAAAAAGAAGGATTTAGAGCTATTTCTTAACCTGATTAGTTTAGTGCAGGCTCCAAGACGCTGTTGTCAAGCAGGCTTCCATGGAGTTGATTCTGGATGATGGGAGTGCAGTGTCCCATAGCTGGGACAGTGGTCTTATCTGAGCAGTATGAAAGAGTGGAAGATAGCATGTGCCCTTGACAACAGACCTAGACTTTCATCTAATAGGGTTTTTTTTCTGATAGTTGTTTTCTTTTTAGGAAGAAATAATCCATGTCTCTGGAGTACCCAGGACAAATGGGAGTACCTAACAGCTAATTTAAAGGGGACTGCTTGATTATACTTGTGTGGCTGGGACTGCATGAAATAACTTTTTTAGAATTTTTTTTTGTGAGCTAATGTCCAGATTTTGAAGTAGGTGGAATTTGTGCAACTCTGAAATTATACGCCTGAGTAGATACTAGTAAAAAATCTTTTTCATGTTTCTCTCAGTTTTTCTCATTATTGAACAAAGACACAGGATCTGTGGATAATGACAATGATGTAATGCAAACATTAGCAGCTTCAGAGATTAAGAGTCTTTCAAAGAGTGGCTGAGATTACATTTAAGTTGTTTCAAACCCATCATTAAAGAAAATGATCTGGAAACCATTCCTGATCCAGCCACATGAGTTCTAAGTGTATTTTGCAGACTTTACAAAAGTACTATTATAAAAATACATTAAAGCTTAAAAAAAAAAGGTTTATTAGACATTTTGATATGTCCCATGTGCAGATGCCCAGATCCAGGTGCTGTGCCATCATCAGGGAAACTGCCACATAATATGGGGCCTGGGCCACCACGACATCTCATGAAGGGATGTGAAAAGGTCCCATGGATGCAGGGGTTCTGTGCAGGGTGCAGGCTGGATTTAAACCTTGCAGTCTGGAGGAATTGGAAAAGTCCTCACTGAAAGATCATGTTGTCTGAAATGACCATCACCTGTCTTCTGAAGCTGCTTCCACTCTGTATTTCAAACAAGTCAAAATACCTTCCCATCTTTATTTGATATGAAATTTGCTAATTAGTGTAGTGGATGTATATATTTATGTATATTTACATATATTATATATATACTTATATATGTAATCATCCAACATTACCATTTGTTTTCTGTACTTCTGTAGTCTTGTAAAGATACTGAGAAGAACTGGTGAAATATCTTACATGTAGGTGCTGTTACTTAGAGATGTTTATTACAGCCTTGGCCCCAAGGAAGTCAACTAGAGTTTTGTCTTTACTAATGGATGAAATCCCTGGCTTAGATATGCGGGCCTGTTTAGAACTTAAGTAAGACTGAATGTTCTTGAAAGCAGAAATGGTCTGCCTGAACTTTAAATGTGAGCACAGATTAAATATACATGGTTCACTCCTGTCTTGTTTTTTTTTTAAAAAAACTTACGTACTTTGGTCATTATTTATTACCTGCCATTCCCCTTCTCTGTCCCCTAAACCAGAAAAAGATTAAACAAATTCTTTTGCTTTTCCAGTCTGTGTCCTTCCTGAGTCTTCCATAGCCAGACTACGTGTCTGTAGCTTCTTAATTTGATTTTATGGAACCTGAGACATGCAGTAAGAAAGTTACCACGATTGTCTTTGGAACAAAAACGCAGCAGGCAAGGAAAACCATTACTGTTTTATCAGACTCTTTGTTAGATTTATGTAACATCCATTTCAAATGTTATTCACCAAAAAGGAAATGCTGATTTTTTGTACTCCACTAGTCCCTACCCATTCTAGATTTTGTCATTATTATTTTTTCTCCAGATCTAAATAAGATGAAGAAAATATATCAAAATCTACATTTTATATTAATTTTTTTTAACTTTTAATCTGTGATTCTAAAGTAAGGAAGATTCCTATTATAACCTAAGTTATATCTCTAAAATTATACCATGTTTACATGTAAATACCTTCAGTGGTGTGGGAGGTAAAGTGCGGTACTTTCTTGTAAGACAAGATGCGAACTGTAAAGAACTTTCTTTCACAAAGCATATCCAGTGATAAATTGCACTTCCCTTCATTGTTTTGCTGCAGCGTCTTGATCCTGTCCTCGGTGTATCACTTCTGGCAAGGAAAAGGGTAGCTTGTACTCCATAGTCTTGCATCTATTTCCTCAGTGTTGCCATTTGTAATTTTGCTTTACACAGCATAAACACTTTCCCATTAGCAGCCAGCCACCCACTTGTTTGGGAGCGAATAACGTTTGTGGTTTGTTAAGCACTAGCCCGAATTGGAATTAGTGGCTTTGAAGTGTCAGACTCCAAGCATTCTTCAAGCAGTCCCACAAGATGTCAGACCACCAGGTTGCAATGCCTTTTGAAACAGAGCTTAGTCCTGGAACCAAATTTAATAAAGAAATGGTTATATGAAAAAAAAAATCATTAGTACTTACTAAGTCCCTTTTAAAGTTCACTTTTCAGGTTCAGCAGTTTTAAAGTGGCTGTTCTTTTACACTCAAGCGCTCTTCTTGATCTTACTGTTAAATCAACAGGAAAAAAAGTGATAATAGTATTTGACTTAGAAGTCTGTTTGTATAAAAGCAACTATGATATCACCAAGGACAAGGCCACTGTAATGATTTCATTCAAAAGTAGAAAGTTTGGAGACAGAGAACTTCTGTAGTCAGCAAATCTCACAAAAAAGAAAGGGTGGTTAAAAAAAAAAAAAAAAAAAGGAACAAAGTTAAGTTCATGCCACAAATTTTACAGGAGACATTTTCCCAGTAGTTTTTCTGTCAAATAGCACTTCATATATGAAGGTGATTAAGACATGAAAGTTACGGTTATTGAACTGTTCTCCCTTTTCCCCACTGCTAACCTCATGCTTTTATTAAGTCTGACTTATTATTATTTTAGATTTTTTTTATGTTGTCATCTTTCATTTGGAATTTAGCAGCTGGGACTTGATCTACTGATACATACTTTGTTATGTAAGGAACTTTTACTGCTACTTTGTCCTAGTAGTTTTTTTTACATTGCTTATAATAGGGTGTATTCCCAAAATGGCATGCTTTCTGGGATGCTAATATTTAATATGGCCTACTAAAAGTAACAGCATCCAGGGGCTGTGTAAGTTGTTGTTAATAACATAGTAGCAAGCCGGAAAACTAGATTTTTTTTTATATTTCTGCCGCGTAAAGAGTAAACCTAAATAAGTGTGTTGTTCCAGTCACTGACCCTTTCACATGAGGATCTGATCCAATGCCCATTGAAGTTAGTGGGAAGTTTCTCACTGACCTAAACAAGTGTTGGCTCATGACTTAAATCTGGAAAGTGTATAGGGTGTTCCTTACATAATAGCTTGTTTTGCTGATTGAATTTTTTTCAGGATATATGCAGAGATCAGATTTTAAATGCCAAAAATAACTGCTTCATGGATAGAGAGACAACCATGGTCATTCTTTGACTACATATGTATTTAGTGAGAAAGACTCTGAGCTGAGCACAGATGCAAGCTGTAAGAGTATCTCACTATTCCCAGGGCATTTGTTTATGGCAGTTTTGGAGATGGTCACCTAGATGAAGTCTGGCTAGATGAAACTTTGGTCTGACACAGTACATCACAGGTGAACTCTACACCTCAAGGAACTATGATAATAGCTGCCAACCTGTCTTTTCTGTATTTTTTCCTCACTTGCCGTTTCTGTAGTAGGAAGACTCAGCCTTAAAAACTTATTCTGTCTTCAGTGTATGAAAAAATATGTGGTTTTGATCTGACTCAGTGCTTAGAGTGTGACTGTCAGATTAAGCACTCAGCTTTCAAGAAACCAAATCTTTTCAAAGTGCTACTTAAGTGACTTCTTTTTTTGGCTTAAACCACAAAACCAGAATTGGTAAAGTCTTCATGTACTGTAGACCTGAAGGGATAAAAGTGGTGAATGTTACACTGCTGTAGACAACTCTTTCAGAGCAGGAGAAATACAATCAAAGGCTGTTCCATATTGTCTCATTTTCTAGTTGCTCTCCCTTGTTGCTAGCTGTCAAACCAATGAAAAAAGTCAAATGAATTAGTAAAGACTACTATTTTACTGGCTTGGTTTGTACTGGCAAACACTAATATTTAGCGGTAGTAGTATTTCTACCAGCTTCACTTCAGTCATGTATGTCAATTTGCCTTGTGGCAGTTGTATAGTTGAGCTGTGAGTGTGCTACTTGTAAATTTACAGATCATCTCTACATTCAATGATAACAGAAACAAAATTCTATCCTACTAAATATTGTCGACTGAATCCACTAAAGAAAGATATGAGTTGTTTCCTAAAACATGTATTGCTTTAGGTATGAGCAATATTGACTAAGAATCTGAAGTTTTATAACAAGGTATAAGAATATTTAGGCATAGCATATATAAAAAATAAATCCATGCATACACTTATATTAAAAATCATTGCAATTACAACAGTTTTATTTCTGATGTTGGTCTAATTTTGAATTAAACTCAGATGTTTTTGGCACTTATAAGTCTTGGCACTTAGAGATTTCCACTGGCATTTAAAGTTTATGGTTTTAAAAATAAAAACAGTGGTCAAACTACTGTGGGATTTACAGCATTGATTTGGAATGTGGCTGGTGGCCAAAAGTCTAAAATTGAGATTTATTGTATCAGTAATGCCAGTATATTGCAAGATGTGCAGTAAAAGATAGTGTTTGTTCTTGCTTAACATATTTTGAACCCATTGAGCAGAACCTTTTCTTAACACTAATAACTAGCTGAAAACCACAAAACTGAAGATACTGCTGTATAGCAACACAGAGACTTTCTATTTGCATTTTATTTATGTGATAAATTCCAAGGTCATTTTCAAGATAGATCCTTGCTAGGAAGATGTTTGATTGTTCTGACTTTTGTCAGATTACACTTACAGATTACAAGTGTAGATTACACTTGGAAGCCACAAAGAGGAGATGTTTTGTGTTCAATTAGGCCAAGTGTAAAAGGCATAGATAAGTCTGGCACATCCTGAATTGCCAGCAGAAAGTTGGTGCCTTTAATTTAAATATGAATAAGCATATAAATCAACCATATCTTTTTTATGTTTGAAATTTATGAAAATCGTTTTTTTCTTTTGCCATGAGTCTTGCTGCTATGGCTGATGCTTCTCCTCCATGGTCCATCTGTGTATGAGGAAGTCACTGTCACTTGCTCCTGCTGGGGTTGCTCTCAGGGTGAGCAGTGTCACTCACTGGTGGTGCCTCTGCCCCCAGTGCCACCACCACAGCTGGCAGTGGTAGAGCCAGCCGTGCCAGGCCAGCAGTGAGGGGATGCTATTTTGCATCCCATCATCCAACTGCAGACTCAGTTTTCTCATGGGAGTCAACTAAAAAGATGCAATGCAGAATGCATTTGATTTTTTTTTAATCTTTCTTTTAGAAAGAAAGAAAATGTTAGCTTATAACAGTTCAGTATTGTTTTGTATATGTGAATTGTTTATAAAAAAATTACTTTGGCAAAAAAGGAGGCTTTTCTCTTTTAAAATTTGTTCCCTATAAAAAATTCCATTTGATGAGGGTCAAATTATGATAATTTACAAAACCAAAAAGCTATGGGAGATGACTTTAGGCCCTGAATTTACTGCAAACACTGTTATGGAACTCTGGGATGAATTCTACTTTACTTGGAAAAACAAGACAACATTTTTTCTTGGTAATTTAAATTCTGTGAACTTGAAGCAACTTTCTGTTTGAAATCCAAATGATCTTAAACTTAAAATGGAAACTTAAAAGATATTCTTAAACTGAAGTTAAAATTGTAATTTGGGATAAACATTTTGTTGTTTTTATAAGTATTCTCACAATGTGTTGTCAGATATTAGTAAAAGTTGCATTAACCCCATTTTGAGAACTATATATAAACAGAATTTAAACACCTAAATTGGAGAAAAAAATGACCCAGAAGGCTGACATCTCATGCAATGGCCATTTAGGCTTTCATGATTCTTAGTTCTTTGAACTCCGCATTTTGTACAGAAAAGTTTCCTGTGTTACCTAAATGCTCATACGTGTGCAGAAATACACTATTCTGAAATGCTGGCTGATGGCTATATTTTGCTGTAATATCTAGGTTGTATTAATCACTGTTAGAAATAAAAGCACAATATAACTCTCATCATTGCTTTTTCAATCACATATGCAAGTATTTGTAAATAACCAAGTAAGTTATACTTTAATAATCATACCAGTATATGCCACATAAGAAAATTGGAGGAGTAGCAAGAGTGACTGATTTGCTAAACCATAAACAAAGGCTTCCTGAACAGTGATTGCTGGTTTGAAAATAGAAAATAGCAGCTATTCCTGTAAACCCAATGCAACCATTTGTCATGAAGAATTCGTCATCTGATTGAAGCAGCTTCAGGGATGATTTTTCAAAGCCATAGGGTTCATATGGCTTTGGGATAGGGTTCATATCCTCTGTTTCTGGCACTGAATGGAGCTGACTGGAAACTAAATGAGCGAGCCAGTTAATGCTACATTTTTCCATTACGATTTTTAGTTGGAAAACTTTTTCTCAAGGAAAAGTTAGTGTGTGGAATTCTTTGTGTCCTTTTTATATATATGCAGTTTTTTCTCATTTTATTTTCTTGTTTATTCTTTATTTCACTGCTTTTTTCTTACATATCTACTACAGCTGAAGGGGTTTACATAGGAAAAGGATTTTAAAATTGTGATTTAAATAAAACTTTACTATTTTAGCATTCTTTGGAGGTTAATCTCATTAGCATGTTTTGATAATTTTCGGCAGATTGTTGTGCATTGATTTTAAAGCATCTTTAGTTGTATTCTGAAGAAAAAAGAGAGACCGGTGTAAGCTCTACTGTTTAAATGTATATGTTATTACCAATATTACACTGGTATGGTCTTCTGTGTTCAAGATAAGCAATACATTAAGTCTGTATGTAGTGCAAGAAAAAAATGCTATTAAGATTTCTAATGCTATTTAGGTTGCTATTAAGATTAAGAAGTTTAGGAAGAAGGCTTTTCTCTCTTATGTTTCTTTCAGCCTGCATCTTAGCCTAATGCCCAGCCCAATATTTTGACCTTTTATATTTCTTACTCACAAACCTCTGGTATGCAAGAAACAATAAATGGACTGTTTTTGTTTCCCCTGCTCAGATTTCAAGGCATAACCAGAAAGTAAACTGTTTCCAAGGAAACCCACTACCTCCTTCTCATAATCTACATGGTACTGTAATCAGACTAATGGAAAGAGCCTGTTAGCTGCTTATTCCTTTATGGGGCAAAGTGAAAGTTCTGTAATGGTTGATATGAGTTCCACAGTCAGATATTTTGCAGGAGAATAATAATCTAGTGAACACATGTTTATTTGTGAGATAAAAGACTGGAGAAGAGGAAGATGGAAACTTTCTTAGGGTGTTTTGTTTGCTTACCTTTAAGAGATTGAGAAGGAAAAGTTCAAATTTATGATTCAATCAATGTATATTTGAGAAGAAAGAATAAGTAAAACAAATATTTTACTACTTCAGTATATTAAAAAAAAATCGAAAGTGGAGGATTTTGCAGTGCAGTTCCAATAATTTAATTGCAATCATTTTATCTGGCTTCCTAAAATGTCATGTCACTTTGTTTTATTTTTCTGATGACTTCTATCCCTTGAAATTTTGATGTCACTTGAAATGAAGACATAAGACTGAAATATTTTTTGAACTGAAATATATTTGAGCAGATAATTTAAACAACCTTTTAAATTATTTAGAGAAAAAAGGTGTTATGCATCTTTGACTTGTAACTATACAATGCTTCCTGGGACTCAGGAAAAATAAGACATATATTTACTAATCATTTACAAAATACTTCAGCTATTCCCTGAAATCAACTGGACTGCTGTGTTCAAAATATGGTGATTAATGATTTATTTCCAGATAATGTAAGGTGATGAGTGGAGTACCACGGGGCCAATTCTGGGGTCCCTATTAGTCACTGTTTTCATCAACAACCTGGATGGCAAGACAGACCGCCAAAGTATTTAGAAAATTTGCAGATTAAGCTAAATTACAGGGAGTAGCTGACATGCTGAACGGCAGAACTGTAATCTAAGGAGACCTTGAGGACTGGTCCAAAGAAACACCATGAGGGTTTCTCATTAAGGAGAAGTCAAAATTCTGCATCTGGGGCATAGTGAGTCATGCACTGGTAGAGAATGGGAAGTGACTGGCTGAGCAATCAGCTTTTGGCTTATTATGTTTGCCAAACTGAATTTGAGCCAACTCAGAAATCCCAGGCTCTCACTGAGAGTAAGGCAAACCATGGACTGGACTACGTATGTAGTCATAGTAGTGTGGCCAGCAGATCAAGGGATCAGCATTGGTGAGGCCATAATTGGATTAAGAGGCCCAGTTTTGGGACCCCTAGTTCAGCGGGATTTTAAGAAGGAAGACAGAAGGTAGGCTTTTTTAGTCAGCAAACCTTTCTAGTTTTCTCTGGTTTTGTATTGTCAGAAGTGTGGAAATAGGTGCCTAGATGAAGGAGGAAGGTTATTTTTCATGGAGGGTACAATCAGGACTCTAGAAGAGTAATGTAATAGTAGTTTAGTCAATACATTTATATTTAGCAAGTGGAAGCTCTGTTTCAGTAGTGTCAGAGGATATGATGAGGCAGTGGCCACACATGGCAGCTTTTGAGGTTCATATTGCATATTAGAAAAAAGAAAATCATTAGGAGGGCAGTGCAATACCTGAATGGGTTGTCCTTGTATTTTTTCTGTATTTAGCTAGGCAAAGCTGTAGCTGACCTGTTCTAGTATTTTCAGTGGTCCCACTTAAAGCAAGACATTGGATGAGATGACCTCCTTGGTTGTAAAAAAATAAGATAAATTCAATTACTTTACCATTATTTTATTTTCAATTGAGAACTAAGCAAGGGTTCTACATTATCTTCTTAATAACGAAACTTCAATTAGAGTAGAATACATCTCAGATTTATACAGTTAGGTAAGCTCTTCAGTAAGATTATATTAATAATAAAAACATCTTATATATACATACAGAAACTTAGAAAGGATAGATTACTTAGATACTTTATAGTCACAAAATATCAAATAAAAAGTTACAGAGGTAAATAAGGAGCCAGTGACAGTCTTTGTGAGAGAAGTAATTGTCTTGGATGGCTGAAATTAATACAGTTAGAAACAGCAAATTGGACAGTCCTGAGTAGTCTACAGTTTTAAGATTATGTAAGTGAGTGAGAATAAAAGAACTAAAGTCACAGCATAGGAGGAGATAACAATTGTGAGAGATTAAAATAATTTGTCATTGGAGATACTGAAGGAGAGAAGACAAAGCCAAGAAAGTAATTTATTGACCATAGAGCCACTTCAGCCAAAGGAAGAAAATAAGTGAGTTACCATATCAAAGACAAAGAGCAAATCAAAAAAACTAAGGGTGAAGAACACAGAACTACAGTGATTTGGTGAGAGCGGTTAGGATGAACTGGTTAGAGCATGAGATGCAATTCTGGTTCCAGCTCTTCAGTTTTGTCACTGGCATCAGTAAATGTGTATCTTAATAAGCAAGGAGTAAACCTCATGAATGAAAGATGCTGTTAATTTTCCAAAGTACAGCACAATTTCAAGTGCGTATTTGTAGACATAATGGCAGATAATAGTATTTCTCTCATCTTAAATATAAGATTTCATTAGATTGGTGAAAGTGAGCAGTTGAGGGCTCTTATGCATGTCATTGAGGCTTGCCCTTTTATAAGCTTATTGCTTTTTTCAGTATACTTTCTTACTAAGGAAATTGCTGGAGCATGTTTAACACCAATAAAAATCTGAAAACTGCATTTGTTGGTATGCCAGATTTGCCATCTTGATTATTTTCCATCTTCAGTCATTCCATCCCTTTCATATTTCTTCCATGCTCCCTTCTTGAGCCTTACATGCTGAGGCCTGTTTGATTTTCTATGTGTTTATACATATGCTTCAGTTTTACAGACTGCTGATGTGTTAGTTGATCCTGACACAAATTTGAAAATGGTCGGAAAAGAAAAATCAAAGTAAAAAGAATTTTTCAGACTAGCTTGGTTTAGAAGAGCCTGTAGCTTAAGTTGTTGCTTTTATTTTTGAAATGTATCCTGGTTTTCTTAATATAGAAGTAATTTAAATATCTTCTTAATAGTCTTCATTCAACTGGTTGCCCATTAAAGCAAACTTCACTCACTGGAAAGATCTTTATTAAAGCCATATGTTCATTTCTTTTGAACTGCAGCTCACCACAGCCACCTTGGATGGCAAACTCCAGTTGTTCCTACCTTGATGTTTGACAGCCCATGGAACTTTGGCTCTAGTGCTCTGAGGATAACGGTTTGCTGAGAGACAGGAGACCCGTAACTGCAAGAAACATGATATTACTTTTTAAACTGAAGTTTTCTTCTGATTTGGTTTTCTGCAAGTTCCTCAAACTGTTCTTGAAGCTTTTCTGTTGTATAGATATAATTTGTTCTTTGCAAAAATAGTGGAAAGAGATCAAGAAAAGAAAGAGCCTGACTTCAGTCTAGCTCATCACTATGGAAGTGGCTTTCAGAAGACTTCTTGGATACTTATGCCTAGATGTAATACTGTAGTACCTGTAGTACTCTGCTAGACTGAGACCATCTTTGTGCAGATTGCAAATGTAGTAAAAGTAACAACTGGCCCAATTTTATCACTACCTTTGCCTGTGACCAAATATTTAAATTAATCTGCAAGAAGGAAGAATTTGCTCTCTTTCCAGAATACCAGGATCGTCCTTCTATTATAGTCCTTTAGGGTTACTATAGTCAGCATGGATATTAAAGGCAAAATTTTACAGATTTTTTTATTTTCCTTTGTCTTATATTCTGCTTATATCTTAGGGAGTATGTGAGAAAGGTAATCTCTTTAGAAAACATTGTTACTACGGTGTAATATTACCAAAATAACCTTATATGCAAGCAAGTTATTTTTGTATTTTAATTACTGCTTAAATATTTTCAAAAGATTTAAGTAATATGAAAATAAAGTTTTGGGAAAAAAAATGCTCAGTTTTTGTGTTCTTCCCTGTTTACTTGTCTTGAATATACATTAACACTTTTTTGGGTTCAAATACAAATGGAAACAAAAAGTCCATTCTACCATGTGGCTACATACTGATACCCTCATGGACGATCAGCAAGATGGGAGTTTTTATGGCCACTGCAGAGAACCACAAAGTTTATTTAAGTGCTTTCTCATGTATAACTTCTGGACTGCACACTAAGAATCACTGTTCAATTGCAGAAAACTAGCATGGCCCACAACTGCAATTGGAAGGAAGGTCTTAGCTGTGGATTGAAGCTTGCTTAGTTGGTACAGACTCTTTGGAGAATTTGAACCATCTACTGAGGGTGTGTGAACTGTAATTATTGCTAATCAAAAAAAGACTAAATTTTGCAGCCAGAAGAAAAGCATTCTTGAGACACAGGACACCGTAAGACCAATTTTTAGCCCTGCTGCAAGCACGGAGTTTGTCACAAGTTCATGGGGCAGAAGTAAAAGGGAAGGGCTACAATTTTATAGCTCTCCTACTTTCTGGGTCTACCTACTGGCAGACTCCAGCCATTCCACGGGTATCTCAATAATCCCTCTTCATCTCAGTTTCATCTCTGCAGAAAGAGTTCTTCCAAATCTGAGGGAGATTATATCAATTTCCTTAAAGTAAGATTCAAAAAAGACACCTTCTGCTTATTTTGTCAGGACTTTTGCTGGACAGAAAAGCTCTTAGGACATTTTGGCCATGACCACGTCATCATGAATCCATGCTGAGTACATACTGTCATCTTCTCAGGACTGGCGTATGTGCAGCTCCTTGATAACTCAGGAATTTCTTAACCCCTTCTTCCTTGAGAAGAAGTAAGAGAGATTCTGTCCTACATCTTTTCAAATAGCAATTCACTACTATTTTTTTTTAATGTTCCAAACATTTTTTTTCCCCCTAGGTTCCTCAGAAATATTTGAATGCTTGTGGTTTTCAGAATGGAAAACTTCATCTGACACACTTAAAGTCTGGCAAAATCAAATGCTTGAAAGCAGATTTTCTAGTGGCAAATAAAAGAAAAATACAGTTGTAGATGGTGCTACCAGCCATTCCTATAGTGCTGTATTTTAAACTTTCACAACCACCGGATTATCCTTTTGAGATCCATTTGAGAGAAGGACATGGGAGACTATACTCAGTTACTGAAGGATTACAGTTATATAAGATTTCTCTGCAAAACATCACTGTACACTCAAAAGCAATACGTATTAGGTTTTAAATAGGCAATCTTGACAATTTATATTTTCAGTTTCTGGCATAAAGACAAAACCATCTGAAATGAGGCAGTTCTAAAAGCAGATAGGAAAATTTCCTGATTAAATAAGATGGATAACTTATTTCAATTATCAAGCTGTCTCAAACAGAGATATGAACACTTAATAGGTCTTTTGGAAGAATTTTGGTTTTGCTTTCAGACTTTTTGGAACAAAAAAGTGACTGCAGAGTATCTCCCAAATCTCATGCAAATCAGAAGGCTGCATGTGAAGGAACATGTGTGAGGAAAACAATTGGTGTGTGAGGAAAACAATTGGCAAAAGAATAACTGGTTTCATTAAATGTTTATTGTATCATAATGTAGCATCTGTCCTTGAATGTCCTTAGATTTTAAGGAGAGGAGTGGTGTTTTCCTATCTTTCTGCATGCTATTATGTGAAGGACTTTCCCAGTGGATATTTTTTTATTGAATGTCACTAAATTATTTTCTTTTAAGCAGGATTCCAAAAATATTGTAGTCTGATTCTCTAAGGATGTAGGGGGAAGCCAGATCTTTTCTGAGTTGTTTAGAATGAAACCAGAGTGTGTTTTAATTGTGATGGTATATCCCATATGGGTTTGTGGCAAACTCTGGAGCATAGAGAAAATGGAAATAAGGCACAGAAAAAAAGCAGAAACAAAGTAAGTTGAGAAAGGAAGTCTTGTGTGTGAGAGAAAATGGTTTGGCTTACTTTGTGGATTCATGAGCAGGAGAGATTCCATTAAATTTTGAAAATTCACGCATGATGCACAGAGTGGACTCTGTCCAGGCAATTCAGTAGTGTTCAAGGGAGAACAATGTATTTCTAGTGATTTTTGGTGAGTGAATAGTGGAAGCTCTGAAAGCAACATACACCTGAGGAGGCCGGCAGAGGTTGCTGAAGCAAACAAGTCCCATATTAACTATTTTCTGTTTAATCACTGCATATTTGATGTGAATATAATATATTTCCTTGAAAAATATATCTATTAATTCAAAATGTTAAATTTTAACTGAGGGTCCCTGCTGTATATATTTCCATGAAAGCAGAATTTTGCTGAAGATACTGGATCAAAAACATTGTGTAAATACAGTGGCATCAGTGAGTAGAATTATAGCAACAATTAATTTGATTTAATAAAAGGAAATGTATTCCATTCCTGGATTGTTTTAAAGTCTCCAGACTAATCTTATATATTGGCTCCAATTAAACAAACCAAATTGAAACACTTGCAGTATACTAACAAATGTGAGCAAATGACCTCATGTTTTCACTTTCATACAAGTGAGGGAGAGTTTTTGAATGGTTGGGTTTTGTTTTACTTTGTTTTACTGGAAAAGAAAAAAGTCTGCCTTGAACAGATGTGTTTTAAGATGTGGTAATCGAGTTGATCCTGTCATCCAGTTACAGAAGAAAGAAAAACCTTGAGAAGCCATCTCCAAAGGCCAGCTCCTGAGCCCAAAGGAGCTACATCTAAATCATTCTTGACAGATGTTTGTCTAACCTGTTCCTAAAAATCTCTGGTGATAGTGATTCTACAGCTTCTCCAGGTGGTAAATTCTCTAGCTGCAATTTAAACCCATTAGTCTTTGTCCTAACCCGTTAGGCACAAGCATAATTTATTACCTCCGCTTTGCAGCATTCTTCTGCATTCTTGAAGATTGTTATCACGTCTCCCTTCAGACTTTCCTAGTCTAAACAAAGTCAGAGCTTTCAGTCTCTCCTCATAGGTTATGTTTTCCATTCATTTTTGTCGTCCTCTGTATTTTCTCCAGTCTGTGTTTCTCCTTCTGGAAGCGCAGTGCTCCCAGCAGGTTACACCACGGTGTGCTTTATCCACGCTGTGTGGTGACTTGATGCACCCTACACCTGGCACTCCTGATTCGACATTCCACTGTGGTGTTTAGTTTGCATGCAGCCACGTGGCACCACTGACTCGTGTTCACCCCACAGGTTTGCTGGAGCCTTTTCTGAGGAGTTGCTGCTAGTAGGAGAGTTGCTGCCCATTTCGAAGGTGTTCAGCTGAGGCTTTCTTCTCAACTGCATAACTTCACACTTTTCCATGTGGACTTTTTTTCCCCACATATTTCAGCTCATTTTTCCCAATGGCTGAGATCATACTAAATTCTTACCCCACGTTCCCAAGTGCCTTCAGCCCTTTCTAATTTATTATTACCTGTAAATTTAATAAATGCACAGTAATGATTCAGGAGGGTGGAGGAAGTTAGTCGCCTTCTGACTTGGCTCTTAATTATGTATTAACTGCCAAAGAAGGTGTTCTTTTTATTACACTTATTTTAATTTGTGAGGAGAGAGGGAAGGATGGATATTCAGTGAAATAACTAACTGAAATTACTGTCTTGTTCTACTCTTTGGGCTAGAGACAGGGCACTTCATCTTTTACTGCTATGTTGCTAGTTGAGGTCAACAGCATGTGAGTGTTGTCATTGCTTTGCTATGTCGTAGGGCAAATGTTGTATTCCTTTGCTTATGAAGATTTTGTTAAGGTGCACTTGTCCCCTGTTGTAAAAAACAAGCACTCACTGTTGCATATATGTATATATACATTCTAAAAAATATTATGTGAAGACATGGGCTTTGAAAAAAATCTGTTGGCTTGACTACGTACTAGCTCTAGGAAGGGTTCCTACTGTGAGAAAAGCAAGTACTTAGACCAGGCATGCTAGCCACAATGACTTCACATTTGTTGTACATCTCATCTCTGCATGCATTTTCAAAGAGACATTCCTCGTTTGCAGTGCTAAAAGTGAGAGTAGTTAAAATTCTGAGTTTTCTTCCCTCTAGAGGCCTTGTATTTAAGAAGCACCAAACGCTGCAGTTTGGTTGTGTTTGCTCAAACTGAAAGGATTTGCAAATTTTGGAAAGGACCAGCAAAAAACCAAATTGCTACTTTAGCCCTCAAGTTAGCATTTTCCAAATAATTATGGAGCTTTCATATAAAGGCCACAACATTCCACTATAGGACTGGCAGGTCCAGAACACTGACTGGTAGGCTCCCAGCTGCCGTTTCTCTCATTAGCTGTGTCAAATGGGGGGAGCTTGCAATATTATTGCATAACTTTTTTTCTGAACGGTTGAATTAACAGACGAAAATAATTATACAGTTTTCTTAAGGCTAGAGGAAAAATACAGACTATCTGAAATAAGCATTTCCCTCATTGTTTCAGGCTTTTGATGTGGCATTTAATAGCAATTAAAGAAAAGGATAAAAGTAAACCTGGACCTTAAGGATTCTATGATTCTACATTTCTGTGATTTGCAGTGTCTTGTTTTCAATTTAGAGAAAGACACGATTTGAAAATTCTGAACCTTATCAGACTTGAATCTTTGTTAAACCAACATTTTAAAAACATCTTTACATGTTTAAAAACAAGAGTTCGAAGAGTCCTTCCGCTTGGGCACAGAGATGTGTCCAGCCAGGCTGAGTTTGCTCTTACAGGGAAGAAGCATATACATAGGTAAATGCTTGTTGTGCGTATCGTTATTTTGAACCGCAGTGAGAAACCAAGTCATAAATGGGAGCTATAATGTAAATAGAGGCCCAAATTTGGATTAACTGGAGTTTTGGCTGAATATTTCCTGTTTGTTTGTGGAGTCTGGAAGGGCAGGCTCATCCTAGAGCTGACTTACAGTGTGAGCTGTGAAAAATAACGGCGCGTAGTAGCAACGTAGCTTCACTTCTACTTCCATGCTATGACTCAGAGATCTGCCAAAATGCTTGAATTAAGCACTTTTTACTTTCCCAGGGCAGCACCTGCCCCTAAATTTACCATTTAAGCTCTCATTTTGGAAGACAGAAATGACAGCATATACTTTGCCCTCCCACAATGCCCCAAGGCATCTCATTTTACCAATTTGTAGACAAGACTCACAGGCAGCTACCAATCCCAGGGCAGAAAGTGTTGCCTCATGTCTGTGCACGCTGACTTGATGACCAAAAAGCTGTGCCCCGGGGGAGGATGCGAGTTTCAGTGGTAACGATTCGAGAAAGGAGGAGACCAGAGGCTGACAGTACTCCTGGCTGAAACCCAGGTGCTTAGCTAGGGTTACACCAGAGGAAGCTCGGCCTAATGAGTATAAAATACGCTCTCCACAACCGTAGATAAAAAGGCATTTTGAGGAAAGGAAATAGAAGCTGAACAAATGAATGAAATGCCTTCTGCCATATGGGAATCTGGTCTATGAAAAATACATCTGGAAAAAAAAAAAGGCTTTTTTTTTCTCCTCTACTTGAAGTCATTGTGATGTGGCGATATGTTTTATTTTACCCATTCTTCCTCTTTCTTCCCGCCCATGATGTCATAACACACAGTTAACTTCTGTTACGATATTATGAAGCACAGTGTGAAACTGCGGGAAAGAAAATGAAGCTGTATAATAAGGTGTTTGTAAAGATGTCATTTTAGATTTCATTCAGGAGACATACCAATGTATTTCTATTGTCCAACTTTATAAGTATTTTAGGCTCTTGCACTTTCTAGATTGCCACTCTGAACCCTAATGTAAATAATCTTCATTATCTCTATTTAAAACACGTGAATTGATCTGCATGCTGAAAGCAGTAAGAATAATCTAAAATACAATGACTAAAATAAAGACTATAGGCATGATGTAAAAATATATAATTTGGGTGGAGGTGGCTGGAAATTTTAAGACGTTTTTCTTCAAATTATACATTCACTAAAGGTAATAAATTTGCACACTCTTTATCTATGTCATATGCACACACCATCATCAGCCTACATAGTCTGGAAAAACATTTTAAAGTCAATAAATGACAACAGGAACTAACGCTCAGCAACATCCGTATGTATTTAATACTTAATGTAAGTAGTTGATACATTACTTAATAAGACACCTATAAAAATGTAATTAGAAAGGGAAATAGTTTTCCCCAAAGGGAAGCCTGTAAGAAGGGTGAGATTTCCTCTCAGAGACATTTTTTTACAAGTTACTTTCTGGTAGGTGGCCAAATTATGTGAAAGATACAAGAGCTTCAAGTCCCAACCTTCTGTGAGAGTCACTGGGAACATGAAGTCCCTATCCCTTCTCTAGAAAGAAAGGAAGAAAGGATGTTCAGAAAATGAGGCTCATTACATGTCTAATTTTAGATATTTCTTTTTGTTCTAATTCGCTTTCCCAAGGTTACAGAACGCTATAGCTAAAGCAGAAAGGTTTTTATGTTAAAGATCCTGAGTCCAGTCTCATGGGTCCCTAACGTCAGGGGGAATAATGTTCAACTGTAGAAATAACTTCCAGTATGATAGACATGAGATGTTTCTTTAAAAAGGATAAATAAAATGAAATGAACAGCCATCTCCTCTCCAATACTAACCCCTGCTCTTCAATACTAACCCTCCAATTCTGTTGGAAAAGTTCCCTAACATATAAGTCTGTATTGAAAAGTAGCAGCAGAACTTGCTCTCTTAGCCTTTCCCATGTTTCCATTCATTGCAAGAATGGCTGTTCTAGCCCTTATTTGAAGGGTAAAAAAAAGAGGCTCCAGAACTTATCCTTAGCATTTTTTTTTTCCTTAAGAAATAGAGCTTTGCAAAAGTTCAAAGTTACAGTCACAGTCATTCAGCTGTACTCTCCCCTCACCCTTCCTTTGTCTGCATTCTTCAGAGAGGAAATGTGTATCTGGCTCCCATCTGAAATGGAATTAACAAATAGCGCTGTCAGTGGTGTTGGGGAAATGAGAATATATTTATTTATTTATGAAAATATTTATTTATTTATTTATGAGGCTAAAATGACAAAGGGCAAGCTTTGGGGTTTATTTCCCAATGTGGGATTATTTCCAGGAAATACAAAATGAGACATTTTGCTAGTTTGCAGTCAGACAGGGCACCTGTATCTTCACTGTCTTGCATTTTAAGGTGACAGGGAACATGTGAGCTTGGTTAGCTGGCAAGTCAGATACCTGGTAGGAGGAGCCCCAAGATCCCAAAGGAGGTCTAGGAGCCAGCTAGCAGCTGCTGTGGTTTCCAGGCAGTGCAGGAAACAGCAGAGCCCAGGAAGCTGTGGATTTGGGATCTGGGAACCAATTTGGTGAGGGGCTGAGGTCTAACCTGTCAGTGGGCAGGGAGCTCACCTGGAGTCCGTGGTTCGACCTCCAGCATGGCCCACAGCATGCAGGCAGAAAGCCCAGAGGACCGATGAGCTGTTGGTTCAGCTTGCTGCAGCCTCCGAGGTGTGGAAACCTCATGGCCTCCAGATACCTGGCATCTTCTGGAGGGGCCTGAGAAAAAGTGGAGAAACGCCAGTCCCATACTGCTTGCTTGCCATGATGTGTGCAGAGGAAGCAGGAGCTTGAGGAATAGGTGGGCTGATTTAAAAAGTAAGTACCAAGCCCCTGGCAAGAAATGTGGTTATTTCATTTCAGAAGTTGCTACAGAATCAGTCTTTTCCCATGGAAAACTCTCTTCATGGAAAAACTTCAACCAGATCTGGTTACCTGTCTCATTTCAATGAACTCAAGACCTATGCAGACCTGATTTTAAGAGGGCTAGAACTAGAGTGGTCATCTGCTTATACAGGGGACCTTTGCAAATTCAGCCTAGAAGAGAATCTACTCTGCCTTTCCAGAGAACAAAATATGCTCAACAAAGCAAGGGCAGGTCCATATGCTATTTTAATAAGTGAATTGCCTTCCTTTCCACTAGTGTTCTCATAGATGCCCTGAAATCTCAAATTCCCAGGTTGAGAACAGCCCATTCTCATCAACTCCTTCTCATTTCTATGTTGTTTTTTTGCAGGAGTGAAAAAGAATGCATTTTTTCACATTTTTGTCCCATAAATCGTTGTCTGTTGAACAGTTTCTCATTTTCAAAAATGCTTCAATCAGAAGGTGAGACTATTACTAGACTTACTGGCAAAATCCCAGAAAAAGTAGTAGATTCAGATTGCATCTGAGTGCACAGCAACCGCATGGCACATTCAGACTGTGAAGTGTATTTGCTGAGTGCAGCTGGAGAGCTGCCAGCCCTGGTAGATCACTTCACCTTGGTGCGGTCTGAATTTTGTAGCAGAACTACAGCTCCAAATTGTATTGAATTTGCTTTGTTGAATGAAGCAGGAAGTGGGAGTGGCTTTCCTTGACTCCAGCTGAAGTTTTAAATCCATTGCTCGCCCTCCAAATCTGTCATTTCTATTATTGCAGGACCTGCTCCTAAAGGGCTCCTGTGTTTCTATCAGGAGGTCCCAGACTGCAGAGGATTTATTTACAGGAATTGTTTAATGCATTGCTACTCTTCATGTGCTGGAGAGCTGGTGTGTAGGAAGGCTTGACCATAGCACATAGCACTGCCCTGATAGTCTGTGTATGTGCAGGGTCTACACCCATGGCGCTAGTTGGAATACGACTGTGACAAGTCTGTGGGATGTCTTTTAGATGTCCTAAGTCCTCTTATTCCACTCAGACATCATTTGCAAGTAACACTGTGGAATAGCTAGCCTTGTGGGCACCCTCCTAGACACAACTTGGAAGTCAACACCTGTGCAGAAATGAAGGCTCTTTGTCTGGAGAGTGGAAAATTCAGTAATTAGGGTCTGAAGTTTGTTCTGCTTTACAAATGATCTAAGAAGGCATGAAATACCACTCACTGCATTGCTTTGCCATGATAAACCAATCACAGGGAGGCTAAAAAAGATGTTCTTAATTCTAAGGTAAGAGAATCAAAAAGCCCTTTGAAAGAATTCAAAAGCATTTCAGATTCCAGTGTGATTTACTTGCTCTGGCCTTAATGCTACCTAAGCCTTTTTTTCATCTGCGTTGAAAGACTATATTCAAAACTACTTGTATTAGCCAGGCTTCACAACTTCTCCCAGTAAAGGAGCCGTACACATAGAGAAGAGTTAGCAGTGATACACATGTGGTATACAGAAAGCTACTGAATGCACAAAAGCAGCTCATGTTTCTTGCAAACATAATAAAGAAGTTTCAGTGGCATTTCTACTTCTGGGTAACTCGGTGGTTGAGAGGAATTTATAATCCACTAATGAAAATTAAGTTAGATTGGAATATTAGTTCTTTGAGACTGATTATTTTGGAGGTGTTTGTGTGCCTCTGTGATAGACACTTCTGTTAGTAACAAGAGTAACAATCAGAAGTGAGTTATTCATAGCTTTGGCCGTGTCTTTAAATAGGAAGGAAAAACAACATTTCAAGGGCTTCTAGCATACAGCCTTATGCCACTTTCCTATGGGCTCTTTCTAACACTGGATGACCTTTCAAATTCCAAATTAATAAGTTTTTTTTTTTTTTTTTTTTTTTTTTTTAGGAAAATAAAAGCAGCAAGTTTCCACACAAATTACAATGTGGAATGTAAAGCAATATTCTTGCTGCTAGCTATTTAAGTTTCCCTTTGCATGGATTTTGCTTCCTGTTGAATAGATTTATTTACCAAGATACTCACTTGATGTGAATATTGACAATGGTAAAAATATGGAGATGAAAAGCGGTGAAATTCTCAGGTCTGTTGAACTCGCTGGTGTCACTTCAACCAGATTGTTAACTCACCAGATTATACTATCAGAATATTTAACATACATGTTGAACTGAGCACACTATGGCACTGATTATTCCCAGGCTCTATCTTAAATTGATTGAAATTTATCTCCTAGAAAGTCTTAATTGCTTTAAATTCTTTATTTCCTGTTTGAATGGATATTTGATTGGCAGAAGCTATGAAGCTTCAGATTGCCCAGCTGTGTCTTTCACTTCCCTGAAGTTGCTTTAAAACAGAAGCCACAGAGGCCCAGCAATCTGTCCCACAGAGGATAAATGTATCGAACTGTATGACTCAGAAATATGCCTGTCTTACTGAGGAATTAATATTAATAAGGCACCAGCTTTTCTTTCCTCTGAGGACACACTATTCTTCTGGGTTCACTTTGATTTTTCTAAACAGCAAGACAAAGCTGTAGGTTTTTCTTCCAAGCACCTTGGATGGCTTTGGATATTCACAATGAAGTAAATAGTCTTGTTTATAACTCACCTATGTGAAATTCAGCTGAGATCTCTCAGCTGATGCAAGATTTTTGGCTGTTGTAACGTAAAATACATGCATTGATTAGGATAATACTGGAATGTCCTAGTTTTCTTTCTTTCTCCTACCATGCCATCCCTCTCCCTCTCATCCTTTGCTGTCTCTATTACCATAGCAAAATGATTCAGAGTTTTTGTTTTGTGAGTTTTGGTACTGAATTTTGGTCTTACACTAGGAGGTTAGGCTGCCTGGGTACAATATATGTGAACTCTAGTTCAAAGGCTTCATGCTGCACAGCACAGTCTAGGTTGATACAACATGTATGATATGCCCCCAGGTGCAGACAAAGTATGACTGATCAGTGTTGCTGTCTGCATATCCTTGTGCTGCCACTTACTGAAATACTGTGTTTTTTCATCTCTTCACTGGGAAAAATATCCTGTTTCTTGGGATTCTGTTCTGAAAGGTTGTTAAGAATAGCCTCCTCCTACATTTTTTTGCAATTACATTTTTTTTCCAAGATTTAAATTTGAAATGCCAAAAAACTAATGCATGCAAAAAAGAATGTCACCTCCAGTTCCAAATGTGAAGGATAATAATGAAGTACACGTAACATATGGGAAAGAGTACTGCTTTGTTTAGCCACTTGGCTTGAAATGTAGACTTTATGGTGCTTTCTATGCAAACAATGCTCAGTTGATCCATCAAAACAAAATGATGGCCGTATATAATAGTAACAATTAAATGCTTGTTCTCCATGATCACATAGCATATGGCTTTGTGCTAGAACATTCTCAATCTCAAAGGACATGATGTGAACATAAAACACTGTTGACTCATGATTCCCCTGCTTGTATTTTCTGGCAACTTCTCTTCAAGAGCAGAGACACACATACACAAATACTACAATCCTACTAGGATTTTTTTTTCCCTTCAGCTTAATGCATTACTGACAGCAGGGTTTAAGACATTTATTAGCAAAAATATACAAAAACATATCGGTAATTTTGAACTCCAGGTTCTATTCAGTATCTAAGAAACTGTACTGGAGCACAGGACCTTCCTGTACTGGAGGACCTCATACATTTTTTTTCTCTTGTTCCTTTTGTTTTGCATGATGCTTTTCCTCCAACTTTTTATTCCCTCATGAGATAACAAATTAAGGAGGAATTGAGAATCACTTGCTTTCGTTAATCTTATGAAATAATGCTGATGTTTCAGCCATAGCTCTTCAACGCTGCATCCCTGGACCATTTTGACTGCTTCTTGGGAGTTCCTTTATCCTCTTTGCTCAGAGCTAATTTTTTCTTTTCTTTTTCTTTTTTTTTTTTTTTTTAATCTTGTGTCTTTTTCCTTCAAATTCCTGTTTCCCAGCTTGACAACTAGTAAACCTTTTATTTTCTCAGCTAAAGATAGGTCATGGCAGGGGGATCCCCAGTAGTTTTCTTTGCCTGCTCTCGCAGTTCTTTACAGGTCTGGAGCAGGAGAAGGAACTGGAAACACCAGGAGCCAGGAGTGGTGGTATCATGCAGGGATCCAGGCAGGCTCTGTGGCACAGACAAGGAAGGGACTATCTCCCCCAGATAGGCAAGAATCTATCATCTGGTAAACATGTTCTTAGTAGGCACCTGAAGCTACTTAACCCTCCAACCAGGTGGGAGAGGTGTACCAAACTTCCCCCCCATCTTTTTTTTTGAGGCTGGAGTAACTGCAACACGGTATTTCTGTTCATATGACTGCACCTACAACCCCAGATCCTTCTTTCCACAAAGGATTTCTGTCTCCCCAGACACATTGAACATCCAAAGCACAGTGTAAAAGAGATGAGGCATGCTTGCATGTTTTCAGATGAAACCTGAGCTAGCAGGGTTGTCAGAATAATTTATGTACAGACTCTCGCCCTTTTTTGTTAATTGTTCATGATAAAGTGTCTCTATCGAAAGATAGATATTGTGTGTGCATTTTTGTTCATAACTTGCACATAAAAAAAATAATACATTTGAGTATCTGTGCATGACATATATGACTAGTAAACTGAGTCACTTGGTGCTCTTTCTGCCCTTTGGTTGGATGAAAAATTAAACTTCAATAAATTTTATTTCTTCTACTGCAAGTACTGAATACTTGTATTCATATAGAAGTCTCCCTGTCTGATTCACATATAGGTTTTAGCAGGAATCAGGGAGTGCCAGAGGAAGTTCAGTTTCTATTATAGTTTGTTGATGACTAACTAAGAAGAAACACAGATGTTCCAAAATAAAAACCCTGAACTTCATAAAAATAAATTTTTGTAGTGCTTAAAACACTGTTATTATGGCATCATGATTCTTGAACTATTACTTTATTCTCTAAGTATTGTCTTATTAATTTGCCTTTCCTGATGTTTTCAGTTTTCTACATTCAAAATGCTTTGGAGAATCAATGCAATCTTTGCTCTCCTCCACTAAGAAGGTTTAGGTTCTTCACAGAGACATAAATTGAGGCACAGACGTATTTCATTTATACAACAAATGCAGAGCAGAGGGTAGGGTAAAATCTCAGATTCCTTTTTCTCTTTCTTGCCAATTCACAAGCTGTGTCACTTTAATGGTTACGGGCTGCAGGGTTATGGGCTATGAATTAGCCTTGCCACTGGGAAAGTCATGATAGTTTGTCCAGGAATTAAAAATACAGTTGATATTGTGCATCCTGAGACAGACTTAGGCAACATACCAGTAGTTTATAAAGCATATATTTTATCTTTCCTGCCTCCATTCAGCTAAAGCTGTACAGAGGGTACATCATTGAATATTTCTTTCTGAGTTGAGCTGAGCATGACTGCAGCTGTTAATCAAACAACTGAAGAGCTGTAAACATTTGATTGAAAAGAACTAAAGGATCTGCTTTGCTCTCTGTTGCAGAGCAGTGCTGACCCCCAGGAATGCTGCACTATGTATTCTTGGATCTGGTCTGAGTTAAGAGCTATCACATGGACAGGAACCCAGGTCTGAGGCTTGGCTCTGACTATAAAATCAGGGCAGCAGGTGAGGCAGCAGATTAATTTGCACAGAACTTTCCAGTTCACCAGACAATGTCTGGAGGTCCCTGTTTCAGTGTAAAATGTTCAAGTTCAAAGACATAAAACTATGTGTAAAGTGGAGACATCTAATTGGCAGGTTATAGTAACATGCAGGCCAGGTCAGAGATTTATGCTAGCCTGCACAGTGATTAGGACACTGGCAACCTGTGGAAACAAAGCAGGTTGTACTATAAAATAAAGGAATTGCTTTCCACCTCCCGAGGAGAGGAATAAAGCTTGCCAAAACATTCAGAAATCTTAGAAACAGCCAAAGAGAGACTGACATAAGAGTCCTTTATCTGAGACATTTTCTCTAGTTATCTGCCAAATTCTGAGCTCCTAAAATAAAGAAACGCTGTCTTCGTTCATGCTGAGTTTGGTATCTCCTGCCAAAACCTAAAGGTGACTTTCAGCCAGTCAAACTGCACGAGACTGTGTCTGCCAGGTCCAACCCTGAGCCACGCTCCTGGTACAGGCTCAGGGCCAGAGTAAGCCTTGGTGAAAGGAAAAGGTGATAGGCATTGAGTGACACCGGCAATACCAGAAAGGGTGAAGACATCATCCACGTGATCCTCCAGGTGCTGCTTTCTTAGAAAAATGGGTAATTCTGCCCTGTGGAGTGGGGAAGAATAGAAGTGGGAGTTGAAAGCATGAACCCAAGTGGACCAAAAAAGGGACAAAAGTGTCAATGAAAACAGAGAAACATTAGTGTTTTGTAAGGAATACAGCAGATAGATACGCATGGAGAATGGCCTGTGAGGCCATATGACTTGCAAGAGCGCTGAAGTGAAGCCAGATACTGAAAGTAAGCCAAGCGTAATGTTGGCCAAAGTATTAAACTAAGCAGATCTGCACTAACTGATTACTTAATATAGAGTCTGACCATTTTTCATGCCTTTGGTCAAGCCCACATTAGCTGTACAGACGTGTGTATTCATTGAGGACAACTAATTTTGTGCCTGGAAGAAGCTGGCATCAATTTTCTTCATGGCTGAGTGGGAATATTTCAGGGTCAAATGAAGTCACTCAAGGGGCTCCTTTTATATAACACTCAAGCCCTCAAGGCTTCAGGGGCTCCTTTGATATAACATATCTTCTGTAATGTGGTAATCTCCACCCTCAGCATTGTGCTTTAGTATACTCTGCAAAGGATGTTCTGAATTATGTCAGTTTACTGTGTGGAAAATTCCTCTCCATTATTTCTCTTTGCCATGATTATTACTTTGCCCTTTTAGGTTTCTTTCCCCCAGCTTTTGAAGTGTTTCCAGATACCGTATCTTTGTGCTTCAGTGCCCTGATACTGATGAAAATTATGGAGCTCGAATTATGAACAGTTAAAAGTCCGCTTAATGGGAACTCTTGGCCAAACTACACAATATATAACAACAGATTTAACTGAAGAACCAGGAAATGTTATTTATAATCTTATGTTACATTTAAAAGCATAGAAAAAAAGTTAACAGAGGCTCTGTTCCTCAAAATCAAAACCATCCAAATTGCTCAAAATGTTGTCTAATGTCAACATTAGACTGTCTAAAAACTTTGAATCTGTGAAGAACTGATCCTCCTTCCTACAAAATCCTCAGCAAAATCATCTGAAGCAGGCAAACATAAGAACTGTAACCAACTGGGCAAAGATGAACAGCTGCAATCTGCAATATTTATGTATAAAAATCTCCAAATGCTAATAGTGCAAGACTTAAAAATCAATTGTTCCCTTGTAACTTTGAACAGGTAAGTGTACTGTTAACATCACAAAAAGATAGAAAACACTTCATCAGAAATTACCATCTTTGCATGCTTCGTGGAGTTCCCCCATAGGAAGAACTGAATTATGTTGAGCAGCAGGACAATTTTAGAAAAGAAAAGAGTGAGAGGTTTGAATTCCCTGAAGAGGTGCTGGTGCCTACAACGTTTAATTCCATCATTAGAAAAAGGATCTGGCCTAAAACCACGTTTCAGTGGCAAACTCAAGGCAGTAATTAAAAAAGAAAAAAAAAGGCCTAAGAAGTAATTTTAAGGGAAGAGAATAAGCATTTTTATTACATTTTTATTCCAACAGACACAGATAACTTCTGTCCAGAAAGCCAAACACTGAAAATATATTTGGCATCCTAATACTAATTTGAAATAAATATTTGAGCTAGGAACTCTCAGAAATTTTGTGTGTATATATTCTGCAAATTTTTAAGAAAAGTTTTATAGTGTTTTCAAAAGAAAATAGTTAACTAGTTAGATAGATCCTGGATAAATTGACAGATAACTTCACACAGATTTCAAAAGATAGTTAAAGAACAGGGTTATAAGTTATGGTAGTGAGCATATTTAATGGAAAATTATTATTAAACAAAAGATATGTAATTCTTTGATGAGGTTTCAAATGACGTGCATAAATAATTGCATAGCTGCACATTTAGACTTTGCACAACAATTTTCTTACTATGGTATGATATTCGAATTTGAAATTAACACTGCAATTGAACATGCAGGACATGTTCAATTGATTAAGGATTGTGTCTGAGATGAATCACACTAAATACAACCAAAAGGTATTTGTAATTGGAGAATCATTATCAAATGAATTATTTCAAACAGTGCTCTTCAGTAGATTGTAGAGATGGAGATATTCAACATACCCAATAATAAAAGGGAAGAACCATAAGATTACAACAGATAAAGTTTGCTGGTGGAGTAAAGTTGTATGCCATAAGAGGAATACAGCAGCTGGCAGAAAGGGTCAGAGTGGACTGATAGCTGATGCTTATCTTGCAGTATGATGCTTTGGCAGAGCTGAGAACTTACAGACTAGCAGAGTGAGTTTGCTTTGAATGTGTCAGAAATTATAGATCTAATGTTACTGGAAAAAAAAGAGAAAAAAAAATAGAGCCACCATGCCAAACATAGCTTCATAAATGATTGAAGAATTGCAG
This sequence comes from Tinamus guttatus, assembly GCF_059628265.1. NCBI lineage: Eukaryota > Metazoa > Chordata > Aves > Tinamiformes > Tinamidae > Tinamus > Tinamus guttatus. The sequence goes on along the minus strand of NW_028289135.1, from coordinate 1,193,936 downwards.
AAATGATTCGTATTGAGGGATTTCAACTTTTTCAGCTGTTAAAATTGTCAAAAAGAAGATGGAACTTGGTTGCTCTGCTGAATACCTTCCTGGCTCTGGGAAAGAAAGTACTAAATCTTTAATTCGCGCAACGGGGTAAAACAAGTGACAGCACTAGCGAGAAGCATTAAGGGAAGGACCTTCTTTATAGCAGAGCAAAGGGCCCTGAATCACTCACCTCCCAGGCTGCCTTTTAGTTCCACCCAACCCTGTGTCTATGGGGAACTACCTCTGCCATAGCTCTTTACTCGTGTTCTTCCTAGGAGTTAGTAAGTGCTGAAAAAACCTTACAAAAGGATCTTACTTGTTCTTTGCTCTGCCTACTATTGTACCTATACAATAAAAGCAGTAGGTTTGGAGTAAAGTTTCAAACAGGAAGACTTACGACTGCTCTCATACCCTCCTTGCGCCTCCAGCTGGTGGTCTTCATTAACAGTGTACAATTACATTTAAGAAGACAAGAATTTGAATGCTCATGGCTTTTGTCATTAACACTGAAATCAATGCACATCTAGGGAAGTATCCAGCACAATGGGTAAGTAAAACAAGGGAGCTGTGAGTCACCTGCATCTTTTTTTTTTTTTTTTCAGTTATAAAGCCACTGGCATTTTCTGCAACTCTGTGGAAGGTTAGGAAAGATTCTCGAGATTCTTCTCTGGCTCGTTCTTCATTGTCTTGTCTTACCTGGCTGGTGTGTAAGGCTGATTTAGATATGGAAGGGGTCATTCCTTAAACTGACAGGATTGTGAGAATGAGTTAGAAGCGCAGACACCTCCAAAAGTTCGCTTGAGTAAGTAGAGGCCTTGCTAATGTTTCAAACTCCAGATGGTACCCTCGGGATGGGTATTTTTACTTGGCAGCCTTTGGCAATTAATTGCCTCGTAAGTCATGACTCAATCCAACTTATTATTAAAAGTAAATCAAGCTGCAGGGGATTTATTGAGTGCTGGATAATTTTTGAATCAATGCTATGCAGTTTCTTTTGAACAGAGAATTGGATGCCAAAGTTGTACCTGACAGATAATTTGGAGTCACGGGGGAATTGTAGGTCTGAGGTTTCCACCTGGGCAAGCACTACTAATTGGATTGGGGAGGTGATAGTAAAAGAAAAAAATCCTAAGGCAGTCTACTCTTATCCTTGTGGTGCTGGTGATTTGGAGTGGTGGAATCAGAAAAAAATAGTTGCACTCAGGTAAAACCTGGGAGGTTGCATGTTTGGGTTAACCTCAAGCCCATCAGGAGGTGGTAGAGAGATTTTGAAGGGGAGTTTAATGGGCTTTAGGAGACTGCAGCCTTGCCATAGAGTCTTGGGCCTGAATTAGTTTTGTCTTCTTTGACTTTGAAAAGTCAAGTGTATGTTGTGGAGTTGAGAGGAAAAATGTTCTTGTGTGGAGGGGGCAAATTTTCTCAGTAAATTTGCAAACCCAGTATCACTGATATCACACCTACCTTAGCTCACCTACTGAGCAGAGCTCTTTACAGGAGAATCCTATTTTTTTTATAGCTCTAGTTCTGGCTAACTCTTTAATAGAGTTACTGAACCTGCACTCATGGTGTCTATTCTTTCTTTCTAGTAGAGGTGACACAATAAAACCACCTGTTTTATGCCTTTTGTATGTTGAATATCTGTGAAGTAAATTGTATTTTTACAGCTTTCTTGATGACAGATTAAGATCAGATTTTTTTTTTTAAGATACTTAGGAGTTATTGTCATGAAGAGCTTTTATTTTAAAGGCTTTGCTTAGTGTTGGCTGGCACTTCTTCTCCAGTTGTAATCTCCACTTACAGATTTTGGTCTCTGCACCATACACACAGGGACATTTTGGTCACAACTGTGGTTAAACACTGAGAACCAGGCTGTATTGCCACCTCCCAATGATACGGTTGTTGTAAGTAATTGTCAAATAAGAGGTACCTGCTGGTATTTCTGTTGTTTCTGTGAAAAATGAACCACAACCTTGAGGAATGTATTCTGTTACTAGGAATCACACCAGTGAAGTATTCATTTACCCCTTCCGGCCTATGATCTACTCATTCTCCACAAAATGGTTGTTGTCTAAGAAACTAATAAACAATATCAAATCCCAGTAAAGCTTCACTCCCCTCTTGTAGAATGACATACAGCAGGGAGCATGTGGGTTGTCTGCCAGAGACTATGGACTTACATCAGAAAGAGTTAAACATCATGCAGCTTGTTGTGTAAAAATAAGTTGGTTCTTTTTGAGACATGGACCAGTTTATTGTCAAGAAGCATGCAGGAACGACTTTAATGGAATATATTGTGCTTGTAATTCAAAGCACATCTCCTTCATCATTCCTGATGAAGGGGATGATAGTATAAGACTAGTGCTTTATTCTTTGCTATCTGTCAAGGAGCAATACGGGTAACTACTGCACCATGTAAACACATTCAGAGCACAATTCTGGGCTCTCTTCTACCTCTCCACCTGGGATTTTGTTATCCTTTCAATACACTGATAAAGTTGTCCAAGATCAATGTGTTAGGGACTGTTGGGGCCTTAGCACTTTTACAGGAATACGAGGAGCTGAAGTGATGAGAACTGAGGAGCTGAAGTGGTGAGAACCGAGGAGCTGAGGCGGTGAGAACCGGGAACTGAAGCGATGGGAACCAAGGCCACCCGGAGAAGATAACGCTCGTTAGCAACTTTTTAATGAACTAGGCCGGCCATAGCCAGATAAGCATCCGGGAGGACCAGCAATAGAGCATCGGAAAGGAATGTCAGCCAGCTGCAAGCTAGTTATGCATGGACACTATAGCTTAACCAATGAGAATGCTGTTGCTTAGCGCGTGTGTACGCTTACAGGTGATAGAATTGTATAAAGCTACACCGTAGAGAATAGTAAACGAATTGAACCTGCTTCACATTGAAGTGTCGTTCATTCCGTCTCGCGGGGTGGGCCTCGGCAAGGGACTGTTGGTTTTAGGTAAGATAAAACGAGGGAGCTAAGCCACATAGAGAAGAGGCAGACTTGATTTCTGCTAGGAACAAATATAACGAAATTCTAGTTCACGACTTCATATGCTTGGTGGAATACCATAATAGAAAATGAAGCCAAAGTTGATGCGATTTTGCCAGTGATTTTCAATGAACTATGGCTCATTAGCTATTTTATGTTGCTTAGCAGGGTCTGTTTACAGCTTCAGAAATTCAGCGTGTTCAATGAGTCCCTTCTCTCTGTACAGATGTCCCAGTATTCTCGCTCATCTGCCCATGCCCTGTGTGTTTGGTATCTATGTGCTGCACGCAGAACTGAATGCAGATGCTTACTTTGATCAAAAAAAGAGTACAGATTTTTTCCAAATACATTGGCACTCATCTGGGCTATTTCAGAATAGGCCAGAAAATATTTCATCATGATTCACTCTACCTTTTTGCTTTTTATAGCCCAGAGAGCTGAATCATATAACTGAGCCCTAGGTCTCTTAGAAATGTCACATTGGAAGAAAATGTTTGAAAACTCTTTTTATCCAAGCCATGGTGCTTTCAAGCACTTGACTTTCACATGGATTAAAATTACCTTTCTCAAAGTTCTTCCTCTGTGTGTCATTCCCGAGGTTCATCACTGATGCTGACACTGAACACATGTTGTGACCATGTGTCAGACAGCAGCTAAGGGAGTACAGTAGGGAAGCACCTCATCAACATGAAAATGTAGGAATGATGGGTTAAATGCTTCAAAGAGGTGTCAAAAGACCACAGAGTAGTTCACTAACAGATCAACAGTTCCAGTGTGATGTGAGCTAGTGGTACCCTGGGATTACATCCATCTGTTTGCTATTTTATGTAATGATTTAGTAAGGAAATGTAATCAACAGCTTATCTCCCAGACTCCCCAGAGAGCAGCATGGCTGATTTCCTTTGATTGATGTAAATTTAGGGAAATAGTTTGCTCATGGCTGTATTTCCAGCTCTCCCACACTTGGGGCATCTTCAGGCTTTTTTTGCAATGTTCTGGTATTTCCACAGCTACTTGTAGCCAGAAGATACAGTGGTGCCCTGCTGTGGACATCCATTCTGGTCATCTGTGTCATCAGTGCCATAATACTTCATTGGGTAACTTTTGAATTGAATGTTATAGCTTGGGGCTAAGCCACAGAATAAATCCCTACTTCATTAGCTCCCAGTGACCCTTCTCTGTTGATTCACAAGTTAATTATTTTCACAGATAAAAATGTGCTACACATCTCTCTGTTTTCTAACCTCATGCCATTTCTTTATGTCCACAGTATTTCATACCATCTGCATATCTGCAGTTAACCAGATAGATACAAGCAATGTAAGTAGGCAGATAAGCATAAGCATGCGATCCAGCGTTGTTGTAGTATTTCATAACTTTTGGGAAACTATGAATTTGACTGTAGGAGACTTACTTGTTCTCCACAGATGGTTTTCCAGTGTTAACTACTTTCACACAAGATTATTTTCTCTTTAACTAGAAAGACAAATCTATTCCAGGATTTTGTCTTACCCAAAGCAGTGACTGGTATTATTTCCATTATAGAGTTCAAAGTACACAAATGCCCAGTTTAAAACTATAGCTTAAAACTCCATTCCAAGCACCTTGAAAATTACATTAATTTACTCAAGACATATTTCCTCAATAGCACAAGAATATAGTCTTGAATCAATCCCCCATTTCCCTCATAATCTTTACTTAAATCCCTCTATGCTGAATTTTATGGGTGAGGAGCCAAGTAAGTATATGAATGACTTGTTGGCAAATTTTTGAGTGCAAAGAATGGGAAATGGCTTTAAGATCTCAACCTTATGCCCATTTTCAGATATTTTACAAGTGATTTTTATGTAAATTGGAGGGAAGATTCAAGAATGCCTCTTCCTTCCCGTCTTTGCACAAACACATACATGCACACAAACGAACTCCCAAGATGTCAAATAAATATTTCATCATAAATATTTCATGAGCTCTTATGGTGGCCCAACTCACCTTTCTATAAAGAGTACCATGTTTTGTGACTGCAATAACATTTAATAGATACAAATTCTCATCATGAAAGAATTTCAAGCTCTTGAGGTTTGTTTCATCTGAAACATCCAACATCCCCTCCATGGCTTCCTCATATTTCATTGAAAATGCAGCTCTTCATAGGCCAAACTAGCCTCTACTTAGAAAATGTCCTGCTTTTTTGGCACCAAAACACCCATCTATCTCCCATCTTGCAGGTATTTAAATCACTATAAATTGGCCTTCTCACCTAAAATAACTGATTGGAAGCAAAGCTGGAACAATACATTTTTTCCCTTCTTCCCACTAAGTGCACATACCAGAATGAACCAAAAGGAGGAGGCACAAACAGATGATTGGAAATTGGATTAAGTAAGTGACATGCTGAGGTAAATTATATGTCCTTAAAATAAATCAAACTAACCTTTTGAATAGTAATGAATAAAATGATTTAACTCAACTAACACCCAGACAATAAAAGCAGCATCTTTCATAGATTTTAGGCAAGCAAAGTCCAAGCCAGCAAAATACTTTCCAGTTTATAAAAGTTTTCAAAAAATTGCCAGGGGATATGTCCTGGCCTTCCCAGCAGTGGAGTAAGAGTCAGCTCCAGCAAATCACATGGAAAAAGCATAAGGGGAGCAGATTTTCCAGGCACTAATTCAGTGCAAATGGGGTCTCCCTTCCAATATTACAGCACACTGATGTGCTAGTGGTGTCCTTCCTCGCACCACTGAGCCCTTTTGGATGAATTGCAGGGGGTCTCTTTCCAAATACCATTAAGTCCAAAGAAAGCGAAAGGTCTCTCTTCTCTTGTATCAATCAGCTAAGCACTAACTAATGGATATATCAAAGGTCACAGGTTTGCTGGAGTTTTTTTCTGCAGGAGGATGCAAAAATACTTGTTGTAAGCACTTTTGCACGTAGCCCTTATGGAAAAAATTCTGACAGATTTTAATAGAGTGATAGTATTCCGACAGAATTTAAAATCAAGTTATAGAAATGTATAGGAGGGATATAAATATTTGATACAGTAATTCCTATTGGACCTTTTGGACTCTACTCTTATTACATTCTAAAGGACTTTTCCATAATAAAGCTGAATACAGTGTACTGGATGCTTCTGCAGTTTACCCATTGAAATAATTCTAATTGAATTTTTCAAATGTAGAAACTGTGTTTAAAGGGCAGCAGATGCTACTTGTGCATTCATTTTTATGTATTTCTATAGGATTGATGATTATGTGCTAGTATAGTTGCCTTGTGGTGCAACTTCATCAACTTATCATCCACTGGAAAAAGCCAAACAAATCAGCATTTCAACCTCTTTCCCCCACCCTGCCTGCCCCCAAGTCATGCTTCTTCCTGGTTTGTGTTCTTCTTCCCTTTTCCTCTTATTCCATGTTTTGTTCAGGTCTTTCCTATTTAGTCTTCTTTGAGGTCTGAGAAAGATTCATATAGAATATCTCCTGGTAGGGAAACTTTAGGTGTTACTGAAAGCTTTTATTTGATTCTGTGTGAACCATTCTCTTCCCAGTACACAAGGAAATGGCACTGGAATTCCTCAATGGAATGATTTATGTTCAGGCTTCTTACTGATAACAGCCTAACAATCTTCTTAATTTGCAAATTATCAGGCAGAGCATTTTTTCCCATTTAGAATCATGGGAGTTACTAACAAAATCCACTGGAGAAACTCTGGAACAGTGTCCTCAGCCTTTCAGCTTTCCCTGTGTCCCGTGGCATCTTTGATCATAATGTTTATAATGGCTTTTTTCCCTGCTACTTACTGATCAGAGCATACTTTGAAATCAGGGCAGTTGTTCACGGACTCTCATCACTTGCATTTACACTTGCAAAAAGCTTTTTGTGTAAGAGATATAAAAATTTCAGAATCCAAAGCTTCAGCAAGTAAATGCTTCACTTTTTTCTTCCTATCCTAAGGAGAGAAGGAATTCCTTATCCCTGTTATAAATGCTTTATTGTTGTTAAAGTTGGTTTCTGAACTTACTGCAACTTTCCTATTATCTAGTCTAGCATTACTCATTTGTATGCTGTGTTGGAAGAGGTTAGTGGCTAGCAATTTTATTTCTCCTCCTGTGGGGAAAACATATATGACAATTACTATGCATAGAACGACATAAGATTACTTTATACAGGAAATGTTATTAAAGCTTACAGTAAAACCACTGCATACACGCACACATAGTTCTGGTTGTCTCTCATAATTGTTCCTTTAGACTTCAAGCTTACTCCAGAGCAAGCCTTCTGCTATTTTCCCCGAGTGTGCTGGTAATCAAGGCACTGGCAAGGGAACGGCAAGCATTCACGTGGCTTCAAATAAGATTTGAGCACCTGATGATGCTGGTGGCTTTTTTTTTTTTTTTTGGATAGAGATACATGACTAGAACCATGAACCTTAGATGGGTTGCCTACCTTTCTTTACTTGTACTTCCTACTTGACAGTGTTGACTACTCAGGCATTTATAAAAAGTCCTTTTGCTTATCACTATGTTCTACATAATACTTTTTTATAACAGTAGATTTCCAGCCTAGGTTCCAAAGTATCACTTGCTCATTTTTTTAAGGAAACATCCACACTTTGGCTTATTTCTCGGGATACCTCTGTCTCCCTGTGAGAGCATATGTGCTAGATCTTTTCTTGAAGGACAAGGAATGTTCAGCTGCTACCTCTGCAAAGAGGATTCTAGGGAGAGTGTGTTTGTGCAGATCCATGATGAGTGTTGGCTGATCTTTCAGCACAAACAAGTACAGGTTCTGGGATGAAAGGCACCCTGGCCATCAGCCACATACTCAAAACCAGAAAGACTTCATAAGATTAACAAGACACAAAGCAGATGTGGTTAAATACATTCAAGCAGAAGTCATGGATTGTTTTGATGTGAGATAGATACAAATTCCTTTGCTTATCTTTGATGAAAGTGTAAATAACAGTCCGACTTTTTTTTTTTTCTTTTTTTTTAACAGGGAAAGACAAAAGCTGAAATTTTCTGCCTTTTCAGACTTAGAATTTTTCCTCTACTTTGGGTGATGTGAGAGTACCAGCTGTAGAGAGCTATTAGGAAACATCCCCAAAACTCCCAGATCTACCCAGGTTTATTCTGTGATGGATATTCTTGAACAAACAGGAGAATTCTGAAGTGGACTGAGTTATTTAGATTTGCTTTTTTGCTTCATTTGGGATGAATGTTTTTGCTCCATGTTTTGAGATTGTTTTATCAAAGATTGGAAAACCTAGAAGTTGCACATAAATTAAGCATCTTCTTCTAAGTGGTCCCTTTCTCCCAATCACTCCAGTGATCAATCCTGAGGAATACTAAATTCATCTGTATCTTTTTTCATATCTAAAATGGACAAACTACTTCTGTACTCCCTAAGTCTGTTCCAACAACACATTTGAAAACAGAGCTTGGTGGGAAATGAATCAAAAAGATTTTCTCCTTTATAAATAGGAGGAATATTTTCTGAAAAACTTCAAAACAGATGTAAATCTTTCAAAGAAGCTTGTACAAAAAGAAGACAATTTGTAATCTCAGTATTTCTTGGAGTGAAAACTTTCTATTGTTTCCAGTTGAAACTTTTTTTTTCAGTTCCAAATGTAAATACCTCAATTGTAGTGCAAGTACCTAATGTGATAATAGAGACATCATTGTTGTATGATAGTGTGATGATGTAAATGTCATTAATTAGGAAGGTAAATGGAGAGAAATACCACAGTTTGGATGCTCAAGTGAATTTTTTTGAACCATCCAAACTAACATAATTTGCACAAATGGGCAGGAAACACTGCGATTTTTTTTTTTTTTTGAGAAAGAGAGATTTATTATATTTGTTCCTTCCGTTCAGTATGGGGAACCACTCAAACAATAGCCCTAGGTGGATCTTGGTCAGCCCCAGGAAATGATCAATGCCATACCTTGTTTCTCCTTCTTTGCCTCAACTGAAGTCCCATCTTTGTATCTGTTCTATTTTCATGAAGGAAAAAAATGTTGCCTGCCAAATAGAAAAGACCTGTGGAGTCTCCTTCTACAGTTTTGAAACCACATCAAGTGTCAATGCTGATCTCTGTTTTCATGGTATGTGTGTATGCAGTGGAGCTTTCTACTTTTTGTTGTGGAGACAGCAGGAAAAATGGAAACTGATCATTCAGCTTGCATGTCTGCCCCTGACATTCTTGCTAGAAAGAAAGTCTAATCCAGGTTTAACTGCCCTGGGGTTGCTGCTGTAAAATCAATGGTTGGGTTCCAATCCTATTCCCTCATCTCTGCAGGAAAGGGATGCCTGACAGATCAGTGGATCTGCATAAGCTGTAATAAAAATAATTCCAATAGATCTGTGCTGGTAACTTTCCTCAACTAGAAAATGATCCATGACAGCGGAGATGGAGCTGATCTCAGAGAATGACAATCCCTACAGATAGGAGTTGCAACTATAAATCAGGGAATTATTTATATGGAGCAGACTGATGTTGTGTGCCTTAATAGTGTGACCCTCACCCCTGCAGAAGGTCTTTTTTTAGATCACAGTAGAAAGTGAAATGAAAAGTATGTTGGAAGTGCATCAGATCTTGTTGCTGTATTTAGAGGAAGGCTGATACAAAGGAAGTAATTTAGGGAAATCTTCCGGACACTGAGCAGTGCTGTTCCTGGCTACAAACTGCATTACTTGCTGCATAGAGAAGCAATGACAATCTCCACAAGTGCCATAGCATAGACATCCGAACCAAGTAGTGCCCACAAGGAAGCTATGAAATGGGTGCAAAAATTACTGGTGTTCTTTTGTGATACATATACACAAGATAACTACCATTACTACCATTTTGTTCTGGGGGGAATTTATTCTGTTTCTATCATCAAAACAATCAAAATTGGAAAAGAATAAAGATCTACACTGTTTACAATTATTTTACAGTTGTTAAATAGCACCAAATCTTAAACCTATGCATCTAGAAAGAAGATGACTCTTATCAGTATCTTATTTGTGTCTTTGAGTGTGTTTGGAAAATACTTTAATATGGTATACTGGGAAATAGTATGTTCCTAATGCTCCCTTTTAAACTAATCCAAACAAATTGGAACAGGCTGCCAAGGAAAGTGGTGGAGCCACCATCCATGGCAGCATTCAGGAAACGTGTTCATGAGGCACTTAGAAACATGGTTTAGCAGGCATGGTGTTGAAAGGCTTACAGTTCAGATGGTGATCTTAAAAGTCTTTTCCAACCATAATGGTTCTATGATTCTATGAATGTCCACACAGTTACAACCTCAGGTTGCAAAAGAGCCCTGAGCTGGTAAGTGGGAGATGGCTTCTATTTTAGATAAGGATAATAGTCAAGAATGTCACTTCCTACCTTAACTACATACTGGGGCAGCAAATGTATAAAGTTTTGTTCCTAGACCTAGGCTGACAAGACTGAGAGCTGAATCCTGGCCCAGTTGGCTTTGCAGCGTAATTCCTGTTGAGTATATATTTGCTTTAATGCAGGAAACCTGCTGGCCAAGTGAGGGCTCTGACATGTGAGAACACAGAAACAAAATGGGAGCCTTGCTGTGAGGTATTTTAGGCAGGAAGCAAAGGTGCAGACAGACACGCTCTTCTGTTGATGGCAGCATTTGCACAAAATGAGACTTGCTGTGCTTCTGGACAATCCTAGCTCCTCAGAGAGGGGTTAGCCAGGGAAGCACTTCTCTCCCTCTCCTAGCTCATTCTTGGACACTGCAGCAAGACTACATCCTGCTTAATTTTTCAAGATAGGGATGGAGAAAGCAGCTCTATTGACTTTTTTTCCCCCCTCTTCTGATATTTAAGCCACATCAAGCACAGAGTTCAGGCCAGGTTTGGTCAGTGGCTAAGATCACTGAGAGAAGTTCCAGTAGGCAAGGTTTTTAATCAAGACAGGTTCTTTCACAAAGATCGTTATGAAAATCTTCCTCTTTTTATGCATTCTGCCCTCATATTATGTATTTGCAATGAAAAATAAAAAAGGTTTATCATTAAGCAAATAATTGCTTTAAATATACGTCTTGTAGCACAAGGACCGATGGTAGATCTGGAGTTCTCCTATACATACATGCATGTACCATACTCACATGTTCCCAGTGTACAGTTTTATACAACATTCCTAATGGGTGTGATTTTTTTTTTTAGTCTCTGTATTAGTAAGACATTCCATGTGTTTCTGAGACCTAGAATATAGAAATAATTCAACTGATGAAAGAATTTTTGCAAGTTCACAGCGAATGAATAATGATCCATGTTTGGGAACAGTTTTTGAACTTGGTGCTCTGTCCCAGCAGCCATAAGCGTCTGACACATGCAAAGAATAACTCCAGAAATGGCAGCCCTGCCTTTCTTGGTACTTTATGGGGAGCATAATTATCCAGCTAAAAGATGAGGACAGGACAGATGGCATTTGCAGATTTCAGACTATCTTGGAGATGTCCATGTCCAAAATTGTTGTGCATTATTTCTGTGTTTGAGGAATCTTTTTTTCTGGTTGTTATATATTTAGATTGTTGCAACAAGCAATATAAAGAAATGTCTTGTTGTATGAATGGAAACAAAACACAGCAGAACTGCCATGTGAAAATGATGAACTTCATGGGACAGAGACAGCAAAGAGGATTATGGGACACTGATGTACTCCCTGTGAACAAGATCCAATTCTTCTAATTTGTATCATTTAAGAACATGGACGGGAATTGTTTCAGGAACTGTTTATGGTCCATGGAATGAAACAGAGGACAGCTATCTCCTTTGGCTGGCCTTTCTCAGGGAGCCTGATACACTTATGACTCAGAGGAACAAACACACTGAAAATGCTCAGCCCAGTGCTTGTTTTGAATGTTGTGTAACCGAACAGTCACTCTGGGCAGTTAGACACGTGGCTTGCTTTGTTTATATTTCAGTTAATCTGTCTGCTTCTGTGCTGTATTTTGGCATTTGTTTGGACTTGTTTTGGATTTGTTTTCTTACATACGTATTTTTAATCTGGAAAGTTCTGAAAATTAGTCAAGCCGAGGAAATTCTCTGCAGTTCTCATGTGGTGCTATTTGGGAGCAGAAGGCTTGAAGAGAAGATCAAAATGCCACCTCTGTAAAGCTCAGTGTAGAAAGTAAAAGAGAAACAAGACACTGGGTGGGGAGCGGGAGGGCTCAACTTTTCTTATAGAGGCTCAGAGGTAGATTTCTTATTTCATGGTATGCACAAAGCAATGGAAGTCTGGGAGGGGGAAAAATGGACTCACTGTAGAAATGCTGTTTGAGCTCAACATCTGGTAGATCACACTGTGTCCTGGCTCTTGAGGTAAATAAAACAAATTCTGTCTCAGCAGAAGGAGAAATGGAATCTTAGAGGATTCACTCTGCTGCGGAAGGGTAGAAACGAGTTTTCTTCGCTTCCCCTGATATCTGTAGTGTTTTGCAGCAACACCATGAAGTTTACCTGAGAGATCCTGCTCCTCCAAGTGAGCAGTGTCCAGAAATTAAAGGGATATCATTTGCTGATGTCCATTTCTTGTACACCATTTTTCCTTCATGCTCACTATTGAGACAGATCTGGAGATGTCCTTAACAGGAGAATGAGTCACAGTACCACAGAATGGTTGAGGTTGGAAGGGACCTCTAGAGATCATCTAGTCCTCCCAGGGACACCTAGAGTACGTGGCACATGGTGGCGTCCAGGAAGGGTTTGAAGATCTCCAGAGAAGGAGACTCCACAACCTCTCTGGGCAGCCTGATCCAGGGCTCTGTCACCCTCACAGGAAGGAAGATCATCCTCATATGGAGGTGGAACTTCCTATGTCTCAACTTACACTCATTACCCCTTGTTCTGTGACGGGCCACCACAGAGAAGAGCCTGGCCCCATCCTCCCTACAGCCACCCCTCAGGTACTTGAATTTGTTGATCAAATCTCCTCTCAGCCTTCTCTTCTCCAGACTAAACAGACCCAGCTCACTTAGTCTTTCCTCACACAACAAGTGCTCCAGTTCCTTAATCATCTTTGTCGCTTTACACTGGACCCTCTCTAGAAGCTCAGTGTCCTTGACATTGAAGAGTTAAGGGAGAGTTCCATCAGTGAGGAAGATGAAGTTGAAGTGGCGTAGGAGGGTCAGTCCTTTTTTTCATATGGCACTGCTTTCAGCATCACTGATTTAAGTACTAGCCTGGATGTCCGCAGATCCTAGTCCTCTTCTGGAGCCGCCTGCTACTTTGCAGCAGCCCCTGGGGCACCTGTGCACAATTTGAGAGCTCCTGGGCTGAGCCGGGGCTCCTGCTCATGGATGCACAGGCTGATCCCTATGGGAGCAATTACACTCTGAGGGCTTTGTGGGTCTTCTCTGGAAGAAGGTTCATGCCTCATGCCTGGTTGGGCTGTGAGGACTTCTGAGGGTAAGGACTCTGCCTTGGCACAACACTCAGCAGAAATTTCAGCTGGGTAATGCTGTGGGACAAACAATACAACATTTCCTAATAAATAACCAAAAATTTAACGACTAAAATGAGCTTAGCACCCCTCCTCTGTTCTGTTAAAAAAGTGACTACACTTACTGACACTGCCTTTTGTTTTTTTTTGATGTGTTATGGCAATAAAGCGTTCTGAGTCATAAGCATAAACAGATTAATATTAATAGCAAATGTCTATGATTAAGCTATAAACATTGCCTATCTCCAGCAGATAGAATCCCAAGAAGTGCACACTTTGGAATTAAGACAAAATTGCTACCGATACTCTGGATTTAGAATGAGTGCTTTCTTTTTCCAAGAGCAGAATAAGATTATAACATTCCAGTTATAAACTTAAACTTGACTTGATCTATAGCTAGTTTAAAATAGTTTCACATTCTGGAAAGAAAGCAACCTCATCATGAAAGCTCTTTGGCTTAACAGTTACAATTTTTCTTGTATGATGAGCCATCATTGCATACATGTAATTAACAAGTATTAGTAATATCCCAAATTAACAATAATGCCACACATTACTGAAGAGTTTCTGATTTCAGTGTTCCAATCGGATGATTTATAATACTCCTCCCAAATCCTGCTAAACCAGAAACAGCGTGACAAGCAAATACACACTTCGTCAGAAATGACTTTCAGCAGAAGGTGCGTATAAGCAGAACTATTCTGAAGACTCGGCATGGACCTTGTGTTTATACTGATGTAGAAGAGACCAGAATTTCCAGTGTCAGGTGTTGTTACACGTTAAGTTTCCTTAAGCTGTAAAGCCAACATAAGAATATCCCTTGACTCTACTCAGTTGCAGGTTGATTGCTGCTCACTACCCCTTCAGCTGTGCTACTGGACTATCTGTGGGACTTCATTCTGGATATGACCACTGACATGCCCCAGACCAAACCCACCTCTCTGGGGAGGAGGTAGGGAGGGAGGAGGGTTGAGAGGTGGTCAGCTACAGCGTGGGGACAAATATGCCTGATGGAGGTGGGAACAGTGACATAAACCAGTTTTGCCATTGCAGAGATCATTCTGATGTGTCAGCACGTGCCAGTGCGTGGTGCTTCAGAGGAAGCAAACAAAGACATACTGACTAAAGCAGGGCAAAAGTATGTAGTGACACTGTAGCTGCATATCATCCTGGGAACCCTTCCTGCCCCCATGTGCCAGCCATTTTATAACCAGAGCCATCATAGCTGGTTATCCTTTCAGGTGGGCCAAGGCTCACCATGGAGCAACCACACTCACAATATCCAGAAAACCAAGCTTGGGTTCTCCCACTCCATCTTCTCCCTTTGCCTTGACTTTCTTGTCTCCATGTCCTTCCGGGGTCTCAGGCAGCAGGGAAGTACTAAGTGCCTACAGGAAGAAAGAGCCAACTCTGTCTGCTGTCCAAAGCCAGAAGAGATGGAATTCCTTTCTGGGAAACGGCTGAGGACTATTTCTGCATTATACAGAGAAAGAAATAGTCCCAAATGTGGGATCCTCTCCTCTCAAGCAGAAGCTTTGACTGTACAGAGGATTTAATTTTGTAGCTGAAAATATTACCAGCAATAATAAACTTGTCCACCCTTTTGGGAATTCATGCAGTGAGCCTTTATTCTCCTCTGTAATAGGATGTAAAAGGATGAGAAAGGACTACAATCCAAAAAAAAAAAAAAAAAACCCTATACCATAGAGCAGTATACATTAGTATGTACCAGTCATAGGAGAAGAATGTTTGCAGTCATTTTGCTGTGGGTGTAGTTAGAAACGCCTATTGAAAGGATTCAAACAGAAATTCACACACATGGAAAAAAATGGACCTATATCAGGTCTGATTCTGATATAATCATCCAAGCTGGAGTGTTTGCTTCATCCATTACATCTGTGCACAAATGAGATCACAGCTCTCGCAGTCGACCTGGGGCCGGTGCCGGGCAGCGTCTCCTCGGCAGACGGCGGCTGAGCGGGAGAGGCGGGAGCTGCAGCCACGCGGCCCGCGCGTGACCAGGCAGCTCATTGGGCGGCCTCGAGCGTGGTCGGTGCGTGATCCCCTGCCTGATTGGCTGGTTGGTTGCTGGGCTCCGCGTGGGGCGGGCAGGGCGGGGGCTGCTCCGGGATCAGAAACTGGATACGTTGTGTTTAACCCTCAATAAAGGTCTGTGGCTCCCCATCACAGAGACCCTGCTCCTCAATACGCCCGCAACAACTTGGTCCTTGCTGGGGAAACTCATAAGATTTGCGTGAGTCTCCACCCATTGCAGTTGCACAGCAACTTACAACAACAGCGTTGTAAGGAAAAGAGTAGTGAGCATCTCACTCCATACTTCAGGCTATCTTATGACATTACTTTCTCAAAACAATATCTCAAAAGTCACCCGCTACAGTGTTTTTCCATCATGCGCAGGACTGTGTGCAAGGAACTGCTTGGAGTGGTTCTGTGCGTTCACTAGACTTTGTGCTTTGCTAGGGAGCTATGTGGATAGGGGTAAAAAAATGCATTTTGTTAGATTGCACATTCCTCTGGCCCATTGCAGTTTTGCCTTAACCCCAATAGTGAGGTACAATTTGAAATGGGGTGGACAGGGTGAGGAGGGACTCTGGATCCATGCTAAGGGCTTTGAAATAGGTTTTGAAGGTATATGTTAGCCAGACACCTGGATTTCTATTTCTGATGGCTCTTCATCCCAAACAAAAATGCTGAGAGGAGAAAACTGGAACAGAAATATAAGGTACAGAGAGGATGAGAAAGGAGAAGAAAGTCCTCCAAAATAATAGTTTTAACATGATGATATGAAAATACCTAAACACATTGCTAGTATAGAAAAAATAATTATGTCATGCAGTTACGCAAGCCAGGAATAAACCTTCACGTAAGAAGCAGATCTGGCTTCTGTAATAGTGACAGGATCCTTAAAATGGGAGCTGATTGTTCCTCTGCGCAGCAGGAGGAGATGGGTGTTCTTGCATGTTCCCATCATGCTTGGAAAAGCTCCCTACTTGAGGGAGCTTTCTGGGTGTACTGGGTCCAATGGGCTGCAGTGCCCATGGACAGATGAGTCTCCAGTCCCTGTGGATGGAGGAGTAGTCTCCTCCCCTTTGCCCATCTCCTGAGCTTATCCTCTCAGGACAGGGCTGGACTCAGATTCTGCCCGATACTGGACACAAAAAGCTGTGGGGGCAGCATGTTCTGATGCCTCACTTGGAAGAGAATTATCTTCTCAATTATACATGTTGCTGGTGCTTTTAGCCATATTTTTGGCCATATACTTTTTTTTTGATTTTCTGCAAGGAGAAAGGAAAATAAGTGTAAATTTTCAGGATAGGTGAACAAAAACCCAGTTTTTGGAGGCTGAAGATGGTTTGTTTCTAATGAAAAGTCTTTTATTAGATGAACTATGCAGCTCTTCTTGCTGTGCTATTGGTGTGAAGCCAACTCTTATCTTTCCAGATTGCTGAGGCTCTTTCTACAGAGGTGGAATTTTCTTAAAACGAGACAAAAGGAAACTAAATTTATTGTTCAGGTGGAGATAGTATAAAAAAGGTGTCTTCTAGGTTGACAAAATGGTTGAACAGCTATGCTCAGATCTGTTGAAAAGAAAAACGCTTTGTATTTTTTTGCTCCAAGAGATAACCGCAAAAGGTGCTTGATGACAGATGATGACAGATTGAAGTGTTATTTGCTTAGCTAATGGTCGAGCCCATGCACTGCATAAAGATGAGATAGGCTAAAGTTGAAGAGCTACTGCTGTTGTTAGTGCATGCATCTGCATCTGAGGCCCTAATGATTGCAGCAGCACCACCCATTCTTCCAGGCAGTGTTTGGCAACCTTAGCATGTGAATGGGGGTGTTTGGCTGCAAAGGTGTTGTCTGAGGGCATGGGGATTGCTTGTCAGGGCATCTTGTTATCAGATAGCTGAGGATACTCATATTTCTTTCTTAATAGCAGCAAGAGCCCAGATCAAAGTCCATGTGCTGGGATGCTCTACATTCAAAACGGGATAATGATGAAAAAGGGATGTTTTGTGTAACAAGTCTAAGAAAATGGGGAATGCAGTAGCTATTTCAAAGGGGCAGTTTTCTGTCTCTGATTTACAAGGGGTCTTTCTGCACAGTTGCAGGTACTACTGATACATAGATGAAACACAGGAGTTGCTGAATTCAATCACCCAAAGATGCATATGGCCCAAAGAATAGTTTCAGTCTGTGATCAGCACCAGCTTCTGCAGAGAAAGGTGCAAAAAGCCATGTTGAAGACAGATAGATGTTAGCCTATCTCTTCAAGACTGACTAAGGCCTAAGGCTTTTTTTTTTTTTGTGTGTGTGTGTGTGTGTGTGTGTGTATGTGGTAACTATAATTAATCCTTGCTACTCCTTTGAATATCTGAGCAGAGATCAGACAAGATCTGAATCCTGGTAAGTTTTTCTATCACCAGAAAAGGAAGAAAGAGGTTCTTGCACAGAAATATAGCATCTCTACTCCCAAAAATGCTAGGGTAACCTCCTACCTAATTCCCACCATGATACTTCCCTGGAAGTAGGATTACCCTAATTAAGGATATTCTAGATTCTCACAGTTATAACAGACCTGCAAATATAAATCTCATGTTGCTACCTGAAGAAGGCCTCTGCCATAAAATTAAACAAGACCAGGTCTGTCCGAGTGATAAACTGCAGGTATATCATCTAGACATCCATGACCACCTCTGCATAACCTTGCCTGTTAATGCTTTTCTGTGGACTAGTTCCAATAGTCCAGTTTGAGAAAAAAATTTAAAGAAGAAAGCCCTTTTCTATTAACATCTCATTCTTTTGGATGTGAAAACTCCTTCACAAGTTACATCTCAGAGCACACTATTTATCCCCAGATGAGTGGAAGGATCATTTCTTAAACTAAGAAGTGGGAATTCTCCCTCTCCAATGGTGCGCAGCACTGGTTTATTGCATTTTCAGATGCCAGCACACCGAACTAAAATCACAGCTCTGCTCCATGGGCAACAGTGTCAGCTCAGAGTACTTTAAAGTCTTTATGCTGCCATCATTTTCCCAGTTGCTACCTGTAAAGCTAAATTCATATGCTGAGCAATTTGCTTTGCTAGGTTAAGGGATAAGTGTATCAGAACGTTTTTTTAAAATTACTTCTAAATGTTTCTCGACAAAATACAATGTGACAGGGGACACACTATTACTCATTGTTTAACATCTTTTTGTGTTAACATCATGTTAGGTTCCTTGAGAAGAAGGGGTTATGTGTAAAACTCCAGAGAGTTTTACCAAGCATACCTGAGGGGAAAAAGACTTTCAGAGTATTGGGTCATGAGGAGATAGATACAGTATGGGTCTCACACACTTCAGTGTGGGCAGAACACTAAGACACTCAGAGAAGGAGCAGACAAAATGACTTTAAGGGGAGTGGGGGACGGGTTGCTGCTGTGCAAGAAGTCACTGAGTTGGTTGGAAATGAAAATCTACCTGCAAGGACAGTGGTCAAGGGGAGAGTCATATAATGTTTTAAATGCTCTGGTCTCATGCCTGTTTTCTTTGACTTTTTTTTTTTTTTTTGGTTTGCAAAAGTTGCCATTCTAGTATGCATTGAGATAATCAATAACTGCTTTCACTTTAAACCCTTTCTGTCAAACAGGTTTTCTTTCAAACAGGTTGAAGATCTTTCTTTAAAGCAAGTCTACCACATTTAGGATTAATTCACACTATTAAGTACAGTGAACATAGTGTTGTGCTGACTGAACTGTGTAGTATGTGCATGAAGTCAATCCTGTTAAATTGTCCTCCACTGAGGGACAAAATGCTCCTTTCCAGGCTTAACAAAGCAAATGATAGTTTTTCCTTATGTAAGGAGACAAGAAAGCTATTGTCATATCTAAGCTAGAATAAAAACAATTACTTGTTGCAGTAAGAATGTCAGAGAGTCTGCCTGGTTATGGCCACTTGGCATAAAACACTGCTGATAATGCCAGGCTCAGAGGAATGACTGAACTCATGCCTTTTGATTGAACATTTTGCACACTAGACTTTTCCTAGGACAATATTAATCACTCAGAAATTAGTAACATGATACTAAGAGCTAACTCATAATTGAATAAAATCACTGTCTATCTGTAGGTAGTTTTTATTTTGGAGAACCTACGAAATTTTTAAACGGATAGTGCTTTCTCCTGTTAACTTTGTCTTTCTGAGATTTTGAGGCTCTTGATTGAGTGTGTGACTAACGATCTTATCAGAAAAGCCGTGTGATTACTAATGTAACAGACACTTGCTAAACCCACACTCACTGATCTTTTTTTTTTTTGCTTCTTTTGAAAATGTACACTTCAAATGAGATTTATCAAGAAGTTTCTGCAGCAGACTCACCCATATTCCCTTCTGCTCCTACAGCTCATGCGCCTTGCAAAGTGAGCCCTTATTTGTTCTGCATTTGCAAAGATACTACTTTTTTTCCTAGTGGAAAGCAATGTTTTTATGAGTCTTTGAATCTATGAGATTGTTGCCCTTAGAGTAGGACACAATTCCCATCAGGAACATGTCTGTGCAGGTTTCCAAGGATGTTTTCAGTGGTGGCACATGAGATCCAGTTTCTTCTTTGGCAAATCCACTTGTAATGGGCTTGTTCATAAGAGGGTTATGTGCCTCTATATATGAAGTTGGGGAAAATGCTTGGCATGTGAAAATTAGACCCGGGTTCCTGGTGGAGTTAGCAGATGTTAGTCTAGCATAACTCTGTACTTGGAAGAAACTCTCTAAAAATCTCCTTGATGTTAAATGACAGATTTTGGGGTGGTCCAAAATGAGAGCACAGCAGTTATTAAGGATTCATGAATACCTATAGGACTCATATCTTGTAGCTTGTGAGACTGGTTACCATCTGACTTCTTTTTAACAACTTCAGACTTTGTAAAACCTCACATCGTTAGTGGTTAGCTGTCTGAGGACTATAGTCTTTTAGTGGTAGTAGATAATTAAGTTATTCCTTAGGTGTAAGTTCTGACACTTGAAGGTTTCTAACCTTATTTGTGGACAGTTTGTGGTGGGTA
The DNA here is from genome assembly GCF_059628265.1 of Tinamus guttatus. Classification (NCBI taxonomy): domain Eukaryota; kingdom Metazoa; phylum Chordata; class Aves; order Tinamiformes; family Tinamidae; genus Tinamus; species Tinamus guttatus. Next base: position 1,173,404 of record NW_028289135.1, on the reverse strand, counting down.
ACGGTTTTGCCTGCCGCTCTTTTGGTATTCCATAGGCCAATGATGCTCTTGGAAGCTTCATCTGCATCCAGGGAACAACTCCTCTGGGCAAACCAGCAAGTCCTTCATGACATAGCCTGAGAGATACTTTGGAGTGCTGGCACCTTGAAAACGAAACCTCTAAACTTATTCCTAAACAGGGTAAGCACTCTTATGCTGGCTACACTTTTTGCTCATAGTTGCAAGGATAAAACCAACACAACTGGGTTTTCAGAAGGAGGAATGGGTGGAAGATTTAAAGAAAACGCAAGGAAACTATCCTTTCTCCTGATGTGATTTTCTCCTAAGTGAAAGCAGATGTGTGGGTAACAACTGTCTATTTTGAATTTTGCAAACACGAATTTTAGACCGAACCTCCCAGCAAAAAGCCGAGGGACACAGAAATTGATACCGAAGAAAAAGCACTACTTAGTTTCTGTGGCCCAAAGCCATGAACATGCTGATGCCTGGGAAGCATTGCTAATTCAGACCCTCACAGGGGGCAAGACTTGTCACCTAGTCATGGAAAGAAAGAAAGAAATCTAATACCCTCTCCAGCTTCCTTCCTGCATTATTCCTCCAGACTGGGTAGCAAGGCCTTTCACTTCATGGCCTTTCCCTGCTTCCTCCCACTGTAAGGATGTTTCTGTTTCATGTGATTTGGTTCTGATTATTGTGTTCTTCTTCTCTGTTCTCTTGGGTTTATGATTCTTATGATCAAGAAGGGACCTTTTTAAAAAAAAAAATTAAGAAGTTAGGTGCCTGAGATGCGGTATGGATGGCTCAGAGGCCAGATGAGCTCCTGAGGTGAATAGTCCAGCTGGGATGCTACAACACTCTGTGCTGTCAAAAGACATCAATTTTAACTGTGTGTGGCATAAAAGGAATCTTTTGCAAGCTGACATACCCCACTTATGAAAACAGGCTTTAAATAGCTGGATTTTCTTTTTCATTTGTACATTTCTATAACTGTTTAGCTTGGGAGCAACCAGGGAGAAGCAGCTGGATGATCCAGTCCAATCTGATCCCTGACTTCTGGCAAAAAAAGCACATTTAACATCTTCATTCTTGGTTAGTTGTAGGAAATTACTCTTAATTTGTGAACAGAAGTCCTCACTTCAGCACTAGAGGACAAAATTTGGAGAAAAAAATGAGGCAATAAATGGGAAAATAACTGAGTACATCTCTCCAAAGTTTTAAATCATGGGAAATTTTACAATATATGTTAGTGAGATATTTGGGCACTGCAACTGAGGCAGAGCAGGAGAGAAAACTTGTCAAGGAAGCAGTGAATCTCTACTGTGTCAAGTATATCTAACTGTCACATTTGAACTATTATGCTGGTGATTAGTTATACTTTGGACCTAAGAGTTAAATGTGCTTCTATATTGCAATAGCAAGGCCTACCTTCCATCTGTGGGTTTCACATGTTGCTATAGGCCGTTAGCCTCAATGTCAGCTATAAAGACTTTGCAAGTCACAGAGATCACTCTGGCAGGTCTCTGTTACTCAGTGGGAAGGGCTGCGAGGGCAAATCAGAGGGGCCTGGTGAGTTCACACAATTGCCAAAGACTAGTGGAACTGAGTCTCATATGGTATTGGTGATGGCAGGCAACTGTGGACCTTTTTTGTGACAACCACAGCCTACCCAGAAAGGCCTCTTTGCTATTTGAGACTGATGACTTCATTTCTCCTTTCTGTGTTTTGCTCATTTCCTCAGGCTTTGACTCCTTGTAGCCGAATCTCCGTAGTGTTTTATGCTGTCCTAGAATTCTTTTTAAATGTCTCTATTCCCCCAAACCAAAACCATCCAATTATCCTAGGGAGAAAGCCTTCATAAACATGCCCATCAAGCTGAACCAGTCATACAGAGGAATGTTTCTCAAGTATCATGGACACACATCCATCTGCACCCGTGGGTAGAATAAACTTCTATATTATTAGCTAGTGTTTCAAATGATTGGGTTAGCATTCATTCCTATCCACTAAATAATTTGGTTTCCGGAAGCTTCTCTGGAATCAGACACAGTAATTCTAGTAGCTGTATATTATGTAATGTAAATACTGAGAAAGCCGTCATGCAAGATGGAAAATACCCCATGAGTTTATTGTGGCTTTCCTGCCTTTCACATTTTTTTTCCTTTTGATACTCACAAGTACACTAAGTTCCTACCATTACTGAACTGTTCTTTCAGGTGCTTAGAGATATAATTAAAGGCTGTAAGAGACTACCTCCTTCTTTCTCAGTGGAGCCACGGCATCACATTTCCATGCAAGCAAAATGGAAAGTGTAATATAGTCGACACTGAAATTTGAAAAAGATTTTTTGCCCAACAATAAGTTTTATTAAAGATCAGTTTACATGTAGTTACATTTATTAGTACTTTGACTCCCAGCTCTATAAAACTTAATGAAAAATCACAGCAGATTTGATCGCAGGGCTGTGTACTACCCGAAAGTTCATAGTGGTGCTTGTGCATGTGGAAACTGGTGGGCAGCACATGAGAAGGCCCACAACTGACACTGTGTAAGCCAATCCTGCTTGGTTTTGTTGGATAACATGTGCCCTCTAACCAGTTCAGTGCAGGAATTCTTAATGGCATTATTTATGGCTTTATGTCTCCAACTTTCTGCAAGCCACATACATAGATTCCCATTCTGGCACCTCTCAAGCAAAGAACACACATTGAATGCCACCTGAGAAAAGTCTAGCTTGAAAGACTAGACACGTCCCTTAGGCACACTAGGGAAGAGAATGACATAGAGTCCAGCTTTCTGTGGCATCATCCAACTGCCTTAGCCATGAGTTTATCCTTTCCTGACGTTTCCTGCCTCGTTCATTTTGTTCTGCCTGCAAAATGGGAGGTATGGATCCCTATAGATGGTTCTCCTTTACTGCCCAATCTTGTTTTCTCTCTCAGAGGAACATCTACCTGTTTAAAGGCATGAAGTGAAATAGAGCATGTAGGCAATCCTATCCAGGAGTAAATAACTTTTGAGTGTTAAGAGCTGGAATTTTAACACTGTTTTGTAAGATTTATTTGAATATTAATAATGTAATGTAAGATTTGTTCATGCATATACATTGCATGTAGAGATTTGATTTATTAGGTATTTAAATAACCAAACTAAAGAAAATAAAACCATATGTGCAGTCATCATTAGGCACTGTTCTTTGACCTTTCCATCAAGAAAAGAACTTAAAGCAGTAAAAAGTTACCACTCTACATGAATGAGAGCTAGAGAGAAATGATGTGTATACTTACAGATGGGCTCTGTGAGGCTGGCACAGAGCTTGTCCGCATAACCCACAGTCTCTCCCTGTCTCCTTCTTGCATTTGGTTCCCCTTTCTACCCGGAAATCCTAAGGGGTTATAGGATTAGAGAGTCCTAATCCTTATCTCTCTACTCAAGGCTCTCACCACCAGCCAGGCTCTTTGCCCAGAAAATCTGCCTGGAACCTCCTGGCCATGCCTAGCTTGTTTCCAGTTTCTTAGCCCTGCCTCTTTAGGAGCTTCCCAGATGAGCCATGATGGATTTATTCATCTTTCCTTGGCTCCCATTGCTGCACCATATTGTCTACCCATACTTTTTCTAGTCTTACTCCCATTTTTTATGTTCTGCTGCCCTTTTCACTGTGACCTCCCTCTTCCTCCTGTTTGCCCGAGAAGACACTCCTAGCTTGGTCCCCTCATGTTGCCTCTCTGTGTCTCTTAATTTTCTCTTCCCACCCTGCTCCACCCCTTGCTCCTCAGATCTCTATGCAATTTTAGATTTTCCTTCCATGACTCGTATCTTGCCCTCTCCACACCTCCCTGCCTGGCCTTCGTTTGTCTGGTTGTTTTCCTAATCCACTCAGTGTGTGTCTCCTTCCCATGCAGATACCACCCTGAGCATGAAGGCTGCATTCATATATACCCCAACTCTGCATTTCCAGTTTTTGTAGCAGGACGGGAGATATCATCTACATTCATCTAAGTCATTGTAGACCGTGAAGCTGTGATTAATTTTCAACAGTGTTACTCTCGGTCTAGAGGGAAAAAGTTCTACAGTCAGGACTTTGGCTTCATACCATAAAGCAGATGGTCTGGCTGGACTCTGAGCACCAAAAGGACTTGAGGGAGAGGAAGGAGAAGCCTTAGTGAAAAACTGAAAAATGTGGTTAGAGCAATTGATGCTCCTATGTTTAGCAGGGAAACTCTGTTAAAATGTGTCTGTCTCACTAGATGGCACTGCAGAACAGTTTGGCAGTGGTTCTCGAGTGCTTTAACAGCAATACAGATGATTGCTGAACGTTTTATTTGTGATAGAGCACCATCGTGTTTAGCTGCTGGAAGGATCTGGGTGAAGTTTGAGCAACTTAAGCAGCTTCTCTGCACAGTTGGAGATGTACAGAGAAACCTTATGTGGGAAATACTGCAGTATGAATATTTACACTTATTGCACTGTAATACCTGATTCTTTTCTCCTTGTGGCTGGCAGGGGTGCTGGTCTTTCCCCTAATTTTCACAAGGGATTTTTTGCATCAGATTTACTTGGATGAGTGAGACAGGCTAGACTATATGTGAGCAGACTGAAATGGAGACATCAGACACTTCTCTGGAGATCTTCAAAACCCGTTTGGACGCAGTCCTGTGCCACGTGCTCTAGGTGTCCCTGCGTATGCAGGGGGGTTGGACTAGATGATCTCTAGAGGTCCCTTCCAACCCTAAGCATTCTATGATTCTATGATTCTATGACATGAAAGGGAAGGATCCAAAGGGACTAAAAAGAATGGCAGGAATGGCAAAGCACTCCCCCTCTCCCACCACAAGCCCACTACTGAGGGGGCAGGGGTCACAGCACCTGTGTGGGTCCTGAACAGGAGTGAAAACCCTCGTGGTACCAGATGATCCAAGTGGACACAGCGAAGAATGCTTTTTAGTCCTGTTAGAGACCAAATATTTTACCATAACCATCAGCTCCATAGTGGCCTGATCATCCCACAGATCAGTGAGGGTGCTGCAAAGCTGCTGCACAGAGTTGTGTTACAGTAATGCCCTCTACTTCTGTGGGCTTCAGATCTGCAGATGTGATCCCTCTTCCACTCCCAGTTGAAAACATACAGAGCACTATATAAAGCAACCCATATTTAGTGGTGATTCAGGGGAATTTATTTTGTGAACTAACAGCATGAAGTTATCCACATTAATGCAGCCTGTTAGCCTGGCTCCTGATTAATCCATTGGTTTCAGGCAAGAGGTGCTTCTGCTAGCATTGGGAACTAGGTGAGTGCTGCCCTGGAATAAAGCACTTTCCAAAGCCCCCTTTTTAATTTCGCTCTGGATTCCTTACATAGCTGCTCTGTTTATGGACCCTCTCAGAAGGACTTTGTAGCAGACAGTGCCCTAGAGGAAGAAAAACAATAAAATTAAGTTTGTCTATTGCTATGGTGAAGCTGACTTACTGCACTGTAAGTAACACTGTTTCCTATCAATTCTGGTCTCACCGAACCACCAGGTACTGATTGAAAACTTCATAAGGCTTCTGGGCTTAATAATACTGTGAAAAAATACATTGCATTAGTGAAGCCTTTTCATACATGTTACTGGAAAGATCACCTGGAGTGGGGAGAGAACACTGCCCATCTCTGTGGGGATTGCCCCAGTTCCCTTCAGCGGAAGGTGAGAATGGGAAGGGCTTTATTTCTGCCTCTTTGGTTTAGCAGCTGAATGTGGAGGGGAGCCTTGCTGTTGGGCTTTTGCTCATGATAATCCACTGGCAAGTACTATCTGTCTGGGTTGTGTGTGGTCAGTGTGCCACTGGGAAGCCTGGGCAGTAAGGAGTAGGACCTAACTGAGTCTGTGCATGTGTTGCTGTTCTGTAGACTGTGGCTTTTTGTCTGCAGTCACAGCCATGAAGATGTTCTGAGTTTCCCTGTGTTAAGACCAGAAAATCGCACCAAAAATAAAAATCATGTGACTGTCCTAAAAAAACCTTAAGCTTCAAATAAACTCATGTGAGTTTGTTTCATTGCCCTTTTGTTTTTTTGGAATTTAAGTTTCAGCTGTGTCAAATTATTCAGCTTTTCTTTGCAGCCATAAGGGCAAGAAGCTTTGTGGGAAACTTGTAATATCTCTGTCTGAAAGCCTTGAAATAAAGCAGTAACATTGTCCATTTATTAGAGCAAGAACAGTGTGTAGTTGCTGTCCCTCAAGAGCAATGAAGTTGCCCTCTGCTTTGCGGGGCCTGCCAGGCTGGCACGTGGAGCTGTGTAAATTGACGGATGCTAAGACGTGGCTCTGTCAGATGTTTTTTTTTTGTCAGAGCCAAGACACTGCTGCCCCAGCCTAAGTCTGGTCATATTTTATTAATTTTATATTATCATCAAAACAGCATATTTTGAAGGGACTGCATCTTAATTTCTCTTTGAGGAAGAAAGCAGTGCATTAACAGTCTTCTTTTAAGTGATATGACTAGTATTGTTTGTATTGTGTTCTCCCGTCCTTGAAAAGAGGTAATCAAACATTACAGAGATGAACTCCCTAATTCAGGCAACTGAGCAGCCTGATTCCTAAGGCATATTTTTGCCTTACAGAAAACAATCGCATTTTCATCTGCTTGCCAATGGTCACTGCCTGAGCCCGGGCAAATAGATTGCATTACAAAAGATATGAAACAGAAATTGTGTGCTAGGACCATGTAAACTTGTAGAGTGACACCATAAGTAACTTCATCAAAGTAATGGGTGATATGTTCTTTAAATTAAGTTGCATGTGGCCAGATTTTTGTCTGACAGCTGTACTCAAGTAAAATGGTTGACATATTGCATTGACAAGCAAGGAGTTAAGGGACCATATCATATGTGTGTGTGTCTGGAGTTCAAGATTTCAGCATGCTCTTTAACCTAAAATTTAAATTACACCGTGCTGTCTTTACTCACACACTGTACTATTAGTTTAAATGGCACTTTCAGCTTGTAAGATACAATGGATAGCACAACTGATCGCTGATGGCTGTTTACCTCAAAAACATTCAAGAAAGTTACTGTCACCATGATTTAGGGTTCTTCAATTCAAAGTTGACTAGGGAATGAAAGTGCAAAATAGCTGAGAGTCAGTGTAATCTAAAAGGATGCATAATTTGCAAAGGGTTGGGATTAGGGGTCAGCTGGTAGTTTTGACAGTTGCTTGTGATGGTATTCATCTGATCAAATATAGACATTTATATCTGAGCTAATCACACTAGCCTTGTCCAACAGATGATGGAGAACAACGATAGGCATTTCTAGAAAAATTCTTATCTCAATCTCATACAGACACCTAAAATTAGATTGATGGCTCATTTCTCTCCATCCTCTCTAGGAGGAGTCTGACTTGGATGTGACTCCGTGAATCTGTCTGGCTCCATTTGCAGATATAAACTAAGCATGGCTACCAAAATAAATAAATACCTGGGAAAGAATTAATTAGTTAATGATTTAAAGGAATTCAACATTTCTGATAGTTTTTTTTAAAAATACAGACTTCGCTCTGTCTGTGTTGAAGGCAGTAGTTGTTTCAGATGTTTACAAGGACATTTCCTTTCTTTCTCTGGCTTTCATATCTCAACAAAGTGGAAGCTATTGTACTACTCCAAATGAGTAGTGGATAGATGGTTGTCTTCAAGCTTTGATTTTCATCATGGAGTGTGCAAGTGAGAAGTACAATGCTAAGACAAGGTTGCATGATTGTGCTAGTCACAGGAAACCACTGAAAGAAAATTCAACGATCTGTTCTCAAAGCTCACAAAGAAGTCTTTTATATTTCAAAGTAGTCCTGCCATAGAGCCTGTAGCTGATTTCATGGGTCAATCATTTGTAATGCAAGCAGAGTCTCAACAGAAATCACTGCACGTGCAAATACCATGTAGCCGTGTAGAAACAACTGAGAGTCAGTGAAGATACACCAGCCAGCAGGTGGATAAATCTTTTTTTTTTTTTTCCTGGAAAATGGGTCAAGATGGCTGCTACAAAGCTATATCTTTATGTGGATGGCTAAAGTGGACTATTCTTTCTATACAACCTGTGTAGAATACCAGGTGTTCATGACTTCTGAAGGAATGCTCTTATTTCCTTATTTTGCAGTGCCAAAATTATGTTGGGCATACACCATATTCCTTCATGATTAATGAGGTTCATACCAGATGTGCCTTAGCACAGTAATCTCCAGTTATTTCTCAAGGGTGAAAAGGATACGTTAACTGTTGGAATAAAGGTCTATTGAAAGACTAATTCAGTACTGAGAAATTCAGGAGTCTAAGGAAAAGCAGAGGTGAGTAACTTTGCAAGAAGAAGCTCTGGGTTAGTTAATTGTCTGAAACTGTTGGGAGAAGCCATGCTTGCTGAAAGGCCACAGTAGTGTGTGCACAGGACAAGGGTTAATATTAATGAGACAGATGATCTGAACTATAGATGTGTGAGAGATGCACACTGGGCATACCGCTGAGGCTCAAAGATAAGCTTTTCTGATACTTACGGAATAGTCCTGATGAACTATGACTCTTAGTTATTAGATTTATGTAGTAGCTTTATATAGAGAGTGTGAGACAGACTCTGAGCTCTGTTCTCTTGCTATTTTCACTGGTCAGGTTGGCTCTCTGTTTTGTTTTTAGAGGGTATAAGGTGTTACTAACCAGGCTGACCCTAGTCTGTTGAACTAAGTAGTGATAGGGGCCAAGCGTAGCTGTGGCTGTCTGTAGTTTGGGAATGCAACACAGTTTAGCAGTGATTCTTGGTTCTTCAGCAGATGGGCTCTAAAGTTTTCTGGTGTAGGTTGAGACCCAACTTGTTAATGTAATATAGCATAAGCCTGTCAACAGGGATGCATTTCTTAATGGCTTTCATGGGCTCCTGACAAATGGCCTCTAGAAGTCTTAATATATATATAAAAGAACCTTCACTATTTTATTTGGTCAACACACAATTCAGCAGGACGTGCTAGTTATGCATACTGGGATACTACATGTTTACCAGATGCTTACAAAGATGAGGCAGAACACATGCTGTGCAAGAAGATAGTTGTGAAGAGTAGCAGCTCTTGTAGCTCATGTTCCTGCAGATGCAAATCTTTCTTTTCTTGCTGCCTCTTTCATCCCCCATGGAGAGCAGGTCTGTGCCCAGATCCATGTTGACTAATCTCTCGTCGTCTTTCCCATATCTGAGGGCAAGGCTGAAGGTGAAACTAGTGGCCAGCTGGTAAGCCTGCTAGATCCCTCCAGATCCGAGCTAGGATGTGAGCCAGTATTTAGTGTGCAAGGTATGGCTTAGCAAGGAGTTCAGGTTTTGATGTAAGCTCAAGGACTGATGTGAAGCGTTAGGACAGAGCACATATGTCTCCCCCCAAAAGTGTTGAAAATCAAGATGTTCATATTGCTTACATTATGCATGTGCCCTCCATAGTCATCCTTGGTTACGTGTGCACATACAGATAGATCTAGTGATGGATTTGCTCCCTGGTGAATGTCTCTATAAAGGCAATCATTTGCTGCCTGATTTTTTTCAAAGGTGATCAAGCATTCCTTCATGTCTAGCTTGTCAGCCTATGGGGACACATTTGACTCACTCCTTGTAATCAGAAAGTGTGACTGGGTGGGATAGCTCACAGGTGACCGCTGGCAACAGCCCCAAGTGTGCTGCAGTTTGTAAGCTGCCGATAGCACAAAAAAAGACCGTTTCACTCTCGGGCAACAGCAGAAAGTGGGCAGGCAGTCTCAGAGTCTATGTGTCAAGTCACACATTCAATTTGTTACACATAGGTCAGGGGGGTGGTTTGTTTTGCATATGAGATCATTATGTAAACAGGACGAGGAGGCAACGAAGTGCAAAACAAAATTCCCAGTCCAGGGAATCTTATCGCTGAGCTCATAAGCCAGACAGAGCGGAGTCCCCAGAAGCGGAAAAGCGCCTGTGTTCTTACATACCCATTTTATTTTCAAATGCCAATAGGCAGCAGAAGAATGAAAGCAAATCAGCTCCGCTGCCATGACTGGCTTTTAAGCACCGAGTCTCAGCCGCGCCGTCTGCATCCCACAGCCGTCATTCAGCTGCAGAGCGCTAAAGCAGGACTAGCAGAAATCACCCTTTGTACCCAGGGACCCCAAGCCAAGGCTCCTCCTCCTGAGCTCTCTGTGAGCAGCTCAAAGCTCTGCTCTCTGCCGCAGCCGGGAAGCCTTCTCCAAAACGCTGCAGTCCGCTTGGGTAACACGTACTTACTGCACAAAAGCAGGGGCCCAGATAGCAATTTTCTCTTTCTCACGTAGCAAATGAGTAGTCTCGAAGAGGAGTGTCTCTGCTTTTCACTAAGCCTGCGACGCATATATGTGCTCTGTCCTCTACACTAACCTCCTGCGCAGCTCAGTACTTATCCGCTGACGCTGGGGCGTGGTGACTCCACTTAGGTAAATGGAGATATTCTGGTAAAGTTAGCCCAATCCTCCTGTTTTTCCCCTGCTCTAAAATGAAATAGCAAAATATATCAGCAGTATAATTCGCCCCAATTTCTCCCCATATCACTGCCAGCAGAACAGGGTCCAATAGCTATCAGAGGATCAAGATGTATTTAACTGAGTTAGCTGATTTTTGTGCCCCTCTGGGGAGTATAGAGCTGCAACTCCACCCAAGGAACATTCCTGCAATCCCACCATTTCAGTGCACTTTGTCCCTCATCTCTCCTCCCAGCAAGACCTGTTGGAGGGAATCCAGCACAAGGTATGGTGCAGGTGACAGCTGGAGGGACACTCTTGAGAGATTCCCTTGTGCCGATGGGAATACTTCCCAATCACACAGGTCACGCGCGCAGGGCATGGGGAACAGGCTGAGAGGAAATTCCTTGAACTGCTTCCAGTGCTCACTAATACACACCTCTGTAGGAAAGGGCAGAGACGGACCCTTGGTAAATAGGCTCCTTGGGGATGAAAGGTGCTATATAAATGAGATGGCAACCACTGAAACATTTGTTGCTTTCTTTTTCCCCTTCCCTTGATCCTTTGTGGATTTGGCTAGTCAGATCCATGCTGTTACTCTGTCAGAATTCAGAGACCAAGCAGCAATGAATTTCTCACTGCTACTGCTCCAGTCCTAATAGCAAACAGCTGAGTGAAGAATGAGGTCCCAGCTGAAAAACAAACAGAGCTTTCCCTCCCCTTGCCTTGGCCGTTGCTGGAGCAGTGGCGGCTCCACTGTTATTGTAAGCCCCTGGTGTTAGATGCCAGTTCTGGGACTGAGAGCATGGTTATATTTAGACTGCCGCCACTCTATTGTTGGGGAATGGCCCAGACTATACTGCCTTTTACTGGGTAGGTAGAGCTGGAATTTTGAGCCAGGAATGGTCAAATTCATCTTTTAAGGGTATTTTCCACATCCTGTTTTACCTAGCATCTACATCACATGGCATAAAGAAGACAAAGCAGACCTCAATTGAAAGTTGGTTTGTATAATTTTGGATTTTTTTTTCAAACTGGTAGCTATCTGAAGAGGTGAAAGTAGCTTTATTTCATTTTATTTTTTAAACAGTCAAGCGTTTAAACAGGCAAGAGTTACCTTATTTGAAGAGAGTGAAAGTTGGCAAATTTTCTCCTAACTCTCGGCCTCATTGACTTCTTGGGCTGCTATATAGTAGTTGAAGTTTTGCCAACCTTTCCATTATAACATTCCCCCTCTCTTCTCATTTTCAGGGGTTTCAAACTTGGCTGTAGAAGTTTGCTCCAGGCTAAAATCTTGGCACCCAAAGTTCCAGCCCAGGTGTGATTTCTTAAAATCACTATGGGCCAGAACTTGAAATTAATTTCTACTTAGTCTTTAGTTACTCACATGCAACTGTATGTTCAGGGGAGTTTTATGCAGGAAATTAAAAGGTACAGATTAACAGAAGATTCCATTTCCTTTAGGGAAAATTAATTAGAGTGAATATGCAAATACTTGTGAGATATACATCTGTAGAACTGAGGTTGTACAATCCCCCACATTTTCTACAGGACTCATGGAGATGCTGTTTATTTGCCTCCCAGATACTTCATTGTGCAGCTCTGTCCAAGGTGAATGGCTGGCCGTGAGCTTTCCATTACTATGGCAAAATGGAGTAGGGAATGCTGGCCAGGGACCAGGCTTCCATAGTTTTTCAGTTTGCTACTTCAAGGCCGATCTGGACTACAACCTGTATTTCAGACCTGCCTGGATGCTGGCGCAGAACAGCATGTCCCCATGCTTACTCTCTTATCTCCTAGTATGGAAGCACAACACCACTTCCAGAGGTTACGCTCCTGGAGTTATCCTGGATAACTAGGCTGCACCCAGGGATATAAAGGCATCTAATTTTAAGGCTTTGAGATGTCCATACAGAAGTACTGTAGTACTTTTACGCTAAATCCTTAAGGGGAATTAATCAGGTCATAGGATGCATAGTGCCCAATGATAACACAATTCCAGCCCTGGAAGGAGCCAGACTTCTACTGCTGTTCAAGGCAGAACAATAATTTGCCTTCTTTAACAACACAGGCCAAGAACAGGTCCTCACAATCATCCCAGAGTGTTACACTCCCATGTGGGTGATGCTTTGTAGCCATCCAAGGGTCATGCTGATGGGACTCTCTTCTGGTCCACTTGCAATATATTGAAACCAATGCTCTGAGACTGGGAGCTAGACCTATGCCACTTTAATGATGAGACAAGGACTCTATAAAAGACAAGCAACATCAAGAAAAGCTGTGCTGACATTTCCACAGAAGCTTTCTAAATTTCCTGTGCTGCTAAGATTCTAACATTTGGTTCTAATTAGTATGAAATGACAGCAAACAGGCTGCTGTCTTACTGTGTCCTGCAAGGCTGCCTTGCAAAAGGAGAATGAAATGGCTCTGCCAAGGCATATGTAAAACTGGCAAGGAGAGAATAACACAGGCGGTTCATTCCTTCAAAGGAAAATAAATATGTATAGTACCCACCAGGTGTCTCATCCCTAACATCCCCCTGCTTCTCAAGAAATGTTTCCAAATTTAAGTTCTTGGATCTGGTTAGGACAGATGTTCCAGGGCTCATAAAGACCTTCCTGAGCCCTGTATCTATGCTAAGTAACATAAGAAGATAAAGATGGATGTTCTGGAAGCCTGGAAGCAAAGGCCCATCCTTCATCTGTATCTGAGAATAGCCAGAAGCAGATGTAAAATGATGGATATAAAATTTAAGGGTAACAATAGTTCCCCATAAATGCTTCTTTAGCCCCCAATAGCTTGAGGCTTTTGAATTGGCTCACAAAGTCTCCAAAGATAGAGTCTTTGTAATCAATGGTCTGTTGTATATCTTTCTATCATTAATTTTTTTAGTTGTCCTTGAACTCGTGTAAACTTTGCAATACTTTGCAGAAAACATTTCCATGGTATAATTATACACTGTGAGGAAAAAAAAAATCTTTTATTTTTTGAACCTATCACTTAAAAATACAAGAACCTGGAAAAAACACTGTGTGGTTGTTCTCTGCTTGCATCTCTGTGCTGTGGCTTTGCAGACCTTTACTGTGTGCCCCCTTACAGCTGGTCAGAGGTGCAGTTGTGCAAGTGGTTGAAAAACGTTCCAGTAAAATATATGGATTTCTGATTTCCCACCCACAGTATGCTGACATCGCAACACTAACACAGAGCGCTCCCGCTCTGCTTATGTCAACCCATTGCTTTCATGTGAATTTTTGAAAAACAGTTTGTGAGCCAAGCCAAATCGGTGTAACTGGGCATGCTGGTTTCTGCTAGCTGCACGGGGAGCAGAGTGGTGCCTGGAGAGGCGCAGTGGGACAATGCCAAGGAGCTGTGACAGCTGAAGGTATCATTGCTGCGGTGGCTATTTCCATGGCCAATTTGTTTTCCTCTTTAATGGAATGGAAGTTTTCAAAGAAAACTAGAGCACTTAGCCACTGAATTGTTACTGAAAAAAGTGCAAAACCTCTCTGAAGTCTCTGCCAAAATCTCTAAAGCTGTCTACTTGAGTATATGGATATAGGAACTGGTGTTAACTGAGCTGATATTCAAAAGTGCTGAGATCCTGGGATGTGCCTGTGGCCTTACGATTGTGCTGTAAAGTCTTGTTTTCACTGAATTCTTGAGAAATTCTACCAGTTTTCAGCAGGCCAAGATCCCATCGCTGCAGCCTGAGAGTCTCAACTACTATTTTCTGTTATATCTCTGACATATTTTATGAGGTCTTTTTGATACAGTTTTGGTTTCTAACAGAAAGATATACAACTCTGTATTGTCTCAACTCTTTCATTTGCAATAGTAATGATCATTATGATACAGGCAATGTTGTTACTCCATTAATGCTTTCTGCATTTATATCTTGGAATGTTTTCCATGTCTTTTTTTTTTTTTTTTTCCCTGCCTGACAAATTATATTCCGTTACACTGTAAATCAGATTAGCTTCCTTGGGAGGGAAGAATCATACACCTTGATGCTGGATGAGCATTGCTGTGTCTCCCTGCTTCTTTAAGTATTCTACCTTGAAATTCAGTCCATGACTTTTGTCTCTGCCTTTGCTATTGCTTTCATCTACTTCCCACCCCTTTCCTCTTTTAATATATAGTAAGGGCAGATCTGAAAAACATTTCTAACTACCTACTTGGACCTCCTTGTGCCCACTGAAATCATTGATCATAAATCATTGATTTCAGTGGGATTTTTGATTCTTAAGACATATAAATGCCACCTTAAATGTATCCCTAAATCTTCAGACAAAACAGGCATGCAGCCAGCTTGGAAGAAGCTGCACGTACATAACCTGTGTTGGAGGTGCCACATAAGCAAAAGGATTATTTCTACGCTGGTTCTTACCTGTGTGGTGAGACCTGCATCTTTGTAGCTGAATTTACACCGGTGAGGAGAGTAAGAAATGCATCTACTGAAGTGTCACTTTGAAATTTTTGAAGCAATTTTAATTTGTACAGGGAATAATATATGGTGTATGCTCTTTCAGCATGTTCCCTTTCTTCAGCTTTTATGAGATTGAATTTTGTCTGTATTTTTATGGCTCTTCTGTGCATGCATAGCCATACCAGTATCTGACAAGAGAAACCACTGAAGCCATTTTTTGAGTATTTGGGTGACCGGAAGACCCATGGCCTGTTTCCGCTTACAAGGAAGTTAGTAAACTTCCTTCCAGCTATGATTTTCAAGGAGCTTCTAAAGCAATATTGTACAGCATTAACTAAAGCTTGTCTTGTGGTGCAGTGGTCAAAAATATTTTAAAATAACCAAGTGGCACTTCCAAAAATATTTGTACTTTGAGAACACAGATGCAAAAGCAAGAGGTATAATTACAAGGGAGTGATGGACAGCTAGGCCTTTGCTGCTTTCATTCTACTATTCCACATAATAGCTTTGCAGTATGTCAGAGGAGCAAGTATTGGTTCTTGTAGCCCAAAAAATGTTTCCCAAACATCCTCCCCCAGGGGTTATAATTTCAAAGAAAATAGACTCTTTTACTCTGCTGTTGTGGTTATCAAATCTTTGTACTTTAAAGATGCTATAATTGGAATCATTCAGAGGGATTTTGTATCTATGTTCTCTAACCTATGTAAACCATATAAATGTTTTATATCACCTACTAACACTTTTCTATAGCCTCATATTTTCCACAGTTGTCTTTTTTTTGTGAGGAAAAAGAAATCTCTTCCTCCACCCACACTACTACCACATGTACCAGCCGACATCAGACAGCAGCTGTTTCTAGTTTCAGTTAAAAAATATAATGAAAAACAAAATGTCTAATGTGGTATGCCAAAAAAAAGAAAAAAGTGTTATTCCAAATTATGCAGAGGTATGAATATTGTTAGAAGTAAAAAATTGTGTTCCAATCAGCTTTCCATGAAGCATTTGTACTCAGTCACTTTCTATTTATGACCTTGTGCTAGTCAGTTCTCTGGTTGAGTTAGGAAAAAAACTGCAAAAGAAGAAAGTGAAAGGATATATTCCTGTTATTTGTCTGTATGGTACCTAGAGTACAGAGGGAGTTAGTGAAAACATAACACTAACAGGCATATACTAAATATAACAGACTGCGTTGTTTGTGGGGGTGTGTATATGTGTGTTAATGTAATGAATAATTTTTAATGAATGAAAATCCAAGCTTCTATTATTCTTTCCAGAACTCTTTTATTCTTTTTCAATCTAAACTTTTTCTGTCTAAACTTAAACTTTGTTTAAGCTTTCAAAATTTTTCTCCGGTGCAATGCAGCTTTGGAAGTTTGCTCTACTGACACTTCCTTTTCTTACTTATGCATTTTTCTTCCTTTTTGAGATTTGCAAATTCTTTGTGGAAAAATACTTTTGGAGATGTAATTAGTTTTAGTGCTAAGCTGGTGACTTCAGAGAACGATTCTCACAGTTTCTCTTCTGCAGTTGTGTAGCAATAGGTAGTAGAGGTCACTGGATTCCAGTTCCTTCCTTTGTTGAAATCCTCATTTGCAGCCAGAATCTTGACTCTCTTCTTTTGAATTACTCTAATCAAACCTTGCTCATTCACTGGTGGATGTGTGCCATGATACTTATAAGCCTGATCCTTGCTATTACTCCCCACTCCCACCTTAGCTGCACAACCCGCTTCTGTGTGTTTCCAAAAACTTACCTATATTTAAAATAGAAGAAAAGACAAATAATGCAGAGCTACCTAGTTTTCAAAAAAAGAAGAATGCACCAAAGGGAAAGATCTATGTGACTAGATTCTCAGCCTCTGCTTGGTTTTAGTTACGTCTGATTTAAACTGAAAACGCCCAAGGTCATTGCATGAATGAGACCTGTGTGTATATGTCAGTCAGGGGTGGAGTATATTTTTGACTAAATTGTTATTTATTTATTTAGGACTGGCAATGTACTGATCTTGAAAACCTTGGGGTCCCTTCAGTGACAAGCTCAATAAAAACGTCAGGCTGTAAACACAGAGGAAAATTGGTTTTTTTTGTCCTTTTTTTGCACTTTATTTTCTGTAAAGAAACAGAGAAAACTTTTGTTTAAATATTTATTTGAAATATTTTTAAATACTTAGACTCCTAAATTTGTGTGTATATGTGCATGGATGGAACAGAGTGGAATAGGAGGGCTCATGACTTGTTTTTTGTCATGGTTATGGCTTATATCTTAATATAAGGATAACATGATTTTGGAAACTTAATGCAACATTTTTTGAGGCAGACTAAACAAAAAGTGCCCTTTCTACTTGCTTTTTATTCCATGAATGAAGAATCCTTTGCTCTGGGGAAATAACTGTAAGATTTTCCTGTGTACACTAGACAAAGAAAGCTGCATCTGCCTTTTAATAATGCATACATGAAATGTAACAGGAAATTCAAAGAATTCAAGGTAGCCACAGCCATAAACTAATATATATGGTATATATTTGAACATGAAGAACATTCATTAAATGCTAATACTAACAATACTTGAAAGACAACTTGAAAAGGAACAGAAAATCTGTTGTAAAAAACAGTTCGTTCAGTAAAGGAAACATTCCTTTGGTGGTCGCATCAATCTAGTCCCTTGCAAATGCACAGAATTCAGCATGATTGGCTGTCTCATCAGGAAGAGATCAGGACTGAGTTCAAAGGCGGGTTGTACGGGTCGGGAGGGAGATGTGAGGGTTGAGCTGTGTGTATAGAAATTTGCGCAGCTCCAGCCTAAAATTGGCAGTTTCATCACTTCAAGAACACCTCTAACTCCTTTCTGTAAAATAAGTGAAAACTTATTTTTTCCCCTTAGGTTAAGAGTTTCACCATCAGGATTTGAAGACAAAAAGGAAGAGCTCATCATGTCAACCAGCCCTGGGATGTGCAGAAGAAACGAGCGAGGCTGGCCCTAAGACTTTGCTGAATCACTTTCTCCCTTTCTTTGAAATATGAGTAGCTCTGTGAGCCAATGTTACCAGTGTTTCTGAATGCTTTTCATACCCTGATCTTGAGTTTCAACAGGAAAAGGTTTCTTCTATGCCGCTAAACAGAAACAGAAGGGATTCTGAGTACTATAGCTTTGAAATTTGCTGGCTGAGAGGTCATCTATTACCTCTGTGGAATTACTGTTGTCTGCCTCTGAAACTTCTGGAGAACCTTTTATTATGCTTTATATGGTTCTTTGAGCAGTGGTTGTAGGAGCAGGTATCATGACTGACGATAGCTCTCTTCAAAACACCTCTCTTTCTTGACTGTTTTTGAACACAGGCCACCACTGGGAAGGGTATGCCATTTCCTCCCTGGGATGGGGCTCAGGGTAGGAGATTTTGTGTGTACTACCAAAAAAGAACCCCCAAAATTCAGATCCACTCAGTATCGAGCTGGGGGTGGGTCTTGGCACTTGGCCAATGATGAGGACATCAATGATGAAAACTATTCCTCATGTGCAGCAGGATATAAATCCAGAGAATAATGTTTCTAGTGAATCAATAACTGTAGTTGAAGAAGCAGTTAGCCTGCAGCATGTTTGGGAATGAAGCAATTAACATTATAGTGCTTGAAGACTTATAAGTAACCAAAAGTTGCTTATAGTCCTGAACTTTGCTCAAAACACACATCCTTTGCTGTTTTCACCTGCCTCTTCCTTCAGCTTTAACCTTTTCCGTTTCCAGACATCCCTCATCACATGTTCACAATAATGATGGTGTCAAAGAAAGATGAGGGAGCTGAATGTTGGTAGAGTGAGTGATAAAGATACTACTGTGAAACATCAGAGGGTTACGATAAATTTTACATTACTTCCCAGTCTTCCATGTCTCTCAGTTGCTTGGTAGTATGGCATAGCAAAAGATTTTGGATTGTTTTTGTTTTTGAAACTGGATGAACCAAAATGCTGAAATATTCTCTGAGAGAGTGTTGTTTCTTGTTGTTGTGACATGGACAGGAAATATCTTTTCAAGAAATCTAGAAATTTATCCTCTCCCTAGTTACCTGGAAGCCGCTGGATTTCTGATCTTTGCTGTCATACTCCTTAGCTGAGGTAACTAGTGATATATGATTGTGACTTTGTCCTTAATCATGAGCACTCAGTATTGTTTTAATTTTTAAAAACAGGTGTTAACTGAATTTCTATAATCCGTACAAAATCCATTTAGGCTTAAAACAGTGTGCAGAAAGTGAATGGAAGACTACCCTTATGTCCATCTTTTCAACAGTACAAATAAGTTGTGAAGAAAATATTCAAATAATAATAGTTCAATAGAAATCATAAATCTAAATATTTGCCTGTGGGTGTATAGCACTCAGTGCACTTTATTGCCTACCCAGCCTGTATTTAAGCCTGATCTTGTGCCTATGGAATCATTGCCATAAAGTAGTTTGTATGTACGTACTATAAAATAGTTTAAGGCCAGAATTATCGCTTTCTTACTTGGAATGGATCTATGCTGTAAATTAAACATATCATCTCTGGTATGTTTTGCAATGCTTTGCATATGTATTTCCTCATGGAAAGCAGCATAGAACAAGAAATGATGAATATCTTCTCCTATAGAAGCTGTGAAGGTGAAGTTGGGGACTGTATTTATTCACACTTGGAATTTGGCAAGACAGTTGGAATAATCTCAGATATAAAATAAAACTTCAATCTGTGTCATAAAATTCTTGTCTTAAGGACAGCACATCCTAGAAGAGCAGGGTATACAGTAGGAGTTGCTTCAGCACAAGAAAGGATTACGAGCAATATTGCCTATGGCATCTGGTTTCCTTTGGAGGTATTTAATCTAAATGCAAGCCATTCCTTATGTTGTGTTTGAAAGCCACAGAATTTAATGCAAGCGGAGCAATTAGGTCTTAAGTATAAATCATGGCATATCACATTTCATTGTATCACTTTCTGCTGTTCTTGTGCTGATGCTGAGTCTAATAGCTTCTGTTTTGTGAAAGCAGCTTCTAGAAAGATGGAAATTTTGAAGCTGGGAGCATGAAGAGTTGAGAATTCCTCCGTACTTTATTCCAGTTGTAAAACTTGAACCGCTGTGGTTTCTTTCTCAATTGCACTTGGCTGACCTCAGTTAGGTGGTTTTTTTTTTTTTTGGTCATTTCTTTCCCTTTAGGTTATATTTTTGTTCCACGTATTTTCTCCTCAGGAAGAATTTGTACCTATAAACAAAGTGTCTGACAAATTTCTTCATGTAAGTCAAACTTATTTTATGTTTCCTATCTCTCGTAGTAAGTCACTTTTTCTATCCCTTAATGCTTTTTATGACTTTTTTCTGAACTGTCCCTTCACAGCATTGACCAGCATTAATTAAAATCCTGTCCTTTAATTCCTTATACATTGAACTACCATTGAGTTTTCTGGGCGACTGGGGGTCCATATTTCTACACCTACAACAATGATTCTCTTTGGAAGAAAGCATCCTTTTTAAAAACCTGCTAAGCTGGATTCCTGGCTCTAGACACAGGGAAAATGTCACCAGAAATATCACCCAGCTTTTTGCATACTCTTTTGATGTGCTTCTTAGTGTGAAAGATGGTCCTAGCCATCTGTGGCCTTGTTGCTAATGTTGATCCTGCCTTAGGGCAGGGAGATAGACCACTTGAGGTCACTTGCAGATGTGTTTTCTAAGCTGCTTCCTTTTCTCTTGCCTAGGAGAAATCCTGGCTTGGTAAGTTTTCTTGCTCCTCTGTAAACACTGGCCTAGTGTTAATACTCTTGCAGTCTACTGGATTTTCTGAGGAATATGAGGTATGGTAGATGATTACCATATACCACCAAGACTGGGATAAAAGGAAGGGTGTAGGAGAGATATGAATTGTCAGATGGAGACTTTCTTGACTGTAATGCAATACAAGCCAAAGCCTTCTTGAGTTAGGTCCTTTTTGGTAGTGGAATTATCTGTCTTTTTACTATTTATCCAGATCTCAAGTGAAGTTTCCTGACTATAACCAGTTAACAATTGTGTTTTGATCAATATTCTCTTCTTCAGATTGGGACATTTGAATGAGAATTAATTCAAACATATTTCTATTAAGAAGTGCTATAAATCGATAATATCTGCTGCTCTCAATTAGTTACTTATTTATTCTGCTGATAATTGGAGGGTTGTTTGTCACAGAATTACAGTTGCTAAGAGCCTTGCATTAAAAACTGCAAACTGGGACTAAGTACTCTTTCTTTTGGCATCATGTCTCTTTTTCTACTGATGCCAGTTGACACAACAATATTCTAACACACAATATTCTGACACAGCAATATTCATGCCACTATGAAGTATGTCAGTCTGAAGATTTACAGTGAACAGAATTTCTCCTGACTTATGTCAATATGACTGAAAACATAATTCATCTCATCATCAATTTGCCTTTAAGAGCTGTCTGTTACAATGTTTTTTGCCTGTGATAAATCTTCCAAATTATTCTTCCATAATGAAGATTTGTATTAATACTGCCAAGGAGTTATTTTCTTTCTGCCACTCCTAGTTTGCTAAAATAGGGAGAGACAGACATTCCCAAGACAGACAAAAAAAATATTCGTAGAATTGAATATATCCACAATGGTATAGTCTACAGGAAAGAGGAAAGCAAATGTTCATAAACCAACACTAAACATTATGTCAGCAGTTTCCTTCTGTGCATAACACATAGGGCATATGCCATTTTGATATCATAGAACTGGTTTTTAAATTATTTTTAAAAGATCACTGTCTCCAGTTTACTGATTTAGCAATAACACTCTAATTTACTGTGTCCAGCTTTCCTTCTACTTTGCTCTTAAGTACAAGAAAATTGTAGGGAAACTTTCCTTCTGAAGAATTACAGGTGGATGCATAATAGATACTCAAAAAATCTCTATGTGTTAACACAATTAAGTAATTATGTCTATTGTATGTAAGTGAGATATAGGCTGCTAAGAGGTTGCACAGTGAGTCCAGCATGTACAAATAACAGCAGCTGACTTTGCTGGGACACAGCTGTAGGTATATATCATCACCTGTCTAGATGCACATCAATGTACGCATTTACAATGTGTACATTACAAACGTACACATTTTTACAATGCACATGTTTATAATCATGCAAGTGCACATTTCTGCCTACACCTGCCTGTGCATTTCTATAACATCAGCAAGGCACATGATTATTTTTGCATGTGGATATTTTGCAGGTGTAAAGTAGATTTCTTGAATCTATAGTAAAATGAAAACAAAACATTAAATCCAGGCAGTTTTGTATCCTGTTCTCTTATTTTTCAGTCACCATAAAATGATCTCCTAAATATTATAAAAAACCTGATGCTTAAAAATGTGACATATCCCCAGATAGGGGTTCTTTTAATGTAAAGCAGTTGCATGACTAGAAACATACAGGCTGCTTTTCTTAGTAACTTTTGTTTTAATTCCAAAAGGGACTACAACAACTGTATCTCCATGTAGCTTTATAAAATGACTGTAAGGCAAAGAAAATAAATGCTAGCTAAAAATAAACTGGACTTGCCAAGCAGTGCAACATTCAAAGCTGTTGATACATTTCATGAGCCACTAAAAGGAGATCTCCTTAAAAGCTGAAGCTGGAAGTAGCCAGGGCTTGCTCATGTTAGACATTAGGTGGAAAGTACCTCAGCCTCCTGCCAAGCTTCCTTACATTTCTGCCTGCAGTGTTGGGCCACGAGGCTGCTTCTTTCATTCTCATCTTCCAGAAGTATCTGTTTAGTCAAGCTTGATGAAACTCCTTTGGCTGCTCTTTGTTTCGGCAACTGAGCAGACCTAAAGTTTCTGCAAATTCACTTTCTCTCCCCTCCCCCTGCCATACCCCTTTCCATCAGTCTGACTCTTTGGACTATATTTTTATAAGCTATGTGTTTGATTTAAATGTTTCCATGCTTTTTGATATTTTCCTCCAGAAAGGCAGTACAGGGTGCATTTTGTCACCAACTCTGTCTTTTGAAAGAGCAGTTTATATGAATGACTAAGAAGATATGCCACTTTGGAAAAATTAAATCAGCAGTCTAGCTTACAGCTGGAGAGAAAAATAACTTGGAGGGACACTGCCTTCCCAAAAAGAAGTTAAAGACAGTATGGAAGCTGCCAAACTGGAACAGCACAGAGGCCCTGGTCCTAGTAATGACAAGTCCTGTGTGCTGAGAACTTCTGGGTTTTGAAACAGGTCCTCTTTTGAACTATGTTTTCAAGTGAAATCCTTCTTGCTGCCCCATAACTTCTAAGGAACTCTGCTTCCCTGAGATATCAGCCTTTATCTGCTCCTGCTCTGGTGTCTTACGTGTTAACTACTTGGCTACTTTTTTTCTGTTTTAAATAAATTGAAATAATGAGCCCCTGGGATGCTCCGCTTTTGTAGTGAAGCTGAGTGGTTGACTGTTCACAGGGCAGGTGCTTCAGGTGTTATGGCAGGGAGCATGACCCAACGGGCTTTCTGCACTCTCCTCAGGGCATCCAGGAACCACCATGGACACACTGTTTGGCTCTTGCTTGCTTGCGGTAATATTTTCTGCAAGGAATGAGGCTTGAAATGAGTTTTGAACCAAAAGCTATTTTTTTTTGGTGGGTTATAAGCTAAGCCAGTAGTGCTGTTTTCAGTTGTCTTGATTTGGAATCTTTTGGTTAACTATTTGTTAGGTTCCATATGCTGGTGTGAGCCGCACAGATGCTGATTCAAAAAGACAGCATTGCTCTGCATATTAGAATGGTTCATAAAGCTGAAAGTTGCACAAAGAATAAAATACTACCAGGTAAGAACATATATAAGAGCTAAGATTTTGTTGCTGTTAGCAGTAGTATCTGTAAAACTACTTTAAGGAACAAATACGAAATTTAGCACAACTTATTTTAGAATGACACAAAATAGCGTGCTTTCCCCAAAGCCTTTTTTTCTTATTTATTATTATTTTTTTTGCCTTTTAGCACTGTTTTCTTTCCCTTATTTACAAATCAGCATTCATGAATGACTCCAGTGCAAAAGCCCTGCAGAATATGTTCATGCCTGAAATAAATACTTTTTTTTTTCCTAAAATGCCTAGAAAAGCCAGGGTGAAGATCAAAAAGGAGTCATGGCACATGATTAGACCTGAAGCATCTTTTATCTTGTATATCTTGTCACAGTTCTTGTATACACACGTCATTTCTTTTGTACAATAGCACATTCAAAAAAACAAAGGCATCATTTTTCTATACAATGAGAAAAACACCCAACACTTTCAGATTCTATTAAGATTATCTTCCAATAACTTATGATAATGCATTTTAGTCAACTTCCTTATTAGCTGTATTAGGTGCATTTCGCTGACTGTTTATTCATTTCTGGGGCCAGTTCAGGTAGGTGGTGTTGGCTATAAAACCTTCTCCTCACTGAATAGCTATCTCTTTCTTCCTATGTTACTACATCTGAATATTAGCATGGAAGTTTGGTGGAATGTGAGCTGGCTCAAAGGCAGATCCTCAGCTGCGGAATTTGCACACCCAATTGTTTTGACAGACCATGAATCTTAAAGAAAAGGTCTATCATTTGTTACAAACTTCTCTGAACAGGACAGTGGGTGGAACTGCGTTTTTAGAAAACCACAGTCTTAATCACTATGATTTATTTAGCTTTGAAAAATCTACATCTATTCAAGGCCCACACACCAAATACATTTTACTAATGAAAAGAAGTCTCCTTAAGTAAAAAAAACTTCTTGAAGGAATAAAGGACACTTTCTTAACATTTTTGGCCTGCCCTGGGTTTCAGGGGTTTCTAAACTCTGTCTTTCCAATTTATCTGTTTGTCCATGGACCTCGTCATCTACGCTTTTACTTGGAGATAACTATTTTTGTAAGGTTAGAAAACATGTTAGCACAACATACTTGCTTCACATAAGTTAAAACCCACCAAAACACACTATGAAATCTGCTTCTTAACTGAAGTTACTCTTCTATTACTGCTTCCAGTCCTTTTGTTTCTTTATCTACCATGTATGCAAATGGAGCAACGGGCCCTACTTCAGGGGAGTAACACAGTAAAGGAAAAATGATTAACTGACCTGTCAGAAGCAATTACTGTCAAAGACAAGGATTGGCTTTTGACATTTATTGAGAGCAACTCTTACAAATTTATCAATAGTTTTGAATTCAGTCTAGAGGAGAAGCTTTGATTGTCCACTTTTTTTTTGCCACACAATTTAGTTAAGTTCCAATAAAAACCTTTTATGACGAGCAAGAAGCAGAAGAAACAGAAGAAGAAAAAAATACAAAGACTTTTTTTTTTTTTTTCTCCTGTGGAAACTTGTTCATAAAGCTATAGCCAGCAGTGGGAATAAACATATTCCCATAGGAGTCTATTCTATTTGCCAAGGCACTATTTCTGATTCTGAATTGATATGGACAGATTTTTACTTGCTTTATTTTGAAAAGCTTCTAACTTGTAAGCTAGGTTCATGAATTTATGCGGAAGCTTCATTGATGTCCCACTAGAGTGAAAGTACATCTTGGGAGATAATTAAGTTGACCAGCTGTACCTATTGGCAGTTACACTCATCAGTTATACAGCTTATATAAATTAAAAGAAATACTAGTGGAGGCCACATGTAGGCTTCTATTTGTTTTTTGTTTCGGTATTTAAGTGCTTGCTTATCTCAGGCAGTCCAGAAAACACCATATGGAATGCATAGGAGGAGGAGATTATCAGTCTTCTGAGATGAATCTTCATGAAATTACATTTCTTGGAAGACTATCAGGGAATGCTGAAAATAAAACACAGCATGTCTAAAGATGCTATTGTCTAGACCACTAAGGATTAGGTGTTCCTTCTCATTTGTTCAAAGCAATGCTATCTTCTCTGCAAGATGAAACTTGGTCCCTAATATACAGTCAGTGACTGTAAAGAAAACAACCTAAAACAACATAACAACCTCCCATGGCGTTAATTGACCTTTTCTTTTCTTTTTTCTTTTTTTAAATAAGAAGCCAAACTCACTATGCCACATCATGCTCACTTTTGTGTTTGATTATCTGTGTGTTTGATTACCTTTAAGAATCACGTGCATCAAATCTGAAACTCAGGTTTTCAGGATTTGAAGTATATGTATACCCATAATTCTGTTAACTATAGGAATGAATAATGTAATGCAATACATAGTTCACAAATTAACTGAAAACCAGTTCAAAAAATAATTCTACAGCAAGTTGGTTTTCTTTGGGGTGATATAGAGAACTTGTGCAGAAGTCACATCTAGATGGTCCATGCACAGATCCAGCAAATCCTGTCAATAAGGCTTAGAGCATGTACCCACATATATTCCAAAACACCATTTTTTTTTCTCCCGTATCACAAGAAGCTACTTTTTTTTTTTAAGAGACCCCACACAAACAAAGCAACACCAAAACCAGAAAAACCTTCCACAGAATCTCTGTAACCATCTAGTGTTGGCACTGGTTGAAAATTAAACTCCCCAGGGCTGTACAAAGAACAGTGAGAAAGATTCAAGGCTAGCAGTACTAAATAAAGAGTTGTAAGCAGCAAAGTAAAGGTCCTTCCAGCATTCTCTCCCAGATCTTCTAGTGTGGTGGATTTGCTAATCCATATGAATTTACCCCCTCACAGTGTGCACAGCATCCGTGAGATATGCCCATGGCGGTCTACTTCCCTTCCTTTCCCTTCCCTTCCCTTCCCTTCCCTTCCCTTCCCTTCCCTTCCCTTCCCTTCCCTTCCCTTCCCTTCCCTTCCCTTCCCTTCCCTTCCCTTCCCTTCCCTTCCCTTCCCTTCCCTTCCCTTCCCTTCCCTTCCCTTCCCTTCCCTTCCCTTCCCTTCCCTTCCTTTTGTCTTTTTCGCTGGCAGCAGTGCTGAAGATTCCTTTGATGGTGGGTCTCTCCTTGTACAACATGGCCAGGAGGTCCTGCTGGGAGAAGCAAACAGAAGGGTTCCTGGGGGCAGAAAGGCTGCTAGTGATGGGAGCTGAGCCTCAGGCCTTGCCACAGAGAAGCCTGTGTGGAGACCATGTTCCCAGTGGCCTGGCTGGAATACCTGGACTGTCTGGGGTGGGCTGCCTGTTCTTTGCGTTTTTTTGTTGTTGTTGTCGTTGTTTTGTTTTTAAGTCCATGAGCTTTGCAGAGCTGGAAGCACTCTTTCACAGGCATTTGCATGGTCCTTTCCTGCAGAAGTCATCAGGAAACATTAATGAAAATAACAGAATCACATTAGCCAAGAAAAGGTCCTATTCATCATCTTTATTTTTGCAGTTGTAAAGACAACTTGTAAAGAGGGAAGTATGCTTTGCTGATCTGTATGAATTTGCCCTCTCACAATGTGCTCAGCTTCTTTGAGGCCTGCCCATAGCCACCTTCTTTTACCTTTTCTCATTTGTTTTCTCTTTCCTTTCCTTTTTGCTTCTTTCTTCCTTTTTTTTTTTTTTTTTTTTTATTCCTTGCCATCCTTTCCAGGTTTTCTTTTCCTTACTTTTCCATTTCTGTTTCTTTTCTGCCTCTTTCTTTTTTTGTTACTTTTTCCCCCCTTTTCTCTCCTTTTCTTTTTCTTGTTTCTTTTTGTGGTTGATTGTATCTGTGAAAGATTCATCATAATCATATAGCAATGCTTTTAATTTTTCTCTTATGAGTAGTTCAATAACAGCAATAAAAAGCAGTGTTGGGAAATTACTCACTAAGCCACAAAGTTAGAAAGGGTTTGCACAATAACTTGATGCAAGTTGAACAAGTAGTCTGAAAAATCCATTTTATAATGTTCTTATGCATTCTCTACAAGACTCTTGTCCTAAGGAGACTTTTATTTTCCTTATGAATTCTAAAATACAACTTTCTATACAACACCTAATATCTGATGCGTTGTCATACTCAGTAAGAAAGAACATAGGATACTTTGGTTGTTAAGCTCTGCTTTTTGTTATTTTGGCCTTTCTGTGTGTGTGTTCCACCCCCCCCCCCCCATTAGAAAGCACTTCACCACTACCACTACACTGCTTATGAAGTTGAATATATAAACTGTGGTAAGACTATTGACGTCAGCTTTATTGTTCCATTTATCACTTAAAACTGCTCCATTAATATTAGTTCATTCTGTGGAATTTTCATAGCTTGGACAATGAAAATAGATGAATCAGTCTCACTTTTATTCCTCATAGATTTGTCATCGTTTTATTACTCGATAGCATCCCAAAAACATGTCATTGTGGTATCCTCTCAACTTATCCATGCCAATGCTGCTGTACTGGCAGAGGGCTTGAGAGAGAGAGGTTGCGAGGTCTTGTGTATGCCACAAGTATTTAAGATGTTTTGGTATTCTTTCACCTGGAACGTTATGGCAGCTCTTAGTTAAGAGAGAGATGTCTGGCTAACTCCAAAGTATAGCTTTTTCGCACAGAGGTTAAGTCTTACAGTGGAAGCAGAGCCTTCTTTTAGACCCAAAAGTAGCTTGTTCCCCACACTGATATGTGGAGCCATTTGGCTCTTATTTATTTATATCATCCAATAATTGCCGTTTTAAATGCAAGAATTGCAGGCCACAGGTCCTTTTCCAATGACAAGTTCCTCACTTGCTGGACTGCAGAGTCATGTCCTTTTTGCATGCTTTCCTTATG
Organism: Tinamus guttatus; assembly: GCF_059628265.1. NCBI lineage: Eukaryota > Metazoa > Chordata > Aves > Tinamiformes > Tinamidae > Tinamus > Tinamus guttatus. Next base: position 1,144,870 of record NW_028289135.1, on the reverse strand, counting down.
GCAGATTCATATTGCAAGATTCAAGCTGGTTTCTGCACAGTGGAACAGGTTCTAAAAGAAAGGACGGGATGGAGATGGGAAACGGAGCGTATCTCTACCCTTACGCACTTCATCTTTTGCACACCTTTTGCCCTGTATTTAAGTCAGTGGTTAGGATGGTTTTGGTAGGATTTTCATTCTCATAGGTAGTGGATGGAACTAAAACCAGGTCTCCCACATACTGTGTGTACGTTTTATTTTATTTTATTATTACTATTTTTTTAATGTTTAGGACTTATTAATACTCAATAAAAAGAGATTCTTTTCCTCACATTAGGTTTTAAAAAGAAAGCAGCAGCCGCTTCTTTAAGGAGCTTTCTGACAGTATGTGTTACATGTGCTTTAAGCAACTAGCAGAACTGTGTCCTTAAAGTTCTTCAGATATGCAGGAGAGACCCAGAGAGCTTCAGCAACATCCTCGGTAGTTTACCTGCTCTGAGGTTGGGTACCACCTGGAATCACAGTTTGGGATTTATGTCCTTCTTTGCACCCTCAAAGTCTTTGAATATCAAAGGAACTCAGAATGAACACTATTTTCATGAGACTTGTTACATTAATCTTTTTTTCTTAAATCCTTAAGCCATATGATTCTTACAAGACTTTAGCTCGTAAGAATTTTATGTTACATTTCAGAATCTTATGTTAGGTTTCTAGTATATAGCTCAAAATTCAGTAAGCAACTAAACATTCGAAGTATATTATTTCAGTAGCCTTTTGACATTTAAGTTATCTTCCTTATAGTTTGGATAAAGAGAAGGGACTCTTAACATTTGGGTTTGACAGTTCCTGAGGGCATTTTGTTCCTGTTACTCTATATTCTTGCCAGCATGAAGAAATCTTAGAGAAAATAAGACATGAGCATTCTCCTCAGTGCTCACCCTATGACATTTTCCCCTTCCCTTTTATAGTCCTCGATCTGTGGTAGAATTTGAAGGAAGATCTCTGTATTTTTCCCATATCCCAAGCCTCACTGGACCCTTTATGGTATGTGTTGTGTTAGCAGTCCCCATTTCAAAAAATTAATATTGTAGGGAAGACAGATGGTAAATGACAGAAAAATAGACCTGTAAAAATGGAAGATGCCAGAGGAAAGGAAAAAGGTGGAGGCAATGGGACTTTGTGATTGCTGATCTTATAGGATCTTATTTGTGATTGCTGATCTATAGGATAGAGTTGAAGAAAGAGAAGGATTTTCTTCTAGGCACTCCATAGCTTCTCACTGCACAGCCCCAGCTCTGCACTGGGCTACCATTTTCACAGCGTCCTATTAACACTGCCCTCCTTGTGAGCACTAACCCATCACAGTGGTGATACCTGTTTCCACAGTGCTTGAGGTTGTTTGCTTGGCTTCTCTGTAACTGAAACTGCAGAGACCTGTTTGTGAGGCTTTCCTTCATATTAGTCAGGTACTGCAAAACAGGAAGGGAGTTTGTTTCTCTATAATGGGTAAAGCTGTTAAGGGGTAATAGGGTATCATTATTTATATCTTAACAAAAAAAAGAGCAAACCAACCTCTCCAACTGATTTACAGGATGTTTTGTTCTTTCTTCAATTTTGTTACAGGATTTCAAGACAGTTGATATGAATCTGTAGTTCTCTTTTTATCTAACAATAAATTATAAGCAGAAATATTGCCTGGAATGTTTTAAAAGAACCATGCTAGGACCACAAGTTTCTCAAAAGTCTGCAATTCAAGTAATCTGAGGACGCTGAAAAAAGTTTCCAGAGATGTGTGGTTAATATTCATTATTATCTGCATTTTTTCCAACATGACTAAAGAGCTTTTAGACCAGTCTTGCATTCCCACTCACCTAATCCAAATGATGACACTGTGCAATCAGTCAAAGTGAACGAAGTGTGCTTTGTAAGCACTCAACACTTCTCATTTTCTAAGCCCACTCTATTTATCATTCATATGTTGAGAGACATGGCATTCACCTTCCTGATTTCTGTTGGCTCTCTCTGTCTACTAAATTACGTCCCAAAAGTACTCACTGGTAAGTAGTTATCTCAAACATTTCCAAGTATTTTGCTTGTGATCAGTGTTGTGTTTGTGTTTCTCTTTTTAAAAATATCTCTCTATAAAAATGAATACCTAACACTATTGTTTTCTTTGGGACAGAGTGGGTAAGTATGTGTTATTTAATCGTACCTGGAAGAATTATCATGGCTACTAGGGGAAAACACTCTGAATTTGCCAGTAAGGGACTAGGCAAGCACCAGAACCAAAGTAAAAGCACAGCTAAAGGGTGTTCCTGACTGGAACTCAGTGAACATCAGATAGCAGGATTTCTGTCAACAGGAACATGTATAGTTACTGCCTCTAGGGTGTCATAGGCATGTAAGGCATTTTATAGGCAGAATGAGACACACTGAGATATGATGTGCAAGGCAGGTGATTTCTCACAGTTATGCGTTATGGGGCAGGGTTCCCCAGCTCATGGTCTGTGGCCAAAATGTGTCCAAGAAGCATTCTGCTGCTGTGGCGACCAAATGAGCACAGAAAGGGCAACACTACTGGCCTTTGAAAGGCTGTGCTCAAGAAATCCCTGTGCTCATTTGAGTCTGATACTGATTTCCTGACTTATCCCATCTCCCCACTCTAAAGACAGCCATGGTATATCGAAAAGGAGTGTGTGATATCTTTACTGTCAAGGATAGAGAAGGCAGCAAGCAAGATCGCCCATGCCCCAAGTCCTGTCCAAGGCTTCTAATCCATATTAGCTGCACTACGCGACATCACTGCTGCTTTTGCTTCATGCCTTGCAGGTTCTGTGTCTATTCAATAAGGCTTCAGGTATTAAGGGGAAAATGATGGCATATACAAAGTAGGAAGTAGGAATATAATGGACACCAAGCCAGTGAAATCATTTACCTATAAAGCAGAACTCACTGTCCTGCTCATGCATTATGCCTTCCTTTGATCAGTGCATAACATGGGAAAGGAAAAAAATGAAGGTATACTTCTGAGCAGACACACAGCAAGATGCACTTTGACCTCCCCAGATGGCATCTGCTACCAGATTACAGCAGTCTTTCATTTGCTCAGAGATCAGCAAATGAAAAGGAGAAAGGGTGTTTTCCCCCGAGCACTGACTCACCGCATCTCCTAAGTTCATGCTCAGAGTTACCTGTCATTCAAGATCTTTAGCTTATCACAGCTTATTTTCTGACTGAAAGGAGCAGCAACTGCTGGACTGAAAAATATTTTCCATCTGCAGATCAGAGATGCTAGTGCAGTCTCCATGAATTCAGGAGTTCCTGCTCGAGAACCCTGTCAAGAAAAAGGGTGCCAGCGATCTGCCTAATTGCTGAGAGAGGCTGGAGTATGAAACAGGCTGCTCCGTGATGCTTGCAAAGACTCAATAAAGGTGGTGGCTCTCTGAAGAATGCACCGAGTAGAGCTGGGAGTGCAGCAATGTAATGATGTGCTTATGTTCAGGATTTAAAATATGGTGGCATAGCTTACTGTTTTCTGCTGCCACACTTGGCACTAGGGCCCAGTTTCATTCATCATTGTTTTCTCTGCAGTGTTGGTTTTGGGGAACCATCACTCATCAGAGATCTTTCTACTGAAGCTTCTTTTGAATGGGTGGTGTATCCACCTCAGTTTAACAGATAGCCATCTGGAAAGAAATAAAATAGTGCTGGTGACATAGATCACAGAGCTAGGGTAACTGAAAAATAACAATAAAGATAGACCTGTAATACAGAGCACAATACGAGCCATCTTTCCTCAGAAGAACTACATTTTACTATAGGCCACATACAGTCTTATTTATGTTTACAAAAGCTCTAGTGCCCATGAGTGTAGACTAGGGCTTGCAATCTTCAGAAGAAGATTTTGATGAATTGAGGTATTAGAGTGAATGAACAACAGGGGTGTGTAGAAAAACCCTAGTGATTATTGATTCTCTTAGGAGAGGAACTGTGATGGGAGCAATGATATGATTCACAGCTTTATACTCAGTGAAGCTGACGCTGGACCTACTGCGCAAATACCTAGTGCTCATGAATGGGTGTAGAGGAGGCTGCCCAAATGATTAGAAGTTTAGAGAAAATGTCTAGAGGAAGCTTGCAAGGTGATTGATTTTGTGATACCTGCATAGGGAAAAATTCTAGGCACGCAAAAAAAAAAAAAAAAAAAGCAGATGCCACAGTCAAATAAATTCTTATTAGAGAGTAGGCATAATTTTTCTTTACAGTAAAGATGATTTCATCACTAGAACAATATAGAAAAGGAAGTAGGAGATTCTGGATCCATCAGGACTGCATATTTTTTTTGAAAATATAATTTACCAAAACCAAGTTATTTGGATCAAAATAGGCATTATTGAATAGAATGTAATGGCCCATTGTAGGCCCATAGGAATCATCGTATCAAATGATCTAGTGATGTCTACTGGCCAAAATGTCTATCAGTCTCTTTGCTGATGTGTTTTGAGACCTTCATGTCTTTAGATGAAGAGGTATTTTTGTCGCTGGACTCCATAGAGCAAAGAGAATTCTCTCATTCTAACAAAATTTTTACACTAACTGAAAAAGATATGTCTCTACTTTCTGTTAATAAACAACAACAAGAAAAAAACACATTTGGGACAAATGAGAACATCTTTAATGTGCTAAATTATTGAATTAAATTGGACTGACTCGTCTGTGTGTTTGTAAATGCAATATTTTAATTCACGTGGAGTTATTTACTCCATAAAATAAATTGAATCAATAAATGTTTATTAGTCATAGGAAAATATCATGCATTATTAACCAAATACATATTTTTAAAAATAAATGGCTATTTATAAAAATATATATATTTTTTAAGTTCTTTTAAGAACTCTTTTGGAGCTCTGGCCAGAGAACTATCTTGCAGCTTTTTGCATGATCATCATGTCTCTTCCCTTTACTTCTCTGGTAAATGTTCAGATTTAAGATCTTTGTTTAACACCTTGCAGATTGTTTTTGTGTTTTGTAAGGTTTGCAAAACTTAATCCAAAGTATTTGAGAATGTAAGTAAATTATTTCCCTAGTGTTTTATTCATTTAATTAAAAAGGGCACCATTTTCATCTTTTGAGAAACTGTATGAAAGTATATATCATTGAATAATGTGACTTATAATAACAAGCATATCTAACAGTTCTTTCCTAATGAATAAAAATTACTGTAACAATACAGGGTTGGATACATTATCACAAACCTTTTTATGGATCATGTTTAGAATCACAGAATAATTTAGTCTGGAAGGGACCTGTAGAGGTCTCTGGTACCTACAATCCCCTGCTTAGCACAGGATCACTTTGAAATGTACGTTGGATTGCTTACGTCCACTCAAGTTTAGAAAATCCCCAGGAACGGAGATTCCATGCCATAGTTTCCTGGGAAAGCAGTTGCATTGCTTACCCACTTGCAAAGTGAATGCATTTCCCCCATGTTTAATGAAATTTCTTTTATTGCAGCTCGGGAGTGTTGTCCTTTGTCCTTTCATTGCGCACGCCTCAGAAGAGTCCAGCCTGTCCTCTGTGCCACGCTCATGCAGGAAAGCTGCTGCTAGCCTTCTCCTGACTAAGCACAGCCCATTCACTCAGCCTCTCTTGGTGGCCCTTACGCCACCACTTTTGAACCCCTCTATTGGCCTCTTTGCAGTTTGCTAGCATCTGTCTTGCACTGGAAGGCCCAAAACACAATACAATATTCCTGAGGAGCCTTGCCATTGCCAACTAGAAGAGAACATTTTCTTCCTTTAACCCACTGGCTTCATCCTTATTAATGCTGCCTGCTATGCTGTGCCCTTCACTCCTGGGCATGTTGTGGGCTCACATTCAGCTTGCTGCCCACCATGACTGTAGAGCTGTTCCCCAGCCTGTACCAGTATATGGCTGTTACAAAAAATGTTGAAACCAGCTCCTTTTGTGATATCTCACTAAAGATACTTAAAATTCATGCCATTATATGCTTTGATATTCTTCGCCCACATAATAACATGTCATTAGAAGATTACTAAAAGATCGCTAAAAACAACCAGTGGCCTGAAACCTAGGTATTTTCATTCCGTGCCTCCTTTAAAATTCACTAGATTTTTGGCCAGCAGTATAGTGAAGTTGGCTGTAGAGTCTCCTCTTAATAAATCCTGAAGCCACAGGACAGAAAATGATAACTTAGTATTAGGTTATGTATAGAGGATCCTATGGGTTAATTTCTCTGTTTCAAATGAGTTCAAAAATTGTGAGTTCATTAACTTTATGCCTCCAAATTTAATGTTGGATAAAGCATCGTCTGTCTAAATCATTCAAGTTTTATGCCAAAACAAATGTCATCTGTCTTCCATAGCTGGCATACCGATGGCAAAAAGCATATAATCTGTATCCTGTGTTCTGAGTAGCTGGACTGAAATACAATTTATTGTGTGCCCACATCTGTTTTCATCGAACATGTATGGCTCAGTTATCAGGTAGTGCACAGATATAATGTGAGTGATTTAAAAACCACAGACACTTCTGATCTCTGCTTATCTCCGTATTTTTTTTTCTTTTGTTTTTAATAAAACTGTGACTTTATGTTCTAAAAGATAAGCTGTAGTTTAATTTATGGAGTTGGATGAACTATATAGGAAGCTTCACATTGACTTTAGGGTCCATTTTCCCTTACACAAACAAACCCAGTGATTAGTGGTTGCTCTGTGATTCTGCTTGGACTCATAGAAACGTCTGGCCTTTTATACTTTTCTGATGGAAAGCCTTGGTGTATGGTAACAAAACATATTATTGTAATGACTTAATTACTCACAAAGCAAGGTGGTGAGATGACACAATAGCCATAAAACATTTGGACTCTGGGTGGAAAAAAATGTGTCTGGGGAAAATATTGAACTTTTTCTTTCTTTCTTTCTCTCTTTCTTTCTTTTTTTAAGTACTCATAGTAAATAAGACCTTACAGTACTAGAAATCTTAACCTGCTGTTTTAGCTATGGTACTAAGCATATAAAGAAACTGTGCAGTGAAATAATTATGTCACTGAATGAAAGTGACTGTAGCAAAATTGTTTTTGCAGTCTGTGCATACTAGCACAATAAAGTAAATACATAATGACATAATCATTATTTTCTTACGGATTCTGAAAACTGAAGGTAAGGTAGTATAAGAGTAATTCACAGTGTGGTGTAAATAAATACACTGCCTTCCATCCCTGATGAAGCATTTGCATAGCAAACTAGAAAAAGTTCAGTCAGATGCCTTTATAAACAGTCTTTTCTTTTTTTTTTTTAGCAATTCTACTTTTATAAACCTGCTGCTTTTTTAAAACATATGCTTACATTCAGTGAAGAATCCATGATGTAGCTTCTGCCTTCTAACTTCTAATGATAGAACAGCGCTGGCAACTGAAAATGATTTTGTCTTCAGAATATAAACATTGGCTGCACTCCTGGCTGTGCTAAAAGAAAGCCATGGCAGTTTTCTCAATAACTTTACCTAGGCCAGTTTCTTTCCTGTTTTTGTTTGTTTGTTTGTTTTTTACATATATGAAAACTTGAGCAACAGGACACTCACAGTAGCACTGTGTCATCTCTAATCATACCTGTCAAGGGCAGTTTCTTAGAAGCAGGTGCTTTTGTCTACAGTTGAAATGTTGCCTTTTGGTCCTCTCATATTTGCAGTGCTGTAGTTGTACATCTTCAAAACAGTAGACTGGGAGTTAATGATCACAAGGGTCATGGATATTAAAATGATATCATTTTGGGGGGACCTCATAGTTTTCCCTGTGTCTGACAGTGTATTTGTGCTTGTGTATTTGCTCAGAGATATATCTGCCTATATGTTTTAAGTGCTTTTTGGCAACATGTATTTTTGTGTGCCTTCCCTTGATTACACTCTCCGTTGGTGTTGGGGCCCCATAGCTGACCCAGCAGGTGCACATCGACAGGACAATGTACCTTGATACTGGGATGCAACAACATAGACGCAGGCAGATGCATGAAAGTACTGAGCCATCAGGTCTCTTCCAAATTTGCACAGTAGCAATTTGAGAGCTTGGAAGTGAGGAAATACCCATTTACAAGAATTTCCTTCAATCAAGCACTGTTTTTTGTTGGTGGGAAGACATGAAATATGTCTAGAAATTACATGAATAGTTGTCTCTTCCCTAGAAAATACTAACCCTCAAGCAAAAGATTCACAGTTTAAAATACATACTTGTAAGTGAAATATAGGGCTTTGACAGTAATTATGAGTTTGTCACTAAAGCAGCTTTAGCTAAGTGCTGGGACATATGTTAAATTTCAGGATCTTGGGTAGTCTTGTTGAAAACAATGAACCTACTCAGGTTATTTATTGGCTTGTGTGCCTTCCTGAAATGGAATCTTAGATGGCAAATAAAACAAAAGTTTGTGGAGGTGTTGTATAATTAGACTAACAGCACTCACTCAAATTATTGTAGTCTATCGTGTCACTTGAACACAAGCTTCATAGCTAGGAGTGTGAAATTTTGTTCGTATTGTAGCATCTGTGCTCCATGTATTTCCAGCATGGAATGCTGGGATGGAGCATGAGAGTCATACTAAATTCAGTGGCTTAAGAAGTCAAGAGAAGAAAAAATAGTCCATTACAAAGCTCAAAGAGGACAGAGATACTGAATACTGAGGGCATTTGCACACAAGGGTATATGGCATTGCCACACTGCATTAGTGAAAAGCCACTGGTGGCTTTCCTTTCCATAATTACATGATACAAAATGAAGAATCCTGCAGAAATTTGAGTGGATCATCATTATAAAAAGTAAGAAAGTAAAAAGAACATTCTGCTTTACATACACTCTGTCTGTTTTTGTGTCTTCCTTTCTGAAAGACAGAAGGGACTAGAAAGGTGTAGGAGTCTCAGGTGTGTTTGCAGGGTGTTCTGGGAAGAAAAGACCTGTGGTGTTCAACCACTAGAAGATAAAGTAGGTTAGGCTAAATATGAAAACAAAAGGGTAAGTCTTTACACAAAATATTATTCTGCAAGGATTAATTTCCCTATATGGACAAACAGATTTTATACACTGCATAGAGCTAAAGGGATAACAAACCTCATCAAGCTCCCCTTTGGGTTTACAGGCATCAGAAGTGTGGTACATGTGGTGGCCGCACAAAAACCAAAACTTTTACAGTTTACTTTACTTAAAAATGGTGTTGGAAGAGGACTGTTGCTGATGCAATTCACATTTGAAGCTCTACTGCTTTGAGAGGGGAATGTGCAATTTTAACTTCCTGCTCTGAGATGCTTTTTTCTTTTTCCTGCTTGCCTTTCTGTGCCTGTCAGTGTGCTCGGCTCAATTGGGAAGAACATCAGCAAAATGACACTGTGAGATTTTAACACAGTACTGCTCACCCTGTCAGCCTTGCCATTTTTGTTCCTTTCCCAGTGGTGGATCCCTTCTGCAAACTGCAGTGTATAAGTAAATAGTTTCCTCAGTGCAACTTATAGGTGAGTCAAAAACCAAAACAAAACAAAATGAAAAAAAAAAAAAAAAGAAAAAGAGCAAACAAAAAAAAGCCCTTGGGTTTTAAAGCAATTCCATTATTTGGCAATATGTGATTTAGGAAATCAGTTTTCACATCTCTCCAGAGATACTCAGAGCTTGGGTTTCTCTTCCAAATACAGTGCTGTCTGCAGGGCAGTTTGCAGAGAAGATACATTCCATTTTAAGGAAAATTTGGTAGTTTTAATATGCAGCCAGAGCTGGACAAAGCAAAAGCAGGTGCTCTGTGCTAGAGGAATGAGGTGGGGGAAGATGATAATTTATGTTTAGAAATGTTATTTTTTTTCCAGACTTAGCAATGTCCTTTCTCTATTATTTTTAGTGAAGGACTTCTAAGAGGAAAAAAATGTAGTTTCAAGGGGATTTTTTTTCCCTCAAGACACATTACAGTTGTGCAAGAAATCTTATTTGTCTCTTCAAAATTTAGGTCACAAAACTGGAAGTGTTTGTTGCATTTTTCTTCATGGTCTGTTCTCACTTTATAACACCTTTCATGTTGCCCCTGTATGGTAGACACATGAGTATAGGAAGCAATGTGCACTGTATAGCTGACTAGACCATTGTAGGAATATGTTGCTGCCCTTATCTTTATGGGGATCTGAGCTGTGTGACTACTACCGTAAAATGCCAGATTTTTTCCCGCAAGCATTAAGATTTTACTTTTAAGAGACTTTAAACAATCAAAACTCCACTGGTACGTTCATTTGTATTTATTTTATTTTTATTAGATATACCTATATACACACATTTATTTCACTCCTGCTGTCGCTTATTCCTGGTAGACTAACATTTTAAAGAAAAATATTTTATAAAAGACCAAGCCTTTTATAAAGACATACACTAAGCCTCTTAGAACTGTCACTCTGTATAATCTAATGTGGTGATAGAGGCAGTACTGCATCCTTTTCAATATGCTTATTTATTCTCTTCCACTGTTTCATATACTGATTCATATAAAATACAGAAATGTTCTTGGAAGCCATTACTGCCCCTGGCTTCCCACTGAAGAAGCTGTCTATTTCCTATTTCCATATAAAATGCTGAAGAAGGGAAACAGTAGCAAATTAAGAAATAAGATTCTCTTACACCCAAAAGCACAAAGGAATTGGATATCTTCTATTATAGCAGAGAGAAAATCAAACTGGTAAGTTATATATACCTGTATATATACCTATATATACCTGTAGGGAAATTTTTAGTTGTCATATAATGAGTATTTATTTGGCTCAAAAAATATTATTGCTTCTAGAGGCATTTCTATTATGGCAGTTAAGAGGTGTCAAATCTAAAAGGGAGGAACACTGTAAATGCACTTTCCTACAGGCAAGTGGAGAATTGGATCGGCATTGTCCTCTGGCCTTTGGATTGAAATTTATCAAAAGTGCTGCAAATTACAAGAATACTAGGCTGGGCTCTTAGACTGGTAGAAGGAATCTTGAGGAGTATGGGGCTGTACTGCAGAACCATGCTGAGGCATTGTTCGTTGTTGCCACTATCTGAAAATGAATGCTGTTACTCCCTTCACTGTGTTTGGTTGCATTCTCTTTTTCTGTTTCAGCACAGCCAGGTGCTCATGGCTCATTTGGACAGTATGATCAGACAGAGTGGCATACAGCCCATGAGTGCACTGGCTTCTGCTGAGAGTCAGGTCTGGGAAATAACATGGTTTCAGTTGAATGCTTATTTGAGCCAATGTGAGAGGCAGTGATCCTTATTCTGCTCAACAAAAATCTGAGTGGAAAGAATGTTTTTATGATTTCCTTTCCAAGTCTACATAAATGAACTCTTCGCTTCCTCACATGGCATTTCTCAAAGCCTGGGATTACAGTACATACCATGTTGACTCAGGTAGAATATCAGAGCCATCCAAAAGTGACATTGCTTTTTCAGTAAGCCAAAAAAATATGTTCCTTAAGCACATAGTGAAGTAAATCTTTTTATAGCAATTATTTTTCCCATTTCCAGTGCCTTATTTTTTTCTTTCCTCTCTACATTTTTCTCTCTCCAGCTTCTCCAGCTTCTCATCCTAACCTTTGTTGTCCTTCTTTTTGGATTTCTGCTGTAGTTCATCATTTTAGGGAAAGATCACCTGCTCTTTGTCCTAACTCCAGCTTGCACAGAGATCCCCATGTTCTTCATGCTGCAGATATTACCATTAGATAGAGAGAGAAGTTTCTGTAACCCAGCTTCCCTTCAGTCACCATCCTTATTGGAAAATCCCAGGCGTATCTCAGCCTTTCTGGTTGTCTGGCCATGGAAATCCTAACTCACAACCAGCTGACGTTCACAACTGCATCAATGAGAATAGTTTCTTCGGGAAACCAACTGGAAAACTTTTGTTGCTGTTAGAGAATGACATATTTTGTCCTGTTTCTCAAAACAGTTTCTCTTTCAACACTGTATCTTTCTCCCCTGTATACCCTTTCCTTTTCTTCGATCCCGCCTTCTCTCCTGCATATTCCCCTCCCATTTCAAGCTTCTGAAAATGGTTCTAATTCCTTACATGTTTCTTTAAATCCTCTGCAAATAATAGCCCCCAGTCCATAATTATTTCCTTTGTTATGTTTGGAAAGGAGGGGATTTGGGTAAATCACATGTATAGAATCAAATGGCAGACAGAAGAAAAAAGACAAAGGAAAAAGCACTGCAATTTGCTCTTCTCAAAGTGATGTACCAAAGAGCTCCTATTTTCTTAGTGCACTTTACACAGCTTTCCATCCTTTAAAATTATTCTCTGTACAAAATACAGGCAGAGTAAACAGCTGCTAATGGGAAGATATCTTTATTTTCTCAGTATCACAGAAAAACACCTGAGTTACAGTGAGCCCTGCACTCAGAGCATGTTGGCTTGCGCCCTAATTCTTGGTTCCTGATCATGTTGTGTAGGAATCTCAACATTCAGTATGAAAGTGCCCACCCACATTCAACTTTGATTCAGTATGTTATTCAAGAGCCAAGCAAAATTAGTTTTGGACATGTCTAAACCTTCAATCTGTCAAAAAGACAGGAATCCTTTTGCTTTGTGACCACAGTGCCCTTGAATCTGTGCAGGGAAGAGAGAAAATCTGGCCCCTCAAGACCATGCTTGTGGACTAGTTCTGGGAATGGTCTCAGACAGATGTATAGGGTAAAAGTTTAGGTCATTCTAAGTTGGGATATGGAGATACAGTAGTGCCTCAGTTGGAATTGTACACAGCTTTGCATGGACACAAATGTCCACTTTTTTTTTTTTTTCTGAAAATATATATCAGGCCCACTCCTCAGTACAACTTTGACACAGTCACTGAAAAATGCCAATTGAAGCTGGGTTGATATAGGAAGATAGACCTAAAAACAAACAAAGTCTGTATGTATTCACTGTAGATCTCTAGTAGATCTCAGTCACATATCTTACATTTGCTCTGGCAGGGGATGTTTTTCCTTTGCTGACTTCAAACAGCACAGGTATTTTTCTGAACAGAACTATAATTTTTATTTATTTTCCTGAAAAGGGCATCTAGGGTTTAGATATAATCAGTCATTCCTTAATTGAATTCAAATGTTGAGATTCAATGTAATATGAATTGAACCATGAACTGAACTTCACCCACTACAGATTTTCTTTATAGTCCTGAAGACTGTCATCCTTACAGCTGTGAGATACAGTATTGATGCAATACTGTACTCCTGGCATAGCAGAGTGCAAAGAAGTGGAACACATTGTGCAGGTCATGTAGAGCGGAAGCTTGTATTTCCTTCAGAGACAGTGACATCTGGAAATCCTGCCTCTCATGTTACTGAGGGAAAGATCTCATCTGGGTCGAACTGAGAAGCTACAACTGTCATTTTTGCATATTTGCAGCAGGGAAGTCATCTCAAAGTCAAACAATTTGCTTCACAAACTCTGACATGTTTCATGAGAAGTAAATACTATGTTGCATTTGTGCAGATCCAAAAGTGTTATTTTACTCCATGGCAAGTACATCCCTCACGTTCCTAATATTTAGTTGTATGCCCCAACATGACACAGGGATCTGAGATAGGAAATGGAATCAGAAGCAATCAGTAAAATATAGCAGGTAAGGGAGGAGGGCATGGAAATGAAACAAAACTGATTAGAACTGTGTTCCTTCTGGAAATCACTGAACCAGCCTTAGGTGATTTCCTTTTCTAGCTTTGAAATATAGAGGTGAGGATTTTTTTTTCTTTTTTTTTTTTTTTTTGACAAATCAGGTTCAAAGCATCTTGGCAACTGCAAGTAACAATTCAAGGACTAGGCAAAAGAACAACAATGGAAAAAGTCATTGCAGCCATCACCTAAGCTGAGATAGATGAGACAGAGAGGGACGGTCCATTGTCTTCATGTGCAGTGTCATTCACTACATGTCAATAAATATTGTTCTTTGACACAAATCCAAAAGAAATAGTCAGTGAAAAAAATCTGCCTGCACTATGTACTTTATTCTTCATCAGCCAAATATGGTTGCACTATAAGTAGCAGAACTTGAATGTACTAGAAAGAACACTTCTCATCTTTAACTCTTCCACTGGTCTATTTTTTTTCATATACACACTTTTTTTTTTTTTTTTTTCTGCAACGTTGTCAAGATTTTGTCCAAGATATCTGACATAAGCCAAGCAGCATTTCACTAGCTTAGCCTACTCCCCATTCAACATATTATCCACCGCTTTCTTGGACTGGGAGGATAGTTTTAATGGAATATGTAAAAAAGCAGTTTTATATTTCCCATCTAAAGTATTCCAGAAGGCTTTCACAAACCATGACAGAGAAGGGAAATAGCTGATGGAGATATTTTTCTCAGTTGCCTAACCACAATACATAAACATAGAGTTATGATAAATATGAATACTGTTTTGTTTTTTTCCAATAAAAATATATGTTACATAACACCCAGGAGACCGCTACATTTTCACTCTTTACAGATTTTTAACTTTCCTTTTTTTTTGCCATTTTAAGTGGAATTGAGAACACCATGGGAGTTGGAATGTTAATTTTCTTCAGTGGCTGTGTAACGGGTTAGAGCTCTGAAACAAGTTATATGCTTTCTTGAAATGCCTTCGAATATCAAACTTAATTCAAGACACTTTTTAAAAGACTTGGAGACGATTTGATGGTAAATCATCAAAGTTTTACATTCTTGTGAAATCTCTCAGAACTCTGTTAATACTGAACTTAGGGGAATACAAAAGCTATTACTTAATGTGATACAACTTCCCACTCTGAAAACAAGAAAATGCACTTAAGCTACATTCCATCTTCTATTTCTGCATCATCCCACAGCGCTCAACATCTTCTCTGTCCCTGATCCTGTGTCCCCTACTCCCTCCTTATACCTAAATTCCCCCTATACTGGTCTTCTGGCCCCAAAAAGCATCTAAGAAGCATCTGGAAGTGTCTCTTTCTACAAGATCTCTATGGAGGATCCTCTGTCCCCACAGCCTAGTGACTTGCTGTGCTTGCTTATGCTCAGCTCTGCTGTTCAAGAAGCATGCCAGCATAATCCTAACCCCTTATTTGCGTTCTTCTGTCTGCTGCTACATCAGCATTAATTTTCTTGGAAAGTATTTTTAAAATAAAGCTGGAATCCATATATGGATTTTCAAGCACCTTGAAATATTCTTTCATCCAAAAATATTGATGTCTGGGGTTATGTCTAAACTATGGGATCTTTGTATGCTCCAAGCTTGTAGCACTAGGTGCATGTAGAACTCGTGTCAACACTGCATCAGAGTAAGATCTGTGCATACTTTGGGCCCTTCTTCATAACCTCCTCTATTCTTACCTCCCTGGAAGAGAAATCCAGTTTGTTGGTCAGAAAGGAGGCACCAAACATTTTGAATAAAATGTGCCTGGATGACCAGTGGCTCAGGACATTGATATATGTATTTTCTGTGCAGTTCATCAGACCCTAAGCCTTAGGGCACAACAATCATGTCCCTTTTCAGTTCATTTTGCCATCTGCTTTTGAACTTCTCACTTAATCTTGAAAGATGTGGTACATGAACCCTTTTCCACCACCTTTTTGCCTAGAAGGCCTTAGGTGTTATGTTTTTGAGGCATATCCAGAAACACTAGGTTTATTTGTGGAAACATTTCAGTCATGGTATGAGCCTTTGGTGTGCATATAAAACTAAACATCAAGTACATTTACATGCTGCTCCTTTGTTAAGGGAGGGATGTACTTTGGAATCCACTATTCAAATGGCATCTTCAAAGGGCCACTTAACACCATTTTGCAGCTTTAGGAGGCTAGACATTTTCCAGTCAGGGTCAACATGAATTTGGGAGTGTTTGGAATAGTCATCTTTTAGAGTAAACTACTCTGACGCCAAATACAATTCAGTCTTTATTCTGGCACTCTTCCCATTGAAGTCAATGAGGCTTTTTTTTTTTTTTTGATTAAAAATGATTAAGAACTGAATAGATTAATCAAAAACTGAATATGGACATCAGCATTTGTTCCATATACTGTAATGCTGAGGAACTGCATGCTGCCATGTCACTTTCAGATATGCATGTTTTCCTGGCAAGACTTTCCAGGCTGATGTATAGTTTTAGTGACCTCTCCACACTCCTTTCCGAACACAGCTGTAACGAGGAGTTACTTATGGCTGTCAGTTTAAGTAGAGGAGTTCTTTTCTTGCCTGTCTTGAGGATACAATTTACAGATGTCATCTGAGATTTCTCAAGTCTCATGTGCGAAAGGAACAACAGAAAATGGTGTAAGCAGCATCAGACATTTTCCCAATAATTATTCCTTAATAGAGCACTATTACATAAAATGATTATATAGACCTGACAAGAAAATATGTCAAACAGGCATGTAAATACTTTCCTGAAAAATACAATGGATCGGTTACATTTCATTTTCTGTAAAGCTTTTTATTATGTATGATTCTTGACCACAAGACTCCCTTTCTACTTTCAGAGGCATATACAATGGATATCGCATTTTAGCTTAATGCTGCTTGCTTGAAACACAAACTGTGATTTTTATAAAGTTTCTGCTTTGCCTTTTGATTTATACAGATTCCCATTCAATTTGCATGCATCCATAAAGTATATCCAAATAAAATTTTTAAATCAATACAGAATTAAATAAATTTTATTTGTTCAGCTTGACTTCAATCATTTTGATTACTTCGAGATCTAGAGAGGAATCTACTATTAGCAGGATCACTCAGCTGACTTTGGTGTGGGTAAGCACTCTGGCTAGGAAAAATACCTAGATCCTCCCTTCCTAAGAACATTTTCACACTGCGAAGACCCAAATTCCATTTCTTACCTACATAAATCTCTTATTCTGTTTAATTACTAGTGTTGTACTTACCCTGATATTCCTGGATTATCCCAAGACATCCAGGAAAAACTGTTATATATGTGTTAGAAATGTTAGAGATAGGGCCAAGACCAGCAGCTTTAGGGTAAGGCTACCCAATTCTGCTTTTAGTAGCTTTTATTTTTTCCCTTGCTTATACTCCACGTTGAATTTTTCTGTATTTGAGGCTGTTTCAAGGATCAGGAAATTTCAGGAAAAAAAATGTTGTTTTTGAGCTTATGAAGTCTGAGCTGGAAGAAAATATCCTATTTTCCCTACCTTACATCTGATTTGCCCAATTCATATGTAAAAACTGTGATGAGGTAGCTCTCATGCCTTCATTTTTAAGAACAGTATTTCAAAATTCAATTAGAAGTCTTGCTTTGGAAAATAAGCAGCTACATTTTGACAAATTTTGATCCTTGGAAAAATCTTGTTCTGCTCAGGATTCCTTGAAACATCTTACTGATTGGCAGGTACATTCCTGTTTGACTCTGCACCGACTACTCTGCGATGCCTAACAGTGCCACCGCTAAAAGGCTGCAGAGGGACCAACTTCAGAGAACAGCTGAGTGTATCACATTCTTATGCCTCTGGAACTAAACAGGCTCTTTGAAACTGCTGCCATTGCTGTTGGTGGTGCTGGCTGTGGCAACAGAGGGATCTTGCTTTCCTGAGCTATGAGAGTCCCAACAGAGAAGAGCAAGATGAAGTCACCAATTTTTCTATGTGATGGTCTCAATGTCTTCATTCTCTCTTAGATTTATTTATTTATTTAAAGTACCAGGCATTTTCAACATTCCATTTCTGGCTACACATTGAATTGTGAGATGAGGTAACATCTTGCTAATCAAATATGAGCTCATGGAGACTTTAAGCAGAAAAGTCCCAGGAGACTTTGGAAAGGATAGATAGAAAGCAACACTTCAGAGGAAGAAAAAATATATCCACTCAGGCTTCTCAAAAGACTGTTTGAACTCTGACATCTCATTCATTTACTGTGACTGCAGCCTTTGATGATCGTGCATGTTTTATTCATTTTGGTCCTCAGTAAACACCTCCAGACCTTGGTTATTTTAAATCATCTTCTAGGAACGCCTATGTCTCTTTGTTGACCATATAAGGAACCAGGCTAAGACTGGCTAAGGCCTGCATGACCAACTTCTGAGTTAAGTAAGGCAATCCTACCCACAGTTTATATAGTTAGGACAGCTCCTGATTCATCAATTCTAACAATTGGAATTTTGGAAAGTCTCACTTTCTTTTTTCTTTCTTTTTTTTTTTTCCTCCTTGGGAATTATAATCCCATTAATTTTAAAATTCCCATTATAGACACTCTATTTCTGATCATACTAAGGAAATTTTCCTAACCTGGAGAAGGATGCCTGTTGACCTCTTTGCCATGAAGTTGTAGAATGGACCTAAACACGGAATATCTGTAAAACAACACTATTTTGGTTGATCACGAGTCGTGACCTGGTAACCACTTTTATAATGCAGGAGCATAGATAAAATCTGCTTTTTATCATGAAGGCAGATGACCAAATGCAGTTGTGAAATATGCTATCTGTAAAGCAATCTAGTAAAGATGAAAGAAAATCTCAAGCTGGCCTTTTGTTATGAAAGCTCTTAAATATATTTCCTTTTGGCTGTGAGTTCGATCTTACACACATTTCTGTGATGCACATATCTGATGACATTTTAATTATATCTGGGACTGAATTTCTAAGAATATCAGCATTCTAGCCAGGCCAAACCTCAGAAAGAGTTTTCATTGTCTTTTTTCCAACAAATAATCTGAGGTCGTTTTGTTCTGTGGCAACACAGACATTCTTCCATGGAACTGACTTTTAGAGGCCATATGTCTGAGACAGTTGGAAGCTACTTATTTTCCTGACAGTATTAATCATTGCAAATTTAGATTATGAGGTCAGACTGTATCCTATCTGCAGCAGAAATCGCTATTGTACGTTTGTAAGAAAGATGACAGACATTCTTTTGACTGACACAGTAGCCATGGCTAATGAAGGAGAGGGATTCGTTCTGATTTTGAAGCCATCAACTTACAGCTTGATAAGTAAACTAGAAATTACCTTGCATACCCACACTACAACATCGACATCATTCATTAGCCATATGTCTTTAAAGTTTGTGGGTAGTGTCTGAGTTTAAACTGCAAATACTCTGATTAGCTGATTATAACAGTTTTTCAAGCAATGCACAAGAACACAGAGTAATATAAACCACATTTACATCCTATTTGTACTGGGCTGCTGCACAGCTCTGAGGAGAAGGCAGTGTGAAAAGATGAGATTTTGCACTAAGGTCAAGAAACAACTCTGTACAAGCGATGAAGGTGACCTTGCTCTCAGATTATGTGCCACTCATCAGCTTCCTTCAGAGGATAATTTAAGAGATAGGAAGTAATAGTTGGCTGAACATATCGTAGCCAATAATCCATATATTCTTTGTTACTGACCTTGAATACAAGATTGCCAATTTGGATAGAAAGATTGTACCATTTCTCCTTCCAGAGTGACTTTTGGTCTTGAAGAGGTGGTGCCTAACTTCATTTTATAAGCCAAGGGGCTGAAATAGTGATTCTAACTGTAGGCCAAGCAGTTAGGTTTTCCTGTTTCTAAGTACTAAAAACTTGTTTTCCTACAAAAAAGGGAACGTCATTGTAATTTTACATACAAAATATACATACAACTCTTCATGAGCATCCAAATATCTGACCAATACTCAATTCAAATATACTGAAATAATCAGTATTTTTTTTCCTGAAAGGTTCTGAAGGTACAGCATGTTGCAAATCCAATAGCAAGGAATTCGAATGAATCTCTCTCATCTGGGATAGCCTCACATGAGTAGAAATGCAGAAAACAAATCTTTTTCGTAAAGGAGAAGAGAGGGCAAATTGGAACTCAACAATATAAAAAGTCTTGAGAGTAAATATTAAAGTAAAGAATAGTTGAAGAGAAGACTGAATGGATGGATTTACCAAAGGAAAGTCATGGTGCCTTTTATGCTCAGATGATCTTACAGGGAAGGAAAATGCAGTATATCTAATTCTGTAGGAGTTAGTAAAACATTAAATATCGTGACAAATTGAAAATGGCTAGATAAGCTGGAGGGAAGTTACAAGATTTGGAGGACTGTTACAAGAGCTGAACAGTAGAGTAGGCACTTATAAAAAGTCACACTGCTGCAGGTTGCATAGAATCAAAAGCCATACAGGTGGGCAGATAAATTGCTAACAAGCCACCTTGGCTGTTACTTTGTCTTAAGGTGATTATCAGCCTGGTGTCTAAATGAATTCTGGTTGCAGTTCGATAAATATATGCAAGGAATTATATGCATAAGTGAATTATCTAGACTTGACTCCATGTTCTGTTTTTCTATAGTCCTTGTTCAATTTTACCCTAATTTGGAATTTGAGGGTGGAATAATGAAGAAAAGTAGATAATTCTAATTAATTGAAGAAGTTTTTTTTTCAGTTTTGAGAAAAATATATTAAAACCAAATGAAAATTCAGATGCAAGGCCTTTTGCTGTATTTGATCAAGGGCTGCCTGATGACAAGATTAACATGTAGTACATTCATAATAAAAAAAAAAAGAAAAGAAGTAATGCTTCAAATTTTATCTGAGACTGAGAATAAAAGTAGGTCTTAACTTCTTAATTTAACATAAGATTCTTGAGTGGCTGCACACTTAATCTTACACAAGTTCATTAGTATAACACCATGCAGGCCTCATCAATATATAGCCACTCATCACCAATGTCCCATGAACACTGACTCATCCATACCTCTGTATAAAATTAATCAAATTGCACAAAACCCTTAACATTCAACTTTACTTCCTTTCTTTTCCTTAATATAGTGAACATAACAATGAGGATTTGTTACATGATCAGACTACTTCTTGACAGTGGAGCTTTCCTTGAAGCAGAACCAGTTTTGTTATGTAGTTTCCTAGAGGTTAATATTCTGTGATAAAAACAAAATAAATAAAAGCAAAAAAAAAAAAGAAACATTAACATCACTCTTAGTGTGATGAATACCAGTCAGTGAATATCCTGTGCCCCACTCTACTACCCCAGTGTTAACATTCATGAAAAGGAGACTGACGTGATTTTAAGAAAATAATAGTGCTGTAGAGAAATGCAATTAATTACCGTGACATAGTAAACCCAATGAAATTAAAAGTAAGCAAAACATTACCATCAGTAAACCCTATATATGTTGCATTATATCAAAGTTGATTAGCTTACACTTTCTGTTGTAGGAGATAGAAATAGTGTGTTTTGTAGGAAAAGAGTGGGGAATTACAGTTTTCTTTTACACTCTTCTGGCTGATATGAAGCCAATTAGCTCTTGAGTGAAATGTAGAACCACCTACCAATCAAAGTATAGCCAGTAATTTGCAAGAACTGGCACAAATTCCTTCGGTACAGATTTTTCCCAAGAACATACAAAAACATAGTAATGGATACAAAAAGATTGATTTTCAAAAAGTGTCAGCTGGATTACTGTGTGTGGAGATGCATTGTTTTATTTCTGGAGTATGTTGTAATAGATTTTTTTTCCTTTGCTCTAGTTTCTTCAAATTTTCATTATACAGCTATATTAGATTAACTAGACTATTGCTATAAAAAGAGTAAATTTCTCCCCATTATTTTTTTCAAGAGTAACAGTTATTCCAGTATAACAAGCAACAGAAATCAAAGCAGAACTGATTTTCTTCAACTTTAATTTAATTTAGAAGCCTTTATGAACAAAGCGTATGTGACTGAAATTTATGTGGAGGAGTGGTTTCATTTCAGAGCAAAATGTATACTTGAGTGCCATCAGAGGACATATTTTTAATTTGCATCGCCAAATACTTGCAAGGGAAGTGATGGCATGCGACTGGGGAGCTGAAACGCTGCCATTTGACTCCCCTGACCATTTACTGCCAAGCAAGACAAATTGGATTTTAAATATTCACCAACAATGCAAATAAAGGCTATATGAACATATTCAACTAATTAATTAATGCTAAGGGAAGCTGTGGTCTCTGTGTGGTTGTTCTTAGAAGGAGAAAAATGGGAAAGCACAGACTAGAAAAAAATATATGGGAATTATTTGCTCAGCTTTAATCATCATAACCATTTTCAGGCCACAGCTGAATTTTTCTCTCAAAGGGAGCCCCACTAGCAGCAGTGGGAATTTCATGAATTACTTTCTTTTATCTCTTCACTCTATCCTGTGGGACCCATGGCTTGGTCTGTGGGAGTTTTTGAACTCTCTATGAAGAGATATCAAGCACTCAGACTGTTTTCTGTGGCCTTTCAAACTTGTTGCAATCAAAGTCAATTCTGTGAGTATGTTATTTTCTTTCCCTGCTGGGGCTTTCTTTCCATTCAGTTCCACTTCCCAGTTGTGTTCCGTGATCTTTTCAGGATCTGTGAATCCCTGGTTCAGGCAGGCCCTATGACTGGTGAGATCAGACCTTGATCTCAGACCTGAGCAGTGGAGAGCCAGGGCAAGGCTGCTGGTGCCTGGGATCCCTGCAAGGTACTGCAGTCTGGGAGGAGAGGGAGCGCAGTGGAGGCATCACCTGAGGGTCTTGGAGCTGCCATTGGGCAACAGAGGGATTTCTTCCTTAAATTCCCACCTCAAGTCCCTGCAGACTCTAACCCCTGCAAAAGTAAGCACATATCACAGTGGAAATAAATAACCTGAATTTCAAGGGACACTTGTATGATTGAAATAGGGACAGGACATAATTCTTTTGAAACACAAATACGGGTCGTATTATAATAAGAAATTCTTTACACACTGAAATCATTCAAACAATTGATAATATTTCCTAAACCTTCTGTAAGAGTTTTGTGCTTCATTTCATCTAAATAAGTGAAAAGAGCATAGACCCAAAGCTCAG
Source organism: Tinamus guttatus (assembly GCF_059628265.1). Lineage (NCBI taxonomy): Eukaryota > Metazoa > Chordata > Aves > Tinamiformes > Tinamidae > Tinamus > Tinamus guttatus. Next base: position 1,122,075 of record NW_028289135.1, on the reverse strand, counting down.
TGATAGTTTGCCTCTTATCTCCTACTGAAGTGCACTAGTTGCCTGAACAACTTTTATGACCTGGGCTGAACCACTCTGGGCCAACTGAATTATTGTTTCAGTTCTATTTACTTGCTCTTCCACTAAAACTTCTATCAGCTTCAACACGTTTTACTTCAAAATAAGAATTACATCCAAATAGGGTAAAAGCTTTGAGATGTGGGCTACAAGATACAAAATACAAGAATTTTAATTCCATATAACATAGATACAGCACAGTACTGCAAATAAAAATTATAATATTATAGCCTGAGAATTAAGAACAGGCTTAGATGTTTAAAAGACAGTGTTGTATTGATATAGTCTATTGCTGCTATAACTGAGAATAGCAGTACCATTGTGACAGTATTAGAAACCAGGTAGCAAAAGTGCAATAAAATCAGGTCTTTTGATAATAAATCTGTTCTGAAGCTAGTAAAAGGTATTTTTGGAACCCAGAGCAACAGTGTGGGATCTATTGAACATTTTCAATGCTGGGGGAATATTCGTCTTGGAGACTGAAAATATTTGGTATCCCTAGCTTGTTCAGCAGCTCACATTTGAAAAATGAATACAAAAAAATATATATTAAAAGGCTAAGGACATATTTAAGTGTCTGTAGATGGGCATTTGTTTGCTTGCAAGTACTGTAAGGAAAACAAAACAAAACAAACAAACAAACAATCAGAAAACAATTTTCCAGGTGTTTCTAGTCTTCAAGTTTCTAACTGCGAGTTAGAAGCCTATGGCTCTGTTTATGGCCCTTTCCATGAGTTATTGTGTGATACAAGTCAAAGCATGCAGGAACAACTTAGCAAACTACTCATATATTTTTTTTAATTTTAAAAGCAGAGTTCATACTGCTCTCACCACTGAACATAATTTTATGTTTGAACACTTTGTTAAGCAAAGAGAAAATTTGTAAAAGGGTGGTAATAACATTTCTCTCTGTGACAGATTGTTGTAAAAATATACCAACTGGTACTTGCAAAGTCCATGGTCATTTCTTCAGACAGAATCATAGAATCATAGAATCCTTAAGGTTGGAAGAGACCTCTAGAGATCCTCTAGTCCAACCCCCCTGCTCCAGCAGGAACACCTGGAGCATGTGGCACAGGGTGGGATCCAGATGGGTTTGGAAGATCTCCAGAAAAGGACACTCCACAACATCTCTTGGCAACCTGTTCCAGTGCTCTGTCACCCTCACTGTCAAGAAATTCTTCCTTAAGTTCCTTTGGAACTTCTGGTGCTTCAGTTTGTGGCCATTATACTCTGATTAGATTCCGTCTCACCCTTTTCTTCTTCAGGCTGAACAGACCCAGCTCTCTCAGCTTGTCCTACTGAGAGATCATTTCTTATCCCCTTAATCATTTTAGTACCCTTCCAGTGCACTCACTCCAGCAGTTCCATGTCCCTCTTGTATTGAGGAGCCCAGAACTGGACACAGTACTCCAGATGTGAGTAAAGGGGCAGTATTGCCTCCTTGACCTCCCGGCAATGCTCTTCCTAATGCAACCCAGGCTACTATTGGCCTTCTTGGCCACAACCTCATACTGCTGGTTTTCACAGTTAACTTGTCCACCAGAACTCCCAGAACTCCCCTGCAGAGCTACTTTCCATCAGGTCAGCGTCCAACCTGTCCTCATGCATGGGGTTATCCCTTTCTAGGTGCAGGACCCTGCACTTGCCTTGGCAGAACTCCATGAGGTTCCTCTCTGCCCATCTCTCCAGCCTGCCCAGATCCCTCTGAATAGCATCTGCCACTCCTCCCAGGTTTGTATCAAACCTGCTGAGAGGGCTCTCTGCTCTTTCATCCAGGTCACTGATAATGAGACTGAAAAATACTGGACCTAGTATGTTAGCACTGGTTACCCAGTACGCTAGCCCTGGAGAACACTGCTATCTACAGGCCTCTGACTAAACTTTGCACCATTTTGAGTTTGTGAAAATCACTTCTTTTATGATTTTTTAATGAAATAACACAGGAAATCAACATATTATGCTTAAAAAAAAGAGTACAAAATGAACTTGACATTTGCTCTGTTCTCCAGAGAACCAATGTAGACAAACTTCTTTCTCATCATACTGCTGTCTTCTAAGTCTGGTATGTATATATGACATTGTGCTGAAAAGAAAAATCTGCACAATCTACATCAATGATCAGAGTGTTGTTATCCTTGGTGAAACTGCAATGACAAGTGATTTTTACCAGAGTAATAGCCATAGACAATTAAAGTGTCTGTGAAATGACATCTGTGGAAATATTGTTGCATGATGCTCTCACACAGAAACTATAGCAATGTATCTGTTTGTTATTCATTCCTTCATGTTGGAGACTGCAAGACATGGGGAGATACCGCTTCAGAGAACAAAAGATTAGATGTGGACACAGAAGAACTGAGCAAATTTCCTAAGATTGTCCTTAGTGTTCTGGGCGATCCCTTGCAACTCACTCTCCTCTCTATTTCTCTATCTGTAAACATTGACCTCACTTGTGAATGTACGGCAGGTGAAAAGACATTGTAAGAACTAGCCCTTGTCATTGCTATTGATAATTTATTATTGCTTATTCTTATTACATCTGCTAATTTCTATCTTCTATGAATTAACCAGAAATTCCCATGAAACATTTAACCTACATCTAATTCTTTGAGATATTGAAACTCTTGCTCACAAAAGTATCTCACATTGAAAGCAGAAGGATCATTCATGTAAGTCTCCTTTCACACACCTTAGAAATGCAGCACAAATCCCACTGTTTTATGAACTTGTGTTTTAGCAAAAAATAAGGCAGAACTATGTTTATATACAATCAGTGACATAATTAAAAATCTCTTGTGACCTACACCACAATTATTTTTTCTCTCAATAAAGTTCTGACTATGCTGAAATTGCTGGGAAAGTTCTTCATGCCCATTGGAGGCTATTTTCAGAAATAATTTTCATCAACATCGGATGAGACCCAAGACTGTAGAGTAAGATCTCCATGATTGTGCAATTGCTTTTGTGGAAAGATGAGGAAATGAAGACCCAGCAGAACTCATGGAATTTGTCTTCTGGTGTCATGCCACAATCACTCTAATTTAATCAGAAATACAATGGAAAATAAATTTCTAATATGCAAAACATATTCCACTTCTTTAGTGGGATTTCATCTTCTCCTGACCTAAACTAAGTCTGATTGATTGTCAGTGACAGAGACTTATGCAAAAACAAGGATTCAGGATATTATGATGAAGATTTAACAAATCACAATTCTTGTGAGACAGCAGGGGACCAGAATCCTCCCAATCCCTTTTTATTTTCAGTATTGTCTTCTACCTTGCATGACCAAAATGGTAGATAAAATGAGGCAAAAGGAAGTAGCATAAAGGAATGAAAAGGACTGATGTGCACTTGTGATGTTCCAGTATAAAGTAAAATGCAATGAAAAATACGACACTTGAGCAAACTATTAACACTAAAATACTGTTACATCACCAATGCTCCTTAATGCTAGTAAATATAACTTCACAATTCCTCTAATTATGATTGCTCACATTTACAGTACACTAAAAGAAAACAGGTGACTGAGAAATATGAGCTATGAATCTCCAGTGTTTACAGACATACACTGGCTAGGTGGAGAAAGCAGAGTGGGACTTCAATTTAGTCAGCATTTCTTTTAGGAATTTTGGAAAGAAGATGGTGTTTACCTCTTTAAAGGTGGCCTGGAGAAAATTAGCAATGAGCATTTTCACAGTCATGGAAAGAACAGAAGCAAATCTATCTTCTCAGAGGTCATCATCCTATATATAAATCACTCAGCTTGAAAAAAATGTGCTGTCAATCCCTCTTTCCTAAAACACCCATTGAGATGGAAAGCAGAGTTTTATTATGTGGTAACTGGTTAAAAGCAATCAGGATTAAATTTATCCCTTTACTTCCTACTGCCTTTTTACTAACTTGAAAACCTCTGCAGAGGAAAAAAAAAATCTTCTATGAATGCACCAGTAGCAAACTGCTTTATCTCAAAAGATAGTTTCTAGATCACTCAGCCCAGTACTGCCCCTTTGCCATCTGTTCCTGACTAAGGAACAATGTTAGTGCTCTTCAAAGTCCTGTGGAAAACACATCACACAGCAACATGCAGAAAGACTAAATCTTAATACAGTGGAGTGATGAGTAAACTCAGTAAAATCTGAGGTTTTGTGAACTTCATTAGCTACTTTTTAAATTCTTGAGGTTTCACAAAACCAAATGCCTTAGGAAGACAAAATAGTCATCTCCCTCCTAGTTTGGCTCAGTCCTTTGGACCCTGTAAGAAAAGAGAAGTTCCCTTGGCACCTAGCACCCTGCAGGGCCAAGGGCAGCCAAACTGGAAAGAGCTCCCATGGCAAGAGGGAAAGTCAGTGACGCTTGAGCTGGCATTTTCTACTGCAGTTACAAATCAAGCCTTTTGAAGTCTTCTGGATTTTGAAAGATCAACTTGTTTTTCTACTGAAATTTCAAACCTTGATGAGAAAAATCGGTAATTTCTCATATTTTTTTCCATCCCTTTCTACCAACTTTTCCCCCACATTTGCCTGTACATTTGACCATGCTCCAGTTTCTGCATCCATGTCTCTTCACATCAGCTGCAGCACCTTTCCACAGATATTGTGCAAGCCCAGATCAGGCCTCAGCAGCAGGGATCCCCAGCTCCTCATTTGACTTCCAGAAGGTTTCCATGCCTTGGGGTATGGACCTACCACAGGGATTCAGTCCTCAGCTCTGTGTGGAGTTTAGTGTGTGCAGCTGTGCCAGCTGCTTCTCAGTGGTGGGATCCACCAGTGTGTGGGATGAGACTGGACACTTTGGGTATGAAGACACTTTCCAGTCCTCCCAACAGGATAGGAAGTAATGCAAAACAGTGAGATTTCTTGTGTGCTGCTTTGAATAAGCCTGTGGTGCTGGTCCCCACACTAAAAGACAAGGAAGCCTACCACACTCTCCTTGTGATCCAAGGGGTAAGTGTGTATAAGTGTGCTGTGTAGACTAGAAAAGGATTAATAGGAGTGCGGGTGTCACTTGAGAAGCTGCTGTACTTGAGAAGAGTTTAGAGAGATGGGTGGGAGAAGACTGCCGAAAGACTTGTCTTTGAGCTGCCGCTGTAATTTGGAAATAATAATCATAAAAAATAAGACGACACTGCCGCGGGGAAGGCTCATTTTGGAAGCAGAGCTTGCAGGAACAGCGAGCTTCCCCAAAGCCCCCTCCGGGCCGCGCTCTGCGCCCGCGGGTCCCGGAGCCGGCGGCTCCGCAGGGTCCGGCGGGTCCCGCGCCGCGCTGCGGGCAGCAGCGCACGGGCGCCCCGCCGCAAGGGCGGCCTCGGCCCGCGGAGCTCGTCCCCGCACCGGCACCGCGCTCCGGGCAGAGGCTCCGCGAGCAGAAGCCCCCGCTCCGGCCTGTAGGCGGAGGGCCGGTCCCGTCCCGCCTCCCGGCCGCGGCCGCGGCCGTACCCGCCCCGGCGAAGGGCGGTCGGTGGGGCCGCCGGGGCCGGGCCACCCTGCAGGTAGGCGAGGGACGGGGGGTGTCGGCACGGCGGGGCCGCGGGGGCGCGCCCGGCGCTGCTGATTGACGGCGCGGTCCGGCCTGCAGCCCATAAAGGCGGCGTCGCGGCGGGCCGGGCCGGCAGCGCACTCCGCTCCGCTCCCCGCTCCGCAGCCCTCCGCGCGGCGCGCCCGGCTCCTCGCCGCGGGAGCAGCCCGCCTCTCCGCGCCCCATTCGCACCGCCCATGCCAGGTACTGGGTCCCGCGGGCGGGACGTGGCGGCCGGAGCCGCCGCGGGGACGGCCGTGGGGGCGGCTGTCCCGGGAAGGCTGCCGTCCCGGGAAGGCTGCCCCGGAGAGGCACCTGCCCGGCGCGGGCAGAGGGACTCGCCGGGCCGGGTGGGATGTGTTAAATGAGGCGCCGGCTCTGCGGGCCGCTGCTGCGGCAGAGCAGGGTGCGAGGGATGCACAGGGCGACCCTGCACTTGTAGGTAGACTCATGCGGTGGAGGCATTTGAGGGAACCAATGAGTGCTGTATGAAGGGAGGAAGTCCCAGTAATAGGTATTTTCTCTGAATCCTTCCAGAAAGATGTGCAGAGTGTTTAAAGTATTGGAATAATATATCTGCATCCAGAGGAATGAATGCCCACATGTCCCATCTGCTGTATTCATTCTGGGAGGACACGCATGGGGAGGCACATCTGTGTTGCTTATAATGGTGTAATGGCACTGGACAGAAAGAGCATCACGTTAAAAGTCATTTTCTCCAGATGTGGTTGCTTATGGGGTATTGTAAAACTGGATTAGTAAGTGTGTCCGTGTAAGATGAAGAAAGTAGTTTATATGATGACAGATGGAAAAAAGTCCTGAAAAGTATACCTAGTACTCAGAACTGGTATTTAGTGAGATCCTGTTATCCTGCTGGATATCTGCTGAATATATATCCAAAGCGACTCTGGAACAACTGATAGACTGTCTCTCATATTTTCTATAGTTCTTATCCAGCTCTTGGAAAATCTTGGAAAAAGTTACATCATATGTTCTCTGGGTGTCTTTACCCTTTTAATTGTTAGAGACACTTATATACAAAGGAGCCTTATTTTCAAGAGCTAATATTTGCTCCACTTGATGTCATATTATTTCATTTTTGACATCAGAACCCACCCCAGACTAAGTAATTGTGGTCATAATCATCAGTAAGAAAGAAGCAGCAGAAACAAACAAACTTTTAATTGAAAAAAAAAAAAGGCAAAAGACATTGTGATTTTTAGGTATAATTGATTAGAAGGATAAGAGTTTTGTGGCATGCCATGAGATGAATTAACATTTTTGTAGTTGATAAAAGATTATTTCCTTAATACTTTCTACTTTTTCTTTTATTCATAGGAGTTATGCTACACAGGAGTGGGCTGTTGTGGCTAACTGTCTTGATTGCCTTGTGGGCTTCTTCAAATGCTCAGGGTAAGTTCTGACACATCTTAACTGGATGAACAGTAACTTGCAGATCTAAAGGCTGATTTAAAAAAGTTAACTGCGCTATAGTGTACGAAGTAATCTTTTTTTTTTTTTTTTTTTTAAAGCGCATATATTTTGTAAAATGTATCGCAGGGACCTGGGCATGATGCATCTGACTACTGGTGAATGAAGATTATTAATTACCTTATTACTATATCTAAAAATGTTTTCTGTAGCAAACTTTAATCTAAAAGTTTATGATCTGATAAATAATTGCTATGATGTTTTCTGATTCAGTGTAAATGTATGGTAAAAGTAACATAAACAGAACCAAAGAGATGAAGTTTTTGAAAGGAGAAAAGTAGGAAGCAAAAGCTCTACAGAGCAAATTTAAGTGGAATGTAAATTGGCGCAGTGCCAAGTCCTCATTTCATCAGATGTCTTGGCCTAAATTCTTAAAAAGTATATTTCTAGCTTCCTGTCGGCAGGCCACATGGCTTCTCAATATTTGATTTTTATTAATGTCTGTCAAAATATAGGAATTGGCTTAACTTTCTTATTATCCTATACATATTATATATAATATGTAATGATTATCTTGTTACATACATATATATATACAAACAATCAACATGTGTATATGTACAAGTGAGTATTATCTAATACTACAAAATATTTATGTAGCTATATAGTCAAATATATATTTATACCAGAAGGAGTGAGTTACCATTAAATTAAAATGATGGATGGAAAATATGACTGTAGCTTGCCAGTAAATGCAGTCCTGTCTGTAAAGTGGGAAAGTACTAGGTTCACTGTTATTCTTCAAGTCTGTTATATAACTGCAGTTATTAGGTGTAGTGTACAGAGTTGTATTTCTTATGGCAGTATTTGTAATCATTGTTGCACACTAACTTTTTCAGATGGTGACAAGGAAGAAGAGACCACCTTTGATTTACTTCAAATCAGTAACATAAACCGAAAGACAGTTGGAGCAAAATTGTTCCGGGGTCCAGATCCTGCTGTCCCAGCATACCGTTTCATTCGGTTTGACCATATTCCTCCATGTAAACCTGAGAAATTAAAAAAGATTGTCAAACTCATACGACAGAATGAGGGCTTTATTCTTTCAGCCACCCTGAGGCAGGACAGGCAATCTAGAGGCACTCTTCTTGCTTTAGAGGGTCCTGGCATCAGTGAGAGACAGTTCGAGATTATTTCCAATGGCCGAGCCAACACCCTGGACCTTATCTACTGGGTGGATGGCTTCCAGAACGTGATTTCCTTGGAAGACGTGGACCTCGCGGACTCGCAGTGGAAGAATCTCACTGTGCAAATAACAGGAGAGAACTACAATCTTTATGTTGGCTGTGACCTCATTGACAGCTTCATCCTGGAGGAGCCTTTCTATGAGCAACTGAAAGCAGAAAATAGTCGAATGTATGTGGCGAAGGGAGCTATTCGGGAGAACCATTTCAGGGTAGGTAACCTGGAGAAAGGAGCTCTGCGGTAAGGTAACCCTTGGATTTGATGAGCTCGCGGATGTTTCCAAACAGAATTTTTCCGGAGTGTCTTTTGGTTGATTGCTGGACCAGGATTATGTGAATTTTGGTGTTCCTGAAACCAAAGGACTGGTAAAGTATAAGTCCAGGAAAAGTGAATATAACTGGTGTCTGGCTGTTCCAATGGAAAAAAACCTGCTTTCTTCTCCATCTGTAAGACATCTGAGTATGTCATATTTTTGTGGTGATTTGTAGAACACTTTGGCAGTTTCCTTGAAGATACATTTTTGCTGCTGAATGCTGTCTAGTTCACAGGAAAATGTCAGTATTTGTGAAATTTTATTTGAAAAAGTATAGGGGGTGGGGAAAAGAATTTTTGAAGTTGAAGTGTGTCATGGTGATCCATCCCTAAAGAATATTTTGTTTTCCCATTTGAATAATTTTTAATTTCAGGTTTTAAAAACACCATAAAATTTGGAAGAAAAGTAGAATGGAATATTTCAATCAGGCTTATATTTTTTCTTTTTTTTTGAAAACATTTTTGTTTCCTTTATATCTTTTTATTTTAAATAAAGCAATTACTTTTTAGTTTTTCTATAAATTGAAAAATCTACTTCCTGTCTGAGAGTGATGTAATCTGGTTTAAGTGCTTTAAGGATGTTTTCTCTTAAATTTGAAATCAAACTTCAACCCATGGTTTCAAAATTTGAATAGCCTAGCCTTTTTTTCTTTTTCTTTTTTTCTTTTTTTTTTTTCCATCCTATTGTGCCATCTAGTCTCCAGTCAGTGTATGACATGCTGAAGTCTGTAGCTGGCAGGAAAGCCAAAAGTTCTTGCCCTCAATCCTTCATTTCTGCCTCCATTATTAAGCATGCTACTCATTTCCGCGGACAGGACTATTTTTGGACCTATACTGTGATCTGAGTCACTGAGATAATCTGTGGTTAACATAATATTTTTTTTTGGAGAATTTTAAAAAGTGAAGCAGATAGTGTCTTTTTTTTTGCCTTGTAGTAATGCCAGCACACCAGAGTGGACAGCAGAGAATAGTACTTGGGAATTAATGTCTAAACATGGAAGTAGGGTGGTGCAAGAATTTCATAGGCTGTCTTGCCTCCATAGCCAATCTCTTATGGCACTATAGCCTGAAATGTGCTTTATGGAAATAAAGATTTGAATTCACAGCTCATCAATTACTGTTTTATTGCGACCTGTTTCAGAAAGCAGCTAATTTTATATAATTCAATAATACAAATATATTTACATTAGCAAATAATTTATAACAAGATAATAAATCAACACAATGACTGTGTGTCAAGGCTTGCTACATCATAGTTTTCTTGTTTGTTTGTTTTTGTTTGTTGTTGTTTTTTTTAATGGATTTACCTGTGCTTAAATTCAGACAATAGCATGAATATAAGACAAGTCACCGGTTGATTAATCCCAAATTGATGTAACTTGTTTTTGACTGGTTTTTATTGCAGGGTCTTTTGCAAAATATTCAGTTAATCTTTGACACTTCAATAGAGGACGTTCTGCGTAAAAAAGGATGCCAGAGGACTCAACCAAGTAAGGGTTTCTTCTATCACCAGTATGTTCAATTGACTCTGAAAATGGGAAATGTCAGTAGCGACATATTATGCTAAATCCATGACACAGATCCCATCGAAACTGTAGAGAGTTCTTATGGAATAGTACAAACCAAAGTGAGTTCCCTCTGGTTATAACAGGAAGATGTTTGTTAGAGATCTTAAATACGCACTATGTTTTTGTAGTAGGGCTCATGGAAGGTGCTGACTATTTTACTTTACAGTGTTTATAACTGGCAGGAGCTCAATCAAGAATCAGAGACAACTGATTCCATTAGAGGAAAATGATGGGTATGTGAGACAGTCAGGACTTCGAGGTTTTATCCAAACCTCTCAAGTTCCATTATTTATATTATTTTGCCATGACGTAAGAGCAGAGGAGTGAACTGCTCAACTCTTTTCCGTATTTATTCAGAAGAACAAATAATTAAGTAGCAACAGTGTTCAACTTTTTCAAAAAGAAGATGTTTTGAAATTTTTGCAAGGAAAAATCTCATATGTACATATATATGTGTGTATTGGTATGCATATTTTACAGGGGGTCTGTGTATGCATATGTGCATATTTATATATGTATGAATTTGCTGTTCTATTTTTCAGTCTTGATAAAGGATATTAGTTGATTGTCTCAGACATATTCCAGAGATGTCCCATGCTGCAAGAACTCAGGCACAAATATGCTGACTCATGTTAGAAATGACTGACATTTGCTGGAATGTGGCCTTAGATCACCTGGGCAAGAAGGCATGCTGTCATTTTTTGGTTATGGTCTGTTCCAGCCAACCTATTTTGTGTACTCAAACCAGAATCTACATGGACATGCTATGCCCTACATTTCCAGGCATTTCAGGGTACAAAAGGGAATAAAGAAGATAAAAGGAGGAATTCATAAGAGGAATCAAATTATGATGTGTCCTGTTCCAAATGCAGGGGCATTTTGAAATACTGATTACTACTTTCACCTTTGTTAGTGGAAGAAAATATTTGAGGAGCAGCATGAGTGTAGAAGAATAGAACCTGAGCTGATGTCCGAACAATTATAATCTCAATAAAGTAGAGAGATGGCTTCAAGAAGGATGTAGTTCAGCTATCCTGCTTCATTTTTCATAGAAACAAAGGTGCAAAAAGCCTAGGTAGAATCTTAAGGGCACATACAGCTCTCCAAATATCCTAATTCAAGAGGTTCTATGTGTGGATAGACCAAACTAGTAAAACTAGCTAAAGAGAAGATCTGGATATCTTTGTGTCATCATTGCTTAGAAAGAATAATTTGTTTGACCAAGTGTTTTGAAGTAGCGCTACGTAAAAATGCAAATTTAATGTACCTCCAATGTAAAGAGGAAGTCAATAAGAATCTAAAGGGAAAATAGTTTTGTATGTTACTACATTCCTTATGAAGGATCCTTTAGCTGTTGTGGTTGTAGTCAACAGAGTATTTTTTATATGTATTTTTCTTATCACATCTGTCAGCTACCAAATTTTCCAAGTCCAATAAGATTTGCTTTTTATCATTCCTGAGATATTTATCAACAAAAGTCATTTCAGTTTTTCTTTATAAGACCAAGAGGACAGTGCAAGATGGAAACTGCTTGTCTAAAGACAGACGAGGGGTTACAGCAGTCTCTTGACTGAAACTCTACAACAGAATCATCTGAAGGCTTGTTACACAACTGTTTTCTAGCATTTTCTGCCCACCTGTTGAGACGAGGTGCAGATATTAAAATGCCACAGACCCTTGTTACACAGTGAAGTGCACTCATCAGTGAGGGTACAATAAACACACTGCTTTTTGAAGGTGGGACTGTATTCCCCTGTTGTGTTTTTCATCCTAGTCTGAGAAGATGTCCAGTGAAATAGTAGCTTGGGACTGTTCTAGGTTTTTAGGGGAGAAAAGTTTCTCTATAGTGTGGTGTTGCATATACTTTAAGGAGTACTTCTACACATGCCTTGTGTAGAAGAGATGACAAAAATACACCTAAACAGATACATGAGTAAAATGCCTTCCTCAAATGAACAAAATGACATTTGCATATGTGAAAGGATACACAATCTGCTCTTGTGGTTTCTCATTTTAAAGATGATCATGTAGTCCTTAGGAAATTAGCAGGAAGCCAGCAACAGTGAACTGATTTCCCAGTGATCCCCAGGCATCTTCTTTCAGTTTCTGCCAAGTGCCCGTAGGAAGTGTGGATTTAGTTCTTCAAACATAGTTTTGGTTTTTGTTTCCTGCTGAGAATTCAGCTTTAATAATGTCCTTAGAATGTTCCGGTCAAGGCACACTCTATGCAGACTTGAAAAATATGAAATTTAATGACCTGGAAAACGCTATGGGGGAATCTGAGAAGTTTAGTGTTTCAATGGGGTAGAAAGAAAGGCATACTTTTTAAGGAATCCAAAAGCAGTTGAAATAAACAGTTCTGACCTGTTATGTGATATATCATTTTTCCATCCTGTAAGTGAAGATAGACAATTATTTAAACTTTGAAGCAGTGTATATGGTTTGTTTGTACATCCTGGCTAGTAGCAAATACTTCATAGCTTCTTGAAAAATATATCATGCCAATCATTTTCATTATGGTTGAGAAATAATTCTTTAATATCTTTTTAGGGTTGGTTCCTTGTCTTATACTTTTAGACTTAATGAAAGAAGAATACTTCTGTGCTTGTTTTCTTTACTTGTACATTTAAATTTTGTTGTTGTTGTGGTGTTTTTTTTTCTGGGCCTTCTCTTATGATTTATGTTGTGTAATCAAGCATCCAATCAAGTCCTCAAAGTTGTCATAGCATTGCCCCCCTTCTGTGATTTATAAACAATGAATAGCATTGGCTTGTTTAGAAGCATTGTGGCTCACATTCTTGTGCTGATTTCTTCCTCATAAATCTCTTTATGCTTTGCTTTTCTCTTTTCATTTGTTTACCATGAGTTCCTATACTAATACGAAATCCGGTGAACTAGTCTCTATTGATAGAGAGTGGAGAATGGATTTCTCTGAGGCTGATACCAACTTACAGCCTTTACACTACACAAAGCTTCCCAGGAAGCTGAAGGATATTTACATGGTGAAGATTTAAATGCCTAACAGAAGGAAGACTGTATTATTTAGTTACCTATATTGCAGGGAGTAAAAAAGACCACAAAACTCAGTTTAATGACAGCTCTACGGAGTAAAATCAGATTTTATACATATATACCTATATATACATATATATATATATATATATATATATAAATTACTATTGATATTTTCTATTACATTCATTTTCAAGAATTTGTTATAGAGAGGAAGGTCATTTATTTATTTTAAGAACACATTTAGTTCTCCCTGTATAATACACTAAAAGTTTTATTTTACATATGGGTTTTCTAATGAAGGACTGTTTGGAGTGACGGACCAAATATTCAGTCTGATCTTAGCTTGATCTTCGTTTTGCTTTCTAATTAAAATATTGTTATGATCACCTCTCTGAGTATGAGAGCAGGCAGAGTGACATAGATCAGCCCAGAGGCTGGTATAATTGGAGAATGGTATGAATTTGATCCAAGTAACTGTAGGATGAATGGGCAGAACAACAGCAATGGTTTCTGTAAGGAAGTGCCTTCTCCTCCATTTTTTTTTTTTTTTTCTATATGGAGAAAACATGGCAGGTGATGAAAATCTGAAACCTTTCGTGGGTCTCAGGATAAAATGAGTTTGTTTTCTTTTTGATATTGTATCCTTTGTTACGTGTTCTTCGTAAAGAGATGTACTGCACTACCAACAGTGCTATTAAGTGAGAACTGTGTTAAAGAGAGCTTAGCTCTTAATTTTGAAAAGGGAAAGCCTATGATTGGAACCAGCCAACAGCTAACCTTCTTTTATTTATGGGGAAGCATGAAACTATTCATTAGGTTTAGAAGCCAAAACAGTTTCAGCAAGCACTTGTAATCTGTGGGAGAACACTGTATACACAACTCTTCTTTGTCCCTCTCTTCCTACTAGCTGAAGTGAACACTATCAATGAGAGTACTGAAATCCTTCACTTGAGTCCTGCTGTCACAACTGAATATGTTGGTGAAAAAACAGAAAAGAAAATGGAGTTTTGTGATCGTTCCTGTGAAGAGCTGGGAACGATGTTCACTGAACTCACTGGCCTGCGCATCGTGGTGAACAACTTGGCTGATAACCTTCAGAAAGTGGTAGGTACCTGTGGGAACTGAAAGAGGTCTATAATGCTGTACTCTGTTCTTTTTGCTCTGGCATTTTGGTCCATTGAGGAGGTTAGTAATATCTGTATGCACATGTGCTCGTCTCTATATCTACATTATGTAGATATGACTTATGTTTTCAAAGTAACTACTAAAGTATTTCTTGAGAATAAGATCTTCAGTTAGGCTTGGTTTTCCCACGGGTGGTTTGAAAGAACATATAACATACAGACACATATAACGGGTGAAATCAAGACTCTGAAAGATGCTGCAGATTTCGTCATTGGAAGCTAAGGAACCCAACCTTGCCTGTACACTATTAAAGCATTGCATGTACATACCTCATTTATAAATACACCAGTAAGTGGCTACAAAGGTACCTAACTGTATGTAAGCATGTGGAATTTTTGCATCTAAAGTAATATGGTGGCATTTCACTGAGGTCTGTCCCTCTCCTAAATCTGAATAAGTTAGTCCTTTCTGAAGGATGTTTATTCTGAAGGATGTTTAATATGGTTATACACCATATTAATGTCTCTGGAGTAACATTTTCCCATCTAAAGAAAAAAACCTCCCCTGTGGAGAAAAGAAACATACTAAGAAAAGGTTTTCCTTGTGGCAGCATAACTGTGGTCATGCTGTTAGCTGAAGAATCACTATGCAGTATCGCACTGCCTGAATGATACCTTTCTTATCTATATAAATGTGTAAAAGTAGAAGTTCTTTTTTTAATAGAATAATTACATATTCTTTTCTTTTTCTTTGTCTTACTTGAAATGATATGCTTTAAAGGTACAGTATTTTTTTTTGTTTGTCCATTTGCTTCATATTTTAGTCTGAAGAGAACCAAATTATGTGGGAATTGATTGGGCCAAACAAAACGCTGAAGAACCAGTCAGTTTGCTGGCAGGATGGCCGTGTCTTTTCAGATAATGAAAATTGGATTGTAGATAGCTGCACCAAGTGTACCTGCCAGGTAAGATTTTGGAAACATTCTTCTCTCCAGAAATGGACAACAGATTTACTCCAATTTCTGTATTCAGATTTACTCACACTTACTCTGATCTTGGCCTAGACTTACTGAAATATATAAAAAAATACTCCAAATTTTCATTATATTTAGAAAAAAATCAATTATTTTCCACACCACATAAAACTTTCAGGGATGCCTACCTTTATTTACTTCATTATGTTGATTTCTTTACCTGTAGGATTCTAAAATTGTGTGCCATCAGATCACCTGCCCTGCAGTCTCTTGTGCTGATCCATCTTTCATTGAAGGTGAATGCTGTCCCGTCTGCTCTCACTGTGAGTATATAGCCAAGGAGAAGGCACCCCCTGGCAGTTCTGAAAACCATCACTTTTGGGTTGGAGAGGTCAAAACAACTAAGAGATCCAAGCAAGCAATGTCAAAGAAAATCTTATTTATTCACCAGGATCATACTAAATAATGTGGGTGCTCTAAGTTACCTTTTGGAGGAGTTATTCTCACTTCAGTAATTACATAAGTAACTTAGGAATAACATGATAACTTAGTGATGTGGCTGGGCACAAAAAGTTAGATGCATTTTCCTCTCCAATAATGTTTTTTCCAAGGCAAGGCATTCTAATTTTTGTAATTTGCACTGCTTGCTGTTGTTTCTTTTGCATACCTCCTAGTTAAAACAGACTAGCACAGATTAGGAAGTTGTCTTGCCTTCTTGTGGAGGATGTGTAGATTCCTAATCAAAATTTTAATGTAGTTTGATGGAATATTTGTTATGAGTGCAAGTCATTTTTCTTCTCTGTTATTTTGATTCTGTTATTCTGGTATCTTGTATATGCTATTTTTGTTATAATGATTTACTTATATAGAACAGATTGGCAAGGTGCATTTAAGACAGCATTGCGCATTCTGAACTAGAGTCAAAATAGCTTTAGTAATTTCACTAGTTCACGGAATTTGTTGTGAATACAGTTCATTCCACTCTGTGCCGGACAGATCTATTATATGAAAACAAACAAACAAACAAACAAAAACCCTAGGAGTTCTTTTTGACTGCTTAGTTGTCCTAAATAAAAATGAATCCACTGGAATATATACAGAGTTTTTTTGCTTATTTAAAGCATAGGGCACATTCCTATAAGATGCTCTTGATCACATTTCCAGTTATGTTGTGTCTGAACAGAGGTAAGCCACCTCTCACCATGTTGACTAATATTCCAAAGTTAAGGGCATGTGGAATCCAAAAGCAGCAGGCAGTGCTAAGCACTTTTTTTGTATCTTCTGCTCTGTAGCTGATGACAGTGAGGAAGGCTGGTCGCCATGGTCAGACTGGACAAAATGCTCAGTTACTTGTGGCTCTGGCACTCAAATGCGGGGAAGGTCATGTGATGTCACCAGGAGTGCTTGCACAGGTCCGCACATCCAGACAAGAATGTGCAGTTTTAAGAAATGTGACCATCGCAGTAAGTAACTACACCTTTTCAGTAAGCTTCTTCCTGCTTTTCTGAGGAAAACTAATTTTCCCTCAATTTTCCTGTTGACAGTCAGTAATCAGAACTGTATGTACTGACATACTTCTGTATGCTTAATTACAGTAGCTATCATTAGACTTTTTTTTTCATCTCTCCCCTTTCAAATATTCCTACTTTTCCTGTCAGTTTAATATCTACATGCATTCCAGGCTCAGCTCTGTTAACTGAGAATTAGTAGGTAATGTTTTTTTTTCACATTAAAAACAGGAGGTCATTTCTTTGAGCTTATTTTGGAGGCAACTCATGATTGATATAGATGGAGAGAGGACTATTGATCTGCCATTCATTCATGATTATTGGTACCTTCCTTTTGCACAGTAGTGTTTAGGAATACAATAATTAGAGGAAAGTTTTGCAGAATACCAAGCTGCTTTTATATTTATGGCACTTGGAAGTATTAAACCTGTCCCCAGTACTGTAACTCATACTATCGCACAAAGCCTCTCTATCCAATATACTATAGTACTAATGATTAGTGCTCAACCTACTAACTGTCCAAATGTTTATTTAAAACAAGTATTTGTTCTATTGGGACAAATTATTTTTAAATAAAATAACTAATATCTATGTTAGTCCTGTGTTTGTCATTGAGAGTCTTAAGAAACTTGTACTTGAACATCTGAACTGAAATCCTAGGCTTTGTAAGTGACAGTGGTAGGAAAGAGATAGGACATTGATGTGTGGTGAAGGGCTTATTAGAAGGCTAAGTTCACGGTAAGTTTGTATTACTGCTGCAGGTGAGCTATTTTCTTGAGTTTTGATCTTTTCTCTGGCAGTACGTCAAGATGGTGGCTGGAGTCACTGGTCTCCTTGGTCTTCATGTTCAGTGACCTGTGGAATAGGAAATATCACTCGTATCCGTCTCTGCAATTCTCCCATTCCTCAGATGGGAGGCAAAAATTGTGTGGGAAACGGCCGTGAAACAGAGAAATGTGAGAAGTCCCCATGTCCAGGTAAATCTGTGGGCTTAAGTGCAGGATGGAATCCAACTAGATTATTATGCATCTAGCTCCAATTTATAGTGAATTTTATGACAGAAAGTATAACTTGTAGTTTAGAGATGAAATACACCTTCATTTTTTGAATTTTGAAATTTAACACGAGCTGCAAAGGATGGTGTTTGTAGAGCTTTTAGGGGATGAGAAGTCAGGAATCTGGGATTCCTTTTGTGTTCTTCCCACTAACTGACTCTGTAGCCTCTTGAAAATCACAACAGTTCTCCACGGGTAAGTTAAGTGTTGCCTTGCTAATCTGTCTCTCTAGGATGTTTTGAGCATTATGACAATGCAGTCAGGTTTTGTAAACCTCTTAAGCTGTAAATTGTCTTTAAATGTTAAGAGTTTGAGAAAAAAAATCATCATTTAATGATTTATTCTGCAAAGCATGAAGATAAACATTTTCTTTCTCCAAGAGAGGTAGTAAAATGTATTAAGGATAGACGTATAAAGGATAGACATAGGGATAGATCATAATAACCAGATGAATATATGTATATGTGTTTTAAACTTATACAAACCATACTAAACCCTTTCTAGGCTATGTTTTTTTGTTCTCATCTACACTTTTCAACCTCTTTAGAGACTGCTTTTCATGCCACCCATTTTCTGTTTCCTTTTGTAAATGTTTCTCCCATTTAAAGAAAATAATAATGTTAACCTCCTTCTCTGTAGAGCCTTTCCATTCTAGCTGTGGGATATGAATCTAAAACTGATGTCAAGCTTTCTAAACGAATTGTATTTAAATAGCTATATACACTCTGTCTATTTTTTTTTTAATCCATGTGTATCAAATTAGCTGAGGTGACAAAGGTCACCTCAAGAACCACAATTTTTTACAACACTGCAAAACAACATAGAGTCAGGTTAAAAAATATTTGTACTTCTCAAAAATTCAAGAGCCCTAAGAGAATCAGTAGAGTTGCATCAGTTTAAAATGTGCAGAAGAGTCATTAAATTAGTGAGTGGAGTCAAGGAGCACTCTTCAAGCTATGCTAAGGAATGGATTACTAAACAAAAACAATAGCTGCAACAAAATGTAGTGGTCATACTACTAAAAAAATCATATCAAACAGTAGACTTGTGTCTAAGTTCTCACAGTAACACAATGGTTCCTTGCGTTCAATTTGTATGTTCACAGAGAATAAGAAACAGCATAGTATGTAATCAGTGGTCTTTTTTGAATGGAACGAATAGTGAGTGAACAGGTTGCCTTTCTAAACACACTGTTGCCCTAAAAAGCCATAGACTTCTAGTTTGTCTAGGCAATCTTTTGAATCCTGCAGTCAGATGCCGTTGTCCATACAAAATGGAAGCTTAGTAGGGAAGCCAGTGTACTGGTTTGGATCAATTTAAGTGGAAATACATAATGCCAGTGGACACTGCTTGTTGTTTTGAATTTTTGGCCAAAAATGCCTCTAAAGCAGTTGGGTATTTTTATATGTTTGTTTGTGTCTGAAGTATTGTTATCTTAGTATCAGGCTGTGCCAGTATCTTCCTCTATGTGGAAAAAAATTATTTCAGTCAACAATCTGAAGAAGGGATTGTTGTCATTGGCACCAAATGTCCTCAGCATATGGGATGTGATGATGTGATGCCTTTTGTTTTGTGTATTCCAGTGAACGGTCAGTGGGGTCCTTGGTCTCCATGGTCTGCCTGCACTGTTACCTGTGGAGGAGGGCTTCGTGAGAGATCTCGCCTCTGTAATAGTCCAGAGCCACAGTATGGAGGAATGCCATGTGTGGGAGATGTCAAACAACATGATATGTGCAATAAGAAGGACTGCCCAATTGGTTGGTATTTAGTCAGTCATTATTCACAATCTATATAACTATTATTGCTCTTATTTCTTTAACGGAAAACATATGAAGTGACATTGTGAAATCTACCTATTTCACTTTTATTTCAAGAAAGTTTTTAACTTTTGGGGGGTATTGTTTAAATCAGTGAGATTTTATACGTATTCTTGATACTGAATTTACCTGAACAAGTATGCCTTTTTTAAACAGGTCTCAATATGCTGTAATATATCCTACTCAAGGTAGCAATCTGTAGTATTTTCACATTCAATTAATATTATATTAAATGGATTTAATAACCCTAATTCCAAGGGGTTTATATGAGTGTGCTGCAACATGTGTGACCTAAGCTAAAGAACAGAGAATGCCTGTTTCTTAAACGTACTCTTATACAGCTTCTGTGCTGCTAACTTTTTTTGTCTTTGTTTTCATACACCTTTTTTGGTCTTCTTCCAGATGGGTGTTTGTCAAATCCTTGCTTTCCTGGAGCAGAGTGCAACAGTTACCCAGATGGGTCTTGGTCGTGTGGGCCATGTCCAGCAGGCTACCTTGGCAATGGCACAGTCTGTGAGGATCTTGATGAGGTAGACCTCATTTCTGTTAAGATCAAGAAATCACTGTGAAGCTCTCATTGTTTGGGAATAATAGAGTCATCTAACTGGGTTCTTCTTTCTTTCTTTTCCTGCAGTGTATAGCTGTACCAGATGTTTGCTTTAAGGTGAATCAGGTCCATCGCTGTGTGAACACAAATCCAGGTTTCCACTGCTTGCCATGTCCTCCACGCTATAAAGGAAGCCAGCCCTATGGAGTAGGACTGGAAGTAGCCAAGACAGAGAAGCAAGTAAGTGATGTTGAAGACAATTTGAAAGAGCTTAGAAACTGCAGCATTCTCACCTGAAAAGATCCGTGAGTGGAAAAAGTGATAAACTTGGGTGCCAAGGAAAGATAGTCTAAAATAGATCTATCTAGCTCCAGACTGTTTTTGATTTAAATGACAAAACATTGAATCTGATTTTTTTACAGGTCTTATTTTCTCTTGTCATCTTCATAGCTGGACAAAATAAGCAAAAAAATGCCAGGAGCAGGTTTTAATTCCCTGCTGAACACTCTTTTTTTTTTTTTTTTCTCTCAGCTCTAAATGCCTACATAGGGAAATCAGAACAGCTATCTTCATAAACATACTGCTATGAATATGGATATCATCAGACATTGTTTGAAGTTCTCACTCCCTAAATCTCAGTGGGTCAACACCTATGTGTGGGGAAAGATGGAAGGAATGGAAGTGATATTGATGACTATGGTTTGATAGACAATTAGGACAAAAATGTTGAAACAAATGTCATGAAACAGCTGCCTTCTTTCTGTTAAGCTAACCACCACAGATTGATTCAACATGTGAAGCCCAAATGCAAAACATATGCTAAACTTAAACTCTTCAGATACTGTCAATAAAAATAAGCAAAGTGATAAGTACAAGGTAATGAAAACTTACTACACCAGAATATGAAAATTCATTAGGCCCTTTGATTTAAGCAAAAAAAAAAATATATAATGCTTACACCCTGACAGGCAGTACACTAAAACAAACATGTGAGCACGCTCTACCTTCTGTTATAGAAACTGTGTGGGGATTAAAGATGTTTGAAAGAAAGTAGATTAAAGTAATCACTTGAATTACTTTTTGAATAGGGTCTAATATTTTTTCTGTGTTTTATTTTAATTAATTTCATCATACACATTTTCTGGAGTTCTGAACTGACAGAGCTATATGACTTACTAACCACAGTTCAATTACACAGTTTCTGCCTTTTTGCATCTGGATAACTGATCTGGTTTTGAAATAGCAGAGTTGGATACAAGTATCATTACCTTACAATAAGCATTCTGTATGTTTTACAGGTGTGTGAACCTGAGAATCCATGTAAGGACAAGACACACAGCTGCCACAAGTCTGCAGAATGTATCTATCTGGGCCATTTCAGTGATCCCATGTACAAGTGTGAATGTAGGACAGGCTATGCTGGTGACGGACGCATTTGTGGTGAAGATTCAGATTTGGATGGCTGGCCTAATAATAACTTGGTCTGTGCTGCTAATGCTACATACCATTGTGTGAAGGTAAGCAGAAACAGGATGATAAAAAGCCATGTCATAACCAAATTTTCCTTCTGTCATAGCTGAATTTTCTGGTGGTTGTTTTTATTTAAGCCTTGACTGTTACAACAGTCTATTACATATACACTATTACATCTGTGAGATGCTGTGAAATGTTTATTCATTTCTCGATCCAGTAATGGATAGGGAATTTTCAGAGGAATGGAATTCAGAGTCTTCTGTTTTGGATCTCTTCCTGTTAGATATTGAGAGAAGACTGGGGTGCCTCTGAATAGTACATTGAGCAAGAGCTGCTTAATGTGCATGTGCAGAGCACACAGCTAGCTAGAATTAAATGGAAATCTCTGGGACCAGGTGCATTAAGAAATCTTACCTGCAAGGCTTGTAAGACAGCCACTTAGGGTCTACAACTCTGAATCCAT
Organism: Tinamus guttatus; assembly: GCF_059628265.1. Taxonomy (NCBI): domain Eukaryota; kingdom Metazoa; phylum Chordata; class Aves; order Tinamiformes; family Tinamidae; genus Tinamus; species Tinamus guttatus. The sequence goes on along the minus strand of NW_028289135.1, from coordinate 1,099,966 downwards.
TCTCTTCCTTTTACAGACTTAAGCAGAGTGTGTCCTCTATGAAGCTTGGATTTAGAGCCTAAGATGATGGTTTGGCAATAGGAACCTAAGAGACGAATAAATAGAAAGAGTACAGCCCACTCTTACCATTCAGAAATGTGGAGTGGAAGCTCTTTGCTTTGGTTATCAGAATAACCTTTCTGCCAGATTAACTTTACTCTGGCATAAGACTGTTCTCCACCCTTGCTGCCAAGACTGAAACATTGTAGTAGAAAAGGAAATGTTCCGATGCCGAGAAAATAAGCGTTAGGGAGCCTAAAAATGGTTGGTTGTAGATTTAGCAGTAGTCGCCTATCATATATGTTCCCTACTATGATGGTCCTATGTTCTTCTGAAGAACACTGTAACTCCTCTTGGGCTCACTGGCTTGGCCTTCCTCTCAGCAGGAATTAAGTTGCTGAGAAAAGATGAACACACCTTAATGTCTCATCCTGATGGAGTGCTGCTGTGTAAAATCAGAATGAAGTTGTTTGAGTTCCACAAGCTTAGACATCTCATAAGTAGCCTGGCAGGTAGTTCCTTGAATCATGTTTCTGAGTGATGACCACACTGGTGATGATTGGTAGTTGAACAACAAGCAGGATAGAGGGGCATGAACTTTGCAGAAGTAAATTAAGCAACTAGGATGAAATGGACTATACTTGAGCAGGAGGCACAGCCATCTACACAGTTTCAAATACTTTTCAATGGTACCACTGACATTGTTGAATTATTATTTTTTTCCTCTTCAGCCTTTTGGTCTCTCTGTATTAAAACCATTTACCTCTAAAGCTATCATGCACTTCTACTGCAATAACTTACAACTAAAAATATAGTGGATTATAAAATGAGACAAGTTGCACAAAGACTAGGAAAGTCTGAAATCCACTTTCAACAAGATCAGCTAGCTTAATAAGAGAGTTCAAAGTCACTCACTTTGACTTTATCCACTTGAAGTCAAGAATCTGGTCTTTCTCAGCAGAAGGGAATTTCAGACATTGGTGGAAATGTGAGATTGTAATGCTGAACTTCTTCACCCTTGCTGATGCCTCTCTTTTGTGGATCCAGCCAGTTCAGCAATTGCAGATCATGTGTATATATATATATATATATATATATTTCATTCTTGACATCAGGATCTGCAACATGTTGACTCAAGATGTAACGTAACTGATCAGTTTTCATTTAAAATCCAACATGCTGAAGCTACTTAGAAAAATCTGCTTCCAAAGGTTGTTTCATGTGTTTCAATAATATATATGCTAAATATATTTATGATATGAGGGAAGTGGCAGGGGTGATTGCTCAGCCGCTCTCCATCATCTTTGAGAGGTCATGGAGAGCTGGGGTGGTACTGGAGGACTGGAAGAAAGCCAATCTCACTCCAGCCTTCAAAAAAGGCAAGAGGGAGGAGCCAGGAAACTACAGGCCAGTCAGCCTCACCTCCATTCCTGGAAAGGTGATGGAGCAGCTCATCCTAGAGACTATCTCTAGGTATGTCAAGGAAAAAAAGTTGATCAGGAGTAGTCAGCATGGATTCACCAAGGGGAAGTTGTGTTTGACGAACCTGATAGCCTTCTACAATGAGGTGACTGGCTGGATAGACAATGGGAGAGCTGTGGATGTTGTCTATCTTGACTTCAGCAAGGCTTTCGACACAGTCTCCCATAACATCCTCATAGGAAAGCTTAGGAAGTGTGGACTGGGTGAGTGGACAGTGAAGTGGATTGAAGACTGGCTAGATGGCAGAGCCCAGAGGGTGGTGATAAATGGGGCCAAGTCTGGTTCGAGACCTGTGGCCAGTGGCGTCCTGCAGGGGTCAGTACTGTGCCCGGTGCTCTTCAACTTGTTCATCAATGACTTGGACGAGGACACAGAGTGCACCCTCAGCAAGTTTGCAGATGACACCAAACTGGGAGGAGTGGCTGACACTCCCGAGGGCTGTGCTGCCTTTCAGAGAGACCTAGACTGAATGGAGAGCTGGGCAGAGAGAAACCTTATTCCTTCCCCTTATGTTGGGCAGAGAGGTTCAACAAGGACAAGTGCAGGGTCCTGCACCTGGGGAAAAACAACCCTAGGCACCAGTACAGATTAGGGGTTGACCTGCTGGAAGGTGGCTCTGTGGAGAGGCATTTGGGAGTCCTGGTTGATAACAGGTTAACCATGAGGCAGCAATGTGCCCTTGTGGCCAAGAAGCCCAATGGGATCCTGGCCTGCATTAGGAGGAGCGTTGCCAGCAGGTCGAGGGAGGTGATCTTCCCCCTCTACTCAGCTCTGGTGAGGCCGCACCTGGAGTACTGGGTGCAGTTCTGGGCTCCCCAGTACAAGAAGGACATTGAGCTTCTAGAAAGGGTGCAGCGTAGAGTGACAAAGATGATTAAGGGACTGCGGCATTTATCATATGAGTCAAGACTAAGAGAGTTGGGCCTGTTTAGTCTGGAGAAGAGAAGGCTGAGAGGAGATTTGATCAACACGTTCAAGTACCTGAGGGGTGATTGTAGGGAGGATGGGGCCAGGCTCTTCTCCTTGGTGGCCAGTGACAGGACGAGGGGTAACGTGTGCAAGTTGAGACATAGGAAGTTCCACCTCCATGTGAGGAAGATCTTCCTTCCTGTGAGAGTGACAGAGCTCTGGAACAGGCGGCCCAGAGAGGTTGTGGAGTCTCCTTCTCTGGAGATCTTCAAAACCCGCTTGGATGCCACCCTGTGCCACGTGCTCTAGGTGTCCTTGCTGGAGCAGGGGGATTGGACTAGATGATCTCTAGAGGTCCCTTCCAACGTTATGCATTCTGTGATTCTGTAAACTAATTAGAGGAAAATACTTTATTTAAAAGGGGTGAAGGGCCAGGAAGTATTAAAAATACAAGGCTTTCTTAGATTAAAAAGAGCAAATTAAGTTTTTTTTCCTGGAGTTGTTAGTGTCTGAAAATTAACTTATTGTATATTCAAGCTATATGAATAAGATAAGTAACAGTAAATAGTAATGAAAACATAATGTGCTGATTATTTCTTTTGAACAGGATAACTGCCCCCTTCTGCCTAACTCTGGCCAGGAAGACTTTGATAAAGATGGCAAAGGAGATGCCTGTGATGAGGATGATGACAATGATGGTGTTGAAGATGACAAAGTAAGATGTGTTTCTTTTTCTTCAGAACGTTGAGGTCTTTTAAGGAAAACCATTACAAGACCAAAAAGCATTATCAATTGTTGCCAACACTGTTTTCTCTGTCTGATGCACTGCAAGGCTGTGTTGGGGAAGGTCAAAGAGTAATGCTGAAGAGTGAATCGGAGCTGGGGGGTTCTGAGCTGAGCTATGTGAGCTCCATGTGAGCTCTGTGTTCAGCTGGACACATGAAAATGGGCATGGGCACTTCAGTTTAGTGGGAAGTGGTATTGAGTTTTATATTTTGTAATGAGAGCATGATGTCTCCTTTGTGTTTGAAAAGCATGTACATGTTATATTCGAGGTATGTTGGGAACTTACTATGGTGTAGGTATAATAGTAACTAATAACACATCCTATATGAGTGAAACTCACAGGAGGAAAGTAACTACCTGCTGCACACTTTTCTCCTTTGGATATGCCCACAGAATGATATTCATTTGTCTGCAGAGTCTGAAAGAATATTTGAAAGTCAAAGAATAATTGATAAGTAATATAACATATCTTTTAAAAATCATAACTAGCAGTTTAGATTTGAGCACTGTAAAATTCTGACTTGACTGTGTTTTGTACACTCAAGGATAATACATAAATTTCTGGAGAGGCTAGAATGTTTGGATGACATAATGATCTGTCCTGCTAAACTATGCTGTGCATGCGCACAGAGTGAAAGTAATCTAAAGATCTCTTCAAATGATCTCCCTTCACGTATCATGAAGCACTTACACTGCTTTGGTTTGGTCCTTCCTTGTTTTTCATGCCGATTACTTCCTTATTCCCATGAAAAAGCATAATTTAAGGATGTTTGAAGCATAAGATTTTTTTTTCAATAAAAATTGTGAACTTAAGTGACTTTTTTCAAAATTTTCCTAAAAGGAATAGTCAAAGGAGAAAATATGTTGGGTCAATTATTTTCTTTCACTTTGTCTTAAAAATCCTTTGCATTTTGTTATCATACACATTCTAGGGCAAAATACAAGAGAAAAATGAACCCATTTTTGAAGTGAAAAATATCAAAATGCTTCATTTAAAAATAGGACCATCTATACTAGCTTGTTCCAAATGTCAGAAAATTGATTCTAGTTCATTCTGCAAAAAATATGGTGATGAAGTTGGCCTCATTTTGGAATACATCCTGATTTTTGAAAAAAAAATACTAGTAGGATACAATTCTTCTGAAATATCTGAGTATACAACTATTTTCCCATTTGCTGCTCTACTAGTGAGATGTGGTATACACTTTACATGCTTTATACAGAAAGTTCACAGTGAGACAGGCTGCATAGAAACAGTCCTTTTACCATAAAATTTTCATCCACTAGAAAAATAATATATTTTCACCTTGACCTGTGGCCATGATGAAGAAGAATTACTACTTCATAGTGGGCACTCATTCCCTCAATTCCAGTTGTAATTTATACTTTTCAATCTTTTATTCCTCACTAGGACAATTGCCCTCTTCTCTTCAACCCTCGTCAGTTTGATTATGACAAGGATGAAGTTGGTGACCGCTGTGATAATTGCCCCTATGTGCACAACCCGGCTCAAATTGACACAGATAATAATGGGGAGGGTGACTCATGTGCTGTGGATATTGACGGAGATGGTATGTTTTTAGTGGAAATGTTTCTACGGAAGCATTGCGGAGTGTACAGCACTCCAACACATTTTATGTCTTAAGATATTATTCAAGGTGCTTATTTTATTTACCAGTGCATGCCTATATGCCCCAGTTTGGGTTAGAATAAGGGGATAAGCACAGAAATATTTTTTAAAAGTTGTATATCCTTGCAGCATTTCAACTTATGAGAATCCAGAAGTTGAAGAATTTAGAAACTGAAAAAGAAATGAGGTCTTGTTTTTTCTTTAATAAACTTGTAATCTTTTGGTCGCGTATCTGATTTGAACTTCTGGATGTATTAAAATCCTCTCATCCTGCAAATCATTAGGTTCTTAGTAGTACTCATGAGGACTCTACGTATGTATGAAAAGAAAAATCTAATTTCATGTTATTTGCTGAAAGACTGTACAAATATCCAGAGATCATATGACACTAAAAAAAAACCATATATCCTTTCCAGACAGCTATGCAAAAATGTCTTGATTTTGCTTCTTTTCAACATGTTGTAGTTTGCAGAGGGGTTATCCATTGCACAATGATATTTCCAGAAGGGGAATAGTTTCTATGGAAATTTCATATGCTGTACAATGTGATGCACATATTTAGTAAGATAAAATCTTTAATTGCTGAGATGGCTAACCATTAATGCAGTTGCTCCTGTGTAGAGCTCTTAAGAAATTCCTCCATGATAGTGCTGTCCATTCTGCATGTTTCCTCAGAAGGTCTGGGAATAAATTACAAGCCATATTAATCAAAAATAAAATATCTACCTGTTTTTTCATTACTTTAACAAATATAAAATATATGGTTAAAAAGGGGACTAAATTGTTCAAATGTAACCAGCCCTTAAGCTAGCAAAATCTCTTTGCGGGGAAAAAAAACAAAACCCAAAAAACAAACTCCCCCCAAAATAGTAAAATGGAAGTGCTTATTATAACAAGAAAGGTGGGATTGGTACCATATGTTTTTCTAATGCTAATCTTTTCACTGTTTCATTTTCAGTGTGCTGTTGTAGCAATTAGAAGGCCTATGAACCTCTTAAGAGCCTTCCTTTTGTAGTGGTGACTCCTATTGTATATGGCTAGGTATGTGCTGGATGCCGTATCGTTCTAATTTCTTTGAATTGTTTTTTACTTTTTCTTCCCTCAGACATTTTTAATGAACGGGATAACTGTCCTTATGTTTACAACACAGACCAGAGTGATACAGATGGTGATGGTGTTGGTGATCAATGTGATAACTGTCCACTGATGCATAATCCGGACCAGGTAAATATGAGGCAGTGTTTCATTAATACGAATTCTGGAACAAGGGCAGAGATGGAAAGGGAAACATTTGAGGAAATACCTGAAGCTGTTACTATTTCTGTTGCATTGCAATTGTATAATACGTGTCGACTGAAGGAACTGTACCATGTACTTTCATGTAATATCAACACATATGTGGTCCGTACCGCAACATTTTAAAAATATTGGGAGCAGTGATCTCTGATAGCCTGACGCATTGTGTTATCCCCCAAAAGTCTGAGGCAGGGGATGATCAGAGGCCAGAGGAAGACAGGGGGTAGAAGGAGTGGGCTGTTTCCTGTGAGGACCAGGGTGAGTACTGGGATGGAGGGCCAGATAGAAACGAAAAGCAGAAAGCTACTGGTGCTGGACAGACTCTGAGATAAAATAGCTTGTTTTGCTTGCACATAAACATAAATCACACCAGTGCTGTATTGTAGACTTTTTAACAGAAAATATGTGGTTATGGAAATAGTGACATTAGATATTTCTTGCCCCCAAGAAAGCCGAGAAAAAGGCTAAACAAGGAAACGACAATAGAAAACTCAGCTGTTTTGTCCAGGGATACAGAGCAGTTTGGATGAATAAAACAGTAAAATATGTTTTTTTCAATACTTTTCAAGGGTGCAACACTTTATTCCCTTGTGTTTTGCAGCTGAATCCTCTGGGATTTATAATAATACAGAGTTAATGAAATTTGCTTCATTGTAGGACTCAGTAGTATTACTGAGGTCAATAATAGTTGTTAATACCACTTAAAAAAAAAAAAAAAAAAAAACAACTTACTGGAGCAAAAAAGATTATATGAGCTGCACACATTACCCAGAACTGAATTGTCTTGAGATAATAAATTAATGTGAGAAAATGCTTGGCTATTTGAAGTGCATATAGTTATGTACCCTCATATTTCGTGCCTTCAGTATTAATTGTATTCAAGGAAAGAATTTTACAACACAGCAGTCTATATTACTAAGTAATTACATCAGAGTTGCAACTTTAATATCTTGAAAGAATACTCCTGTGCCCATTTCAAATTCTGGTATTGTTGTAGGAATTGCTATCAGTCCCCGTTAGCTGTAGGGCTGAACAGGTGCTTTTTTTGCTTATTCTCCCATCTCAAGTTGTCGGATCTCTTTGTATCAAATGAAAGAGAAGTAGAATGATAATGCCTTTAGCTCTCTTGTACCTTCAAGCTCTTTTTTCTCCCATGGCAAGTCTGTATATTCTCAGGGCCGCGTTTAGTGTGCCTGTGTTTGTTGATGCATGTGTGGATAAGTAATGTCAAGCAAACAGTATTGTCCAGATAAGCACACTGCTCAGCTTGCAGCATACCCATCACATATGATGGTATGCAAGAGTTTGCAAGGGAATGAGATAAATGAAGATCATGACCATGGACCTACCCTGGTATATCTTTGGTATCTTTGGTACCAGTATAGCAGCAGAAGCATCTATACTAATCCTGAAGTTTGGAATTATGTTTATGCTTTAAGGAAGGACAGATGCCATTACAATATCACTTCTTCCATAGAAGTTCTCGAAGAGAAATGCTGAGAAATAAAGTACTAGGCTATCCCTACTTTTGCTTTAATTAAAAATAAAAAAAAAATCACTTTTTTTTTCCTCCTCCTTTGTTAGACTGATGCAGATAATGACCTTGTTGGTGACCAGTGTGACAATAATGAGGATATAGATGAAGATGGTCACCAGAACAACCAAGATAACTGCCCTTACATCCCCAACGCTAACCAAGCTGACCATGACAAGGATGGTAAAGGGGATGCCTGTGATCCTGACGATGACAATGATGGCGTCCCTGATGATAGGGACAATTGTCGCCTCAGATACAATCCTGAGCAGGAGGACTCTGATGGTAAGACCAGTATAGTATGAACTTGATTTGGTTCTTAGAATCCAATTCTGATTTTGGGGTGTTCATATTTGTTTAAGAGAAAGATTTCAGCTCAAATGGAGCTGGTTCTGACATGCTAGACATCATGGACATTGATGGAATTGCACTGTTTCTCCTTCAAATACCACTGTAATCTATCTATGAGTAATGGCCTTTGCAATGTATGCATGTGAGCAATTTCTATTCTGAGTTATAGACCTTACTGGGGTCATTCTGTAATTGTGTTGGTGAAATTGAAAGCAGAACTCAGTTCTTATATAATATAGCTGGCATATACATTTAGAAAGACCAATTCCTGATTTCTGGGTAAAAGAACTTTGCTGTAGGAAGCGTTATCTTTCAGTCCAATGATATAATGGGAGTGTCTTTGCACTTGGAGTCTTTGGAATGGCTCCTTAATTTTAGGACTATCTCAAAACAAGGGTCGACTCCAAATGGGCAGTCTGTTACAATCAGGCACCACCTAGATTTGCAAGTGAGTCTGCCTTTATGTATAGTGTAAGTAAGTTTTTGCAAAAAAAAAAAAAAAAAAAAAGGAGAGTAAATTGAAATAGTTTAGCTGGCTTAGCACTGTAATCAATGGCAGGCCAACAAAAAGCTTGGAAAAGAGATAAATAAAGCTAAAAGATGCTCCCATGCTCTTGAAGATGTGAACATTTAAAGACAAAGCCGTGGATAGAGCTGTTGGATGTGGATGGGTAAATAAATGCTTTCTGACTTTCTGGAAATGGCATCAATGTTGTCAGTACCAAATTAGTACCAAATGGAATGTCAGCAGGCCTTTTAATCAATAATTACATTATCCTATTACTCAAGAATTACCTCTTTGATATTGGCGAAGTGAATAAAACTGGAAATTCAATCTTTTCTCTTTAAATAGTAAGATTAAAAAATGCAAGAGCACACAACTGATCAGGATTGAGAGTTCCGCATGGCTGATTGGTAGAGTGGAAAATGGAACCATTTTACCGCCTATCTCAACTGCAGAAAATCTTTGAGATATTAGACGCTTTCTTTCACTCCTTTTTAAATTTATTTTTCTTTTCTTTCCTTTTTTTTTTTTTTTTTTTTTTTGCTGCCTTAAATTCTTTTCTCTTCTTTCTCTCTGAAACCTTCATACTAGAGTAATACTGGGTTGGTTATGCACATTAATTTAGCTTTGAAGCTGTGAAGCTTGATAATAGGCTAGTGGTATCATTGTTCTTTCCCATTACATTAATTCCCATGTTAGAGTAGTTGCAAACACTAAGATTACTACAGCTATCCTCAGCTACATAAGGATATAATCTAATTAGCTGGTCATTCTAATTTTGGATTAATAGCTATGGTAAGCCAGTGGTTTTTGTTGTGAAAATTGGAGTTAATATGTTACTGTATTGCTTCGCTAAGTCCTTTAGAGTTTGTACTATTATATGCTACTGAATTATAGTGTTATTGAGCATGGGGCTTCAGGAGGGGAGAGGGGATATCTCCTTTCACTCTTTGCTTTTCCAGACCAAAGGCGCCTACTGGTTTCTACCAATTTTGTAGGTAAATTAAGAAGGAAGATTTCTTTTAGTGTTCCTTTTTTGATATTGAGCATAGTAAAATTACTGAACTGCAGGTCAACTGTGTCTGAGCTATATGTCTTTTTATGTTCTCCAAAAGACTTCTTGCAGTTCAGATACTTAATATTTCCATGCCTCCAAGTCTAGTGTGGTTGGATAGTTCTTTTTTTCTTTTTTTTTTTCTTTCATCTGTATTGTTTCTAAGACAAATTGTTCACTACAAATAGATGAATGATTAGACATGTATACATATTTTACTGTAATACTGCCCCTACTTTCTTTTGACATTGAGGCAATATTTCTGCTATCAAAAGCACCCTTGATGAAATGTTCTGGAAATAATCTTGAGACACAGAGATAAAAGTCTTAAAGTTGAATATGTTTAACAGTAGGTAGGGTTTTAGTATCAGGCCGGAGAGTTAAGATTTTCAACAGTATTTCTCTAATTCATGTTCATTGCATCTATTTAAACCTTGTATCCACATCTGGGACAAATCAAACCTGAAATGTGGTACGTGCATTAGGAAATTACATGGCCATTTGCAATTTCCAACTCCCCCGATCTTGATTCTAAGGCAGTTTATGGACTATGGGCCAGATTGATCATTGTCATAAACCCATCAGCAGGACAATTTTATTAACAGTGATTTTGGCCCTGATTTAAGTCAGTGACTTCTGTGTTAGAGTATGTCCCCCAGTCTTTACAGGCGATTTTTGAAAATGGATTTTCAGGGAATGAGACTTTATGTGGAATTATTCGTAGCTCTTTGAGAAACAGAAAAATAGCATGCTCATATACATCACAGATTTATTCCGTTAATCAGAGAGTTTTTAGGAAGGATGGATAAGTTGCTAACAACTATGTTTATGTATATTGCTGATAGGTGATGGCAGAGGTGACATTTGCAAAGATGATTTTGACAATGACAATGTCCCAGACATTTATGATGTATGCCCTGAAAATAATGCCATCAGTGAAACTGACTTCAGGAAGTTCCAGATGGTCCCCTTGGACCCCAAGGGTACAGCTCAGATTGATCCCAACTGGGTTATTCGCCACCAAGGCAAGGAACTGGTACAGACTGCCAACTCTGATCCTGGAATAGCTGTAGGTGAGTATCACCTTTCAGCCAGCATTTTTGAAAAAGTAAACAGTGATCTAGGGATTAAAGAAAAAAAAAACACACCTTTTCAGTGTTCTGAGTTTGTCACTGAAATATGTGGGCAGTGTATGTGCCCAAATTAAGAATAGTTCAGTACCGTTTGCCTTTATTTATCCTTATAACTTGTCATTGACTGTAACACATAAAATATCCAATCCAAGAACTTGGCATAAATATGGTGCCTGTTGTCTTCAATGCCTCTTGTAGGCATCTTATTTCTCTCTAGAAACCTCTGTGAGTTAGGTAGGCAATCATAACTGCCTCTCTTTTACAGATAGGGAAACTGAAAAAGATAGTTTACAACTCTTGGAGAAGCTTAGTCTCAGAGCAGGGGTTTACAGGCATGGGCAACCAGATTTGACTGAATGGTTTGTGTCTTTCATCCTCTCCCAGGCTATGATGAGTTCAGCTCTGTTGACTTCAGTGGCACATTCTATGTTAACACAGACCGCGATGATGACTATGCTGGCTTTGTGTTTGGCTACCAGTCCAGCAGTCGGTTTTATGTCTTGATGTGGAAGCAGGTCACTCAGACCTACTGGGAGGATAAACCCACCAGGGCATATGGCTATTCTGGTGTGTCACTCAAAGTAGTGAACTCAACAACTGGTACTGGCGAACACTTGAGAAATGCTCTCTGGCACACAGGAAACACCCCTGGACAGGTGAGGGATGATGGTGTGTGACTAATGCATTAGAAAGAAGAGGGGTGTCTGGAAATGAATTTTCTTTGATATTTATAAATGATCATCTTATCTTAAGTTTCCATATTATTATTGTCAATAATAACATTTTTATTGTGTTTCAAATAAAATGTAATGTATAAAATATGTATAGAAGAAAATATATAAGAAAATGTATAAAAGGGATGATTTAGTGTGGCCTAAAGAAAAAAGAAGTGAGAGATCTGCTTTCTATATTGGAACTTAGACTCCTTTAATACTCCAGCTTGTTTGAATTATACTTTGTTTAAAGTTCAGTAACCAATGAGAGCAAAAGAATAAAAAATGAAAAATAAAGAGAAAGTTTGCTGCTGTTCCAAGTAGGTTCCAGCCATGGAAGAAACTTGTGCCTTTTGGAAATCAAATTAGTGGGGCTTCACCCATGAATAGGAGTTCCACACTTTGTAGATGGATCAAGGAACGAGGTCTTCACAGAATGTTCCTGTGTCAGTTTTAAAGAATAGGTTGCAGGCGAAAACATTGGTGCAAGTTGCAGTCCCTTTCCTTCAGCTGAGCCACTCCAACAGATAAAGCATCGAATCTGGCAGCGTGGGTGAATATGTGCATACAGGCAGCACTTCATAAAGGAGGTCTGACTGGACGTTGAAATGGTCTTTACTGATTTCAAGTTTGAAACTACAAATTAATAACTGATAGCTAATTAAAGACAGAAATTTTGCTTTCACTGGAAGTGAGCCTACTGTAAAAGCTATGCTGATAATACCATCAAACGCTTTTTAGTTTCACACTCTGCAGCAAATATCCTGTGGATGCATATTGGTTACTATAGTGCATGTACAGTATGAGCTGTTTCTAATAACACATTCGTATTCCTGCTGTAGGTGCGTACTTTGTGGCATGATCCCAAGAACATTGGCTGGAAAGATTATACTGCCTACAGGTGGCATTTGATTCATCGGCCTAAAACAGGCTTAATAAAGTAAGAAATGCTTCCATGCCTCTCTACTAGTAACATAACTTCTGTCTCTGTTGATTTTATTTGTTAGTTCTGCTGCTGCTGATCCTTTCATGTTATTGGAGATATTTTGTTATCTTTAGAATATCAGAAAGAATAATAATTAGAATAATATTTTCTTTTTCAGGTGTATTTAATCTGTTTTTGGTTGTTCAATACTTATATCAGCTAAATATTCTATTTTTTTTAAAAGCCTTTCTCAACAGCTCCTCTGTAAAAGGACCAAGAATTCTTATGCAAAACTAAAAAGCAAGATTAGAGCATGAGATTCTTCCCAGTCTCTGGAATTTGAATGAATGAAATTAATTAGAAACATCAGAATTGCCACAGGGAAGCAGGCCAATGGCCTGTCTGCTTCAGCATCCTGTCTCCAATAGTGGCTTATATGAGATACTTTAGAAGTATCTAAAAACACATCTGTAAAGCACATAAAAAAGGAAGCTATGGCATATTACTCTCATTAGACACAGCTGTTTATCTGATGTTCAAGAGAAGAAGCATCAACTGTCCAGGTTGTTTTTATCTTGCACTAACTGCTGTTCACTGAAAGGAGTGTTTTTAATGGAACAGAGTCTGACCCTACTTCCCTGTGTCTGATTATGTTGTACTTTAGTATGAGCAGGTTGGTTTCATTTGGCTATGTAAAGCAGCAGATAGATGATGGATAGATAAAGTAAACTATCTGGCTTTTGGAAGGAAAGGAAAAATGCTTTTGCATATGTTGTCAGTCTCATGTCAGTCACATTCATTCATGTTACTGTTACTTGTATCTACCTTTGAAAAATTTAGTCAGTTGCAAAATCAGGTTGCTGCAATTGGCATCCTGTTAGATCAAACTATCCTGACAAATTCTATGGTCTAGGGCATTACATTCCTTCCTGCTATTGGACATGCTGGTAGAAAATAAATAAAAATTTAAAGCTATACTTGCAAAATAATTGAAAATAGTATTTGTTCGGAAATAGGAATGCAATATTAACATGACAGGAGCTGGATAATTTTGTTATTGGGATGAATAGTTTATTGATCTCTCTTCTCATGTGTATTAGATTGTCAGTTTTGAGAATTCATTTTAAATCCAATGAGATGAACATAAATAATTGTCAGAGTTTTAGCAACTGTTCCTTTTACCTTCCCTTAAATACTGTTTTCAGAAGGCACATTCATACTGGGCTTCATGCTTCTTTTAGAAAATGAAGCACGCCTCAAATTGGAGCACATCCTGCATGAGGGAGACCCACGTTTAAATTGCTTTCCTGCAGAAGTCAAAATCTGTCTGAAACCTTTGAGTTGGTAGGGGAGCTGCTGTAGTGTGATCCTCTTTTGAAGACATTCTGCTTCATGTAGCTAATGAAATACCAATTTGTACAGGACTATAGTCCTGTTCTCCAAAGAGTACTCTGGTCATTATCAAGTCACTTCTCATTTGGCCCAAAGGCTTTTTGATGAGATTGAGAGTCTAAGAACCTTGGCTCACTCTCCTGTGAGAAGTAGGAAAGCCAGTTTTAAGGACTGGGAACCAATCTGGTAGAGAGGGAAAATGGAGAGGTTCCTTGGCCCCTAGGTGGATGCCTGAATAACTCATAAATTGGAAAAGGAGGACGTAGTTCTCTCTTGTCTGTGAGTCTAGTTTTTTTTTGTGTCCAGATCCTTCCAGCTTTCATTAGGCTCTTAAAATGTTTGAAATTGAAATTTACCATGTCTCCAATTAAATATTTTGTTTTAACCTAAAGGAATAGTTCAGCCCGTTCCTTATGCTCCAAAAGACAGAGTGCAAGTGCTCCTTGCACCAAAAGACAGATAAATCAGTGATTCATGGAGCTGTAAAGATGACATTGTTAAGTGATATGGCTAAATTTTGTGTTAACCTCTGAGTTCACAGGGACATGGACTTATCAATGAATGATAGTACATGACATTGTTAATTCCAGGAGACATGACTACTAATAAAGAACTGGGAAATCTTTTGCAGATGGTGTGCATAAAATTACTTGTGGAACAGTTCTACTGCTTCTGATTAATGGGTTATGGCTGCCAGCCAGGTGGGCGTGAGATAGAATTGAAGAGAGATCCTTACAATGTAGTTATTATCTGGTGCCTCACTGGAATCAAATTTGGAATTATTTCTTGGAAACTCCTATCAGCCCTTATCACTGGACACAATTATTCTTCTGTTCTAATTTATGTTTGTTCTTGTTTACAGAGTTTTAGTGTATGAAGGGAAGCAAGTCATGGTGGATTCTGGACCAATCTATGATACAACCTTTGCTGGTGGACGTTTAGGTCTTTTTGTCTTCTCTCAAGAGATGGTCTATTTCTCTGACCTCAAATATGAATGCAGAGGTTAGTTGTCTGGAAAATGCTGATGCATTTGATACCTATGTGCAGGCACAAACTGTGGAAATGAAAAGTATTTTTTAGTTAGCAATGGTAATACAGCATGTAGTAAGCCTGCATTTGTTAAAATACCATGGATGCTTTTTGCCCCATAGTCATTTCAATTTGAATAATAAAACACAGGTGTTTAATAGTACCCACCTGCAAAAAATGAGATAGCATTCTAACTGTATATCTTACTAAGAATTTTATATATTTATCCACTACCCTTTGTAGTCTGTTTCAGTATGTCCTGCGGGCACACAGAGACTTCTGACTCATCCCCCCTTCGAAAGGCATAAGGGGGAGAGTTGATATTTTTAATGAGAATGTCTTTATATCATGTCTCCCCAAAAATGTTTTGAAATACAGCAAATGCTTTCCCAGATTTTTTATATATGATTACATATATACATACATACAGAGATATATACATATGTGTGTGTGTGTGACATAAGCAAGGTGACATTTGTAGGAAAATGTAGAACAGGAAGCATTGTGCTGCCTCCATTCTACTGAATCATGATGGAGTTATGTTCTAATCTGAATGGATTCCAAATTAAGTAAAACAACCACAACAGTCAATATCTTTTTCTCATTTCTTTCAGATGCTTGAGCAATAGTTGCTGCATTACCAGCAAAGTACTGTAGATGCTGTGTGCTCTGCAACCTAGACACCTCAGTGCGTCCTGGTACTCCCAGTTTCTTTTCTTCTGTACCTCCTTCTCTGTCCTCATGTTCCACTGACCAGGTACCTGCCTGCTGCCAGGAGTGCCTCAGCCATCCTTCTACCCAAGTGCCTTCTCACAGCCAGAACTAATGAAACTGAAATGTGAGCGTCCGACCCACTGCTGAAGTTAAAAACAAAACAAAACAAAAACAACAAACAAACAAACAAAAAACAGATTGATACATTAGAACACTTTAGTGGAGCGAAAACCTATCAAGACATCTTAGCTTATTTGTCTTTTTAAAGAATAATGTTTACATATAAAAATGTAATTTCTCTGATTATATATATGAAGAAGAAAAGGGGATAATGATTATTATTCCTTGTCTTTAAGTGGGAAGAAAAAGGTGTCCGAATAACTCTTTAGGCATATGGTTGACGCTTCCTTGCTCTGACCAGGCACAGGGCTGGATCAGGCACAAAGCCTCTGATCTGAGCAAAAAAGTAGAACTGTGCCATTGTATCTATACTAACAAAGAAAATGCCTTTGGAGAATAAAGTGAAGATCAATTAGAAAGATTTCTTGAGCTGAAAAGATATCCTTCAGCTGGTGAGGATGCTTTTAATAACATTAAGTTGCCAGAAATGTCAAATTCACAACCATAACATTGTTTATTATCATGGACTTAGTTTGGTACTATTTGGCTTGACTTAGAAACTCCCATGAGGCAGGGAATTGATCAAGTTAAGCATCCATGGCAATCACCACTGACAGGATGACCTTCATAAAATATTTCCAGTTGTTCCATTTCCACTGTTTTTGCATTCTCTCATAATAAAAAACATTCCATCAACATATGGAGCAAAATGAACCTGAACCACTTTTCCACCTCTGCTGCAAAAAGCACTTTGACATCCTGAATCCTGATCTGGGATTTTGAAAAGGTGGCAACGCTACTATTACTTAATTTGGTAACAGATGAATTTAAGGTTCCAATTATAAATATTTTGTTAATATTTATTACGATTGTCACATTGAGCTACTTGATAATTTATTTTAAAGCATGTCATATAACACATTAGTAATATGCTTACAAATAAAAATATTCTAAAGATGTTTCAAAAAGCATATTGCAGTATGTAGATATTGTCAAATCATGGCATACACTTAAACATAGTTTCAAGGATTATATTCATGTATGCATTAAATTTAAATGAATAATAATAAGAATTTATAAGTGGAACCTTAATATATATCAAGTTACCCTAATTTTAATATTTTGTATTGTTACCTATGTCTGCTGTATATAGAAGTTTTTAAAATAATGCTGAAGGGATACCAGTGTTTATTCTAAACAGGTACAACAGTTATTCAGATATACAATAGTATAAACATGTTTAACTTTTTTTAATTTTGCTTAAGTTGTATGAGCTTTGTTCACAAAAAGAACTGGTGTAATTTTCTTCATAGATGGGTTTACTAATGGCATAATACATTAACTTTGCCGCCTTCTAGGGCACAGTGAGCTAAATGTCAAATCAACTTTTTCTCCCTTGAAATAGATTTTGTTGCTTTATGCATTAGAAAGAAATCCAGTTTCTGGCTTTATTGCACATTTTATAGTGTTCATGTTATAAAATCTTTTTTATTTTTTATTTTTTTCCCAAATCCTCTTTACGAGGTTTGAAAATCTATTTCAGTTTCTTCCTTTTAGTGTTTCAAATTGTATCCCCAGGTCTGGAGAGGAAGGGAGGGTGACTTCATTAAATGTAATGATTGTAATGGCTGTGTAGGGTTTTTTGTTTTTTCAGAGAGACATCAGTGTGGGGATGAAGATGTTAATATTTAGACTGTATCATAATTTTCCTATTCTATGTAAATTATTTATGATGTTTTTTCTTTTTTTTCCTTGCAAGTGTGTGTGTATGTGTGTGCGTGCGCACGTGTGTGTGAAAGAGAGAGTAAGATCAATGAAATTTCACTTTGTTTTGCCAAAGATTGTAAATAATTATTTATTTGTTTGCATGGACAGATTCTATCATTTAACGTCCTGATTCATTTAGTCAGATCCTCATTTTTATATATATATATATATATAAAGAACCTAATGATAGGAAATAAACTGTAAAAAGGTTTTATAAAACAATATCTCTTTACCTTTTTTATAGTTATGTTTCACTGAGAAAAAAGAAAGCCCCTTCTCCAAAGTCTTCAATTAAATAAGCCTCTTGCCTTGTTATAAACCGTGTAATTTCACTCAAACCAACAAATATATCGCTTGGTTACAAATCACTATTTTTTAAGGACGTAAAGAGTAGCTTTTCTACTCTTACTGACAAAATACATCATTCCACATGATGTGTCAATCTGGCAAACTGTCCAAAGTTTTATTTATGTTGTTGTCATTGAGTAATTTTGGTCCTCCTCTTTTTTTTTTTTTTATGTTGGACTCATACACACATTCTCTGTATTGGTTCTTGGCCAATGTGTTTGAACGAATACATGACTCTGTTCTGTAACTGTTTCTGCTGTGGGGCCTACTTAAGTCACTGAGTATGTTTTTGTGAACAAGGATTACCTTCCAGATAAAAAAAATCAGGAAGGAGAGTTTAGTGACAATTGCAACAGAATAAGATACAAGGAAAAAAGAATCTTTGCATGTTTTTCTTTTGGTAACGAATAAGAACTTCTCCCATAGAGGGGAGTTTGAACTGGGTTAGTAAGAATAAGAATGTCCATGATACCAAAATGTTGATTTTGAGGTATGAAATCAAACTATTATCAATTCACCTTGTTTGGCCTCCTGTTCCAGTGAAAGCTGGAAATGAAAGTTTGTTCTAATGACATGTGGCAAGCACTCAGAACATTACACAAGGAAGTCGTATACTCTTCACAACAGTCTTTTGGATGGATCCTTTGAACCACTTTGTTAAATGGTAGCTCTGTTCTGTTCTGCCTCAAAAGTAGACGTTAAGAGTGAAGAAGATCTTGCTACCACTGTTCCCAAAAGTCCCATTTAAGTTTATGGTTTGTGTCCTCAGAAGTAAAGGTTTTGAGGGTGATGATTCAAACAGAGTAAAGAAAAAAATATTTAATGACAACAGAACAAAACCCTGCAGAAAACAACTAGAGAAATGAAACTGCTCCCAACCATTGAAACTGTATAAACAACAGTGCAGCACTAGTACAGGGCCTTTGTGAAAAACAGAGTAGGAATGCCAAACCACTAAGAATTGCTGGAAATAAAACAGTTCATAAAAAGCAGTAGCACTTTCTGACCTCTGTTCACAGTTCTAACTGCAGGCTCTTGAAGATGTTAAAGAATATTTGATTAATTGTGGGGGGGAAAGGGGAGGATGTGTATATATATATATGTATACATTCAAAGATTTTGCAGCCTCAATTCTTGCTTCCAGAGGGATAAGGACATGGAAAAATAAGGCCTGAACTTCCCTAAAGAACTGCTTTTCTTACTATAGTAGTGAGAAGATCTGGGATCTAATTCTGAAACTGTCGTTTGTGTGATACTGGACAGATTTTTCTTTTTCCCTTTCCCTTTTTTTTTTTTCTTTGTTTGTTTGTTTGTTTGTTTTCAGTTTCCTGAGTATCACAATCCTATCTACTGAAAGTAAATTGAAAGTAAAGAATGAAATTTCCTCTTCTCTGAGGATCTTTTGATATGTTTGATATATCTTAACTTTGCTGTTCTAGCCAAAAAATAAAATTCTTGCAGTTCTTGAATGAAGTTCTAACAAGACTTCTCGTCCACTTTTAAAATGTGGCTATCTCAGATAAACTTTAGATAGGCCTCTGAATTCTGAAAAGTTAAGCTGAACTCCAACCTTTACAGATTTGTTCATGTTCATAATAACCCATTTACAATGGTTGCTACTAGAAAGGAAGGAAAAAACATACACAAAGGATTATACCTGTCATTTCTCACATGAGGCAGCCCCAAAGTCAGCATGATTAATGCTACCATCTGTGTCAACTACTTGATAAGTGCACAGTGGCGCAGCATCTGAACAGACTGTCACAGTCAGTGGGTCAAATCCTCATCTTGGTCAAATCAGCAGTAGTTTTGCTGTGGACCTCAGTAGTACCTGGATGAGGGTTTCATTTGCAGAAAACACCTCTATCAGGAAAGAGCTCTAATATTCACAGGGGTACATCTGCTCTGTAAAGCCATTTGAAAAATAAATAACTATATAACTTGGCAATCTTATTTATAATGTAGAGAAGAATGTCATTCTTGACCAGGAAGGAGGACTTTGAAGAAAAGGAGCTTATGACCTACTAAACCAAGGGTCCATCTGATTCATTATCTTGCTGCTTGAAAGTCACCTACTAAGTACTACCTAAGCACTAAGTGTGTCAGAGGAATTTTTTAAATCCTTGTAATTATATGTCAACATACCTACAGGGGAAATGCTTCTAGCTTCAAGAAGTCAGTGGTTGGTTTCTGCCTTAGCGTAGCTTATTTTACACTAATTAGTAAATATTAGTCTAAATATTCTTATTATTCATATAAATATCTCTTTTTTTAATCCCGTTCTGGGCCTTAGTAAAATCTACTGTGAGTTCTGGAGGTTGATGACATATGATGTACAGCATAAATTTCCTTTTAGCAATTGCAAATCTGTTATTATTTAATGTTACTGATGGGCTTTGTTTCTCACAGACTTTAGAAAGGAGTGGGAACTATATATTTCATTTTCATTATATAGCTGTATGTCCGAAAAAAAAGATACTGTGCTTTTCTCTTGATACATGTTTGCCAGTGTTGTTTATGGTTTCATGCAGTGCTTAAAAGGTAGGTGAATTTTCCTCTGCTTTCTGAAATGGTCAGCATCTATGTTTTAATTCTGTTCAGGTACAGGATGCTACCTATGGTTAGGGCCTTTTTCAGTTCTCTATCTCTCTCTCAGATAGACACACACATAACATATCTGTGTATATATACACATATATAGACTAGTTTGTTTTCTTTAAATTTTAAGTAAATACATAAAAAGAAGAAGGCACAGTTTGCCCTGTGTATGGACATACAGGATCATAAACGAATCAGTGATGAGCTGTATTAATGACAGAGAAATCGATTAAGGGTGAGAAAGCATAACAATATGGACCTAAACTCTAGCGCATGAAATCAACTGAAGTCTGTCAGATTTTATAAGCATACAAAGGGAAAGTATCATTCTGTGCTTTTCTTGTTCTTAATGTTTTCTCTAAATATCTGCTACTAGCCATCATTGGAATTAAGACAGTGAGTTAGATTTGACGTTTAACAACCTTTTATTCAGTCAGTGGTCACTGACCCTTTTCCAGTCATCTTGATATTTGTATAGCACAGTTTTGTGCTCTAGCTAGACATGCTTAATGTTATTTATATAGAAGACAGTAAATTCCTATTCTGACATTTGTTGAGCATTCCTGGAGTCTTTCATCAGTGTTGAATGTGCCAGTCCCTGGACACTGGAGACATAGAATAGAAGACATTGCAAATCATACTTTAAAACTTAGCAACAGCTGTAATAAGGTAACTTGGAAATTGTTTATAGAGACTTAGATTACGTAGCCATTCAGTAACCTTTAGGAGATATAAGGAGATATAGTCTTGACACTCCCTTTGGGAAATAATTTCCCCTTTTTAAATCTTACTGACCCAAAGGCAAAGGAGAGAGCAGTAAACTGCAGACACAGTCATCTGCTGAGATGGATGAGTTTTGACCAACACCTTTTTATACACATGAAGAAAATGAAACCCAGACTTGTTCAGCTTCATGCAAGGAAGGGTTCTCTCAGGTCCTGTCTTCTGATCATTCAATCCACTTCTCTTTCTCCTATCTCTCTTGTAATCTTCTTCTTAGTAGTAAAAACATCCAACAGAAAATATAGAGGAAGACTTATAAATACACAAATATTCCAGTTATGACATGAACAATCTCAGGTTGTTTTGAGGAGCTGTGGTTATGAATTGGTAAGACATGCCTTGCTGGTGAGGCTTGAGTATATCAGAGCTGAAGCATGGCCCCTAAGCAAATTTGTCCTGATTCCTGAGGAGTCAGCAGCAGTATCTTGACTCTGTGATTTTGCAGTCCAGAAGTAGGGTATCATGATCACCTGGTCATGGATTTAATCCAGTATGTTTATCTATATACCTAGGAGCTCAGCTCTGATGCTGAAGAAGTGGTGACAAAGTCTAAAGCTGAACCCAGTGACATGTGGAAGATCACTAAAATTCAAGTGAACTTTATGAACTTATGAATAAAAATTATTATTTTGTTGTTGTTGTCATTAACAGTTGCAATCATTCTTGGTTGCATGGAAAACCTAATCCCTGACTGTATTTTCACGGAGGTCACATATCTTAGGAAGGATAGTTCTAAACAGAACCATTTTTCTCTTCTACAGAAAAGAAAAAAAAAAAAGACTTCAGTGGGACTTTTGATGAGAAAAAAGGGTGCAATTAGGTTGCAGAAAGTAGGAGCTGGCATCTATGGCATGATTCCACTTGACCCACCGGGACAGCTAAGGAATTAGCCAGGGAAAGAAATTCAGCATAGAATCATTGAATCAACCTTCGAGATCATTGAGTCTGACCAAACCCAAAGCCATTACTGCAGGCAAACACGTCTGCTAAACCAAGTACCTAAGAAGTGCCTCATCTGCACGTTTCTTGAACACTACCAGAGACGATGACTCCACCACTTCCCTGAGCAGCCTGTTCCAATGCTTCATCACTCTTTCCATGTTGAAATTTTTCCTAATACCTAACCCATACCTTCCCTGTTGCAACTTGAGGCCATTTCCTCCTTTCCTGTCGGCAGTTATTTTGGAGAAGAGATTCACCTCGCACCTCACTACACTCTTCTTTCAGCTATCCCTGTGCACAGTTCCCATAGAGGGGATGGGAGAAAATATTTTAAGTACAGACAACACAGCAGCTGTGGAACTGGTATTCCTGTCCTCATACCATTGCAGTCTAGTCCAGATTTAAAACCTGCATGTTGTGTTTAAGATATTTTTTCTTAGTGATATATAGAGAGGAACATTGTTGTCTAGGTATCATGCATGTACTTGTTTCTCGACTTCTCTGTATTGCTTTTTTTTTTTTTTTTTCCTCAACTGAGTGTGAAAAGACTGAAACCTTGTCATGCAAAAATATTGTTCATAAACCACAGGCTGTTTCATATTCATTATTACTTCATATCAGCTGTTTTGGTTCTATCCAATTCCCAAAACAGATCTGACACATTCCAGTTTTCACAGTACTCCATTTTCAGAAATAAGAGATTATTTGGAAAACTAATGCATTTCTTTCAATAGTTCAAAAGGAAGTAATACTTTATTTACACATATGCCTTCTCATAAATAAGAAGTTTCTTTTTGTGTTCAGTTTCAAATCAAATTTTATATTAATTTTAAAATGTTCACACTTCCAGCTGGTAATGGAAAAGATTTTATCAATTTATATTTTTGTCCCCATTCCTGCAACATTCTGGGGAAATTTTAACACTATTGTTTGGAAAACCATTCGACTGACATCTAAATAACTCAAGATTCAGAACTGGTATTTTTCAAGAAAGAAAGATTAATTTTTACAAGAAAGAGTGTAAACATTTCACTCTAAAGTATTTGAGACATCTTTTCCTCTTCTATTGCTCCATCTTTAATCTGCATAGTTGTGTCCATGTGGGATAAGCCAGTGTTGTCAACTTGCCTTATTAGGACTACCAGTGTTTCATACATATGTTTATAATTTTGAGGGATATACTTCATCTTTTAACAGAAAAATTGACACTAAGTTTAAGTCACATTACTTCTTATGCTGCAAGTGGTTTGCATTAGAAAAAAAAGAACGAAATTAAAGCTGTGGAAAAAATTATTTATACAAAAGGAAATAATCTCAGAGCATTTTAATTTCCTGTTTCATCCATACTTTTGTACCTCGTCATCTGCCTCTTTGACACATGCTTAATGCTCTGCACTGTGATGCCTTGAAAAATCATTGCTTAGTTTTGCAGGGACAGAGGATCTCCCCTAGAATAACGTACAATGGCTAGAAAACATACCAGTGACCTTATCTGATCCTGGTGGGTACCTCCCTGATTTCTTCCCCTACTCAGACATTAACCATCAATAATAATCCTGATGGCTGCGTCAGGCCTGGGGAGATAAGGCTAATAATTGAGAATGCACCAGCCAAAAGTTGTCTGAAATGAAAGAATGACTATTAATCCCATAAATATGGGGACAGCCAGAGAGACCATTGAGCTCCCCTTGCATCACAGCAGACTGTGCGCCAGGATGTCCCCTTGAGCAGGGATGCCTCTCAAGGATACCTTTGGGGTTGAGATTCTTGCCAGATCCTCACAGATTCATGGTAAGTGACTATAGTGTGCTCTTTTTGAACTTGTAAACTTTATTGATATAACTGTGCACAAATTTCCTTAGTCATAAACCGTTGATCAGGTCTGGGACTGGGATTGGATCCAGCCACACACAGACTCCTCTCAGAAGGAGATGGTAAAGCAAGGGGGTCCAATCTGAATGCCATGACTCAGCAGGAGTCTGTCCTTGATAATTCCGTGCATTATCTTGTACTCCATGCAGTAAATAAAAACTGACTTTGCCATAAAATCTCTTGAAGCCTTTGTCTATATCAATAAAACCTATTACTATTTCTTTCACGAGTGAAGTGCATTGTGCCACTCATCCCCACCACCACTAGTTCTGTGACAACTTCCTTCCCTCCTGCCATAGTTGTCTGAAGTGTACAGAAATGCCAAGGTGACAGGAGGTGGAGTCTCCTGCCATCAGAGATTGGCAGGTGATAAGGGATAAACTGGAGAAGGATAAAAGCAAAAGAGCCAATAGAAAGAATCTATACAGTTATTTTCTATGTTCCACAGCATCAAATGGCACCTCCTGAAGGGGGCTCTTATGGATGTCTAGATTTTTCTTCTTGCTTATATGTAAATTGAAATGAAGTCGCTATGGCACAATTTCTCTTATCAAAAGTATAGCTACTGATTTAAGATAGTCACAGACAAAATCATTGCTACTAAATACATTGCAAAGAATGCTAAAAACCCTCCACTTTTTTGAACTGCCTACACTAACTTCATTTTACTGAAGCTGCTGGAAAGCCTAGCAGAAATTTCTCAGACAGAGATTTGTAACATACCAGATGTGGCTTAGAGAAATGAGTAGGGGGAAAGAAAGAGCAAAAAAAATCACACAAATTTTATAGGGATTAACAAACTACCAAAAAGAAGGCAGGCAGGGTGAGAAACTACTCTGTTGAAAGTTATATCCACTGCTTGTAGAAATGTAGGATTTAGTTTGCTGAGATCATCAGCCAGTATCTGAACCACCTAAGATGCCTGGCAGGCTCCCTCAGGGAGCTGCTATGCTGTGCACCAGAACCCAGATGTTAGTTTTCCTTTGTTACTGCATGTTTATTCTTAAATGACAAAAACAGAGAGCCAAGCTCCTGCTTCACTTGTGCAAAGGCAGGCTCAAGAATTAGATGTAAACATAAAATACAGAGCTATGTTCCTTGGAGAGAACATTTAGGAGTGGCGTTTTTCATTTTCATTCTTTTTGTTCTAAGGATTTTTCTCTTTTCTGTTTTCTTTGTCCTTTGTCCCATATCTGAAGAGAATGAAGACCACTGATCCATGTTTACTAAGATGGAAAGAAAAATGATTTGTGATTGTTAATGATAAGCTGAGGGCAACTGTTAAATCATATTTCCTCAGGAATGCTAGTCATAAAGAGGATAGCCATTTGGTTTGTATATCACAGTTTCCTATTTTCAGTCATGACTGTAAAAAATACTCTATTTCCAGAGAATTTAGACACATATTCTAGTAAATAAATGAACAAATAAAAATCCCAGGGATAGGATTTATCAAACTGAGGTGTAGACACCTACACCTTGCCTAACTCTTTACACTTTCTTTTCAATCAGTGAAGAAAAAGAGGCTTTTCAAGAACACAGTTCTTATTTTAACTTAGCTGTATGAAACAGGACAAAAAAAAAAAAAAAAAAAAAAAAGAACTTGAACCAAACAAAAGCTCAGAAATGCATGCACTTCAGAAACTATTCCGTAGGATGCAGAAGGAAAGCATCTCTCCTATTGTGCTCCACTAGCAATTGATTATAATGTTGAAATACTAACACTGACTAAGTGATAGTCTAGATTTATTTGGCAAGGTCTTGAAGTGCAAACCTTTTGCTTTCGCACTCTTAGTGGCTTTCAGAAGCAATCATTCCATAAAGGCTTTCAAGGGGCACTTAAGTTTATTCAGGCAAAGAGAACATGATTTGGTTTCCAACTAGGCTATTCAGGTGGACTCATTCTCTGTGTTCATTGGAAAACCTAAATCTAAAATGACCTTTGCATTGCTTATACCCATTCACAGAGGTATTGGAATTAGCTCATTAGTATCTCATTTTGGAGCTTTGGCAAAAAGAGTCTGTCTAGCCAGAAGAACCCAAATGACTATGATTCTGGATCCTAGTGGTTGCATTCAGGAGATATTGATAGTGCTGGAGATATTAACAGTGTTGGATCAAGTATTAGCATCTTCTATAAATTCCAGAATATTGATGTAATATGGAGGCCATTGCTGCTATATAGAATTCCTCATGACAAAACCAAAGATTGTTACTGAGCAACTGCTCTAGCTGGTCCTGCTTTGAGCTGGGTGTTGGATTAGATGATCTTCCCACCTCAACCACTTCCTTACTCCATGAAAGATGAAAAAATCAAACTCAAAAAATCATTCATTCAAAACCTGGATATCCTCTGCTCCTGAGATCTTCCTTGCTGCTAAGTTGAATAGTACTATGAATTCCATTCTGAATAAGCATGGACTTGGGTTAGCCAGAGAAGGATGTGGTTATAAGCACTGAGCAGATCTCTCCCATTTCCTTAAGCCCATGTTTCTGTTTGCAGTGTGATTTGTAAGAGGATTGAATAGATAGTTTAGATCTTTTTAACAGAAGTTTCTTAAAGAGATATGTTACATCTTTATGGTACATGCAGTTACTGCTGTCCTAGAAATATCTCCTTAAAAACAATGATGCGTACTGCCTTCAGCCTAAACAGGAGGTGACTGAAGCAGGAATAATAACACTGAAGCCTGTGGATACAGACCTCCAGAGGAACTTCTGCTCCGAACTGTAGATTATCAAATGGGGTCAGTTGCATTTGGATCAGGAAAAGGTGTAGGAAAAAAAGTTGAGAAGATGTAGCTCTTTAGACAACCCCTTACATTTCTGAGGACTTTCCTTCTGAAGAGGCACTTTCACAGTGCAGTTATGGACAATATGAAATCCATTTAGTGAAGAGATTTCATGCCATCATCTGTAATAGTAATATCTTAAAAGATGCACAGTGTTTTGATATAGGAATCCCAGTATGGAATGGCTTGTCTCAAACAAGGAAGCTCATTCACTCCTAACTAAAATTAAAAATGTCAGGAAGAAGCTACCTAATTAACACCACAGTAAGCTTTTTGTGTACATTGACTGAAGTGCAAATGTTTATTCTGGAACTTGGATGCTGAGAAAAGCTTGTTCTATTGGATCTGAATTGACATTTACACTTTTGGCAATCATAGCAGATGGACATGCAGGAGCAGGAATGTCCCAAGCAGATAATGCGGGTCAAAGACTTCTGATTTCAACCCCATGCTGTGCATGCATAGCAGTAGTGGAGTACACACATGGACAAATACGTGAAGTGGAAATAAATGTTCCACAGTCACACTTCATAACAGTAGTGAGAATCAGAACCTCATGTTTGTAACTCTGCATCACCTCTATGTGGGAACATCTGAAAGCTTTAATCGTCCATGGGCCTAATCATGAGGTGATGATCACTGCCTGCAAAGTGCTGAGGGCTCTCAGCCCCAGTTGCATTCACAGCAGGGAGATGAGGTTACTCAGTACTTCACATCAGCAGGAGCATTATCCTGTCTCTCTTAACCCATGCTGTTTTTGAAGGTCCTTATCAAGAACAGTTGTTGTCACTAAACAAACAAAAACGGCTTAAGCTGGAGATTGGGTTGTGCTGAGGCTGACAGACTGATTTCCCCAGCTTGGCATCAGAGAAATCTGTTTCTGATTCTGGGTGAGAAACAAGGCATTTGATCTGTGACCAGTGGAAGACCATTTTTTCCATGTGTCCTCTCATGCCTTTTATGTCTCCTTGAATTGCATCTCCTCTGCCCTGCATGCAGGGAAAGCCAATTCTGGTGATGTCAACAGGACTCCTCCAAGCAGGCTACGTGTCATCAAAGAGCTGTTCCTCAGAGGAAACCTGGAGCAGCGCCGGGAGTGAGTGCAGGCTGCCAACCCTCAGAGAAGCATTTTTGCTATTGAGTAGGGCCACGGGGCACTGGCGGCCTGTCCCTCTTTTCATCAAATCAATCAGACTCGAGGAGCAGTTCCAGTGAAACAGTCCAAAGTAAACACTGTGATTTTTGAGAAGGATAAATGACACAAGAAGCCAAAGAAGTCCTTGAAGAAATGGTGTGGTAATATTTCATTAGACCACCTACTGCCACAGTGAAACAGCTGCAGTATGTACAAATGAAAGGTGATGAGGTCTTGAAAAGAAGAGGAGCCCAGCAGGAAGGATATGTCATATTCCTAAACCTCACTTAAAAAGCAGGAGGAAAAAAAAAAAAAAAAAAACAGCTTCAGAAATCTTGACCATATAGTTTAAAAAGGCAAATTTACCCAAAAGAATACTTTCAGACATATATTCTCTCTCCATGTATGTGGATGTGGCTGGCTTTGGGGAGAGGTTTCAATAAACAAAAAGCTTTACTAAGACCATGGCTAAAATAATGCGATTACTTTCAATGTCATGCATCCCATAAATGATGCCAGTGAGTACATTACATTACAGTAATTTTTACAGTAAATAAGATGTTATACAACTTGATAAAAGGGATGGGTTTTTAGTACTACTCTTCTCAAAATCTGTTGAGCTACATATTAGAGACAGAAAAGTGGGACTATTTGAAAGTTAAGGTCTGTCCTACAAAATTTATGATCAACCTCAAGTCCATCTGAATCCTAGTGGTTTTAATATTTGAATTGTTTTTCTAATAGTGTTGTAATTATAAAGGTTCTACAAAGTTGAACAAACAAAATTTGCATGTAAAACACTTCAAAGAGACATCAGTAGAAAGAAACAGCTTATTAAAGGGGGTTACGTGATTCTCCCTTTAAACTCCAACAAATATAGAGATCACTCATAGGTACCCATTGACCTCTCTTTCTTAAACTTCCATTGTGTGTAGGGGTTTTGTTTTGTTTGTTTTTATTTTCCTACATGTGGTGAAATGAAGAACTTGGATTTTAACAGGAAGAGCAAAGATGGCTTAGAGGGTTGGTCTCCATCTGGTGTATGTTCACTGTCATTTGTCATCTCCTAACTCTTTTCAGGCAATCCCATCTCCTACGAGTACCCACATATACCTCCACCATAAACCTGCAAGAAAAGCCCCAATTTTACTACTCCAAGCACTTCTATGCTTTCACTTGTACTACAGTGTTTTCCCCAGACTTGCTGGCATCGTGAACCCCTGCAGAACGTTGCCCCTGTCACACTTGCCTACTTGTCACCAATCTGTCTTACCCTACTGCAAAGTGCAGGGTGTGGAGGTCAGGGAGAAGGCTGATTATCAGGCTCATTGGTAAGAACTATTGCTCATAGATTAAAAAAAAAAAAAAAAGAACAATAACAAAAATCAAAATTCAGGCAGCTAGAGAGTTTGCACATCATTTATAATGCTCTTACTAATATGCCAGATGTACAGCATTGCTACGATCTGTAAATCCTGATGCCTGATAGTGCCTACCTGTACTAACTCTGTACTGATCTGGAAAGCTTCTCAAGAGGAGAAACCTCTGCCTGCCTGGAGCAGGCAAGAGAAACCTCATGGAGAATTCACTGCTGGACTATACATGTGGCTGGGAAAGTACCAGAGATCCCTGGCTTTAGTTTTACTTTCAACTTGCCTGTTTGCAGCTGGGCACAATGAATTTCAAGCATTTTTAACCCTGTAACCCACAGTAAACAAGCCTGACTGAAACTGAGCTGGCAACACTGGCCTTAATTGAAATGGCTAAAGAGAATGTCAACACTGGACTTCGGACACTGGCTGCTAGTGTTGGGGACTCCCCATGGCGGACCCTCAGGGAGCCAGGCCAGGCCAGGGAGAACATCAGGCACTGCTGCTGGGCCAGGAGAATGCCTCGGGTCAGGGTGGGGGCCAAGGAGGCCAGGAGCCAGGTGGGAGTGAGGGCAGAGCCACAGTACAGGGAGGGCTGCTGGTGGTGGGGGTCTTTCCGAAACGTTCCCCCACCAGCAAGGCATCGTGCGATGAGTGAGTGCTGCCTTGTCTCCTGCAGCCCCAGGGCCCATAAAATGTGGAACTACCTTATTCAGATTTATCTGGCTGTTATTCTGAGTTTTTCAGATCTGAAAATGTGGCACATTGGAGGCTTTTGCAAGCTTTTTAGGCATTTCCATGGCTGGGATGGGTTGTAAACATCGGTGCGGTTCTAGCATCACACACGAGAGCAGCTCAGCGTGCCCGTGCAGGTTGTTCAGAGCTGCAAAGGCTTTCCGAAGGGTTTCTCCAACTTCTTTAAACCCCGGAGATCCGTTAAAAAGGCATTGCTGCTTATTTTGTCAGAAATCAGAATCAGATGTGTAATCCAGCACAGGAATTAAAGCCAGAAGCTGCATCTGTTCATTAAAGTTGCCTTTTCCCCTGTGCTCATTTAATACCACACTTTGTCTTCCAGTGGGACAGTAGTTGTTACTGACAGAATTTGTCACATCTTCACTAGTTTTGGACTGTTTCCAGTTAGCTCACATCTTTCTTAAAATACAGAGCGCAACCATGGCACAACATTCCAGCTAAGCAGACAACATAGGGAGGAGCAGAAGAATGGCTTAAATTGTCTTGTAGGGTAGATTTTGATTTAAATATTCTTATTTAAGATTCTTATTTAAAATCTCTTTTTTTTTACTGTTGTTTTTCAGCAGTGTAACAGTGTTGACACGCATACTCAGCTTGTTACCAACTGTTAGTCCTATATCCTTTGCCCCTTGATCTTCTTGTGTTTACCAGGTTGATTATTTCCCTGTTGCTTTTGCCAGATGACTTTCATCCTTTTTTTTTTTTCTTTCTTTCTTTCTTTTCTTTCTTTTTTTTTTCTTTTTTTTTTTTTTAGGGTGTATATGGGCTCTTTAGGTATGGTAATTCATATAGTTTACTTCTTGGATTAATTAGGTTTCTGAAAAGGCACATAAAAACATGGCAACAACAGTTGTGGTACATATGAAAGTACTGGTGAATTCCCTACTATGCAGGTATCAAAATGGTTTTGTTGTCTAAGTTTCTTGGTCTGGCTCACTCTTTAGCCTGGGTTTCACTTTCTCACCTAATAAAAGATCACCTGCTTATTCCAAAACAGCATCTTCTCTGATTTACTGTTTTCTGCATTGGAATAGAGGTTGGCTCTTGGAGAGATTAATCATGAAACTGGACTTGCTTCTAGAAACACTCAGATTTGCATAGCTGTTTTAGGCTGGGTCTTTTCACACTGAAAGGCCCTTGAGGATCTGACAGCTAGAGAAACCTCCAGTGCAAAAGTGCTTTAATAAACTTTCTGTAGAGGAGAGGAATGGTCATCCTCTGTAACTGCTTCTTGTAACTAACTGCTCTTCAGCACTGAGTGGAGAATAATGGTCTGACAAGGTAGCTGTGGGGGCGGGAAGGTCTGGAGCACTATGTTCCCCTCCCTTAAAAAACTGCTAATTTTCATCAGTACATGTAAAGAGCTTGTTGCAGCATCTTGTTGTCTCAAAGGGATTAAAATTATGTGGAGAATCTGTACCCTGCACTTTTACTCAGTAACCTCACAAACTGCTTCATATGCATGAAAACACACCGTGCTGCGAGAGGATTGCACAATGCTGGCCATTAATTCATTTCAAGACTATAGACTCAGTCTTTGAAATCTTTGGAATTCAACCCAAGTAATAAAATCTTTGCAGGACTCCAGAACCCTTTTCTCATGATTGGCAATGGTTAGATAAACCATGGTGGGACTTTGTTATTGTATCTCTCTCACATTTGTTTTATTTACTGATTTTTGAATCCTTTTGAACTTTTCAGAATGAAATAGTATTGCTTAAGTAGAAGAAAAAGAAACACAAGCCAAGATGAAGAAAGAAACAGAAATATTTATACTTCAGACAATCCTGTAATTGTTTTGTCTGGGTCAAAATGATCTTCCAAAACTTTCTTGGTAATGAAAGCTCGAATGAAAAATTTGGTCAGGTATAATTATATTTGTGCAATAAAGACAGAAGAGCCTTCTGTCTGATAAAATAATTCTTCCTTTCTGTATATTTTGTTTGTTTGCTTGTTTATTGACTGAATTGCAGTAGTCTTTGAGGATTCTAGTGAACGTTAGAGTCTCATTCTACAAGAACAGAATAAGAAACAGTGCGTTCTCTGAGGGCCCTGCAATGGAAGGAGGAAATCTCAGGAAAAGGGAAGAATGCACAAGACACATGATGAATTAAAAATCTGTTGCTTCTATATTTCTTTTAGGTTCTAGTTATTCTCCACTTGTGACTAATTTTATTAACTGGATTTTATTTACATTGACTCTATCAATGGAGAAGTTGTGAGTGAGAAAGGAGAAAAGACATCAGATAAAGCAAAGGCAGAGACAGGTGACAGGAGAAAAGTAGTGAAGCTGAGTGAAGCTGAACTGTAGAAGCTGTCTCTCTAATCAGATAGCTGGTAGTGTTAAAGAATGGAAGGACCAAGCTGGCTATGTAGAAAGCATAGTTTTATGACCATAATCAGCATCTGAATATCCTTTGAGAAACTGTTTCTACTACTGGTACCTTAGTCTAGTAATAGCATAAACTTTTTCTTTTTCTCTTGAGAATAAAGACTAATTAGAAAATATAAAAGCATTTAGGTAAATTGCATTAACTTTACTAGACTATTAAAAGGTGACTAGATTTTTACATGCACTAAACTGAAGACGAGGAATATTTTACTGTCTTTTGCTCTGGAGTGCTGCTAAAATCAGAGAGACAATTATAAAAGTACTGAAAGCACATTGTAATCTTATAATACATGCAGTGTCATTTCAAGTAAAAAGAGGTTAACTGCTTTGCACGTCTCATCCTACTTTATTTTCATCTGGCAGAAGATACTTTAAGTCCTGACAATGGTTCTGCATAGACATTAAAATAGAAGAAGTGTCCTTTTAGAAATGTTAAGAATTTTATGACAGCAGCATTTTAGAATGGTTTGAATATTCTGTCTGAGAGTATCTTTAAACTGTGTATGTGTTTATTGTATTTCATGAATTCCAGATAAAGCCTTCATATGATCACAAGTAAAAGGCTGTGTCATCTAACTCTCCTACAGCCTCTCAAAACTCACTACAAAATACAAAAACTGCCTGAGCAATTCTGGATTAGCAACAAATATTCTTGAATCACAATTTAGGTAAAATTGTACTGAAGAGATTGTATAGTGTGGACAAGAATAGAGAAGAGGGGAGTCTTTTTTTTTTTTTTTTTAAAGCACAAAAGTTAGTTAGATCAAATGCCAATTAAAGGAAAGGAGCAAGTCTCCTTAACAGAAAGAAATAATTAAAAAAAAAAGATGAAGTGAGAGATAGAAGGTAGATTTAAAATATTTTTCCTGATGAGTCTGAAGAAATAGAGAGTGTTACAGTGCCCAGCAGTTACGTGCTATATAAAGTTATTTCAGAGCACGTCCATTAAGAGTGTATTGTTTCTTCAGGTTCCACAGTCAGGAATGTCAGCTTCTGTTTTGTGGGGGAAAATTATGTGAGTTTAACCAATAAATCAGAGTTAATTTTGTAAAGTCGAAAAGTATCTATCATTTCAGAATCTCTGCATCATCACTTAAAATTATTAGTAAACCTTAATAGTGTTAAAACTTGTTCTGTTGCACATAAAATACTCAGAGCTGCTACAGACTTTTGATAATTTCACTCATAGAGATCATCGCATGTGAAAGAGATGAAAAGGTCTGCATCTGAACTTAAAATCCTTCTGATTCACAACAGTGTTTCTTACATTTAAATCTGTTCTAAATTTCTAATGTGTTTTTCCTTTTGCTGTTTTTAATTCTTATGCAAGGAGTCAAGCAAGTTTTTTTTTTTTTTTTCAAATCCTTCTTTTTACCAGTTAAACAAATTTCTATTTTTCATAGAACTTTTGTCTTTCTGACACACCAAAATTCTATCTTGTGTGCTGTACCTTTTGGTCTGAGCTTCCTGATTATGTTAGTTCGCAATATATATCCAAGCTACTGATGATGACTGAAGCTTAACTGCTAGTCTTGAATGCTACTCATATTATGTACATTTCTTCTGCAAATACTTGATGAAGAACTCAAGCTTAAAAAAATATATTATTATAATTAAATATATAAATATATATGCTATAGTGAAATATTCTGCACAATACTTTTGGAAAATGGTGTGTACAGCAAAAATTTGTGTGGTAACTGTAATTCCTTCTCATATGTTGTCTCTGAGAGAGAGAAAAGAAAATGGGCCATGGCTTCTCTGCAAGTCTACCTACATTTATGTTAACAAGACCTTCAAGGAGTTATAATAAAGCTAAGTACCTTAGAGTGCTTTGTTCGTGTCACTTTTTGGGACTCACAGGCAGACAGTTCATCCAAGGCAACTCAAGTCTGAAATCTGAATAAAAAGAGGCTGCTGCACAGCTCTGCCAATTAAATTGTAAGCCTTGATGTTGCCTTGTAAAACTATGCATTGGAATCCTAATTATGTGCATTATCGATGTCTATGCTAGGGAGAATTTTAAACAACACTGAAGAAATTGCCTGTGCCAGGGGAACGTGAGCCCATCTGTACTAGCTGTATGACCCACAGCTGAGGAGAGCATTTTTAGCAGACTGTGCACCCTGGCTACGGTCCAGGAACACCAGAAGCTGGGAAGCTGGTCTTACGGAACTATGAAGTAAAGACATGTGTGCTTGAGGTTGTTTGGTCTTGAGAATTCCTTCTGAGAAAGAATTGCTGAGGGTAGAGTTGCCCAGAATACACGAATCTCTAAAGAAAGGCTGCTAGCATGTTTGACTCTCTTTGTTAGATAGAAACAAAATAAAAAGGGGAAAAACAAAGCCTTTAGGACAGTGGGAACAAGAATGTGTCACTGGGTAAAAATCCTGCATCTGGCCAATGCTGAGAAAATCATACATAGGAAGATGTTGGGTTATAGCTCAGACAACAAGAGGGAATGGAGGAGAGGTTGGGTCACTTCATTCAGTGTTTCCTCTGTGTGGAAGTGCTGAGACTGCATGCACAGCCTGGGCAAAGGTCTTGGCCAGGGAAATCCAACCTGTGGCATGAGGGCATGGGGAATGGTAGCCCTCTGTGGATATGTGTTCAAAGCAAACAGGGCTATTCTAGAGAGAGACCTGACTTTTCCAAGATGAAAGAGTTTGGATGTGGCATTTGGGATTAGGGCTAGTTCTGCTTGTAATCATGGTGGAACAAAGACTTAGATACTCAATATCTGAGTAACCAGAAGTACAGAGTTACAAAACTGAAATACTGCTTCCCTTTCCTTTCTAGGAGAGAGGATGCACTGCCCCATGACAAACAGCAGGGTTAAAAACAAGAAAGGTCTAAGCTAATTATTCTAAGCTAATTATTTACTATAGTACTTAAGAAACAGTAAGGGTAATAGATGTTTTTAAGTAGATGCAGCAAACACTAGCCTGTTACTGACTGAAATGTTCTAGTGCTATGTCTTTGGCTATATCTGTTAGGTAATTGCGTGTTCCATTCAGAAAGTATTGCACTGAATAGTGTATATTAGGGAAGGGTGTAAGTAAGTGGTAAGTGTTAAATACTAACACTCACAGGTGTTCCTGAGGTCCATTAAGCCCGTTCTGCTAGTAGCTTGGCTTCCTTACTATAAGACAAGATTTTTTGTCTTCCACCTTTTCTCCTTCCTTGAGGAAACATGAATTTTTTTCTAGCCATTTACATTAAGACATTCTCTCCTCCCTTCCTTTAAATCAAAATCTGAACTTTGAGATGTGCAAAAGCATTATTTTCCACAAAGCAAAACCACGGCAAACAAAAACACACACAAAAAAATCCACATAAGGTCATATGACAACCATATGGCTAAGCAATTTAACCTTAGCTAAACTCTGCAACATTTTTAGGAGGAAGGAAACAAATATTTATGTTCACTTGTGCTCATTACTCTCATGGAATTTGCATAGGACGTGGCACATCAGTAGGGAAGGTCTCTGGATACAGCGTGGTTGGAGTAGGTCCTAATAAAAAATAATGTCCTATTCAGCAGTATTCCACTGATGCTTTCGTCCTCCCTTCTGCTGTCATAGTTCTGTGTTTGAATTAAATACTCAAAATTTCTTGATGTCAGTGCATTGCCTCTTGGAGGTTAGAGGACTACTCCAGTCCAGTAACTAATGATTTATTTTCCTTTTATGTGTGTAGCTTTTGCATCTGTTAAATACTCTTCTCATAGATTTGCTTGCTACATATGTCGGAGTTGGAGACCACTATCTTTGACATTGGCTTTATCCAATTCAGACTTCTGCTTTATATAGTTTTTAAAATAAATGTTTCAGGAAAACCTAGAATGTGTCTGCTGCTGTGAAGACAAAAGTTGGTGAAGAGACACCTGAACTGATAGCAGCCTCAGATAAGATTTCTAGGTGTAGCAAAAGAACATGGTGCAAACTTGCCAGTTCATGGTTAGATGCTAATGAGGATTTAATTAAAGAAATCAAGTTTTCCAGCAGTTGAAATGATATGTCAAAAAGCCCTGCTAGTGAGTAAGTGGTCTGAACCTGTATGAGCGACTGTGTGGATTCATATGCTTCATATTCTCTTTGTGACATTTTTATGTATTTACCTGAAAAGTTTTCAAATTTATCAGCAACAACACAGGATTAAATCTTGTCATCACTGAAGCTAATGTTAAACTTCTCTTGACTTTCATTAAAACTAGATTTTCACTTGTTAAAATGAACATTTTTTTTTTCTTATCTTGCTGACAAAAGTGGTATGCCCTTATGACTAAATTGGCCTATTTTCCCATCTCTAGAGCAGAATGTATTCCCACGTGGCTATTCTGGGAGCAACTGTTTTGGGAGAAACTCTCTTCTCTGTCTGGAATGAGGGCTTAGATGCTCATGTGGTACCAGGAGTCTGATGAGGGCCTTATGTGTGGTCCATATCCAGTCTATGGCGTGGTTAAGGAGAAGAGACATGCCAGACAGAAGAGTAAGTGGGTCAGGTGCCATGTCTGATACAGTTTCCTCTTTATCTTCATGGGAACATGTGCAAAAAGGCTGCATACATAGCCATACTGAATAACTAGATAATATTTTTTATTTCTATTTCTGTTCCAGTGTTTAATAATCATTACTGCCTTGTTTCTCAAGTGGAAAACCTCCACATCACACTTTGAAGATATTACCAGTCTTTCTGCTACCATGCGCCATGCAGGAGTTGGCAAGAAAATCCACATCTCCTGTCTGCTGGCACATATCCCACAGCTTCAGGAAGTCTCAAATTTTTTACAGAAAAAGAATTTCTTACT
Source organism: Tinamus guttatus (assembly GCF_059628265.1). Classification (NCBI taxonomy): domain Eukaryota; kingdom Metazoa; phylum Chordata; class Aves; order Tinamiformes; family Tinamidae; genus Tinamus; species Tinamus guttatus. The sequence continues at coordinate 1,062,789 of NW_028289135.1, read as the reverse complement.
CTAAAATGATTTCCAGGAGCTCTCCAGTATGGGAACTGTCTCAAGAAAGGAAATCAAAGCAGTGACAATTAGATGTGCTCTGTGCTCTATTGCACATGGTGACAGTCTATATTCTAAGAGAAATAAATATTTTCTGCTTTAGCGCCAGATATAGTAATTGTGAGGGCATAATTTGTCTCCCTTCTTATAGTTTACTGGAATTATCTCTGTTAAGTAAATGCCTGAAAGACTCAAAAACAGTGAGTATAAGATCAAAAAGTGGAGAGTTCTCCAGGTCAACATTTTTTGCAGGGAGGGAGTGACTAAGTCAGAAAACCATGATAAAAGACCCTGAAGTATTTTTAGCGAATATTAGCAACTCATGCTTATAGCTTCATTTTTATTTTGTGGAGTGAGGTGAAGGACTTCCTTGTTCATATACTCTGCAATGATCAATTTTATAACCTTGGTCTTAAGTTGCATCTGATATGCGATTGTTACTATGAACTTACTTACTGTCTTGTTTGGGTTCATCATCAGTATGGTTCTGGAGAAGGTTATTGATGAACAAGAGACAAAGCAAAAAGTCCTAGAGCAACAGGGTTTTTTTTTTGTTGTTTTTGGTCAGTCTCTTTTGAAGTTCAGCATGTCCCTCGTTTTCTTTCTATTTATGCAGTCTATCCCCAAAGGGCCAGAAGTGATACCAGATAAGACCATGAATCAATCTTTGTGCAATCAGAAGAGACTTCCACCTCATGAAGAAGGATAGGCAGATTACCTTGTGATGAGGCAGTTTTACTAATTTTACTTCCATGATGTTTCATGTCTAAAAGTCAATAAATTGTAAGAAGAATGAATGAAATAATACAAATGTCAAATGTTATCTGACCTAATTAAATAAATAGCCAAACAATTAGAAATGAATGCCAAAATATTACATACTATGCACTCTCCAATATCCAAGAATAATAGTTTGCCTCATGTTTCCATTACTTCCCTTTGCAACTCAAAACTGTGTTTGGCAACAAATTTCTTTTTTATTGTTCTTCTCATAGCATTTATCAAATGACTGTCCACCCTGCAATTAGTCCACATAAGGCTCATGTAGATAGACTTTTCTCTCGTTTCAAGTGGTTAACCTGGCTGCTGCTGGGAAAAGGGTTCTAGTGCAGCAGAACTTAGCTTGGATATGCCTACCAAGACTACAGGTTTTCTTGGACACACCTACTTTTTCCTCTTGAATTTCTTTGAAGGTGGATTTTGAGGAAATGTCATAGATACCTAGACTTATTGGCAGCTTGTGCAAGATGAATTATTTTGTTAGACTGCTGTACATCTGGAGACACTGAGACATGCCCTCAGTCACACATTCAAGATTTCAGCCTGCCGCGTGTCTTGGTTGGAAGTGCTGTTACTGCACAGTGTGCTAGATTGGACTGGCTGTATGCAGCCAGTCCAGCACTGTGACTACCCAGGTTCCAGGAAGTGTTGGCTAAATCCCTCAAACATCTTCTACTCATGTGGTCTGCACATGCAAGGGAAAATAATGTTTCCTATTAGCATCAGATTTACTGCCCCTGCCCAGTAAGTTTAATTCTCGTGAATGGACTGTTTTGTTTGCCTGTCCACATTTTACTGTGAGCACTATGTTGTATTTTGATAAAAGGATGTGGCTTTGGACTGACACAGAAGACTATCTGTTTACAGTGCAGAGTTTCAGGTGTAACTCACTGGAAAGAAGGGAAGTTTTTTTTTGTTTGTTTGTTTGTTTTTTTTCCTGAACATGGCCTAGACACTTTGCTTAGAGAGCCATATGGAGTCCAAAGTGCTGGAATTTGTGCTGTGCACAGCCTCACCAAAGCTTGCAGGGATCATCCAGGGAGCTGCATGCCTGCCTTTGTCAGGGAGCATTCTCAAAGGCCCAGAGGAGTTTCAGTGAAAGCTGTGGCAATAGAGAAAGTTGCAGGAGTAAAAAGAAAAACTGGATAACTCACACGGCAAAATAGGCTGTGTTAGAGAAGGGTTTTGTTTTAAAACATCTGATTTTAATCCATTTCACTTATCCAATTCAAATGCTGTCATTTCAAAAAGATTTTCTCATTCATCTTAGCAACTGAAAGCCCCTTTGGTGTTTCTGATATTCTAACTTTAAAAGGTAGGACAAGTCTTTCTATTGTTCTTGCCTGCTTGGACTTTTGTCCAGGAAACACTGTACACATATTTCAATACACATACATGCTACTGTAACCATATTTCTACCAAGTAATCCAAAATTTAGGACTAAAAAACCTACCCAAGTAAAGAGGAGATAAGTATTAAATAGTTTGCCCATGCCAGCCCCACCCTAATTCTTCAGTAAACTACTATCAGCACCTGAGCTACATTCTTGGCTTCCTCTAGAGTTAATGGGAAGAAAGGGACAGTCCCTGGGGACAAGATGGTTCCTTACCTATCTCTCTCCACTGATTATAGAACGAGATAAATGCCAAAATAATGTTAGGTGCCTTATGCCCATCTGTTGAAACCTTATCTAAAGATGGCTGAAATAAGGCAAAGTAAACATTTAAGAGTCAGAAAATTAAATTGAGAGAGGATCTATCTTTGGTGAATAATGAGTATGATTCAGTCAAAATGAAACATAGATTTATGTTTCAGTTGTTAAAGAGTGATAACAGAGACTAAGTCCTTGCTATGACTGACAATGTAGAGAAAAGTAAATGTGAAATTCCTTTGGGAACATTATACAGAAGTTTTATAATCATAGTCAGGGTACACATATCTTCCACCGCACTAGAAAAACAGCATGACTCTTTCAAATGCATGACTGGAATACAGAATTTACTATACTAGTAGTCCTTTCCCAGCTTGTCAATGTTGAACCTCTTCTAGGGCAATCATACCCAGTTCGGGCAAAGTTACTCCTTTCCTAATACTTTGGAATGGTACCAGGAACAGAGCAGTGCCAGCTGGTGAATAGTTTAGAGAGCAGTCCTGTAGTTTTAAAACCTTTATGGTGTTCAGGGGTGTATTAATTAAAGTCAAGAAAGCATAGAAGCAGACATGAGGACAGATCTGTTTGTATAGGTATGTTCTTTTATAGATACTTGCTGAGTGGCATGGTCCTCCTTGAGTTATTCTATGTACAGCCTCAGAAAGGTCATACACAGTATTCATAGTCCCCACCAGGGAGAGAGAACTCATTCTAGGCTACAGTGTGCTCTTTTGCAATTCATCGTGTATATGAATGCATAGGCTAACCTTTAGATGAAACATTAAACAGAACAATTAAGAATAATGGAGAAATTACATCTATGCCATATCCATCTATGCCTTAAATTTTGTATTCAGCTTTATTTGCATGTATTCTGCAGATACTCCTGTCTTTTATGAGAAGTCTTTCATAGTCTTAAACCCTCAGGTTCCTTTTGCTTTGGAACAGGACTAAGCAGTGAGGTCACTTTTATGATCTGAGTGTCTCTCTGAACCCTCTACAGATACAGAAAGTTTACTCATCAATAGTATCTCTATTGTAGTTTTCGTATCTCTTATACATCTCATATCCATCTATTTCAATAAAAAGCCATGTCGTGAAGTCACAGAGGTAGTCAACAGTGTAAAAGCAACCCTAGTAACAGGTTAAAAAATAAACATTATTGGTCATCAATATTCAGTTACACCTTGCAACAACAATATAGCCTCAGAAGAGGGCTGCAAGTCTCCATGTGTGAAAACAGCTGGGTAAGTGCTGACAGCACCTCCTGATCCCCAAATGGCTGGGGACACATGCCAAAGTCAAATCTCCCATGAACCTGTACACAGATGGCACGTTAGTGACTTTTTGTCTCATTCTACAGGTTTTTGTCTGTGGAAAATGGATCAGAAAGAGAAAGCAAGGATAACAATCTGTTGCAATAGGACTACACATCTCAGTATGTCTGTTTACAAAATTGGTTTTTACTGATGTTGAGAGAACACTGGACACTGTCAGAAACAGGAAATATGAACTTTGCACAGTATTATCACTGCCAGTGCTGACATGATCTGGATTAGTCACTAATTGCTACATTCATGGCTCTCACAGGCAGGCTCAATTCAGCTATTTTTGGCCAGGGAATCCCCTGCCAAAAATTGGTCTTCATCTTGATTAGTTACTATGGGAGAATCGCTTCTCCTTTTTGTTGTGTTCATCAAAAATGCATGCAGAACAAGGACAGTGTTCCATTAGCTTAAGTAGCAAGCTCTTTTCAATTTCATCAGTTTCTTTGTCTAGGAAGTCCACTCATCTCAAAATATGAGCTAAGTATAGAAGAATATTTTTTTTTATTTCAAAATTTCCAATATTCTTGTTGTGTGGTATTCCATGAAGCGATTGCTTAGAAATCTAAATATATATATTTTCTCTTTTTGGATAAGTTATCACATGCACAAATGAGATTAGACCCTGTTACATTGTTCAGCTCTTTATTTCAAATTTGAATCTCTTTAGAAGTGCCTGAAGTCTTGATTTTCATGGAGGGAAAAATGCAGTAAGAAATCTGAGGCAAATCCTGCAAAGGCTCTGTAAAATGAGAAAGGAGAATTTTACATTCATGGGCAAAATGCATGGGGGAATTCTTTCCAGATATTCATCATACTTAAAGTGGAACAAAATAAGAAGAGTGCTGTTGCATTGTTCTTGCTCCTTGTTGATATTTTCTTGGGAATTGCCTTGCACTTATATTTATATCAGATGAAAAAATATATTATAAAGCAAATCACATGCTGTAGCTCTACCATAACTCTTCTTAATGCTAAAATTTCCTATGGACCTATGTGATAACTCTGGATGTTGGCTCATTTGATAAATGGCACCTAAAACACTCAGCTTAAGCGATAGTCCATTCTGCTATGTCTTGCTCTGTGCTTCATAGAGTAGGAAAACAAAAAAAAAAAAAGCAAAACACCGGTGTCTAACCTGAGATGTTCTGTCAGAGCATCTCTGCCTAAGTGCCACTTCTCATTTTCGTGAGGCTGATATGGACCACACAATCAAGAAGTCTTTGTTGGCCATTTCTGTCAGACCACAACCCAAACACTGATTCAGTGGCTTCAGCCCAACAGGCTTGTTACACTCCTTGAACTCTTAGCATTAGTATTAGCTGTTGTGGGCAGGATCATTTAGCAGGAGCGGCAGACATCAGCTGGTCTCTCCCACTGTCAGGTATGTGACCTGCCAGGCACTTGAAGATAACTAGTCGGTTTTAGCGCTTGGTATCATAATATCATTTTCATCTTTTAGGGAGGTATCTTCAAGTATTTGCTTTTTCCTAGGAGGAATCATAACTTTAGAAGCTTTCCTACAAACAACAGTCTGATAAAGCCTCATTTCTTGAGTCCAAAAATTGATTCAAATATTATAATCTGATCTAATCTAAAAATTATAATCTAATCTAAATTGTAATCTGATCTAATATAAACTGATCCAAAAATTATAATTCCAAACTTTTTACCCATCAAGACACTTTCTAGGACAGACCCATAAGGAGGAGAGACAGGACATGCTGATCTGAAGTTACATGCCTCCATATTTTAACCATAACATACATGTTTACTAGCTAGTCAACTGCTAACAAATAAACAGTATTATTGCTAACTGCAGGGTACAGATTTCCTTTTCCCGTAATGAAATATTTGAAATGTTTAGTTGCCTTGGAACTCTCCAACTTAGAAAATCTAATTATATAACATTTTCAATATTTTCTACTTCTTTGAAGAAGAAATGTGCCCACTGTTCAATCCTAAAACATTTGTTTACCTTACCTTTTTTCAAACACTACTTCGGGAAAACTGAGTTTAAGGACTTAAGTCTACTACCAAAATAAGATGTTTAGCTGCATATTGTTCCCTCTACTGTAGCCCTAATTATCCTATCTAGTATTTCTGAATTGCTTTTGTCTTTTTTCACAAACATTTATGGAAAATACAAGACACAACATACATGGTGGAGTGGTGAGGATACTGGAAACAGTTGTTACAACAGGCACTGCCAGATGCTTTCTTTGAAAACTGTCTAGTACGAGCTTAATGAGATCTACTGCATTTAAAATTTAAAGTCTAAAATTCTTCTCTCAGTTAGCTTTGTAAAAAATGGTAATCCCTGTAACAATATATCTTGATGTCCTTGAAAAATATTTTAAAGCAGCAAACATGTAATTGGTGCAAATAACGTGCCAGCAAATGTGCAATTACAAGCTCTTAGCCCCATTACTGACAGATTTCATTATACTTCTCCTACATAAGATTTTTTTCTCTGACTTTTTTACTAGGCTTTTATTTGTTGAAGATTTCTTTGCACATGTGTGTATCCATCTGCCCAATCACATCCTAAGGGACCCAGAGAGTGTGAGAGAATGAGACTGTTTTATGTCTGTGTAAGCAGTTGTTCCACTCTGCACCACACTGTAACTAAAAACCTATTCATTTAAGTTTTAAAGTATGTACTTCAAACTGTATTCATCAGGAATGCATCTCCTTTCCTTTTTTGACCACAATCTCACAGGGCTATTGAAGCTTGGGGACTGAGTTCAATCTTGGCAGGTCCCCACCCGCCTCTAGGGTCCAGGTTCTATCTGCATTTAGGTTCTTTTGTGCTGATGCCGGCAAATTCATCAGGAAAGTTCAAGAGAGGATAGATGAGTCCCAGCACTGCAGAGGCCAATCTCCATTTCAGAGCTGAAAGGTGACAAAAAGTGCAAAAGTGAAAATGGTCCAGGAAGATTTTAAAGAGGAAGTCATAAATTATCTTTTTTTTTTCTTTTTTTTTTTCCATTCCTTTCCTCTTCTCAAGAGAAGGCATTTCCAGTAAAAGCCAAATTTGCCTCAGAAATTGGTGCTGTTCATTTGAACACTCTTGAATGCTTTGCTGCTAAGAAGGACCTCTAGTGTTTTTCCTCAGATTTTGTCTCTTTCTGATTTATATGTTTTCATGTATTATAAATAAATAGGCAAATAAATAAATAAATATGTGTGCACATGTGAGTGCATACACATGCATACATAAATATATATAGAAGCAGTACAGGGCCTAATATTCCTCATATTGGCTTCAAAGTGTGTATCTGATCTCCATCTTTGTCTGTGAGGATGGCTGGTTTTGAGGACATTCCGGGGAAAGTCAGATTTATAATCTAATGTTTGTAGACACACTGCTCAGGAGTGTGTGATTGCATACATGCCACTCAGACCTCAAAATGCTTTTTCCCCAGTGATTCTCCTGCTCTACAGGATGACCACCAAGAGCTTTAACTTTCGAAGACTGTGAAGAAAGACCTACAAGAAAGACAGGTGTGTATGTCATTCAGTGTGGGTAGGGAATGAGAGTAAAACAGGGATACAAGATTAAGCACATTTTTTGGAGGTGAAATAAATAGAAGCATCTCTGAGGAGAAGGCAGTTATTGGCTGATGAAGATGGACATGAAAACTAAACACAACTGAACTCCCCCTTTTTTCAGAATCCTAAGCAGCTAGTCCCAACAACAGGACTCGATCCTACCCATACCCCTATCCAGAGTTAAAGCTATGTAAGATCTTTTCCAACATTAAAAATATTGTTTCAATAAAAGAAAGTGGATTGAAAGAGTTGGGCTGTAAACTACAGCTTCAAGGAAGCTGCCAAAAAAGAAAGAAAATGGTTGGAAAAAGTATGAGCAATAAACAATATGAAAAAGAAAGGAATTTTTACCTTCTTGCTACCATTCTCTGTGATGCTTTTACTGAGAATTGCCTTTAAAGGGGAGAGAAAGATAGGTAGGATAAATCAACATCGGCTCTGCCTTGGTGACAAGAAAACACATCAGTCCAGCAAGGAGCCACCAATTTATTGGGTCCAGGGCCAGGATGCTGCATACACCCCACCTGTGGGGTGGCAGTTTCGTCATGGGGGGCCACACCATGCACAAAGTCACACTGGGGTGAGTGAATTGCAAAGCCCTACCTTGGAAGAAGAAGCCAGTGAGCTCTATGGCCAGCTGGATTGCCAGTTTCTCCCAGAGAGCCCCTCTGAGGCAGGGAATATTGGACCTATGGCTCTTACTCACATGGACATTTATGTGGTTTGCATGTCATGTGCTTTGTAATATACTTAAGTATATTACATTTAGGTGTAGATTTCAAGTGTTCTCTATTATTCACTATGTATGCAGCATTAACTGGGCAAGAATCAGTCAAGCCTGAGTCCTTATGTGTGCCATAAGGATTTCAAGGAGATTTTTTTTCCCCTGAGAAAATACCAATTAGTCAAAACTGAAACATGCAGAAAATGTAATTTTGACACCCTTTCCTAATCAAAATGTGTTGCAAATTGTCAGAATGTTTTGACCTTTTGTAGGAAAAATGTTTCCATTTTCCAATCCAAGATAATGGTTTAGTGAAACAATGTAGACATTTAGAAAGTTTGAAATTAAGATAAATATACATCAAAATTAGCCAAGGAAAATACAATAGTTGACCTAATCTAATTCAGACATTTGGTTCATGTAAACAATATTTTGCCCCTTTTTGTCTGCTTTTCTATTTTATGGATGTGATTAATGGATGTCATGATTGTCTTCTAGTTTTAGATTGGAATTTTTTCTCTCATATATTGATGAGAATTTTTCAGATATGTCAACATTTTATTAGAGTGGGAACCCTATTTTTAGCTATGAACAGTGCTCTCTTCTGAAGTTTAATTTATTCCAATTAAATGGAAAAAAAAAAAGATACATTCCCAACATTTTTACTATTGTGAATTTGAACTCAGTAAGAACTAGTTCACTGATGTTTCTATAAGAAAGCTCGCCTCCTTAGAAAGATAGCCTCCTTTTGCCTGCAATCAATAAAATGAGAAATACATACAGTAAACTTAACTTTCTTTGTAAAATTTTCTACAGCAAATCTGTATGATCCACATTTTAGAAATTATCTACTAATTTATATCTCATGTGGGGAATAAGATTCTTGGCCCAAAATTTATTTCTAAGGACGTTTTAGAAAATGCCTCCATTTCCTTAGAATAAGGATCTTCTTAGAATAAGAATCTTCTGATGACTGTAATTAGGTGAATTAACATAAAAATTAATATTTAACTCCTCCCTGGTGGTAAAAGAACTTCATTGTGTAGCAGGAATGTTCTGTTGCTCATTCTCCTGATAGACAAAAATCTCCTGTCCCACAGTAAGGTAACAACAAGCCTGTTCTTCCCAAATTCATGTAAATAAGGGAAACATTAGTTGCTTTGCTGAGAGTATCTAAATAGTTGTTACGCTGCCTGAACTCATACATGTAAACTGTATTATTAGGAAAATAAGCACACAATAAATAATCAATAGGACAAGATACTGACAAAACATTAACTTTTGTTGCATATATGAACTTTTTCTCTGCCTGAGATGACTCACTAACATTACAGTCTCCAGTTCTGTTTTTCTTTTAAAAGGTCTCCACTCTTCTCATAAATTCTTAAACTGTAGGATCAGGTAAACATACTTTTTATCCAATAGGAGTTATTTCCTGACCATGAAAGTTACACATGTTGGGATTAAGGCAGGACATTGCAAATTTTTAAAAAATGTTTTGGCTGGTAAAAAAAGAGAAGAACTAGTAGAAATCACATATGGCTCACTGTCACATATTTGTCAAACTTGGATATCTAGCTCAATAATCATACTATTTCAGACCAGAACACCCAATATCTGTTTACAGGAGCTTACAGATGACCTCTGACTTTTTGGTAACTAACTCACTAGTCACTTTCAGAGAATGGGCTAAGCAAATACATAAGCTGAAATTTTCATGACTGTCGTGTGTCAGGGAGACATTTTTTCCTACTGAGGTAAGCAAAATTCATATTCTACCAAACAAAACTGAACTGGTAACAGTTTGGCTTATTGCTTGATTAACTCTATTACCACAGAACCTGACCAGCGCAGGTGGTTCATGCAAAGTGCAATTGAATATCAGGGCAAATACTAGTGCTTCACCAAAACAATGAAATATTTCATTCTCTGAAAAACTGAGCTAGGCTTGTCCAGAATTACAAAGAAGGACAAGTAGAATGAGTGATCTTCACTACAATAAAAGTACCTGCTACCAAGGAGAGAATATACTACTGCTGTTTGTCATGTAGTATATTGAAATAAACTGTACTTAAAGCATTTATGGAATTTAATTTACTATTAAAAACACCATGTCCTAACAGACAGCATCTAAATTTAATTGAACATTTCATCTGAAACCAATGAGGTTTAAACATGTGCTTAAAACTAAGCACTTGATTTCAGGACTGAGCAAGTTGGCACGATTGTTAGATTTACTATAGATTTCAGTGGGAGGTTGGTACTGTTATTATTTAGAACTGCTCAGAAAGTCTATCATTATGCCTTATGTCTGTTAGAAATCTTGTCTTGAACAGCATCAAGAAAGGTATCCTGGATGAGCGGCCCATTAGCAGCTGAGCTATCTTCACATACAAAACAGTGTGTCTGGGACCGTCTCAAACCATGCCTGAAGATTTGCGGGAATACTATCTTAGGTCAAAACTATGCTGGGGGCTGGTCTAACACTGACAGATCAGATAACATGTTTCACTGCCTACTAAAAATCCCTTGCTCTGTTTAATTCACGAAGACATGGTCTTTATATCTTGCATTTTCTGTAAGGCTTCTCATAATATTCAATATTTGATATGTAAAGGGAGAAGGTTATTTTCTGAGACAAATCAGGCTGTTTTCTACATGTCAGTGGCCATAGGAAGAAATGTTGATTTCCTTTCTTTATTAGTTGAATAATTTGCAGTGTGCTAGGAATTTCTAACACAGCTGGATATTTTAAAGAGCAGTGATGTTAGAAAATGTCTAATGAGGAAGAATTATTAATTCTTTTGTACAAGAACTATTAAATATTTTTATGCAATTATTGAAAGTTTAACACTTGGAGGGCAAAGGTACTTTGAAGGCCCTGACATATAGGCCAGGTTAAATAACACAGGAGTACCTCATCTTAATCTGAAAGACAGAGATGCTTTACAAGGTTTTTTGCTTCCCCTAAGCATCAAATATTAGATAATGTCAGAAGCCTGATTCCAGAGATTTTGTTTGCAATACCTCTTAGTTGCTACTATCTTTGAATGTAGATTTAAAGAAATAAGAGAGAAAACTTGCTTTGGGATGTGCCATCACTTGCAGTTATGGTTTCAGCTGCAAGAGTAGGCAAAAAACCATTCCATCAGTCTAACACAGACCATGAAAAATATTTGCTTCAGACAGCAAAGTCTGAAAACTAAAACCTGAAGCAATAATATAAGTGATCTGAAAAAGAGAGGATACAAAAAGCCAACCGTTTTCATTTTCTAAAGAGCTCATGGTTTTGGAAGGATTAAAATACTTCAGCTCTTGGAAGACAAGAACTTAGAAAAGATGAGGGAAAACATGAGAGGAACAGAAGCTGTTATAACTCTAATGAACATTATTTGACTGAGTCGTATAATTTACAAAATTAAAATCATGTGGGTTTTATCCTTTGCCTACTGTTTGCAAATTTTTTCAATGTGATCATAGAGTTGCCATTTTTTAAGAAACCTGAGTCCTTTCTCTATGTTTTTCACATTAACCAAGTGAAATCATATTACTTTCCACTGACTCTGCTTTCTGCTATTCAGTGTGACTTTTCAGTAAGCAAGGTCCCTCTGACTTTCTGGAGCCCTTTTAAAATTTCTTTTCTTAGGAATTTTAATTTTCCAGATGTCGGATATTAAAACATCCAGTACATCCTGATCAATTTTTTAGTAGTTTAAAACACCGACATAATATGTAGATAGCATACATGATGGCATCTGGAGATATAAAGACTTTATTGTCATTAGCTTGTACTGGCTCTATTATTCACATGTGGTGAAGTCGTGTGTTGTTATTGCTAGTTATTATTTATGTAGTGCCAAGAATGTGCTTGACAGCACCTTGTTAATAAATATAATAAAACCTTTTTACAACATGGCCTATCATGCATTTACATTAGGCTCTGTTGCAGGGATATTCCAGAACACACTGTAAGATCTAAAATTTTCATTGATTTTATTTTATGACATCCTTTTCCCTCTGAATTCCTGCTGCATTTTTTAACCATATTCAATTCAAGCTTTAGTTTTGCAGCATTAACCACTAGTATTTTGTGATCTGCTGGGATAAGCATTGGTACATCTCACTGTGAAGCTCGAAATCTAGACATGCACTGGGAAAGAGCAATTATTTCTGACTCTCATCATTGACACTGAAAAAAAAAGGGCCTAATTTTCCTACTTTAATGAGTTGTTAAAAAAAGGGAGGAACAAGGATGCCAGGACCTTTCTCTGTTACCTTTTTTTTTCTTTGCAAGTAGTTGTCTTTCCTTGTGATAGAAGAATGCATACTTGTGCCAAATGGTACTCCTTGACTGAAAATCTGTTTTGTATATGACTTTTTATAGTAGCAGTGCTAAAATGCATGCATGCCAGGGACCTACCTAAAAGGAAGCATAGGAAAGGAAGTTGTGGTATGAGAGGAAAATGCAATAAAATTGGGCAAGACAAGAAAAGGTCCTGAAAAACTGGATCAGATGCTCCTCACACTGGATCGTCAAGGCTGCAGAGCTAGCATAGGCATACACAGGCTGTTAAACATGTTGGGAAAGAACAGGTCTGTAGTCTAGTTATTTTGTTAAGCTAAGAGAAAACTGCAAAAACAGGGATGAATGATGTGAGCCAGAAGAGGTCAATTCTTTATGGCAGCAGAGGAGAAGGTGCTGCCTTGGCAGCTCCACAGTGCCTTGGGAATAACTGCCCAGCCTCCGCTGAGCTCAGCAACAGGGAATCAGCACTGGGAGGGGGCCTCTGGAGTTAAGCCAGAAGCAGGCAAAATAAGCTGTGATCGGTGAGGCATGAAGGCCATTTTAGGAAATACATTTAACTCATCTGTAGAACAAAATGGTGGCATTAATGAAGAATTGTGGCCACATAGCAGACAGCTGTGCCAGTGCAGCAAGTAGCAGCAGGCAAACACATTTACGTTTGTGCGGGACTTCCCTGAACTGTGCTCATCTACCTTAAATGTCTCTGAGAGTCCTTTGCATGCATACATGTGTATAGACTATACATATACTATATTCAATTTAAGCATGAGGGCCATTGCTATCTGCGAAAATCTTATTTCTGGCAATTTTCTGTGTCATTAATAATCAGTAGTCTGGTGAGGTGTGAAAAACTAGTGGAAATTTAGACTATGTGAAACAGAAATCTCTGACAGCTCCTACATGGCAAGAGTACAGCTACTTTAAAAACTTCGCAGTCACTGGGGAGCCTGTGGGAGTTTTGCTGTCTTTTAAAAATATGTTTTTTGCTTGACTTTGCAGAAAAATATTTAGTCTGTTCACCTCCAATTTTAATAACTTCTTAGTTACATCCAAGACAGTTTTATTTTCAGACTGAAAGCACCTGCTTGTCATCATGAATGTGCCTTTCTCCATCTTAAGCTGTTTATGCTTATGAAAACGGACTAGCCAGAAGGACTACTTTGGCAAGAAGAACAATCTGCACATGGCAACACTGACAACAAAATTCATTAAGTGTACTAAGAACTTATCAAGATATTTTAGAAGAAACTGCTCCTCCTTTTTTTTTTTAATTCTGATGAGAAAGGCAGTCATTCATAACAAATCAACCTCATTAAACCATAGATCCCAAAGCTACAAGAGACTGTGTGACATCTTCTTTTCTGACCTCCTGTAAAACACACTATAAAGTTTCCCTAAATTAAATCATCCTTGAACTAAAGCATATTTATCTCTCCCTCGCTCTCTCAATCTCTGCCACCACTCTGCGTACAAACTCACTCAAAATTCAATATGTATTTTGCAACTGGCAGAGAGAGACAATCCACTGCAAGTTGAGGTAATTTGTTCCAGTGAAAAATTCCTTCACTGTAAAAAGTGTGTGCCTTTTTCTTGCCTGAATTAGTTGTGCTTCAGCTTCCAAATATTGGATCTTTCTGTATATTTGTCTGCCAAGCTGAAGAGCAGTTCCCTGCTGATATTTTGCTCTAATGGAGATACTTACAGACTGTGATCAAACAAACTCATAGTTTCTTTATGACAAGCTAAAATTGAGCTTTTGGAAACTTAACTAGAAGACCTCATATCCAATCATTTATTCTTTCTCTGGAAGACACATTATCCAGTAATTTAATGGTTCCTGTGGCATTTTTCTGCAGTTTCATCCATCCATCTATATCCTTCTTGAACCAGGACAGGCACCATCCAATAGCCATCACCTCGGTGGCAAGTACGTGGGTGACACAGGCTCCCCTCTCCTGCTCAATATTACCTAGCAATTACCTGCAATTACCTAGCAATTACCTCCATAATTACCTGCAATTACGCAAAATTGCATCCCTGGACCAATGGGCTGTTGTATCTGCTGGGCACCTGACAGTCATCTGGTATCAATAATGGAATCCAACATTTTTGTCAATATTGCATTGATTCCCAGAGTTAAATTCCCAAGCTCTTTCTCTCATGGTCTGACAGCCCCCCTGAATGGAAGTCAGTTCTCTAGAAATGAGTTCTCAATGATGATACTATTTTACTTGCACCTAAATATAGGAAGCTAGTCTGTAGTATCTGCCTATATTGTTTACTTGAAAGTGATTATTCATGAGACATTTCAGAGGAGTTATGTAACATAGCTGTGGATATGTGACTTCTTATAGCCCACGGAAAATCTAATGAGATTAGGCTCCTAATTTAGTCCCTTAAAGGGAGATCAAGTGAATTCTCTTCCACATCTCCAATCCTATCCCATACAAAGAAAGAAAATAAATAGTGTATTCTCTCCACATCTATTACTCCTTAATTATATGGTTTCATCCCAAATTAAAATCCACTCAGTATTTTAACTGAGGTAGCATTTAGCAGTCCAGCTAAACTGTGTCGGGCCAATTTCCTCCATTTGGGCATTCACTACATTTAAAATATTAGCAGCTGAAACATTCCTCTGATCCACAGTTTTTAAATTTCAGGTACCCAAGCAGGCACTTTCACTATAATAATAAAATATTTTGCATTATGAAGTGTGCTCGTGCCTATAGGATCCAGCACACCATGCACTCTCTGAGAGAATTCACATTGTTCATTGGGTTCTGTTTTATTGGTCTAAGTTCCAAGTTGGAACTATCTTTTTGGATTATGAAAAAAAAAAAAGATATCTGTGATTCTTGTATGGAAATTAGGCTTGTTCTCTTTGTTGTTTCACATCTTTGCAGTCAAGAAACTTGTTCGTGTGTGGCTCTGACGAACTTGTTAGAGATCTGTCTTACTGTCAGAGTTGCTGTAAGTTCTTAGTGGAGATATTTATTGCTAAACATGAATATAATTCATTTAATAATACACAGCATTGATTTTAGTTTCTGTGCCTGTTTATTTTTTTTAAAGTACAGTTGTGATGTACAGAAAGCTGCTTTGTTTTGTAATATCTTAAATGATGAAGTTTTCTCCCAAGAGGCTTATACTTCAGAAAGAAGGGAAGGCCCTTTGCTTTGCTGATGCTCACAAAGTCTGAGATAATAGATGAGCACACAGGACCAACATAATATTTCTGTCCAGTTCCCTCTGAGATATATTATGCTTAAGAAGGTCCAGTAATCATGATGTGGGGCTGGATGGGCATTCACAATTTAATAATTTATAGATTACTGTGATTGTGGATATGAAAACTGTATTTTAATTTCTTGAAATAGTTCATAGTTTCAGGGTGAATAACTGTGCATAGCCCTGCAGTGGAATTCTAGACTTAAATCTCTTTTACAAATTTTGCAGTAGTTTGAATTTGACTCTATTGACACTGAAGTCAATGTGTCAACTTGAGACTCTTCTGTCAGAGCCTAAGACACCTCAAGTTCCTGGTCCCAACACACACACATACATGCACACAACCCACAACCCTGTTGAATTTTGTTTTAATGAACTTTACAGCTTGGATCTGTCTTGGGAAAACTAAGATGTCTTAAATTCCTAGGAAAATTGCTTATTAGAACATCTTTGCAACAAATGTTGACCTTCAGGCTATAAGGGGCACGTAAGACATATTAAGAATATATAGTTTGGATCATAGAATTTTAAGCAAATAATTTCTATTTTCAGCTCAAGGAGTAGGAAATGAAGTGCTCTTCTCGAGTCATGTGTATTATAATAATATATACATATCAGCTAATATGAGATTTTCATTGCTTTGTTTCTCAACTTTGTTCTTAATGAATATGAATCATGCCCATGGTTACATAATGCTATGCTGTGAAAAGGAGTACTAAGGTGCACTGACCAGTATACTGGCTTTTGTATGAAAATTAGGGAGCTGAGTGTATTGAAGAACTATATGTATACCCAAGCATCATTTTTTGAAACATCAGAAATTATAGTCACAATAACTGCAACACAGACCTCTATAAACTGGTCTGCCAATGCTCTCAGTTCCTACCAAAACATGCTGGAAAATCATTCACTGTTCGCAGTCTGCTTGGAACATTCCCAGGAACTTCACTAGCTGTGGACTATAAAAAGAGGCAATTGTAATTTCTGTGCTAGTGTCCTGCAGAAGAACAGCCAGGGCACACTAAACATTTCTTTGCAGGAGAAAGGGAATTCCCTCTCCTTAAATGCTGATTTAGTTTTCTGTTAACTACCAGGATTGCCCATATCAGAAAAAGCAGAGGAATATTTCATCTCAGAAGGCTGACAGACAATAAAGAAGGAAGGCTAATCACACTCGGTAAAGTGATACCACTGCTTTACATTATCGGGGTGGAGGAGGCACTGCCACTGTGATGAAGAAGATGGACCGTAGTAAGGGAATCTCTACAAGGATATGGAGAAAATTCTGTTATGTTTATCAGTGGATTGAAAAGCAAACTGGATTTGTTCATGCACTATTGAAACATACAAAAACTTGAAGGGTCTTGAAGGGTCAACATGACTTGCAGTAGTTTTCCCATTTACTTCTGACCTGGTGCACTATTTAAGAAAAAATTAAGTATCTCAGGAACAATTAGAAGTTGTTGAGAAATTAAAATTGTATGCCCTTACTAGTTTAAGAACACACAATATCAGCTCAGACCAAGGGGTTTACTCACTCTGTACTCACTGCTTACTCAGACAAACTAGGCTTTGCTAGATATAGACAATGTAAACAATTCAAGAACCCAGGCCTTCTTATTTGGAAAAATAGATGGCAATAGAGGTACTATTTATACTGTACACACTTTCAAGAGTGGAGAAGAGAGACATTTTCAGCTTCTTCTTGTGCTAACAGCTAACTGCTTTTTCCAGCAATTTCCTGCTGTTTGGCAGTATTTCTGTTGTAGATCACAAGCTCTCTAGCAGATTTGACTTGTACTGAGACTGCTGTTTTCCTGGACTAATTTAGTTGCTTTTGTTATTGTGAAGAAATAAACAATGACTAATCATTGGTATGTCTGTCTGCTAAGATGTTGGTTTTTATGAGCACGCTGTTTAATTGTTTCACTAGTTAATATTTTTAAAGCTCATTTCTGTATCTGTAGATTTAAGTTTCTTCCCTACATCAGTCTCATTCAGGCTTTTATTTTTTAACGTATTCATTATGACATATATGGAGAAACTTTCCTCTGGTTCATTATCAGGGCAAAAAAGTTCTGAAACAATGTAACATAGAAATAACCCTACATGTTTAGATACAAGAGCCATGCAGCCCCGTGCCCTGTTTTGACAGTGACTAATTGAGGCTGACATAAGAGTGACCCATCTGTCTAAGATCCTGTGGTAAGGCTCCTCAGAAATATGGGTTGAATCCCTGCTGTCCTAGGACAGCAGCCTTGAACTATCTCGTGGTCCTGCATCACTTCCAGTGGATGATGTGCATCTTCCTTGCCTTCCTAAACATTAGACAAACCAGTGGTGAATAGTAGATGCTCCACGGTGATAAAAAGAGCAAAAAATCACAATACTACATGAGGATGTACTGCCAGCTTCCAGGGATCTGTGTCTCTTTTGTGAATCCTTAAGCCAGAAAAGCTTGTGTTAAATGTGGTATGCTTTTCTTCCATTAATTTACTTTTGAACCCATGTATACTTTTAGCACATGTAAGGAAGATCCTTCTTTGCTTTTGTTTTGAGTATTCTTCTAGATTATCTGTTTTGATTACTTTTACTTCTTGTATTGGAAAATTCTAGTAAGCCATCTCATGGTTAAGCAAATGCTGCCCCTGAGTTGGTGCAAAATCTCTTTCACAGTCATTTTCTGGAATTTTCACAAACATAATGACTATATAACTATATAACTCTTCCGTGGTGGTTAAATCTCCCATGACTCCTTCAAACTTGTGCAAGTCCTGTGCCATAACTTCTTCATTTCTTAATGTTCCGTAGAGTATACAGAACTCTTCCCCACACATTCTGATAACATTTTGCAAACCCAACTCATTTTCTGAGTCTTTGTTTGCACAGAGCAATATTTTCTTTTCAACATTTCGGTATTATTTTTAGATCTTTATTTTTTTAGATCTTAAACTCATTTGCTATTTAAGTATCAAAATTAGTTGTTGTATTTTCTGAATTCCTGAAAATGCATTCAGAAATATCAAAACAGGGCCTGGTTGCAGCTGGTGTGCTTTGAAAATCTTACCTATCAGGTTAATGATGGGATCTGCCAAAACCAGCTTGAGATCTCTGGAGAACCTAGTTCTGACACATAATAGTTGCAGTTTCAGTAATGGCAATGACCTGGTTTTCACCGTTAATTTTATTTCATGTCTTAGAAGGCCAAAATCTTCCAGTCAGCTCTATTTTTTTGTAGAGAAGGACAGGAGTACACAAATCACACTCTTACAGTTTGAATGCCTTAATGGAACAACAACCTGAATGTACTCATTCTTATATCTCTCCTGATAAACTTCTCTGGGTGAAGACGAGCATGGCTTTACAGAGGATTTCTTTTTCGGCTGCAAAGCAGTCAGGCTACACCCAGGAATTCCATACCAAACCACAAAATATGCAGGAGGTTGACAGCTGAATATCAATCTGGTTTTCTGAGCTGTTTTGTGCACTTGGATAAGCTCCAAATCTCACTGGAGTTTCTCTATTCAATGGTTGTGGGACTGTCCTTCTGAAGGGAAGAGGTGGTCCAAAAGACTTTGCCAAAGAACGGTGTCAATAAAAAGTGTAACCTGAACTCCACACTGTTTCTTTGTACTCTTCTAAGGTTGAACAATTATTTATTTAAAAAATCTTGCCTGTGCTCATATTTTTGCAGAATTCTTTGTCCTGACATAGTTTTATGCTTGTAAAGTAGATTTTTGTCTGATTATTCATGAATTCAGGTGAATTCAGGAAATTCAGGAAATAATTTGGGGAAAAAATCAGAATTATTTAACTTCAGAAAAACAGAGAACAACTGGAAGGGATTCTCTCTTATGATTTAAGCCACAACACAGGAGATGAAAGTTCTAATATGTCTGCCTCCCTAATTTGGGTTAAGCAGTTGAACCAATGCCACTCATATTGCCACATATTTTTGTCATCCAGTCAACAGAAGGCAGGATACTGTAGGGTGATACCACCTTTTGAAACCTTCCCGCTTTGGCTTAACATTTATTGGGGTCTGGCTTGTAGCCTGGGTTTTCTCTCTCTTAGCCTAAGGATTCATTTCTCTCTCTGACCACTGAACTGACAAATCATCTAATACGGTTCTACAGATTCCAGGAATAGTGTCATGTTTTAACCCAGTAACATGTGCTGTATCAGACAAAGAGAATTAAGGTGCTTATAGCATATCTATATCTTAGTGGAGAACAATTTGGGAAGTCAGAGATCTATATTTAACCCCTAAATCTATCAGCAATGGCCATAGAAAATCTTTGTGTGTTCTTGTTGGACATACACCTGTTGAGATAAGATGAAAGTGTCATCACTATGTCACAAGTTTGAAGTTTAACTGCCCTTCTAGTTGACTGAGATTCAGTGAAGAAATTAAAGATGATGATTAAAATGGCTTAGAAGAAAATCTATGCTATGTAACTGTGAGGTGCCATGATAACCTGAATTTCTACCCTTTGAGCTTTTTTAGGAATATATGAATATAACCTTCATCAGGGATAACATTCCTTCATAACTGACAGTGTAGGGTGTCAAAGAGGGGACTCTTCAGTCCCATTAATATTAGTTTGAAGTCTTGAAGAAAACATGTTACCTAAGCCCAAAAACATGCAAACAAGCAACAACAACAACAAAAAGCCACACAAAAACAGAAAAAAAAACCCTAGTCATCACATGTAGGATGGCATCTGCGTGACTGGAAAATAGAGCTAGCAAGAAGTTAGTAAGAAGTACACGGTTAATAGATAGACTGGTATGGTTTGCACTGATTTTATGAGACCTTAAAAGACTTGAACAAAACCTCACCGCTAAGTTTTATGTTTAATTTCTTGAGAATGCTGGAGCTGCAGCCTCTTTTGGAACAATGCCTACCAGATGCCAGAGAGACATCATTCATCTTCATCTGTCAGAGAGACATCATCATCCATTCAACTAAACTGTATTTCCTGCAGATCAGTGTCGCCTCACTCTTCTCCATCTCAGCATCCTTGAGTTATGCATGGTGGGACCTGTGACAGTGCTTGTGGACCTGAGTGTGCTAAGAAGGGAGTAGAGTAGAAGAGTACAAGCTGTTGATTATTAGGAAGAATAGGGGCATTGAACTTAATGGTTGCTAACTATTTCTGAGGATCTTGGCTTGCCACTTTTGAATTTGGAACTTAGAAGGACACTGGTTCTTTGAAAATGTTATTGTAGAGCTGAGATATCTGTAGCAGGCATTCAAAAATGGATGCAAATTCTCAGCTGAAATGGTTCAGGTTGCCACTTGGAGCTGATAGCCAGCAGCTAACTCTCACAAGAGAAAATTTCCTGGAAATGCAGGACTTCCCAGGTCTGGCGGGAAAGGAGGGGTGAAGGAAGCTGAGAACGGGGAGAGGCAGCACGGAAGGTTGCTTCTGGGAGTGGTGTATTTCCTTCTATCCCTTTGCATAAAGTAGCACTTACCAGTACCTGTTTATAAATATAAACTCTGCTGAAATGGTAGAAGGAAGAGGAAATAAAAGAGGATAGGTCAATGTGAGCAGTTAGCACCTTCTATGAAGGAGCGAAAGGGTTGCCTTTTCCCTCTTTATATCCTGCAGCAGTTAAGTACTACCATGTTTTTTTTTTCTTCTAGCAAGTTATTTTTCCTCTCATATTTCATATTGTTTTCATGCTTTGGCCATCAAAGATGTACCCAAGTGTCATGGTAAATTGTGTGGAGAATATTATAATTGTGCGGAGAATGTTACTTAGTAAAAGCCACCATTCTAATTCTTTTACTCAATTTTCCCAAGGAATAAAGTGGTGGAAATTGATTTTCTGCGGGGGGTTTAGCTTGTAAAAATCCCATGTGGATTAATTATTTCCTCAAAATATTAACTCAGGTTGAGGAATTCCTGTTATTTGAGTCACAGAGAGAAGCCCTTCTTGATCCCAGCAGTTTGCGATTACAGATGAGTATTCAATGACCAGTTAAGTACTCCGAACTCATAGTCTCGATTTGTACTGAAGATTGCCTGAGGTTGTTAGCCCCAGTTCCTTGCAGACTCTAACCTAATTTATTACCTAAAAAAACCCAAAGCATCAGTAAATGTAAAAGGAGATGGGTGTTGTCATAATAATCTTTAGAGCATATGGAGGTGGGACAGATTTAATATAAAAAAAATCCTAATAAAAACATATTTCCTTTTTTGATATGAAGGAAAAAAAATACAGTATTATGAAAGTGGAAATACAAGCAGATATACTGATACAAGCAGACATATCTGTAGGCTTTACCATGGGATATAACACTTTCTACAAACATAGTCTCATGCTCTTTCATAACAGTGATGAAATAAGAATATTCCAACAATACTGCACAGCTGTATAATTTCAAGTGATACAGGTTTTGGTTTTATTTATTCAACAAATAATTGTACTGTGAATGAGCCAGGCCACAGTGAAATGGAATGATTTTAATGCTTATGAAAGATGCCAGATTTATTGTTTTGGGAAAAAAATTAAATTCTTGATACTAAAAAGAAATAAAGCTTCCAGGGCAAGAGCAACAACACCAGATACCTTAATAAATCAGAAATAGGCTTGTGCAGTAAATGCACTTTTGCACAAAACCTACCTAGCCTGAATGACCATTCATTTGAATGCTTGTCCTTCAATGAACAGATCAGTGGGTTTTTTACTTTAGCTTCAGGCTGATATCTGCCAAGTTTCTATCAGAAGCAAACCGTAATGAAATGTTACAGTTATCCTGATAAAAAAGTTAATTTAAGACTGACTTGAGTGCTCAAGCCCCTTAGTCCTGGAAACCCCCCTCAGCTCCTTTTCTGTTTATCCAGAGTGTTTGTGCAACTGTGCTTTAAATTTGATTAGAAAAACACAAACATGTTTAAAAAAAAAAAAAAACAAAGAAAACCTCTTAATTTGCTTCCAGCAAAACAGAGAACTGCAGCCTCAGGCAGAATGCTGTAAAAGTGAGGTAAACAGGAAGACAGAATACAAAAGTAGTAACCTGTGGGGGCCCCTTTTTTTTATTTTGGTTTGTTTCTGCTAAGGATTAGTTCTTAGCTGATTTAGTTCATATAACATGGTAAGATAAAATTTTACTGCTAATGCTTGCAAATTTAGAAAGCCAAATTTTGAACACCTAAAATGAAAAAGGATCCTGAATAGGCCAGAGACTTTAAGGATAATTACCTTGACTATTTGAGGACTAGACAAATGAAGTCAAGGACCAAGGCCCGTCAGAGTGAGGCAGTCGAGTTCCGACTAGGGAGAAAAGGAGCACCTGAAAGAAGCTGCGAGGGATTGTCGTGCGTGACTCCCTACGGCAGGGCACGGAGGCACCAATCTGTAGACCCAACCCCTTGTCCAGAGAGGTCTGTTGCCTGCCATGGGCTCGAATAAGGGATGTTGCAGAGAGACTGCCAAGGCTTTTCCAGGCATCTGATTATTATCCCCTGTTACTGTTTCATATGGGCACTAATAATGCCATGGGGAAACTGAGAAACATCATACGAGATTTCAGAGCCCTAGGGATGGCAATCAAAGGTCTGGGTGCCCAGGTTGTGTTCTCCTATCCTGCCAATGAGGGAAATGGATATGAGGAGGAAAAGGTGGATATTACAGGTTAACAACTGGCTGTGTCACTGGTCTTGGCAACAAGGTTTTGGTTTCTATGACCTTGGGACTCTGTTTGAAGACCACCAGCTAGTCGGGAATTATAAGAGCCACCTCAGAAAGAGGGGCACATGTGTCTTTGCCAAAAGTTTGGCCAGTCTGGTTAGGAGGGCTTTAAACTAAGCCAGAAGGGGTAGGGGAATCTTACATGGACAAGGCAATCAGTGTCATGCAGCCAAAGTCAGGAGGTGTCCAGCAGCAGTATGGTAGTAGGGAAATTAGTATAGGAGATAATTATAGGGGGTCCTCTTTCACCCCTCCTGGGAAACCTGCAGGCTCAATTACTTCCCTTAAATGCCTGTATACCAATGCAAGCAGCATGGGGAATAAACAGGACAAACTAGAGATCTCTGTGAGGTCCCATCATGATCTTGTTGGAATTAGAGAGACATGGTGGGATAGCTCACATAACTAGTGTGCTGTCATGAAAGGCTATGTGGTTTTTAAGAAGGACGGGTGAGGAAGCCAAGGTGGTGGAGTTGCTGTTTATGCAAGAGAGCAACTGGAATGCATGGAGCTCAATCTGGGGGTGGATCATGAGCAAGTTGAAAGCTTGTGGGTGAGGATTAGAGGACAGGCTATTGCGGGAGACTGTGGTAGGTGTTTGCTACAGGCCACCTGATCAGGATAAGGAGGTTGATGAGGCCTTCCTCAGACAGCCGGAAGTTGCCTCATGGATACAGGCCCTGGTTCTCATGGGGGACTTTAACCACCCTGACATCAACTGGAAGGACAACACAGCCAGGAATGAACAGTTCTGGAGGTTCCTGCAGCGCATTGATGATAACTTTTTTGACGCAGGTTGTGGAGGAACCAACAAGGAGGGATGGGATACTGGACCTCGTACTGGC
This sequence comes from Tinamus guttatus, assembly GCF_059628265.1. Classification (NCBI taxonomy): domain Eukaryota; kingdom Metazoa; phylum Chordata; class Aves; order Tinamiformes; family Tinamidae; genus Tinamus; species Tinamus guttatus. Next base: position 1,038,629 of record NW_028289135.1, on the reverse strand, counting down.
AAACAGAGAGGGACTTGTTGGAGATGTGAAGGTGGGGAGTAGCCTTGGCTGCAGTGATCATGAGTTGTTTGAGTTTAGGATCCAACGAGGATAAAGCAGGGCTGTAAGTAGCCTTGCAACCACGGACTTCAGGAGGGCCAACTTTGGCCTCTTCAGAGATCTCCTTGGAAGAATCCCATGGGCTAGAGCTCTAGGAGGAAGGGGGGCCCAAGAGAGCTGGTTAGTTTTCAAGCGGCACTTCCTCCAGCCCAGCAACAGTGCATCTCTGTGTGTAAGAAGTCATGCAGAGAGGGGCAGAGTGGCGCATCCACTCCTGCGTGGATGAAAAAATTGATACTGGCAAAACTCAAACAGAAAAAGGAAATTTACAGAATGTGGAAAAAAGGGCATCTTTCCTCCCAAGGACAAAATTCCTTGGGAGGAATGTGGTCAGGGAAAGCAGGGATGAGACAAAGAAAGGTAAGGCACAACTGGAATTAAATCTGGCAAAGGATGTTAAAAAGAAGAGCTTTTTAAAATACATCAATGGCAAAAGGAAGACTAGAAAAAACATGGGCCCACTGGTGAATGGAGTGGGTGCCCTGGTTACGAAAGACACAGAAAAAACAGAGCTCCTGAATGCCTTCTTTGCTTCAGTGTTTACCAAGGGCAGCCCTATGGAATCCCAAGCCCTAGAAACACGAAAACATGCCTGGAGAGAGGAAGATTTGCCCTACGTAGAGGAAGACAGCAGTTAGGAAGACACCCACAAATCCACGGGCCCTGATGGGATTCACTCAAGAATGCTGCTTGAGCTGGTGGATGTTATTGCTAAGCCACTCTCCACCATCTTCAAAAGGTCCTGGAGAACGAGGGAGGTGCTGGAGGACTGGAAGAAAGCCAATGTCACACCAGTCTTCAAAAATGGCAAGAAGGAGGAGCCAGTCAACTACAGGCCAGTCAGCCTCACCTCCACCCCTGGAAAAGTCAAGGAGCAGCTCATCCTGGCTCTCGTCTCCAAACATATGGAGCATAAGAAAGTGCTCAGGAGTAATCAGCATGGATTCACCAAGAGAAAATCATGCTTGACTAACCTGACAGCCTTCTATGATGGAATGACTGGCTGGGTAGATGAGGGGAGAGCGGTGGATGTCATCTATCTTGACTTCAACAAGGTTTTTGACACCGTACCTCACAGCATCCTCTTGGACAAGCTCCAGAAGTGTGGGATAGATGAGTGGACAGTGAGGTGGATTAAGAACTGGTTGCATGGCAGAGCTCAGAGGGTGGTGATCAGCAGTGCAGAGTCTAGTTGGAGGCCTGTAGTTAGCAGTGTCCCCCAGGGGTCAGTCCTCGGTCCAGTCCTGTTCAATTTATTCATCAATGACCTGGATGAAGACACAGAGTGCTCCCTCAGCAAGTTTGCTGATGATATGAAACTGGAAGGAGTAGCTGATACCCCAGAGGGCTGCACTACCATTCAGAGGGTCCTGGGCAGACTGGTCAACTGGGCGGTGAGAAACCTTATGAAATTCAACAAGGCCAAGTGCAACCTGGGGAGGAATAACTCCAAACACCAGCACCAGCTGGGCACTGATGTTCTGGAGAGCAGCTCTGTAGAGAAGGACCTGGGCATCATGGTGGATGACAGGCTGCCATGAGGCAGCAGTGTGCCCTCGTGGCCAAGAAGGCCAATGGGATTCTTGGGTGCATTAAGAAGAGGGTCTCCAGCAGGTCGAGGGAGGTGATCCTGCCCCTCTAATCAGCCCTGGTGAGGCCACATCTGGAGTATTGTGTCCAGTTCTGGGCTCCACAGTACAAGAGGGATGTGGAGCTGCTGGAGAGAGTCCAGCGCAGGGCTACAAGGATGATCAAGGGCCTGGAACATCTGCCCTATGAGGAGAGGCTGAGGGAGCTGGGCCTGTTCAGCCTGGAGAAGAGAAGGCTGAGAGGGGACCTGATCAGTGTATATAAGTAGCTCAAGGGAGGGAGTGTAGAGGATGGGACCGGCCCCTTCTCAGTGGTGGCCACTGATAGAACTAGAGGAAATGGCCACAAACTGAAGCACCAGAAGTTCCACAGGAACTTAAGGAAGAATTTCTTAACAGTGAGGGTGACAGAGCGCTGGAACAGGTTGCCAAGAGAGATTGTGAGAGGAGATCTTCAAAACCCACTTGGCCACTCCTGTGCCACATGCTCTGGTTGACCCTGCGTGTGCAGGTCGGTTGGACTAGATGATCTCTAAAGGTCCCTTCCAACCCTAAGGTTTCTATGATTCTATGATTCATATGTCAAAGTGAACGAACTTGGTGAAAATAATGGAAGCTTCCCATTTTAAAATTATAAAACAAAATTAGAAAGAATATCAGGCAACACCTTTAGAAAGAGAAAATCCAAACTGATCCAGAGACGGAGATAATATAAAAACATGCCAAACCAGCCTCTTGTCTGCACCATGTTGGTTCAGGGACAGGACCTTTTCTCACTTTGCCTTTTGTTCTGTGGCTTCTTGGTTGGACCATTTCCACGATCCTTTCTTATTCCTTATTATTATTGCAAAATATATATATTTCCAGCAGTTTAGAGGACTGTCTTTTTCCCTGGGAAAAATATGAAGTAAGATGTGTGTGAAGGCAAGTCTGTGTGCTGCCATTTGCTTTATACTGAGAAAGCCAACAGGAGATAATTAGGATGCCTTAATGGCAGGAATGACATCTTTAGATGATTCTAAATAAGTCATTAACATATTTATGTTACATATGAGTAGAAGGTTTCCGGCACCTGAAAGAGGCTGGACTAATGTTGCATAAGGAATCATGGTGGTAAGGAACCAAAGTATTTTTAATAGGAATATTTTTTTAATAAAAGTTTGTGCATGAGAATTGGATAATGGAGACATTACATTTATGATAGAAAACTTGTGTGATATATAATATATATATATATTCTATAAATCCTGTTCTTTTGAGCTATCATTGATCACCTGTGATAAAGAAGGAAGTTTCCTTTAACCCCAATCTTATATATAATTCCTTTTGTGCGTGTGTGTGTGTGTGTGTGTGTGTGTGCTGCACCAGTGCAACTACAGTATGCAGAGGAGTCCTGCTGTTGTACTAGTATGAAAACGCCTCTCTATGCTTAGGTGGATGTTGTGAGATATGTGCATTTCTACACTGGTTGCTATATGAAGGTTTGGGAGGGATTCTTTCTCCTATACCAGATTGCAAGTGTTCACTGGGAATTTTGGTGGTGCGAAAGAGCAGTGAGAACACCTGTGTCTTTTGCATTGACGGGAGGTGTGGTTCTTGAGATCTACAAATTTATTTAATAACAGTTGAGGATATCCTTGATTTTCCTACTCTCATTCAACTGTAGCTTTTTGTAGAACTCTGGAAAGAGCACCAAGACCCAAGCTGAATAGAATAATAGGGAACAGTTATGGGTAACTCTCTAGAACTAAATATCTACTGCCTGATGCCCTGTGATTAAGGCAATTGGGCTTAAGAACCAAAGTTTTTCAGAGTGTTTATTCTAGGTAAGAGATTTTTGCTTGGTTGGTTAGTGGGTTTTTTTTCCCCCTTTGCTGTTGTTTGGTCTGTGCACCCAAAAATACTTTTTTAAGTATACTATATAAATTTGCTTTCAAATATATCATTTGAATCTCACTTCAACATAAACATATAGAGGATAGAAGAACAGTCTTTTAATGGAAGTGGTGGAAGATACATAAATAAAGTAAAATTTTACCCCATCTAAAGAACTCTGAAATATATTATAGGGAAGAGTCATACACTGGCCAGGAAGGAACAAGATGACCTAAGAGCTCTTTCATGTATAATTACATGTTTATGTTCCAAATGGTTTCTCGTGGTTTAGTAACAAGACAAACATGTTACTAGATTTGATGTCCAAATGATCTTAAAGACATTAAACATGATATCTATGTGAATGGCAGAAATATATTGTATACTATATCATTAGTAATAATTATTTTACCTGGAAATACCATAATCAAAGAATGAGACATATACTTGGTATTGTCTAATTTGCTAAGCACATATTTGTACATATTTAGTAATAATATATTTAAGCCAAATTATGGTACTTACACTGTAACCTGTGGCTTTCCCTAGGCAAAGTTCAGAAAACCAGCTTGACATCAAACAATTAATTGAAGTCAATTAATTAAGTTCCTACAGCTAGAATTAGGTAAACCTGTATTAATGATTGGCCTCTGTGTGTTTGTACGGATGAGAAATGGTTACTAGCATATCAAAATAAGTCAAACCTGAGCTCATGGTAAAATAATGAAATATGTCTATTTGGAGCTGCATTCCTGTGGCCCTTAATCTCTGTTCATGCCATTTCCTTCTGTAGCTACACTACAGCACAATTCCTACTTTTCTCACCCTGCAACCATCCAAGACTGCAAGGTCTTGCTTCTCTTTTGTCACTTGTTTGCAGGAAAAAACAATCTTATTTTCTCTTTATTGCATAACCTTGCCTGTGGACCACTGTATTTTCTCTCATTTCCCTCGCTCTTGTACTCAAGTATTCTCAGGTGTCACAGTATGATATCCCACATCTCCTCTGGACTGAAGCTGCTTCCTGGTTGTGTGTCAACTGTGAATCATGAGCTCCCTGCTACTGTTTTGGAGGCTAAGTCATTAACGTAAATGTGGCATGATCAAGTCCCTGTCCAGTCATGAAAGAACTTTCCTGATAACGTCCTCCAGCTGGATTCAGCGTTGCTCATTTTTTGTTCCCCTCAGTAATCCATTTTCTACCAGGTTGTCTAATAAGCCCCATTGTAATTAATGAACTTGCATTTAAAATCGTATCAGATGCTTTGCAGTCGTCCAGATAAATGAGAACTATATTATTGCTTTTGCTTAGAAATTCATCTGTTTCATTAAAAGTAAGCCGTTAATCTGGTGTTATGTATTTTGCCTTTGATAAAAGCATGTTGTAATATCTCTTTCTTCCTCTTCTACTTCCTTCCATTTACATATTTTTTCTTTAAAACAGACATGAAAGACTGAACAGACCTTATGAAGGGTTAGGCAAACAGGCCTTTTCAATAAATGACAAAATTTGCTGTTCACAAACCATATGATACTATCCATCTTGAAGCAATAAGAAAAATGGCAAAATATATCCAAACAGCTTCCAAAAGAGTAATATAAACAAATAAGCTCAGTATTCTTGGCCTTATACATTTTCTCCAAAGATTTGCATTCTTTCTAATATAAGATAAAATTCATGATAGGGAAAATATTTTGGCAAGAAAATATTAATTACTGTATTTAACTTTTAAAATTGGATAATCCCTCAGTCCTGAATTAAGAACATTTCGCTTTGTAGAGTCTGGCAATGTAGATGCTCCATATCATGTATTTCCTTGTGACATCAGCCTATCTGACATCTGTACTCTGAAATGAAATTTGCACATCAGGACAGGGTCTTAAGGATGCTCTTCTGGGTACATTGTGTATTCTGGAAATACTTAGTTTTACAAAAGCACTTATCAGAAAGACTTTGTTTAACTCATTCTGGTGTCTGCATGTTAGTAAAGCCTCATCTGGGAGCTCAGCAAGACCCATCAGTTTGGTGCCACTAGATCAGATTCATCTGCTCTTTGTCTCCACTGTCTCCCTCTTTGGAGTGTTTAGCATGCTGGATAGTCTCAATCTGCGTCACTTTCTTTTGGAAAATGGTACCTTGTAGTTCAGGATCCATGCAAAACACCCTTTGTATCCTAATTATACAGGAATAACTTTCCCAAACTCAGCTTGTGTATGTGTTTTGTTAAGAGGTATTACGCTCTTCAGTTTTCTTCTTTTTGTCTTCATTCCATGTTGCACCAGGTCTTTGTTTCTCTCTCTTTCTCTCTCTCTCTCTCTCTTTTTTTTTTTTTTAGACTGATTCTCTGTATTCTTTAAGGCAATATGAAATTTCTGTATTTCACAGTTAATTAAAGGATTTTCCAATCCTTCAAGACCCACACTTTAGTAGGAAAAAATGGGGAAAAAGATTTTGGTCTGACTGTCTCATTGTTTATCCTGGTTGACTTCCTAGGAAAATCTGTGGTTGTTTTCAGTTACAGGATACTAGGCTCAATTGGCTCTTACCCAGTTTCTCTCTCTCTCTCTCTCTCTCTCTCTCTCTTTTTTTTTTTTTCCATTACTGAGGAACATTCAAACATTCAAGTTTTTCTCAGCATAAGCACAAGTTTTACATGTGCTCTACATATAGAAATAAACACCTCTAGCATCTTGGTGAGAAGTCCTCTACACCTGCGTAGGCATTTTTAAAGTGAAAAAACAAACAAACAAAGAAAAAAAGAAAAATACCCTTCCTTGTTCACATGAAGCAAACATCTATTTTGGTATTAAATTGAAAGGTTTCCTTGTTTTTCACTTACAACTAGCTAATCTTGAAAACAATAATTTGGAAAATGTATTAAAATGGAGTAATCTAATCAACAATCAATTTTTCTACAGTTCTAAAACTTGTATTAATTTTTGGTGAAATATGTTCTTCATTTTAGAGGCAAATTCTAGAAAACTTTCCTATTTTACAAGTAATTGCTGACATTCAGTATAGTCTGATTACACGATACATTGAAACAATTATGCACATATTGTCCGCATTCAAAATCTTTCAGTAATCTACTTATCCAATTATTCTTAATGTTCTTCGGCTTTATATTTTCCAGAGCACAGAACAACACTTAGTTCACAAACTTCATAGACATAGGCATTGAAAATATATTTCAAAAGACTGAGTACAGAATTCATGGTGAATCAAAGCATGGAGAATTTTACAACTCAGTGCAGGGAGTCATCTAGGCATTTCTTTCACAGAGTGAGCCAAGAGCTTTTACATTTTCATATGCAAACAAAACATTCAGGCAAACCTCTTTCCCCACTGCTTCCAAACTGAGGCCATTTGTTTTCCACATTCTGGAAAGTTTCTAGGTGGTATGATTTGCATATGCCTATTTAGCCAAATTCAGATTTGTCACAGAGCTGAGCAAAGCCAAAACTAATCCCCAAACCTCAAAAAATTGTTATATAGAGGAATGGATTTTTATGCTATGTACTGCCTCATAAGTAACTATTCAGGTCACTGTCTGATAATTTCTTTAACATCAACACTTTTTGTACTATTTCCTGGAAAGTTTTTCTTTCAATAGGGTAATGAGTATTTAAGGACTGAGTATTCAGTTTCAACTGAAGAAAAATCTTCACTATACTTATAAACAGGTTTTGATAGACCCTTGCATAAGGATATTTCTTTATTGATAAGAGAACTTAATGCAAAGTAGCTCACTTGTTCCTTTAATAACTGTATTAACTGCTCTCCAGGAAAGGCCTTGGAAAATAATTTGCATGTTTGCAGTAGGAGAAGGGAATAAGTTGTATAGAAACAGAGTTGGCAACATGACTTTGCTGTCAACAAACCCACAGGCTGTAGGATTTGCAGGAATTAGGTAACTGGTTGAGGTAGAGAATCTCTCTGTTAAACTATTTATTTTGTGGGTGTTTTGGAGTTAACTTTTGAGAGGCAAGAAAAACATAGCTTGCTGGGGCTGTCTCAGAAATTGTAGTAGTGTGGTGTTTGCTGTATAGTTTCAAATTCAATGGAAAAAGAAGCCAAGTCAACAGTAAAGGGCCATTTTCTTCTATGCAAATATCAAAAGATATAAAGGTCCACTCCTTTATTATGATGAGTAGATGTTTTAGGTATCTTTGGAACTGGGCTATTAGAATAAACTCCTTTTGCTCATCCTGTGTGAATTAATAGATTTGGAAAAAAAAAAAGAGAATTTCCAACACAGACGCAATTCTTGTAAATGATTATGATTTTGGTTCTAATTGTTTACTCATACACAGAGAAAGGAATGATTCATTAAAAAATTGTTATAATATACCATTATGCCTTCATGTTTGCTTGATATTGGGATATTACATTTTCTGTTAATCTCTCTTTACTCATAATGGATATATATATTCCTTAAGACTAAGTGATTTTAGAGATGTCCAGCAAGTAAAATGTGAAGATTGCACTTTTTACTTAGAAAAGGATTGTGAGTTCATACCTTTTACTCATCTGAATGCTTTCCTAGTTTTTTTGTTTGTTTGTTTTCTTACTTGAGAATACCCCCAGAGTAGATCAGGGTGGGCTTTCATGTAAAATCTGTTAAAAAAAAATCAAGCAGTTTATACCTTTTAAATCTTCTGCTTATGTAAAACTAGGATGTCATTATGGGTTTTAAATGTTGAGCATTTGGAACTGTGAACGCTTTAGGGCCTGAGATTTGGAAGATTTTTTATAGAGTTCATTAATCTTCATTTCTATTAATGTTAAATGAATTCAAAATAAATCTACTTATAGATTTCATTTTTTCATTCCTGCATTTAAAAAGAATTTGCAGTCTAAAGATTTATCAAAATGTAATTTGAGCAGAGTACACTTTATCATTATTTTTAGGGTTGTAATTGCTCCCATACAGGATTCAGATCTGTTCTATCTATCTATAGTATATTTATTTTTGTCTGCCATGGTAAGGATAACATTGTTTGTTTCACATTTTTTTTTATTATCTTTGGATTCTTTTCATGGATAAATCTCCTATATATCCTTTGTCTAGAAATGTCTTTAAAACATAAAAATAATATACTTGAAATTAATTTCCATTCAGACCTGAGCCTGATTGCTTAGTCTTGCAATTATTATGCAACTATGGCCTCCGAACTTGTACATCACTATGAAAGTCTGAGCATGGCATCCTGGCAAGAATATAGAACTGTCTTTAATACTAGGCTCCCATACAGATGAGAGAAAATGACTATGCCATCAGTATGACATCAGTATTACATCAGTATTTAACTTATTCCTGCTAAGTTTTACTCTTTCATATTTTGGGGTAGGAGAAGATCAAACAAGGAGGCATGGCACTGATTGAACAACTGAAGGTTAAGACACACCTGAGAGTCAATTGAACCTGAGTTTCAGCCTGCCTCCCTGGCAGGTATATTCATCTCTCTCTAGACCATAAAGAAGAGGTAACTAGGTAAAGAATTATGTAAAGACTAAGAGTCAGAGTCCAAGGTCCTCCATGTCAAACTCGCACATTTAATCTAGCAGGATAAGTCCACACTGTTTTATGTAATCTTTCCTTAAATATATGACTACTGCTTGCTTCATACAGGTTTGGCTTTGAAAGAAAGTGTGGAGAACCTTGTCCACAGCTGGCCAAAAGCTTGTAAGTAATTATGTTGAGTAAATCTCAGGGTCTTCTAATCCTCAAGTCCTGCAAAAAGATCAACATTTGTAACACTGCCACTGCAGCTTGATTGATTATATATTCTTCATGAGAAAGCATGAAACAGTGGCTGTACAGCAGCAGCTCTTACTGCTGGTTGACTGTACTGTAAATGGATGTCTATTTCATTTAATGTCTTAATTCCGGGAACACATAATTTTCCCCATGCATGTCAGGAAAGAGTAGGGATGCACATAAATAAGCAAAGCAGTTTGGCTGCAAATCATCCGTGAGGCTTATGTCTTCAATTGTCTGTATAGGGCATGTAGGTATTGTTTGGTGAGATGATGCTAAGCTAAAGGCTATCTGAGGCTAGATATTTCTGGAGAGAGAGAGTCTCTAGTGTCTTTGGGAGCAAGCACAAATGTTGCTGTTACTTCTTCCATGCACAATTGTATAAAGAAGGCTTGTGCTACAAATCTTCAAGTGTGACATGATAGGTTGTGCTGCTAGACACAATTTTCCAAGCACACACAAGCCTTGGACAGCTGATGTTTTGCAGAAGGAGGAATAGGGAGGTGTGAAATAGTCGGGGTGGCAGGAGAAGAGGAAGCCCTCAGAATGGAAACAGGCAACTGCAACTGCTTTGTTGTGGAATGAATCTCAGGCATTCAAAAGAGCTTCAGAGAGATTTTCACTTCTGTGAATATATAAGAAAGTCCACACTTAGATCACAGAATTACAGGATGGTTAGGGTTGGAAGGGACCTCTAGAGATCATCTAGTCCAATGCCCCTGCTCAAGCAGAGACACCTAGACTATGTGGCGCAGGGTGACATCCAGGCGGATTTTGAAGTTCTTCCTCATATGGAGGTTAAATTTCCTATGCTTCAAGTTACACCCGCTACCCCTCGTCCTGTCACCAGCCACCATGGAGAAGAGCCTAACCCCATCCTCCCTACATTCACCCCTCAGGTACTTGAACATGTTGATCAAATCTCCTCTCAGTCTTCTCTTCTCCAGACTAAACAGGCCCAACTCGGTTAGTCTTTCCTCATTTGAAAAATGCTGCAGTCCCTTAATCATCTTTGTCGCTCTACGCTGCACCCTCTCTAGAAGCTCAATGTCCTTCTTGTACTGGGGAGCCCAGAACTGCACCCAATACTCCAGGTGTGGCCTCACCAGAGCTGAGTAGAGCGGGAGGATCACCTCCCTCGACCTGCTGGCAACGCTCCTCCTAATGCAGGCCAGGATCCCATTGGCCTTCTTGGCCACGAGGGCACATTGCTGACTCATGGCTAATTTGTTGTCAACCAGGACTCCCAAATCCCTCTCTGAATGGTGTCACATGTTGGGCAGAAAAGATTTTGCAATATTTAGATACAGCTTTAATGTGATAACCTGCAGAAAAGCCCTAATTCTGAATAAAATGCTGGTGGAGGATTTTGGTTGAGAGATGTGAGGAATGGTAAAAGATAAGAAGACTAAGTTCCTGTCATAATAGTACACTGCCTGCCTGTCAGCCTCCTCTGTGGTTTGGTGTGGGCTAAACTTGTGACAAACCTATTGCAGCTCCTCCCATCCTGGTGAGGGAAAGCTATTGTTAATGAACGCCTGTGACCGGTGGTTCTTTCTCAGTGTTTAGACTGGGTGGAATAACTAGCTACAGACTGTCCACAACAGTTGGTAGACTATAAATGTAAATGCAAGTCCTTAATTAGATCACTTTTCTATACATTTCAAGGCTGCAAGGCTTTTTCTTTTGTCAGATTGTGATTTTCTAGGACACGCGTTCTACAAAGACTCAGGAATGGTTTCCAAGCAGCATGAGAAAGTCTGTAGATGTGGCCCAGAGGTAAATCCATAACAAAATTATATGGCAGAATCGTTTATCTTTTAAACAACTTTGCCCCTTTTAAGCCAGCATCACTAAGGCACAGATTCAGACTCCGCTCTTTTCAGACTCTTTGAAGTCTTCTTGAGCTCTCTCTTCTTCATACCTCACGACATTAAATGATAGGGCTTACTTGTAGAGTAGGTACTTTTTAATGTAAACAGAATACCAGAATATCTTGTAATAAGAAGTGTTTATATTGCTGGGAAATGATGTAATGGCAGCTTGAATTAAATTTATTAGCATGTGAAGAGCTTTAGCAATATATCTGTCTGCTTTCTATTAGAGATTAGTATGCAACAACAGAAATGTCCATGGATAATATACTGGAAAAAGTATGCATATTTGGCTGGCTATGTTTTTTCTTTTTTTTTTCTTTTTTTTTTTTAAATTATTTTCCAGTGACTGGAAATGAACACATTTCATGAGGGTGCGGTCCTAAAACATCTCTCTCTCTCTCTTTTAAATACATATGCATTCAGATAGAAGATGGATAGATGAAAGGACAAGAATGAGGATCCAGGAAATTTCAGCCCAGTCAGCCCCACTTCAGTCCCTGGAAAGGTGGTGGAACAACTAATTTTGGAGGGTTGTGATCTGTGGTACAAAGTCTAGTTGAAGGCCAGTCACTAGTGATGTATCTGGGAACAGTAATGTTTAATAGCTTCATTAATGACATGGATGGCAAGACCAAATGTACCCTCAGCAAGATTGCAGGTGATATAAAACTAGGAGGAGTTGCTGTGACTGATACACCAGATAGTTGTGCTGCCATTCAGAGGGACTTTGACAGACTCATGAGGTTCGATAGAGGGAATTCCAATCGTGCACCTGAGGAGGAATAAAATCTTATGCACCAGTACAGACTGGGGGCCAACCAGCTAGAAAACAGCTTTGCAGAGAGGGACTGTGGGATCAAGTTGACCATGCACAATGCACACTCAGAGCAAAGGCATACTGTATCTTGAGCTGCACTAGGTAGACCATTGATAGTGTTTTAAGGAAAGCAATCCTTCCCATCTCCTCAGCACTGGTGAGGCCACATAGCTGTGCGACCAATACTGGGCTCCCCAGTGCAAGAAAGACGTGGATCTGCTTGATTCGGTCCAGGGAAGGGCCACAAATATGATAAAAGGACTGGAGCATCTCTCGTCTGAGGAGAGGCTGAGAAAGCCGAAACTGCTCAGTCTGAAGGAGAGAAGGCTCAGGGTATCTGAGAAATGGTGTAAATATCTGAAGGGATGATATAAAGAAGATGGAGTCAAAATCTTCTCCATGGTGCCTAATGATAATGAGAGACAATGAGCACAAACTGAAGCACAGGAAATTCCACCTGAGCATAAGAGAACTCTACATTACTGTGAAGGTGGCTGAGCACTGGGAAAAATTGCCTAGAAAACTTGCAGGGTCTCCATCCTTTGAGTTATTCGAAGTCCAGCTCTATAGGACCTCGAGCACCTGGCTCTAGTTGACTCTACTTCAGTAGGAGTTTTGGCCCAGCTGATGTCCAGTGGTGTTTTCTAACCTCAAGGATTCTGTGATTCTGTGAAAAAAAAAACAAACTGAAAGTAATTATTCCTTTTCTGCATGTGTTGGTAAGTATAAATACCTGAATTCAAATCAAATTCAGTTGAACTGAAATCTTTTCTTATATATTTATTTCTGTTATTGAAGAACTTGCAACCGAGACCTGGAAGATCTGAGGAATTACAGACTTCTTCTACTAGTACTTAGTGGGTGTTTAGTGAAAGTGTTTCTAACTCATGGAGTAAGCATTTGTGTCTATTTCATTAAAAATGAAACTAAGATATACATTTGGGAATCTAAACCTTACTACATTAGAAGACAAACTCATCATATCTGAATCACAGTGGGTGGTTAGAAGATTGCTTTATACATTCTTATATAGACTTATAATGTTCTTTTATATATTTTGAAACCCACTGCACTTAAGAGTATTTCACATTATGAGTGCTGCTTTTCTTTTTCAGCCTTTCTCCCTACATATTTTATGTATTTATTTTTGTGATATAATTTTTTATTTTTTCCTTGGCATTTTTTATTTGTTTATTTTATGATAAGTAACATTTTAATCTACAAGTTATTGCCATTAATTGTAATCTTTATTTGTCTTGAAATGATAGAATTGTGGTTTGTCTGAATAGCTGTCTGGTTTTCATACCACAGTGATCTTGGGAAAGTAAAATATTTTTTAAACAGAAAAATATATCTGAGAAAATGAAACATTGTAGGGAGGCATTGCATTAGAAGGACTACAATGCTACTGAAACTAGATCCAGCTTTATAGATGATATACGATGAAAGAATATGAGACTTAAGCAAATCTGAGAAAGATGAAAAATAATATTTTATATCCAATATTTAAATCCAAACAATTAGTTTTGTGAGATTACTCTTTTGCAATTACAGTAAGAGATGATTCAGAAGTAGTGTGAGCTGGAAAATAAAAGTTGTGCATCTAAGTCAAATTTTGGGAAAGCCGGATGGAACCACTTAGCTAGAATTTAGATTTGTGATGAGTACATGGAATGCAATTAGAGTTTGGGGTTTAATTTATCTGTAAATGCAGTCAACAGAAATTACTACTTGTAAAAGTAGTGTTAAATCCATGTTCCATGATGTAATAAGGACAACCACCATCTTGGAGAGTTACCAATCCTTTACAATAGAATGAGAACTTGTTTGAAAATACAAGACAAAAATAATTCAGAATCTCCAAAAGCAGATCCTAATAGTGCAAAAGCTTCTGGTAGTAATGGTAGAACTACAGGAAGCAATAAAGTGATTCACAAGTGGGTAGATTAAGTGGCTAAAGTAGCAGGGAAGGACACCACCTCTGAGGAATTATCCATGGATTGGAGATGTCCACCTGGTGTTGCAGGAACTTACGTTTCCTGAAACTTGGCCATTAGCCTCCTAAGCCCCTGAGGAGTTTTTTCCCACTCAAAACATCTGTGGACATATCCTTAGTCAGGATGTGATGAATCAGAGAAGCATTAACTGAAAGTCTGTAATGGAATCAAGTCTGATTGTTTTGTGATTGCAGCTTTCCCACTGGTTTATATTTGGACTTAATTCAGATTTAGGCTATTGCCATCTGGAATTTCTTTGTGTCCTTGAAAATTAAGGGAACATTACCTCTTCCAACAATATTGGAATGTATGTAGGAGACTTGAGAAAGAAATTTTGCCTTATATAATATAACTTCTAGAGCATTTCCTAATTTGTTCTAATGATTTCTCACTGTAGTCTAAATGTGCAGATTGTTTTTGTATGTCATCAGTATCATTTTGAAACAATTAAAGCTATAGATTTCAGGAATGTTTCTCTACATCTGCAGAGATATTTTCCTGTGGTAATCTGCAAGATAGAATCAGTTCTGGTCTTCAGCTCAAGAATAAATAGATTTGTTCTGTAGTTAACTGTAAAAGTGCCTCCGATTAATGGGAAAAAAATGCCTGTGCACAGGTTGAAATTCCAGTCTAACTAGAATGTCATTTTTAAAAAAACTAAAATACAGTTAAGAATAATTGAAAAAACACATTAAATCACAGTCTTACAACTATGCACCATACAAGAGATAGAAAAATGTCTTTCTTGAGAAATGTGAAGCTGTTTCTGAAGTTGGGTCCATTATTTCAATAATTGACAATGCACATCATTAATGGAATGACATGTGAATTGCCCAGAATTGTTATGATCCACATGGACTACAGAACTGACCTGTGCTATAGTACAACTCCTTTTTCTTTTGCTTTATTCCTTGACAGGTACTCATGAAGTAATATATAATTTACTGAATGAGTAGAATACAGAATTCAATAATACTGGTTATATGGAAAAGGTGGATTTCTGATAAAACTTTTGAAAAGCTCAGGATGTTCTTAATGACCCTACAACTCTGGCATGAAAAGTAAAATACTGTTGTCCTAGAGAGGGAAGATGGAAAATAAGAGAAAGTACACTTTTCCATAGTGGAAGATCTGAAAAGAAGTTTAAACCCAAATACAAATTAGTAGTTTTATTGTAGTACAAACATCTGTGTCCTGAAACCAATTTTTCATGCAGCCAGTGGAAATGAACACTTCCCATGTGTGCTGGCCTAACACTAGAGAAATGTTTAGAGCTGTTGAAGAATGTTAGGATGAAACACTTTCCTTTGGAAAATAGCAAGCTGTTGAAACAGAGGCTTTTCAGGAATGGGCTGATTTCAAAAAGCTTCACGTCTGAGGGAAAAAGAAAAAAGAAAAAAGGAAGAAAAGTATTGACACTGCCAAAAAAATCTGGCTTATTTTTTTCCAAATACAAATATTCTGTTTTTAGTTCAAATTAACTTCTCATCACTACAATTAAATAACTCTTGATAGTAATTAACTGACTCTTCTTATATGAATACCTCAACATTTTCTGAGCAATCTACCTCAAAATGATATAGTTCCTGGATTGTCTAGTTTCAGTGTGTTTATATATGTATGTATATATATAATTACAAATATATATTTTTACATTTTTGTGAGTATATGGAAGGATTATATACAAATTTTAGCAGTACTTTATAATGTAAATACTTCATATTAGGAATTATATCTAGCATACTGTGAACACAGCTGAAATAAACCAGAAACTAACACATCGAGTAATATCACTAATATTACAGGTAAGTTTCTTGCTGAGAGCCAGTGTTGTGAACCTTACCCTTTTACGGCACAGCAAGGATAATTATTTTCCAAGTACCAGCATACACTTAACTCAGTCATTTAAGAAGCTTTGTACATCTATATGCTAACACATTATCTTCAGTTTTCTGAGGATATCTGTTCAAAAAAAAAATCTGTTCAAAAAATGTTTTTTGATACACATGTGAATAGCTATTGGGGAGTGTGTTATACAGAGAATCACAAAAAAAAAAAAAGAAAGAAAGAAAAAAAGAGGAATAGAGGAATGAAGTATTTATTTATCTGTAGAAAATGTAGCAGATTGGCAAGTAGATTGGACTAAGGAAAACTAAATTTGATCTTTCTCATCATCTGACATTTTGTTCCAGTTTAAAAGTTGATAGCTGTCCAGTGGGCAAAGTCTTGAGTTATTTTGGTTGTCTGGACACCCTGAGATGCTCATTTTTAATTCCTTTTGTGTACAAACTATTAGATATTTTTGGTCGAAATCTGAAATATACTAGTGCTCAAATTCAAAAAGTTTAATTGAGCAGGAGAGAGAAAAAAAAGCCTAAGTGAATAAACACAGCATGTCAAACTATTTTTGTTCTCTCTATACTTAACTGAAAGTACTTGAAATTTAAGCAATCTTATGAGCTCATGAAAGACAAAGGTTTTCTAGGGTAAGGGTTCACAAAAGCAGCAGGTGAAAATCCCTATGATCATGGAGGATTTGATGAGGCCTATAGTGAAAAAACATGTCTCATAGTGGACCTGAGGAAATATGTTTCATATCACAGAGATATATGGTCATACCTAAAAAGAAGAAAAGCTGTTAAGTAAAACTCCCAGTTTAGACAAAACTCTCATTTAGACAAAAAAAAAAAAAAAAGTGGTTTAGAATTTTTGATTATTTTTAAAAGTAGAAATGTGAGAAAGAAAAAACTCTGGAGTATGAAGTCATAGACAGTGCCTAGAGTCTATGGAAAAAGGTATTAAATTAGTACTGCAGTAGAAATCAAGCAACTGGGTATCTGATATATTTGGGAATTCCCAAGAGAATGCTTTTAAATTAACATCCCCAGATTCCACTGAAGGGAGGAGGAGTTAAGCACATAGTTATTGCTGGGTTCAGGATCATCCTACAGTGAAATTCCTGAGTGTTTTTCCACTCATAAACTTCATAAACTCAATTCTGTGATTTGGTCTATCATAAATCACATAAATCAGACTAGATTTTCATCAACTTCTGCTAAAAATGTGTCTGATAGAGACTCAACTTCATCCAGTGATACTTATTACAAATTTATTTCTAAATAAAAATAAAAAGTTTTTTTGCAGTTATAAGACTGAAAGTTCAGTTGTGAATCATAAAGTCTTGATTTATTATCAAACAGCCAACATTTATACTGATATCCTTCCTCCTTGCTTCCTACCTTCCTTTCTTCCTGGCTGTCTCTGAAATGCATCTGGGATGTTTTGTTGACTGCAGTGTTGTTCTGTGGATAATTGGATGAGTGAAGGTTATAAGGTTATAATTAACCCAGTTCCTCAATTTCCCTTTGTTCTGTTTCCTATTAAAGGAAGTAAAGTAAAACTTTACTCCTATTAATTTTCATAGTGTTTTTTTTTCTTGAAGATGTGATCTGTTATGTATATTTTTGTCTTAAAAAGTTCTTATCAGAATATAACTACGTTCCTCTTCCACTTCATTCTCAAGTTATTTTAATTTCATCCCATCTTGAGAAACTAAAAATGTTAAAGGAAGAAGAGTTAACTGCTCCATTTTGCTTTTTCTCCATATCAACTAGCCTGGTAATGAAGAGGAAAACCTGATTATGTTTTGGGGGTTTTGTTTACATGGATCCTTATAAACAGAAGGGACAACTGCTTATATTAATATTTTTTGCACATTTAATTTGTCAAATCCAAAAGAGAGTTGATATTATCCTTCCGCTAGGTCCACATGTGTTGATTTTTTGAAGGTTTTGCTGGCTGTTCTCATTAACCTTATGAATCATCTTCATTGTGAGTAACTGAAAATTCATACAGCCTGATTTATTTCTCTTGTAAAAAGCAGGTAGGGGCAATCACAGTAGATTTTGAAAAGTATCCTTTGTGCTTAAATATGGAATTCTAGATTCCAGATATGTGTCTAAAATGCTGTGTTTGCTATGCTAACCTATTATATAAACTTAAAAGATCATCAAAGCTTTTACATGGAGCAAATGAACAAAGCTGTATTGGTTTTGTTGATCGGATTTGAGGTTTGTCCTGCCTTTCTACTTTAGAAAATGCAGTATCATTTTACCAAATACATCTTTCAGCCCCATTTCTACAATCCCTACATACATATCTATATGTTATATAGATATTTAATAACAAGTGAATATAGAATGTTCTGAAGTTCTTGCTAGTTCACAGCTGTTTGTGCTACACCGAGAAAATTGTTCTTCTTCCTTGTGTTTTTCTTCTATAGGAAAAAAAAAAAATGCTTGGTTCATTCAATATACTGATAAATGTAAAAATGGTCATTTTCCAAAGTATTGTGATTATGACAGAAACAGCTTGTTAAAAATATCAAAGCATACCATGGATGACAACTGAATGAAAACGGATGGTTAGGCATTGATTGTGTTTGAAAACACACTTTCTTTACTTGAAATTTAACTACATAAATACATACTCCACACAAACATTTGTTTTCTAAAACTCAGTGTAGTAATGCAAAGAGACAAAACTAAAGAACTTTAGATGTTCAGAAATTATGTGGAATAATTAAACAAGTTGTCATTCAGATTAATCTGGCATGGCAAGGGGAAACAAAAATGTGATCCCCATGCAAAATATTATTTCCCTTCTGTGCAAAAGATCGAATATTTTTGGCTCTCGGGTTGAACAAGTAACATGTTTAGCTGAGTGACACTTCATTTCCCACTGATTCCTGGCACCTGTCTCAAAACAATCTTTGTACAGCTGCACTTTCCGACATAAGCTCTACAACGGGATAAGGTGCTCTTAGACCAGTGCTTTGAAGAATCCTTGCAAACTTTGCCATCCAGGCTAAAAATGAGCTTATTTTTATTTTATTTTTTTTTTAAAGTCTTTAAGGATCAATTCCGACCTCATTAAAATCAGTGAGAATTTAAACATTAACTTCAACAAGGTCAGTATTCTCAAATGCCAATGTGTACAGCCATGTGGATTTTATATATTGTACTGGGAAACTGTATTACTGGCTCCTTTGTTTGAATTGGTCTCCTAACATTCAGAGCATGATGAGGAAAAGGAAAATTTTGAGGTTTGCATGGGTGACTGAAGAAATGATTTAAAAATAAAGAGATGATAAGACCACAGCACTACCTATCTATCTATCCAGCTCTTCTTCAGAGACCCCATTACACTTCTGTAGCTCCAGGTGGAAGTATTCGATGTGTGTTGGCCAGTGCAGCTCATGCAATTGCAGAAACCCCTATGCAGGGATCTCTGTAATTCTATCCATATAACTATTAAAATATTGTTTGAAGTCACAAAGCGTAAACTTTGACTTATGGATGTTCTGGAGACCTGCTGACCTTAGCACAAAGCAAGTCTTTTTAGCTCCATGGCTCCATACAAAGAGTAGAAAAGGTTTATAAACACATTTATATAATTTTAAAAAGCCACCACCTTTTAAAAAGCCTGAGAAGTTTTTGGTAAATCATCTGGAACCTGTAGCTTCCTGTGTTTTTTCATATTAATGATTGGCACTCCAGAGGCAAGCTAAGAAATTGAATTGATTTATATGGTTATTAAACGTTCAAGGAAGAGAGACATTTCTAGCAGCATGGACAGAACTTAGTCCTCAGGAAATTTCATTGGGGTATTGGGTAACTGGGGTACTCCGTTACTCCACAACATCATTAGAAATGTTAATGGCTGACTTGATACCAGAGGAAATGCCAAGAGTTTCTATCATCTTCTAAAAGCTCCTTTACCCTTTGATATTTAGCAAGATATCACATTTTCCATGGAGTCTAGCGAGGTGGACACCAACAACTGTAACTCCTGAAACCCATTGAAAAATACTGTCAGGAAAAAAATTATAGTCATTGTCAATGTAAGGACTGCCATTCAATTCAAGAGCTTAGGAATTATAGTTAAGCATATATGATATATTTGGCTATATAAACAGCTTGTCATTTTAATTCCAGAGTTGACAGTTTCTGAGAGAACAAAAGAAATATCACAGTCCAAGCCACTGACACAGCCAAAACTATGTGGTAAACCTGTGCAGAAAAGAAAGATAAGAAATAAAAAATATCTGCCAGGATAAACAGCTGAACAAATATTGCAATGTTTTAAATGTGTTATATTTAAACAGGGGAAAGAGTCTGCAACTTCTTTGATGGGCAAATGGTGGCAAGGGGTCACCCTATAGAAGGAAGCTTTGTTTTCTTTTTGGATCTTAAAATTTAAATAAAGCTCTTAAAAGTTAGAAGGAGGGCTACAAAATTACCATTATTCTACCAGAACTATAATAAGAGAACCATGTTATATGGTAAATTCTACTAACTGCAAGGATCTCATCTTTTTACCTATAATATACTTTTGACCATTGTTATTGTCCTGTTAGTTTGTGAAAGACAAAGATTTTGGATTAGAAAAAAAAGGAGAGTCCCAGGAAACTATGCACCGTGCACTCAACACTTCACATTCACTGTATCCTGTGAACAAAAATCTTGAAAAATCCAGGCATGGGAATAACAGTATTTCTTTGCAGGTCTCTTGCAATCTCCTCTCCTTGAAAACGGCAGTGTTAATAACAACTTATGTTCTTTAATGCTGCTCTTTTCATGTTCAGATCACATGATTTAGGTGTTACCTGTATTCTGTGTACAGAAGGCCAAGAATAACTGCTTTTTCTCTGTTTCATACAGAATGGGTAGTTATAATTTTTTAAAAAATACACCATACAGTTGTCCAAGCAATTAAATTAATATTTTCTTCAAGAAGGGCAAATTTTCAATGATTGCAGCCAAGCTGAATATTTTTGCACATAAGTCTTTTCAGTTTTCTTAATAAAGCTTCAATATTTTGAAAGAAAACTTTTTCTAAACTATATATTGCTTTAATTTTTATCAACATCTTTAGGAGGAAATAACTGCTTATCACCCAGCAAAGGGTAGTATATATATATGTAGCCATGAAATTATAGTTTAGGCTTCATAAAATGATGAAACATTAAAATGATTACTTTGTGATCTCTCCCATGATACATTCATTGGAAATGTTGGCCCTCAGCAAAGGGGTCCTCTCTGTTTCTCATGGAAAATCTCATAAATTCACAGCTGTTTTCTTAGAATCAAATGTAAACCACATACTCCTTTTTTTTTTTTTTTTTTTTTTGTCAGGTGTTGACAGCTTAATAACACTTGAGAATAACAAAGTCTTCACGGTTCCTGGACAAGAACAGGAACAACATGTTTTGCTTGGCCCTTTTCTGCAAAAGTTTTGGAAAAGCTCCCCTTAAACAGGTGAACTTTATTGTTTGTTCGCTCGCTTTGTTCTTCTTTTTAAGTGGAAGTTTTCGTTGGCAACTTAACCTTCTTCACTGCAGTCATGCTCCTTGTGCCTTCTAACTATATCAGTAATGTACAAAGGACAGGTTGGGTGTCAGGCCCTAACAAGGAAAGGCGACGATAGGTAGATGTGTTCAAGGAAGGCCAAATCTTGTGTTTATGCTGCCTGGCCTATGTTTTCAGAGTAGACTAATGAGTGCAGGTCCTTGCTGTAGCTTTCTATTGGCACTGCCAGGACATCATCCATCACCTGAAAGGTGAGTAGTTATGTCACAAAATAAATAAGGAAAAGTTTGTTGTAATTATTGACAGCAGGACTGTAAAATCCATATGCATAGCAACATTTGAAATGGTAGGACCATGCCTGTTGCATCTAGTGAAGAGGGGACTTTCTAGAAGAATGGGCCATACCTTTTGACTCCTGTTTCACTGCTTAAGTGCATACACACTGCTGGGAGTCGAGATCAGAAGGAGAATGTCTCATTTCCTGCTTCCCTTGCAGTGCTAATGCAGCACTCACAAGCTATTTTTTTTTTAATGCTTTGTCAAGCCCCACTAACTCTGGAATCTATTTAGGCACAGCTTCCACAAGACAGAATAAAACAGCCTTATCCTACCTTAGGCACTATTTGGTTCTTAGGTTAACATTTCCTGTGTGGTCTTCTCCAGCTCGTGAGTTTAGCCAGCTGCCTGAACGGAAAGTAGTCAGGATATTGCAATTTGCACTGCTAATTGCATATGAATGCCTGAAACTGACCCTGTATTGACAGGATTTGAGTACTTCCCCTCCATGTTAACACTTAATGTTCAGTACAACTGTTGGCGACTCATTAACTGTACAACACAATTGCAATAACAGAGCTAGCCTTGCACTCAAATTCTTCAATTCTAACTTTACTTATGCAAGAATATCCTTATATAAAAACCCTGAAATTGCATGTGCTCTTTTGCTTTTATCTAGTGTCTGTTAGTCTTTTTAGTGACATGCTGTGAATATCAGCAGTGAAATAAATGTCTATTAGAACATCTGGAACCTCTGCCCTATGAGGAGAGGCTGAGGGAGCTGGGCCTGTTCAGCCTGGAGAAGAGAAGGCTGAGAGGGGATCTAATCAGTGTCTATAAGTACCTCAAGGGAGGCAGTGAGGAGGATGGCGCTGGCCCCTTTTCAGTGGTGGCCACCAACAGAACTAGAGGTAATGGCCACAGACTGAAGCACCAAAAGTTCCACAGGAACTTAAGGAAAAATTTTTTAACAGTGAGGGTGCCAGAGCACTGGAACAGGCTGCCCAGAGAGGTTGTGGAATCTCCTTCTCTGGAGATCTTCAAAACCCGCTTGGACGCAGTCCTGTGCCACGTGCTCTAGGTGACCCTGCGTGTGCAGGGGGGTTGGACTAGATGATCTCTAGAGGTCCCTTCCAACCTTAAGCATTCTATGATTCTATGATTCTATAGTTAGCTCCAGCATGCCAAAATCATGAGTCCACACCAATAGCATTAACCCAAAAGTTAGGTACACAAAAAAAAAAGTAAAAAAGAAATAGGTAAGGTATCGAAAAAGTAAAAGCAAGAATAATAATATGGTGATAGTGGGTTTCCAAGGGTATTCCTTGGAACTTCTGATTTGTTTTCTTTATTATGAAAGTAAAGCTGAATAAACATAGCTCCAAGTCAAAATAAACTCTTAAAGATCTGTATATCAAAATGCATGCCACACACCAGATATTCCTTCCTTTGGGAAGAAGATAGAAGAATTAACATTTATGGCATTATTGATGCTAACTGATTATAGCTACCTAAAAGTTAACTATTTCATTTAAATGAAATGACCTGGAATACAACACAAAATCATGCATGTTTCCATGTGTATGGTTGGTCATCCCTCTCTAGTCAGTTGAGAAACACTGATCCATCCCATTTAAAATCAATGTTGAAAATAGAGTGAATTATGTCCTGATTATTAAACTTCACTGGCTACTGAAGCAAGGTCCAGAAAAGCACAGACAGTGTATTTTTAGACATCCAAATTTAGGGGAAATGAATCCTGGTTTGTATTGCAAATATCAGTCACTCTGTGATGTGATGTGATGTGATGAGTGCAACGCAAGGACATAGCAAGCTACTGTAAAATTACTGGTATACTCAGATTGTTATTCTCTTCTGGAAATGTCTGTATTCTTTTATTTTTAGTAAATATTATAATTACATTATTTTTATATTACTTCATGAACTTGGGCTTTCAGGGAAATATAAAATGTCACACTTATTTGCTATGATTACCGAAGCATTTTGGCACAGGGAAACTTAACACATCCCCAGTATTCTTTGAGACAAGCTTGTTAAATCTGTTGTGATTGGATCTTTACATCTTTTTTATGAAGCATTACCATATCTTACTTGAAGGTCTTTCAGACACAACAAGGAGGATCAATTGTAGCTGCTAGGATTTGCTGAAAAAGCCGAAAATGGCAACATTGTTATTAACCATCTGTTGTAGGATTATAGTAAAGTTTCTATTTATTTGTAGGGGGAAAGGTAATGACAGGAAAGATTGAAGTCAATTAGACCTTTGCCTCTGTAAAGACTCTTTTCCTTGTTATAAAGAAAACCCACGCTAACTTCCCAGAATGTTTTATATAATGTAAAGATAAGAGGTCTGCATATTTGAAGTAGACTGCAGAGGAAGCAGATGAAGGTCTGGCTTTGGATCTGGTGTCTCAGCTGTAAATATGCAACTGGTCATCTGGGACACAGTTTTGAGACGTGGCTTAGCAGGAAGTTTGGCTCAGTGCATCTCCACTGTGTATTATGGAGACTGGTATGTGCTATGCTGCTATGCATTCTGGACCAGAAACATCAGATCAGTACAGTCTAACAAAGAATAATCTTGGGCAAATATATGTGTACCTCTATGTAACACAGAAATTCCTAATAGTTAGTAGGGAAAACAAAACTGTTTCTTTTAATCAATTTTCCTGAGAAAAAAAAATCTTTCACTGATGGGAAAAAATGTCCTTTGATGATTGCTACCATTTTTTATTCATGTCTGCTTAAAAGATCAATGGCATGGGCTGAGGATGCGTTTGCATGTCTGCAGAAGGTTTGTTGTCTGTCTCTAGATCCTCAAATTATATGCAGCTGTAGCAGCAAGCAGAAGGAGAGTATTGTTAACTGATCCATTCACAGATTATTAAAAATATTTTGAAAATTCAATAGACATGTCACAAGAGAGCTAGTGAATGTTTTTCCAGACCAATTCACTTTTTTGATTACAATTTTCCTGGGCTACACTTATCCTTAATGTTTAGTGGACTGAATGCTGAACAATACAAACAGAAGGGATACTTACTAGGAAGTCTAGGGTAGTCTTTGTAAAGCAGGTGCGTCTGTGGCAATAAAAATCTAGCCAAGGTTTTATGCAGAAGATGCCAAAGGTGAATGTACTCAGAGAATGTTCCGCTGGAATTATATGATGAGGAAAATGATTTTCGCTCATCAGATTAGTAAAAATTTGAGATACATGCTATTAACAGATAAGACACTAGATTCAGTGTTTATGAAGAATCATGGTTAGGTGATATGGTTTAAATTCCAGTCAGGACTTTTTAGTCAAAAAGACACATTCAGCTCTTATTTTAGATATATTCTTTTAGTAGAATAGGCGTTAGAAAATCAGAAAGCAATAAGATTATTTCTATATATATTAGATTTTTCATGTGAAAAATAACCATGCTTCCCTGTAAAACATCTATAGTGTACATCCTAGGAAAGAGAAGACCTGAAAGTGAAACTGAATCCCCTTTCTTTGGGTAATCATGTATCCTGAGCTCAGGGTACTTTTTGTTTTTAATATTCTCAGCAAAAGATGGGAAGCATTCTGGTAGGCTATTGGGAATTTTGGTATTGAAGAGAGGTGGTTGTCCTTTCTCAGGAATACAGGTCACTAAACTTCGTCATTTCCTTATACTTTCCTAGTATGTCTAAAGGGCTGCTGAACTTGGTTTCTGGTCCCCTGTTACTTTTTGGGGAAGGAGAGCCAAGCCACATACCCTGAACTAGGACAAAAAAGCCCATGAGCAGCAGAACTAATGAAGCTGGATATCCTGTGGATTTTTCTTATGTTTAGTTTCTCTATTGTGAAAAAAGTTAGAAATTCTACCTGAAGAGTTTCCAGTGTGTAGCTCATTTATAACAGCCCTTTCCTTTGACAGTTCCACATGGCTGAACTAACGCTTCAGTCTGTCTCCTAGGAGGATTTTTTTCCTTGCTCTCGCCACAAGGTGCACAAAATATTTGTAATGTAATCCTTCAAAGGCTTTTCCGCCCCCACCCCAAAACACCATCAAATTAGCCAAAGGATTCAAAATATATTAGGAAGAATAGACAATCTTGTGCAATAAAATATGCAGCATAATCACTTAAACCTTTTTGCTTCAAGAACAAGACCACTGTGATGTGAAATTGTACAAGGCAAAGTGTGTATGTTAATCCCAGCAACCCTTGTGAAGTGATTTCATCAGAAGCCTGAAGCTTATTGACCGTGTTAGCACCAGCATTCCATGGCTGAACTAAACAGCAATTCGGCATTGGCTTCATCTGAAGAAGGGACTTAAATCACAAATTCCTCTTGAACTTTCTGTTAACTCTCTCCTGCTTTTCTGGGATTTTTCTTTGCTTCTGTGAAAGTAAAGTAAGTCTGTCTTCTCACTAGTCAGTCTCTCATTTTGTTTCCATTTCAGAGATGTCTCACAGTAAAATGCAGAGGAATATCAAAGAATAAACAAATTCACTATATCCCTATCCCACAATATATCATGAAGCTTCTCCCTTCTTCTCAGTCTCTCCTGATCTCTCTCCTGGAGATTCACATATATATCTGTGCCTATCCCCTTTTTACCAGACTATCCCAAACCCCAAGAGATCTGAATCCCTCTCTGGATGAGCAGAAAGGAGATATTTTCACTTCTGTATTATATATATTTCTCAGAACAAATAGACTCTGGTCTTCATTCCCACAAAATGTTTTGTAACCATCTCAGTATGAGATGCATTTATTTTTCAATTAAACTCATATGAGATGACTGTTGTTAGCTGAGGTAATGCACCAGTATTCAAAACTAAGTAAGCATCATTTAAAAAATTTCTAATCAATATTGCCAGTTCCACTGGAATAACTAATATAAACCACAGTGATTCAGGAATTTCACTGTATTTATTCCATTCTATGCAGTACCAACCATACACATGGAAATATGTATGATTTTGTGTTGTATTTCAGGTCATTCAGAAATATAAAATGAAATTATTAAGGCATTCTGTTTCCTTCTTGCTTTTTTTTTCCCCTTTTTCTGGTGTTTCTTTTCTTAGATATTCCCATGACAATGAGACCCATGACAATGTGGACACAGAGGTTTTGTTTTTAATGCATTGAGCAAGTTAGATCCTTTCTAAAAAGAAATCAAGCTCTTGTTAACATCAAGGTTAATATTCCTCAATTTAGACCTCTACAGTAGAGACCACTGTTTCTAACTTCTTTTCCAAACAGTGGAGAAAAGCGGGTACATCTTGGCTCCAAGTCATCTTGTATTAACAGAGGTATCAGATAAATCCATTTCAGAAGTGCTCCCGATCTGCTCCGATCTATGTGTGACTGCCTCATGTGTACAGTGTCTAATGTTAGACTGTGGATGGATTCCATGCCTCACTGCTGACTCCACTGCTCAGGAACAAAGAATGAAAATAGTGCAGGACTGGGAAAGGGAAACCACACAAGAAAATATAATGATTACATTTTGGAATGAAATGCGATGTAATGATTGCAGAACATAAATGGAGATGTTTGTCAAAAGGAGAACCCAGAGCAGGCTCAAATTTCAGGATTTTGGTCAAGTTATGATTTTCTCATCCCCGTTCTGAAAAAGAGAGAGAGAGAGAGAAAAAAAAAGTAGACTTAAAGTACTCACAGTACGTGCTGAAGAAAAAAAGCATTTTAAAAATTACAAAATGGTTCTTTTGACCTTCCAATGCTTCTTCTAATAGGACTTTCCCAGATATTTTGTCTTATCTTTAATGTGGTTCAAAACTGAACGGCAAAATAACCTTAAATTCATAAATGCCACAGACTCTGCTGAAACTGCAAACCAAATCCTGATTGCTAAGAGATTAGGACAACTTATAACATAATTAAACTGGAATTTACTTGGACAGATATTTAAAAAGTCTTTGTCATACTACATTATACTTTTTCTTTAAGAACTTTCTAGAAAGTGTGTGATTTAGAAAGCAGTGTAACAGTTACGTCGAAAAAATATTGCATGATATATAAATTCTGAACTCCCCTTAAACTATATAGTATCAGCCCATTGAATTAAGAATTAAAACTTTTTGAGAGGTCATATGTTAAAGTTTTGGCATAGTCCTAGATTCTCTTTTAAAACTAAACATCTGTCTATAAAAACCTTAAATAGGTGTGGTAAGAATCAAAGATAGCACAAGTCTCATGCTAAGCACAGTAGCACTAGCAGGCATCTTTGGCTCATGAATTTTCCTTGCCATTTTTTTTCCAGACATTGTTGGGATTACTAATATTTAAATTATAACACCTGAAACAAGATTTCATTTTTCTAACACCAACAAGGAAAAAAGTCCCAAAGAAATGCCACTAAAAACATTCCCGGGTATCTTTCAGGCCTTTGCACAGTCTGATCATATCTAACTATTCTTAAAATATTATTATTTTCATAAAAACAACATGGCTTTTTAAATGCTTCAACTTTTCTTGTTCTTATTTTTTTAAAAACTAGAGAATTAAATGTGATTAAAGTAAGTTGTGGGTTGGGTAGTGTAAGCTCCAATTAAATATTTATTCATTGTATGTTATTTGACATACATCCTGAGTAGTCATGGAAAACTAATTCCTGTTATTCCTGTTTCTAAGCTAATCTAGTGATTGTGATATCGACTGGGTCTGCAGTCAGATTTTTTTTTGGTTGAAATAGCTATAATGGAAATAGTTCATGAGATTTTAGAAGACTTTTCAATACATTAATATCCTTGTTCATAAGCATTGTTACTGAAATTCAAGTTTTAATCTTGAGCAAATTACTGTGATGAAGGGATATGCAAACAGAAAATATCTTTCATATACATGTGTTTTCTGTTTGGTAATAAAGATGAATTTGGCACTGTCATTCTTCTAATACAACTAATATCTTGGCAGCTGAAACAAAACTGAATTAACTATGTAATTAAGTTCTGTTACTGCAAAGATTTAATAAGAAAGCCTAAGAAAGTCTTGTGCGCCTGAAAATATCTGTTTTTTTTCAACTACAATAATTTTCTAATAAATGGTATTGTGTCTATCCACAAGGCTTGTCTTCCTTGCGTTCTCAGATCAACCTGAAGTAAATGCTTCTGGTGAGTTCTGACTATTAAATAATCTTTACTATACTTTTCAGAGGGTAATTTCAGTAATTAGGAAATAGAGGAAATATAGGTTTATTGTTTTATTGTCTGTGCCCAGTTCAGCCTGAAGGAGAATAGTGACCTTCAGGAATGAAATACCTTCAGTAATAAATAATTTAACAAATCTCTGAGTGCAAAGGACCCAGAACACTCACAGGAAGGATGTCTCCCCAAGTAGGTCCTTCATCTTCATATAGTATTGATAAGAGATGTCTGAGATGGACTGTGGCCAGCTAGGTTGCTTTGATGTTGCACTGGAG
Organism: Tinamus guttatus; assembly: GCF_059628265.1. NCBI lineage: Eukaryota > Metazoa > Chordata > Aves > Tinamiformes > Tinamidae > Tinamus > Tinamus guttatus. The sequence goes on along the minus strand of NW_028289135.1, from coordinate 1,009,528 downwards.
AAGGCAGTTCAGGAAGAGTCGGGCATTCCCAGCACACATCCCCCGTTGTGCCAGAACTGTCAGGCAGCTCCCATGCAGCCCCATGCAGCCTGAGCTGAGACCATGCGAAGTGCAGAAGAAGCCGTATTGTCCTTTATATCATGGCTGTGAAGGCACATGGGGCTCACACAAGCTGCCAGACCTTGCAATACCTTGTCAATTGATGTGCCCACAAATGTGCTCTGAGCGCAAGGCATGCCTGGTGTTATTCTTAGGAAGGCCACCAGGAATGCCACTGAGAAGACTGCTGGGCAACATGGACAATGCTCTGGGGCTGTGCAGCAAGAGTGCCTGGCTGAGGCATGCCTACTCCTCGTGACACCAGACTGGCCAGCCCAAGACCAGAGACAGTGAAGATATTGTGCAGTTCTGACGTTAGTGGGGACTGCAGCAGCGGCAGCTGGATGAAGAGACAGTAAGGAAGCACCAATGAGTGAAAGACACATCTATGTATGAACCCTGATGAGGATGGCCTTTAGTGTGAACACCACCTAGCCGTAATTTTTTCCATTATAGAGAAACTGCTTGTAATCTTGAAGCTGTATTTTTAATTAATAGCTTCTGACTATTACTCACCTTCATAGATTTTAAAAATGAAAAACAAAAGCATTTCTAAGTATGAACTGAAGTCAGAGTTCTTTAACAGCTCATGAGTTTTGAATAAACCTGAAAATTTTCTTTTCTGTCTGGTACTAAATACAGTTTAGATTCTCCATGCAGTTTGAGTAATTTATTTAACAACAGGTTTTGCTGTAATTGTGATTTATTGGTCAGTCTGAAATAACTAGTGCCCCAGACTCACACTTCCACATGTGTAGTATGAAGCTGTAGCATTAATATAGTTACATCAGACATGCTGGAATGCTCAGAGACTTGAGACCAGCCAAAGGTTTCTTTTCCTTCCACTCTATGGGTGTCTTTATTTGACTGGTCATATTTCTTTATTTCAGCATTTTTATTTATCAAACCATAAGAAAGGGCAGCATGGGGTTTCAAGTTGCTTCTGCTGCAAATTAACAAGAACAATGAACTCTTTTCAGCAAGTTTGAAGGAACAAATGAAAAAAAATCTGGTAGAGACAATGATGATTTCAGTCTCTTTCGTCGCTCATAGGTAGTGATTCCCTGTTAATCACTGGAATTGTTCACACAGGCACAAATTAATAGAATGGGCCTGCCAGATGTGTTTCCACTCATTTGAATATTTGGATAACAAGAAAAAAAAATGTGTATCAGGCAAGGGGATGTGTTTGAAATAGAAATATGATAAATCAAACATCTTATAACCACTGCTCAGCTGGGGCTCTCACATATACTAAGAGTTAGTTAGCATGCTTACTTCTGTTTTACTATGCATACATTTTCAATGTCACACTGAATGCCTTGAACATTTTGAATACATGCATTAGTGCAACCAGATACAGAAGCTGTATGGCTGTGTTGTCTTGATCCGTGTCCACAGGCATGAACATGAGGCCGACCCTTTTCTCCCCCAGAGAGTTTTCTTCTTGATATATCAGGATTCTTCTGTTCTGTAATGATCAGGAAAGGAATATAAATAACTTCAAATCTCACATATCCCAGGTCAACAATCTCATCATTTGAACTCAAAGAGTTACCTGTGGCAATAAAAAGATGAAAAATATTTATGCTGATTTTGGTTGATTTTTCTTTTTTCTTTTTTTTTTTCTTTTTTTTTTTTGGTTAAATTGTATTTTGTTTCAGCCACTGAACCAAGAGATCACTCATTACCAGGGCTATAAAGCACCAGTGAAAGAAAGTGAAAAAGGACATTCCTTTTTTGTAAGGTCATGAGTATGATGTAGCAGTGCACTTGTGCGTGTACCTGTGGGCATGCAGTACCGAACAGGTACAAAGAACTGGGCCTGATTCTTGCATCTGCTACCTTCACATTTAGTAGGTTGCATGCAGCATAAATACAAACTGAAGTGAATCATTTATCTTAATCCAATAATAAAAAAAAATCATCTGTGTTCTGTCTTGTGTTTTCCATTCACAGAAACCTTTTTTTCTTCTTCAAAGTTTTGTCTTAAGGCTGTCTGTCTAATGAGTCAGATTTAATCTGAGCAATTTTTGACAAGTCTGCTTCTCTGGGCATCTTCAAAACCTGCCTGGATGCCACTATGTGCCACATGCTCTGGGTGTCCCTGCTGGAGTAGGGGAGTTGGACTAGATGATCTGTAGAGGTCCTTTCCAGCTTCAACCATTCTGTGATTCTGCGATTCTGTGATCTTACACTGGTTCTCCTATATATATTTGACTATTACGTAGACCTCATTTTCATATGTATATCTGCTGTAGTTATTATTTACGCAGTTATTGAGTTAGGTTCTGTGGTTCCAACAGTAGCCTGTAGTGAGTGCTTTAAACCAAAGAAAAATAAAGGAAAATGAAGGAAGGAAAGGAAAATGGCAGAATCCCAAAGCCATACAATTTTATACATTCAGTAGTGTGTAAAGACTCTTTTTCTTAGCAGCTAGTGAGGCATGTTATTTGATTTTCTTTATTTGATGTTATGCTATGTCAAGAGTGGTGTCATAGTTACATACATCCTGGAACTAGAAGTCCAAGAAACCGTTGTCAGAACAGCATTTTACTCTTTACCCTGCCATCCTTTCATAAGTAGTAGTTACAGTAAAGCTTGCCTATGAAAAGAATAACTTAGTACCCTACAGTGTTAACCTGATCAGAGACTCATTTTATATCTGCCCCCTGACATGTGTAGCCTGAAGGACTGATGAGGTATTGTCACAATTACTTAAGACTGTAAGTGAACCGGCAAACATATGAAATGCTGAATCACAGGCTATGTATTTTAGGTGATAAAAATGCACAGAAGAAGGGAAAAAAAAAAGACATTGTTTTTCTAGAAGTGTGGGAAAAAGCTCACTTCAGGCACAGCCCATCCTGGGAGATAGTCCTGAGATTGCTTCTCTAGGAGTGTCCTTGATGGGATGTGTGTTTTGATACAGGTCTGTCCTCTTGGGTTCTCCATTTTTCTCTTGTTCTCAGCTTGCTCACAGCCTAGTGCTCTGCGTCTGAAGCACACTGCTCTACCAGGGGAAATAAAGACAGACTGGGTGGGTATGTTGGGCTAATTAAAGAACAATGAAGGATGAAGTGAGTCAGAAAGGGTTCACTTCACTCAGGTGAAGTGTTCTTGGCCTCAGAGGAGGGATTCGTATTGGGCCACTGCGCATGAAGACCTAGGACACCTGTATTCAGGCACTTCATTCACAAAAGCCATGACACAGAGAGCAGCCTTAACAGACCTTGTTGCCTTTGCTCTCTCAGTTCTCAAAGATGCCTCCAAGTCCATAGAGATGCTGCTATACCTACTAACCAGCACATTATCTTCTCCCTGCCAAGCTTTCTGCAACACAAGCTTAGCACAGTTCTGAACTTCTCTTTATATTTGAGGATTTGCAGAGTTCCAGTTCCACCCCCTTCCAAGAACAAAAACTTATATGCCTTGCAGTCTACCTTGCCAAGAGGCTTGTTTAAACTTTATTAAAGCTATTTATTTAATTAGTAAATCTGGTAAGTCATATATTAGACAAATATTAACAAACATTCATTTTTACCAGCAAATACTTTTTTTATTGGTTTTCTTAAGAAATAAATAAATCCATGTGTGGATCTGAAAAAATGTATTTTAATATGTAAAAATGAATGACTGCATTTAATAGTTCAAAGATCACCTATGTGCAAGACAATATTAGAATGTAGCATTTGCCGTTTATGAAGGGTTTTGAGAAAGTTAATCTCTTTTACTTAGGAAAACAATGTGGCCTTCTATAGAAGTGAAGGGACCTCAACATTTTGCCTGAAAATTTCCTATAGTGCTTTATTTAATGATATTTTAAAAGAAAGCAGAAATCTTGTGAAGAATTATTGTGCAAGAGTCAGAAAAATAATTTAGACTGTTGTGAAATAAAAACGTTATTTATCCTTTTAAATCTAAGCTCATCTTCATTAGTTTTCTCACTACTGCCACTATAACAACACAAATACATATTAGTTTTGTGATAGAAATATCTTCACTGCTGGTCTTCTGCAAAACTCCTCAGTGAATTATCTTTTTAATGTTAATCTTCACAAGATAGCATGACTGATTTTTTGAAATGGGATTAACATTAAATTTACATTAATAATTTACATTAATTGCCTCTACAAAGAGAAGAAAATAAAGGCAAGATAAACTGATAGTTTGGATGCAGAGTTAGTGAATTCAAAGCATTCTTTGAAGCCTTGTGCCTGCTTTTGGGATTTTATGTTTTTTTCCAGTAAAAGCTGCTGATAATTTTTTAATCTCGCCATGTAGCCAAAAAATAAGAGTTTAGAAGAGTCTAAAATCATAGAATAATTCAGTGAAGAAGAGACCTCAGGAGATCCTTTAATGCTGCAAAAGGCAGTGTCAGCTATGAGATCAAACCAATAAATTTGACAGAGCAGTTATTCTTTTATTGCTGTGGCTCCTCTAAAATCCTTTTTCAACTAGATGTCTACACAAGTGTATGGCTGCCCAGTTAGAAACTGTATTCTAGTAAACCTTTTGCCTCTAGAAGACTAATAACTAAGATATAAATAACTAAGATGTAACTAATGTAGCAGGTTAGTCCCCCACCACATCGTCATAGTAAAGGTTGAGTTTAGTCATTTATCACCCCTGACTGATAAAACTCTGTAGACTATTCATTCTTTTCCTAAAATATAAGCCAAAAATAGTTGATGCATAGCTATACAAAATAAAATAATAACAAACTCTTTGCAACAGATCCAGAAAGCTATAAATTACAGGGACAATTTCTGAATAACAAAAACAAGAAGATTTTAATATTTCACAGAAAGAAATAATTTAACTAGGCAAGGTTGTCTATAGTTTCATGCAGAAGAATGGGCAAAGAAAAAAGATAGAAGATAAAAAGGAAGATTTCAATTAGAAAGTCAATTAGCCCTGGAAGAAGTCTTCAGGATATCTTGGAAAAATATACATCAGGTTAAAATGAGATTTTTTTAAAAGTCAAATTAGTACTCAAGAAATATGGCAGCTTAATGGCTGAAATTCATTATCTGCCCCTAGAAAAGACTGAAGAAGACCAGAAGCTATGCAAGTCTCATCATATTTCTTTCCCAGCACTTCTAGGGGGCAACCAACGACTTGAATTAGAGCTTTTTTTTTTCTGTTTCTATTTGTCAACATAATATTTGTCATTTATATGTTTGGCCAATAATATAAAAAGTAGGGTGATTTCTTTGTGACCTTGAGTCCTTTCACGTAGAAAACAGCTAAGACCACCAAATCCACACCCCATTACCACTGATCCTATCCATCCTTTAGACTCAGGCGAAAGCCCTGAAAACAAAAGTGCTCCTATGATGAAACAAAGGATCGCATGGGAACATAGCCAAGTTGTATTTCTTTGAACAACTATCTTATAAAGTCGAGTAACACAAATGAAGGCAGAATTTGTCCATGCTTCTTTTGAAAGCATGCGTTGTTGCCAACTAGCGCTTTTTTTTCATCTAGCAATACAACCAGTTAAAACAGATTACCTTAAGATGTCAGTAAGCATTTTACACACAGTGTTATATAAAACCTACTAGATTTTTTATGCAGATAGTTCAACAAGTCTATGTTAACCAGTGATTCTGAGCTTGTGAACTCAGCTATTCTTTCTCTCATTCAGTTCAGTAAAAGATATCACCTCCCTTCGTGAATGTAACCTCTGAAGTAAATTTCTAAGATCTGACCATGCTTTCCAAGCTTGGTGCTTACAGGTTGACAATAGTGCCCATAAGTTTTTAAATGAAAATGCTTTTGATGCAGTATCTTAGGACACAAATAATACCTTGCAATATACCTTTCAGTTTATGAGAAGATCTTGGTAAGTGCAAACTCCTTGAAAATAATGCGATGGTTCTCGTCCTCCATTGCAAATCTTTTGTCTGCATAAAAAAATGGTATGAGGTTAAAAAAAAAAGTACATTTTGCACTGCCTTTACTTGCTTTCTATATGTTAAGTACTTAGGGTGCATATGAGACACATTTTCCAGTTTATGTCCTAGACTACGAGGTTGAAAATTCACTGGTCTCCTTTGAATTAAAGGATGCAAGTTTCCCAGAGCTTACACAGGAGTTGTAGATTGGGGGAAAATGTTTCTTGGTCAGGCTTTTCCCAGGACAGTGCTTTTGTCTGGATGCCAACAAGACTGAATCTTCATTAACATTCTCTATTTAGGTTACTTTTGCAGCTAAAGTAATTGCATTTCCTGACTAGGTCAGTACAACAAAGTTCAGACTTCTTACTGGAAAAAAAATGAAATAAAATGCATGGAATGAAGCAGCTAAATGCTTCTCAGATTTCTCTGAGAATTATTTTTCCTTTTTTGTCAGGAGGGGGAAAAAAAAGAGATTTTCCATATAAAAGTGTCAGTGTGAGATACATCTGGATTGCATCCTAATGTCTACGTACTGTGGACTCAGTGAAAACGCAGGATTCTTACCTTTATTTTGTGAAATGTTTCCAAACAACATCTTTCACTCTCTCAAATGCTGTGGATAAGCAGAGCAGCTACATGTTTGTGAGTTTCTTTTAATGTTAGTCATCTGGGACCATAGAAAAGAGAGTTGTTGCCAAATATTCCATATGCTGTGGAAAAGGAAGACAACACAGTGTTTTGGATACGACATAAATCTGCATTCCTGGTCAGCAGAATGACTCTGCTCCTCTGCCACAGGCTTCTATGAAGTCATTCCTTCAGTAATATAGCTGGACTAGGTATAATAATAACAGTTAAATTAATAGAAATCAGTCTTTTACTATATTTGAGAACACATTTCTGCTGATTTCTGCACTTCATTTCCTAGAAAATTGACAGTCAGCCCTAACGTTGGTCCACATATCTTTAAGATGTGTTTATAAAAGATCCCTGGGCCTTTTCAGTACTCTCTTTATGAAGAAATATGCTCACATGAAGCTAATCTTTGGATAAATTTACTATAAGAAGTGTGATCAGATAAAATAAAAAGTTCTGACTCTTCTTCACTTTCATGCCAATCAAAACTGGAGTTCCATCTGAATTGCATTACTAGACATGCACAGTAAATTAGGCTAAAACAGCCTCCAAAAGGTAATATTTAGCTTGATACGAACTTTAAAAAGCTTGATATGGATTTAAATAATGGTTTCTTCCATTCTCCATCTTTCCTGGAAGGATTATAAGTAATCATCAGCTGCATTTTGTCTGGCAGAAGAAAAATGTACAAATAACATCATCATCACGAAAATTGATTCTGATAAGGTCCTGTTTAAAATATTTATCTTGGCCTTTGCAGAAGTCAGGAATGTTCTAATCCAATATAAACACTGAGTTAACAGTAAAATCTCTATCCAATTCAAATGCTGTGCTGACACAAAGATTAGGAAAAAAGAAAAAAAAAAGAAAAAGAAAAGAATTGGTTGCTCAGTATCTCATTTATGTGCTTATGTGCCATTCTTTTTATCTTGGATCTTTTTCAAATTACACCAAAATATTCAGATTTTGTTTTTCTTCCTTCTTTTCAGTGAGCTTGTCTTTGGTTCATTCGTCTTACATTTGATTTGTATTGTTACTAGCCTTTGTTGAAATTAGTTTGGATGTGTATAAATGCATATTTTGATAGCTGCAAGAGCAACCCATTGTGGACATGAAAATCATCCTGTTTACACCAAAAAAGCCAATAGCACCTTCCTTCTGTGCTATGATACTTACTGTAATTGTTATTTCATATCATAACATTGATATTGATTGATTCAGACTCTAAACCAGAAATATAATATGAAGGTACTCTTTTGCAATTCAGCTGGGCCACAGAAAGCTTATCAACTCATTATGAATTAAAAGAACAAGTTCAGAAATAAAAAGAAGATAATGACAGCATATCATGTGACAAAAATGAATTCAAAGTATTTCTAACTGAAACTTAGATATTATGAGCTTATAATAGATATAAAACTTCTGAAGATATTATGCTGACATGGACCTTCTTTAAAGTCTTTTCATGAAAACTGACTGTATGCAAACTGAGCATGTGCTGCACACTATAGCTTATTCTACTTGGGAAAGAACCCTCCTTCGATGCTCTCATTGTTATGATTTTTTTTTTTCTGCAAACCAGCAGTCTTTTTGTCTCTTTTCATGTAATTCTTAATTTTATGATTTGTCTGTGTCTTGGAAAAATGCTCCATGTGGGATCAAGTTCAAAGTGACAACTGATCAGACTCATTAGTGACAAAGTTCTGCCGACTAAGTGCTAAGAAGTCCAGCCAGGACTGTTTTTGGATTTATTTTTGCAAGATCCTGAAGCAAGCCAAGAAGGTGGTACAGCTCAGGCAGGGATTTCCTGCAGGGTTTTGAACCACTGTCCACCAGATAATAGGATCATGCCCCATATTACCTGACTCTGCAAAAGTGTTTATGTTCAGTTTGCATGGAAGAAACCCAGCAATACATTCCATGTGTCAAAAAACAAACGAAGAATGACCTAGGAAGATAAAAGGATCACAGAAGTAATACAAGAGCATGCTTATCAGGTAGACCTGAAAAATTTTGAAAATGGCTCAGAACACTTGTGGCATGTAGAAGGAAGTTTCCTTCCTTTTAATCTTATTCTTAAGAAATATTTCTGATTTCTGATTGTAACTTAATTTGAGTCCTGTCACCTCTGCTGGGCATCAGTTTCTCCTTTAGATCCATTTCTTCCACCTAGCAACAAAGTAGGCAGAAAAGGTTAAGAAATGAACTCTACCAAAAATCCAGATAGCAATCTATAACAACGAAAAATTTCTGGGAAAACATAAGTGATTTCATCTTCCAGGTTTGAATAAAAACACTTTACTGAAACTGTCATTCAGTGAATTTTGAATGCATCTCTAAAACTCACTGCATCTTGTTATTGTATCTGAGTATTTGTCATGTGGTGGTCTGGACAACTTTTCAGACAAGATATTTTTTCTCCAAGCCAACTTTAACCTACCTTTAACAATATTTGTATAAACTAACATAACTCCTGAAACCAGGCTGGTTTCACTGTATAAATTTAATTGCAGATAAATTTTGTTTGTTTGTTTTGTTTTGTTTTCAGCCTTCTCTGGTGAGAAAATCTGGCATTTGCTCAGAAAGAAAGGGACAAAACACTTTGCTACAATCACATGACACTTAGCTAGAAAACAGCCCCCCGGAGAGTTCTAAAGCATCAGGTAAGCTCACAAATATCTGCAGCTGCCTGACTGCACCTTACATGGGTGCTGCATATATAGACCTCATGTAGAGCTTCAGGAGGGCAGGAGCCCAGCCCCACAGCTGTCCATGGAAATATCCTCTCTGAGAGAAAGCATGATTTACGACTACTACTTGAAAGCACAGCAGAGAGGGCTGAGCCTGGGAACCAGGATCCTCCACCTGTGCCAAAGATTTGGCATGATGTTAAAAAAAGGGTACTTGCTGTGATGGAATGAAATAATGGAGGGAAAGTTAGATGTGACATTAGATATGAATGACAAATTTGAAAATATGTGTGCAGGGGAACTGTGATACTTGTTCAGTGGAGGTACATAGTCATAAGGGACCAAAGTGGACAAGTTTTTCTAATTTAAAATAGAAAATGCTTAAGAAGACAGAGAGACCTCTGCTTGATGTGATAGTGAGAGTGTTTAAAATTGCAGACGGCGTGGTTTGGTTTCCACATCCAAATTCAGACGACTGGCTCATGGCCCTTCCCTTCCCTTCGCTGTTCTCTCTGGAACTGAGAAGGATAAGTGACAAGACTGGGATATAATTTTTTTTTCATTTCAATTCAAGTAATGTATTTTTATTAAATCTCAAGGCTCTCCACTCCGAATGTCTGACTCAAAGGTGTACCCATTTTTTATGGGAATTTTTAATACACGCACAAACACTGCATAACTTCCATGTAGTAGACCTGTTTGTCCTAAGAAGTTGGATAAACTGTGCAACAGGTGTTTAGGGTTCAAAACTATCTCCACAAGAAAGGCAGATGGCATGAATGGATTTGTAATATATCTGATTAAAGTAGTATTTTTATTAGTTTTAAATGTGTTTTTTAATAAGAAATTATAAAACTACCTGATAAGGTCTTTATTTAAATTCATTTTGTATATGACTTTTATCAGAATATCATCAAATTGTAATAAATCAACTAGATGCAAAATTAACAATGAAAGCTAGTTATTTTTAGTTAAGTGAATGCTAATGAACTAACATGCAATCACTATAAGTACATGTATGATCAAAACATTTGTATTTTGCACATTGGTAAATTAAAAACTCATCTTAAGAGAGAGCTTTAAGGTCATTTTATAAAATATCTAATATAGTTACCTTTAATTGCTATGCAAAAGAATATGATTTTCAGCTAGCATTGGGATGTCATTCTGTGACTGAAAGAGGGAAATTCTATCTACATATTCACCTAACAAAAAAAAAAAAAAAAAACCTACCAAAAGAATATTTCCCCGGAGAAACACTTCCAACAATTTTGCAATCAATATTTACTTTAAATGATACAGGATTTCCCATATTCCTAAAACTTTTGTGTTTTAAGCACTCTAGTTTGCTTATAAAAGACAAAACTTTGTTAATATGCTTTTTCATTTAGACGATATCATTCTGGATTCCTCAACTGAAAATTCCAAAGTGTTTGCTGAGGAAACAGAAGACATACACTGGATATAGATGTCTAGTCAGATTGTACACATATAGAAAGAAGCCTAACAGGAGTGCAGAATTTATAAACAGCTCCAAATCTTCACAAATTTTGGCATTAAATATTTCTACAGAAAATGAAGAATATTTATGTAAAAATATTGTGTTCATGGTCTATTCACTGCTGAGAAAGCAGCCTATATTCGTTGAAAAATTAATTCAGTATTAATGAAAAAATGTCTTTCCATACAATCACTAAAGCTGGCATGTTAAGGAGAGAAAAAGAAAAGTTACCTTGGAACTTATGAATGTGCAGTGTTTTCCTTTCCTCTAATTACCTCTAATTGTCTTTTTTGCTCAAGTATATCCACAGCCTTAACAACTGCTTTTTTGATTTATGACTGCGGGTGACTAGTTCTGTTTCCATTACTAGAAGAAGCTGTATATCTGTATTGAATCATATGATATGACTATGTTGCAGTCCAATGTTCCACCCGTGTTTTCTGAAATAGTCTGAGCTGAAATGAGGGTATGACAATCAATCCCTCAGCATAAGAGCGTAAGCATAAGAGAGGAATGAACTGAGAGAAAGAAAAGGATCATTGGGAGTTTTCAGAGTGGAGATAAGTGAAGAGTGAAAGTGAAGTCTTTTAGTGATTTAGGCAAGTGTTACAAGGGTAACAAACCAGGATGAGAGTGAAAAGAAGATATCAGGGTGAATGTGAATGCTGTGGTGATGTGATACAGGTATAAAAGACGATATAAAAGAAGGTAGAGGCAAACTGTTCCTAGAGGTGCATATTGAAAGGACAAGGGGCAAAAACCACGAGTTATACCAAGCAAAAATAATATTAGATATAAGGAAAATATTTTTATCAGTGAGAGTAGTTCAGGTCTGAAACACGTGCCTTGAGGTTGTGAAATCTCTGAATTTCCTTGAACATTTTTAAAACATTTCAACCTGATCTGACTTCATAACTATCTCAGCTTTGAGTTGGCGGCTAGAGTACAGATCTCCAGGAAGTCCTTCCAACCCAAATCTTTCTCAGATTCTCTGGTGGAGTGCAGTGGACAGCTTAGCAGAGAAATTATATGTGCTTCCTATTCATGTCAGTAATAACAGATAGCATACGAATGAGAGAGAGATTTTTTGAATAAGTGAATGAGTGAAATAACGTGATTTCCCTGTACAAAAGCATCTCTCTTTGCATAGGTAATTTCCCTTCATTTCTTAACAGAGTAGTTTGCACAATACAGTTGTTCATTAAGATATGTGTGCAGAAAACATGCATGGGAAAGCAGACACCCATGAGATTGTCCCTCATAAAATCAGTGAACACAAATGAAAATAATTGGAAATTTCTGTGGCCTAATTTAGATTTTGTTTCTTTAGAAATGTAGTAGCTCTCTGTCTGAATCAAATTGAAGTCTTCCTTTGTTATATGCAATTGCAAATTGAGCCTGTGTCTGTCCTAATTTTCTGTTTCACCATTGCTGCAGTACTGTTATGCTCCACGGGTTCCTAGTTAGTGGTGAGAGTTGGGAACAAGTTACAGCTCAGAAGTGCTTGTGGAAAACAATTCTACCTGGTGCATGTCTGGCTGGTGCCTCCTCCTCACTGAAACCAGTGACTCAGTGCATCACTTCCTAGGAAGGCAGCAGAGAGGACCATTTTGAATTACTAAGTATTTGGGCAGCTGCAAGCCTGAAAAAGCACTGCTCTTGTTTAGGTTTCCTGCATATGTACTTCTTCACTTGAATAACTGCTACCAAGAGGGAGTAATTTCTATTTTAAGAAGTTTTTGCTAAATAACAAAATCCCCAATATTGATAAAACACATCTTTATTATTTTCTGAGTCTCACTCATGTGGAAGAGGGTTTATTTTCTTAGACTGCTGTTCTTTCTGAACCATATCATAATAAATTAGCTCAAACTGGAAGACTGCCGTATGTTTCTTGATTTTTTCTTGTTTAAAGCAAGCTTTAGAGCTTGATTTTATAAAATGCTTTCTTTATATACATATATATGCATATATATTACACACACACATACATATAAGTCTTATGTTTGAAAGGTACAATTTTAGGGAAAACAGATAAAGGAAAATATTTTACTATTTCCCGTACAAAGAGCTCAGTACTTTGACAGATTCCACCAAAGTGTAGGAGAGAAAGAAAACTATTCCTTTTCTCCATTTTCCTTTCTCATACTTTATTTGTTACAAAATTAAAAAAAAAACTATTAAACAGACAAAGGAGATGAGAGAGAAGTAGAAGATTATAAACATTGGTTTGAATTTTTAAAACCCAAACTGCATAGAAAAGAAAATAGTTATTTCCAAAAAGTCATTTTTAAAATTATTTTCAGTATTTTGCCTTCAAAGCACCTTAATTTTATAACCTTTTATTACTACCAAGAAGGCAATGATGATATTAAAATGGAACATGCTTTGCTTTGCCAGTTTTAAACTAAATGGTGCTGAAAATTCTTCAGTACAGAAGTATTATTATATTATGACAATAAAAAAGTTTCATTGTTAATCATTACCGAACACTTCTGAAAAGAGCAACACGGACTTCCTAAACATTAGCTATACTAAAAAGTACTTTTAGAAATAATTATTGCAAAATATTCTATAGTATCCATTTTTAGGAGTGATTATATATGGTAGCTTAGAGAAGCTAAAAGGAAATAAACACTCTTGAAGTCTTTGGAAAAACTGTGCATTTCATATATGAAGTTTTCCCACCAGAGAACTTTTGGAAGGAGAGTAAGTCAAAACATTCTGGTGACTCTTGCACTTTCTTTCAGTTCAAAAAGTATATTTTTGTCTTCTTCTCACAGTGATTTATGAATTTAATGAAATACTGCTTGAGTTAAAGAAGCATTTTAGGTCATTTATTTTTGTACAATATGCTGTTCTTTAGGGGAAAATTTCATCTAAGTAAACTGCACTTAAAACTTCAAATAACTACCCTTCTGAAATTCTGCACAGCTGAACTGTGGATCACAGAGGTATTAGAACTATTCAACAGGTCAAGTAGTACAATAATGTTTACAACCTATAAATAAAATGTTAGATCAATAAATGTTTAAAGTTAACTGGTTGAACTTCTGATTATAGATTTTCAGGTTGTAAAGTTATGATTTCATACTGTGTGGTCAAAGACAAAATATATGTCAAGAAATTACATTTTATGAGAGTAATACAAAAAACAAAAAAACAAACAACAAATACTAATAGAGATGCATGAGTCTTTTTAGCACTAGACTTCTGATGAATTGTTATGTATAAGAATGGTACCAAAGAATCTGATCATTCAAGATTGAATCTATTGTTCTGTGCCATCAGTGATTTAACACTGTAGTAATCGTAGTGTATGCCTTGTAAATGATCACAATTTGGTGAAACACTAGCCTTCCTTTAGTTCCCGTTATAGCACAAAGCATCAAGATATATCCTTGCAGGCACACAAAACCCTCGTGTTACAGATTCAGAACCCAACAGTGTATATGGCTACTTTGCATATAAATACTTGTATAAAACCATACAAAACTATGCACCTATACAAAACTAGATACGCTTTACATGTTCAGTTATAACAACTTGATCTGGTGTTACTTGTGTAATTAACTGCCTCTGCAAAGCCAAAGCCAACTCCTCTGTCCAGGGAACATATAGAGTGAAGCATCACGTACAGAAGTATTGTTCTGCAGGGACAATTAGGAATGGGAGCTTTATTGTCCCAAACCCTAGCACTGGAAATCAACATCAGGAGCTTGATTAGACTCCTGCTGAAGTCAATAACAATCTCTTGCTGACTTCAGTGGAATCAAGGATTAATTGCAATTTACCATGCCTGTAAAATAAGACATGCTTTGATTTTTGTTCATATTGTAAATTGATGATTTCATCCTTACGGATCAGCTAACTTGAAAGAACAATCTCTTCATGGATTTTCTCTTTTATGAAATGAACTCCATATAAAAGTACTTTATGGATTAATTTATGTTCAATGAGTTTTCCATTGTGATATGAAAGATTACACTGAAAAGACATTAAAATTAATAATACATATATTTTTAAAAGAAATCCACAGCTACAAACTTTTTTTTTTTAATTTGGCAAGGACAAATGATTAATAATTTCAGAATTGAGTTGTTAAACAGATTTCTAGTTAATTTTGCCAGCTCCTGAGAATTTGCACTTAATCTGTCTTCCTTGTTTAAATTCTACTTTTGGCAAAACTATTACATTTCAGTGACCCATTTCCACAAATGTTTAAAGCTACATTTAAGAGTAGGAGAAAGATGAAAGTAAGCAGTGTTTCCAAATTATAGATACAATTTCTATGAAAAATCTGCATTAGCATTTCAGGTGAAAAATATTGCAGAACCATACTATAGACTGGCTCTGAACATCACAACTTCAGTAATTCAAACATAACAGGCTTTAGAGCCCTGGCCCAATATCCTCCCATAGCAAAATGCTTTGTGGATGGAAAGACAGTGCCGTTGTCAAAGTGTGTGTGAGTTGGAATAAGTACCTGTCACAAGACTCCCTTTGTAGGTTTTCCCATCATCAGCTAAGAGAGTTACATTCTGGTAAGTGTGCACAGGCCAACACACAAATATAGCAAATTTAAAGGCTTTTGAAGGGCTTTGGTCCTCAGTGAGTCCAGATCTTTTTGTGTTTCCCGTTTTAAAACTTACTTTGCATAATTTATGTGCTTTGTGGGGTTATTTTTCCACTTCTGAGAGACCCTCAGAAATAATAGGCCTTTATGAATGAGACTAAGTAGAAAATATGTCTCTCCACTGGAATCATAGATAATTCTTGAGAATCAGATAAAGCTCAGAGGGATGCAGTTCCAGAACTCCAAATAAAATGGAATAACAAGATACAAACAATTATCTGAAATGTAGCACAGTAGAGTTGAACACTGAGGTAACTCCTTAAAAAGTCAGATAATAAGACTAGTTTTGTCTCATTCTCCAAGAACTCTATTTTGAGAGTATGTCTACTTATTGTCTTTCCTTCACAAAAATAAACACAAAAATAATAAATAAACAAAAAAAGAGAAAGTTTTGAAAAGTTAGCAGGTTTATCATCATGTTTATCATACAGTAAAAAAGCATTAAAGTTCTGATAGCTGAATCAAATATGAAACTCAGAAATTTGAAATATTACACATTTACATCAAGGAATTACTATGTGTATCCAGGAATATTACATAGTTTGCATATATTGTAAATCTCATTTGCACTAAGCTGCTTGTGGCTGCTGACCTAAAGCCTTAAATGGGTGTTCACTCCATCTGAAATTAAAGTTGACAAAGTTTCCATGGTTCAAGTGGAAAAGCTATTAGGGGAATTGAAACTCTGCCATATCAATTGATGTAAAAGAGGTAGTATATGCAATATACACATATGGTGCGTTGGCTGGTTTCTTGTTTTTGTTGCTGCCCTAGTCACTACCATAGGAACAGCAAGCAATCTTCTGACCATGTTAAACAAAAAGATGCAATCAACCACACTCTTATCATGCCTCTAAAACACATCTTCTGTATTGATTACAGTGCATTTGAAAGCCATCTGACAGTTGCTCCGATATCATCTTTGTGGTTAGCATCTTTTCAACATATCACATTATTACACAACACGTCTGCAGCAGGTAAACAAATGCTATGGGCAACTGCCTAGTGAGAAGAAATGAAACTCTGAAAGCAATATCAGCCTTGCCCCTCCCCAACATGTTTTTTGTTCAGTACAGTATGATGGTATGTGGGAGTCAGCTTTTACTTTTGACTTGATACAATTCTCATGGAGTACAAGGAAAATTAGAGGCCAAAACTTTTAACTAGGAGCTTTTGTTCCATTACTCAATGTTATGTACAAAAACTTAACAAAGAAGGAAACAATTGGCAAATTTTCCCAAGACTCAATTTGCAGTGCAAAGTGTTACTCAGGGCCTGAAATCGTTTTACGGTTGATAACATTCTGCAACTTAAACTCTTTTATTTGGCCAAATACAGACTCATAATTTTAATAATCTGATGAGGTAATGATATGGTAAAATAAATTAGCTTATGGCTCAGTTTCAGTATAAGTCATTTTCAGTCATGTGTTAACTGTGATTTTGAATGTCAGTATGTGTAAGTGGACACCTCTGCAATACCATCAGAGTTCTTTTCTGGAATTTGTGTACCTCATAATTGAATCAGAGACTTAGCAACTTTCTCTTTTCAGGTATTTAATCTAATTTTCAACATATATTCCAACAAAATATATATCTGGAGAACAACTGAACTACATAATAGTTTTAAGGACTGATATATTTTGAATTCTCTTGGAAATTTTTGATGTATTAGAGATGTCTTAGAGATGTATTATCTACATGACAGCTACTGTGATTTAAAACACTGTGAACTATCATTAAATTTTTCTTCTTTTTTTGCACCGTTTCCACAGAAGAGTTGTCTTCTATCTGGATGTCCTCTTAATTTAGGTTTCAGTATTGCTTCAGTTATTGGCAGAATATAAAATGAATATGAACAATCATTGTTTGAGCTCTACTTAGTGTTGACACAGCATTTTGAATATCTAAAAATGTTGTGATCTGTTTTAAATCTACGCCCTTCCTTCAGTGTCGGTTTCTATTATCTGCCAGGTTATTTTTGCCTTCTGTAGGTCTGTAAAAAACAATGAAAGAAAAAAAAGGAAGAAAGAAGCACTTTTTCTCTGGGATGAGAACTCCAGGAAATTATCAGTGTTGTTTCCCATTCTGTGTCAGCCGATGAATAAGTAAAAGCTTCCCTGACTGAATGACCAACTGGCTTCTCTCTTCTTAATTCAGTAAAATTAATTTCATTAAATAGAGGGAAAAATATTTTTAAAACATGCAAAATATCTCTAAAAAGTATTAAATTATGAGTTTGTCCTATTGCCACATGAGAAATGGCTTTTAAACTTCTTTGTACATACAATGTGAGAGGGCTGTGGCTTGGTCTGGATGCAAATTCAGTGTGTAAATGTAAAATAGATTTTGCTTGCTGTAGTGGTAATCATATAAACAATATTTCATCTGCTTGGAAGAGAACATGAAGGACTGTCCTATATATATTTCCTTTACTCCACATATAAGACACTTCTGTCATTCTTTCCCCAGTCATCCCCTCCCCAGTCTGAAAACTTTATTCCGCACATCATTTCCTACCACAGAAGTGATTCCTTATCTTTATTCATTCCAGTTACTCTTCTTCATATCTTTTACAGTTCTATTGCCATTTCTGAATTGGAAATACCAAAAGTAGTTATTATATTCAACATGCTCATTCTCTTTCAATTTACACAGGAGAATGATTATATGTTCTATGTCATTCTCTGTCATTCTAAGATGAAGATCTTTATTTTAGAAATCTGTAGAAAAATGAATCTTAAATGACTTTCATTCTTCTTAAAGTGCTAGGGTTTGTTCAAAAACATACTTTATTTCTGTGAACATTTGCTTCATAATATACATGCTGTACATAATAGAGGCTTGAAGGATAATTCTGGTTGGAAGAGACCTGCTGAGACCTCAGCAAGTCATAAATCCTATCAAAAGCAGCTTGTCTTGACTAAAGTTAAGGCTATAGAAAAAGATCCTGTTTGGTAGAACCAATCTGTCAAACTTCATAGCTAGAGATATTATCAGGGTCCTGGCATGATCAGAATATGGGGATTTTAAACTTTATTCTGCTTTTGCTGTAGGATTTTTAAAGACTATAGCTCCAAGTTTATTCAGAAAACCCAGCATACTTGAAACTTAAGAGCTGTACTAAATTTAAGGAGAGAACAAAAGAGTGGTAAAACTGTGTGTAATCTCAAGCCTTTTGTTATTTCAACTGCAGACATTATTTACTACCTTTGGCAACACATCAGGTTCAGGTTGAGCATTCCTCACAAAGAAAATAGGATTCCCAAATGGCAGGAAAATTAATCTAACAATAAATAAGATATTATGTTATCTCACTTTTTTGGATTCAACTTGAGCAGAAAAAGGAGGAAGCTTAGCCTTAATTAAAGTACCTGAAGGAAGTGTTTGAATTAGTTGACCAGTAGTGACATTTAGAACATAAAATTATTCTCTATGGTCTAGATTTTTCTTCATTTCTATTTCCTGTTTATTTGATAATGTTACACTGCAGATACAGACATATTTGCATTTTGTAACTGATTTGGATAACAGTGCAGGTTTGTCCTTTTCTCTTCAAAAATAAATACGTCAATATATTTTGAAGGAATGAATTACTATCGCAGCCAGCAGTAAGTGAAAAGACTCACAAAAAAAGCAAAGTGTAATTCTTTGTTGAAGTATAACCTTATTCCAATGAATTTTCAAGGCAAGTGTTCCTGAATCAACCTTTCAGTAGATAAAAAATTCTCTTATGTTTGTATGCCATTTTTAGGAGTGCCACTCTTTTCAGAATTCAAGCCTGATGATGGTATGTTTGTGATTTCTATGGATTCCTTGGCTTCAAAATATGAAATTGGTCCCATTGCATTCCTGAGTGCTCAAGCAAAGAACAATCATGATATACTGGTGGTTCATGGGTGCTGATCAATTGCCCAGCTAAACTTTTCAGAACAAATAATAACGTTTCATGTTTTCATTATTCTTCTCCAACAGCTTTGAGATATCTCTTAATCTGTTTTTCTGTATTTTCTATCTTCTAAATTATTATGCCCTTCAGTAATTTGCTTCAAGAACTTGCCTGTGATGACAGACACTAGCGTTCTGCAATATCTCTCTCTATATATACAGCATGGGTGGGAGTTGAATTAAAATACGTGAATTTTAACAGGAACATCTACAGGTGTTAGCATGACTTCTCGTAGTCATGCCCCCGGGACAGAGAAGCTCAAATAAAATCTGTCTGGAGCTGTAGATTTATTATGGCAATTCTTTTCCAGACTCATCTCAGAATGAGTATCTAACAGATTTCTGAACAATGCTTTTAGACACGGGTATAAAATAATAGCATATCTAGGATCATTAATACAAGAATATAATGATATTTAGTAAAAAAGAATTAAAAAAAAAAACAACGACAACAAAAAACAAGCTAAGTCTTCTAGGGAGATTTTTCTAATTGGTTACTGGATGCCTGTGCTTCAGTAGGGACCAAAAGAAACATCAGAAAATGAAATGACAAAGCTTTCTACTCATGATTCAACCCAAAACAGGATATTTAAATCTGATGGAAAATCTTGTTCAAATATTTCAGTCCAATTTCTCAACACTGGAGCTATCAGACAGACTTTGGATAACCTTAAATTTAGACCAAACTGTTCCACAAAGTCCACAGAGGTCTTTGCCCTGCAGCTCCTAAGCTAGGTTGGTTCTACAAAGTATCATGGCTTATGCTATAGGATTTCCATTTCCTTTCTTTTGGTAAGAACTAGTAGTTTTGGAGAAGACAATGAAAGAAGGTTAACAAGAACATATAGAAAGTGTTGATTAGGAAAGTATGTTATGCTGTTTAAGTAAGTTCATGGGAAAAAAAGTACAATTTATTAAAGGGTCTTAATGGGAGAAAATGCAATATCTTGTTCTTTTTGATGCATATGTGCAATTTGGAAACTGGAAAGAATTTTCTGACAATGAAGTTAATTAGCTAATAGAGAAATTGTAAAAATGAGAGAGAGGGGGACTTCTCCAGCTGATCATGGTTTTAGATTAAAATCTTTGCTTGCAGGAGTTATACCGAATCTGAAATAATTCAGAATATTTGCCTCATATTCCCTGCTCTAATTAGTCCTCTGTGATGTCTTCAATTCCTGTGAAACTTTTCAACAGATTCAGAACTTCAGCCCAAATTTGGCAAGGTAGATTGAACTGAAGCCATACTGAAGTTTGAAAATTCTTGATCAACTATTAAAAAAAAATTCCATTTCTGCTTTTCTTGGTTTAAAACTGGAACTAGAAGTGGAGCTCCTGAAATAGCAGGAGTGCAGGTGCCAAGTTCACTGTGAATACATTATTTTAAAGGCAGGAAGGAATTCATGTTGTGAATTGTCAACACGTCTAAATAATACTTGTTGACAGGCAATAAAATCTTGACATAACATGAAGAAGCTGTGCAGGTGGGCAGGGAGTAGTTTTTAATCACTTTATCAGGGCGACTGAATCATTGTGGTGACACAGAGCAATCAAGAGTGCTGCAAGGTGTGACAGTGTTGTGCCTCAGGCATTACTATTGCATCCTTTGGTGCAGCTGTTTGCACCACTGGAGGATTCCTTTGCTCTAAAATGATTTTTACGTAGCTGGAAACATGGCTCTGCAATGTCTGTGCACTAGAAATATATTGCAAGTTTACCTTATGCATAATCCATGAGCTTCTTATATAAAAGTCTGTATATTGAGCATGCTATACATTGTATTTGATGAACTTAGGCAACATGTATACATTATTAAGTGCATCTTTAGCAATGGTTGAGCAAAATCAGTCTATTTCCAGAAAAAATAGAAATAAAGTACTTTACTATTTAAGAATGAAGAAGCAGAGGGTAATTCTGATGGTCCACTCTCTGGGGTGATTACAGTGTTGGATCTGCAAGCAGCCAGGAGAAAAAAAGCTAAGTCAAGAGCCTAAACAAAATTACTCTTGCTCACCATCTTTAAATCTAAATAGCTAATCTTAGGATAACAAGACCACAGCTAGTGCTGTCCTTTGGCTTGTCCTTATTAAATGTGGCTAGGTGCAAGCACCCAGGATGGTCAAACTGTCACTGCCACAAAGAACTACAGACCACAAGAAATGTTGCCACCTTTTGCTGCTGCCTGCATGAACCCTTCCTTTTCTCACACATGCCCAGCTGCTCCTGATGCACTGCTCCCTTGGGACAGTGGGGCAGCACTGGTGGGAAGCGCTGGGCAGAAGTTGCTAAGGTACATGGCTGCTAAAATCAAAGCCAGTTCCCAAATTCTTTTGACCTTGGGTCTTCCTTGCTCTCTCACATGAAGGACAGTGTGCCTGTGTCAAGGTAATAACCGTGTTGCTCCACACATCTAGAGGGTGGTTACCTACTTGTATCA
This sequence comes from Tinamus guttatus, assembly GCF_059628265.1. Lineage (NCBI taxonomy): Eukaryota > Metazoa > Chordata > Aves > Tinamiformes > Tinamidae > Tinamus > Tinamus guttatus. The sequence goes on along the minus strand of NW_028289135.1, from coordinate 987,679 downwards.
CGAGGTTTGTAAACAGAAAGGAAAGGAAGAGGTCTGATGGATGTGATGCAACACCCAGGGAAGAGTTTTAATGTATGTACTGCAACCCTCAGGCCAACCTGCTTTAAGTATCTGGAAATTCAGTAAGAGTAGATTTCCTTGTGGTGTATCTTCAGCACAAGTTGGAATGATGTCTGGAAATGGGAAAGTAATAAAGCTTGTGCAAACATTCCAGTAACACAAAGAGAGGTTTGGTTCAACAGTAGTAATGAAAGGAGCATATATTTGGGCTCCTGTTTTATTCAGTTTGGCCTGCCCTTTTTTATCAATTGAGTGTCAATGGACGTATGCTTATTTGCCCAGTAAGAATTTAAATAGAGATCACCTATTTTTTTTTCAGAATATCTGGTCTTTAAACAAAGGGAGATAGCAGTAACTTTTGTGTAGTTTCAGAATTTCAAATTATAGTTTCAAATTAGACACATCTGAGCCAGTGACCTAGACATGAAAAATACTCAGCCCATTTCGTGAGCCATTTAGTCTTTTATATCTCCACACTAGTTGTTTCCTGACTTCAAAGATCACTGATAATTATCTGTTTACTCAATAAAAATAAGCCAATAATTTTTTTGGACACTTACAGTGGATCTGGCACTGGTGCATTGTACATAAATTTGCCTCATGTGCCAAAGAGTCTGGCAACTGTTTTTGGCATGAACTTAAACACTTACCACAATACACCTCAATATGATGCATCATATCAAAAAACAGCTGGAAATCTTTCCTGATAGGGTCTATGCACATACACTTTTCTTCTGAGTGACATATTGTATTGTGAGACTGAGAACAACATTTTTATGCAGACTGTCGCTTCCTTTGAATTACTTCAGAAAGAGCTTCTCTCCTGTACAAACTTCATTAATTAAAAACACAGGCCCTTTTTTGGTTTGTAGGCTTTATTGTCTGAACTGGAGGCATGATATTTATTGGTTTTGACATCTGTACTATTTCAAATCTTGGAGCAAGCTACATTCTCTTCATTAAAATATTTCAAAACTGTGGTTATAAATCAATGTAAATGACAGTTCAAAAACTGGCACAGATGAAATAGGTGTGTTGTTTTATCTTGTGTGCAACCTGTCATTATTTCCTTTCCACTGCAGCTGGCCAACTTGCTAATTTAATTACATTTTTTTTCCTCTTTCCCCAAAGACTGAAATCAAAAGAACAAAGTTGTTCAAAAGACCCCTCTCCAAAGCCAATAGAACTAAGAGATTTCTGTTTGTTTGTTTGTTTTACAATAGAAAAGTGACAACTTAGCTGCAGAGCTTGTGTTGAGTGGTTAGAGTCGGAGCAGAGGGGAGAAAGCAGCGGTTTAAATGTTGACCACTCATCTACTTGTGATTGCTGCTACCTAGGTTAGCCTAAAGCATCTCCTCTCTTTCGCCATATCCATCGATAATATTGCTCTTTTAATAGATAACACATAAACAAAGCTCATTGAAACATAATATTTTTGAAACCACTGAAAGTGGGTGTTTTTTATCAGTTCAGAGACGAATGAGTGTAATTTCTGCCTACTGTACAAGTAATTAATATTGTAAATGGATAAAGAAAGGGCTAAGGAAAACATGTACATGTAAATTACAGTAAAGCTGCTTATGTTGTTCCGTGAGTCATATTCCAACTACTGAGGTTTGAAAATATTTATTTACTCGGTTTAGTTCATTAATCATTAGACTAGACAGAATGGGTTATTCTATAAAACCATTGGATGGATAAATGCATACTACTCAAGATTTTTAAGTCTGTCTGCACTCAGTCATATGAGAAAGAACTCCGTTCTTGTGAGATTTCTGTTCAGATTCCAGATCAGAGAAGTTTAAGCACATATTTCTATAAAACTCAGTGCAGTACTGTCTTGGTTATTATCAGTTCTCAGGAGGCAGCTATTATTATTCTTAATATAAGAATGTGGAAAATCTATTTTCCAGATTATTTTAAAAAAACATCTCCCACAAAATATCTGTTCCCAATTTTCTTTAATGTCTGGATATTTCAGCAAAAGGCTTGGGATCTTAATGCTAGCTTTCAAACATAAATGTGGTAGAGTTTTTGGAACTGCTGTACTGAAAATTGTTTTTGTTGGAAACAGCATTCAGGGAAGAGGAGAATGGACACAATGCATGATATCTGTTACCTACAAAAACACTATTATTAGTGCCTGGGAAAAGATGTGGTTTGCAAGTTTAGTCTTAAGAGGGGATCTCTATGAAGAGGACCCTAGCCCTACAGGAAATAGGTTTTCACAGGATTACAAGAATATATAAAGGCCTGAGGCTCATTGGCATCACGTGAGGTTCATTGGCATCATCAATGCTAACAAGGCTACTGCTATCCCATTTCTTTTCCTCCTTATTGATAAATTTTTGCTTGATGATGGGAAAGATGAAGATCTGAAGAAGGGCCTGACAATACAGCACCATTAGATTTTAAAGCAATTCTTGATACTACATCTCTCTGCTGGTTCTTAAGAGTTTTCCTCTGAGTTTTTGCCCAGTCTAGTTTGAAATTGCTAATGGAACTTACATTAACATACATAAGAATAGCTTGAAAGACATGCATTCCTAAATTAAACCCAAATTCTTCCAGTCTTCAGGACTGATGCAGTATGTACTGGAACGGAATATAAGACCTTTCCAGGGAGTGGGTGGAAAACATGCTTTTCTTAAAAGGATCCAGGATCCTGTCAGTTAGTTAAAACTCAGTGAAGAAAATCTCCAACTGCTTGCCTCTAGGAACCAATATGCTGGAGCAGAAAGCTACAACCAGTAGCTGCCAACCTGGCTAGGACTCCTACAGCAATCTCCTGAGATCAGTGCTCTGACAGGTCACATCCTCCGTCTGGCACCACCATTCCCTATTTTCATTAAGCCTTTCTTTTCCATTTTTTCTTTGTTCTTCTCACTTGAGCCAAAAGAAACAAGAGGGCAGTAAAGCACAATTTTAGCTGAATATGAGTTTTATCATTTTACCACTGCATTACACCACTTACCAAGTATTTAGATTCTGTTCTGCTAGGAAAAAAACACATGTCAGGATTTAGAGGAAGGCTGTGCTAAGCTTTAGCACACAGACTATAAAGTGTACATGTGAGTTATTATTTCTTCAGCCTAAGCAAATCCGTATGACTTTGTGATTTCATAAAATCTTCAAAATTTGCTCCTACAACTTTACCCAACCTAGGACTTTTTACCATATCAAAGATAATCTTAAAAATAAAAACATAAATGAAACATTCTGTTTCACATATCAGAGGATTTGGCATTTGCACTCAACTACTAGAATAGCTAAGCTAAACAGGGAGCTACAGCCAGGTCATATTTAGTGTAACTCCACTGAGACCTAGAGATGCATAATGCCAGAGGGCTAGTATAGAAGTACTATACTAAAACTATTTTTATTAGCTTATCTAGTCTTGAGGTATTCAATCTGATGCCACCCAGGCCTGAACCTTCACTTTTCTCATCCATCTGCTCCAGTTAGGGAGGTAACCTACCTGCAGATCTAGCTGCCTCTGGGCCCACCACAAAGTTCTTGAACTGCAGCTGTGCATGAGGCTAGGAAGGTGTTTATTCTGAAACAATCACTTATGAGACTGATGTTGGCAATCTATCCACAGAAATTATCTTAACTGCAGTAACAGTACACAAAGAAAGATGGTGTAAATAAGTTAATCTAACTATGAGTTTTTGCTGAAAAGGTGCCCTCTTCTTTCCTCATTGCCCACATTTTCCCACCAGTTACTTTGATCTGTCATTGACCCTTGTAGGACCTTTAAGAGAGCTGCTTCCAGAAATTAAGTTAGCAGGAATCTAGCCCCAGATAACAAGATGTGCCCTTCTGCCAATCTTGTGCCAATGATAGGGTATCATGGCATCAGGGAAACGTCATTGCTCCCTCATGGAAGAGATTGAAAATGCCAGCTGGTAAAGGGGACTTACTGAGACCTGCTCATTGGGGCTTGCTGAATGATTTTGTGTCATTGCCTGCACCAGCTGCCTTTGGCTGAGATGCTAATGTGGATCTAAGAACGAAAAAAATAAAAGAAAAAGAAAACCCAAAATGCCAAGAGGCAGCTGAGACACGGTCCAGTGTTCAATCACATCAAAAAAAAAAAAAACTCACAGGAAGAGAAAAGCACTTAGAAGTTTCACTTACAAGCGGAGTTTCTTCTAGACACAGGGGAAAAAATGCTGGAGTCTAGCATCCAGAAAAATAGTTCTCACAATCGTGCGAACAGTGCCAGAAATCGTGTTACTTCCTTTCCCCTCCTCTTGAGAGGAGGGAAATTACCTTTGTCAGAGGAAGCTGGGGGAGGGAGATGGTCTTGAGTCAGTCTGATAGCTACATGGTCAGGCCATGATGGTGTCTATAGGATCAGAGGGAATATCCTCTTTGAAATATTATTGAAAAGATTCCACAATGTTTTCTAAATCATTGAAGTGTGTTGAGAGAGATTAGTAGCAAACAGAGAGTTTTGTCACTTGAAATAAATGATAACATCTTTTTAGAATTCCAGCATTTGGCCAGGCCAGCTGGGGAAACAGGGCTTGTGAAGAGAAATAGAAGGTCCCAAGACGAGCAAGACAAGAAGACAGTATTTTATAAAACAATGCAAAACCAGAAAATCTGCTGCTTTTTGTGAGACTTCAGCTGTATGAGGGACCATAGAATGAGACCAGTATTGTGAACACCATGTGTGATGAATCATCCCTGCCAATAATAACATGGCATCAAACACAAGAACTCATTCTTGGCTTAAAAATAATAAAAAGAGCACAAACACAAAAGTAATGATAATAATTTGCAGCTGCAGTTAGGAGATGAGAAAGCATTTGCCACCCCTCAGCTCATCTACAGCAGTGCAGGGCTACTCCCAATGCTATAATCACTATTGATGTGTCCACATTAGAGCTGGCCAGAAAAAATGTTTCCTTGTCTTATTAATGTCTTTGAGAAATGAAAATTGCAATTCCCATACTTTAACAAGACAAACCCTCTTATCAAATACTATCTGACTAGAGGGTAAACTGTTGGCTGCAAGATGTTCTCCTGCATGATGTTCTCAGCTGAACGATGTTCTCCAGCCCCTGGTCTACACTGGACCCTATTTAGAAGTTCCATGCCCCTCTTGCACTGGTGAGGCCAGAACTGCCCACAATACTCCAGGTGCGGCCTCACCAGAGTTGTGTAGAGGCTCAAGATCCCCTGCCTTGACCTGCTGGCAACGCTCCTCCTGATGCACGCCAGGATCCCATTGGCCTTCTTGGCCATGAGGGCACATTGCTGCCTCATGGTTAACTTGTTGTCAACCAGGACTCCCAAATCCCTCTCTGTGGAGCTGCTTTCCAGCAGGTCAACCCCTAATCTGTACTGGTGCCTGGAGTTATTCCTTCCCAGGTGCAAGACCCTGCACTTATCCTTGTCGAACCTCATGAGGATCCTCTCTGACCAACTCTCCATCCAGTCTAGGTATCTCTTTGAATGGCAGCACAGCCCTCGGCAGTGTCAGTCATTCCTCCCAGTTTGTTATCGTCCGCAAACTTGCTGAGGGTGCACTCTCTCGCCTCGTCCAAGTTATTGATGAACAAGTTGAACAGCACCGGTCAGAGTACTGACCCCTGCGAGACACCATTGGCCACAGGCCTCCAACTAGACTCAGCCCCATTTATCATCACCCTCTGGGCCACCCTCTGGGCCACCATCCAGCCAGTTCTCAATCCACTTCGTTGTCCACTCATCCAGTCCACACTTCTGGAGCTTTCCTATGTGGATGTTATGAGAGACTGTGTTGAAAGCCTGTGTAGACAACATCCATAGTTCCCCCATCATCCAGTCAGCCAATCATCCCATTGTAGAAGGCTATCAGGTTTGTGAAACACGACTTCCCCTTGGTGAATCCATGATGACTACTCCTGATCACCTTTTTTTCCTTGACATGTCTAGAGACGGTCTCTAGGATGAGCTGCTCCATCACCTTTCCAGGAATGGAGGTGAGGCTGACTGGCCTGTAGTTTCCCAGGTCCTCCCTCTTGCCCTATTTGAAGACTGGAGTGATGCTGGTTTCTTCCAGTCCTCTGGCACTTCCCCCACGTTCCATGACCTCTTGAAGATGGCTGAGCAATAACCCACGCCAGTTCCCTCAGTACGCTTGGGCACATCCCATCTGGGCCCATAGATTTATGGGTGTCCAGTTTGCCTGAATAATCCCTAGCCCAATTCTCCTCAACCAGCGGAAAGTCTTCCTCTCTCCTGGTTCTCTCTTTTGTCTCCGGGCTCTGTAGTTCATGGGGACTAGCCTTAGCAGCAAAGACTGAGGCAAAGAAGGCATTAAGTAACTCTGCCTTCTCTGCATCTTCTGTCATCAAGGCACCCTTCCCATTCAGCGGTGGACTAACATTTTACTTAGTCTTCCTCTTGCTGCTGATGTATGACATCCCTCGCTAACTCAAATTCCAAACAGGCCTTGGCTTTCCTTGTTGCATCCCTGCATTCTCTGACAATATTCCTATTTCTTCCCATATGGCCTGGGCCTTCTTCCACATTACGTATGCACTCTTTTTCTCATTAAGTTTACCCAGTAACTCCTTGCCCATCCACACAGGTCTCCTGCCCCCCTTGGTCGACTTCTTTCTTATAGGAATGCACCAATCCTGAGCTTGGAGTACGTGGTGTTTGAATATTAGTGGACTCTCCTGGACTCCCTTTCCTTCTAGAACCCTAATTCAGGGTATTCCTCCAAGGAGTTCCCTGAAGAGATCAAAGTTAGCTTTCTTGAAGTCCAGGGTTACAATCCTACTTCTTGTCCAGCTTCCTCCTTGCAGGATTGTGAATTCCAACATCTCGTGGCCACTGCAGCCAAGACTGCCACCAACCCTCACGTTTCCCACTAGACCATCTCTGTTTCTTAGTATTGGGTCTAGTAGCGCCCTCCCCCCGGCCTTGTTGGCTCATCAAACACCTGCAACAGGAAGTTATCTGCAATGTTCTGCAGGAAACCCCTGGACTGTCTCTTCCTAGCTGTGTGATTATCCCAGCAGACATCAGGGTGGCTGAAGTCCCCCATAAGAACCGGGGCCTGTGATTGTGAGGCTTCTTGCAGATGCCTGTAGAAGGCCTCATCTACTTCCTCTCCCTGGTCAGAAGGGCTGTAGTAAACTCCCACGACAGTTGGCCTGCCCTTTAATCCTCACCCACAGGCTCTCGACTCGCACTTCATTCTCCCCTATGGTTAGCCACATACATTCCAGTTGCGCTGTCACATAAAGAGCGACTCCATCATCTCGCCTTCCTAGCCTGTCCTTCCTGAAAAGCCTAAAGCCTTCCATGGCCATGTTCCAGTCATGAGAGCTGTCCTACCATGTCTCAGTAATTGGAATGAGATCATGGCCCTGCAATCACATATGCATCTCCAGTTCCCCTTGTTTATTCCCCATGCTGTGTGCGTTTACATAGAGACATTTGAGTTGGGCTCTCACTCTAGCTAGGATAGCTGCAACTTGGCAGTGCAGGCCTTCAGAAGTTCTCTTATTTGGCCATTTAGCCTCTCCAGGCTTTGGGTGCCTTTTACAGGCTCTGGAGTTAGGCTGCTGTGAGTGGCATGACAGGCCATCGCCTACCTTATCACCTTCTTCCCTGATAATAGCCCCCCACCCCCACTCAAATCTAGTTTAAAGCCTTCTTGATGAGCCCTGCCGGCCCTCCTCCCCCTTTGAGAAAGATGGATCCCATTAGATGCCATCATGCCTGGTGCCATGTAAGGCTTCCTGTTGCCGAAGAAACCAAAGTTGTGGCAATGACACCAGCCATGGAGCCACATAATTTCCCATGTCTCAGCTCCTTCCTGAATCAAATATACCTATGTAGATAATACTTTTCTTTGTGGAAAGGAGCGTATAATTATCTGGGAATCTGGAGCTGCAGATCGCTGGAAATTGAGGTCAGAGGGACAAATGTATGCATAGATTTATTCATATATTCTTCCCTATATGTCATTTATTGGTCACTGATGTAAGCAGGGAACTGTTAGGTAGATCACTGCCTGACCCAGACCAACCATTTTGTGCTATTATGATCTCGGACACTTTAGAGACAATAAATTAGATAATAGAGAATGATTGAAAATTTAGAAGTTATCCATTTAAAATCCAGATATTTTTCAAAGAGAAAACTTCACTGCATTTACAATATCAATTGTAAAAATACTATTTGCATTTCATTAGCCCTATATAACATTTGTTTGAAGTAGGTTTATAATAGTGGTCTACAGTACATAGAAGGATGAGTGAGGAAAAGCAATCTGAATCTTTGTAATGTTTCTGAAAGACAGTTTTTGACTCTAAACACATGAATGACTGCTGCTAGAGGCCATACATAAAATTAAATCAGTGTAAGTAAGAAAATGTAGATATTCTAGGCCTTAACTGCAAATCTGTCCTTGCACTAACTAGAGAAACAGTTTCACTTCACTTAATCCCATTTCCTTACAAAAACAAAAAGATAAAAAACACCCTCTTTTCACCAGTCCAAATTTTCCACTTTAACATTTTTTGAAAAATTGTCTAGCCTTCAGAAAATAGCCTTCATTCTTTAACTTTTCTCTCACATATTAGACTCTGAAAAGCAGTAATGCATACCAGGTGCATTATCTTACTATCTAACAGAAAATAAATAATTGGATTATGCTTGAAAAACATCAATATCCTGGAAAAGCTTATACACTTCAAATGAAATATAGCATCTGGAAAAATAAATAAGCAGAGTAATGATTATGCACACTTTCTGCAAAAGAAAATATGTTGTATACAAAGAAGGGGTCATGTATGTTTAAGGTTGTCTAGTCTGGAATCTGAGAATATTGTATAAGCCACGTGAATGGTCTTCTATGGGATGGCTAAACAATCCCACAAATTCACAACAAGATAAATCTCAGTTACACTTATATGTCTAGTATACTCCAAAAATGCAAAATATCCACTGACTATGGAACTCAAACAGAATTTCAGGAAAAAAATTAATCTAGAATTCGAAGGAATGCCAGCCCAATATGTTTGAGCTAAAGTTCTGACCAGTAACATTTGGATTTTTGTTAAATGTAAACTTCAAGCTTGTGTTATATGCACCATTGCTTTGGACTACTTTCTCTTACTTTGTCTAGATTCAGAGGAAATCCCTCTTTTCTAAGTAAAATGTAGTGAGAAAAATTGATTCCTGCTATATCAGTTGAATCATTAGAATGAAGGCTTAACTCTATTCTGAATTATGAACTGGCCATCATTTTTCTGTCAGGATGCTGTGCAAGTCCAATAGATATTTCACAACTAAACCATTACACTTTTAATATCAAGCAGCAATCTTGGTACTTATTCACAAATGATATAACTACAGAATACATAGACTAAATATTATAAACCCAGCCTACCAATGAAGGCAGAGAATTAAGTTATATGCAACATACACTTCATCCTATCCACATAGCCAGGGCTTGTATTTGATTGAGAAAAGGGTTTTTTTTTTTTAATCACTGTCATTTTATACATTCTTGAATTTGTCTAAGAATTAGTGACTGCAAATGGTGAAGTACAGATTTATAAAACTGAAAAGGCAAAACCTGCATACGCCAAAACATCTCAAACTTGGATGGGCTTTTTCATGCTGAGGATCTGGGGGTTTGTTCTGTACAGAATAAAGGCTAACAGTTGTTCTGTCTAAGGAGAAAGGATGTGTGCTATACAGGTGCGATAGTAGTAGTGCAACTCTATATAACTTGCTATATGCAATAGCAGAATCATAGAGTGTTTGTACCCTTATATGATCATCTTTGCTTATGATCTTGTGCCATGTCCTGCACAGTTCTTCCTGGACACTCACACACCCATTATCATCTTTTGTTGTACCCTCATCCTTAAGGGAGAACTGCCTCTTGGTGAAATCCAATTTACTGAAGTGCCAAAGGCTATTGAAAGGAAGAGTGAGGGTGAGCACTGTTCATAGCCTCCACTAAATCCTTACCCAAAAGACTGGGAAATTTTCTTGGTATCAGAATCATTTAAATGGCATCACCATTTCCTAGTAAAAAGTCTGAATCCTTCACCTTAAAACTGTGCAGTCCACTTATGTTTTGTTACTTTGGTCTAAAATAACTTGTGATCATTATTAGAATGTCTAATGAAACGTTTGCTTAGTTTGTCAGAAGATTCTTCAAGCCACAATGTTTATGGCTACATTTTCAGTCTGCTCAGACTTCTCAGACACCAGAAATATTACATTTATCTCAGACAGTTTTAAAACTGATGTGTACATAACATGTAAATATGACCAACCGTTCATTGCCTAGATGAGGCATGGAAGGAGAAGTCTCAAACCCATAAATTTCATTTATAATGAAACCTCACTTCAGTAGCACAAGTAAAAAGATATTTTCAAATGTCAGCATCAATCCTGAGAAATTCATCTAACTTTGCATTCAGTAGAGCTTTTGTTTATAATTACAAGCCCCTAAAGGGCAGACAATTTCAAAAAGCCTACCAAATCTCTTTCCTTTTGTAACACTACTTACCTTTAGTGAGCACACAGGTGGAAAAAGTAGTGAAAAGTATCTTTCTGCATTTCCATTATCCCTTCTAAATAGGAACAGCTGTACTGTGAGACCAGCAGTCCACCTACTACACTATCCTGAGTCAGAAAATGGAGATTAACATATACATATGTATATAACATATACAAAGAAATTGTAAGCTTTAAAACAGCAATATTGAAGGTGGCTGTTATTTAGGGACTCCTTTCACAGTTTTTCCAGACCCTGATCTATCCTCATCTTGTTTCTTTCAAATAATTGTAATTCCAAAACCAGAATGCCAGAATACCTTTTTTTAAATATATATATATATATATATATTTGTTGATGCTTAATTGCTAGGCCAAACAATCTTCTTCATGTTAGAACAATACCTTTTCTTCTTTTTTCCTTTTTTCGTCTCTGTCTTCATCCATTAGGGAATATATGTGAAATAAACACAAAGCAACTCAATTAGGTCTTTCATCTTCATCTCCTCACAGTCTGACTCAGGTTTTAAGAACCTCCTGTGAATGATCATTACAAAAGTTGTTCTGCAGTCCCAAGTGTGTGATATCAAACTGATCATTTTACTCCCATGCTTAAGGATATTTCAAACTTTTCTAATAGATTATGAACAATAACTTTCCTTCTCAAGGCACGCTGACTCCCCCCGCTCCAGGTTTATGTTTATATATCTGCCAAAAAAATAGTTCTTATTTTAATTGGCATTTGGTCCTTTGGTATGAAAGTCAGTTCTCCTGCTCTACTGTTCTTTGAAAACTTTTCTAAAAGAGCTATCTTTTTCCATTTTCTGGTACAAAAGTTTGCCTAAGTAGAATGCATACATTTTTCTTTCCTTATTTCTTGAATTCCAATCTTGTTGAGTTATTGCTGTTTATTTAACTGAGTTTTTCAAAAGCCTCTTCCACTAATATTTCAATGGAAGACAATTTTTGAGAGTCTCTTCTTGTAAAAGAAGGCTTCAGTGTGGAAATCTGTAAATTCTTTCACTGTGAGTAAAATTGACAATATAGCTATTCTCCAATGGCTTTGTCTTTCGTGGATCTTTTAATACCTCAGACAGTTACCAATCCTCCATGCACTGTGGTAGGATCTCTCTTTCTTATGTGTTTAAGGAGGAATATTATTCATAATTTTTCCTCTCTAGTAAATTGTTCTTCAGACTTTTTTTGGTCTGCCCCAGTGTATTTTCATATTTAACTTGCCAAAGTTTATTTTTTTCCCATTTTCTCATCTGGACACAACTTCAAAGTTTTTTTTTTTTTTTTTTTTTTTTTTTTTTTTTTTTTTTTTTTTACTTCATGTGCTTTCCTTTATTCTGCAATTTAACTTTGCCAGAATTTCCTGGGATTTTTTTTTACAATTTTTTTTTTTTCATCAGGAGTATAAAGTATACTCATCAGGAGTATAGTATGGAGACTAACAATCTCCACACTACCTGGAAATGTTTCACTTTTTCTGCTGCCTCATGCATTTTCTTTTAACAGCCTTCTACATTGTTATGTTCATTTCCTTTCTGAAGTTTATTTTTGTGGGGTGAACGGGGGTTAATTTATGTGCATATATTTGATTTGCTGCTACAGGAAGTAGTGTTTATTTAGAAACGGTGATACGTTCATCATGTCATCTGATTTTTATTGGAATTTTCATGTTAAGTTCCTACCTTTCCCATCTGGTAAGTACTACTTAATTCAGGGGACAAAAGTTGTTCTATTAATGCACAAGATCCTCTCACATTCTTAAATAAAGAAAATGCACACTTGCTCACAAAAAAAAAAAAAAAAAAAAAAAAAAAAACAGCTTTTTCTCTGCAGGGCTACAAGACAAATTAGCATTCATGTATGCTGTCACTGAAAAAGACTTAAGAATTCAGACAAGAGAAGTGTGGAAAAAATAATATGTAATAAATGACAGATCATGTGGCTACAGGAATCAGTGCCAAAGTCTATAGCTACCGTTAAGACTTGTTTAACAACACATCTGTAGAATATAAAGCAAAAAGACCTATATGGAAAAGGTACTTCTATTCTTCACTGTCTGAGAAAGCAATGGGGAGTGTTTATTGCTGTTCATGGAAAATCATTAGTAATTGACAAGCCAAAAAACATACTAGTCCCTGCCAGAAAATCACATTTTAAGTTCCCAGTGTGTGTATCTTTGCTTATGAAATGTAATTTGGATGATCCTTTACCTACAGAAAGAAAATGACCACTAGCTTGAGTAATTGCAAGGCTGCTGAAGTATAGGGGAACTTCAACATCAGCACAAGGGAGTCTAGCTTTTATGTTTTAGATATATTTTGTGTCTATTTGTAAAACAATTTGCAGTTTTACTTTTTACCTAATTGGTCCCTGAACAAACTAAGTCACATTTACCTTAATACATTTGCTTAGAACCGCACATCTGCTTTTTAAATACTTAGTGAAACTAATCGTTCTCTGTGTTTTGTCATAGCTTAGAGCAACCTCTGCTGGCTACTTAGCTTTGAAATGCAACTTGACTGGAACTGCTAATTCGCTGTTCTACAATATATTGTTTCTCTGTACTGCTACAAAATTGTGAACTCACCATGCCTGAACACTTACAAAGTGAATCATAAACGGCAAAGATGAGTATTTATCATTTTTTTTGTGTTTGTGTGTGATTTTTCAAAAAGTATAGATTGTAGATTTATTTCATTTCTACTTTAGGCAGCCTCAAAATACTCCATTCCACATTTCACAAAAAGTCCGGTCTAATGCCTATTGAAATCAATTAAAATAACCAAATAAATTTCACAGAGCTTTATAGCATAGCCTCACATGTACTCCAAACTTCATAAATTGGGAAACATTTGTCATTAGAGATTTTTATTATTTTTAATTTATCAAACATACAGTAGTAAGTTTGTCTTATGTAGGAAGGGAAATAGTGATAGAAGATATCATAATTTTACAGTGAATTATATTTGAAAGCTATGAACTTAAAAAGATCTATGGGATAAAATTGTCCTAACAGTAACCCTGAATAGCACAACATTCAAAGTTAATAATTTGGTGTACATTCACTTATGCACAGTAAATCTCTAATTCAGTGATCTGTACTACTGAAATACACTTACAGTAAGGTGATATACAAAAGGACATGCAATGTAGCCTGTAAAATTTTGACAAAATGAGTGAAAGTCTATTCAGTCTTCTACTCCATTCTCTATCTTTCTATTTAAATTATTCTTGAATTGCTTTAGCCAAATGAGAAAGATTTTTAAACCTGCTCTATAAAAATATCCTCGAGTACACAGATATGCATTTAAAGAAATAATTAAGCTGTTTTAGAATATATTTATAACATATATTTAAAGAGAGAGACAGAAAGATTAAAGGAATCGCATTATCTTAAAATCAGATCTCAACATTTTAATGCATCAGTAAATAGTTTAGTGCTACTGTTTGCATAAACACTAAACATAAAGAAGTAGATGTGCTTTATTAGTTTTGACTGAGACCAGTAGGATAACATTGTTGTGGCATACATTGTTGCTGTTGAGTCTCCTGTATACTAAATACAGTAAGTGATGAAAATCAAAATGAAGACTTTTCTATTGAAGATCCAAGCCTCATTTTCTAAAAGTGCAAGCTCTTAACTAAGAATGCTTAATTTCACATATGCGAGGAATAGCCTAAAATTAAGCAGTATTTGCTGCTCATCTTCTTACCCTGTCGTACATATAATACAACGCTGAGTTGGCTGTGAAGTTCTTCTGTAGGACTGAAGTGAGACTGAATGAAAAGCCGTTGAAAAGTAAAATTTCTACAGTTTATTGGATTTTTTTTATTGGTCTGCCTCTGTGAATTAATAATTTTTTAGCTTTAGCTTAAAGCTTAGCTTTAAAGATTTCATTTCTAGTGTAATATTCCCAGTTGTGTAGCTTTCATTTTTTCACTCACTCTGTGCTTCTTTGTATATCCAATAGTGTATCATCAAATTTATTTTGCTAGCCACAGTCTCTCTGCCTAAATAATTTATAAGTATTAGAAATAGCAGAGGGCAAATGATCTCTGAAAAAAAGAGATACTACTTTTCCACATGGTTTAAGTAATACATGGTTGATGAATCATTCTAAAAATAAGTAAGCACAAAAAAGCATAAAATATGAATAATCTGCAAATTTATTGCTTTATCAGAGAGAAAAGAAAAATAAAGACAATCCAGAATAACTGACTGAGTGAATGTGATTTGACTTTGTTTTTTCCACTTTTGGCTGTCACCTTAAAGTCTAAATAGAAAGAAAAATCTTTACACCGAGAAGTATAAAGTTTCTTCTTCCTCCATACACCACTTGGCTGATAAACATACCGATCTTTATTCTCATGCACTGTAAAAATAAACACGCACACACACAAAGGCAAAGTAGCAATATACTTACATGGCAAGGATAATTTATAAATACTGAGGATTCATTCAGCACCTCAAAATAAAGCATGAAGTAATGGGCATATAGAGTAGTGTCACAATATCTTCTTAAATGTCACTGGAAAATACTTTTGACAGGCAGAATGGAGAGGAAGGTGAATGGTGGGGAAAAATACTTTGGACAGGCAGAATGGTGGGGAGGGTGAATGCCAGTTCATAGGGCATTTAAATTCAGTATAATGGAGTTTTACATCTGACTGGGAAAAGTACTAGATATGGCTAGTATTGTACTAAAATTAGAGGGAAAAAAAAAAGATGTTATGCTTCAGAAAGATACAATTTCGTCTTTCTGCTTGTTTCTCAGAGAAGTAGTTAACAATCAAGTTGGTGGTGCACTAAAAGCTTAAAAAAAAAAAAAAAGAGAGAGAGAGATATTTCCCTCCAAAAAGAATATTCTCATACAAATGTGTTCCCTCTTTCCTCCCTCGTGTAAAAATTTAAGCATTTGGCCAAAAGCTAAAATTATTTTTCTGACGACTGAAATAATGTGTCTTGTGATGCCATTATAAGGTCTACGTGCTGCATATGCATATGGTTTTTGGATCCATGTCCTGTAAAGTACCAAGAAAAAAAAATCAATTTTTTTACAAAGAAGGAATTAAGCTATCATTTGGTATCACAGCATGATCTGCAGAAAACTCCTGTAGCTCTTTAAAATTTCATTCTGAAAAACAGGGTATCTTGGTATTAGGCTCTTCAGCAGTGAGGAATTAGCAGTAAGCAAATACACCAAGTGTGTCTGCAATGATAAGCATTAAGTACACAGCAGAAGTTAGGAATAGACTGTAAATGCAGGCAGCCAACAGCAGTACACTGAAAGTACAAAATACAAAAGTATCAAACATGAGAAGAAACAACTTCTCTTACAAAGACAGTGAATGCTCAGAGACAGTGCTACTTTTCATTATGGCAAAGACACTCGCTAATTACAACATACCCATCAGTATATGCCAACTGGAAATTAGATCCTAAAGATGGAAAGGAACATAGCGACAATGACATAGTAGGGAAGACAAAGATAAGGTCTTTTGTTTCCTCCAAAGTGTGTCTGATAAGACATCAGTATGCTTTTGTCATACAGGATCTCATTGTTAAAACTGGATTTCCCAACTGCTAAATAGACAGAATAAAGACTGCGAAACCTCATCCCAGATGCTGATTACCCTTATTCTTTGAGTACTCTCTTCCATCACAAAATCATACACAGAGTTGTTTGATGTACACAAAATTAGCCAGCTGGCACTATAGAAAATTGAATTAACCATATCTGCAACATGTCAGAGCTCAGTTCATCTTTCCAAAATGTAAAAACATTCTAAACAGCAACCACAGTTTTTGCCAACCTGGAAACACAACTGAGAAAGACCAACACTGAACAGAGAGCAGCAAAGAACACCAACAGGGCAAAACTGAAAGCATAAAAGCAAGAAATTTTAGCTGAATCTGAGGAACAGATTTGATGCATCTTAAGAAGCAAAGGGAAGTGAGACTGGGCTGGAACTAAAAGAAACTAAGTACTACTCATAGGCAATATGACTTAAGCTGCAATGGTTGCAGCCCCATATTAATGCAGGAAGAGCACAAACCGGATAAGACAAAATATTTGGTGCTTCACTGATAAAAGAAAAGCACTAAAAAGAAAAGCCTCAAACATTAAAGCCTTAAAAGTATTAGGAAAACCATGGAGGAGTAAGAAAGCAAAGCAGGGATGATAAATACGAAGACAGGTGAATACATGTTGAAAACCTAATGGCTGAAACTGAAGTTGTCACTACATTAAGAACTCAAAGAGCTGTTTATCTAGTGACTGAAACTACATGTGGAAATTTTGAAACCTTAAATATCTAGTCAAAGGTAAACATGAGAAAATGTGTACAGATGACTAGGAACAATAGAATAAATGAGCAAGGAATGAAAAAGGAATGAAGAACTCTGAGCTGACACATTCCCACTAAAATAACAGCTCAAATGAAAAGTTATAGACAACATTTTTTTGCTTTTACCTTTAACTGCACTGCTAGTAAAATGTTCACTCTGTTAATTTGTTCCATTTTCAGGCAATCGTTTGCAATTATGACTAAGCCTGAAGTTATAGTTAAAAAATGATTGTTCAAAACTAACCCCTAAATTAACATGACCGTTGTGAACTGTGAGTTTATATGTATCAAACATTCATCAGATGTCTATGGGAATAATTTGTTATATCAATAATGATAGAATTTATGTCCCGTGTTTTGTTCTTTGTGGTCCAAAATGCGCATATTTTTATTTTAAATGTCTTATGGAAAGCACAAGACTTACTTATAACAAGTAATTCCCTTTGGTCAGTTGGTCTTGTATGCTGTTCATATTCACATATTTTCTAAGTATTTGCCAAATTAACTGGTGAAATATAATAAAAATAAAATAGGAAACTATAACAGGTTTCCTCATACAACCAGGTTCTCATAGTTACTGTTTTTCCATAAATAATTATTTGTGACCATTTACATCCATCATCAAACACTATGTTCAGAAAGAGCCTCTTACCACTGGGTATGCAAGCATATCAGAAAGTCAAAACGAAACAAAGATATGAAGTAAGCTGAGACTAAATTCAAACTGAGACATCTCTTCGAGAGCATAAGGCTGAAAATCCTAATGGAATCAACATCAGTGTAAAAGTTAAGAAAATATTGGAGTTGTACACAATGCTCTTGGAATTCAACTTCTTGACATTTTTTATCTCTGCACAACTATGCAAAAATAGCTCAGAGAAAAGCAGTTTCTGGGTCTATTAAGGGAGAAAGAGGAGAAATGGAGGAGAAGAGAGATTAGGGTACTCTAATAATTAACTTTCAAATGCCTATTTGCATATAAAAAGCTACATTCCCGGGTTAGGGGGCTAGTCCCTCTGTGTTTTTTGGGGGAAAAGATGGAGGCTAAAGGTGAGATTTGCAATAGTCAGAACATTAAGCTTTGAATATCCTTGCATCCAACTCTAACTATAACCAAAAATTAACCATGCCAAAGTTCTGACCTCACATCTGAATTTCTCTGGCTTTGCTCAGCCCTTTAATGGAATTTGCTAACGCTCTTTTTTTGTCCTCAGCTTATCTTTTTCTTCTCCAGTGTGAGATCTATCATAGCCCCTTTCTGCATCAGTATCAGTTTTGAAATGCTGTAGCATTTCACAGGCTCTTTAAAATTTGGCTTGGCTATAAAACCCTTTTTTTTTTTTTTTTTTCTCCCCACAAAAAGAAGAAAGGAAACTGAAAGAATCTACATCTGAGTGAGAAAAAATATTACAACAACATTCAGATTGTTGCAGGTGGTAATCTCAGTATGGTTTTCCTAACACTTGTCCTGTTTCAAAGACTTGTTGATTCATCTTCAGTAACTCTGAAATTCTCTCCTATTCCTATTGAGTTTCTATTGAATCACCAAATACACACAGCTTTTATCCAGAGGGAATTCTTAATTTCATCACTGATAGGAAGAAAAAAAAATACATCATTTTCAGTCAAATACATTCTGGCCACAAGTTCATCTCCATCTCTGTTACTCAAAAATTGTCTTGATCATTTTGTCACTCTGTTCACTAGCCATGTAAGTTTCCTCTTCTTTTGCCTCAAGACTATGCTATGGAATAACAAGGTGACATTATATATCAATATAGTTTTAATTTCACTAACTGCAAAAGCATTCAGATTAGTTCTGATTCAAAAATGTTTATGAACTCAGTTTGAACTGACTCTGGATGAGTTCATGCAACTTTAAATCTAGCTCAGCCATCATTTAGAAATTGTGGGAAGTGCCTTTCCTCAGTCCTTAAGGGTTTGCTCAGATTGTGGTAATTTGCTATTAAATATGTGTACATTTGAAACACTGAAAGACTCTTGAAATGGAAAAGTACCTCCTGGGATTAGGATGGGAGAAAGAGGAGAAGCCAATGCTCTGATCTAGCTCCCTTAAAATAAAGGTTGTTTAAATGCTCAAGACTTACGAGCACAGCTCTTCCAGAGGAGCAAGCTGAGTTCTTAAAAGCTTTTATGATAAAAGTCATGTGATTTACATGGGATGAGATCTGGATTTGCTCCATAGTGCCTGGAGTTGTAATTCCCTCATCCTTCTCCAAGGTCCCAGGGCAGAGTCTGATGGCAAGACTTGGCCAACCCACCTACTTGCTGCTTAGCAGGATGCTCAGCAGCCTCAAGGTACACCCACTCTGCGGTGAGCCTGCACTCATGGAAAGGGCAGTATCTATTTATCCATGAGTGGTACTAGTTTTCTGCTGAACCAGAATCTCTGTTTCACTCCTGGTAGGATCAGTGCCAGGGCCATCGCATGAGGAGCCTGCAGGGGGGCAAGAATGGCACAGGAGTGGAGGGGATGGGTTTTGTGATGCTGCAGTGAGCTACAGATTGGCTCACAACTCCAGCTGGCCACTCTGTGCAGCGAGGAGCTGCTCCTCCTCATCTCTGCAGACCTCTGCTCATCATGTCTTGCAAAATGTGCTCCACTGGGAGGGAATTGAGAAATAATCTCTTTTCCCATTTCCTCAATCAATACACTCCTCTTACAGGGCCATTTTTCATCCCTTGACTGGCCTAAAGACAAGGCCAAAACTTTCTGATAGCTTCTGTTTATATGATCACACATGCATGGAAA
Organism: Tinamus guttatus; assembly: GCF_059628265.1. NCBI lineage: Eukaryota > Metazoa > Chordata > Aves > Tinamiformes > Tinamidae > Tinamus > Tinamus guttatus. The sequence continues at coordinate 967,956 of NW_028289135.1, read as the reverse complement.
CACAATAATGAGGTTATAAGAAAGAAGGAACAACTAACAGATAACTCAGATAATGACAGGATGTTGATGCACAGGCAAAACACTCTACTTACACTCTACTGACCAAAAAAATACAAATAAAAATTAGAGGGCATTTCCGTAACACATTGCAGCATTACCTCAAAATCCAGTGTATTTTAAGTCATTATATAATGTCTAAAGTAGGTCAAATTTCACATACCGTAAGTTTAATTAATTTATGATTTTCTTCATGGAAATGTATAAAAAAGGGAGAAAGCATAAACTAATGATAACTTTTGATCTTTTTGTAAAAAAATGCCCTATTGCTATTTGCAAGGTATTTTAAGACAGAGTAACACATGTCAACATTTCTACATCACTACATGCAAGGTAAAATATACATAAATTTTCACACAAGTGAAGTCATAAATGCCATAAATTCCCACTGTGTTTCTGTATTAGTCAATGGTAGGTGCAGAAATTGTCCTGGACAGCATATAGATAAACTTTACAGTGGTGCTATGTAACAGCCATTTCAATGAAATACTGTTAACTAGATCAGGTTAAACGAGCACACAGATTATAATAATTTGACCTGTGGGGACATAAAATTTGCACCTGCTGTTTTTAAAGTGGTCTGTGAATGTACTGCAGCTTAAAGTTATACACGAAGACAAACTGAACTTGATTATTCAGGCTGGAAACAGTTTTTTTTTCTTTTTTTTTAATTGAACATTATTTCAAATAATGTTTGGACACTGAGAGCACAAATAAGAAGCAGACTCTCACTACTAACTGTTATTTAATCAGTTTAAATCAGCAGTAATCCTCAAACTGTTTGCAAAACATCTGATAGGAACTTGGCAACTTGGTTATTTGTATGACAAATAATTCTTAAAGGTTTTTTTTTCCTTGAGAATTTTTACTTCATACTTAATCAAAATGTTGAAATTCTCCTTTTTGACTGACATCAGTTTATTTTTCTTGATGATTTGACCTGGATATGATGATCAAATGATTTTGATTTTCTTTGTTCTTTTGAAATTTTCTCTTTAGTCTTCCTGATAAAGGGGGAAAAGTGAACTTTTATGCCTGTATTCTGAGTTCACTTCTGTGAACTTGACACTATTGGACCACCTTAACCTGCTAGTCAGAACCCTCCTACTCCTTCTACTTTTCTAATAAAATTGCTCTTGCAAGTATTTCCTAGCTTTTTCCAGTCAAAATAAGCCAGAACTGCTAAAGCTGTTTCAATAGATATTCTTTGTCAGTTGGCTTATTTGAAATGAAGCAGAGCAGGCAGTCTTCTCACTTGATGGTTGATTGGCAGATCTGCAGGTGTGGTTATCTCTGGTGATGCTGAGCAGCTGACATCGTGCTAGCAATAGCAACATCTTCATCCAGCACGGCTGGAGCAGGAAGGGTGCGTGTATTCAGAACACTGGTGGACGCAGTGTTGAAATCTTCTTAAAACCTGGAAATTTTGCAATTGCATGTATTTTTTCAATTTATTCTGAGAATGCTAATGAAAGAGCAGAATTTGGACTATGTATGTGAACAATGGTCCAGGCTCTTTGGTTGGATGAGTAATGGTGGAAAAACCTTTTCCTAATGCTTGAGTATCTTGGTGAGCAATATATCAGTCTGTCAGCTCAGGACAGATGCACCCTGTGGTTAAAGAGGCTGCCTTTACTCATGAAGTTGTGCAGGTTTTTCTGCACTCAGTCTTTCCTTGGCAAGCAAGTGTGTGTACCTGTTAATGGGGAAAACATTACCTTTATTGTGTCTGTGGAGATATTTAGTTTCTGGGTATAGACTGAAAAGAGATCTCTTTCATCAGACACTGGCAGAAAGGTTGAAAGAGGGAAGGGGACTGCACGTGTTCCTGTCAGAGCATTTTACCTTCTTCATAGAAAAAGAGAAAGTGGAAGGGGAACGGCTTGATCTAGAAAGCTTGAGAGCTACCATACTTTTCAATAATTCCTGCTTAGTTAGTCTTCTTTTTTCTTGTGCCTAATCAATCCACTTTAACTAAACATTTTTTATTAGCAAAGACGGATAATCAGAGTTCTTTGGTGTGTACAGACTCAGCAGTGAAGTCCCAAATCTGATCACACCAGATACAGTTCTATTAGGTTTAATGGAGTTGTTTCAGATTTATATCCGAGGAACTGAGAAAATGAATCAGCCCAAGAACTGCAGTAGAAATAAATAAATAAATACTATTGTATTAGCTGAAAATGTCCCGGTGACTGTAATAGTCAAAATACAAACTGAATAGTTTTAAATCAGCTTTTCTGTCACAGTTACATCTCATAGTAAATGGCACATATTGGAGACTTTCCAGTCTTGCCTGTCAGGTTCAGCCTGCGGGTTTCAGGAGACAGTCTTTGACTTCAACAGCTTCTTCGTTTTTTTTTTTTTTTCCCTCCTAGTTTGTGATTTTTTATGCTGTTCATTTTTCTTAATAGTTGACTTCATAACCTTGGAGGAATAAATGTGTTTGGCTTTGTAGCTGAGGAAATGGTTCACAGCAGATCTGCGTACTTACCGGCCATACAAGACTCATTGAAATCAGTACTGTGAATTCCTGGCACCCTCTGGGGGTCTCACTCATAGGTACAGAAGAGTTGGAAAAAAATATTTGAGCGGTTCAACATGCTTGATTCACCGAGGGACCCTTCCACTGAACTGACTGGGAGCACTTCACAAATCAGTTATGTTCAAAGGATGTTTTACAGATAGTTTCAATAATTTCCTTATACAGATTAAAAATGTAAGACTATCAATGTGCATATTGTGTTATGTCAGCTGAGGTGAAGACAGACATGGCATATGTGCTCATTAACTACCTTAAGGTTGTTATAAATTGCAAGAAGATAACATGAATGGTCAGGCAAAGCAGTGTCTGCTTTTTTATATATAACTGATGCTCAGTTATATATATATACACACATTTATATACACCAGTAGCTTCTCCTAGAGATTGCTGAGTTATTGAGAGAGGTACAAAAATTGTTTCTGGTTGAAAAATTGTGAGGAGTTTTAGGGCAGCAGTCAGCTTTTTATCTCTTTAGTCATTACCAAAGCCTTCTTTGATAGTACAAGCTGTTCACTTCCAAAAGACTCTATTGTAGACATTCCATATCAGCAAAAGAAAATAGCATGTGTTTCTGAGGATCTCACAGCACAGACTACATAATCTGCTCACATTGGTTCCCTGCGTTTGATACATGTGAGTATCCTTCACTAGCTTCCCATACTGAAACTTTCTGTCATTACAACAGCACATATTAGCAAGCACTTATAACAAGGATGAAAGTTGCTTCTAAATATAGCAATAAAGGAAGAATTTATATTATAAAACACCACCAGCAGAGGTTGTATCTAAGCCTCCTCAAATCACAGCTGTAAAGCAGATGAGAAAATAATTGACTGATGACTGAATTCTATCCAAAACTCTCTTGCAAATTCCTACATTATAAATTTTATTCTCATTAGAGAATGCTCTCTCACTGAGCAATTCATTCAAAATAAATGAGTCCATGTTCCCTAACTTGGACAAAATCTCCTTTGAAGTTAAAATATTCCATTAATTCCATAGGAATTTCATTCTTATTTGTATTCACCTCTGCACCTCTATTTTCTAGTCCCACTTGTAAAGAGTACTAGCTAAATAAATACCTTTGGTACCAATCATTTATGATCAAGTAGAACCTGGAAATTGTTTTTCAAGAAAAGTTGTGTTAACGTCAGTCTGTATTTGTTAGATTATGAATAGTGAAGAGTTTGGATTTGCTTTACAGAAGCACTTCAGCCTGTGTGCACATGGCTCCTTCTCTAGGCATGCCTTTGGACCACATTGACACATAAAGCAATCTCATTTTCCCGTGATCTCTGCTGAGCCATCTGCCCCAGTCAGATATCCATTTAGCAAGTTATCGAAGATGCTTGCACATGAGGTCGGTTGATTGATTGTGTTTCGTGTAGTTTTGGCAAGTTTATTAGTCATAAAGCTACTGAAAATAAGCTTGGACTTGCTGATGTGAGCAGTTTGGCTGGGGTGCTATTACTCCTCATGCACACATTGCAGAAAATGTCTCTTTTAATTCCATCAGGAGTATGTAATGATTTTTTTCTCTAAAAGAAGTGATTCTTCAGCTTCTTATTATTTGGCTAATACTTGAAAAGTCTTCTCCGGTAAATTTTCTCTGATTTGTATGATTTCTTTGTAGGCATATCCAATTGCCACACAAGCTATACCCTTCTGATCATGAATACACTCTCTGTAATTAATATTTACTCATGTGGAAGTAATATCACTGTTCAAACATTTTAGTGCTTAAAAGACAGTGACGTGCAGACACAAAAAGTAGACTCTTGAAATGCTGAGTTGTGTTGCCTCTTCCTCACTTGCAGGCAGAAAGGCTAGAGGATACCAACTGTCAGGAAAACAAACAAACAAAAACAAACCATATATTTAAAAGTTTCAGTAAAATCATATTTCTTTTGGATTTATGGATTCTGAGGACAGAGTCTATTATAGTTAATTTAGCAGTGTCAGGGAGTAGTTCAAACAATTGGATTACCTGCATCTCTGAATTGCAAGAATAGTTCCTGGCCCAGGCCTAGGCCAAAGCGACTAGCAATTTCCAGACAGCTGGAGGTATGTATGAGCAAGACACCATTCCCAAGAGGCCATTTTTATGCAGCTAGCCTTGTTTGGAGGTTAAGAAGCTTAACAGTTTGGAGACAGCCAAACTATGCCTGCTGGCCACAGGGCTAAAGGATGGGTCCTGGCTACCTTGCTTACCAATATTAATGTTGACAAGCATATCTTGTGTTTTATAGAGCTTCCTGAACACTACCATCATGTGGCACAAACTAGGAAAAGAAGAAATATTCACTCTTATTATGGCAATGTTAAAATTTTGGTTAGCCAATTAATATCAGATACAAAAAACAATCAAACAAAAAAAAAAAACCCCAAACAGTTATGTGGAAGTCCATAATTAAAGAAGGAAGATTTCTCCTGTGGTTACTTTGGCATTTCAGCTGATTTTGTGGTGTATCCCATTCCATAATCTTACTGGATGTTCATTGCTTGTCATGTTTTCTTCAGTTTAAATTACCCCACTTTTCTTTTGCTGAGTTCCCAAAGCTGTTCCAGAACTTTTAAAACCGTGTCACACATGCTTGTGTTCTTCCTCCTTTAGCAGCTTTGAGCCTGAATTATGTGGTTGGTGTTTATACTTGAGTTCAGCAGAGCATTTGAAACTAGAGTTTAGCTCTGCCTCAGAGACTAAGCTAGAATCTGTGAGTACAACGTCAGAGGAATGGAAGCATTTTTAGCATTAGCTTTTTGTGAAAATACTCCAAAAGTCTCAGGCTAAGAAAATGTTATCACACACTGTCATGAGTTTTACGAAGTTTCTTCTATTAAAGAAAATACAATACATCTTGTAATATGGAAAATAAATCAGGAAGAACTAGAGGTCAGGAATAGGCCATAGGGAACTTTGAAAGGATTGGGTTTTATGAATAGAGGGGACTTGGAGCTTGGGATTGAACTGAAAAAAAAAAAAAAAAAAGAGAGAGAGGAAAAGTTTTCTTTTTCAGACCTAAATATTTGAATAGTACCAAACTACTTCCCCCCCGTCCCCCATTTTACCTGTTCTAAAATCATTAGCTGATACCTGGAATAAACAAGCATACATGTTAATTTCATTAAGGAAATGCCAAATATTCATTTCTGTGACTTTACAATTGAACAGATTTACCAACTGCTTAGCAAACAGCCAGTAGGTGGCAGAATCTGCTTATTTAATGTTAAGCCAAGCCAAATTGAGTTTTTTTTTTGGGGGGGGGGAGGAAAGGGGAATTCTAAAATTACAGAAAAGAAATGTTTGGGTTGTGCTCTGTGGTGTGGATCTGGCTGACTATATGCATTCATCTTTATTGCAGTTCTGCAGTTATTATCTTTTCCATTATATTACTGAAAGTTGAAATATTGACACATATGCTATTTTTTTCCATTTATATATATTCTTGACTCTTTCAAAATTATCTTGGCAGAGATTTAGTTCAATGGAAGATGATATTTTCGATGTCAATGCAAAAGTGATAGTGTAGAAAACACTGCAATTAAGTAATCTTATTTATGTTTCTAATAGTTAGAACAAATAAGCAAAGAAAAACCACAGGGACAAGTTTCATTAGAAGTAGTTACAATTAGCCAGTGAAATGAAATAAGTCTGGGAATAGGAATTATGCTTAAAATCCTTCCTACACTAGCATGAGAGACACTTAAAAATGTGAGTGGGAGAAATGCCTGTCCTCTGCAGCCGTAATAAAAATCTATGAGAAAAATCCCATTTTTCTTGATTTCCAACTTCAGCTGTAGTTATTATTTTCTGGCATACATTGAATGAGTGTGGTTTTGTCATTCCTGGAAGCTGTTCTGGTTATAAGGAGCCTGTTTCAAAATGCAACTTTTCTGTTTTTTGAGAGTTTGGTTTTGTTCGTTCTACAATGGGATGAAACCATTGAAGAAGGCTGCCAAGATCTATTCAAACATGAGAAAGCAAGAAAACAATCCTCTTATATAGTTGTTAGATTTGGGGATAACGTAATTTCTGTGCTGTGGAAGGCTCAAATTGTCTGACTGATGCTTGATTTTTGGTTATACGGGATTGTCTTGATCAGCCTGTGTCTTGTGCTTTCATGTGAAATTCTACCATGTACAGAAGGAGCTTCTCTGGATGAAAATTTATTTGAAACTGGTATAGGCCTGCAGTCAGCACTTTGGGTTTTTAAATTCTCAAGAGCTGCTTACTCTGTTCCACCAGTTCAGGTTCATCCCATCTCCTCCTCTCATACTGGGGAAATAAGAAGTCCACTTAGCCGAGTTCCTGGAGATTCATCCTGAAAATGCAACAAATAGTGGTTAGAGGATGTCATCTTCTTTACCTGTTCCCCATTAGGGCAAAGTAAGGCATGCCGTCACCTTTTCCCCTGAACTTCATCTATTTTGGAGACTTTCCTCCTGAAGTAACTAGCCAGAACTGTAGCAAGTGGCAGCAAAGCAAGCACCTCTTTGCAATCTCCCCTAAGGCCAGAGTGTAACACATAGATCATTCACATTCTCCTCATTTTAACCTTTATAGCCTCAGTGCTGGCAAATCTCAGCCTAGGGCACTGCCTTGTGACAGAAACTGAAAGCAAGCAGCAAAGCACTTCACTCACTGCCCTGGGTAGATTTCCCTGGGAAGAGCAAGGCCTTATAGGGTCAAGAAAATTTTCAACCTGAAGGTATTGTGACTTACTTCATGCACAGAAGCATCTGTGGTACAAATAGTACCAATGGAAAGGAAAAATATATTTTTCCCTCCTATCTTTTTCTCTCCCTTGTTTATTCCTGAGGTTTCTACCTGGCAGCTGTTGCGTTTTCCAGTTCCAAAAAGCAACAATCTTATATCAGTATAGACAGTTCCTTGTGACCTGAGAAATTTTGCTATAAAAATACAGTGTGCCTGTCATTTAATCTTACCAGAATGAAGGAGCAGGTATATTCATTTATTTATTTGAAAGAAGAAAGCTACTACTAAAAAATAGGTTATCTTAAAGCTGATTTTATAGCCTGATCTTTTATACAAGCTCTCATGTTAGTGCTTTTGAGATTTTGTTTTTCTTTTCTTATATTTACTTTAACTACCGCCTTCTAGGCTTGGGAAGGTGCCAAGCACATAGACATTAAAACCATGGGCTGGTTTTAATGGGCTGGCAAGTCAGTGCTATTCTCTCAAGAAAGGCTGTTTTACTAAGTACTAAGTTGATGTTTATTTAAGCCTAATGAGTGAAAATTGCAGTATGCAATATGGTAGGGCTGTGAAAAGGCAAGAGGCCAGATTATAATTTCATTAAATAAATGGAAGCTGGAGCTACTCCACTATTAAATAAGATCAGAATCTGGCCCACTGGCTCCTGTCATAGTTTGAGGGTTAGAACCAACAGGGTTGTGCTGGATATCTGAACACTTAACTGGAGGCATAGCTACATAATAAAAATTAAATCAGCAACTATCTCCCTACAGAATTTAAACAGACTCAGATGGTGCCTCTCAAATGTTTTGGACCAGTGAGTCCAAAACAGGCAGCATAAAGTCTCCATGCACAGTAGGCAGCAGCTTAACAGACTTTCAGGATAGGAAATATTTAAAATCACAGCTCCAGAAGCATCCTGAAGACTATGTGGAAATGACCCTGTTCCCTTGGGAGTCCCAACCACATGTTTTATACCTTCCCATAAAGCATGGCATAGTGTAGTCAGGCTTCTCTTCTGTTTTACCAACACCATTTACAGCAGCAGCTGCTTAATGTAAAGTACAAAAATGATACGGGGAGCAGATAGGATGAGATAGGAATTTCCCCATCATATTCTCTTGCTTTGTCCTCTCTTGCCTCCTTCTATCCCATAAATCATTCATTCTATTCTGTGCAGTAACACAGTTTGCCAACAACAGCTGAGAATATTGACTCCATTAGCTACCACCATTCACACTTAAACTGAAGAAGGACATGATATATGAGCTGGAAAATATAAATTTAAATTCCTTTCTATATGTAGATGTTCTCATACAGCTTTATAGTTGTATAACCCTCAGAAAAAAAGAGGGGTCCTGTGTTATGTTATCAAGGACAAGAGCATATCGTGGGGTTGGATTTGTTTGCTTGGCATGCTTCTGAGTGGATACCAAACCAAGGAGACCTGGGGTCCAGAACTCTAGCAAAAAACTAAATAATTCTGAGGATCACTCCTAGTTAGTTGTGTAGATGGTTAACCTGTTAATCCCTGGTGCAGTTTTGTCCTGAGAAGACTAGTGGTGCCCAGAAATATCCACAAGCACAGTTTATGTATGAGAATGTCTGACCAACCATTTCCAATAGACAGCTTTCATGCTCCCATGATGCTTTGGATCCTAAGAAGTTTTATTAGTTTTAACATGGGCTTAGGGCTACTTTACGTCAATTTGCCTCAGGATCCAGAAATGGTCCTGGGCATTTAAAATTTATTAGTCTAGAACTAAACATATTTTCTAACTTCCAGTCAGGCCTGACCACAAGGTATGTTATGAGCCTCTCAGAACTGCTAAGTCTGGGGGGTGTCCTAGGCTTTCACGATTGCAGGCTGCTGGGGAATGACATTTTATAGAGCTGTATTTGTGGTGCCTCGGCATCTCCACAATTAGTTAGACACGGAGGAATTTTCAGCACAGTGATCCTTGATTTAGAACCTAGTGTTAACTTCCACTTTTGGGATTTGGGTCCCTTAATGAGCCAGTTATGTCAGCATTTATGAGTCCTGTTTGCTAGCAAGACTTAGGCCATGTTAGAACGTATAGCACAGTATCATCTGTGGTTTTATCTCAAAATGTTTCCAAGATTCCTTCTCCTTTGTGTCAGGAAAGTGATACAGGACAAAACAGAGATGCTGAGGGAAAGCAGCTCCGCAGCCATTAAGGATAAAGCTCTTGAAACTTTGCTTTTCCAGAAGGAAACTCCTTTCATTGTCAACAGATGGGAAGGGGAAGCTGAGGGTGGGGGGTAGACAGCAAGGTCTGCTTTGGTGTTGGCCTGTTTGTTTGCTTTCTGCTTCCTGGATCACTACCAGAAAGACTGGAGCCATCAGCTGGGGAAGGAATACAAAAGGATGGCCATCTTCAGCCCACAGAGAAGACGGCAGCAGATGTTGACAGTAGAAGTGGGTAGCACCATCTGAAACGAAAGCAGAGAAAACCTGAAAGGATGTGATGGGAGTGTGAAACAGAGAGATAGGAAAGGTGACGAGATAATAGGTGCCTCTACTGAGACAGCAATGGCCACTTAAGGGGGAAGGTGTAGGTCGACACCTTTTGCAAGCTGCCTAGCAGAGCTTATGTGGATTTGTCTAAAAGTTTCCAGTTTTCCGTCCTTAGCAAGCCTATGTTAACTTGCTCACAAGTCAGAGTATTACACAGTAACAGGATACGCCCTTGCAAGCCCTCCATCAACACAAAGCCAGCACCTGGCACTATGGCCTTGAGGGTATGCATGTCTGTGTGGTGGGCTTGGTCAGGCTGTAGCTACCTCCAGCAATGTTCCAGGCAGAGCAGAAGCCATTAACAACAGTTTGACAGTATGGCCAAGAAAATTTCTCATTTATCAGGAACACAGTTCCTGAATCAGAATTTATTCAGGTTATTTTTAGATCCACTATGATACCAAACAGCTGCTCTAACGAAAGAGAGTGTAAATTACTTCCATTTAATCACTTGGCATTGCCATCAAGGAGTTAGTCTTGAACATAGATTCTCACCTATCTGACATGGTACAAAGGACAGACAACTACAAAATAAGTCAGTCAGTATGTCTCTCTAATCATGGAACACCCTGATCTTAGCTCTAACTCAGGACTTGCCAATAAATACTTGGCAAATGTTTACTTGAACATCAAGACCCGCATTTTGGGTTAATTGCAGAGCAACCTATAACTAAAGGTAGCATTAATTGTGTTTTGATATTTATATTTAGAGGCATTTTCTTCCATGAATGGTAAATGTTGTCACTCCTGTCAATTATACCTTGTTACTCAGCTGGCAGGGCCAGTAGTATAAGATAAAACTGATAAACTGCATTGCAATATAGTAATTTATGCAGTGCAATGTAATAGCATTAATCTCATATTAAAATGACACAGTAGCAGCTTCTTCTAGAAATACTTTCTCATTCACGGTAATGTGCTATCGTTGAGCACTCTTCGAGCAACAGCACAGGTTTCACCAGGTTGACAGAGTAATGGTGATATAAGATATTTTGGAGCATGCATACTATTTGATTTCTAGAATCCTGCACATAGTTATAGACAGTATAAATGGTTTCCTTAGCATACATTACATTTAAGACATACATTTTAAGATGCATATTTTAAAGTGGCTCATTTTAATAAGATGGTTGACTTAAGAAACTCTCAGATGGTCTGTCTCTCTAGAGCATTTAATTTAAAGAAGAAAGGGCAAAATAAACTTTTTGTGACAAGGACATTGGGATGAGCTCTGACAGTGACATTATTCGTGATCAGGGATACACAGTCACCAGCCTGTGATCTTTTATGTCGGGAGATGGAACAGCTCTTCTATGAAGGCACTATGGCAGGCACCAAAACTGGAATCTTTAAACCATCAGATGGGTGTGGCCAGGGAAGCTAAAATGCAATCAGAATGGCTGGATAACCATTTGGTGGCATCATTAAGGTTCACACGGAGAGAGGTTCATGAACTAGACTTCCGAATCACTGATACTCTATATGTTATATGCATTAGTATAAGGTAGCATACACAGACTATTACATATGTAGGGATACCTGTACACTTCCAAAGGCATTTCAAGACAGCAGTCAATCCTCTAGCAGGAAATGCCCATAATCATTATCAGGGAAAGTGAGAATGGAAGCAAGAGAGCTTTTTCCTAAACATAGTTTTTAACCCTCCTGCCCCTCCTCCTCCCCCCCCCCCACACACTGCTATTGCAAACAGTGGGGAATATGGGGCAAAACATTCCCCACTGTAATCCCACTTCTTTTCCTCTCTCCCAAGACCAATCTGGAAAACAGAATTTCTCATTAGCACTGAGGAAGCGGCTGGAAAAGGTAGAGTACCCTTCCTCACCTATTCCCTGGAGACTGCAGCCTGCAGAGAGATGGGCATTCCTATTTCTTTTGATCTCTCCTGAGTTTGGTGTGTTTGGAAGAGAGAATGTCAAGAGAGGCACATGCAAGCGAACACTATAGGTCAAACTATGGTGTGCCTGCCTTGTCTGCTATTAGAGATCCTCTCTCTCCTGCAGATAGGAGATGTGATGAACAGTGTGTCTTTGGGGTGACTTTTTGGCCTTAAGAAAGCAAATCTCAATTTTGGTTTCATCAGAGCGATGGTGAAAGAGGTGATGGTGAATCAGTATAGCAGAAATTCAGAGGATAGCATATTGCACGTCTGATATCTGAGCTGAAGAAAGCACCCAGCCATATTTCTCTACACTGCAAAAAGACTTAGTTACAGACGTGAAATGGTAGCCACTTCTGTTGAATAAAAATAACTTCTCCAAGAGAAAATTGAGCCAAAGAACACCAGAGGGCACTGTTTCATTTTTAAAGATCTGTCTGTGAAGTCAAGTCAAAAAGGAGTTATTTGGGATACTTCTTTTTTTTTTTTTTTTTTTTTTTTCCTTTTTTTGAGGTCTTGAGGCTTCTTAGACAGATCTTGTCTACTTGAGGAGCAAATTAACATTAAATGGCTATTTACACTACATACAATTTAGCATTACAATAATCAATGACATGTAAGGAATTAGGACCAGTGCTACAATACCTCTCAAGAAAAACCCTGATGAGCAATTGTATCTCCTCATTCAGTCATAGAAACCTTTGAGATCAGGAGCAAAAGCTCCAAAACACCCATCACACTTTGTAGACATTTGAGAAATGTACAGTCCATGTCTACAGCTCACTATCAAATGATTAGATATAAACCTGAGGTTCACAATGAGGATGGGAACATCATAACTGCACATGCTGGAGCTATGCAATTATGACAATGTTTTTAATAATGCTGTTTCTGCTGATCAAGCACATAACACTTTAACAGGAACTCTGTACACCACACATAGAGGCCTCTCAGGGAACAATTATTATGACGTCACCTCTTGGTTTGATGAATTCAGAAGGTAAAATGACATGATCTGTAGGACCGAATGGCTGAGACAAGGACAAACACTAACTTTTAGAGTGAATCAACCCATTAGGAAATCCACTTCCCTTCTGTCATTGGTTTGAAATGTTTGGACAGAAACGTTTGCATGATAGCAAGCACAGAATATACATATCAATTGTGTCTGTTGTCAGTAACATATTGTATTCATTATAGTGATTATAATATTGGACTTATTGAACATGGAACCAAAAAAGATTTACAAAGTTTTAGAAACTGTTTTAGATGCATATGACCAACGCAAATTAGATGCAGACTAACCCCAATTAGCTACACGAGGGGCATGACAATTACTTTATTAGCCTCTAATCACAAGTTTGTAAATTCTATCATTTTTAAATGTATTAGAAATTGAATTTTCTAGAGTGGGGACCTGAGGTGAACCAAATAATATCGACATCTACCAAATGAGTAATTGCATACACAAACAAGGTTTGTGGATTACAGTTATCCATTTTGCATGGCTGGTTGGCGTGGCTGCATAAATCCAACTTGAGGCCAAAGACTGACAATGTCTCCAAAGTCTCATGCAATACTAGAGATATGAACAAATTTGAACAAATAAGCACCAGCGCAAGTGACTCTCCGTAACTCAAACCAATCCAAACTGGAAAAGAGATAGTGGGAAAAGAAAAAGCTCATTATTATTATTTTAAATAAACATTTCACCATAAAACAAAGTACAACCCCCAAAACCTTGTCCTTTTGTTGTTGTTGTTGTTGTTGTTGAACAGAAGCAACAGAGGAGTAGGATAAAACTCTACTTTTCAGAAAAACTGAACTGAACAGAATCTTCTTCTGGGCTCAGGCTCTTAAAAATTTTCAGAAGACTTTGTGTGCTTCCTCTCACCATGTTCCACTGAGTTTGACCTGTTACTGAGCATCCTGGCTGCATGCATGCCATACTGCAGCTGTGCCATTAAAATGATACATGAGCCCTCAACAACCATCCAAATCCTTATCTTGTTTTTGATAGTCTGTCCATAAATGTCTGCCTGTCTGCACACATTACTGACCTCCAAACATAAATTAATACTGCCGCCCACTTTCATAGCCTTCCTTAGTTTTTATAGCAACTTACCAGCATATTTGAAAAGGTTTCAAATTTTCTGTCTACACAGATGTTAGGGAGGCCTAGTGGTCATATTATCTCACCTGAGGTTATTCATTTGCAGAAAATCCCCTTTTCCACCAATTTACCACATTCCAATTAATTACTTGTGTTAGTTTTCATGTGATGTGTTGCTTTTAACTGTGATGGGAGTATTTTTTGCATCTGGAGCCAAGTGGTTAGCCAAAGTTCAGGATCTTACAGGTACAGGAGAAATTATAATCATATTTATGAACAAACAAGTTACCTACAACACTATTTTCCTAAATGCAGAAAAAAAAGGAAAATCTAATCAAGTAGAAGCTGTTGTGTTTCCTTATTCTCAGAACACCTTTATACTAGGTACTGAAATATTTCAAGCTTCCTCATTGTAGTATCCGCTATGGGCTGACCCAAGTGAATGCAGAGTGGTTCTTTCTTCTAATTTCACTACATCATCAATAAAGCATCTGGTGAAAGTGAGCATGTAAATGGATTAACTTGTCTTCCCATTTCATGCTGTGTTTTTCTTGCTGTAACTACCAATTTAGTTGTGAATAGTATTTGCAGTTTTTTTGGCCACTTCCATTAGGAACTGCAACGATATGATATGCATTTCACTTCACTGAAAAATCATGACATGGCATAATTCCTGTACTACAAATTAGGCTCATATTCTAGTAATAAGAGAGTGTGAGAAAAAAAAATCCTATCAATCACGTGTGCTGTTTGTTATCCCTCCACAAGACTGCTAAAATCTCATTTTTCATGTCAAATAAAACTCATTGTTGTCCTAAAAGGCGATGGGATTCTTACGATGACCTCCAGCAGAGATTTAAATACAACTTAATACATGAGTAGACATTGTACTAGTCCTTTGCACAAGAGGCAAACTTCATCCAGTATGGAATTTGGTACAGTAGAAACAGTCCATCCCACCTAGGTTTAATAATTGACCTTTCAAGACTGATTAAAGAGTCTTGCTTCATTTTACCCATGAATGACAGATATATGTCATTTATTGCTTTATACATTATAAAGCTACAAAGCTGCAAAAACAATATCTCTTTAGTAATCACAATATTGTATATCCATTATAACTTCAAGTGACAATGTGGTGTTGCTTTTGTAGGTCCTTTTTCTGTTCTGTTCTGTTCTTTTTATTTGTATTCTATTTCTCCTTTCAATCTGGAATCAAGTACCTGTCTGAGATATGTTGAGGGGCTCATTTATGCCTTGAGGTATGAGGACTGTGGTGTTCTTTATGAAAGAGTAATTTCTGTGGATACCTCTGGACTTATAATTCCCTTGAAGCTGAGTTTCAGTGGTTACAAAATCACACAATATAGCTGTTCCAGCTTATTGAAGTCAAGTACTTCAAGAAACCCCACCTTTTTCTTCCACTGCTATTTGTTGCATGTCTTCCTGTTTTCACAGCTGCAATGGATCTTAAAAAGAAGTCTTCTTTTTGCTACATAGAATGATCAACATATGGCCATACTGGTACTGGTGCTGAGACTAAGTACGTTAGAGATAAGAATTGTTTCCAGATACAATAACAATAAAAACTTTCTCTGAAGGTAAGGCAATGAGTTCATATTTATATAGGGAAAATTAGAGGGTGAAATGAAATACTGAATGAAATCTAATTTTCATGCAGAAATCTGACTCTTATGATTACTTTTTCTTATTGGTCCCATATCTTAATATAATCAAAGCTTTTTTTTCTCATGGCAACATTTCTGTGATTGTTCTTTCAGTCATTAGTCATTTCCTGTGTATTGAAGAGAAATTAGAAGTCGTGAAAAATTAAGAATCCAAGCAAAAGTGAAATCCAAATACTTAGGGATTGGACAAGCTTTTTCAAGTACTGAAAGGTTCCAATAAGGTGTTCAGAAATCTCTTATTCTCTCCAGTTCTCCTTCACTGCCGACAATTGAATAAGCCCAGATTCTGTTTTTGTTTCTGCTTCATCCATTTATATAATCTATATCATGTAAAACATTTCTTCATAGGAAGAAGTCTCCATTCTTATAGCTATTAACCAGCTGCCATATTTTTGTCCTGAGCTGCATTAAACAAGCAATGATCCCTGCCCATAGACTAAGTTATCAAAAATGTCATTGAATATGTTATTATGGAACATAAAAATGATCTGAAAAATCCTATCACTTCCTTTCAGGACCTAAGTTCAGGTATTTTTGTCTTTTATCTTGCAGCGACTGAAATCTTATCACATATGTCATAATAGCCTACAAAATACAATACCAGCATTCCTCACTTCAGACATTATGTTATTTCAACCTCAAACTCAAATTCTGGAAGTTCAGTAAAGGAGGAAATGAAATCTTTTTTTTTTTTTTTTTGCCTTAAAATGTATGTCAAATCCAGTCATATCTCCCAGTGAAATCAAAAGATAGCTTTTAATTTGTCTCTACAAGGTAAAAATATTATCAGATTTTAGTATTACCCATGAAATACGCACATTGCGAACACTCAAATCAAATGACTCTAAGCCTAAAAGGAACCTTTAGAGAGGTCACACGCCTTGCACGATCTGTATTGCTGTGATACCAGTTTAATACTATCTGACCTTTAATACATGAATGCTCAGACATATCCATGCAAGGGAGGGGAATATAGTAAATCCTAGTTTATGGGCAGGAGACATAGACAATGTGGTAGAATGACTTTACCACAGTCATAGAAGATGTTTGGGGCAAAAGAGGGTCCTAAAGACTGGTGTCTCAAGTGTGTGTCAAAGTCTTCTAACCAACAAAACACTTTCCTTCTTTGTGCATATGTAACTGAAAATGTGACATACAGCCTCTCACTAGTCTGCTGATATTGTTTTACATGGCATTCTGATGGCATTCAAGATGAGTACATTATACAAAAATAGTGAGATGGATTGTGATTCCCTAGTTCTACCTGGCTTTACTAGTGCTTTGTACTTTGAAGCTTATATCCTACACAGCTATCACATGAGATTTGATACGTCCCTGTCTTCTTGGAAAATTCACTTGTTAGATATAAACCCAAAAGATACAGACCACACGTGCTGAACCAATTGCATTTGCTACTGTAAAGCATCCTAAATTTGCAGTGGTAGCCAGCCAAATCTCAGACTTTCCTTTGCAATGCTGTCCTAGCCAATGCTCTAGATTTTATTTTTTCCCTCATTTGTAGTATTTGTCCTCTCTACCACCTCCAATGGTCTCATTATCTCCTTTTTTCCTTTCTGCCTTTCTGATTTTCACATAATTTCTTATCACAATGCTTTTGCTTATGAAATCTCCAGGCTGCCTGTATACCATTGTCTACATCTGTCCATTACTCCCAAACAGTATTAGGAAATATCAGTTCTGCATACAACATTTTATGACAACAAAAGCAATATTAAACAACATTTATATAAATTTACTACCTTCCTAGATATCTTTCCTTGTCTTTGTCTCATTTTTGCAATTCCTTCATAGTTCTTATCCTAAAGTTCTTTTTAAAGAGAGAAAATACTAAAACTTGCAGTGAAGTAAATTGAAAATTTGTGCATTTTGTCCTCTGCCATATATATGCGCTCCTCTGTTCCAAGAGTTTCAGTTCAGAGATGACAAAAAGAGAGGAAAAGATATTTGCCTAAGATTATTTACTTGCCAGAAATATAAAAGATTATGCAGGCATTCCTACTTTCAGATGTTCTAGGACAGAGTAATGTCCAGGGAACAGTATAACAACTGAGGAATATCTATCTTAGTCATTCCGAGTCATTTTGGTTTTAAGCATCAGAAAAATGAATGTTGTTTGGTTTGAAGATGGATGAAAGAAGTGCATTGCATAGACAAAGCAGACTGATAAAGTGAAAGAGACAAAAGAAGAAGGAGAAGAAGGAAATGGTACAAAAGCTTGGGAGCAAGTGGGCGTTTGTTTGATTAGGGGATTATATCCCCTCCTCAAACCTTACTATTTCTTTATAGTCAAAGCATACATGATATCTAGTGGTAAACCACATGTATCCTGGGCTGGATTATATAGTGGATGATAATTTACTGCTGTTATCAGTTACTCAGTTAGCTTTTGTGCCAATTAGCTAAGCATTAGGAATGTTCTGAAAATGATCTGAATGTTTCTTCCATTAAGGGTCAATGTAAAGATCACTACAGTTCACAAAATAACCTTTTAGTCTGCCGATTACCTTTTCGAAAAAAATAGAAAAAAAAGAAGAAAGAAATCAGTGCACTTGGAACAAGGATATACTTGTTCAAATAATGCATCATGGTTACATACAAAAGAAAAGCATCATAACAGCTCCCTTTTACTCTACTGCTGTGGACCAAAATGGACTTGGTTAAGGCAGCTGATATTGCTACAGAAAACAGCTCTTACCCCTTACTCAGCTGGAGGCAATCTCATAAATCAGACCATTCAAAGGTTATTTTTAATTAGGTAATGGTTATAAGTACACCTATTTAAGAATTATATTTGAAAATAAAGGCCCTAGCACTCAAAGTAACATTTTATAGAAGTTAGGTCTATGGAGCATAGTAAATGTGCAATTCGTTAAAAGATTAGGCCCTAAATACCTCAAACTTGTCATCTGAGATTAGTGGGTACTTCTGACCTTACACTGTGTATGTCTCATTTCTTTGTATGTGGAGCAAGGATAGTACATACCATGCTTGCCTCTCGAGATACATTAAATAATATTTGTGAAGTGTTTGGAAGCTTCAGACTAATTAGCACACAGAAAAGTCTAAGAGAACATTAATAAAAGACACAGTGGGACATAAAACCACCACTGAAATAGCTGCGAAGTAAATGGGAACTGTCTGTTCCTTGTGCTGTATGGAAAAAGTGCTGCGCTGTTATGAAATTTAAATTTCTACTAAAAGATACATATAAGAAGAAGCTGAATTAAGGTGGCTGTTCCCAGTTTTTGAAGTTTTGACTTTTAAACTTTACACTGATATCTTAAAATCTTTTTGCTGTTTGTATCACTATATATGGACCTGTTCTTTGTTTGGACTCTGTAGTACATAATTCTGTTATACAGCAAAATAATTCTACAGTTACTCATGCCACATTATTGTCATTAATCACAACGAGCAAAGTCCAAAGTGAAATATGCAGATTATATAAAATAAGTCGAAGTAAAACCTTTCCACCACACCATTGCTCATTCTCTGTACAACATGCTGTATAAGTTTTTCTTTTTCTTTTTTCTTTTCCTTTTTCTTTTTCTTTTTTTCTTTTCCTTTCCTTTTTCTTTTTTTCTTTTCTTTTCCTTTTCCTTTTTCTTTTTTCTTTTCTTTTCCTTTTTCTTTTTTCTTTTCTTTTTCTTTTCCTTTCCTTTTTCTTTTTCCTTTTCTTTTTCTCTTTCTTTTTCTTTTTCTCTTTCTTTTTCTTTTCCTTTTATTTTAACTCTTAAAAAGATTAGAATTAGAAATATGGCACTATTTTTAATCCTCTTCTTGAAGCATAAGGATTAGTTTTGCCTGCTCTATCTAGATATTAGCCTTATGTTCTATGGTTTCAGCTGGGAGAATATTATAGGCACTGACATATGGTCTCGTCTATAGCCTGAACATGAGCATCCAAAACTTGACTTTAATTAGGAAGTAGTCCCTGGGAGGCATTTACACAAATGTGTGGCTAATAGTTCAGTTAAAATGACATTCATCCTGACTCAAATAATAATACTATGTTTTTTTTTCTCATACTTGCCCTTCCTACATCTTATCATCCTATAATGGGATTTGGGTACCCCAGATATAAGAATTCAAAGACATTCTGATTATCACTTCCAGAAAGACCATTTCCTCAAGACCATTTTTTTTTAGGAAAGCTTATCTTATTTCTTGTAGAAGAAGAGGATGAGCAGACCACCTAGTCCAGGTGGTGTCATCCTAGCTGCATGCTGCTCCCAAGGTGCCATTGCCTACTTAGGCAGGACCTTCTATACTGTCTCCATATACCGAAGCAGACTGGGGCCATGTACAGGGACCTCAGGTCTTCCTGGACCCCCCAGCCTGTCTGCCCTCAGGCTCAGGGCTGCCCACACATCAGCTCCGACCCCATCAAGCTCTCAAATCTCCCCTGCTCCTGACTGCTGAATCCCTGATGTGGAGCTATCAGCACCCAAATGTTCCTAGGGAAGCTCCTACAGAGACACCTATCAATACCAATGCTTTCTAGGGCATAGATGGTGACTCCACTACTTCCCTGGGCAGCCTGTTCCAATGCGGTACTCTTTCCATGTAGAATTTTTTCCTAATATCTAACCTGACCCTCCTCTGGTGCCATTTTGTCTTGTCCTATCTCTAGTTACTCTGAAGATCGAACCCCACCTCACTACAACCTCCTTTCAGGAAGTTATAGAGAGCAATAAGGTCTCCCCTGAGCTTCCCCTTCTCCAAACTAAATAATCCCAGCTCCCTCAGCTGCTCCTCATAAGGTCCAGCCCCTTCACCAGCTTCGTTGTCCTTCTTTGGACACGCTACAGTGCCCCTAATGCCTTTTTTGTAGTGAGGGGCCCAAAACTGAATACAGTATTTGAGGTGCGGCCTCACCAGTGCTGAGTACAGGGGGACGATCACTTCCCTAGTACTGCTGGCTACACTGTTCCTGATACCAGCCAGGATGCCTTTGGCCTTTTGGGCACCTTGGCGCACTGTCGGCTCATGTTCAGCTGGCTGTCAGCCAACACTCCCAGCACATCCAGATCCTTTTCTGAAGCACAGATCTCGAGCCACTCTGCCCCAAACCTGTAGCAGTGCATAGGGTTGTAGTGACCGAAATGCAGAACCTGGCACTTAGCCTTGTTAAAGCTCATATAGTTGGCCTCAGCCCTGTCCAAATCCCTCTGCAGAGCCTTCCTACTCTCAAGCAAATGAATTCTTCAATACTAGTCATCCTGAACTCTTTTAAATGTCATGGTGGTGTTGTCCCATCACAAGCCTGAATGCTTCTTAAGCTTCTTCGGTGTCAGTGCATCTCCTAGCACTCCCGTTGCACTGTCCTACAATTGGAAAAGCTCAAACAGTGCTAGATTCCTTCCAGTTAATGTAGGTCTCCAGGTGCCTTAAGAGTATTCAAGTTGAAACAAGTCAGTTTAATCCCTGAAAAAGGTAGGTGGTGTTTAGGCTATGAAATCAAACTAGTGTGAAAATATCTGACAGCACCTGGATTAACTGAAGCAGAACTAAGCACAGTTAAGCTTCATAAGCAGACAAGAGCAAAAAGACTTCACCACCATTTTCATTTTATGTCTGACCAGAACCAGAGGTTAAAACAGTAGCTTCATGCAACTTGAGGAGATGATTGTCATTCTGTCACCTGCAGCTCATGAGTGCTACAGGGCTTGAATCAAATCTTACTTTGCCCTTTTTTCACTGCCTCTCGTATCTTCAGGTTTATAGTTACCATCATCAGAGTATTAGAGCTCTGTAGGCATCATCCACATCTGTCTGCACCTGGCAAATCCAGCATTCTCTCCCTCAAATAAATCCTCCTGATGAAATGTAGGTTTATACATTCCATGCTCTCAGGGTTAACCTCACAGGCTTAAAAACTCTTGGCTCATAAACTATATAAAGGGAAAATTAAAAATGAGGGTGGGGGGCGCAGATGACAATTAAACACAGTAAAATTAATTAGGTTTTCTGAAATGTGTGGGTGACCTGAAAAGAAACCCTCTCTGTACTTTCACATGAGATACATTTTTCAGTTTCTCTGCTTTTTATCTTGCGGTCATTTTAGTCATGAGTGACGCCTCAAAGATATACCAATATATTCCAGATAAGCATCCACAGTTTGTTTGCTATCTGAATCTTGTCCAGAACTCTCTGTTTGAGAAATTGAACCATAAATCAATTTCTCTGTGGTATTTCTAGGAATTATTTATTGTTGGCTAGGCTGGAGATATCGTAAGACAGTCTTTCTTGTGGTATTTTGGGACTTCAGATTATAGATTATTGCAGACTCTCAAAACAGATATGGACACACACATAAAATAAACAAAAGGGACCTACCACAAATTGTGAAGTGCTGGGCTACTTGTGAAATGAATGATGTCTGAAACAGGAAGCCAAATACAATTTTCTCTGTTGATGTTAGCCAGGGGAATGCTCTTACCTTCAGTGCAGCTAATCAACAATAGATAAACTAACATGATACTCTTGTGAAAAATCTTCAAATAAAAACATAAATTGTGCCATCTTCTCTATTGATGTCATTAGAGGCAGTTTCATGACAACAGTTTATTTTCATTTACTGAAAAAACGTTGTACCCAGAAGTTCCCACCTCCATGTTTCAAAACAGTCTCTTAAACAACTACATAGTCTATGAGGTCAAGCAAAGTCAAATATTATGCTAAGATGCAGCAGTTTTTTTCAAGGCAAATGTATGCTATCCTAGGTTGGTGTGTGACAACTCCAAACACCCAATGTATGAGAGGAACATTTCCCTCCAGAGAATGTCATTGGAAAACTGTTTTCCTTTAGTGGTGGAAGTTTGTTTGTAGTGGCTTGTACTGTGCATGTTTTGAGTGTCCACGAAATTCTCTAGCTGATTCTGATGCATTTATTTCATTTATTTATAGGAGTTAATTTGAGATTATTTGTTTTCTGCTATAGAAGGTAGTGAGCCAGTGACAGTGCAGAGTCTCAAAATGCTGCATTTTTTTTTCCCCTGAAAACAGGGTGCTTTGCCCTGGAAATTGTGTAGGGAAAGCAAGTGTTCATTCATTAGACTTCAAACTTAATGTCATAAAGTTAGCTGCCTAGCTAACTTTGAATTGAGTTGATTGAGTTTGATGGAGAGGATTGCTCACAAATGACCCAGTATGTTTTTCTATTGTAAAAATCAAAAGCAGCATGGGAGTTAACTCAGATAGGAAAGGTGGGAAGGCAGTAGCTCTTGTCAACAACCTTGTCACATCCTAACCACAGTCAGTCAGGTCACCAGAATTGAGCAGGATGAGAGCAGGGACATGACCCATGCTCTGCATGCCAATCAGTGGCTACGCTAATTTATGCTATGCCAAAGACAGAATATCAAGCAACTGAGAGCAGAAAAAAAGAAAAAAAATATGTGAGCTGTTAGTCTTATGAAACTAGTTGTGGGGGAGGGAAGGGGAGATAGATACACATGGAGGAAAGACAACACAAGAAAGGTTTTGGCTCAGACTTCCTTCCAATTGCTCAAACACTCCCCAGGCAAGAGAACAGCCAGTTTCTGTGACAGGG
Organism: Tinamus guttatus; assembly: GCF_059628265.1. Classification (NCBI taxonomy): domain Eukaryota; kingdom Metazoa; phylum Chordata; class Aves; order Tinamiformes; family Tinamidae; genus Tinamus; species Tinamus guttatus. Next base: position 944,824 of record NW_028289135.1, on the reverse strand, counting down.
AAGTGGGATAGTGGCTAAGGGGTCCCAAGTTGGCAATGCTTGACCAGCTGGGTGTCCCTAGCAGGAGGGCTCGGGGAGAACTAAGGGTGTGGGAATGTGTTTTGAAGGGAGGGGTGGAGATGCTTGTGATGTTTCACAGGAGAGATGAAGAAAGCAAATGTAGCAAAGCTGCTTAAGAGTTTGAAATGGGATACAGCTGCTGCATCCTGCTAGCTGTATTTATGAAGTTTACATAATGCAATCAGATCAAGCTCAGTTTTAAAAGCAAGCAAGTCAAAGTAAACGACTGGCCCTCTCATATGTTCTTAAAACTTTCCTACTGTGAATTTCAGGAAAACTCATATGAAGTTTCTGACTTGACAGGCAGCCTGAAGAGAAGGAGGCTCTGAAGGCATTAGACCCCCTGTAAATTCCCCAAAGTACCACAGAAGCAGCTCTTTGATATCAGCCTTAAGCGTCCCTATAAAAGAAAAGCCAAAAGGGTAAGTTTCAAAAGATTAAATGGTGATGTTTGCAGCATCTCCAACAAAACTAGCCATCCTGTATTCCTGATGACCACAATCCTGGTCAATTAAGTTCAGACATGGTTCATCTCAAACTTCTGAAAGGACTCTGAAAGGACTCTGGCAAATTAACCTTCTCCCTTCTTCCCCCTTCTCCTCCCCCACCTCTGTGTTTTCATATAAGCTATGAAAGAAATTAAGATGAACAACTCAGAAAAGAATTACACCCAGGAGTGTATTAGAAACCAGCAAAGGAGGACAGACAGGGAAAACGGATGCTGGAAACCCAAGTGTACCCAGTATGGCAGTGATGTACACAATGAAGATCAGAACCCCAAATTTTATTACTATGAGAGGACCAAATACTGTTCAATTACACATACTGTTCATCTACTGGAGAGCGGCCGGGATTTCAAACATTCATTAAGTTCCCACAACTAAAAGTGGAATTTGGCCTCCTGCATCAAAGTTTGTCATCATGAGACTTCAAAATCCTTTCCAGTTCTAAGGTTTAAAACTCTATTCAATTCTGATTTTGCCAGTTGCTCTGCAGTTTTATCTTGGCAAATCCATATGCTCTGCTGTTTCATGAAAGCTAGACTTTTTTAAGCATAAATATCTTCAGCTGTTAAATCCCACTGAATCCAACTTTACAAGGCAGACAAGCTACCAAAAAAAAAAAAAAGATTTTTTTCCATTGATTTCTTACCTTTAAAAATATTTAAGTTTTTCTAGAAATAGTCACATGAGAAGGAAATGGAACGTCCAAGGATTTCCTGTGACTTCATAATAATCTGGAGAAAATATTAAAAAGATGGGCATTTGAAACCTGGGGGAGTGTGGTGATTTGTGTGATAATATTCTGAATATCCCATGGCCTGTTACTGTGATGCTATTATTTCAAATATGCACTTATTTAAATGACAGTGTTTAATGATAGACTTTCACTGAATTTATGGATTCATAAGACAGTAGATATGAAAATGCTCAATGTTAACTTTATAAAAATTCAGACTGAAAAATAAAGTTCTTCAGACTGGGACACCAAGCTGTATTCCTAAGGGGCCCCTTAGGGAAAATCCTTCCCTAACCATTTGGACACAAAGCTTAGCTGTCTGTCATACAAAAAAAAAACAAAAAACTGGGAGCTGGGGAGGGCTATTATGAAGACAGATTTGGAGGACAGAAACATCTATTTGGTATAGTTGCCAGTTTTTAGTTTTAAGATACCTTTCAGCCTTATCCAGGCAAAACACTTAGTGAAAGCAATGTGACTTTTCTTGAACTGAGTCCTCTGTCAAATAAAGTAAGAATCTCAAAGCTATCGATTATAATTGGTGATTAAGTGATCCTTATTCATACTATCATGCATATGAAAGAAAACAAAACTGAAGAAGATGGCCTGGTATGGCAGATAAATACCCATCCTCCTGTGACAATACACGCCTTTCCCGTATTTTTGATGCTGATCATACACTTCTATAACACTTCTCCCCCAATCCCTCCATATCATAGCCTCACAGTGGGGCTATAAAACATGTCTGGCTGTTATAAAACAAACTCATGTCTGTTGTCTGTCACCCTCCCAGTGCACACTGCTGTGAGGAGAGTGGCTCCATCTTCTGGATGGTGCTTCATCTCCAGGCTGAACAAGATCAGCTCTCTCCATATCACCTCATAGGACAAGTGGTTCTTTATCCTCTAACCTGTTTGTTTGTTTTCTTGTTTGTTTTAAAGTATTCTCAGACAATTTAAGTTGAACAGTTTGTCTATGGTGTATTATGGTCAATGGTGGCATGGGTCAGTTGGAGATTTGGAGAGGTGACATCTGGGACAGAACTGCTCAGAGCACTTTCCCACCGAAAGTCTCCTCTACATGATTACCAGAAGCAAGTAGAAGTAGACAATTGTAAATTGCATGTGTCCTCATTTTTATGTGTTTCTTCAGACAACTCACAAGACTAAAATAGAGTAAACGTGTGTGGGCCAGGAGCGGCCCATCCATTTTTCCTTTCCTTGGGGTGAATGGCAACCACTGTTTCTTGGCATGCACTCAGCCCTCCTGCTTTGGCATAATCAAGAGCTGGAAATGTACTGTGACTAAGTCTCTTTTATATCAAATCCAAACATTCTTGTCATTGCCAGGATTCAATTTTCATTTTCAATGCCAAAGTTTGTCAGACTAACTCTACTCTCTGGGTGCTAAGACAGAGAGGGAAAGACCTATTCAGCTTAATCTAAATTACTAAAGGACAATACTGGGAGCCATGTTACAGAGATTATAATAAAAAAATTCAAAAGGATTTTGAAGACTGATTAGTTTGTTTTCAGAAGAAAGATCCGTTGTGTCAGCAACACAGCCTGCAAAATTTACCTTCAAACATGGCTTACCCATTTCTCGGTTGCTTTCAGTGGGAGTCCTACATTAAAGACTCTCTTGCTCAAGGTCAGGTGGTTCCACTTTTGTAGGATGGAGGGATTCAAAGGCAGCATGGCCAGAGAAGAGACTAGGAAATCCAATTGTTAAGATCATCATGGAGATATTTCCTCAGAAAAGTTAACACAATCACAGACATTTAAAAATGTTCATAGGTTTAATGCAAATGTGTTATAAGAGTTAAGACAAAACAACATACACAACTTCTGGTGTTCTGTTCAATTCTGCTATGCTTGCTTATGTTTACAAATCAACTCTACCACTGATCTGAAAAGTTCTGCTTTTGGACTGTAACTTTCTTATAAATGTGGATTTCTATGTATATTTTAAAAGAAGATACTATGAGAAAGAGACTGAATAGAGAAGGTGAGTGATCTGAGAGTGATCAGATAGTTTGGAGGACCCTGGAACCTTCTATTTAAGCTGTTGCTGTCTGCAGCAGGTGTAGGTAAGAGCAAGGTAAATCGCTGCTCTCAGTTTGACCCTTGTTGACTTAGGATTACTTGGAACACAAGCCTATAATGTAGACAATGTATAATGTCCTTTGTCTACATTAGGCTCTGGAAAAATTTAGTTTAGTTGTTTGTTGTGTCAGAGGGAAGCCAGGGCAGTAGTCTTTCTGAGGATACTGATTGAAGCTTCCATGAGATGTACTCAACTTTTGGGAGATCAATAGTTTTAACATCTGGAAATTTTGTGGTTCAACATGTATTTGTTGAAATCACATCAAATGCAGATAGCAGTGAAACTGCTAACTTGAACCATTTTCAACCATTATCAACCTTGCTGTTGCAGCAGTTTTAGGCATCTGGCTTGGTGCTGTGATGTAGGTTTGTAAGCTGAGCAACTCTTAATTGCTGGCTGATGTGAAGTCATAGATAATGCTTCTGCTTAAACTTCTTACTCTTCCATATAACTGTTCTCCTGGGTGATTTCACTGCCCTGATGTCTAATGTCGATGCTGTTATTTTGCAATCTTATTCTTCAAATTCAACGTCTTCCTCTGGTCAGACTCTCTATTAATTATCTTTTCCCCATGGTTTAACTAATCAGAAGGAAAGGAAATTCTTGTATTTCTTCCAAACCCATTCCCCATACCTTTTCTTTCATCACTGTTGACAACACTTCCATCTTTCCAGTCACTCAGATCGACAGCCATGAAATTATTTTTCACTCCTCGCTTTCTAATATCCAGGTCTTCATCAAGTTTTGTCTTCTTTGTCCTTATAATCTTCTAAACATGCCTCTCCCTTTTTCCTCTATGTCACTCATCGTTTACTCTCTTGGCCTACTGCAGCCTCCTTTTCTCTGCATTCTCTAGCACTCAGCTTCCCTAGTGCACACTCTCCAATACTCATCAGTTAAAGTAATTTCTTCTCCTTTACCTGAATCAGTGTCACTTTCTTGCTCTAAGTACCTTCTCTTTTCCTCTCACTCTTTCTATACCCAGTTCAAAAGTGTTGACAGAGGTTTTACTTCAGCTGAACCCCGCTCTCTTTGATCATATCATGACTTTTGCCCTCTCTCTCTCCTTGTTTTGTTCCTATTTCCTCCCTTCCTAACCTTGCATGTGGTATTTGGGTCATGCTTCATCCAGTGTGCAAATTATTGATTTCTTTCATATAAATCTTTGCTAGTATACTAGCTTCTCTGTTTTTGTACGCCACTTTTTTTTTTTTTTTTTTTTACCATGTATTACTTTACTGTTTCTCTCTGATTCTACATAGTTTTTCATTTAAAATGTCACTACTTCTGTAATTGGAGCACATTAGCATTATTTTTCTTGATATCATTTCAGCTCTGCTTCTGTCATTTTTCTTCAGTGTAAACTGTATATTCTTTTTCTGCAATGAGTATTTTTGGTATGAGAACTTTTTTTTTTCTGTTAGTGAGAATATTCAGCACTCAAGTAGTTAATCTTAGGTTAATCTCAGGTTAATCTTAGGTTAGACCCCACAAAAATCATTAAGAATAAATATTTCTTTTTATCCTTTTGTAGGACCAGAGCAACCAGAATGACCATTCTTCTTTCCAGGCATGTTTCATCCCACTATGCTGTAAGCACTCCACCAGATTTCTAAGTGCTTCTTTTGTTGAAAATATAGACAGGGATTTGGCAAGCATCTTTCTGCAGGACTTGGGAGGAACAGTTCCCTGCTTTAGAAGTTGTGCATCTTCTATGTACAAGTTTTGTTGCAGGGGGAATATATCTTGCAGCAAAAGATACAGTAAATGCTTAGTGTCCATCTTTGTCACCTTTTCCTTTTAGTAGCCATTTTCTTAAAAGATGCTGATGCTGTAAGTATTAGATGTGCACATCTTTATTTACGGAATTTGGGAAAAAATATCTAGTTTTGTGTGTTTTTCACAGAGACGTTTGCACTGCTATTTAAGAACTATATCATGATATCAGTTCCATTTAACAATTCTTCATAACGGTCAAAAATTAATATAAGTTATACGCTCACTAGTATAAGTTTTCCCACACAGTTGTAGCAAATGCGATTGCTAACGGCTGCAGCTATAACCTTCATATTTCAAATGACTTTATGATTGAAGTGATCCATTTGGTGTAGTTATAAAAGCTGTTAGTAGCAACAGAAATATTACTGTGGAACAGTCTTGTTAAATCTTCTTTCTGGATCTTTCTTATTTCATAGTTATTTTCATTAAAATAGCTACTCTTCAAGCCAATAGAATTCCCTCTAGTCTAAAGAGAAAACAGTATAATCTCCAGGGAAAAATTATTTCATCTTCTGAGCACCTAGCTACATGATGTAGTTGTCACGGAACGAGTGGTGGTGGGGGGGTGAGTGACACAATGCACTTCACTCGTGGGAAAGAAATAGGAATAGGTTTTATTGGTAATGACAATGGTTTCACGAGATTCTATGGCAAGGTCACTTATTAGTTACTGTATGGAGGTTCAAGATATACACAGAATTATCAAGGACACCCTCCCGTTGGGTCATGAGGTTCAGACTGGACGCCCTTGCTTTACAAACTCCTTCTGAGAGGAGTCTGGGTGCGGCTGAATCCAGTCCTAGTCCCAGACCTGGTCAACGGTTTATGTCTAAGGGATTTGTGCACAGTTACAAAGTAAGGTATACAAATTCAGAAAGAGAAAGGCGCGCTATAGTCACTTACCACGAATCTGTAGTGGGAAGGATCTCTTAACCTCGAGGAGTATCCTTAAGAGGCGTCCCTGCTCAAGGGGAGATCCTGGCGTGCAACCCGCTGCCAAGCAAGGAGAGCTCAATGGGCTCTTGGACTGTCCCCGTATTTATGGGATAAGATGATTGACTGATAGTCATTCTTTCAATTCAGAAATGGCTGATGTACTCACAGTTAACCTTATCTCTCCATCAGGATAGGGCCATCAGAACTGTTATTGATGGTTAATGTCTGAGTGGGGGAAGAAATCAGGGAGGCAACTGCCAGGATCAGATAATGTGGTAGTTAACACCTGAACAGGGCTATGTGTGAGAAATCAGGATGAGCTGGGGAAGGAGCATATCCGTCACAGTAGTACATACATATGTACATTATTTATTTAAACATTGCTCTCTTGCAAATTGATGAATTTTGACTGCAGTTCAGAAATCTTTTGAGGCAACATAGAATCATAGAATCATAGAATGCTTAGGGTTGGAAGGGACCTCTAGAGATCATCTAGTCCAACCCCCCTGCATACGCAGGGACACCTAGAGCACGTGGCACAGGACTGCATCCAAGCGGGCCTTGAAGATCTCCAGAGAAGGAGACTCTATAACCTCTCTGGGCAGCCTGTTCCAGTGCTCTGTCACCCTCACTGTTAAGAAATTTTTCCTTAAGTTCCTATGGAATTTTTGATGTTTCAGTTTCCGGCCATTTCCTCTAGTCCTATCAGTGGCCACCACTGAAAAGAGACCATGACCGTCCTCTGCACTCCCTCCCTTGAGGTATTTATATACACTGATTAGATCCCCTCTCAGCCTTCTCTTCTCCAGGCTGAACAGGCCCAGCTCCCTCAGCCTCTCCTCATAGGGCAGATGTTCCAGCTCCCTGATCATCCTTGTAGCCCAGCGCTGGACTCTCTCCAGCAGCTCCACATCCCTCTTGTACTGTGGAGCCCAGAACTGGACACAATACTCCAGATGCGGCCTCACCAGGGCTGAGTAGAGGGGCAGGATCACCTCCCTCAACCTGCTAGAGATGCTCTTCTTAATGCACCCAAGAATCCCATTGGCCTTCTTGGCCACGAGGGCACACTGCTGCCTCATGGTCAACTTATCATCCACCATGACACCCAGGTCTTTCTCTGCAGAGCTGCTCTCCACAAGGTCGGTCCCCAGCCTGTACTGGTGTCTGGGGTTATTCCTCCCCAGGTGCAGGACCTTGCACTTGGCCTTGTTGAATTGCATGAGGTTTTTCACCGCCCAGTTGTCCAGTCTGTCCAGGTCCCTCTGGATGGCAGCACAGCCCTCTGGGGTATCGGCTACTCCTCCCAGTTTCGTGTCATCAGCAAACTTGCTGAGGGAGCACTCTGTGCCTTCATCCAGGTCATTGATGAATAAATTGAACAGGACTGGACCAAGGACTGACCCCTGGGGGACCCCACTAGCCACAGGCCTCCAACTAGACTCTGCACCGCTGATCACCACTCTCTGGGCCCTGCCATCCAGCCAGTTCCTAATCCATCTCACTGTCCACTCATCTATCCCACACTTCCGGAGCTTGCCCAGGAGGATGTTGTGAGGGACGGTGTCAAAAGCCTTGGTGAAGTCGAGATAGACGACATCCACCGCTCTCCCCTCGTCTATCCAGCCGGTCATTTCATCATAGAAGGCTATCAGGTTAGTCAGGCAAGATTTCCCCTCGGTGAATCCATGCTGACTACTCTTGAGCACCTTCTTGTCCTCCATGTGCCTGGAGACAACGGCCAGTATGAGCCGTTCCATCACTTTTCCGGGGACGGAGGTGAGGCTGACTGGCCTGTAGTTGCCTGGGTCCTCCTTCTTGCCTTTTTTGAAGACTGGCGTGACATTGGCCTTCTTCCAGTCTTCCGGCACCTCCCCCGTTCTCCAGGATCTTTCAAAGATGATGGAGAGCGGCTTAGCTATGGCATCTGCCAGCTCCCGCAGCACTCTGGGGTGCATCCCATCAGGGCCCATGGATTTGTGGGTATCGAGGTTCCTTAGGTGCTCTCTGACCCAATCTTCCTCTACCCAGGGCAAGTCTTCCTCTCCACCAGCTTCTTCTCTTGTCTCTAGGGCCTGGGGCTCTAAAGGGCTGCCCTTGATAAACACCGAAGCAAAGAAGGCATTGAGCAACTCTGCTTTTTCTGTGTTATTTGTAACCAGGGTGCCCATCCCGTCCTCCAGCGGACCCACGTTTTCCCTGATCTTCCTTTTGCTGTTAATGTATTTGAAGAAATTTTTTTTGTTATTTTTAACGTCCCTTGCCAGCTTGCCTTCCAGACGTGCCTTAGCTTTCCTTGTCGCATCTCTACACTCCCTGACTACGTTCCTGTATTTCTCCCAGGGGGCCTGTCCTTTTTTCCACATTCTGTATACCGCTGCCTTCTGCTTGAGCATTGCCACAAGCTCCCAGCTCATCCACGCTGGTCTCCTGCCCCCTCTGCCTGCCTTCCTACACACAGGGATGCACTGTTGCTGGACGTGGAGAAAGTGCCGCTTGAAAACTAACCAGCTCTCTTGGGCCCCCCTGCCTTCTAGAGCACTAGCCCACGGGATTCTACCGAGGAGGTCTCTGAAGAGGCTAAAGTTGGCCCTCCTGAAGTCCATCGTCGCAAGGCTACTTACAGCCCTGCCTCCTCCTCGTTGAATCCTGAACTCCACCAACTCATGGTCGCTGCAGCCGAGGCTACCCCCCACCTTAACGTCTCCTACTAGGCCCTCCCTATTTGATAGCACGAGGTCCAGTAGCCCACCTCTCCTCGTCGGCTCCTCCACAACCTGCGTCAAAAAGTTATCGTTGACGCTCTGCAGGAACCTCCAGGACTGCTTATGCCTGGCTGTGTTGTCCTCCCAGTTGATGTCGGGGTAGTTGAAGTCCCCCATGAGAACCAGGGCCTGTGACCGTGAGGCAACATCCAGCTGCCTATAGAAGGCCTCGTCAACCTCCTCGTCTTGGTCAGGTGGCCTGTAGCAGACACCCACCACAGTGTCTCCCACATTAGCCTGCCCTCTAATCCTTACCCACAAGCTCTCAACTCGTTCATCCTCGACTCCCAGGTTGAGCTCCATGCATTCCAGTTGCTCTCTCACATAAAGAGCAACTCCACCACCTCGCCTTCCCAGCCTGTCCTTCCTAAAGAGCACATAGCCTTCCATGGCAGCGCTCCAGTCGTGCGAGCTATCCCACCACGTCTCTGTGATTCCGATGAGATCATGACGCTGGGACCGCACACAGATCTCCAGTTCATCCTGCTTATTCCCCATGCTTCGCGCATTGGTATACAGGCATTTCAGGGAAGCAACAGAGGCCACAGGTTTCCCAGGAGGGGTGAAAGAGGACCCTCTGTGATCATTTCCTACCCTCACTTCCCCACTACCATACTCCCGCTGGACGCCATCTGACCTGGGCTGTGCGGTACTGCTTGCCGCGTCAGTGTGCCACTCCCCTTCCCCCTTCTTGCCTAGTTTAAAGCCCTCCTAACCAGGTTGGCCAGCCTTTTTGCAAAGAGACGTGTGCCCCTCTTGCTAAGATGATCATTCCCCATCATTCCCCACTAGCTGTTGGTCATCAAACAGAGACCCATGGTCATAGAAGCCAAAACCCTGTTGCCAGGCCCAGCGGCGCAGCCAGTTGTTAAGCTGCCATATCCGCCTTCTCCTCCTTGAGTCCATTCCCCTCGTTGGCAGAATGGAGGAGAACACCACCTGGGCACCTGTACCTTTGATGGCCATCTCTAGGGCTCTGAAGTCTTGCTTGACGTCCCTCATTTTCCCCATGGCATCATTAGCACCCACATGAATCAATAGTAGAGGATAATAGTCAGACTCATGAACAATTCTTGGGAGCCTTTCTGTGACATCCTTTATTTTGGCCCCAGGCAAGCAGCAGACCTCTCTGGATGAGGGGTCCGGTCTACATATCGGTGCCTCCGTGCCCTGCAGCATGGAGTCACCCATTATGCAAGTCTTCAAGAGTAAGTGTTTTCTTCTTGTACTACAGATTCTTTTATGGATGTGGCACAGGGATAAGGACTAAAATAATTAAAATCTTAGCCACACTAATAAGAATGAAGAATATCAAACTCTATTGAGACCACTATCTACTTTGAACTCAGACAGCTATTAGAGATACCATTTATGCTTTCATCTTCGCAACCTTGCTAGATATGGAATTTGAACATAAAATTAACATTTTTCAAAAGTTATTTCTAGTTCTGGATACTCACCCTGTGATTGTTAGCTAAGACAACTGAATACGTATGCTTCCCACTTAACTTTGAGGTGTAAATATGTTAGTAATTTTGTGTTGAGAAATGACTTTAATACACTGGGAAAAATCTACTCTTCAAAGGCCTCTGTGAAGTAAAAATTAAACCTGCTTTATTACTGCCAAACCTCCATGGCAAGGGCTAGCATCTATAATCTAGCCAGATATAGCCATAATGGATCAAAGTGTGGTGCGTTCTTTTCCCCAGATTTATCAGTTCTGCAAAATTTCATGTCTTGTCCTAACCACATACAAATTTAACATGACACTTTCTATCCACATATCTTTAAGTATTTCTATATTAACCTGCATAAGGTCTCAGAAAACCAGCTATATTAAAAGAGGAAAAAATATCCATAACCCTGTGGGATAACATCAATTGTGAAATAGTAACTGTAGCAAAGAATGCAGGTATGTATTCTTTTCCCGCTGGGTTACTGTAGATTAAATCCTATGGTTCCACAATAAAATTAGAAACGTTCTAGAAAACGTTCTTAGAAAAGTTCTACCATTACAAATGGTAGAACTTTTTTTTTTTTTTTTTTTTTTGTAAAATATTTGCTCAAGGAATAAACTCCCCTCTAAACCTAAATGTTTACATGGCCACAGTTTAAATGAAAACATCTTTAAGGCAACTTGACTTCAAAGACAAATTCAAATGTACAGGAATAGACACTCTAGCAATGGGACCAGTTTAGCTGGGCAGTTCTGATTTATATGTGATTTATAAGGCAGGCCTGCCAGGTTTATGTTCTGTAAGAACAGGTGAGGGTCAGAGCCTATTCTGCAGCCAGTCAGCACAGATACACTGATTACAGACTTTAATACAGTCAAGTCAGGCATGTGTCTCTCCATGTTCCTGAAATAATCATTTCTGTATTTTTATTAATAGATTAAGAAATTCCAGAAAGAAATCTACCAGACTGTTATGCCTAAGACTTGGCTCTGACGCTGGAGTTACTACACACATATATTACATATCAATGTTGATGTGGGTGTGCCCATTTATGAATGTACGTTTGTTTTAGTAATTGGATCTAGAGATATGTAATACAAGTTTTTTTCAGGAAAGATCATAATATTCCCTGGCATACTCATGCAGCCATGTGCCAAAAAACGATGAATGTTCTGTAATTTTATAAAATTGTATTACTGGCATCTACAATTAAATTATAAACCTAAAGCAACTATCGATAGTCCTTTTCCCATATATACTGTTGTCTTCCTCTCCTGTATCCATACAAGTCTGAAGTTGATTTTGAATGTCAGTTCCATGTGAGAACAAGTCACTATTGCCCTGCCTTGAAGGGCAAGCAGAATTCTGAGATTTTCTAGGTGCAGAATTAAGTCATTGGTCCCATGATTCTGTTGCCCCAGGGCTGCTTTAATATTCATTCAGGATGAAAGACATGATAGCACTACATGTATAAAATATTAAGGATTTGGCTTAGTGGAGCAAACAGGCATCAAGCATCAAACTGCTAATCTGATTTTGTGAGACCTGATTGGCACATTATCAAGGGATTTTCTGCATAAGAGCTAGTCAGGAATTTTGATTAAACATTTCTTTCCTTAAAAATGTTTATTTGTTGAAACTGAAACTTTTCAGAAAAAAAAGCAGAGTTTTTCATAAGGAGCTTCAGGTCTAGTATGAAATTTCTGCTGGGAAAAGGAGAGAGCATACTGTGCCCTAAGCTAAAAATTTGGCGTTTGGTATTCTCAGGCTATTGATTGTGAGATTCTGGAAGCTTAGGGAATTAGCTTCTCATTATCAGCATTCTGTTTTTGTTTGTTTGTTTGTTTGTTTGTTTTCTGAATTTCAAATGCAAAAAGGTTTTCAAGAGATTCCAGTTTCATCCTTGTGCAAAATAAAACCAAATGCTGAAAATTTGTGTGCATGTGCACATATGTGTTTATGCTATATATTATCTATGTAATATGGGTATATATATGTATGTAATGGAATTTCTGTTTTGTAGTCGTTGCTGTCACACAGTCAGTGTATTGTGCTGACTGATGTTTGCTAATATTAACTTTGGGAGGTTAATATTTTCTATTCATAAAAAATCCAGCTGCCAGATGTTCTGGAATCTACAGACTCTGTGGAACGGCTGTCATCCACTTTATACAGAAACAATTTTCTGCCAGACAAAGCTAATTTCCACAAATTCCTTGATAATAGTGTCTTATGAAGATTAAAAATGTCCAGATGTAAACTATAATCCATGTTCTCAACTAGGATGAGATGGTATGGCTCTGACTTCAGCTTTGCCATGCTGATTCACACCAACCATGGATATGATTCATCTTTTAAGATATACCACAGTGCTTAATTGCAGTTCCTTTGAACCAGTGTGGATGTTGTGGGTAAGCTGAAGAAATTTCTATTTGGCACAAAGTTGTATGTGAGGAAGCCATGTTTTCATGTTAAAATTAAAAAAAAATGTCCAGGGAACGTTGTAGGAGAATTATAGTCCTTAGATGTTTTCTAAAAATGTCTTCAATTCCTTCAAGACCGAGTAGTAGCCACTGTGTGTATGTTAGCATGTAACTTCCAAATACTGTCCTTTTGACATTGGCATGTTTTATTGTAGACTGCTTTAGAAATGGTACACTTAATCAGGAAGAGATGAAAGAAACTTTTTACATGAGAAAAAAAAAGTTGTAAAATCACTTAAGCATGTCCATCTTTTTTGAAAAAAATTAAGAGTTCACATCCAGATCTCCAAAATGTTTGGTGATGTTGCTTACTGAATTCTGTACCTGATTTTGCTGCCTTTTTTTTTTTTTTTTTGATTGATTGATTGATTGATTAAGAAAAATGGCTGGGCATTCCTCTGGTGAATTTCAAAGCCAAGCATATCACATGGAATAGTTATGTAATTTATTTTAAAAGCAGATGCTGTAAAAATGCTTTTGATGCAGTCATTGCTAGGACCATGCCAAAACTGGATAATAAAAAGACCTGATCATCATCTACTGAAGATTAGAACTTACTGTTTTCCTGTTATCAGTGCAGCGAATTTTCCTTCTGCTAGAAATCTAGATAAAATGCGGTCTTCTCCTTTCATTGAGTAATAGAACAGGTAGGAATTCTGGAGATCCTTATTTAAGTGATGGACAAATCCCGTCATAGTCTTCTCATAATGAAAGCAAAGAAATAGCACTGTTCTCAGTGTAAAGGCTGAGACCAGCCTTCTGAAATCCTCCCACTTCTTCACAGATTGTTACTGATATCTTTATGTGACCTTAGGCAAGCTATGTCACTTATGCAATGCCTTAATTTTTCTGCTTGTAAATAGGAGATAATGACATTTTCTTTAGTCAGGCTTTAAGTATTTTACAATTAAGAATATTTTGTGGTTGCAATCTTAGGAAGTTGAAAGTTTTCTACTAATTTCAGACCATGTTGTATCAAGCCCTCTAAAAGTAAAGAATTAACAACTCTGATCAAAGTACTTATACATATATATATATATATATGTAAAAATAAAACTACTTTCATTCTGTAGTGCATCAAGATGATGTTTGTTACACCAGGGTTCACAAGTCTTAAGAAGATTTTAGTTCATCATTTCCTAGTTCCTAAAGTTATTTGAAAAATCTTATTGTTATAGTTTTAGATTAGTCAGAAGCTAATGTGAAGAAGCCAGATGACTCTGGTGCTAACTCTTGCAAATCTCCTGAAACTCAGCAAGGGCCTCTGAGGCCCAGAGTCTGTTTATCAGATGAGGCTTGTGTGTGGTTTTGAGTTTTATAGTAGAGTTTCCCACAGTTCCACTTTTTAAGATGTCTTTAAAAAAGATTTTAAAATAAGTGAAAAAGAGGAGAAAAAGCCTAATGACATAACAAAAAGCCTGAAGAAGGTAAATTGTCCATGATCCAAAACATAGCACTGCAGCTTTAAATATCATATCAAATTGTTGAAACCAAGCCAAACTTCAATCATATTTGCAGATTTGAGTTTAAATAAACAGTGCTGCAGTAGCAAATGGAACATTCTCACTTCACTGTTTACATTTCAGAAAACCTAGCTCTGGAGGCCAACTCTGTGGTGAGGTAGGGTTTCATGTTCATTTTGTTCTCTGCATGCTTTACATTTGGGCATAGATGTAAACCACTATGTGTATTTAGGCCTAAAGTATGGCATGAAATTTAATATATGCTGCTTGTCTTGTTATGTGACACAACTAGATCTTTCAAAAGAATTGGTCCTTAGAAATGGTAATGCTTGCTTGAAAATATAAGAGAAGTTTCAGACAAACTTAAATATGTGTCTGTTTGTCACTCTTCCTTGATCTCTGAGCTGCTGTCTTTTTCTGCATCAGAGATGAGACCCTGACAAAAACCTGGCCTTCTATTAGGACATTAATGTCCTGGGGAGTTCACATAGGTCTGTACCACTGCACTGAAACTGTGTTTCCACCCAGGTCAGGTACACAGTGGTGAAGTAAGACCAGGTAAGATGCTGACAGAAGCTGAGCAGAGAGCCTCAGCAAGACAATCATCTCCCCACTATACTCTGCAAAAAATACTTGTGGTCCTAGTTCTTTGCCAGAGCTCTCCCCTCTTTCCCAGTTGGCAGGAGGGATTCCAGTAATCGCTTGGTGAGCGATTCCTAATCCCATCATTCATAATTGGGACCACATTTGGTGGTCTATTGACCTTTTCTAGACTGTGACTTAGATCTGTAGGCATGTGTAATCTGAACAGTATACTGCGAACAGGGTTGCTCACTATGTATTTATTTCCAGCATATTTCAGTAGCACTACAAAGCTGTAAATAATCTTTTTTTTTTTTAAATTTAACTAAGCAAGTATTAAAATTTCCCAGTCCTTTGTTCTTCCAGAAAATTCCAGAAAGCTACATCTTTTGCTCTACATAGGATTTCTTCTCTGATAGCCTATGGACCACAGGTCTAACAATACCTTCTTAAGAAGTAAAATAAATCAACTCCCGTGACAAGCAAGAAAGCATCATTCAGGTTGCAGGTACTTTAGAAACATGGTGGCTACATCCTAGCTAAATTATATTCAGCTTTAGACTATATTTAAGGTATCTATTCCTGCTCTTAAATTGATTGTTTTCATATAATGCAAGAGCCATAAGTAATAGCTCTAATGCTCTGTTTATGCCTACATAAATTTGCCCAATCCATTAAACTACTAACCAGACATTTCCTGACATGCTACATTTTCAAGGAATCTTATCTTACAACAAGATTTGTAACAGGCAGCTCAAGTCACACAGACACTCATATCTTAAACATCCTTTCCCCCAACCTTGACAAATGCAGTCTTGTCATGCTCAGACCCTTGTGGAATGCCACTTTGGGGATCATTTTCCCAGCCTGTTGCTTTGATCATGACACCCCTACCTTGTGTGAACAGTTGGCTCCTCCTCCCTCCCCCCAGATATAAGTGACTTCACTTCCAAGTGCCTTTATGACTTTCTTCCACCTATCACTCACTCATTAACAAGACAGCAGCTTCGACCTCTGATTGACCTATGATGTTAACCTTTGTCATCTACTCGTTGAATTTTTAGGAAAGCACATTTTGTACTTGCTTCCAAGCTGCCCCTTCACATTTGGGAAATTTGGAAAGAAGTCACTTGTTCTGAGTCATCGCTTTTTTTTTTTTTTTTCCTATTTTTATCTCTTTTTTTTCCAAAAAATTTCTACAAAAGCTTTAATGCTGATGTTGTGCTGAGACTAATGCAAACTGTGTCTGTATATATTTCCTCTGCCCTGCCTATATTTGCATTGTGGGTGTTTTGTGTAGGTTATGTATAACAAAATTCTGCTCATGTGGGATTATAACACATGATCATCACATCTGAGTGATACACTAAAACAAATCAGAGAAGAAAAAATGATCTTTTATTTGCTAATTGCGTACAAGTCATTACATTTTTCCCTAACAGCTATTTTTAAAATTCAGGTATTTGATAAACCCAGAGACAAGTCTATCCTATAAAATTGCCCTGGCACAACTACTTCACATGCCTCCTCATCAAATTGATGATCTTATGCCAGCAAAATTATGCCATGAATATCACTATGCTGCCAGAAGAAAGCTTTAGTTGACTTTGGTTGTGACATCCAGGAAGGCAGTTTAAATACACCCACAAAATGGTCTTCCAGTCAGTAAACACTGTATTTTCGATGAGTTTGCACCAAAGGGTTTTACCAATGCAACTCAGGTAACACAAAGACTCTAGTGCAAAGAAGAGCTGACAAATAGCCAGCAGTCCTCTCAAAAAGCTGAGCAGTGACAGCCTGGCTCCTTTGACATCCATGAGAATTTTGCCACTATCATGAGTGAAGCTAGGATTTCATAAAACAAGCTTATGAAACATCTTAAATGGAGGTCATAAACTGTAATTATACCATAACATCCAACTCTATAATACCATTTACTTTTAATGATGTTCCAGGGGTAGTTCAATGTCAGAGCTGATCTGCTTGTTGAAAAAAAATGAAAGACTGGCTACTTGCTTTTCAGAGAGCTTTAGGTTTCTAACACGGAGCAGAGTCCAACTCCTTGTATGTATAGCAAACGAGTAGGAGGAAAATCACAGCCCTTTTTTTCTTAAATTTCATCTGACATGCTGTAGTATGTCAGCATGTATTTTAAGAGACACGTGTTGATTCAAGCCCAGCTACCTACCTCAATCAAAAGAGCATTGCAGGCCCTGAACTGCCTTTATTTTATAGTTTTTGCTAACATGATTAAACTGGAATTCTATGAGACCACTTAACTTTCCAAATTTTGCTTTTGTGATGAAAGGTTCACAGTTGAAAATGACCCCAGACCCCAGACCACCTTAGAGGTGACCTGAGTGCATGTGTGATGGAAGTGGAAAAGAGTTAGAGTCTAAGAAAATCTATTGATAACATCAAGGTAAACAAAAAGAGCTCACAATTTTATTTAAAATGGTGGAGAAATAATAATACAAACTTGATAGAATGTGGGCAGCATGACCATTTATTTTTTAATTATATTTTGCCCTGGGACATCTGGCCTCTTAAAAAAAATGAAGGCCGTTGTAGAAAACGTAGAAGAAAAGATCCTTGTTAAAGCAATGATCCTTTCAATGTTTTTTGTATCAAATGAAGTATTTTGATCTATGCATCATTTGCTTCATTTCTGCACATTAAATAAAAAAAAAATCTGAGTTAGGATAGCAGGGGGGAAAATCACTGTAGTGAAAATAAAAATAGAATTTTTCATAACTTTTGATCTTGACTTTTATTTTAGTAATATGACAGAGACAGGGGCTTCTGAAGATATTTCAAAAGACTGTCCTACTGTTATATTGCTTAATTATGATTCTTTTCAACAGAGTAAGTGCAAAAGCTGAGAAAATGTACTTATAATTTTTTCCCTACTGTCTTCCCTCTTGTTCTCTCATGCCTGGCTTTTCCCATATTGGAATAATAAATGTTGTCATCATAATAGAAAGGCACATTGAATGGTTCACTAATGGACTGAGCAATTTAAAAGCACAGAATTCATCTAGCAGTAAAGGGGTGCCTGTGAGGAATGAGACAATAAGAGAGACTTAAAACAAGAGCAGGACTAAATATGCTTGGGAGGAGGGTTGGCACATATTCTTTCTCTTGTCCTAGAAGAGAGGTTTCAGTGGAATCCAGCTGCCTGTGCAGGGTTTCTGGGCAGACCTGGTGGTAGCATCACCTCCAGCTAAGGTGGAGGTGTCAGCGCGCATATGTGTATCGGCCTCTGTGCAGGCAGCAAGTACCCTGTATCTGCATTCACACAGCAGACCTGGCATGCTCTGGGTACCTAACATGTGCACCCATACAGGCCAGCTCTAGGGGGCACACTCGTAGGTCAAAATATCAGTGTTGCAGTGCACCGGCGTACATTTTATCTGCCCTGCAGGGATGAGCTGTACTCATGCCCTTGCTGCAATATCCTGCACAGAGTGCAGGCCAGTGGGGAATTCCTGTGCTGTTAAGGTTTTCTGGGCAAAAAGACTTTAGGTAAAAATGCACACATGCTTCCCATTTGTTCATGATGAAGGGGAGAAAATGCCTTCTGCAAGGATTTTTTTCTAACCTTGTTCATATTTGAGTCCTACAGAAACATAGACATTATCTTTGTAGGCAGTTCTATTGCCCGCGACAGGAACTGCTACAATGATCTGAAAATTTCCTTGGAATTCCCTTCATATAGGTTATGTGGTTATTCCAAAGATAAACATTTTAACTTTAAACATTATGACTGCTTTTGACAAATGTTTTGCTTCAGTCTAGATTGCATCAGAGGGTGCTAGGATTTTTCGGAATAAAAGGAGGAAGAACTCCCATTTCTAGTAAGAACTGTTCACATTAACATATTCTTACCCTTATGTTGGGAATGACATTTGTATTTTTTACTCTGCCGTTATCAAGTCTATTCAAGTAATTATTTCCCCCCTCAAAAAAAAAAAAAAGCAAAAAGCTTTTTTGAAGCATGAAAAAAGCACGATAGCATGTTATCTTGCAAGAGGACCCTGTGCATTGTGTGATGAGCAGCAGGTTAAACAAGAGTCTTTCTCATCCAGAGATTTTTTTTTTAATCTCGCTGGAGCAGGTCCTTGGGTTTAGACTGATATATATGGGTAGACAAAATGGAAGTTTCCTTATCTACATATAAAATACTAAATTACTAAAGAAAATAAGCAAGTATTCTTTTAGAAAAAGATAAATTGGCATCCTTGTGTTCTATCTGCTTGGACTTAGAAAACAAATCTGAAGAGCATATAACTGAACATTTCTTTAATAATCTTTAAAATAATTCATCAGACAAGCACTTTCTCATACCAAACTCAGAATTACAGCTCTGTTCTATGGATGTAGAGCCATCCTTGAATCTCTTGCATTCTGTGAATTCCCTTGAACTATAAAAGGCCTAATGACCTTGTAAATGTTTAAGCACAAGTATGAGTTTAACACTATTTGTTTGTATCCTGTCTGATGTGTCAGGACAATAAGGTAAAGAATAAAATATAACCCTTTCTCCCAAAATCTGATCTTTAAAAGAGCTGACATTTTTTTTTCTCTAACATCGGAGATTTTTTTCCTTGACTTTTTTTTATGGTAAAAACATTGTGTTCCTATTTGCTTTCATAGGGATAGTGAGAATCAGTTGGTGCATCTGTACACACTAAGATAGGCTCAGTATTTTAGGTATTTATCAACAGAGGAAATATTTTTTTCCAGTTTGCTTGCCAGCAAATTTTAATCAAATTCATCAGTGAGGTAGATAGGTTACAAGGCAGTGAATAACTTTACAAATCCTGGACAGGTTCTGTCCTTGCCTTATGTTCTGTCCTTGTCTCACAGATGGTATGTAGGAAAGATCAAATATTTTGGCCAAGCTAAAATACCTTTGCTACAAATAGGGATTATTTTTATAAATGTTTTGAATGCCTGACAGGACCTGGCTCACTGCCCATTTCATCTTGTAGTTCATATTGGTTATTAGCTGACAATTTCTTATTTATATCACACAGAAGTCTTGGTCTAGGAGCTAGGCTTTAAAATGTTCGCAAGTCTTTAGGTCCCTCTTCTACAATGAATCCATTGCAAAACCCAACCTTTGGTTTCTATTTCTGCCTTTGAGGATTTTTTTAAAAGTTTTTCAGCACATGAAATTTTGAATAAGGGTTTTTATGTAAGACATTTCTTTAGCACTTCTGCTTAACTAAGTTGGTGTTCAACGTACAGTAAACACCTGTATATATCTTTTCATACCCTGAGGCTTGACATTTTATCTTTTACAGTACAAGTTTTGTTGACAAATTACATACCTGGTAAAATTTAACAGAAGTTTTCTGCTTTTGCTTTAAAGGAATGTTCAAAGAAGTGATAAACAGGATGATCAAGTGGCTTTAGAAGTTTCTGTAGGTGCCAAAAGCCTACAAGTATATTTTCTCTTTAATAATGTGCTCATAGGATAAATGGTTAAAGTTAGTTCTGACTGAGTTCTATGCACCACTCTGGTTCACTGATGAAGGACACTTAGCTACTTTGGATAAAACACCTCCACAAAAACAAAACAACAACAAAAGTATGCTACGCAAATGACACCTGAAAATTACTTCTCCTAAAATCAGTTTAATTCTATATTCCTCTTTTGTAGAGCTGGTTTTAATCAAGTATAGAGGTACTGAGACATCAAGATGTAGCAGAAGTAAATTCATTTTTCTGAGATGTCTGCTCCAACACTGTGGAATCCTGGAGAAGCAACTAAGTTTCTGAATGTTTAGCAGACCAAATCTCTGACTCTTTTTGCAGTGCTTTCCTAAAGTGCCTATATCAGCAAATTCATGTTCTGATGAAGGGAGTAAAGAAAGTATATATGTTGCTAATAATAGTAATATTCAACCTTTGGGAACTGAAATAGAATGAGATTGTGATATTTCTGGTACAATAGGCAATTATAGACAATAACCAATATACTAGCAGGAACTATACAAATCTGTTGCAAGATGTAATAAGACAAGAGTTAAAATCAGAGAAAATATTGCCTTCTGGCACAGTTTCTCATTAAATTGTTCAGGCATCCCACCCCGCTGCCACCTCTTCCAATCATGGTCCGAAATTTCCATCACCTCCTGCCTAAAGCAGATTCCTAAAGCAGAAACTAATTCCACTCTAGAATTCTGTTATATTCTTCTTATTTCAAATAATTGTATCATTGTCTTTACTTTCCTCGGCATTCTCCCTTAGGGGAATTTTTCTTGCTTTAGCTCCCATACCACCCTCTTTCAAATAGCTTACGGTTTAATGCAAAAAACCTGTTCATCAGCTTATGTTTCCAGTTAGAGTTATTTCTAGCCATGGTGTTTAGTAAGTTTTATGCTCTTTGCAGGTTGTAAAGTTGTGGTTTTGGCCTCCATGAAATATTCTTAGTGTCACTTCTGCTTTACATAGAACTTGTTCTATGCCCTATGCTTTTATAGTGGAAATCACAAAGCTATTCATCTCTGAATCTCTGAACATCTGCAGACAAACAGCCACTTCACCAAAGTGTATTATTGTCACCCTGACCTATTCAGTACGCCTGTTGCTAGGACTTCCTGAGATTTTCTTCAGTAATGTTTTTTTTTTTCAGCTGTCTGTGTAGTAGTTACCTTCTAAATGTACAAGAAGGGAGAGTCTCTGTCCAATGCTTTACACTTGAATAAAAATATGAAAACAATTATGAATGAAAGTGTCCTTGGGGTCTATTCATTGAGTTGCAGTAGTCTTGCACCATCCCTTGCTCTCAGTTCACAGGTTTTGCCATTTTGAATTTTTAGTCAGATCTCTATGAATTTTTGTATGCTTTATTCCTCTGTAAGTTGGACAAACTAAACATAATGTTTAGGCATAAGCTTTCTCTGAACTAGGAACCGCGTAGCAGCAACTGCATTCACACTAGGGAGTTCTGCTAATAGACACCATGAGCCTCTGCTTCTCTGTCTACATGGATATAATCTATATCTTCCTTCGTACCATAGTCAGCCTTCTCTCCCTGCTCAAGTCCACCTCCATGGCCAGCCATATGTGAGTGCAAACTCAGGCTGTCTGGGGCAGCTTGAACATCCATGGATTTTTACCTTCCTTGCAATTCACAGGCGTCCAAGACGGACAAGAGCCAAGATGATTACTCCTGCAGCCAATTCACATTCAAAGATGGTCTCTCTGAGGAGATGTGTGGGTTAGTTGCCAGTTCTACCCCTGGCATCAAAAACAGTTAGCTCAGGCCTCCAGTACCCTCCATCCCAGATTGGTCCTTCCTCTCTCCTTCCCATGGCTGAAGTAGACCAGCTTCAAACAAACAGCCTCTCAATCCTGAGCAGAAAACTTCAGTCTTGTCCACACCGCTTAGAAGTCATCTCTGCCTTCTCCATCATTTACTGGATACTCAAAAATGGATTTTTTGAAGCAAGGAAGGCTCAAAGTAGTCATCTTTCTAGCTTTCCTATGCAACACAGATCATATCATTTCACTGAACATCTCCTACATTAAAAATATCTTTATGTTTCCTTATATTTGTGAGTCTAGAGATATAGATATGGTAAGTGAAATACCTGCTATTTTTTTTAATTGGGAGAAAATGAATTAATTGTATCTACATTTAACCTTAAATAAGTTCCCCTTAATACTTTTGAGCTGGCAAACACCCAAAATTCAGCCTATAGTGATGAGGAAGCAGATTGCAAACACTGTTTGGCCCAGAAAATAACAACATCCTGATCAGCCAATAGAAGAGGTATGTATGTCTGTATAAAGATATTGCTCAAAATGCAGCATTGTTTGACCCTAAGTATAGAGGGGAAATGGAAAAGGATAAAAAGTAGTCGCGTGTATTTCCTGTAAAAATGAATGCCAACTGAGTATGAAGAGCAGATAAATTCCGTTTGAGATAAACACACTTCAATATAAGAGTTTGTACATAAAATTTAATCTGAAATATTGCAGTGAGGAGAAATTGGAGGAAAAAAAAACGTAAGAAAGATGGAAAAGCAGAAACTGTCACCAGGAAACTTTCCAGACTAGTTAGACCCACAGGCTATTATCCATGGATGGTCCTACATGTGGGAGGCAAAGAAGCAGCAACACGTACGCTGAGGGCAATCAAAAGGGACTTCAGGGAATTGGGACTGACGATCAGGAACTCAGGCTCGCAAGCCATATTCTTCCCACTGCTGGCAGCAATATAGAAAGAAATAGGAGGATAAGGTCCATCAACATGTGGCTTCATGGCTGGTGTCATTGCCACAACTTTGGTTTCTTCGGCAACAGGAAGCCTTACATGGCACCAGGCATGATGGCATCTAATGGGATCCATCTTTCTCAAAGGGGGAGGAGGGCCGGCAGGGCTCATCAAGAAGGCTTTAAACTAGATTTGAGTGGGGGTGAGGGGCTATTATCAGGGAAGAAGGTGATAAGGTAGGCGATGGCCTGTCATGCCACTCACAGCAGCCTAACTCCAGAGCCTGTAAAAGGCACCCAAAGCCTGGAGAGGCTAAATGGCCAAATAAGAGAACTTCTGAAGGCCTGCACTGCCAAGTTGCAGCTATCCTAGCTAGAGTGAGAGCCCAACTCAAATGTCTCTATGTAAACGCACACAGCATGGGGAATAAACAAGGGGAACTGGAGATGCATATGTGATTGCAGGGCCATGATCTCATTCCAATTACTGAGACATAGTAGGACAGCTCTCATGACTGGAACATGGCCATGGAAGGCTTTAGGCTTTTCAGGAAGGACAGGCTAGGAAGGCGAGATGATGGAGTCGCTCTTTATGTGACAGCGCAACTGGAATGTATGTGGCTAACCATAGGGGAGAATGAAGTGCGAGTCGAGAGCCTGTGGGTGAGGATTAAAGGGCAGGCCAACTGTCGTGGGAGTTTACTACAGCCCTTCTGACCAGGGAGAGGAAGTAGATGAGGCCTTCTACAGGCATCTGCAAGAAGCCTCACAATCACAGGCCCCGGTTCTTATGGGGGACTTCAGCCACCCTGATGTCTGCTGGGATAATCACACAGCTAGGAAGAGACAGTCCAGGGGTTTCCTGCAGAACATTGCAGATAACTTCCTGTTGCAGGTGTTTGATGAGCCAACAAGGCCGGGGGGAGGGCGCTACTAGACCCAATACTAAGAAACAGAGATGGTCTAGTGGGAAACGTGAGGGTTGGTGGCAGTCTTGGCTGCAGTGGCCACGAGATGTTGGAATTCACAATCCTGCAAGGAAGAAGCTGGACAAGAAGTAGGATTGAAACCCTGGACTTCAAGAAAGCTAACTTTACTTCAGGGAGCTCTTTGGAGGAATCCTCTGGGCAAGGGTCCTAGAAGGAAGGGGGCCTAGGAAGCTGGACAATATTCAAACACCACGTACTCCAAGCTCAGGATTGGTGCATTCCTATAAGAAAGAAGTTAAGGCAGACAAGGAGCTGTCCAGTAAACTTAATGAAAAAAAAGAGCATGTATATAATGTGGAATAAGGACACATGGGAAGAATATAGGAATATTTTCAGAGAATGCAGGGATGCAACAAGGAAAGCCAAGGCCCGTTTGGAATTAGAGCTAGCAAGAGATGTCAGGGACAACAGGAAGAGCTTCTATAAGGGCATCTGATGCTGAAGGGCATCAGCAGCAAGAGGAAGAATAGGGAAAATGTTAGGCCACTGCTGAATGGGGAGGGTGCCTCGGTGGTGGGGGATGCAGAGAAGGCAGAGTTACTAAATGCCTTCTTTGCCTCAGTCTTTGCTGCTAAGGCTAGTCCTCATGAACTACAGAGCCCGGAGACAAGAGAGAGAACCAGGAGAGAGGAAGACTTTCCGCTGGTCGAGGAGAATTGGGCTAGGGATTATTCAGGCAAACTGGACACCCATACATCTATGGGCCCAGGTGGGATGTGCCCAAGAGTACTGAGGGAACTGGCATGGGTTATTGCTCAGCCACTCTCCATCATCTTCGAGAGGTCATGGAGGGCAGGGAAAGTGCCAGAGGACTGGAAGAAAGTCAGTGTCACTCTGGTTGTCAAAAAGGGCAAGAGAGAGAATCTGGGAAACTACAGGCCGATCAACCTCACCTCCGTCCCTGGAAGCAACTCATCCTAGAGACCATCTCTAGATATGTCAAGAAAAGGAAGGTGATCAGGAGTAGTCATCATGGATTCACCAAGGGGAAGTCGTGTTTTACAAACCTGGCAGCCTTCTACGATGACATGATTGGCTGGATGGATGATGGGAGAGCTGTGGATGTTGTCTACTTTGACTTCAGCAAGGCTTTTGACACAGTCTCAAATTGGGCAGAGAGGAACCTTATTCCTTCCCCTTATGTTGGGCAGAGAGGTTCAACAAGGACAAGTGAGGGTCCTGCACCTGGGGAAGAATAACCCAGGGTACAGACTAGGGGTTGACCTGCTGGAAAGCAGCTCCAGTGAGAGAGATTTGGGAGTCCCAGTTGACGACAAGTTAACCATGAGCCAGCAGTGTGCCCTTGTGGCCAAGAAGACCAAAGGAATCCTGGCCTTATCAGGAGGAGCATTGCCAGTAAATCAAGGGAGGGAATCTTGCGCCTCTACTCAGTTCTGGTGAGGCCGCACCTGGAGTATTGTGGGCAGTTCTGGGCTCACCAGTACAAGAGGGGTGTGATAGTTCTCGAGAGGGTCCAGTGTAGGGCCACGAAGATGGTGACAGAGCAGTGGAACAGACTGGAGACTCTTTCTCCAGAGAGCTTCAAAACCCGCCTGGTTGCCACCCTATGCCAAATGCTCTAGGTGTCCCTGCTTGGGGGGAAGAGTTGGACTAGATTATCTCTAGAGGTCCCTTCCAACCTTAACCATTCAGTGATTCCGTGATTTTGTGAAAAGTATTGGTTCTGATGCTTATTACAAAAAGAGTTAATTACTGTCTGTAATTAGGGTAAAGCTTGGGTGAACTAGCACTTGGAAACTGCTTTGACCAGAAAATGGCTTCAAGTTCAGTCATTAAACCAAATGCAGTATCTTTGACTTATCTACTGTATGGATGGTAATCAGAACAGAGATATTTCCTCTGATGATGGAGGAATCACCTTTTCTCTCTCTTATCTCCATCACAGTTCATATTGCTCTGTATTGTGACCTCAAAAACAGATGTGTTTTACAACTGTCACTGATAGCTGATTTGAACAAAATTGAAATTACAATGCATACATCAAAAGGGCATTCTTCTTGATTTCTCTGCAATCTGTTCAATTTTTTCTTTCTGTCCATGCATATCCATAAATCTGCCTGGTGTATTGACAGCCAAATGTTTTTGACCTGTGCCAAAAATAGTCAAATAAATTTAAATTCCTTCGATGCACTAGTTTACCAAAACTGAAGCCAGATGTTTCACAGGTGACCTGACAGAATGCCATTACTTCCCAATTACCATAAATAAAAGGCAAAACTGTCACAGAGTGTGCAACAATAAATCATTCCAACATTCCTGAAGATTTTACTCTTCCTGACCTGTCACAAACTGAACATCTGAAAGATCTTCCTGGCTTCGGTCATTAAAAATAAGGATCCTAATATTATCACTTCTCACTTTTCTTAATGTTTAGATGCTTTAAAACGAAGTTTCTGAATGATTCCAGTCTTTCCAGTAGCTACAGCTGTCAAATCCATACTTCCAAGAACTAAAAAGTCCCATTTTCTATTCTCAGCTTAATGAGTCTATTCTAATCCTTTATTTAGAGCTTAAGCATAACTATTTTTTTTTTAGCAAAAAGTCATTTTTTTAGCCTTAACATGAGTTAAGTAACATGCCACTCTTGTTCCACACCCCCCCTCAAAAAAAAGGAATGAACATGAATACAGACACGTGAAAATATGCTCTGTGACTATGAAGTTCTGATATCGACTGCACCCTAACTCCAGGAGAGTTAAATATTTGGAGCATATCTTTTAGCCATAGGACAAGGATTCTGCCTCCACTGAGCACC
Source organism: Tinamus guttatus (assembly GCF_059628265.1). Classification (NCBI taxonomy): domain Eukaryota; kingdom Metazoa; phylum Chordata; class Aves; order Tinamiformes; family Tinamidae; genus Tinamus; species Tinamus guttatus. Next base: position 917,960 of record NW_028289135.1, on the reverse strand, counting down.
ACTAGGCATAGATGTCATTTTGTGTATAGACAGGAATAGTCTAGAACTAGACTTATCAGATGTCAGCTCATGAAATATGAAATTTCTATATGATTTGCTAGCAAAGAAGAAACTGAAAAATAGTTGCAGTGCAGCTGCAACTGCCTGCACATAAAACATAACAGATATAACAACAACAACAACAACAATAAAGCCCTATTTCTTTCTTAGTCTAGAAGCTGTTTGCCTTCATAAGCCTCTGCAGCTGTTCTGTCACCAGAGGGGGACAAAGAACCATAACGCTGAAGTCTTGGTTATATTTTAATTTGCCTAAATCCACAAAACTTTCACTTTACTGTCTTGTCCTTGTCAAATTTTGGCTCACATTGCTGTTCTAAAGCTGTCTGTTTTTCTCATCTATTCTGGTTTGTTATAGCCTTCTTTTAGTTTCTGCAAGTTGCAATGATGTATGCTAGCTTTCAGGATTGCACAAAACCAACAAAATTAAAACCTCATGAGAGAATATGAGCTTGAGGTTTCTCCATATTGTTCCTACTAACACCATACAACATTCCAGTTGATTTTGTCTTCTTAGCTGGAAATATTGCTTTCCAAGTGGTCACACAGCTCACATATGGCTTTTTTTTTCTACTGACACTGACGTTTTATGAAAACGTCAAGTATTTTTGAAGCAAAGATTTCCCTCAGTTCAACTGAACTGTGCAGCTTGCCTTAACATACCTTTCCTTGACAAAACTTGAATTACTAGCCTTGTCTTCTTTGGAATTCTTTGGGCATTTCTATACAAAACAATTTATGTTTAAAACATATTGACCAGTTGAGACAATTTTGCTGTACTAGCATCATGAGGCAGAAGGTGAAGGAAATCTATTAGGGTCTCCTTGTGCAGGTTCAAGGGGTGCAATTAGGGAAAATAACAACTACGGAATGGAGCAGTGATTAGTTACTGAAATCATTATTATTATTTTTCTGAATGCACAGCATCCAGTTTCATGTGCTGTGTTTTCAGGGAACGAAGAGTATAGACAGAACATAAGCTAGGCTTCCAAATGGCATAGGAGATATCTCCACCCAAACAAGTTTTGCTCGCTGCACTAGCGGGAAAGTTTGAGAATAATCTGTAATTTCTCCTAGGAAAGGTTGTGATAGATGTTTCTCCCATAGGAAGCCATACTTTAAAGAGAATTTTCTGTAAATTAGAGCTTGTGATTGCCCTCTTTGCTATCACACACACCCTGCTGGAAGACCTTAGAAGGCTTTGCCAGGATATATTGCTCTTTTAGTAGGTACTTACCAGAAGATAAGTCAATATCATCATCATGACACATGCTATCTTCAGACGTATAGTGCTTCTACTGTGCAGCCTGAAATTTAGGATAATTCATCATTTATCACTTGCTATCTCTTTGATAGCATTCTCATTACCATTCTCATTTGGTATCTCATTACCAAAGGTATTTGCATTAATTTCACATTGTTTTTCAGATTCTCAAAGGTACAATTTTGTGCCTGAAAGCTCCATAAAATGTATTAGATATTTTCATTTCTTTTAAATTTAAACCAGAAACCTGGCTTCAGTGGAAATTTCAATTGTTTTTTTTTAAACTCCAAGCTTGTGACATTTGTAACTTCTCAGATGTTAACCCAAACCATTCACCCATTCACCTTGGTAACAGCATACTTTTGTGGTTTTTTTTTTTTTTTTTTGCACTGGACGGGACATCAAAGACATGTTTTTATTGCAGAGATTTTACTAGCCAAGTCTGGATGCATAACAGATCACATACAGCAACAGCTGAACTGTATAGACAGCTCTTCTTTGGGATAAAAACAGGTGAACTGAGATCAATCATGTCCTGAATTGAAATCTTTCCTCCTTCTTTTCTCCTCATTCTCTGCTCAAATTTTGCCTGGACTGGGAAAGTCTGTCTGGAAATGAATGCTTTATTTGTTGTGTTTCTTGCCATAGGAAGTCTAAGTCTTTTACATTATTGCAAGAAGGCTATGACAACACATACACACACACGTCACACACACATACACACATAATATCTTCTCAGTGGAAACACTGAGGAGTTTTGCAACTACGTTATTCAAATGAATCTAATTAGCCATGGATGCATTGAACAATTATTCATTTTTATGAAATAACTTGATATCTGTAGCATGTCTTCCCATTCCTGTTCCTATAGACTTTCCTGAGGATCTGGGTAACTGCACATTGTACATGTATGCCTAACTGTGGTTTAATGTGTGCTTAGCCAAACTACTACATTCTCTTTCATTCCTTCCAGAAAACACCAACTGGCAAAATAATGCTTTCTGTCTCTGAAAAAGGTCAAGACCTCTTTCCATGCTGTTCACATTTCCACATTCACAAGGCCTGTACATGTATATGTTTAGATATTTATGCTACTCATACTACCTTAATAGGACTGAATCTATACAGCCACTTCCACAGACACTTGTTTCAAAAATTTTTTGAGCTGTAAATGACCAAGAATACACAAAGCAGAGACAAATTTTTACCAAAAAAACCCTAAAATTCATATTAACAAACGTAAGTACTGTTCAAAATCATTTTCATTTGTCAGGCTGCATTTAAAAGACTATTAGTATTAAGAAAGTCAGAATACCAGCTGTTACAGTAGAGGTTATCAGTCAATTTTTATGATCAAGATTATTTCCATCTGATTTCCAAAAGAAAGAATGAAGACAGGATGCTGCTGAATGAACATTTGATAGTACCAATATCTTACATTTAGTATCTGCCATACCAGAGCAATTTATAAATGATATTTATAAAAGAATTATTCTGCTCACCCCTGAAATGCCTCCATCTCTCAGCTGGAGGTTGAGATCCAAGCAGATAGCTGGCAAAGAACAGAACAGATAGCAGCAGTAGAAGAATTTTGGCCCCAAATGCATAGACTTAGGATATAGCATCTCTTGTAGAAAAAAAAAAAAAAAAAAGATGTTACAGAATCATTAAACTCTGCATAGAACAGAGAAGCTTTTAGTCTTGTCAGAAAAATTTAGTCATGCAGGGAGCTTCTTAGAACTTAATTATGTACCACTCAAATATGCAGGACAGATCAGATCTTTCTAGGTTATGCGAATATGTTGCAAAGGAATATCCATAAGCTTAATATTCGTCCTGACTTCCATGCTAAAGGCAGGACAAAAATGAAATTTTGCTTGCGGAGGTTGGCTCTTTTCATTTCTGGTTCTAGTAGACACACACAGCTGTGTACCACAGTCACTTCTAAGATGACTGTGCACATCTAGACGGTATTCCAACATACTGCACTGAATCGCACAATGGAAGTCCTTATAGCAAAATCTCCTCCAATATTTAATTCTATCATTTGAAAGGAAAAAGGAGAAAAAACTTACTTTTTTAGAGCTGTGCATATCCATGCCTGCTTTGACTGTTGCCATTTTGATGTTCCTACAAGCTCTTGATTGTTTTTAACATAGCAGTGATTCTCTAAGGAATTCAGGGAAAATTGTCTTTTTTTGAAGAGTTGGTCAGCTCATTCCTCTATTCTTTTTCAAACTCTCACAATGTCCCAGTTCCTAGAAACATCCGACTGCTTCAGGAATCAAGTAAATCCTTTAGAAGGTGTGTTCTGTATTTACCACCTCAGTTTCCCACCTTTCAGATGACTGCTTTAACCACTGTTTCAGGTTATGCTTTCTGGATGTCTAGACTGAAGATAAAACAGCATACAGTGATCTCAACTGTGTTATAGTTTGACAAAAAAATTGCAAAAGTGACAGACACTAGTGAGAGAGCTCTGAGTTCAAAACATTAAACTGCAAGATGCCTTTAGTTTTATTTCAAGCCTGACTTCTTCCCCTCTTTTACCGTAGTTTTCCCCATGTAGAGCTTTCCCACTGACTCTGGGAAAATATCTGGCAGAGAGAGGTGATAAGAAAAGAATGATTTGGGAATAAAATATCTGCAGGAGGGAAGGAAAAGCAACTGGTTTAGCGCTTCAGTATATACACTAGCTAGGGCTTTGAAGCAAATTCATTAGAGCAGGTTGGCAGTCCAAGAGACAAGCGAGGGAACTCCACGCAGGAGCATTTCTCATGGTTAGAAACAGGCCAACAGGTTAACCCGTTACTGACGAATTAACTGTTCATCAGTTATGTGCTGACATGTCGTTAAAACACTTAGCCCTTTTGTCTATGATTCACTTTAATTTTGACAGCCCTTTGTAATCCTTAAATGCCTAAGCTTTCTGTCCTCTCACAGCCCCTCTGACATTATAGATGGTTTTAAAAATACTGTGGCACTAAATTTCCTTATGGAATTTACTGTGGATTTCAGACGAACATCAGTCTGAAAAGTGAACTTTCTTCTCAGTGTTGTAAAGTAGTTCTGTCTTACCTCATACATAGAAATATACTCAGAGTGATCACTTGCGAAAAAAAAAAAAAGGTATCAGAGTCCTCAGGAACTTTTTTTTTTTTGTCAAAAAATCAGCCATTTGTAAGTTGAATTCTTATGCTGAAAAAAGGAATACATAATTCTCTGTAATATAATGTGTTATGAGATTGGTAGAGATGTACTTGTTCGATATTTGTGTTTGTGTGTTTTTTTTTTTTTTGCAGTGACTCTTTTTTAAAGGTGAAATAGAAGATAAAATTTAAGAAGTATAAATCAAATTATATATTCCCTACCAAAAGTTAACATGTATAAACATTATAAAACAATCAATATCATCAAAGCTGTAGGCCACTAATTCTTATTTCTGGGGAACTGATATTTTCAAAGATCTCTATGCCCTCTATGAAACGGAGCCTGGATGAGATCAGGCTAGAACTCAGATTAGTCAAGGAACTTTTCCATTACAGTGACTTCTTAATCAGGCATTTGGGCTCAGTTTCCCCCACTATACCCTGAAAACTTCTCTTGTATTTTGTAGTGCCTAGAAGTTGCTGCTGTATGGCTGGTACTAAGAAGGACTGTAAATCTAATCAGCAAAATAGACAGTGATTTTGCTCAGAATCAATCACTTTTTATCTAGTTTTGACTGATACTCTTGCTGGAGCTTCCCATTCTCAATATTGATATCAGATGGAAAAAAAAAAAAAGTGAAATCCAGACAAATTAGACACATTATTCCTGCTGCTGCTTTAGGAATAAAAGTGAACAGAGCTGTCTGGCAAGCCTGCAGTTGTAGGATATGGGCTGTGGTAGCTTGGCCATAAATTTAGTCATAATTTTGATATGCTATTTCATCAGAAAGCTGATATTCTGTTCTGAGGATGTAGTTGGAAGAATAGAGAGGTTATGTGTTAAGAAGATGCTCTGTGTCACACAAATATACAGGATTGCTACTATCCAAAAGGATAGCCACTTCAGCAGAGATAAATATTATCTGAACTTAAGCATACTTCCTGATAAAATGGGCAGTTCAGCTGTTAGGTAACAGTTACAATATCTAGATTTAATAAAAAGAAAAAAAGAAAGAAAAACACTTTATGACACTTTTTACTATTAATATTTGAATATGAAACCTAAGAACAACTTCAAACCAAAAGTCTGTCAGTTTTTCAGAATATTTAATAGTGCCGTGAATCTGCAGAAGCATATTCTCTCATGCTGCCCTTATGTTCCTAGTTTAGTGATTCAGTTAAAAAAAATGCAAATTTAAGTGTTCAGGAACCTTGTCTTATAAAAAGAATAAAGTTATTTTCCACATTTCATATGCTCACTGTAATGTATAAGAGTCTTTCTTATAAGGAACCTAAGATATGGTTTCAAAATATGCCTATTCCAAATGGATACACTAAAGGAGTAGGAGCAAAAATCAAACCATCTAAAGATGTTGTGCTCTGATGTCAAAAATAAAAAAAATGTTCTAAATAGGAAAAGCATGGATTTCTTAGTATGATTTAATCAGAGCTTTGAAAGATTAGAGTCCTTCAGGTCCTTCATTCGTTGCTACAGTTTTCAAATGAAATCTTGGATAGGAAACTGTCTTCATCACAAATGCAACATCTGGTTCCTTTAAAAGACCAGTACATATATATGTTTGTATATCCTTCTCTTAAAGGAGATGTCCTCCTATGGACTAGAGTAGTACTGCCTTGAAAAGAATACTACTGAACTACTTCAGAAACATTGGAGATATGAATCCACAGGTGTATGAAACAGCTGGAGCTGTGTAACCTTAAAACAAAGGGAAAATCATGATGATAATTACTCATACAAGCTCATAATGTATAGAGCTTGTGTTTCATCTTGCAGATGAATGAGGGGACATTCACTAAGATTAGGAGACAGAAAATGCTAAGTTTATAAAACAGAAATTGTTTTTCCTCACTAAAGTGTGTGCTCAGACTACCCAACTATTTGCAGCTGGAGGCTGAAAAAGGAAGACAGAGTCAAAAACAGGTTCAAGGGTAAACAAGAACACTCAGAAATACAATTCTTAAGGCTGCCAAGAAATTCTAAGAGGAATTAAAAAGCCTTTTTTATTTCAGTGCTCAAGCAATTCTTAACTGTTTGTACTAAGATAAATTGCTCACAGTTACGGTACCTCATCCCACAGTGCCTTTCTGATATTTCTGCTTTAGGCAGCTGGGAGTTGCTGCCAACGGAAACCATTCTATGCTTGTCGTGAGCTTGATGACTCTGGTAGGATTTGTGCTTCCTCTGTTCCTTCTGCCTGGCCATCTACTCAGGGATAAACAACTGTTCTCTCCTGTTGAGCAGTGAGTCTTATCTTTCTTCTTCTTCATTTCCAGATGAATCTCCAAGTCCATTAAAATGTTGAGGATGTTATTTGCAAATTAGTGCTGACTCCATTGCTCTTCTCAGAAATAGTTCTTCCATGAGCAGCTTTTGGTTCTGTTGATGTGTTTTTATTCCATGAGAAATCAGTCATTCTGACACTTTCAAGGGATAGAATTTTCACCAAATTTCCACAGTACTGAGACTGAATTAAAGTTTGCCTGGTCAGTGGTACAAATTCAGCATTTCTGCACTGCTGTGCTACTTTGGATGCTACCTTGCTGGTATCAAAACATGTAACTATATTATAAAAGGAAAGTTTCTGAGGTGAACTTTGTCTTACAACCAAAATAATGAGTCCTTTCAATTTCATTTAGAATTAATTTTTATGGCATGTGTTCTTTGTATTCCAGCTGTGTACTCTCTACCTTTTAGAAAACTGTCGCTACATTTTTTTTTCAACTTAGGTTAGTTAACAGCTTAGGTATTTCAAATCTTTGCCATTATTTTCACAAGATATAAATTCCCTATTACTCTTCTTGGTCTTCCTCTCACAAACTCTTTACTATAGTGGCCAGGTGGAGTTGTATGGGATTATGGGCTCATTTGCTTTTTCCTGGGATCTGTCTTTTTGTTTTCTTCATAACTACCTGTAAAGTGGCTATATAACATGAGTTTCATTTTGCCTTTCATTTCTGGATCTTTCAAAAAGGTACTGGAAAATACGTACTTTGCACCTCAACTTAAATAATACAAATCTTAATCTTAGATTTCCTAGAAATCAGCTATGTCTACTCAGGCCAATGTATATGCTTTTTTAGGGAAGAAAATAACCCAGAAAACTTATCTTAAAGCGATCTGCAGTAACTCATCAAAGTAGCCTTTTCTTGAAGGCCTTAGTCATGGAAATAACAAACAGCTTCCATGCACTAAGTAACACCAAATGCTAGCCCTGAAGCTCTAAGGAATCATGGAAACAGTTTTTCAGTGCATTTTCCCATCGATTGGTATGAATTTTGCATGCTCCCAATTTTGCATAATTCTCAGATTGAAATGAACTCAGAGCATGCAACGTGAACCTCAGCCAAGCATTCTGCTTCCCATAATTCCAGCTGAAGACCATACATTGTGCTGACTTCTCTCAAAGCAATTTGCACAAAAGGCATGCAAGCTTTGACCAACCCCATGCTGGATTCCAGATTTATAATATGCTTTTGGTTTCATCGTAAACATTTTGCATAGCTTTGGTTTTCTGTATTAAAATGTAATATGCAGTCTTCAGAAGGGTCTGAAAGGAGAAGAGCAAAATGACTCCAGTGTCAATATGTCCATTACTTCTTTCCTACTGTTTGGACCTTGAAGTCGAACTTGCTCCATAATTTAAATCAGGATATTAAGGAATACTTTTGAGAAATCTGAAGATGATCTCTCAGCTGCTGAGAGAGATGTTGCATGCAAGTTTCAGCACAAATGAGCTTCTAATGCCATGTGCATAATTACTTGTCTCACAAATTCTGAATAATCCTATCACTGCAGCACAAAACCCACAATTTCCTGAATATTAGATCCAGGAACACAGTGCCTTCCTAATGGACTCCGACTTAATCTTTCTAGCGGACTGTGCACTAAGGATATATTTCTTGAAAGAAATGCTGATCCTGAAAACATAGTTGTAGGTTTCTACACAGGATGTAGAAAGAGCAGAAATCTCTACAACAGAGATTCAAAACTGAAGAGTCATTAGAAAGTCTGTTTTTATTTTTTCTTATGGTTTTAGCTCAGCTGCTTAATAACTTACAATTGTACTTATAAATGTCTTAGGCTACCTCAGCCTCATCTACTCTTTGCAACACTTAGATAAAGCCACCTAAGATGATGGTTTTCTCTGCAGTATTTCTAGGATCATTCCGATTGTCAACTAAGGGGCCCTTCTAAGACCTATTTACCATCATCCCTACATTTTTGAGAACAAATCAAAGAGGATTGGTTGACCTCCTAGTGTCCTGGCTTCTTTCACTATGCAGTCAAAAGGGTAGAGAAGAGGGAAGCTATCATCTCTCAGCTGTTACTTATAGTGAAACTGTAACTTCTGTAGAAAGGTAGTGCTAGACTATTAGTATATTTGCAGTCTGTCTGCAAATGCCTGAGTCTCCAAGGCTCTAGATGTAGGTTTCAAGAAAGGCTAATAATATTTGTAAAGGAAGGAAAATTACTGTTTTGGATAGCCATGTCAATGCAGGAGGACCAATGATATGGTGAAACAAAGTCTTCACCCCTAACTATGCACATGTGAAGCCTTGAATGCATTCAGGAGTTGCTGCCTCTCCAGAAAGATTATTTTAGAAATTCCCAGCCTGGTTTTTAGCTCCCAGGTTTTACTAGAAGGCCATTGTCTAATTCTTTGTCCTGTGCTGTCTTGCTTTCTAAGTACCAGAACACTATTCAGATGGACTTTCTTGCATTCTCCCTTCTGTTGAGTATAGATTGAACTCTTTGGTGAAGAAAGATGCTGAAATGTTTGACTGAAATCTCAATGTTTTCTCAATGTTTTGCTGTTGATAAGTGGTGTCACAGGAGTGCGAAGTGGAGCAAGATATGATTCTTACTCACAACTTCAAAACTGTGGAAGTGTTTAGAACTGGATGTCGCTAGCTATCTATTAGCTCCTTAGTATTTATTCAAGAAAGAGGTAATGACCCAGGGTTTTAAAACAAACTTTAGAAGAGAAAATTGGACTAAGACAAATAAGCGAAAGTATTTAAAATTCCCAGAGTGAAGGTATTAACGGGGAAAAAAATGCTGAGAAGGAAATCTTTCTCCCAGCTGTGCTTTCTCATGTCAGGTGAATTCACATTCTGGTTTGACTTTAAATACTCGTAAAACATCTTTAACATAAACAGCATATTTAGCAAAGACAGAAGTAGTCTCATTAGAAGTGTAGTATTTTCTCACACCTTGTCTGCTTTCAAGGAATGGGTGGTAATTCTTCGCAGTAGATCTAGTGCAGACACATTCCAGCTCTCTGATGTCAGCAACAACAGCACTGAGAGCTTTGCTTTTGTGTGGCAGTGCTAATATGCCAGTGCTTGTAAGATAAGGAAATAAATGTATTTCAGCAACTATGAATTATTCCCATCTAAAGAAAAACCTCTTGTACTTTGATGTAATGATTCTCTGAAAAAATGCTCTCATTATTTTCTTTGCAAGTATTATAATGACTTGTCTTCATAGTTTCAGAGGAAGTGACATTATGCCTGTGTAACTGAGAAGAACTTAGCCTAGAAGAGATAGCATTTTTTTATCAATTTTCCTCCTTAAAAAAAAAAAAAAACTCCCTCAGTGATTTGTACAAAGTTGCAGACCAAGACTTTGTTTTATTTTCAGACCCACTTTGTACACACATTTATTCTAACCATCTTCAGACTTTTCGCTATTCAGTTATACAGCCCCAGTAGGATGCGTTTTAATGCCTCCCATCAGTTCTCAAGTAGACCCATGACTACTCATCCATTGTCTGCCTTTGCCTACTACTATACTGTTCCTCGCCAGCTTCTGCTTCAAACTTCCTAGTTTAGGGGGAACAAGCCAAATCCTAATGTAATGTGATTCATAGGCAATCACCTTTGTAAATTTCCACAGCTTAGTGGAGCTTGGTATTCATAAGCAGTATTTATTTATTTATTTATTTATTTAAGAGGTTTTCTTAATTGATTCAGTGAACATAACCGATCTTATATCCTGTGAATCTGGCATTGCACTTTGGTCTGGTCATGGCTTTAGCTGCTCTGAGCAAAGAAGGTCCTTGCAACTGAGTTTGGGGCAGTATTAATTATGCTGTCTAGCATTAAGTAATACAGTCTCAAAATCTATAACCAATTTACTTCTGTGAGCAGCTTCATGCAGCTTTGCTCCATGAGCTGCCCTGAGTCAAGACTTTCCCTTTGTCACAGAAGAGGAATATTGAGTTTTCTGGTAAGGGCTGAAAGCTGTTCATATGCTCTGATATACTGAACCAAGAACCTTTAACCAGGCTTTCCAGAGCCCTGGGAAAAGCATCATATTTTGAATGATTCTAGTGATCCTAATGATTCAACATTCATGTAGCTACTTTTCCTTCTGAAATTTTATATCACTAAAAAAAGAAAATAGATCCTTTCTGTAATGCCTTGTCACAGGGACTTGGAAAAATCTGTGCAAGCAACAGCAGACTCCTACTCCACTGTACTCTTTGACCGAGCTGACAGTGACTGAGAAATGAATTTATTTCAGTTCCTGATATCATTGTAACATGAGCTCATAAAATTGTTTTGCAAGATTTTTAATTCTGTGACCTTAAGAAAATTTCAGGTTTTCTGAGATTTCCAAGTGTTGTTATAGAAAAATCTCTCTGCTCTTCTGTGAAACCACTTACATACATAAAGCAATTTTGTCTGCATGGACCTCTTCTGAAATGTGTGGAGATACGTCCACAAAATCTTGCCCATAATTCCGGGCAAAGTAATTCTGGGATCTGATATAAATGGGGAAAATAAGAGCTACATTATTTCTACTGTTACAAATACAGTAGTTTTAGGAGGATAAGATCATTTTAAAGATGATATTTGGATGATTTATTTTTCATTTTTGCCATTAAATGTGTTAGGAATATGTATTGTTTGGTTATCTTTTTCATTTTCCTCTCTCTGTCCTTCAAACTCTAGTGATTCAACATTTCCAGTTCTCTTAAATTTGTCCTATGACAAAACTATACAGGTTGTTTCTTTCCTTTCACTGTTTTCCTATTTTCTGTAAACTGGACATGTTTCAAAGAATTAGAACAAAAGGAGAAAAAAATAACTGAAAACAACTGGTTCAATTCATTCAGTTACACTTGTTTCTTAAGGAGATAAGTGAAAAAGGTAAAGAGAGAACAAATAAAACCTGAGAAAAAATGAAATTAAGACAGGATCAATACTTAACAGGTCAATTGGTTTGAATCTCAACACAGTAGACTCAAGACAATAACAATCTCAACCCATAGATTTCAACCTGTAGACCCTTCCTCCCCAAGCTGTGCTTTTATGAAGAGCACCATTTGTTAAGCAGGCATGTCCCCGCAAGCTAATATATTATCTGATCCTTCAGACAACTGACTTCTCCAAAGCAAAGAGATCAGAGAGTAGTTTCAGATTGAAGTAGGCATACACTTCTTGGGCACCACAGAGTATTTCATTTATTTTTTAAAAGGAATACAGAAAGGATAGGTAATGAGTCTGCTAGGATTGGCTTTCGCCCAGTCAGTCCCAAATTAGCAGAAATGTCTGTGAGCGATGAATGTTTCTTTTGCAGAAATTGCCTCTATATCTCTTTTTGGATGTGCAGCCACACAGCAGAGGAGAAAGTTAAGCTCAGACATGGCAAGAAAGGGGGTGTCTGGCAGGAGGCAAGGCATCCCTGCCCTGCCCTGGGATGCTTACGCCCCACAAATGCACACACTTGCGCCAGGGGAGGAGTGAGAGGAGTTGGAAGTGTCAAAAAGGGAAGGAGAAATAGACTGTGGGGTTGGAAAGGTATCTGAGGAGCGGCTCCCCTCCCTGAGGAGCGACTGACCTGAATTTGTAAGATGCTGAGCCCTAGGCTTTTGGAGCCTGAAAATGAGTTTCTTGTAGCTACAATGCCCAAATAAAATGAGCCTACCACTGCAGGAGCAGACTTGCCTCTTTATTTTGCTACTGGATTCCTGCTTAGGAAAGACCTAAGCACCTGCAAATGTTGAAGATGCCCCAGAGAGACTACAGTGAGTCTAGGACCCTGTGATGCCTAGATCCAGTATGTGACCACAAAAGAGCCCAAATTTGCACTGCGATAGGGCTAAGTCAGGACAGCCCCTCACTTTTTGAGAACATGATTCCATAAAAAGCAGTCTGGCTTCAGGCAACAATATCATCAGGGCACAAAGATCAATGATAATTTGAAGCTGACATTTTATTTCAGCTGTCACATTAGGTCCTGCTTTCTATCACTTCAATCCTTACCTGTCAGGCTTAGAAAAGACACTTTGCTGCTTCTGACAAAATTGACAGCATTCCTGTGGAAAGCAGGCTGGTTGAAAGAAGCACCATTCAAGCTAAGAAGTAAACAGGCAAGTATTATTAAGAGAAAAATAATCTTTATGAGAAACAGATATAATGATTAACAGCTCTACTTTACCACAGGCAGAATTCCTGTGGTGATATGTGGAAACCTTCTGTGACTCTCAATATTTACTACATAATCCATCCTCAATGTTAAAATACGACTTTATCCTCTTCCTATCACCTTTTGAACTATTCAGGTGTTTTGATAATTGACTTGAAGAATAGTTCTGTCCAAGATAGTCTGCTGCCTGACATGGCTGCCTGATACTCCATAGTAAAATAAAAATTAAAATTAAAGTTAACTTTAGAAGTCTTGGAAACCTTACCACCAAAAACCAAAACTGAGAATCAGTGCTTCTGAACTGTGAATATTATATTGGTCTTAAACGTGATATCGCTTTGTCATACAATTAGTATTTATTCACAACTCTTTTAATGCACACATCAAAGGAAAAAATAGACATTTTAAATAGCATTAGTTGCTCTTGACTACAAAAGTTTGCTTTGTTTTGTTTTGTTTTTTTATTCAAGGAAAAGCATTTTTGCTCCCCAACTGACCATTCAGGAATGAGGGTCTAACACTGCAGAGATTCAAACACAATAGCCTTTAAGGAACTTATACTTTTTAGTATTTCTTGAAACAGCTCTCTAAGTTTTCTGTAATAGGAGTGAAAAGTGATGAAGCTTCATTTTTACATAGCTTGAATCAACAAAATTGTTTGCAGAAGAAAGGTTGTAAAATGGCTGTCAATGTTCACAAAGACAATTATTCCTATTAATTGAGGAACATCAAATTGTTAAAATCTGTCAGGGAGAGACAAGATGTTGATGTATATAAATTAAATATTGAGAGGTCATTTTATTTAGATAAAACCAGGGAGTAAAATGAAAGGACATTACCCAGTCCTGTGCATAGTTCTAGTCAGTTTATGCACTGGTGAAGGTATTTCCACTTTTTTCAAAGCAACAACAACAGCAACAACCACAACCAGGGAAGAAAATAATGGGGGTAAACAGGGCAAAATGACTTCATTATCTAGATCATGAAGGTCTGATTCAAACTGAAATCTCTGGTAGAGTGCTCATATCAGTGATTTTGGTTGCAGAGATGCTATTACATATAACAATCTTGCAAATTGTACCTTAAAACCTTGATATTACTTAGGTGATAAGAGCTTGAGTTATTACCTTTTGATAGGAAATTAAATAATTAATTTGATTTGGATGGGCTTTGTACCGCACTGCAAAATAAAAGGACATGAAGGTCATCATCAACATACATTTTACTGTAAGGTGTTTCTTTCCTTTCTCTTTTCTTTCTTTTTTGTTTTTTTTTGTTGTTGTTGTTTTTGTTGTTTTGGTTTTTGTTGTTGTTTTTTTTTCAGGTTTGCACTAGTTCTTGGGCATATTTTGATTTGAAAAACAAAGTATTATTCTGCATTACTGAATCTGTTGAACTCTTCAATGTGAACTGAGCAACTAGGTCTCAAAGATAAAAGGCTTTAGAAGTCTTTAGGAGTTCAAAATATGTAGAGGGATTTAAGACTTCTATACAACTCGTCAAATGCTAAATCAAATGGAATAACCTTAAATACACATACTTCACAATCCTCAGCAGCTTTCTGATCTCTTTCAGGATAAAGCCATAAAGCAAACAAAAGTAGCTTTCTCATCAGAGACACTTTCTAGTTTGAAGAATTTCAACTCTCTGAAGATGTTTTAAGAACTAGTCTCCATTCCCTTGTAATTATTTATACCTTGAAGATAGAAACCTGCTTGTTAAAAGATTCAGAACAAACACCAAAATATCAGAGGACTTCAAATTATAATAAAATCCTATAGGATTAGGAAAATGGACAGAAATATGCTTGTATTCCCTTTTCCATTCTTTGGAAAAAAAACATGCAGAAAACAATTAACACATATGGTTATATTCTCTAATTATTTATACTTGCATGTAACACTTCTAAATTTAAAAAGATGCATTTTCCTCCTGCCTCATAACAAACTATCATTAGTGCTTGTTCTAAAAACCTGTTCATTCCCCTGTTATCTCAGTCTAACACGTCTTATATCCCTTATCTGCTTACCACAGCATGTCAGAAACTTTGGGGACTAGTTTTCTGTTTCATTTCTATCTAGCTAATGTAGTAATATAGCTAGTATGGCTGTCTCCTCAAGTGAGAACATAGTCACTACTGGTTAGGAAGGAGTATTAGTAATGATGATTTTGTTAATAATAGTGGAAGAAATAGCTCATCTAGATGCATGCCTGGATGTACAACAGGCAGATCACTAGTAACCTGGACACTCTCTTTCTCATGATTCTTCCCCCACTGTTCTTCCCCACTGTTGCTTTCTTGACCTGGTGCTGCAGAGGGGCAATGCCAGGACCGCCCTGCTTCTGAGCAGCACTCAACCAGGGGTTTATGCGCTTATCCCCACTTTGGTGACCTTACCACTTCCCCATTCCTTTTTGCTTTGATATTTTCTCAGACTCTCATGGTTTTAGCTTGTGATGAAATCTATTACAACACCCTGCCTTTGTAACACATACAGGTAGCAACCTGCAAGGCTGCAAGGCTGTGTCAGGGCTAAGAACGGAATGTAACATCTCCACGAGCTGTTCTTTCTTCCACTACAAGATCATTTTAACACTGGAGAACTATATATCAATTTAAAATAATATATATGCTTAACTGATTTTTATACAACATGATTCTTCTTCGATTTTTCCTGTCTCCAGTGTTTTATTTGCAAATTTTAATGAGTCCCAAGACTGTGAATTTGTGGATATGGAACATTTGGATATGGACATTTGTGGATATGGAACACAGCCCTGAGAACAAAATCATGATCAGAAGCTTTACAATATCCTAATCCAAATTTTAAAATAATTTGGAGTTAACACAGTGTACCCCACCAACATTTGGTTGACGATGAAAACTGGCATCTTTCCAGTTCTGTGGGAGGTTTTGCTCTTTTGAAGGTCCTTTTCATTCACATCACCTGTGTTAAAGTGCAAATGGCTTAAAAATAATACAATCAGTGATCACAATCACTGTGTAATCACAATCTGTGATAGAAGAAAAAGATGTCTTAGCTAATGTGCAGCAGCAGTTCTTTAAAACCAAAATGAAGGATATCAACAGCTATATCTTGTTACAGAATGTCAGCGTCATGCCTTAACATTACTGCTGATATGTCTTTAAGTAATAATGAAATAATGCTAGCTGGAAAAGTCAATGAGATTGTAAATTAATAGAAAATTCAAAATAAAAAAAATATTTGAAAAAGGTATTTTGGAATTTTGATTAATGCTAATTGAGTTTCATTAAAAAAAAAAAGTTTCATCAAAGCAGATTTTTCTCAGGAAATAAAAACTAACTTGTAAGTTACTCAGAGGAAAACATTAAGCATTAAGCTAGAGAAAATGCCATCTGCAATCCATTCACAAGCTGTCCCTCTCAGCTCTGTTCATCTTGTCATTACCAAACATCTCTATCTTCAGCAGGGGTGGCCTTAACCATGTCCATATGTATTGATTTGATCCACTTTTGGAAGGCAAACATTATTCATACCTTTAAAAAGAAATGGTGCTAAATAAAAGACCTTTTTTTCCTCTAACATTTAGAACGTTGAAGAAAAACTCTTCTCCAAAGTATCCAAATGGACATTTTTTTAATGTGTTGGTTGTGTTGTTTTATAGTTTTTGTTTTTGTTTTGTTTTGTTTTGTTTTTTGCTTTAGCCAACATTGTTGAACCCATCTATGGAACTTTAGTAAAATCTGATTCATAGATTTTTTTTCATTTCCCAGAAAACAAATTATTGAAATATACCTTATTATATGAAATAAAATATATAATCTTTGGAAAGTTAATAAGCTTTCTTGACCTTTCCAGTTTTGGAAATCACAATATAATGAAAGAAACAAAAAAGATCCTAGCACTGTAATCCTGATAATTCAAAAGAAGGTTACTTGTGATATTTCCGCAATACTTGCGTGAAAAAATAGCATCTGTAGAGAATGTCACTGTTTAAATAGAGAAAAATAAACATATATGAGAAAGGCTGATAGAAATCTCAAAAAATGGACAATTTTTCAAGTTCAATATACTAATAATACAGAGCAATTAAACCATTCCAAATTTATTTATTGTGTTAAGAGTAGAGATAAATTACATAAGAATGTGTAAGAGAAAGGGTCATTAAACCAGGTTTTGATGTAACTGCAATTATCATATGAAAGCCAGTACAATGTATGATAGAAAGATAAGGTGCTAATACTTGGCTTGTATGAGTCATTCTGCATTCATTACATAAATTGGAAGTACAAAACTGATTTACTCTGCATATTAGGTATATTAAAGATGTCTATTCAAGAAAACATAATGGCTTTGCAATGATGTATGGCCACACATACAAGCAAACTCATCTTTCTGCTGCCTCACTCCACAGAGCAGACCTGTAGAAGAGGACCAAGGGGCTGCTCTCAGGAGTAGCAGTGATGGTCCTCCAACCTCACCCAGAAGAGAAACACAGGAAAGATTTCAAGTGAGAAGTAGCGGGGTTTTATTATCTTTGTTGTTATTAAGGTGCGTTACTGCTTAAGAGGCAAATCTTCTGTCCACATTACCATTTTCAGACCTGAAACAGAAGCAGAAAACTTCAAATTAAAAAGCATATTAAATTTAAACTGTGCTGTCAGTAGTTTTTGAATGTATCCCAGAGAGGCTGTATTCGTGGGTGTTCTTTATACAAACAGTAAAGTAGACATGAGAACATAAACTTCTCTCATAGGATAGCATGTCATCTGCCGCAGATGTATCTCATTAGTTACAGGTACCAATAGCTCAGATTAATTAAGTAGGATTAAAAATATGAAATCAATCTTTTGCCCACCTCAAAACAAACCACAACAGTGGTCATATTAGACTAAATCCACTGACTTCAGTGGAACTATACTAATTAACACAAGTTGACTTCTTGATCTTGCACAGGATTTTTTTTTGATTCGTGGAAAAAATATAGGTTACATTTCATGTGTGTTGGTAAGAGCATATTTAATACATATTGAAATGTATTTTCTATCGATTTCAGTAACTCACAGCTCACATTATCATTTATGTGCATCAACATGAACATAATATTGTTACAAATAACCACTAAATGAAAATGGTATTTAATTTGTACATTTATATGTGCATGTGTACAAACATGCCTTAGAATATGTTTCCTTTAAAAAATAATATGACTGATAATGTGGTCAAATCTAGGCAAGTTTGGAGTCAAAATGTGTGAAATGTCAGTGAACGGGTGCTGAGTGGTTAAGTCAACAATAGACCTCTTGGCTCTGGAAAGGCTGCTAACAGCAAAATGATATGTTCATTAAGGTTTCTTCTGCTGGAAGTACTGCAGAGCTATGGAAAGAGGAGCAAGCAGATCAACAGTGGGGTGGATTCAGCAAGGCATTTCTGCATAGGTAAGAAAAATTTAGTGTCAGGCACTCATACATTTAGACTGACAAGACAGGGCTATCTAGCTGAATTTGAAATATCTAATCTAAAATAGTAACAAAGCCTCTACTTATCACCAGAAAAGAGGAAAAGAGACATTTTGTAAGGACCCTATCCAGATTAAACATAAGATAGACTAGATCAGCCTTGGCAGAGAAGGTGAATCACTGTCATCACAGTCATTTACATCTTATTATGCCATAGAAACATGAAAATTACATACCTATCTCAAGAATATTACTTGAGGAACAGAAAAAGATTGGTTAATGTCTTTTCAAAATAAAACAACATGTTGCTAATCTGTGCTATTTTTTTTTCTTTTCTGAAATTCAGGATTCACTTTTGTTCAATCCTGAAAAGGGATTGTCTTAATTAAAATGAACTGATTTTTAAATAATATGGATTTTTATTTGGAAAGCATTTTTAGTTTGAGAGTTTTTTTTTTCCCCACAGTCAATATCTTAGGAAAATGAAGAGGAACTAAATCCTACAGTACTTGAAATGATGCAGGCAAAGTTCCCATTGAATTCAGCCAGGACAGAGTACAGACTGTGGGATCTGAATGAAAGTAACATTCATTTAAGCAGCTGTTGCTGATGAAAGTATTTGCCAACACCTTCCCAGTGGCTTGATCTATTTATTTTGGTATACTGCAAATCATAGCCATCATGATGAGAAACTTGCTGAACAAACAAAAGCAGTGGAATGGCAGCCACCTGACACAACGATACAAAGAGACTACTGCAAGACTGCTACAGCATTCATTTCAATGCAAGTACTTTAGAAAGATTACCTTAATTTCTCCTTGCAGAAAATATTTACTCCCTTACAAATAAATTGGTCAGTTTTTTTCTTTCTTTTTCCTGAAAAGGCTTATGCTTGATCTAGTAAATCCTAAAAGGATGTTACATTTGTCAGTTCTGTTCTTTAAAAATCTCTGCTTTATTTGACCATTTCCTTTTCATTGAAAATCCTTTATTCGTATGACTTCAGCTTCATTCTGAGGAATAACATAACTATGAAGTTGTTAATATCTAAGCAGACTTTTTCAGTCTGAAAATATGTTGTCCTGCTTATAAAGTGAAAGCATATGCAATTTTTCAAACCATTACCAGAGGGTGGCCATTTTCATTAAGCTAATTTCACAGGCAGAAGATGCAGTGTGCAAATACATTAAAATAAAAATCTGCCAAACTGTTTGCATGCCCCAAGAAAATGAGCATTCTTCAAGCTGAGACTATCATCTACACTCTCATATAAAAAGATATACAGATATTGACATGATTATGGTATCAGTTGATTATGGACTTCATGAACTGGTGTCAGAGCTTTAAAATGTTCGATGATATTTATATCAAAGAATCATTCACAAATTTCAGTGAGTTTTCTGAAAGAAACTAACTTATGAAATTTCTATGTAATGCATCTTTTTAATGCATCCAAGTACAAAATTTTTACATGATGTCAGTTACATGCCCAGGCTATTTAGATTCTGTACAGAGCAGAAAAAACTTGGGGTATTTCTGTTCTTTTTGGACTGAGTTTAGAGTTGAATGGCCTTTGTGCATAGAATTAATGCTACCAAACCAATGACATCTTTCCTGAAAGTAAAGTGACAGTGCAGCAGTGCAATGCTTTTAAAAATAGTATTATTTCCATGAAATGAACACTTCTGGTGCTGTAATGTCATACTTTTTTTTTTTTCTCTATATTGAAGCTCTGTGAATTTTGGCAGATTCAAATCTCCAGAGTTCTATATATTTTCTGGATTTTTTGTTTTATTTAGTGTGTGTTCATACACCCATGGAGTTCATTTTGGAGTTTAGGTGTTCATACCGACTCAAAGCAATACTCAGACATAATCATGAGTTTTGTATGGTTTGGAAAAAATTAGAAAATTTTCTGGGGAACTTAGAGAGGATTAACATGACAGTAGTCTATACTTTGCAAATTCAGCCCGAGATCATTAAAAGGGTTGGAAAAACTTGGAAAATCTTTTTGTCAAATCCAGGACAAATTGAGGATTGTAAATACAATTTAAAATATAGCTGCCTCGAAAAAGACAAGCCCTCCTCTGTTTCCTTTGTCCCCTGCAAAGTCTCTCATCATTCTCTATAGAAAGATGTGAATTTCACATGGCTCTGAACTTCATAGTACAAAAAAAATCCAATTCAGGTTAAAAAGGATTAGTTATTCCTATGATTTTCATGGTTTAACGGTCATGTGCCCTACATTCAGATGAAATATTTCTAATTTCTAATTCTATACTTACATTAAAGGACATTCAGGCCTATAATTCAATATCAATCAAGATGTATCAAATCTCTCAAACAAATGGCTCTTTAATATTTTCATAACTGAAGGTATCTACCTACATTTGACCTCATTCAAACCATTTTACATAAAAGTCCAGATCTCTAAATAATTACCCTAAGTTAAAAAAAAAGAAAAAGAAATGTCCAGTCTTTTATTATTTACATACTTAATGTTGTTTGATTCAGAAACCACAATATAAATATTTTCTTTCAAAAAATCTGTAAGAGACATATATAAATATTCTACAAAACGATCAGTGTACTCTCACCAAGAACAGATGCTTTGAAAATACTTGGCCTGTTTTTAAGAAAAACACTTAAAACATTTTTTTGAGGTCTAGCCATTCATACATTCAAATAGCAAGTGCTTTCAGAAAAAAATACTTGAAAAAAGTATATATGTATATTTTTCTTTTTCTCACTATTTATATACAGATAGAAAATAGATAGTCTTTGCTTAAGAGTTAGAATAGTTAGAAGAGTTAGAAGAGTTAGAACCTGCGCTGTGGTGCAGGTGTATGTGACTTGCAAAAAGAGAAAGTCTTGGGAAGGAGATGAATTTATCCAAATGGCCCCATTAATACCAAAGTTTATTCTGATGTGTGCCATGTCACAGACACACAGGAAATCCCTTCAATTTCCCAGTTCCTTCCCAGAAACAAAATATTCCTGATGCTGAGGGCAGCACATCCCTTCAAGTGCATGGGCTATACTCAGGCTCCCCTGCCCAGGCTCGTACCTGCTCCAGGACTCTGGCACTCCAGTTTGGGGGTTGATGTGCATGGGCTGATGCTGGATTCACAGCACTTGGTCAGCATAGCAAATGCTAGAAAGAAAAAAAATATGTACAAATAAGCTTCTGTTTGGTAATTGTTTATCTGGGTCAGCTGCTTTCAGAGGAACACAGCTTGGCACCTGCCTGTAGAGTAGTGAGAATGTCACATGAGGCTTTGCTTTTCACTGGGATAAAATTCAGTTTCCGTATTCCAGTAATTGAAGCATATGAGTTGTTTTCTTCCTTTGGCTTAGTTCCCCTTAGTTTCCTTAGTTTTACATGCTTTGGGACTACTTACTGATTCACACTGGAATGCATTCTCTTATTTTTATTATCTATTTGCTCTGTTTGTTTTCGAGGCAGTTATTTCAGGTTTCTTGTCACTAAGTTACATACAACCAGGCCCTATCCAGAGACACTCAGTGCTGAGTTAGGAAATGAAATAAAAAATCACAGCTAAGTAATTATGAACAGATGAGGTAGGATTTATTCCCCCTTATTTTGGCCATTTAAAATTTAGATATCTGGTCTAAATCAATCTGTCTAAGCTCCTTCTCTTATCACAGGAGATAGGCATCCTTCTGCAAACAATTGTTTATTTCACTGTAAGTTGGACAACGGGATGAAAACCCCCCCATAAACGGGATGAACTTTCCTCCTACAGTGCTTCTGTCTCCCCCTCTTTTCTGCAGGAAGCCTAAATGAGCAGCTGAAAAGAGGCACCCACCATGATGTGTGGATCTAGCATGAACCTAGAAAACTCAGAATTATTTCACTGAATAGTTTCTTAGTGGCTCTGCCTGCATGGGGCAAATACACTTAGCTGGCTAACACCAAACTTGCCTCTGCCACACAAAGATTTTTGACATACTTTTAGTTGCACATCTCAGCTATTGTGAAATACATGCCTATACAACATAACAGTTATAAATGGCTTTCATGCACAAATACAAATGTGTAAAGAAAAGATGTTATAAACAAAGACAAAGGGATACATTATGAAATAATGAGAAACAGATCATGCTATAATACTGCTTGGAAGGAGTATTTTTCTTTTGGTTCTATTGATGTATTGAGGCCTGCAAAATTCTTAAATACAGAATAAGCTTTATAACACATACTATGTTAAATGAGAAAAAAAACCCTGTTCTTCCACTGCTGTTTCAGCTGAATACAGTGAGTTTTTATTACTTCTCCTAAATTAAATCAAATTATAAAGCATTACCAATATATTTTACATACAAACATAATATATCTGCAGAATTATTTTTACTTTAGAAGGCAATGTGCCAGTGCTTTCTGTATAAGACTCATAATGTTTTTTTCATATAATTTTGTTGGCAACAGTAGTTTTCAACATGTATCAACATTTAACCACAATAAGTTGAAATAGTCTGTGACTCAAAGGCACTAAAATCAATGGAGATTATACATTTGGCCTCTTTATTCTTCAAGTTTCTTTGATATTCTGTAGCATAGTTCACTCTTCAGGCCTCTTCCTCTTGAGATTAAAATCACATTTTCCTATTTCTGTCTCCAGCGTGATAGTTAGTCCTGGATTCCCTTATGTTAGCATGCAGAGATATCTCATGCGGGACCATCTGAAAGGAGTTTTGTCTATGGCTAAGTTTTGCCCACTGTATTTTATAAGTCTTAGATTCCCAAACATTACACAATAACATACATTCAATTTCAGCTTTTGGGTAGAAGTCAAACATGAGAGTTTTCTGGTCAAAAACTGATGGGATGGTTTCCTGGCAACCTAATGCCATTTGGCTTTGTACTTAAAGTTCATAATATGTAAAAAAGAAAAATCTTCAGCAGTCTTCATCACATTCCTACAAGGAAAGAAAACAAGCTTGAGTTATACTTGAGTTAAATCCTGGAAATGAACAGTTCTAGCAATATGCTACATAATCTCCTAAAAGTGGGTGAGCTGTGGAACAGAGGAGTAGAAAGAATATTATCATTTATTTGGACATGGTTCTATACCAGAATTTGTGATGTGTTACATGAAGAGCCCAAACCACACGGCATGCACAGTCAGTTGTAGACAACTTTCCACTTCATCTTCTGAGACTAATAGCAGGCCAAATTCTCACAAATTTCAAGAGAAAGCAACATCTGACAGTGGTTTTGGCTCATGAAGATATGAACTCGTTTTTTACAACAGGGACCATTCTTTTCTACAGGGTGAGTAAACATTTTCACAGAAACTAGACACAAAAACATCTGGGCCATCATTAAAAACCAAACTGCCTCTTCAATAGGAGGTTGACAGAAAAGAAGATATTTTTCCTCATTGCTAATATTTTGGTACCTTCTCGTAGAACTGAAAAAAAATCTTATTGCACTAAAGGCTATCCTATAAAGAACTTATGATCTGCGTGACAAGAGAAACTAAAGGTAGAAAAAAACCCTGTGTTCAGTTTTCAGTGTTAGCTACAAACAGTAGCAGAAACAATGGCCAGTCAACTGTACACCTCATTCTCTTCAGAAAAGTTTGAAAAAACCTTCTTTTTTGCTGGCCCCAAGTGGCCTTTCATGGCTTTCTCCACCATCTCCCCAAAAGGAGCTTAATGTAATCAAAAAATTGAGATATATGTATATATGTTATCATACAAATAAATGATAATGCAAAAGCCTAACACATATATAACTAATAAACAATTAGCTAAACCGATTTTAAGGTGCTAAGTATTATTATGCACATTTTTTACTATCTGGATCTGCTTGCTTAAGAGTTTTCCACTTTTGGCCAGTCTTAATTGAGTATCTTCTATATAATATCAATAACAATAGTGATAATCCTGATGGTTTGACATTTATACCTACAGACTAATTTATAGTCAGGAGATATACTTCAGTGCATTCTACTAAATGCTGGGTCCTCATTTAGCAAATCACAGTACAGAAAGCTATCAAATATGATTTTTTTAAAATTTATTTTCTTACAGACTGAATTGCTTCTTAAGGACCACATTGTAAAATCTTTACCTGGACAAATTTTAAATATAAATTAATTTGGGGCCTGGATCTTCAACAGGAAGAATCAAGAATTTATCTAAGACATTTAGCTTATTTTTAGACCATAAAGATATTACTTTTTAAATTAATTTCTTATAGTAAATATATATATATATATGCCCATGTACATGTGTATGTTCTTCCTATTAGTACCTTTTAGTTTTATGAATAGCTTAATAGCTTTTAAACATTAAACAAGATGATTTTGGAAGTTTTGGAAGAACACACTATTAGCTACCCTGACAGTAATGCTTTTTCATAAGTTCTATTAATTTATCTCGACCTACCAGACTTGTTATCTCACTAAACATACCAGTAGTCATCAGAGAGATGTAGAGTACAGAAAATCAGAATCAATAACTATAGTGATGCCCAGAATGGCATATAGATATTGAATGACTTGAACACTGCCAGAACTGGATTCAGTTTTTGCAATTTTTGGGATAGTTGCATGTGTTTGTGAGTGTTAATGCTTTATCCTATGTGTAAGGAAAAATTGTCTCTCCTGTTGTTTGTTTGTTTGTTTGTTTTCTCTAGGATATTCCCTCTGTTGGTAGCAAAGGGGAGATCACAGAGCTACAATGTCCCTTGGTCTCAGTAACTGAGGTCAAATTTGGAGGCTTTATAGCTCCTAGGAATCATCAGATCCAAGTCATGTCCTTAAAACACTGGGGAGAATGTCCTCTTCTCATTCTACACAGTTTACACATTTTTTCTCCCTCCTTGTTTGTGTGATTCAGACTCAGTTGCTGCTCTTACCAGCTGCCTCTATGGGTGGCATATGCATGAAATCTGTGGGAAACAATCCCACGCAAGCAGAATAAAGACAAGATGACCTTATACTTTTAGGTTTTCTCTTCTTGTATTGCTAGCTGACATCATTTGTGGTATAACTCTTTGAATTCCTCTATATACGAAAGACAAATGACTGTACAAAATATTTAGTGGACAAAACACAAAAGCTATCTTTAGCTGAAGTCTGTCTTCTTATACTCCCTCATTTTAAGTTCTTCCGAGACACAAGAATATCTTAACTGAAGAAAAAAATGGCATATCTGGCCTTCAGAAAGCTTCTGGGTGAAGGACACTGGGTGTATGCAAGCAGTATGACCAGGAGTTAGTTACAGCCTCGCTGGTAAATGGATACTGGGTATCCCACGAATTTCCCTAATCAGCATGCCAGAAACGTATTTATCGTAGAGGTCAAAAGATATGTATATAAAAATATATATAAATTATTTTTAATTTATGAACTCGCTTAGATTTTTCGTTCTTTGAAAGAAGTAATGACTGAAACATGGTAATGTAGAGAAAATACTGGTTAAATAGAGCATCTGGAAGAATGAGCACAAAAGATTGTGATCCAGCCACTGAGAGGCCCATTCTGATGTTTCTACCCCATGGCTGGGCATAAGGAACCTGTGAGAGGTAAAGAATTGTAGTCAGCTCTAGTCCCATAGGGAACTTACTGTTTCAGACAAGAAGTATCAGACACTATACAGGCTGGTCAATGTGGAACCAGAGACTTATCAGTTATGACCTGCTATACAAGGTAATTAAGTTCAAGCAAATCTCCAGCTGATGCACATAGAGAACTTGAAGCACCATATATGTACCACAAACATAAAATGAGATGTGAGGCAGAACTGTTCTTTTCATCTGTGATTATTACCTGACCCTTTGTAAGGTAGGTGTACTATTGCCTTGGCAAGGGTGAAGCCACAGATACTTGGGGGCACAGAGCTCAGTGTTTCTCTCATGCACACATGTGCAATTTGGCTGTCAAAATATTAAATGCAAAGGAGTAACACATATATAAAGTTCCCTTCATCCCTAGAGCGAGAATAATGAAACTTTAGATATGGCTCCAATTTGAATGTGCATCTGAAACTGAAGTAATTCACAGAGCTGCATCTGTATATGTAGTTATCTAAACAGGTATAGCATGTGCAGCTCTGTGTTGTCTAGATTTTAAACCTCAGAAGAATAAGCTGTGTTAAGAGATCAAAACTCTCTTCTGCTTTCATTATGGGGAAAATGCTGGTGGAACAGGATGACTCCTTGCAGCTTAGTACATCTGAGCTTCTTCAGGGCTGGAAAAAACAAAAATACCAGTCCACACTGCAATAAAAAAGTTATTATTTTGCTAGGGACTAGTTTCTACTTTGGATGAAAATGTACTTCCTCTCTTCTTTTTATCTAAATCCATGTCAAGCACAATTCAGAGTGAAGGAAGCATTAAAACGTATTTTGTTATCTGCATATCTTCTGACTTACATTCTGAATATATTTCTCTGTACTGCAACTTGCTTGAGCAACTACACTTTGCTGTAAACACTTTCGATTGTTTATACAAACTAAATGTCAGCCAGCTCTAAATGCATTTGCAACAAGAAATATACCAAATCAAAATAACAGATGTATCTCATACAATATTAAAGGACTTTAAACTGCAACTATATCCAAAACAAAAAATCTGCATCAAAGATAGAAACACATGGTTAATCTGTCACATCTGTTTAGTTAAGTGATGTCCTTAATTGCTCTTAGTCACCCATGACTCTCATGAACAGACTCTATTTTTAATTCAGATTCAGACATTTTTCCATTTCTCTAATTAGGATTTATTCATGTGTAAACAAGCTTGGCATTGGATTATCCACACACATTTACATTTTTGACTATGTGGTCTTGCAGAGCAAAGCCTGCATGTTTTATGTGTATTCATATAGTTGGTCTTCCAGTCCCACATACAAACTGCATCAATAGCTTGTTGACCAGTGATTTTTCCCATAAACAGACTTTTTTAGGAAAATCTATAACTGAAACGTTGACTTGCAGAATCATTTGTTGGGCAGGCAAAGAGCCGTTCTTTCTCATGCATCCCTCTCTGTGAATATCTGGGAAGGAAATATGTTTGGCTTATTTTTTTTCCCTCCTCCTTTCCATATTATACTGCGCATGGATGGTACATAGAGCTGTTTCAACAGGCAAATGAAACTTCCCAATAAAATTTCCCATATGACTGTGGCTGGCTGCTCACATAATAATCAGCATGAATTTCATTAAGGGTTACACATTTGTGGATATGGTCTTTCGTTCAGCCATCTCTGGATTTGTTTCTCTCAAGCACAGAATAATGCAGGCTGACCACATTCCTTCAGGTTTAACCCTTAAACAAACTAGACAAACAGAAAAAAAACCACACAGAACAATTATTTAGTGGAGCTAATGCTACCAAGAGTCCCTCAAGATAACCTTTTCCAGGGCATGAAAAAAAGCTTTAAGCATGCTGCCAGCATTTCTTCCCTAAAAGTGTTATCTCAGTGTCCTTTTTTAGCAGACATAAAAGCCTTTTCACAAAAAAATGTTTTCTGAGTGTTCTAGAAATATGATTTACCATGTACTCAGCACCACTGTAATTGAGCTGCACAGAAAGCACTTTAAAAATATAAGGTACCATTTTAAAAGCACTTTAAAAATATAAGGGACCATTTTACTAGCTCATTTTCAATGACTTTGCAATATGCCACAATAGAAGTGAACAGAAGTTGATCCTTTAAAGTTGGTGCTGCACTTCGTATTACTGTTAACAGTTATAAGGAAATACTGAATTCAGAGTATATTTCAGTATTTTTTGTTGTCCAACTTTATAACACTCAAATGTTCAACCTCTTTTCATCCACTATAGCATTATCTACATTTCTAATACACAATGTACAAGGGAATACAGAATAAATCTATTCTATAAACTACACCATTACATCCTTTTTTAAGTAAACTAACACCTCATAATTTGAATATTTTTTCTGACGATAGGCTTGAATGTTGTTATTTAACCATACTGATTAACCATACTGATTAACCATACATTCCTGTGCCACGTGCTTTAGGTGTCCCTGCGTATGCAGGGGGGTTGGACTAGATGATCTCTAGAGGTCCCTTCCAACCCTAAGCATTCTATGATTCTATGATTCTATGATTCTATCTGAAAAAAAAAGTTTAATATCATGCTAAATGATATTTCTCCCTTCCGTCTTTCAAATATAATCTTTTACGGACTACCACTAACTGTAGTTTAGCCAGGTGGTACTTGGTTGCTTCAGTGAAGTACTATTTCAGCACAATTATATCTGTTCAAATATAATTCTATGACAATAATGTCATTACATGCATTTCAGATAGACAAAATCAGGTTCAGTCACAGTTTATTATAGAAAACATATCCACATATGAAGAATCTCTCCACTGTCACTGGATTGTATTTATAAAGATGAGAATGACAATTTGGATTGCACTAATATGTCTTTTTTTTAATAAAAATAAAAACTATAATTGACAAATAATCCTCAAACAATCAGTTCTCTGTTGGTGTAACTCCTAAATTTGACTTGGGTCCTTCCAACTATACTGAGGGCTTTCATAACCAGGCACATGTAACCAACTTGAATAGACCATGAATATTATTGGCCTTTGAAGCTCCATTTATTGAAGGCAGACTTGGCTTATGAGATCGGAAAGAACACATTATAGAAAAAAAAAAAAGGGGGAAAAAAAGATATCCATTTAACCCACGATGAGCATTTTATTTGAGCATAGTCACTCTTAAGTTTGCTTAAGGAATAGAAATGAAGTGGCAACTTACATCTTTCTGGCTTACTCTTCAGAAAGCTCTTGATATTAGAAGGGGAGAAGCAATGACAGTGCTTGTGGTTCTGGTTATCTGTGTTGACCTGTAATGAGGTGGGAACATTTAGTGTGGCTAAGTTTTCCACAACGGCAAAAGTAATTGAGGAAAGTTTCTCAAAAAATATATACTCCTAACAGTGTTGGAAAGATTTTAAAGAGGAGAAAATGGAAAGTTTAAGGAGATGAGAGTCTTTTGAAGAAAGGTGAGCATGGCCCTACTCGTACTTTTTCTTCTTTGGAGATAGAGAGGGCAGAGGCCTTTCTTCTGAACTTGTGACAGAAAAATTCAAAGGCATTTATAACATAGCTTAGCCTCAGGCTTGCAAATTAGCATCATTATATTTGTTATCCCCCGGAGTCTCTCTTAACACATGTAGAAAAGATGGGTCTCAGACCATGAGTACTGAGAACACTGAATCACAGAAGGAGGAGAAAGCAAATGTCTGGGTTTTAGCTGTGGGAGAAAGTACGCCTATGTACTGTCAGAGAATCGCATAACAAATATATGAATAAATGAAAAAAAAAAAGAGCCAAAAAAGAGAGCCATTTAGATGTTTTTTGGCTTCCAGACCCAACTAATGCTAGCCTCTTATTTCACACAAAAATAAAACCCCTTTCTTCACCCAAAGGCTATGAATAAACTCATCTTCCATATTTAAGTACAATGATGTCCAGGTTTTCTTAGCAGCTTCCATGTATATACCCTGCTCTCTATTTTTTTGAAGGAAGACTGTGTCAGCATCCACTTCTGAAGGTTCAGTGGACAAGTTAGACCAATTCTTGTCTGGGTATGGCTAAGAAGATATTCTATTTTTCAGTTCCGTCTGAAGATTTGCATATATTTCAGCTAAACTGCTTTGCACATCAGCTCTCCGATGACTCGTCCCTTCAAAGTCTCCTAAAAGAGGTATGGGATGATAGTTTCAATCTTACTGAATTCTATCTGTGCATGTAACTTTAACTTTTTCCCCCAACTTATTTCTTTTTCCTATATAGGATTTGTGCTATGGGGGTGTTTTGTTTGTTTGTTTTAAGTCAGAGTCTGGCTGTTCCAAAAGCTGCTCTGAGCATCTGGCCTCGCTTTTCTACTGTTTTCTTTCTTCTCCTTTTTTTTTTTTTTTTTTTTCCTGATCAAATCATCATGTGCATGGATCTGAGTGAACTCTGTACAATCAAAAATGTGTTTCATTTTCTGGTGGATCACTGTGACTGCCAAACACAACCCAAATGGCAGTCTAAAAAACAGTGTCTCCTAATGGGAATAGAGAATGTACAGAAATGTTTCCTTAAGGCACCTGCCAGAAACCTGCTGACGCAGCAAGTGTAGAGAAATACTTGGCATCAGTCATTTCTCGGGTAGTGAGAAACATTGCCTTTATACATAGTTACTTAATTTCTTCGGTCTGCACATAAAAAACAGCTCAGTCTTTTCTTTCTACATGACCAGTTAGTGTGTCTACACTGTTGAATCTTCTGGCCATTTTAAAGATTCTTAGACAAAGCTGCCCCATTCTTTAAGCTTCAGACTTAAAGAAGAAGAGTCTTCTTTGTAGTTATTACATACTGAGATTAATACTTTCTTAGTAACTCAAAGACATCCTGGCATTTTTAGTTGTTAGTTCCCTTTTCATTAAAGTCGGTGTACTCTTAATTAAGATCCTCAGAACACGACATTTTAATTCATAAATGGATACCCTTTTTTTTTTTTAACTATCAATTAGGAGATAAAAAATACCGAAGAACTCTTTTTCAGGTGAAAATGTCCACACTGGATAGGCAGGACTTAGTGGCAGAGGCAGAGCTGTGCATGGTGGCACAGAACCCCTAGAACAACCTCCACACCTTGCAGGTGAATGTGCTGGTGATGTTGGTCAGATTATGGTCACCCGCTTCCACAAAAGCAATCAACGTGGTTTAGGATCTCCCCTCTCATCTGTCCACTCAAACACATTGGCCCTAGTGAAGCATAACGAGCATGGTTGAAAGTAGAAAGTATTTATATGAGTGAAGATAAAATTTGCTTCTTCTGCCTGTGTCTGGGGTGTGGTTGAGATGTATTTTTAAAATGATATGACATCTTCTGCCATTTAAGGTCACAGATTAATTTGAGGCTGAACACTAAGGAAGATTGAGAGAAGAAATGCCCATCTATCTGAATAAGAATGGCATCTGCAATTACTCAGACTAGGACAAAATCCACAGTAACCATTAATCCTCATGCTTCAGGACATAATTGAGCAACAGCTGGAGTCAGGAATAATTTTCCTCTGTGGCAGAGCATTGCACAATTCTGTGTTTTAGGGGAATTTTGAGTATTCATCTGATATGGCTGGCACTGGCTCAGATGAAGACAGAAAGCCAAAGGTTGATCTGTACAATGATTATTATGTTCGTAGACTGATACAGTCATGGTAATAATCACAAGCTGTGTCAGGCATCATATGGATGTTAATGGCTATTCCTTTATTCTCTATTTTTCCATCTGCTTTGTATAACCTGGAAATTAGTACCAGCTGAGTTTGTGGTTGAATGCTGCACCAACAAGTAGTCAAGTAAGAAGGATATGGAAGTGCAAGAAACAGTGTGACAAATAAACGTCTACCACATCTTTGTTT
Source organism: Tinamus guttatus (assembly GCF_059628265.1). NCBI lineage: Eukaryota > Metazoa > Chordata > Aves > Tinamiformes > Tinamidae > Tinamus > Tinamus guttatus. The sequence continues at coordinate 886,155 of NW_028289135.1, read as the reverse complement.
CTTTTACCAGTAAACACTCTCTATTAGGAAGACTAACAAAGTTAAAAAAAAAAAAAAAAAAAAGAAAAGCTATGTCATCACTTGAGTGCCTCACTATGAATAGTTGTATTTCTGTGATTAGCTCACAGGTGAAGTGCTGTTAGGATAACCATGAACCACAGAGGTGGCCATAACAATGAAAATTATGGAAATGAAAGTTCAGATAAGATGAATGAATAATTTAAATATAAGTTATGCACGTTCAGTCCCACACTTTGCCCTTCTCAAAAGAAAATCTTGATGCAGAGGTTTCTTCAGCTAATTCAGTACATAAACCTGTATGAATAAGAGCTTCAAATTAGCTACTAAATTGTTTGACTAGCATTGGTGTTGCAAGGGAACCAGAAAAAAAGGAATCTATTTCCTCTAGGTATTTCCAGTCTTGTAATAATACATACTTTGGGGCTTTGCATTGCTGCTCTTTGTAAGACAAGTGAGCTACAGCTCGTTCTGAACACTACGAGAGTCAGGTAAGCAATATTCAAATTCTATGTCACTTCAGGTTCATCTATTGAACAAGTCCTTCAGCATAAGCCTGACTTTTTCTCTGTCCAGCAATCGGTAGCAATCAAACTCACTCATTGCCCACACTAAGCACAGAAGGACTGAATGGAGTGGGAGAAAAGTTCTATAATCATCTAGTATAATGGATGTCTAGATAATTTTTTATTCAGAAATTTTATATTTATTCTCTATAATTGTTTAATCGTCTGTTTCCTGACTTTCAGTCTGTTTTCCAAAGGTAAAATTAATCTCTATGTAGATAGTGAAGTATTTCTAGTGATAATAAATACCTTTGAACGCTTTTTTTCTCTATATGGAGTGTTTACATAGTGTCTGACATTGATTTCTACTTCCAAAGCAGTGGATTTTAACCTCTACAAAATGTCTACATGGCTACATTTATGCAGGATATACCTCCTGCTATCACAGTTACAGAGACAAATGGAATTTTATTCTAGAGGAAGTTATTCATTGAAAAAAAATCTGAGTAATGTGAGGCAATCTCCCTATGATAAAGGAGCATGACAAATTGAAGTAACATTATTGTAAAGACATTTAAGAAGTCTAGTATTTTTTCGCTGTTTTTATCACAGTTTCTTTCTAGTGGTTGCAGTTAACAAAAATGGAAGCAAAGGAATTGAAGGAATTCCATCATAAATAAAAGCACATCTCTGCAAAGTAATTTGGTGATAACATTTTCAGCAAAACTGTTGTGAAAGCTGGAAATTGGTGCATAACATTCACTGTTCTTCACATTTCAAAGTTTGTGTATTTTAGAAGTGAATTGCTGGAGGAAACTAGTGGGGTTTAATTCTAATAAGCCTAAAAATGCCCCATAAAGGACATGTAATGTCTACTGTGTTTTTTTATGCTTTACATTAGAAATTCCAAACACACACACACAAAAATCAATAAATCAAAAATGCAGCTTGTACTTGCGGAGAAGTTTGTCTGAACATGATAGCCAATGATTAAATGGAAATATTCTCCCCACTTCTTTCCAAAAATATGTATGAGATACAGCGAAAGTAAAAAGGTTTGATTGATAGTAAATTTTCTTTTTGTCTTTTTCTCCTTCTTTTTTACATTTGTGGATATTCACATCATCTGTTCTCCATTAGGTGCACACCTCCAGCATGTTCTGTAAGCAATTCTTGTGAGAGATAGAAGGAGATTGCAAGAGAATTGAAAAAAAAAAAGCATTGGGAGTGGGACAATGTGAAAGGTGGACACACCATAAATCAGGAATGATAAGAGGTTTTGGAGCTGTGGGAGCGTAAGCTTAATGCATCAATGGTGCACTCTAACTGGAGCCTTGCTGCTTAACACTTGCACTAAAGAGGAGTAAATTCAAGATAATAGTCCATTGTAATAGTCTCACATTGTCATTTATACATTTTTAGTCACATGTTGACCTTACAGCACTGTGCAGTATGGACATCCGTACCTGCTATAGTTCTTGATATCACCTAAGAATAAATTTATTGCCTCTATTTATTTTCCAATTATGAACTCTGTATTTGAAGCTAGATGGTGTCTCCTAAAAATGAATTCTGGATTAAATAGTATGAGCTGTCTTTTATTTATTTTACTTAATACGTCTTTATTTTAGTGTTGAAAGTGAACATGAATAGTTTTGACCAAAACAAACAAATAAACAAACAAAAGAACAACAGAATTTTAAGGAAGAAGTTTTAAAAGACTGTCACAATACAAGTTCTCAGGGTTTCGAGAGCCCAGACTTCTGGAAAAATGGAAACAACTTCCTGAAATACTCTGAAACACAAATTAGAGAGCACTATATTAATTCTTGAGTGTCAGTTTCTGAAAATGACCAATGTCAGGAATTAAAAAAAAAAATAACTAACTTATTACATCCATGCTTATTAAGTTTAACCACTTACCTAACCTTATTGATGCTAATGGGAGCACTCAGTAATTAATTAAATATGCACATACCATACAAGATTAAAGCTATGCAAAAGACTGTTCTGCTTTAACTCTTAAGATAAGTAAGATGAAAAAAATACACTAAGAGCAACAGAAAAAATATTTTAATAGTTCTTATTATTTTTAATATTATTAATTCCTTTGGGTAAACCATTAAAAAAATTATTTATTTGTATTGAAAATTTTAATTGAGTAAGTAAGTTCAACACTGAAAGAAATGTATTGAAAATAGTCTCTGTGAAGAAGCCCTACAGTTGTAGGACTAACTCCTTTCTTTGGCCTTGCCTTTTTGCCTTACCATCTTCCTTTAGGAGGTGGCTTCAGTACTAAATTATAGCCAGATAACTGTATTGAAGGAAGATTTTTCTGGGTTAGATGAGTGGATGGTGAGGTGGATTGAGAACTGTCTGGATGGTAGAACGCAGAGGGTCATGATAAATGGGGCCAAGTCTAGTTGGAGGCCTGTGGCCAATGGTGTCTCACAGGGGTCAGTACTAGGCCCAGTGCTGTTCAACTTGTTCATCAATGACTTAGACGAGGGCACAGAGCACACCCTCAGTTTGCGGATGACACCAAACTGGGAAGACTGACTAACACTCCAGAGGGCTGTGCTGCCATTCAGGGAGACCTTGACAGGTTGGAGAGTTGGGCAGAGAGCAACTTCATGAGGTTCAACAAGTACAAGCACAGCATCCTGCAGCTGGGGAGGAATAACCCCAGACACCAGTACAGATTAGGGGTTGACCTGCTGGAAAGCAGCTCCACTGAGAGGGATTTGGGAGTCCTGGTTGACAACAGGTTATCCATGAGTCAGCAATGTGCCCTCATGGCCAAGAAGGCCAATGGGATCCTGGCCTGCATTAGGAGGAGCATTGGCAGCAGGTCAAGGGAGGGGATCCTGCACCTCTACTCAGCTCTGGTGAGGCTGCACCTGGAGTTTTGTGGGCAGTTCTGGGCTCCACAGTACAAGAGGGATGTGGAGCTGCTGAAGAGCGTCCAGTGTAGAGCAGGAAAGATGAATAAGGGACTGGAGCATCTATCTTATGAGGCAAGACTAGGTGAGCTGGGCCAGTTTAGCCTGGGGAAGAGAAGACTGAGAGCAGATTTGATCAATATGTAGAAATACCTGAGGGGAGAGTGTAGGGAGGATGGAGCCAAACTCTTCTCAGCGGTGGCCATCATAATAAATGGTGGCCAATCATAATAAATGATTGGGCTTTTTATGTCAGAAAGTCAAAAGAGAAAAAATGTTTCAGGAAACTAATGCTTGTCTGCTTGAAATAATATACGTAAACCATGAGAAGAAAATAACTTTAGCTTAATTAATTGGCTCTGTATGTGCTCTTTTCATTACAGAAAATATAGTGCAAGGCTCAATGGAGCAATTAGGTGTGTAAAGACAATTTAATGAACTCTAGCCTTTATTTCAGAGTTTTTTATGTCTGGGTGGCCCTGTCCATGCCGAGTGTATTCCTTAAACTGTGTTGCCATTAAAGAGCACTATTACCGCTACGCTAATGGCAGCCACAGGGAAGACAGCAATGTACACAAAGCAATGGGACTTTGATCATTTCTTTACCACATGCTGCTCAAAATGCTAGATGACATAGTGGAAAGGGGAGAAAAACATCACTGATTTCATGTCTATGCTTGTATCTCCATTGTTGCTTCAACAGGGAGCGCTGCTCTTCTAAACTGAAAACCAAGTACATGAAAGGCATTAGATATTCTTAGGCATAGCAGTTTTGTCATTTGCTAACTTTGAATAGGTTTGCCATGAACAGTCTCTGAACTGGGAGCTCTGCAACACCATTTTCATAGCACTATTATCCTGGGCCAACCTGCAGTTGACCTACACGACTCTGTGGCTGGAACTTATGTGTGCTTGTGCAGTATGGAACATGTCAAGGCAAGTCTGCCTCAAAGTACACAGGGTATGAAACTGTCAGTGGGATCCATCTTACCAGATAAAAGTCACTTACTGAATGTACTTAGGTTCTCTTTATAACCAGTGGAGAAAAAAAGAGGAACTTCTAGCACACATTTGTCATATCCAAAGCTGAGTAAGCAAGTTAGGAAATCTAACTAGCCCTCAAAACTGTGGATAAGACTTAGACAGACTGGCTTCTGCTAACTGTCTAATTTAGATAGTTGAAGTTAGGCAAAATGATTGCTACTTTCCCAGTTTACAATTGGAGTTAGTAGCCCTTTAAAAAAAATAATAGTCCAAACAAATCCTTGACCAAAACATTTCAAGTATGTTTGTTCTACAGATATTTTGAAATGCAAACCTTATACCCAAATATTTCCAGACTTCGGAGGAGGTTGCATTAGCATACAAATCCCAATGTTATGGTAGGGTCATAGTCTGCCCTTGGACATGGCCCAGTACATTTAGGCCTGAATGTATTTGGTTCAGAGAAACTGAGATCTGGATTCATATCTTTATTTTTCTGCAAGTTCCCTCTCTATTTCATGCAACAGAGTAACAAAAGATTTTTGAATTATGTTCATTTATTTCTTGGCCACAACTTATGGATACATATAATGTAAAGAGGATGAAAATTGTGCACAGATAGATTCTGTGTTGAGGGACCGGTGGAAAAAAATCAAAACTGCGCTCTGTCCTAGTCACCCTAGCAACTGCCCTAAATTTCACAGTTTCCAAAACTAATATAAGTTACTAATGCATAAACATATTGAGAATAATCTGTGCTGTGTTTATTTCTGCTGGAATGATGAAAATCATTGAGCAAAGGCCAAGGATCAATCTTAGTCAGCCACTCTGTGGTGGAATAATTGCAGCTTCATTGATCTAACTCAGTCTATCAGTCATCTGTACCATCTTGGTAATTAAACATTTAACATTTGTTTTTCTGCCACAAAATCTGGGTTAAAAAAAAAAAGAAAAAAAATTGAAGCAGACTCCCTTTAAACAAAATAGGAACTGTTTTTTGTGACTACCCACAAAAATGAATTCCTTATTTTTGCAAAACTCAGTGAAGCTATTAAGTACTTCTATGCTACTGCCAAAAACATAGCACTTCATTATCCTCTGCTCAGTCACTTTATTTTTTCTAAGTAAGTAGGCATTAATAAGTGAGAATATCTGCAAAAGGCCTCTTTGTTTCTGTCCTGTCAACGATTTAAGAAAAAAATGAGTAAGTGTGTGGGAATGAGGGGCTTATTATGACTCATATTTCTGTTAGATGGCTATATATTATAATATATATTATCAGAAATTATGAGAACCCCACAGTGTGAGCTTTTTAAAACTAAAATGGACATATAGCAAAAAATAATTGAGCGGGAACAATCATTCCTTCCAGGTATATGGGCTACATGACATAGAAATTCTATCAGTGATTTTATTATAAGTGATTTTATTATAAGATTGCTTAGTCTTCCCTTTGAAAATATTTTTCTTCAAAGAAACTTTTATAGACTCTGCAGAAAAAGATGTTTTTGTTTGTTTGCTTCCTTGGTCTTTTTTTTTCTGTCTTTACTGCCACTCCTATTAGGAAAAAGAAATAAATAGGAATTAAATTGTTAAGGAGATCTATATCAAATACTGACATAGTACAAGATTTGCTTCCATATTTCAGTCCCACGTGGACTCGTATCTGTTTTCTTTCTTTAGGCTCTAGGTGTTCCTAGAGACAGGCTAGACAGTTCCAGCAGTTTGTGTATTATGTGTCGTTCTTAAAGCTGATGGCTCAAAACCATAAAGATAACCTGTTTTTTTCAGCTGATGTCCAACAAACATTTTCATGAAACCAGTAACGTCTCATTATTTTTAACTTCATTAGTCAGAAATCTTTTTTTTTTTTTTAATCTGTCCAATATCCTCTAGCGCCAAAGAGGGAAAAAGAACTGGATGGTCAAGCCAATTTAGCTGGACTGGAAAGCTGTGAGAAAAAGAATTGGGAAGAAGGTAGAGATCAGGATTCAAATCGCAAAGAAGCAAGAAGGCTACAGCAAGTACTGAAACCCTTCTCTAGAAACAGAAAGGGAGCTGAGAACTGACTTCTTACTTGGGAAGGATCACATGAAGACATAGACACACACATAGATACACACATCACACGTTTTAGCTCTTAGATCTGTAGCAGTATAAATGCCAAAGAATATGTGGAAGAAAACTGTGAACCAGCCTGCTAAAATTCTCTGGACAACATGTGTGAGAGATGAGGCATGTGGGTGCCTTAGGGTGATGACCAGTGGCGCAGAGTCTAGTTGGAGGCCTGTAGCTAGCGGTGTCCCCCAGGGGTCAGTCCTTGGTCCAGTCCTGTTCAATTTATTCATCAATGACCTGGATGAAGGCACAGAGTGCTCCCTCAGCAAGTTTGCTGATGATACCAAACTGGGAGGAGTAGCTGATACCCCAAAGGGCTGCACTGCCATCCAGAGGGACCTGGACAGACTGGAGAACTGGGCAGTGAAAAATCTCATGCAATTCAACAAAGACAAGTACAAGGTCCTGCACTTAGGGAGGAATAACCCCAGACACCAGTACAGGCTGGGGACTGACTTTCTGGAGGGCAACTCTGCAGAGAGGGACCTGGGTGTCATGGTGGGCGACAAGTTGACCATGAGGCAGCAGTGTGCCCTCATGGCCAAGAAGGCCAATGGGATCCTGGGGTGCATTAAGAAGAGCATCTCCAGCAGGTCGAGGGAGGTGATCCTGTCCCTCTACTCAGCCCTGGTGAGGCCACATCTGGAGTATTGTGTCCAGTTCTGGGCCCCACAGTACAAGAGGGATGCAGAGCTGCTGCAGAGAGTCCAGCGCAGGGCTGCAAGGATGATCAGAGGCCTGGAACATCTGCCCTATGAGGAGAGGCTGAGGGAGCTGGGCTTGTTCAGCCTGGAGAAGAGAAGGCTGAGAGAAGACCTGATCAATGTCTATAAGTACCTCAGGAGAGGCAGTGAGGAGGATGGTGCTGGCCTCTTTTCGGCAGTGGCCACTGATAGAACTAGAGGAAATGGCCAGAAACTAAAGCATCAAAAGTTCCACATGAACTTAAAGAAAAATTTCTTAACAGTGAGGGTGACAGTGCACTGGAAGAGGTTGCCAAGAGAGGTTGTGGAGTCTCCTCTGGAGATCTTCAAAACCCTCTTGGACGCAGTCCTGTGCCACATGCCCTAGGTGACCCTGTGTGTGCAGGAGAGTTGGACTAGATGACCTCTAGAGGTCCCTTCCAACCTTAAGCATTCTATGATTTTATGAGACCAAGAGATGTGAAACTGTGGCATATCAGTGAATCTCAGCAATGCCTGGGACCCAGCAAGCACAGGTGACTGTTCCAGTTCAGTCTGTCTTTGCAGGATGCTGGGAACCCAAGGTCATGGAGAAGACTTAAAACCAGTATAGATCCCACTATCCTGGCATGGAAGCACCTTGCCATATGGTATGAAGTGGGTGTTGTTTGAAATATGCTATGGAAAGGCACAGTAGGGCTTGATTAATAATCTCAGGAATATTAATAGAAAATATTGATATAGCACGGAATATTCTCAGACTTACATTTTCTAAAAAGATTGTCAAACCCCATTGTTTCTGTAGGTTTTTCTCAGGACTCAGATATCAAGCATATTTTAGTAGTGAGATACATTTTTTCCCATGTCTTAAAAATCTCTTGCCCTTTTCTTTTTTTTTCCTTTTTCTTTTTTTTTTTTTTTTTTTAACACTGATGTCAAGCCTGTGTTAATGCTTTAATTGTATGCTTGTCTCCCTATGTTTCACTTTCTTTGCTCCACCTTAAGGAAAGTGTAGACTAGTTCTATCAGTTCAAAGGAAACCTCTGTGGGTCAAATATTCACTGAAGCTCTAGGTTTCCTGTAATTGACTCCCCTAAAATTCAGAGATAGCCTACAGCTATATAAACTGCCATCAGATACTACCAGAGAAATGAAGTTAATAACTTATCAAATTAGTCCATTTTGCTTTCTTGTTAGGAAAGGCATATGAGAGTAGATAGGTCCTTCAACTCTGATTTTTACATTCAACAAAATGCACATTTTTCTCAGTTTCCACTTCATGTAAAGAAAGGTTACTTCAAATCCTGGAGTACACCAGGATTTGTTTCCTGGTTAATCAGTTGTAATACTTCCTTATGTCTAAGGGCAACACTAGGGAAAATAGTACCAATATTAAGGCAGCCTGTTCTGAGGGGAAAAATATGAAAAACATTTTAAATTAGGACATTTCTAAAACATTGTACCTAATATAGTATATGGGGCAATATGTTATGATGCTAACTCTCAGCTGAAATTATCTATATAATATGTATACTATAAATAAATAAATGACTATATATTATTTTCTGCTTCACCACATCACCATACATATTATTTAGATGGATGTACATATGTACTTACATATTCCCATACTTTCAGTAGTTGGCCAGTACATTATCAAATGACCAGTTATTTGACCAGTTGAATTTATGACACTTTCCACGTAACTAATTTGCAGAAAATGCTGAACATCCGGTGTTGGAGGCTATAGGGCAATTTAATAAATTCAGCACTTAGAATTGCCAGTCACCTCTACAGATCATAGCCATACATTATACAAGTGAAAACAGAGAAAGGTTTTTTTTCTTTTATTTTTACCTTGACTGAGGGCAAGTAAATAGTGTCAGCTGTAAAAAATCAATTCCGGAATGATTCGAGGGAGGAAATGGACATATCGACTTATATTTTGGAAGCATAACAGTGTGAAAACTGATACTTATGAGGGATTTCTTGCAAAGTACTGAAAATCATAAAATGATCAGAGCTTCTCTTACATAGTTTTAGGTGGGTTAATTTTTTTTTTTTTGACTGAATAAATGTAGAAAGGAAAACACTGACGCATATCTACAGAGCAATCATGGTTTATATATATTTTTTTCCATATGTATTTCCTTTCTGGAGGAATATAGTTCCAGGTTCAGGCTGGCATTTACACATATGTACAGACCAGAGTTACACACGATCTACCTCCTTGTTCTTGTCAGAACCTTGTTCTGACTCTTTTACTGCAAGCAAAAAAAAAACGGTTGTGTTGTGCAACTTGCTATGAAGACACCAGATGTGATTTTCCAGGATCTTAATGTGAATCGATAGTTTCAGTTTATTCCTTCTGTTTGCCTTCCCAACACACTAGAGATTCGATTAAACCATCCAAATTTATGATTCCATTCAGACTTTAATGATATTCTGATTTATAAAGGTTTTTCTTTTCCTAGGAGAATTTGAAATAAATTAATACTCCCCTCCCAACTGCTTGACCTTCTAGTCTCTGCCTAGGAATATCTTTCTACCTACAGTAAGGCTATACAGCTCATGCCTGTCTCTGCTCAAATGTTGATCCCATCTCTGCAGAAAAGTTTTCTAAAAAGTGGCAGGGTGGTGAATCTGGGAGAGTATTTATCTGTGTAGAAATATAGCCAACAACTGAATAGCCCCCCTCTAATGAGACAGAAAGGTCAAAATCTTGCCTGCTTTCATTTTAGTTACCCAGTGTTTTTGACAGGCAGGTGACCTGCCCCAGGCACACAGACTCCCATAGCTTTTCTGTCTGCTGAGGGTATGATCTCAGACTGAGTCACAGCCCTTGTGCTTGGCCCTGTGGATTAGCTCAAGCATGGCATAGCTACAGAGCTGGCCAAAGGTCATAGAGAGAAATAATTGGCAGCTCACTGCATCTATGGGGCTGCTTCTGAGCCCTTGAATACCAGAGGAAAAAAAAAATACCGAGGTTTATTCCCTATGTACACATGTTGGCAGTATCTGCCCCACTGTGACTACATTTATGGCAAAGTGGACTATTACAACATCTACAAAGTGGAAAACTCCACACTACTCTGAATTATGGTAACTTCTAAAGAGCTGACAGTTCTGTATGAACACACTGTACTAGAACAAAGGTTGTAGCATTCTTAGCATTCCCAGAGGGGAAAGTATGCAAATGTGCTCACTCCTGCACTTAGTTTGTATCTGTCTGTTTTCAGTATAATCACAAGCTTTCTCCTTTGCATTATTTCTGATTCATGCATGACATAACTCACATCTTTGTGAGCTGTAAATGACAGACAGAATTTCTTCAAACAGAAATACAAGTGCATTCAGGTAGCTTCCTCTGCACTCCAGTGCATAGATGCAGATTGAAATAAAACAGAAAGAGAACATTCTTGCACTTCTGACTTCAAATATAGCACATCCTGAAGACCATTTTGGTATTGCTCTCCACACACATTCACTAGTGACATTTTCACAGCAGGTCACCAGCTTCTGGTCTCTATTCTTCATTGAATGTTGTTTCCTCCAGTCATTTGCAGCCACTACCGCCACCCAGAGAGAGAGAGACTTCTAGTGATACCAATGGTTTATACAGTGCTTTAAAGATGTGTGCACTATGAAGATTATAGAAAAGTGATAGAAAAACATCTTGATATCGTTTTGAAACATCTTTATATCATTTGATCTTGTCCTTTTTTTTTTTTTCAGCTCAGCAATACCTTTGTCTTTCATGACAGCTGTTTAGTCTGTTTTAACAGATCTCCAGTGCGGAAAACTGCAGTCTCCTTAGGCAATCTATTTTAGCACTCCGCTATTCTTCCAATTATAAGCCTGCTTCCATCTAACCTTTCCCAATATCTATTCTTTCTTGTGGCAGATTAAGCCCCATGTTTTTTGTCAATCTACCATGGTCCCTGAGAAGAGATCATTGCTTTTGTCTTTTTAAAATCTCTTTATGTACTGGAACACTATTATTATGCCCCAATCCAGTACTCTGTTAGGCAAGGCAAATCCAATTATTTCACTCTCTCATTATAGGTCATGTTTTTTAGACCTCTAGTCGTTGTCCTCCCTCTCCCCTGGATTATCTACAGTTGTTCCACATCTTTCTTGAAATGCATGGCTAAAAACTAGAGGCAATACTCCAGCACTGAGCAGAGCAGAAGGACTATTTCACACGTCGAATTGTTTATACATGCTACTGTGATGTTTGCCTTTTCCACAACATCAGAACATTGCTGACTTTTGTTCAATTTATGATTCACTCAAACCCCCAGATGCACTTCTAAAAAATGGCTACTGTCCTGTTGTTTTCAATCCTGTGTTTATGCTGCTTTTTTTTTCCTTTTACACTTGTTACTGTTGAATTTCTAGTGTTTTTTTTTACAACATTTTCCCCAATTTTAGATGATTTTGAATTCTCTTCTATCAACATGCTTTCACTTCCCTCCTGCACATCAGTTATTCACAATAATATTGAGCATACCTGTGCCAAGAGTATTCACTGGAAATATCCTGCTATTAGTCATGGACTACTGCCAACAATTGTCTGGAACTGGCATCTATCTGGTTTTGCATCCATATTTTAGTACTAGTATCAGGACAAGATTTCCCTGGGATTCTCATAAACTTAACTAAAAGTGAAAATATACATCTCCAGCATATTCTCTGCTGTGTTACTGTGTTATAAAAAGACATGTTTTTCTCTTGGCAAATCCATATTATCTCTCAGTCTGATGAAATATTTTCCGGTTTGATAGAAGATACCAAACAAAAGCTACTAAAACTTGACATTTCAGCCAGCGAATACAAGTTAACTCACACCCAATATTTTCAAAATAGTTGGTTGAATCTCTATTCAAATTGATACTTTTATTTTCCAATAAGTTTGGCAATAGCAAGAAAGTTCCAAGAGAATAGAAAAATACTGATGTCATTCCATTAATAAAAAAATAAATGGGCTGAACAAGTTATAGCCCTAGTCTTCATGAACATTATTCCTTGTCCATCTAACTTAACAGCTGATGCAGGACTTCACCAATAAATATAAAGAAAAGGTTGCCACCTTTTAACACCTTTTGTTTTATGGGAAATTATATTTTGAAAACTGACTTTGCATTTTAAAGATGACATACTGACTGATAAACTGCAAGTATTCATACAGTACTAGCAAAATTCTTTAAGATGTTTGACTCTCTTATGTGTTATATTTCGTAAAGAAACCAAAACAATAGAAAACAAAAAACTAGTTAATGGAGTCATAACTGAAATGTAATTATTCACAGATAATCATCCCTGAGTGGGCAGGTTTCTATGGGGATCCAGTGGGAATGAACTGGTACTACATTATTTTCCATTTGCATTGCTTTTTTTGAGAAGCATGTGAAATCATTTCTGATGATTTTTCAGATGACAAAATGATGGTGGGAGTGCTGCCAAGATTTTAATTAGAGGTGTACAAAAAAACTATAACTTTTTTTTTCTTTTTAATTTCAGAGTAAAAAATGTAGCTCAAAACTATCAAATGGTCACATCTGACTCAGAAATGTTTAACTTTGATCACCTTCAAGCCATGGTGGATCAGCAGATGATATTGCAAGACTATAGCTAAAAATAGCAGGTTCCTTAACTGCATAAATAAGAGTATATTGAAATAAAGAGATTTTTCCTTCTATTCTAAGAATTCCTATGTTTGGCAAAGCTATATAACAGTATGTTTGATTATGGTCATTGCAAGTTCTGTTAAAGCTCTGGGAACAATGTTAAAAAGCTCAAGAATCTCAGTCCATTTCTTTTAGCAAGAAATAGTTAAGAAATTAGTGGCCTGGAGCAAAATGTTTTTGAAAAAATCTTTTTCCCATTTGCTTGCAGTGGTAGTTCTACAACTCTATAACTCTTTGTACAATATTTTCATGTTTCAAAGGTTGTGATTGATAGAAGGAAAATGAAATATGCATGTATATATATGTATGTATCTAAAACGAACATATGGCAATAAATAAATAAATAAATAAATAAATAAATAAATAAATAAATACTCTGTGTGTGTTGTATGCATATGAGGGGAAGACTGGCCAAATCTTTCACAGGTTTAGAAAAATGGAAGGAAGTAGAAACATGAGAAAACTCTGCAAGATGGAAATGAATTAATTTTTTCCTATTTTTTTCTCCACACTGCCTCCCACTTTTTCAACTTTGTTATGGATTATAACCCCCTCTTTTTTTTTCGTATAAAGTAACTGACACCACTTTTTTCTTAGTTTCTATAGCTCTTCAAATGTGTCTATACTGAGTGTGAGAAAAGTGACCATGATACAAGCTAACTGAATGCATAATTTGTACACCATGAACCAGAAATGTCAGTAAGACATGTCTTACATAATCTTATACAGGGTAAGTTGTCAATGTAAAGTTGCTTTTTGATGTTGTTTGGAACTGAACTCCATAACTGTGAAAAATAACTATAGGGGTGAATGGTGATCACATTGACGCTGAGTCTATTAGCTCTTTCAGACAAGAATGGACAGCGATAACCTCTCTGCTGCAACCACAAACAGCACAGCCCATTTGTTTAACTACACTACAATAAGTCTTATAAAGTACATTCTTTTAAATAAAAATGAGCTTGCAGATTTTTCTAACATCTTGCAGACATAAACATTAGTCACTTTCTGAGATTTTCCTGTAATCTATCCTAATTATATGTGTGAACAGTATATTTTCAGGATAAAGAAAATGAACTAAGGTGTAGAGGATTTTGGAAACCATTAGCGACGAAACACAACACTGATACACTGTGAGGGGAGTCTCAAATTTCTACTTAAACTTTCTGTTTATAGAAATGTACATTTTTATGAATTAATACTTGCACGGGATCTTTTGCCCACTGATTCTTTTTCTTCTTATATTTTTAAAGTGCATCATTTTCTAATTTTATATGCCTTCCATATACAGGTTTTTTATATTTTTGTATACAGGGTTTTCTTATAATACAGGTTTTTTATTTTTATATACAGATATTCTTATAAGACAGGTTTTCTTATAAGACAGGTTTATTTTTATATACAGGTTTTCTTATAAGACATGGTACATCCAAAAAAGATATATCTTCTATTTAGAGCATATTGAAACCAATACGTGAAAAACACTGTTTCTTTTAGAACTCCAAAAGGTTACTGATTCTGCTATAGCTGCGAACAGAAGATATCATTAATGACTAATCCAAAAGACCAATGATGCATTGTCATAGCAGAGATAATCCATTTCTGTGAGTCAGGAAAGAGGTATTGGGTTTTATTTTCAAAGACAACAGCAAATGAGATGAAAAGAAAACACAAGGTTGGGCTGAGTGACAAGATGACAGTATGTCCTATGACATTTGAATAGCATCCTATGGGTTGCAATATTAGTCTTGGGAGATGCCTCCAGTAATATGCTCACAGTACAGATGACAAAAGAGTGCGAAAAGCATAATTCAACTCAGGTGAAGCCTGCAAAAGCTTGTTATTTGTACTGTCTCTTTTTAACTGTTGATCATCAAAGATTGAATACCATCAGCACAGAAGCTTTAAAACAGACCAGAAACAGACAATTTAGTGTGAACTCTTTCAGTAATAAAGAATTATCCACACTAGGAGCTTTTGTTCTCTATTGCTAGCTGTGCTTGTATATATATTGTGTACAAAGTTTGCCTTTCTAACGGTAATGGGTATATCTCAAAGTTACCAAAGGACACAATTGAACAAAGAAGTTAGTTGTTGCCGCTCGACTACTTTCCATTCAGACTTGCCAAAATTTATATAGAAAATATATCGAATTTCTCATGTTATATTCACTTCATGTTGCAGCTATGAAGCAAAATGCTAAAGAATAAACACAAAGCTAACATAAAAGTCTTTGTTTATTTAAAGAGTCAATAATACTATCATAACTATACATTTGGGAGGAGGAGAAAAAAAGAAATAAGTTTTTCTTGTAGGCTCTTACAATTCCCATGCTATGTCAGAACAATTTCATCCTGTATAGGAGGTAAAATTGACCACAAAATTATACAAAATGTTAAAAAAATTGGTATATCTGAGCTCCAAATATTTTCAATGAAAATGAATTAACGTGTCACTCTTTTCCTGTCCATTTAAATATATTTTTACATGCTGATTTGCCACATCTGGTTATTCCCAAAAGATTGTTGACTGTTTTAGCAGATGAATGAATAAACCATATATATGGTTATATGGTTATACACCATGCAGTTGCACAGCAGCTCAATGGCTCTTTTCAGTGTTCTCCATTCAATTTAGCATATTTTCTTCTCTTTCTGTCCCTCAAAGCTTTGTAAAATGCAGTTCCGTTACTGTGACTATCTGGAAAAGTCTGCATCAAGACCTTCATTTTTTAAACAACAACGTTAACAAACATTGGTAAGAGAGCGACTAACTGGACTGCTTCTCTCTCATAGCTAACTCACTATCTTATCCTAGTCAGCAAAGTCAGAAATGGTCAGAAAGACTCCTTCAGCGTCTGGTGTTCATCGAAATCCAAACCTGAATAATACATCAGTTCACAGGTCACTCAGCCACACAGTGGGAATACATAGCACCCCTTTCTAAGACCTTCTTTTAAGATAAACATATTGCATTTAAGAGAATGCTTCATTTACTCTGAGGAAAGAGAAGAGGACCAAAGCAGCTCATCTGCAAAGATCTTTGCATTGTGCAGCCTCCTGGTGCTTCCCAAAGCCTTGTTTTTTTTTAGTCTTTGCATTTAACATATTCTCTGGCTAATGTGGAGGACAAGTTGAGAATACGTTCACATAACTGCTGGAAACAGCACAGTGGTTAAACATGAAGGTGAGCTGCTCTGCTTTTTCAGGTATAGCTGTCTGCTTTCCTGCATGTATTTTTGCTTCTAAAGTGTCTTCTCTTACAAACTACAATAAAATAAAATAAGAAAATATTTGCCTTGTAAAGAATTGCCTTTATCTGTTAGCTTATTTATAGCACATTTCTTAAAAAGCAAAGCAGTGAACAAACTTCACAAAAAGATACCCAAAGGGCTACATGGCTAAAACAAATTTGTCAGTTTGATATTGTAAAGTGCATTCCTGGGAGCTGCTGGGCCCTTAATCCCACAATTTAAAAGTACCTAACTGCAGGATGGAGGAGAGACTTTAAAGGTACGGGTTTTTGAACGGTTGCAAGCTAAAAGGCGGTGAAGAGAAGAGAATCATTCAACCCTCCCTCTTCTGTTTACACCGTTCCTTATGCCTGTCTATGGCTCTGATCCATGACAAACTCCATGTCTGTCAAAAGAAGCTTTCTGCAAATGTCTATATTAAATGAATTTGCACCATCATAAAAAATTGAAACATATTTCTGGTCTGAGTTAAATCTACATAGGCACAATTTCTAGAATTAATTAAACATTTCTGTTAAACCTTTATTCAACAGATGGAAAGTTGGCTTTTTAATGCAAGACAGATTTTTATAGAAGATAACTATTTGCTGGAAAATAATCAGAATTTCTGATACTCTTTCCCTCCAAAAGCAAAGCAAAACAAAACAAAACTTGATAAAACTACAGGGTGTGTGTGGACATCTAATTTATAAATAGCATACACTTTTTTGTCCATAAGAAGGCGATGGGAGAGGTGAGGTTTTCATGAGAAGCTGCAGAGGGTACAGAGGAGAAGGGAGTTCAAATGAAATGGTTCGTTTGAAAGAAATAGACTTTTTCAGGATCTGTTCACAAAACTTAAAACAAACTGCATAGGTTTTCAAAACCAGCAGTATAAAACAGACGCAAAAAAAAAATCCCAGATTTGGTTGCCTTTATGAATTTTAACCTACATAATTCAAGGGTAAAGAATGTTCAGGACTTCTGGGATCCTTTTCTGAGGTTTGAACTCATTATTTTCTATTCCTTGCATTTGAGTATTTTGAGATTTTGTCTGGGAAAGAAGTGTGGAAATGTCATGACCAATATTGAAATTGTATTTTTGGACAGAATGGAATCAGGAAGCATTAATAACCTTACAAAATATCCTTTTTTCTCTTGAAGTATCCAGCTTAATTTTTAGTAACAAGTAGCTATCTCCTTTTCAGCCATTTGAAGACTGCCTATTGCAAGTTAAAGCAATGAAGTTTTGTATAATAACAGTGAAAACATACATGCACTAGTGAGATGTTGTGTGGCAAAGCTCTGAGAGATGAAAAATCATAGAATCATAGAATCATAGAATGCTTAGGGTTGGAAGGGACCTCTAGAGATCATCTAGTCCAACCCCCCTGCATACGCAGGGACACCTAAAGCACGTGGCGCAGGACTGCATCCAAGCGGGTTTTGAAGATCTCCAGAGAAGGAGACTCCACAACCTCTCTGGGCAGCCTGTTCCAGTGCTCTGTCACCCTCACTGTTAAGAAATTTTTCCTTAAGTTCCTATGGAATTTTTGATGTTTCAGTTTCCGGCCATTTCCTCTAGTCCTATCAGTGGCCACCACTGAAAAGAGACCATGACCGTCCTCTGCACTCCCTCCCTTGAGGTATTTATATACACTGATTAGATCCCCTCTCAGCCTTCTCTTCTCCAGGCTGAACAGGCCCAGCTCCCTCAGCCTCTCCTCATAGGGCAGATGTTCCAGGCCCCTGATCATCCTTGTAGCCCTGCGCTGGACTCTCTCCAGCAGCTCCACATCCCTCTTGTACTGTGGAGCCCAGAACTGGCCACAGTACTCCAGATGTGGCCTCACCAGGGCTGAGTAGAGGGGCAGGATCACCTCCCTCGACCTGCTGGAGACGCTCTTCTTAATGCAGCCCAGGATCCCATTGGCCTTCTTGGCCACGAGGGCACACTGCTGCCTCATGGTCAACTTGTCGTCCACCATGACACCCAGGTCTTTCTCCGCAGAGCTGCTCTCCACAAGGTCGGTCCCCAGCCTGTACTGGTGTCTGGGGTTATTCCTCCCCAGGTGCAGGACCTTGCACTTGGCCTTGTTGAATTGCATGAGGTTTTTCACCGCCCAGTTGTCCAGTCTGTCCAGGTCCCTCTGGATGGCAGCGCAGCCCTCTGGGGTATCGGCTACTCCTCCCAGTTTGGTATCATCAGCAAACTTGCTGAGGGAGCACTCTGTGCCTTCATCCAGGTCATTGATGAATAAATTGAACAGGACTGGACCAAGGACTGACCCCTGGGGGACCCCACTAGCCACAGGCCTCCAACTAGACTCGGCACCGCTGATCACCACTCTCTGGGCCCTGCCATCCAGCCAGTTCCTAATCCATCTCACTGTCCACTCATCTATCCCACACTTCCGGAGCTTGCCCAGGAGGATGTTGTGAGGGACAGTGTCAAAAGCCTTGGTGAAGTCGAGATAGACGACATCCACCGCTCTCCCCTCGTCTATCCAGCCGGTCATTTCATCATAGAAGGCTATCAGGTTAGTCAGGCAAGATTTTCCCTTGGTGAATCCATGCTGACTACTCTTGAGCACCTTCTTGTCCTCCATGTGCCTGGAGACAACGGCCAGTATGAGCCGTTCCATCACTTTTCCGGGGACGGAGGTGAGGCTGACTGGCCTGTAGTTGCCTGGGTCCTCCTTCTTACCTTTTTTGAAGACTGGCGTGACATTGGCCTTCTTCCAGTCTTCTGGCACCTCCCCCGTTCTCCAGGATCTTTCAAAGATGATGGAGAGCGGCTTAGCTATGGCATCTGCCAGCTCCCGCAGCACTCTGGGGTGCATCCCATCAGGGCTCATGGATTTGTGGGTATCGAGGTTCCTTAGGTGCTCTCTGACCCAATCTTCCTCTACCCAGGGCAAGTCTTCCTCTCCACCCGCTTCTTCTCTTGCCTCTAGGGCCTGGGGCTCTAAAGGGCTGCCCTTGGTAAACACCGAAGCAAAGAAGGCATTGAGCAACTCTGCTTTTTCTGTGTTATTTGTAACCAAGGTGCCCATCCCGTCCTCCAGCGGACCCACGTTTTCCCTGATCTTCCTTTTGCTGTTAATGTATTTGAAGAATTTTTTTTTGTTATTTTTAACGTCCCTTGCCAGCTTGCCTTCCAGACGTGCCTTAGCTTTCCTTGTCGCATCTCTGCACTCCCTGACTACGTTCCTGTATTTCTCCCAGGGGGCCTGTCCTTTTTTCCACATTCTGTATACCGCTGCCTTCTGCTTGAGCATTGCCACAAGCTCCCGGCTCATCCACGCAGGTCGCCTGCCCCCTCTGCCTCCCTTCCTACACACAGGGATGCACTGCTGCTGGGCGTGGAGGAAGTGCCGCTTGAAAACTAACCAGCTCTCTTGGGCCCCCCTGCCTTCTAGAGCACTAGCCCATGGGATTCTACCGAGGAGGTCTCTGAAGAGGCTAAAGTTGGCCCTCCTGAAGTCCATCGTCGCAAGGCTACTTACAGCCCTGCCTCCTCCTCGTTGAATCCTGAACTCCACCAACTCATGGTCACTGCAGCCGAGGCTACCCCCCACCTTCACATCTCCTACTAGGCCCTCCCTATTTGATAGCACGAGGTCCAGTAGCCCACCTCTCCTCGTCGGCTCCTCCACAACCTGCGTCAAAAAGTTATCGTCGACGCTCTGCAGGAACCTCCAGGACTGCTTATGCCTGGCTGTGTTGTCCTCCCAGTTGATGTCGGGGTAGTTGAAGTCCCCCATGAGAACCAGGGCCTGTGACCGTGAGGCAACATCCAGCTGCCTATAGAAGGCCTCATCAACCTCCTCGTCCTGGTCAGGTGGCCGGTAGCAGACACCCACCACAGTGTCTCCCACATTAGCCTGCCCTCTAATCCTTACCCAAAAACTGTAATGCTAGAGCAGATGCTTACTGAGAAACACTCAGTGTTTCACAAGGATAACCTGTTTTCAAAGGGCTCTCAGTGAACCTTCACAGGAGGATGAGCTCCAAGAAAATTTTGCACCCTCAAAGTCAGGAGAGATTTCTTTCTCTAGGATAGTTTTACTTGACCTGGTTTCTTATGTTAATCCCTGGGTCATCCTTGTACCTCACAATGGTACAATTGTGGGCAGCCACCAAGGACTGTGAGCACAGAATGTATTTCAATGGCACAAGCATGGAAGTTTCCCTAAGCCCATTCTTTCCGAAGGTGTGCTGAACATGACAGCTGAGGTTCTAGTTTTATTTTTCCCTTCAGATCCCAATTCTCTGATTCTATGATTTTCTTGGCTAGCTTACTCCTTACAGCACCAGAGGGAATATTTCAACTGTTACCCAGCCAGAGCAGAGGAGAGGTATAGAAGCAAGTGAAGATGTTTGTCAGAGCCCTGTCCAGGTTGACACAATGAGCCTGATGCGTTTTGACACATCAGACACACAGAAATGTATAAATCATTCTTTTGCTTTGGAAATTCAAAACCTTTGTGTCTACACGTATATTATTAGTAAATTAACAGCAGTGTTAGGCCCTGAGGCCAAGAGGAATAGCCTAGTCACACCTGCTTCCAAAAAAAGAGTGACTACGTCCAAGCTGCTTATTTGAAATGGTTCCTGGTTGTGCCAGCTTCTGACTGTGTCTTGTTATGTGCCAGGAACTGTTCTAGCAGTTTAACAGTACAGATGACCAAGGTCCAGAACTTGTGCCTCTCCTGCTCTGTTTGATCTAACCTGCATGTCCCTTCCTAGGAGCAGAAAACATATGTGACGTTAACAAGAATATCATCAATGATTGTATCTTCCCACTATTGGAGAGGGTTCAGTGTTGGAAAGGAATTGCACTGTTGGGCAACCGAGTGACTTACATTACATAATTTAAGGGCCACCAGAAAAAAAAATGGGGGGGGGGGGGGGGGAAGGGGAGTCTATGCTAACCTTTATTTACTTATTTATTTATTTAAATCTGGGTAGATCCACATCAAAAAAAATATCTCCTCCCAAACAAGCAAAAAAAATCCTCTGGAAACAAATGTTTTTACTTCTGCACCCACTTTGTGAAATTGAAAGACGCAAGCTTCAAGAAAATTGAAGCAGCACTCACAGAATCGGTGTGCTTCCTCACTTATGCAGACACAGCTAGGGAGGTCTGGCTTCATCTATCTTTACTCTGTGGTTGAGAACAGAGACACTTTTGAATTAAACCCTGTTATATTCCAGAAGAGTGCCTTAATCCAGTCCTGCTGAAGCTATTTCACTTGTATACAACACTACAATATTTTTGTTTAGGTCAGAGTGAGTATGAATGACTATGTCCTTGTTTTTACCTGTTTTTACCTGGTTTTAACCTGTCGTTAGAGAGACCAGGCACTTCAGGCAGTGCTATGGCTGATAAGCAAGAGTAAGAACTGCAATAGGCCCAGGCTACCGTGGCCCAGATGCCAGGTGTTGAAGATGTAAAGAGGATATGAGGACTAGTGTGCAATTCGTCAAATGGCCCCAGCTCATTCCTGATACCAGAACTCCTCCCAACAACTCTGCATCACTGAATTGAACATATGTGTAGTGGTCTTTATTGCAGTATAGCAGCTGCAAGCAAACATAGCCAACAGCATGAGACAACAACTCTCTGCAAACCACTTCTGGTGGATGAACCACAACTTGGGAACTATTGAACCAGCCAACATTTAAAAAGGGCTCTTAAGAGGTAATTGCTATGTAAGTGCTAAGTATTATTATTATTTTGCTAGCTAGCAAAAACAAAAGATAATGATATGATATACAATACATCATATTATACCAGAAGACATATTTGTCCTCTGGTTACAGTTTTGTGGAATCAGAAATGGATTGAAGTCATATTTTTCATTATCCATAAAATAAAATGGCAGAAAGAGGTTTCAAATCTAAAATGCAACAAGTAAAGAAACATACAGGAAAATTTCAGGAGAAGCTATGTTTGCGAGTAGTATCTGGACAAGATTTGGAGACTGTTGAACTTAGCCTTTCCTCCAATAGTACAGGTCCTGGAGCATCATCCTCCTGTATTTCAACATGCAATGGCACTTGGAGAGAAAGACTGACACTTATGGGACCATAGAATCTCTTTCCCCTCATGTAGCTGTTCCTTAGTCTGGAGGTGGTGTCCTTGATATTTCCCAGCATATATCCATGAATACTTTTTTTTTCCAAATAAATTAATAACTTTTAGATTTCTTTTTGCTGCATAATTTCTCTTCCCAGGGTATTCCTGTACATCTCAGGCATCGTACCTGAAACCTCCCCTGAACTATGCGAAACAGGGATGTTCTACAGTCCTTGTTTTTTAAAAAAGAAATTGAAGCACAAAAAAAGAAGTCCAGATTTTCAAACTGGGATGCAAATGTCATTCCTTGCTGAATTTCAATGGGAATAAGGTGCTGAAATGTCTTTGAAACTTGAGTGGTTGGCAAGGGATCACATTGAAACCTCTTGGGACAACTTGGAAGAGTTCCCAGCTTTCCTAAATCCAAATTGAACAATCTAACTAATCGAAGTAGTGTGGAGTGTTTACCAGTCCCAGCTTCTCATTTTTGATGTGTTAACATTCATATTAGTAAGCTTTTATCTGCAAGGACTAAGGTCAAGAAACTCTTTGGTTTTGAAGGTTGATAGATATGATTTGCCTGTAATCACAGAACTGCACTCCCCCAAATTATAAAGAAAACATCAAAAAATGGCCTGTGACAAAATGATTAGTGTTGGCTTTGCAACAAACATACAGGCAATATCAGAAATTCTGGTTAAAGGTTGTTTGCATAATGCACCCTTCCCTTAAGCACCAACCTCTAATAATATATCACAACAGAGCAAGTCAGCATACAAGTCTGATATTCATTTTTTTGTGGATTGTGTATGGTCTTGCTGAAAATGGGTCCAATACCACACAGGCAATGGTAATCCTTGTAAATATAGTCAGAATCTATTTGCAGATAAGGACAGAAGCAGTCAGTACCATTTCAGTTTTTAATGGTCATTTAAATACCCAGCAAAGAATCTGTAATCCCAGTTTGGCAACTACACTCACATGAATGGAATTCAGGAATGATACTTCATTCTTAAAGGACACTTTCCAATAGTTCATCCTGAATGACTTTGAAGAGGGAGACATCTTTTGACCCTTTTTAATAGCTGGGAAACCAATGAGCATGGAGATGAAATGAGGAAATGAGGCAAAATGAAAATCCAGCTGTACATCCAGCAATAGCTCCCAGACCACTCATGTGATGTGCCCTGCCCTAGGATGCTGAGGGAGCTGTGAAGAACCAGAAAGGAGTGGAAGATGAGGTCGCAGCTTCTGCCATATGCTAACTGTATTTGTATGCATTTCATTTTGCACATCTCAAAGATCTTGAATGGATTCATTTACATTTTCAGGAACTGCTTTCTGATAGGTAGTTGTAAAAGCATCTTACCTGTTTTTTTTTTTTTTTTTCAAAACCTGCCTGTACAGAACAACATTTACAGTTAAAGATGCACTGCAAATGAAGACACCTGCATTTTGCCTTCACTTATCCTTAGGCTAAGATTCTGCCATGATACAAATAAGCTCAGCCATGAGAAAACACAAGAACTTAATTGGGATGTTTCAAGCTTTAAGTTAAATGAGTGCATAAATTATTAGAGGAGTTGCCATGGGGGTTGTTACTCCTATATCTCAGCTTAAGTGTTGACATATTTCTGAAGAGGCTCAGAAAGTGAGGTGTACAAGATCTACTAGAATTTGGAAGCTGTGCCCATTAACGTTTTTCTTCCACTAGCATATAAAAAGCTATTCGTGACTGAATACAAGGCATAAGAGCATGAATCATTTGTTGGAGTCATGTTGCTCTGGGTTAACAGAGCGGATACAGTTATGGTTTGTTTAGTCAGAGGTACTAAATAGTGACTTCTGAAAAACCACACTCTCCTCCCCAGCCCTGCCCTAGTGTTATCATTGTAATATCTGAAAGCTTAGTCTGGCTATAGAAATTAATTTAGTCTTGGGTAGGAGTTTCAATGGGAGCTGGGTGGCTCAGACTCCAATAAAAATCTGAGCTCTTATTAAAATCCTTAAATTGTTGCCTCTTCTAGAACTTGGAAGCCTCAGTCCTGACCCAAGGCTCCGGGGATGGCCGGGACAGTCCAACCCCAGGGAAGTGTGGGCATCCAGCATTGCTGAGATGTTAGGGATGTGTACCCTGGGCTCTTGTCCCTTTTCAAGAAAAATGGTCTCTGCTAATCTCTAACTAAAATACGGCACTGAATGTTAACACTGGTGTCAGCGGAACTAATGAGTAATATTTCACCAGCCTAGTTGTCTAGGTAGCTTATCTGTATATATATATACATATGTCTATAAATATTTATACGTCTATATGTACATCTGTTTTGATGTGTGAAAGGAGAGGCTAATGAACTGATGCTAAAGCATAATTAGTAGATTTACTTTTGGATTATCCTTCTCAAATGCAGTGGTTTACAAAACACCAGTTTGTCAGTCATATTTATAACCTTTCTCTTTTCTGAGGGTCTAGAGCTTTTTCTTTTATTCAACATTATTCCTACTGCTTTCTGCGTGTTGTTGCCATTGTGGTGTTTGCTGAAAGGTAGTTTTTTTTCCTGGCAACTCACCCTTTTAGGAGTTATTCTGACCAGATTTTCCATTCTGTGCCTTTTTGAGCTTGTTTTTCTTTTTTATTTCATGAAGCAAAAGAATTTCTGTTGTGATTGATATACTTTGTATGTTAAGATAAAGTATCTTTGCTGTCTCTGCATCCTTTTTACATATTTCGGCAATTTAGTATGTAAGAATGGGACTTTGGGACCTATACATTCACCAGCCTGGTGATGAAGGAAGGAAGGCCTGAGGCCATCCTTCTGGAGAGGGATGATTAATGTTAGCAGTATTCATTAATAATTCTGCACACTTCTGCTTGTACAAGAAGTTCTTCCTTTCACTTTGTCCTGACACTCAGGTGACTCCATTTGAAAGGAATGAAAATGCTCTTTCAAGTGAAAAAAAATCAGGATACACATCAAATATAATAAGCTTTTTGCCTACACACAAGGCAATATCTGGCATCAGCAGTCCTCAAAGAACTCACTGACACAAGGCCCTTTAAAAGTAAAATTTTATTCTTTAAGAACAATATGGAAAGAAAATAACAAGAAGAACAAACAAGGCAATATTATATTGTTCCATGATTTCTACCATTTGGCACTTTGTCCTCTGTTGTTTAAGGGTCCACCACCGGAACCTCATTCAACGAACAGCCAGTGTCTAATGGTCATTTTATGAAGAGCATCTATCTACCTTGCGATATCTACAAACTTTACAGAACTGAACCTGGCTTCCTAAGTTATATGATTATCATCTGTTGCAGGTATACAAAGAATAAACCTGCTGTCAGATTCACCATCTTCTCTAAAAGCTGAAGGTAGCTTGTGTCATTTGAAAGGAAGGTAGTCCAAGTTTGAAACTCACATTTGCTCTAAAGGGTCCATTGCAAAAGGAGTAAAATTGCTGTAAGCCCCTTTGGACTTTACCCTGACAGACACTACAGAAGTGTTTTCATGGGTATCTGGCTTTCAGTCCCAGTGGACACTGAGGATTTAGGTTGGTAGTAGAGAAAAACATTGCAATGTCAGTAATTAAAAGCACCTCTTATCATGGTGTGTTTCTTCCTTCTCACAGACAAGCTGTAGAGAGCTCGCCAAGCCTTGTTTTTGGCATGCTACTCGGATCAGCACGCTCAGGCCTGCAAGATCTTGTGTGCTCTGGAGGGGTATATTTAAGCCTCTCCCTGCACAGACTACGAGTCTGGCCAAGGTGATGCTGACCTATCCCAAGTGTATTAATTTCTTTCTTTGTGCTATAAAGCTTCCCTTTATGGATAAAAAAAGAGTTAAGCGAGGTGCAAAAATATGGAAGGAAACTCCTGGAAGGGCAGAGAGGCTTAGGAGGACAAAGTAGTGCTTAGTACATTGCTCAGATATTAGCCAGAGCCAGTGAGGCCTGCGAATTGCCATCTATCCCCATAGATCCCTGAGCTCCAGCAATGATTCTACCAGAATCCAGACTCTACCAGCTCTACATGCTGGAGTAAATCCCGGCTTCCAAAGAAAGTGAGTAAAAAGACAGTGGTTGAAATTCTTCCATAGAGGAATAGGGAAAAATACAAGGTTTGATATTCAGCTTTAGCCTGATGAAGGGTTTTATCCTTATCTGAAACTCATCCGAATGGTCTAACCCCTCTAGGCCTAAATAGCTGGGATGGAAATCTCATCAGCTTCTGTTTTCTTACAGAACTCTCAGGGCTTTCTGCATCTTGGCGGCCTGCAAATAACACAATGTTTCCTCACAAAACTGCACCCTTGAATGTACTGAATGCCTCCAATCCACAATAGCTACTATTGATTTGGGGTAGAGATGAGGGATGGAAAATGTCCAGTCTTCAACCTGAATTATCTCACTACCAAATCTGGACTTCCCACAGTCTTCATGTGTCATTTGTTAAACACAACTTGCCTACATCAAAACCCAGTTCATCTAGATTATTGTTGTTTTATGTTTGCTTTTTTTTTTTTTTTTTTTTTTTTTGAAAGCTGGTTTAGAGTCTCTCTTTCTCTTGACCATACAAGAACACTCTTTTTCCTCCATGTTTTGGCTGGTGAGAGGTGTGGACACCCAGCCACCTCTGAGAATCCCTCCAGGACAAATTGTTGCTGCCACTGGTGTTTAGTTATCAGTGACAAATATTATAATGACACTCACGGAAGAATAAACACTTAATTTGATGTGAAACTTTGATCCAGGAAGTTGCATGAAATGATGGCTCCTACTATATGCCTGTGTTTGTGCTCTGCTGGATCAAGGCTATGCAGAATTCTGTATTTTATTTGGAGCTAGATTTAGGATTGATGGTTGGCTCAAAGGCTCATTTGTGCTTGTTTTTCAAAGCTCATTCATTTGGAATATATTATTCAAAAATTACTAGTCTGAGAGAAAGAGAGCCTGAGAATAATTAAACACTTTAAATAAAAGATGAGAAACAATGTGAGAAACTACCACTAGACTAAATTTTACTATCCATTACATTCCATGTAGAATGATTTAATTAATGAACTTGTCTGCAGCTAGCTCTATACAGAAAACATCATGCGTTTCATTATTTATATGCTCATTGGTGTGGTTTCTTTGTTTGGATTTTTTTTTTTAATTTTGTTCTGTACCCCTAGCCCATTGAAGCAAAAC
This sequence comes from Tinamus guttatus, assembly GCF_059628265.1. Lineage (NCBI taxonomy): Eukaryota > Metazoa > Chordata > Aves > Tinamiformes > Tinamidae > Tinamus > Tinamus guttatus. Next base: position 858,707 of record NW_028289135.1, on the reverse strand, counting down.
ATGATGTTCAAAAGACTGTTTATATTAAAAAACAACAACAAAGCAACAGACTCAAACCACAGTCCTGTGCTGGTCTATAGCTAACAGTTAATAATAGATAAACAAAGTCTAATAAAATAAAAGCTGGCATGGCCACTTGCCCAAAACACAGAGCAAGTCAGATTTGGAGGTTTGGAAAAGCTGAGTTGTCTATTCCTTCGAACACGCCTCTGGAGCTAATAAAGTCACTAAGAAAGAGAAGCCACAGGCTATGTTTTGAAAAAAAAGGGTAGCCTCACAGGATTCCTGAATCAGTCAGCCAAAAGCAAACTGATTGCAAAGCATATGAAAGAGTAAATATTTCTCCATTAAAGGATTTTATATTCATTCTTGATAATGTTAGGTTAAAAAAAAGAGAGATACATCTAACTGGTATCTGTATTACAAATCAGTAACCTGTTAAAATAAATTAAAAGTGCAAAATATGAAGGGTGAAATCTCTAGAACATATCCATCGAATCTCTTAAATCTTGTCTTTTACAAACAGCATAATATTTTGAAAATAGAAGTCTGTGGGTTGGCCTACACAACGTCTGAATATTTAACCATTTAACTAAATCAGTCTTGATTTAGTTAAAAAAGTGTTTCGAAGAAGAAGTGTTTCAAATAAATATTGTGTAATAACCTACTCTGGAATCATTTCCTTTAGACATGCTACTCTGATATAAAAGTCTCTTTATTCCACAGTCATTAGCAGAGAGTTCTGCTCACATTCCTCAGTGCCAGCAAGCATTTGCGTATGGGGAGAAGCGGTTTGTTGGTGAAGACCAACAAACATTACAAACATCACTCTTTTTTTGGCCTGTTAATAGCCTATAAAAGTATGTAAATAATGAAAAATGTGATTTTTTGAATAGCTGTGGCCATGTGGAATTGATATTGAAATGAAAACTTGCACTTCTCAATCTCTAGCACTGAGCCAAAATTGTTTCATTTCTAACTTACATAAAACCATGACTAGGCAGTCTGAGTTAAGGGTACACTTCCATAGCATAGAACAGATTACACTACTTTTTTAACTACAATATAGCTAAATGAGTTCTGAAGCTGTGCATTAGCAAGGCTGCTGTTTCAAGAAATAAATGATCTATTCCTCTTTCTGCTACCAGCCAGCTCTTGCAGCTTCCACGGACTTGCTGTTTTTCCTTGGACTTCCTCAAATCTCAGTCTTTCTGTTTACATAGAAATGTACTTTGTAGAATGGTTTAAAATTGATATAGGAAAGATACTTCATTAGGACAAGGTAGTCCATATTATAAAAATTTCTCTTGGTTATCCATTAGCCAAATGTCCTCAGAGAACTATATTTTTTTTCTATTTTTTTTTTCACTTATGGAAGGAGAAAACTCTTTCTTAGTGCTACTTACCTCCGCAATTCTGAGATTCCAATGTTACCTTGACACAGAACAAAAGTGGCTGTGAGCCCAGGGATAAATTAAGCCAACTACAGACCATGGACAATAGGTCAATGATGTCAAAAAGACCTTTGGTAGTAAAAAAATGCAGGAGAGGAGAAGGAAGATTTAGCCTCATTTAGAATACTTTACAGTCTAGCTTTCTCAATAGACATTAGTCTTCTCACTGTGAACCACATTCACATTACCTCTGTTGACAATCTTCTGTTATTAATGTCTTGAAGGGATGATTTATGAATGATACAAACCATCATAGAGAAAGGAAAGACGAATCGGGAAATGCCCTGTCCTTGCTCTTTCCACTGTCATTTTATTGAAGTCCTGTCTTTTGTTTAATTTATTTTATTTTTCATGCATAGATGCCAGGGAATAGATTTTCTCAGATAACTTAAAAACCTGCTGAATTCATTGCACAATGCTGCTTTCTAATGTAGAACCTGTATTTAAAACTGGGAGTTCCAGGTCCTGTATCAGAGAGAAGCATCATGTGTTCAGGAATTGCAACAAAGGTGCATTCAGTTAGCATGGGTGCACCAAGACCTCATTGTCTTCAAAGTCGTAAACAACAACAGTCAAAAAGACCATTACCATCTTTTCCAGTGGCATCAGAATTTTTCAGGGAAATGCAGCGATGGAATATAATTTTAGTAAAGATTGGATGAAAAGATTGGATTGTGAGTGATGAAGTCAGGGAGGAAAAGAGGGAGAGGCATATCATAAGCTCCACCCAATGTATCATACTAAAAAAACAACACTTACAGACCAGTGCAATTAATCTGAGCAACCACCACTTATGGAAATAAAAGGGAAGTAAACATCCTTTGGATAAACATTACCCATCTTGGCTCTATTGAAATCGGTAGCAAAATTGTCATTGTCTTCCATGGCTTGCATTTCATCCAAAACACTCTTCCAGATCTGCCAATGTGCAAACCACTTGGTCATGCAAAGAATGCTGAATTGGCAGGCTGTCTTTTATCTTTTCAAAACTGACAGTCTTGTTGAAGGTAAGAGAGAGATAAGATGAGATGAAACTCATCTTGAGTTTCATTCTCCATCATGAGAGGAAAGTAATTTGGGGGGAACGGAGTGAGTAGAGGCAAATAAGTAAACGAAAAGGCAGAGGGGAAGATAAACATTTAGTCAAGATTTTGACAATACCTAAAGTAGATAAGCAGCTCCTGGTGATGGAAAAAAGTGACAGGCAGTTTTGTTAAGTGACAGACAGTTTTGTTAACAGAAATATCAAACGTGTTCAAGTGAGCCAATACTGAGAGCACTACAAGGTGGTGCCTACACTGTCTGGTGATCATGGGTTAAAATCAAGGCAACCATGGGGCTTCTTTTATTATACAGGATGAAAAAAATGTCAAAGCAGTCAGATCCAAAGCTATGCCAAGTTTTCTTTTTCCTGTTGACTCATTTCTCAACATGCCCCAGCAGGCGCAGGCATTGCCATACAAATAGTCATCTTGGCTCTTTCATGACTGTGAGGAAGGTGGTTGAAATTGTTGGAAGACATACATAAAGTTGTGGCAATGTCCTTCCTTGAATTTAAAAGTGGAGGGGTTTATGCCATCTAAAGGCATGAAAATGTAATCAGATCTTTTCAGAGTGCTTTGCTATCTTCCCATGTTTCCATAATGACTCATGGAAAGTAACCTCTGTATATGGATCCTCAGTGAAAGCCAGGGATAGGGAAAGAGGAGAAAAATGAATGCACCTCATAATTCACAATAATTTTGAGAACAAAGAGATGACTATGGACACCACCATTCACAAAAGAAAGCAGGATTCTGCTGTTTCCCCACTGCCTCTCAACTGGAGAAAGTGCTAGTTCTATTTCGTGTAAAGCCACTGGTACATATTCCTAAATTCTGATGTTTTTTTCCCTGGAAATTTCACTAATCGGACAAGATCCCAACACAAAAGGGCCATATACTAAGGTACTCTGAGAAGTTAAAACTGAGTGAAGAAGAAAGGAGAGAATAAAAATGGCACACTCATTTGTTCTAAATATATCTATTTTGGGGGAGGGAGATGGAGAAGAAGTGAAATACCTTTTTTTTTTTTTCTCACAGAAAAGACAAATTACAATGTAAATGTCAAGTAAAAAAACCCTAATTATAGCAGCTATTGGGATGAACTGAGAACTTCTGTGCTCCACAAATTTTCCCTGTCATTGCTACTGCTGGGTCAGCTCTTCTAATAGGAGCTCTGGAATAGATGCAATGTCAACTTATACTATACACAACATTATCTCAGTATGCTTGGAGGAAAAGGAATTGCAAAGATGTTAAAACTCCAGCCCCAGTTGGTGCTGTATCTATGTTAGCACTCTAATGGTGGTGTTATGATAGGCAATGAAAAAGAATTATGGTCAGAAAAAGCTTTAGTTTACATAAAACCCTGGAAATTCTACAATGATGACATTTAGAAACAGTTCTAGAGATAAGTCTGTAAATGCCAATTCTGCAAATGAATCCATATACCCATAGGCAACGGGCAGCAGAAACTGCAGACAGAGCTAAACTAGATAAATCTGTTCAGGAAAAAATATATTCTCAGCAGCTGCCAAAACTTAAATCTTAAGATTAAAAAAAAAAAAAGAGAGAGAGAGAGAGGTTGGAAAAACTCAATCACAGAATAATAACAAAGGGGTCTAAAAGGGATAATGACATGCTGTTTGCTCCATCCCCTGTAAGTATTACTCATGTCCGATTTTTGTCCACAGCATATTCAGCCAGATCAGACTCCAAGCACTCTAGCCTCCACACAGCTTTAGTACTTCACTCTCACTGTTACTGGGAAGGTTTTCATTGTGGCTGCCTGAATCTTTCCTGCTGCCGTTCAAACCCAAGACAAGAACAATACTTTGCTTTGCAGAAACCTTTTTTATTTTTAATATGTGTGAAGAGCATTACAACATCTTCTTTCAGTTTTTTTTCTAGTCTCATAGAGACTAAACATACACAGTTTTTTTTTTTCCAACCTTCCAGACGATTTACAATCTAATCACTTTCATAAAAATGAATTATAAGCAATTTCAGGTGCTAGACTCAGATGGTCTGTCAATTTTTTTTCTGATGGTTTTACGAGCACATTTTCCCCACTCAAAAATAGTGAAATCATAACAATCCCCCTCTCTCTGTAGTTTGAAAGATCCACACAAACAAAAGAAAGAAATGACTAACTGATTATTCATCAAAAAAAAGCTGTTCAACAGACTCATTAAGTGCTACTGAGATGTTGAAATCAGGGAAAAAACTGTAAAGAGAAAACAAAAAGGAAATGAAAGGGAAAGGGAAGGGAAGGGAAGGGAAGGGAAGGAAGAGGAGAGGAGAGGAGAGGAGAGGAGAGGAGAGGAGAGGAGAGGAGAGGAGAGGAGAGGAGAGGAGAGGAGAGGAGAGGAGAGGAGAGGAGAGGAGAGGAGAGGAGAGGAATTAAGAACAAAAACACCCCAAACTTTTACATCATTTAATTATTTCAAGTGGCTGTCAAATATTGACTTCCTCGTCTCTCATGTACAAGTCTGAACAGCTGCAGCCCTGCCACCCCCAGGTCTCTGTGTATTGCAATCTTGGTCACTGCTTGACTTGGCATGGTGAATGGATATGTCCCTCAGTGCTCCTTTGACAGTTCAAGCCAGAAATGTCCAGGGCAGCAGTGTGAAATTTTGAATTTAGCATTGGAGCAGAGTCTCTGGGCATGAGACCGCCATACTGCCACAGTCTTGGCATGACTATCTACCATGGCATAGTTTATAAGCATTTGGCTAAATGCTTCCACACACCCTCTCCAGTTTTCACAGGTTCCTTCAAAGTGAAAATTCCAGCCTCACTGATGACTGCAGAGGCCATCAGTGCAGAGATGGCTTTTTTGGCACACTGGCCAAAAAGCTTTCAGCTCCCGGTCCCAAGAACATAGTTGGCAGTCTGTTAGTACAGAAGTTGGCTGAATAACAGCTTCTGGCAAATGCCAGTGTGCTTGCTACAGTTCACTGACTGTATTTACCACTGTCAAAAATGTTTGGCTTTATCAATAATCATTTTGCTAAATGCCTGTGATTTCTCTGTCTGGAAACTGATGCAAATGTATCTAGTGCACAAACTGTACCCTCTCCTGTCATGTGGCAGGTCAGATATACCTTATCTCACATAGAAGAGCGCTTCACCGGGACAAAATCTTCTCCACTGTGCTCAGCCCTGGCTGGGGCCACCTTGTAGCAACTCAGTCAATAGAAATTCCTCTTTTAATCCCCTCTCCCCCCAGCTGCTACCCCTATCTTGGCTTCCCCAGACTCCTGCAGGTAGTCAGTCATTGCTGTTGCTTGACTTCCTTTGGTCAGACTCCTCTGGTGAAGTTCCCAACACAGATGGTCATGTCTTTACTTGGAATGTGACGAAAAACAGTTTTAGATTTTCTGCATTAGTTCAGGTTTTGTTACCCTGATGCCTCTGTATGTGAACACACCCTGATTTCAATCTAAAACCCAAACACAAGTCAATATCTACTTCAATATTTTCAGGAAAATATTTGTTTCAATTTGATTGAACTGAATTAATTGGCCATTCAGGTGTGCTTCATTCAAAATCCAGATAGAATAATTCATGACAATTTGGATTTGTTTCAGATGCAGGCAAAGCCTGATTTCAACTGAATGGAAGCAAAGTTTGAACTGAAGTAGGTCTGTAAGTCCAGAAAGCACCAAATCAGGGCTATTTACTCTGACAGCGTTAATATCTTTGCAATGACAAATAATATCCTAATATTTTCTGGAAATGGCTGCACCCAGGGGCTCATATTGACCTGCTGGATCACTATGTATTAAACATCCACTCTGTTGCTTGCATGGCTTGCATGCTTAGCTAATGTGGTTTAAAACCATATTGTTGCTTTAAAAGGTATCTTTTGCTCTGTAGACAAAATCCTGAGCTCAGTTTTCAAGTCCCTTTTATTCCAGCAATGCCTTTGTAAACTTTAATGGTCACAGCCTGAGGCCACCAGGCCTGGCAAACGTGAACAGCTTTTGATTTTTATAAAAATGAGCTGAGATTGCTCACTGAGTTTTCCATTGTTTATCAGACCTAGTAAATATCTGTGGGTGTCTCTATTCATAAAATATTTTCTATTTTTGTAGGAGTCTTTCCAAAAAAAGGGAGAGGGAAAATGGAGGGGAAGAAGGGGGATGAGGGAAAATATCTGGAACGCCACCAGGAGCAACAGCCAATGCAGTGAATGCCAAGAGGGTGTTAGCACTGTTTGTGGGGGGTCCATTGCTTACTCCTATACAGTTCAGAATGCCATTTCTGCCTCAAGGACAATGTTACCTTGCAGCTCTATTTGTAAATAGAGTTGATTAAAGTTTACTTTTGCGAATAGTTTAAAACAGACAAGAAACAGGCAGTCCTGAATGTCTGTTAACACAAACAAAACATAGGTGTAAACTCAAGGCATCTAGACATTTTCTCTCTCTCTCTCTCTTTTTTTTTTTTTTTTTTTTTTTTGGGGCAGAACCTCGGCATCATATATTGGAGAGCTGAGATATTGTAAGGACATGTTCTTCTTTGGTGCAGGGATTCCTGATTATGCCAGTCATATCTTTTCAGTTTCCCACGGAAATTTTAAAATATTAAAACTGTGTTACCTAAACCCATCTACAACCTTTGTTAGAGTCTACACATAACTGTAAAATATTCTGTTTTACCATTCTACTATAGAGATTGATTTTGACTTACTATTTGACTCACTAGGTACTCATCAATATTCCTCAGCAGTATTATATAGGTTAAACATAAATTCTATTGCATATAACTCTGCAACAGAATATCACACATGTAAGTTGATATAGCTAATCCTTTTCTATGATAAGTGATCTGAGTTAAACAGGTCTTACAGGCCAGATTTAGCATATGAAAGATTCAGGTCCCAGATTTACCTTGACTTCCTCCTAAAGTCACAGGAAAGCAGAAGTGATCTGACAAACAGAATAGGCAGGGAAGTCCATATTACAGCCAGCACGTCCTTAAAAGGAAAGATCTATGGCTATGATGTCTCTTAAGAAAGTTTGGCTAAGTGGCAGGAAGAGTGGACAAGGACAGAAAATGTGAGAATTAGGTCAGTGACATGTTATGGTCTTCCAGCTTCAAGCCCTGGAAACTATAATAGGATGATCTTCCTGGATGTCGTGACATGATTTCTTGACAGCAAGAGAAAGGATCATGGAGATATTTATGAAATAAGAGGAAACATTTATCAAACATAGGATGTTTTGGTGCCTTAAGAAAAGTGGAATCCTGTGACATATGTGAAGCCTTATCATATTATTTTTGAAAAGAACTAATTTTGATGAAATTTCCACTTTAAAATTTTAGAAACTCAAAAAAAATCTGTTTTAAAGAAAATGTGTTTTTCTGAGTAAAGCTTTCTTTCTTTATCCCTTTCCCAATGAAAGTTCTTCTAGCTGTCCTAAGTAAGAAAAGGACAGTTCAATTTTTTCCTGACTAATAAAATTGTTTTCCACCCTCCTATTTTATTTTATTTTATTTTATTTTATTTTATTTTATTTTATTTTATTTTATTTTATTTTTCTCTTTCTCTTTTCCTTTTAGCTCTTTGATTGTCCAGAAAAAAAGAGAAGACCAACTTCTTTGGCAACTTTCCCAGAGATCAGAGTTTAAATATACCACATTGTTATTGTTGTGAGCATTATTACTGATTAATAATTATTAATCCGCTTTGGCAGTAGTATAATTGTTTTCCCAGGTCCTTAGCTTGAGATGGGAAGTCAGAGAAAAACGTATATGCTCCATGATAGCAGGTGGGAAATGTGTTTGTCTCATATGGGCCTCCAAGAATAAAACAGACTTCCTAAACATTTTATTGAGCATGCTGAGACAGAGTGAAGCTTCAAGGAAAGCCTGTTCAATTGGCAGCCATTATACCGGTGGAGATATATGGGGCAGAGACTTAGCAGACTTAGGCAGACGGTGAATGCCAGGAAGACCCTGTGAATCGAAGCAGCTCTGTAGGTACTTTGCCTATCCTGTATTTCAAGTAACTAAAACTTACCTCTAAAGACCTGCACAAAAAAAAAAAAAAAAAAAAAAAAAAAACAATTTTGCATAGGAGCAAGTCCAGAATCTTGCCCTTTAGATGGGTTCTGTGAAGTATTTCTTCGTCATTCAAGTCATTTTGCTCTTCAGGAATGCTTCGAACAATCATGATTAAGCCAGTAAAACAAGTTTTTATTGATTTTCCCTCTCAGTCTTCCATTGTAATTTATAGTCAAGACTTGGATATGTTACTGACAATCCACGAAGCAGTCTAAATGCAGAGAGAGAGGTCCAGAAGCCACCTCCAGAATAGTAGGCAGGTATTCAGAAGAGACACCAGAAAGAAGAAATTCAGAATATACTATAATATATAGTATATAATTCTATATACTAATTGCAGTAATGATAAAAAACAATCCTCCCTACAGGTTCCACTGGGAGGCAGAGGAGACAGTGGCAGCAGGGGGTTCTGCCAGAGGTAGAAAAGAGTAAGGACAATGCTGGCTCCCTGTAGATGCCTCTTTTCCTCCTACCAATTTTGAATGACTGCCAGGGAAAGAACATACTCAAGGAAATCTCTCCCTAGAGTGCCTGTGCTCCTGACTGAAATACTAAATACATGCAGAATTGTTCAGCTATGCCTTCAAGTTTTGAAATAGGGTTGATCAAAAAGTTTGACCTAAATCTTGCTGCTGGAAAGGAGGATTTTGTCCAACAACTTTCATGAGAATGTATCTTCAGTTTAAGGTTTCTGCAGAAAGACAAAATACTAAATTAGGTCTCAAACACTCCAAAAGAAAAACTCATTCTTTCCTTTTATTCTTTTATTGCCCAGTAAGATGTTTGAGTAATTACACACCCCTCTCTTAATTTACCTGTTATCCCCAACGTGATTCCTTCTCCTCCTTTTTTTTGTTCTAACAGTTAAAACAGCAAAAGAAACTGGAAAACCCAATTGCTGTTTAGAAAGACTCATTATATCACCTTAACTCCCCACTAAATCCTTCGGATTAAAATAAAATGCTCCATTTTATTATTTGCAACATTTCAAGCAGAAAAAAATCTCCAGATGATCTCCAGAGGTCTCTTCCAACCTCAACTTTTCTGTGAGCCTGTGATAAATGACTCCTTAACAAGTCAATGCTCTGACTAGCGCAAGAGGAGCCAGGTTGTCTGACTCTCTGCTTAACACTTAGGGAGAGTCCTCTCAGGCTATCAGTGCTCTTGTGCCATCGCCTTGAAAAGGGACTAGAAAAGCAACTGCAGCCTGTTAGCTCTCTTACGCCTCTGCCACCCATGGTGTGGAGTTAAGAGAAGCATCTTCAAAGTGAAAAGGTTCACAGGGAGGGACCATAAATCTATCTGAAACTGTTCTCATGGTGGTAGATTGCTGGTCTACTGGAACGCCACTGGGTTTGGCTTTGTTTAACAGCTTGGCATTCCACACACACACACACAGAGAGAGAGAGAGAGAGAAAAACAAAACAAAACAAGAAAATCCGACCTTTATTTTAGATGCTTACTTTATGCCTTCAAGTTTGAATACTTTGGTCCAAGACATTTAAAATGTAACCATTATTTCTGCAGATCACATAATCAGATAGTACTACTAATAATACTACCTAATTGGCTTTTCTTTCGGCTAATGCATATTTCCTAGTCCTCATGATTATTAAAAAAAAATAATGTGTTTCAACTGTTAAAGAATTAAGGAAACTTACTACTACAATGGACTTTTCTTCCTGCTTGGGTATAAATTACTTTTTCTGACACAAATTTCTGAAATAGGAGTTAAGCCTGGTCCAAATGAACCTAAACCTGACATAGCTTTAACCCTGTTTGCAACAGGATGACTTTTTCTTTTTTTTTTTTTCTTTTAATTTGAGAGCAAGCAAGGAGCAACCTTTCCCTTGTACTCAAAGTCTGGATTCCACTCACTTTGGATATGGTTTCTGCAATTGTTACAAGAAACCTTAGCCTGTAGTAAAAAAACTGCACTGTATGCAGTTGTATGTGAATAGACTAGATCTCTGTTCCTCAGATAAGTATATTGTATTTTCATAAGAACCTAACCATTCTTGGCAGGTTAGTAATAATAATAATAGTAATAATAACAATACTGAACATGAATCTCTCTCTAAATGGATTCTGGGAGAAGGTCTGGAAGCTAAGAGCAAATGCACAGATTACCATCAGTGTAAAACCGAAGCACCAGGCATTATTTCTTTAAGAAAATACTATGCCACACTATTCCATGCTCTTCACAGCACAAATGCAAACAAGCTCCTGAGAAGTTAATTTATTGAATTTCCAAAAAATTGTCTTAGCAAAATCCAAACAACACACTAATATAGGAATTAGAGTAACTGTTTAATATGAGATATGGAAAGAAATTATGGAATTCTTGAAAAGAATTACTTGGTTTGTTGTCCTTCTGTCCCAGCAGAATAGAGATGGTCTGAAATTTCTTAAAGCTTATTTTGGCAGAAAAGAATAATTGTACTTTGTTCTCTATAGACCGATTATGGCGTTAAATTAATTTTCATGCATGTACTGTTCCGCACATTAAGCTATTTGGGCAGATTCAACAAATCCCATGTACAAAATCTGCTAATTAGACTTTGTCCAAGAATGAAGGCAATATTTCTAGCTTCACTTAGTTATCAAATGTGATTAATGTAGCCTGGTGGATAGGAAGTTAAAGTGGACAAAACAAAGCCAGGCCTCCATATCATGCTGCTAGACTTACTCTTTGAAGAAATTCAATGCCGATTCATTTTTGCTACTGCACACAATATAGTCTAGTGATTGAATTCTGTTGAGGTGCTGCAGGGCATAATTTGTTATAAAATGCATTGAGACTTTCTGACTACTGTTGACAGTGGCATATTTTAAAGATGCCTTGGAAATGTAAGAAAATAAATCAAAGACACTTTGTTTAGTCTCAGATACTCATCTGTCTTGAAACTGAATCAAATTCAGGAGAATGGTGAACCTGTCTTTTGGCAGACTTCATGGAAGCTGGGCCAGTAAATGTCATGTCTGAATTCGGTCTGCTGAGTAGACCAATGTAAGACCTTCAGTTCACTTGACTCCATGTATTATGAAACCAAAAGAATAACACCGTGTGTGTGTAATACGATTATATCCACCCCTTCCATATGGCCAGATGATGATTCAGGCCACAAAATTTTGTTTGAGACCTAGTCGATCCCACCTAGCCTCAGAGGGCTCGCTATGAATTATATGTTGATCTCTCCTTCTCCTGGGTCAAGCTTGTTGCCTTTCGCATACTCTTAAACTTGTCAGCTTTGTTCTCTGCAGCCATGAAGGCCTGAGGTTCCTTCTTCGCAAGTTAAAAACAGACACAGGAGAAGTGATCAGGCACTAGAAACAAATATAAAGAAAAGATAGTCCAATATGAGGGAAACCACTGAAAGATTTAATTGATTAGTTGAGTTCTACTGCATTCCCATGGGTAGAAAATCATGGATCACTTCAGGTGAAAAAGTTCCTTACATTATTGACTCAGTACCTTTAATTAAAACTATAATAGTTTTGGATGAATGTTTCTTATAATTTGGCTATAATTTCAGCTATTAGTGAAAGTAATCATGGCACTGATGTTATGGAAAACTGTTACAGTTTATGTGCTCATTGATTTTTTTTTTCAGATCTGGGAAATGTTAGGAGGACAGTCATTTCCAATAGACTAAGAAGATGTGAGAAAAGATTGTCACCTAAAAGCAGTGCTTACAGATGAATATGCTAAAAGTGCATGGGGAAGATGTGATGGCTGAAGCATAAAACCACAGTATCCAGGCTGCTCCCTAATGTTCTTTTTCATAACTAATGCACGCGGGATTTGAGGTTAGGTCTTGCTCCCAGTGAAACCTGCAATAATTTTTTTTTTTTTTAACTTTTAAGCAGATATTAAAATGCTTAGTTCACAAGCTGAAACAGACCCTCATGGATGCTCACAGGACCTAAGTGCTCCATATGTCTCCTATCAGTCCTGAAATCCTTATATGACAGAAGGGATCAGTGTGATTCTCCTGAGTACAACACAGCATAACTTTCTTGGTGTAAATGAAAGACTAGCCTACACGAAGCCAAGGAAGGTTAAGTATCTAGTATTTCTTATGTAGTTCTTTACAAAACGCCTGTAAAAACAAAATGCTGCAATGGTGACTAAAAAACCTACCAAGAAAAAAAAAAAAAAAACGTGCCAGGGCACCACTGGTGCCGTAAGAGGTACTGTGGAGAGTGTGAATTTAATGAGAGTGGGATATTCCATCAACAATCAGCTAAATAAGTATGCTTCAGGTAATGGAAGAGGAAAATGCACATTTACGAGGCATTCATCCTTGAAGTTTTAATGCTGAAGGAACACATGCTAGTGGCAGTTTCTACTTTCAAAGGTTAAAAAAAGAAATCCAAAGACTCCAAAAGAACCGTGCAATAACTTGGCAAATTCTGCATTAAACAAAGCCAGAAGGAATGTTTCATTAACCTAAACTGATGATTAGTTGTGAAGTGACAGGGGAAGAAAATAGAAGAACAGAGGGGAAACCATTTGTTCTTTATTTGTCATAAATAAATAGATAAAACACTGCATTCTAATATGAATAATTAAAAAAAAAAGTAATGATTGGATCAGTGTGTGATTACTTCTGGGCAATAAACAGTAAGAATTTTTTCTTCTTTAAAACAACATATTTCTTCCAGGGTTGCTACTTAATCATTATAAACATCTCTTCAATTCTGATAATTTGCAATAACAAGATCCTAAGCAGCTTGAATGCAGACTCAGTTCTGAAAAATTGCTGTGTTACTATGCCCACATAGCACTAATGCCCATGCCAGGTCTCATTTAATAGTCTGTTTGGGAAATTATGCTTAATACTAATAAAAGAAGCAATAATTTAAAACATAGCAGATGTCTGGTTTCATTTTAGACAATAAAATTCCTTTTTGAGCTGGTTTTACAGACACTAAGATAGCAGTGGGGGAACAAATGCATCATTTGGAGGAAGGCTTTGAAAGATGCTATTATCAGCACTCCCCAGCTAGCTGAGCTTTGATATGCTGCTATAAAATTGATCAGTGGATTCTAGGTAGGCTTTGGGACCAAGAATTCTTACTTGTGTAGATAGGCACTGGAATATGAAACTTGATATAAGGGTACTCAGTCCTGCTTTTGAAAGAAATGCTTCCAAAACCTGTGTAGCAGAGCATATCTTTTGAATAGCTCATATGAAGTGTCTGAGTTTGAAAATCTTAGTTCCTTCACATGAACTATTAGATAGGTCTCCTAAGGAAGTGAAATGTGTTTATGAGTGTCCTTAATAAATTTTGAGCTCCTTGGCCAATTTCAGGACTTTTAAACAAAGAAGTTAAGATCTTTAAGATATTGTATCTACAAATCTCTTAAAAGTGGGGATCCAACTTGAGAAAATATATTCTGTGAAGACAGAAAGGTTCAGCACACAATAAATAATAAATCTTCTGATAGGAAAGAGGAGTTGTGAGTCCATGAACAGCTTTAGCTAGATCTTATGCCAAAGAATCCAGTCACAGATGTCAAGCTGGTCCTATTTTTTCCACTGCTCATAGAAATACTTTTTTTTTTTTTTCTTAATGATCTTCTTCCCAGAACTTACCTGGTTCTGTGTCTTGTGATGTTTATATAATTAGCTTCCTGAAACTTGTTTCAATCTCTTCATCACGGCCTCTTAGCATTACTGGGAAATTCATAAGCAAGTCAATGTGGGATGCTGGTAGAGATCCCAGCCAGCCATATATATGTGACTCCAGCCTCAGGACTTCATAATTTTAATCCGCAGGCCCTCCCCAAAGGATCTCACTTAGCAAGCATGAGCAAGTAAATTTCTATGTGGTTTTTTCAAGCTCCAGTTATACAACTTGACTACAACTAGTCATACATACTTGTTGAGGTCGCTATCAACAGGGCCTTGGGCAACTTTGCCTCTTTATGTACAGTGCACAAGAGGACTTTCTTTGGCCAGTGTCATCTGTGTAGTTCTTTGGGTCAAAGCAAGTAAAAACTTTCAACCCATTATGTTTGCATCCATTACTTATGCACATATAAAATAAAATATACAGTATAATTCAAAACAAGCAAGGATATATATATGTTTTCCCTGTTTATTTTGCTGACAGGAGAAACAGTGAGATTGGACCAACAACTGAATGCCACAACCCTGTTCAGATTTTTATTCTTCTTTCAGTTTAAAGAATAGGGCAAAACAGCTATGAAATCTAGAGTAGCACGTCCAAAATGAAACACTGGGGTCAAAATTTTCCTCTGGAAAACAAACAGCAGTAAAGACTGGCAAATCCAAATTTTGCTAGCTAAGATTATTTCTAATTAAAAAATATATGGCAGGATTAATTTTAAACTAGCAGTTTAAAAGTCCTCCCCGCCTTCTCTCCTATATTATGCACGTCTATTTTGAAATTCACAACCTGTGAAAGCCAAGAACCACATAATCTGATAGTCTCATCCCTGCCACATAGACCCTCACTCAATCATCACAACTGCTCCTGGCCCAATATCCTGGCTGATTCAGTTAATATTTTCGGAGGAAAAAACAATCTTGATTTAAGAAGTGTAATTTTGTCCCCATTGCAGCATATGGAACGACTTCCTCACATCCTGCTTATGTAATTAGTACTTAAATGTTTGGCTGTTGACTTGTCTTCAGCAAATCTGAAGAAACACAGAGGAATTTCATGATATTTGCTTTACACATCTCCTTGTTGGGGATCCACAGTGATGTTATTTGGTGAAGTGGTTGTTCTCTAGAGTTCTGAGTAATTCCTCATTTCATTAGATGTGACCAGAACTAGATTCAAAATGACACCCAAACAGATTGCAATCTAGGCAATCAGCAGCACCACTACAGATGTAAAAACAGAAAATGACAAATTTACCAGACTGCAGCAGATGATTTGCAAAAAATGATTTCGCAATAGAGCTCACAGCAGAGAAAATTCATTTCCCAAGTACAAAAATGAGCAATAACAGATCGAACTGAGCTGCAGTGACTTTATCAGTTGTATCATGCATACTTCCAGTCTACAGCAGTAGTTCCAGACTGTGAAATGTGACTGCTTGTGGTCCATGGAATATTGCTAAGGAGTCCAAGAAAAAGCAGTAAGAGATATCTGCTGTCAACAGCTTGTACTGAGTCTACTGGAAAAAGTACCTCCTTTGAAAAAAATTACAGATTTACAAACTGAAAAGGGTTAGAAACTACTAATTTAAGAGATTATTGCTTTTTCCTACACTAGCAAAGCAATAGGGCAGTTATTTCTGAGAGAGAGTACAAGTTAAGACAAATGGCAGAGAAATAAATATAATGCAGAAATTATAATGCAAAAATACCTGCATGAAGAGTTATCAAAAATAACATTTTCCCCAAGAGACTTAGAATGGAATTTCATTTTGTTCACTCTTTTCTACCATTCTGCTTGAATATATATTAAGTTTTGGTTTGAGGAGATCTACTAATCATTTCATTTAAATGGCATGCCTTTGAAGTGAAGGACTGGACTTCACTATAATACATCCTCCATATAGTGGGCAGAATAGCATTTCTGGACATTTGGAAATGCAGTTTATCATCCAAGGAGAAGAGCACAATAGGTTAGCTCTAAGAGCATCCAAGGAGAAGAGCACAATAGGTTAGCTCTAAGAGCGAAGGTCCATTGCCCAAAGCGATAGAATTGGCTATTACAACTTTTTAACCTCCGCTTCCCACACCCCGTCAAGAAAAAAAAAAAAAGACATCAAAGACGTCTTCACAGCAATGTCCCTGCATTTGGGACTTTCCATTCATGTTACATACACTCATAATTCCCTTCCAATAATTTCTGGAATTTTGTATAACATTTCAGGGTTTACCTCAGTTCATGATCTGAACATTTATCTAGAACTTGTTGATGGACATCCTATAATTTAGTCACACTGAGACTGCAAAGGGAAAGTATAAATGAACATTCACTCCAAATGAATCATAGAATCACAGAATCATAGAATGCTTAAGGTTGGAAGGGACCTCAAGAGTTCATCTAGTCTAACCCCCCTGCACACGCAGGGTCACCTAGAGCACGTGGCACATGACTGTGTCCAAGCGGGTTTTGAAGATCTCCAGAGAAGGAGACTCCACAAACACTCTGGGCAGCCTGTTCCAGTGCTCTGTCACCCTCACTGTTAATTTTTTTTTTCCTTAAGTTCCTGTGGAACTTTTGGTGCTTCAGTTTGTGGCCATTGCCTCCAGTTCTGTCGGTGGCCACCACTGAAAAGGGGCCAGCACCATCCTCCTCACTGCCTCCCTTGAGGTACTTATAGACACTGATTAGATCCCCTCTCAGCCTTCTCTTCTCCAGGCTGAACAGGCCCAGCTCCCTCAGTCTTTCCTCATAGGGCAGATGTTCCAGGCCCCTGATCATCCTTGTAGCCCTGCGCTGGACTCTCTGCAGCAGCTCCACATCCCTCATACTGTGGAGCCCAGAACTGGATGAATTTCACTTTTGAATTGTCTGACTTGCTAGTCAAGCAGTCAGACAAACAAAACTGACTTCAAGTCAGCTGAAATATAATTTTATGACCTTTGATTTTGATTTTCTGGATTTTTTTTTCTTTTTTTTTCTGGAGGCAGACATTATTTGCCCAATCTGACCAGAATTTGTGCCCAGCCCCTCTCATGCTG
Organism: Tinamus guttatus; assembly: GCF_059628265.1. Lineage (NCBI taxonomy): Eukaryota > Metazoa > Chordata > Aves > Tinamiformes > Tinamidae > Tinamus > Tinamus guttatus. Next base: position 841,460 of record NW_028289135.1, on the reverse strand, counting down.
CCTTCATGCTTTCTTGGACAGTGAGCGTACTATGCACCACCAAATTCAACCCAACTCTCCTCCAGCCAAAAAGCTTTTCGGCAAGTCTTTAATCTCTCTGCTTTAGCTGAAATCTGTTTTCAGACTATGTAACTAAGTTAAAGCTGAAAACTGTTATAAATCAACACGCATTTTTTTTTCTTCAGAATCAGTGCCTATGGCTTTCTAAAACACATGTAAACTGGCTTTGTAATGCGAATTGTAAATTTACTATTTTTCTGCAAACACAGAACACAGCCTAAGCTCCCAGCCTTGCTCTCTTACTGGACACAGGCTCTTACAAGACTTAAACAAGGATGGTGAAACTCAATTGGAGTAGAAGCAGTGCATATAACTTATTTGGCTGTATGCAGCAGAACCATTTTATATGCTATTAGAAATACTTAATCTGCTGGTTGTCCCTTAAATTTTAGTTTTTGTACTCTTCTAATTCAACTTTGTAAAGATCCCCAAAATAAAACTTAAAACTTGCTGTCCTTTCACAAAAATGAAAAATGGATCAACATTTCTTTTCCTTTTGATGGAGGCCTAAACCATTACATCAGTACAGATGTCTGGATTACACATTAAATGCTTTGATCCTAGCTTCACCCGTGAGAAAAAATAAAACTAAACTTAAAAAATATATCTGGTCCATAAAATCACCATTGCCTTGTTCTTCAAATCTCCATCTTGAATTCACATACTCCTCATTACTCAGAAGAGTCAGCCAATGAGCACAGATACATTCCTTTTAATCTAGGGCCAACTATGCCCTAGTCTGAGGTCTTAGGGGAAATTAAAGGTAAAGTAATGGCTGCCCTAACTTACGGCTGGCAATCAACCATTTCTCCTCCTTGTTCATGGCAGCCAGTCCTTGTTCACTTCTGCAGTACAGAGGTCTCATCTGCTTGTTCATGCCTATACCTATTAAACCTGATGGACAGGCTGCTTGGAGCTGTTGTGGGAGATGGCTTGTGCAGGGCCCAGCTGCACAAGCCTGGAGTCCAGCTTTGCTCTGACATGACAACACTGGAACCCCCTTCCAAATGGGCCCAAGTGCTGCAATGCAGCCTAACACCTACTCACACGTGTATTTGGCCCATCAACCAACACCCTTCTATGAGGTTTGAAATGCTCAGAGCATCAGGAATATTTATCTCCGCATAAAGAGTACCATGAAATTACATCCCTGTTGTACTGCAGGCTGAGGAGGATGGGAGAGGGGCATCACCATTTCCATAAGCAGGTTAGTTCACAACCTGTGCCCCTCACATTACTGCCTCACTTTCAGAGAGCTATGAGTACTCATTTTAAGAGCAACCACCCCAAGAGAGCATTTCTGTGTTGACTTGAACAGGAATGAATTGCAATAAAGGGATACTTCTGCTCTTAAATCTTGCTTATTCTGTAAATCCACACAGCACTCGGTGGAGTCTGAATTCTCTGGTCACAAATGCTAGCTCAGCATTCCCAGGGAACCAGGGCACAGCTGGTCTACACAGTGTTTTAAAGAAAGGTAGCGATCTTTATGTGAGAATGAAAATATGACTGGGTGGTGGTCTGAATAAACAAAGGTTTTGCTATTAACTGCAGCACTGAGCATTTATTGGAGGCAATTTACAAAGGATATTAGAGGACATTATCTTTATATGCAGAAACATCTGTATGCGTTTTCCTGAGGCAAATGCAACATATTTCGCTATCTATTAAATGTTGCTCTTAAGGAACTGAGTTGAAAGTTCACCATAAGGCAAGCTTAAGAATAGCACAAGGAGGCATTTTACAAGTTTCCACATGTAGCTTTGCCTTTGCACTTCCACCTGGATCATTTGTATTCCACTCCTTGCTATCTTCAAAACAAAGGCTGTCAGCCACATCCAATTATCTCAGAGTTTTGTGATATACTACAACCACATGGGGATGAGGATGAAAATAGTAAACTCCCTTATATTTATGGCAGACATTCAAGGAAAGGGAAACTGTTTTTTGAAATCCTGCAGCATGACTGAAGCATACAGTACATCAGCAGGAGCTGAATTTTGTTCATGAAAATGTGTGTAAAAGATGATGAACATTAATAAGCTTTTCACAGAACAGATTCACTGACAGAATGTGACTTTGTTCTTCCTGAAATAAATGTATTGTTTTTCAGTCTTGTTTTTCATTTTTTCTCATTAAAAATAGCAATTAATAGAAAAATGATGGAAGTTAAGTATCATTCAAATGCATGATTTGATTAAAATGTCATGAGCAAAGCATTTGCTGCCACCAATATACTGAGGATTGATGAAATGACCTAATAGGTCTCTCTCATCTGTATTTTCCTTTATTCATAAGAAGATTGACACATTCTATAATATAGAGGAAAAGCGGTACAACTGTGGTGTGTCATGGTATAAAAGACTCTGTTCCAACACCATAAGAAAAAAAAAAAAAAACATAATAAAACATAGAAGGACTAAGAGTTGCAGTTAACCAAGACTGCATAGGTATCCACTAGTAGCTTCTTCCCTGAAACAAAATCTATACTTTCCATTTGTAAACCAATACAAACTAAAGCAAGATATATGTGGAAATATCTCTGAAACTGAGTAGGCGTTGTTACTGTTTCATTTCTATGGCTCTGTCCATAATGATATATTTTTTTAAATCCATCAGAAGTGATGCTGAAATTTAAAATGAAAGGATAAATTATGATGATGATTGTGTTCCTGTGATCTAGCATTCATGCATGTGTGTAGTTCCTCGTTAAAGCAAGGCCAGATTTTATGCGTTTTTTTTTGTTGTTGTCAGAAGACTCCCTTGATAGCCTTAGCCCCGGGAGAAATGCAGACCTTCTGATTCTCAGCCATAGAATCTTTTCAAACTTCATAAAAAAATTGAAAGGGGTGTGAGACATCTGATGTGCCTTGAAAGTCAGCACATTTCCTGGCTTAAAAAAAAAATAGCCCAAAGAAGCTTTCCCTAAGCTTCTGACTGAACAGCTGTGGTGTTTGGACCGTCTCTTCAAAAAGGCTGTAGGCCCGGATCATGCCTCTGTTTCTGTTTGTCTCTGTGAAGATGACACTGATCCCTGGGAAATTGTGCGTCATGGATTTCAGAAGATAGATAGTCCCTTCTTTCTATTTTAAAGAGATGAAAGGGAATAGAAGCTGTGGAGGTTAAAATAGCCTTTTTTTCACATGCACACTGTGAGAGAATTTCTCAAGAAAGGGGAAATGAGAGAAAAACTAAGGCCTAACAGAAGTCATGGCATTGCAGAGACTTGCTTCAGGTGAGAGAGAATTACCACTTCCAGGATGGTTGGCATGTACTACTTCTCCACAATGCCCTTGGCAACACAGTCTGCCCTCCTAGCACACATTAGTAAGAATAAACGAAGAGTGGAGCAGAATGGAGACACCATGGCCAAACTTTGTTGGCTTCCCTGTGGAGATGGTAATCTGATGGTGCCATGCAGAAGATGAGTGAATGGAGGGTGGAGCAGAGTGAAGACACCGGGGTCAAACTCTGTTGTACTCCCTGCAGAGGTGGCAACCTGGTCGTACCATGCAGCTGATCAGCCAGTATGATAAAATGTCTGCTGCTGGGCCAATAATGGTGGCAGATCAGTCCCTTCCGATGCACTTTGCTCAAGCTTCTCCTCATTCTAATTTCATTATAATGCCAGCACACAACCCCATCCCAGAAGTAACTCACTTCCAAAGAAGGACCACTCCTCACTGAGCATGCTCTCCAAATTTTCAATTAACTCGGAAGACTTTTTAAACCAATCAATAAGGAAAGTCAGTATGACTACAGTCACTCAAGCTCCACCTAAATGTAAAAGAAAATATATAAAAGGTGAACTAAGGAGGGATATAGTGGGTGAGTGATGATTGCGCATTTGTACACCAGGCACTAGCTAAGATCCCCAGACTGTAGTAGCGAATTTCCTGTACTGACATCCGAAACCTGTTCTCTAAACGTTGCATTTGAATAAATTGCGCTATACGTGAACTTGACTACTTGTTTGGAAGGCGATCGGACGAAAGGGATGACATACTGTTCATGAACCTGATACTGCCAGAGTCAGGCCTATAGCTGATCATACTATTTATGAACTCGATTTGCTGTTTGGAAGGTGATCGAACCTTCAGTTGACAGACTGTGAATCTGGTACTGCCAGAGTTGAGCTTATAGTTGATCACACTATTTGGGAACTCGATTCGCTCCTAGGAAGGTGATCAGACCTACAGTCGACAGACTGTTCGTGAATCCGGTACTGCCAGAGTCGGGCCTATAGTTACCACAGTATTTGGTATCCCTATTAAGAGATGACTCCAGCCACCCCAATTCCCTCTAACCTTTTAAGGATCGGCTGGAATGCATGGGGATTCGTCTCTTACCGAATTTGCCTCCTGGCCATCAAAGTGCAACAACACACGCACACACACACGCACACACATGTGCACTGCAGGCATCCAGAAATCTAGATCTGTGACAGTTGTCATTTTCTTGCATTTTCTGACTGTGCTGTCTGGCTGCACGCAGCAATTGTCCTGAGAAACCCATGGTGGACTGGATATGCTGTGTATTGCAAGGACATAACTTGGGAGAGCTAAAAGTCCCTGGGCTTCATGCAGTGTAGCAGCCCTGGTCCCAAGCCAATCTGGCCGAGCACCCTCAGGGTTAGCCCCTTCCTTTTTACCTCCTCCCTCTCCCCCATCCTTCCTCCAGCTGGGCATGGGCATGTGGATGGTGCTCTCCCTTTATGACAGCCCACCCAGGGGAGGGCTCCTGGCTGCTCCCAGCCCAGATCTGTTTGTTATTTGCATACGGACAGCTTGTTATGGATTTGCTCCTTCACCTTTTCCACTGGGCCATTGAAAATATGGAGGATGAGGCATTTCCTCTCATTAGCTATTCTCCTGGTCATTTTGTTTCTGATAAATATTCAAAGATAATGAAGTCAAACTGCTTGCCATCAAATCGTCAGGATATCTGGTACTTTGAAAATAGTTCCGGCCTGAGCCTGTGATATTTTCTGTATGTTCTAAGGTTTATTTAAAGCTATTTTTGCACTCTTTTTCTCTTTCTTTCTCACACACAAACCTGCAGATTAAAGATTAAATATTTTGAGAAGTATTTAAATCATTAGTTTTTAGTCACCACAAGAATGAACATAAAGGCAACCACAAAAGAAGACAATGAAAAGCCAGCACTCTTGTAATCCTTTGCCATTAATGTGTTGATTAAAGAAAATGTTAAACTGTAGGGTATCATCCAAGACTGAAGATCTGTTGCTACAATGATTTTAAAAAAAAATCTAATTACACTTTGCTTGCATCTTTACTGAATAAGAAATACAAAAGGAAATGTATCTTTGTTGTGGTTCAGATTTCCTCATCCTGTTCAAATCTGCTCTTAATTTAGAAATATGCTGGTTTCTGCTTTCATATTTTCATTAAATGTTACTTAGACTTCCTGGATCTAAAGGAAGCCTTAGGGTTGTCCAGGAAAGCAAATGCCTCTTGAAACAAAGTACTCAAGCTACTGGGATGCAGGGGAACAAATTCAGATATTATGTATGGACATGGCCACGACAACTTTGGCCTTCCCCTTTTTGGTTTCTCCATTACCCTCCTTTCACTCTGCATTACTCTCTTCTCTGTCCCTCTCCATTTTTTTTTTTATTCTCTTTCTCTTACTTACTTACTCTTTCTTACTTTCTCTGTTTTTTTTTTTTTTTAAGTTTCATGTTCTTTTTTTGCCTTTCATTTCATCCACTTATCCACTTATATATTTTGTCTTGCAATTTTTAAAAAAACATATTTAAAGCAGCAGTAGTTCAATTGAAGCTCCTGGGAGAAGAGAGAGAGAAGAGCTACAGAACAAGCTTTCTCTCTCAACTCTTATTGTTCAACACAAGGAAATATACCACAGTCTGAGAAAAGCATGGCTACCATCTGCAGAACATTAAAGACCTGATGTATACAGATGCTGGTCAGTCATATAGTGTTGTGAAGAAAGAAGAACTGTTAGGTGGGAGTTAACCAAATACATGCATTTGTTGGAGGAGGTCCCAGTATTTCTCTAATCCCCCTTAACTGAGACTAACTCTCATGTTGCTGAAGCTTAGTTAACCATTGCTGTGCAGTATGTATTTGATGGATCAGGAAACAAGAAGCTAGGGTTTGGCACTGATGATATAGGGCTGAAGTACTCAGCCATTTTTTTTCTGCAGTGGGTCATAGCCCACAAGGGTAAAAAATCTGAGCTATGGATAATATCCTGTTATTTACAATATCTACCAGTATGTTTTTCTTGTGTTGTTTTTGAATCTCTGTCCTGATGGTAGGTAAGCCTTGGGTCTCAGAGAACTAAAAGCAACCTTTAGATTGAGGAAGGTTACTGGGAGCTCTATGCTGACAGAGCTAGGACTGCTTCTCAGGTAGTAGTCAAAGTAGGCATGCATCAGTCTAAAACGTCTGGTAGAAGATATAGATGTGTCAGGATGCTATTTCAGGTTTTAGAAGGATTTCATTCAAACCCACAGCAGATATATTTGTGCAAGCCTGAAAGGTACACTGTACATCTGCAGGTTACCATTCATGTTGCAGTGGTTTTGCTGCTTTAACTGTGCTGTGTGGATACAAACTATTATAAATAGCTTTGCCCATATTGTAGTTTTCTTCATGATCTTTGTGTTGCAGTGTTAAGTTCATCAGAGAGATTCAGCTGAACAATTACAAATGCTTGGAAATTAGACTTCTTTCAAATAAAAATGATTTAAAAAATCTCAAGTTGAGGTGAGAATCAAAAATATCTTTACTTTCCATATCTAATTTTGTGATAAAAAATGGTGTAAAAATGCCCCTAAGAAAAGCAAGTTTTGACATAGAAATAAACATTGAACTGACAGCATATCTTTTAAAGCAAAACTTCATAGAATTCTTCATTCACATGAAATCTATTAGTCACAGTTTAGTGAAAACAGTATCTCTCAATGGAAGCATCACTCAGCTTTTTTCTTTTTTTCTGATTGTCTACTTGGAAGAGATAGAGGCAATCTCAGGGATGTTCTTTAGATCCTGGGTAGGCTTTGCAGAAGTTTATTGTTTGTGATGTAATAGCAAGTGTGGCATTTCACCTACAACAGATTTGCCTCATAGACAATGCTAAGCTTGTATGAGTACTTTTCTTCATCAAGCATCTGTTCAGTCAGGAAGGGATTCTATGTAAGTGCAAAGAAGCATTCTGTATTTGATGGGAAGTAAACAATCCTATGCACTGAATTAATGTCAAAAGCAAAGAGAGCATCTAGTGAAAGGATGCCTCAGATTATTTTACAGATTTTTCCTCATACGCTTGTAATTGATTTTCATTTCACTATTTTACCTTGTACTCTAGTAATGCATGCACTTTGTATTTTAGCAGTGACATTAGTCAGAGGACAGAACATATGACAAAATAAGAAATGTGGACCTAGAAAAGATGATAATACTGCAGGTACTTCTATTGCCGACCTAGGTGAAAAACAGAACATTGCTTCATTCCCTGTCATCCCCAACCATTTGCTGTTCTAGAGAAGCGTGTTGTTCTGAACACTTTACAAATAAGCTCTTGTTTTTTAAAAAAATCATGTAATATTTATGCTTTTTAAACAAAGGGCATATTTTGACTTATAAAACTTGAACTGAAACAATTAAATGGGACAAAGAGTACAGTTTGTATCAGTAATTTACTATAACAGTTCCAATGTTTCAGACATCAATAAACTTAATTGGTTGCTATTTAAAGCCAAAATAATTGCTTCAGAATGACATCAATTTGCCATCCTAAATAAAGCAAAAGTAATAAATCTTTCACTTTTTACATTAAAGACTCTTTCACACTAGTCCCTAATACAAAATCTAGTTATATAATACGCTAGTGTAAATATTTAAAAAGGACAGCTAAATTATCTTTGCCAGGGATGATCTGTTAACCTCTATTAATCCATCTTTTATTACTACTGTAAAAGGAAAACATTAACTAAATTTATCAAATGCTGTACATATTTAAAGATCTATAATTATGCAGTCTATATTTTTATTTCACCTTACAGCTTTCTAGAATGCTTGTTTTCTCCATTGAGAGGAGGAAAAAAAGCCCACAGCAAATGAGAACAATGCAAAGTTTAACTACTGACCTATATAAAAGATTTCAGTTTAAGTTTTATTTTCAGTCTTTTCCCTAATTCCCATGTGTACTGATGTTTTTTTGCTCCCTTGTTCTCTTGTTGACAGAAATTTCATTGCCAAGAAAAAAACGTCTTTAAGACATTCAGATAGCATAAAGGTCTCCAAAATGAGAATCTGCAAAGTAGGCAATTTTTAGACTGGGACAAGAATGAGAATGAAGTGATTTTGGTAAAATTGGCATTATGAAGTTGGCCTGATCGTAGGATTGGGAACAGGATGAGAAATGTATCCAAAATGTTGACAAAACATAGAATATTTCTCACTGTGCATCTTATTGACTAATGGTCATTGCAACAGCCTGGGTATATCACTGAACACATATACATTTCTAAAAGTTAACAGATATTGACTTACAACTTTATAAAAGCTCTAAAAAAACTCTATTCAACAAAATAAATAATGGTCAACAAGAATCATAATATAAGTTGTGCTTTCAGTAAGAATGGAATTAAAATTACATCTAAATTGTTGCACGTAAAATAATATAAAAAGTGGAACTAATCCATTGCGGTGAACTAAATAAACACTGGTACTTTGACATGAGCCTAAGGGACTATCCACACAGATTCCTTTTTGGGATCTGGGATTGGATAAAACTAGAAAGGCAAAGGTTTATCTGAATCTCACTATCCCATAGACATGCAGAAGATTTATAAGCCAAACATGAATTTAGCATGCATTCTAGTGTGCTCCAAGTTTGAGTTTGGACTCATCCCTAATTACAACTACGAGAACTAGGTGCTGCTTATAGCAGAGTGGTGTAATGTCTGGAAATTAAAAGGAACCAGAACAGTACAGAAATATGTACAAAGATGAAAAACCTTCTATTTCAGTCATTGCTTTTCTAATGACTCAATGTTGTAAGAGTCTTTGGAAAATGGCCATATAATTTATTTATGAAGCTCTTAAGCTCTTATTTTGAAGCTCTTAAGGCTACTCCTAACATAATCACATAGTCAGTCAATAGTTTTCTCCCCTCAATGTTTAAAAACAGCTGTCATTTCATATCATGGAGCTTGACAAATACTTGACAGCAAACATTTATATAGACCACATGTGATAAAGTCATATGAAGTTAGATGCTTATTGTAAAATGCTGCTATTAACCATAGTGGGCCCCACCTTGCAAAATGAGGAATATTCCTGAGGGATTGCCTTTCTCCTTCTTATTGATTCCACTGTGGCTAAAGATTGCCTAGCAGCTTGTGATCACACTGAGGGCAGAAGGTGCAATGCACATCTGTGCCACATTGTACTGTACTGAGAAAAGGCAAGAGGCCAAGCAAAAGCTATATGAAGTTAGTAATAGCAAAGAATATGGTCTAAAAATTGCTATCTTCAGAAATTTATGATGTAAATAAGGCATGACCTAACTTAGGAAAGAAGTCAATAATGGGGCAAGGATAGAAAGGGATCTGAGATACAACATGAGATCATGAAGTTGCTCAAAAGATTATTATGATCATGATGGTTACAGTGGCTTGTGTAACTTATTGTTTGTCTGCCTCACAGAGTGCTTAGCTATCGAAGTAAAGGCTGCTTCATAAATATTGTAATACTACTTCACTGATCAAGAAGAACTATGGGAAAAAATAGTTGAAAAATTATTAAAAATAATGTACTTCACCACAGTGTGTACCTACTCCTAAAGATGCCTGTGTCGCAGAAAAAAAAAAAGGACAAAAAATTGTATACTGGATTTTAATCTATAAAGAAGATTAAATTCAAAGTTTAGCATTATAAAAGAATAACAAATGCATTTTAAAACAAACATACAAGATAACATGCAGTAGCATCTTGGTTCCTCCTGCTGCCAAAGCTTAAAAATATTCACTTTCTTGGATACAATTCCATTACATACACTGTTTGCTATCACTTCAGCATATATTCATATGTAGAACTAAAATAAAACATTCTTATTTGCAATAAAGGTTTTGCAGGTACAAGCTTGAGCCAGGGTGCTATTACGACTAGCTAGTCACATGTTCAATCCCACACATTATTTAAGAAAACCAGAATGAAATCACTGCTTGTTGCAACATTCTTGCCTTTTCATGTTAGTTCTTAGATGCCAGCAATCCATCTACCACTGCATCGATCAATCCAGCTGCTTGTAACTCACAGTTCTTCAAGGGCTGAGCCCTTTTACTTAGGTCCAGGGCTCTAAATTCACATCCGTAAGTTCTTGTTCCCCTCAGGCAAACACACACACACACACGCACGCATGCACACACACAAAAAAAGAGTTAGGGGGATGAGGAGGAAATGACAAAGAAGGTATGAAAACTTATGAGAACTTCTTCCAGAAAGCAAGAAAACACCTCAGGCAAGGGCAATGTGAACAGCCCCTCCTCATGGCAACTGTTCATAGTTTTGTTTGGTGATAGCATTACGTCTTAGTAGACCCAGAGGCAACTCAAAGAGTTGATGAGGGCAGCCAGGTGTGGGAGAAGAAAAGGCTGACAAATCTGTTTAGTTTCTTCTGTCTCTTTATAGTTAAATTTGCAGTCCTGACCCAGATAGGCTCCTCTTCTGCTTTGCACTTAAGGCAGGAGCATGTTGCCTGCCTATCATGTTGAGCCAGACTTAAGTGACATTACAATCCACTTTACTCCTTCTTGATTTGCTGCATTAATAACTCAAAGAAAAGCAAGCAGGGTAAAAAATCCTACCAAAACATATAATGAAAGGCTCCTCAAAAATGGAGAAAAGATACATTTTTCTACAAGAGTCTTAACGGTAGCATAACTGGTTTGAATTCATTAGTGGTTGCATTCTCTTTGCCTGATATTTGAAAAGCATAATAATAAAACCAAAATGAAACAAAACATTGCCACCAGTGAAAAATTGGTTCACTTTGAAACTGCAAAAAACAAGTCAACAGCAATTTACACACTTCCCTTGGTCCTGGAAACCCGAAACATCCAACATAGCTTGGACAAAATTGAGAATACAGCAGACCTTTCATCATTATTCTACTTAAATGATGGTATTGATTAAAAAAAAAAGACATACTACTGAAACCAAAATATGCAGAATCAGGTTTCCTTGCTAATGTTTTTAAACAATGTTTTAAAAAGGTCTAAATGCAAACTTATACATATCCAACACATTCTACATATTTCAGACAACAGAAGAAAGCACATACATTGTATGTGATAAAATATTCAAAACTAGCCATTACATTTTCACAGATTAAAAGAAAGTCTGTTTAAATATTTCATTTCTACAAAGTGAATTTACATTTTAAAGTACAAAGTGCAAATACTACAGTTGTTTTTATTGACTTTTGGTGAGGAAATCTCCCACGTCAAAGAGATCTGCCTTGGATGAATAAGTTGTTCACCCTTGCTTCTTAGAAACTTGCTGAAAGAAAGACGATTGAAAAAAATTGCATTATTACTGATATTTTCAAGAAATCAAGTATGAACAGTTATCTGTATTTCAGCAGGGTCCTGTTGCCACTATCAGAACAAGAGTTCTGTACAAATACAAATGTAAAATAATCCTGATGTAATCCTTCACAGCATCTACAAACAAGAATAGCAACATCATTACCATCTCTTACCTATGGCCTCTTTAAATCTATACCTGCTAAACGCACAGTTTTATGAACTGCTTGGGTATGTCCCTGGTACAATACAGTTTTCTATAGCATGAATGGCTTCTGGCCAAAGTCTCATGAATACTCCCTAGTTTCTTTGTAAACTTTTTGAGAGGCTGCAAAACACCCTCTGGATTTCATGGATATTGTGTGTGTGCATGAATATGTATGTTTGTTTGATGGGGTGGAGCTAAGTAAGAGAATTATCCCTGGCTATTACCCCAGTTCTGTTACATCTGTGACATATTTAACTTCTGTTAGAATGACCATGGCTGAGACTCAATTTGTATATTAGTATATGTATCTATATTTGCTTTCTTTCAGTAAATCTAAGTGTTTGTAAAAAATCCTGTAAGTATTAATATATGTAAAAAAAATACATGCATAACATATTTACAATTGTATAAATAACTGGACTAGAGCAATAAACTACTAGAAATGGGAAAGTACTTCCAAGTACCCATCTCCTGAGTGGTGCTGTTCTAATTACACCTTCTTAGGTGGGTGGTTTCCTTTAAGGGGTTCCTACTCAGCCCAGTTCCTTTTCAACAATTTCCTTTCAAGCAAAAGCTTTTGTGATGAAAACCACCATCTACATTTGCAGTCTTGTATGGTTACAGTATGGAACTGCCAACAGATGGTTTGCTGAGCCAGCCTTAAGTCAAAGCTATCGTTTGTCAGCAACGGCTTTTAAAATAATTGGTGCTGAGTCAGCAGAATTATTGGATAAAATTGAAAAAACAGAATCTCTAGGACACTTTTATTACAAATTCTGCAAGTCAGGATTGGATTACAAGAAAGGGAGAGAGGCCATGTCATGCTTCAAGTGCAATGCACGTATGCCAGTAATTGCTATTATATAATTAAAATAACCCCTTTGAATGTTTTTGAGTTCCGACAGGGTAATTATTTTCAGGCGGCATTGTTTAAAGTATAAGTGATTTGTGGGCAGAACTTGAAAAGTTAAGACCACAAACATTTGTTTAAATAAACACAAACTTATCACGTCCTTCTAGCTGTGAGAACATTTTATATTCCATCAAAGGTATTAGGAGCTCTCTGGTAGAACCCACAGCCAGTGTCGAGTTTGCCTTAGGAAGTCTGCAATTAATACCAAACAAACCTAGAGATATAGCAAGTAACAAATTGACTAGCAACAATGAGAGGAAGATTTTGCTTAGCTTGTGGGGAGGTTCACCCAGGGTTTAGTTTTCAACAAATTAATCTAGCTTTCTCATAGATAGGAAGACAGTGGATAATTAACCACAACTACGCCTTTTGTGTATTTTTTACCAAACTCATATTTTCTCTCAGGTGTAGTGTTCTTCTATATTTCTATATATATATATATCATACCTTTAAAAAATCATAATTACCTGAAGCTTTTGTATCTGTTATTCATTTAATTACTAATGCATAAGTGAAACAAGGATTGTAAGTTAATGCTTTTACTGGATCATAGCAGTCAAACTCAGCAAGTCCTTCTTCAGATTTATGCAAAAGTAACAGGAAGCTGTGCTGATGCTGTCCAGAAAATCATTAAGATTAATAATTATGAAAATACATACATGCAAATGAGAAGTCCTTTGTAATCTTTCCCCCAGGCTTCCCTTTTCAACTCTCTTTTTCAGTGACTACCTTTTCATGATCTAAAAATGTATATAGTTTTGTGCCTTGTGCAGGCACTGCCAGAAGGTACTATCAGAACTCGATGAATTACACTAACTGGTGTTATTCTGAAAGATAAAATGAAGTCTTTGCAGAAAATAAGTTGAAAACCAAATGCAGATTATATTATCAGGGCACTTGACATTTTCTTATTTGTTAAAAACCTTCTACAGACCAAACCAATTTTAGTCATAAGTTATATCTTCTGACTGATGTAAATCCTAGATTTTCCAGCATCATTTAGCTCAGTCAGCAAAGGCATTTAAAAATGACAGCTCTTTTCTCTACACTAAGATTTTAAAAGGTGTTTAAAACCACTATGCAATAACTAAGTGGAGTTTAGATGTATAGATTTTCATAGTGCATAAAAAAATGCATAGCTCTATTCACAAAAAGATTTTGATCAGTGTAAGTTTGTGTCTGTAGTATGACTCACAGGAAGGTTAACAAAATCAAGTAAAGTAAAAGGTAAATGATGATAAAGCATTCCACATTAAAATGTTCAGGAATGTCATTCAGGAGGCAGAATACTCATATGAGGACCCAGTTACAGTCATCTAAGTATTTCTAAACTAGATGTCAGTTTACACTTTGCTAGGAACATCCAAATGCATGCCTAATCCACTTTTAATTCATGCATGTTTAACTCTGCACCTGTAACTGATTGATCTAACTTTCCTGAGACAGACAGGAAGTCAAGCTTTGTTTACCATTATGCTGCTCTATATTTTCCTGGAAAGTCTGCAGAATGGCAGATTAATACAGTTTCGAGGTGCAATGGTAACAGCTGAAATACACAAAATGTTCAGGAAGTAAGAAGAGAATAAAGACCTTGCTCTACACAGTACTTACCTGCCTGTTGGATGAAGTGCTCTCAGTATTAGTTTTAGGGGCTGCTAAAAGGAAAAAGAAAATATCATGAACCTGGTTTGAAAATTACATATAGCCTCCCTCAAGAGCTGAAGCCCTCATTCTGAAAAGGGATGCATAGCTTTCAGTGAGTAATATACAATATTTCAGATCTTTAATCGAAACATCCATTTTTGTTTCTTTCCTCACTATAGATTTTGCTTCTTTCACACAGTTATCTGAAAGCTGAATAACAGAATTTCTTGCCAGGTAATATGTGACCATTTGCTTAGGACAGTTTGCAGGGGGTCAAACAATGTCAAGCATTTTAAACTTATTCAATCCTCAGTAGTAAATGTATTTTAATATTCCTGGTGGGAAAGAAGTACGAAAGACTGTCTGGAAGCATTCACTTTGCTTACAAATATTTCACAAAAACTCTAGTGCTAACAGTTAAAAACATTGTTCAAAGGTAAGCTGCAAAAGTATATGATTATCTCTGTTGTTTTAAGTTTCTCCTTAGTGGCAAAGACCAAGATGGTACACAAAATGAGGACAGAAAATCCAGCTACATGAACTTACTGAACTTCACCTTCAGAAGCAAACTTGAGAAGCTCGAGAAGAAAGCTTCTCCATTTTCCATCTCAGTTTGCTGGTCAATAAAGCTGAGTTGAGAAAGGAACTAAATTTGACCTTGATAAATGCTGCAGAAACCACCATTCCCTAGAGAAAATGCATATTGCAGTTCTCTGACTTTTCTATTGCTTCAAATGGTTCTCATAAGACATTTTAGGATATATACCTTTTAAGACCCATAAAAGGTCATACAGAGTCATCTATGTATCTCAGCTTTCACATGTTAGGTGAAATAGTTCTCACTTATTCCTGAAAGTATAATTCTAACTTCAGTGAAGAGATGATTTTTTTTTGTTAATTAAAAGGATTATCAGTAAGAAAATATCCTGAATGTGAAAATCATTATTTATGTATATGAATTCTAATTATATAGGCAAGAGAAACAAAAGCAAATGTTGACTTTCCAACAAAAGCAATTATTTTCTTGTCTTAAGAATTATTTACTATTGGAAAATGGAAAAGCAACCAAATGATTTGCTTAAGATTTTTTTTCTAATTGTGTGCTATTAGTTTTTCCATGCAAAAATGTTGAGATCTTTTTTCCTTCCAGAAATAAGCATCCTCATTTTTAAGATTTGTTTTTTGGAGAAGCCCTGTCAAAACGCTTAGCATGCTGAATATATTTTTTACTTCATCTCTAATTTTTATTTTATCTCTTTTGGTAATCTTGATGTAATTTCATATATCTTACAACTTTCTTCTCTGAAGCAGGCATCTTATGGACAGCTTTTGTTTTTCTACTGGAATGGGCACAGTAAAATAAGCAAGAATAAATGGGTTTTGGTTTGTGTTTTGCTACAGACTTCCTTTATGTCCTGGACCAATGACTTGGGACCCAAATTTCATGTAAAGTAAGGTCAAGAAGTGCTGGCTGCCACAGTACAGAAGTGGTGGATTTTAACATGTTAAGTGAGCATAATAGTATGCATTATAAGTCACCATAAAAAAGGTGTTGTATTTCCCTATTTATAGGATAGATAACAACAGCCACCTACAAACACATATTTTCACCTTCCCTTTATGAATGAAAAATGCAAGGGATTCTTATTAAATTGACACACACACAAAAGTCCCAAGTTTCATATATCAGTAAATCAATTTCAGGCAGCCATACACAATTTATTTTATTAGTACACTGTACGCCTACTCCTTCTGTCTGCAATATATCCTTTCTAGACTGGAATCATAGAATCATAGAATGCTTAAGGTTGGAAGGGACCTCTAGAGGTCATCTAGTCCAACCCCCTGCACACGCAGGGTCACCTAGAGCACGTGGCACAGGACTGCGTCCAAGCGGGTTTTGAAGATCTCCAGAGAAGGAGACTCCACAGCCTCTCTGGGCAGCCTGTTCCAGTGCTCTGTCACCCTCACTGTTAAATTTTTTTTCCTTAAGTTCCTGTGGAACTTTTGGTGCTTCAGTTTGTGGCCATTACCTCTAGTCCTATCAGTGGCCACCACTGAAAAGAGGCCAGCACCATCCTCCTCACTCCCTCCCTTGAGGTACTTATAGACACTGATTAGATCCCCTCTCAGCCTTCTCTTCTCCAGGCTGAACAGGCCCAGCTCCCTCAGCCTCTCCTCATAGGGCAGATGTTCCAGGCCTCTGATCATCCTTGTAGTCCTGCACTTGACTCTCTCCAGCAGCTCCACATCTGTCTTGTACTGTGAAGCCCAGAACTGGACACAATACTCCAGATGGGGCCTCACCTTTTATTTTGACTGTATTTCCTACTTAACTTGCTTTTGATTCACTATGACACATTTGTTTTACTGTCCCAGCTTCATTTTGGGCCTCCAAACAAATAGAAAAAAAAGTCTATATTCATATTTTACAACTTTTTACATTAAAAAAAATGGGGATCTACTGTTGCTCTTTGCAAAGATTTTGTATTTGTTTTCAGAAATTGCATGAATGAATACTGCAGGGATTACTGTGCACTTTAGTCAGCTTTCTACTAGCGTTGCAGCCATAAGTGGTGGTGTACCAGTAGTTGTTACATCTATGTGATGGATGACCACATTCCTCACTGTACCTCTAGGTCACATTTGAGAAATGAGAAGCTATTGGAAGGGGCAATAATGTGCTTCCTTCCCAGCAGGAAGCCAGGAAGTACAGCTGTGGCACTTCCCCTCATTCATGACATGCTAGTATAATAACACTGCTTTCAGTTAACTGTCAATGGTATCATATCTCTTAGTTTTCCTGCTATAATGAAGCAATATAAGTGAGCGTTTAATGACCAGTCACAGGAAGTCTTTGATTCTTTTGGGATGTGATGATTTGTATACACAGAAGCAGCTTTCCTCTCATCTGCCCTAAGCAACTACTCCAAAAGCTATAGGCAGATGTACATTTTTATCTCATATACTTCTGGCATATACAAATACCAATTTTGATGGCTTTGAAGAATCTAGTGAAAAAGACAGATAGAAAAGGTTCTTACTGTGGCGTTTCTTTGTTTCTGCTTTACCTTCTTCTTTTGTTACTCCCAGACAGCCCATTAATTCTTGAACTGACAAGGACTTATCATTGTTCACATCACAGTATTCCACAAACTTCTTCACACATTTTTTGGGTTTTGATTTCTTTCGTAGGAATCTCTTAAATGGTTTGATTTCTTTCTTGCCAATGTCACCACTGGAATTTTTATCAAGTTGTTTGAAATACCAGTGGACTACTCTCTCCTCCAGAGTGTGATTTGGATCAGGCTCTGAAACCCTGAAAGAGAAACCAAGTGTTAAGCCTTAATCGTCATTGCATATGTTTGTTTATACCATTCCTTATGAATAGCTAGATCACTAGGTGCTTTGTTAGATTAACCTCTTCACTTTTGGACACTACTTTCTTGTAGTGAATCTCTTTTCTTTTTATTGTGGCCAGTTGTATCCCTAATTTTACACTAGGGACTGGAATCTGGTCTTAACCAATTCTGAAACCCTGCTCAGGTCTGCACTGTATACAGAAAATAATGCCTTTCCCTTTTGTTTCCCGAAGCACAGAAAAGTGAAGAGAGAAATAAAAGTGAAAAGGACGTTTCTATAGATGTAAGCACATAACACGCCCAAATGAAACAGGCCAACAATCAACATCGGTAAAAATCTAGACTTCGAGTACAACCCACTATGGGCACTCTTATAAACTAAACACCTAAATCCATTCAACAGAGAGTAAGTTAAAATACTAACCTAACTGCAGACTTGCAAAGTTTCACTTATTTTTAATTCTAGATGTGACTGTTGATAGCAGTTTTGTTTTAGAAGACATAAGGCAAAACATGAAACTGGAAGTTAGTACACACTCCTCAAGAGAAGTCTGACAGGAAAACAAACTAAGACTGGCACATAGTTGCACCAGCAATTATAGACAAACTCTAAGCTGTGTTGCTGATTAGGGTTCAGCCATCAGATACATGTCCATTTAGTGGGCATTGTCCACAGTGATAGCTTTCAAGTAAACTCTCCCAGATCAATTCTTGGATAGTTACTCTCTGTGAAGGCAGAAGTAAAATTATTTCTCGGAGTCCTTAACACTTCATTTGCCACTACCAGAAGACATGAAAAGGATCTAAAGACACATGAAAAGGATCTAAAACCCACCGGCTAGAAGCCAACGATGGATCAGAAACTGCATGTACCATATCTGTGGATAATGCATCCAAAACACTAGTCAGGAACTCATTCTTCTTAGCCCCAGGACAACCTAGAAAAGCAAGAGATATTTTCCTTTCCTTACTTCCTCTTTTACAATATTTAGCTTCCAACAATATTTCAAAGTTAGAGATAAACATGACTTCTGCATACAAACTCCAATAAACTGGAGAATTTCAGAGTGATTCAAAATGAAGCATCTACATTCAGGCACATATCTGTATGACAGATCAGGGACAGAAAAACATCTTTTTTAACTTTTATATCTGGTTTGTACTGCTTGGATCCCTTTCTTTCAATTTGCAATATTTTCATTCCTCTGTGAGATGCTTTTTTTATGGGTATCACATTTTGAAAAGAACAGTTATGTAAAAACATATGCTTGTCTATCATATAGACAGTCTGAAAATACATGCTTGAAGTTCAAGCAGCACTTTTTTTTCAGATTTCCACCTTCAGATTTCCTCTGAGCTGCCACTGGTTTTCTCAATAGTTTTAGGGCATCATTTTTCCTCTCTGTAAAATGAGTCATCTCTTTTCTTCTTCCACTGTTGACTGGACAAAGCGGTTAACTCCCACTCTACAGTAGCTCGCACAACGGGAAGCTGTTAGCTTCTACTTTGGTTCTTACTGTTGGATGCTACCGTGATTCTGTATTGTCCCAACTCCCAGTTCCACAAAGCTCTTTGAAAGAAACTGGCAGCACATTTCAGATACTTAATACATCAAATAAATATGTATTGAAAGATCCATTCTTAGAGCAGTGCAGCTGGAACAGATAAATTCATCTGACAAGTGCAGTGTTGTCGACACATGGAGGTTTGTTTCCACAAAGCACCTGCTTGCTCTCCACTTTCCTAGAGCCTTGAGGCAAACACCATGTCTTCACCTATTTCTGCAATGTCTGAGTTAAATTCTAGGACCATCCACGAGTCGTGACACAGAGATCAGATGTTTGAAGCTAGAGCCCCTGGCATCATCTTTCACAGACAGCTCTGTGCTGGAGATGGAACTTACCTACAGTTCCTTTTCTCAGTAGAGACATGTATTGAAGGGTTGTGGAGAAGGATCTCTACTGTAGTCAGTCAGTAGAGATTTGTTATTTCATTACACTTCTCAGTGACCTCTGGACCAGGCAGCAAAATTATCTGAGCTTAAAAGCTTCATCTCGCTATGAATTATCATTTAATAATTCCTATGATGCTTCAAGGAAATGAATGCTATATTGGTTTTGATCTCCATTGAAGCAAGAATAGCTATAATGTTCTGCTATTATATACAGCAGCAGCAGCCACTACATATTACTGTGTCTAACACTCTTATGCATTTGGGAGTTCCCTGCATCCTACATGCTTGCCTTTGGCACTGAGGATATTTTATTCTGGTAATTGTAAAAGGCATGTAACAGAAACTCACTGAAGCAAGCTGCATTGCTCTAGAAGTACATATCTGAAATCAGATGTCACTGTCCTAGAAATGTAAAGCTTCCGTTAGCTTTACATCAGTTTCCTTTTATTGTATTGAAAAAAAAAACCTAATTGGACTATATTCCCAGGCACTTGACCTGTGAAAGAAGTAGACATGAGAAGGGACTGAGGAGTATATCAAAAGGTTCATGGCAGCAATCAGTGTGTAGTTCAGAAGTATGTTCTCCAGAACAAAATGCATGCTGGTATATAAGAAACTTTCTGACTAGGCAAGTAAGCTGTACACTAACATATAAATGAGACTATGTAATTTTGCAAGTCATAATGCTCTGTTGCCCAGGGATGAGCAGACAGAGTCCAAATAGCTCCAACACAGAAAGCACATCCAGCCATGTTAGCATGGCAACATACCTCAATCAATTAAATCTCTGATCAAGCTACTGACCACAGCACTACAACTTGCTAACAGGGTTACTTGGCCTATGGACCAGTGCTGGTTCACTTCAAAGCATAGGGGAAAAAAAAAAAAAAAGTGGTTTGTCTGCAAATGCCCATGTAGACCTGTCTTCAGTAAAACCAGGTTTATTCATTTCTTGCTTGGATTGTATTAGTGTCATCAGACATAACCCTGAATCTTATTCTAAACATGAGCTTTAAATTGACACAAGATTCATTGAAAACATAGAAAGGAGTATCTCAAAATACAATACACAGACAAGATTATTTGACTTTCTTTTCTTTCTCTGTCCTTTTTTTTTGGATAGACGATAATATTAATAGCCGATCTGATTCAGGAGCTATGTCTGAATTGTTCTTGTTAGCTATGAATGTATCTCTGAAACATCTGGAAGAAACAAAAAAGCATACCTTGGGTAATTTCTACTGCTGTGCGGGGAGTTGCTCAGTATATATAGGCTACAGATGTGAGATTAAAATCAGAACTTAGCTTGCTAAGATATGAGAAACAGCTAGGGAAGTAAAAGAATCAACTTATAAATTCAAAAGAAAATGGAAGAAAAAAATCCCTGTTTAAAGTCTAGTCCCTGACAACTTTGCTTAAGATTAAGAAAGGTTGAGCAGCTGATGGTAATAGAAATCTTCTCATAGGAAGTAAATCTTGCTGTTAAAACAAACACAGTCCGTTGCTGTGAAACATTCTCAATTATAACTCTACTACTTAATGTAAAATGACACCCCACAGAATCCTCACCGTTTAAAAACAGAGAATATATTCAGTTTCTCCCAATTATAACTTTTGCTGATGTGTGGGCAATCACACAGCAATTTAGCTCACAGTGAAAACTCTGTTCTTTGCAGGTGTTATTAACTCAGAATAATTCTCTGGAGGCTTCATGTTGAGCTTTAACTTTCAGCAAAATTGCAGAAGAAATTGCAGGACTGGGGGAGCTCTCGTGATTGTAATGAAAAAATCACTCTTAGTGGACTAAACATAGAAAAATAGTCTGTGATGGGAGTTTTATTCTTCTCACTATGTTTTATGTGCTTCAGTTTCGTCTTGTGCAGCTGCTTTTTCTGTGTCACTTTGTCAAGTTGTATAAATAATTTGTTGTTACAAGGTTGAAGTTCAAAATACATGGAGTTATCCTGCAGGTTCAGAGATGTAACACAGAAATAAGCGTTTACTTTAGGGAGAGTTTTACCAGAATGTATTCTCCATTAAACAGAGCATAGCGCTTAGAAACCTTAGACCAACAAATACCGCATACGACAGGAGAATTATACAAACACTTCAGCTATAGCATAAAGGTAATCCAAGGATTGTTATGATATATCTGTATGCATATATGTGTGTAGGTATATCTACATATCTGTGTATAAACATATATCCCATTAGTACTAAGATAATTTTTGGAATTAATCTGTGGGAAAGGCATCTATAAACCTTGTAAAATATGCACCCAAACACATACTACTGTGAATCTTGGAAGAGTGTCTTTTACAACACATCTGAAGTCATGGATAGAAAAGCATTTTGTTCATGTCTCTAAGAATGTGAGCACAATAATTAAGATTAACAATTTTAAAGGGAGTTTACAATAATCTTCTCTCTCTATCTGCAACAGAGGAAATTTTCTGGAATCTGTCACTCAAAAACTAAAAGCACAACAACTTTTAATTAGCAAATGTAAAATTCCCTTTTTCATTTCCTATTTGTTATTACTAATATCAGGCTTAGCAGTGCAGCTGATTACAATGACTATTGAAATCTCTTTGAAGATAATAAATAGTTTTTGACATGCCAAAATCAAAATAATCAGAACTATTAATTTTTCCTTTGCAGATTTTATTTCACTGAAAAATAGTAATATAAAGGAGAACAGAATTTAACATTTTCTGTTTGTCAATGCTAGTGGTTGTGATGAAAGAACAACAACAAAAAACCTTCAAAGGTGAGCCTGGGAAGTAAAATTCATGAATTTGCTGGAGACCAAAACTCATACCCTCAACAGAGTCGGTGATTTTATGGTTCATGATAGTTTCTCTGCAACTACACCTCCTGATTACCTGTCACAAATAATGATTATCTTCCTCTTACTCTCTCTGTGTCTTGCAAGGACTTAAGACTTTGTCATCTCTCCTTGTTAACATCCCTCAGGTATTAACCATCTTCCCCCACCTCAAATATTTCTCAAATGTTCTCCCTGATTAAAAAAAGTTAAGTTAAAGTCAGAGCCAAATTCTCCAAGATCTGGGTTTCATCCAATTTCTTGGTTCTTTGGGTTTTTTTTTTCCAAATACATTCTTTGGCCTAATAAAAAGGAATGACCTTTTTCCATAAATTCAGCCTCTCTTAATCACCATCCTGCTCATTTCTTCCTAGTTAAATTGCCTTGTGGATGACAGGCCAAGGAAAGGCCATGCTTATCACTTAAAGACTGCCTAGGTATTCTGATGGCAAATTTTGAGGAAGAATATTGTATGCCTTTCTTCGTAACCATGCGGCCATGGTTTCTGTGTCCTGAACAAATCGGCACAGGAATAATACGGTAGGGCAGAACAGACATTAGCTGGGAGTTACAGACCAATTGCTATGGATCCTCATACCTGTATGTCTTAAGAGGAAGACACATTTCTGGAAAAGGGCAGGAGGTAGTTTTCAGTACTCCACATATATTTATTAACTTTATTATTTTAAAATGATCTTTCTGTTCTAATTTCAGTGTGGGTGGAGGGGAACAAAAGGGTTAGCAAAGGATGGTCTTTCAGGGCCCTTCTACTCCAGATGTTCATAGAATACCAAAGCAAAATGAGTGAGATTTGCTGAACTTGAGCCTGCTGAAATGAGGCATCTCACACCCATTACCAGTGTTTAAAACTCTGTAGAGCAAAAAGAAGAAGCACATGTAGAAGCTATTCATCCCAAATATTACATTTTTTTTCTCTTCTTAAAATAGGATAGTGAGGATAGTGTTTTTCTGGAAATGTTTCTCTTCTTCCCCATTAGTTATTGCAGAAGCTGGAACAGCTAGCTCACATCAAGGTGATGCAAAGCTGATCGGTATGAATCCTATTTCATATTTTTTTAAGTATATTTATGTTTTTTTAATTACAATTTGACTCAAATTGTTCTGTTACTCATGGGTGGTAAATATGATGGAAAGAAATGATAATGTTTGTAACAGAAAAATGCACGGTCCGATAAACGGTTTTTGCTGGCTTCAATGACCAAGTTAAGCTAGCACATTTCCTGATAGGAAAAGCAGATCATTCAACTTAGTTCAATTCTGTTAGTATCATGGTTAATCAAGAAAAGGAGAATTGGGACATTGCAGCATATCACAGGCAATGTGAAATGACTAATTTTTACATGTCACTTGCTTGTTTGAAGAAGGTCTGTGGGCTTCATTTGTTTTTTTTAAACATTCTTTTTTGGACTCTCATTGTCCTAGTTTTGACTGGAAAAAAAGACAAGGTACCAAAAAATAGATTCTAAAGAATTCTTGCTTCCTTTGCTGCTTATCTAGTAACAAGGCATGCTGATACCTTTATAAGATAGCCACCACATGCAATCCAGTTTGGGAAGTCAAAGACACTTTAGTAAGATGAGAAGAATATGAAATTCTGAGCATTTAGGTTCAGCCTGTGCCAATATTCCCAATATTCACTCCCAGACATTAGAGGCAGCTCACATTACACTAACTTTAATCTTCATTATAGCTGTATGAGTCCTGCTGCAGCAAAAGAAACAAAATGTATTTGTCTGATATATTAGCACAGTGACACAGGTCAATCAAGTCATTGACTATTACACAGATAGAAAAGTTTCAAGATTAGAAAAAGGAGCAACAAAATCCAGAAGAGAAAAATAACTGTACGCAGTTTTCATACATGCAGTTTTTTGCCTCATATACTATATTTCAGGACTCCCTGCCACTGAGGCACAGAGCTGTTATTTCTGAGCACGGTAACTCTTTCTACAATAGCTTATTAAATGGAAATATTTTGGAATCCAGTTTTGTATGGCACAGCAGGCATCTGAATCTCAACACTATCACTTCGAAAGTCTTAACAATTAACAGCCAAAATTATTCAGGGAATCAAATACATCAAATTTTTAATTGAAATTTGTTACTTTCAATTCACTTAAGTATTTTCATCATACTGTTATGTTTATTCTCAGGAGATGGGTATGAAATAACCATATTTAATTACTCACATTTAAATAACTATTACAAAGGAAAAGCTATTACCAAAAAAAAAAGTATGTTGTTGTAATTATGGAAGTGACCTCAGCAATAAGATGCATAATTCTGGTCTCCTGCTGGAAAAATTGAATGATGGGGACTTACTTAGTAGGGATGTTTTTTACATTACTTAATTAAACTAAACAGCCTCCTCCCTGGAAACAGGCATGAAAAATGTTCTGTTCTACAACCTGATGTTGTTTTTAACCTTTTGGGATGTCACTTACTGAGACTTTTACCTTTGGAGGTCTCAGCTGAAAACCCCAAAGGCATCCACACTCAAATAATTAAACGCCACAAAACAGCTCTCTTCGGGCACTAAGAATCACTGATCATAAAACCGAAAAGATTAAAGGAAATTCAAAGCCGAGTCAGAAGTTGAGTCAGTGCAGCAACACACATATATGTGTGTTTTTGAAGAGTCCTGGCCCACAGAGTAGTATCAGGTACTCAGAGATAAGAAGAGAACCTTTACGCTTGTCTATGGTCCTTACATTTTCATTAAATCGGATAGATGGAGCTGCAAGACCAATACTGTCTAAAGACCTTTCAGATCTAGCTCCTTTGCAAACAGCCAGGTGAAACAAAAAAGACAGTAGAAGGACAATAGTCTCTTATGAAAAAACAAACAGAACAAGCAAACAAAAAACCACACCTTCCTTTACTCATGTTTTGTTTTGTTTATACAGATCTCTACAAGTACTGAATTTGAAATAGGAGTCAATTTTTTATCAAATTCAACTGCTTATCTCTTTTCCCACACTCCTGTAATTTGGGAATAGAAGATTTAGAAACTGGATTTCAAATACCAAGGTGAGCTGGGAATAAGGAGGAAGTAGAAAAGGCTATTTCTCGAGTCATTACTATATACTGAATTTAAATTCAGAATGTGTTTTTACAGAAGTGTTAAAGCAGAGGTTTATAAAATTGAAAATCTGGAGGTAGCTAAAGTGAAGAAAGAATCAGCAAAAACTGCTAAAGCATTACTTGAATACTATGAAATGAACCAGACCTTAGAAACCTGGCAACACAAAAATCTATTTCTCTCTTTATCTACCATTTAATTTGATTGGCAATCATGTTAACTTTCAGGATATTTTTCACTAAACATGACAATTTTCCTCTGCATTTCAAATCTCACTGGCTCATCCTTTACTAAATTTAAAAAAAAAAGTAGTAAATTACTAATGCAAAAGCATAATATAGTCTTACAGTTGCTCAGTAGGAAATTTTTACAAGGTATGATATCATGCAAGAATGAAACACCCTTGACTCTTGCTGGAGCAAGGTGGGGGGGTACTGTGACAAACTGCAGGCTCAGGCCTTAACAATTAGTTTCTATTAACTGAGTAGCCTGATTTCCAAACCAGCTTTCTTTGCAAACTGGCATCTGTCTCTAATGGATCCCCTACGCCAAATATAATACTGTGTACCTCATTAAACCACAATAAAGTCAAGTAATGTTGAGTTTGACTTCAACCCACAAAAAAAAAAAAAAAAAGGCAAGCAATTCAGAGTTAAAACCAATACTATCCTCAATTTGCAACTTACAGTAAGTATTGAGGGAATGAACACACATTGCTTGGTAGCAAAGATCCTGCAATGGAGTAAATTAAAGATGGACAAGAATGTAATTATGGTTCTAAAGTATCTGCCAAGAAGGATGCAATGCAGCTGACTTCATGCAAAATAGTTTACGGTGTGTGGTTTGATTACGAAGTGCCTTGGATCGTCTGACAACATGGAGATCCAATTACATGATAGCAATCCATTATGGATTATGAGGATGGTTTCTTAACTGGACCACTACCCTGCATGCTAGTTTACTTTTGTACAGTGTGGTCAGTATCCTACTTTTGCTGCACGTCCTGTATTGGTTCAGAAACCTAGGTAGGAAAATCCTGCAGCTGTGACAGGAATCGTATTTCCTTATATTTATGCAGAAGCCCATTCTATTAACTTCAGCAAAGGTTGTGGAGTTTAATGCTGATCAGGCAGCCCAATCGCTCAGTCCTAATGCATATTATTCAGTATGTCTGAGGAGATAGGCAAAAACTGAAAAGCAAAACCCATCTCAAGCTTACTGACCATGGGACTGTAAAGAAGACAGAGAGAGATAAAGGAATACGATACAAAATCTCTCCAGTAGGCAGGCTTGTTCTGAAAACAAAAAGATCCCATTTTATTCATGGCTGACATGACAAGGACATCTGGCATGGCTGCAACACTGAGCATCGGTACACAAGTATAGGAGCACAGCTATCATGTTTGTGGAGTGGGCCATTCACTGCCTGTAGTGCATCACAGGTAAAGCACGTAATGAACGTAATCTTGGTTTTCGGCAGCACAGCAACAGTATCACACAAAGGGGGTACTTGAATCTCTTGTATCTTGCTGTCTGCTGCTTCATTTATTGAGAGATGGGATCAAGACATCAAGACATTAATTCTTTCTGCCCTGTGGATAATGAGGAATTAACAATCTGTGTATGTGTAACAGCAGCATTCAAATGCTCATAACTATTCTCAAATCTATGAGTTCCTCTTATTAACATATAATAACTTGATTTCCAGACATGTGATAGAATCACAGAATCACAGAATGGTTAAATTGGAAGGGACCTCTAGAGATCATCTAGTCCAACCCCCCTGTTCCGGCAGGGACACCTAGAGCACGTGGCACAGGGTCACATCCAAGCAGGTTTGGAAGATCTCCAGAAAAGGAGACTCCACGACCTCTCTGGGCAGCCTGTTCCAGAGCTCTGTCACCCTCACAGTAAAGAAGTTCTTCCTCTTATGAAGGTGGAATTTCCTGTGTTTCAACTTACACTCGTTACCCCTCGTCCTGTCACTGGCCACGAGGGAGAAGAGCCTGGCTCCATCCTCCCTACGATCACCCATCAGGCACTTGAACGTGTTGATCAAATCTCCTCTCAGCCTTCTCTTCTCCAAACTAAACAGGCCCAATTCGCTTAGTCTTTCCTCATATGAAAAATGCACCAGTTCCTTAATCATCTTTGTCACTCTACGCTGCCCCCTCTCTAGAAGCTCAATGTCCTTCTTGTACTGGGGAGCCCAGAACTGCACACAATACTCCAGGTGCGGCCTCACCAGAGCTGAGGGGGAGGATTACCTCCCTCGGCTTGCTGACAACACTCTTCCTGATTCAGGCCAGGATCCCATTGGCCACTTTGGCCACAAGGGCACATTGCTGGCTCATGGTTAACTTGTTGTCAACTGGGACTTCCAAATCCCTCTCCGCAGAACTGCTTTCCAGCAGGTCAACCCCTAGTCTGTACTGGTGCCTAGGGTTATTCCTCCCCAGGTTCAGGACCCTGCACTTGTCTTTGTCGAACCTCATGAGGTTCCTCTCTGCCCAGCTCTCCAACCTGTCCAGGTCTCTCTGAACGGCAGCACAGCCCTCTGGAGTGTTGGCCACTCCTCTCAGTTTGGTGTCATCTGCAAACTCACTGAGGGTGCACTCTGTGCGCTCGTCCAAGTCACTGATGAACAAGTTGAAGAGCACCGGCCGCAGTACTGACCCCTGCAGGACACCACTGGCCACAGGCCTCCGACTAGACTCAGCCTCATTTATCATCACCCTCTGGGCGCTGCCATTCAGCTAGTCCTCAATCTCACTGTCCACTCATCCAGTCCATACTTCCTGAGTTTCCCTATGAGGATGTTATGGGAGACTGTGTCGAAAGCCTTGCTGAAGTCAAGGTAGACAACATCCACAGCTCTCCCATCATCCATCCAGCCGGTCAACTCATTGTAGAAGGCTGTCAGGTTCATCAAACACGACTTCTCCTGGATGAATCCATGCTGACTACTAATCACCTTCTTTTCCTTGACATACCTAGAGAGGGTCTCTAGCACGAGCTGCTCCATCACCTTTCCAGGGACAGAGGTGACCAGCCTGTGGTTTCCCAGCTCCTCCCTCTTGCCTTTTTTGAAGACTGGAGTGATGTTCGTTTCTTTCGGTCCTCTGGCGCTTCCCCCGCCCTCCACAACCTCTCAAAGATGATGGAGAGTGGCTGAGCAATGACCCCTGCCAGTTCCCTCAGCACTCTTGGGTGCCTCCCATCCAGGCCCATAGATTTATGGGTGTCCAGTTTGCCTAAACAATCTCTAACCAATCCTCCTCAACCAGCGGAAAGTTCTCCTCTCTCTTGGTTCTCTCTCTTGTCCCTGGGCTCAGTACACGGGGACTAGCCCTAGCAGTAAAGACAGAGGCAAAAAAGGCATTTAGTGTGCTTACCTCTTTGGTGAATGGAACTGAAATAACGACTCTGATATTGATTCATACACCCCACATTCCCATTCAACCTCTCAGATCAATACATACATAAATATATAGACTTATAAACATATAAACATTTATATAAATATATCCACATAAATATGCATATTCTAATGCCAATTTGGTAAGGAGCGATCATTTTCCAACTCAACTGAGTGAATATAAAAGCACTGTTATTTTATTAAAAATTAAAAGGCTTTACATTCTAGACTTGAAGATACCCAGCACTGCAAATTATAACTGACACAGAGCTTTCCATCTATTAACTCTAAATGATTAGCATAACCTAAACTTTCCGCAAATGGCTATAAAAAAGGCTCATGCGCATTGCCAAAAAATCAAAATATGGTTTATTGCTAGGTTAGAAATAGAATGCACAAGAAAAAGTAGGGAAAAAAAACATCCTTAAATCTTTATACATGCCTGGGATTACATTAAGAAATTCAATATGTGTGTGTGAACTGCAAGGACAAGATAAAGAGCTAAAACCCATCTGTTTCTGTTAACTGATACGAGAATATTCACATAGGGGTTTGCGCCAGGGTTCAACTATGTGTGCCACTAAAAAGATTTAAGTCTAGGCCAAAACAATCCATTTGTGTGGAGAAGTTCAAGATTTAAGAAAATCAGAAGAACATGAATATATACGGTAAAGGTAGTGGAGGGAAAAGACAAGCATGGAAATTAAGGAAGAAGGCCGAGGGAGAGGACAGAGGCACAGAAACTAGTCGGGAAAATAGTAGAAATTTCAAGTGAACTTGCACAGGCAGGCTGTGTTCTGACACAGACACCCCTGATAGCACAGACATGGACAGAATATTAATCCTCCTCCCCCGTTCTCCAAACAAAAGTGTACTTCACTGAGATAGCTCTGTCTTTCACATGAGGAGGCTTCTGGTTGTTTTGTTTTCACTTTTGCTGTCAAAGTCACATAGATAACACGGCTGAATCCTTTTGCATCTTTAGCTTCATTTGCTGAGACAGAGAGTTTTTTTATCTTGCTATTGGTTCTGGCTCTGTTGGTATCTAACCATGAAGTAGCTCGCTCTAGGTCTGGCCACAAAATAATTCCATCATATGGAAAGTGTCAGGAAAGTCAGATTGGACAGTATGTTCTTTAACTTAGGGTTTAATCCTGCATGATGCAGAGAACCAAAACCTTCCAAAAAACTTGGCAAGTAACAGTGTCCTCTCATTAAATCAAATGAATAGATAAGCTTAAAGAAAAGAGTGTACTTCAGTGCTTTTCTCAATAAAGGCCATTGCATTTTGCACACTAAAGAGTTGAATCCTCAGTGAGTAAGTTTTTTGCCTTGTATACTTTGGACTGTAGCTTTTCTGTGTTAGCAGACAACAGAGATGTGGGAACAGAGGGTTAAGCAGCATATAATCATGCTGCCATAATATAAGATACTGTTTGTTTGTTTTTGTTTTTTCAACAATTCATATACACAAGAGTCGCCCATTGTTTAATATAGAAACTTAAGTCTGCTAGATTTTGTTTTCTAATTTTAAACACATTCTATTTAAAACTATTTAACTTGACTATTATTTAAGATAAATGCTTAACAGATAAATTGGGGAGAAGATACAATATCGAGTGAGCTAAATGCAGAGCAGAGAAGGAAAAAGTAGGGTATCTGGAGGGAGTCAGAGAGGAGAGAGCAGAAAATAATAGAAATAAAGTCATTCATGTAGACATTACAATGTATAGGATACTTCACCGGTACTGCCTCAGTTTGATAGGTGTGTTTCCATTTATAATACAACTCCCCCCCCCCCCCTTTTTTTAGTCTTTCTATGAAAAAAGGCAAAAATTATTTTTCTAAGTCTGAAATACCTTCTCAAAGTGTGGTAGCTTCACAAACTTTACAAACCTTGACGTTCAAAGATGTGACTTAACAAAGCACCTAAAGTTGTCTGATCTGCTGGAGCAGAATCAATATGATTTATGCATATCACGAGCATATAAAGATAGAAACATCTATCAAGAGAAGATAAGAGGATGTGGTTCCAAATTTAAGCCTAACAATGATTTTCAGCAATCTGGAGTTTTTCTATTTTGTTTTTCTGTATAAAAAGATCGTATTTAGTATCTCAAGTATTTCAGAAATTCAGTTGATGCTGGCAATGTGTTTTGAAGTGGTTATCAGCTCAAAAATATAAGATTTATAGCTCTCAAAATAGATTTTAACAAGAATTTTCTCTTCTTTATGATAGTCATTTATCTGTTGACTCTGCTGAGAATATAATGAGAATAGAATGTCCTCACCTTATCTTTGTTGTGTTAAAGTGTTCCAGTTTATCAGTAAACAGAGATAAAATATGAGTGAGATGCCTTGAGACAGAGGGGTTGGGGAATGAATCTTTCACTGTTGAAGAAAGGAGTTCAAAATTTTCTTTAGTTGTTAGTAAATTAACTTAATTAATTCCTATTCATTCCAAATTACAGAGGCTACTTAGCAAGCTCTACTCAAGTAAAGTGCTGAAGCTAAGCAGAGAGAAAGAAAACGTCTGTAAGGGAAATGACCTGAATCCTTCCTTTAACAGAAACAGTATTTGATAACAAATATTAAAAAAAAAAAAAAAAAGATGATGACCGGAAATTGGTCAATTCATCTTGACATCTTGAAGTCAACACTGATGGAGAAATAGTGGATATGAGGTACCTCTTTCTCCTTCTGTGTGGTTATATAGTTTCTGAAATTCATTGTAGTAGAAGAGAAAGCTTCACCATCAAGCCACTCACACCCCTCAATGAGCTGACTTTCTATTTAATAGCCATTTTTTTTCATAATTAAGAAAATGATGTAACATTATGGCGTTAGATCCAATCGGTGCAGATTTTTTTTCCTCTCTTTACTCAAGAAGGACAGGTTTTATTTGGAATGAGGAGCCTACATTTAACAGATTCATTCAGGTAATAGTTTTATGATAAGAAGTGCATGCCTTGCCTCTCTCCTCATATAGGCTGAAGTTTTATGATCTGGTTCCCAGGGTGACTTGGGCTGATGGTAAAGAATCAGTGCAGTGTGTATCTGCTCACATTCCTCCTTCCCCCTCCAACCTTCCACATGAAGTGACTATCAAGTGAAGCCCACAAGATATCCCACAGCTAGAGATGAATGAGAGCTAGCAACAATAAAGCATTCACCCAAATGCTTAGCAAGGTCTCTAAGCTTAAAGCACAAGCAGCTGAGGAATTTGAAATTACAAGGTTTCACTGTAGAATAAACCATACCGTTTTTATTCTCCCTGAAGATTTCTGCTTCCCAAATAACCCTGGTTTCACCAAGTCACCTGCCTCTGTCAGGGAAATTAATGAACTTCCAAAGTAAATATAGCTTGAGATGAACAGCAAACTCTGTTTGTCTACACATTGGAAATGCCAGCACCACAGCAGTGTGCCCTCTTTTTTATGAAGTCATACATACAGGGAACTGTAAGTTAAATCCCGATTTCTGGACCTTGCATGTCTAACCACTGCAGCAGACATTAATCTTTCTCCTTAATTCATCTGCCAAGTTTGCAATAAGACTCTGCGATGTCAGTATTGAACCACAAGTTTACCTCCAAGAGAACTATGCACCCTGTTAATACAGGAGCCAAAATAAGTTTTTGAAGAAATTGAACTTAAAATGAGTGATTTGTGTAATCACTGATGTATTAAACATTTGCAATTGACAAACACATCTACTGAACAAAAACCTCCCTATAAATTCTGCACAGATCATAGAAGAAGTAATGAACTTGTCTTGTAAACATGTAACACAGATGTTGTAGTTGTTTGCCTTTATTTTTTTAATCAATAAGCAACAAGAAGAGGAAAAGAAGCATAGCAAAGGTTGAAATCGACATTGTGTAAAAGAAAGCAAAAAGAGAGAATATGATTTCCAACAATTCAAAGTAAGCTGCTATTTTAATGTTTAGAAGAAAAGTCAACTTTGCATAGTTTGCATTAGGAAAAAAAAACTTTCATTTAAAAAACAAAAGTTATTTTTGAGAGGAAATTCTAGCTTCCTTTAATTCAGTAGGAACTGGACTAAGTTCAATCAGAGAAAAAAGCATTACCTTTCAAAATCTGACACTGGAATTGTATATGTAATAGTAATTATTTTTATCCATGACTTCAGTTCAAATTGATATGACAACAAAATCTAGAGCACAAACTTTTTGTAGGTGCTGTTTATGTAGTTTAGATAATCTCAGTCTCAAAAGGCCCAGCTGTCGTTCTAACTACACTAAGGTATGCTTTGCACAAGCAGATCTGGAAATTTGTATTCCATTAGACAACTAAGGAGGAAGAGAGATATTTATGAAAAATTCTTAATTAACTGTGTCCTATCTTGCCAACAAAAAAATATCTTTTGTTATATTTAGAAATAAGTCCCTTGAAATATATATTGTGTAAAATGTATTAATCATATTTTTCATAAACAATTTTCCTGCCTTTCAAATTAAAAAAAAATATAGAGACATAATTGTAATGGCTGGAAAGTGAAATTTATTCTCACATTTAAGTAGACTCAACACTGTCTCCATGAAATAAATGAAAAATAAATTTAAAAAAAACCTGACAGAAGAGGTTGAAAAATGTGCCCCTACCTGACATTTCAACTGAAGTACTTTTCAACCTACCACTCAGTAACTTTAAGATGCAAGGATGCTGCGGATATGCTTAGGATGTCACAAGGACATATGCAGTGAATCCAATATACCTTGGGCTGTTGAGCTCACTGGTGCAGTGCAGAATCAACTCTTTCTCTCCGCAAGAAATGGATCAAACAAGTACTTTTAGGCAAATGATGTGGGAAAATGCAGGTGCCTACAAGAAAGGTGGGTTGGTCAGAGAAGTTCATCTTAATTCTGGTGAGGGAACAGTCTCAAAAACCTATTAGGTCTCACTGACAGGAAATGACACAGAGTACATCAGTGTCCCATCAGCTCAAACTCTTTCACTTGTCACCTCAGGTAGGCTTTCCAGAGTCAGGTATCTGAACTGACTCCTCTAGAGCAACAGAGCAGAAGCTAAAGAATGAGTCTAGGCACAGACATTTCATGAGCAGAAGATAAAACACCTATGTTCCAAGTCCCAGACTCCCAGTATGTGTTAACATTTGCGGAAGATGTCTGAATTATAATG
Organism: Tinamus guttatus; assembly: GCF_059628265.1. NCBI lineage: Eukaryota > Metazoa > Chordata > Aves > Tinamiformes > Tinamidae > Tinamus > Tinamus guttatus. The sequence continues at coordinate 807,231 of NW_028289135.1, read as the reverse complement.
CCACTAATTCTGAAACTTTCTGAAAACCCTTGTCATTGAACTTCATTTATTGCTTTCCTTCTGTGAAGTACCAAAAAAAAGACAACAGAAATATTAGAAAAAGTATCAGAGTTCCCCACAGCTCACATTCAGCTCTTTGTAGGAGTCAGTAAGTGTACTGTCCCAGTTATTGCCATCATTTGTACAACTTTAAACTCTGAATAAGTCAAGGGCTTACAGTGGAATTATTTTCAATTTAAAGCAATGAAGTAGAAGCAAAATTCGAACTACAATTTCATAGATTGAATAAAATAAAAAGCTTCTTTTTGGCTGCTTTTACTTGGAAGCAAAAAACTTCCAAGCACACCAATAAGCCGTTATTAACGAAGTCAATTACAAAGCTACTTTTAAACAGATACATATTTTATAACTATCTGGATTGTATCAGCTAATGTTAGAAGAAATATTTTTATAATATTTATTTGCTATGTTAACATTAAAAATAGCAAAAATCTTGATAGCAAAACCACTGTTTCTTAAACCTAAACAGATACAGTCTGCTATTAACTTGGCTAAGAAAACCCTAATTTATTTCCCTAGAGAATGTCATAACAGTTAATGACAAAAAGCAGATATATCATACAGCTCACAGAGCAGCTTCAATGATAAACATGCGAAAACTCTTTATCAAGTTGAATTCAATCTAGGATTCAAAAGAACCTGTTTAAGACCATTTCATATGAGGATTGGTAGAGAAACACAAGAGAGTCTGCATTTACAAACACACATTGGCATTTGTAAAAATACAGATTTACATTTAGGGCTATGCATGCTATCGCACAAAAGATTTAATCTGCACAAAACAGAACCTTACATTTTTCCTGAGTGGTGAAGTTACAAATTCACATCTTCCCAGAAAAAAAGTAGACACTTTACAACTCAGTGCATCCCTAGAAACATTGAGCATGTCTTGTGTTATTTGAAAAAAAAAATTTAAAAAGTCCCCAAATCTCTTATATAAATATTTTAAATATTTTAAATATTTTTTGCATCATTTCAGCTCTTTGATACTGCAAATTCATTTACAGATAATAGAACTGAATACTAAATGCTACTTATCACTTAGATACAGAATTCAGTATATCCTTTTTGATCACCATGTACAGAGTATATATAATGCAGCTAAATACGCTGAATGTGCCAGTTAATATCTACATCTAGGTTTTGCTTTTGTCTTCAAAGAGTTAGCTAAAATTTTTGATGTTAAGTTTTTATTTTCTGTGAACAAATTTGCCCAGCTCTAGTAGACATCTTGTTTTATAACTGTAGACAGCTATAAAACCTAAAAACTCTTTGCTTATTGGTACTTTTCCACATTGTAAAAGTCAAAGCACAGAGTGGTCTGGAGCGCTAAATAAATCATAAAAAGTTAAGGGCTAATCACGCTGCTTTTTTTAAATTAATTTGATTTAATAACTTTTGCTTTGCATTTAATTGCATTCCAGAACTAATCCCAAATTGGACCACTAGCCAACAAATCTGTGTTATATACTCAAATAATTCAAAATTCTTAAAGCTAGACTGTGTATGTCTTCAGTTAGGGAATAGAAACAAAATCTTAGTACCCAAGAACCCTAACTTTCGACAGGTTCTAAGTGCCTGCTTCTCATTTAGCAAACAGAGGCTGTAGTCTCTGTAGCACATAGAATATCAAGGGTTATAGAACCAACCTAAACCTTACTCCTACAAATACTTATGCCTGGGCTTAACTTCACAACCACATGGAAAGGTTCCTTTGATTTTAATGGGACTACTCACTGCAAAAATGTGGGTAAGTGTTTGTAGGATCAGGATTAGGCAGATCATGAATTGTATTTTAGGAATATTTACAATGAGTTTCTTGTGGATGGCTTACAGAGCAAAAGGCTTTAACAGAAAACCTTCATAGATGGCAAACAAAATTAAAATTCACAAGCAAGAAAGGATGAAATTCATGGAATAATCTATTTTCTTCAAATTATTCAAGAATTTCTGCAACACACTAGGATCAGGAATCTGTAAGCTACAGAGAAACAAATTCCTGAATTTCATGAAGCATTATGAATCCTTTGAAAGAATTACCAGATGTTTGTAAGAGTAATTTCTTTTCCTCCTCAAGGGCCCTCAATTGTGGAGGCCTACAAGTTGTATTGAACAGAAAGAATAATACCATGTATTTGAAATCACTGAGGTAGTCTTATACACACTATTCTCTTTATGGGCAAGAACAATAATACTACATCTCTTCACTGCGCCTCCCCCCCAGAAAAAATGTTTTCTCTACTGTCTAAATATCTGATGCAGAAAGGGAGCTGGAAGAAAGCCAGCTGGTTTAGGATTAGCTGGTGTTAAACAGACGTGACACCTTTTGGCAGACTGAAACACTTTGAGGAACTGGCAGGAACTTTCACTGCTTTACTGCCTTTTCAGCTAACGGCATCTGTCCACCTGTTGTCCGAGTGACTTTCCAGTCACTTAGACTGCAATTTTTTTAAAGGGATCATATTGTTGTACTTTGTTCTTACAGTGCCTACAACACTGGGATTCCAGACTATGCAGAGTGTCCCTAAAAATTATTTTGATACAAATAACAGAGAGTTCAGTACTGAGAGGTAATAAGATGAGAATAAGAATGAGAAGTAATAATGAAACTACCCAATCTCATCTCTATTCTCAGGTTCTCCGAATGAATAATGACCCAGTATGCCCTCTTTTACCTGTGGCTGCACAAAGGCTTGCAGCACTTTCTTTCCAAGTCATGAATGCTCATCATTTCTTTGTCTCCAAAAAACATGGGGCACAACCTAGCATTACCTGTGAACCTCAGTTAGAAACTTTGATTAATACTGATATTTTATCTTCTAAAATAAATGCAACTACAGTGAGAGCATGCAAGATTTGTTTTGTCCTTTACAGCTGCTACCAGTTTCATTTTCAGAGATGCTCAAGATGCTAGTTGCCATTTATAAATTCATGGCTAGTCTATGTCGTAGTAGCTAAGTCTACTTTTCCTGTTTGGCCCACTGTAATATCTGAATCCTTTGGATTGTTTCAAGGATATGCCCCAAAATGAAAGATTGTATCAGCAACAGACTGAGCATTTTTGGAATGGTGAGTTCTTGTCAAAGTAATTTTCTCCCTTCAGGACACTGTCAATCTGTAGACAAACCCCATTAGAGTGCATACAGGATACAGATTTGAACTTAACTGAATTTTGGAATCACTAGTTATTCTGTGAACTGGTTGTGTTTGTTCTCACAAATGTTCAGTGGTCTTCGCAGATAAGCCACACTTGTATCTACAGAATGTAAGGATTGAATATGTTCTCTGACTATCAGAGACAGCCTTTTACTCAAAAGCTGATATACAGAATGACTCATATAGCAGCCCCAAATTTAAACATTTCCTTCATAAAAATATACCTACTGCTGTGGGATCAGAGTATCAATATTTCTGACTTCTTGTTCATTTTACCTGTCATGTCAGCTAATCTCATTACTTGATGCGTTCAGGCATTACTCATGTGATGTCATTTCAGTATTATACGTTAAATTACTTAAAATATTAGGAAGTGAAAATTCTTGCATTGGCTTAATATTTCAGGAAGCTTTAACACCACAACTCTGCTTGTATTTCAGAATGTCAGGGATTGATACAAAACACAAAGGTGCTTCAGTATCGGTATAGGGATTTCAAAAAGTTCCTGGGGAACTGAAAATCTCACTGAACTCACTGGAAATTAAGTACTCAGCTTATTTGAAAACTGGAACACTTCTCCAAATGACTAAATGCAAAAATAAATGCCTGATCTTTGTTGTTCATTCCTCAATATATAACCACAGAAAATATGAAAATATCTATTGCTTCCTGTCCACTAATTAAGCTTGAGAGCTGTTTCTGTCAAATAATCAAATATAAATTGTATCTGAGTATGATGACAAGGTACTGCAAAATACTAGTTTTGCAGGGAACATCCTTACAAACCAACAGCATGACTTTATACAGTATATATCCTATCAGATGAAAGAGAAGTCCCATACCATGCCTCTTAAAGGAAATAACGTCTTATTGTGCAGCTCCCACTCATGAAAAGTTTCAGGCGTCATTTTTCAATATAATTACAGACCTAGCAAACTAAAAGGTTTGCCTTCTCTCTTTAGTCATATGAAATTTCCTTGCTATTGCTCAGATTGTGAGATGAAAATTGTCATCAGGCATTCTGGCAGAAAACATTGAACTCATTCTGCCTTTCCATCTTCCTTTCCTGCTTTTTTCTACTCCTTGCCCAAAAATTGCAATCCAGTTGCCCTTAACTATTATGAGATAATGTTTCCTGTATCTTCACTCTACCAGAAATTATTTCAAGATTTTTAAATGTATTTCTTGAAACTTAGTAGCTTAAGGAAGACAGCATCAAAGTTTGTACTGTATATTGGTCACAGACAATCTCAATATCTATAGTCATGTATTCACAAACAACTTTTTTGAATGTGCCTAAGGTAATTTTATTCCAAACTACAGACTTCTTTTAAGACAGGAAACATCTTGATTTTCCTAATATTCACATATATCTTCCACAGATCCTCTTACTACACAGGAAAAAGTAGGAGCAGAAGAAAAGTTGTTTAATATAAACCACTTTACTCTTGTAATGATTTTTATTTAGATTTTGATTCCTGCATAAAAGCATTTTGCAGAAATTAATTTTTTCTTTGTCTTTTTTTGGTATTAGAAAAAAAATAAAGAAAAAAAAGGGGAGTAAATGTAATGCTAACAAACATTACATTATAAACAAAGTCTTACTGCTCCCAGTTCTAGAGCTTCTCTATTTATCCCCAATGAGAGAGAAATCCTGTGCGCTCTTGAGCAGCTGAACACTGACTGACATGAATCTCTAGAGGCAGAGAATATTTCTGTATGCACGGAGGCTCACTGCTTGTCCTCAGTAAGCGAGGTCAAGGAGCTTACTTGAAGTGCTAGTTTAAGAATGAAATTCAAGACTTCATTAGGCTAAATTGTTCTCAGGGGGCCATTAGTCATTCCTCTTCGCTTCCTCCCCCAACTATATCCAAGATGTATGTAATATTCCAAGTACTTTCTTTAAGTGAGATAAAACAGTCTCTGAAAACAAAATTCTAGTTTTCTACAGATGTACTCATACCCTATTACTACTGGTAGGCTTATTTCCCTGCTAAAAACACTTTAGAATGGAACTCTGCAAGAAAGTGATGTTGCACATGATCCAGTCTCACTGAATACCATCAACCACAGCAGAGACAACACCTAGTTGTATCTGATTACTTGTGGAATACTACAACAGTTCATTTTCATGACTTGTATAAGTAAGGTGGGAATACTGTCCTTTAACTTAAGCTATTGAAAATATATTCAACTGCTGATGTTAGTTATATATATTCCCTCCGCAGACAATGGAGATAAGCATTTCCACACAGTGATTCAATCTAAAACAGCAAGACACAGAAACATAATTCTATTATAAAGATCTGAACTCATTGAACATTCTTGACACCAAAGTCCCTGTTCTTCTTTCAGATATTACAAAAATGACCATTCACTTGAGTGAGTAAGAATGAATGCTATGTGGAGTTTTTTCCTCCTTTGGTGTGATGACTACAAAGACAAAACAGATTTTCATACTCTTCCAAGTGGGATTTCACTGGTAATGGTACTCTGAGTTTCACCTGGGAGGGCTGTGTATTACATCTGCTTGTTGTATGCTAATTTGCCATGGCGTTACAAAGTCTATCCATATTTTCACTGTCTTTTAAGAGCATTTATGTTTTACGTAGGAAATTCATTATTTTGATAGTTGTTAAGGCATGAGCTCCTTCCTAGAAATAGTTCAGAGATATCCAAGCAAAATTACAATGTGTGGAGGTACTAAATATAAGCACAGATTTATAGAGCTGTTCAAATTTTTTTGGTATAGAAAGGAAGGAAACATTAACTCTCTCTTAAGTCAAATGCATGAGTTGATACTTCAATGCTGTTATCCATGATGGCATTTCTTTTAAAATAAAAGTGAAAACAAATATGTTCCTCCACACCTTTTCCGCTGCTGGATTTAATGCACCATCTATAGTTCTGAAATACTGAATTTCTTTCAGAAATTATTTTTTCAGCTTTACTTATGTTTTGTAGCATCATAAGCTTCAATTAAATTATTGCTTTTCACTATTGGCCCAAAATACAAAAAAAAAAAAAATACAAAATACACAAAAAATCCCTAATCAAAGATGGAAAAGTCTTGCTTTTTTAAAATCAATGACAAAATTATTAAGTTTGTCAGAGGGACCTGGACAGACTGGACAACTGGGCAGTGAATAACCTCATGAAATTCAACAAGGCCAAGTGCAAGGTCCTACACTTAGGGAAGAATAACCCCAGACACCAGTACAGGCTGGGGACCGACCTTCCGGAGGGCAGTTCTGCGGAGAAAGACCTGGGCGTCACGATGGACAACAAGTTGACCATGATGCAGCAATGCGCCCTCATGGCCAAGAAGGCCAATGGGATCCTGAGGTGCATTAAGAGGAGCGTCTCCTGCAGGTCGAGGGAGGTGATCCTGCCCCTCTACTCAGCCCTGGTGAGGCCACATCTGGAGTATTGTGTCCAGTTCTGGGCTCCACAGTAAAAGACGGATGTGGAGCTGCTGGAGAGAGTCCAATGCAGGGCTACAAGGATGATCAGGGGCCTGGAACATCTGCCCTATGAGGAAAGACTGAGAGAGCTGGGCCTGTTCAGCCTGGAGAGGAGAAGGCTGAGAGGAGACCTGATCAGTGTCTACAAATACCTCAAGGGAGACACTGAGGAGGATGGTGCTGGCCTCTTTTCACTGGTGGCCACTGACAGAACTAGAGGTAATGGCCACAAACTGAAGCACCAAAAGTTCCACAGGAACTTAAGGAAAAAATTCTTAACAGTGAGGGTGACAGAGCACTGGAACAGGCTGCCCAGAGAGGTTGTGGAGTCTCCTTCTCTGGAGATCTTCTAAACCTGCTTGGACGCAGTCCTGTGCCATGCGCTCTAGGTGACCCTGCGTGTGCAGGGGGTTGGACTAGATGACCTCTAGAGGTCCCTTCCAACCTTAAGCATTCTATGATTCTATGATTCTATGAAGTGTAGGGGCTAGTATTTTTCTACATATTTACATCATGAGTGGATATGAACCAAGACAGCTTCACAAGAGTTAGTGGAGTTTTTTTGATGTTCGCATGTTCACTTGGATTTGGGGAAAGAATTGGTCCACAGGAGGAAAACATAACCTCATTTGGAAAGTATTGATGCAGAGGATGGTGGATACATGCTACTGGAACCCTCATAGGAAACACATGAGAAGGTTCTTGCCCTCTGAGCATGTGTCAGCTGGAGGAATCCAAGGACTTTCCGCTCTCACTGAGAGTAGAGTCTGCTGGCACTGAGCAGCACAACAGGAAACTCTGCTACACTTAACAAGGGATTTGGTTGAAAAGGGAGGATGGCAACAAGTGATGTGAGAAGCATAGTTTATATTCTTTGGCATAGCTTCTAGTATTTTTTTTATGCTGAGAAGCAAATGAAGTTAGTTTTTATTAGTCCTAATATAGTCCTTTTAAAATAAACATAAAATTATAGGTTAATATTAAATAGAGCAATGAATGAAATGCTATTGCTGAGCCAGTATCACCACCTTTAATTAGCCAGCTTTTCTCTTCTGTTAGCTGTGACACAGCTGTGTCTTTGACTGGCACTTCACTGGTTGCTCAAATGCTTTCACTGTATTTTGGGGAGGAGGGGGGAGGGATGAGGTGAATTCTTACATAACTGGAAGATCTTGAAGTTATGGGATGTAGAATTTATGGTGCAGATGTTAATATTTTACTGATGTTAATATTTTAATGTTTTTATTGCAGTCAAAAGTAAAACAGCATAAAAGGCTGTGATTAGATCTCTGCTGATTTAAGGAAGGATGGGGAGACGAACAGGAGATAGTGTATAGAACATAAGGATATTAAACGAGATCTTCAGAGCCTTGAAAAATAATTTACAAGCCTTATTTTGTCTGGAACAAAACTTCCCATTGGGAGACTATAATATAATGATGCAGTTAGACAATATAGTTATAATGTCAGAGCCATCAAACCCAAAAGGTCAAGCACATAAATAAATTGTTGTATGTTAAAAGGACAGACCCCTCTTCTGAAGCTCAGCTTCTCTGAAATTACTCTTGTGGCCTCAGAAAATATAGGTCTGACTGCTGTGGACCTCCCTCTTTATAAGGAGGTTTGACTGATAGATCTATGTATTTATAAGTCTTAGTGCCTCAGCCCAACATCCTCCCCAGACCACCACTACTCATTACTAAAATAACCCTTTGTGCCGCAGTGCATATACTGTTACTGCGCCAGTGCTTGCAATACCTGACTGTGTGCAGTATGGCACTCTTTTCTTCCTGTGCACCGAGTGCACTGGTGTTGCATTAACATAACACTGAGAACTCCCTGATTTCTTCTTTACCCTACATGCCGATCTCATCTTTCACTCTGTTAGACTCCTCCATAGCCACTGTCTCTTGCTTCCAGTGCATGTTAATAGTAGTGCCCCTTAATATGTGGAAAGGGCCTTTCACAGAGCTGTCACTAACCTAGATCTTGCCCAAAGCATTGGAATGTATCCAGCAGATATAAGCCTGCTGTTCCAACATCTCCATGCACCTCACCTTCTCACATCTCCTGTCCTCAGTGCATTTGCAGCCTGGCTCCAAGCAGATTCTGTCCTTCATCCTCAACAGCAGTACAATTCAATTCTACCTTCATTCCTGTCTTTGCATCAGCATTTCCTGCTGGATGTCCAACACTTAACGAGGCAGATCAGCTACAGTATAGATCCATCTTGCCAAATATCTCTCGGTAGATGAAGCAATATAGGACTCAAAAAGATAGTTACAGATGCAGTTAGAACAGCAAGCAACTTCAAATGGTTGTTTTAATTACGGCCTTCAAGATAGACAGCTTGGAATCTTAAGATTCAATAAGACAAAAGGGTATTTTAAATATTAGGTCATCCAGCCAAAAGGTTGGTTACATCACAAAAACAGAATTATTTCAAATCACAACTCAGTGGAGAATAATTGTAGAAATTGACCTAACATTTTGAGAGCTCATGGGAAAACAGGCTTATGTATATGATCTGTATTATGATCAGAAATATTCAATTATTTAATTGATACTTTCTAAAATAAACTTAAGAATGTGTATTAAGATAAGATTATTTTTTATTCAGTACTGGCACCAGACTCCACAGAGGAAGTGAAGAACAGTGAGAAACTAAATGCTCAAAGTTAGTGATAGTGACTATTCTTGATAGTGGCTAGTCATAGTACCTTAGCACTTTGCCCTGGAAACAGTTAGGTACCTTATGAAATCTCTTGTGTTATTTTTCAAAAGTAGAGCAATTATAACATATAATGGAACTTGACTCAGTATCACGTTCTTTTTTTTTCAAATATGCCTTTGAAGTAATAAGACAATTTATATGATCGCTGTTTGGATGTGGATCTTGCATCATCTCAATATGAACGTATGAATTCTCTTTAACTTTGGAAAAAGAAAATGCACTGCCAGTATTGAAGAGCAAACTGTACTTATCCACACAGGATTCCTACATAACTTAAATCATGAGTTGTGCTCCACAAACTGCAAATTGTTCAGGGTTAGTGCTGAAATATCACATGAGAACAATAGTAAATAAAGACATGACAATAGTAAGAAAATTAGACAGTTAGAAAAATTACCTTTCTCTTAAGTCACATGCAGTTGTAAAATAAACAACATGACTTAAACAGCTCTCCTGAATAATTTTTCAGGAGCAAATAATAACTGCATGAATGCTTGGTCAGATTAAGAGTTCAAGATCCCTAGGACAACACACTAGCTGAGAACATAATCACTAGGCTAAGAAATCAGAATATGATCACTCTGTAATTCAATAAAGACATATTTAAGGAAGTGTTAAGAGGGAATTTTATGTTTAAATAAGGTGTTTAGGTATACAACAGAGAAGGATCAAGGCATTTTGGAACACTTTCCAATGAAATGGAAGTTTAAGATGTTTATCATGAAGTCCAACACAGTATCAGCACAGTAATGAATGAGATGATTAACAGTTTTTCGACCAGGGCAGGGAGGAGTGATTTATATTGAGAATTCTAGAATAAGCAAAGATGCCAGTTTTGCTAATTTGGGTCCTATTGTGTCACTAAGTAAACTCCAAAAATTAACAATGGAAACCTTTCAGGTGCTTATTAACTCAGCTCTATCAAAACAGCCAAATTTTGGTAAGGTACACCAGGATGTAAAATTCTAATGAGAAGCATCTGAAGCTTTTCAGAGAGCAGTCTGACAGCCAGGAATGACAAAAAACAATAGTGAAATACTGGTCTTATTTACTAGTAGAAATTTAAAGTAACTTCAAAGTTCTACTGAATTCAGATTGGTTTAACTGAGACCAGCAATTCAGCATGAGGAAATATTTAGTAGCGAAGAATTCCAGTATCAAGGGAAAATAGAGAAGGGTGATTTCAGGGTTTTTAGTACATGGACTTAGCGAATCTCAACATTCAGCCAAGTCAATAGATTGTATTACAGTTATAATGCACAAAGCACTGTCATTTCCAAACTAGTTTCCCTTCCCAAATTATCCCTTTGTATGACAGGAAGTATCATGACTAAAGAAACTTTAAAAGCATACTGTGCTAAAGAAAAGGAGAAACTTAAACAAACTAAAATGAAATGCAAACAACATTAATGGTCTGACCTAAAGCCACAAAAGCAAAAGAGTTAAGTCTGAAAATCCAACATGACATCGTGTCTTGCTGGATGTCTCTCAAGTCGGTGTGTCTTTTAGTGGGTGTTTTCTTTTTTTCTTCAGAATAACATAATTCTGTTTCTAAATAAGAATATTATCCTAGAAAAATCACATTTCCTACTAATGCTCTTTGTGAAAAAATGCAGGCATACCTATACCTTACTTCATCAAAATCTAGGTTTAACCCCTGCTAACCTTCATCACACACCACATTAAAAACTCTTGACCGATTTACTTTACATAAAAGTTATCCACAACAGTCTTAAAACAAATCATTCAAGACTCTGTAGAGTAGAATAGATTGGTTCATCAGAGTATTTCCAAAATCAAGTAACTATACAAATTACTAACTATGCAATTACTGTTCTGACATAAATTGTCTCCACAGAAACTAGTAACCAACTTTCCATTGCCTTTAATGAGGTAAGAATGGTACAGTATGTCCCAAATTAGCCCTCATATACTTTCTAACATCCCTGGAGTTTCAAAACTACAGTGATCAATGATGAATTGGTCTGATGAAGTTATGTATAGACCTAAACAATCTGAAAGTCAATAAAGGTGCATTTACCACTATATTTCATTTGAGTATTTATGTGCATTTGAGGACATATGTTTCTTGCTGAACTCAGTCTGTGAACAACTGAATAGCACAATTCCAAGTCACGCATGAACACGGATGACCAGAACTTTACACATGTGTCCAGATAAAATCCAGAAAAAATAACAGAGTTATGAAAATTGGCATGTTTCCCTATCTGCCTTATCCTGTCTGTCTGTCCATCCTACCTGTCCTAGATATGTTTTTGGATTCTCATTTTGGTTCCCATTTTTGAAGCCACTGCAGTTTAGGTGGCTTACAGTTAATCTGCACTTGACTTATTTCCATAAAGAACACAACATACAACTGTTGTTTCTTCAAACAATCACGTTTCTTATATCTTTTCAAATTATATCTTGTGTTTAAATTTGCTTCATGACAGTCAGGATTAATGTATCCTTCACTGAAGATCAATTTCAACACTGATGAGCATGTTTAGTTCAGAAATATTGTCTAGACATTTATCTGGATCATTAAACTGAAATATCTCACAAGACATAAAACAGGAGTCACTATCAGCTACTCTAAAGAAGCAGTAATCAACAAATGATCTGGGGGGATGTTTTATATTTTGTGAGATTTCCTCCTGATTTGGGCAATTTCACTAAAATATACTGAGAATCAAGTTATGCATAACATTAAAAGCCTGATTCAGAAGCAAAGGCTTCTGTGTAGCTTAGCACGCCAGAAATACAATCTCTAAAACTCCAAAAAAATGCATCAAAATCAAACAAATACCAAAATTTGTTCCTAAAACATTAATAGTAAAATAATATTATTCTGAGGTAAAAATAAAAAGAAATATATAGTTTTGGGTTTTTTTTTTTTTTTACTCTTATTGGAAGATAGAGGCCTATTTTCCAAGATTTTTGCTAGAACAAGGATTATGAAGTATGGCCCAAGTTATTTTTGATGTACTTGCTGACTTCTCTGTAATGATAACAGCAATAAGTAACTGCGGTAGGTAATTAGGATTGCCTTTAAAATACTGACTTCAACGCAGCAATTTGATTTGAGAAATGAGCCTTACCTTCTCTGACAACATCTAAAGACTCATATTTACATACACTGTCCCAAAATAAAGGCTTCTGTTAGTGTCAAATTAATATGCCAATATTTAAAAGACATATGTTTTGATATAGGATAAGAAATTGCTTTCTGAGCTATTGCTTTAAGTAAACAAAACACTAAAACACATGAAAGCAAATTTATCTATTTTACTCACCTTGAAGTTGGCGTCCTTTATACAAATCCTTTGTTTTAGTTGGGTGAGCTCTGGCACTGTTATCACACTTAGGTTGTTCATACCTAAAGAGCAAATAGGGAGAGAAAAAGCATCAAGGTCAATTAAATTTAGAAATAATTTATTTCCAAATTGTAGTCCAAATTAAACTTGCATCTGTTGTTCAGAGAAGAAACCTGTAATTCTCATTCTTCACAGGCAATGCAAATTTCTCTATTGTCACCTTACCTCAAGTAATCCAGGAAATGTTTATTCTTGTATGTTTGAGACAAAACATAATAACTAAAATCTACTAGAAAATCCATTACACAGGGAGGAAAACTGAGGAAGGAGAAAGCAACGGGATATTGTTTTCTTTTGTTTTTATTACATAGTATTTCATGTCAAGCAAACAAACAAAAAACAGGAAGCCAGGTTCCTCCTACCTACCAAATCAAAAAGCTCTAAAGAGTATAATAAAGTCTGGCAACTGTTGCAGTACTCATTTTTTGAAACTCCAGACAATAACAGCTAATACTTGAACATAAACAGATATGGATTCAGAAACAAACAGAATTGTTCTGGAATAGTTTGAATTCAGTTGTACAAACCAATTCTCCACCTACTACTTGAAAATTCTGGTTCCCCTGCTCTTTCTGAGAAGTCTAATTAAAATCTTTTTTTTTTTTTTTTTTCAGTTCAGCAGGTAACAAGAAATCCTGTGCTGTTTGTAAATCCCATAAATCCTGTAAATCCTATGCTACTTCCAATTAATTTTAGGGCCACTGACCAGCTGATTTTATCTATTCATCTAATTCATGACAAAGTTTTTGAGTTCTAAAGGGTCCTTCCAGTCTGAGATTCCAGTGAAAGAACACAAAGTCCTCTGGCATGAATTGCCCTTCTCTCTACCCTCTTTTTGTTTAGCTTTTTTCACATCTATTTTACCTTCACTGTGCAGACGAGAGTATTGCAAAGCAAGGAGATGGTAGTAAGGACTGAGCTGTAGTGATCCCAGTATAACCATGCAGAAACACCCACCAGAAACATGACAAAAATTATATAATCTACTTAAGATAGTGTGAAATATATTTATTATTTCCATAAACAAGTGTATTTGGTCTCAGTGCCAGCTGGGTTGTCCCCCAGTCACTTCCAGAAGGCCCACACAACCAGAGAAGAATTTCCATCGTTGTATATATGAAGTGCCTTTGTAATGGTTAGGAACAGAGGAGCATGCATCTCTCCAATGGCTATTGGACCTTCTACAGAATTGAATAGGGAAACCTGGTACTTTCTTGATCTCTGGTTTAAAAAAGGCTCTACCCCATGAGTGTCCAGAAAAGATATTTTATATGCTGCCCCACAGTGTATCATTATAACTTAGCAGTTTGCAGGTTTTGAATTACAAATCCTTTTCTCTGTCAATGAAACTGGGTCTGATTCTTCAAGTCTAAGTCCTTGTCTACTCAATGTGTAAGTAGCCCTGGATCAAAACTGTAAAGCCTTTTTCTCTTTTCCCTTTTCTTTTCTCCTCTTTCTCTCCTCTCCTCTCCTGGCAAGGTTAAGGTTGTATATGAAATAAATCATTATTTATACTAAGATCAGAAATGACTCAACACATTTTAATCTTTCTATGCTTTTAATTATGGCATTTCAAGTTTTCAGATTATTTTTCTTAGAAGTTTTACTAACATGTCTCATATAAGTTGAATCTACTTTAATGTACAGCACTGCAGGAAAAGTTTCAATTCTAAAAAGTTAAATACAGTAATATTACATATGTCCTTGTCAAATACAGGATTGTGCACACACATACCCATTCACTGAATCCTGTTTCCCTCGTATTTTATATAACCACCCATCCTTCTTTGAAATGCACCCATTACATGTTCCAAACTATCACATTTACTGAGCTGTATATTCAAATGTCTAATCAAAATATACTGAGTCAAATATTTGGAGAAAAAAAAAACTTTTTAAAAGTATAAAATGAACTAATAGCATTGGGTCCTAGCCAGACTGTCTCTAAAAATATGCAAGTATTCTGAATTCACCTACAGTGCAAAATGAAACAAAAGTTGTGTTTTTTCCCTTTCAATACTTACGAAAGAATACTTATGAAAGAAGAAGAAAATGCTCACTGGCCCATCTAATTTTAGCTACTTCAAGAAGTAATGTTTCAAAGGCTAAGGTGTGCTACAAACACTTTTTTATTCTTCCTAAAGAATGGTAGGAATAGCCACTTTGCTTTGATAGCATGGTTGGGATACAGATACCTAATGGATGACCACTTCAATCAGCCAAGAGAGAAAGAGAAATCTCTGATCAGCACTCACTAATGAAGTATCTGGCAACGAGCCTTGGCCCTGATTAATCTAACACCCACTATATTGCCTTGTTCTCTTCAGTTATTGTTACTGCGCTCTGCCTACACTTTTTTTTCTGGCCTCCACTTCTTCACTTTTATCTTATTTTTTTTTTTTGTTAAATACAGATATAGCACATCATAAGCTAAAATATTAAAGCCAACTTGGTATTAAAATGGTGTAACATGAAACATCGATGTTTAACAATTTGTGTGACATGAAAATGCTAAAAAAAACCTGAATCATTATAAATTTATTTCTTTAAACATACAGAGATGAGGCCATGCTACGAGCTGATAAGAAAAACAGATTTGCCGCAGTTTTCATAGGGAAAGAGTCTGAGGGTCATGCTATTGTGATTAAATGATATCTAGGACAGGTTAGGAGCTACCTGGTAAAGACCATACTGACAAACTCTTTTTTTGATGGCCCTTTTATTTCATATTTGAATGCTTAAGTTGTAAGCTTTTCAGGGGAATATTGTTTGTATCATTTAAATGCACTGCTTCCTTTCAGTCTAACGGATACATCCCCTGGGCTTTCATAGAAGCCAACTTTGTGCCAAGTCTTCAACTTCATACATTTCCTTTCAGCTAAGCCTCTGTTAACATCATTTCCAGGAAGACACTAACTTGACTGCCTTATAATGGTTCTTCATTCACTCACCTTTGTTTTAACTCTGGAGTGATTATTTGTTTCTTTTCTTTTTTTTTTTTTTTCTGAAATACATTTACTGTCTTCAAATGACAGGGCATTAGATCATCAGTGAGTACTCATAATGTTCCTTCATTTTATTGTTCTAATTTAATGGGAGTACTTTTTTTTTTTGTCATGCAGAGGCAAATAATATGAGAAATTTCATCCCCATTAATGTATTCAAGTCAAACAACCTACAGAACAGCAAGTCACTATCCAGCTTCCCAGATCTATATGTTCCAGTTTGCAGAAGAGAGACATCAGAAAGTAAAGCATTTTTCTTGCTACCAGATGTGCTAATGCTACCAGTTTCTGCAGTAGAGCTTTAATATCTACTCTTTTGATTTGCATTTTGCAGAGGAAAAGTGAAAAGTAGCATGCATAACTTTCCACAAGCTCATGATTCTTGAAACAAGAAAAGTTTCATATACTCTTCTCCCATTCGATTCTATGAGAAATAATTACTGTAAGACAACTGCATATTTCTCATCTTATACTGATCATTTGTAGTGCTAATTTCATCAAAGAATCTCCAGGAGGTCAAAAACAAACATACTTTCAACTTTCTCCTCATTTCTAAGGGAAAAGGTTTAATTTTATAAATATGGACAAAATCATAAAATTCAGAAATAATAATGTGTTCCCAGCCTAAATCTCACCTAGAAATGAGATCTAAGGAACCATCCTAAATTCCAAACAATCATCCCACCTGCTTGTTTTCCAGGAATGCTTAGCACTGCAGACCACTAAATTCACTAGACATTCCGTATGTAGCATGAAACTCCTGAAATTAAGCACTCTGGTTGCCCCAATATGCTCAGAAGTGTCACTTCTGGAGATATTACTACATATTATTGGCTTAGATCCCACTATAGTCCTAGCTTAGTGGCTATAAACTAGGATGGATAGAGGGGATAAACAAGGATAGATGAGGGGACAGCGGTGGATGTCGTCTATCTCGACTTCACCAAGGCCTTTGACACCGTCCCTCACAACATCCTCCTGGGCAAGCTCCAGAAGTGTGGGATAGATGAGCGGACAGTGAGGTGGATTAGGAACTGGCTGGATGGCAGAGCTCAGAGGGTGGTGATCAGCAGTGCAAAGTCTAGCTGGAGGCCTGTAGCTTGCGGTGTCCCCCAGGGGTCAGTCCTTGGTCCAGTCCTATTCAATTTAGTCATCAATGACCTGGATGGAGGCACAGAGTGCTCTACGAATTGGCAGGAGTAGCTGATACCCCAGAGGGCTGCGCTGACATCCAGAGGGACCTGGACAGACTGGAGAACTGGGCAGTGAAAAACATCATGAAATTGAACAAGGCCAAGTGCAAGGTCCTACACTTAGTGAAGAATAACCCCAGACACCAGTACAGGCTGGAGACCGATCTTCCGGAGGGCAGTTCTGCAGAGAAAGACCTGGGCGTCATGGTGGACGACAAGTTGACCATGAGGCAGCAATGTGCCCTCGTGGCCAAGAAAGCCAACAGGATCCTGGGGTGCATTAAGAAGAGCGTCTCCAGCAGGTCGAGGGAGGTGATCCTGCCCCTCTACTCAGCCCTGGTGAGGCCACATCTGGAGTATTGTGTCCACTTATGGGCTCCACAGTGCAAGACAGATGTGGAGCTGCTGGAGAGAGTCCAGCGCAGGGCTACGAGGATGATCAGGGGCCTGGAACATCTGCCCTATGAGGAAAGACTGAGAGAGCTGGGCCTGTTCAGCCTGGAGAGGAGAAGGCTGAGAGGAGACCTGATCAGTGTCTATAAGTACCTCAGGGGAGGCAGTGAGGAGGATGGTGCTGGCCTCTTTTTATTGGTGGCCACTGTCAGAACTAGAGAAAATGGCCAGAAACTAAAGCATCAAAAGTTCCACAGGAACTTAAGGAAAAAATTCTTAACGGTGAAGTGAGGGTGACAGAGCACTGGAACAGGTTGCCAAGAGAGGTTGTGGAGTTTCCTTCTCTGGAGATCTTCAAAACCCACTTGAACGCAGTCCTGTGCCACGCAGGTGACCCTGCGTGTGCAGGGGGTTGGACTAGATGACTTCCCAACCTTAAGCATTCTATGATTCTATGACTATAGCCCTAGACTAGATTTGACTAGGCTAGAGATTGGAACTCTTCATAGGTCTAGTGAAACTGGACAAATCAGTTATGGTCAGGATCACAACAGTGGTCTGTTGTGTTTTAGTCATCAGACAGAGTATGCATCTCTCAAAAGAAAGAGTTGTATCTAGCTAATATGCATAAGCCAAAGATCATATTACTGATGATAAGGATATATCAGCAGCAAAAATACTCGGGAAAATGTGGGCTCACATGTGTGCTTCTGTAATAAAATGATCTACAGAAAAGGTCAGCAAAAGTCCCATTATTGTCCAGGACAAGAAGATAATTTCTATTCATCCTTAGGAATAGGAACCAAGGCTCTATAAAATGGTTTAATTGTGAGTTCAGAAGAAAATTTGGAGGCACTAGCCTCTAACTTTGGATAAATAAAACTTGTATCAATTGACACACAGACAGAGAGGAAGGATTATCACTAAGAACAGAAACACCGAGCAAATCTTTGGATGGAGAACAGAAGATACTGGACCCTCTGAAATCTCCAAAGAACATCTCAAGGTCCACAGATGACAGATGTAGAAGCCTACAGCCTGTGAAACTGAAGTCTGTATCAGCATCTGATATATTGACGATTCTTAGATATCTTTGCACTTAATCTTCACAGTGTAAGAAATATATATGATGCAATTGCACTAGTAGTAGAAATCTATATGCTCGTATATAACATACTCGAGCATCAAGCCCCCATGAGCCTCTCATTACGTTTGACCACTGAAAATGTATTCTCCTACCTTGTTGATGTGCCAGGAATGGGACGTCCTGTATCCACAAGAACACACCAACAGTAGCCTGTGGAAGGATGACACTGCACAGGTTTGTAAAGGCCACCCTGAGCACATTCTGGAATGAACACGTTGTCTTTCTGGGGTTGTTTGGCTTCCTCCAGTGCTGACTGAAGTTCTTGATCACACGATGATGCTTTTGGAAGGAAAAGAAAAATATCGTAGAAGCTGTATGTTAAGAAAGCACTGTTTTTTCAAGCAATTGCTATCTTTCTTTGTGATTGAACATAAGGATTGTATTTGAAGAGGCTCACTGCACCTCAAATATGAACTGCATTCATTTATGTTGTATACTGTTAGAATCCTTAGTTTCCTTCTGGTTTATCATTTCGTAAAACACTTGACACTCCTTCTCTCATATTAGAGGTGAATACTTTGAAATGCAAAATACTTTACCTGTCATTTAAAAAAAAAAAATCTCCCACTCCACAGTCTCTAAAAAGATTGGTGCTTTCTAGACAGCAAAAGTCAAAATCTAACTTGTATTTATGATAGACTCGTTTTCAAAAGAGTTTATTTTGTTATAGTGAACATAAAATATTAGAAAATATGCATTTCACTTGCTAACTTGGTTACAAGAAACTGATTTTTTTTAATTCCTTGGTTGATAATTTTATGCCTCTCTGTTGCATAAGGAGAGAGAGCTTGAAGGATTAATTCTGCATGGTTTTCTCTTTTCTACACACTGACATAATCAGAGATGAAAAAGTTTCAAAGCACCAATGTTTAGACAATACACTGTAATTACAGAACCACTGTAGTGAGGGTAGAAAGGTTTCCTTAAAAAAAAAATTGACTAATTAAAGCCTTCAAAGAAATAACTATGGTTTCATGAAGTACAAATCCATCACAAATATCACCTTAGAGTAGCCAAAACAAATCTTTCCCTCAGTGAATCTGGATTATCTGGATTATGATAATTACGGCCTTGCAATGTATTACTACTCTGGAAAAAAAACAACAACTAATTTGGTTGCTCACTTTTTATATTTTGTATATAATCAAAGAAAAAAGAACGGAGAGGAGGAAGGAGTTTACTCCTCATTAAATCCAAATTATTTTCTCATTCAAATTGATAAACCTTGGGATCATCTCATTAGCTACTGTAACCGTCTCTTATTATATCCTTGTAACTAGCAACAGCATCTGGCAGATGTGTAAGTATTACTATCTCTTGCTAAACCAGAAGAATGATTTTTATGTTCTCTGCCTTGTTTAGAACAGTTAGTTTATGGAGACTACAGAGTAAGGTCATCCAGATAGAAAAAATGTTAACAGCAAGCAGGGAATGAGTATGATAGAGAAAACCCAATGTAGAAGCAGATATGGATTATTTCAGCTGTGAGCCTAAACTATAGTGACCAATCTTGGGGCTGCTTCTGTTAATTGAAATAACCTGCAAACATTGCTGACTCAGAAACACTGGAGTTGTAAGCCACTGGGGGAGGCCCTGCATAACATCAGGTGCTGCAGATGGTCTGCATTTTCATTCATGAACAGTCATTTCTAAGGTTTTCAACTAGCTACTGCACAAGCCAGAATTTGACCCTTGAATCATAAGCTAGAATACTGTGCTCCTTTTTTTCCCTCATGTCTAGTTTTAAGTTTTAAAAAGAGATTTCATTGGAGGCTTGCAGATGTGGATAATGACATCAGAAGGCACAATCGGACTGAGAAAGAATACAGCTTAAGTTTGCAAGTGAGATAGATAGACAGGAAACAGGTCAGCAATAGAAACAAGGAAGAAGGTTTAAAAGGAATGTTCTTAGGAGAACACTATTATTACTTCCCTGTTTGTCTTCTTCACCAAAATGCTATTCCCTTAAAGAAAACCCCAGAATCCTGCCTCATTTTTCCAGGACCAGAATATTAGTCTTCAGTGTAATTTCCTCTCTAAAGGAACCACTCATTCTCTTTTAAACTTTTCCTTCAATTATTTACAACAGGAGATCTTGGAAGATTTAATTCTAGCGTTGTAATGTATAGGAGCCCTTATCACAGAGATACCACACTGTTGCAAATATTTGCCTTTGTAATGTCAGAAGAATCGTGGTCAGCAAACATTTATTTACTAGGTGAACCAGTTGTAGATAACATTAACTTATAAAATGCCTAACAGTTTGTTCAAATAATCAGACAACAACTACAATTTGAAGTCTTAACAGTTGCATGACAGAAATTCTTAAATGAACAGTATGAAAAAAAAAAAACTATACCACAATAAAAGTGGAATAAATCATTAGAATATATCAAACATTTTATGGAAAATGTTGCTACAATAACATTCCTTCCAGGAAGAAAAGAACACTGATATCCTAGCTTATTTTCAAGAAATATGCTTACATTATTGTCCTTTCACTTTGGTCAATTACTTCTGCACTGATGGGGAAAAGGGATAGTTTTCCAAGAGTGTTAATTCCATAAAATAGTTAGACATTGCTGAAAAATCCTTTGAAGAACAAGTCTGCCTTGTTAACCAGCTAAAAGGTAGCATAGTTAGGATTTCTAGTTACAGTTTCTATCATTCACAGTTTACTACAGTTTATTTCATTCTTGTCTGCATTAGTGATTTAACAAACAAATTTCAAGCACCCAAGAGAATATATATATATATATATATATATATATATATATATATATTTTGCCCAGTTGTGCAACAAGAGCCTTTTGAAACAGGACCTTCTAAATGATGAAGTAAAAATCTTCCTCAACACTAAGAAAGAGTCTAAATACTTGCTTTCAAAATAATCTCTGTTATTTTTTCTGGTGTCTTATTCCTATTTTATTGCTTCTCTTTTTCCTGTAAGCAAGCATTACTAAATATACTGTTTTTGTTCTTGTTCAAGTTGTCTTCAAAAGTCGGTTAGGAATAACCAGTAGAAGTTCTTCATCTTCTCTCAACAGCAAAGATAGTGCAGCTAATGCAAACTCTGTGCATGTTTCACGTTTAGTATAAAATTTTGAATCAGATCTTGTTGCTAATGCTCAATTATTCCTAAAAAAAAAGCTAGTCTGCATTCCAATGACTGTAGTTAATTTACATTAAAAGAAAAATATTGCAGTGGTAGAATGGTCTAAAAATGAAAATCTTTATGAAATAATTTATTTATCAATTTCTGATACAATACTTACGAAGGTTAATTAATGTTTACCAAGTGATGCTGAATGGAAAGAAAGTGGCTTTCTTGGAAAACTCATCCTGAACAAACTGCTTACTGATGAATTTATCTGTAGTATATCTAAAATATGATCACCACATTACATTAATTATAATAACCTACATGTTAGTTTTGTAATAGGAGATATTCTAGCCCCTCTTTTCAGAAATTCTTGAAATTAATGTGCTGTGTCTCATCACAGTTTCTCCCAACATGTGGAATTTTCATGGTTACAAATAATTTTGATTTTTTGTAATGTGCATGGCTGTACTTATGTCTCAATTTTGGTGTATTCTACAGAAACCAGTTGCCAAATCTGCAGAAAATTAAAAAGGCATCTGTATGCTACTTTAACATTTCCTGCCATTATATAAACATTTCCTTTCAATTTCCTCAGCCTCCACAATGTATATAAGATAAACAGAATCCATTCCTAGAAATTTTATTTTCAGTTGATTTCTTCTCCCTCCTTTTCTCATTATCATAATGGGCCATGAAAGCATAATTTAGACAGTCTGGTTTCCAGGGTAAAGAGATCTTTTATTGGGCCTTGATGCTCAACATCCTCTATAGAAAGCAAATAACAAGCCTGTGAACAAAAATACCCTGAAAAGTGATACACATGATATAGAGGAGTAAACTGTAGCATTAATTTTGCAGCTTTCCCATGTTTCTTGGAGGATATATTTATATCAATAGAATGTATTTCTTTTCAAAATATTATATACAGGAACTTACCAAAGTCTATTATATTTTCTGCTGACAAAATGATTAGCTAATTAAGTTAACTAAGCTCAGTTTACATGCTTTCAAAATACTTCAAACACTGATTTTTGTAAGTTCTGTGCTAGTTATTTCAAATTCTAAGTAATTAGTATGGACAAGTAGTCTTCTTATCGACAACCATTCCACAAATTCACTTCTCACTGTTAAAGAATTTGATCCATTTGCTTAGGATGAACCCTTGCTGAACCAGGGAAGTTAATAGGCCCCAAGGAAACAATGTGTTTTTATATTTTATATCTAACAGCTTTCATGGTATTCAGATTTTATCTACTGGTTTTCCACTTACACTACACCAAATTGTATTTCTACATATGACCAGGACATTCACTTTAGAAGCTCACTGGATGGCAGATCTGGAAAATGAAATGAGTCCATTGCAGCAGTCGCCCTGTTTCTAACACCTATTCATTCTCGGAGTAAATTAGAAGGTTCTTTCTCTATTGCTGACCAATTTGCATTATCTAGAACCTCTGACATCTGGCTCTGCTATAAAGACAGCAACTAAGCAAGTATGTTAGCTGACATAATTGACAAAAACTACATAATGAATTTCATTCTACTGAAGGAGAAGTGTAACTTAGCAGCTTCACATTCTTTTAGAGTCTCCAGCTTGTTTTTAGACATTCTGCAGCATTGCAGACTTCTTTAAGGATGGAAGCAAGGCTATATAACAATGTTTATGCCAATTTCAAACACTACATTCCCTTGAAGACAGTTAGGTCCCTTATGGCCCATGTATGAGCATCTCATACTATTCTCTCTTAAATTAAAAGCTCTGCTTCTACAAGAATTTACCTGCCTCCCTTTCTTAAGTACTTCATGTAAGTTCATCTGCCATGAAAATCAAGTGAAGCTTCATGTTAGAAACAAGCACAGAAACAGCTTTGCTCATGCTTGTAGCTGCTTTCAGAGACCATTCAATAAATCTAATCCAAATGGCCAGTAATGGGTACAATCCTTTTTCTAAAAGACCTCAGTGGAAAAATGCTCTCTAGATTCAATGGACAATAAATCAATTGAATTTATTTAATGGATTTGATGGATTCAATAGGTTTATTCCTCAACTGAATATATTCACATCACATACATTTGCAATTAAGTCAAATATTTGCTCATGATTTAAAGGAATAGGTAACATTAATAAACACTCAAATTCAGAGCCAACATCTAGAAAGCAACCAAAACCTAAGTCTAAATTACAGGATTAATACTCATCTGGCGCCACATGTTTTGATTTATATTATGTTCAGATACGCATCAGCATGAGGGCCGTCAAGGCTTGGAGAAAGCTGGCAATGTTTCTACCCATACTTACTCTTGTTTGTGAAAACTTGTGGGAACCAAATATTTCTGGCCCCTTGTGTGTAGTTGCAGAGTACTCCCAATACACAGCTGATCACTATTTTGCACTTTTGGAGCTTGAGTGGATGCTTGTGGCCAGACAGATATCTCATGGCTTCAACACAACCTAAAGATTAATTTATGTACTTCACTCTACTGAACAAAGCAGGATAAATAACAGACAGATGTTATCATTCATACGCAAAGATACTCCAATATATACAGATGATAATCTGGAAATGCTATGAACCCAAAGAAACAATAAGCTAGAAGGCAAAGAGCACCAGATTCCACTTGTCTTTACCTGTAAGAAGCATAGTCGCAAACACTCTGAGGTACCCCTATACATCAGGATGATCTCCAGTTTTACTCTTGGTTTGATTAGCCAAATGGCACTTGCTCAAATCAAGATGCCTGCATTATGTAAATTCCAGTTTGGGAAACCAAAAGAAAAAGATCTCACGTGAAAATATGATGAATTCCTCTTTAACCAAAATTAAATCCCACATATCTACTGTGGGATCTATTATTTAATATAATTGCTATTGCCATCTTTTTCCTTCTCAGAGTTCTCACACTGACTTTGCACAAAATATAACAGACCAAAGAGTTATCAGATTTTAAGCAAAAAGGTTATGTTACCTTCTGTCATTCTTATTTATTTGGAATAAAAATAGGATGCAAGTATTGGCCACTGATATGATGAAAACACTGAGTAGCTAATCTTTTACAAGTATGACAGAATCTGTCTCTAAGCGTTAAAGTATTATCATTCAGTACTCACAAATATAAATGACAGATAAGTATTTCAATACATATAATAAGAATATTCAACTGAATTCTTTCAAAGACTCATTGGGCTTTAGAGTCATAATGTGTAACCTGAACATCTTGAGCTGAACATTATACCATCTATTAAGCAAGAAAGAGTAACAAACCAAGAGTATCTCATTTTTACTAAATCGTTAACAGAAGAATGCGAAAATTCTAGAAAAGCCTAGAAAAATTGATTGCTTTAGATAAACTAGAGGATTTTCTTATCCAAAGAGTGTTTACACCCCGACCATCACACTGGATCTTTGAGCACAATCTTAATGCAAATAAAAAGTCTTATTGGCTAACGGGTCAGTCACATGCTGTCAAGTTTAATAAGAGCAGTGTAAAATCTTCACATTTTATGAGGAGATGAGGTCCCTCATTCCTTTTTACTTAATGAGTTGAAGACATTCACTGATTTACAGGTTTGGACACAGGATGAATTATCATCTCGAAACGCTTTAGCTTGGCTTTGTTAACCCCAGCACACACTGTGCTAAGTCTGCCTTATCCTGCAGAGATATAACTGAGAGTAGTAATTCCTGAAATCTGATTTTCCTTTGAGTCCAGACATAGAAGGAAAGACTAGTTACTATAGCTAGGTATGGCTGCCTAATAATGCCAAAGTAGAGCAGCACCATCCCTTTCAGTTGGCCAGTTTTTAGATTGCTATAGCAATCTAAAGCCTCCTTCAGTAACCAAAATTTCTCAAAATTGTCATTTCTTCTTCATGAGTATACTACCAGCGAATGTTCATCTTCTGACAGTGGAAAAAAATCTCTCATTTTTAAGAAATATTTGAGGTTCAAACAAATCTGGCTCACATCTTCCACAGAGCTGTGAAAATGAAAGTCTTTGCCAGGAGAGCTATTTATCTGAATATCTCTATGAAAAATTACAAGACAAAATGTTCAAACCTGGGTGACTAAATTCATTCTTTGGCACCTTAAATAAGGAAACTCGCTTGCAGAAATGTTCATCTGCCAGAACTTCCACTCAACAGGAGTTGTTTCTGTTCATCATCTGGGAAGCAGACTCGTAAGTGCATGGATATGGCTTCGGATACCTGACTTTAGGCACCCAATTTTAATTTCAAAGGTGTACAATGGCATTGCTGGCTACAGTTTTTACCACATTCTACCATTGGTCCACTGTTGGATCAATGGAGAATGCCAATGTTGTTGGCATTGTGCAATATTTTCCAACTTTACTGCTTAACGCCCATTGGAAGTGGAAGCGTTCCATTTGATTTTCTAAGTATCAGATCCTTTTCAACCACCTTATAGGCATCTCTCCCAAGCATATAAAGTCAACATATAAACAGGATTAAAACAAGAAGAATCAAACAATCTTTTTAATTCGTGTTTGTGTTCCATTACATCATTTACTGTGGATTGGGTAATTGTGAAGTGGGTTGCATAGCCAGGCTTTCAGACCACAAAATGGCAGTCTCAGCTCGCACATGAGAGTTGGCACACGAGACTGAAGTTGCACACACTGCCCTCCCAAAGCACATGGCTGCTCACAGGAGTCTTAGGAGACCATACACAAAACACATATTGCCATTCTCTGCTACTGCATACCACTGTCTCAGCAGTGTATGTAATGTAATGTAATATGCACTTGATCCACCGAAACTCAGCTGGCATACAGACATTAGACAGGCAGCTGGAAGTGAAATTCTCTTTCCTGTCTTAACTCGCTGCTTCAGGGAAGGCTACTTTGACAACAGGAAAGAAATAGATTATAGGACCATCATTCCCATTGCTTCTTTTGCGGCTACGGAGAATGATTCTACTTTCAGAGCTCCCAGATTTGTGCCCTTCAAACCTTCTCTACTTAAAAAATCTCAGCATTTAGAAAGTGTGCCAGTACCAAGAATACAATTGCATGCTTAAAAACTATTTAATGGTTCAGAAACCTAAACCTGGCTACTCTTATTCTGACTTGATTTTCTAGACATTGTCAAAGAGAAGGCATGAACAAGATGATAAATTGTGCATACATATTATTGCTCCTGACTCTAATTAAAAAACAAACAAACAAACCAAAAAAAAACAAAAAACAAACAAACAAAAAAAACTGCTGTGCAATGAAAACTCCAGAACCAGAAAGAAATTCCCTATCATCTGTTGAGTCATAATACTCCTGGAATGGATTAACTCTTATCCAGAGCATGAGATTCTACAAATAACATTTACATGAGGCTTGTTCTAAAGGTAATTACATTACTTAAACTCTGCATGTATACTACTGAGAAGGCTCAAATTAGGCTAATGTTGTATAGGTCCTGTGTTGGCCTTCTGCATATTACATCCACTATATCCTATTTATATAATATGTAGGAAGTCAATATTCCTAGCAGGAGAGGTAATAAAAATAGATTCAGACAGCAGACTATTTCTTGATTTTGACCAAGTTTTGTCTCCGGTAAAGTGGAGGAGCCAAAGAAGAATAAAAGTCAATAAGGATATTCTTAGATTATTTCTTACAGTTCTAGCAACTTTTTAATATAATTTTATGTAGCTATTTTTTTCTCACATGGCTATTGTTAAATGGCTCTGCTTGTATTTTGGTTTCAAGAGCAAAGCCAAAATCTTTGGCTTGCCTCTGACTTCAATTTTGGAGAAAAACAAAAGCAGTGGGAATTAAAAATAAAAACACTAATTCCAGCCCACTTTCATCTCTGCTTTAAAAAATAAATAGTGCTCTGAAGTACAGATAATGAAGCTTACATATGGCATGATAATGAAACCCCCCTATGATTCTGAAGGATGAAAGACTCCTAGCATACTGAAAAACTTGGGTCATGATTTCTGCTCCTGAAACTGAAACCACTTTACTGAATGTAGTAGGGGTCATCAACAGAAAAGTCAGTCTGTAGCACACACAGAGCAATTGTTAAAGGCTTCTTAAATGAAGAATAGTCAAAGCCTTTTTTAAACAGTAAAATTAGAATTTTGAAGTGTGAATGACGATCCTTAATCCTTTACAGTGCAGCATGATATGAATACACTGAGTCCTCCGTAGATTATTAATATTTATCCTACCATGGAAATAGCTTGTATGAATGGAAAACAGCCCTGCATAAATAAATTCTTCTCAGCAATCCATGGTGTGTGAGAGTAAAGAGAATGTTTGAGAATGTATTTTTCAGAATACTGCTTAGCATGTTTCCCACATATATTACCATCCCTTTCAGACTTGCTCTCGTCTTGTTGCTCCACCACCACATGCATACATCTACCTCGGACCTCATTTATTTTCAAATTCTGTATGACAAAGAAAACGGAGAAAATCCAAAGGACTGCTTTTGTCAAAAATGTTCAATTAAAACAGATTCTAAATATTTAATTTTGCCAGATAACCAGTGCCACAGGAAACAGCAATGCTGGTATTCAGTCACCTAATAACGAAACACTTTTATTATAGATTATGTGAAGATAGTTCAGTTGTTCTTTCTACATATTATATGTATGCTTTGTTTTCTTTATTTTTTTTGGAAGGTTAAAGGTTGATTGCTTGAAAGTAATACAAATTGAGACACAGTGCATGATGTTCCCAGGAGGCTGTGGAGCTGCTGCTGATTAAAACTGCCTATTGTTATACAGCCTTCTATGCCAAACCAATCAACCATTGGCATAATTAATGAAGACTGCAAGTACTGTTTCTGTCAGATAGGAGGAATAGACACAGCCTATAGCAGCGGAAAAGCCTGAGTATTCATAAACCTGGTTGCCTTAGGTCACAGACATGGTTAACTGTGGTACAGTCCCATAGTAAGTGCCATGGGTTACTAGAAATTTTATTTCATTTATGTGGGCACATTTACATGGCGATATCACAGAGATGAGTCTTTATATAGGCTCTCTTTTGCAGCAGTCACATGCATCCTCTGCTTGTCTCAGGGTTCTACACACATGCATATTGCAACCATACTATGGCAGATATATTTTGCAGAAAGCAGGTGAGAGATCTTTGAATCAGCTGCAATTTTCCTTGCTGAATAGGTTGAAAACTCAGTTTTATGATTTACATGTCCGTAACAAATAAACAAAACAAAACACCTGCAGTCTAGATGCAAACCGGGACTGAGAAAATTTTATCTTATGTATTTTCATTTATAAAAATGCAGCCATTTCCACTGGTCAATGCAATCTATATCTTCACAGTTAGGGACCGCACATCCACCTCTTATATTATCTAAGTCTCTAAAACTTCTAATTCATATGTTCATATATTCTACTTGTACTAGTAGATACCATCTCAATCATATCTCTGCTGAAACTTTTACTCTTTCCTGCATTGGCCTGTCCAGACAGCAGCAACTCTTCCAGAAGCAGAGCCAGGGTTAGAGTCCTGGAGTTCCTGGCTAGCTGCCATGAATGTAAACCATCAAACCACACTGTCTCTCTGCAGTTGCTGACGTCAGATACTTTCACGTAGTTCACAATGCTGTCTGCTTAGATCTCCTTAATGACATCCTGAGCTGTTTATTTTAAGGGATGAACTACAGGATGTGTAATGCAGGACTGCATTAGAAAGTACTGTTCCATCCTTGTTATGTTGGTAGTGAGCAGGTCATCCCTTAAACTAAGTGGTCCAAGGTAATGTTAGCAAATGATTGTATGAGGAGATGGTCTAGTTTCAGTGGGCACAAAAACTTTTTCCACTAAGCACAGCATATGTAGCAGTGACTCCACTGCAGCAAGAAGGGTATTGTGATTGGAAACTGAATGAGAAAAGTGTAAAAAAAAAGTAAGAAAATCATCTATGTAGTCCCTTTGCCTGTGTATCCTGTTGCCTGTGTAGCTCTTACAGAAAAGACAAGCATTCCTTACTCCTGTTGGCTGGGAAAGAAGACCTTTTGGCTTCATTTCTAAATTAATTTTGGAATACAGAGACATAACAGAAAGTATTTTGTTAATTAAATCTGAAACATAAAGATTTAAGTATTTTATATATTTATAATTCCAAAAAAAAAGCCCCTCAAAAATATATCTAAGCAATCATTAAAACAGAGTGCTTTTGATGCACAGTAAAAGTCCTTTCATATTTATAAGTTATCTTTACTCCCTGTATATAAGTTATCAGATCTCCCTGAAAGGCAGTGAAACTGAAAGTAACTCACTGTTTAAGTAGTGATAACTATTTTTTTCATAGCTTGTCATGACTCTAATAGGCTTGGTTGAAAATGTTTCATTGTGACAGTGTATTTGACAGAAAACTAGGTCTTTTCATTAGAAAGTGTTTGCTTTTCTTAAAAAAAAAAAAAAAAAAAAAAAAAAAAGTGGTTTCATTTTTATGAGAATAAAACGAAAACAAAGACTCACAGCCAAATGTTGTTTTTCTGTTGAACTTTTAATGGAGCTGCATGACCCAACATGTCCTATGCCAGTGTAACTTCCCTGAGGTGTCCCCCTGTTTTTTAAAAAAGGGAAACTCTTATCCTGCATATATAGTCAGACTATGGATACGAACCCTTGAAAGAGAATGGGATCATTAAGTTTTAAAATTACAGCACCCACAAGACATTACCAAGATTTTGAAATTCAGCTTTTTGTAGCCTATTTTGTTGTTGTTGCTGCTGTTTATTTTAATTTTGGTTTGGAAAACATTATTTTTGTACTTAAAATACATATCTTTTCCAAAAAAAAATCTTGGAGGAGTCAGAGTTTTTCAGAGGACACTGCATTTTCAACAATTTTGTGATATTAGGCTTCACTCTCTTTTTTCTCTTGTGTTTTGTAGTCCACCAAGAGAATTTAAGATATGAAATTTAATTTATAGCCTTGATCTTATTTAAACATAGCTTCATTTGTGGTTGAATGCAGATACTTGGCCTGCTGTTTTTATTCTGAAACAGGTATTAAAAATAGCATAATGAAAAACAGTGGCCTGTCTCTTCAACCACTGCTTCTTCTCCAGTAACATAGAAATCTAGTGTATTATGGTAACAATAGTTAATGTTATTTTTAGGCAGAGTGCAGGGAAAATAGAGTGTAGAGGATTTGTCTGGAACAGTCTGTTATGAGAGAGGAGAGCGTGATGGACAGTGTGGAGTGAAGAAGAAAGCAGGCCAGGAATAATACAATATTTGGGGTATATGCAACATCTTAAAGATGAAAAAATCTCAAAGTGGTATTTTAGAAATGTAGCTTGACTGGAACAAGTTCCCTCGTGCCAATTATGACCTGAAGCGTGGCTTTTCAGGCAAGGGAGATTCTGCATTGGTCCCAAACAGAAGAGCCATTGCATTAAGGGAAAAGCTGAAGGAAAGAATCCGTGGGTGATGGTGCCAAGATCTTAAGAGTCCATAAAAGCAGATGCTGCAGCCCCAGTACATGCTTGGGCTGATACAATAGCTGCCCTGCAAACATATGGCCAGCATTCAGTTTTGGGGGTGAATTTCACTCCTCTAACAGAAGTCCCTGTAAGAGTCAAATTTCTCTTGTTTTTGTACCAAATGGAAAAAGCTAACATTGATAAAGCCACAAAAAGTTCCTGTATCACATGGCAATTTCTTTCAAACATTAGAGAAGGAAAAAAGCCAATCACTTAATTAAAAATAATTAAGTTATACATGAATTGTAGCATAAGTTTTCAGTCTTTTCAGGAAGTTTGTAGCTTAGTAAAGAAAGTTGGAAGTAATATGTGACAAATGATCCCACTAAAAATCCCTCTAAAATTCAACCACTGTGTTGTCCCACAATCTGATCTACAAGGGAACATCTAAAAATGAATTCAGTCTGACAAAGATGTAGATATCAGGAAAATTAAGCAAAATATTGGCTTCAAACACCAGTGCTAATACATATTACATGCCTGTCAGTCTGTCCACGGCAGTATTTTCATTAATATCAGTGGGAGGCCATGAGGAGTGCCATGGTCGTGTCATAGAGCAGAATGTCACAGTTTAAGAGGAAATACTAACAGGAAAATATTTTCCCATAAATATTCTGGTTTTTTTTAAAGTTTCTTTTACCTAATTAATGGAAGAATGGACAGCTGATTCTAGTAAAAGAAAGAGAAAATTACATTCTTTTCAGAACAGTGTAATCTGTGCTGTAAAAGCTGGAAAAAAAACTTGTCAGAATAGCCCACTTTCACCTCATGAAAATAGTAAATCTTTAAC
This sequence comes from Tinamus guttatus, assembly GCF_059628265.1. Taxonomy (NCBI): domain Eukaryota; kingdom Metazoa; phylum Chordata; class Aves; order Tinamiformes; family Tinamidae; genus Tinamus; species Tinamus guttatus. The sequence continues at coordinate 775,323 of NW_028289135.1, read as the reverse complement.
ATTTTTTTCTTCTCTAAGGATAGTATTTTCCAGGGTTATTTTATCAGATCACACGTGAAGATGGGATTTTTCTTGTTCAAGAACAGAAATACAAGTTTATGGGAGTTTTGAAAAGATGAGAGTCTTAGAGTTCTCTGTATTTCCTTTATTTTATAATATTTGAATTTTTTAAATGGCTTGAACCCAAGAATGGTATTGGATTCTCAATATTTCAAAAAAATACAGGACAGTAGTTGAGGTGCTTTTCTACAAATCAAGGTGCCTCATTTCACATACTCACTCTTGGCCTAGGTTTCTTGCCAAATAAAGTACACAGGAATCAAGAAAAAGTTGTCTGTACCAAATCAGAAAAATATCTTGGGCTTTCTTTTTTTTTTTTTCCTCCTGTTCGGAGAGACAGGGAAGACAAGATATGGAACATGAATATTTCTCATAATTATCAGGTCATTGGCATGAGCAAAGAAGGTCAGACAGCTGTTACTGTGGACCCTTCTGGATGTATAGATGGCTGCAAAATACGCAGCCCTCTTGCAGATCTATCTTCCTGTACACAGCCCAGAAATCATAGCTCAGATCCAAACTCTCCTGACTGGAAGATTTGTCTATTTCCCAGAGATACAATCTGATATGTATCTCTGCACTAACAGGATTTACCTTTCTTTCTTTCTTTTTTTTTTTTAATTCTCCAATAAAATATATATAAATTGTTAGCCTGTCATCCCACTTTGGATTTATGAATCCTATTTATGCTTTTATGATTGTGCAATCTGATGTCTAGAAAACTGTGGGCAATTGGTGGTTTGAAATGCATGTTTAAAAACTAAAGGAGAACAGGAGAATTGTTGTGTCATTTACTTGCTGCAGAAAGTAATATGATATAATTAAAAATAGTTCAGGGAAGATCAGTATCTTTTGGCATTGAATTTTAACACATGCAGTAAAACAGAAATTATCAACCTTGAATAAGGCAGATCCTTCTCCCACCCCGCCCCGGCCTGCCCTAGTGGGGGCCTAATAAAACTCTGGAACATCCTGAACATAAAGAACATCCTGAACATAAAGAACATCAACTAGATGTAAAACAGAACTCTCTCTCTCAAAAAAAAACCTTTTTAAAAAAGGTTTAGAATGGGATGATCTGTCCCTGTGGTGGGAGGCAAAAATGAAAAATGTCAAAACTTGATGTTTAGGAAGGATTACTAATATGTAAAATTAAAATGAAGATAAATGAAAATACTTGTAAAAAAAAGATTATTAAAGATAGGACAGTACTCTACTAAGTATGATCAAGCAAAATAGGAATGTATCATAATATGCAAGCACTCTGGGGAGGTCTGGAAAGGTTTATCTTCTTGGAAGAGCCTGAAATAACAGAAAGAAAATACTAATTTTCCTTTACTACTTTAGGGAAAAAAAGAAAAAGGGCAATATAAAGAAAAAAGGGAAAATAAAAAAAAAAGGAAGAAGAAAAAAGAAATGGAAGAAAAGAGAAGGGAAGAAGGAAAGCAGAACAAAGCAAGGCAAGGCAAGAAAAAGGGGCCCAAAGTTGATTGAAAAGTTATTCCCTTCACTGATGAAGAAGCTGAAGAATACTGTTCTCCATTTGCGTAATAGCTAAATGTGGACAAGCATTAAAAGTTGGTACTGAAAACATGATCCAATCACTGATTGGACCTAACAGTGTGAACAACTAGCAGTTTCCAAGACACCAGTTTTTCAGTGGTCATCTTTAAAAATATTAGTCTGAATCTACTTTGATTCCTGGCAAGAAAGAATTAAATGGAGGAGGAAAAAAGAAAAGGCTATCTTCTTGTCTTAAAAATACTTAAAATTAACGTAATAGGAGATATAATAAGCCATGATAGTGTCTAATGCATCTCCCTCCCCAACAGCTTCTTAACAATGCTGTTTTTATAGTAAAGTACAAAACACAAATTACAGTTCACTCCAAGTAACTATTCGTTTGGGAACTCTGTAGGGAACAGTTAATGATTTAGCAGTCAGGGTCAACACAAAGAGACTGTGGAGGTCCTAACACCTGGAAGCTTCCAGTCCTCTTCCATCTCAAGTTCTGTCACCCACTTCCTCAAAATGTCTTTCTCTCATCTATCACACACAACTTGCTGAGATAACAGCAGGCCAAATGTCTATTAGCTGATGTCTTCCAACAGCCATGAGTTTCACAAACCCCATAAGCAAGATCAGTGATCATCAGAAAACATTTATATTTCAGCTACTGATGTCATTTAAAAATATGCTAGTGCTTTTTCTTGTGGAGTTAATTAGCCTGCAAATGAACCTAAGCCACAAAGTTCACATTAATATCTGGATTTTAGCTTCTCCAAAGTTTGGCAGCAACTGGAAGACTTCATGTGTGAATTTACTAGCAAATTTATATGTTCGAAATTATACTTAAAATCAGTAGTTCTGCCTTATAATTACATTTCATTGCCTGAATCCCTAGAGATCTGATCCTTCCTCCAGTGCTATTTCAAGTCCTCTGGACTATCAAACCTGGATGCCAGGAAGGCACAGGTTTCCAGTAGGATGTCTTGTCTCCCAGCCCTATGCACGTCTCAGACACCCTTGGGCATATCAAATGGCAGTAGATGTCCAAATCAAGGCAACTGATTCTCATTTCCTGTTTTTCCTGCCACAGGTAATGACTCTACTTACAATGCGGTTTGGGAGTGCAAATCCCATCTTTGAGTATGGTTGATACCTCCCCACATGTTGCAAAGAAACTATGTTGTTGAGCTCAATTGAGTGAAAAAATAACATGAAAAAAAAATGTTTTACATATTTAAGTCAGTTGCTTGCAATTAATGAGCCAGTCCGGCTAAGGCTTTTATGCTTTCCTATGCAAATCCACATTATATATTAATCTAAACTCAATTTCTTTGTCTCTATTATGAGTGTAATGTATACAGAGTTTGACTTTTGAACGCACTTATCTATTCTGCTGAATTTAAAGTCACTTTCTTTCAAGTTTTTGCCTAGCCCTTTCTAAGCACTGAAAACAGACAAATTTGAGCATAGATTATCTGCCACAGTTCTATAGGCCAAATCCCTAAGTATTTGGAATCCCTATTGATAGAAAGGAGGGGACAAGCTTTTAAAATATTCTATTTCACCTTTATCTTTCACTCCTTTCTCAGTTTACTATCATATATATTTTTATTTTATTATGACTAGTCTCATACCTCAAATCTTCACTTTGAAAAATAAGCCTAATTCAAAATATCCCTAGAAAAAGTATAATTAGTTTACAATACTTTTGTAATTAGGAATTATTTTTTCTTGCTAGATCACACATATTCAGCTACACAGAATTTTTCTTGAGTCAAAACTAAAAGAGCAACATGTGGAAAATGTGACAATAAATGAGAATTACTTATTTTTCTACAATTGCAGAGGAATTGATGTGATTGGAGACACACACAAACTCTTACATTAATTTCCATTAGAAAAAAAAATGTTACTTTAGGTTTTTCATGCAGGCTTACAGATTTTTAACTTCAAAACTGAGTTTTGCCCAGGTGGGCATGGCAGAATAATATTAGACTAGTTCAGCTTTAATTCAACGTGAGATCTTAAGCATGGAAAAGGGTTTTTTTTAAAAATGTTTGTGAAAAGGTGACTGTTAGAGAAAGATCAGGGCGCAGGGATCCCGCTGGAACAATTGCCTCTGAGAAACAAAACAAAGCAAGCAAACAAAAAAGAAACCTCATTGACAATAAACATAGTTTCCATGTGAGAAAAACACAAATGTATGAGTGCTTCAAAACTGTCAAATGAACTCCTAAGAGAAACTATGCTCAGTATTAGAAAGTCACTTTGTCACATTAATCAGTCTCACTAACAGACTTTAACAATAGAGTCTGACTAAATGGACAAATGGATACAAGTGTTTACTACAGATGCATAGTTAGATGGATTCACATTTACAGGATTTTAAAATTCTCTATTTTCTTCTTTTAAGAATGTATTTACAGTCCATGTTATACTATTTTTTCACTTGTATTTGCAGTCTGTTCTACATTACTATGTACGTAACTCAACTGTTCGCTTAGATGGTGTTTTGAGAATGAAACTCCTGTTAGATTGAACTCTTTGGATCTCATTGATGAGCTATTGTAACAGATTTCTAAAGCTTTGAGACTGTTGCAATAAAACACTACTATACTAGTGTTACTGTCAGTAAAATAAATAAAAAGTTATATATTTTCATGTGTACAAAACCAAAGTCAAAAATGAATCCTCTCTTAGCCTCTCTTAGCCTACCCTATTTTACACTGAGTCATGTATTGCTTGGCCTTGAACACATGGTTAAAGCCTATAAAAACACAAAGCTAGAAGAAAGCATAAAGCTGGCATTAAGAGTATCATAATATTACAGGCTATGCCTGATTCAGTTGAAATTTGGAAATTTGGGTGAACTAGTAGCATGTAGACAGAATATAAATGATTGTGCCACCGATGTCTGGGAGTTCTGGCAGTGATTTCCAGAGGTCCTAAATATCTACCCATGATTTCATGCATTTAAAATGTAACACATGGATCAAAGTCAAGTGTAAAAAAAATGGCAATTTCTTCCTGTCTCCTGTTTTACTCATCATAAGAGATTATCAAAAAAATAAAACCCAAATTTTATAATACTCAACAGAATGCTTGCTAAATAAACTTCCCAACTGACCAATGCAGATATAAATCATGTGTGCTAAAAATGCCTTCCTATTTAATCCTTAAGGAAGCAGGAAAAAAAAAGTATAAATATTAATAACAAGCAATGAGAACAGAAGGGAAAATTCATGAAACTTTAATGTGTCTTACCCACTGATGTATTATATGATCCTGACGCTTTAAACTTAAATATATAAACACAAGAACCTGTAATCATCTTAAGCAAATACGAAAGTATATTCTACACTATGTATTTTTTTTTTGTCTTTGTATTAATGAAATTTCATATTGCAAGTTATTTATTCTCATTAACATGTGTGTTATGGATGTGTACTTAAAAATTACTAACTCAGTAATGTACTACTCTGTATTATAAGAATTTTTAAAATACTAGTAATATTATCATTGGAAGTACTGCTACACCAGGCTACTAGAGATATTTTGCATCCTAAATTCAAGCCAACATAGTGAATCCTGAGCATCAAAGACCACTGCGACAAGTGCTCAAATTATCCTTCTTTGTCTGGACACAGACTCAAAAAATGATATATATCCTATGAAAAATGTGACATTTGGTTCTCAATCTGCTGGTAGGCCAGATTTATCAAGGGAAAACTAACAGTGCCATGTAACACCTTCCATCCATATCCTCGCTGCAAATAGTCCTAAGGCTACAATAACTAGTAACTGTCGAAGACCTAAAATGTCTCCTTTCTTTAAGACAAAAGCCCTTATGTCATTTGAACTTTACAAAAGGCTACATGGATTTTCACCTGATATTGGTTAGTACTCAGTTCATCCAACTGGAGGGATCTAAAACATTGGTGTTTTCGCATGAGCTATGTACTAATAGTCACCACACTCATTGCGGTCCAGATATTTAGTCAACTAGCCAAGTGTGTTAATTTCATGAGAGAAGTGACTGCTCTATAGACATCAGTATCTGTGCTGACTCACCACTGACTACAGATGGATCTTAAACACAAAATTTACATACAGACAAAAGTGCATTGACTGCTAATTTTGATGTCTTACTCAGGAACTAAATAGCTAAGTATTTCCTTCCTTCCTTCCTTCCCTTCCTTCCCTCCCTCCCTTCCTCCCTTTCTGCCTCCCTCCCTTCCTTTCTTGCTTCCTTCCTTCCTTCTTTTCCTTGCTTCCTTCCTTTTTTTTCCTAGCTGTTGCTATAAATCTTCTTATTTTTGCCAACCTGCTATGGCAAAACCGAAATAATTTTTGTGAAATGGGAGAATCAATGGGGAGTGAAGGGATAAAAGGTCCATGAAAAAATGAAGTAAAATAATTTAAAAAACCCTTAAAATAACTGTGAAGGCAGAGAAGTGTATAAATAAAACTAAAAAATCTCAGTAAATACTACATTATTTAGAAGCTGGATACATGTTTTTCCTAAATCTGTGAAGAAAAAGTCTAGAAATATAACATTTGAAAATGATTTTCAACACACAAAAAAATAGCTAAAATGCAGAGTCAAATGTTTCTATCTGCAGTCATTATTCTAAACAGAGCTATTATTGAAGGGGATTTTGCCAGGAGTAACATTTTGTCATTAAAAGTTACTAAGCATAATACCACTTCTGCAAGCTCCTTTTAAGAGCAGCAGAAGTCTATTTCTCTGAACCAACAATTAGAATATGCACCAGAAACCATTATACATCATGGAAATATAATCCATTAATTTTATGCTCTGCATCTTTAAATATTCCAAATGGCATTTCTCTCTGGCAAATTAATTGAGACTGATTTACAAAAACACTGGATAACTAATGTAAGCCAGAATTTCCTAGGACATTATTTTCTATATTCCAAATACTAAAAGCTTACATTTATTTTATTGACTGATTATTGGTAGGTCATTAGCAAAAGCAAACCACTCTAAGATAAGTAAAATAAATGCAATGTGAGCCTTAACCCTCAAAAACATTCTCCTGAACAAGGTAATTTCTCAAACCAAGACAATCTTCGTTCATAATTTGTCGACCATAACATATTAGGATGTAAATTCAAGCAAAAAATATAAAAACTAAGAGCAATATAGACTAAAATCGATAGCCTGTAAGTAGGATAACTGCAATTTGTTTGAAATTTGTAGTATTATGATTCTCTTTGTTTTTTTATATATACAATTTATATGAAATTGATAGCATTATGATTTTGCTGGGGGTTAGGCTAGGTCATTCTGTTATTTGCACCAGAATAATTTTTTTAAAAGCACATGGGTTACTAAAACACATCAAAAATGTGTTGCCTAACACAATTAATCCAAGAGTTAAAACCCTTGAATTCATTTTAATTGATAATGCCCTATAACTTAGATAAACAAAGTAACAGCAGAGCTAGCAGTGATCCTTTCTAGAACATCAGGTATGCTTATAAACTGATGCAAGACTAGCTATGTAATAACTGCTCACACACAGCACTTGGGCTACCTGGTATAACAGTATCAGTGAGTACGTGGTAGCGTCTGCTGACAGCCTTTGTGCAAACTCTTCAGAGGCTTTATGTACATAGAATATCCAACACAGTAATGCTTTTGATGCTATTGCACCATAGGCTAGCAATCACAGTACGTACAAGTAGACTATGTTTCTATGCTCCTTTTTTTTTTTTTTGTAATTAGGACCTTAGATGAACTGGAGTTTACAATCTCCCATTAAAAAAATCCCAGCTTTTCCTCTGGTGTTTTTTTGTTTGTATGTTTGTGTGTTTAAACTTTCAATTACTACAGCTATGGTTCAAACTCTTCAAATCTTGCTTCAGACCTCGCTGGTTTCTAATGTTGTAAAAATGAAATAAATACCCCTAAAAGTAACATATTGCTACAGACTGGTTTTACATAGCAGAAATCCCAAAGGAATTCTGCTCTCTCTAGAACAAAACTCTATCATGAAAAGCGTTTGGTTCAAGCCCTTGCTTACACTGTTTAAAGTCCTTTTCTTGAGTCCCTCCTGGAGTGTTAAGGAGAGGAGAAAGCATTAATAACTATTGCTTTGGTGTTAAAAATAATTTATATAAAGGAATCTGTGAACCTCTTAGCAAGAAAATGTCTTTCCCTCTTATAAAGACTACTTGTCTTTTTAAATTATGATTGCTTATCTTCTTAAATCTTCTCAGGCCTCTGTTCAGTAAAATACTTAAGCACAGTGTTTGATGTAAAGCATAAGCTCCATTTCCACTGCATCTTAAGGGTGCTTTTGGGTGATTTACTGAGTGCGTCATGGCCTTTATGATTAATATTTCCTTTGAGAATAAACAATTTTCCAGCCAGGAAACTCAGGAAATTTCTCTAAAGATTATTGTACTGAAAGGAAGGAGTAATGAGGAAAGTCTCAAAAGCGCATCAAAGCACTAAATATATCTCAGTATTTGAGAGGCTTCAGTCTTTACACATTTGACTGGAATTTCTAGCCCAGCTTTCCTAAGCTCATTTCTGAACAGCAGTGAAAAAGCAAAGCCATAATTTAGCAATTATAAACAGGCAATATAATTAATCTCCATTAAAATGGTAATGATTGTGTAAAATACCCGATGACTGTAAAACTATATGGTGATAGAAGAAACGAACAGATAACATTGTCTACAGTTTCCTGTTAACTGTTTTCTGATAGGATTTTCAAGTTTGTCTTCTAAGATTGACCACCAAAATTAATAACCCACATGATCATTTTACAAGTATGTTCTTGCTACACATCACCAAAATAATGACAATAGAAAGACAAAACAGAAAGAATTAAAGACAAGGTATAAAATGAAAGAAGCAGGTTTGGGCCAGAGGCTTTAGTGGAGTGATCAATTTTCACCAACTGAAGCTTGGCCAAAAATACTTCCATATAAAATGAATGTATGACACATAATTCTACAAAAGCATCACAAAGCAAAACATTAAGTTACTACTGTGATGAGAGTAGAAGCATAATGGTTATTGAAATGAGTTTCACTTTCATACTTTCAGTTTTAATAAGATTTTATACATGGCTTTTATACATGGCAAGCAATGATACCACAGATGCTTACCTGAGCTTTTATTGGTTTTGTTTTGTCTACTCTTTACTTGTTCAGTCCATAATGTAGGATATCGAGAAGCTATATCTGGAAGAAATGAGCAAAACAAAATTTGTAAATGTCACAGATTTTTAAGTTACTAGACACTGAATATTAACTGTGAGTTTTAAAGATACTCAAGCATAAAAAAGAAAAGGGCACACTATTTTCTGTTAAAACAGTTGAATTTTTCGTGAACTTTTCATGCATGAGAAGACAAAGGGAAAATTGTACAGCAATGTCTAGCATCCTAACTCCTTTTGAAAAGTTCCTCCCTTATTCCAATCATACAAAAAGTTGAAAGAAATGCTTGTAGAACATAATTATATTTAATCAAAATAAAATTATCTTGATGTTTTCCCAAAACACGTAATAACTTTGGATCGGATTCTGCCAGATTTACACTGAGTGATAGTGTCTCAGTATAGAAATAGCATTGCATATATAGCCCCTGAGCATCTCATTTAGAGAACAATGAACTTCACCAGACGTAAATAACTCTGGAAAAACACAAACCTTTTATTACTAGCCGTGTAGTATGGACAGAATTTATCCTTCATCTTTCTTATTTAGCCATACAATTTTAATCTTTACTGTGTCTTAAACTTAAAACTGTTTCTAGCCTTAAAAGGGACAATCAGTTTCACACTGCTATAATGCTGCATCAAAATTATCTCGTTAAATTTGTTATTTATAAGCAAAAGTGTGGAACCTTCAATTTTTACTTTCAACTTTAAATTTCATTATCCTCCTTCTAAAGGAACATCTGGTGCTGTGGTATACGGTCCCTTCTCTACAGTTCAATATTGTTCTATTTCCATACTTAAGGGTGCTCACCTTCTTCATCACCTTGAGGCTGAGTCTCCAGCGCAGGAGCTGAGGCATCATCTGAATTCAGAATGGAAAAGATTTGCAAGGAGACTACAATTATGAGAGTAAGCTAAATAAGTGTATATATGTGATTGATACTAATGATTTGCACATAGTCCGGTAAACAAACAGTAATTTAAGTATCATTAATATGTATTGCAAAGCACAGATATATTACACTTACCAACTATAGACTATAAATGAATAGGCAAATTTTGAAGGCAAATTATGAAGGCAAATTTTACCATGCACCCAGCCACTTTTCAAAAAACAAAAAGCTTTTGTTTTCACAATGAAGATGCATGTAGTACTTTATTGTTAACAAAATTCAGTGCAGAATATCAGCTGTAGAATCTCAGAGCAGTTGCATAACTATAACTTCAGAGTAATCCATCTGGATTTTTTTTTCATTGTTAAAGTACCCAGAGAAAGCAAGCTGCAGAACTGCATCAAATATGGTCTGCCAGATCCTCTTCTCTTGTAAATTTGTGCAGGACATATTGAAAGAAGAAATTGACTCAGGCCAACTTTAAGCTTTCTGTTGAGGTTAATCTTCAAGACCAGACCTGAAGATCTGGAGCATGTCCTCTGCAGTACAGAGAACATCATGAACCCAACAAAGCTTGCCTGGCTATGATGCTAGCAGCTACACCTATACAAGTACCTCAGGCTAGTCCATAAGAGCCAGGTAGAAGGAAGACAGGAAAGAAGGGGAGTATATTAAATGTTTGGTTACTCCAAAAACTACTGCCATGCTCTTTCAAGCTTTTATATTACTGAGCTATAAAATATTTCAACTGTACTAATTGTGAAGTCAGATCTTTAACTCAAACAGATGAGCTGATTCATAAATCTACGATGGTCTCTTGAGAGGTTGTGGTGTGTTTGATAAAATTACTTTATTTAAAACATACGGTAGTGACTGGTTAGAAGAAGGGTGGGGAGAGGAAGTAAGTGGTATCTGAGAAGAACCAGGAACCACCTGTGAACCCAGACAGTTGCCCTTTGTGCTGCAAGTTCAGGCTGAAGAGTAAAAAGAAAGCATAAGTAAAATGAGACTTTATCGTTTGAGATGTAAATATATATGATGAAGATGGAAATATGATAAATTATGTTCATTTATGCTTCTTGTTTTAAGTAATAAGTTTTAAATGTTAGATAGCTCAAAACCAAAAATGGAATTCCTGACCTAAAGGGAATTTTCCCAGAAAGTAATGGGAAACCTAAGGTTACTGGAGCTCACAATTTGTCTGGAAATATGTAAAGGAAAGATTTTCCACTGATTATTAAATACCTTATCATTATTAGCCATTAAATAAATACTGATCTTCTTAACCTAACAGTACAATAATTTATTTAAATGCTTGGTATATTATAATGCTACAAAAGTTTCTGAAAAATTCTATCAATTACACTTAGAGTGAATCAAAATGGATATTCATTTGCATTAGAAGATATAGAAATAAAGTCATTAAAACTGGGTAACTGACTGCAATATTTTCCATATTATTTTCAGCAGTCTTTTAAATTTATCTAAGTATTTAAAGAGTGAGCGCTTTACTTTTGGTTAGAGCACAAATATCTCTCTCAGTTATATCTACCAGCTGTGTTAGAATTTTGCTCTGATGACATAATAAGTACCATGATCTACTAACAATAATCATTTGGCCATGAATATAAGCCATCAGTTGAGTTAATCACAATATAGAAAAAGTGCAATATTCAAGAAAACTCAAGCACTGGTCGCTATGAAGATAAAGCAATGACTGCAGTTCTTGGGATGTTGGGACTCCAGCATATTGGTTTTAGCAAACAGATAGAATAATCTGTCTAGTGAGAAAATTGGAATAGGAGAAGAATTGGGAGAATAACTATGGAAAGAAAAATAGTTTTCTCATCAGCTCAGTATAGTAAATCTTATAGGGCCAAGTCTAGAAAATAGCATCTATAGACAAACACACACATACATATATTTATATTTATGTGCCAAAACTTACTAATGCCTTCAATAAGCATATAAAACAACAGCACATGTGCACGCATATATTTATATATTATATATAATATATGCATATAATATACATTATATATATACACTGTTACTTTGAAACTATGAGAAATGAAAGTTATATTCTACAGCTATTTTAGTTTCTATTTAAAGGCATTCTAAGATATTTACCTGCTTTTCCAGCACCTTCTCGTTGTGGTAATTTCTCACTTACAGAACCTGCGTTTGGAAAAAGGAATTAACCAAAAAAATACTACTTTCATTATTAATGTTTTCTAAGACAGTTCAGATTCCTCTATGCTTATTACAACCATAAATAGCAGACAATTCTTTTGCAAGCCAGAGACTACAGCTTGACAGATATCTGCACTATCATAGTATTGATTATAGATACATTTATTAAACAGCGAAAGGGATGACATTAAACACTAAATAAATACAAGTTCATGTTCATCTTCTGTACATTCATACTGTCCTTTCGAGGCAGACACACAGATGTCACATCCTACAACACGTGCATAGTCCTGTCACTGTTTGAAATCTTATTCACTTGCAGTCTCTGGCATAGGACATATCTCAAAATGATTTGGTTTCCTTAATCACGTTAATTTATTTCCCTTTGGGAGAACTAAATTCATTAGGAATTAAACAAACAAACAAAAAAAACCACCCTTGTACTATAATACATTTGTACTAAAATAAACATTTTAGGGAGGAAAACTCACTATGTCAGAGCCTTATTTACCGTTCTGAAGTGATGGTTACTTCAGCATGAAATTAAGACAAGAAAGTCTGCCACAGAAAAAAACAGCTGACATATAACAAATCTGGCATGCATATATGAAAGCCTCCATAAAAGAATATATGACCATGAAGTCAAGTTGAATTACCTTCTGAAGAATTCAGCATTTAATGAAGTTTTTAAACTTTCATATTGAAAATATTCTAGTTAGGACTTCTTGTGGTAGTGTTTTTTTTCTTGTATCATGTTTGAATCATCAGAAATTCAAAATACTTGGCAAAAGTTGCATCAGTATTAATTCAGAACACTAACCCCTGTTATTCAACCCGAAGAGAAGGCAGATCCTTGTACTCATGCTATCTGAAGTCAGAAGAACTGAAATTTTAGGGGGCTGGCTTGAATTTCATAAGAAACTCACCTGGAATTCAAGTACAATGATTCAGGTATAGCAAGCACGGGGTATGAAATTACAGATTTTCTCTAATTGCACTACAGACAAGTGTTCCAAATCTTTCCTTCCTCAGATTTCATCCAGCCACAATTAACTACGTAGTTTCTCAATTTATTTTTTCTGCAGAGGAATATAATTATAAATTTTCTTACAAATCCGGAGGTCTTAGGTCTGACTCACTAGCACAGTAAAGAGATTTACACCAATTAGACAGTACAAAGGAGGTCCTTATAGGGGCATGTTTTTATGAATACCCACTTGATAGCTCACTTGCCATACAAACTGTGAAAAAAAGAAACCCTTAATTTAAATAACACTTAAATTGAAATGTCTATTCTCTACATACTCAGAACTAGCATTATAAATGGAACAGAAAATTGAGTTCCTATCTAAGCAATTTAAAGCATCTGTGAAATGTATACAGTATTCCATATCCATATCCATATCCAAACTAAAAGTGGAAAAGCCTTTCCCGATTACATTAACATCAAGATGCCTTCAGGTTACTCCATATGTATGTGAAATGGTGAGAAATGACTATGTGAAATGAATCAGAATCAGAAAAAAAAAAAAAAACTTTTTTTGCTATGCTTTGTGTTCTTTTACCTACATTTTGAAAGAAAATTGGTGGCTGTAGGGACATGCTGGCATTCACAAAGACTAGCTATTGCATAGTGAAAATAATTTCACTGTGAAACTACATGAAGATTGGGAAATTAGGTTCCCTAGACTGATGTTCATTTTTGTGTACACCCGTGGGAAGCTAAAGAAAATATTCACAGAACTTCCCAGAAAGTAAAATCAATGTCCTTAGCATACTTTCACTTGGGATTTTAAATTTATATGAATAAATATTGGCAGAAAATTTGTTTTGGTATTCAGTCTGAGTTGGTGGGAATGTTAGTGAACTTATATTGTTATTCCTACAATTTTCTGAATATCTTTGAGTTAGAAGTACTTCTGGATTAAATGGTGATAGGAGTAAGAAATGAAAGCATTTAGAAAATTTTTTCTTCAATATTCATGACAGAAGTGCTCAAATGTTCAGTCAGGCAACAAGCAGAAATCATGGTTTATAACATTTCTAAAAATTAGACAATACAAATCAACTTTCAAGTTTTTAATGCACTAAAAGCAACTGAATCACACCACAGAAATACATTGATGTTAGTGGAGAAGGCAAGAAGCGATAAGGAGGGATGCTATATTCATCAGCATTATTTTAACAAGAATAATTTAGTACCAGTCTAATTCATATATACTTATCTCCTCCATTTGCTTAGCTTTCCATCCATGATTCTGATTTTTTTTAAATGGTAGAAATATTCCTGCCTTGGTTTATTACAAAACTCACAATTCATACCAGTTTCAGTCAAACAATATCTGAGGCCTGGTAAATCTTTCAGGGAATGCGATACGATTTTTGTCGTTTATGATTTTAGCATACATATTTGCTATAGTTCTGATCATATATTATTGGAATTTAAAGGAGAAAGGGAATGCTTACTATTACCTGTTCTGGATAATAACTTCTGATCTTCTGCTAAGGAATACTTGATAAGTAATTATTGAATGCCGAGAACAAGAAACAGGAACATAAACTGTACATATCCTATATTTACATATGTGTGTATGAGTGTATATGCAGAGGGAAAGTACTATGTACAGGGACAGAAGAACTAGATAATTCACAGATGGAAATTTTTCTCAGGTAACAAAAGCAGTATTTCTCTGTTAACAAAAGAAACTAAAAAAAAAAACGCTTTTACAAATATAAGCATTTTCATTATATTATCTGATGATAGTGTTATACAGATGGGAAGAGTTGTGAATTTTGAAGGTACTCGTATTTTTGCCTTAAAGAATACATGGCATCTTAAATGCAAAGCAAATGAATTTCTAAGGACAATAAAACATATCAGTAGCCCACTGCCATCTCATTGCCATGCTATGGTAAAAAACTAGAAGAGCTGTAGCGGCAGACAAATCCTACAATAGAAGAACACTTCATATTCCTGTGACAATTTTAACACCTCCCACCCGCCTCTCGATTTCTGACCTATTTCCCAGGACTCTGGTATTGGAATTTCTACAGTTCTCTGCAGAGCTGATAACAGAAATGGGGAGTTGTAAAAATGTCTATTTTACATATGGTGTTTTTAGTGAAAGCATTGGGGGACATAAATCATTTTTAAGGAGCTGTCTTTTTAAAGCTGTCATGGGAATGTGTTTGATTTACTCTCCTTCTCACCACTGCTCCTGGAATAGTGCAGATTATACCCATGGAGTAGAATGGCATTTTAAGATTTACCATGTGTGTTTTAGCAGTAGCAAGTGTGGGTGTCGGAAGGACTGGAAAGGATGGATGAGGAGCTTTTTCAGGTAAGGATGCAGTAATTAAATAGAAGGTTTTTACATGATTCCATTGGAAAGAGTCTTTCTTTTTTTACAGAATCTCCATCCTCTCATATCTTTTGTCCTAGCAAAAAAGACAGTTTTAGTAAGAGTAACCACAACAGCGGAGTGAGCAATTAATTGCTCATGCAGATACTGCAGACACATAAAAAATATATTTTCTATTGCAGGATCTGAGAGAGCTTTAGGAAGAATCATATTATGTGGATAAGGAATTAAAAAATTGGATAAATTTATTCAGCCTATCCATATTGCAAAGTAAATACGAGGCAGATCTAGGAAAGACTTATCTGTCCAATTACTGCTGAAAGAGAATTAAAAACACTGAAACTTTTTATTTAGGAGAGAATTTTTCACACATACGATGGTTCCATATTTCCTATGAGAAAATCATTCCAAAAGAGTGTTCACAACTAACTCTACCTATCATTTTGACAGTCTGCAAGGTTTCTACTCTAGAGGGAAAAAGTAGCAAAAGTGATCCCAGGAGAAAATAAAAGCCTTGTACTAGTGCATAAACCTCTTTGAAACAACTGTAATACCATTCCTGCAGAGTAAACAGAGGCAAGTGAAGGCTACATAAAAATGCAGCTGTCAGGATGCCATTACTACAAGAAATCTGCTTTCAATATCAAGAAACAGACAGTGCCTGCAAAGAGGTTAGCAACCACAAAAATAATGTATTAGATTGACTAGGGACAATAATCTGGGAAACTATATGATTCCCCAATTGCTAGTCAAGACAGGAGCATGTCCATTCAACTTCAGTATACCTACTAATATTTTGATTGAAATCTCTGTGCATAATAGTGCTAAAGAAAAAATATAAAAGGGAATCAGTGGTGTTCTGTCAGACATCAGTAGTTCTGGTGGAAAAAGACAGACAGAAAGAGAGAAAGAAAAAGAAAGAGAAAGAAAGAAAGAAAGAAAGAGAAAGAAAGAAAGAAAGAAAGAAAGAAAGAAAGAAAGAAAGAAAGAAAGAAAGAAAGAAAGAAAGAAAGAAAGAAAGAAAGAAAGAAAGAAAGAAAGAAAGAAAGAAAGAAAGAAAGAAAGAAAGAAAGAAAGAAAGAAAGAAAGAAAGAAAGAAAGAAAGAAAGAAGAAAGAAAGAAAGAAAGAAAGAAGAAAGAAAGAAAGAAAGAAAGAAAGAAAGAAAGAAAGAAAGAAAGACTGTTATACTAAACAATGTAATTCTGAGCATACAGTGAGAAATGGAGAGAGGTGTAATTCTTCAGACAGTGTAAGCACAAAGTTTTGCCTTACTATCTTATGTAACTCTCTGAGAAAATCTGTATCTGTCCTCTTAACTGAATCATCTATTCAAGACCAAACCCTTACCCACTACAACTGCAAAATACCCCAGTGCTTCTAGTTCATTTCTGAATTCTACTGTAGCTGGAATTCTTTCCTAGGAGACAAAAGAAAAGTGGTGAGCAGTAAACATAAGAGCACAAGCAGAAGAAAAATTCTGCAGAGCCAGTCCCAAAGGATCTAATGACAGCTAGAGAACTATCCTCGGCCTTGCATGCAGCAGAATCAGGTACTGCTTGTCCACTTGAACCCAACAGCAGTATTTTTATCCCTGAACTATACATTAGAATAGAATGCTAGAATCCCTTTTCCTTAGACATGTCTGTAAAATTAACTTCTCTTTCCATGCCTCAAATATATATATATATTGAAACAATTTGTCAGGTTATCTGCTATGTATAAGAATATACCACTGAGGGGAATTAGGGCTTGCTATCTAGCAAGAGGTGGAGTTTTTCTGTGAAACTACACTGCAGCTTCTCCTTAATACTAAATACACAAAATCAAGTGAATTTACCTTAAGCAATTTAGCAAAACTTTGACTCAAAAAGTCATATACTATGACAGTCATCAAACAACTACTTGTTGAAATTTCAGCCTATACATAATTCTTTCTTTACTGATGTAGGTGAATCTGAGGAAGCTACAAGGCTTTATGACACCAATAGATACTGCAAAGAAAGCAATGAAGGTTACACCTTCAAAGAGGGCACAGTTGTGAATGTGCAGAAACATCTCTGTTTATGTTGAAGCACATAAATGCTCTCCTAATTACCTGTGTCTTCTGGAGCCCTAACCCAATTATAAACAGTGTCACGTTAAAATGTGAACATTTTATATGACTTTTCACAAATCATTGTCATGCAACATTGACTCTTCAACATATATCCCATTTTAGACTACATCAAGTGGATTAGACTGAAGATTATTTTTTTAACTAAAGTTTATCCACAGGTTAAATACATGGAAGGCTCTGCAAATCATTTAAACTAGACAGGCTTTAAAGTGGGAAATAACTTTTAATAGTCTTTGCTTTTGCAAAGACACCTTTTCAGCTTAATTTATATTACCAGGTTAATTTATATAAGTTACTAGTAATTCCTTCCAGTCTCTGAAAGGGAATGGTCTTGCCACAAGAGCAAAAACATAATACGAAGGGCACAGGTATACTCAGAGATGTTTCTGTTGAAGGGCTGCAATTCTGTTGGCCTCAAGCAAGGTGACCAGTAATTCTGGCATTTGCTTATGCACCGAGGATTTGTTATATATATTATCAGTGTCAATGGAATAGGGTCAGAAGCAAATTCCTTAAAAATAGTGAAGCTGTTAATTGTCCTGATGAAAGATAAAGGGCAGTGCCTGGAGCAATGAGTTCAAGTTGCCAATTAATTCCTACAGATAATGATTCCATTATGTTCTTTGTGCTTCATTTCATTTTTATTTTTTTCTCTAAGTTTGGCCATTTATCAGATTTTCTGTAGAAGTTGTTTTAGTGGATTACATTCACACCCAATATTTTTCTTGGTGTTGGGATTTTTTTCTGTAATAGAAGTACTTAAAATATCTAAAAGGCAAAAATCTTCTGGATTTTTTGCAGTAAGTTTACTAGCAGGAGAAAACTACCTCAGCAAAGCACTTATATGGTTTAATATACAAACATATATATATATCATACAAATATTCACAGCAGAAAACCCCCCTGATTGCTAGATTATGTTACAAATAAAATAGATGGAATCGCAGAAAGATTTAGGTTGGAAGTGAGATATGAAGAACTCAAGCAGGGCTAACTTCAAAGACAAATCAACTTGCTCAGGACCTCTTTCAGTCAAGTTTTGGAAATCCCCAAGGATGGAGAGACCATAGTCTTTGTAGCATCTGTTGCTGTGATGAACCATGCTCCCGGTGAAGGTTTTTTTCCTTAAATCTAATCAGATTACAGAATCATAGAATCATTATGATTAGAAAAGGCCTGTAAGATCATTTAGTCCAACCGTAGATGCCCTAAGTGAACCTGACTGTTATTCTTCACAAAATATTACAACCTCACCAGCCAAACAAATCTTACCTGGGCATCGGGGAGTTTTGTGCGCCACAGCAGTACCGCTGATAGGACGGCCATTAGGAGTGACACACCAGCAGTATCCAGTGTAACTATGGCACTGAACCTGTCAAAAATGATAAAAACCATGTGCAGTCTTTGAGACGTGTCTATTATCCCAAAGCATTCATGACACATGAACAAATGGCTAGTCCAACAAACTGTATTGGTGAAGTCTAGAATAATAAACTGTAAAGGACCTTAATTTCAGTCTAATATATAATTTCTTAGCATAAAGAAGAGCTTCTTTCAAGCACAGTGTGGTAGGATCTTCAGCTACACAGAAAGATAAAACTATTGAAATATGTTGTTGCTTATGCTCCATTTCAGAAGAACAAGGTGCAGGTGTTACAAAAACTTCACAGTGAAGGTCCTCAGGGGAAACATAAACTGTTCCTGAAGCAAACAATTTTGAGTTCACAGAGAACATATTGTTCCACCCACTGAAAGAGCAGGACACAGTGCTTCTGCCAGCATTATTCATCTCCCAAGCTGTCAGAAAGGAAACTCTTGGAATTCCTCTTAGAAATCAATTGCATTTTATTTCCTGAAGGCCAATATCACTCCCTTCACTACACCTGATTGTCTTCTGCACAACTTTGCAAATTAAAAGCAGTACAAAGGCAGCAGAAAACAATCATGATTAGTATATATATATATATATAAAAGAATAAGCTTTTAACTGCATCCCTTTTGAATTCTACGATCTAACTTGCATAAATTAGTCTCAAGCTGTATGCTTGTGCAAAAGTTCAGCTGAGAATAGGGAAGATTCCTGCATTATACATGCTTTAGCATGAGTGTTGTCACAAGAGTTCTGGTTCAGATTAGGAGCAAATCAGAAATTCCAAACATTTTACCATCATCTGATGAGTATACAAGAATGACTCAGCTGCCTCAGTCTAGAAGAATAGGGAGTGTATCACATTAACAACAGTAATGTTTGGCTCTTTTGCTAGCCAATTCTGAAGAAAAAAGCACAAGGACTCAGCTGGCACAGAGCAAAAATTTTCCTTCCATTTTTTAACCTCAGTGTTAGCACAAATTACATTTCATTTTGAAATTACATTTCATTACATTTTTTTTTCTTTATTTTCTGCAAACAGACATAAAATCGAATCTTTCAGACATGCAAAATGCCAAATCAAAAAATTTCAACCTGACTGTATGTGCCATCATCATTGCATTCTGGGATAAACACTTGTTGAAATTCCTTGCGAGCTTGTTCCTGGGTGTACTTCCTCTCAGCCACACATCTGGAAACATCTAGAAAAAGGGAGAACACAAGTCAGTTGGGTGATGCAATGCTAAGGTCAGTGATAACCTAAGTGATAACTTAAAGAGAAAAAGAGAATGGAAACAATAATCAGTGACAATGTACAGTGATTTGGATTATTTTTTGAAAGCAAAGCCAATGAAAGAATTGTATCATAATTAGTTTTCAGGCTTTTGATCAATATCATCCTAATTACTGCACAGCACAGAGACTTGTTGTGGGAGTGGCCAGTTCAATAATATCTTTTTCCGTACTTAATTCATATTACAATAAAAACATGTGGAACAGTTTATGATTAAGCCCAGCCTACTATATGGACATTTTTTTGTGCACTGTGTTGTTCCTTGCACTATCATTTTAAACATTACTTGGTACCAGTCTCTATCCAAGAGAAGGTAGCAAACCAAATAGTTTTAATTCAGTAGCATTTCCATTGTCTAATATATTACACTTTCACTAGGCAGACAAAGCCCAAGAGAGGACAAATAACAACCTGTTGTATCTTTTTTGTTTTAGGTAATTACAAAATATTAACAAGTTGCTCATGCAGAATCACTATTTCAGGTTCTGCTTGAACTAAGCAATTTCAAGAATTAATGATTTCAAGATGTGATTGTAACATCCTAATTAAAATGATTTCAAGCATATAAGCAGAATAAAATACTACTTTTGTTCTGTGTTTTGTTTAGAGATTGTTGGACAGTAAATAGGAGGTAGCATTCTAAGACTAAAACTGCCCACTGTTTACCTTTGAGACAGGGACATTGTTGTAACTAATGACTGCAAATTCTTAGCACAGGGACAGATCTTCTAGTCTGCAAGCTGCACATAAATAGAATCAGAATGGTAAGGCTACAACCCTCTCACTTCCTCATTTGATACCAGTGCATCTTGATATTTCTTCAGTATCTAACAGTCCCCAGGAACTCATGTCACACAAGCATGAACCAGATAAGTTCCTGGTTTCCCAAGTACCCTCTCTGTGCCAATCCCATTTAGCCATTTATGCACAGAGCAAGTAAGTTCTATGTAATGCCAAAAAGCTGTCTGTAGTACATGATCAAGCTTTGGACAAATCACCTAACAAAATCAGCACTAAAAAGAAAAAGAAGTCCTACTAAACAATCTGGTGTGGATAGTGCAGCATTCTCAGGACAGAAATAGGTATCAACGCTATGAACATAAAATTACGTCCTCTTAATTTTAATTTTTACAGTTTAATTTTTAATTTTTAGCCTTCTAGTCTTGGACCTGTACACTTTGTTTCTGTGTGTTACTCTATTCTTTTGTAAAGTGAGATTTTACTTATATCACAGGAATGTTATGAGTGTCATTATAAAGTTCATGCTGGTAAAATATCTGAAGTATAACATGTCTTACATGGAAAATCTAAGTTTCAGACTTTAATAAATTCAATCATATTATGCTGTTTCAGAAAAGTTATTCACAGAGAGGCAGTGCCATCTAAATTGCACAGAAAAGTTCAACCATCCAGAAATATGAGAAAGATATTAAGGCACTGAAATAATTTGTGTTCTGGTACTTCAATAACTTAATAGATTTTTATCAAGGAGAAAGTATAATTAATGTACTGTGCAGATCAGGTAGAATATGTTAGTATATGGACTGCCAAAGTATGAGAAAAAAAAAAAAGAAATACTTTAACCAACCTTTGGTGTCATTTGCCTTATTCTGAGCATGGTTTGGATATGCAGTACTTAACAACATGTGGTTTTAATATAGCTAGTATTTTAACTGAAAATAAATCACTTCTTTGTTGGACCTCTATCCTCGTTTTTCTAGAATGACATGTGGTTTAAAAGTTTAAAAGGAAAAGTGATATAAATTCCATCACGTAAGGCCTCTGCTATAGTACTAGCAGGTTTACAAATTATCTCCAATATTTCAATTATCATAAAAGTATGCCAGAGAGAACGAGAAGCCCTCCAATCTGTCCATCACTTTGTTTCTAAGCAGCTAGGTGTTCTAAAGGCATCCTATTTGTAGATAATCTACTATTCTTTACAATGACCAAATATAGTGAAATGTTAAATTGAGATTTGAAGCCTTGTTTTGCATCATAATCATGGAAACATTTTAATGCTGTTGAATATTAATCTCCTTGATTATATTAAAAAAAAAATCTCAGGAGGAAGCTGTCTTTTCAAGGTAAACATCTGAAACTGAATAGTAAAAATGTTATTCCTATTCTGATTTTTTTTTATTTCACCAAGGTATTACTTTTGAGGAAGAAGTATGAGACACAGATACAATTCAGCTCTGATTGATAGAAGAAATGTAGCAGGGTGGTAAAGACAAAAGAAAAGCATGCTCGGAATAGTGACAAACATTAGATTACTAGTACAGAAGAGCTAAGGTCATTCCAAATACATCATAGAAATCGAAGGACTTCTCATATTTTTCGTAATTATTGTGTGTTCTAGACATGGTATCTATTGAGTCCGCTGCCTGACTTCAGTGAAATTTTCGTTGAAACATTTCAGAGGAAAGATAGAGTTCAAGAGAATTATGTACTAGACCTTATTGCAAACAACAGTTGAAAAAGAAGTTGAAAATTAATTTTTGAAAGAAAGTCTGAAATATGAGCTCATATAGAATTATTCACGCAAATACATATAATGATCTTGTCACAGATGTAGGAAGACCTTGCAGCTCCTAATAAATACGAATCAGTCAAGCATAAGCCCCAACCTGTAGAGGTCAACCTTTCACATGTCCATTGCCTACAATCACTCAGTGAAACCCAGTGCTATGGCAACTCTGTTAAGCATATTCAGCCGGAGAATTCTTCTCTACAGGCCCCACTCTGCACCTCATGCAAGTGCAGATGACTCACCCTTGATTAGTGTGATGTGTCCAGGACTAAATGGCTTGCCAACAGGAAACTTATAGGAGAACTGGCATCTAAAGGGATTGCTCTGCGATCTCTCACACACAGATTCATCTTTCCTTGTTAGCTAAACATGGCTGATTCATGTTGGGAAGGTCCGTAATCTGTCTTGAAATGAAGACCGAGAGTAAAATATGGTGGACCTTACCTGACAATTCTGCGCTTACTGAATCAACTCATAGCTTTGATTTCCATCGTCATAGCACGTGGCCAAAGCAGTCATGGCTCTTTTGCAGTGAATGGCGTCACACTCATGACACACAACCCAAGATCAGAGAGGATTCCCAAGATCAGAGCAGATTCCAAATGAAGAGGAAAAGCACTATACAATGTTGTGCATCACTGGAATAAGTCAGCCTTATTACACTTAACTGAGCTCTACAAGGAAAGCCTTACCATTTTTATTTATATTTTCTTTTTAAGTCTTTTCTTTTGTGTTTTTTTTTTATTTGGAATCAACTAAGGGAAAAAAACAGAGTTTTGAATTTGTTACTGGTTTCTAACTGAACTCCCACTAGATTTGATTTCTCTCCTAGTTTAATATTAATCCAGCAGGGTCCAATAAAAATTTGGCATAGGACATGGTGAATATTTTCTGGTTCTAGGACCTATAGAAAGCTGAAATAAGGCCTTACTTGCCTATATTTAAACAACAGAGAGATAAAAAAAAATGCAGCTATGTATGTCCAGCTGTAATTTTGAATTACTTCATTAGCTGAGTGAGATTCTAATCTCACTACTCCAGGTAAATGGGCTCTTATACTCCAGAAGCTTGCTGAGAAAGAGTTCTCCTAGCACAGAAACTGATTATGAAAACACATGAATTTTAGCTCACTTGGACAGTATTAGCTGTTAGACTGGGACAGTATTGGGCTCTGTGCTTTTTAGCACATTGGCCTGTATGTTGCTTGTGAGCAGCTGCACTGGAGTCCCATATTTGGCACAAATAAAACGTAATGTCAGTTATGGCTGTCATTTATAGCTAAATGGAACAGCAAAGACTTTTACCTATTAAGTGGTGTGATGCAGGTACAAATCTTTAGAATCTAGAAGCAGATTCAGAAGCACAGAACTTCCTAAAAGGAAACTAAAGTTAATAGAAAACTTGTAGTAAAGAAGGAACTTCTTAAAACAGAATTAGCCTCACAAACAGTGGAGGAATGACTTGAAACTTATCAGTTTTATGCTCTTTTCAACAGTGCAGCACATAATAAAATACTTCGGGAGCTCTGGAAGAAAAAAAAAATCAAGCTTAAGTCTACTGGTTCATCCTTTAATAATATACAGTAAGAAGTTTATTACTATGAAACAAACTCATCAAGGGTATAAACCTGTACACCAATGCGCGAAGCATGGGGAATAAGCAGGACGAACTGGAGATCTGTGTGCGGTCCCACCATCATTGGAATCACAGAGACGTGGTGGGATAGCTCACACGACTGGAGCGCTGCCATGGAAGGCTATGTGCTCTTTAGGAAGGACAGGCTGGGAAGGCGAGGTGGTGGAGTTGCTCTTTATGTGAGAGAGCAACTGGAATGCATGGAGCTCAACCTGGGTGTGGATGATGAGCAAGATGAAAGCTTGTGCGTAAGGTTTAAAGGGCAGGCTAATGTGGGAGACACTGTGGTGGGTGTCTGCTACAGGCCGCCTGACCAGCATGAGGAGGTTGATGAGGCCTTCTATAGTCAGCTGGATGTTGCCTCACGGTCACAGGCCCTGGTTCTCATGGGGGACTTCAACTACCCTGACATCAACTGGAAGGACAACACAGCCAGGCACAAACAGTCATGGAGGTTCCTGCATTGCGCTGATGTTAACTTTTTGACGCAGGTTGTAGAGGAGCCAACAAGGAGAGGTGGGCTACTGGACCTCGTGCTAACAAATAGAGAGAGACTTGTAGGAGATGTGAACATGGGAAGTAGCCTCGGCTGCAGTGACCATGAGTTGGTGGAGTCCAGGATCCAGCGAGGAGGCAAGGCTGTAAGTAGCCTCACAAGGATGGACTTCAGGAGGGCCAACTTTAGCCTCTTCAGAGACGTCTTCGGAAAATCCCATGGGCTAGAGCTCTAGAAGGAAGGGGGGCCCAAGAGAGCTGGTTAGTTTTCAAGCAGCACTTCCTCCACTCCCAGCAACAGTGCATCCCTGTGTGCAAGAAGTCAGGCAGAGTGAGCAGGAGACCTGCATGGATGAGCAAGGAGCTTGTGGCAAATGCTCAAGCAGAAGGCAGTGGTATACAGAATGTAGAAAAAAAGACAGGTCCCCTGGGAGAAATACAGGACCATTGTCAAGGAGTGCAGAGATGAGACAAAGAAAACTAAGGCACGTTTGGAACCCAATCTGGCAAGGGATGTTAAAAATAGCAAGAAAAACTTCTTCAAATATATTAATAGCAAAAGGAAGATCAGGGAAAACGTGGGTATGCTGGTGAACAGGTGGGTACCCTGGTTACGAATAACACAGAAAAAGCAGAGTTGCTGAATGCCTTCTTTGCTTCTGTGTTTACCAAGGGCAGCCTTTTAGAGTCCCAGGTCCCAGGGACAAGAGAAGAAGCCTGGAGAGAGGAAGACTTGCCCTGGCTAGAGGAAAAGGGGGCCAGAGAGCACCTAAGGAAATCCGATAGCCACAAATCTATGGCCCCTGATGGGATGCACCCCAGAGTTCTGCATGAGCTGGCGGATGCCATAGCTAAGCCACTTTCCATCATCTTTGAAAGATCCTGGAGAACGGGGGAGGTGTGGAGGACTGGAAGACAGCCAATGTCACGCCACTCTTCAAAAAAGGCAAGAAGGAGGACCCAGGCAACTACAGGCCAGTGAGCCTCACCTCCGTCCCCAGAAAAGTGATGGAACGACTCATACTGGCCATTGTCTCCAGACACATGGAGGACAAGAAGGTGCTCAAGAGCAGTCAGCATGGATTCACCAAGGGGAAATCTTGCTTGACTAACCTGATAGCCTTCTATGATGGAATGACCAGATGGATAGATGAGGGGAGAGCGGTGGATGTCATCTATCTCGACTTCACCAAGGCTTTTGACAGTCCCTCACAACATCCTCCTGGGCAAGCTCCAGAAATGTGGGATAGATGAGTGGACAGTGAGGTGCATTAGGAATTGGCTGGATGGTAGAGGTCAGAGGGTGGTGATCAGCAGTGCAGAGTCTAGTTGGAGGCCTGACGCTAGCGGGGTCCCCCAGGGGTCAGTCCTCGGTCCAGTCCTGTTCGATTTATTCATCTTTGACCTGGATGAAGGCACAGAGTGCTCCCTCAGCAAGTTTGCTGATGATACCAGACTGGGAAGAATAGCCGATACCCCAGAGGGTTGTGCTGACATCCAGAGGGACCTGGACAGACTGGAGAACTGGGCAATGAAAAATCTTATGAAATTCAACAAAGCCAAGTGCAAGGTCCTGCACCTGGGGAGGAATAACCCCAGACACCAGTACAGGCTGGGGACTGACCTTCTGGAGAGCAGCTCTGCAGAGAGGGACCTGGGCGTCATGGTGGACCAGTTGACCATGAGGCAGCAGTGTGTCCTCGTGGCCAAGAAGGCCAATGGGATCCTGAGGTGCACTAAGAAGAGCGTCTCCAGCAGGTCGAGGGAGGTGATCCTGCCCCTCTACTCAGCCCTGGTGAGGCCACATCTGGAGTATTGTGTCCAGTTCTGGGCTCCACAGTACAAGAGGGATGTGGAGCTGCTGGAGAGAGTCCAGTGCAGGGCTGCAAGGATGATCAGGGGCCTGGAACATCTGCCCTATGAGGAGAGGCTGAGGGAGCTGGGCCTGTTCAGCCTGGAGAAGAGAAGGCTGAGAGGAGACCTGATCTATGTCAATAAGTGCCTCAAGGGAGGCAGTGAGGAGGATGGTGCTGGCCTCTTTTCAGTGGTGGCCACTGACAGAACTAGAGGAAACGGCCAGAAACTAAAGCATCAAAAGTTCCACAGGAATTTAAGGAAAGACTTCTTAACAGTGAGGGTGACAGAGCGCTGGAACAGGCTGCCCAGAGAGGTTGTGGAGTCTCCTTCTCTGGAGATCTTCAAAACCCGCTTGGACGCAGTCCTGTGCCACGTGCTCTAGGTGACCCTGCGTGTGCAGGGGAGTTGGAGTAGATGACTTCTAGAGGTCCCTTCCAACCTTAAGCATTCTATGATTCTATGATAAACACCAACTCTAAAGTGACATTTAATACAAATAAGTTTACAGCAACTTTTGGGCTCCGCAGTTAAATATAACCCAGATTCTCTAATAGAAAGGTAAACAGCTTGCCAAAAAAAGAGGAGGTAAATCTACTGATTTAGTCCATTCATTTTTTATGTTTGTTTCATTTGCTATATAATTTCAGTAAGAATAGAAATAACTTTTTCAATCCGAATACACTGAGCAATCATCACTTGTTCTCAAATAGATTACTGTGTATGATAGAGGCTTGTGATGTTTTTATGCATAAAATTATTTTAATAGTTTAATTTAGTTGTTTTATTTTAGATGGAATATTCCACTGAGCAGATCAGAAACATGTATCCCTTTTTTAAAACCACATATAAAGTGGTTAACTTAGATGCTTGAAGAAAATATTCCCTTGAGGGCTTTTCACAGATGCTTAGCTGTTCATATGCTAAACAGAAAGCTTGTCTAAAGTCTACAGATTTGAACAAGACCTAGTATGGACCTAGTATCTAAATACCTGTCATTGTTTTGCTCTAGGTTTCTCTTACTGACCCTCCATTAAGCCTCAAAATACCCATATAAACTTTCCTTTAAATTTATGCATCATTAAGCTGTTTCAAATTAGCTATCTATTTGAGCACTTTGCTTTATTGGCCTAACAATGAATCAGATTTTTTTTCCCCTTTGTGGTTCTTTCTCACTCTTCTATCCTTCTGCAACTGGTAATGATACGATAAAAGTCAAATGGCCTTAATTTTGCAGTTCATTTAGCACAAAAGTGCTTTATTAGGAGCACAAGATTCAGTTTTGTTTTTTTTTGTTACTTACAAAATGGAATTTTTCTATATTTGACCAAGGTCAGTGCATATTCCAGAACTGATTGAGTCTGGATCAATGAAGAACATACAGCTGTAGTCTGTAGTGATAGGAAATGCAAAACAAGTTATATGTGCTCAAAGGTTTGGTTTCAAAGATGCATATCATTAGCCTCTTGGTTTATAAAGGATGTCAGCACAGACATTAAGCCTGACACTGGCATAAAACACTTTCTGTTTTGTGACAAGGGCTGGGTGAAGCTTTCACTGTTATTTTATTTCTGCATTCTGGATTCAAACAAAAAAGCAGAGCAAGCTTAGCCTAAATTCTTCTGTATTGGCATTTAACAGTGGCAGGCAGCTTTTTTTTTTTTTTCCACATTTTTCAACCATCCAGAAATTTAGATAGCTAAGCTTTAAGATAAAATATGGAATGCTGTGCTAGAATCCTTCTTGGCACAATATTTCTCTTGATTTGCTAATAGTCACATTTGGAGAGATACAGCTTGACTGGAGCTGAATGAAATATTTGCAAGAAAAACTAAAGGTACAGAAATGACCCTTAGTTTTTTGTTGTTGTTGTTTCATTGTTTGTTTGTTTGCTTACACACCAAAGACAAGACTAGGTTTTCTGAAAGGAACAGAGCTGATAAATAGTTTAAATAAGTCTAACACAGGTAAATTTGAGAAGGTTTACAACTATTTGTCGATAACTATGGTCACATATAAACAGCTACATAAAATTACTATGTACATATAAAACTGCTACACGCAACCACTGCAAACATACTTAAAATGATATGCATCCCCATTTGGTACCTACAAGCAAGCATAATCAGATACCAACTTATCTTGATGTCAGGCCTGACATAAATTATGTTCTATTAGATACATTTTGTTCATCAAAATGTTCAATATTTTATTTCTTAAATTATCACTCCTTCCAAAAACAGCTTGATAGAAAACAGTCAATTAAGGAAGGCTCAGAAACAAAAGAAAGGGATGTTGGGGTTTGACAGGATTTTTATCAAGTTTGACAACACTGCACTATAGAAACATATGGAATCAGCCTAGAGCTGAAACTTCAGTGTCTACAATGAGAAAAAAAAAATGAATTCTCCAAGAGAATGAGAAAGATCCTAGCTACTTTTTTAAATTGAAATCTGCCACGTAATCAGTTTTCCCCAGGAAAAGGTCTATTTTCCAAATCATTTTGATATCATTTCCTAACATGTCCTCTTTTTAATTTTCATTTTTCATCAAAGAATTTTAAAAATCTGCATCCCTCCTTTCTTCCCGTTTCCTTAGAAAGGTGAGAAAAAAGGAAAAGGGAGAAGTGAAGAGGACTAGTGAAGATTGTTCTGTTTTCATTCTGAAGGCTGTGCAAATTCAGTAAATCAGGTGAAATGCAAGATACCAGCTTCACTTTATAGACTCATACCTTGATCCAGTCCCACTCTCATTCATTTCAGTTAAGAACAGAACTAAATCTATTCACTGTATCTTTCTCCAAATCTCAGAACATGTTCTGAGAACATCTCAGGAGCATGTTCTGCCTTCCAAAAGCAGCTCCCAAGGTTGCCTTCCAGGCAGGGGAGGAATTGGCCAAGCAAAAATTCTTGCTCTTGCGCTAACCTAAGAGACACACTTGGGCACTGCAAGCACACATCAAGTTCAGAATTACTGGCTCATACACTGCTCACAGTTAAATCTAAGTTTGTGGGCAGTCTCTGCAGGAATACAGGATTAGGTGTACACTTAGAGACCACTTCCAGAATTTATAATTCTTTAGCTGAGAATTAACATTCTTTAGCTGAGAGACAACAGTAGCATTTCCCCAAATGCTTAGGTCTCTGAATTATGGGACCCCAGCTAATATATGAGCACACAATTCAAGCCTTAAAACAACTATTGAGAAGCAGTGTGCTCTTGCATTTCCACAAAAGGAATATCACACCAGTATCTTTATCCAAGGAAGGAAGTGAACCTTAATTCCTAAGTGCAACATATGCTTCACTCAGTAATTAATTCTACTTATAATTAAAATAAGTGAAACTTCTATTTATTGGTACAAGCCCCATTTTTATGAAATAGAAATGCTGGATGCTTCTCTCCTTTAAGAAAAGCAAGTAGCAAATAGTAAAATATGTCTTTATGGGAAATTCCACTCATATTTTGATGTGCTCCAGTTCTTTATGTGAATCCTGAGAATGAAGATAGTACCTTTTGTTATGTCTATGATGGCCCATAAAAGAATGGCATTTTTAAACAGCCAGGCTCTTTAAGATACCATAAATGAGTTAAACTAAACATGAGCTCTCTAGGGTTTCCAACAGAGAAAGGGGATTTACTGAGTTATAGAATAACAATACAAATATTTGTGTGATGGCTATCATTGGTGTGTTCATGAAGCAACAAGGCCCAATTGGGCCCACCTCTGCAAAGTCTGAATACATCTGAGTGTCAGCCTCAGCATTTATTTTTACTGCTAGTTCAAAGGTACTGCAAATCCAGTTGCTGCTACTTGATAACAATGACGTATGGAAATATAATGCAAGCTGGCAGTTACTTTTATAGTGGTAACAATCTATATCAAATATCCAGCCACTACAAATGTCTTCTTTCAGTGAAGTAATGATAGAAAAGCCAAGAATGTTATGTCCAAAAAATCCAAATATTTCATCTGGGATGCTCCAAGGTTAGGGCAGAGAGATACTGTCAGGAATGTACATGTTAGGTTGTTTTTCTATTTATCACAGACAGGATATCAAATATCATTATTAAGCTACTTAATGCATTCAGAATATTAGTCTCTAGTGCCTCAATTACTAGTTACATGCAATTAAAAATGAACTGAGAAAGGGAACAAGTATTTTTATTTTCATTTAAAGAAAAAGAAGCGAAAAGGAAGACAAAAGAAAAACAAAAGATGTTTCAAGTGTATTATCCTTCAAAGCTTGCTGAATGCTTTCACGCCAAATTTTAGTTAAAGTCAATATTAGTCCCTTTCAGCAAAATTTGAGGGACATTCCATAGGGGTTGAAGGCTTTGTTGCTCAAGCAAAACATTCCCAATATCCATAACGTGCTGTTCAGCTTCTTCCCTACAAGTACTTAAGCCTCATCAAACATCCATAGAAAGAACTTAAATGCTTGCAGAAAATTCAAATTGTGTTTCCTCCACTCCCTGTATAAGTATTGCTTTCTTTGAAGAAGATCCCATCAGCTGGTAGATTTTGTAGACTTGAGATCTGAAGATGCTGAAGTAGGAGATGAAGAGATGTCCATGATAAAACTGAGATGTTCAATCTACACTCAAAGCTTCTGTACTCTGAAAAAAAATCTATTGTTCCTGTAGAAAATCTTCCAATAGCTAACACTAAAATTTTCTGTTATTTCAAAGAATGTCTCTACCCAGCATCATAATTTCAAGTTTAAAAGTTATTACATGTTATTTACTGTCATGGAAAACTATTTAAAAAGACTAAAACTATTTGAAAACACAGAAAAAAAATATAAATTCGTATTTTGAAAGTTCATGGGAAAAGCCTTGTTCAGTAGTGGGGTTTGAGTGGGGTAGCAATCCTGATTAATAAATAAATAAATAAATAATTAATTAAATAAATAAATAAAATGGATTGTAACAGAGGGGAAACTGCTAGGTGTCTCCAGAAATGACTTCAAGTGTTCTCTTATTTTTCTGATGTCTGTAATAGAAAATTCTCATGACTTAATACAGAATTTAAATAATCTATATAGAGTATTATCCTATAGTAATGGCAGTAAATTTTACAGGGTAACTCTAAATACTTATAGAAAAAAAAAAGTAAAACAAAAACCAAAAAAAACACCTCAGATGTTTAAGATGTTTCACACACACAAAAAATCTATTCAGATACCTCTTATATATCATAATTTAGAACAGACGTTTGACCTTACATTGATCATACAAAGTAATGCAAACTGCAAAGAATAGCATCCTCAATCAGGAAAATACATACTAATCACATGGTTAGGTTTGAGCAGATGCAGACGTGCTGAGACTATACCACTGCTTACAGTTAAGTTTGTACTAGGTACTGTGTGGCTAAACGGCCTTTTTAATCTGTGTCAGTCCCTAAACATCTGACATATTTACTCCGTTCTTCCTCTGATAAAACTCTCAGTGCAGTTTAGTTGACGGTCTGAACTGCAAAGATTACATTTAGGAAAAAATCACCAAAGCCAGTTTCCCTTGAAAACTGAAAATGTTTACATTATAAAACCATTTTTCATCCAAGGTGTTCTGAAGTTTCACAAAGCCATATAATAATTTCTTCTATGTTGGTAGGAGAGATGGCAAAGGTAAGTTTTGTTCTGTTCTACTCACAGTTCTCTCTACTCACAGAGAACTAGTTCCTGAAGGCCTGACTGTCACAACCCTCATCCTCTCAGATGAAGATTACTTCTTTCTCTACAGGAGGACAAAAACTAAACAAGGCACAGCCTCAAACGGCCGCTCAAAGTCTAGCTGCAGCATAGCACATAGTGAGCACCAGCTAAAAACTCGCATAGCTTAGAAGACTACAAGTAGGGCATTACTGTCTAACCTCAGGCTTTTGGTGGATTTATGAGTTCCCAAAAAGCCAGACACAAAACGATATTGAATGAAAAGTGTAGTTAGAGAGACAAGTCCTCCCTAAGCACTGTGAAAACAAACCAAAGCTTGATTTTACAATACGCATGTCATAAGCTCCTTAAACAGAAGGAAAGCATAATTCCTCTTTATCACTGACATAAAGCAAAGCACATTTATAACATTAATTTGTAAGGGGACTTATCTGGTTGTGATTTTTTTTTTCCAATTTAAAAGATAAACCTGAAGAAGAGCAATGCTGGGTCAGGCATAATAATACAAATCTAGTTTGGACAAGCATGTAGACAAGCTCATCTAAGATCTTTCTCCTACTTTCATGACAATCCAGCTCTGGGGAATTTTTCATGCCATGACAACCTCTCCTACACACAGGAAACTAACAAAGAGTACCGGCAATAGCAGCATAGCCAGCACGTCTCCTGGGCCCCATTGCCTTCCTCCTCACTGAGCTGAGAAGCAGATTTTCTCTGCAAAAGCTACAAGGGGTCTAAAGAGGATGCCTCTGCCATTTCTGTTGATGTAGCTGATTTTAGCTTTTATTTTGTGCATTTCAGTCTGCAAACAGCAGCCTTTGAAGTAAGCTATGCCATGTATCAAATCATGTAAAATTTGCATTATCTGTAGGACTATTGGCCCTACAGTAGACAAACTTCAATTTGTACTTTTCATGTGCACTGCTAGAGAGTACTAACAGCTGTTTTGTAAGTTAGGAAGCCTGGTGATATTACATGCAGAGTTCTCCAGTCCCAACCTCACCAACCATAGCAGATGGAACAAGATCAAGTAATAGGGACATATGGTCTAGGTTGTATTAGTTGTAGGAATAGATTTACCTTCACATGTATCAATAAAGTCCTATAAAATAGCAAGGTCTGGGTCTCAGTATTTCATTTTGTCCAGTTCTTTTTAAGTATTTATGTATTAAACTCTCTCCACCTGCATGTGAGGATTGGGGATATAGTACTCTGGCTCTCTATTAATTACATTAAATGTATGGAAGAATTTTTCTACATCCCGAGGGGCTTTACAAAGAACAGTCCATGGCTGTGCTGCTGAACTGCTTTATACGCCCAAAGAAAGCGGCTGTGTGTATGCTCCTGGGAACAGTCCCAGGAGCTTGCTAACTCCAGAGCCATGTGCATACAGTCCTTCAGAAAGTGCTAACTGACTCATGCTTATTTAGTCCAGTTTACTTATTTTGTCGCAGCATGTCCTGGCAGTGTTTAATCTACTAGGGAGAGACTGCATATCCTTCTGCTCTGTCTAAAAGCAATCCTATTTCCTTCCCAGTTCTTGTGCATTTTGTTTCTTTGATTACGCGGGGCCAGCTTTACTGTGAAGTATATAAGTATGCATGGGATATGTGTGTGCATGTAGTGCATGTCAGCCACAGGGGATACTTTAAGAGTGTCCTTAACACAGGTAATACTTTTCAATAGTCCAAATAAATTTATTTAATAGACTCAAAATCTTACTGCACAGTAAATGTGTGTGTCTGGTAAATAGAAAACCTCCAGAAGTTCAGAGTTCTTTTTTTTTTTTGGAAAATTATCCAAAAATATGTATGTTCATCTACATTTTATGTAAAATATTTGAACCTGGAAGTTTTATAAGAATATGACTTTTTATAACGTTTCTAACTTTAGCAACGGATTCCAGAACTGCCTGAAAGTGGAATACAAACAAAAGAAACATAATAAAAATTGATGTTGTTTAAAACAAACAAATAAACAAACAATCAAAACAGTCTATTGTTATGCTTTTGTCAAAGGTGAGCTGTTTTTCAGGATTGAGGGGAAATCTCAGAGTTTATTCATTTTCAGTTTTGTTCATTCTTTCTATACTTTAGAAAGATATAACTATGAAAAAAACACATTAAGCTATTTCAATCTCTGCTACAGCCATCTGGAATTAGATAAACTTGAGAAAGAAAAAAAAAAAGGAATAAAGATCATCAATGTATTCTATAGTTTCACTTTGAAATCAGGCCATGAACTTTTTTTTCTGTTGCAGTGATAAAGAAGGACCTCAGACAACTATTTTGCTATGAATGAAACCTGAATTAAGAAGCATAAAAGGGAAAGGAAACAACTGTAAAGCAATCCAGCTCTTTGTGATTTAGCACTTAAGTAATCAAAAACAAATAGATCAGACAAATAATGAGAATAAGTAAAGAGGCTAAAGGATTTGGATAAGTCCAAATTTGGTATTTTCAAGGACAGATCTAGAGTTATCTGGAGAAAGCCGGTATCAGTCTGATGGTAGTTCAAACTTTCTTTTGGATGTAAAAAAGAAAACCCAGTTTTGAATGTATAAACAAGATATTATGAAGTCCAAACATTCCTGACGACTGTGGGTCATAAGTTGTGAAGGTATTTGGATTTATAATGGATACACTGAACTGAACAAAAAGCCACTCATAATGTTTTCAATTAAATAAAGTGGTTCCAGGAAGTATCTCACTTTCAAACAAGTTGAGGGTAGGAAGGTTGGACAAGAGGGATTTTTTCCCCTGAGAAGAAGAAAGGAGGAGATAGATTCACACTTAAGACTGCTGTATTTGATTGATGGTGATCTTGGATTTCAGACAGAAATTTAAAGCTTATACGTGGGGGACAGAGATCACAGATGACCTCCTCTTTTCTCTCTCTTTTTTTTTTTTTCCATAACTTGCATATCTATATATACACATTCATTTAATTTTTCTGCATTAACCATCTCAGAGTATGATCCAAAATTTCATATTTGAATGAATTATTGGTTGTTGATTTTAGGAGGAGTGATTAAAAAATTTACAAAAGGATTTATTTTCATTCCAACTTGGAATGAAAACAAATTCTGAAATCTTGAATTTTGACCTGAAATGGAACTGCAATCTTTTGCTTAGTCCTACTAAAGCAACCTTCTGCTCTTTGCAGAATGCAAACATGGAGTAATAAATTTCAGCACTCAAGAGCAACTGCTTAAAAAGAGTCTTGATGTGAGGATTTTTTCAGCTGCTTCTGGAGATTTGATGGGCTATCAGAGCCATCAAATCTCCAGAAATGGCAGTTAAGCAGTGGATCATCTTTTTCTTCCTTCAAACTTGCTTTCACAGCTTGAAATATTTCAGATGATTGCAGCTATGGGTAGGAATAAAGACATAGATCCCTTCAAAATTTATGACTACTTTGATTAAAAAATAAATAATATGAAAAAGTAAAATATCTTGCTGATACTGACCATGTGTATTCCTGTCAGTCATGTGTCAATTCACAACTAAAGAAAAATATTTAAACATTAGAGTGATATTTACATTCATTTAAATGAAAGATTAGAAGCACCCAGCTGATGAAGGAATTATATCTGTTTACTATTAGCAATACTTAAGATGCTGAAGGTGTCTGATTCCAAGTCTACAATTGTAGCGACATGGTAGACATTAATAAATAAACAGCAAATTAGCATTTCTCCAAATTGGAATTGTTGACTGCCTACAGCAAAATTTGCCAGCATTGCCAGACACACTTTGGGTAGGGCAATTCACCAAATCTTTATGAAAAAGATCCTTGTAGATGAAACTGTAAAACTTACTCCTTAAAAAGTGTAAAGCACTCTAAATGTACACACTGAACAAATACAAAGTATACAATAATTCTCTCTGTTATTCATGACTGTAACAAAAACTTTGGCTCAGGTAACTTCATTATGTTATCCTTTTGCATAAGTAAATAGATCCATCAGGTAATACAATGGCTTATTATGAAAGAACTGAAGAATGAGCATAGTGTTTCAGTTAGGAAGAAGATGAGACAGAATGTCTCTTTGAAGCAGTCTTGATGTTTCAGAGGCTTACTGGAGCTAATGGAGAGAGATGATGTAAAAATTGCCTCCTAGAGGCTGAGTCTGTGTGCTCCCTGGATTTTTTTCCCTATCTCTATTTTTGAACAGAAAGGGAAAAGTAAATCTTTATGATCACTGCTATTTTACCTTTTAAAAATGAAGATCATTGTGTAGGGAATCACCTATACTTCAGAAGGCAATTAGGCCACATTTTTCTTATCATAACTGCATTCTCTAGCACTGGTATACTCTAAAAATCAGAAGACTAAGCTGTGAATGCTTTATAAGTATTGGAGCTGAAATGCTGCATGTGTTGCACAGTTTCTTTATACAGAGTTCAGAAGTGCAAGGGTAGATGATGTAGCTAGGGATGGCCTGTGAGGGCTTTATGCTTTGCAAATCATTTCACTGAATTTTAGAATTATATTATTGGAGGATTTACAAGCTTTCAGATGTACAAAAGTTCCTACAGTTTATAACCACTGATTTATATTAGGGTGGATTACATTTAAAAACAAATCTAAAGAACAATGCCAGTTGAATCTCTTTCTGCTAGCTAATGATTACAGTTAGGAAACACATGACTGATTTTGACCACCTGTAACCCAAAACACCAAACTGCAGGAAGCAAAAAGCATCAAATGAAACAATTCAGGTCTCATTTCTGAGATATCTATAAGCCTGAGCCTGCAAAGTCAGTCCCAGTTTCCATTTCATTTACTGGGAGATTTGGCTACAAGATAACTTACAGAATCATACTTAACACAGACAAGGTACCAAAGACCTTGCTCTTCCATCTTACTGCATGTTAACTTCTGCCCTGCACAGATTCCTGCTTATGTCAGCAGTGAATCCATCATGTGTGAAATCTGTTTATAACCCAGAAGAAGTATCATGATAATCCACGTGAATTCAAAGTTCATTTCTCTTCAGGAAGTTTTGATCATAGGAACATCACACTTATCAGTCTGCAAGGCTTTCTGAGGCACATAAAACTAGCACAAGTGCTTCTGCTGTGTTTTTGTCCCATGCACACTATAGGGCCTTTAGATGAGATTTTCCACAGGACATAGTGCACAATTAAGAATTCTTTGACTTGCTCACCTTTGCAGTTGCCCCGGTAAGCAATTTCCAGTTGAGGGTCTTTGCATTTTGCTCGCTGGAATTCACATCGGGAGAGAAAGGTTCTTCCATCAGATGCACAGAGAGACTTCTGAGGGGACCCTGCACAGTCCAGGTTGCATTCTCTGTCTTTGTCTTGATCCACTCTCAAAAACTAGAAAAAATAATATGAAATGATGCTGTAAGAATTCTATTCTGAAGTAAATATAATTACCTGATCACCACCCCCAGTGGTTCTCACACACATGAAAAAGCTCTTTTTAGCCAGTTCAAATACTAGCCAATTCAGCGTGCCTTGAGTTGTTCAATTGCTGCAATAAAATGGCAGT
The DNA here is from genome assembly GCF_059628265.1 of Tinamus guttatus. Lineage (NCBI taxonomy): Eukaryota > Metazoa > Chordata > Aves > Tinamiformes > Tinamidae > Tinamus > Tinamus guttatus. The sequence goes on along the minus strand of NW_028289135.1, from coordinate 737,612 downwards.
AAATATAACATTTCTACAGGATATAATCAATCTATATAAAGCATGTAACAAATCTAGTAAATAGGAAACCTCTGAAATCCTCCAGACATTATGAAGATGAAAACAGTGACTCTGAGTCTTTAGAGCAAAAATAGTAATAGTACATTCTCTACAATAAAAATGAGAGAGCAATGGAAATCTGACTATTTTATTAGCCATGGATGAATTAGCCTACAATAGCAAGCTGAAAGCTTAAGACCTCCATAGGATTTCTAATACCAATACTCATCTAAAATTAATTCCATAATATTTCCAATGGTTTTGAGATGCCAAGATGCCTGCAGAGAGGATCAGAAGGGCAGAAGAACTGATACCAGCAGTGCAGATGTAAAAGCACTGTGTGAAACAGGAAGCAGATCCTTTATCCTTACATATATTCAAAATATAAGGGCTCCCTGGTACAACAGAAACTCTGGATATGTTATAGAAGTATTTCTCACTATGCTTATGCTTGCCTATTAAAAAAAAAAAAAAAAAAAGTGCCAGGACTGAGGAGGCAATTGTAAGGGAATTGCAGTTTCTCCAGCAGCTAAAGATCCTCTCCCAGACTACCCCACTGTAGGGTACTGCAACGGGGAACACCTGACATGCACAGCAGGTCATAGGTCTTAAATGATTTATTTAATTTATCAACAGTCAACACACAAACTTCTAATTGCTTCTTGAAGTAATGAGGAGAAAAGGAGCACAATCAAACACTTATAGATATAGATAGAGATCTATCCTCCCCCTTCCCCAGTCACAGTTCTTGTGTTTTTCCTGCAGATTACACTATTTTCCCCAAAACACCAGGGGGGTTAAGCCTGGGCTGCAGTCCCTCAGGGATGTTTCTGTCCTGGAACAGGTCACCACAGTCCCTATCCCAGTGTGGATCACCATGGTTCCTTGGGCATGTCCCTGCCCCACCCTGGGTCACCCATGGCCAAGTCCCTCAGGGATGTCCCTGCCCCAGACCCCTGGTCCCTCATGGCTGTCACTACCCCAACCTTGGTCGCCCACAGCAATGCTTCCTCAGGAGTGTCCCCGCCCCATCATGGGTAACTTGTGGCCGCTGACCTTAATGAGTTTATAAAGTCCCGTCGGCCCTCCATCAAGGAGCGTGCTTCCAGGAGTTTCTTAAGTATGTCTGAGTAGGGGTGCTCTGTATTCACCTCCAATGGAGTAAAGTTTTAGTGCCAGATTTTTTAAATTTTCTTTCTGTGCATTTTATACTGCTTTCAGGGAGCTGGAACCAGCTGTGACCAGTACAGGGCAGTTTGCAGCCTCCGTGCACACAGGTCACCTCCTGAGATCCCCTGCTACTGAAATCTTGTCACTGCTGTCCCGACACCATCAGGTGCCCCACTCGAGCAACTCAACCCCATCTCCTCCCAGAGGGGGTCAGCTGGCAACAGGGTGACAGAAGTCACACAGGTTCTTTCCTAAATTACGGGTTACAGGGGACATCCCTCTTTCCCAGTCTGTCCCAGCCTCACTGGACAGGGTCTGTCTGGCCATCCCTGTGCATCAAAACAGTTGGTCCTGGAAAAAAAGCCTAGTCTTGAGTCCTCAGATGAATATTTCTGTCATTTGGCTGCTTCTGAATAAGTGCAACATTCTGCAAAGTATATATATACAAATATATATATTTACTTTGAATATTATATATAGTATATATGTATATCTACGAGGAGATAATCATTCTTCTAGATATTGTGAGGCAGAAGGAAATCTTTGGAAAGGTCTTCATCTGGAGAAACACTATTTTATTATATCATAGTGTTGCTTCACTGTCATAAATTTCCAGTCACAGAAAATTTTATGCTCCAGATTACAAACTGAGGCCACTGGAAGGAAAATAACAAGCAATAAAAGAGGACAAAGAGTAGTACTTGAGCAGGAGTATGCCTGTATATGGAGAGGGATTCTCATAGGTGTCTCTTTAAAATAATAGCCATGTGCTTCGAATTTGACTAGGGTTTTTTAATATTTGTGTCATAACATTTTGTGTTTTGTAACATAAAAAGGAAAGCTTTCTTCCTGATGTTTTGTGCAGTTTTTCATTTTCAGCAAAAAGTAGTTTCAGAAGCAAATTGGCAACTCACAGGCACACAAATCCCAAACCTTTCATCCTGGGGTTTCACTCTAAGGCTTCAGAGGGGGAAAGAGGTGTTCTTTTCTTCCACCTTCGCTTCCCCACTCTGGCTATTTTGCAGATCTTTTTTGCTAAGAGTTATTAATAATTAGATGAGCAGATTCGAAAGGGTGAAAACTGAAGTAATCTCTCTTTACATGTAGCAAATGAGATAGCAAATGTGAAGACAGGCTTCCATATCTCTCACGAACCTACAAGTTATATCAGTCTCATGGATCTGTGCCAAGGCCTTGGTGTCCTACCAGATGTCTTGGAGTCCTGGTGAGGTTCTCCAAGCTTCCCTTCCTCCCCATATAGACCAGGCAATGCTGCATTAGTAGGACTCGGGGTGTAGTCCTAGCCAAGGCTAACCCATTCACTGAGCAGCTCTGTCAGAAAAGGACATTTCAAGGAAAGATGACCTATGTGGGACTCCTGACAGCAGAATTGTATAGTTTCCCAGTCTGCCTCATACTTGCTGTGTGAATTTAATGATGGAAAATCAAGTAATCTTCCTCTTACCATTTTGAGAGGTAATAATGAGCATATTGCCTTTCTCTATGACCACCCCTTCCCTTTCTGAAATGAATAGGCACTTTGCCATCTTTAATTTATACTCAGTAACATCCCTGCCAGGCAGATATTTTTTTTCAAAAGAATACAAAGGCTTCATAATCCACAAAACCTAGTATTTGAATGCCACATCAGATCGGGGAATTGAACCCAAACCTCAGAAAAAAATCACTCCTTCATCTCTTTTTTTCTCCCACACTTTCCTCTTCTGTTTTGAGCCCTTGCAGGAATTAAAAAGAGCATGCCTGATCACAGTGGATAAATGACAATAAAACAATGGACAGAAAATCCTCTCAACTCTCTGAGGAACAAAGTCTGCTCTCTTGAAACAGTGACATTTCACAGATAAAGCTATATTTTCAAGACCCAAAGTCTTATTTAAGCATTTTATTTTTTCAAAACCTTAGAAGAGATGAGGGTAAATTATGGGTTCAAGCATTTTCACATAACCCGGAAAAGTGGAGGATGAAGAGATCCCCAGGAGACAAAGCCACTTGAAGAGATTGTTGGTTAGCCAAACCTTGGCGGAGAATTTGGGTTGTACAATTTATACAGTTTCCGCCAGGCTAGTATAACTGAGAGTTCTAATGGCAAGAAATACAAAAGGGCAAGTAACAGCCAGAAAATATAGCATGTAAGAGATAGATTAGTAAATGTACTGATTAAAAAGAAAAGTAATTAACTTTTGTAAAATAATCCTTTGCCATCTTTATTGCATCTTTATTGAGAGTAATATAGAAAATGGGATCTGATGCATGAAAGCTGTCCTTTACTGTAAAAATATTATTTTCTGTATAATAGGACCATTACAAAAGAAAGATGGTTATAAACCATAATCAATGGACCAGAACATGACTCATCCTGAATACTAGCCCATCCTTTTTTAAGCTTTAAGTTCATTTTAAAAATGAATCTTTTACTGTGAAAACATGATGCACTGAAAGACAAGTTTAAAGCAGTTATTTTTATTACTTGTTAGTAGCACTGAGATGAAGAAACAAGAGTCGGCCAGCCTGAGGAGGAGCTATTTTGGACATCCAACAAAAACTGTGCAACTATTGCTAATCCTTGTTAACCACTTCTAATATAGAGGTGTTCCTGCCTCTCTAGTTTCAAATATTTTCAAAATGATTTTCACCTACAAATTTAGGTTTATGCTACAGATTAACAAGCATGACTACTTAACCAGAGTTGGCTTCTGTTTTCTGTTTTAATATCAGAAAATATTTTTATTGACTCCAGTTGACTTAAGCTTTTTCAATGTATTACATCTTACTACACTGAATTTCTGAGAGGCCTGCTATCCTATCCTAGAGATTACTTTAAATGATCATGCAGTATTTCTGAATATAGAAGAATATAATGGGACTATATCAAAGGACTTCTTGACTATTAACTATACTTCAGTTAAGAAAAGTAAAAGTCATTATCAATTATTTACTGTTAAGTGTTTCAGGCTCCGTAGAATTCCAGCATTTCTCTTCCCTGTCTCATGCACCAAAGGCTCTTCCTACTGAGTCCCTCCTCTAGCATGAACAGCCCAACTGTCTTTCATTCTTCTCTTATGGAGTTTTATAAACATAGAATTTTCATTTTCTGAAACAGCAAACACATGAAACCTTACTTATATTGGAGGAGATTATTTCTACCGCTACAGTCTCTGCTGTCCTCTATCTTTCAGCACTGTTCTTGACACTGGTCCCACTGGTCTTCTTTGGAAGGTCAGGATGCTTATTTCCTCAACCACAAGCAACATGCTACAGTCCATTAGTTTTCCAGTACCTCAAGAGCAGACAATAGTTTATTATTTAACTGTGCTATTAAACAAAGACATAAATCAAGATATTATGTCCATAAACTCATTAATTGCTGCAGCATAGCATGTATCTTTATCTTATGCTATGCACTATTATGCAAAGATTCAGTTTCATTTCTATTATGTTACATCCTGCCTCCATAGGGCCTCTTGGGTAGAAAAACTCTTCAGATGAAACGGAGTCATTACATTTCCACTGCACCAATCTGGGATTCTACCATCTATGCTGCACAGCAATTCTCTCTCCACCTAAAGCAGATCAGAAAGTATACTAGGAAAAAAAAGTGGTACACAGCCAGAAGGTTAACAAATGGGTAAAATGTCCATGCCAAAATAGCCCAAATATCAATGCAAGACAGCAATAGAGCCAAGACCAGTATTACAGTCTGGGCTTAGGGATATCTCTGCCCACAGAAGGGCAAGTTGATGACAGACAGATTAAGGCTGAAATGTAGAGATTCGTTATGGACTCTGGCTCATCACATTTTAAACAGTAAATGGAAATGTTCTGCTCTACATTTCATGATATAGTGTACATGAGTGAATGTCATTGGCCAGAGGACATTGTCTGATTTTAATCTGAGCAACACAGGAACATTCTCCCAATTGTTCTTTTGTGGCTTTTATTTTTTAATTTGGGACAATTTATGGTCCTGTAGTAACATCCTTAACACAAACAGGCTGCACATAGAGTGGCATGGTTCAAAATGTTTGTTTTGCCCTAATGTACATTTTCCTACTACTACAAGAGCCCCAGAAAAGACTTTTCTGAATGGGGAGAAAATCTCTGTTCTCCCCTACAAGGGAAGAGGGAAAAAAAAAAAGACCTGGATGTTCACAGATTCACTTTTTCTATTAAGAGTTTCTAAATCTTTCTTCAATTTACAGATTACTTCAATTTCCAGAGGTCATATATACCCTCCATTGTCAGTATATATTTAAATCTACCAAAAATAAACTTTTTTTTTCCTGTTGCTTTTTCATGGACACCTAAGAACTAGTATGCATACCTCCCCCTCCACCCTGCCTGGACCAAATGAAAACTAACATTTCAGAAACTAAAACAATACTCAAGAATGCTTGCAACCCAATAGAAGAACATTGCATTTTGGGGGTGTGACAGGCACAAAAGGCCTGAAAAACAAGCAGAAGAGAAAAGGTGGACACTAGACATCATTGCTTTTCTTGGAATGTCTTATTGCAGACTACAGCTTGGAAAGGCTAGTTTAGCCTGCATCTGGTTACTGTAAGATGTTGAATAGAACATTTTGACTTCCCTACTGCTGGCGTGGGAGGTCCATGTACAAACTATGGAGCAGCATGCTATGAAGTGGCTCTGTGCTTAGGGCTTTGTGCTGTTGAAAAATGTGCTGATTTGCTGTGATTTATGTAGCCATGCTGTTTCTGTCCGATAGCTTCCTGAAGGGCAGATGTGGAAATCTCCAAGGAATATTTTGTTCCCTCTGGGCTGGTCTATAGTGAGAAAATGAGTTAGAAGATGACAATATATATGTTTATGTATGCATGTTGATGCATGTGCATCTGTATTGTATTTATATATTTATATATACACCCCACTGTGTACACATACACACACATGCTATGTATATAAATATATATCAATATATATATACATATATTTTAAGTGATGTTTAAATTAATATTTCAGACACAGGCAATGATATTTAAATATCGACATGCTACATTCTACCTAACAGAATGCGGCACCCAGTTACTTTGTCTCAGTTAACTAGCTTTATTAAAACACCATTTATTTTTCAGACTTCATTTCAACATTCTTCTGCTTAGGAATAAAGCATAAAGTGCAGTGACAGAAGAAACCTTACTCTCATCCTAGGATCAGTAGCTTTTTTTGAGCATCTCTAACCACAAAAAAAGCGTAGTCTTGCAAGCTATGGAAAAGTTCTTCTTATCCATATTACTGAGTGATTTAGGACAGTGCCAGAAGTAACCTTCAAAATGTCAACTCCATATAGCTGCTGGACTTAACCTATCTTTAGCAGATTAACTCACCTTGCACTATCCCCTTGAAACACAACAGTCCTTCATAAGTGTCTCCACACAAAGCTCAGAGCCTACTGTAAACTGTAACCTACTTCTTTGTCCAGATATAGAGGATATCACCATTAAGGTCAAGCTTGCATGGACGGATTTACACAGAAAGCCATTTCACACAGGACTAACAGATACTATGTCAATGAGTTGGAATATGAGCACTGCTGCTGTTATATGATAGTGGTGTAAAATTTGGGATCATTTGCACTTACAATAAAGAACCTCATCAAACTGTTTCTGCTACTCTTCTCACTGACAGATTCGCAGCTGATGTAAATTAGAATGTTTTCATTCATTTTCTACTACCAAACAAGTGAGAAAATGAACTTCTGATTTCAGTGAGGCTATCTCAGACATCCTGAAATGAACATTTGTTGTGCGAAAGTTAATTTATTTGTGTTTTTCACAAAAAAAAATGAAAATCCTAATTCTACTGGTTACCATACTGTAGCACTCTGTAGGGCAGCTAAGCATGACAGCCATGTTCATGACTTCAAAATGCAAAATTAGTTGTGTAGGCTTCCATTTTAAGAAGAGAATGGAGATGAATAGGCAGTTTTAGGATAGGATTATTCTGACTTAGCATAAGATGGAATCCCATCCTCAAAATGTCTTTTCCACTTCACGAATTAGAGTGTCTAATCAGCTAGTTCTCTTGGCTGAAGTGCTGGTTCACCCTATTCATTGCCTCAAAGGAAGAGAAAAGGAAAGAAACGGTCAAATTCCCAGTTTCCAGACAATTGAAAAGACATGAGCTCCAGGTTTCAGAAAGACAATAACCTAAAGAAGAAAAACTGAAAACACATTTCTACTGAGTAAGAAATATCTCTAGAAAGAGCTTTATCAAAAGTCCCCAACTGTTGTCTGTACGTCTGCAGGGTACACACAGGAGAGAGAAATCTCTCTAGTGGCTGCTAAGAAATTGCCTAATTGAAAAGGCTGTTATTGAAAAGGCCTTACTGAAAAGGTCTCTGAACACAGATCACCCTTTGCTTTATCATATTTCATGAAACTCTTCAGGTGTAACATCACATCAGTCCTCTTTCCACATAAACTGCAACACAAACTGTAGAAAAAAAGAGAGTATGCAGTTTCACTGAGCTGGTTGGTTTTTTTTTTTTTTTTTTTGCAAAGCACTCTTGGGTTTGTGCCCAAGGTCAGCTGCAAATTACCTATCAATTAGGACAGTGTTTTGCTTTACTCCCTTGGTACCCAGAGTGCAGTGAGGCTCTTGGAGACTAACTGCCATCCACTGAATATGAAAATGCGCTACACTACAGTATCATCTTGTTACAACCTGCACAGAAAATTAACTGTTAAACAAGGTGGTGCTTTGATTGATATATTTTGCTTTGGCATGTTATTTTTAAAATGTTTATTGCTTTAACAGGTATTTTGTTAAGTGAGCTCTACTGTGCTATATTGATGGATGGGTGGTGGGGCTGAATGTCAGCACATCCATCACTCCTTTCTGCTGCTGCTTCACAGATGACTAAAAAAGGCAAAGCATCTCAATTCTGCATACATGTAAACTAGCAAAACTAAGCTGAAATCAAACTGAGTGAGAAATGTTCTTTTCTGCTTTAAAGAAAAATGGAAATGAATTTATCATACATGCAGCCCCAAGATCCCCTATTACCCTGCCACCAAAACAAAAATCCTTCTAACAACTCTTTGACTTAAAATCACTAAGTCATCTAAAATCTTCTTATGATTAACAGCATTTCTAACCTGCCATGAAGAGGCGGGGGGAAGTAGAGTAGAGGAGGGGAGGGGAAGGGAAGGGAAGGGAAGGGAAAGGAGGGGAAGGGAAGAGAAAGGAAGGGAGGGGAGGGGAGGGGAGGGAGAATGACTCTGTAAAGAGTTCAAAGTTGCCAGTTGACCTTTTTTTTTTTTTTTTCCCTAACTTCTTACAGTTTTGTTCAAAAATGAACTGAATTGCTTTGGCCTCTAGATCCAAAAGGGAGGTTACAGCAAAACCATATTCTGTACTGTTTATGAATTCTCAGTATGGTATACTAGGAAACCTGATGAAACACTAAAAACAGTCATAAGAATGAAGAGTCCAAATCTTTTTTCTTTTTTTCTTTTTCTTTTTCTTTTTCCTCCATTTGGCTTTGTTGTGAAAAGAGATTTCAAGGTAGTGCAATCATAGCCCTCGAAGGGCTATTCTTCTTAGTAGCTTAATTTTAGGATTTAGTTCCATCTCTACTAATATAAATGTACAGGCTTCAATAGAAGCAGGCTTGTGCTCAAGAGTAGCGCTCAGCCCTGATGAACTACCCTTTCAGAAGGATCTTTCACTGTTTCATTTGAATGCTGCTATAATACAATCTTTCAAAGCACAAAGTACTGACTCTGAATAATCATGCCTGAAACTGCAATGTCTAAGCACACGAAGCAATGTATGAAGGACTTGTCAGCACTGATCCCATATTGCGAGAAATGAACAAATGGTCTTAATTTTCAAACACAGAGAGTGACACTAAAGGAACCATTACTTGACAACTTTCTTATGTACACTTCCAAGATCAGAAGCCTACCACATACTATTAAAACACTCGCTTTTACAAAATGATCCTTGTGTATTTGCCATAGATGAAAACAGCCCAAACTTTTAGTACTGGAAATACTGGAAAGGAGTAATAAAAGGGTACCATGGCAAAAACAAATTAATTGCAACAGCTTTTTTTTTTCCATACAAAAAAAAAGTTTACTTGGCTTTTCAGGGATCAAAATATCTTTCCTTTATTTTGAACATAAATCTAACATAAATCGGTTTTTTTTTAATTTCACAAAATCAAAAAATTAAATCGTATCCAAACTTAGGTTAGGCCAGCGACACATCAGCTGGCTCTGATATGTTGACTGAAAATTCAACTGTAGATGGGGATGGAAATCATGACCGAGTCTGAAGTACAGTGCTAAAAGCAGCACTGTTAAAGATGTGATAGAGAAACAGGCTAACTTCTATCAGGAAAGGAATCTCGTTTATATATCTTTTCAAACACTAAGATATATTCTAGTCTTTTTATTTATCAGTAAATACATATTTTTTGTTCCTCTTTCCAGTGGCGTTACTGCTTTTGGCTTTGGAGTTTTGTCAGGAAAGTGTAGGGGCTCAATAGAGTCACATAACATATAGTGGATAATTAGGTCTTGGGTGACCAGAGACAAAATAATCTACTATAAATTAATATTGAAATTCAAATTTGGAAGTGTTATCTTCTGTATACATTGCAATCTCATAGTTTCTAGATGTGTCATGTCCACTGTACTGCATCTTTCCCAAGTCATTGGTAACTTTATGCCCTTCATTCTTGTGGTATTGTTATTCATAATCTTTTCTTTGGCAGGTTGCTGTCATTTATAATGTTTCTTCTCAGTTGCCAGAAGTCACACAGGGAGAAAATAAACAGAGAAACAGTGGGATGCACTGTCTATATATTGAATTATCCTCCAGTTTACTTAAGCTTGTGAAGAGTACTGACCTGACCTTCAGAGTAGTAGTGGGCTAGCACAACCATCCAGTTAACATTTTCCTCACACAGAGGCTAATCTGCCTCATTGGTGTTTTTAATACCCACAGCTATGATTTGGGAAAATAGATATTTTGCTTTTAAATCTTGTTCAAAGGCCAATCCACTGAAAAAATATTCTGGCTTCTAAAATGTTGAAATGCTATTTTAAAATGTAAATAAAATCTAAGCCAGAACAACATTTCTACATTAGGAGTTTTTATTTTAGGATTAAAGAACAAACTTAAACATCTCAGAAGTGTCTGAGATGATAGCTTAAAACAACAAAAGTAAAAGCAATGACCTACAACTAAAAATAAAGTGCATTAAGTTTTTAAAGGCCAGAAACCTCCTCACTCCTTTAAGAGTGAGGATTTCTATGTCCTAGAGCCCATAGGATCTACAAAACCCTGATCATCAGCTTTTAGATGGTCTCAGACCATAGCATTCCCATGCTATTTTTTCCAAAATCATGGAAAGTGAGCCCCTCTTCCCAGGTCTCCTCTGTTCTCTTCCTGACCCAGGCCCATAAAGCCACCAGTTCATTTTACTGGTCAAGTAGCAATTACAATAGGGGATGACAAAGACCAGCTTCCCCAAAAACAGCTGTTACCTCCAATGATCAGCGAATTGTGGGGTTAGCAGAAGATACACAGAAATTATATCTAATCAGTAACTGTCCCTAATTATAATTTCCCCAAACAAAAAATTCTACTTCCTCCTGACTTCATATGATTTATGTCTTTCTCACTGAGAGCAAGGGAGAAACCAAAACACCTAATGAAGAACACCATTAGCTGATGCAATAATTTATTAAAGGAACTGGGGGGACCCCAGCATCCAGCCTTTACAGAGAAACAGTACTGGATGTTATGCTACAGTATTCTGGAGAACAATCTCTCTTTGTGGGGGAACAGAAAGGCTGAGCTAAGCAGGGCTTTTCTATAACTCAACTTCTATGCAATTCTATTTAATGCCTATCGTGATCAGCAGGCAACTGGCCACTCTCCATATGGCTGGTTGCCTTCTCTATCCGGGAAACTAAAGAACACAGAGGACATCTCAAATGACGAAGACACAGTATGAGACAATATCACAACAGAGCGTTTCTCTTTATAATTTAAATCAAGTAAGCAACTGATTCACGCAGGGCAGAAACTTGATAAGACATCAAAGGTCTAATCCTCTATCCATAAAGCTAACTTGCTGACAATAACTGCAGAGCTCTAACTCTTACATTTATCACCGCCATCAGCTTCTTCAGAACGAAGTATTTTGGAAGGAAAGCAAGCAACAGAGTCTGAGAGGCAGATTTTGCTCTTGTTAAATTGTCAATCTTAAAACAACATGTTCCTATATTTAAATACTGCCATATTTAAAAGAAGAAATAATGGTAAAAGCAAAATTAAATAGTATACCTTTTGAATATACAGGGGTTTAACAAAACAGTTTAATAAAAAAAAACACATTTTCCATAGGGAAGCAAGAACCTGGCTGTTGTTTTGTCAAACCACTGACAGTTCTACTTCCTCTCAAATTTGTCTTTTAAAGAGCTCTTGTATGTTTGTTTGTGTGTTGGGGGGAAAAAAAAAAACACTTTAAAACACTGTTTTGCAAGGGGAAAAAGTCATTATAGGCCATCTATTTCTAATTATTATGAAGATTCTTGTTTTGCAAAGGAAAAATCCTTGAATATGAAAAAAGAATATGTGTCTGGAAGTGGATGGAGAGGTCAACAAACTCCATGATAGAGACACTATATGCAGTAGAAGTGTCAATTAAAAAAAAATAGACAGGAGTGGTACTTACAAAACATTTCATCATTTCACCGCAGAAAATATCTCCATGAGACACTCTTTTGTAAATATTTTATTATTTGGAAAAACATTTAACAGAGTCATCCCCTTTTGATAGATAGCACACATACCAGATAACAGACATATTCATCCCACTGATTCCACATCCTCTTCCTCTCCGATGTACAAATTACTGCCTTTCTTGGAGTTTGGGGCCTGACTCTTACAAGTCATAATTTGTTTCCTGTTGCTTGTGAGCTCAAGGAGAACAACTGTACCCACAGCACTATTTCTCAATTGTCCACAAGGGCCTGGAAAGCCAGAAGTGAAATAGCTGTTTTCAACCAAATTTTATCAGCAGGGGAGGGGGAAAATAAATAGTGAAGCCATTGTAAAAAATCTTAACCTTTATGCCTACGAAGATTAACAAAAGGAAAGCAATCTCATCTCCTTTTATGATATTGCCTGAGGAAAAGAAGCATCAGGTGACCGGCATAAGTGGAATTCTTCATTCTCCTTTCTTTCCAAGCAGGTAAGCAAAATTGCAAGCAATCTACCTGTGGTTATTAATGGTCTCTGTGGGCAGTACTCGACCACATTAAAAACAGCCTGGATGAGTATGACATGTCAATCTAAATTTATTCAGCTATTTGAATCGGACCAGAGGAACAAGGGAATATTCATCTGTTTAGAAACACAGAACAAAAGATCCATGTTAGTTCAGTGTGCGCATATTTACTACTGTCAGGCAGGCCAGGTGTCCTAAAAAGGGTGTCTTAATTAAGAACTTCAGCTTGACTGCAGGGAATCCAAAGAACTTGCCTCCTATTGGTCTAGCACAGGTTGCCTTTGGTACACTGGCTAAATTACACTTCTGTGTTTGCACTTGAGCTTTTGGAATGTCACAGACTGATGCTATTAGCTGTGCCTTATATTGCCTGAAGGCCAGGTCCTCCTGGCTTATTAGAGTCCTCAGACGTCCTTAACTGCTGCACACCTCACCCACTACAGCTTCAACCACATCTTATTCACAGAAGCATAGTTGGTTGACTGACATATTTGCCGTTAAGTTTACTGTCACCTATACGTAGTCAGGCTCATGCTGTTAAGGAGGTGTGTTCAGATGTGAAGTTGTCTGACAGAAATTGCTGATAATACAAATGGCTTCTGATATTTTTTCATTGTTGAAACGATTGTTGAAAACATCGAAAAAAATGCCTTAGAAAAGATCACAGAATCATAGAATGCTTAAGGTTGGAAACGCCCTCTAGAGGTCATCTAGTCCAACCCCCCTGCACACGCAGGGTCACCTAGAGCACGTGGCACAGGACTGCGTCCAGGCGGGTTTTGAAGATCTCCAGAGAAGGAGACTCCACAACCTCTCTGGGCAGCCTTTTTTTTCCTTAAAATGACCACACAATATTTCTTTTGCATTTATATACTTTAGAAAGTTAAAAAATTAAAGACTTTTATAGCTGCAATTGATACTTTAATTCACAGTCCTTTCAACATAAAAGCATCTCACAGTTACTTAATCTCTTCTCACATGCCTGAGGAAGAGAAATTCCATTAGCCTCAGTTTTCAGCTGGTGAATTTAATCAGAGATGTGGCGACTTGTCCAAAGTCACAGAGGAAGCCTGTGGCAATGCTGGGAACTAAACCCAAGACTCCAGAAACTGTGTCCTGTTTTGTAACCACAACCTTCATCCTTCCAAATGTTCTTTCCTACAAACGATTTAGTCATGGCTGGAAAAGGCTCTGCTCATTAACAGAGTAAGTACAGGGCAAGAAAAACTGTATGACTCCTTCAAAACTGGCATGTGGATTTTCTTGTTAAAAACACTTTAGAATGTTTTGTAAACTAAATTATGGTCTTCTTGGTTTCCATTAAAAAAAAAAAACCCTTTGTTGAAGGACATTTTTAATGGCATCTAGGATGATGTTCCAAAGGAAAAGCATGGGGTGAGCTGTTTTGGCTCTGCATGGTACTGAGTCTAACTTTTGAAAAACAGTGTGGTATTGATTTTTTTTGGAGCTCTTCCACAGGCAGTCCTGAATTCAAGGTCTCCCAGAATCCTCCTCCAGTTCTGAGCCTAGAATAGTATAGGCGAGCAAGCATATTTATTTTGTAGGAGATCTGTATCTCTGATGTTTTTTCCTGTAAAGAACCAGATCTTCCTAAAACACAAGGCAATGCTTGGAAACAGTACTTCTCCTGTCTACTATGAGCTGACTTAATCACTGAAATGCCATTTTATCTCTTTGAGTTTCTTTACTCATCACCCCCCAAAAAACAGATTATAATACTTGTCCATCTTTGTAAAGCATTTAATAAACGAAAAAAAAGCAATATCAGAGTAAATCATTATGTAAATGCCAAAGCCACAAGATCAGTTACTGAATGAGGCCACAGACTTGACTTTCACTTTGATTCTCTGGGATTATTTATTGCTGAACAGTGGATTACTTGGATTTTCTGTGAGTTTAGCACAGAGTTTGGTTATAGGGATCTTAATTTTAGGAACCTTTCAGTTTTCAGACATGTTTTCTGGTGTAACTCTCAGACATGTAGAAACAATGGCATTATTTTGATTGTTAGCATATTGTTAGCATATTTTATATCAAAATATAAAATAGATGTGATACCTTCATGTTTCTATAGCAAATCATGTATTGTTAAGGCAGAGGCTCATTTTACAAGATTTTTTTTAATGAACATTTTTCCAGGTCTTATATCTTACCTCTAATTTGCCTAAAAGCTGTGTTATTCTGCTTCCTGATGGTAATATTTCATCTACATTACAAGTTTAACTGAGAAAAATCGCAAAAAAAAACTTTCAGGGTTTCTTCAGCATGGTTGTCACATCTAAATACTTTACTTTTTTTCTCTCTTAACTGGAAAAGCAAAGAGGAATATCATCATGATTTATTTGCTGCATACCTGGCTTTTAATATCATGATATCTATCAGATAATGAAAATAAGTGACAGTGGAAAGTCTTGAGCATGGAGCATGTAAGTTGTATTTCTTTGTTTATGTTAGCTGTTTTACGAGGAATGCAACTGAAAATGGACTAAGCTCTGCTCTCCTTGTACAAAAAGTTTTATTAAAGAAACTGGACTCTACTTGAAACTGAGAATGTTTTGTTTTTGTAAAATATTGTTGAACCACAAGAGGATCCAAGTTAACTAAATAAGGCGCAAAAGACGTTTTTATATACCAGCCCAAAATATTCTGTTACTGATTCACTGGTAATGTATGACTGGTTTGGATATAATCTTAACCAACCATCACTGGTTTTGGGAGGTGAAATGACATGAGTCAACTGAAATTAATATGATAAAGAACAGCTCACTTTTACTGCTTAAGTAAGTCCAGTCAAGGATTTTCTTCTTGCTTCAGTGTTTCAATCCTAACCTTTAAGAAAAAGCAAATTCCAAGAGACATAGCAAGCTCCACTTATTATCTGATTCTTTTATCCATAGCTCAAAAGTGTAACAGTCCTGTATATATGGAAATGAAATATATTATCAAGTTTTCACATGTACTAAATACCTAAAGAAACAACAGAGTAATTAATGCATTTTTTTTCATGTGGTAATTATGTTGCACACACAGTTTAATAAAGTGTTGCCCATTAGGAAACCTTCAACTTTCTTCCTCTCCTTTTTACACCTGAAAAGCTTGTCAGCCAAGAGATGCTCTAAGCTGTTTCAGAGAGGCTGAAGCAACACTATGCAAAAAATCAAATGTGGATCTTGCTCTTTCGCTGTAGTAAAGTCAATAAGAAAACATTAAGAGTTGAACTCTAGCAATGACAAAGAACTATTTGCAAAATAGAGAACAATTTAATCAGTAAATTCTAAGACTTTCTAAGAACTCCTGCAGAAGTAGTAAAGACAAATGTAAATTGTCAAGATGAATCTTGAACTAGAGATAAAGGAGCAGGTGACGTGGTGTCTCCAATAGAAAGGAGATGGATTCCAAGAGTTATCTACAGTTACGCATTCATAAAATTCCAGTAGAGAAACAAAGTGATAAGTCTTGAGGAAACATGGTTTTCAACAAGGAATTGTGTTCTAATTTAAGCCTTTCAGTATTTAACTTGGATTGGCGTAATTATTGGTGCCAGTGAATAAACCCCATTACCTCAACACTATAAAAGTGTCTAGCTTTAAAGGTTTAGGATTCTGTAAGATTCCTCAGTTACCCTGTAGGCTTCCTTTTACCTTTGAGTTTTACTCTGGTCTGCTCTCCTTTTGCTTGTTTAATATATTTATTGAACACTTTTTAAAATAAAGTTGTCTTCTGCCACAGCATAAACTGATACTGCTTTCAGTGTTAACCTTCCCTGATGAATCATATATGATATATATAGCATAAAAGCTAGAAACAAAGCAGACTTGCTTTTTCTATTATATCCGTTTAAATTGCTCTTAAGAGATGGGAGAAACAGCCGATAACTGTTACAAAGCTAGCCTATGTTCTCAACAGGTTTTAACTAGTCATATATTTTATGGACATGAAAACAAGGTTCCCACTGTTTTTCAAAGGATTCACACTTTTCACAAGCTTTGAAATGCTGCCATTCTCAAGAGGAGGCAGTCTGTGATTGCTCACCCTTTCCTGCCTCAAAGTTACAGACTTGAATGGCAACTTAAAAGCACATGTCAAGATTTGTGTGTTCTCCAGCCAAGAGCCAAGACCCAATACTTCGCTGAAGGAGCGCCTGTGGATCACATCATCTTTTTTGCACTCATTTTGTTACTGGCCCAGAGCTATCTGAAGTACTAGTGTCTTGTTTCTGATAGAGTATGCAACTCAAGACTTTTAATGGACCTTGCTCTCTTAGTGGATAATATTTCCCAAGTGGACAGAGCCTGGTAACAGCACACATCCTACCCTTGATTCACCCTGTCTTATGTTGTTCTTGGCTAGAAGAAATACAATCGAACAATCCCTGATAATGAAAAGTCTGACCATTTTCCTCCAGGGGAATTGCAGCTGTGCAGAGAGCACGTACAGTCTTCGGAAAACAAAAAACCTGTAGGACATAGTTTCTCCTTGCTGGTATAATATGGTGCAAGCTAGAGCACTTTTACCTGGATGGATTAGCCAAGCCCCTCCTCTGCTAGTCAGGAAACTAGCAATTACATTCGTATAAAGACACATAAAAGGAATAGAAATTTGTCATCAATTGTGAATCCTGAAAATATACAAAGGTTAGGTACAGCAAGCCTGCAAAACTAGGCAAGAACACTCACAGAAAAAAAAAGGATTTTACAGCAATGCTTCCCAGAGGTCCTGTTTCTGGCCAGGACAGAAATACCACAAAAACAGCCATAGTTTAAGCCAGAATAGGACATGCATGGGGGAATAATGAAGAGTGTGGGGATGGGGTGGAGAAACTGGGAAAGGGAGGAGGAAGAGAGAGAGACAAAAACACAAAACTTACTCAAGCTCTGTCCAACCTAAAAAGAAGCTTGGGTTTCTTTACAGCTCAAGTTCTAGTGAAACTTTTCTGTAATTCAATAGGGAAAGCTGGAGTGAAAATCGATACTTGATTCACCTCTGCTACTCTCTTCTCTAATCTTCTCTACCATAGGTTCTTAACTGCTGATGTGTGTCAGCCTTAAAGGCAAGAGGCAAATGGAACAATGACAAAGTCAGTGCCACAGACAGGGCACAGCAAGAAGTGGCTATAAAAATCACAAAGAGAAGGCATTAGTAGTAACAGAATGTTGAAGAAAGTAACAAGATGGTGGGAAGATAAAAAGGAGGATGCAGCCATGGCAGTGAGACCCACCTTGACAAATCACCATTCTGCAGAACCTGTCATCCTATTCTGTTATCACTTGTATTTGCCCGTATCTCTGCAAGATATTCATGCACCTGCAAAGACTTGCAGACAGGTGTCTCCGAAAGCTGATGCAAAGAATAGATGCCCCTTGTTAGCATGCAAGGGTACTACATGGGAAGTCCAGACCTATCCTCCAACAGCATCATCTGTGACATCAGTTGCACTGACCTTACTTAAGTTATTCCTGATTGTCATTTGTGTAAAAACAAGTCCAGAGTGTTCACAGAAATATTCTACACAGCTGGGACAGTTTAGACACATAAAATAGATGTTACTAATACCATCTGATTAAAGAAAAACCCAAACCACAGAGTTTAGATCTGAAACCAAACCTTTCTTAAGCTTGGGGTGTTTTAGATCTGAAATTCTGATTCAGACCCATGTCTGTATAAATTGTGGCAATTCAGTTTACTGTGATTTTAACTAATATATGTAAACACTATGTAAATCAGCACCTCTTTTGAATTTTACAGGCTTTGTAATAACTGATAAATTAAGTTGTGGAGAATACACATTAACGAGTACTGCTTTAAAACTCAAAAGGGAAGCATGAAAAACAAACACATGAATAAGCAAGTGACAACTTGATGTTCTATTGAAATTATAACTTCCATTTGCCGTTGCTGTGAACATTAATTTGCTGTATCAGCCGCCTACTGATTCAAAATTCAAAACATAATTGGAATAAATTGCTTTTTAAAAGAGAAGTAATTAATCAGATGGACTTACAGGGTCTTTACTAGTAATAAGACCAGGAGTTGTCAATCTGTGAATATGTATGAATATTCAAGCTTAATATTCTTCTGCATTTAAAAGTTTGCACTTTTTAAATGTATCAATTGAAGCTGATTGTATAAGAACTAATAAACACAGTAATAAAATGAAGTCATCTTCCCACTCTTGAAAGCCAGTGTCCAAACCAAAATATGCCAACTATGCAGTTATGGGAAAGTTTTTTCCTATAGTCTAGGCCGTCAATCTGAAGTCTGAAAAAGTGTTTTCCAAATAAGTGAAAGGTCTACTGACCCCAGCTGCAGATGTTTTGTCTCAGAGGTGGTATATGCTGCCAACTAAACTGACAATACAGAACTGTCAGGGCAAGTCTTTGTTGACTACAGTAATACGAAAACTTTTCAAATGACTGAATTATCCCAGCTCAGGGTGAAGGTTAGCTCTTACTAACTTGGGATTCTCTCTTGCTCTTCAGCAAGTATGACTGAAGAAGAAATATGCAGGATTCAGATTGCCTGCATCTATAGTTCCTAGATATCAGCCCTACTGTAAGATGTTCTTGCCTAGCCTCTCCCATGTAACCACTTACTTACACCATCTCCACAAAATTCCTTGTTGCAGCAAAAGGAACAAGCGTCTGGGGAGAGGGCAGCAAACTCCTAAAGCAGATCTCAGACGACTGACTACATAATAGCTATAGAAATAACACCACTTATAAGGACAGGAACACTTTTTCGCAAGACCCTAGCTGGATAATGTGATAGGACAAAATTACATATTTTAATCAAAACCAAGTAGTACTATGGCTTTTACTGTTTTTGAGCCTTGTCCATGGAAAAAGGGTGAAACAAAAATACAGCTTTTTAAACTCCACACCAACAGTGACAGCATTCATAGAAGAAAACTACCAAAGTTCTACTTGTTTCCACATATCCATAACTGAACTTTAACCCTTCAGAGTGATCTGTATTGCATTACCTGTAATGTCCAGATGTTCTTGTTGGCTTTTGCAGCAGTGAACTGAATGCTTTCACAAAGTGGGAAGTGAGACTTTTTTTTTAATAGGAGATTTTGATACATTTGTCTGTTTATGTGTACAGAAACACACAAATCTACACTTAAGATCTGTGTTACACCTGAAATTAGCTAGTGTTTTTTCATACAGCCCATATGCCATTTTGCAGACATCTTTTTCACAGTGCTTCAGAGAAGGAAAAAAGAGAGAGGGAAAAAAATAAAAAAGCCTAACCAGACCTGGGGACTGAAATATTTGAGTCAGAGGATATCTGAGTTAAAGTGATATTGTTAAGGAAGTGCATGGGAAATTTGTTTTACTACTACTCATCTTGTGATGCTTGGATTACAATAAAAGAAAGTTTAGATTACAAATCTAATCACAGAAAAAAAAAGTCAGATTTATAGCTTGCTATCAGATTATTTTCATGGCCTTATTTTGCTCTTCTTGAGTTCAGTGATAATAAGATGGTAGGAGTAAGGAGGATGCGTGTTTGTTCAGAGTCAATTCAGTAAATTGATTTAAACATTGGTACCTTTCTTCAAATGGGTAACTAGAAAGTAAGAAGCCATTTTATTTCCATTAGACAGGAGACAGTAAATTAATTTATATTAATTTATGGTGTAAGGGTTTAAAAACTTAATCATGACATTTTCCTATTCATTTCAAAATTGCCAACTGTCTTCAAGAAGACTGGACCATCCTTTGTCAGCCTGGCTGTATCTTAAAAGAATATGCACAGATAAAACACAAGCTTCTGGAAACAGTTCATTTTGATATTTCTGATCTCTAGCTTTTTGGAATTTTCTTTCTGTGCTTAAAGGTGATTGATAGGCATTTGTTATGAAAAACCAAGCATGTCCACAGTAACACAGACTGCATCTTTCAAAAATTGTACATGAGCACAATGAATGCTCATGTCATTTCACTTCAGGATTAACACTTTCTCTGAACTGTAGATTCAACATACAGAGAAATCCCCCATACACTCTTGAATTCTCTTCTAAGAACTCATATGAAAATCCTCTTTGTCTTTATGTTGCAATTTATTATTGCTAAGAATGAGACATCACGTGGGATTTTCCTGAACTATAATCCTATCCAAGGAAAGTGTAGATTTCATATTATAAACTGAATTATGGCATTTCCAATTATGCAATTTAGTACACATGCTAGCTCATTTACCTCAGGCAGTCTGAGGCTAAGAAAAAAACATTTTATCTAAAGTTTTATCCTTTTTAGACTCTATAAATAGAAAAGCTCCATGGTCACAATCTTAGTGTTTTTCTAACTAGTGAACTCAGTCCAGTTTACAGAAGTCATTAAAATGTTAACAATAAAGCCTTTCTTCTCTAATAGGTAAGATCTTCATGATTGCAGGGGGGTTGGACTAGATGACCTCTAGAGGTCCCTTCCAACCTTAAGCATTCTATGATTCTATGATTCTATGATTTCAGGAGCCAGCTAGATGTGGATATCTGTTCTGTTATTAACTGAGAAGAAAACTGAAGGAGCTGATGAACTTTTACAAGAACCTATTTGTAACACAACCTTCAGTAGGCTTTGTTCTCTCAGTCCTAAAATGAGCGCAGACTGCAAATTCCATCTTTCCTGAAGCAATATAGTTTTCAGTAAAGGAACATATTTCATCCTTAAACAGCTTATAATATTGTACATTGTTGCCTATGGTAAAAAAAAAAAAAAAAAAAAAAAAAACACGAATTGATATAGATTCCTATAGCATACTTTAATTATTTTAATTTCATCACTGCAGTTGAATAGTTTGAATAGCATGGACACATCAAGAATCACTTAAGAAATACTGCCTGCAGCGTTTAACCTTAAACACAGAAGCATCTCAAAGAAATGAGACAAAATAAACAGTTGTCACTAAGCCACCACTGTGAACCCATCTGTAAATACTCTAGTTCAAATTCTTCTGAGTTGCAGCATTGCAGTCATTTCCATTTAAATGAAGTTGCATTGGTCTAACAAGGAAATTTTTTTCCCAGTATTATCCAGTACAGGTGTATTGCAACTTTCATTTCAAGAGTCATTTCAAGGACTCTTTCAAGGGACTTTTCAGCAGAACTCCTCAGGGTTTTCATTTTCAAGATCATATGCTGAGAATTCAGTGATATAGGCTGCCCCAGGGTTAAATCAGACTGTGTAACTTAAATATCCATCAGTAGCTCCAGCTAAGAATATTTTCACGGTAGCCAGGGCAATTTTGGGTGGAGTAATTGAAACATACACAGGGGATTTAGTGGCCCAAGCTCTTTCTTTGTCATTGTTTCTATTCTACGTTATGTGACTTTAGGAAACATTCTTCCCATATTTCCCTCCCAATCATGCCAAGAAAAGAGGGTCATGGAAAATTCTGTCTTCTGAAAGCAAATGATATATTTTGAGTGCTTCAGGTTATTTTATGGCATACAAGTTGGTATCAGTTTCATCCATGTAACACTTTATATCGCCTCATTGTCATATGAGACTTTTCTGATGGTTCCTCAGTTAAGTGACAATTACCTGCCCAACAAATCCTTTCCACAATCTCATCCTCTCCCCTAAAGGAGCATGGACAGTAGAGATTTTTATCTCAGATCCTGTCTAAACAAACAGCAGTAAAAGGCAAAGTCAAAGAATTTCATCTTGCACTGGACGAGAAGGTAGAGAACTTCTCCATCATTCCTTCCAGATAATTATAGGCTTCTGCTCTCTTGAGGCTAAAATAGCTTTATGGGGGAGTCAGAAAGTTTCTCAACTCTTTTTTTCAAAATAATTCACATCTTTTCCATCACTTTCCTCAAGCTAGATTTCAATAGCTCCCCAGGACCAACCAACACAGTTGACAAACATCCTTGACACCTTCCTTGCAACACTTCCTTCAGTGTAGCTTGTTAGTCCCACACAAGAGGGTAAAAAAACTCAGACTACAGACTACTTGTATGACTATAGAAGTCATACAAGATACAGTAGGAACAGGAGTCTATTCCTGTTCAGAGCAGCAGTACATAGACTGATCCCAAATGTGAGGAGCAGAGGGAAGGCATATGCTCCTTTCTTGTACAGGGATAATGGTACTGGCCAGCAAGACATGGTAAAGTAAACATCACAGCTTCCCTGAGAGAGATGTATTATCTCTATCGTTGGGCACAAAAACATTGAATTTGCTCATGGCAAACAAAAAGCTAATGCAGAGGGAAAATCTTGATATGATGAAGAAATTGATATAAACATTAAAATATCATTCATTCTAGAGTAAGAAATTAAAAATGGAGAAATCTTTTTGTTTAAGCTTTGGTGGGGGAGTGGGTGTCATTCTGACTCTCCTTACCATCTCAGAAAAGGTGATGGCAAGCTTATATTCTTTCTTTACTGCTGATGCAAGGGATGAATTTCAATCTTTCATCATCATGAGAGCAGTTTTTGCAGTCCCTCAGCCATCTTTAATAAGGATAAGAGAAGATGATCCCACCGAGGCACTCGGGGGCTAGACCCTTGAAAGCAGTCATATATCTGTGAGTTATCACAACTTCCTTACTCAGTTTACTCTTCTGCTGAAATTTGAAAACATTAGCATATCTGATGATTATAACCATAGTAACCTGCTGTATCTCTATACTGCCCAGTAGAGAACTGTACTCCCATGTTAGTGTTGATATAGGCTGGTATGTTTACTCAGTGATACATGGCTCTGAAAAACATAGCACTTGGGCACTGTGCCACAGTAACACAGCTATGCTGAACTCTGGTCTCCTTCAGCTCAGGAGGGCTTGCACAGTGCTCAGCTGTTCTGCGCAGAAGTGCTTGCAACACATTCATCCTGCTTCCTGCACTATTATCCACATAAACGGACAGGCACAGAGGGACAGATGGACACATCCGCTCTGCAGCTTCTGAATCTGACATCCCATCTAAGCTTTCATAGTATTTCCTTGCACTTTGTGTGCACTTTATATGGATTGGAAAGTAGGATGTGTAGCTGATAGATTTTGAAGTGAGCAAAACAATTTATCCATTTCCTGTAATAGCTTGCTCCACCCCAGAGCAGATTGTGGATGGGAGAACCTCCTCCATGCTCTCTCTTCAGGCTGGTCTCTGCTTTCATGTCTTAGGGGACTCAAGTATCTTAGGTTTGGTACTGTGCTATCTTTTTGCTGTCTTTTGATATTGCGCTATCTCTGAGTATCTCTGCCCCTGTCCCCTCGTCCTGATCTGCACACACAGTCCCAGCTCGGCTCCAGCCCATCTTTATCCCCATGACAGTGCCTGACACCCAAGGACCTCGCAACTTTGATGGCGGGGAAGGGACAGGCTCTGGCAGCCAGGACCAGCCTGGCCCCGCTGGCAGCCCCTAGCCCCAGGAGTCCCTAGCCAGTGGTGCCCAGACCATAATGTAGACAGCTTGCATTTTACATTACATTTTTTACCATATTAAGAGGTTTTGGGCAGTTGCAGTGGTGTAAGGAGAAAGGAATTGGTCCCCTGAGAGAGGCATGTCATGATTTGCTTTGGACTGAGGAACAAGAATTTAGTCTTAATTAAATAATACGAGAAAAAGAAAAGGCCTAGATGTGTTAATTCGTTGGACTGAAATGTGCTTAGACTCGATTATACACATGTTTTGTTTAACACATTGATTAATTAGGGTGATTAGAGAAGACAATTGTAAAGTTCTACTATTTTGACACTAACAGTTTTGATACTGATAATGTCACTCTGACCCTAAGAAGATTATGCACATTGTATAAATGCAAATGACCTGCTGCTTAACCAGTGAAATAAGCAACCTGAAAAGTAATTTTTCACAGATCACCAAAGCCAGCTTTAAGAAAATGCATTAGTGAAATAGCTTAGTTTTTTTAATAGGCATGTCTGAAAAAGGATCTTTAAAGATATCCCCAACAATTACATATTTTTAGTATCTATAGATCATCTTGTCTGCCATGAAAAGATAGCTGTGAATATGGAACAGATTAAAAAAAACACATGCAAAACTTTATTCTATAAGCATTTGTCTCGATAGTTATACTAGAATGTTAATTTTTCTTCCCTAAATAAAAATCAATAACTTGATCTGTCTAATTTCAGTCTCTTGTGACACTAAAAAGTGATTCAAAATTCATGTATGAATTTAGTCCATTCTTCAGATGTACCTGAGAGATTTTTTGGCATGGGCCTTTATGGTAAAATTTGATATTATACTGGTTACCAAAGCTAAACAGGTGTTATTACACCTTTAAATATTTCAAAAATAGCTTTGTAGGCCATTTCAAAATATTCTGTAAAATCAAAAATACTTACACCTTTCTGTCAGCCTGTACTGGAAACTACAGTTTTATGTACAGAAGACTTCATGTACTATTGGTTTTATTTTGTTTTGCTTTTTTTTAAATGAACTACATCTTTGACATATACCAAATCCATTATCAGAAATGTTTTATTCTCTTATTAAAAATAGTAGAGGAAGCATGAAAATTGAGAAATGATAACTGCAAAATAAGTCCATAGCATATTGTTATATCATCTTCATTACTGAAATAAGATTACATGATTAATAATGAGCTAACTCAAAGAAGTGAAATTTTTCAAATTTGCAGAATATTTTTCAGATTAAAAAGGGCTCACAGAAGCAGGCTCAATGCATCAAACATTTGAATCTGTATTAACTCCTATACATCTATGGTTACAGATACACCACAAAACATACACGTAAGTACAGGAACCTGTAGTTACATTAATGTTATGTTACACATGAAAAACTACAGCTGGCTCAAATTCTTTCAGGTTACAAACTTTTACATAAAAAAGTCAGATTCCACATGCCTTTCTTTTCTGTCTGTTCTTTTAGGAAACAAAAACCCTTTGCATTACTGTGCATTATTTCTAGAGTACAACTTAATGACTGCGTCTCTGTCTCTTGAAGAACATCAGGACTATAGACCATTGTTACAATAAAATGCACAAAGTTTATAGAAAACTTTCAAACAGAAGAGTTGTTTGTTAGGAAATGTTCTTCTTGAAAACGGAATGTTTCATAGACAAAGTGCCTTTTAAAGAACTTTTGCCCATTTTTTTCTGTTCCTTCCTTTTTTATGCCAATATAGTTTCTAATTAGCTTTGCTTACATAACTCCTATCATGAAAGAAAACATTTAGTCATTGAGCTAATCAGATTGGCTAGCAAAGGTTTCACTTGTTTTACTATTGATAGCAATTATTTTTAAATCCCAGATAATAAAAAGCCATTTATCCGTAAAAGAAGAAAATCGTTTAAAAACAAAACAAAAACAAACAAAAAAAACCCAAAGGAGATATGACAAGCATATACCTGATTTGTACAAGAGGAGAGCATTTTCTCTGGACTTCCTGGAGCAGTCTGATGGCCTGATGGCCTTCTTGTATATGATTTTTATTGAAATGTTTTCCCCTCCTCTTTTCTTTTGATCATCTGAATACATATGCACCTATCATCTCTGTGATTCTTCTGTCTCTTTTCAGTCTACCTTAGATAATATCATAGAAAATATAAATGATCTTTTAGTAGTCAGGGAACCATCTTTTTCATCAATTCAGTCATGTTGTACTAAAGAATAAAGCTTTACAGAGCTAAAAAAAAAAAAAAAAAAGAACAACTGGGAATCTATCTGCATGCCTCATGTGAGCATGTTCTCAGACCCAGACATCAGTCAGAAAAGCATTGTTGATTTACTCTTCATCTGTGAATACAGCAAAATTATTTGTCCCTTTTTTGAGAAGCAAACTTGTCTCCTCTGGTTCTGAGGTGAATTGTAAGCACACTGACACTAATTCAGGTATTTCCAGAGCTTCAGGACTAGCCTCCAAGACCTAATGTACACTTTCTAGGATAAATAGTCCCCAGTGAAATTCCCAAGGTGCATGTATCCCCAAGTGACCTACCATATGCTATGGAACTGCAATTATGCATTGGAAAGATCCTCAGCTCTTGGGGTAGGGAATGGTCTATAATGAATCTAAGTGCTGCTGATAAAGGATCCTTAGGGTAACAAAGTACTGGAAATGTATTTTATTAGGTGATGAGCAGGAGAAGAATAACATCTGGATTCACAGTCCATCAGGCTAAAGCTGCCAAGTGTTTGATTCAAGTTACAATGCATTTGAACAACACCATAACAGTTAAATGGATTCCCATGGCAGAGATCCTAATGCAATTTGGAAAATGAAATAGCAATAGAGCAATGGTGTTCACCTTTGACATGAAAAGCGTGATGGAGAAAAAGGTCTATCTGAGGGACAGCATATAGTCAATAGCCACTTAAGAAAGCAAAACAGGGAGCAAGAGAGATCTTGAAGCTAGAAAAGGCTTAAAACCCAATCAGCATGCTGCTACAGTGTGGGTGACCCACACACTGAGACCAACCTTTCCTTTTATAGCACCATTCACAGCTTCAAGTTAATAGTGATGAGGGAGTGCTGATCATATTAACGGAATTGGCAGAATTAACAAGTTTCATACATCATACGTTTACTAAGATACTCGCTGTTGGAAATAGTATGCTTTCATATACAAGCTGCCCATGGATTTTTAACACAATGCACAAATATTCTTGGACCACAGAGCAGACTTTTAACTGATGTAGATCAGCATGAGGTAAGCACATTTGCAACAGAAGAACCTGACATTAAACATCTTAACCAAGCTTAGACAGGATTCCAGAGCACCAAACAGGAGGAGGCAAGGCTGCTGGAGAGGTGTCCACTTGGAAAAAGGGATGCATCATGCAACCAATACACTCTGAATCTGGTTGGTTTCATAAAGCAATCTCAATGAATGAATGGTGCTCTAGCTCTCCCAATTTAATGAGATTTTTTTTTTAATAGTGGAATTGATGAACATTATACTTGCATGGCCTTGGCTTTAATAGAAATTTTATACAGATAATTCTTGTGATTGTGGTATAGTATAAAATCATTAGAGACTGTTTTATTGTTTGCATGCAAGAAAAGGACTCTATGAAAATTAGTGCATTTAGGGATAAGTATATCTTTTCAGAAAAAAAAAGAGAGAGAGAGAGCTGAGCTTCTGCTTTACTATGCTTTTGATTTTGCTACAGCTTCCCATTACCTTGATTACTGTCCTTTCCAGGTCCTGCACACATGCTCTATCTCACCTGAACTAGTCCCACCACCACATTCAGGTATTTCCAGCCTTTGCCATCCAGAACAATATTTGGAGCCTGCAAACAGCATTACATAATAAAATTTAAGAATAGCTGTGTCTATGAAGGGAGACTCCTCTTGCTTCCAAGATCAACAACGAGATTTTCACCAAAAATTGGACTGACAAGTCTTGTCATGATGATTTTGATGGATGTGGGATTTTTTCCTACTAATTTTTGTTGAGTGCCTGCTTCAGCCACTTCTACTTTGACCCAAACAAGCCCTTCTACTCAGCTATGGTGAGGCTGCACCTGGAGTACTGGGTGCAGTTCTGGGCTCCCCAATATAAGAGGGACATGGAACACCTAGACAGGATCCGGCCTAGAGCAACAAAGATGATTAAGGGACGGGAGGATCTATCTTATGAGGAAAGACTGAGCAAGCTGGGCCTGTTCAGCCTGGAGAAGACTGAGAAGAGATCTGATCAATATGTGTAAGTACCTGAGGGGATAATGTAAACCTGGATGCAACCCTGTGCCACATGCTTTAGGTGTCCCTGCTTGAGGAGAAGGGTTGGACTAGATGATTTCTAGAGATCCCTTCCAACCTTAACCGCTCTGTGATTCTGTGTGACTGTGATTCTGGAGGGCTAGAACAGATGTTGAGCATATAACCCCCTCTTTATTAGGAAGTACTGCAATGTGACCAGCTCAGAATCTTTTCTGAGCTCTCAAAAACAGGAAACCAGGGTAAACTGTCTCACTTCCACTCACCCACCCTTCCCTACATGCTGAATGCTTTACAGATGCCTGGAACATATCCCACTACTTTTTTAAAACAAACAAACAAACAAAAAAAAAAAAAAAAAAACTATGCATGGTATAAGAGCAGGACACAGAATGTATATATATGATATACAAAGCTCTCAGGCCATTTTACAACTACAATGAACTGAAGAGAAATAAAGTAATTAGTTTTGATAAACTTTGTTAACATCTTCTAAATGGTACCCCACCATACTGTAGTGTTCTAACAGAGAAAAAAAACTTTAAAAAAACACTTTTTTTAAAAAAAGGGGTTGACCTATATTCAAACAAGAAAGACTAGTTACGAAAAATAGATAACACCTTTTCCTGCCTCCTTCAGACACACATGCACACCTGCTTTGCCATTGCTGACAGCAGATAGCTGCAGGCTTCCTTCCTAAGAGACATCCTGCATACCACAAAATTGCTGTTGAATATGAACTGTGACCCCCTTCAGCTTTGATAGACTTGTCATTTCTCTCAGGATTTTCCATCCATCATGCACAATCTTTCTCAAGTTTAACTCTCTGCTTTATATGAAGCTCCCTTGAGGGAATTTCATTGCACCTGTGACACTACTT
This sequence comes from Tinamus guttatus, assembly GCF_059628265.1. Taxonomy (NCBI): domain Eukaryota; kingdom Metazoa; phylum Chordata; class Aves; order Tinamiformes; family Tinamidae; genus Tinamus; species Tinamus guttatus. Next base: position 708,542 of record NW_028289135.1, on the reverse strand, counting down.
TAATTGTTGTCAGGTGGAAATAATGAGTTTTACATGTGATTAGTTCTATTTGTAACCATATAATTTCTTTGAACAATTCTGATTGCTCTTTATTTGTATTAAGTAAGTGTGATTTCCAAACATAACTGTAAAATAAATCTCATTTTGGAGTTTCCCCAAGGCAGGTGTAAGGCGGAGAATCAGGATAGCAGCTTTGAAGAAATGATAAACTTTTCTGTCAAGGACTAGAAACTTTAACTTTTTGATTGTTCCTGTCATACTTAGCAATTCAGTCAGTAAAAGCTTTCTCTATTCTTTCATAGTTCAGGATGATATTCAAGAGAGTTAATGGAATAAAAACAAACTATTGCCTGAGGGAATTACTGAAGGGAGCCCAAACTGAAATTTGAAGGAAGATGGTGTTCTTTCCAATTTTCAGATAACTCCACAAATCTATCAACTACCAAACACTGCTGCCTTGAAATATCTCCAACATGGTTAAAACTTAACTTCTATTATCTTTAGAAAGCAAAAGTGCAGAGTATTACAAAGGAATGGATATAGCTCACCCCTACAAATACATATGTAAGACTGACATGTATAGTCTTAGAGAATAGATAGCAATCTATGGCATTTATTGCAGAGGATGAATAACATTCTGAAGCTCCAGGCTCCCCACAGGAAGAACTGTGCTTATTAAGAATGCCTGACACCTCTTTGAGTTTGGCAACAGACTCTTTGGGTCAGGGTTCCCCAGAGGGTGCTTGGTATTGCTGCTATAGAGAAAAAAAAAAAAAGAGTTCAGTCATCAGGTAGACTGGCAGTAACAGCAGTTATCAGCTCTTTGATCTTCATCCACCGAAAGGAAGTATGCTGAACACAGCCTCATTTTCACTCTCAAGAACAGGAACAAAGGGGAGGTGATTAAGGAAGCTCCCAGCTCCATGCTAAGCTGTGTGCAAAAGTAGGAAAAGGCATCCAGACATTCACTTTCCTCTTTGCAGGAAAGGCCAGGCTGTCCTGGTTTGGGGATTTTCTCCTTTTGGGGAAAAAAAAAAAAAAAAAAAAGAGTTTTGCACCATGAAAGGAAGCACATACCACAGCTTGAGAACCCCTGCTTTAGGCAATGATAAAATTGAAATACTAAGCTCTTACAAGGCAGGAAATACCAAGAACATGACACTTGGCCCTCTGCGCTATGCACATCCACTTTGGCAAGCAGCACAAGAAGACCAGGGAATAGACCCTTTGCTCATCTCTTCCTACAGTGCTTAAAGATTACTGCAATATTTTAGAATACCTAGACTTGGTGCAGACAAACCAGGAAAGTCAATAGTAGATAGTCAGTTTCAATATTTAGCAGAGGATGTAAGAAAAACCGACTGGGCCTTCTTGTGCCAGATTAACTCCATTATTTGTATATTCTCTACTAGTTATATTCAACCTTGTCTGTAGGAGGTAACATTTGAGTTTTATGATATTAATGAGTATTAAGTAATAAGTATTACACTTATTTATTATTGACCTTGATGATAATGGTAGACAGAAAGAGCCAGCCAAGAATGAGGCTCTTCTGTCCCAAGTGCTGTACAGAACATTCAGTTTATATAACTAGACAAGGCACACACACTGCAGAAGGAGATCTACTAAGAAAGTGAAGTCAAGATTATGTAGAAGAAGATGGCTGCAGAAAAACCTGCACCAGACAGCAATAGCCCAATCAAAATCAAGGGTCACAACAGATGTCAGCTTTGCAGTCTTCTGGGCTTTTTCAAAACAGCAGGGTCTGTGCTTGCTCATTTCTTTGGTTTTACCTTGATACCACATGTATTGTGAAGCAGTGATTATTCCACTATTTACTCTACAAAACCAGCAATGCTGTGTCTGCTGTGTTTCTGTGTGGGTTTATCACCAGCCACCTGGCTGGATAAAGTAATATCCCATCAGCAGTATCCAAATCATTTCATCCTGGTGTCAAATCTGGCAAACTTTGCCATCAAGTAGTAAATGCCTCAAAATGATTATCCTATTGCCATGTATCTCACATGGTGTTGTGGCTAGTAAATGGGGATCACTGACACTTCTGAAGGGCAGCACTGTGTACTCCTTTTGCACCACAGAAAATGACTGCACAAAGACTGTATGGATAAATAGGGATTTAAGCTCTGTATTTTACCTTTTTCCCCAAAAAAGGAAATAATTATCAACGCACAAATATTGCCGTGTAATTTTATTACAAACTAATGAAATTCCATTACGAAGCAATGACAGAACTTTTGCTCTGGGAGTTATTCAGTACCTGGAAGGAAAAACTTAATAGCAAAGCAGTTTACCAAATGAACACTCCTTTAAAAAAATCTTTCCTTTTCTTTCAGAAATACAATTTATGGAGCCTTTCAAGGAGGAAACATGATGGAAAGATAAAACCTCCTGTACAAAGTTCAGATTTACAACTAAATCCACTCAGGCTGAAATTCATCAAAAATTTGACATGCTTGAAAACTGCCTTCCCTGGAGGATGCAGTTTGAAACATAATCCCATTAAATGTAGTGTGGAAAATAAGTTGTCCACTTTTTATTTTAGCTTGCTCACCAGTCCTGTAACTAAATGATGCAAAAAGAAATCTTATGGATGCATGCAATGAAATGAACTGGCCATATGCCAGGTCCTAGCTGGATGAACACATCCTAATCTCCCACAGTTACGAGCAACCTTTATGTTAGACCATGTTGTCTACACCAGTCTGCTCTGAGCTCAGTCACCAGCCTTCATGATTAATGTCAAGGCAAGCATGTCACTAAAGACATAGAACATTGTTTTTATAGAAATGAATTGTATGTTTTAAGATTTTTCTGTTGATTTTTTTTCTCGTTTTGAGAACCTAACTGATTTGCAACTGAGTAGCAAGTGCTGAGAAATGAGGGTCCCCAAGTGTCACATCCCTCAACCTCCAGTCTTATACAGCCCGTTGGAGAAACTATTTTATTGTTTTCAGCCCCTCACAGAGGGGACAAAGCAGACCGTGCTGTTCTTGTGCTCCCTCCGGTGGTGGATTCCTAAAGTGTAACAGCAGAAGTAGGCAAGGGCCATCCTAGACCTTGGCAATGCTGGATCAGTAATGCCACTCAGCTGGCTATATTTGCAGTGGAACTAAAAGGAGAAGAAATTAAAAAAAAATGTGTATAGACCTACTCTTTCATTTTAATCTTAAATCTCTGAAGTCTTTAGTGGTACCTCCAAAAAGTAAAACATTTAACTGACCAGAGGGAATTGACTAACAAAATACATCTATGTTTAAGTAAAAGTATTCTGAAGTTTTTCTTGTTGGTGGTGTATTTTTTTACATCTGTACCCTCTTTGAGGATATAAGTTCCTATTCCTTACTACACTTAGATCAAACTTCACTTCAGTTATTTCATTTATTCGATGGCCTTGAGAAGGGCTTAACATCACAGTTAGCTTGAAAAGCTGTCAGACAATCGGTGTTGTACTTAACAAATTGACCCTTGCATTGCCTAGACCAGCTTCGATGGCATCCCTCTGGCTGAAGTATGTGGCTTTACTGAATGCTAAACTGATGCTAAACTGAATTAGAACAGATTAAAATACTGTCTGATTTAATGCATTAATTAATTATTTACATAATGAGATAGACATGAAAACAAACACACTTTGGGGCAATTGAGCCAGAGCCACTGCGGGTGCTATACTTATTCTCTTCTTACAATGCCTGCCTTTGATGGTAACTGCTTCTTTTAAGAGCACTAGGTTCACTTCCCAACTCCAAACAGGAACACAGTGTGCTTGAAAGCATATATTAAATCAGGAGCAGGGCAAGCACTTTGCAGTCAACATGGTACAAACAGTAACAGCCTCATCTAGAAGAGATTTCCTTATTTTAGGGTCAGTTCCTTCCTGATATAAGGCAAAGTCCATATTTCCACTCTGTGTTCTCCAAAAAGGGATTCCAGACTTTAACCTCCACTGTTAATAGCAGTCAAGTCATTTTAATGAACTATATACTTGATGCAGAGATGGGAGTTGCCCATGCCAATAGCAATACCCATTGCCATTGTAGATGGCAGCACCTAGCAAAGAAAAGGAAAACTTCGGCAATCTAGTTTGCTCTAGATTATATGAGCTGCTAAAGGCAATTCATGCATACCTTCTTTTCTCTTTTTTTTTTGACGTGTGTACGAGTTTAAGAGCCTTTTTGTTCATGAAGTCAATTTATGGTAAATTATGGTCAAATGGTTTGTGTATCCACCAAAACGTCATCCTCCCTCCTCCTCCTTCAAAGTGCTAACGAGACTCAATGGCGGACTCCTTCACTCAGACAAAACTCCCCCACTCCTCCCCTTTACTCCAGATAACAGTAGGAGAAAGATAATGAAACTAAGTCATTGCCTTCCCTCCATGACATCCACACATGCTTGCAACCTGCGGGTTTTCTCTATGCTCCAACTTGCTACACAAATCATGGCGAGTCTAGCCTGATTATTATTATGTATTAATATGCTCCTTTAGGTGCCATTACTTTCATGTCAAAATTGTACAGACATCTCCTGACCATTTATGCTGCTTATTCACTGACAATATCTTGTTTGAATGTTGCCAGTATATTGATAAAAGTATGAGAAATCTAACCTGAACAAAAGACTCTGAGCTCTATACGGCAGCAGTTGCACTCTAACAAGCTGTAAAATACAGCAGGCAATAATGGCATAAATAAAGAGTGAGGTTTCCAGAGCAATGGATTTCTTCTTTGTATTCATTTAAGTACTCTTTAGGTGCTCTAGGATAGACAGATGAAGATTCATAGCATATGTATGACAGCTAATTTGCATAGAGATTTAAAACGAATATCTAAAAGATAGAAAAGCATACCATTACATCCTCAGAACAAATTTAAGGTAGCACACATGAAAAACACATGTTTAATGTCTTTTAAGATGATAGAAAAAGCAGCCTAAACTAAATGAAGAAAAAAAAAAGAGAGATTTGGGGTAGACATGAGGTAAACATTCTTGAGCAAGTTTTGTAGTGACATACTGAGAAATCCAAGAAGAGAGTTGGCTTGGATCACCTTCAGGAAATGTTTTCTCTTTCTCTCCTGACAAGAATTCTAGGATGTATTCTCTATTAGTCTGGATTTTCAGCAGCTGATGAAATACTTACCGATCATTTCTAAAAACTAATAAAGCAGAAGGGGGGAAAATCACTGAAGAGCAGTTACTAACTCATCAAAGGCATTTCTTCTGCAAGGACTTCAGTTTTAGGGACTGACTCCACACAACTTTGCTTCACTGGTTCTATGATATGATGTGATATTATGTCAACTTTGTTTCTTTGAACCTTGTTCTTAATTTGGTCAATTCCTATTAAGAAATTGTACAATACCAGATATTGCTACACCATACAAAATACCTAAGCAGTCCATTCACTTCTGGGCTCCTCCTAAGTGAACAGAATTTACTCAGGAAGTAAAAGCTTGTATGCTTGCATTTGGTGCATACCATTGCATTACCTCAATAGCAGTTATTCAGATCTATTCCCTATATATCTGAGGCAAGTAGACAGAAAGGGCAGGAAAAAACAATCCACTTACTTAATTATGTTATACTAGTTCCTCTCTGCTTAACTCTCTTTTCCTCAAGAGAATTGCCAAGTACTGTTAATGGCCAAATTCTTGCTACATCTTAAGTTATCTTTTCTCTTCCTTTAGTAAAAATTATTCTGTGTAACATCAACGTGTTGTAAACAGTTTTTTCCTGATGCATTTCCTCTTTTTCAGGCTTACTGCCAGTGTTGCACTGGAAAGCGTTTTATCTACCACTGTAGATAAAAAAAGGCGGCAGTGAGTATCAACTAAGAATTAGAATTGGGCGGAGAAATATCAGCAGAAACATATCCTGTGAGAATATGCAGGGTCATTGGCATCAAAATGACTGGCACCACCAGAATTTTGTTGTAGAAGAGAGTGTAGGGGAAGAAGATGAGGAGGGGAGTAGCCAAAACACTATTTTGACAATCTTTCTGAAGAAAGCATTCCAACTTGTCACTATGAAATGACCTTCATATTAAATATTTTATCTCAACTTTCTAAAAGTCTACCTCAAAACGTAATATAGAGTCAATCCAAAGTATTTTTCTTTGTAGAAAATGAAGAAACATTTGTTTTTTGATCCTAAAGAAAATAAAAGAACATTTTAAAATTTCTGAGTCCCTCAAAAAACGTAACCTCCTTTTACTTTCCAGCTTCCTCAAGAATGCATGAACTGGTTCAGACAAAAATTGCCACTCCTGAACCAAACTGAGGCCTTCATTTGCTGTTCAAAAATAGTTTTTTTGATGTCAACTCTCGCTTATTCAGTTTTTAATTTTCAGGCGCCTGTGCACTTCCTGGTCTCAGGCATGACAGGAAATGGAAGTACCAAAATATTGTGCAAATGGCTGTGTCTGTGGTAATTCTGGTTTGGCCAAAGAAATGGAAACACTAGCAAAGTCCTGAGTGCGCCAGATCTTGAAAAGATTCCTAGCCTGATTTCCAAACCAACATGGTTAAGATAGGTTTGGATAGCAGTGAAACCTTACGATGCTTCTCAAAATGAACCAAACCCAAGGTTTGCCAACTGTCAAGGAATATACAAGGCAGTTCTTCAAGCTATTCAGTGGACAACAGGGAAAGAACAAACACCTCAAAACTGACCAAAAGATTGTCTGTGTGATTTTCCTCTTTCTGTTTCCTGTGTCCAGCTCTCCCCTTCCTCGTCGAAGCCCGCTTCCACTCTTTGCTTCTAGTTCTAAAATATTATGTGTGTGTGCAGTCAACCTGCCATCTCCATTATGTATTTCACATTATAAGGTCCAGTTTATGTTGGCTGCATGTAGAAACATTACTATTAACTCCTGATCAAAAGTTCTACTGACTCTTTCAATAATAATTCTCACAGGTTTTATTTTTGTTCCTTTAATAAGAAGTGTCTTTAGAGCTTAGTGTACAGAAGCATTGTTGAAAGTGTTTTATTTTCAGAGCTCATGCACCCTTGGTTGTACCACTGCCCATTTGCAGTAACAATGCTGTTGTTAGGATCTGGAGTCACTTACAGTTTTATTTATGGTCCTGGGTTTTGAGTCACAATTAGAGTAATTTTTCCAAATGTTTGGGTTCGTAGGCGCCATCCAAATGGATCCTTAACTTGGAAAGCTTTGATTGTGTTTAGTTTCCCTCTATTGAACTACCTTAGCAGCCCATCTTATATTGCTGAGTGTTGTGGAAGCTATCCAGGGCATTAAATGCCATTGAATGCTCACAAAGCATGTGCCAAGGGAAAAAAAAAAAGAAAACAATCGTTCCCTGAAATATTCAGCCTCTAACAACAAGAACTTTTAACAGACAGAGGTGTTCATTTCAAGAAGCGATTTCAAGCAAATTTTCCTCCTTTGTAAGATCTAAGATCGATACTATACTGAGAAGGACACATGGTTTGGCAAAGCTTTGAAAGCATAAAATTTCGTAGTTGTGGTATAAGTCATCAAGATTTTAAAATAAGAAACACCTGTGTCTTATTGTTTGTACAAACACATGCACACTCACACACAACACTGCCACTGAGATAAAAGGTAAGTGAATGGTTCCAAAACTATGGCATAAACAATGCCAAAGTAAGTGTGGTGATATGTGCAGTCATCTCAAGACGTAGGCATCTTATGAAGAGAATGAGTTTAATTTAAGACATTGCACTTCAAAACATAAAAAAGATTATGTAGCTTGTAAAGATATGACTATTCCCCTACTGCAATACTACAGTAATGCTCAGGTCATTTATCTATTTCATATGGTCAAAAAGCATGGGTGCATAGAGGATAAAAAATATAACATCTCCAAAATGTTCCAACAATGTACTATAAGAATAGCAGACTATTACCTGCCTTTCTATAAACAAGGTTAAAGGACAAGTTTAGTTGAGATATTTTGTAGAAGGTAAGAATGTTTTATATTAATATTTTACACACAGGGAGGGAAAATCAAGAACAGCCAAATTGGCTACAGTCTCCCTAGATCTCACGGTTGCTTATTAGACAGCTTTCAAGCTACCTTCCCAAAATGAAAGTGATTCTTCTGTTGCCAATGTTTGTTTATTTGAAATAGCAATAAAAATAACACTAAATAATGTCTGAATAACACTAAATAAACACTCCTTCCCCATCCAGCTCTGTGTAATTCATATTTGGAATATGATGTTTCCCCTCACTTCGTCTCTTATTGCAATATGTTTCTACTCAGGAAACAAGGGTTTGACAGCAACTGTAACAAGGAGGATCTTCTGACCACAAGAGGGCCGAGACTGCTCCCAATTCAAAGTAACTTGTCTATGTCTAACCCAGCAGACCCTAAAGATCTTCTAAATTTGGGGGCCCTAGTACATGTCCTGGCTTCCCAGTAAATTAATATTCACATGTGCATCAGCCCATTCTTCATGTTTCTCCTCTTCGTTGGTGCACATGTTCTGTCTGGGCCCACATTTTGGACAGAGAGAAATATAACTACGAACAGTAATTTACCTCTCATTTAAATGCAGACATGAGAAACAAATGACCAGACTCTAGATTACTTGATGCATCTCAACAACCTGATGACTTCTGTGATGTATCAGCCTGCTAGAAATTAGTCCAATAACTATTATGGAGGTTGTAAGAAGTCATATATTCATCACTCCCTGCAGACCTTACAGGGCTCAGTCCTGGAAGCACAAATTAGGCACATAGGCAATTGAGAATTTATTGGAATTATCGTCTGTGTGAAAACTCTGTAACCTCCTGGCTAATAGACTACTGCAAAGCTTCCCACATCAGAAAATCACATATTCACTAAGCTAAAAACATAGGTGGTTTCTTTGCTTCTTTATGACCAAGAGAAATCTAATGCAAAACTATTATTAGTAATTAAACAGGGATATGCCTCTAAACAACTAGAAGTCCTGTCTGTTTCTGAGACTAGCAAGAATGTCAAGTTAAAACAGCCTAAAATCTGTTTGGTCAGATCAAAACATAGAGACACCCTCCTTATCACTATCACCACCAGACATCATCCAATTTGAAGTTTAGAACTCCAAGCTGCTCAAAATACAAAATGAAAACTCTGATCCATGTAGTCATCTTTTTAAAATGACAGTGATTCCAGGAACTTTAAAGTTGCTCTCACTAGAAGGAGCTTAAATTTAACTATAAGGAAGTTGCTGAGGTTCATTTTTTTGGCAGATATATCACAGTGGTTAAGGAGACCGTGCCCTTGTCACAGCCACCACCTGTCAAGGTGTACATTCCATGCCCATGATGAGGTGATTCCAGCAGGGCTATGCACACTCTTCCCCATAATCATCCTGTAGTTTTCATGAACCTCAAGTCCACTGTGCAGCGTGCTCTGTCGCCGTGGTCTCTGGTTATTTTTGAAAATACCAGTCTGTCTTTACTATTCTTCCAGGCACAGATAAAGGGAAATTCTTCATCTGGCATGTAGAAAAGAACTGTGTTGTTTTCTGTCATCACACAGCAAGTTAAAAAAGGCATACCTTTCCTTGGACTTTTTATGCAATCTGGATTTGTGGGGGTTTTTTATGATTTATGCAGATATTATACATGCTTAAGAGAGGTACGTGTGAGAAACTATTATACAACCTATGAGCTACAAGCAAAATGACTACAGGAGTAAAGAATGATTGAGAGTTGTGGTATTTGTTGCTGTTTTTGTGTTTAAATAGGGAAGTACACAAGCAGTAGAAATAAACCTGTCTCATGCAACCAGAACTCAAAGTTTAGTCTTGTAGAAAGATGTAAAAAGTATGTTTGCCAATGTGTATGTGCACTGTTTTTTTACTATGGGTGTCTGAGTGTTCATTACCCATTTTATGGAAGAGGTATTTCTAATGCAGACTGGAATTTGTACGTGTTAGCCATCGCTGCAAGAAGAACACAGGCAGCAGCCAAACTAGCACAGGCTCACTACCTGCAGCCACCTAGCAACATGGCTAGCTACCCCTTCTGAAAACTTTGAGTTTAATTCAGTCCAAAATTTTGAATGCATTGGTAGCATAAAGTGGGTGTTCCAACCGATTGACTGTTCTGTCCATGATTTCAAGAAATGCACATTACTCTAAGGTCCACAAACAAATGATACTCATGGGGAGAAGAGAGAGCAGAGGGGCCTGAGAGATGTCACAACCAATGCTGAAGTCAAATATGACTGTATGAATCTATGTCATTTAACTTCCAAAGTCATTGCCAAAATGCCTTTGGCCAGATTTTGCTTCCTTTAGTTCTATGAGATAGCAAGCACTCAGTGAATCATGGACCTGTTAGCGGCAGTTTACGTACACTGTATTAAAAGGCATTGGAATCATTTGAGATTAATGATAATGGAACAATCAGTTGTATTTTGCTTCTAGAGAGAAAGACAGAGAAAGACAGAGAAAGAGAGAAACTCTACAAAATTCTCATTATTTCACAGAAACATCCTGACAGACTGAGACGAAAATAGTCTATTTCACTTTGCAACTGCCAGTAACTCTAGCATAATAAACCTCCAAAGGGCAGAGCCCTCACCAAAACACTTAAAAACAGCTTGAAAGGGGTACTCACTGCCCTATGTTTACTCAAGCACTTGTTTAAAAACACATTTAAGGAAAATGTTTTTATTTCTACAGATTGCATTAATTATAGCTTTGCAAACACTGTGAGTTCTACAAGAAGATTGAACTGAGCTATTAGCTGCAAACCTCACGTCCTGGCTAGAGAAGTGGTCATGGCTTATTTAGCAAGCCTAATGAATTGGCTCACCCGCCTCTAAGCCGAGCTCCATGTTTAGCATCATGGAGAGGCTGTTTCACGTCACTTTATAATTAAAAATAAAATAAAACCGGTCAACCAGACAGGGTCCAAAAGCAGACCTCAGTGCAGCATTATTCCCCTTCCGGAAAAATAAAAGCATCAGTACGGGCACTGACATTGGTCCCAGGTCCTGCGGAGACCCACAGTAAACTTCCACTTAACTACCACGCTTTCCCCTGGAAAAACGCAGTGTTTGTCGCCGGGAGCAGCGCGGCTGCGCTCCGCTTCCCACACACGCACCCGCGCAGCCGTCCGCGGCTCAGCTCTAACCCTGCGCGCGGGCCGGACCGGGCAGCGGCTCTTTCCCGAGGGCTTGAGAAGTGCAAACACCCCGGGTGGCGGCGGGGGCAGCGCATCAACCTGTCCGCTCAGGTGCGCGGCGGGGCCGCCTTACCGTGAGTGCGGAGAGTTTCTGCGCTGGCACGGCCGGGAGCAGCTCCGGGAGAAACAGCAGCAGCAGCAGCACCCACATCCTGCGGCGGCTCCGGGACGCGGAGGAGGGGGACTCTCCCCCGCCGCGCCTTCTCTGGCTCCTTTTCAATCACTCCTGCTGGGAGGTCCCAGCTTAGGTCCCGTTCTTTTTTTCTTCCTTTCTTTTTTTTTTTTTCTCTCTCTCTTTCTTTCTTTCCTTTTTCTCTCTCTCTTTCTTTCTTTTTTTTTTCTTCCCTCGCCCCTTTAAGTTTGGGGACAGGGGATATAGGAGATAGCTGGCGCCTCGCCCCTGTCTCCTTGTCCCTACCTCGCTGCAGGAGAGTCACCGCCCGGGCCCCGCGGTGCCCCCCAGCCCCTCCGCTTGCGGGCCCTCCCGCCGTGCGGCTCCGCCGCCTCCCCCGGGGCTCCGCGCCGCCCTCCGCCTCGGCCCGGCGGCTGCTCAGCCCTGGGGGTCGCCTCCCGTCCCCTCCAGCCGCGGTAAAAGAGGATGAGGAGGAGGAGGGAGAACCATCCAGCTGCAGCCGCCGGTGTGTGCAGCCCGGGGGGCCACGGCAGGCACGGCTGCAGCTGCCAAGCCCGGCGGTGGCGACTTCGCCCCAGCCTCCCCTGCCCTTTTCCTCTTATCCTCCCCCGCGCCGGCCCGGCCTCTGCTTCCTCCTCCCAGAGCCTCAGGTCCCGCCGAGGATCCCTCCCCGAGGCAGTCGGGGGGGCACCAGGCCCTGCGCCCCCTGGGGCTCAGCGCCGCACCTCTGCCTCAGTCAACAAGTTCAAGAGGACCTTGATTGGAGGTGCTGAGAGGCACCCCAAAACATCCCCCTCCTGGCGCACTCCAAACCCCCGTGCATGCCTCCCCTCCAGTACAACCCGCTCCCCTTCCAGTGCATGCCACTCTGCCATGCACACCAACCTCCTGCCCCCCTGCGCCCCACTGGCCTCGCTACCCACGGCTCTGCTGCCACTCACACCTCCGTGGAGCAAGGGCCAAGGCTGCCAGTTTGCTGGCGGGCCTAAGAGCTGCGAGCAGTGTTTTGTGGGATGGGTGTTGCTGCCAGGCCCTCTCCCCACAGCAGGGAAGCGGCATGCAGTTGGCTGTGGAAATGCAGGTTGTGGCTGTCACCGTGCATATGATAAATACCATGTAAGTCCTCCCTAGTGACAGTTTTGTGTTTTTCTCATTTATAGTTTTGGGGACTAAATAAGAAATTTTATTATCTCCTTGCTATGAACCACCAGAAGATCTGAAAGAAACCCTTTTACTGAAACTTTGTCAGTGGAGGAATCCCCTGCTCCTCCCCTGAGACCCACGGCTATCTGCCAGTATGCAGAGGTCCCCAAGGTTCGGTGATGCTACCATGGAGGCTGAAGCTAATAGCATCTGTATTATTAGGCTTTGCTCATTGCCAGTAGAAGAATGAGGCTGAAAGCCCATTAGGGAGGCTGCCAAGCAGAGCACTCCCAGCACACAGGTGACAGATTCCCTTGAGGGTCCTTTTCTGACTTTGTCACAGTGTTATGACACTGTGCTTACTTCTGGAGATACACTGTCTCAGCCAGGGCTGGGAATGGAGCACAGAGTCCTAATCAACAGCTTTGAATGAAGTGAACAAAGAATGAGAGATGTATAAGCAAAACACAGATGCTAAACTTCTGTGCTAATTTGGGAGACCTATTGGTGACTCCTCCACATTCTCTGGCATTCACAGCATGTAGCCCACAGGCTAGTCATAGTGTGTGCAAACAAGGCCTCCAGGTCTCAACTGAGCATCCATATTAGCAAGAATTTCCAGAGCCCACTTTTCAAAAGTTTGTTTTTGTACAACCTGATAATCAACAAAAAGTATTTGCATGCATGTGTGTGCTTTCATAATATCCCTTGGTCTTTCAAAACGGGGAAGAGACAAGACAGAAAAGATATCATATGGCATTACCAAGGTCAGAGCAAGACTGGGACCATCACAGAGACCTCCAACAGCTCAAACTAGTAACATCTCACACAGAAATAGCAAACTGCCATTTGCTGATGTAGAAAGAGTGGGTTGTGACAGCAGTGTGGGCGCAATTTGACAGGATTTTTCCAATAACAATATTGAAAATTCAAACTAGGAGAAAGAAAGAAATATTCAGCTTTTAATACCAAGAGTACAAAAAGTAAATCTTCTTCAAGTAATACTATAACCACAAAAATGGACCACGAGATCCAAACAGAGCCCTACTATTTGGCCTATATATGTAAGGGTTCAGCTGCCTGCCTTTCATTGCAGGAGCAGGGAATTGTTTGACAGAAGATAACGCAGTTCTTAGCAGGAGATTTGGGTTCCTGGCACTTGCTTGTGAAGAATTACCACACCAACCCTACATCCTTCTCTGCTTTTCAAGTATGCTGTTTCTCAAGCGTCATTCTGCAAACTCACTTGAGATACAACATACACTTGATCGTTTTTAAAGTTTGAAAAATCATGGGAAATAATGTTTAAATTCAAGCAAGAAGTTCTTTTAATACTTAAAGAATGCACATATACTTACAGAAGTGCAAATAAATACAGAATAGTTATTTCAAAGCTGTCTAGCCAGAACTTGCCTATTTCTCATCTGTTTCTGTATCACTGAGCACCCTGAAGTTCTGGCCCATGACAGAGACTTATAGAGATGGTAGCAACACAAATAATAACTATATATATATACATATATTATATATATATATATATGTTGCAAAGCATTATTACTTCACTTCTTACAAAGATAGTAAATCAAAACCAACTGACATCAGTGGAAAGTCTCCCATCGCATTAATATGAATATGAATGAAAAGTCCACAGTGATCCCAGACTCTAGCCCTATAGTACTCATGGTATCAATAAATTGTATTCTGAGGGTTTCACATTTGACAAAGATGATTGTTCCAGGAAAAGGTCAGATATGTGCGTTTAGTCTGAAAGAAAAATAAATATCTGCTGTCTTGATTCTTTATATTTGCTCTGAGTAGCAGGGAAGATGAAGTCCAGGTGATAAGCAGGAGATGATTGTGGAAATTCTTAATCAAAAAGTAAATAAATAAAAAAAGGAGAGGAGAGAAAAGAGGAGAGGAGAGAAAAGAGGAGAGGAGAGAAAAGAGGAGAGGAGAGAAAAGAGGAGAGGAGAGAAAAGAGGAGAGGAGAGGAGAGAAAAGAGGAGAGGAGAGAAAAGAGGAGAGGAGAGGAGAGAAAAGAGGAGAGGAGAGAAAAGAGGAGAGGAGAGGAGAGAAAAGAGGAGAGGAGAGAAAAGAGGAGAGGAGAGAAAAGAGGAGAGGAGAGAAAAGAGGAGAGGAGAGGAGAGGAGAGGGGAGGGGAGGGGAGGGGAGGGGAGGGGGGAAAGGAAAGGCCATTGATTTAATTCTTTTTTTTTTTCTTAAGTAGAAAATGGTCTTTGCAAACATTTTTAAAATGCATTTTTTAACACAGCTATGAGCAAACCACCAATGACTGAGCTGTACTCTGTGCCATATTAAATGAAGAGTGGATTTTTTTTTAAGTGTTTATGGGAACCAGGAGCTGAGATCCTGTTTTTGAGAGTTACATAGGTAAGCCAAACCCTAATCCCAAAGCACCAAGGCCCACTCATTATTTGATCGTTAAAAATAAAGTCACCAACTTGGCATTTTAGAAAGGGGATGCAATGTAGAAGTAGAGACAAAATTGTGACTGGTTAGGAGGAACAGAGGTTTCCTTGGGAAACACAGAGCTTTGAAAAGTGCCATTATTCAATTCATTTTTTCTGGTATTATCTTTTTCATTTGTGTGTGTGTGTGTATGTGTGATTAAATCTCATCATCTGGAATTTCCTCACATTTTTATGCTCGGTCAATATGAGGAAATAGACTTAATTCTTCAGGTCAACAAAAAGCTGCTCTGCATCTTGAAGAATGATGCCAGAGCAGAGCTAGTAGATTCTACTACATTCTCCCTAGCTGAAGACAGAATACTTTTTAGAGTTTTCAGAAGGAGATTGTTTGTTGTAACACAGAGAGAGGCGTCACAGCTGACTCATCTTACATTAAATCATCCTTCAGGAACGCCATGGCTCTGTGGCCAGAGGCACAGTACTTTTGCCCAAGAGTAGAATTTGTAGTCAAATTTGGAACAGTGAGATGGGATCAGGAGAATATCCTGAGAAAACAGCCAGCTCCAGATTAAAATGAATACCTGGAATGATAAGAAGGACGTGAACACCAAAAGAAAAAAAAAGAAAAAAAAAAAAGTCTTTTGGAAATATTGCTGATGAACTCAACCTGCTGTCTCATAATTTTGAAGCAAACATTGCATTCTGCATGGTTCTAGAAGCCTTAGAATCAGACTGCAGTTTGGAAAATGTCAGTGTGAGGATTTCTGTCCAGGGATGGATACATTTATTCCAAATGCTTGTTTACTGGCAGCAACTGGATTTACACCAAGGCTGAAAAATATACAGAAAAAAATATTACATGAAATTCAGTGCAGGTTGTAAAATGTTTTCTGAGTGCTGGTAGAGTAGCTGAAGTAATATGAGATGCACTAGACAATCATAACACAAAATAACAGCAGAATGTGTAAGTCACAAAACAGCTTCAAGACCATTGGGCACACATCCTAGAATGTTCTTATACAATTATTTCACTTTCTTGGCCAAGCTTATTTTCCTGTCATTGCTGTTTCTTATATGGCTCATCTTTCTAGAGGAAGATCTTTCCACTTGGGTAGCAATGAAGTAGTAAACAGTTTGAATGGAAAGATTTAGCATGTCATCTTTTGGGGAATATCCTGGATAGCTGTCAAAGATGTGCTGCTTCCGCTATCCCCTATGCACTGCCTCACAGCAGAATAGTAAAAGATCTGTCATATATTGAATGGAATAGTTTCATCAGGAAATTGTGCTATTTTAGCAGTGGAAAGCTCACACAGTATCAAATACCTAATGAAGTAGTTAGGTATGAGTAGGTAAAGTGTATGAGTACTTCTTATTTCCAGTCTCCAAAGCGTATTGTGTACCAGCTTGCTATTTCAGATCTATAAACTTGTAGTAGCCCCAAAACCATTATGGTCCAATGGCTCTTCCTCCAACCTGTGCAAAGTGAGTTTCATGGCCTCACTCCCACCTTCTGTGGCCACAAGGTGTTTCTGAAGCTTTTACCGCACTGAGCAATGCCAACACAGATGCCGAAGCCTTAACAGGCTCAGTGCCCAAGCCACACCATCACCACTGACAGAGATCAACCCAGGACAGGCTTCAGGCAAAGTGGCCTGATGGTGCAAGGAAGGTTCCTGTATCCCCTCCTGTGTTACTCTTGCATTGTACAAGGGCTGCAGCCTCCAGTGCTGTTATTCTAGCACTTTGCACAGAGAGGTCTCATCTGTGGGTATGAAACACTTGAAATGTGAGCAAGAGCCTGAAGTGGACCCTGCAATGTGGGAATCAGGAACAGTTAGACAGCAGGTCTTGTAGAGGGCTCAGGTCTGCAGTATGTGCCCTCAGCCAGCTTCTGATTACTGCTAAGGCAGAGGAGTGGGCACTTCTGAAGAGAAAGTGGCGTCATCACCTACTCTCCTATGCACAGAAGTTGCTGTGCTTGACCTAGCCGGAGTGGTTTTACAATGCATAGCAATGAATTTTAGATCATTGGGTTCATCTTTGCTTCCTGATCTCCCTTTAGAAAGAGGAAAAAAAGCTGTTAGGTACTGTAGCGAGAAGCTGAGTTAAAATTCTGAGAAAAAAATACCGAAAAATGTGTGAAAAATATAAAGCAAGTCCTTCTTCACTCTGAAAAATAGTCCTTTTTGATTCTTGCTTGTGATTTGCAGCCATGTTTTTTGCCCAGTTAGTAGGAACAGGTACTCATAGCAACAGCAAAGCAGCAGGTTATCATAGCAGTGGGACATGTCTGCATTTCTGCTTTTAACCAGTTCTTTCCTATTGGATTAATTCTTTGTTTCAGATGTTGTTATTTTCATGGACATCCCATTACCTTACTTAAAGGCACTGACTGTTCCTGCCACAAGTTTTGTTACCTTTCCTGACTACTAGTTAACAGTCTCACAGTTTGGAGAGCATGTTGATAAGTGCTGATGATTCTTCCAACCCCTTAAAATACCCTGTAATGTCATGTCAGGAATTCATTTCGGCATGTGTTGCTTTACCAATTTAGAGAAAAGACAATATTTTGTTGTTGTTGTTGTTTTGAAGTAAGGCAAAAAGCAAGTTTTATGGGTTTTGGCAGACTGGTCTTCATTGCTAGCGTTTCCCTGTTGGCTGAATTAGTGGTAAGCTGCTGGCTGTGTGTGACGCTGAGGCACACCAAGGTAAAGAGGCACTAAGTGGAAAGACATCATGAACAATTGATTAAGAACTTGTCTACTTAGACAAACAACCTGTCAAGCGTTTTTCAGTGTAGCACTGCTGTTAGACAAAAAGTTGGTTTCCCACAGCTTATGAAAACTTTTCTTTCTTGTTGTGGTTTTAAAACTCTGACAGGCTCCATAAACATTAATCCATAAGGTGTTTAAAATTTCATGCTTTGGTAAAGATTTGTGCTGGTTTTGTGGTTGTATTTATTTCTATGGAGTGACTATGGCAGGAGAAGAAAGATTATTGCGCTATAAGTGTAAACACTAAATATTTAGCAAATGATTGGTTTCCACTGGGAGAAAAAACGTGTTTTTGTTTTGTTGTGTTTTTTTTTTTTTTTTTTTTTGCGTTGGAAAAGATACAGGAAAAAAAAAGAAAAAAAAGGAGGAAAAAAAATCAGTAGTTTCATAGCTATTTTCTGAGAAAGAATGTGAAATTCTATCTATAACTGGCACCTTGCAATCTTTAAGTCATTTGGCCTTTCCTGCACTCACAAGAGCTGGTTAAAAATTCTTCTGTGAAATATGACTTTGTGTTTCTGTCAGAAAAAAACAACTTTTAAAAGGCTGTTTTATTTGCAGGGACATATCCATTGCAACAAAAGCTTTGTTGGGAAACATTTCTTGGGCTCAAACAAGTGCTTCTGCTGAAAATCAGATAAACTCTGCCTCTCAGGCTAGCCAAAAGGCTGACATTAGAGCTTTCCAGAGATATAGGAGACCCAGCTT
Source organism: Tinamus guttatus (assembly GCF_059628265.1). Lineage (NCBI taxonomy): Eukaryota > Metazoa > Chordata > Aves > Tinamiformes > Tinamidae > Tinamus > Tinamus guttatus. The sequence goes on along the minus strand of NW_028289135.1, from coordinate 690,161 downwards.
CCAGCTCTTGCTTTGCCTAGCTGACACCCAGTTCCTCCACCTCCCAGTTTTGTGTCCATCGTAATCATCAGGGAGCTGAACTGTCCTGATAGGCAGAAAGAGGAGGCTTGATCTTCTGCCAGCCAGCAGGGCCAAAGTTAGAGAAATGGTCTGGAAGAGGCAGCACAGATTTGATTCTGCTGGTTTAGGCAGAGCAGGACACGCACCTTCATCTCTCACATGACGCGGAGCATCCCAGGCTGTTGGCATGGAGTCCTTGCTTGGTTTCTTCAGAGAAACTTTTGCTGGTATTCTTTCTCAGCACAAAGTGCCTTGCAGATGTGTTAGCAAAAAAACTTTCTGGTTGCCAGGCTGTGTTATTTCATCTTCAGTGCTGGTATGCTGACAGGGGTTACACCTCCCCTCTAGGGTTTATTGATATAAAAATTCCAGTATAGCTATGCTTGCAAGCTCTTCCTAGTGTACACTAAGCCTATGAAAAAGAGTATTTGAGAACTTTTGGCATTGATGGAATTTTTTTTTTTTTGCACATTTTTGAAGAAACATGGAATAAACAGTAAAAATAAGTTAGGCTAACAAATTGTGTGCCTAAGCAAATATTATAGGGTGCTTTGTTAGACTGGGGCTGACACTGGACTTGGAGAAGAAAAACAAACAATAATATTACTCTTCTTTGAGATTTGTCTATGGCCAGCCACTATTCACTGCAAATAGAATCTAAATGTCATCTCAAAGAAAAAAAGAATCCCTTGTCTGTTATTCCTGTAAATCCAACTACAGTTGTACTTCTCTGATGTAACAGAGAACAGAATTTGGCTAGCTATAGTACTGCACTTTTGCTGACAACTTTTACTTATTTCATATGGAGATGTTTAGCTAGAAATCAAACCATCTGCCACCTCAGCATTCAGTATAGATCACCAAGGCCAGGTCTGGTCTGGGTAATCCCAGTGATCAGAAAGAGAGAACGTGCTGAGACAGTCTGAAAAAAGCAGCATCAGGCAGAACTGGTGCTCCACATGTAGTTAAAAGAGGTTTTGACTGTACAGATGTCACCTTCTGACATAGGTAACCCACCTGTGGCAGAGCACCCAGAAAATAGGTTCACCCTATGGCTCAGGGCATTAGTGCCTCCAATAACGCATTATGAGAATGGTTGTAGACTGAGAACTGCTGCAGACATAGACTCTGCCTTCCTCTGCTGGGAAGGACTTGGCTTTTCTCTCTGAGATACCTCACAGTTGCAGGTGCCACCATAAATATTTTATTAGTTGACTTTTGTAAACCTAGCAAACGAAAGAATTTGGGACAGAACTGAACACTGCTTTACAAATGCTCTGGAAGTGATGTTCAGCTTGGCACAGAGCTTTGTCATCCAAGCTGGCAGGAGGGCAGAAAGTCCTTTTCTCTCTCAAAGATGAAATCTGTATGTCTGCCAGCTCCCTGTAATTACAAGCTCCAGAATATGTCTAGTCCAGTATAACGAGAGGTCAGTGGCCTTTCTATGTATTAGTTACCTCTTACTACTACATGAGCTGTCCAAGATGGGAATTTCTTTTGTAGGGTGCCCTCTTTTATTGAAAAAAGACAAATCACATTCTTTTTCCAACATTTAATTCAGCTGGTTCATTTCTTTTCTGTTCCCTGTAGAACTTCTGTCAAATGCTCACAGAGAATATCCCATCTCCCTTGCTTGTGTCTCTGCCGTAGTTTAATTCTGCCCTTGGCAGGCACGGTCATCTTTTTTTCTTTTCTTCATGCAGCTAATTCCCATTCCAAAAAAAAAAAAAAAAAAGAAGTCTTTTCCAGAACAGCCTGCTAAGGTTACTATGCCTTGAACCAAGTTTGAGGGTCCTGGGCTTTACCTTGCTGCTGACTTTGCCAGCACTGCAAAGTCACACCCGACCCTTTAGTCATTACCCACAGCTTTCAGCAGTGGAATTTCAAGGGGTCCTAATCCTGACTAAGTACATTTAACTGGCTGAAGGTTGAACTATGAATTAAGTATAAAACTACTGAGGAGCTTTAAACCCCTAGCCAATGCTAAATTTTGTGTTGTCTGGTCTATACAGCAGGTGGCAACTAAGATGATAGTTTTAAATTGGAGTGTCAGAGACATAGATATACGAGTTGATTCTGAAAATTGATTTGCTAGATATTGTGGATTCAATAATTCAGTCTTTCCTGGGCCCTTATGAAACAGTCTTTTGCTCCAAGGCTTGTACAGTGAAGGTAATCACTGCCCTTCAAGCGTTCACTTGTCCTGTCACTATCAGGTATGGATTCACAACAGGAACAGGCCCTTTCCTGCCTGTGACAAAACTAGTACCACAGCAGATAAAGGGAGAGGAAGATTGTGGAGAACATTTTGACAGCAAGGTCCTCAGGAAGAATCAGGGACTCCTGAGGAAGAGGGCTGTCTTGTTAGATGCTCACATGACAGCATAAGAGCAGCAACTGCTGCAGATACTGTGAATGTGTTTGATTTTTACTTCATGAGTGGAAGCACTCTGGAATAAAGAGAGTGAAGGAGAAAGAGATACAGCAGATGTTACAAAATGGGCCAGTTGCCTAAATCTCTACATACTCAGGATATTTGTCCAGCTCCTGTTCTTTGTTTTCTCTCAATATGAAGTTAAATAAGAGCAAAGTGAAGAAGAGAACTGAGAGTAAACAGAAACTCTTTCCTCAAATACAGCCACTCATTATATGATGATATCAAAGTTGTTCAATGAATAGCAGAACTGTCAGACTCTGTTTACCTCTGGCCCTGATTCTGCAGCTGAAAAATCCCATGTCTCATAAGCTGTGAGCTCTGATCATAACTTTTCCTGTTGTTTGTTTACATTCTGTGAGTCTCACCTGTTTCATTTCTGGAGTCTGGTGATACAGCCAGCTCATACCACAGCTCTTCTGTGCCACCCTCTGGACCTTTCTCTATCACCTGGCTAGTGAGGTTCACAGGGGTTTTAGGACCACAGTGACTTCAAGCTTTTAACTTTCTATCTGCTTTGGTTGGAATTATGCAACAGAGTTCAGAAGATTTTGGGAGGGCTGAGAAAGGCAATGAGATTATATAAATCTTATTTCCCTATCAACAACTTAAAAAATCATATTCAAACAAGCCAAAAATATGGAGAAATAGCTTTCATATGTTAGTCACTTGTCAGTTAGTATCCTCTGTGTTCAGTGATTTATAGTTTACTGCTAATCACACTGTCATTGAAACTTGACATTATTTCACACTAGAAATTTTTCAGATTTGAAAACATTTGGTCTGATGGGACTTCTGATCTTTCAGGATGTTGTTGGCTTTAGTTTTTATTCCTTTAGCTTGACATTTCAAGCTCCATCCCTTCCTTTTTCCTCCCTCACCACTTGTTTTCATAATTTTTGAAAAACGTGAATATTTTTTTCCATGTTTATTAACTTTTTCTTTTTTTTTTTTTTTTATATAAACCATAATGAGAAAGGATTTATCTGACCTTTGTGGAGCCAGCCTAGGTGGAGTTTTTGGGCTCAGTTTGCAGTGGAGCCTGAGGTTCACAGCTAATTTTGAACAGCTGAAACTTGGCAGGAATTCTCAAGTGCAGCTAAGATTTCAGTTGCTTTGGTTTTAGAAGCAATCACATATTGGCTCAAAAACATAGCATGGCAATTCATTACTCCCTTTAACTACTCAAATAAGACAAACTTTTACTCACCTTGTTCATCCATGTCTACCCATGAAATGATTTAGGTAGATTTGCCCCCAGTATGTTTCACAGTTATTAATAGTTTTTGTTAACAGCCTAGAATTTACCAGAAAATAGAGCCGTGCATTTTTATATAGTTTATTTGGATTTTTGCAAATTATAAATCAAGCTAATTTCTGCCTTGACACAGATTTGCTGCAATATAACTATATATGAAAATGATAACATTTGGATAAATGTAGTTACCTTCTGGCTGAAATATCTCTTCTCCCTAAATGCTTAAGTCAGAGCAATGTCACAGAACAATCATTTTTACTATGAAAACAAGTGTCTTTTTCAAAGGTTGAAGATAACAATTGAATAAAACAAGAAAGAGGAATTTCTTTTTTTCAAGAAGGGTTAATTATCATTGTTTTCATCATTGGAGTAAGTTTTTTCTTATTACTTACATAAACATACATATATATATATGAACATATAACATAAATGATCATCTAATTTCTACACTATTTGTAGCACAGTCAATCAGTCAAGCTAACCCATGATAAAGCTGCTACTGGCAGAAGCTGATAAAAAGTATTCTCAGACCTACAAATATGCATTTTCTATAAAATGTACTTCATATTCAGTGATTAAACTAACAATCATGAATGCTTTGAAATGATTTTTTCATTGTTTGAAACCAAGAATTTTCCAGGAAATTTCAACTGAGTTGAAAATTACCCAGCAAAATGTTTGATTTGGTCAAAAAGCCTCTTCAAGATTAGATGAAAATATTTCAGGCAGCTCTACTGTTGACTCCAAATTATGTGTTTAATCCAAAAAAAAAAAAAAAGGTTTAATGAAAACCATCTGCAAGTCATATCATTGCTACTCCTCACCCCATTCTTACTGTTGCTTGAAATACCTTTTGCATTGACAGTTTCTCTCTGTAGCCACTGCTTTCTAACGGAAGCCTAGTATTTAAAACAGCAATTAGGACTTTCTGATTCTTGCTGCCTCTCTCATTGGCTGCTGCTGCATGGCTGGGCCAGTCATGATCACTTTGCTTATTTTGCCCATTTGATAACAGAATACAGTATCTCTCTGCCAGGTGTGTTGCAGGGACACAGCTCTTAATGTTTGCAAAGTGCTGCTGTGGTACTTGAATAGAAATGCTGAAAAAGGGCAAAGTTTCATAGTGGGGTTGCAGTAGGGACCCATATAACCACACTTCGTGCTTCTCCAGCCTAAGAAGTTTTACTCAGGCTGCAGCGAAATGAAATGCTGGCTAAACTAACTTAAGAAATCCCCAAATCCTTGTTCCCACCCTTGTGCTGACAGCCCACTTGGTACTGTTGGTGTACTGACCAGAAGGTACTCATTGACCAGAATGGGAAATACGAAATGACACATGAAGTTTCTGAAGGGGAGACTTACTTTTATCTGGACCTTTCTGTTTTCCTGCTCATTTCCAGCATGTCCCAGAAAAACTTGCAGTGGAACTGCTGACCAGACAGGGAATTGCAGTTACACAGACACAAACAACAAGTAGGAAAGAAAGGAGTCCTTAAATTGACTGCACTAACAAAGCACATCACTAAAGTACAACTGAAATATGCCTTCTTTCCTTGCTCAGTGTTTCACCCTAACACTATTTTGCACACTAAGAAGATGCTACCTTAAAAAAAAAAAAAAAGAAAAATGTATGAAAAATGGGAGAATGGCATCAGAAAGAATCACGTGCAGAGCAACCAGTGACATTGAAAGTGACTTGCCAAAAGTGGACCAGACACTTGTAAAAGAGCAAATCTGAATGCAAGTGTCCTGTACCTCATGTAGAAAGTCTGTTCTTCTTTCCATCATGCAGAATATACTTAATCTGGTTTTCCAACTATTTTCTCTATGGCCATATCTAAATCATGACTTTAAATTAATAGTTTGAAATTTCCCATGTCTGAGATCCTGCAGCCACCCTGGGGAAGACAAGGAAAGAAGCTGTAGATTTATAGGGATTCATGCATGGTGCACAAGTTCAGAAACTAACACACAAGAGCCTACTTGGAATAGAGTTTCTTTTTGTATGCGTTTAAGCACCCACAAAGAAAAGAAAGAATCTTTGAACTAATTATCTGCATATATTGCCATTCTTACAAAATGCTCACATTAAGAACAAACTATGAGAACAATCTTAGAGCAGATTCCTGGTAAGAATGTTGTTACTGTTTCAATCTCGTAAAGCGAGTTTCAGATGTGTCCCTGAGGTCTTTCTGGAAGAGGGAGGGTCCAGGCTATATGCCTCATTGTCTCATTACTTTTTAAAGATACTCCTCCAAATACTAGAAAAGTTTTTCAAGTTGCTGAAGATCTTGAGAAGCAGATCCTATCTTTCAGTTGCCTATTTTTCAACTTTTCTGAATAATCGTCATATTTGAAAAGACACTTTTCTTTTAATTCAACTGTTATGAAGAGGTGTTTCTGAAGAGGTGACTCAAGGGTCACTCGTGTGATTTTTAATGGTAATATATAGTTGTCTTCTTCTCAGACTCATTTTCTAAGAGTTCTAGGATGGCAGCAGCATAAGACAACTCTCCCCATTCTCTTTTATCACATCGCTCAAGCAAACACTCATAATGTTGCAAAGAGACAAGCGTCTCTTTGCTGGTGCTGACCAGGAGGTATACCTCTTTATTTTTTCAAAGGGGCATGCTTTCTCCTAGCATCAAAATGACAGCTCTAATTACCCTTGAATTTGCAATTTGCTTTGGAAATATATTTTGACACAGCAGAGCCAGACCTTGGAATAGGTTAGGGAAGAAAGAAAACCTGTCACAGATGTGAGTGGCAGAGCAAGAACAAAAGCTTACAAGTTTCCTCTTTGCCAGATCTCTGAGTTGCCATCTCTTTTCGTAGCAAACCAGGAAAGAAAAATTCCTGAAAGCTAAGCTTTGTGTTATCAACTGTGATAACATCTGACAAACTGTACAGACCTTCCCCCTCCCTTTCCCTCTCTTTTGCAAAGGTTGAGGCTAGAACAGTGATAGAGTAGCAGACCATTGACCTATTAGCCTCTGTGATCATTTTTCCTCAGGCCTCAAGTGATGTTTACAGACAGGTCCACTGGGAAGGAGAGTCAATAAGGTCACCACCTCCTCATTTCCTTTTCTCTGCTGTCTCTGCAGCAGCAGCTTCTCCAGGCTTGACTTCTCCGTGAGTAATTGATGTGTTGAAAGTCAAGCATGTGCTTAAGTGCTTTGCTTAAGTGGGGCCAGCATGTGCAGCACCTGGCAGGGTCTGTCCTGGGCAAAGAAAGGACCAGCCTGGAGTCCTTGCCTATATCTCCCTCCAGTGCTGCAGAGATGGGCTCTCCTGTGGGCTCCCTCAGATACCTCAGGTGTCTCTCTGCCATCCCAGCCTGAGGCTCTATATGCTGCCCATGCAAAATCTACAGAAATCAGGACCCTTTATATTATAATGATAACTGCTTTCCTTTCTGATTTCCCCCAAAACTGAGATATTTATCATGATCTATGTATGTCTGATTTGTGTGTCACCACTCATCCTGCCTCATCTCTTTTGAATCAGTTGGAAATAGCAAATTCGCAAGAATATTGATATTGATCTTGATATTGATCTTGATATTGATATTGTATATTGATCTGATAGAGTTATATCTTAGAGCTGGCGTTTCTGGGAAGAAAAACTGAGAAAAGGGTACCTTCTCACTACTGCAAGATTCCTAATAAAGTTTCAAGGTATGAACTGACCAAGATCTATGAGACAGATAGAGCAGTATGTCTGAGATGAGGGTAGAGGGCACATATTTTGGTGTCTTTCTTTCTTCTTTAAGGTCTCAGAGTGAAAAAGAAGGATTATGATATAGTCCTATTCTATACATCAGGAAGAAAATCAGCCTCAGAGGGATGTTCCTGAAGACTATATGGTCATACCTGTCCAGAGTCCCATGAAGGCTGTAGGTCATATGGAAATATGCATGCACAGAAAAAAGGGAAAAAATAAGGACTCTTCCAGAAGCATGCCATATAGCTTCTTATAAAAGGCATTCTACCTAAAACACCCCAGAACAGCGGGTATATAAAGTGATTAATCCACCAGACACTCGCCTGCAGTCAGAGACTTTAAAGATACTGCATTGGTATTAATAACCAAAACAAAATAAAGGAAAAATAGTATAAGTTCTTGCTGTTTGACCAGCCCAACAACACTGCAAACCAGAGTATTTCTTAGCAATATGCTTATTGTCATGCTTTTCTGAATTTGAAAAAGAATTATATACTTATTTCATCAAGTTAAAAGATTGCTTCGCATGTTGTGTTATGAGAACAAACCAACTAAAGTATGCCTTTATGTGCATGTTAAAAAATTAATCATATCCATAAGTTCAAGAATTCTCACAGCAGGCTCAAGAATTCCTAAAAAGAGCAACAGAAATATTGCAGTTATTTCTGCTGTAAGGCAGGCTTGAGAATAGTTCAACTGATTTTAAATTATGAAAATAGATATGTAATATGAATCCATTGATCATTCTGGAAAAAAACAAACAAACAAAACCAACAGTATTTTAAACCTCTCTGAACACCTGAAATACAAGCTCTGACTCCTTACAATTATCTTAATTCCCTATAATAAGCGTTGCTTTTTGGTAGAAGTTGAGTCAAGTAGTTATATTGCTCTAGTACTGTTCCTTGTTAGGGAGCAGCTACTCAAGGCTGGTTTCATCCAGCCTTACAACTTACGGGTAGGTTTTCTGTGGAAGTGCAGTAACCATAAATAGTGCAAAGGGCAAATGAACTGTCTCAAAGGTGAAGATTTGACAATTGCAAGAGACAAATTCAAGAGGTTTAATGCCTCTGTTGTCTCACATAGGGCAGTAGGTTTTACAGCTACCCTTCGTCTTACAGCTACCAGCAATGTCACCAAGTTTGGATATATTTATGTGATTTAAGATTAAGTGCAAGACTTTGAAGCCCTTGCAAGCCTCCAGTGTTCTTGCAAGCACCAAATGCAGGCAAAGAGCCCAAAGAAGTGTTTTGATGACATCTCTGTAATGCTGTCTGCACCAGACATTGGGAAGTCTCTTGATCCCTTGCCCTTTGAGGAGAGAGAAGCAAAAACTGTTCCATTTTCCACTGAAAGTGAGCACAGAGCATGTCTGAAATAAACTGTAACCTGCAGCTCTTGGTTTTACCTTTTAATACTGAGGTACTGAAATGAGCAGCTGCTTCTATTTCTCTTGAAAGACAGACAGAAGTGGTAGTAAACTCAATTGTGTTTTCTTTTAATTTTATTTTTAAAATCTTCAGCTGTGAAGATAAGCCAGATTCAGCCTCTGGTTTCATAGCTAGAAGCCAAGAGAGACAGAGCTCCAAAGTAGATACAGAGTTGATCCAAAGTCCATTGAAGTCAATGGCAACATTTTCACTGAACTCAGTGTGTTTTAGATCAGGTTCCATAGCTATAAATATGATGAGTCACCTGAGATTGAAATACAAGGATTCAGGATGGATTGGTATTCACAAAAAGAGAATGTTAAAATAAATGACAATATCAATACCTCCTGAAGTATTAATATATAATATTTTTAGGCTTTTTTTTTTTTTCCCCTAATGCTCCCCGCTACATTTTGCAGCATGCACATGGCACACTGCTGTGATTATGTGCCTTAAATCTCTGGTACCACTCACTGACTGATAAAGAGGTCAGAGGGGGAGCCTGGGTGATGATAGTGAGAGAAATATTCCAGAAGTCTTACAAAAGGCTGAACTGCGAACTGTGGAAATTCAGTCTCTCACTGTCACCAACTATTAGCAGAACCATTAATAACATAACCTCCAGTTGCATCATACTCGGTGCATAGGTGCTGTCATCTTAGTGGACCTTCTAGAGGAAGGAGTGACAAGCATTTTTACACCAAACAATAACAATAACCCTATACTAACTTCCTTCTTCCTTTTTTTTCTGCCTTGAAGAGGATAAAGAGAGAGTTCAGAAATACTTTTCTGAAGTAATAATTTCTGAGCATTTTTTTTTGATGCAACAATCTCCAATGCTTTTTACACAAGTGCTTTATCCAGTGATTATAAAATACCTACTTTGAATGGTAATGCACTAAATGATCTCTGTTTAGGAATTTGTAAATGTTCACTATGGATTTGCTTTGATTAGAAATCAAGTCACATTAAATCATTTCCATTCATGGCTGCATCATTTACGCTACTGAAGGAACTGTGTAAGTTTCTTTTGTGTACACAATGAATACTTCTTAACATGATGGTGATATTGTAACCTAAGACTCATAGTTGAGCCAATTTCAAGCTTTGTAGCAGTACACATGCTTTCAGAATTTTCAAGCTTAAAATGTTTCAAGGGATGACACCACAGAAAGCTTACACATTGGTTTGGATAGATAATTGCTATCAAATCCAAACTTTCAAAATGTGTTTTTATTATTTACCTTAGTTCAAAATTCAATGTACATTCAGAGTCCAGATGACAGTTCACACTCTAAACAAAGCAGATATCTTTCTATTACCTTATATATTATTCTTTTGCTTGCTTTTAAAAAGTTCTGATGAGATGATTCCCTTATACACTATCAGAATGAAGAAAAAGTGATTGTTCAACCTCTAGAAAGCAAGAAATATAAACAAATTGGAGACAGGCAAAGGTAAAACAAAGATTTTGATTAAAATATAAGAGATGTATGTCAGAGATCTCTGTTCAGTGAACTCAGTAGAAAACAAATCAGTTTGTAAAAATACTCATAGCATTCCTATTTATGTCCTACAGATTGTAGTGTTGATAACCTGAGCTGAAATGTGGAGTGCCAACGAAATCTGTGAGAGTATGTTTCTGCAACTGGCTAAAACTAGATTTTGTTCTTTGTGGGCATAGAAGAATTTGTGTATTTTTTTAAAATCTAGAATATCAGAGCTGAAAGAATAACCCATAAATCATCTACAATTGCAAGGAAACATAAATGCTTGTGCCATTGTTTCCCTTCAACATTTCAGTCTTTCCTTAAATATCGAAGTGATCACATTTCATTGACCAGAATGCTCACAGAAGAGTTAAACTGGGTGAATATTTTCCCATAAGCCTATTGCAGAAACGCACGTGCAGAAATTATTGCAGGAAATGCTTTCCTGCTTATCAAACTCAAATAAGAAAAATGACACCATCTGATGCCAAAAGGCTGTCACAAGTAGGCTCAAATTTAGCATATTGGCAACATATATATATGTATATACACGGTAATTGAATAATGAAAGAAATAAATAAATATTTATAAATAAATAAATAAAGGTAACTGAGTAATAAAAAGTAATATACATATAAGGTAATTATATATATATATAAGGTAATTGAGCACTATTTGATATTTATATGGATTGTCTGTCTGGGGACTAGATAGATGTTCATAGCAATAAATATGTATTGAACTGTTAGCAAGGGTGCAGCAACACTTAGTGACAGAGGATTTACAGAGCCTTTCTACCACACATATGCCCATGCACATGTGCAAACTATACTGTTACTGTAGTTTCAATCTAGCACAAACATTGTGAATATCATATTTTGCCACAGTAGAGGGATGGATTTGGCACACACCCTTACTTCTCCCTGCATAATTTATCAGAAACCACTGTGATAAAGCAAAGGAGCAGGCAAATTTTGAACGGCTAAATTCAGAGGAAACCTAAATAGTGCAACATGCCACACAAATGAAGTCTTGGAAGCTAACAGGGAGGAATAAAAACTTAAGGGGAGGTTGGACGAGGGCAGGGAAGTAAACACTTCCTGCCATATTTTCATTAGATGAATCTTATTTGGACTTTCTCTCTTGATCAAACCTGCACAGAAGAAACCTATTATCTGTTGATTAAAATTGATCTAAATAAAAATGAGGAAGATAAAGATCTGGTAATAGGCTTGGTTGTAGAAAAGAGGACAGGGCTTTGTCTGAAAGAAGCTGTTTCCAAACACACTGACACTCAGCCAGTGGAAAGATGGTACATATGTATGCATGTGCCTATAGAATATGGAGCTTCTTTTGGAGATCCTTGGGCCCTCAAAGCCAAGAATGACATAATTTTGGAATTTTATTTCCCTTGGATTTTAGCTCAGGCAGACAGTACTCATGAGAATATGCTTTTTCTTGGTAAAGTTGGTGTTATAAGCTCTGATCATTTTTTATTCCAAAGAAGAAAGAATAACTTTCAAAGAAGACACTAGAGGAAAATGTATCATGCCACTCTAGCTAAGTCTTGTTCTCTTACCAGGACAGGAGGAGAGAATTCTGCTGAGTGCTTCCAAGATAGAGGAAAGAAAAGAAATATTTTCCTTCTCTGAAAAGAAAGCAGTGTTTTTCCACATGATCTCTCTTTAACCTTTGTGATTCACCTTTTGGTTTCTGGGCTTTTTATAAAAGCTCAAGTGCTCTTGTGAAATCACTTTCCTATGTCCTTCACTTATCCGGGTCTGTGTAACAGCAGAGGCCCTTTGACATTAACTCACAAGCTGGCTATGTTGTAAGCAAATCAAAGCTTCTGCCTTTCTAAAACCACTAGCTCAGACCCACTAGCTTGCATAATTGCTATTAAATAACAGGTCTTTGTGAAGCTGCTAGTCCAGTATCAGTGTCAAAGAAAATCAAAATAAAATAACAGCAAGACCTGTTGTGGGATGGCCTCCTATCTGTTGGTGTCTTCTGGGGCAAGTGGAGTGGCAGTTGTATTTCCCTCTGAGCTCCTTCTCTGGCAGTCACAATGTGGAAATAGGATTGTTGAAGGGAAGTCTGTGGGGATGATGCTAAGGAGTGTTTCAGCAAAATGGGAAAACTTACAGAGCTGGCTCAGGTGAGGTAAAACTTGTGTTTATGGAGAGAAGAAAAATCAGGAAATCTAATGGAAAAGAGATCAAAGTAACCAGCTAAAAGAAAATAAGCTGATGAAAAAGGAAGTACAGGACAGAAAATAAATGAGGAAATGAAAATGATGGGATGGTACTAAACATGTAAAAAGCATGAGGACTGAAGCAGTAACAGTAGACCTTGCTATCAGTGATTTAGAAGGAAGAAGCACAGAGTATAATAATTATGTCAGAAGGAGAATTCACCAGAATGTTCTAGGATGTTTGTGAAACATTCAGTTTATTTAGAGAACCATACCTGAACGTAGGCCTGGACATATAACAGCATCATCAATTTTCCAAAACACTATTTTACGCAAAATTCATGTTAGTTAAATGCTCTTCTCTGTTAGAAATGATATTCACAGTTCTTAAACTTTAAAAAATTCCAACAACCCCAAACTTTCCAGTTTGCTTCAGCTCACCTTTAAACGTATTTTTCACAGCATCAACAAGGAAAGTCATCACCTGATATTAGCTGCATGCTGAACATCTTGTTCTGTGAAGCTTAAGAATAATTGCTTGTCATATGCCAGTTTGGTTATGGTGTGGATACCCTCAGAGTTGATAGATTGTCCTGTTGGGAGCTCATGCAGCAAATAAAAGCCTCCTGTTAGGCTTGATAAAGGACATCTATGTTCACCAGTCTGCAGCTCTCTAACCTGCTAGCACCCATTCTTAACAGGTTAACTTTGCACTTACAGTAACTGAAAATAGATAGCTTTTTTGACACAAAATGAGAGCAAATTTCATAGGCTAACATGAGGCCACATTGTTTTTTACAGTGCTTTGATCCTGGTACAACTTCTTTGAATTCATGTATTTTCTTATTTGCAAAGGTGCAAACCAAAATCATAGTTTCTCTCACTTTACTCTTTAACCAGTGAGCCTAGGAATTAGAAACAGAACAGCCTTTCTAGGTCGTAGCATAGCTGAGGTAGGAAGGGAACTCTGTAGATTTCTAGTCCAACGACCCTGCTTAAAGTAACAGCAGGATCCTTTTCTTGCAACTGCAAATGAATAGCCCAATCCTTTGAGCCTCACCACTCTCAGTAACTTTTGTGGGTGTATCTATTCTATCCGTTTCAGTGGGAGTACTTCTGCAAGTGACTGAATACAGAATACAGAATTCAACTTTGAGCACACTGCTGGCAGAAAGCATGGCAGATATCAAGGTACCTCTAGATCTCTTTCTTTGCAGAAGGTCAGCAAGGATATTCTTTTACCAGTGAATGTTACCTGACACCTCAGCATTAATGTTAGGAATTCATCAGTAAAGGTCTGTATATCTGCGAACTTAATTTCCTCCTTTGGCCTGTTGGTGTCCCAGACTGTTCATTTCTTTGGGCAGGATGCATGGCTCATCTGTTTGCTTAGGACCTTGCCTGAGGATATGGTGGTGAACATGTCTTGTATACCCAAGAGGAGATTATGTGCCGAGCTAAGGCAGATCAACAAGCCATCTCTTTCATTTGCCAGTTTCTAATGGCAGCCACAGGCTGTCTGGACACATTTAATAAATGAAAAAGTAAATAAAAAACACTACATTTCATTTGAACTTGGCTGGAAGACGGGGGACTCACAAGGAAGCTAGGTAAGGTTTTATGGGGGGCGTTTTGACAGAAGCCATCATTTGTTGAAAGAGAAAAAAAAAAAAAGAAAAAACTCAGAACATTACCAGAACGTTGTTTCTCATTCATACTGCTCTACTGCATTACAAATCATCAAATGATGAAATCCAGACATGAAGGAATAGAGGGTTTCTTTGTGTATAAATTTGTATTTCTTACTTGTCACTCTCACTTCTCCAGCTCAGGATGTTTGCAATCATTTGAGAACTCATCCAAACTTCCTTAGATTGGAAGAGTAGAGGGAGGAAGGAAATTTAGAGTGCAGAGGGAAATGAATAGGCTGAGGAGTTTAAGCTAAGGCTTAAGAAAGATGTGTGAAAAAGGAAGCTGGAGGTAATGGAGAGGCATGCATCATTATTTCAGAAGTTTGAGCATGCTCTCTACTTTTAGATATTAGTGCTCTCTAGTCCCTCATACCAACCTCTTTTAAATTGTTGGAAATTTACATATCAGTTATCTAAAATTGCTTCTAGTTGGGGGAATAACACTAGCAGTGTCAGTCCAGCAAATTTCTGCAGGTCTCAGCTAAAGCAAGATGGGCACTCTGTCTATGTATGCTAAAAATGATGATCCTGGTTTGCTATTCGCAGCACAAATAAGATATGCTATTGACATAACATTTCATATTTTCATTTTTGTTTATTGCATTTCTCTGCCCTCATCAAAAACTGTTTTTTTCTCAATCCATTCTGTAAATGAAAAATGACTTCTCTGCTGACAATGGGCAGTCAGCCTAATTGCTGGAGGCCTGGAGATGATGTCTTTCCCTTGGACTCCAGTGACACCTAGTGCTTATACCCTTACAGAAAGAACAGCCTATGGTTTTGAATTCTGTTTTTCAAACATTTTTAAGCAATATCAAATGGCAGTGCCAAGAAAATTAACGTAATCACACCATAGTATTTACAATGCCTATAAGGGGGGTGAGGTCCCCTGCTGCACACATTTGTATGCAAGTCTCTCTTTGGGCAGCTCTTGGGTAAGGGGGGCCTGGGGCAGAGGCAGCTCTGTCACGCACTTGGTTTGTTTATAGTTTCAGCTAAGCAAAGAAGAATCTTTGGGGTTCCTGGCTCAGCAAGGCTTTTCAAATAACACTGCCCTTGCAGTCTGCTACATATAAAGCCCTGAATGCAGGGCTTAAAATAATGTTCTGTAGGTTTCAAAGATTGAGCCCGTGAGGAGAATCTAAACTTTAAAAAACAGAAAATGAGATATCTATTTAGAGTATCCCTTTATTACAATTTATAATGTAGGTTACAAACTAACATACAGCTCAAATTTTATTCACAATGTGCAAGATCGCTACTTTGCTTTTACTGTGCATGTGACATATTCTGGCTCGTCAGCAGAAGCCTCACAAAAAGGCAGGATTCCACTAACCATCTGGGATACCACTAACCACTGGTCCCCCTCTATCTTGCATCTCTATAAAGTGCAAGCACTGCTGAGTTGGGAACCAAAGCCTTTGGTGCAATGAACCAGACATTTACACCTCTACATTTAACCAACTTCCCTTCTGCCTCCCTCTGCAGTCTCTGCAGTGCTGCTGCGCCAACAGTGTGTGTGCTACTGGGAATCTGCTTAGAGCAAGCAGAGACCAGCAGTATCTCAGATCTTCTTCCAAACACCACCACAGACAAAACTGGTAGCTGGCAGCATTCACATCCTGGGGTTAGCAGCTGGCTGATATTCTAGTGTTGGGTGAGGTAGAACTGTGGCCAGTATGCAAAATGATATAGCCATGGAAAGCCCCATAGCAAATTCCATTTTATACCCAGAGACCGAGGGTCACTCTGCAGGGCACTATCTTTCCTCCTTGTAATTGACTTATCCTCTTCCTGGACAGCTGTTTCCCAAGTGTGGGAAATAAGTAGGGTCCAGGGGCTGTTGGCCCTTTACAGCAACTCTGCAATGTAAGGGTTCACCCAAGTCTGTCCACCACTGGCACGATCCTCTTGGTGCTGATGCTGGGACCTTCCACTGCAGCTGCCCATTCTCCCACCGATCATGCGTATGAAGATATACCTGGAGTTAGGTGGAAATATATGTCTCCTCCCCACTACTTTTCATGCTTGCTGTGAGGATAAAATTGAACACTGCTGTGTAAAGGACACAGATACCTCATGTCTTTCTACTTCAGCTGATAAACTGCCCTAGCATGTCCATGGACCACTTCCTTCCCTGCAGAAAGACATACACAGTTATCTGTAGTTATTCGACACTGTATCAATTGTCAAAAGTTTCAAAACACCTTCTTATTATTACTATACTTTTTAAAATCTATTCTTTTTCATCAAGCTCAAAGCTCAGGATAGTATCTGGAAGCCAAGCTACATTTATCTGAGCTTGGGACTCCCTGTTTTAAGCATCTGGCAGGATACTTGCTGCTCTCATTTTAACAACTGCTGCACAGTGGCCAAGAATTATGATTGGTGTTATCTCCATGCAGCTCTAAGCAAGAGTGAGGGTTATACAAAGTACCATGAGGCACAATGTTTAAATATGGAGCAGCACAAGTTCCTTCTCTAAAGTAAGTCATATGAATTGCATCAGAACAGTGATTCTGGGAATTGCTTGGACCTGCTGAGGTCAGGAGCTGTATATGGAGCAATGTCAGAGAGAAACTCTCCTTCCAAGCACCATTCCTCCCCTTCACTGGGCTGCCTGTCAGTGTTGGGGGTGCTGGCAGCATTTAAGGGAGAGATCTCCAACCTGGACAGCCAGGGGACCCAGGACCTGGAGATGTGTGCGAAACATCCTAGATGAAAACAAAGTTTACAGAGGTGTGATCTGGGAGTTGTGAGAAAAAATCCCATTCACTTTCTCTTTCCATGGTGCTCTTGTAGAGCTGAATGTTTTAAAATCTTTCTCTGCTAATGAAAGGAACCAAAAAATGATACTGAGTACCGTGTCTATTTCTTGACTGTTAACAGCAAGCCTCACTGAAATGGCACTTCTCAGAAAACCGACTCCTTTCTGAAAGTCATTTCAGCTTTCACCCTCAATAGCAGGGATGATTCTATCACAGTGGTTGTGGAGAAAAGCTAAAAACGTATTTTAAGTGTATTCTACAGAACCTGAAACTAGAAAGCAAAAGATAAAGATACCATTCTAAAAGAAATCACACAGTCTTATCACAATCTGATCCTTTTAGAAACCTTGATCATGAATTATCAAATTTATGATATGTGAGCTTAGGATTGGCTACTGGGTACCTATGAGAAGGAAATCTGGTGAGAGAAAAGTTTCCCTTCCCATTTTATTGTTTTAAAGCACAATGCTATTTTGGAGGCATGAATTTTGTTTGCAGTCTAATTGGAAACAGTAGTTCCACAAAATGGTGTTATGGAAAAAAAGAGATGGACAGGTTTACTGCTCAAGAGGCCTGGGATTTACTCCTCTCTGTGACATAAAATATTTTTGTTTCCCAAGAGCTAATTGCTTATCTTTTGTGTGGCAATCTCCCTACCCATAAACTGTGAATAACAATACACCCATGCTGTCAAGTTAATTACATGTAACAATATTTACAGACTTCCATAAGATCTTCCCTGAGCTCCACAGATGTTCAAGGCTGTGGAAAATATATTGAACATTTTAATACATTTGACAGTGCTCCTTTAGATCGTCATGCTTTGTTCTCAAAGAGTTTCATTTGGGCTGTCACGAGGAACTGTCAGACAAAACATCTGGAGATGAAACAACATCCATGTTGTTCTTTCAGAGATCTTGGCAGAATGGGCTGTACAAATGGCAGACTCCAGCTACAGGGTGACAGTTGCCAGCCACCAGGTACAAGCCTGACTTTAAAGAGACAAATTTCCTCCCTAAAAAAGGCCTTTTTGTAAGGTATTTTGGATTTATAAAGCACTTTATTTTCTATTATTTAATGCTACATAAGCTAATCATGGGACCTTTTTTTGTAACATACACTCTGCAATATAAAATTGAAAAATCTGAATCATTATGGCTGATATTTTACGTTTTCTATTGCTGCACACTCTCAATTATAATAATAGCACAGAAAAAAAGCCCTCTCAATTCTTTTGGCACAGGAAATCTTATCCACATGTTGCATTGCAGTGTAGAAGACAATGGGAGAATACATCCAAAAGCCTCCAACGTTTCTTTCTGCAGAGTACCCAAAAGACTGCGTAGCAGTGCTGTCTGCTCACAGCTATGTTTTGAAGGAAAAACAGTTAGAATAAAGGTATGCTAAATACTCAGAAAAGTTACTTAATGTGGTACAAATTTGTGATTACTACATTTGAGAAAACTTAAAAGGAAAATACTCATTTTCGTTTGTTCCTAGTAAGCTGATTGTTTATCATGATGTATTGAAAAAGTTTTTCCACAGTCATGTGATTTCCTTGCCACAGAACTACATTTACCAGCCCACTTC
Source organism: Tinamus guttatus (assembly GCF_059628265.1). Lineage (NCBI taxonomy): Eukaryota > Metazoa > Chordata > Aves > Tinamiformes > Tinamidae > Tinamus > Tinamus guttatus. The sequence continues at coordinate 671,523 of NW_028289135.1, read as the reverse complement.
TTATATTTTGCATTTTTAACATTTTGTTTGGATTAGCCTTGCACTAAATGAAGAAAGAAGCATTTGTTTACTTTGGGATGTACCGTCTGGCTCACATTTCACTGAGAGGAGGAAGACTGTTTTCCAGTGCAATGGTACAGAAGGAGCCCAGGGAGCAGGTTGGAGAAGGCTTGTCCATGCAAACCAGCCTCATGGACTTGTCAGCCTAACCCAAAACAGTGTAGGTCACATCTGGGCATAGACACATAAAGGGCCCTGCAACCCCACCCCTGCTAGCCTGACTCAAGCCGTCGTAAATTTTGCCCCCTGGTGTCATTTTTAAAACATTGCAGCAAAACATTTAGGGCCCCAAGAATGTCTCTTAAAAACGTCCACAGCTATGCAAAATTATTTTGCTATTGCTAGAGCATAAGGTGAAGCTATACCAAACTGTCCTCTTTCTACCTGTGCACACGGGAGATTACAGAACTGATTAAAAGAGTAATGTGGGGTTAGGCAGGACTCCTCAGATCCCTGATTGCAACTAAGAATTCGCTATCCGTGGTCCCACAAATATTCACCTAAGTAACATTTTAAATGGCTTGCCAAGATGAAAGCGAGGTTGCCCAAGTTAGCTCCAGCACAAGTAATCTTTTGCCAGGTACTGCTTGGCCATGTCCAGGGAAATGTATGGACTGGGGCAAGTTACCTGAATTATAATCTTGCCTTCTGCTCAGTGATGCTATGACAGCAGAGGTTTTCTCTAAGGCATGGAACAAGCTTTTTCTACCTCAATATACAGCCTGGAAGGATGCTCATGCCCTGTTTTGTCTAGAAGTGTGGGCACATGCAGGAAACACTTTTAGGGATGTACAGATTTAAGTTCCTCTAAATTAGAATAGAGCAGAGAAGAATTGCAATGTCTGACAACACAAGTACAATACTAAAAGATTTCAAAGGGGGTTCACCACAGAGAGCTTTGCTGTGGTGCAACAACTGCCCATTTTAGACAAAAAGTTATTGAGTAGTATATTCTTGCTTCGACAGACCTATTTGGTTTGTGTGCATATCACAGGCTAAATTGTGTGACTTCCCCTATTCTGGTATAAGCTTGGAGTCATCAATAACTATATGCTGAAACCCGTTGACTTCTTCCCATAATGACAAAAAATTGGTAAGAACAGATATACACACATATATTTAAAAGTATAAACTTATATAAAAATATTTTTATGCATTTACAGTGTTTATATATACAAACACAATCATATATGTATATGTAATGTAAGCTGGCATAATGTCTGCAAGCTGTAATAATGTCATTGAGACTTCTTTGCCTTTAGATTAAGCTCCTATGGGAAATATATAAATCGAGAAAAGCCACTAATGATGGGGATTTTTTTTCTCTGAATCCTTCTACAGAAAACATAGATAACTATGGTATGCTATATTAGCCAAATTATATAGACTATTTGGTGTGCCACTAGCTTTCAAATGCCTTCCTGACAGTGCCTTAGCCTCCTGCCAACACTACCTATCCCTCAGGCCACCAGAAGACCCTGTTTCCTAGGTTGGCATATTTCTTCTCAGAGCACAGCCAAGAATTTGGAGCCAGTTGTAACTGCCAAAAGAGCTGTTCTGAGCCATTTACCTTCAAGTATTTCTGAGCTGAAGAAAGCATTTAAAAAGTTACAGGCTAAAAATAAAATTTTAGTAAAACCAAGATTGTTCTGTTGGGTTTGTGTAGACAGACCAGTTTTAGCAAGTATTTTTATTGTACTGAATGCTATACTAGGTAATCTACACTACTTGCTTTAGCTTTGCAAAAGATTTGTAAAAATGATTAGTATTTTCAGCTTTTCCATCTGGAGAGGGCCAGATGGAGACTCATAAAGAGTCCTAATATTGCAAAAGCGCTGAGTATGAGGGAAAGATGAGATCTAACTGTGAAGATCAAATAAGCTGCACATAGTTTTGAGAAGCCCCTCAGAACCTCTTAAGACAGAAGAGTCCTAGTCTCTCTGGAAGCAGAGTTTTGGTGTTCAAAGGTCTTTTAGACAAAAATGCAATAATTTCACCTCAGAGATTAGGCAACACCTGAGCAGTAGTTTGCATAGTGAGAATGTTATAATTCATGCTTAAGCTCAATATAAGCTATTATATCGTTCTTCATGTCCTGTAAGTCACACACCGCATTTTTAAAGCAATCATAATCTTCATGAAGTTAATAAAATTTCTTACGAGAATATAAAAATCCAAGCAAATCCTTTACACACACTTTGTATGTCATATTTGTTAGGATGAAATCTCAGAATTTCAGTCCATTCTACTGAGCTCAGACAGAGCAGATCACCTATGTGCTTAGCTGGGGTGTTGAAAAGATGGGATTTACATCATAGGGAATAAGCAGAGTAATGAACATAATTGTTCAGCATTGGATCAACTAACAAGTTAGGAACCATATTTTGGGGAAAAAATAAATATGGCCCATTTTTCTATAATATATCCTTAAATTAATTTTAAATAAACAGTAAGTAGCTAGAAAAATAAGTGGTGTATAACTAGTTTTGATTTTGAGTGAGACTCTTTCAGAAGACAAAACAGTCTCTGGGAAGAATGGATACCTCCAGAAGATAATACTTCAAGACAGAGATCTAATACAAGAGAAAATGATTTTCACTCTAGAAGCACTTATCTCTCTTCAGTGACTAGGAGGACACCTAGACCTCCAGCTTAAACCATATACCTAACTTTTAGGTATCTAAATCTAGTCAACTTTATATAACTCAGTAAAATCATACACGCATTTTTCTGATTTCCAGCTAGATGCTGTGTGACTGATCACAACTCTCTGAATCAGTTTTCAATCCACTGTATTGTCTGCCTATCTAGCCTGAACTTCACCAGCTTCTCTATGAGAATGCTGTGGAAGACTGTAAGGAAACCCTTTTGAAGTCAAGGTACATAACATCCACTAGTCTCCTCTCATCCAGCAAGCCAGTTGTCTCATCACAGAAAGCTATCCAGTTTGGAAAACATGATTTACCCTACATAAATCCATGCTAGCTTGCTCAGCATCTTCTGGTTCATCATGTATATGAAGGGTATGAAGGAATAGTTGCACCATCTCAGGGATGGAGTTGAGGCTAATTAGCCAGTAGTTTCCCAGTTCTTCCTTCTGGAAGATAGTAATGACATCTGCTTCAAGAACATCTCTTAGCTGCCACCACCTTCTAAAGATAATTAAAAGGGGTCTCACAATGGCATTGGCCATTTCCTCAGCACACGTGGGTACATCCCACCCACAAGGGCCCATATACTTGCATATCTACAATTTCTTTAAATTTTTCCTAGTCTGATCCTCCTCCACAAAGGGTAAGCGAGGTTCATTGCTGACCACACCATAACTGATTCTTTGGGATTTTAAAAATAATTAATGAGAATTATTTAAAAACCTGGAAGAATTCAGTGCTAAAATTTTCACATAACTACTTTTCACATAGAAAGACATAAAATGATTTTCTGTTACTCTTAGATTTCGGCATAAATACTGACCTCTCTTTTCTCTTTTCTCTTTTCTCTTTTCTCTTTTCTCTTTTCTCTTTTCTCTCTTCTCTTTTTTCTTTTCTTTTCTTTTTCTTTTCTTTTCTTTTCTTTTCTTTTCTTTTCTTTTCTTTTCTTTTTCTTTTCTTTTCTTTTCTTTTCTTTTCTTTTCTTTTCTTTTCTTTTCTTTTCTTTTCTTTTCTTTTCTTTTCTTTTCTTTTCTTTTCCTTCTCTTCTCTTCTCTTCTCTTCTCTTCTCTTCTCTTCTCTTCTCTTCTCTTCTCTTCTCTTCTCTTCTCTTCTCTTCTCTTCTCTTCTCTCCTTTTTTTTTCCTTGTTAAATGCACAAGGTGGATATGCTAGGCTTCTGTTTCATGCGCAGCAGAAAAACTTCTGCAGGTAGGGAAAAAATGATGCAGGTATATGCATATTTCAACTGCTTAGGTCCTGCCACATCAGGATCATTTTTCCCTAGGATGTTATACTATTTGCTTAAAGGAACTAGCATCATAAGATGGAATATCTGCAAAACACAAGGTCAGACAGCTATTTTTACCTCTACACACCATTTATCAGAATATCTTGCTCACAGAATGGAATATATCTTTCCCGCTCATAAAGCTGTGGAGTACTCATCCCAGGATTCAAAGCACAACAGAATGAGAAATGTTGCAGTTGAAGACAACTGTGACTTTGAAGTTCTTAATATTATCTGATGAAAGTATTTATGGGCAGTGGGTGGCCAGCAAAAAAAAAATTAAATACTGAAAAAGTATGCTATTAACATCTGTTTAAATTGCCACTATTATTTTTTCAAAATTTGAATGATTACCTTTGCTAGCAAGCTGTTTCTTGCTGAAACTATCAGTAGGAAGGAAATAAACCTGCTAATGACTGTCACTAGATTTTGGGACTAAAGCTCCTTTTACATAAATGGGCCCACTTTCCCCACGCAAGGAAGCTACCACGTCTAGCACATCAACAGCTGATCCTGGTTGCTGCCATTCTCTGACTAGTGCTGTCCATCAATGTGCTTGCAGTACCCAGTGTCAGCCCTCTCCTGTCCCAGTGGTAGAGCTGGCGAGTTGCCATTTGCCTAGTTGTGCCTGCTGGCTCTGGGCAAAGAAGAGGCCTGAGCTGAGAAGGCTCTTTGGAGCATGGAGCGCAGTAAACCAGCAGGCAGGAAGCCTGCAACAAGACAGGCACCCGGAGATGCCTGCAGGAACCAGGGACATGACAGAGATGAGCCTTTGAAGTGACAGACAGTTTCTTCGTGAACCATAGGCCCTGGGAGTGAGGTTGTGCAAGGCAACTGGTAAAATCTAACAGCTTACAGCCACCAAAAGCACTATTTCATGATGCTTCAAAAAGCAGAGGGTGCCAGGCAAGCTCAAGGGCTAGTACAAAAGAAGGAGCAGATGAGTGAAAACATCAGAGAGAAGCAAGTCCAGCCTTTGGGGCAGCAACTAGCTCAAATTTCTCAGGAATATTTAGCCAGTGCGGAGCCTGCTGCAACCCCAAAGGCCCCAAATGTTGTTTGACTGGGACAAAAACAGTGTAAGCAAAAGGGAGATCTGCTTAAAAGGCCTGCTATATCATTAAGTTGTCACTCATAAAAGCCTAGGTTTCTTTAACAGAAAGGAAAAGAAAGTTTCTCCTAGTTTTGCTAAACCTAAATATAACCTTATAAATTTACAGCTGCCTGAGTGATTTTGGTGTGTTCACTGTAAAGATAAGGTACAGGTGGGTTAACCTCTAAATATCTGGACAATTCAGGACCCTTTCACAGCTGGTTAAACAGATTCTTGTATAATTTACTTTTCTGAGAGAAGCCAAGGAATAGCTCCCCAGGAGAGGTGAGGAGGCAGTTCTCTTTGGCAGGGATGAGTTAAAGGCAGCAAGTCAGCAACCTGTAGGGAAATACTGTGCTGAGAGTCTGCACCACCCGCGCCTTGCTGATAATGTACAGGGGAGTGTTAGAGAATTGTCCTTGGCCGGCGGGGAATGACGAGCTAGCCACTTCAGGTAAACATCTTTGCAGAACTGAGAAGAGCCTTGAATGAAGCGACCATGACATAGCGGAACATGTGAACCAAACGCAGAAAGGCCAGCTACAAAAAAGGAAAAATTGGCAAGAGCAGTATATGTTTTAAATTTTTGAGATTACCCCAGGATAGCCTAGTCCCTCTGATGGTCAAACACAGGGCTGGGCTAAAGGGGTCCATGTAAGGTGATGCTGAGAGACTGGAACATGGGAAAATGGACAGGACCTTTGGACTTGATAACCTGGGGAAAAGGGTATGCTTGTGTCATTACAGATACTGGAACCAGATGGGTGCCAGCAAAGTGGGTGAGACCTTGGCTGGAAGCAAACTCGCATACATCAGATGTAGCAGGCAAGCAGCTGATACCCTAGCTGTGGAAAGCGTGAGCCTGCGGAAGAACAACATGGGAGGACGAAGTGTAACTGTCATTATTAGCAGTATATTGTGGCTTTTAGGAGGTAATGTTGCTTTTAACGCTATTATAGAAGCGGATACTGCTTTTAACGCTAATGGATATGTTATGCTTCTTAGGCGGATTGTTAATTATACCCAAATTAAGAGTTGTTGGCTTTGTGGGATAGCAGATCAATTTGATGCACTGGTGTTAGGTATTCCTGCATCCATCGCCTAGGACAGCTCATCTCCACCCGGTGGGCACGACGGTGATGCCCTGAGCTTCCGATACACCTCATGGTTGTCTTCAACCCAATCTCGGTGTTTGCCCTCATCATGCAGTGGCAAAAGAAAAAAGGGGGAGAAGACGATCATCATTACACTCATCACTTTATCATTCTGGAATGGGTATTTTTAGCAATGCAACCAAAAAAGAGTGTTCAAACTTGGATGGAAGGGGGCTAATGTTACTAGTTGTTTTTCTGTTTATGCTTTATATCTTTAGCTGTGCTTTTGCATGTTTTAGGCGTATGATATTTTCGCTCACTAGCAAGGCTTGGTTGGTGCAAAAGAAAAAAGGGGGAATTGTAGGGAAATACTGTGCTGAGAGTCTGCACCACCCGCGCCTTGCTGATAATGTACAGGGGAGTGTTAGCGAATTGTCCTTGGCCGGCGGGGAATGACGAGCTAGCCGTTTCGGGTAAACAACTTTGCAGAACTGAGAAGAGCCTATGCGGTCGGGACCTAGCAACCCTCCTAGCAACCAATCATAACGAGCCTGGAACGTGGGCTTATCAGCTGAAGAAAAAGTATATAATGCCTGTATGCATCAGCAATAAACGAAGTCTTGCCTTATTGCTCATACTGAGTATGCTGCATTTCTTCCCCACACCCTCTCCCCAGCAAACGGGTTAACTCTGAGAAGATTTCGCTTCAACAGCAACCTATGGAGCCATTGCAGTTACAGATGCAAAAGAATGTGTGCCTGTGGTCTCTGTAAACCATGTAGTCACTCCACATCTGGAAAGGTATAATTACCCCTCTAAAGCCTATATACAATCAGAGTATATCAGGAAGATATATTGCACAGCAAATGGAAAGCTAAACTGTATGAAAACTATATTAACAAAACTAGCTTCAGACTGACTGAAATTGAAAATCACAATAGCCTAGTTTTGGAAAAGAATGGAGCAAGAGATGAGGATAATACAAATCCTATGGAAGACATTTTTTCATCCTCTTTAATGGAATAGGAAAGAAGCATGAAATAAACATTTTATTAAAAACAGACAACTCCAGGAACTATAGATAAAACTAAAACACTAAGCAAGAAAAAATACCGGCTGTAGCCAAGCTTTCCAAATTGTAGACCTTTAAGTATGCATAGACTCTTACAAGGTTTAAATTTGTAGACATGGGTAACATCGCTTTGGAAATTATTAGATGCCACATATCAGAAATGGTGGATCAGTCCAAAATGACATCTTTCAGCCTTTTTTTTAGCAGACAGCCTTAGGGCAATGGTCTCTTTTTTTTTTTTTTTTGCCTTTTTTTTTTTCCCCCTCTTTTTTCCCCCATCTGGATCTATCTATTGTCATCCTGCTGGACAACTGGACACTGTGAGGATATTGACTCTGCTTGCTTCTGACATTAAGGACCCCAGACCCCAGCTATACAGTTCAAAGAACTGTACTGTCAAATTAACCTACATCTTCCTTAAGAGATTTCATGTTGTATCTCTTCAAATAAAAAAAAATGCTCCCACAGAAAAATTCCCCTGAACTGGCCACAGGGAAATAAAAGGCAGCAACAGAAAGTGCCTTCTGAGTGCCACCTGAGAAGCCACAAGGACACTCAAAAAACTTTTCCCAAATACTTTCTTCTGCTTTCACAGAAAGGCTTGAGTATTCCTACACTAAGGTCAAAAAATTATAAATAACTCATCCATATAAATTCCTACAGCCCACCTTTTAAGATGTGAATACATCAAAGTAGCACAAAAAAAATTCTAACATTGCCATTTGAATAATGCCAATATGAGTACAGCAGAAGCTCGAACCATAGCCACGGCAAACAATGCTGGAATTAAGCCTTTGATATAAAAAAAAAATAGCCTAAAAAAGGCTCCTGGTGTCTGCAGACCATGAGTGTTTAAAATGACAAGATAATGAATTCTGTTCTTCCCAACCAAAGGCACCTACTCTCACCTCCCTGGTCAAGAAACAGTCCTGTACAGGAGAAAAGCTTAGCTATGGCATACACCAGACAAAATAGTCCAACACCCCAACAACACAGTATCCTATTTTGAATTATATATCCTAGATGAAGTTATAGGCTCTGAAAGAAGAAAAAAGGAATTCAAAAAATCACAGAACAAAAAGGTGTGAAGGGACCATTATAAAACACTTGCTCTAAATCCCAGGCTGGTGCAGGCTTACCAAATATATATTGCCCTGGGCTGTATCCAGGCACCCAAAGAACAATGCCAATCTGGCAACTGAGACTGCACAACATCTCCGGGAAAATGATGCCAGTGCTCAGGAACACTCAATACAAGCAAGCGGCAACGTCCTGTATTAACAAGCAAGAGGCAATAAACTGCATGCTCTGGCTCTCACCATACCAGAGAATTCTGACGCAGGCAGCCCCGGGTCTCTTTTGCTAAGGGAATACACCTGTACGGTGATTTCAGTATCTGGATGCAACACTCTGCCAAAGCACAAATCCAAGCTGCAAGAGGGCATGCTGCAGCCGGGCAGGAGGGCCTGTGCGTTGGGGCTTGTCACCAACACAGAGCTGGCTGCTGAAGCTGGCAGCAAGATGCTCCCCAAGGCCATGTGCGCCCTTCACCCCAGCACCGTGCGCCTCTGCGTGGGAGCCATCACTGGCACCCGCAAAGGCAGCTCCTCGTCTCTGAGCACGTCTTTTAGACCCACTCCGTGGCAGGAGCCAGCCTGGGCACGTAGGCCCCGCACCCAGAGAGCAGAAGGAGTGTTGCAGGAGCCATCAGCAGTCCCTGCCTCAACTGCACGATGGATGGACCATGTGACAGTGGCGGAGTCGACGAGCAGCGGCAGAATCCCCCTCAGCGCCCAGAGCCCCGCTCCAAGCCCGCCACTGCCCCGCAACCCGGCCGGCGCATCACAATGTGCCCTATTGGCACGTGGGTGATAAGGCCAGCGGCGCCCGCCCGCGCCCCAGTGCAGCGCTGTGCCGGTGCAGGGCAGCAAGGAGTCGCAGGCTCCCAGCCCAGCGGAATTTTCGGCAAACAATCAGCGCTGTAGGCTCGGTGCGACCTGACCAGCGCCTGCCGTTGGTCGGCGTGGGACAGGCTCACACCGCAGCCCTCTGCCTGGCCGTGTCACCATGGGCCAGGCCATGTGCTGCGGCGCCCGGGGCGCAGATGGCCCCACTAAGGGCACGCAGCAAGGGTGCGGGGATCCTGGCCACGCAGATCCTGCTGCTGGCCATGGACTCGTGCCCAAGGGAGCTTCCCGGCTCCCAGCGCCACTCGGCGCCTTTGTGTCGCACAGGAGCCCCCGGCTCCTGCTCTGCGACCGTGTGCTGGTGACCCGGCGCCAGCGCACCAAGAGCAGGCATCTCCTGCTGCTGCCGGACGCCATCGCCGTCGCCAAGCTCAGGTGAGAAGAGCGGCCGGAGCCGTCCTTCCCCCCGCCAGTGCCACTGCCTCTGCCCCCTGCCCCCACGCACAGCTGCTCTCGTAGCTGCTCCCGCCGCAACAGAAAGCGCCTCCTCGATGCTCCCTGCTGACACAGCGGGCACGGGCTGCTCGCTGGAGCCCTGTCGGGGCCGCAAAACGGCACGTGCTTGTGCTGCAGCCTGGAGGCCAACGCAGGTGCCCTCGGCTGGGCTCTCGCGGGCTTTTCCAAAGTGCCCTTGCGTGTGCTGGCCCTGGGGCCGCTCCCAGCAGCCAGCCACAACGTGTTCCCTGCTCTTCCTCCCGGCAGATGTGGATCCACCTTCCTGATCAAGCAGCAGGTGCCGCTCCGTGACCTGTGGCTGCTGTGCAGGAAGGAGCAGGTGGCGGCCGGGCGGGAAGATGAGGAAGAAGACGTTGGGGGCCTCAAGTGCCTCAACAGCCTGATCCTCATCTGGCCCATGGGCCCCTGCGTGCTCACTTTCGGGTGAGTCTTGGGGACACGTTGAGGGCTGTTGAGCAGTGCCAAGTAGGCCAGATATGTCTGAGGCCCTGGGCCTCTGTCCAGGACGAGGAGGAGGAGCAGCGTGCACTGACGCTGCTTCTCTTTCTCGCCGCAGGACGCAGGAGGCCAAGGAGCTTTGGCTGAGCACCATGTTCAGGTGAGGCGTGCAGGGGAGCCTAGCGTCCTGCTGGTGGCACCAAGGGTTCTGGTGGGAAAGCCGGTGGAGGTGGGGGAAGGGACAGCCCTGCACAGGGCTGTTTCTGGCCCGAGCGGTAGCAGCTGCTTCTCCTGGGGATGGCCAAGGGCGAGCAGTGCCCGGTGCTGGCACCACGGCTCCCTGCTTGCGTGGATGGGAGCCCCAGGTGCCGCTGCCCGTTCCCAGAGCCAGGAAGAGAGGTCCCTGCGCACGCAGCAGGGTCGGGCACGAAGGCAGCGCTGCAGGAAGTCTCTGGGGCCAGGGTGGTGATGTGGGGGCGGGCGGCTGGTGTGGGGGGAGCGAGCACAGGGGCTGGCAGTGACCGAGCTCTGCCTTTGCCCGTGCCCTGTGCCCAGCCAAAGCCCAGGAGCCCAGGAGAGCCGGCTCACCCGCCTCACCTCCCTTCGGCTCCTCGTGGAGAATGTGGTGGCCTTCAACGGTCCCGTAAGTGTCGCGGGGCTGAGCGCTGTGGCCCCAGCACCGCCGGGGGCCTTGGGGAAGGGTTCTGCGAGCAGCTGCTCATGCGTCCTCTCTGCTCTCTTGCCTAGCCGGGGTCGCTGACTCCCTGTGCCATGGAGGCCCTCTTGGAGGTGCAGGTGAGCGGGGGCTGCCTCTGGCCCAGGCCTTGCTGGGCCATGGCAGCAGCGTCCCGAGTTTTGGGAGGGCTCATGGCAGGGCCCATTCCCAGAGCCAGCCATCTCCTCCGCAGGCATTGTACACTCGGGGCCCTTTCCCGGAGCCGCTGATCCCTTTCGGCGGGCCTCAGGCAGCTCCGGAGACACCCGAGCTCATGGACGCCTCTGCAGGTAGGACGATGCCCTGCGGACTGGCACCGAGCAGCGTGCCCACTCGGTCAAAGACTGCGAGACACGTGGGGCACTGCCAAGAGGGGCAGGGGCCCAGCACCTTAAGGCGGTGCTTTCCTCCTGTAACACTAGCCAGAAATTCAAAGGGACAAAGCTGCTCCGTGAAAGGCTCCCCCATGTTCAAACTCTGTATGGCCCTGCTCTTCACAGCGCTGCTCCCAAGGGGCTGCAGCAGCCCTCTCCTCCTGCACAATACTGTCTCCCCAGGCACTTGGGTCCCCTCCCGACCGGCACCTCACCTCCAGAGGCACTAGGGTTGCACCGTGCCATGGGCCTGGCTTTGTGCTGCCTCGCAGGAAGTGCCTCTTTGCGTTGTCAGAGGCCAGCACAAAGAGGCTGACAGCCTCTTTCTCCCTGCAGCAGATGCAGGTGCTGCTCTGGAGCACGCTCCTGCTCTCAGCAGCCCAGCGGCTGAAGCTGCAGAAGACACCCCAGCCGCCGAGGCGCTGCACCAGGTGAGAGGGAGAAGCCCCAGCGGGAGGCACAGAAATGGCCGCTGTGCCTCGGCCCCTCCAGTGCCTGCTCTGCGCGCGCTGCGCAGGAGCCTCTCAGAGCCAGCCCTGGCCATGACGGGCATCTCGCGAGGAAGGAGAAGGGTCCACAAAGGTCCCAGCCGTGCGCCCAACCTTGCGGCTTCTTGCCAACAGCTGCCCATGGAGGAGGAGGAGGCCCTGGAAGAAGCGCCCCCCATCCCGGCTGCACCGCTGGCAGCCGGCTCTGCACCCGCCGGCTGCTGCGGGTGGTCCCAGGAGAGCCGCGCGGCCGCCGCTTCCCCCGTTCCTGCCTGCTGCTTGCAGGCCGCGAGAGTCGCAAGAGCCAGGAGGCGACTGAGAAGGAGAAGGAGAAGGGGATGGAGGAGGAGCGAGAGAAGGAGGAGAAGGAGAGGGAGAGGGCGAAAGAGCAGGAGACAGAGAAAGAAAGAGAAGGCGGCAAAGGCAAAATCAATGGAGACGGAGAAGATAGCAAGAAAGAGAAGAGGCAGAAAGTGAAGGGGGAAAGGAAAGGGAATAAATGGAGAGAGAAATGGAGAGAAAAGAAAGAGAGAGAAAAGAAATGTGTGAAAAGAAAGGCGCAAGGAAGGGAGGGCCAAGGAAAAGGCAGAGAAAAGAAGGGAGAAAAAAAGGTGGTGAAAGAAAGGGTGAGAAAAGTGACGACCAAGAAAGGGGGTGACAGGAGGGGCAAAAGAGGCAAGAGAGCAAAGAAGGCTGAGATAAGAAAAGAGAGAAGAAAAGGAAGGGGGAGAAGCTAGTGGGAGGAAAAAGAATAAGAGAACCAAGGGGGGAACGGTCAGGGGTGATCAAAAGGGGAATAAAGGCAGAGGGCAAAAAAAGGAGAAAAGGGAGGAAGACGGGGGCAAAAATATCCTGAGGAAAGAGAGCAAAAATCAAGGGAAGAGGGCGGGTAGAAAGGGTGATGAGAGAAAAGAAGGGGGAAGAAAGGAGAGATAATAAAGCATGAGAAAGGAGGCGGGTGAATGAATAAGGGAGAAAAAGAGGTGATGCAAAGGAGAGAAAAAAGGGAGCAAAGAAAAATGGGAGAAAAAGAGGGGAAAGAATAAAGGGGGAAGAGAATGAGAAGGAAGAGTGGGTGATAAAGGGGAGAGGAAAGAGGAGAGGAAAACTGAGAAGCAAATGGGGAGAATGAAAGGAGCAAAAATGGGAAGAAGGAAGGGGGGAAGAAAGGTGGGACGAGAAAGAGGCAGAGAAATGGGTGGGGAAAGGGAGAGAAAACAAGGGGCAAAGAATGGGGAAATTAGAAAGGGGAAAAAAGGGGGGAGATATAAAGGAGAAGGAAAGGCTGAGAGAAAGAAAAAGAAAAGTATAAAGGGAAAGAGAAAGAAAAAAAGGCACAGGAACCAGGAAAAAAAAAAAAAAAAGGAAGAAAAAGCCAAGGGCCAAAGGTGAAAGGGAAAATAAAATAAGTAAAGAACCAAAAGGAAAGCAAAAAGCCCTTGGGCAGCATGCTTAGCAGCTTGCAACAAGGGGAATCCTGACGGGACAGGCAGTGTGCTTTTTCCTCCGGGATCTTGTCTGTGCTGAGCATGGAACGTGCCAGCCAGGCCTGCGGGCAGCTCTGCACCAGGAGCCGTGGGGCTTTGCATTCACGGCGGCATAACCTCACTGCAATACAGCACTTTTCCACAGGGCTCTTGGATGGCTCCCTGTCTCTGTCTCAAAACCCCAGGCACTACCTGTCTTCCAGCACCTTTGAGACAGTCTTTTGGGTACCAGGGTCGTAGCAGCAGGACAAGGGACTGAGCAGCAGTAGCACTGCCCGTGCTCTTGCTCTTTAGAGGGCAAGGGGGATTTGGGCAAGTAATGCCTCTGTGTCAGGGGACTGCTGCCACTTGCAAAAGGCGTTGGCCATTCTCAGCAACCTGCAGCTCTTGCATCACGTGGCTTTCAGCTCTCCCTTGCCAAAAGCAGAAGCGTTTTGTCTTGGTAGCGCACGTGGGCAGGAAGAGACCGGCCACACAGCTGGTGCTGTGGAAGGTTTCAGGGGCCACAGAAGTTGCAAGCCGGAGCTTCCAACCACTTTCAAGCACAAACACACAGATTTCCTTGGGACTAGCTCCCAGCGTTTGACTGCGACCAGCGTGGGAGTCCCAGGAACAGACAGTGCCCCTTTAGTGGCCTGTAAGCACCTCAGGACACACAGGAGCAGCAGCCTAGGCACTTCCCCAGGGAGAAGGGTGTCTCTCTTCGGGCTCAGGGCGGTGACCTGTCAAGGCCAACATGACAGTCACGCTCAGCAAGCTGAGCTGGGCTCCCAGTCCTCGGCACACGTGAGCCCGAATCTACCTTCTTTGGGAGAAGGAAAGAGGTCTTTTTGTCCTTTGGGAGCCCCTTTCAAGGCCCATGCAGCACACGGAAGTGTGCAGGTTGCAAGGGGCCGCTGCAGCTCCTTTCGTGCAACCTCCTACCACGGCCGCGCGGCCTAAAGCAGCCCACCGCACCCCATACCCAGGCACCTCCTGAGTAGCTCTAAGGGGGGGTATCTCCACAAGCCCTCTGGGCAACGTCTGCCAGTGCTCAGGAACCCTCTCTGCAAAAGGCTTCTTCCTTCACTCACACGCAACTGCCTGCCTGTCTTTCAGCTTGTGCCCGTTGCCTCTTGTCCAGTCGCTGGGCAGTACTCAAAGGTGCCTGGCTCCATCTTCTTTACAGCCTCCCTTCAGAGGAGGGGGTCAGATTCTCCCCTCAGTCTTCTCTTTCCCAGACTGAAGAGCCCTAGCTCTCTCAGCCTTTCCCCACAGCAGACATGCTGCAGGCCCTCACGCTTAGGAGCCCTCGCGTGGACTCGCACCATGAGCTCCACAGCTCTCCTGTGCTGGGAAGCCCAGCTCCGCATGCAGCATTCTTCTCCAGCTGCGGCCTCGCCAGGCCTGCGGGCAAGCACGGCCTCCCTCCACCTGCTGGCCGTGCTCCTGCCAGCACAGTCAAGGGCACCACTTGCTGCCTTGGATGCGTTGCCGGCTCACGGCCATCTTGTTGCCCAGGGAGACTCACAGGGCCTTGCTGCAGAGCTGCTTTCCAGCACGCTGCCCCCAGCCTCTGCTGGTGCCTAGGGTTGTTTCTGCCTACGTGCGGGATGTGGCATTCCTGGAGGGTCCTCTTTACCCACGCTCTCAGGCTGCCTAGGCCTGATTTCCCATCCCTTTGTCAATCTGTCCTGAGTGCTCTTCATCAGCTCCTTGTCCCTCAGATACTTGGAAATGGCAGCCAGCCTCAGCTGCCCCATCCCTTTCCCAGGGATCGAGGGCAGGCCTGTTGGCTGGAGGCGTCCCTCCCTTTGTGACCGACTAACCAACTCCTCCTGTGGAAGAAGGATCCCAGCAGTTGGGCCAGGGCCAGGCGCCCATGGAGCTCAGCAATACTGTAAAGTGGGAGTCGTTCCCCACCGCTGTTGCACAGGGAGCTGCCCTCTCTCAACGCAAAGGGCACCAGAGGGCGACCTTGGTTCGAGATGCGCAACTGTATGTGTCCAGGGAAACGGTGTCAATGTTTCTTCCAGACTTGATCGGGAGAATGTCTCGCTGAGTTCAGCCAGACCAGCATGAGGGAAGGGTGAATGAGGTTCAGACCAACACAGAGTGTAAGACCTGAACAACAAGCAGAGGATCCACCACGAGATCCTCTCGCACGAGCGGGCTTCAACACACACATTCACTCCCAGCGACAGGAGATGTCCAGCATCATGACACTGAGTGTATTAGAGAGACCGATAATGGGAATCGCAGCCGCCATTTGGTGACTGAGCCCTACATTGCCATTGCTCTCTTTTGCTAAGGGTATACACCTGTACGGTGATTTCAGTATCTGGATGCAACACTCTGCCAAAGCACAAATCCAAGCTGCAAGAGGGCATGCTGCAGCCGGGCAGGAGGGCCTGTGCGTTGGGGCTTGTCACCAACACAGAGCTGGCTGCTGAAGCTGGCAGCAAGATGCTCCCCAAGGCCATGTGCGCCCTTCACCCCAGCACCGTGCGCCTCTGCGTGGGAGCCATCACTGGCACCCGCAAAGGCAGCTCCTCGTCTCTGAGCACGTCTTTTAGACCCACTCCGTGGCAGGAGCCAGCCTGGGCACGTAGGCCCCGCACCCAGAGAGCAGAAGGAGTGTTGCAGGAGCCATCAGCAGTCCCTGCCTCAACTGCACGATGGATGGACCATGTGACAGTGGCGGAGTCGACGAGCAGCGGCAGAATCCCCCTCAGCGCCCAGAGCCCCGCTCCAAGCCCGCCACTGCCCCGCAACCCGGCCGGCGCATCACAATGTGCCCTATTGGCACGTGGGTGATAAGGCCAGCGGCGCCCGCCCGCGCCCCAGTGCAGCGCTGTGCCGGTGCAGGGCAGCAAGGAGTCGCAGGCTCCCAGCCCAGCGGAATTTTCGGCAAACAATCAGCGCTGTAGGCTCGGTGCGACCTGACCAGCGCCTGCCGTTGGTCGGCGTGGGACAGGCTCACACCGCAGCCCTCTGCCTGGCCGTGTCACCATGGGCCAGGCCATGTGCTGCGGCGCCCGGGGCGCAGATGGCCCCACTAAGGGCACGCAGCAAGGGTGCGGGGATCCTGGCCACGCAGATCCTGCTGCTGGCCATGGACTCGTGCCCAAGGGAGCTTCCCGGCTCCCAGCGCCACTCGGCGCCTTTGTGTCGCACAGGAGCCCCCGGCTCCTGCTCTGCGACCGTGTGCTGGTGACCCGGCGCCAGCGCACCAAGAGCAGGCATCTCCTGCTGCTGCCGGACGCCATCGCCGTCGCCAAGCTCAGGTGAGAAGAGCGGCCGGAGCCGTCCTTCCCCCCGCCAGTGCCACTGCCTCTGCCCCCTGCCCCCACGCACAGCTGCTCTCGTAGCTGCTCCCGCCGCAACAGAAAGCGCCTCCTCGATGCTCCCTGCTGACACAGCGGGCACGGGCTGCTCGCTGGAGCCCTGTCGGGGCCGCAAAACGGCACGTGCTTGTGCTGCAGCCTGGAGGCCAACGCAGGTGCCCTCGGCTGGGCTCTCGCGGGCTTTTCCAAAGTGCCCTTGCGTGTGCTGGCCCTGGGGCCGCTCCCAGCAGCCAGCCACAACGTGTTCCCTGCTCTTCCTCCCGGCAGATGTGGATCCACCTTCCTGATCAAGCAGCAGGTGCCGCTCCGTGACCTGTGGCTGCTGTGCAGGAAGGAGCAGGTGGCGGCCGGGCGGGAAGATGAGGAAGAAGACGTTGGGGGCCTCAAGTGCCTCAACAGCCTGATCCTCATCTGGCCCATGGGCCCCTGCGTGCTCACTTTCGGGTGAGTCTTGGGGACACGTTGAGGGCTGTTGAGCAGTGCCAAGTAGGCCAGATATGTCTGAGGCCCTGGGCCTCTGTCCAGGACGAGGAGGAGGAGCAGCGTGCACTGACGCTGCTTCTCTTTCTCGCCGCAGGACGCAGGAGGCCAAGGAGCTTTGGCTGAGCACCATGTTCAGGTGAGGCGTGCAGGGGAGCCTAGCGTCCTGCTGGTGGCACCAAGGGTTCTGGTGGGAAAGCCGGTGGAGGTGGGGGAAGGGACAGCCCTGCACAGGGCTGTTTCTGGCCCGAGCGGTAGCAGCTGCTTCTCCTGGGGATGGCCAAGGGCGAGCAGTGCCCGGTGCTGGCACCACGGCTCCCTGCTTGCGTGGATGGGAGCCCCAGGTGCCGCTGCCCGTTCCCAGAGCCAGGAAGAGAGGTCCCTGCGCACGCAGCAGGGTCGGGCACGAAGGCAGCGCTGCAGGAAGTCTCTGGGGCCAGGGTGGTGATGTGGGGGCGGGCGGCTGGTGTGGGGGGAGCGAGCACAGGGGCTGGCAGTGACCGAGCTCTGCCTTTGCCCGTGCCCTGTGCCCAGCCAAAGCCCAGGAGCCCAGGAGAGCCGGCTCACCCGCCTCACCTCCCTTCGGCTCCTCGTGGAGAATGTGGTGGCCTTCAACGGTCCCGTAAGTGTCGCGGGGCTGAGCGCTGTGGCCCCAGCACCGCCGGGGGCCTTGGGGAAGGGTTCTGCGAGCAGCTGCTCATGCGTCCTCTCTGCTCTCTTGCCTAGCCGGGGTCGCTGACTCCCTGTGCCATGGAGGCCCTCTTGGAGGTGCAGGTGAGCGGGGGCTGCCTCTGGCCCAGGCCTTGCTGGGCCATGGCGGCAGCGTCCCGAGTTTTGGGAGGGCTCATGGCAGGGCCCATTCCCAGAGCCAGCCATCTCCTCCGCAGGCATTGTACACTCGGGGCCCTTTCCCGGAGCCGCTGATCCCTTTCGGCGGGCCTCAGGCAGCTCCGGAGACACCCGAGCTCATGGACGCCTCTGCAGGTAGGACGATGCCCTGCGGACTGGCACCGAGCAGCGTGCCCACTCGGTCAAAGACTGCGAGACACGTGGGGCACTGCCAAGAGGGGCAGGGGCCCAGCACCTTAAGGCGGTGCTTTCCTCCTGTAACACTAGCCAGAAATTCAAAGGGACAAAGCTGCTCCGTGAAAGGCTCCCCCATGTTCAAACTCTGTATGGCCCTGCTCTTCACAGCGCTGCTCCCAAGGGGCTGCAGCAGCCCTCTCCTCCTGCACAATACTGTCTCCCCAGGCACTTGGGTCCCCTCCCGACCGGCACCTCACCTCCAGAGGCACTAGGGTTGCACCGTGCCATGGGCCTGGCTTTGTGCTGCCTCGCAGGAAGTGCCTCTTTGCGTTGTCAGAGGCCAGCACAAAGAGGCTGACAGCCTCTTTCTCCCTGCAGCAGATGCAGGTGCTGCTCTGGAGCACGCTCCTGCTCTCAGCAGCCCAGCGGCTGAAGCTGCAGAAGACACCCCAGCCGCCGAGGCGCTGCACCAGGTGAGAGGGAGAAGCCCCAGCGGGAGGCACAGAAATGGCCGCTGTGCCTCGGCCCCTCCAGTGCCTGCTCTGCGCGCGCTGCGCAGGAGCCTCTCAGAGCCAGCCCTGGCCATGACGGGCATCTCGCGAGGAAGGAGAAGGGTCCACAAAGGTCCCAGCCGTGCGCCCAACCTTGCGGCTTCTTGCCAACAGCTGCCCATGGAGGAGGAGGAGGCCCTGGAAGAAGCGCCCCCCATCCCGGCTGCACCGCTGGCAGCCGGCTCTGCACCCGCCGGCTGCTGCGGGTGGTCCCAGGAGAGCCGCGCGGCCGCCGCTTCCCCCGTTCCTGCCTGCTGCTTGCGGGCCGCGAGAGTCGCAAGAGCCAGGAGGCGACTGAGAAGGAGAAGGAGAAGGGGATGGAGGAGGAGCGAGAGAAGGAGGAGAAGGAGAGGGAGAGGGCGAAAGAGCAGGAGACAGAGAAAGAAAGAGAAGGCGGCAAAGGCAAAATCAATGGAGACGGAGAAGATAGCAAGAAAGAGAAGAGGCAGAAAGTGAAGGGGGAAAGGAAAGGGAATAAATGGAGAGAGAAATGGAGAGAAAAGAAAGAGAGAGAAAAGAAATGTGTGAAAAGAAAGGCGCAAGGAAGGGAGGGCCAAGGAAAAGGCAGAGAAAAGAAGGGAGAAAAAAAGGTGGTGAAAGAAAGGGTGAGAAAAGTGACGACCAAGAAAGGGGGTGACAGGAGGGGCAAAAGAGGCAAGAGAGCAAAGAAGGCTGAGATAAGAAAAGAGAGAAGAAAAGGAAGGGGGAGAAGCTAGTGGGAGGAAAAAGAATAAGAGAACCAAGGGGGGAACGGTCAGGGGTGATCAAAAGGGGAATAAAGGCAGAGGGCAAAAAAAGGAGAAAAGGGAGGAAGACGGGGGCAAAAAAATCCTGAGGAAAGAGAGCAAAAATCAAGGGAAGAGGGCGGGTAGAAAGGGTGATGAGAGAAAAGAAGGGGGAAGAAAGGAGAGATAATAAAGCATGAGAAAGGAGGCGGGTGAATGAATAAGGGAGAAAAAGAGGTGATGCAAAGGAGAGAAAAAAGGGAGCAAAGAAAAATGGGAGAAAAAGAGGGGAAAGAATAAAGGGGGAAGAGAATGAGAAGGAAGAGTGGGTGATAAAGGGGAGAGGAAAGAGGAGAGGAAAACTGAGAAGCAAATGGGGAGAATGAAAGGAGCAAAAATGGGAAGAAGGAAGGGGGGAAGAAAGGTGGGACGAGAAAGAGGCAGAGAAATGGGTGGGGAAAGGGAGAGAAAACAAGGGGCAAAGAATGGGGAAATTAGAAAGGGGAAAAAAGGGGGGAGATATAAAGGAGAAGGAAAGGCTGAGAGAAAGAAAAAGAAAAGTATAAAGGGAAAGAGAAAGAAAAAAAGGCACAGGAACCAGGAAAAAAAAAAAAAAAAGGAAGAAAAAGCCAAGGGCCAAAGGTGAAAGGGAAAATAAAATAAGTAAAGAACCAAAAGGAAAGCAAAAAGCCCTTGGGCAGCATGCTTAGCAGCTTGCAACAAGGGGAATCCTGACGGGACAGGCAGTGTGCTTTTTCCTCCGGGATCTTGTCTGTGCTGAGCATGGAACGTGCCAGCCAGGCCTGCGGGCAGCTCTGCACCAGGAGCCGTGGGGCTTTGCATTCACGGCGGCATAACCTCACTGCAATACAGCACTTTTCCACAGGGCTCTTGGATGGCTCCCTGTCTCTGTCTCAAAACCCCAGGCACTACCTGTCTTCCAGCACCTTTGAGACAGTCTTTTGGGTACCAGGGTCGTAGCAGCAGGACAAGGGACTGAGCAGCAGTAGCACTGCCCGTGCTCTTGCTCTTTAGAGGGCAAGGGGGATTTGGGCAAGTAATGCCTCTGTGTCAGGGGACTGCTGCCACTTGCAAAAGGCGTTGGCCATTCTCAGCAACCTGCAGCTCTTGCATCACGTGGCTTTCAGCTCTCCCTTGCCAAAAGCAGAAGCGTTTTGTCTTGGTAGCGCACGTGGGCAGGAAGAGACCGGCCACACAGCTGGTGCTGTGGAAGGTTTCAGGGGCCACAGAAGTTGCAAGCCGGAGCTTCCAACCACTTTCAAGCACAAACACACAGATTTCCTTGGGACTAGCTCCCAGCGTTTGACTGCGACCAGCGTGGGAGTCCCAGGAACAGACAGTGCCCCTTTAGTGGCCTGTAAGCACCTCAGGACACACAGGAGCAGCAGCCTAGGCACTTCCCCAGGGAGAAGGGTGTCTCTCTTCGGGCTCAGGGCGGTGACCTGTCAAGGCCAACATGACAGTCACGCTCAGCAAGCTGAGCTGGGCTCCCAGTCCTCGGCACACGTGAGCCCGAATCTACCTTCTTTGGGAGAAGGAAAGAGGTCTTTTTGTCCTTTGGGAGCCCCTTTCAAGGCCCATGCAGCACACGGAAGTGTGCAGGTTGCAAGGGGCCGCTGCAGCTCCTTTCGTGCAACCTCCTACCACGGCCGCGCGGCCTAAAGCAGCCCACCGCACCCCATACCCAGGCACCTCCTGAGTAGCTCTAAGGGGGGGTATCTCCACAAGCCCTCTGGGCAACGTCTGCCAGTGCTCAGGAACCCTCTCTGCAAAAGGCTTCTTCCTTCACTCACACGCAACTGCCTGCCTGTCTTTCAGCTTGTGCCCGTTGCCTCTTGTCCAGTCGCTGGGCAGTACTCAAAGGTGCCTGGCTCCATCTTCTTTACAGCCTCCCTTCAGAGGAGGGGGTCAGATTCTCCCCTCAGTCTTCTCTTTCCCAGACTGAAGAGCCCTAGCTCTCTCAGCCTTTCCCCACAGCAGACATGCTGCAGGCCCTCACGCTTAGGAGCCCTCGCGTGGACTCGCACCATGAGCTCCACAGCTCTCCTGTGCTGGGAAGCCCAGCTCCGCATGCAGCATTCTTCTCCAGCTGCGGCCTCGCCAGGCCTGCGGGCAAGCACGGCCTCCCTCCACCTGCTGGCCGTGCTCCTGCCAGCACAGTCAAGGGCACCACTTGCTGCCTTGGATGCGTTGCCGGCTCACGGCCATCTTGTTGCCCAGGGAGACTCACAGGGCCTTGCTGCAGAGCTGCTTTCCAGCACGCTGCCCCCAGCCTCTGCTGGTGCCTAGGGTTGTTTCTGCCTACGTGCGGGATGTGGCATTCCTGGAGGGTCCTCTTTACCCACGCTCTCAGGCTGCCTAGGCCTGATTTCCCATCCCTTTGTCAATCTGTCCTGAGTGCTCTTCATCAGCTCCTTGTCCCTCAGATACTTGGAAATGGCAGCCAGCCTCAGCTGCCCCATCCCTTTCCCAGGGATCGAGGGCAGGCCTGTTGGCTGGAGGCGTCCCTCCCTTTGTGACCGACTAACCAACTCCTCCTGTGGAAGAAGGATCCCAGCAGTTGGGCCAGGGCCAGGCG
Organism: Tinamus guttatus; assembly: GCF_059628265.1. NCBI lineage: Eukaryota > Metazoa > Chordata > Aves > Tinamiformes > Tinamidae > Tinamus > Tinamus guttatus. The sequence goes on along the minus strand of NW_028289135.1, from coordinate 649,634 downwards.
CCCATGGAGCTCAGCAATACTGTAAAGTGGGAGTCGTTCCCCACCGCTGTTGCACAGGGAGCTGCCCTCTCTCAACGCAAAGGGCACCAGAGGGCGACCTTGGTTCGAGATGCGCAACTGTATGTGTCCAGGGAAACGGTGTCAATGTTTCTTCCAGACTTGATCGGGAGAATGTCTCGCTGAGTTCAGCCAGACCAGCATGAGGGAAGGGTGAATGAGGTTCAGACCAACACAGAGTGTAAGACCTGAACAACAAGCAGAGGATCCACCACGAGATCCTCTCGCACGAGCGGGCTTCAACACACACATTCACTCCCAGCGACAGGAGATGTCCAGCATCATGACACTGAGTGTATTAGAGAGACCGATAATGGGAATCGCAGCCGCCATTTGGTGACTGAGCCCTACATTGCCATTGCTCTCTTTTGCTAAGGGTATACACCTGTACGGTGATTTCAGTATCTGGATGCAACACTCTGCCAAAGCACAAATCCAAGCTGCAAGAGGGCATGCTGCAGCCGGGCAGGAGGGCCTGTGCGTTGGGGCTTGTCACCAACACAGAGCTGGCTGCTGAAGCTGGCAGCAAGATGCTCCCCAAGGCCATGTGCGCCCTTCACCCCAGCACCGTGCGCCTCTGCGTGGGAGCCATCACTGGCACCCGCAAAGGCAGCTCCTCGTCTCTGAGCACGTCTTTTAGACCCACTCCGTGGCAGGAGCCAGCCTGGGCACGTAGGCCCCGCACCCAGAGAGCAGAAGGAGTGTTGCAGGAGCCATCAGCAGTCCCTGCCTCAACTGCACGATGGATGGACCATGTGACAGTGGCGGAGTCGACGAGCAGCGGCAGAATCCCCCTCAGCGCCCAGAGCCCCGCTCCAAGCCCGCCACTGCCCCGCAACCCGGCCGGCGCATCACAATGTGCCCTATTGGCACGTGGGTGATAAGGCCAGCGGCGCCCGCCCGCGCCCCAGTGCAGCGCTGTGCCGGTGCAGGGCAGCAAGGAGTCGCAGGCTCCCAGCCCAGCGGAATTTTCGGCAAACAATCAGCGCTGTAGGCTCGGTGCGACCTGACCAGCGCCTGCCGTTGGTCGGCGTGGGACAGGCTCACACCGCAGCCCTCTGCCTGGCCGTGTCACCATGGGCCAGGCCATGTGCTGCGGCGCCCGGGGCGCAGATGGCCCCACTAAGGGCACGCAGCAAGGGTGCGGGGATCCTGGCCACGCAGATCCTGCTGCTGGCCATGGACTCGTGCCCAAGGGAGCTTCCCGGCTCCCAGCGCCACTCGGCGCCTTTGTGTCGCACAGGAGCCCCCGGCTCCTGCTCTGCGACCGTGTGCTGGTGACCCGGCGCCAGCGCACCAAGAGCAGGCATCTCCTGCTGCTGCCGGACGCCATCGCCGTCGCCAAGCTCAGGTGAGAAGAGCGGCCGGAGCCGTCCTTCCCCCCGCCAGTGCCACTGCCTCTGCCCCCTGCCCCCACGCACAGCTGCTCTCGTAGCTGCTCCCGCCGCAACAGAAAGCGCCTCCTCGATGCTCCCTGCTGACACAGCGGGCACGGGCTGCTCGCTGGAGCCCTGTCGGGGCCGCAAAACGGCACGTGCTTGTGCTGCAGCCTGGAGGCCAACGCAGGTGCCCTCGGCTGGGCTCTCGCGGGCTTTTCCAAAGTGCCCTTGCGTGTGCTGGCCCTGGGGCCGCTCCCAGCAGCCAGCCACAACGTGTTCCCTGCTCTTCCTCCCGGCAGATGTGGATCCACCTTCCTGATCAAGCAGCAGGTGCCGCTCCGTGACCTGTGGCTGCTGTGCAGGAAGGAGCAGGTGGCGGCCGGGCGGGAAGATGAGGAAGAAGACGTTGGGGGCCTCAAGTGCCTCAACAGCCTGATCCTCATCTGGCCCATGGGCCCCTGCGTGCTCACTTTCGGGTGAGTCTTGGGGACACGTTGAGGGCTGTTGAGCAGTGCCAAGTAGGCCAGATATGTCTGAGGCCCTGGGCCTCTGTCCAGGACGAGGAGGAGGAGCAGCGTGCACTGACGCTGCTTCTCTTTCTCGCCGCAGGACGCAGGAGGCCAAGGAGCTTTGGCTGAGCACCATGTTCAGGTGAGGCGTGCAGGGGAGCCTAGCGTCCTGCTGGTGGCACCAAGGGTTCTGGTGGGAAAGCCGGTGGAGGTGGGGGAAGGGACAGCCCTGCACAGGGCTGTTTCTGGCCCGAGCGGTAGCAGCTGCTTCTCCTGGGGATGGCCAAGGGCGAGCAGTGCCTGGTGCTGGCACCACGGCTCCCTGCTTGCGTGGATGGGAGCCCCAGGTGCCGCTGCCCGTTCCCAGAGCCAGGAAGAGAGGTCCCTGCGCACGCAGCAGGGTCGGGCACGAAGGCAGCGCTGCAGGAAGTCTCTGGGGCCAGGGTGGTGATGTGGGGGCGGGCGGCTGGTGTGGGGGGAGCAAGCACAGGGGCTGGCAGTGACCGAGCTCTGCCTTTGCCCGTGCCCTGTGCCCAGCCAAAGCCCAGGAGCCCAGGAGAGCCGGCTCACCCGCCTCACCTCCCTTCGGCTCCTCGTGGAGAATGTGGTGGCCTTCAACGGTCCCGTAAGTGTCGCGGGGCTGAGCGCTGTGGCCCCAGCACCGCCGGGGGCCTTGGGGAAGGGTTCTGCGAGCAGCTGCTCATGCGTCCTCTCTGCTCTCTTGCCTAGCCGGGGTCGCTGACTCCCTGTGCCATGGAGGCCCTCTTGGAGGTGCAGGTGAGCGGGGGCTGCCTCTGGCCCAGGCCTTGCTGGGCCATGGCGGCAGCGTCCCGAGTTTTGGGAGGGCTCATGGCAGGGCCCATTCCCAGAGCCAGCCATCTCCTCCGCAGGCATTGTACACTCGGGGCCCTTTCCCGGAGCCGCTGATCCCTTTCGGCGGGCCTCAGGCAGCTCCGGAGACACCCGAGCTCATGGACGCCTCTGCAGGTAGGACGATGCCCTGCGGACTGGCACCGAGCAGCGTGCCCACTCGGTCAAAGACTGCGAGACACGTGGGGCACTGCCAAGAGGGGCAGGGGCCCAGCACCTTAAGGCGGTGCTTTCCTCCTGTAACACTAGCCAGAAATTCAAAGGGACAAAGCTGCTCCGTGAAAGGCTCCCCCATGTTCAAACTCTGTATGGCCCTGCTCTTCACAGCGCTGCTCCCAAGGGGCTGCAGCAGCCCTCTCCTCCTGCACAATACTGTCTCCCCAGGCACTTGGGTCCCCTCCCGACCGGCACCTCACCTCCAGAGGCACTAGGGTTGCACCGTGCCATGGGCCTGGCTTTGTGCTGCCTCGCAGGAAGTGCCTCTTTGCGTTGTCAGAGGCCAGCACAAAGAGGCTGACAGCCTCTTTCTCCCTGCAGCAGATGCAGGTGCTGCTCTGGAGCACGCTCCTGCTCTCAGCAGCCCAGCGGCTGAAGCTGCAGAAGACACCCCAGCCGCCGAGGCGCTGCACCAGGTGAGAGGGAGAAGCCCCAGCGGGAGGCACAGAAATGGCCGCTGTGCCTCGGCCCCTCCAGTGCCTGCTCTGCGCGCGCTGCGCAGGAGCCTCTCAGAGCCAGCCCTGGCCATGACGGGCATCTCGCGAGGAAGGAGAAGGGTCCACAAAGGTCCCAGCCGTGCGCCCAACCTTGCGGCTTCTTGCCAACAGCTGCCCATGGAGGAGGAGGAGGCCCTGGAAGAAGCGCCCCCCATCCCGGCTGCACCGCTGGCAGCCGGCTCTGCACCCGCCGGCTGCTGCGGGTGGTCCCAGGAGAGCCGCGCGGCCGCCGCTTCCCCCGTTCCTGCCTGCTGCTTGCGGGCCGCGAGAGTCGCAAGAGCCAGGAGGCGACTGAGAAGGAGAAGGAGAAGGGGATGGAGGAGGAGCGAGAGAAGGAGGAGAAGGAGAGGGAGAGGGCGAAAGAGCAGGAGACAGAGAAAGAAAGAGAAGGCGGCAAAGGCAAAATCAATGGAGACGGAGAAGATAGCAAGAAAGAGAAGAGGCAGAAAGTGAAGGGGGAAAGGAAAGGGAATAAATGGAGAGAGAAATGGAGAGAAAAGAAAGAGAGAGAAAAGAAATGTGTGAAAAGAAAGGCGCAAGGAAGGGAGGGCCAAGGAAAAGGCAGAGAAAAGAAGGGAGAAAAAAAGGTGGTGAAAGAAAGGGTGAGAAAAGTGACGACCAAGAAAGGGGGTGACAGGAGGGGCAAAAGAGGCAAGAGAGCAAAGAAGGCTGAGATAAGAAAAGAGAGAAGAAAAGGAAGGGGGAGAAGCTAGTGGGAGGAAAAAGAATAAGAGAACCAAGGGGGGAACGGTCAGGGGTGATCAAAAGGGGAATAAAGGCAGAGGGCAAAAAAAGGAGAAAAGGGAGGAAGACGGGGGCAAAAATATCCTGAGGAAAGAGAGCAAAAATCAAGGGAAGAGGGCGGGTAGAAAGGGTGATGAGAGAAAAGAAGGGGGAAGAAAGGAGAGATAATAAAGCATGAGAAAGGAGGCGGGTGAATGAATAAGGGAGAAAAAGAGGTGATGCAAAGGAGAGAAAAAAGGGAGCAAAGAAAAATGGGAGAAAAAGAGGGGAAAGAATAAAGGGGGAAGAGAATGAGAAGGAAGAGTGGGTGATAAAGGGGAGAGGAAAGAGGAGAGGAAAACTGAGAAGCAAATGGGGAGAATGAAAGGAGCAAAAATGGGAAGAAGGAAGGGGGGAAGAAAGGTGGGACGAGAAAGAGGCAGAGAAATGGGTGGGGAAAGGGAGAGAAAACAAGGGGCAAAGAATGGGGAAATTAGAAAGGGGAAAAAAGGGGGGAGATATAAAGGAGAAGGAAAGGCTGAGAGAAAGAAAAAGAAAAGTATAAAGGGAAAGAGAAAGAAAAAAAGGCACAGGAACCAGGAAAAAAAAAAAAAAAAGGAAGAAAAAGCCAAGGGCCAAAGGTGAAAGGGAAAATAAAATAAGTAAAGAACCAAAAGGAAAGCAAAAAGCCCTTGGGCAGCATGCTTAGCAGCTTGCAACAAGGGGAATCCTGACGGGACAGGCAGTGTGCTTTTTCCTCCGGGATCTTGTCTGTGCTGAGCATGGAACGTGCCAGCCAGGCCTGCGGGCAGCTCTGCACCAGGAGCCGTGGGGCTTTGCATTCACGGCGGCATAACCTCACTGCAATACAGCACTTTTCCACAGGGCTCTTGGATGGCTCCCTGTCTCTGTCTCAAAACCCCAGGCACTACCTGTCTTCCAGCACCTTTGAGACAGTCTTTTGGGTACCAGGGTCGTAGCAGCAGGACAAGGGACTGAGCAGCAGTAGCACTGCCCGTGCTCTTGCTCTTTAGAGGGCAAGGGGGATTTGGGCAAGTAATGCCTCTGTGTCAGGGGACTGCTGCCACTTGCAAAAGGCGTTGGCCATTCTCAGCAACCTGCAGCTCTTGCATCACGTGGCTTTCAGCTCTCCCTTGCCAAAAGCAGAAGCGTTTTGTCTTGGTAGCGCACGTGGGCAGGAAGAGACCGGCCACACAGCTGGTGCTGTGGAAGGTTTCAGGGGCCACAGAAGTTGCAAGCCGGAGCTTCCAACCACTTTCAAGCACAAACACACAGATTTCCTTGGGACTAGCTCCCAGCGTTTGACTGCGACCAGCGTGGGAGTCCCAGGAACAGACAGTGCCCCTTTAGTGGCCTGTAAGCACCTCAGGACACACAGGAGCAGCAGCCTAGGCACTTCCCCAGGGAGAAGGGTGTCTCTCTTCGGGCTCAGGGCGGTGACCTGTCAAGGCCAACATGACAGTCACGCTCAGCAAGCTGAGCTGGGCTCCCAGTCCTCGGCACACGTGAGCCCGAATCTACCTTCTTTGGGAGAAGGAAAGAGGTCTTTTTGTCCTTTGGGAGCCCCTTTCAAGGCCCATGCAGCACACGGAAGTGTGCAGGTTGCAAGGGGCCGCTGCAGCTCCTTTCGTGCAACCTCCTACCACGGCCGCGCGGCCTAAAGCAGCCCACCGCACCCCATACCCAGGCACCTCCTGAGTAGCTCTAAGGGGGGGTATCTCCACAAGCCCTCTGGGCAACGTCTGCCAGTGCTCAGGAACCCTCTCTGCAAAAGGCTTCTTCCTTCACTCACACGCAACTGCCTGCCTGTCTTTCAGCTTGTGCCCGTTGCCTCTTGTCCAGTCGCTGGGCAGTACTCAAAGGTGCCTGGCTCCATCTTCTTTACAGCCTCCCTTCAGAGGAGGGGGTCAGATTCTCCCCTCAGTCTTCTCTTTCCCAGACTGAAGAGCCCTAGCTCTCTCAGCCTTTCCCCACAGCAGACATGCTGCAGGCCCTCACGCTTAGGAGCCCTCGCGTGGACTCGCACCATGAGCTCCACAGCTCTCCTGTGCTGGGAAGCCCAGCTCCGCATGCAGCATTCTTCTCCAGCTGCGGCCTCGCCAGGCCTGCGGGCAAGCACGGCCTCCCTCCACCTGCTGGCCGTGCTCCTGCCAGCACAGTCAAGGGCACCACTTGCTGCCTTGGATGCGTTGCCGGCTCACGGCCATCTTGTTGCCCAGGGAGACTCACAGGGCCTTGCTGCAGAGCTGCTTTCCAGCACGCTGCCCCCAGCCTCTGCTGGTGCCTAGGGTTGTTTCTGCCTACGTGCGGGATGTGGCATTCCTGGAGGGTCCTCTTTACCCACGCTCTCAGGCTGCCTAGGCCTGATTTCCCATCCCTTTGTCAATCTGTCCTGAGTGCTCTTCATCAGCTCCTTGTCCCTCAGATACTTGGAAATGGCAGCCAGCCTCAGCTGCCCCATCCCTTTCCCAGGGATCGAGGGCAGGCCTGTTGGCTGGAGGCGTCCCTCCCTTTGTGACCGACTAACCAACTCCTCCTGTGGAAGAAGGATCCCAGCAGTTGGGCCAGGGCCAGGCGCCCATGGAGCTCAGCAATACTGTAAAGTGGGAGTCGTTCCCCACCGCTGTTGCACAGGGAGCTGCCCTCTCTCAACGCAAAGGGCACCAGAGGGCGACCTTGGTTCGAGATGCGCAACTGTATGTGTCCAGGGAAACGGTGTCAATGTTTCTTCCAGACTTGATCGGGAGAATGTCTCGCTGAGTTCAGCCAGACCAGCATGAGGGAAGGGTGAATGAGGTTCAGACCAACACAGAGTGTAAGACCTGAACAACAAGCAGAGGATCCACCACGAGATCCTCTCGCACGAGCGGGCTTCAACACACACATTCACTCCCAGCGACAGGAGATGTCCAGCATCATGACACTGAGTGTATTAGAGAGACCGATAATGGGAATCGCAGCCGCCATTTGGTGACTGAGCCCTACATTGCCATTGCTCTCTTTTGCTAAGGGTATACACCTGTACGGTGATTTCAGTATCTGGATGCAACACTCTGCCAAAGCACAAATCCAAGCTGCAAGAGGGCATGCTGCAGCCGGGCAGGAGGGCCTGTGCGTTGGGGCTTGTCACCAACACAGAGCTGGCTGCTGAAGCTGGCAGCAAGATGCTCCCCAAGGCCATGTGCGCCCTTCACCCCAGCACCGTGCGCCTCTGCGTGGGAGCCATCACTGGCACCCGCAAAGGCAGCTCCTCGTCTCTGAGCACGTCTTTTAGACCCACTCCGTGGCAGGAGCCAGCCTGGGCACGTAGGCCCCGCACCCAGAGAGCAGAAGGAGTGTTGCAGGAGCCATCAGCAGTCCCTGCCTCAACTGCACGATGGATGGACCATGTGACAGTGGCGGAGTCGACGAGCAGCGGCAGAATCCCCCTCAGCGCCCAGAGCCCCGCTCCAAGCCCGCCACTGCCCCGCAACCCGGCCGGCGCATCACAATGTGCCCTATTGGCACGTGGGTGATAAGGCCAGCGGCGCCCGCCCGCGCCCCAGTGCAGCGCTGTGCCGGTGCAGGGCAGCAAGGAGTCGCAGGCTCCCAGCCCAGCGGAATTTTCGGCAAACAATCAGCGCTGTAGGCTCGGTGCGACCTGACCAGCGCCTGCCGTTGGTCGGCGTGGGACAGGCTCACACCGCAGCCCTCTGCCTGGCCGTGTCACCATGGGCCAGGCCATGTGCTGCGGCGCCCGGGGCGCAGATGGCCCCACTAAGGGCACGCAGCAAGGGTGCGGGGATCCTGGCCACGCAGATCCTGCTGCTGGCCATGGACTCGTGCCCAAGGGAGCTTCCCGGCTCCCAGCGCCACTCGGCGCCTTTGTGTCGCACAGGAGCCCCCGGCTCCTGCTCTGCGACCGTGTGCTGGTGACCCGGCGCCAGCGCACCAAGAGCAGGCATCTCCTGCTGCTGCCGGACGCCATCGCCGTCGCCAAGCTCAGGTGAGAAGAGCGGCCGGAGCCGTCCTTCCCCCCGCCAGTGCCACTGCCTCTGCCCCCTGCCCCCACGCACAGCTGCTCTCGTAGCTGCTCCCGCCGCAACAGAAAGCGCCTCCTCGATGCTCCCTGCTGACACAGCGGGCACGGGCTGCTCGCTGGAGCCCTGTCGGGGCCGCAAAACGGCACGTGCTTGTGCTGCAGCCTGGAGGCCAACGCAGGTGCCCTCGGCTGGGCTCTCGCGGGCTTTTCCAAAGTGCCCTTGCGTGTGCTGGCCCTGGGGCCGCTCCCAGCAGCCAGCCACAACGTGTTCCCTGCTCTTCCTCCCGGCAGATGTGGATCCACCTTCCTGATCAAGCAGCAGGTGCCGCTCCGTGACCTGTGGCTGCTGTGCAGGAAGGAGCAGGTGGCGGCCGGGCGGGAAGATGAGGAAGAAGACGTTGGGGGCCTCAAGTGCCTCAACAGCCTGATCCTCATCTGGCCCATGGGCCCCTGCGTGCTCACTTTCGGGTGAGTCTTGGGGACACGTTGAGGGCTGTTGAGCAGTGCCAAGTAGGCCAGATATGTCTGAGGCCCTGGGCCTCTGTCCAGGACGAGGAGGAGGAGCAGCGTGCACTGACGCTGCTTCTCTTTCTCGCCGCAGGACGCAGGAGGCCAAGGAGCTTTGGCTGAGCACCATGTTCAGGTGAGGCGTGCAGGGGAGCCTAGCGTCCTGCTGGTGGCACCAAGGGTTCTGGTGGGAAAGCCGGTGGAGGTGGGGGAAGGGACAGCCCTGCACAGGGCTGTTTCTGGCCCGAGCGGTAGCAGCTGCTTCTCCTGGGGATGGCCAAGGGCGAGCAGTGCCCGGTGCTGGCACCACGGCTCCCTGCTTGCGTGGATGGGAGCCCCAGGTGCCGCTGCCCGTTCCCAGAGCCAGGAAGAGAGGTCCCTGCGCACGCAGCAGGGTCGGGCACGAAGGCAGCGCTGCAGGAAGTCTCTGGGGCCAGGGTGGTGATGTGGGGGCGGGCGGCTGGTGTGGGGGGAGCGAGCACAGGGGCTGGCAGTGACCGAGCTCTGCCTTTGCCCGTGCCCTGTGCCCAGCCAAAGCCCAGGAGCCCAGGAGAGCCGGCTCACCCGCCTCACCTCCCTTCGGCTCCTCGTGGAGAATGTGGTGGCCTTCAACGGTCCCGTAAGTGTCGCGGGGCTGAGCGCTGTGGCCCCAGCACCGCCGGGGACCTTGGGGAAGGGTTCTGCGAGCAGCTGCTCATGCGTCCTCTCTGCTCTCTTGCCTAGCCGGGGTCGCTGACTCCCTGTGCCATGGAGGCCCTCTTGGAGGTGCAGGTGAGCGGGGGCTGCCTCTGGCCCAGGCCTTGCTGGGCCATGGCGGCAGCGTCCCGAGTTTTGGGAGGGCTCATGGCAGGGCCCATTCCCAGAGCCAGCCATCTCCTCCGCAGGCATTGTACACTCGGGGCCCTTTCCCGGAGCCGCTGATCCCTTTCGGCGGGCCTCAGGCAGCTCCGGAGACACCCGAGCTCATGGACGCCTCTGCAGGTAGGACGATGCCCTGCGGACTGGCACCGAGCAGCGTGCCCACTCGGTCAAAGACTGCGAGACACGTGGGGCACTGCCAAGAGGGGCAGGGGCCCAGCACCTTAAGGCGGTGCTTTCCTCCTGTAACACTAGCCAGAAATTCAAAGGGACAAAGCTGCTCCGTGAAAGGCTCCCCCATGTTCAAACTCTGTATGGCCCTGCTCTTCACAGCGCTGCTCCCAAGGGGCTGCAGCAGCCCTCTCCTCCTGCACAATACTGTCTCCCCAGGCACTTGGGTCCCCTCCCGACCGGCACCTCACCTCCAGAGGCACTAGGGTTGCACCGTGCCATGGGCCTGGCTTTGTGCTGCCTCGCAGGAAGTGCCTCTTTGCGTTGTCAGAGGCCAGCACAAAGAGGCTGACAGCCTCTTTCTCCCTGCAGCAGATGCAGGTGCTGCTCTGGAGCACGCTCCTGCTCTCAGCAGCCCAGCGGCTGAAGCTGCAGAAGACACCCCAGCCGCCGAGGCGCTGCACCAGGTGAGAGGGAGAAGCCCCAGCGGGAGGCACAGAAATGGCCGCTGTGCCTCGGCCCCTCCAGTGCCTGCTCTGCGCGCGCTGCGCAGGAGCCTCTCAGAGCCAGCCCTGGCCATGACGGGCATCTCGCGAGGAAGGAGAAGGGTCCACAAAGGTCCCAGCCGTGCGCCCAACCTTGCGGCTTCTTGCCAACAGCTGCCCATGGAGGAGGAGGAGGCCCTGGAAGAAGCGCCCCCCATCCCGGCTGCACCGCTGGCAGCCGGCTCTGCACCCGCCGGCTGCTGCGGGTGGTCCCAGGAGAGCCGCGCGGCCGCCGCTTCCCCCGTTCCTGCCTGCTGCTTGCAGGCCGCGAGAGTCGCAAGAGCCAGGAGGCGACTGAGAAGGAGAAGGAGAAGGGGATGGAGGAGGAGCGAGAGAAGGAGGAGAAGGAGAGGGAGAGGGCGAAAGAGCAGGAGACAGAGAAAGAAAGAGAAGGCGGCAAAGGCAAAATCAATGGAGACGGAGAAGATAGCAAGAAAGAGAAGAGGCAGAAAGTGAAGGGGGAAAGGAAAGGGAATAAATGGAGAGAGAAATAGAGAGAAAAGAAAGAGAGAGAAAAGAAATGTGTGAAAAGAAAGGCGCAAGGAAGGGAGGGCCAAGGAAAAGGCAGAGAAAAGAAGGGAGAAAAAAAGGTGGTGAAAGAAAGGGTGAGAAAAGTGACGACCAAGAAAGGGGGTGACAGGAGGGGCAAAAGAGGCAAGAGAGCAAAGAAGGCTGAGATAAGAAAAGAGAGAAGAAAAGGAAGGGGGAGAAGCTAGTGGGAGGAAAAAGAATAAGAGAACCAAGGGGGGAACGGTCAGGGGTGATCAAAAGGGGAATAAAGGCAGAGGGCAAAAAAAGGAGAAAAGGGAGGAAGACGGGGGCAAAAAAATCCTGAGGAAAGAGAGCAAAAATCAAGGGAAGAGGGCGGGTAGAAAGGGTGATGAGAGAAAAGAAGGGGGAAGAAAGGAGAGATAATAAAGCATGAGAAAGGAGGCGGGTGAATGAATAAGGGAGAAAAAGAGGTGATGCAAAGGAGAGAAAAAAGGGAGCAAAGAAAAATGGGAGAAAAAGAGGGGAAAGAATAAAGGGGGAAGAGAATGAGAAGGAAGAGTGGGTGATAAAGGGGAGAGGAAAGAGGAGAGGAAAACTGAGAAGCAAATGGGGAGAATGAAAGGAGCAAAAATGGGAAGAAGGAAGGGGGGAAGAAAGGTGGGACGAGAAAGAGGCAGAGAAATGGGTGGGGAAAGGGAGAGAAAACAAGGGGCAAAGAATGGGGAAATTAGAAAGGGGAAAAAAGGGGGGAGATATAAAGGAGAAGGAAAGGCTGAGAGAAAGAAAAAGAAAAGTATAAAGGGAAAGAGAAAGAAAAAAAGGCACAGGAACCAGGAAAAAAAAAAAAAAAAGGAAGAAAAAGCCAAGGGCCAAAGGTGAAAGGGAAAATAAAATAAGTAAAGAACCAAAAGGAAAGCAAAAAGCCCTTGGGCAGCATGCTTAGCAGCTTGCAACAAGGGGAATCCTGACGGGACAGGCAGTGTGCTTTTTCCTCCGGGATCTTGTCTGTGCTGAGCATGGAACGTGCCAGCCAGGCCTGCGGGCAGCTCTGCACCAGGAGCCGTGGGGCTTTGCATTCACGGCGGCATAACCTCACTGCAATACAGCACTTTTCCACAGGGCTCTTGGATGGCTCCCTGTCTCTGTCTCAAAACCCCAGGCACTACCTGTCTTCCAGCACCTTTGAGACAGTCTTTTGGGTACCAGGGTCGTAGCAGCAGGACAAGGGACTGAGCAGCAGTAGCACTGCCCGTGCTCTTGCTCTTTAGAGGGCAAGGGGGATTTGGGCAAGTAATGCCTCTGTGTCAGGGGACTGCTGCCACTTGCAAAAGGCGTTGGCCATTCTCAGCAACCTGCAGCTCTTGCATCACGTGGCTTTCAGCTCTCCCTTGCCAAAAGCAGAAGCGTTTTGTCTTGGTAGCGCACGTGGGCAGGAAGAGACCGGCCACACAGCTGGTGCTGTGGAAGGTTTCAGGGGCCACAGAAGTTGCAAGCCGGAGCTTCCAACCACTTTCAAGCACAAACACACAGATTTCCTTGGGACTAGCTCCCAGCGTTTGACTGCGACCAGCGTGGGAGTCCCAGGAACAGACAGTGCCCCTTTAGTGGCCTGTAAGCACCTCAGGACACACAGGAGCAGCAGCCTAGGCACTTCCCCAGGGAGAAGGGTGTCTCTCTTCGGGCTCAGGGCGGTGACCTGTCAAGGCCAACATGACAGTCACGCTCAGCAAGCTGAGCTGGGCTCCCAGTCCTCGGCACACGTGAGCCCGAATCTACCTTCTTTGGGAGAAGGAAAGAGGTCTTTTTGTCCTTTGGGAGCCCCTTTCAAGGCCCATGCAGCACACGGAAGTGTGCAGGTTGCAAGGGGCCGCTGCAGCTCCTTTCGTGCAACCTCCTACCACGGCCGCGCGGCCTAAAGCAGCCCACCGCACCCCATACCCAGGCACCTCCTGAGTAGCTCTAAGGGGGGGTATCTCCACAAGCCCTCTGGGCAACGTCTGCCAGTGCTCAGGAACCCTCTCTGCAAAAGGCTTCTTCCTTCACTCACACGCAACTGCCTGCCTGTCTTTCAGCTTGTGCCCGTTGCCTCTTGTCCAGTCGCTGGGCAGTACTCAAAGGTGCCTGGCTCCATCTTCTTTACAGCCTCCCTTCAGAGGAGGGGGTCAGATTCTCCCCTCAGTCTTCTCTTTCCCAGACTGAAGAGCCCTAGCTCTCTCAGCCTTTCCCCACAGCAGACATGCTGCAGGCCCTCACGCTTAGGAGCCCTCGCGTGGACTCGCACCATGAGCTCCACAGCTCTCCTGTGCTGGGAAGCCCAGCTCCGCATGCAGCATTCTTCTCCAGCTGCGGCCTCGCCAGGCCTGCGGGCAAGCACGGCCTCCCTCCACCTGCTGGCCGTGCTCCTGCCAGCACAGTCAAGGGCACCACTTGCTGCCTTGGATGCGTTGCAGGCTCACGGCCATCTTGTTGCCCAGGGAGACTCACAGGGCCTTGCTGCAGAGCTGCTTTCCAGCACGCTGCCCCCAGCCTCTGCTGGTGCCTAGGGTTGTTTCTGCCTACGTGCGGGATGTGGCATTCCTGGAGGGTCCTCTTTACCCACGCTCTCAGGCTGCCTAGGCCTGATTTCCCATCCCTTTGTCAATCTGTCCTGAGTGCTCTTCATCAGCTCCTTGTCCCTCAGATACTTGGAAATGGCAGCCAGCCTCAGCTGCCCCATCCCTTTCCCAGGGATCGAGGGCAGGCCTGTTGGCTGGAGGCGTCCCTCCCTTTGTGACCGACTAACCAACTCCTCCTGTGGAAGAAGGATCCCAGCAGTTGGGCCAGGGCCAGGCGCCCATGGAGCTCAGCAATACTGTAAAGTGGGAGTCGTTCCCCACCGCTGTTGCACAGGGAGCTGCCCTCTCTCAACGCAAAGGGCACCAGAGGGCGACCTTGGTTCGAGATGCGCAACTGTATGTGTCCAGGGAAACGGTGTCAATGTTTCTTCCAGACTTGATCGGGAGAATGTCTCGCTGAGTTCAGCCAGACCAGCATGAGGGAAGGGTGAATGAGGTTCAGACCAACACAGAGTGTAAGACCTGAACAACAAGCAGAGGATCCACCACGAGATCCTCTCGCACGAGCGGGCTTCAACACACACATTCACTCCCAGCGACAGGAGATGTCCAGCATCATGACACTGAGTGTATTAGAGAGACCGATAATGGGAATCGCAGCCGCCATTTGGTGACTGAGCCCTACATTGCCATTGCTCTCTTTTGCTAAGGGTATACACCTGTACGGTGATTTCAGTATCTGGATGCAACACTCTGCCAAAGCACAAATCCAAGCTGCAAGAGGGCATGCTGCAGCCGGGCAGGAGGGCCTGTGCGTTGGGGCTTGTCACCAACACAGAGCTGGCTGCTGAAGCTGGCAGCAAGATGCTCCCCAAGGCCATGTGCGCCCTTCACCCCAGCACCGTGCGCCTCTGCGTGGGAGCCATCACTGGCACCCGCAAAGGCAGCTCCTCGTCTCTGAGCACGTCTTTTAGACCCACTCCGTGGCAGGAGCCAGCCTGGGCACGTAGGCCCCGCACCCAGAGAGCAGAAGGAGTGTTGCAGGAGCCATCAGCAGTCCCTGCCTCAACTGCACGATGGATGGACCATGTGACAGTGGCGGAGTCGACGAGCAGCGGCAGAATCCCCCTCAGCGCCCAGAGCCCCGCTCCAAGCCCGCCACTGCCCCGCAACCCGGCCGGCGCATCACAATGTGCCCTATTGGCACGTGGGTGATAAGGCCAGCGGCGCCCGCCCGCGCCCCAGTGCAGCGCTGTGCCGGTGCAGGGCAGCAAGGAGTCGCAGGCTCCCAGCCCAGCGGAATTTTCGGCAAACAATCAGCGCTGTAGGCTCGGTGCGACCTGACCAGCGCCTGCCGTTGGTCGGCGTGGGACAGGCTCACACCGCAGCCCTCTGCCTGGCCGTGTCACCATGGGCCAGGCCATGTGCTGCGGCGCCCGGGGCGCAGATGGCCCCACTAAGGGCACGCAGCAAGGGTGCGGGGATCCTGGCCACGCAGATCCTGCTGCTGGCCATGGACTCGTGCCCAAGGGAGCTTCCCGGCTCCCAGCGCCACTCGGCGCCTTTGTGTCGCACAGGAGCCCCCGGCTCCTGCTCTGCGACCGTGTGCTGGTGACCCGGCGCCAGCGCACCAAGAGCAGGCATCTCCTGCTGCTGCCGGACGCCATCGCCGTCGCCAAGCTCAGGTGAGAAGAGCGGCCGGAGCCGTCCTTCCCCCCGCCAGTGCCACTGCCTCTGCCCCCTGCCCCCACGCACAGCTGCTCTCGTAGCTGCTCCCGCCGCAACAGAAAGCGCCTCCTCGATGCTCCCTGCTGACACAGCGGGCACGGGCTGCTCGCTGGAGCCCTGTCGGGGCCGCAAAACGGCACGTGCTTGTGCTGCAGCCTGGAGGCCAACGCAGGTGCCCTCGGCTGGGCTCTCGCGGGCTTTTCCAAAGTGCCCTTGCGTGTGCTGGCCCTGGGGCCGCTCCCAGCAGCCAGCCACAACGTGTTCCCTGCTCTTCCTCCCGGCAGATGTGGATCCACCTTCCTGATCAAGCAGCAGGTGCCGCTCCGTGACCTGTGGCTGCTGTGCAGGAAGGAGCAGGTGGCGGCCGGGCGGGAAGATGAGGAAGAAGACGTTGGGGGCCTCAAGTGCCTCAACAGCCTGATCCTCATCTGGCCCATGGGCCCCTGCGTGCTCACTTTCGGGTGAGTCTTGGGGACACGTTGAGGGCTGTTGAGCAGTGCCAAGTAGGCCAGATATGTCTGAGGCCCTGGGCCTCTGTCCAGGACGAGGAGGAGGAGCAGCGTGCACTGACGCTGCTTCTCTTTCTCGCCGCAGGACGCAGGAGGCCAAGGAGCTTTGGCTGAGCACCATGTTCAGGTGAGGCGTGCAGGGGAGCCTAGCGTCCTGCTGGTGGCACCAAGGGTTCTGGTGGGAAAGCCGGTGGAGGTGGGGGAAGGGACAGCCCTGCACAGGGCTGTTTCTGGCCCGAGCGGTAGCAGCTGCTTCTCCTGGGGATGGCCAAGGGCGAGCAGTGCCCGGTGCTGGCACCACGGCTCCCTGCTTGCGTGGATGGGAGCCCCAGGTGCCGCTGCCCGTTCCCAGAGCCAGGAAGAGAGGTCCCTGCGCACGCAGCAGGGTCGGGCACGAAGGCAGCGCTGCAGGAAGTCTCTGGGGCCAGGGTGGTGATGTGGGGGCGGGCGGCTGGTGTGGGGGGAGCGAGCACAGGGGCTGGCAGTGACCGAGCTCTGCCTTTGCCCGTGCCCTGTGCCCAGCCAAAGCCCAGGAGCCCAGGAGAGCCGGCTCACCCGCCTCACCTCCCTTCGGCTCCTCGTGGAGAATGTGGTGGCCTTCAACGGTCCCGTAAGTGTCGCGGGGCTGAGCGCTGTGGCCCCAGCACCGCCGGGGACCTTGGGGAAGGGTTCTGCGAGCAGCTGCTCATGCGTCCTCTCTGCTCTCTTGCCTAGCCGGGGTCGCTGACTCCCTGTGCCATGGAGGCCCTCTTGGAGGTGCAGGTGAGCGGGGGCTGCCTCTGGCCCAGGCCTTGCTGGGCCATGGCGGCAGCGTCCCGAGTTTTGGGAGGGCTCATGGCAGGGCCCATTCCCAGAGCCAGCCATCTCCTCCGCAGGCATTGTACACTCGGGGCCCTTTCCCGGAGCCGCTGATCCCTTTCGGCGGGCCTCAGGCAGCTCCGGAGACACCCGAGCTCATGGACGCCTCTGCAGGTAGGACGATGCCCTGCGGACTGGCACCGAGCAGCGTGCCCACTCGGTCAAAGACTGCGAGACACGTGGGGCACTGCCAAGAGGGGCAGGGGCCCAGCACCTTAAGGCGGTGCTTTCCTCCTGTAACACTAGCCAGAAATTCAAAGGGACAAAGCTGCTCCGTGAAAGGCTCCCCCATGTTCAAACTCTGTATGGCCCTGCTCTTCACAGCGCTGCTCCCAAGGGGCTGCAGCAGCCCTCTCCTCCTGCACAATACTGTCTCCCCAGGCACTTGGGTCCCCTCCCGACCGGCACCTCACCTCCAGAGGCACTAGGGTTGCACCGTGCCATGGGCCTGGCTTTGTGCTGCCTCGCAGGAAGTGCCTCTTTGCGTTGTCAGAGGCCAGCACAAAGAGGCTGACAGCCTCTTTCTCCCTGCAGCAGATGCAGGTGCTGCTCTGGAGCACGCTCCTGCTCTCAGCAGCCCAGCGGCTGAAGCTGCAGAAGACACCCCAGCCGCCGAGGCGCTGCACCAGGTGAGAGGGAGAAGCCCCAGCGGGAGGCACAGAAATGGCCGCTGTGCCTCGGCCCCTCCAGTGCCTGCTCTGCGCGCGCTGCGCAGGAGCCTCTCAGAGCCAGCCCTGGCCATGACGGGCATCTCGCGAGGAAGGAGAAGGGTCCACAAAGGTCCCAGCCGTGCGCCCAACCTTGCGGCTTCTTGCCAACAGCTGCCCATGGAGGAGGAGGAGGCCCTGGAAGAAGCGCCCCCCATCCCGGCTGCACCGCTGGCAGCCGGCTCTGCACCCGCCGGCTGCTGCGGGTGGTCCCAGGAGAGCCGCGCGGCCGCCGCTTCCCCCGTTCCTGCCTGCTGCTTGCAGGCCGCGAGAGTCGCAAGAGCCAGGAGGCGACTGAGAAGGAGAAGGAGAAGGGGATGGAGGAGGAGCGAGAGAAGGAGGAGAAGGAGAGGGAGAGGGCGAAAGAGCAGGAGACAGAGAAAGAAAGAGAAGGCGGCAAAGGCAAAATCAATGGAGACGGAGAAGATAGCAAGAAAGAGAAGAGGCAGAAAGTGAAGGGGGAAAGGAAAGGGAATAAATGGAGAGAGAAATGGAGAGAAAAGAAAGAGAGAGAAAAGAAATGTGTGAAAAGAAAGGCGCAAGGAAGGGAGGGCCAAGGAAAAGGCAGAGAAAAGAAGGGAGAAAAAAAGGTGGTGAAAGAAAGGGTGAGAAAAGTGACGACCAAGAAAGGGGGTGACAGGAGGGGCAAAAGAGGCAAGAGAGCAAAGAAGGCTGAGATAAGAAAAGAGAGAAGAAAAGGAAGGGGGAGAAGCTAGTGGGAGGAAAAAGAATAAGAGAACCAAGGGGGGAACGGTCAGGGGTGATCAAAAGGGGAATAAAGGCAGAGGGCAAAAAAAGGAGAAAAGGGAGGAAGACGGGGGCAAAAAAATCCTGAGGAAAGAGAGCAAAAATCAAGGGAAGAGGGCGGGTAGAAAGGGTGATGAGAGAAAAGAAGGGGGAAGAAAGGAGAGATAATAAAGCATGAGAAAGGAGGCGGGTGAATGAATAAGGGAGAAAAAGAGGTGATGCAAAGGAGAGAAAAAAGGGAGCAAAGAAAAATGGGAGAAAAAGAGGGGAAAGAATAAAGGGGGAAGAGAATGAGAAGGAAGAGTGGGTGATAAAGGGGAGAGGAAAGAGGAGAGGAAAACTGAGAAGCAAATGGGGAGAATGAAAGGAGCAAAAATGGGAAGAAGGAAGGGGGGAAGAAAGGTGGGACGAGAAAGAGGCAGAGAAATGGGTGGGGAAAGGGAGAGAAAACAAGGGGCAAAGAATGGGGAAATTAGAAAGGGGAAAAAAGGGGGGAGATATAAAGGAGAAGGAAAGGCTGAGAGAAAGAAAAAGAAAAGTATAAAGGGAAAGAGAAAGAAAAAAAGGCACAGGAACCAGGAAAAAAAAAAAAAGGGAAGAAAAAGCCAAGGGCCAAAGGTGAAAGGGAAAATAAAATAAGTAAAGAACCAAAAGGAAAGCAAAAAGCCCTTGGGCAGCATGCTTAGCAGCTTGCAACAAGGGGAATCCTGACGGGACAGGCAGTGTGCTTTTTCCTCCGGGATCTTGTCTGTGCTGAGCATGGAACGTGCCAGCCAGGCCTGCGGGCAGCTCTGCACCAGGAGCCGTGGGGCTTTGCATTCACGGCGGCATAACCTCACTGCAATACAGCACTTTTCCACAGGGCTCTTGGATGGCTCCCTGTCTCTGTCTCAAAACCCCAGGCACTACCTGTCTTCCAGCACCTTTGAGACAGTCTTTTGGGTACCAGGGTCGTAGCAGCAGGACAAGGGACTGAGCAGCAGTAGCACTGCCCGTGCTCTTGCTCTTTAGAGGGCAAGGGGGATTTGGGCAAGTAATGCCTCTGTGTCAGGGGACTGCTGCCACTTGCAAAAGGCGTTGGCCATTCTCAGCAACCTGCAGCTCTTGCATCACGTGGCTTTCAGCTCTCCCTTGCCAAAAGCAGAAGCGTTTTGTCTTGGTAGCGCACGTGGGCAGGAAGAGACTGGCCACACAGCTGGTGCTGTGGAAGGTTTCAGGAGCCACAGAAGTTGCAAGCCGGAGCTTCCAACCACTTTCAAGCACAAACACACAGATTTCCTTGGGACTAGCTCCCAGCGTTTGACTGCGACCAGCGTGGCAGTCCCAGGAACAGACAGTGCCCCTTTAGTGGCCTGTAAGCACCTCAGGACACACAGGAGCAGCAGCCTAGGCACTTCCCCAGGGAGAAGGGTGTCTCTCTTCGGGCTCAGGGCGGTGACCTGTCAAGGCCAACATGACAGTCACGCTCAGCAAGCTGAGCCCGAATCTACCTGCTTTGGGAGAAGGAAAGAGGTCTTTGTCCTTTGGAGCCCCTTTGGCTCCTTTGGGATCCCCTTTCAAGGCACATGCAGCAAGCAGAAATGTGCAGGTTGGAAGGGACCGCTGCAGCTCCTCTCATGCATCCTCTTGCTCCCGCAGCATATCCTAGAGCAGCCTGCCCCAGAACATGCCCAGGTACCTCCTGTGTGTCTGTAACCTCCTGCTCCAGCAGTCAGTTTTTGACCTCCCTAAACAGTACACAACTGGTGCTCCATATATGGTTGATAGGAGAGGCAGTACCTTTTTTAATCCTTTCTACATGCTTGCAAGTTATGTGCAGGATATAAGTATTTTTACATTATTTTTTAATGCCTTAGCCCTTACCCGTTCATCCATTTTTGTGTGGCATATATGTGTTTTTATCCTCTCTTTATCCATTAATACATGTATTTTTTCCTTTCCTCCTCCTACTGCCCCAATGGTCTGTGGCTATCCCACCTCCTGCCGCTACAACTCTTGAGCTCTGCAAAGTAGCCAGCAAGTCAGTGCTGGCTCAGCCTCAGCATAAACCAGATGCTCGTTTTAGTAGCCGACCTGCTCTTTAATTAAAGCTCTATAAGTAGTATGTTTAAAAAATAAAAATAAAAAAGAATATCCATTTTTCTCTTGTGTCAAAAGGCTGGTAAAAGTACTGCAGCCTGCAATATTCAGACGCCAGAGGGCTGAGTTTTACACCACAGGTTCACCTGAAATCCATTGTGTCGGTGAGCAGAGGCCCCTCTCCCTCCCGCGTGAATATAGCAGTAACATTTTTTTTCCTGTCTCTGGCCATTAAGCAGTCACAGTGAGCCTACCAAGCTACTGCTGTGATATCCATGTGACTTTTCCTTTCTGAGAGAGACATGAGGCGCTCTCTGAAGGCTCACACTTTATTATTTTGCACCAAGCAAGGCTTAGAAAATAGTGCACACTTGCTTAGCGATGCTGGGAAGATCACTGCATGGTCCCTCTACTTCTTCAGAGGCAGGAACCTTGAGGACAGATCATCTTCAGAGAACCATTTTTTGTTTTCTTTCTCATCTACTTCTCAGGCCTTGCAGTACACATCATATTTCATGCTGGCTGACAGCTTTGTTCCTCTTAGACTTTCATGAAATTTTCGGTCCATTTCTTCATTCTGAGCTTTAGAGAAATATTTTCTCCAGTTCCCAATAACTCCTGTATACCACAAGAAGTAACAAGGGTTGAAGATGGTCACTACTGAGAAAGGATGATAACTTGTCAGACTCACCACTGACATCAGGCAAAAAGGAGCTGCTTTATGTTCCAAGAGGCCTGATTGCTTGACAAGGCAGGTCAGCAAGGACAGAAAAACAATGGCTCCTGCCAGGTTGTAGAGAGCAACCCTTGCTGGCAGGCTGCATACCTTTTCTCCTCAGGAGAGGTTTCCAGGGTGGTTTTGTGATTTTATTTTCCAAAGTGTCAGCTCCTTTCCTAAGGCACAAAGGCTTGGGTTGGCCTTTCTTTGTACATCACAACCCGGTCTTCTTCCCATCCAGATTCAGACTCAGCCTTACCACCCAACTGCCCACAAGAACACCATGCTACCATTTGTCCACAAAGAGGAACCATCCACCACATACAATGATGCATAACTGTTTGTATAACTTATACCAATGAATACTGAGTGCTAATCTCTGTCTTCACACTGTACTTGCTGATTGACCAGGGCTGCCACAGAGAAATGTAGCAACACAGTTTACCAAGGGAAGCAATGACAGAATATAGCAAGTCAGGATAGCTGAGGCACTTATGTATGCACCCCGCTAGCAGCAATACTCTTTTCCACAGCAGATGTTCATTGTACAAGATGCCCAGGTGACACCACACCGTTATATATGCTTCGGCATTAGCTCAGTGGGCCATGGCTAAGTGAGATGGACCAATTGGAAAGGGACTTAAAAGGCAACTTCTCCACTTGCAGACACTTACCCTTACGGAAGAGAATGTCCCCAAATTTCCCATGAGTTTCCTTGGATTTCTCTTTCATGGCTTGGAAACTGGTCTTTTTGACAATTCTGTGAAAATCTGCCTCACTTAGGGAGAATCCAAAGAAGGCAGCAATCTTCTTCATTCCCACTATCTGATTCTGGTCAAAGGAACATAGCGCAGTGATTAAACCAAAGACCTCAGCACCTTACCACTGATACCAAACCAACTTCTGGCCTGGCAGAACAGGGGTACCTCCCACAGCAATATCCAGGAATTGTAAGGACTTGCAACAGAGAGGACATCCACAGAAAGCAGCCTCAGCTACAAGGCTTTCTCTTCTCTCCTGTAAGTAACTGCACAAAAATGGCTACTTCTGAAGAGAGGGAAAGCTGCCCTCCTCCTACCCCCCATGGGCCTCCCATATGTGCACAAGAATAGCTCAGAAAGACTTGATCTCCTCATGGGGCGTGTAGGTTTGATCCAAGACTTTCTTCCTGCTCATAGTGATGCATATAAAGGGAGCTGTGCAGTGTGTGCATGAAGATCCAGGCAAGACACCTCACCTCTTTCAAGTCCTCATAGCTTATCACCATGATCTTCTCATTGTCAATAAACTTGTTCCATTCCATTAAATGATCGAAGTAGGAGCCCCATCCCACTGTGGACAAAAGCAAGAGTCATATTCATGCAGAGTAAAGCCCCCTCAACCCTGCTCTGCAAAAGGAGCCCAACCAAGAGAATCAGCCTAGAGAGATATCTAAGAAGGACACCAGGATCATGAAATGAGCAGAGCAACTCTGTTGTTCTGGCTGAGATCAACATGGGATCGCCCCAGCTCTAGGCATTAGGTAGCAGTGAATGCCCTTGGAGATGTTTGGAAAGGGATGCTGGACTGCGATTTCCAGGACCATGCCCCTGACGTGGAGAATGCCCGAGGAAAGAAGGGAACGTACATTTCCCATTCATGAAAGCTATGAAGAACTCATCCCATGAGGTGAAGGAGGGCAACATGGGCAAGTTGTTGTTGAAGTGGTAGTAGGAGACGGCTGTGTCTTTGGGGTTCCGAACCAGCACAAGGACCTGGCAGAAGAAAACGCGTTATTTGGTTGGGATTTGGTGAATGGGCAAACACTAAGTTACTAATAATTCATGGCTATGAATACCCACAAGGATTGTACAGTGTGGACAGTGCTGGTCTAATTTCTTCTCCCTAGAAAGAAATCAGAGCCTTGGCAGGCTGCTTACTGCTAATGTGAGTATCAGGGTGTCAGCAAGACACTTTTCAGTTTTCAGCAATGTCTTTGGGACACACCTCTGAGCTCACTCCAGTCAAGAGGAATGATCTCTTGTGCTACTGACCAAGACACCCATGAAAGGGCTGTAGGTTCACCCATGCTTCTCAGTGCACCAACCCTGTTGAAGAAGGCCTTAGCCCCAGTTTGTTGTGGGCTTAGCACCAGCACCTGACTCTTAGAGGCAAGCTAAGGCCCTGCTTAGTTTCCCAGCACAAATTTGGAATCACCTTTCTCTTGATATTTGAGGGGGGCAGTGACATCCAACTATAAGCAGAGCACCACTTGAGCCAGCACAACTGCCATTGAGAGAGAATGTGTGTTCATAGCCTCAACACACTGAGAGCTGCTCCTTCACCTTTGGAAACATCCCCGAGCATTGAACAGCCCAGGAGGAACTGCAGGAAACCCATTTCACATAGGCAGCGGAAAGCTAATTTGGAGTAGAAATGCTTTTGCAATGTGACCCGGAGAGAGGACTTACCTTAGCTTTGCTTTGGAAAAAGGACATTGGCAGGAGATGAGGTGGGAGATGGGTTAATATGATTCTTCTGGAAGGCAGTTTCTTCATTCTCTTTAAAGGAAGTGGAAAGAAAAAGGAGAGAAGTCACTTACTCAGTGGAAATCTGCGATTTCAGGAATCATGGGTAATGGGGAAAGGTGAGACCAGAGAAGAAGGATTCTATCTTTTGGGAAGCCAATAGGGATGCATTAGAGGGGTGAGCTTCTGACGGTTTCTGCCACAGCTTCACAGGAGATGGACCAAGGACAGCACACCCATGATATGTGCTCTTTAGGAATGACAGGCTGGGAAGGCGAGGTGGTGGAGTTGCTCTTTATGTGAGAGAGCAACTGGAATGCGTGGAGCTCAACCTGGGAGTGGATGGTGAGCAAGTTGAGAGCTTGTGGGTAAGGGTTAAAGGACAGGCTAATGTGGGAGACACTGTGGTGGGTGTCTGCTACAGGCCGCCTGAGCAGCATGAGGAAGTTGATGAGGCCTTCTATAGTAAGTTGGATGTTGCCTCACGGTCACAGGCCCTGGTTCTCATGGGGGACTTCAACTACCCTGACATCAACTGGAAGGACAACACAGGCAGGCACAAACAGTCCTGGAAGTTCCTGCATTGCGCTGATGTTAACTTTTTAACGCAGGTTGTGGAGGAGCCAACAAGGAGAGGTGGGCTACTGGACCTCGTGCTAACAAATAGAGAGGGACTTGCAGGAGATGTGAAGGTAGGGGGTAGCCTTGGCTGTAGTGACCATAAGTTGGTGGAGTTCAGGATCCAATGAGGAGGAGACAGGGCTGTAAGTAGCCTTGCAACCATGGACTTCAGGAGGGCCAACTTTAGCCTCTTCAGAGACCTCCTTGGAAGAATCCCATGGGCTAGAGCTCTAGAAGGAAGGGGGGCCCAAGAGAGCTGGTTAGTTTTCAAGCAGCACTTCCTCCACGCTCAGCAGTAGTGCATCCCTGTGTGTAAGAAATCAGGCAGAGAGGGCAGGACACCTGCGTGGCAGGAGCTTGTGGCAATGCTCAAGCAGAAGAAGGCGGTATACAGAATGTGGAAGAAAGGACAGGCCCCCTGGAAGAAATACAGGAACATTGTCAAGGAATGCAGAAATGAGACAAGGAAAGCTAAGGCACATCTGGAATGCAATCTGGAAAGGGATATTAAAAACAACAACAAAAATGTCTTCAAATATATTAACAGCAAAAGGAAGATCAGGGAAAACATGAGTCCGCTGGTGAACAGGGTGGGTACCCTGGTTACGAATAACACAGAAAAAGCAGATTTATTGAATGCCTTTGCTTCAATGTTTACCAAGGACAGCCCTTTAGAGTCCCAGGCCCTAGGGACAAGAGAAGAAGCCTGGAGAGAGGAAGACTTGCCCTGGGTAGAGGAAGACTGGGTCAGAGAGCACCTAAGGCAACTTGATACCCACAAATCCATGGGCCCTGATGGGATGCACCCCAGAGTGCTGCGGGAGCTGGCGGATGTCATAGCTAAGCCGCTCTCCGTCATCTTTGAAAGATCCTGGAGAATGGAGGAGGTGCCGGAGGACTGGAAGAAAGCCAATGTCACACCACTCTTCAAAAAAGGCAAGAAGGAGGACCCAGGCAACTACAGGCCGGTGAGCCTCACCTCCGTCCCCGGAAAAGTGATGGAACGACTCATACTGGCCATTGTCTCCAGGCACGTGGAGGACAAGAAGGTGCTCAAGAGTAGTCAGCATGGAATCACCAAGGGGAAATCCTGCTTGACTAACCTGATAGCCTTCTCTGATGGAATGACCAGCTGGATAGATGAGGGGAGAACAGTGGATGTCGTCTATCTCGACTTCACCAAGGCTTTTGACACCGTCCCTCACAACATCGTCCTGGCCAAGATCCAGAAGTGTGGGATAGATGAGTGGACAGTGAGGTGGATTAGGAATTGGCTGGATGGTAGAGCTCAGAGGGTGGTGATCAGCGGTGCAAAGTCTAGCTGGAGGCCTGTAGCTAGTGGTGTCCCCCAGGGGTCAGTCTTTGGTCCAGTCCTGTTCAATTTATTCATCAATGACCTGGATGAAGGCACAGAGTGCTCTCTCAGCAAGCTTGATGATGATATGAAACTGGGAGGAGTAGCTGATACCCCAAGGGCTGCACTGCCATCCAGAGGGACCTGGACAGACTGGACAACTGGGCATTGAAAAACATCATGAAATTCAAAAAGGCCAAGTGCAAGGTCCTGCACCTGGGGAGAAATAACCCCAGACACCCCCAAGGCTGGGGACTTGTATTGGAGATGGAAATTTCTATGATCTGTAGAGTCATAAATAAGCATTGTGTAAAACAAAATCCAGACCTTGGAGGGAAAAACACTGAACCTTGATAATGCTCAGCAGAGGCCACTAACAAAGGAAGGTTGTAATACCCGGATCCCTGAAGAAGAACAAAAAGCAACATGTTATCTAAACCAACAAAGCAGTAGTTAGTTCAGAAGAAGCAGAACTGCTGTTCAGGCTGGTTTGCAGCCAGCCTGACTATAAACTGCTGTCTAAGGAAGTTTGAAGGCCAAAAGTCACTGGGAGAACAAGAAGGATAAGGGAAGCAAGACCACCAAATTAAGGGATGAGACCCCCTTCTGGAATTTGCACAGGCGCAGTCCTAGAAGGATAATATAATAGAAAGGCAGAGATTTACCTGCCCCTGGGGGGCCTCCAGGCACGTACTGGCCCTACGTGACCAAACCCCCCAGGGGATAAAATACGAAGGGCAGATTTGGGGGATGGAGACTCCCAATATCGAGGCCAATGTTGTCTCCTGCAGGGATGCCAGCTATGATTGAGAGCCTGCTGGCCCCTCCAGCCTGCTACCTTGGAGAGATGTGTAGCCTCGTAATTCTGCTGGCAAGTATTATTCAGTAAGTAATCTTTTCGTATTCACATGTACTAACCAATTCGTGTTCGTTTGTACTCGTACCTATGCTGTGTTAATTAAAGGCATCATTGTTATTAAGTCTATTTCTTGTCCTTGGATTGCTGAGCCCATCTGGCACAGGACTGACCTTCTGGAGAGCAGCTCTGCAGAGAAAAACCTGGGCGTCGTGGTGGACAAGTTAACTGTGAGGCAGCAGTGTGCCCTTGTGGCCAAGAAGGCCAATGGGATCCTAGGGTGCATCAAGAAGAGCGTCTCCAGCAAGTCGAGGGAGGTGATCCTGCCCCTCTACTCAGCCCTGGTGAGGCCACATCTGGAGTATTCTATCCAGTTCTGGGCTCCACAGTACAAGAGGGATGTGGAGCTGCTGGAGAGAGCGCTTCGCAGGGCTGCAAGGATGATCAGGGACCTGGAACATCTGCCCTATGAGGAAAGATTGAGAGAGCTAAGCCTGTTCAGCCTGGAGAAGAGAAGGCTCAGAGGGGATCTAATCAGTGTCTATAAGTACCTCAAGGGAAGCAGTGAGGAGGATGGTGCTGGCCTCTTTTCAGTGGTGGCCATTCACAGAACTAGAGAAAACGGCCAGAAAATGAAGCATCAAAAGTTCCACAGGAACTTAAGGAAAAGTTTCTTGACAGTGAGGGTGACAGAGCACTGGAACAGGTTGCCAAGAGAAGTTGTGGAGTCTCCTTCTCTGGAGATGTTCAAAACCCGCTTGGACGCAGTCCTGTGCCGTGTGCTGTAGGTGACCCTGTGTGTGCAGAGGAGTTGGACTAGATGACCTCTAGAGGTCCCTTCCAACCTTAAGCATTCCATGATTCTATGATTCCGTGAGATAATTGTTACTTATCCAACCTGTTTGATCCAGGGTTTCAGGCCCCTATGGCACTCCAACACTGTTTGTGCTCTAAGGTGCTGGATAGAGCACAAGGGGCAACAGGACTAGCAACTTGTGCTGAGTATAGCATGTTTTATGGCTATAGAGCCTGTTCCTCATCACTGAGATTACCCATGGTCTTTCAGTTATTTCTACCTTTGATAGGAAATTTGACAATATTCGCCCTGCCTACCTCAAATTTCCCAGGATCTCCAAACTCTAGACGTGGAAATATCTGTAGCTCCCTTTCAACATTTATTCTCTCTTCAATTTCTTCTTCTGTATATCTGGCATCTGTTGATTCCAAATCTCTCACAATTTCATCAAGCCAGTTCGTACCTGGAATGATAAAGACATGTGCTGACCCACTCCTGTTTATAGCCTTGTCACAGTCAAGGAAGTTTGACTTCACCTCTGGCCCTCAGCTAGGTTTACGTAACTGGCAGGAGAAAGGGTCATTGATCAAATCTCTGGAATGCCAAGCTCCTCACAACCTTTGGACTAATCTCAACTCTCTCAATCTCTGTAACTTCACAGAGCTTCTCTATGAGGCTCTGAGTTTGATGAGCCAAGCCTCAACTCATATTTATCATCTTTGGGGCTGTGGAGGTGAGACCTCACACCTTTATACTATTTCTGGCTTTGAATAGCTCTGCAGACAGCACACAAAGCACATAAAGGTCACCAGATCCTCTTTTTCTGCAAATGACCTATCTACATATTCTCTGAAGGGACGTATTGAGAGGGAAACAGCCAAGAGTCCTGATACCAGACATGTCTTTCCAAGTCCATGAAAACAACCATATATCAGTCCTCATTAGTAGGAAGCATTACCTGTATTGCCCTTGCAGCAAGAAGGTTAACCATATACTCTCCTATTTTAACAAGAATATAGTCAGAAAATCCAGGGGATCATGATTTAATTAGCACTGGTGCGATGAACATTGGAATATTGTGAGGAAAAAAAAAAAAGGCAGAAGGAGATATTACTGCAGCCTTCCACTACCTTCAGGCAGGTTATTGAGAAGATAGAGCCAAATTCTTTTCAGAGTTGTCCAGGAAATGACCAATGGGAAATATTACAGACCATAGCAAAAGGAAGCCCAACTGCATAAAAGTTAAAAAAAAAATCCCTATAGAGGGAAAACACTGCCATGGTTTTCCTATGAGATCTGTATCCTTAAAGTTTGAAACTCTGCTGAACAAAACTTTGAGCAACCAGACATAACTTTGAAGTTACCCCTGCCTTGAACAGGTGGTGTTATGTGACTTCTAGTGGTGCTTTATAGTCTAATTTTGTGATCCTGTAACCTGCTCAGCCGATTAACATCAGTGTAAACTTTCTTCAGATGTAACTGCTGTGTTAAATGATGGCACACACTTATGGATTACAGCATTGTGTAATTAATTCTTTATCAAGCAAGCAGCACTCACCTGTTTTAGGATATCCTGTGAGAATCACATCATCACTTCTGACTTCAAAGGACTTCAGAGTTTCCAATGTTTCTGGACTGCTAAGAGTAGCAGGGAACAAAATGCCTTTGTAGGAAAACTGCAAATCTTCCAGAGCCATTTTCTCACACTCTGAAAAAGCCTTGTCCATTATTTCAATGACTCTTTCTCTATTTCTAGTCATGTTTGTATCCCTGTGGAATGCTTTGCAAACAGACTGAGATTAAGGCTGTCTTTCTACAATCCAGAAAGACTTTATGAGACAAGTTATGAAACTGTAAAGGACGTTCACTCAGGAGTGAAAACTCAGGTAACTGATTAACTCCATTTGTGCTTTATTAACTCTATTTGAAATTATGGTCTCAGAGACTGACAGTAGAGGCAAGGAATTTCCAGTGTAGCTGATGGTAGCAACAGTAGTTTCTTTTCTACAAAGCATTGCTATTGTGACAACAACTATAGTAGCACTGCTGGCATTCAGAATGTTGAATGAAACTCAAGAAAGTGCTATAAAGTGGATTGTACAAAATGCTTTTAACTGGTGTGCTAGGTAGTACAATGAAGTGCAAACTAGATAACAAGAACAGTGCATCTCAACCTTTTTTACTATAGACTCCTCTAGTGGATGCATTTCCGAGGTTACAACTTCCTTCCAGGTGCCAGATCTTTCCAGCTATCAAAATTTCACTTGACATAATCATTTTAACTTTATCACTCAGAAAGTCTCTCCAGAACTAAGTACAAGTACTATTTAAGGATTACTTTTCTTGTTTAAATACTCATATGTGAAACCTTATACTTCCTCAAAGAATTATTTTTCTTTCCTTGAACAGGTGGCACTTTCCTTCCTCCTCTTTCCTATTCCATTATCCCACTGAATACATGGGCCCATTGAGTGAATATAAAATAAAGACTACTCTGAAATGCTCTGTCCCTCAAGATGAGAGTATAAGGGCAGGAGGTGATTGGACCCATGGTCCTGGAATAACAGTGGAAAGCAGTACTGCAGTTTAGGCGCTAACAGAGTGATACCTGTAACATTTATTGAAGATCAAGCACCACCCTTCTTCGCTAACATAGATGTGCTCCTTAGAACTGTCATTTCTGTAAGAGCCCTGCTTGTATATTGTAACCATTACATTATCAGCCTGCTCTTATGAAAAGAATAATTTTATAAAGTGGTACTCTGGTATCATTTGGCATATTTTTTGTGCCATAAACCAGCCCTTACCCTCTTGGAGCTTCTGCTGACCCGCTGTCCCTGTTATGAACCCTATTACTTGCCCTTCAAAATGATGTCAGCTGATTATGATGTGGATCATGCATTGTAAGGTTGTTCACTCTCATGAGTAGAAAGAATGAATATGATCAGGTTTTAAACAGTGCTTTTTCTAGAGTAAAGGGCCATACCATCTGATATTTCCCAGGTGTCACAGTCCACTAATTTGCCCATTACATTATCTTTTACCTCTAAAAAGCTCCTTGGAGCTTTCACAACACAATGCACGTTTAACATCTCCTTCTGATACATTTGATTTATAAATAACTCAGATGAGAGTTTAATCAGAATAACTTATATTCACAATAGAGACTCAAGAAGGATATTGACTGAGGGAGATACTTTCTGATATCCTTTTTCTGAGGGCATCAAACTTTTCTGAGCTTTCTAAATAATCATTAGTGGCTCAGAGATGGTATACGTCAGGCCTTTTATATATTCTATAGTGAATTTTATTAAATTCTATTATCTGCATCCATCTAATTTTTCCAAATATTTTAATTATTATTACATCTTTGTTCCTATTCCTTTGCAGAACTTGCATTCCTACACATCTGAGCAGAATTAACCATCTTTAGAAGAATAAACCAAAAAGAAGGCATTGAATATTTTATCATTCCCTATGGTATCTCCTGTTTTTGGTATTTTATGTTGGGTGATAATTATATATATTTATGTAAAATATATATACATATAAATACATATATGTATATATATTTTTAACTTCAAGTATATGGAAAGAATTTTCTTCTGTTTTTTTCCAGGATAGCTGCCTGAACTACATCTAATACCTGAGCAGGTCTGAAATAGTGTGTCTGCAGTGTCGATTGTCAATACCAGCACAAAATAGTTAGATATATTAACACCTCACGTCATCACACTTAACACTCCAATTTTATTAATACACTCAATGACAGAGAATTTTGGCATCTTCAGTTTCAGACATTTTTAATTTTGAAAAGTTATCTATTTCAGTGTTTAAAGATTAATTGAAATTAAATCTTAAGTGAAAGCATTTTGTTACATGAGGAATGGACAAAGAATACTAACATTTTTGAGGTGAGACTGCTTCACTGGCCAAAGTAGTGGGGAATATCGTCTTCAGGTCTCTATTCATTATATCTTCTCATTCCATTTTATAGTTTAACACGGAAAACATAAAAGCACCCTTAGGAAAGGCATACAGGCATATAGATTAAGAAATATCTTCAAATCCAAGGAAAAAAATAAAGGCCATGAGTTTTATTTTTACTAAGTTTTGTACAAGTAAAGACAACCCATTGTCTTCAGGCAAGGAAGTGCTTATTTATATAATATTTTTAAAAAAGATAATTAGGGGATTTTCTGATACAAAGAGATAATTATTTGTGCTTATGTATAAGAACATTACCTCTGAGCATATCTTTTAAAACCAATCTGAAATCCAGCTTGAAATTCTGCATTCAGAAAATTTTAAATCTTTAAAAATGGTCTTCATTCCCCTCCATCTAGCTTTGATCATGTTTATACTGAAGTCATGGGGAAGGTTCACATCTTCATTAATTAAGGTTGTGTCAGACTTTTTTTTTCCTGGTGATTTTTTTTTTTTTTTGCAAAGATATTGCCTGATCAGAAACATTTTTGCATAAAGAACCTCCACATATTACATTGTTTATGTCATCTAAAATGATTGAGTTTAGCTGGAAAGAGAAGGCATGTATTTCCTTCCAGGTGATAACTACTGAAATAGGGCTATCAAATTTATTTGAATATGATTTATTAACATTTTATTCAGCAACTGAATGTAACCAAAGGAAGCCAAAGACATCATGTTTCAACCAAAAGCCTGTTATTCTTTATTGCGCTGCTTTTCTACTTTTTATCATTCAGATTATCAGAAAGCATAGTGGAAAGCTCTTGTGCTAACCAAGTCGTATTTTGAAGTATATTTCATGCGTCAGGGTTTGCAACATATTTCATACTTTAACTTTGTACCCAGCTTAGTTCCTGCTAAGAGTTCTTCAAATGGTTCTGATCTTCACTGAAGAAATTCTTCCAGTCACACACGCCACCTTCAGAGAAGCAGAGAAACTCTTGGAAAGTATGAATTTGCATTCTTTTTTTTATCAGCTAGATCTGTTATTCTTGTTCT
Source organism: Tinamus guttatus (assembly GCF_059628265.1). NCBI lineage: Eukaryota > Metazoa > Chordata > Aves > Tinamiformes > Tinamidae > Tinamus > Tinamus guttatus. The sequence goes on along the minus strand of NW_028289135.1, from coordinate 617,747 downwards.
ATGGTATATTAAGTGCAGTTGCTCCACTGCTATTCAAAATCTTCACTTTTATTCACTTTTATTCAAAGACGTCAATCATTTTGCAATATAACTTTGTGAGGTCAGGGGAGTGAATATTGTGTGAAACTGCTATAAGGAAAGGGATGAAACACCTGAATTCTTTTTCAGGTGCTTGTACACAATAAAGGTGCTCAAAGGACTACTTCCCAATGACTTTTCACTCCAGAATCGGTTCTGACTGGCAAGGTGAAAGGTCATGAGCAGTTGATTTAGACTTGTCACCTGGAAGGAAGCACAGCTGTTCATTCAACAGCTTGTGTTCTTATCCAGTGACTCTTTTAATACAAAATGCACAAGTAAATAGACTCTGTCATGAAGGTCTGCCTGGGCTACCATGTCTACGTGTTCTCTACACTAGACTGCAAAATTAACTCCCTTTTTTGTTTCCCTTTGATTTTCTTGTAGGCTAGAGTGAATGGAGGTTAGCAGTGGCCCCTTCAGGAGACCCTATACTTTTCTTAAAAGTGTGATCATATCGTTCAGGCTGACTTCAGCCCAGTCTGCCTGCTTTTAAAGAGTTATTCATGTAAGCATCTAACAAAAGATGTTGTCGCAATGGTCTTGCAGCACATGAGAAATTTCAGACACAAGACTATTCATTGTATCAGCTGGCAATTCTCTCCTCCCTGATGTTCATCTGTAGTCCCCTAAAATTTTTGTTCTCCTTGGCTAGTCTTCAAAGGATAACAGTGAGAAAGTGATTGATGCTAATGTGTAGCTAATATCATGCATGCAAAAAAGATGCTGATGATGGGTGAGCCAAGCTCTTCAGAGACTGTTTCCACTTTTGGACCTTTTGAGACCCCCCTACCTTTACGAAAGAGTGCAGTGCCCAGCGCCCCATGGGTCTTTGGTGAGTTTTTCTTCATAGATTGGAAACTGCTCCTCTCTACAATACCCTGAAGCTCTTCCTCAGACAGTGAAAGCCCAAAGAAAGCAGATATATTTTTCACTCCTAGGGCCTGATTCTGAAAGGGGGGAAGTAACATATCACATGTAATTCAAATAAAATGCATTGTTTCCTTTCCAGGTGTTTTCACTTCTCTGCATCTCCCTGACAGCTACATAAACAAACTGTTCACAGGATTCAGTAGGACTGAAACAGTATTTAGTGTTTCTCATTTTCACAGTTCTTACAGAAAATATACAAGCTGTCTTCCTATAGATCACAAACAAGTGCAAGTTATTTACAGTTGAGACAGATCAACAGTGTTGAGTATTTTTTTTTCTCCAAAACATAATTATTTGGAATTTAGATTTACAATGATTTTGGTTTACATCAGAATTTACAAGAAAGCAAGAACTATTTTCATGTATAAAATAAATTGAAGAAACATTTAAATTTGAATTTCATTCTGTCCTCTCTATGCCCCAAAATAAATTTATCTTGTATCATACACCATGAACTAATTATTTGAATATAATGGTTAATCAGTTTAGTCTCTATGAAGTAAAAACTATTTGTTAAATTTTGTTAACTTCACCTCTTTCAGCTCTTCATAAGTTATGGTCATAATATTTCTATCATCAACATGCTTGTTCCATTCAGAAAGGTAATTAAAGTAGGATCCCCAGGGCACTAAAAAAAAAAAAAAAGAATATAATCTTAAAATAAAGAATAAATGAAAATCAGCCATGCTTCTTAAAGTATAAATCAATTTTTACCACTCAGGTTGCTCCCTCAGGCATGGATATTATTAATCACATCTACATCAAAGGCCTTACCCACTTCTGTTGAATTTAAGGGTTTTGCTCCAGACTGTTCAGATTGTTACCATTGGCCCTAAAGCCAGTGCCAGCAGCATAGTTCTCCTTACCAGCTCATTGCTGCTGTGAAGAACCTGCCTTCACAGAAGGTCTGCAAGGAAGGCTTAGCATATCAGTGAGCATCTCCACAGAAAGGTTCCTCTCAGATTTGGGATTTTTTTAAGCAGTTCACAGTGTGAGCTATCAGTGTGTTCCCAGATTTGTGTGACCCCTAGTTGTGCTGGCAGAACTGCTGTGGGGCCCATTCCCTTTCTCACACATTTTGCAGGACTGTTTTAAAGCCAAAGCTGCTTCCCAAGTCCACGCCACACAGTCATATTGAAAGAACAGGGCGAACAGCATTAGGGTAGGAGCCTATGGCTTGAAGCGAAGAGTAACTGAGGCTGGACCCACAGGAGCAAGAACAGAAAGTCAAGGAAGGGACCGCAGAAGCCCAGCCTATCAGCCACCACCTTCATGCACACACGCCTCACAGTCATGCTACTGTTTTTGAGTCCACATGGTGAAATTTGTCAAATATATCAGTGGACTCTCAGCTATGAGTCCACCAAAGAGTTTTCAGTGCTCAAACCATGTCGCAGATCTCCCTAACCCAGCCTGAGTCCCTGCTTAATCCTCCTTCTACTGGCCACGACATATGCTGAATGGAGAATTTCACAATTTGAAAGTAATGTGGGAGCATGACTTTCTTTTGTAATACACTAGACTCGGCCCAAGCAAAGTTAAAATACTGATTAAATTACACAGATAAAAGAATATACTGTACTTTTCTCAGTCATGAAGGCTATGAAAAAATCATCCTAGGATTCATAGGATGGAAGAACAGATATGGCATTGGAAAAATGGTAAAATGATGTAGCTACATCTTTCAGATTGCGAAGCAGCAGTAAGATCTAGAAAATTAAAATAAGTTATTTCTAGAGCTAGACATAGCAAACCACTATATAAAGATTATAACAATCTACTTTATAACAGCAGTTTGGGAAATTTGTTGTGCCTCATATATTACTTACAAAAGTACCAACTTTACTCTAAAACCAGAAGGTGAAGTATTTCAATGAAGCCTTGCAAATAACCTTGTTGCCTTGTAAAGATTATTGCCTATAAGTTTAAAATTATGCTTTCCAGGTTAACAAATTAATTATGCAGAAAATAATCCTGGCTTATTTGATACAACCATCATTCGTTATTTAGGTATGTGGGGGAAAAAAATCACGCAAATATAAATTCTCTTTAAAACTTAAGACACTGAAACCCTCACTTGTGACAACATTGTAAAGATACTGCTTCTATAGGAAAAAATATAGAAATACATTTCAGTACTTAAGTTTTTCCCTCACATACCCCTTTTGGAGATGGGCACAGAACTTTTTTGTTGTCAGTATTCACTGGCGTTTAGTAAGATTAATGGGAGTTATTTAGCATACTCTTAAAAGTGACCCAGCTAGGTACTCACTAAGTGTAGTAGTGATTTTGAGAATTAGCAATAAAGTACTATATTGCCTCTCAAAAAATTTAGTAGGATATATGCTTACAAGACATTAAAATCACTACTCACCTTGGCTTTACTTTTGAAGATTGACCTGGGAAGATTCTCAGGAATTAGATGAGTAAATATAACTCTTCAAGAAGGTAATTTGCTCATTCGCTTTATTAAGAATTAGAAAGAGGAAAGTAGGTAGTTCAGTTAATAGAAGTACTTACTTACAGAATCTTACTATGGTAAAGCATTACTTTGTTAAACTTATCAGCTTCTTTTGGCTAATAGAAGTGCTTATGATTCTTTCTGGGTATTACCCAGAGATCTTTGAGGATTAATCTGAGTAGCTCTAATCTGCAAAACCTCAGAGAATGAACATCTGGGAGAAAAAGATTATCCATTACTAATTCTCTTCAGAGATAAATTAATGAATTCTGCTACACAAAGGATACCAAATCTAAAGAAACAAAGACTCTAATTGAGAGGAGGTGAAAGCTAAAGAATCCTAATGAAAGAGAAAAGGTGAAGAGGAGGAGCTAAGGAAAGAGATAAAACCTGTTATCCGGCTTTTCATGAAACTTCTTAAATATAAAATGAGCTACAATTAATTTCACTAGTCTCTGCTTTTTCTCCAGTCTCTATAGTGTGTGATTCTTCATCATTTGCAAGATACCACATTCATACTGGGCAGATACAGTCAACACAGAAATGGTCAGAGATCTTATCAAAGAATGGAATATTTCACATACCACATATTTAGTGCTTGAAACACCACCTTTTAACAGCTGTAGTATGCATTCTGTACTCACCTCATATTTCTCAGCATCTCCAACTTCAAGGTAGAGGAATTCTTCTAGTTCTTCTTTATCCATAGGGTTTTCTTCATCTTGATTTTTCTTTTCAAACATTGCTACCAGATCAGTTAAGATCTGACCTACCCAGTTTGTACCTGATTGGGGGGAAAAAAAAAAGAAAAAGAAAAGGAAATATTTGTAAAACTTTTAGAATAAGCAGGAATTGATTTGCCAGGATAGCCAAGAAGTAATTAGTATTGCCAGATGAGTTGCCCAGTCCCTGTTTGTGTGATAATCACAACTGACTATCTGAATAGTTCCCCTCAGGAGTACTGAAATTTCATTCTCCCTTCACAAGGTTACATTTCTCCAACTCAAATGGTTGAAAAAAAGTTGAAAAAAGTGTATCAAAAAGTTGAAAAAAAATGTGTATCATAAATTAACTAAAAAAAAAAAAAGAGAGAGAAGAATCACTAAGGTATCAATATATCAAATTTTTATTTTGACAAACTGGAGGAGAAACTGAGGAGGTAAAACCCTAGTGCATTATATATCCTTTCTCACATGCTATATAGGATTATTTTGGAGGAAAGACAAATTGCAAAACTTCAAAATATTGTCCCACAATCACAAAACCATATAAATCTGGGTGAACCCTGTGGACCCTGAACAACTCACTTTATTACTCCTATGTATATATATGTATATATGTGTATACACATATGCATCTTTTTCTCTTACAGCTTTAAATGAACAAAACTAGATTCAAAAATTGTGTTGTATGATTATTTTCTTTACTAATATGTAAACATACTTTCTGAATTCTGGACATGTTTTTTCTACATCTTTATCATTTATCACTAATGGCCACATTTCGGTGCATAGCATATATTAGAAAACAGAACACGATAAAGCAGCAAACACCTTTCAACTTTTTAAAATGTTTGTATTTACTGTAAGATACTGTGAATCCTCCAGCCCCAGAAGAGAAATAGCTACAGTAAAATACATATGTGACTCATCAAAAACAAACCTGTACCTCTGACAGTGACCACCGTGATGGTAAAAGTAGTTTCAGATAAAAGAGATTTCAGGTAAAAGCAGGAAAGATGTAGTGTAAGCTAACAACCTCATCAGAGATCTCCTCTTGATCTCCTCATAGGGATACTTTTATACTGTTATAAAAGTAATTTTTTTGTACTTATGGATTTCAGATATACTTGATATCTGTGTGAAAAAATATAAGGAATATGCAACATTGTACATGAAGGCATGTATGTAGAAACACAAAGCTAGGAACCTGTAGGAGCAGTACCTGCAATGTCAGTACATCTAGTTATTTCTGACATGAGAATTATATTTTGGTTCTCTACAATTTATGTATTTTTATTCATTAAAATAAAATTAAAATTATGCACATTAGAAAAGAATATCAGATTCCATTTTCTCATTCATTTAAAAAAAATTCCTATAAGATGTCTTCATATTTCATTGTGCCTTTTAAGAAAAAAAAGTTTTACTAATTTTTCTGAAAAATCTAAATACAACATCTGTCTCATTATAGAACTTTTTTTATGAAGAAAGCAAACTTCATTCACCAGTTTTAGGGTATCCTGCCAAAATGACATCATCAGGTCTGGCTTCAAAGGATTCCATGGCTCTGAATGTTTCAGAATTGCAAATAGCAGCCGGGTAGAGAATCCCCTTGTAAGAAAAAAGCAGTTCTCCACAGTCCATTGCGTCACCTGCAACCATCGCTTTATCTATCAGATCAATAAATTTCTTCCTCGGGTTTTCCATTCTTCTCTCTCTCTTACACTGTTTCTTTCAGAGTATGAAATACTATGCAGAGAAAGAGAACCACAAACCACCTTTCAATAAAGCTTTTTTTTTTGTCCTATGCAAAATAGCTTACTACTATTCCTGAAACAATAAATACATAACAGAAACCTTAAGTCACTTGAACCCTTTGAAACCAACAGAAGTTGGAAGTAACTCAACAACAAAAACAAGAAAATGTAATTGCATCTTAGGTTTAAAATCTTATCTAGCTTCAAAGTATCATATGCCAAAAATCTCAAATAATTATAGCTTGCGAATATAATATTTCAAAATACAAGAGGGACATTCAATATAGGCTAGGGTTTAAACTGCATAATCAAATTCCTCATAGAAATGCTATTCTTCTCAATATTCGCTCTCTTGGGATTTCTTTGTTGGGTAACTCATATTTCTCACCAAACCGGGATCAGAAGTGTTGAGGTTGGGAAGGAGAGTGTTCACTATGTTAATGATCTGTGGATGTCCTATGATGGTGGCCTGCTGATCCCATGTGAGACGGGTGGCTGGGAAAACACAGCAATTAACAAACTCTTAGCCATCACTTTTCCCTAACTAAGTGCAACACAGAGGTTCGGCTTTCTGGAGTAATACCTAAGAATTATTAATTTAGATTAATTAAGTCACCACTGGAGTCAGAGGTTCATCACTTGAAGTGCATTATAGAGGCTTATCATGATAACTGAGGCTATTATCAAACCAGCAATGATTAATCAGTTGTTAAACAGTGATTGAGAACATTAAGGAAAGCATATATCTGATTCCACTGATCTCACTAGAAAACTACAATTAGGCCCAGATTTTAAAATATATCTTTCACATGAGAATATGTTATAAAGAAGAGAGGAATCAAAAAAAAAACCCTCTAAAATTAATGACAGTTACTTAAATTTCATTTTTTGTTATCTCCGTTTTGCCATTCCCGGCACTCCAAGCAGGAGCCCTAACAGCTGTGCACCTTCACGCTTTTGCCATTTGCTCACCCTTAGGGATTCGTGTCTGGTCACTGTGGCATGCTGCAGTATTGGCAGTTTGAACCAGCTCTACAGATGTTGCATTTTGACATCAGTTTTGATAAGTTCATAGAAATCTTATTCTTTTCCTCTTATCTCTTTTTTCTCTCTCTTTTTTTTTTTTTCCTCTAAAGCTATGTCAGTATACAAAAATCTCTGTTATATACTGGCATGGAGTCTCTGAATCAGGCGGGCAACATATGACTCCTCCTTCATCCATTTGTAGAATGAGATGGGTAGCAGCATAATGTAGCCAATTGACACCATCTGCAGTCACTTCACTGGCATTAGTGGGAGATGGACTGGCTGTGGTAGAAAGAAACTGAAAGACTAACGTGCTATTTAAAGGGTTAGAAGAATTTGTACAACATATTTCTGCTAGAAGTTGTTGCATCACAAAATATTCTCTTGTATCCACATTTGCAAATAATCCATGTGTAAGGTGCCACATCTGCAAAACATGAAAGCCTCATTTTTATTTTTTTTTACTTTTATCTTCCCTTGGTATGAAACTGTCATGAACTAAAGATAAAAAAAAAAAAAAAACTGTTTATTTGGCATTTTTACCTGCTGGCAACAGAAGGGTTGGGACATTAATCATTCTCCCATCAAGAGAAAAAAGAGGGAGGGGGGGAGCATATATAAATCATTGATCTATTGCACACAATAGCATGAACAAGGGTTGCCATGATATTTCTATCATGGAGTTAATTTCATTTCATTTCATTCGCACACTCCCAACAGAATAGTCTGGAGAAATTTTGGAAGAGAATATACAGAGGATTTCCAGTGTTTTGCCAAAAAAAAAGAAAAAGGCAGTCTGGCCAGTTATTCCTTGGAGGCATGTTTTATCCTTAGGTGCCAGCAAAACATTATTAGCAGAGAAAACCCAATTAGAAGACCTAAATTGTGAAAAGAGATTTTGAGAAGAGCTAAATTTCTTGGCAAAAATAGCAGGATCAAGATTTACTAATGTGAGCCTTTGATAAAGTCATTTGCTATGATGCCTTAGCTGAGAGATGGGAGAACTGTATCTTGCACTGTACATGTTACATAAGAAAGACCCTCCAATTCTGCCAAATGTTGAAAGAGGAGACTGTAGAAAAACATCAGCTAGTTTAAAGTTTCTAAGAAGCAGCTTTAAAAACATGGAGATTAAAATAGATTAAAGGATTCGATAATCTCCAGATTAATGGTATTTGCTGTTCAAGTGACCACAATGCCTCTAAAGGTTCCTGATTTCCCATGAAGTATCAGACCTGATCTCTAATGTGGAGCTTTGTGGAAAGAGGCTGGTGACCTTTCCTGTGATAGCCACAGGACCATGACAGATGACAACTGCCTAGTGAGCTGCTCTGATTATGTGGATCCATTTTCTGTTAAATGAAACACCAAAGCAGCCCCCAAACATACCCTCATGACATTGTACACTCAAATGTTAAATGGGGGGAAAAAGAAAGTATGTCTCTCTAATTATTGTTATATGAACTTCATTCATCTTAGTCAGACTCTGGAAAAGGCTTCCATAGGTTAGTCCTCCAAAATGGCCTTTGGACATTCATGCATCAATCCCAACATCCCTCTGATCACCCATCAACCCCAGGGGAACATTTCCTGGGATCCTACAGATAAGTCCATGAAAAGTAGAGCTTAAAGAAGAATTGGTGCTATCACTGAAATATTAAATGTGGCAATTCCACCTGAATGATTTAGCCTGTGCTTGATCAGAGGGGAGTCAAAGCCTCCAGAGAGAGACTGGGGTGATAGCATGTAATTCTTCAGTTGAGGGGATGTGATTTGCTGGGAGTGGGATTACTGCAAAGGAAAGGTTATAGATATACTTACTTTTCTGCTACTCTGAATGAAGTCTTGGTCCTTCTAAAGCTAAAATGAGTTTTCTTCTGGTGATTTCAATAAAGCTGTCTTTTCACTCTCCTTTTTTTTTGTATATTGCAGAATGTTACTTGCCTTAGATAAACTGGTAGTTGAGACAACATGAAGAATAAATCACTGTTTATTCATCTGGTTAAAAAAAAAAAAAAAAGGGCTAGTATTTCTTGTTAAAAATCATCCAACCTCACTCAATTACACTTCTAGATACAAACATTCCAGATGTTTAGCCCTGAGTGTATTAATTGCTTTGCCTTGAAAATCTGTAAGCAAAGGACTTGGTAAATTACCACCAGAAAAACCATATACACTGTATACACCGAAAAACCATATACACTGTATACACCTTAGTTCCCCAAAACTACAGTGATTATGTAAAGAAAGATCTTTTTCTTAAGCAAAAGAACTGGGTTCCTAAGGACATCTTTACTGGCATATAAACAACTCATCTGGTGGCTGCGCAATATTTTTACCATTATTGTGCTATACATATGTACTCTTAAGTTAATACTATAGTAATTTTCTACATACAAGACTCAGAATTAGACAAAAACTAGCTTAATTTTTTTCATAGATCTTCCTATCTTGACATCTATCAATTCTGATGATTGAAAAGCTTATTATGCTTTCCAGTTTTAAGAGAATGTAGAATCAATCTAGGTCCACAGATTCCTTGCTCCTAATACACCCTCTATTAAAATCTGGGGTCCATGGATCGGTGGTACGTCCATGTGAGCCATGCTGCTGAATTCTTGATCTTATCAATAGCTTACACCAAAATGCTCCCAAAACCTTAACCAGGTGGACCTCAAAAGGATTACAGTATGGCTTCTCAAGAATACATGACAGATGTGAGCCAACAGTCACGAAACAGATTATTAACCAGACTATAAAACACTACTGTTATTTTCTTGAAACTGGAAGAAATATTGAAAGAGAGATGGAAAAGTAATTAACCCTCTGTGCATGATCCAGGCTTACTTTATTTAGCCTTCAAAATACCGGTTGATCTGGAATCTAAACCTTTGTAGAATTATCCACGATCACTTTTTGATTTTTCTTCTGAGCTGTAGATTCTTCTCAGTGAAGCTCACCTTCTCCAACCAAGGTTTGTCACAACATCAGATTAGACAATGGTCAAGACAGAAAAATGCAAAAGCATACCCAGTGCTGTCTCTCTCCTACTCAACATTTCCCATTTGTCTCTTCTAAACTTCACTCTTACAGCTCTTTTTCATCTTCAGTTTTGCTATTTCAGGAGAGTTTCCACTTTTCTTAATCCCTTTTCTGAAACAAGGTAGAAAACAAGCAATTTTCCCTGGCTTTTAATATCGCTATTAATGCATTGGCTAGTGGCCAAAGTATAGATACAAAGGTTAACCGTTCTGTTCCTTCTCTTAATTATCTACTGGTACTTAGGACAAACATGTCAGCAAAGACAGAACATTTCTTGTCACAGAATTCTGGAGCAATCACCTTCTCCTACTAATCTGTACATTTAAGCAGTATGTTAACAGACTCCTCAAACTATCACCAAGGGAGATGCATTTCCTTGTTGGGCAGTGGTTTGCTCTGTTTTGTTTTTATCCTGTAGACCTGATCCGTTTTTCATAAATACCGGTGACATCAATCCAAAAAAAAAAAGAGGGAGAGAGAGGAAGAAAAAGGAGGAGATCATCACCTGGAATTTTGCTATTAAATAAATGTGCAAAAGAAGGAGTCAGGCCAGTCATCTGCTTCACAATGCCAGTCAAAAAGTAACCTCTTGCTCCATTGGATATCCATATAATTTGACATCAAAAATAAAGGAGGAAGGGGGATAGATGGACATTGGGAGACAAAATGAATGTCAAAACCTTACAAAACATGCACTGATGTTTTGGAGGATCTTCTGAGTTTTGCTAAAACAGTAAATCTCCTGTTGCCTGTGAACCCATCATTAATCCCATTAAATTCTGCACCTCTTGAATAGTCCAAACTCTGGAATCTTTAATACAGAAGTAATTAATTCATACACACAAAGTGTAATGTGGTAATACATGTGTAGCCATATTTAAAACAAAACTTCTAGATGTTAAAAAGAGATAATCAAGTAGATATCCTGAGACAGGATATTCAGATGCTTAAGAAAAGGGAAAAAAGTGCTCTGATCACATTCATTTTAAAAAAATCATTATCATTCTAATTTTAGATAAATGAACTGAAATGCAAAAATCAGGATTATCAAAGCAAACATAACTTGTTCAGAATGGCATGTGAGACATGAGTAGGTATATTCCTAGAGGAGCTGGAACTGCCCAACTCGGGTCATAAACATAGTCAAAACCATGTATTTTTACTGAAAGAAGATCATTTAATTTCTTGTCTGAATATCATACTTCTACTGTTTCTTTCACTTAACTTGTGAAATATATTTAGTTTTAACAAAATATTATGAGGATTGGAAAGCCAAAGAAAAAGAAAACAAACACACTTTTCCATGGGAAAAACAAACATGCTTTTCCATGGACTGTGTTAAATCCCCACTGTATGACACTAAATTTTAAAGTAGAACCACCTGCTAAGGGCCTGTGAGCTAATTCAGATACTGATTAGCTGGTCAGCAAATCAATACATGGGCACCACTAGCCACTTGTCCTATTTACTCTTGGCCCATGGCCTACCCCTTTTTTCACCTGTCCCTGAATCTCTTAGACCAGAGGACAAGGATTTTGTTGTGCACAGCTGGGAGTGAGGTTTGGGGTGAAGGAGGAAGACACAGCGGTCTGCCGCGGGTGCCACAGGATATGCAAATAGGGATGCACTGATGTAAGGAAATAGGGAGGAAAAAAACAATTTGTGCATCTCTTCCCTAGAAACATCCAGTTCTCATCTGTCCATGTGCAATTTAATCAGATTGAAGATTAATGGTAGCTAGTGTTGGAACAAGAGTTACAAGTTGGACACGTCACTGACTGATAAACACTCCTGAGTTGCTTCCAGCATCATTCTGTTTGGCAGCATCATATCTAGCAAGCCTTAAGAGACATGAGATGATTTCCTGTAGACCTTCTCCATATGTCTGTGCTGTATGCCCTTGTGTTCTCCATGTAGTGCTGGACCCAAGCTGTCTTGAGCATAAAGAGCTCGTGCATCATTTCCTCAGGGGTCAATTTGGACAAAATGATGGTGAGCACACACTTGCAACTCTGGTAGACACAGCAAGACTAGTGTCTCAGTACTGGGCTTCCAAGTATATAATGCAGTAGCCATATAATCAGATTTTTCCATCCTGAACAGTTACCTCATAACCGCCTGTCTTTCCTCTCCTACCTCATGCAGCACCTCATTATTTGCAAATGAGAAATTCCTGGGGTGCATTTCATTCCCAAGAAATGCCAGTGCCCATGAATAATTAAATATTTCTGTATATGTGCCAGGCTAATTCACATTCCCCCACACTGGGTCTCAGCCCTGAAATGGAGCAAGCCCTAGAACAAAGTGGATTACTTGTGCAGCTTTTCAGCTCTTCTTGTCCTGACCCCTGGAATTGCTCAGTTACTAAAGGGCTCTGCTGCAGATGTTTCACTGTGGGCCAGATGTCAAATGCTCTCTGTAAACTTTCTGGAGAATTCATTCTTCCCATTTCTCCTTTCCATGTTCTACCATTTTCTTACTTTCCTGCTCTAATAAAAAGATATGGTTTTTTTTCCCTTCATGATTTTCACTTCCTGTTGTCTTATGCTCAGCAGATTTGATTCATCTTGCCAATCTATATTTTGAACTCCAGCTAAACTCCTTGTCTGTTTTCTTCTCTAATTAGATTCTATTCGTTACCTCTAGCTTCATTCTTAGAGGGTAGAGGTGAGCTCGTATTTCACTTGATGTAACTGGCACTACACAACTTTCTCCTCAAAATTCCATTCTGGGAACTTTTATAACTTAGAGTTAATCAAAATGGACAGTCCCCTTTGATCCCATGGAAAACACAGATATGATGAAAGCCATGAAAACCATGGAAGCTTTTCCCTCTTTCTATTCCCCCCTCCTTCCTTTTTAGTCTCAAAGGCTCCCTCACTGTCATCACTCTCTGATCCTAACACTCTCCCTTAACTTTCATCTTTCTTTTCACATTTCCTAATTCAAATCCATTTCCTAGAGATTTGTTTTATTGTATAAGGATGAAGGGGTTTTATCTGCAAACACATAAGACATAAAAAATTGTCAGTAATAGCACAAATAGATCACCAGACATACTATGAAATGTCTGAAATATATTTCCACACAGGACTTGGAAAAGACAAGACTTTCACAACTTTAGATGACTTGTTTAAGACCTTTTTTGCCAATACCTATTATTATTCCACACTCCAGAAACTCCACATTTGCTGCTGCCACACAGTTAATGATGAAACACCTGAAAAGGTGCCACTTTTAGCATCCTGTTGCAAAGTATTCTTAAAATGACGACAGTGTTCTGGATGCACCAGGGATACAGGCCAAGAACTTGGTCCCCTTTGCCATCCCTTGTCTCCCCCACTAACCGCAGTCTGAGATAACAGACTGTCTAGGGTTGTCTGAGGTAACAGACAGGCCAGAGTGGCTAGGGAGAGTGGACCTGGGACTGGTCCACTTTTGAATCCATTTCACTGTGTCTTAAAGCCTGTATAGCCATTTGAATAGCAATTTTATAACAGCTGTAACTCTGCAGACCTTATCTGAATCCTATTGAGTAGAAATCGGACACAAAGCAACAGGAACACTGTTAATGTACAATGACAAGGTAACAAATTACTTGTTAATCCTAAATAGTTCCAGTACTGTTCCCATGCTGGGGCTGTGCCCTGTGATCAGAGGGGGTGCTGACACTAGCTTTGCTGGATCCCTTGGGCTTTCCCATACCTTAGCCCTCAATGGATTGGTGACATCTCATTGTTATCATGTTTTTTACTTGATTTTCTTTGAAACTTTGAGGACTAAAATAAGAAAGGTTACTAATTCATACAAAGAAATCTAGTCTGAATAACTCTCTCTTTTTTTTTTTTTTTTTCTTTTTTGGTGAAAGGCGTATTGTACACAGCCCAGATCATATTGTGTGAAACCATTGTTTCTCACTGGGCTTTAACCTCTCACAGTTACCTTTCCTTCCAGTGGAATTCCTGCTAACTTTCAGTAGTTGTCAAATTGGAAAAAAACAGAGTGATCTCCACTTAAGTTGACACCTACTAACTAAAAGCAAACTGTAGAAGTGGTAGAAATGCAAAATACTACCCTTGTTCAAATCTATGAGATTGTAGAATTGCAGGGTGAGGGAGAAAGGATGCCTTGAAGAATGGATAAAGAACTGGTCTGAGGAAACATCATGAAGAGAAACAAGTACTGAATGTTTAAATTAATGTTTAAATAGTTGATTCCCAAACTATATTTGCTCTATCAAAATGCTAATGCAGCACCTTCATGAAGCAGGGAGTAGAAGCCATCAGCTGCTATGAAGAGAATTGACTTGCAGAAGAAAACTTACTAAAATGAATTGCTAATTAGAAGCTCTCTTTTCTAGCCTGGAAGTTTAAAAGACGTGTTAAAACATTCCTATTTTGTGGAGGGAGTCCAGTACTTACATTCTCTGGTTCTGAATTTTGCCATTTCTTTCCCTCACTGCTTGGGAACCAGTAGAAGAAAAGTATTCTTTTCCTCTCACTATAGGTGAGACAGAATTCCCATATTCAGGTGCAGAACCTTGTTCCACCTTGATCTTCAGCAGCCAGTACAAGGGAAAAATCCTTCTTAGAGCTTTGATTCAAAATTATGCGGTTCAGATACTGCAATGAGCATGAGACATGCTGAGTTTTGTCAGCTGCATAAGGTTGCAAAGATGCTGCTCTGCTTTACAGGGAAGGTCTACAACGTGTTCCAGATGCCTCTAAGGACCCAAGAAAAGGTAGAAAAACTGGTTGCCCTTAGGGTCAAGCACAGACTGTTTGAGCTGTTACAGGTCTCGCTGTGCTCAGGCAGGGCAAGTTCCTCAAAGGCCAGCTGAAGTTTAGGCAAGAACTTTCTTCTGAGCTTTTCTGAAAGTCATTAAAGATTAACATCCAGATCAGATCTTTGCAGAGGTCCACAGCAAGAGCCAAGATGAGGGATGTCTCTCCCACAGAAAATACCTACAGCTAATATGGCATTGTGAAGTGCCCTGAGCTTTGAGGACCACTCCCACAAGAAAGTCTGCAAGTTTGTAAACATTGCTTCACTTTTCACTCCAGAGCAGATCTGCATGGCCTGAACAGGAACTTCTTGCAATCACTTTCCCACATTCAGGTTAGTCAGGTAAATACTGGTTCCAATTTGTCTCCTTACAGCAGTGGATAAGCAGATAAGGAATCATCAGTGATTACTAATACTTCCAACATTATCAGAAAATCTGATACTTGCAGGTAACTAAAAGACATCACTCAGTGATGCAACTTGAGAAATTATGGCTATGGATCAGCCTCTTGTTTCTTCAGCTGTCACCTCACAGCCTAGTCATGGCTCCTCTCAAACCAGGACCAGACCTCACAAAAAACAGCTGTGGGAGGCATTGGAAATCTGTGCAATTTACAGGCAGCTGTAAGATGTAACTTTATTTTATATTAAAAAAAAAAGCGTAGAGCCTAGTAATAACACACATACAAACATGAACTGTTTGTTTTATTACAATTATTAATTCAGTTATTCTTACTAGATTAAAAAGAAAGCAGGATGCTCAAGCTGGCATATTATGGGTTAATAAGATTCAGTTGCAAAAAAAGCATAATGCCTAACAGAATATACAGAGCGTGGAGACACTACACTTTAAAAATAATTAAGCTACTTTTGTTTTAAGCCCTGCTATACCTCCTTCATTTTTATCAATGTTTACTATATATCTAAGTCAATTTTCAATGAAGTCAGAGGGAAGAAATATCTTTTGACTTGAATTACATTTGGATCAGAGCTTAGTTCTGGGAGAAATCTTTCTACCAAGAAGTAGCTTGAACTTAAAGATTTTTCAACAATTTCCAGATATCAAATACTCCTAAAGACTGAAAAGCTCAATAATAAAAGGGCAAATAGCATATTTCCTTAAAAGGGTATATTGTGAAGCAGATCTGTTAGATTCATCTGTAGGTGATTAATTATAATATTATCCAGTACATGAACACCTTCTCACTATGCCCAAGGTTTTACATTTAAAATTAAAACCTAATATACACATCTGTCACTAAAAAGGCATTGTAGTCTGAATAAAATTTATCTACAGCATCCACTTGTCTCCTGCATGTCATGCGACTGCGCTCTTGATCAGAATTCAGGAAATGTTTGTTTCAAAAGTACAAGCCCTTTATCCTTCAGGCTTTGCAACACACATTATATTTTAACCTTTTTCCAAGAGGGATTCCTCCTAAGTGTTCCTTGTACATTTTGTCCATTTCCAAATTATGCTTTTCCACAAAAAGATTCCTCCAGTCGCTAACACCACCTAAAAACAAGCAGTATTAATACTATATTGGTACTATAGTCCACAGGTTTTAGTAGTTGTTGCGCTTATTTTCTCAGAATGAGTCACATATCCTTTCGTATGTTTTTGTGTTTAGCAAATTGCTTTTTCTTACTTTTTAATTATTATTGGTTTTGATTACTTTTCAAATTTGAGTGGTTCTGCTACTCTGCAGGACCCACTAAGTAATATACAAGGTTTCCCAATTTTCTCTTTGGTTTACCCAGCCTTAGGGCAAGAATGAGAGAATAGACACAGTATTTCCTAGGTTGCAATATGTTATAAAGTTAGCTGGCCTGATTTTTGCTCATGTTAATTCATCAGCTGGACAGTTATTACAGTGCAAGACCTCTTGTTAGGTTTTTCCTTAGTTATTCCTACCATGAAGGATGGAGTTCCTTCAGTAGAGGATGACACCACCAGTCAGGAGGAAAAGGTTTTCTGAGAGGCTCACAGTCTGAAGAAAAACCGAATATTTATTTCCTAGAAAGCTGGTGACTCCTCAAAAACCTCCAATAGATTTTTTCAAAAAAGTTAATATGTCCTTGAAATAAGGACTTAGTGGTCCTAATGCATTTTATTCACTGAGCTAATGAAGAGAACTGATTTATCTGTCTTTCCATCCTGAGCCTGCTGAGAGTGTTATTTTGAGGAGCAGCACTACCCCATCACCCCAAATGAAAAGCAAGAAAATGCAGTGTGGTCCACTGCAGATCTGACAAGCTCTGTCATGCTAAATGTCACATAATTTCTGCCACTGCTGCCACAAGACTGTGTTTCTTTTCCTTTTAGGCACAGAGAAGGAAAGAACTCATTCCCATATCACCAACTCTCTGACTCCCCCCATCTCTGGTTACTTGACTTTGGTGAGTCAGACGCACGGTTATAAAAGAGGAAAGCTGCCCAAAAAGCTGTTTGCTAAGTCATTTGAAAGACTATTGTGAAGTAGCCTTTACAGTTAGGAAATTCTATTGAAATATTCATCATTGTACAATGTGAATATTCAGTTAAATTCACAATATTCAGTGTGAATATTCAGGAAATTTTTCTGTTATTACATTGGCCGATGAAGTTATAGTATACCTAACAACAAAAACGCTGAGAACCGTATCTTCAGAATGGGTAGAAAATTCACCTTTATGGAAGAGAACATCCCCAAATGCTCCATGGGTCTCCTTGGAGTTCTTCTTCATAGATTGAAAGCTACTCCTCTGCACAATAGCATGAATTTCTTCTTCATTCAAAGGGAACTCAAAAATTCAGCTATTTTTTCACTCTTAAATATGTATTCTATTAAGAAAAAAAAAGTAGCATACTGGATATTATCCAAGGAACCACAGTGGTTTCTCCTGTATCCTTCCCACTCTCTCATTATCTCCTTGGACTCTACATTGTTGTATACAGTGATGCATAGAGGTATCTTGAGGATGAATTCAACTAATTATGAAAATCAGGATTTAAATAAAGTTATGTGAAAATGAGTAGAGTCCATTTACACACACAGTGATGAAGACATGCACAGAAGACTATGTGTGTCAATCCAACCTGGAGTTAACTGAAAATTATATTAAGGCATTTTAGGTTCATATTATAAATGGCAAGAAAATAAGAGAGGAGGAGAATTATTTATATTTTTTTAAAGTGACCTCTTTATGTTATTGAAATGTCAGCATGTCAGCAAAAAAACTTTAGGAAATACATTTCTGAGAAAGGAGAGCACTGGAACATTGTCTCATGCAGAAAAGCTGTGTGTAACCCTGTGGATAGACAGTTATTTTATTTTAGAGTAATTCCTCC
Organism: Tinamus guttatus; assembly: GCF_059628265.1. Lineage (NCBI taxonomy): Eukaryota > Metazoa > Chordata > Aves > Tinamiformes > Tinamidae > Tinamus > Tinamus guttatus. The sequence continues at coordinate 599,612 of NW_028289135.1, read as the reverse complement.
CCTCAGGTCCCTTTGCCCCTTATAAAACCCATGACCCAATATGTGTGGACATGCTTTGTATATAGCCAAAAGTGCATCTAATATATGACCCCTTGATATTCAGGCATCATCAATTTCTGCTTTCTGAACCAAGTAGGCAAACAGGCACGATTCTATGAAGTAATTACATCCCAAGCCCAAAGGTGTAGGGTCTCAAAAAGAACAGCTGGGCTAGGCTAAAAATCATATAAAATGTCATGGTTAACAAATTCAACCTGCTCTGAAACAGTGCTAATGTTGTATTCATATAAGCTTTGTATGCAAGTCATATAGTTATTAACCACCTTCATATAGTTATTAACCACCTATACATTGTTCCAGTCATTTATACTAGCTGAAGTCTAGAGCTTGGACCCCAAGCTGTAGTTTGCAAGCTGATTTCATCTTACATATGTCTTCAGAGTTTTAGCACACCTATGTCATTTTTGATTATAATGTAAACAATTGGGATGCATAACTGTCTGCAAAAAATAAATACAATGAATTCTATGCTCAAAAGATGCACAAACCATCTGAAACAGTGCTAAACTTACCTCTTTTACATCTTCAAAACCTATAGGCATAACATTTTCATTGTCAATGTATTTGTTCCATTCAGAAAGATAGTTGAAATAAGATCCCCATGGCACTGTATAAAAGAGAAGCATTTATACTAATTTATAATTCATATTCACTTATAAGAATATTTATATCAATTAAAATAATTACATAATGACATTTTTAAAGACTAATTGCATGCTTTCCAATCTAGAATCCTTGTAGTAACTACAGAAAGGATTCTCTTTCAGGTAAAACCATGACCTTGGTCTACATGAAAAAGGCTTTACATGTGAATATCTCTTTAACACCTAGACAATAAGACAATTAGTCCAGCTCAGTGCACTAAGAAATAACTATGTTCATTTGATTTTCTGGATACTTTGCTTTGGAAATAAGTATTATTCCTCAGTCACATAATAGAGATACAGATACTTGTGCTTCAGTTGAACTTTTATTATCATTGTTGTTTTCACTGCTTCCTCAGCCGAAATCATGCTATTATTAATGTTAGCAAATTCCTTGTAAATTCCTTAGTGACTCTACAATTTTTCTGTATGTCTTCACTGTCCTATATTCCTAATGACTTCAGACATATATTACAATATTTAACAAATGTACAAATATCATCCTTCCCAGTGTCGAATAGCTCAGCAACCTAGATAAGCTGACATAACAGGAGACCGAGCTTGGCACATTCTGCAAGCTATGTTATTTTCTTGCGCTTTTGAAATGGTGAGTTAATAATTTGGACTGGAATTTTAACATAATATGTGTTACATAAACTAAGAACTTCCATACTAAATGCAAGAGTAGCCATAAGCTCTTAATTCATCTTAAAAGTATCTAAGTAGCTCATCGTCTTTTGCTGCAGGATGTTGTGCTGAGAGTTCACCAGTGTTCAAAGGACAGTATCTAAGATTATGGAAAAGACATTTGTATTTGTTAAATACAAATATTTCCAGGTTCAGAAGGTCCTGAAGACACAAATTGTTGGAGAATGAGAAGCTTATCTGAGGAATTACTATTGTTTGTTCACTCTTCCAACACTCTTCTCCAGTTATTTTCTGTTGGCCATTTCAGTTCATAGGACACATAGCTAAACGCACCCTTAGTCTGTTCCAGAAGGGGACATTAGGTTTTCTTATCCTGCAGGGAACTTGGACTCATGTCAAAGGTGTCTGTCCAAAATCAATATTTATCTTGTAATTGATAGATAAAACGTCTGACCTAAAACATGACTTTAGCTTCAGCATACATTTATATTATGAAATATTTGTCTAAAGTACACAGCTAAGCTTTCTTGCTTGGGTTGCAGTTGGTGAAAGGGTCAGTTTTCAACTTTTATTTCACTGTTCTGTTTGCTTAGCTCGCAATTACACTAAAAAAATAGAGTTATATCCTAGTCTATGTGTATGCCCTGTTGTGTCTGTGAATGTGGTTTCATATTATTATTTATTGTATGAAGAATGGATCATGTCAATACTGTCAATTAACCCAAACCCTTTCAGGCTGAGAACTTGACCTGTTGACAAGGCCATATTTATAAGAGAACTTGAGTGAAAATTATCTTGCCACTTTGGAGTATGAGGAAAATGGTTGGGAAAATAGTTTTGTCCCTCCTTACTATGGGATCATTGTGATTATGTCTGAATTACAAGTCATGGCTCAAGCCTTGCTCTAGTCAGACCTTTAACACGCATAGTATAAACCACATGAGTCTAGTTCAGTCTCCATTCTCAAAATGAGAAGATAGCATAACAATTTTCCTCTACAGGAGATGTAATAATTACTTACAATATAGATGATAAAATATTACCAGAATGCAAAAAAGCAGCTACTATCAGCCCACGGTTGCCTTACCTATATAGCTAAAATATAGATGATAAAATATTAACAGAATGGAAAAAAGCAGCTACTATCAGCCCACTGTTGCCTCATCTGTATAGCTACATAAGACGAAGTAAGTTACTGGGGTAGGGAGCAGAAATTTGACTTCATTATTTGGCATGAAACACAGAGCATTACATAAAAGCACAGATAACAACTGGCTAAAGTAGCAACAAGGAGCAGCCCTGTCTTCTGCCTTGCTGAGCCCAGAGTTGCACACAACTCAGAAGTGAAATATCCCATCATGCGACTGCTTTTTTACATCCAAAAGGAAGTCTTTATTTCAACATTTTGGCTACTGAAATAGCCAGCTAAAAGCAATAAGGGAGCAGTGAACCAGTTTTGCTATGACAGATATTTAAGCACATGCAGTACAGGAGAATTTGTCCAACTTTGTCTCGTCTTGATTCTGTATCCCAGAATCACAGAATAGTTGGAATGTCAGGGGTCTTTGGAGATCGTCCAGTCTAACCTTCCTGCTCAGAGCAGGTTCACCTAGAGCAGGTTGCTCTGGACTGGGTCAAGTCAGGTTCTGAATATCTCTGAAGGCAGGGAATCCACAACCTCTCTGGACAACTTGCTCCAGCATTTGACTACGCTCACAGTAAACTTTTTATATGAAAATCAGGGAAGCACATTCATGAAAACTTCGCATAGAATCTTCTGTTTCAATTCCAAAGAATACAAAATAGTAGTTTTGTAGTTTTCAAATGAAAAATGAAACTACAATGCTGTTATTGAAGGAAAGCAAATATTTGAAGGCTAACCAGTAGCTGCTAATTGTTGTACCAAAGGGTAAATGTACTGAACATCATTTAGCCAAAATAAGAAAAAAAAAATCTACAAATAAATTTAGAGTAAAAATACCTAAAGAAAATGTGCACAGAAGCATTGATGGAAGTGTGTTTCAATAGCTGCATGTTTAGCTTCGTGTTCCACATTAAAATTCATATTTTATTATTATTTTCCTCTCAATTTAATACTTCTTGATTGGTATTCCATATTTTGACCATTTCTTTATTCTGCGAATCAGTAAAACATTTTTTCCCAGTTACTAATGTTGCTTTCAAATAAACATATATTTTACTTGCAGATTGTTTTGTTTCGTTTTGCTTTGTTTTGTTTCGTTTTGTATTCAATTCACACGTTAAGAAGCATGAAATTTAATTTGAGATCATCAATTTTTCAGAATGGATTGCATTAATGAAGGCCCGCAGTTCAGAACTTCCCCAAACTTCAATTACATTTCATAGGCTTTGATGCAGATCCTTCTAAAGAATATTACTTTGTTCCAATCTTATTTTTATTCATTGTCAATATCTTTTAAACAGGCATCAGTAAGAGTCAGATAGTGAGGTTATTTTGACTACTAACTAAATGTTTTCTTTAAATTAAATTCTTCCCTCATCTATCATCAACAATGAGATCATATGCTTAAAATCAACCAGTTTATGTGGTTTAATACTCCCCACCTGCTCATCCACAATATTCTGGCATGTCTCAACCTAATACCAGATCTGGCCATTTCCAAGACCATATGATGTATATAAAACATATCTTAAATACCATATGACGAACATTATCTTATTGCCAAGGAAGGCTTAGTGACACAATTCACTTTAGATGGACTTGAACATTAGAAATGTCTTTGACAAAGTGATGGGAAATGCAGATATGCTTCCAGTTACGGGAAATTCGGATATCCTTCCCTAAGCATTTCAAAGTGATTTGAATGCCCTCATTTGATATCCCTTCTTTCATAACTGGTTAAACAAAAGCTCACAAAAATTAATCAGACAGAACCTCAGAAATGCTGAGCATACAGAGTTTTTGTTTTCTTCAGTGGAAATCACAGAGTGTCAGCACAGTTCTCGTGAATGTCTTGTGAGTATCAGGATTTTGGCAAAGCTGGTACCACCTTATGACATTGTACAAAATCCTGTCCAATCACCTGCTTGTCCATTATCTGTAATTCAGACTCAGAGCAGACATCTAGGACAGACACGGCAGGAAGGAAGAAGTAGAATAGGGACAGCAAAGCAACTTCTTCATAAAAGTTTTGTTACCAATAAAGACAGGTATATTAATTCCTGGGTTATATTTTCTTCTTTCTAACCAAAGACTGGAACCTCTGCAGACAGAAGGATGCAAGTTAGTAAGATCTTACCGAGTAAAACTGCAGACAATACTCATAGGCTGCATCCTCAAGCCCTGTGCAATGAATTTAAACTTCTGAGGGCTTCCCTTGCTGACAGGATTCCTTCGTTCTATTCTTGTCCTTCCTAGATGGATTTTTGCAAACTGGACTCTGATCCACTGACTGGAACAAAACATTTGCTAAAGGTAGACAAACAAGAGGCAGATCTAGCTTTTTAGCTTTTTGGTGGTTGCTTTTTTTTTTTTTTTTCTGTGCTGGGAAGAGGGAGAATTGCACTTACCCCAGCAATGATTTGTTGGATGATCTGTTTCCGTTTTTTTGCTTGCTTTGAAGTCTAAAGGTAAATTGTATAAATACATCTGTCTAATGAACACAAGGAAATACATACAAAATCTACTTGCAGTGCCTTATTATTTATGTTCTTGTTATCTATGCTCTTGTTAATACTCTTGTTTTCTCTTCCATTCTCCCTAATTTGTAGTTTCCACAGAATTTATTTACTCATGTATCATTTTCTTGGCGTTCTATCATTTGATTCATTTCACCAAGCAACATTCATTGCATTTTTTCCAAAACAATGACTAAGTGAATGGCAATTAATCTTTACAATTTACCTTATTTTAATAACAAGTGAAACAATACCGATTGCAATAACTTAGAACTTACCTGGATGTCCCAATTCAATATATGAATATTCTATCTTTTTTTCAGCAGCACATTTCACTTTTTAGTTGTTTCCTCTTCATTTTCCTTTGCATTTAGTGTAACTAATCATACAATATATGGAAGATTCAATTATTCTATGAAATTATTCTGTGAACTGAAAAACCTTGTGCTAAATTTTTTGAAGAGGATTATTGAAAGAGAAAATAAATTTTTCTGGTATTTTTCTAATTAATGATCTATGGGAAAAAAAAAGAAAAAAAGGAAGAAAGAAAGAAATAGCAACAGAATTAGAAATGTAGAACCAGTAACAGGGAAAAAAAAAAAGCCTGGAACATATAATTTCAAGCATTCTCAAAAATAAACATTCAAGCAAGAAGAAAAACTAGTTTCATATACCTCATAAGTCTATAATTCTTAGTTTCCCATAATTATTTTAAAGAGCAAATCACAAAGTTTGAGGGAAGCACTCAAATGAGGAGTTATGCAGGCTAGAATTTGTTTCCAGTAATGTGGGAAGAAAAACCTAAATTAAGTTTAGAGAAAAGGTATCTCCAGAGCTAAAGCAGAACTTTAAATTTTCCAAAGAAGCATTTTTCTTTAGCAAACAGCAACTCTTCAGACCAAAACATTTCTTGGAAACCTGTATGTGTCTTTCTGTAGAAAACTATCTCTCTTGAAGGGGATAGAAACATCTTTGCTAGTGATCCAGCAATGCAGGTACTCCATAAAGACCTAAAAATACAAGTGCCAAGCCTCAGTGTTGCTGAAACAGGGCAGGGGCTCAAACCTTTCCCTCTCAGAGACTGAGACCATCAGGTCTAGACTGATTTAAGCTTGGGTAGCTCTCAAGCTAAACTCACATAGCTATGTGAAGATGGGCACAATGTGCTAAAATACCAGGTAGGGAACAACAAAGATAATATAATGTAACTGCACTCAGAGGATGCTGTGAAGACCACAGGATGGATTGTGTTTTTGTTACTAACACAAGCCAAGCCTTGTGCCACCACAGTGGCATCACCACTGCTACCTCACCTAGCTAGCAAAAGTAGGCCAGGATATGGTACAGGCACAAACTTATGCCACCTTGAAACTCAGTTGAGGCCAAACAATTGGCCATTGCTGTAAAAAATCAATTGTGTCCTAAATAAAAAGACAACTTTGCATCCATTTGATCTCTTTGTATAAAGAAAATCAGTATAAAGGCATGCTGTTCTTCTTAGCCTATAAGCATGAAACATGAAAAAAAAGAAACTATGTCAAGAGCACTGAAATATTTTTTGAATCTTTGCAAGGGATTCGATTCATGGTGAAGTTTACAGATTGGCCATTTCCTCTATGATCCAATTTGTGTCTGCCAAAAGATTCTTCCAGCTGTGCAGCATAGCTACAAGTTAGTTTCTCAGGAGAATATTTGTCCTTCTTCCATATCAATGAACATCCTAGCAATGAACTTTTCACATTTTACTGAACACGCATGAGGATGGAATTTGCATTATTATGTTGATCCCTCTGTATAATAGAGAATATGACTCCAAAAATATTTTCAAAGCTACAGTAGATGTTTTCTTGGATGTAGTATTTTGTAGAAGGCAAAGTGAGACAGCAAAGTAACCAAATTTTTCGTTATTATTTCTTTTTATCATCTATCATCTTATTCTTCTGAATTTTTAAGTAGCCCTAGCTGACATTACATTATATTAGTATCCACTGCTACTGCTGCCAATGGAGGCATTTTTCTGGTCTTTCCCCTCCTAGCAAGTCTTGTTAAGCAGGCACAGCAGATGCAGCATTTTGAGACTTATGAAAGACAGACTCACTGAAGCTCAGTGCAGAAAAAATAACTTTTAAAACTAATCCAAGCAAAAACGAACACACTAAGATAGATTTCCACAGTGATATGTTCACAAGTCTCATTGTCCTACATGGGGATTATGGTAGAAGTAGTCATTTAGAAAATACCTTTCAAAGCTGTAAGGCTGATTGTTATAACTGCATCAACCCCCAACTCCCGTACTTTCTGTCTCAGCGCTCTTGTTATCACAGAATTACAGAATCACAGAATGCTTAAAGTTGGAAGGAACCTCTAGAGATCATCTAGTCCAACCCCTCTGCTCCAGCAGGGACACTTAGCGCATGTGGCACGGGGTGGCATCCAGGTGGATTTTGAAGATCTTCAGAGAAGGGAAATATTTTATATTATATTATATATTTTATATATTATTATAAAATATTGTATTTTACCCTGGAATATAAAAACAGATTTAAGAAGAAAAAAAAAGAGAAAAAAAAATCTTGACAGACTGTCAGCCAAGGTAGGGGGGGATGTTATTTTAACGTTCAAATGTGCGTTGTGCTGATTATCATACTGATTTTCTTAGTGATCAGCACACACCCAACATTTCCTCTACAGATGGTAATGGAAAAAATCCTAAAACAACTGATATGAGTTACCTCATTTGGTTCTCATTTTGGAAGACACTTAGTTGTCGTGTCAAGATACCTCGTGTTCATGAACGAGAGCATGAAGCCCAAAAAGCAGTCCTATTCCTCTTGCTGTCAACCAAAGCCAATGAATGTAGAATCTGAAAAGTAAGATTTTTGAAAAGCACATAGAAATTAGGTGAAAAACTCATGTCAAAAAAAACAGAGCATAACACAGGTGAATTTTATGGCATTTAAAACCTTTCCCACTTATGCAAATATTGCGCAATTAGAGTTATTTTGTAATTTCTCTTTCTATGTTAGAATAGCCTGTTCCTCTCCTATCCTCTTTAGGTGTACAGATGCATATTCATATTCTCAGCATTACATTACAAGAGCTTTTTTCTTTTTCTTTTTCTTTTTTTTTCCCAGAAAGAGTGAAATGTAGAAAAGTACATTCGATGTATTGTCTGATGTGTTTTTTTTTGTTGTTTTATAACAAAAACCTTCAGTTTTATGTCTTCTAGATAATCCTCATTTTAACGTTAGTTAACACCTGAAAACTTGGAGGGAGGAGGGTGTTAACACAGAAGGTATTCATTAATGTTTGTGCTGTTATCTAACTATTTGTGCAAGTAAAAATGTAATGATCATTTTAGTATTGCATTAACATAGAGTAAGCAGCAATATCTGAAAACTTCCCTTTGTTACTTGAAATTTCGGGGAGATTGCAATTCCACCAATATTTCACAGGATGAAGAATGTCCCTCACTCCAGCCAGATAACCATTCTGCTTTGAAGTTGCCTCTTTCTATACTTTTGTGTGCTTTTCCTACCAATTGCTTTTAATGGGGAGAATAATGCTCTCCCATTCGTAATCACTCCAGAAAAAGCCCATTATTTGCAAAGTAACAATGGTGATATGGAAGAATTTTATTCAAAAGTGATTGATGGAAGTTCCGGTCCAATACTTTTTGATCACCTGCGCTAAAGAGACAACTGTATCTAAAACAAAATCACATTTCTAAGGTTAATTTATAAGTGTCTTAAACATTCTTTGCCATACCTAAAATTACTTACATATGGAGTCAGTATATGCTTGTTAGGAGGAAAACCAGCAAAGTTTATGTGTGTGGGGGAGGAGAGAGGATGGCTGAAGAGAAAAAAAATGCTGCAAATTTTTTTAAGTGTACCCCTACAGAGAAGATCACAGTGTGTAATGAACCACCATGCAGACAAGCTGCACCCATGGAGAGTTAAACCTTTAAATCCCCAATGCTAAAATTCACCAGAATATGGGTCCACATGAATGTGTGTAGAAGTAGGATAACTACAGCATGAATAAAATCTCCAAAGCTCAGATCTGACTGCCTTTACAATGCGGACTGCTCTTAATTTCCTCTTAAACCTTCCACTTCTGGAGACAGGCTTTACTGGTATGGAAACTCCCTGTTCCTCTCCCATCTTCTGCAGAAAGTGTTTCCACAATGAGCCTAACCTCACTAGTATTCAAAATTAATGGCATTCTTTTAAAGTCTAAAATGAACAATGAAGTAATTGGGCTGCAGAATTTTTTCAAACAGTTTGATGGGTCAATGGCAAAGATTTTCTCTGAACTGAACTGCAAGCAGATGTCACCTAGCTCTAATTTTATTGCCAAAATGCAGGTTTCAGGACTTTTTGTCCTGGATTTTGCAATGCTGGACTTTAATTTCTCATGCCCTTTATTTGGCAGTTCTGGGCCAGTAGTTGAGAGTCGGCACTAGTTGATTCTCTGAGCATTAATGTACTTGTAATTAATTTTTACATGTGCTTCCCAGTTTATAAGTATTGCATACAGCTAACTGTGCTTACTAAGAGCTACTTTATTCATGTTTCCTTCTTAACTGATTCGGAAAAACAAACAAACAAACAAACAAACAAAAACCTAAGGACAAACTCAAGCACACTTCCAATAAAAAAAAAAGAGAGAGACATTTTACATACACTGAGTATCTCATACTACATGAAGGTATAGAGGCCAATTTATCATTGCTCTGGGTCCAGTAATTTTTAGGGGGGCTGTTTTCCCTCTGCTTTATATTAACTATGAGTTAAAGATAACCTATATTACTCAAGATCTTATCCAAACATATACACATGCGCATTGAACATATTTATTAGCACTCACTCAGCAGCACATAATCTTTTCTTTTATTTTTTCTTCTATTTAATTTTATTTAAAATACTTCCTGATCATTATATAACACTTTAACTTGAAGCAGATAAAAATGCCATATTGACCAGATTTTGGATATTCTACTAATAATACTTTTCATTCCTGACTTCAAAGGATTTAAGTTTTGAAAATTTCTGGCTGCTTATCACACTAAGGTACAAAAACCCATGGTAGGAAAACACCAGCTTCTTTTGAGGACAGATTTTCACAGCAGCTATAACTTTGTCCAGTGTCTCAGCGAACTTCTTGTTCCTAGACGTCTTTTCCTGTGGCTGCGTGAGTCTGTGCAGGCAGTAATATAAAGGGATGCTTGCTACTTGTTTCTCAGCTTTTTACTTAAATTAAAAAAAAAAAAAACTTGTTTGCATGTTTATAAAGATAATGATGATAAACTAAGGAAAATTACAAGAAGTTGCAACAAATTCAAATGATTTTGAACCCTGCAACGTGAGTCCTGCAAATGACACAATGCCTATCCTTGTACTGTTTGCTTCGTGGTTATGCAAACAGCTGTCTGTGACCGCTGAGCAAGGCACCTGTCTTGCCCAATTGAAAGGGGTGACCCACTGCATAAATGGGAGAACCAAAGGGCAGATTTATCAGCTCAGATATGGTCCTACACAAAAAACTTTGGGCACAGTGTTTTGTGTCTGCAAAGCAACAGCCCTCACCTGATAAATGTGTCAGCCTCAGCTAGAACAAGGTATAATGTCTTTCCACAGTGCTTGTTTACTCACTGTAAGTTTTCCTGGAATTTAGCAGTTCTACACTGTGATTATAGTAGCTAGAAACATCTGGATAGCATTACTGTCCTACAGACACAAAATCCAGAAGGCTGAGTTTGCTTCTGGGTGGGCTAGAAACTACCTGCATTTTATTAGAAGTTTGTTTTTGGCACATTGTTAAAAAAATCCATTGGAATAGTTGTTGGTTTTCAATGAAAACTGTTTCATCAGACAGTTATCCAGTTCCTCTATCCATGTATCACACAAGCACTAGCACCTTCAAGGCACCAGCCACAACTGTCCCCAGCTCAGCATATCCAAGATCCTTGTAGCCTGTTTTCCCATCCCCAGCAACTGCTGATGCACAGTCTAGTACACTATACAGTGCCTGTCCCACGCACACTGCCACCCACCTAAAGAGGCAGCTACCCTTTGCTGTGCATGTAAAATCACTAGCGTGCCTAGTTCTCCTTCCACTATTTTTTATGCAAAATACTATTTGCAGTAGTTATGAAACTACCATGGTCCCTCCTTCCTTTGTAGGAAACCTGTTTTCCAGCTCTTTCAAGTGTCTGTTCCCATGTCCTATATCCATGTCTGCTCCTTACTTTGGATAAAATTTGACCACTCTGTATTTTCTTCAGATGCCTCTTCTTGAAGTTCCTTTATCTGTCCCAGATGTACTGCCTGCTCCCGCCCTCCAATGTTTCTCTCTTCCTTGTGCTACCAAACTGTCCAGACAAATACATATCACTTTTAGGGGTATCCAATTTCCACCATTTAGCACCACCCCTATCTGTCCTCTCCTTCCTACATCCCTTTCAGCACCCCAGGAAAGTCCTTCACACCATTCAACAGCTACTACCCTTCATGGAGAGGGGTCACTTGCTCCACCAAAATATCCATCTAGCTTTTGTTGAGGAAAATATCTCAGCTTCAGAATAAAAGTTTTAATGGGGAGGGACAGAAAGAGGCCAGTCCACCTCAAATAGGGTAATAATTACAGCACTCAAGGTGCAGAGCCTGGAATAAGCAAAGAAAGAGATCGTGGATAAAGGAGTTAAATATGCCTGAGGCTGGGGAAGAACTTTGTGGTCATTTATTGATTATTCTGGATGTACAGATAATCTTCTTTCTAAATCTTTTTTGAAGGTTTGGTTTCATCTCAGCAGACTAGAAGAAGTCAAAATTTAAAGAACACTAGAACTAAAAAACTCGCACTGGACAAAGCTCTAAAGGCGTAAGTAGGAGTGTTGGTAGAACACTGTAATTGAAATATTTTAATTGAAATACTTTAATTGTAATACGTTAATTGAAATTTAATTGAATTCAATTGATTTTAATTCAATTAATTCAATTAATTTTCAATTAATTGGAATAATTTGAATTAATTTAAATTAATTCAAATAATTGAATTAATTTGAATTGTTAATTGAATTGAAATTTTATTTATTTGAAATACTTTAGCAAAGTTCCACACAAGCCATTTTAAAGTTGCCGAGCGTCACTGGCATCAATTTATTCTTTCATTTTCTCCCAGGCATCCCAGATTGGATTTTGAGCAAGAAAACTGGAGTACAGATATTGGTATCCTTTTGTCCTTATTGCACTAACCCTGAAATAGCTTCAACTCTTATTTCCAACCTGAAGGAAAACTGTGGACGTTGCCTTAAGTCTTTGCGCCATCTGCTGTCTTCCACAGATCTTAGCATTCAACTCATTCAAATTTTCTACTGCTGCTGAGCACTGATTAGATGTTTTCATAGAAATATCTGTTGTCATTGCATAATCTTGTTCCTAAGAGGTAACAATCAGCTCAGAACTCTTAACTAGTTTTCTACATCTTTTTTTTCCTACTGTTGATCTATTATGACAAAGTCACCTCAAATGGGTCACACACTATTCAGGATTTCTCTGAACTATGACCCATTTTTTAATAAAATACTTCCATTTGATTTAAAATTTGTCCAATGCTTCATCATCCCACTTTAAAGCAATATGCCTCATTTCTAATGAATTCTGTCCCCAAAATAGTATATTGTTCTTCTCTGAGATGGAAAGGAGTCTTTATGAAGCCAGCACAATGAAAAGATAACATTCTTTGTCTTTCCACAAAGACAGCCTGCAAAGTAGTGATTGCATGCCCAGACTAATTCTAGGAATAATATATAATTAAAAACCTTCAGAACCGAAAAAGGACTAGTATGTCTAAAAATGTGGGGTCTCCAGCTGATAGATGCCAAATTCTTTGTGAGACAAAGACTCCTTGCCTAGAGGCTTGAGGTCTTCAGCTGAAAGCTCCTTTTCAGCACAGTCAATTTACAGAGAAAAGAAGCTTGAGGCTACTGAGCTTTCTTTTGCATTTACATTTTTGCTAGCTTAATAATCTTCCAAGACACTAGATGCTGTGTTAAGGCGAAATGGCCATAATTGTAAATAATTTACATTAAAAAAAATACAGCCCACTCATTGCCTAAGATGACCGAATGTTTTCCCAGTCTGTATTAAAAGGATGGAGATAGTTACAGAAAACTGGCTTATGTTAAGCTTATGTTTCTTGATGGGAACATTAAAAAAAACAAAACAACAAAAAAAATCCATATCTGTTACTCAAGCTTCATGTAGAAAGAAAAAGTCAGCCATTAGAACAGCCATAAGGTAGAGAGAAAATGTGCATCTAGCTGAGATGTATTTCTGACAAAAACTAATACTGGATGCTAAGGGAAAAAAAGTATGAAATGGTGCAGTCAGATCTTTTCTCTGTTTATATACCCGTCTATCAAAATTCAGCAGTTTAGAGTTTATGAGAGAGATGCACTCCAACTACATTTAATAGCCATCAGCGTAGCAATGGTTCATGGATTTTTCTAATTCTCTGTTGTCTAACTGTCTGCACTTTTGTCCCCACAGCACCCAGCAGCAGTAAGTCCAATAATTCAATTATGTGCTCTGGGAAAAGGACTTTTTGTACTGCTTCTCTTATTAAAAAAAAGGCTTCCGGGGGGGAAAAAAAAAAAAAAGTCTTCTAGGAAAGCCTTCTAGGGAAAAAGGCAGATAGAAACCCAACTTCCTGATATAAAAACCTAAGAAGAGAATAATCATTTGAAAATAATATATGTGCCACTTTGTAAGTTTAGCCTACCAGCTTTATTCATGTACTATAGGTTGACGTTACAAACAGAACACTATAGTTTTATATAGTCTTTTTTTTTTTTTTTTGTCTTGACTGAATTTACCTTGCCCTTGTCACTTGATGAGTAATTGGCAACTATAACTTGTCATGAGCTGAACTCTCCACAGGCAAGGTGCAGTCTGGTGCTGTGCCATTAGATGTCACTCTGGAACACACAAAAGAAGAGCAAACTCATGAACTAGCACGCTTCCATCAGCAGATGTTAATCCCAGTTTTATGATAGGAGATACACCTTCCAAGACTGCACTGTTCCTGTGTGTACTCTCTAGCATTTGTCTTGTCCACCACCTTCGCGTTCGTCTGTGGCTGCCAGCTGTGCTGGCGTGACACCACACAAACACAAAGTTAACACTGCAGAAGGAGGGCCTGGTCTCACCTGGGAAAAACCTGGTGCTTTGCTCCTGTAAAAAATACAAAGGGCCACTAGTTTTTCAATCATATGGAGGTGGAGAACCCTAAAAAACACAACTGTGGGTGCTGCTGGGAGGATTATGCTTAGCCTGATATCTGAGCTTATGGCAAATCAGTGTGCATGGTGCATTGGAGCTGAGGCCAGCTGGCTAAAACTCTCTATTTCTTGCATTGCTTCCCACTGATTCTGCTTCCTTTAGCCTTCTTTGCTTTGTTTGTGAGTTTTTTGTTTGTTTGTTTGTTTTTTTCTCCTGGGTTGTTCCGCGTGAAGAAGTTTATCAGTTTGTTGCGAGTTTCTCAGGAGAAGGGTCTGTAACTTCGATCTTCTGGAGAAAGTACAGTGACAGGTGAGGCGCTCCTGCCTTCAAGGGGTGGCTTCTGCTCACATGGAAATCCCCAGAGCACACGCTTTTCCACTGGCAGCTGCATCAAAGGCTTGCTGCTCTCACCAGGATTAATGCACTCCCAACTCTCTTGTCTAGGACATCTTGGCTTTTTGTGCATAAATTGAAGGGTCAGCAGGGAGAAGTAGAGCTGTCGCATCAAAACAGGACAAATTAAAACAGTCCCCATATTAGAGACCATAGTGGTGGAGTTTTTGGCTCGTCCTGGAATTTCAGCTGAAGGGGAAGGGTCTGCTCATGGTGAGATTCTTGCCCACAACCACATGACTTCAACTAACCCTACGCGGTTCACAACCAGCCCCAAGTGGGGCATCTTTGAAGTACTTTGTCATCTAATCACATTTATGCCTTTTCAGGCACACTGCCTGATGTGTCTCAGCAAGACAGAGTTGGATTCATTTAAAAGGAAATGAAAGGGAGGATTATAAAAACCTAGAGATCATAAAAGGCTCTGCTGAGAGCAGAGGCATTTTAACCTCTAAGAAACAATGCCACACAGATACGCGTGTGCACATGCACACAGATGGAAAGCCAAAAGTACTTCTGGATTCTGGGCATAAACATCAACAGCTATATTGGTAAAATTTGCTCCAAATCAAAGTAATCAAAGGGCTCTGCATAATATCACCAGGTTGAGAAATGCAGGTTTTTTTGGAGGGACAACTTAGCTCGGAAAGCAGTGTTGTCTAGGGAAGCCACTCTTCCTATCGCTCCACCAGAAATGGGCACCCAGCAGAGACTCCACAGCCATTCGATGAGAACTATTTTGTTCTTAGGGGTTCCCAATGTATCTGGGATAGATGAAGTGATAAGCCTCAAACGGCAAGGATGGAGCAGAGCTGAGAAAAACAGAAAAACATATTCTGGCAAGGATGGAGCAGAGCTGAGAAAAACAGAAAAACATATTCCAAGTCCAGTCTGCTGTCTAAATACTGAACCTGATCCAAACTCCCTTCCACCTTCTATATATCTTACTATAACAACGGAGAGATCAAACATCCCCAGTTATTTCAACAGGGCTTCCAGAGCACCATATAGACAAAAACCTTTCTCTTAATACTTTAATATAACAACCTTGGAGTAGTGGAGCATTTTGTCCCCTAGCCAGGATGAGTCTGAAATGGAATATACTGATTAGCAAAAAGAAAGCAGAGCCAGTCTGTCCAAACTTTCTCTAGGAAGAACTTTACAGGATTTGCATGAGACTTTACTTGTAGGCCAGCAGACTTGACTACCTAATTTAAAACATCTTGTTCTGCAAAGATGAAATATTTCTTTAGTTGCCCACGCATGTAGAGATGTCTTGGGTTTTTTGCAACTGTTTCTGCTTTAGTCCTTAATCTGTACTGCAGCTGGTACACCAGTGTTATTTTGTAGGCATTAAAAACATCCATCAGGGTGGTTGCTAGCTAAGGTTTCAGAGTCCCTGATGACAGATGGCAGATGTTCTTCATGGTAACAATGAGGATAGCAGCTGCTTCTGTTTTGAGAGAGGGAACAGAGAAAACTTGATCCACATTGATGCTTGGACAGAGGGCTGGTTTTAGCTATTCTGTCATACCTAGTAAGGTCAAAAAAGCACTAATGTCTCTCTTATGATCAGAGGAGGAAGACAAAAGCTGGGTATTATTTCTGGATGTACTAAATGCAAACAGCATGCAAACAGCATGGTGGCAGTGCTGCAATGTCCCTGAGGCACAAACAAGCTCCAAGGCACGGCCACAGTGACCCGCAGTGTCCAGCGAGGCCCTGAAGGAGTGACTCTCCATACACACTGCTTTCACCGAGCAGCTCACTCCGAATCTCCAAAGGGGCACAGAGCTCCCACAGTCAGTGAGAACAGAAAAGGCAGCAGTCTCTTCTGAGAATAAGAAATACCATCTTTAAGAGAAGGACAAATAGTTAGGAGAAGGACAAGTCATCACCTATTTCCTCTCTATCCCTCTGTGTCATTCAAGGTTCCTGACAGTGCTGATCTTTTTCTACAAGCCTCTTTAAATATCTAGCTGTGAAAATGCTTTCATACAGAAGGTGCATCTTCAATCCCCTTCTCAGGTTTCAGATTTAATTAATGTATTATGATAGGGAAAGCTTTGACTGAGATCAAAAATGCCTGCCTATTACTGACCTAAAAATCATGCTTATCTGGTGGTATGCTTGGTTCTCTCGCGGATACATTCAGCAGTAATTGAGTACCTATGGTATTATACAGACATAACAATTACAAAATCCTCCAAGTGAGAGGCAGATGCCCCTGCCCCCAAAAACAGTATTTTGATAGGTCTTTCAAAAGGCATTTCAGAGAATCTGTGTGCCTGCAAACACCAAGGCGTTGTTATCTCACTTAGCAAAGGAGTGGAGCAATTCAAGGGACTGGGCTGCTCCTGCTTCCAATGGCAGCATGTCTGTTGTGCTGAAAACCTGCTATCACCACAAGAGACTTAGAAAGATGGACTATAATTGTGAACCTAGTGAAAGTGAACCTAGCTCAATAGTTTTAATAGCTACATATAGGGAGTGCTGAGTCACTTTCATGTGAAATTTTCTCATATTGCCATGACTGGAATACACCCTAGAGTTACCTGTGCTGTCTCAGGAAGTGGACACTGGTGTATTCAGAAGAACTTCTCTACTCTGTCTCCTTTTGATGCATATTTAATCTGCACCCTCTACACAAAGGCCACTGTCAATTCTGTCAGCTCCCTGCTCCTGTACTTTCCTGTACATTACCACACCATATTCTGCATTGCAGTCTAACTCTCACTACCTGTACAGATCTCCAACCCAAGAAAACAGGAACATCACCTAAATCATTGTGCTGTAAAATTACAGGAGGAATTCCTCTTTCTTTTTGTGCTCCTCCTAGATATGCTTAAACTATAGAAATTATTTTTGCTGAAAGACTTTCCTTCTGGATGGCCTGATTCAGAATGTGCAGAGTAATCTGGGAAGATTGATTTCACTGGGTCATTAGGTGTCAGTTTTGCAAGGTACTAGGGCATGTGCCTAACTTTAAGCACAGAGATTTCAGTGGGACCACTCACTCACTCAGAAGAGCAAGGTACATGCACAAGGATCTTGCTGAATAGAAGCCTTAGGGCTTTCTAGCCAGGTGTCTTGGTAATTTATGCCATACTTAAGTTTGTTTATACACTGCCATAAATAATAGGACTCTTTTTTTCACTTTGTCATTAAACTTTTTTCTCAGTGAAAAATATCCTGCAATTGTTTTGCAAAAACTAAACTTTTAATTTCACCCATTCTGAAAAAAGGGAGTGACCTTCCTTCATAAGACCTGAGAATTAATCAGCAGCAGAGCAGAAGTACATTACACTTCAGAACTGTACACTGACACTGATTTTTTCCTGTGTGAAACATATTCTTTTTTCAAAGAAGTAATCTCATGCACAGTAGGTTTTGTTTTGTTTTTCAGAGAAGTACAGGTTTTCCAAAATAGAAAGATCATCAAGAAAGAGTTTCAAGGAGGGAGGGTGGGTGGAAAGTGGATGTCGGGGGAGAGAGAGAGCCACATGCTAATGCTAATTCAGAATTTGATATGAAGCATCGGATGTGAAATATGAAGTAACAAAACTCAAATTTCTGATTGGGGTATCCTTGGGGTATCCTTAAAGACTTTGGTGGATTCATTTCATATTAATACTAGACAAGTGCAAGGAGAAAAATTGGATCCCTCGGCTAAGAGAAAAATGAGAATGAAAAATGATCAAATCAGCTTGAGCTCAAGACATATATAACTGCAGAGAATTCCAATAACAACATTTTTTTAGAAGCCAGCTTTGCAGTCCAAAAGGATCATACAAAACTAGCAGAATGGGCCATGAGTGAGGATATACTGAGCATTCAAGAATAAGACTGGACCCTTGAATGAGGAATCACAAATTACTTAGAATAATTTGCATAAGAGGTGGCAGCATGGATATACAAGCACGATAAGCCCTACCCAAAAGCTTTTGAAGGGTAATAAAGTAAAGGGGAAGCAAGGACTAGTTTGGGAGAAGTGCCTGGAACTGTACTGTAGTGCTCTACTAGCTGGCATTCTCTTTTTAACAATGAGGAAGCGGGCTTTAAACAATATTTTAACAAAATCTGCAGGTGCTATAAAACTGCAAAGCATAAGGAATGCTAATGAGGGCAGAGAAATATTGCTGAGGAGCCTACAGAAAGCTGGAAAACGGGGAGCAAATGCGCTTCTGCTAGGAAAAAAATACAAGCTACAACAGAATGGACTGTAGGGGGAGCTCTGATATAGAAGAAGAGGGGAAAAGGGAAAAAGGGATCAGCAGCAGAACTGACTAATACTTGTGAATTTTCATGAGGCTGCCAACAAGGAAGACAAATGTACTGTGGGGTAAAAGAAAGTATCACCTGATGGGAAAAAATAATCATTATTTTCCTTGGCTTGTAAAGTAACATCATCAGGCAGATTGTGTCCTGCCCCTCAGGCAAGCACCAACCTGCAAGCTGCTCTTAGCAGGAGCTGAGGTGACCTAAGGAAGTCAGCACCGAGTTGGGAGATTCCAGTGCAAGGCTATGAGCCACACCAGGGGAGAGCCAGTGCTGGACTCTGGCAAAATTGGCACAGCCCATGGGCATGCCAGAATGCAGTGCTTGCCTTTCCTACTTCCTCTGTGCTCAGGCCCAAACAGCAATGCTGGCTCTATCAGAACAGAGATCAAGTTTGGAAGTGGTGGGGAAGGATCACTGTCTCTCTCAGCAGCTAGTCATGGACAGTACTTCAAAGACTGCCCATTGCTGGCACTGAGAGACAGCCTTCTGTCCCAGCTCTGCCACATCACACTACTCTTCTCTGTCCCACCACGGAGGCATCCAGCATCCACATTTGGCAACTCATTTTGAGAAGCAACATTAAGATGTTCCTTTACTTCCAAAACGCCTTATGCCAATGTTGTGTTCAGACACGTGAAAGGCAGCAACTCTTCAAGTGCTGGCTCCAGGGCGACTTTTCACACTTGCCCGCCAGGCACCTCTGGTTTGGTTGTGTTGTAAACTCAGATCTTCTGAGGTCAGTTGATCTTCTAGTGCTTCAGTGACTTCTCAGTTACATGAAGATGGCAAAATCCTTGTGGAGAAGCCATTATATCCACCCAAAGCACTTTTCTTTTTTTCACGGTTTCCATTTTCCAATACCTCCCCACATACCCCATTCTCTCTAACTACTGGTTCCCTTAACTCTGCTTTCTGGTTTAGCTCTCTAGTTGCTGTTTCCAGGCTCACCATTGCTACCATGTGCCACTCTTTCTGAATTTCTGTTTTTTCCCATGACTTCTCCACATCTCCTGTGCTTCTTGGGTCTCCAACTGTACAGCAGTAGCTCAAGTTCTCTCCCATTTTGCCTTCTATCCATATACTTACAAGTCAGCAGATATCTTTAAATGGTCCAAAGTAAGAACTTCTTATTTTCACACCCTCAGTTGGAAAGTGTGAAATGGAAAAAGACAAGAATGAACACTTTCATACTGAATTTGCGACGGTCCTGAGCAAGGCTTCCTCCTGTCTCCCTTTCCTCATGCCTCCATAGTTGAGCTGGAAGTTTCACAAGAGCATCAAACTGCAACTCCTGAGAAAAAATAAACAGAAATAATCACAAAAACAGATGGACATCTCCTAATCCCTAGTAGCTGAAGGCAGGATTTTGCTTTTGTTTTCAGAAGACTCATCTTTCTAAAGACCACCATCAACTCAAATCTGTTTTTTTCAGCAGAAGCAGTATCTGTCAGTTGCAATCTCACTTCCTATTCCCTATCCATCACTATGTAAGCTACAGTTCAAAAAGACTTTTTTTTTCAATTCAGATCAAATTCTCTAATAAGATACCATGTCACCAGTGATCGTTTTTTTTTCCCCTAATTAAAGAAAATATCGTGGAGACATAACCCTTAGGAAGAATGTTTCCAAAAACAACTGCTCTGCTAGTCAGACAAAATGCCTGGATGATGGCAATTGACTTACAGTCATGGATGTACAGCACTGTGCATTTCCTAACATCGCTAGCAAAGGGCTGAGACTACCCAATATGGGTGACAAAAGGGTTTAGTGGTTGAACATTTATCCTCCCACCAAAAAAAAAAAAAATTAAAAAAGCCATTTTCCATGTTTCAGCTATACTCTGTACCTCTAAGCTGTACCTCAGTCCTTCTCCATTAAAAGAATGTGCTTAGTACACACCTACCTGGATATATAATGAGGAAGAGTGAGAGGTACAAAAATTGCACGTTGGACACACGGCAGGACATGCCGTGTGTCTCCATGTTTTACCAGTCCGCGTCCCTCACATAACCACCTACTAAATATTAACAGCTCAGGAGATTTCCCTAGACAGTTTCTTTGCATGGGACTGATGCCAAGAGGCTTGCAGAGCTTGTAGACTTCGTAGAGCAGGACTGCACAGTGGACAGAAAGGCAGGCTGAAAAAGTGAGACCTGCATTCACTGATTTATTGTGGTGCCAAGAGATGGTCCTAAACAAACAGAATGGGATGAGATTCTTCCACCACAAGCACCACATGAGGGCCGCACATGCTCCTGTCAGCGTAGGCTGGAGGCATGGCTAAAAATCAACATATGCTGAAGACAACGGTCTATGCAGAGAGACTTGGTCTCACTGCCCTCCAAAAAAAAAAAAAGAAAAAAATGAAAAAAAAGAAAAGCTGAATGATGTTCACAACAAAACAAAGCAAACGCTGGAAGCGAACAGCTGTTTAGCTCTTGAAGTTGTTTTGTATATTAGTGCATTTGTGTATTCTGGATTTCTCCCAAAGTAAATATTGACCTATCCTTTTGATAAATACATCTGGAAGTCAATACAAATTGCCCTACCATTAACACTAGCCCCATACAAAATGGCTCATATACACCCACAAAACCATGAGCAAAGCAATTTTTGTGGTCAAAAGAATGACTTGACTTCACTTTCAAGTTCTACCACAGATTTCCTGCGTGCTGCATAAAAGGGTTAACCTCTTTGTGCATCTCCATCTACAAAACAGGGTAAATAACATCTGCCTCCTTCCCAGCAGTTTATGAGGTTTGGAGGGCATGTCTATACCACAGGTGCAGGCACACCCAAGCTGGCTCCATGTGAGGAGCACTAATTGTGTTCCTCATTTTTCTAGGGATTGAAATTAAAATACGCAGGATCCAATTTACCAAAGCGTTGAGTGCTCAGAACTGCAGATGAAGTTAAAGGGAATTTTGCCTGCAACAATAAAACAGATATATATTAACTGTATAATAATAACTACCCTGAAAAATAAGCCAAAGGCAACTCCAATGGGCATCCAAAATGAGTGCACACCTCTGTGCCCCAGGTAGTAAACTGAAAAACATAAACAACAGCCTTACACCCTTTGAGTTGTTATAAAGATGTTATTTGTGTTGCCAGACCCTCAGAAGATAGAATACTAAACACCACTTTAAAAAAAAAAACATATGGGAACTAATAATTCTGTGTTCAGGGCACAGCTTGAATGATCTGCAGTAATCGAGACCTGTGGCAGGAGCCTGGGGATATGAAATGGTAAGCAGTTGCCCATCCACTATCTACCTTTCATTCAACATACTGAATAAAGGACAGACCACTGAAACAACAGTGGGCAATCACATTATATAAATCAGGACTCAAGGTTATGGAGACAACCTCTGTCATTTCCTTTTGCTTGGTTGTCTGTTTTCACAGCCATTTTATTCTTTTAATACAGCTTTTTCTTACAATTATATGATGTCAGAATCCATAGACAGAAAATATGAGTCTGTTTCTCACTGACTTTCAAAAATCAAGAACAATGCACTTGAAATCGATGGAACTAAACAAACACAAGTAAGAAGCTGAATCTTTTGGCTCCTGAAAAACGTAAGCTGCATTTCAGCATTTGGCTTCAGTGTACTATAGCGAGGCAACAAAATGAGATGTTAGCTTTAGGGCGCTCCCATTTTCTTTATGCCATTCTTAAAGTCTAACGAAACCTTACAGAACATGAACAGCAAACATCCTTCTGTGTCTGTCATTAAGAGTAGTGAAAGTTTCATAATTCCCCAGCATGAAGCTTCCTCCTTCTTAATCTCATGGAGAGGGTTCACACCTTTTACTATTTCCCCTAGAAACAGGATAGTACATGCAATTTGTCAAGTTATCTGAAAAGATAAAGTGATAAGTACAATAGTTATGTGGAAGAAAGTAATCATTACAATGCTGAGGATAAACGGGAGGTTGGTTAGGATAAAGATACTGGTGTGATATAGCCCATTAGGGATTTAATGTATGAAAAGATAGAAAGATGAAAGAAAAACAAGAACAAAGAGAAAGGGACAACAGTTTCTTGTAAGGGAAGGATGGAAAGCTACTCTCCACCCTAGAGGTGACAGCATTTCCTGCAGTCTTTTGTCAGTACCTTCAGGAACATCTCATCTTTTAAGTTAGTTTCTCTTTCCACTGTGCAGATGATGAATCCAGGTACTGTGAGGCTGAGGCACTGCTCAGTACCGAGGAGTTTGGTGAGATGAATGGGGAAAGCAAGATGAGCACAGCTACATTCATCAAGAGAGAGGCAAAAGAATGCCTCAGATCATCATGTGTGACATCATGCATATATCATGTGTTTCATATTTCATATATATTTCAGCTAAGCACAGCAGAGCTGAAGGTCTCTCTTCAGTTTCTTCCACAACTTGCAAAAATCTGTGAATGCCTTGTCAGAAAAGGTTTGCTAGACCTATCCTGAGATGGTCATACTTCGCAGGGTAAATACTGTTCTCAAATCTTTAAACTCTGTGAAAACTTTGGAAAGCAACATGGTGAAACCAAGGCTTGGTTTCACTCACACTATCAAAAAATAATATGTTGCACAGGGCTAGGGAGCAAACACAAGAGCAATCTGGCCTCCCAGTGGGAGCTGGGTTTTGACATTATACTACTGTATCTGATAATCCCACAGCTACAAGACTGTTACAGAAAAAGTGAGGCTGGCAGCAGGCCGAGAGGGGGAAATGGCCACCCACATGTGGTGCTGAAATAAGTATTATTTGAAGACCAGATGACAGCAACTGGCTCCCACTCAGCTAAGTCACGTATTGCAGCACGTATTGGCATTCAAATTAAAGTATGCTAGTTTTTAAGGATATGTCACAGGGCAGAAAAGAGATGGCCACATACAGATGAAGTGTGTATGTGTTCACTGCTTCACAGAGAACTTTATGACACTGTTTCAATCTCTTTGAATGCAGCACACAGCAACATAAATAGGATGAGACTGCTGGGTTGCAAATGCAGAAAAATCACTTCCTGCAGTGTGTCTCTGCTGTGTCCACCGTATTCGTTAGACTCCTTTAATATCCTCTACATTATTATGGACGTATATTGATTTTACTGCCTCCTGATCATCTCCTAAGAGTTTGCTGTCTGTGCCCAAAGCCTTAATGAGAGCTATTTCTCAGCAGCAACAGCCCCATGCTCCTGGATTTCCACGAGAAGCTATTTCAGACCCTATTCAAAGGAGATCCCAAGCCCTTGAAACGACCTTTAACTGAGGCACACACTGAGGTCTCTGCTGTGCTTTCGAGGTGCCTGGGAACAATCTGGTACTAGGTCTGTGAACTTTGGTGGATTAGGTGACACAGGTTGGCTTCTTGACAGCATGGCCCATCCTGTGTGTGTACCCAACTGCCAGGGAAGACTAGCAGACAGAGGAAGGGGTGAAGCTAGGGCACACACACGCGGGCAAACGCCACATGTGAGCGTGCCCTGGGCACCCTGCCCTCCCTCGCATCCTTTGCCACCCTAACACAGGCAGTGAAACCCGATCGCCTCTCGGTGCCTCCGACTCCGAGTGGCCGAAGCGGGTGGGGACCGGCCCTCGCGGGCGCCGCGCAAGGCGGGCAGCGCCTCTGGCCGCCGCGCGCCGGGGAAGGCGGCCCCGCGCAGCGGGGCGGCCGGGGGCGGGGGCCGGGGCTGCCCCACGGCGGGGAGGCGGGACGGGCACGGGCTGCTCGCGCCGCGTATCCACGCCGGGAGGTGGCCTGGCGCCGCAGCCTCTTCCCTCGCGCCCTCCCCCGGAGCCACCTCCCCTCCAAAAGCGCCGGCGCCGCCGCGGCCGCGCCGCATTTGCTTCGCAGCCGGACGCGGGGCCGTCCTCGCCGCACCACGGCGCGGGGCGGGCTCAGCGCGGCGGCCGCCTGCCCGCAGCCCCTCGCCTATGGCCGCGGGCCAGCGCTGACCATGCTGCTGGGCGCGCCGCGGGCGGGCGGCTGGGACCGCGGCCGAGTGGGCGAGAGGCTGCAGGCGGCGCTGGCCGGGCTGCAGGAGCTCCAGGTGCTGCGGGAGAAACAGCGCGCGCTGGTGCGGGCCGCACTGGCCATGCCGCAGCCCCGCGCCAAGGAGCACCGCCTGGAGGCCACGCTCGCCGCCCTCAAGGAGCAGCTGGTGAGCGGCGGGCTGTGCCCGCGCGCGGCGGCCGTTGTAACGGTCGCCGGTGCTGCATGCGGGAGCGCGTGAAGGGCTTTGTGCCGCGCGGAGCTGGGCCTTCGTGGGGTTGAAGGGCAGGGGAGGGGGCGGTTGGCTTAAGTGATCTAAGAGGCATCGTGCCGCTTTTAATGGAGGGTGGGAAGTAAAAGGCGCCCCGAGCGAAGCGCTGCGGGGTCTGGGGTGGGCGGACACGCGTGTGCGCGACCGGCCGCGAGTTCGCCCGCGAGGGGGCCCGTGAGCCGTGAGCGCTTCGTGCTCGCCTGAGGCTGTACTATCAAAAGAGGGGGGAATAACTGAGTAACCGGCCTTGTATTCGGAGTCTTGCACTTAACGCTGGCCCAGTTTTATGTGAAAGAAAAAAGAAGAAAAAAACGAAAGACGCTATATCAAAAATTCGTTTCGAAAGGGAGCCCGCAATCAAAGGGTAGGGGGCTTTAATCTCTGCTACCGGCAATTACACACTGCAGCAGGCTCCAAGTCAGTTCTGAGCCCTTTCCTCCTGGTACTGATGTGAGGCCCAGTCATGAGCTCTCCATCAGGTGTGAGAGCAGAGGGGACACGTGCTTGTTGTTGGCAGCTTTATCGGGCCGCATCGCAGCAAGAAAATTGGCTTTAGCCTCCAGGGAAACCGAGCTACTGCGGATGAAAACACGGCAGCGGGTGGAGTGTGATTAAAGAGGAAAACACAGGGCAAGGGGGTGGCCTTGCTTGTCATTAATAATCTTAACTGATAGCTTCACTTACATGCACTTTGTTATTCTCAATTTAAAAAAGAAAAAAGGACTGAAAGCACTTATATCCTGTCTGGAGCCACTGGGTTAATAGAAACACCAATGAACTCTGACCATAGTGGGTTTTTTTAAAAAAGTGTCAGCTTTAATTACTCATTTATTTATACATACACACATGTATTTTTCAAATAAGATTTGAAAATAGAAGACTAGTTTGCCAAGACTACTTGCACCTTATGAGCTTTCAGGGACACAGGAGAAACTACTCATTAGAATGGGAAAAAAAGCCTTTAAAATGTTGCCTTTAGAACTGCAGGAGTCACAAGAACTGGGTACCTTAGTGCGTGCTGGAAAAGGATGGCTTTTCACCAGTAGGTGCCACTGCAATTATACGAAACGTATGGCTCACCACTAGGGTTGCCTGGGAAGGAAGTGTTCAAAAAGCTTGAAAAGCACTACTCAGAGCTATATAAATCTAATTTCTCAGCGAAATTGCAGTCATGTAAATGATTAAAGTAGTGACAGAAAGCTCCTCCAATTGATCTGTGGCCTCTGGAAGCTTTCCAGACCGGCATAGGTGATAGCTTTCTAATGTTCTTTCACCTCAGATTTGTAGGCACTTACTTAAGTAGGTACAGATGTCGATTTTGCTTAATAGCAAAATAAAGCCAACTAATAAAAAGGTTTTCAGATCCTAGGGGCTTAGAGACTACACACTGAAAATTACTTCTTGGTGACTCATGGGCAGCATATCACATTCAAACCCTTGAAAATTCAGTTCATGATCACAGGAAATTAAGTTAAAACTAAGAGGAATGGAAAATGCAAAGCACAGCATTGCTCATGGAGCATTATGTCTTTCTTGTTGTTGCTCTTGGCCCAGGGAAGACAGTGTATGTGATCATTGCTCTATAAGCTTCCTGATTGAGAAACTCACTAGCAAAGTAAATGCAGCTTTGTCTTGCTATGTAGCTTATACCAAGTTTCAAGCAGGGCTGTAGTCAGGTCCTAGTTCAGAAAAAAAAAATTGGTCCTTGCAACATAACATCGGAAAGCTACTTTGACTTGAGCTGGCTTGTGGCTTCTCAGCAGTGGAAGCATAATTAGGAGTCAGACCAAGCTTTTCCTATGGTGGAAAGGAGAGACATGGAAGAATGGAGGCAGAATCGTGGGGAGTCAAGTGCCACCAGCAGAAATGAGGAAAGCCCTGAAATGGTGTAAGGACCGATAGCAGATGCCACTCCAGCATCTCAATCCCTTCTCTGTGACAGTTACCAGCCGGCTTTCCCAGAAACCTGGTGTCAGCAGCAAGGCTACGGGCTTCCTGCCACCCCCAGCAGTCTGCTGTCCTCAGCTGCCTCCTGCTTTGCCTCTGCCAGTGGGTCACTCTGGTGTCCATGAACTCTTCCAACATCTGCAAGTTACTGCAGCCAGGGCAGGACCACTCTGAATGGGAGAAGCAGAGTTAAGTAATACCATCTACCAGAAATGCTAGGCTATTCTCTTGGCAAAACTTTATATTATGGCGGCCTAGAAGAGAAAGAAGAGATGCAAGTTCAAGCTAGTACAGACAACTCTATGGCACTCTCTAACTCGGTAGATATTTAAAGCAGCAGCATCCAATATTTCTCAGTCATTTCCTCAGAGAACAATATTTATAAAACATTGATCTGAGTGTAATAATTTTTGTTTTATGAGCTTTCAGGTGATTATAAAAATGGAAAAGGGACACAGCTTATACTGAAGAGGAGAAAAAAAAAACAGTATCCTGAATTTTGTGTAGGGCTTCTTTGCCTTAGACTATCTTCAAATAGAATAGAGCATCTTTTAAACATTAGTTTGACTTTAGACAGCTAAACTTTAATATTTTTAAAAAACACCCTTCCTCAATGGAGAAAACTGATACTCTCTAAGGGATTCATTCAGTTTATGCTGGGACAGGGCTCTGAAATAGATTAGATTAATTTTTCTCTGAAACTGTCTGTTTTGCACTGCTAGGTACAAAAAGACCAAAGAGTGGCTACATTTTAGATGTGCAAAACTAGATAAGATTAATATTGCTGTTTATGCATTCCAGAATACCATTGGATTAATAAAATTGTCAAGTCCTAGTCTATACCCATAGAAATAAATGTCAGGGCTACCCTTAATTTAAGAGACTAATAGCTGAGCAGAATGGTCAAACATGGTTTTTGGTGGCTTGATTTGAGGTGCCTATTTGTGATGACCCATAGGAACCCACTTTTTAGAGAGTATTCTTCCTTTTGAAAACATAAGTGCCATGAAGGGATCTCAAGCTGGGCTTCCAAAGACTGGAGGCCATCAGTAGCACAAGTAGATTTTGAAAATCTGGTCCTGCGTTTTTCCAGTCAAAAAAGCACTCTTATTCCCCTGCATCCCATTCGCCTACAGAAGTCTTCACAGCTGCGTTGCCCAAAGCAAACAGATGGTTTCACCTGCAAGGTTTTGTCTCATGTAAAATTCATGTTGTGGATTGAAAAAGAATGTATTTAGGGTTTATTGTTCTAAGTAATGTTTAGTGTGGTTATTAGAACAATAACAACAATAAACCTCAAACAGTCACACCGGAAAAGTCATCAGGATGGTTTGGGGAAATCATTGGCTTGGATTGCGGAAGGAGTAACTGAAAGATCAAAGCTATGAAGTCTACCAGAAACATGAAAACCCAAAGGTGTGGGATACCATAAAAGGGTTAAAAATGATGATGTAAATCATGTGTGTTGGTTAAAATGCTGTGAAAGCTCAGACAGAACCTGGAGGTATAATAAATAATCTTTGAATACCTGAGAGCCTTGTGGCCTCTCTGCCATTAATCAGAAACCACAGACTGAGGGATTGGCTGGCAAAACATTAATCATTAAGCAATTAATTCCAGCCATGAAAACAACTTTGTGATTTCCTGAGTAGGTGGGATTGATGGAGGCATGGCATGATTTTGTTTCTTCACTATAAAGGAAATGAAGAAGTACTGAGGAGGTTATATATTCATCATTCAGAAGGGATAGAAAATCTCCTTTATTATCTGGGTCTTCCTCTAGCTTTGTGTTTATATGAAATGGGAAGAGTGAAAATTGCTACTTGTTTTCTTAGGAAGCAGTAATAAGCCTATTGAGCGTAAAGCTTGCTACCTTTGTGTGAGACTAACACAAAGGACCTTTATTTCTTGTGTCTTATATTTTACTGCAGTTCTCTATAATTAAAAAGAAAGCTAGAAATACCTTTGTATTTCTCTGGGCACCTTCATCAACCAAAACAATGGTCTTGTGAGCCTCATGACATCTGTATTTTTTCTTTTTTTTGAGTTTTAATTTCTTATTATTTATCAGTTACATCAGCATCCTAGCTTTTCTTTGTTTTTACTGTTTATATCAATGGATAAACATTTAAAAATGCTGGTCTTAAAAGATGAATAATAGGAACTCAGGGACAGCAGAATTGAAAATGTATACTTAGGGATTTTGATTTTTCTGCTTCAAAATGAAACATGTTGTTTAGTTTTGTAGATACTTTAATTAGTTTAAGGGATCTTGATTTTTTGTTTTATTTTCTATATTATGAGTTGGAAATGCTGCTAGAACTACCCCTTACATTTTTAAACCTGAAATACATGCATAAAGAGAAGTCTGTCTTAGTCATGTTTTTCTTGCCACTACTGAATGGAAACCTGGCCCCTCAGGGGCAGCGAGCACAATTTTACAATTAACTTCCAGAGACTGCCCTTCTGGAAAGTCTTGTAGAATGTATAGCTGAGTGTGATATAATTAGAAGTCATCTAAATACCTTTGTCAGCTTGGGCCCAGATAATTTGCCAAGCCATATGAGAAGTTTGTGACCGAAACCAGCCATGGTTGTTTGGCTAGTACCCTAATGACTGGCCATCTGCCCCCAAGCTGACTGCACAAATATGGGGAAAACAACTGCACTAGCTGTTTTCTCTGGTCAGCCTAGTCAATTATTGTAATAGACAGAGACCTTTGGTTGTGGTTTCTGAAGGACTATTCACGAGTTTGACACGCTATATGTTTTAAAAGCACTGATTTTCAGAGGAAGATTCAAATGCTTCTGCTTGCATAAAATATGTAGAAATATCTAGTGATGAGACACATGAGGGAAACTTTCAGCAAAGGAAAGAGATGTCACAGTTCACACGGGGTACCCGTTCAGTCTAAAGAGATGTCATCAAAGCTTAAGGGGTTTGCAGAATTAAGTATGCTGCCTGTATTTCATATGTCAATAAGATGACTTTATATGCAGTAGTTTCCTTTCATCAGAAAGTGTCTTAAACTGCAAGTGTCTTGGAGTGCATTCAGACCATCCATATATTTTTTTTTTATCTCTTTCTCTGCTCAGCTGCAGTGTTGGCAAAATGGAGTACATTTATGTGTTAATTGGGGAAAGATTGTCCTTATCTTTAGAGTCAGACAGTTCCTGCCATGGGTATAACAAAAAGGAAAGGTAAAAATAATTTGCCCAATTGAGCAAATGTTCAGTTAGAATAAAATATATTCTGAGAAAGATGTTTTGTGCTTGCATGTTATTTCAGTCTCATTAAAGAGAGGCAGTTGCAGCAGTGCCTAGCTAAGCAAAACATTTTATGAGCACGTAATCTGTCTGGCACAGGTGGCCTGAATTCATGAGTTGCTGTGGAGTTTCTAACTGTAATTATTCTTCATTTCTACCTTCTTTTTCAACTTATGAATTAGTCTCGTTTGAGGAGACAGGATGTCGGCTTGAAAAGCCACCTGGATCAACTAGACCAGCAAATAAGTGAGCTGAAGCTGGACGTCAGTAAGACCTCCAGTGAATACCTGGACAGTGACAGCCGGCCGAGCTCAGGTAATGTACGTTTGGTCATTTATTGCCAGGAGTATGGTGCTGATAGAACTGAAAGATACAGGCTGCTAAACAAAACTCCCTGTGTTACTTGATCAGAAACGGGGCCCATGGGCTAAGGTAGAGAGTAAATGACCTGGCACAGAGTGTGCATGTTGGAATCATAGGAGTGTTCCAACAAAGCTGATGTAATTAGAAAATGCTGCTTCGTTCACACAGAAAGCTTACTCTGAAAGTACATAAGATTTTGATGAAAATGGGCATTTTAGCTACAAATAGAAGGAGGAGGAGGATGCAGATTGATTAATCCCTTGCAGACCTTATCCAGTGCAGAATGCCATTGACAAATAACTAGAGTAGTTCCTGGAAGTAGGGAGACCAACATTGAAGTCAGTGCTCTGCTTGAATCACAGAAAGCTCTATAAAGCCTTTCAGATTAATGTCACTGCTGTACTCGGGCTTAATGAGTGTTTGATCATTTATATAAAAATGAAGCAGTTCTATTAAAACACTCAGAGAAAAGCTACCCCAGTCATTTGCTGGCCAAAGCTCTCATGGACTGAGGGAGACCAAGTTTCAAGTCTCTGATCTCATTCACACAGTGAGCTGAAATGTGGCCTTATATAGATAGGATTTCTGTCAAAAGCAGTTTCTGTTATTTAGTGTGAGGCAATAGGAATACTTCTTTTCAAAAAGAATTTTGAAATTACTTAAGCCTTCAGTGAGAAAAGAAAATCTTCTTGAAAAAGATCAGAGAGAAAACATCTTCCAACTAATTACTTCTCCTAATAGTTTTCAACCATTTGTCCTAAGTATAATTTATATTAACAGTGTATGTGTTTTTGCAGGCTGATAGTTATAATTTCAATAGGAAGTGCAGGGTTCTGTGAGTGTTTCAATTCAAGAATAATGTGATTAGGCGTACACACATAGTTCAAAGCAATTGGCTTGCTTTTCTGTTTGCTTTGTATAGAGAGGACTAATAAAAATTCCTATCCTTACCTTAAGCCTTATTTAATACAACTTTCATGATTAATTGGCAATAGTAACAAGACTGGGAGAGTGAGACAATAGTCTCCATTTTCTGCCCTTACACATTCCTGCCATCTTAGGCTTGGCAGCTCTGATCACAGACTAGTTTTGCTATGCTTTCCAGTCTTGACTCCCAAATAATTTACAATGACATAAGGTGGCCTTATTTTATACCTGTTGCATAATAGTTCCCAAATAAGTTCTTCGGTGAAGAATTATGCACCTCTTCCTATCTCAGAATTAAGCATGTACATGTATGCCGTGCTGGCTCATGACCTAATTAAATAATGCAGAACCCCCAAAAATGTGTTGGGTTGGAGTGCCTCTCTCTGAAAGTTATCTCAGGAAATGATCATAAATTCAGACCTGTGGCAAATAACAAAGGAGATTTATTTTCTTTGTTTTTCTTCTACCAAACATGTTTAGTCACTGTAAATATAATGATCTCTGTATTTATTTTAACTTTGCAGGCTTCTATGACCTGAGTGATGGTGGTTCTTGCTCACTCTCCAATTCCTGCACCTCCGTGTACAGTGAGTCCATCTCCTCCTCCCACACCAGTCTGTTGCCGAGCTCTCAACACCCTAAAGCAAGGCTCAGTGTGTTTGATTACCGACCCAAGTCTGCAGATGAAACTACTGTGCACAGCACCAGCTTCCCACAACAGGGAACCTATGCCAGCGATGTATGTCGAATTACAGATAACACAGACGTTTCTGGGACTCCAGCCAGGTCCCGACCAAGGCCAGTTTCCACAGGTAATCAGCTGAAGAACTGGATACTCATACAAGAGAAGGGGGAAATCCCAATTTTTGCTTTTAGAAGCTAATACACCAACAGTGCAATTCGTATACAGCACTAATTTTAAATACATAAAGTGAGAATAAAACCAAAACTGTATACTGTCCAATTTTTGCTTGTCTCCCTGAGGTGCTTTTAAAACAGCAACAATTAGAGAGGAATAATAAAGAGAGAAATCAAAAGTGCTTAAGTGCAAGAGATAAAATTGTAATGGATGTTTAAAGATCATTTTAGTTTACCTGTTCATGAAGTAGAAAAAAAATCAGTATTTGCATGAAATGACAGGGATGTATGAAACTACAAGGTGAATTCATTATTAGTGCTGTTATATTTTACTGAGAAAGATTTCATAAAAATCTAAGGAGAAAGAACTGCTTCGAAATTTAGCTTCCATTTTCTCAGTCGCTTTTAAAATGAATGTGATAATACCTAGCCATCTGTATTCAAATTAGTATGGACTCTAATATTAGCCTTTTTATTATACTTTTATATGTAAAGTGAGAGATAACAGACACCAAAGGTTAATGGACTACCTAGGAACCAGCTGTGAACCTAAAGTCAGGTCAAATCTGAATTTTGCTTCATACATTGGGACAAAACTATTCATATTCTAGTTTCCTCTTTACCCAGCTGTAGAGTGAGTCACTGCATGGCCCTGCATGTGGGTCCATAGACTGGCAGCCATGTGGTTATGCAGTTCTTATGGTGAGCCAGCCATCTGCATGATAGTTAAAACAGTGAAGGCACAGAGAATATCATTTCAAGCAGCATTGCTCTGAGTCTTCTCCACTGCTCCTGGACCTGAGCTAGTTTATCTCTGGCTTGCTTAGAGCAGAAATGAGACCATGGATGATGTACTTTGCTGTACAGATGCATCTAACATGATGCTGGTAAATTACAGCCTAAGAGCGAGATGTTTTCAAGGCTCCACAGTATAAGAGGGATGTGGAGCTACTGGAGAGAGTCCAGCGCAGGGCTACGAGGATGATCAGGGGTCTGGAACATCTGCCCTATAAGGAAAGACTGAAAGAGCTAGGCCTGTTCAGCCTGGAGAAGAGAAGGCTGAGAGGAGACCTGATCAATGCCTATAAGTACCTCAAGGAAGGGAGGCAGTGAGGAGGATGGTGCTGGCCACTGACAGAACTAGAGGAAACGGCCAGAAACTAAAGCATCAAAAGTTCCACAGGAACTTAAGGAAAAATTTCTTAACAGTGAGGGTGACAGAGCACTGGAACAGGCTGCCCAGAGAGGTTGTGGAGTCTCCTTCTCTGGAGATCTTCAAAACCCGCTTGGATGCCACCCTCTGCCACGTGCTCTTGGTGACCCTGCGTGTGCAGGGGGGTTGGACTAGATGACCTCTAGAGGGCGTTTCCAACCTTGAGCATTCTATGATTCTATGATTCTTGAGGTTGGCAGTGGAGCTGAGCTCAGAGCTCTCTGACTTCTGTGTTCAAGCTTGCTGAGACCCAGCAGGTACATTCTTATGAGCCCTTCCTGGTTCCTTTGCATTACTTCAGAGTCGCTACTCCTTTTATTAGATTTTTTTCTATTCAGTTTGTACTGGGATAAGGTTTTGTTTTGTTAGAAGTTTGCAGTCGTAATATAGATCTTTCTCGACTCACTACAAATAAATTAATGAGTCCGGGTTCCTTATGCAAAGGCTTATATCATCTTGAGCTAGAACATGACTTAGAATTTTGTCTTCC
Organism: Tinamus guttatus; assembly: GCF_059628265.1. Taxonomy (NCBI): domain Eukaryota; kingdom Metazoa; phylum Chordata; class Aves; order Tinamiformes; family Tinamidae; genus Tinamus; species Tinamus guttatus. The sequence continues at coordinate 565,326 of NW_028289135.1, read as the reverse complement.
CTTTTAATGTAGCGTTGAGAACAAATCAGTTTGCCCCTTTGCGAACAAATCAGACAAAAGCCCCTTTCTTACTCACAGAACTTTTGTGTTGCACAGTGTATAAAAAAGGAAATAAAATGAAACTGGCAGTTTCCTTATGAATTTTCATTATGGAAATACATCAGGTATGAGACATCATCATGCTGATCTTTGCTGTAATAGATCTTTAAGTGCCTCAGGTAAGACACTTAAGATGACTACAAATTTTGAACTCTCCCAAAGTTTCCTCTAATAGGACAGAAGTAGTCACTGTAAGTGAATTACTTAGCTGGGCCTGATGCTTGGCTTTGCTCTGGCAGCAGGATGTAGTGAGGAATTTGCTTGCTGAGGATTTGTTGGCACTACAGTCTTCGCTGTCGTACTGAGAAATACAAAGTAATTACAAATGGTTGCTTCTGCTACTCTTGGTACCAGATTTAAGCAAATTGCAGTGCCATAGTCCTCTGCTGGATGACTTATTTGGACAGAGCACTGACTGTCCTAACACAGCTGTTCTGCTCTTACAACATAATCTGGCTTTTAGTCACAGCAAAGGGGATGCTCCTGAGATGAAGCAGAGCAGAGAAGTGCAACTTAAAGCAATTTTGAGGGTATTCCAAGGTTTGAGAGATATGAATTAGTGGCCATAAATGCGATTTTCAGGGACTGAGCCCCCATCAGCCTGATTATTATCCTTAGAACTTCTTATATCAAGGTACAAAGGACTCTCCACTCTTCTACACATTCACAGTTGTTCAAAGACTTTTTAAAAACCCACACATGGAATGGTTTTCTGCCATTTCACAAAACCTCTGAATAATTCTTGATGGAATAAAAGGCTTTACAAACTTTGAATGTAAAAAGTGAATTTCTCGGAAAAGCCATGAGGCTGGTAGTGCTGCTGAAGGAGGAGCTAGAATTCAGAGTTAACCATTAAAAATAATGCAACGAACTGCTAGCATGCTGGAAGTTTAAGTTATAGATTGGTTATAGTAAAAAGAAGTTAGATGCTTAGCCAGAGGAAAGTGTTAACAAATTATATATGTTAATATATGTTCCATTAGATTAATTTACATGACGTTCAAGTTCAAGTTTTCTGGTGCTTTTCATCTCTACTCAGAAATAATTTTTTTGAAAAGCTTGTTTATTCTGGTGACTTCCTCTTAGTTTGTGAAGTTCTAGAACATCTTTCTGTCTAAGCACAATTTAAATTTTATGCAATATGAGTTTAACCTTTTAAAGGCATTCTCATCTCCATTTTGTTCAGGTGAATAAGTTCTGAAGTAATGTGGTGCCATTTGAGGACTGAAACTTTTTCCCTCCTTCATGCTACAATTTTAGTAAAAGTTGGCACATGCTACTGAAATAGTGCATTTAACATAAGACAGCTTGAGTGTAATTGTCTGTGATTTAATCAGGTTATTTATTTTCATCCAATATGTAGGTGACTTGGAAAGACTCATTCCAGCAGACGGTAGATTTCAGAAAGAGACAGATCCCAAATTCATGTTGCCCCTTTGCCATACAGGAGAACTACACTTGTTCAACATGGACCCCAAATTCCAGAATGATTTGGTCTCTAAGAACGGCATTGATGTATACCCTTACCCAAGCCCCCTTCATGCAGTGGCTTTGCAGAGCCCCCTCTTCTCCCTGGTGGGGACATCCCCAGAAACAGACCTCCAGACTCCTTCCAGCAAACCCCTGCCTAGTGTGACGGGTCCCAGCCTGATGAGGACTAGGCCAACCACAGAGGCCAAGCCAGGGGGTTACATCAATAAATTACTCCAGCTGACGAGATGCAAAGGCAGCAATGGGGCCGATGCCAGCGAGCGGGTTTCCACAAAGAGCCAGCCATCTGCAATGCACCAGAGACTCATTATAACCCCCAGCACTGGCGGAGTGAAAATTAACAGCAGCAGTAGCCAGCTGGAAAAACAAGGGAGCTCTCTGGAAAGCAACAAAGCTGAGGGGAAGTTCCAGAGAGAGGTGCCGGAGGGGGAATGTGCTAAGCAGCAGCAGACCACATGCTCTCTGAATGGAGAGCTGCTGCCGTCCACCCCGCCTGACACAGAACCGTCAGCTGTGAATGCTTCTTATCCTGCCAAGTCAGCTGCAAGGAGCTCTCCTCTGTCAGAAGCAATGGAGAGTAGCGAGGAGCACAGTTCATCCTGTTCACAGCTATGCCAGGATGACTCCAGCCAGAGCACGTGGAACTCTAAGCCTGTCCCATCAAAAAAGCTGCCCCTCAAAAGATGTGGAAACCCCAAACTGACTAACACCGGGGGTCATGAGCGAGCAGTACGGAGTGAGTTTGTTCATGCTCAGTTTGTCCCTGCAGAATCCCACCAGGTCCGGGTCAAGTTTGCCAATTCCAAAACAAAGGCAGTAAAGATAAAGAGGAGAAACAGTGAAAAAGTGCTCCGGCCTGGGAACCAGGCCTTTTGCATGGAGAAGGCAAGAGGGCTCCATGGAGCTGCCAGGCTGCCTGCGGAGTGGAATCAGCCCCAAAGACCACATGGAATGAAGAACCTTGCACGGAGACCTTCGTATTCAGGTGATGTGACTGGCAGGTCATGCTCAGAGTCTAGCCTCTTGCCCACGCAGCTCAGACTGCTCCCCGTGCCGTCCAGGCCGGAGCTGCGTGGGGCTTCTGCTAATGCGCTGTACTCCCTCGAAGCAGCTTATGTGGATGCAGCCGCCAAGAAGAAGCAGCGCAAGTGGCAATCCACAGTGGAGATTTCTGCCAAAGCCAACCTCTCTAGTGGCCTTGGTCTCGGGGCACCAAAGCAGCCAGCAAGGAGGGCTGGTGTCCTGCGTACTGTGAGTATGAGGGCTCGCTCAAAGAGTCATTGCCATGGAGCTAATGCCAAAAGCGAGTCAGACCACTCTGAGTACTCCGCAGAGTGCGCGTCTCTCTTTCACTCCACCATCGCAGAGACCAGCGAAGGGGAGGTCAGCGATTTCACGGCTAACCGCTTTGGGGACAGTGAGTCCAGTGAAAGCAATCTGGGCAGCAGCAGTAGCAGCAGCAGCCTTGCCCTTGACTATGATGAGGGTGATGAAAATGAGCTGATTTGGCCTGAAGCTTCTGTCAGACAATCAGGGTCTGTCCAGGCCTCTTCCAGGCCGCTTCCCCCAGTTCCCAAAATCTGTCGCATCAAAGCTTCAAAGGCACTAAAGAAGAAGATTAGGAGATTCCAGCCTGCTTCTCTAAAGGTTATGACCATGGTTTGAGGGAGATCAATCATCTCTTTATCCCAGTGAGACATCCTGCTGGCTGTCCTTTGCTAAACAGAAGAACTGATGTGTGGAGAAAAGGACTTGCTTAAATGAACTGTGAACAATCCCTGAATCAACACAAGGGATCTTCTAATTTGTTAATGCTTGGACATAAATATCCCTGTAACTTCCTCTTTTGCCATTTACTCTGTAAATATGGATCTATATATATTGTATGATGCCTTTTCTTACTAAGCAGAAGGGTCATCATGATAAAAATGAAATGTTAATATGCGATGACATTCCCAAACAGCCTGTGCTGTAGGATTTTGTGGGCAGGTTCTTGAGAGGTTTTTGTCCATGTGCACCCAAAAAATCATTCTAGGACACACACACACTTCCTGGGAAGTGTTCCCCCCGCCAAAACTGAGATGTGGGAGCTTCTCTGTCTCTTGTGAGGAATTCCCTGCAGACTAAAGCAGCATTAACCACTCGCCTGTCATTGTGCTCATGTGGAAAAGCTCTCTCTGCTTGTAGCTTTACTCCTTTCCATAAGTACTGTTCCCATACAGTCACAACATCAGGAGGACAAGTCTGTTACTCAGTAGGAATGTTCTGTGCTTAGCAAGAAGGCAAATGTATTTGTGAATGAGAACAGGAGTTCAGTCTATTTCCTGTTTCAAAAGTAAGCGTATAGAGGGTTTTCTAATGCCATCTTTGTGATGTTCCATGTTATTGTTCATTTATTGAATAAATAAAAGAACATAAAGAGGGTTCAGTACCACAGCATGTGAATAGCTGGGAGTGGCAATATAGCTTTGCCCAGAAATTGCAGACTCAATAAATACTATTTAATGTACTTCTGAAAAACTGTTCTTGTCTGGCTTTCATGTCTGAAGAAAATGATTCTGAACTCTGTACAAAGGATAGGAAATGTGAATATTCTGGGATTGCACAAGGAATGCGGATGAGTGTTCTCTGATGGAGCAAGCTCTGTTTCCCCATCCCTTTGCAAAGGCATTCCTTTTTATTGTTCAGCAGCTCTCTGTAGCGCATGACCAGTGTCCTTTTAGCCCCTACTTCAAGACACCTGCTTCTGCACCTGTTGTTGTATAAGTGAATTTAAAAACAAAACTTGTATTGAGGACAGGACACTGTTTGACTTGCTTAAATTGGTGCATTTTTCTTTCAGGGCACTCATTTTAACACACACATATGCTATATATGTAGCATTTTGAATGCCCTTGAGAGTACCTGTATGAAGATTTCAATTGATTGCTAAACTATCAAGTGACTTTTTTGTGTGTCCAGACAAGCAGTCCTAATTCTTTTCTTTGAGCACAGCAATCTGGAGGCAGAGCTGAAATTCACCCTGTGTTTGCCAAAGATCGGGTATTATCGTTCTACCCTGTTTCAGTACCCCATTTGAATAAATTCCTGGCCTAGGAGATGGAGGACTTGCCTCAGTCAGGGAATATGCTGGCTCTGAAACAAAGGGCATGTGCTTAGCAGAAACTGTGGGTAAAAGTGAGTGTTTACTCCAAGGATTCATTAGAATCAGAACAGAACAGAAGCATTGAAACAGAAGCACTGAAAGACTAAACTTTTACACAAATGTCTTCTATTTTGGGAAACCATGTTATGTTTTTAAGCCACTCTATTTTCAAGTTATTTTTGGAAAATGAGCTACAGAAAAGTAAAAGTTGTAAGGTAAATTAATTTTAATATTTGCAGCTAAAGCATAAGGCAATCCTTCACTGATATTCTTCATAGTAATAACAATATTCATAATTCACACTGCAAAAAGGAAAATTTACTCAGTGGTATGTGTTTAAGCTCTTTTTTTTTAGGTTCTCAAGAATATTTGGACATATTACCGCTCCAGTAAGATGAATGGGAGAATTTCATGGGCCTGGTGGTGGTTTCTTGTTCAGCGTGTCTAGCAGCAGAACAAACAAAATAGTGATTTATGGCATGTTGACTTTCCACACCACAAAAAGATTCTTTTTGCATTTACACAAAAACTTTGGTTTTGGTGAGTCTGTCAAAAGTTACATCGAATCTTTAATCTGTGGATTTTCTGACTTAAAGTGGTTAGATAGGAATTTTGTGGGGAATTAGCTTGAGGGTGTTTATTTTTACAGGGTGGAAATTGTTTCTGACTAGAAAACTGTTTTCTGAGTAGGAGCATTCTGAAACCCAATAAACACAACTACTGTTGGGTGTTGTTAATACTCCAGCAGAAATGGTGTCGGGCACATGATGAAAGTGCTGATGTGCCAAAAACTTGGCTCACTCTGCCAAGTTTTTTTAAAAAATTTTATTGTTACTGTTTTTCCTTTTTTATTAAGATTTGTACTGACAGGTTCTATGCCAGATGAGGTATCCCTTCCTCTACCACTCCTGACCATCTGCCCAGGTCCATCTGCCAGGTCAGATAACACCTCCTCCCAAAGCCAGCACAGACGCTTTAAGCCGGCACAAACTTCATCATCACCTGCCCTAGCTAATTTGACAAGTGTTATTATGTGCCCGTGCTAGGGCCAGAGGAAGGCTCTAGTACTGGAGGACCCCACCAATTCAGATGATCCGCTACTAAGTTCCAGGGTGTCACCCTGCCCAGTGATGCTGTTGAGCTGTGACTTTGGGGGAACGACAGGACTGGTGGTATTTCAGGTGCCCAGCGTGTGGACAGCATGTGCTGCCCCACTACCTGCCCTTAATACCTGAGGGGAAGCAGAGCGGTCCCTGCAGTGCTACATCCCATTGTGCACATGGTAGCGCAAAGTCACGTGGCAGATACTGGCAGTTTGCTCCAGGATGTTGGACCTTCTTCCTAGTTCTCTGCAGAAATGCTGCTTTCCTCTGGCATACGTGCCATGCATGGGCTGCATCAAAGCACTCTTCCATAGTCCTCTCTCTTGAAGCAGAAGCTGTGTTGGGAACATCACTCCTGCTTTGGAGGGTAGAAGCAGGCCAGTGCAAAGCAGGCCAGAAAGCTGCCATGATTCATACCGTGGCAGCACTGGCATTAAAAATATGATTATGGTTTAGTAAACTGATAATTACCTGTATCTTTTAGTACACTGAGAAATTTGGTAATACATGGGTACAAGTGTGATGTGTCCATCTGCAACTATGGGCTAGCTCTGACAACAGCAGCCAGCAATCCCCTCCTGGAGAAAACAAACGTGAAACAATAAAAAAAAAAATCCTGTGAATACTTTGATGTGCTGTTCACTATACACAGGTATTAAATGTCATAAAATAGCCTTCAGCTCCATATGATGTAAGTGAGAATCAGGTGCATACATATTACTCACAACCATGGCAATGCACAGTAAAAATATTCCTTTTTTATTTTCCTTCATGGAGCCAAGACACAAAATCCTTTTACCCTGCTCTGTCTAGTACTGTAATTGCTTACAAGAATGCAAAAAATGTCAACTGGTGATTCAGTTAAAAGTCTAACACCAAACCTGATGTATTTTAGGGGTGAGAAGTTTAGCACCTTTAACTGTGACTTGATTAGCAAGTGTATTGTTCTGGCGGCTGTGTCAAGAACAACTTTATGCAGTGTCTTCCTTGCAGAAACGAACATCTGTCATAATGGCTCTAAGCTGTAGTGAATCAAAGTCATCCATTACTGAAATGTATGTGCCAGATCAGTGTCTTCTTTCTGTCAAAGGCAGACATTTACACTTTGATGTAGGAGCAAATTACTCCTAAACCTCAAAGGAAAGGGAAAAAAAAAAAAAAAAGGAGAGAGAAAGAGTAGAAAGGGGATTAAGGAAGCATTAGGAATTTATAGAATAGATCAGTTTTATAATTTTAAAGACTTCATTAATCCTTTTATTGCTCTAATAATGTTGGAATTAGATGATTACCAACCACCTCGGCCTTGATATGAATGTTTTTTTCTTTCGGATTAAGTGTGTATTAAGCATACAATTTTAGCTCTTTAAATCCACATCCAGTACACAAACCATGGGACTGAGAGCACCCATACTTTGTTAGAGAGTTAATTGCTAGGGAATGTTCAGAAAAGCCTATGTCAAAAATTACTGGAATTAAGCAGATTTCTTATCTCAGACGCAGGCTATGTAAATGGAATTTATCTGTAAAGGAGAGAAGATTTTCATGGTTATATACCAGGTGTACTCATTCACTGTTTTGCTTACTATGCTTCTATTGGTACATCTTAGCTCACCAGTGTTGCCATTTGTGTGTTGCCATTTGTGTTTTCTGATTGCTGGACATTTGACCTTGGCATCAAATTCTAAGTATTCTGTAAGGACCAAAGCTTGAGGTTATTTCTTCAAGAGAAAAATTTCCATCCATCTTCATAGCATTAGGTGCATATAAAGATACATAGAAATAAACAATTAAAAGTAGGATGGGTGCAATTCTGCACACAGCTATTGCTTTGGAAGTCAGGCAGAAAGGATTTTGGATCACAGTATTGCTTCTGTATCTTGTCACTAACTCAGACCTGGCTCTCAATAACTGAAGAGGTGTAGAGAACAAGACACAGCTGATTAAAATTATTACTATGAACATTCCCCTTTTTTGATCACACCTACTGAAGCTAAGGGATTTGGGGATAGTTTGACCAAAATCTTACTTTAGAGAGTGGTGAATTTCTTGAAAATAAATCCATGGTGTCGTTTGTGAAACCAAAATGTTCAAGGAAGGTTCATATGTGCTTACTTGATCTGTACCTGAATTCTGAATAATCTGAAATACCTTCATAACTATCTAGCATATCAGACTGCTCTTTTTTCTCCCTTAAAAAAAAAGAAAAGAAGGCCTATTTTACACAAGTAGAAAGTACCTCTAATTAAATGAGTATGACTGTTGAACTTTTCTACTTCTTCGTGCTGCATTTAGATGCAGTGGTTTTAATTATTTTCATATCCTGAGTTTCCTTTGTTGTCACTATGACATTGGAAGTGATATAATACTTGCATGGCTACATCCAAAGCTTTATAACCAATATTTATAGAGCTCTGGCTGCTTCTAGAAGGTCAGAGAAAGGTAACTATGAATAGCAAGCCTAATGCCAGCAAGCAGTACCACAGTATGAACTTTTATCTCAAAATTTTAGGAGCTCACAAATCAAGAAAGGCTGAAAAGCATATATTGTAACCTAGGTGCTTGAGAACAAAGCCAGAAATAATAGGAAGAATTCCAGGAGAGCTGAAATGGGGGAAAAAAAAACAATTTCACAGTCTGGTGATAAGTTACTGCAAATCAAGGGGAAAAGATCTCCCCAGATGGAGTAAAATAAGCACAGAGGGCTGAAATGTTGGAACACAGGCAAGGAGAGTGATAAAAAGGGGCACTTTAAAGCTCTGTTATTATAGGAGAGTTAATAATTTTCTAACATAGTGATTAGTATATAATCACAGCAGTCTCCCACCTTAAGCAATATCAGTGTGGTTGTCAAGAAACAGAAACATTCGGGAACTGGAAGCCAAGTATCCAGTGCTGCAGATTGACAGATGAGTTTGCGTCAGCTGCAGGAGTCTCCCCAAGTCGAGCCTAGGGGGCCAGCAGCCTCCCTCGGCTGTGTCCCTTCCTCACCACCCTCCCTCGCATCCCCAGCCACCATGTCTGCAGCTGGGACCTTTCCTCCTCTAACCGGCAGGACATAACTCCAAAGGCATTGCACTCTTTTTCTGAGAAGATTCATCAAGTTGTAAAGATTAACCTCATCGTGAACACAGGCTTTTAATAAGGAAATGTTTGGTTCCTGCTCCGCGAACAGCAGGCAGTGCCTACTCTTTAGAAATGCACTCCTGAGACTCAGACTCTCTGGGGCTAGGGCACTTTGGGAGCATCTGAAATCCAAACGCACAGTGGAAAAGCATGGAGCACACTCTCAGAATCAGAACAAAGCGGGCAACAAACAGACCTTGTACTTCCCCTTTTCAGCTGCACTCAGGCAGTGTGAGGCAAAGCACACCTCATGCTTGCTGGATTGTGCCCAGCCCATGTGTAATGCAGGAGCAAAGGACCCGCTCACCACACCGGTTCAGCTCCTTGGCACAAGCATCCATGATTTTTGCCTTCTAGAAGACGATCAACACTGTGTCCTTACTGTCTATTGAAAGCTCCACAGACAGCTGTAAGAATGAACAGAAACAAAATCTATTTCCACAGACTCTTTAGCACCAACTTCATTCCAAACCATCGCCCATAATTGGATAATATAATCACAGAGCTAATTTCCTCTTTACATGACTCTCTCCGTGTTTTTTTCTAGGGTGGCCACATCCGTTTGCTGGTTTCACAGTGTGCCTTAGCATTCCCTGTGAAAGCTGGGCTGCCCACTCCTTTTGTTGTGTGCTTGCTGATATGTGTGTTTATGTGTGTGCTCAGTAACAAGTACATATAAGCAAGGATGAGACATTTGTTATCCTTTATTGCAGAATACTTACCGGTCTGCCGCTTTTCAGCTGCTCCCCTCTAGAAATGGAGTTACACTGACTGAGTCTGATATTTTTTGTGTATTCTAAGATCAAGATGAGCAAAAATCACCCTTAATAAAACTGCATTCTGTAATAGTATGGTTTGCAACAAAAGGGAAAAAAAAAACCAAATTTTTCCCTATGGATTCAGTTCACATTAACTTCCCAGATATAGGAAGGCCCAAGTCCTAGCCAAGTCTGTATCTAAACGATAAGAAACACAGCTAGAAAAATTACTGTATCACTACTCACATACAGATAAGACAAAACCACAGTATAAGCGCATCAAATAAAATATCTCTTATAGTATGTAATACAGTCGCTACATGTTGCGCTGCAAAACGCTGCATCAGTTTGTAATTGTGTCATTTAATCACACACTCCTAGGAAAAGTATCTTTCTCCTGTTAAGTTAAAAGTCTTCTCTGAGATACAGAACCTCCTGCCTATGGCTTATTCAACTTCCTGAGTTAGCAGACATTCCATTTCTTCTTTAATAAAACACTCGAGATAATGATTACTGTTTGTTTTGAATATTTGTCTCTAAAGTTATAAAATTATGTTAAAGGCGCAAAGAGATAATTAATTTTCCCCCTAAATGCATTTTAAAGGAACTCAGAACTAAAGTCAGTCCTGCATTTTAAAGTCATCTCTAGTACTCAAATAGCATCTGCAAATTCAAACCAGACCAATTCAAACCTTTAGGAGAACATGATGCTTTTCCTGGTTTAAAAATAGGAAAAGATTATAAAGCAAAACTGCATCTTGCCAGGGATATGTCATCGATGTCAATTATCCCATTACTTCCACGAAAACCCTTCTTTGCTATAAAAATTATATTTTCCAAGTAGTCATTCTGAAAAAAAAAAAAGTCTTTATTTCGTTTATAGTTGATAACTTGCAATGTGCAGGGAATAAGACTAAATCCCCTTGTAATCCTTTCAAGCTTTAGAATCTATTATTATCTTTTATTCTGTTTCCTGTACTTTATTTCTGTTCTAAGAGGAGAATGAACCTTAGATCATGAACGAATTTTAGAACTTCACAGTGAGCTAGAGAAAAATGTTTCTTTTGATGACTTAACAGCAAATATGGATTTTGTATGGAAGTTGCTAAATATATGTTAAGGAATGTAGGCTAAATCAGTCTCATAGACACCTTGTGTTGCCAATAGAGAGAGAAAGGAGCAGCACCAACAAGGAAATTGCCTCATTGTAAACAAAGGATATCAGATATGTAGGATTAATCTTTTTCTCACAGTCCTGGCTATAGGAGGAACCTAAATGACTCAAATAGATACCTGACTTTTGAATAAGTAATATTAGATTAGATTAATTTGACTTCTGAGGGTGTGAGTAGCTACTTTTGATTGTACACACCTGTCATTGCAGATATTTAATGAACCAGAATAAATTGAATCAAGTTGTTTTTTTTTTCTTTCAGGAGCAACTTCAGACGCTATCAACAATACTGCTACAAAGACTCAGAGTAGGCACAAAAACACGCAGATGGTACAAGATAGGGCAAGCCACAACACACATACAACACAAACCTGTGACATTGCTGTATGTTATATCTAAGCTCTGGATTAAGCTGAGAAAAAAATCTATCCATCAAAAACTGTTATATTTAAAATTCTTAACCTCTGTTTTTCTTTCATCTTCTGAAGAGAATGTGAATTATTTTTACTCCAAAAGACCATCAAAGTGTCCAGAGGACTGAAATTTGAACAGATGTACAAAAATTCAATAAGATCTAATGGTGACTGGAAAATTACAGAAGCTATCTTCATAGACACCAGCATGTAAAGTGTTTCCCTTTCTCTGTGGCTTTGGTCACAGACCTAAGAATTTGTTTAAGAATTGGTTTGCTGTTTTGTTTCGGAATTAAAGAGGCCAGATTACCATTCCTGTGCACCTTATGTCATTTAAATCAAATCAAAGTGAATTTCCACATAACTGGTTTCCACAGTCTTTGAAATGCTCAATTGATTTTTAAAATGACTATTTTTCATATGACTCTACTCTTTTCCAAAACAGAAGAGTGAAAAATCAAATTCCTTGCATAGACAAAAGAAATAAAAGAGACTTTCAGATTCTGCCCGAATAACAATTAAATGCATCTTTAACTCAGGATAAAAGAGCAAACATCAAAAAACCAAAATATTCCATGAACGACCATGGGAGATATGCGGCTCTGCCAAGGTTGCCCAGAAATAAAATGCAAGGCATGACCATAGCTTCATTCCCCACTTTCAACATTAGTGAGTAGAAACAGAGCCTTTTCAAACCAGATGCCTGCTAACCCTGGACCTTATTAACAGAGAAAGTGCCTTTTTCACAGTGATTGTTCCCAAACCACCACTTTTCTAGTTCCTTCACATTCCTGACCTACTTCATATTCTATTTGCAGTAATATGAATTACAAGATGCAGGACAAGAAGGAAGAGAGCCGTCAGATCTCAGCAGCTTTACCCAAATGCACAGAGTTCCATGTAATCTAGCCAGAATTCCTGTCATTTACGTCCATGTGAAAATAGACTATAGATATGAAGTACTGCTTGTCATTTCATTTGCTGATACCAAATGTGTAAGTAAATAAACTAAATCCATTCATGCATGTATACATACTCACTTAATCAGCTTTTAAGGCCATTTGACTTTTCTAGAGATTTTACCATAAAAAATGGTAAACTTCAAAGAAATGAAGTTTAAAGAGAAAAGCTTATGGCCCCAGAGACAAGTTTTTTTCCGGTAGGAAGCTTAGTTGAGTGGGCTGAATAAAAGTAACATACATTCTTTTTCTTTTAGAAAGAGATCCATTTTCTTGATTCATAAGAGAAATAGCCGAATGCTTTTGGCGGTGGCATTGCTGCATTTGCTTCAACTCTGGAATGCAATTCATATATTGTTTAAAAAGTTAAAGAAAAAAAAAATAACAACAAACTTCAGAGCAAGTTCCTGCAAGCTCTGTGAGCTCTTAGTGTACATATGAATGGGAAAGGACACTTTTCCCGCATGCCAGAGAAGAAGGGTAGCTTTTGATGGTGAGTCATTCAGCTATAGGGTGCCATAGGACTTAACTGTATCTTATGCAAGAGATAGCTTCCTCTGGTCTCGACTGAAAGCCGCCTGCCCGGGGGGTTTGGCAGGAATCTCCCCAGCTTTTACATTTTGTTCGGTAGTCTGTATTTGTCTGGCCAGTTCAAATGCACCTGTTTTCACAGAGATTTCTCTCTTTGTTCAGTGTACATTCCAGCACAGTGTTAAAAACATGGTCAAAAGGTCACTGCTTGTAGCTCAGCTCTGCTCTGAAGACTGAAATTTGCCATTTCTCCCAAGTATCCCACAGAGCATGGAAATCACACTGAAGAAAATCCATATGTACTTGGGGAAATTGGAAAGGAGCGGTTTGTTGATCAGCTGTGCCATCTCACCAGATTGAGTGTGTCTGGGGTAAGCAAACCTCAGCCCAGACAGCAATTTATTATCATGTTAATGTTGCTCATGTAACTTTTCAGCAATTTATTGATCAAGTCTCCCTGTTCTTTTCCTCTGTGATTTCATGCTGAGGTGATTTCACGCTACTGTGAATTCATGCTAAGGTCAGTCAGGGTTTTTATGTTTATTTTTCCCTCTTTTCTGGTCAAATCTTTGATTGGTTTCATTACAAGCTCTTAGATATAAAAGTCTCTATGACGATGCTTCCTTCTGCACTGGCAAACTAAATGGCATTTCAGTCACACAGCCAATAAATGCTGCAGCAAGTCCTTTTGTTATGCATGTAGCTTTAAACCGATTATGACCTTTAGGCATCCCTTCCTGTGGTCAGCTGGGACAAATAACTCCCCAAACTGCAAATATCTGCACAGCAAACTGCAATACTCCCTGAGACAACAAAGTCCAGAGAGGCTGGAGGGACAGTTAAAGCTAAGGGGCTAATAAAGCAATCATCAACAATGACACTGCTGTGCACGAAGACCAGGCATTTTTGGTGCTGGAGTGGTGGTTTTTCACAACTCCTCTCTGCCTTATCAATCGTTTCTCATGCACTGTGAACAAACCAGCTTCAGCTCCCAGAGACCTTTCCACCCTGGCCTCTTTCAACTGTTTGCTAAATTTTCAGCATCTGCAGCCTTTCTTACGTTACTCCCTACAAAACATTTCCAGAGTTGCCCATTGCCGTCTTCCAGATTTTCTTCTCAAGGTCTTGTGACCTGTGAATCGTGGGAGGATACTTGGCCACGGGGCTGTCGCCCATCCCCAGCATCCACATGGGCTTGTTCCTCACATGCTACAGGGTCAGGGACAGAAACTGTCTGCACCCCACAGCTTGGGTCTGCCTCTCCAAGGTCCTGCCTGTGGGTACACGGTCCAGTTAGTATGCAAGCAGCAATACTGAGAGTCGCTGAAGGGAGCAACTGCTGAAGAGACCATCCCAGAGGGGTAAACAACCATACATAACTTGGATTCGACTCATTGCTTCAGGAAGACTTGGTTTTAGCTGGGGATATGATAATGCATTGTCATCACCAGCAATGCAGTTACCATGAGTTTGGAATTCAAAATAAAAAGAGCCTTAAACTGTAGTCAGTTATCATTAAGGTCTGGGGCAGTTTCAAAAGCATTGTTAAATTTTGGACTTTTAGTCTGTGTTCTCCAGTGTCATGATGGCTCAAGCCTCACCTATTAATTTAGTAACACTCTCCTAGTCAAGTGTGGTGAAGCCCAAATGGCTGAAGGCCCTGCTAGTCCCAATTTGACAAATAGAGTTGAAAACTCTTTAAAATTATTCTGAATCTCTGAGTTGACACAATTCACCTCTACACTGATGCTGTGGCTTGCTGTGCAAACACTACAGTCCCAGCCCAGCCAGGAAAGAAAGACTCAGGGCTTTTAATGAGTGTCATGGCCATTCCTGCATTATTTGCCCACTCACAAACCCAAAATTTTTGCCCCACTTTTAGCCAGCTCATTGTATGTCTATGAGGCACAGAATCTTTTCCAGAACATAATGGTACCGCTAAACGGATGCCTGGCTGCTGTTCGTAAATTAAGTGTCTTTTGTTTTTCCATCTAGCACCTTGGAGTGTTGCACTGCTTGTCTGTTATCTGTCAAGGCATCAGTCAGCCACGGAGCACCTCTCTGCTGGAGACTGCCCTGCTTTTACAATTAGCAATAAAAAGCTTTTGTCACTGCACAATGATGCCTCTGACGTCTGGTTCAGGCTTTTAGGAGGGACTTCTTAATCAACAACAAGATCAGAAACATACATATTCTGTTTGCTTTAACATTGCAAAGGAAAAGAAAATATTTAGCTCAAAGAGAAACACTTCTGCATACTGGAATAATTATTCTGATGTGTATAGATAAAATTTCAGAACCTTACTTCCTAGTCTTCATGCATTGCCTTTGTTTCTCTTCTAGTTTTAATGTGAAACATTTTGAAGTACAGTTCTACAAAAGATATGAACAATTAAAATTGTAACTTACACCAAAATTAAAAGGAAACCAATGAAAGTTCAGCTTTGCTGCTCTGAGATGTTACATTTATACAAGTAACTCTTGAGTAAAAAAATCAGGGACTTGATCCAGCTGGATCAATCAAGGGCAAGCTGGATACAATTAAAGTCACTTGATCCTTTTCCTAAGTGTTATGAAAGCTCAAACATACTAATCATGAATCAGCCAGAGCACTGGAATAGCAATATTTATCCTAATTACATACAACATACTTGTTAAAATAAGCTGTCAGCTTAAGGTGGTAAGAGCAATTCTAGATATCACCAGTATTGTATGATTTTTTCGTTTCTATCAGGTATGGGAAAAAGATCTATTAGATCTTGTGTATGTCAAAATATAGATCAAGCAAACTGAAATCTCATCTTTAAAGAACCTCCATTTTTTGAAAGCTCAAGTTGGGTTTGGGCCTGAGTGGGCGTGGGGAGGGTAAGAATTTTGGAAAGTGAGAGAGTGATGAGTTTCATTTTCTTACCTCTCACTGTGTACAGTGAGTACCTCTCACTTACAAAAAAGAGCAATTCTGAAAGCACAGTTATAAAATGGCAGTAGAGTGTATGTTAGGGGAAATATAAATAGAAAAGGTATAAATAATAATATTGAGGGAAAAAACAGTAGGAAAATATAAACCAGATATCAATTAATTTATTAAAGTTCTGTCAAAAAAAAAGATACAGGATATGAAGGTGGAGACATATTTTAATCTGAAAAATGTTACCTACTAGAACTTGTGAAAACCAAATAAAAGCCACACTATTTTTTATTCTTCAATAATGACCTGCAAAAGGAATATTTACAAAATTCCTAATCTACATAAAACAACTTTTGCAAAACTGATCCAGAGCTTATGCATCATCTAGAACGGCACTAAAGCACTAGACTAGTGAGAAGTGGGGTAGGGGGAAGAGAGGAAAAAAAAAAAAGGTTTTCATGGGAAAGCTGCAGAGAAATATGCTTTATTAAGGAAATTCAAAAATCTTCTACATACATCTTGCAAAAAGATTTGAACCATCTGTTTCTTTTTGTGGGCTCCAAATTCTACCAAAAATCCCTGCTGTATTCTGTGTAATAGTCACAGGAAGTCATGAGAGCAACAAAGGTTTAGAATGCACTGCTGTTGTTCAAATGTAAAACACCCTAGTGTGTTTTCCTAGAATGATTTTCCAAGAAATATAGAAGTTTCAAAGAGCAGACACAGTTTCTAAATCAACCTGACTGAGAAAAGCTTCTATTAAACGTGGAAAATCTCTGTCTAGATACACTGCTTTTCCTGGACCAGAGCCAGCAGTCATTTTTTGGCTTGAGGCAGCTATATGTACACATGCATATGAGTTCTGCATTTGAACACGTATTATTCAACAATCCATGCAAAACGTTTATCAAACTTATTATTTTCAAAGTATTCATGTAGATATATACATAAATTATGTATACTGGACACAGGGGAAGGAAGTGACTGATATAATTACAACACAGAATAGAATGTTTGGAGCATTCAAATTGTATATTTCATACCAAAATCTTTATATCACTAAAATTTTATATGACTTTGGCTTCATTTATTATGTTTTGCATCTACAGTTAAATATTTAAATCACATAAATAAGATTTTTCCTGCCTAATCTCCAGAAGTTGACATTCAACTGATGTATAGAAAATGATATTTACTGTCAATCCTCTTTTAAAAGATATATATTCCATGCAGCAAATCCTTTGCCATCATGATTTAGTAAAACTTACCCTGGCCAACACTTCTATCATTAAATGTAATTTCAGCTCTTAAAAATGATCTGCCTCAGGAAAATGCAAGCAAACACACAACTGAATTACCACCATGCAACTTTTCAAAATAATAAATGTTTTGCTTCTCTGCTTCTTTGTTTCAAGCAAGGCAAACTTTCATACTAGGGTCTCCAGGAGAGGAAATGGAGAGGTTAGGTAGGTACCAAAATCCCTAAAGGAATTTTGTCCCACAGGTCAGGACTTTTTAAAACGCCTTTAACTGGCATTCTAAGTCTAACTGCCTTCTAAGCCCTTGGGAAGGACTGGCACCTCCTTATGAGCCCAAGTATTACCTGAGTCCTTCCGAAAAACTGTGCAACGAGGCAGGCACACTTTGCTAGCTGATATCCACCCCAGCACCCAAAAGTATGGACATCTTCACACTTTGGCAGTTATTTTGTTTTGCATAAATTAATCTAAGACAAGTGGCATCTGACCTTAACTAGGGACAAATTAACCATGCGGCCTCTGTACATTCAGGGAAATGCAAATAATTACAAAGAGCAATACAGCCTGAAGGCAGGCTTCCAAGTTGAAAGGGCCTGTCTGTCTCTGATGACAACTAATATTACTAAATCAGGCTAGTTGCTTATCTTCTAGGTACCTAAAATCTTGTCCTTACTGCACATGTGCTTACTTGTCAGTGACCACCCACACTGGAAGTCTTTGCAGAAAGAGAAAGACAAGGTCTTTCTGGCTGGAGCAGCATCGTGCACAACTATCTTCTTACCAGTTCTTTTGGCTGCCTAATAAACCCTTCTTAAGAGGTATATTCACATTGCCCCAACTTGGGACGTCAAGGATATGTGTTTTTCAAACGTCTGGACACCATTTCATTGGGCTCCCAACAAGATTTAAGCACCTCAGGATACACCAGCACTGCCAGCTAAGAGCATTTGTGAACCTGTTCTCCAAAGCACACACCAGAAACCCTCCAACTCCCACTCAACAGGATGCCTCAGCTTGACTGCAGAGCTTCTTCTTCCATTGCATGCAACACCTCACCAGATCTCAATTTCACATCCAGCATAGACAGTGTCAATGGAGAAGGAATGCAGCAGCACTGGCTCTTCATCTTTTCTTGAAATGCTACAGGGTACCTTAATTAGAAAAGCAAAAGTCTAAAAGTGCAAAGGCTGCCTTTGCAGCTGGGACTTCTACAGAGGAGAACCACTTGAGGTTTCTAGTAAATTATTAACTAATAAACAAAAAGCAGTTTTTGAGCAGGGAAGGCAAAATATTGTCACACCTTTCAGGAAGCTATTAGGCAGCTGAAAGGAAATAGGTTAGGACCAGAAAAACTGAATACAGGTTGAAACCAAAGCTATTAAATGATCATTATGATTGCCGTGGTAGATAGGCCATCTAAAGTTCACAATAGTCTGTTTAGGCTGATTACTATAATATTAAATTCTCTCTCTTTTTTTTTCTCTTTCTCTATTTTAGTGCAGTGTACAGCAGACCTGTGCAAAATGCTCCAGAGGATCACCAAGATTAATATCTAGGTGTCTTTCTGAAAATTCCACTCCAGATCAGTCAGATGGCTTCCTTCTGCAAACTAATCATTTATTTTGCATTCTTTGACTTTGCTCCTCCTCAGGTGCCCAAGGTTGCACCTGAAGCCAAGGGTTTGGGAGAAGGCTACATAAGGCTGATATTGTTTGCTAGTAAAATACTGACTGTGAAGAAGTATTTTCTGAAAGAGCAATAGAGCAGATGCATCACTGCTGGGTCTGTACTCTTACCTGCAACCTGAAACCTACTTCCATGACACAGGATGCCCTTTTTTCAACTGATTTCAGTTTTGTTCTTCCTGAAGTAAATCAAGGCATGAGCTTTGGCTGATCAAACATATGAACATGCACTCTCATTCAGCACCATTTTATGGTAGGTGGAACAGAAATGGTTAATTATTTATATTTGTTTTTAAAGACTTTTTATTTCTTTTGTAACCTAATTGTATTTGTTCCTGGGTTGTGGCTGGCTTTGATGGGATTTTCAAAAGGAAGAGAAAAGGGGATGTGCAAAATTGCTGATAAACTGGTGGCAAGGGCATTCCCATGTTGTGTTAGGTAATCAACTTCAGGATCCAGGTCCCAAACAGGCAGGTCAAGAATTCGAGTCTCTCTCTCTGGTATTTGTGTATTGCCTCTCATCTCAATTCATCCTGCCCAGTTATATCCTGTTCCGGAGGGTATTAAAGCTAGGGCAAAGGCTTGTAGTGGATTTGAATAAGTTAATTCACTGGTCATTTCTGCTGTTGGCTGAGGCAAGTGCTTCCACTTTGGGGCTATTTGTTGTTCTGGTGTGAGTGCTTCTTCTCGCTTCTCTGGTTCAAAATGGAAATGCTGTTCTGTAACTGATGTCCTAAGAAATTCAGCAAAAATAATGCATGTTCTAACAGAAATTCCATTTGGATAAACTGACATTTTCCAGTTAAAAAAGTCTATCTTCATTTATGGCAAGGATAGAACCTGTTGTGTGTACATATAGATCAAACAAAATACTGTTGTAATGTCCAAGCTAAACTCGAGTTCTTGGCATTTCTACAGTTCCTTGATCCTCACTACAGGCTTGGAACTCTGCAGGGATCCAAATGAACTCTCTTCTCTGACTAGAACATAGTTTTCTTGCCTAAGGGCTGTGATTGTCTTTGACTAGATGATCATTCTGCCTGTGCTTGAAATGGCGTTAGGTTAAGTTGCTTTTCAGACAGGTTTTGTCGAATGCCAAAGCCCCTGAAGGGAGCGCATGCCACCCTCTCCAGTTCTTCTTCTGTATTCAGCTTATTAATGGAGTTGCCTGTGCACTTTGAAAGGCTTTCACATTCAGGAACATTTACAATTAAGAAGATATATTTTACACTTATTGTACGCTTATGGTTTCTAAGCTGACCCAAAAAAAGATGCAAATGCTGTGCCCTCACTGAGCATGGATGTCTCATCGTGTGGAATATTCAGTGCTCAGAGCACAAGAAAATAACAACACAATTCCTATAATTTACAGCTGAAGTTAACGTGCCTGGCATACCCTAAAGAGTGTAGCCTGTTATTAAAAGATTATAAACATGAGGAATGTTCCTGATACAGTCAGATTACCCTCAGTAATGGCATCAGATCTTGCAAAGCCTATACTCTGCAGAGTAGGCTGGGAGGGAGTACAGCAACTCTGTCCTGTGGTGACACTTCTTTCACCCCTCAGTGGAATCCAAATGCTTTATATTTACACACTTTTGTTTTTCTTTATATCTTTTACTATTACTGATCTTTAGTAAGAAGAAATTACACTTGCCTTCTTCCACCCTCCATTTAACTAACTGTGATAATATTTCTCTATATCTAGAATCGACC
Organism: Tinamus guttatus; assembly: GCF_059628265.1. Taxonomy (NCBI): domain Eukaryota; kingdom Metazoa; phylum Chordata; class Aves; order Tinamiformes; family Tinamidae; genus Tinamus; species Tinamus guttatus. The sequence goes on along the minus strand of NW_028289135.1, from coordinate 544,962 downwards.
CACTATGCCAATATGAAACTGAGTGTATTAACTGGATGATTTACCTTCTCTGCGGTAGCACTAAAGCTTTTAAAGAGAGAGAGGTCTCTTATTTATACCTCTCTGTCCAGGGAATCTGCAGAGGAGCAAAGGCCAAGCAGTCTAAGGCCTCATGCCAGTAAAGATTTATGTGTGGTCTTTGAAGTTACTTACAGAGCAATCTCCTGGGGACATGGGAGTGGGGTAGCCTTCTCTAGATTCAAAGTCCAGTCCTCGGCTATTGCAGACACCACCTCCATCTAATCCCTTACAAAAGCCTTGAGTGCTGGATTTGGTGCAGTTCAGTGTTTTGCCCTGTGACTTCTATACAAACCTGCGCCAGAGCTTGGCTGCTCCATTTACCCCCTTATCATTACCTGCCTGGTTTATACATACATGCCCCTTGTGTCAATATTGCCCTTTTGTTTAAAGGCTTGAGGGGATTGTTTCTAAGGTTGGTCAGTCCTTCAGTTTTCTTTGAAAAATCCGACTCTGAAGTCCTATAAAAAAAAAAAAGCCTAAATAAATAGCACAATTATTGTTCAAAAATACACAGAGAAGGAAACTTTCCCACATTGATGGTAAATTTTTACATTGCTTCTAAAATGTTTCCAAGATCACACAGAGGTCAAGCCAGACAGTGTCCTAGTATGCAAAGTTAAGACTGTGTACAAACCTCTGCAAGGTCAGTGTTTTAGATGTTATATGAGGCAGTCAGGTCAGCAAAACAGCAGAATGGGGAGGAGAGGAAAAATATGAGTCATGGCCCAGTGTTACATTTATTTAATGATTCTCCTGTAATGCAGCTGAACTTCCTGTGAGCTTTAGAGATCTGGGAGAGATGACTGAATACTCTAGAGAAAACAGAGAGCAGTGCTGCAAGGATTTTTGTTTGTTTGCCTTTTAATTAATGCTAAGCCCTGACCAACTATGTGCTGTGTTCACAAACGGGGGGAAGATTGCAGCACTTTGTTGAGAGCTTTGACTATTCTGCACACAGTCTAGTCAGCTGTCCAAAATGCTCACATATTTCACTGTCTGTAAAAGGAGATAGCAGGACTGAGACCTGATTCAGCCTATGCATCCCAGAAGATACCCTCAGCTGAGCTCCCTGGGAAATGAAAAACTCAAATATTGCTCCCAGCAAACACCCAAAATCTGTTCATTGGAAGCCAGCAGAAGCCTCTTGCAGGCATCTCATTCATTATTAAAATAAACCTTTGTCTTTTAAGTCTCTAAGTACAGAGACAAGTGAATCTGTCAGGTTCACTAGAGCCAATTCTGTGACTGGATGAATGGATAAGAGAAGTCAGTGCACTAACATCTTTTACAGATCATATATACGGATAAGAAGTTCTGTCTCATCAAAGCACCTACATGGAGACAGGTTTGGGATGCAGGAAGCCAACGTGGAAGCTGTGTTTCCAGTCAGGTTGAGGCCCCCACAACCAGCCATCTCCCGGACAATCTGGGCACAATTTAGGGAAGTGGCAAGGGCTAGAGACAGCTCCAAATAGGAAATTTAGCCCTGGAGAACCAGTTTGAAGATAGAATCTGAGTTTGTCATGTGGTCTTAAGCCGTGCTAAGCAGTTCTCTGCCACTTACATGTTTTTTTTTTTTCTTTTCTTTTTTTAATTGACCTTTGAAAATACAGATGTTATTTTCAATTAGATTATTATGTGTTGAATCAGCCATGGAATTCATTCCTTTTCCCTTTATGACCAAGTTCTTGAAACTAGCTGCTTGATTCAACAGCTGATATTGCCTATGAATATTGAAAGCACGTTTATTGCAAGGACACCTCACTTTGCATCCATCTCATTTTTTAAGTGAGAAACAGCCTTAAAAAGATGTGGCTAGCAGTGTCCAACTGCAGACAGAGATGTGGGATAGGAATTTAGGAAAGTATCTGTAGAGGTTATTGTGCAGTCTGCTACCTTCTTGTGCTATCTAAACTTAAAAAAAATAGAACAGGACACATTACAGTGCTGAGATACAGCAAAGATGATCAGACAGTTTACAGGTTAGTTTAAAACAACATCCTCATCCAAATTTTTTCTCCATATCATTTCAGAAAGCATAAATCACTATCCATCCTTCTCTCTCTACATAATAGGTCCTGTTTTCTTTTTAAGTGCATATTAAGAGAAAGTCATCTGAAATGTGACTGTAAAACCTTGGAGCTGTCCTCTTATCCCAATTTATTTAGAACCACTCAAGACTTACCAAATCATGGCTGAAATTCTCAATAGGCTGTTCATTGTATCACATTTTTCACAAGCGTGAATTTGCAGTACAGGGCCCAGGCATTCTCAGTTTTATCTGTTTTATATTTATATCTTCTCCCATTGATCTCTTCACACTGTTGAAAGCTGCTGCCAATGACAGCACAAGCAACAATAGCTTGTGCTTGTCCTGGTGAAATCAATCATTCTGTAATTTCTACCGCTTTCCTTTAGCTGTAACAAAATTTATCTTTATTTGAGAGAGGAGTGCTTTTGCAAACTTTCAACAGCAAAATTCTTTAATTCTTCTAACTTAGAGAGTAGTCGAAGTATGCTAAAAACTATCAAAGACATTAATCACCTGCAGTCTACCTACCCAAAATATTTGTGCTGATATTCATGCTGCTCAAAATCACAAGTGCACCTGAGAGCTTGTACACTTTTCTGTACAGCATCTCAAGCATCTGGGAGGCATTATCCTTCCTATTTTAGAAAGGAAAGACCCCAAGGCATGTTTGTAGTATTGGGCTGGCAGGACATTCACTGTGTCCATGTTTCCAGCCAGACCAATGCCATATGGTTGTATTAGCATAGCTCTAGGCCCATGTTCAATAACTTGTCACTTAGGATGGATGTGATAGATTTGGTATGACCTCGTTGCACTCAGCAGTGTCCTATCTGCAGATGTGGGGATTCAGGTTTAGAGAGGCTTTCACCTTGCAACAAATATACCTTTTGTAGGCCTCTACATTAAGTGCTGCTGTTATGAGTTGAAGGCAGTGTGTGAATTTGCAAAGAGGTAGTTTAATATAGACTTTATACTGAAAAATATTCATTGTTGCATTTCTATACTTAAAAAATCTCATTCTGAATTCCACAGCATGAATAGCATTGTTCACTTCACTCAAACCAACGCACATTCTCCAGACCCTGCAGAGCCTTTACCTTAACTACAGGAACTACTGCCACTGACTGCTGGGAAAGCTTTCAGTTCACAGACTACCAGTGAGAAAAACAGAGTAAAATTCAGAATTTCTTTAGGTTATAGCAGTTTAAAACAGAACAGGTTTAATTAGTGCAGATGGTGGAGAAGGTGGCAAAGTCATTGGCTATTTATGGGTTTATCATGGCATGACTTTGGGATCTTGTATATGGTCTTTGCAACTTTATTTAAGTAAAAATGCAAAAGGTGATGAGTGTCCCAGCTAATCCCACTCTGCACCAAGGTTTATGGCCTGCAGTCAGTAGCACAGATAACAGACTGGAATTTTAAAGGGCTGCTGGAGGTGAGGTGGCACCTCCTGGACTTCTCTCTCCAAGCCCAACAATCAGCCCTCAGGCCATGGGTGATACACTACTGGGAGAACAGAACATCCTCTTGTGTTGATTCCCTGGTTACCAGAATATCCAAAGTATAAGCTTCAGTTTCCATTTCTCTTAAAAGAGATTAAAAAGGGGAAATGATAACAGATCAGTTTTTAAAATTAACTGTCAGAAGTTGTTTTAACTGCCAAAATAAAATAGTCTTGGTTTATGATTTGAATTCTCTTTTAGCCTTCTCCATGAGATAAATTCCCCCAGAAAGAGAATCTGACCCAATCTATTTAAAATGGCTTTCATAAGAAAACAGCCTAGATGCCAGCCTGGACTGCTACTACATGATACTAGTGTTAACTTAAATAAATCTTAGTGGAAAAGAGATTAAACTTTTGAAAAGTCTCCCTTCCAGAAATAGCTCAGATATATATTTCAGTAGGAAGTAGCTGTCCTTACTTTTGCTAAAGTAGTGGGTACTTCAGTTAATGGAAATAGTCTGGCTATTTAGCAGACTTTTGGGTGGTGAGTGTTCATATCAGCTTGGGCAGGGTGTTCCTCATACCTTTTCCATGAAGTGTGTCTTTTGTTTATTTGCATTGCCAGATTATGTCAGGGAAACTGTGTTTATGTGCCTGACATTGATCAGTCTGCCTCCCAACATAGTCCTCTGTGAATAAAAAGAATTTTCTTAAATGTCAAAGGTATGACTATGAGAGCGCCCTGAAATGCAGTGACAGCCCAGGGAGATGCATTCTTTCCTCCTTATTTAACATCACTTGAATCATTCTGGTTTAAAAATAATTATATAAATATGGTAATGCTATCACTAGCAATTGGGGCAAGGCTGAGATTTCCACAACCAGTTCAGGTGCACAGGGATCTTTGACACAGGCAGGATTGGCATGGCAGGATTTCAAAATCCCAGGTTTCGAAGCTGGGACAAGGGGGAGTTAAGAAGTGCCATCAGTTTGACTCCTAGTCCAATGTCAGACATCTTCTCATAGGTATTTACCAGTGGATACTGATGCTTGTTGGTACTCCCTCTCTTACATGGGGAAGTGAAATGCCCATGCAATAAAACAACTGCTGTGAAAACAATGACAAACTGGTGATCAAAGTGTCAGATTCAGTCAATCTGGAAACAAGTGGAAATCCAGGTGCCCTTGGGCTTCTTGTACTTACTACATCTACAAAGCTTGTGTGGTTGTTGCAAAAGTTGTGTAAAGAGGGGCCTTTTTGTGGTATTTCAACTCCCAGCTTTTAGGCTGTGCAGGAAAAAATAGGGTGGAGTGCAGGGAGGTGCCTCACCTCATGGGTGTCTGGGAGAGTTGTTTTTACTGAGGGTTCATGCTGAGGTTTGGGGTGGGAGTAGGGAGGAAGGAATTTCTTATCTGCACCTAAAGAGATAACTTAGATGAAGGAGCTGCTTTGTACATCTTTAGTGTGTCACTTCCAAGTTAGTTTGTCATGCATTTTTACAACTTTTTCATCTAACAAATACGGGGTCAGCCTGTATTTGAAAGCATAATGCAAGTTCAGCATGAAACTTTAAGTTTTTCTACAAAAAACTTCATAATAATAACTAGCTCTTGTATTGCACTCAGCTTCAGGGTGCTCCTCCTGACATGCAGCCCTTCTGTGGCTGCCTCCTGGAATCACCTACAAGTATCAGAGAGGATGTCCCAGAATGAATTGGTCTCCTTGCTGAAAAGGGCTTGGGCATGCACTGCTTTCCCCAGATATTTGCTCAGGAAACCCAGGCACGCAGGCTGCAAGGAGCTATCTCACACTTCAGCCAGATCAAGATCTAGATGATAATGGACTGTAACAGACCAACAGTCTAGATATAGTCAGAGACAAGTTTATGCAAGACTTCATCTCACCTGCATTGTAAATGTTGTAAATGACAACCACAGGGCCTCATTATCAGCAAGCAGGGGAGAATTTTCCCCACCTTGTTCCAGGAACTATTTTAATGCGAGATGAAATTTATAGATCAGCTTTTTTTTTTTTTTTTTTTTTTTTCCCCTCACTCAGTCTACAGAGTGTTTAATATTAATGTACTGGGTTTCTCTCTTGGGGCTTGCAGTCCTCCATTTATTCCTCATAATATTGCTTCCACAGATGCTGCTGAGATTTATCATCTTCTCTTTTCCGGTGATTAGTTTCCAGCAATATAATGTGCCAGTCATGAACCTGTGGCTGTCATAGAAAGTTTTAGATAGTAAGTTTTCAGGACTATAACAATACATCTAATCTTCAAGACATGTTATTCCAAATGTTCTTTTTGAATCTCAATTAAAGGAACCAGACTGGATCACTTAAAGAAAAAATAATTGGGGGATAAATTTTATCAGCAAAGGTATCTGATAAGCATAGGCAGGTGTACATTCAGCTCTATGAATAAACGATTCCTATAAAATGACTACAGAGGCTATTGGCACAAGAAAGAACACACTTTCAACACACAATTGCTGGTTTGTATGCACCAGATATGAGACGTTTTCTATGAAAGAAAATAATAAAACAAGTTTATAAAAACTTAAACCACCATGGCTGGCCATCATGGCAAGCCGTCATAGCTGGTGATGCTCTTATTGAAAGCTACATTTCTTCTCTAGCTTCTATTGATTCTTACATTTGAGATCAGCAAAAATCCTAGCTGATCCTAGGCCTCTGCTACAGAGTTGTACCTAGGACATGACTGAGAGGGAATCCCTCCGTTCAAAATGGGAGCAGGGGAAGCATATCCTGAAGGAGTCTAATAAATCTGGATCAGTCTCTAGCTCTAAATCTCCAGGATAAGACATTACTCACTGAATCATCTCCTAATTATTCCTTGATTAAATGAAAGAGCATCTTAACAGCATTTTTCTGATGATGAAAACAATTTAAAGTAGTACATACACTTAGCTCTCTCTGTGTTAGCAATATTGCATCAGACTGCTGTGTGAGCAATGTCGTATTTATTGTATCAGATATGATTTTGTATATAAGTCTTCTCGCTAAACCAGAACTCAGAAAAGCTTGGCTCAGAAAGAGAGAGAATAGAAATGAGCATATGCCTCTATTAGGAGAGTGCACCTGTTTAGTGTTATAAAAGAGTAGGTCCACAAAAATCATTTAACGCCTAAAATCAAGATCTCAGTTGGATCGAGATTTAAACTTCTGCTCAGACACAGCATAACAAAATGACATCTGCATGTTCCTAAACACCCAAGGCTTTGTCTATGGACATGAACATGTTCTGATCATGTCAAGCTGTGCCGTATGCCTAAACTTGGAGTCATGATCAGCCTTTACTTTCCCCCCACTGTTGCTTGAAAGACCTACTCTAGTTCACATCCTTGGAGCACTCCTAGTAACAAGGCAGCTTGGGAAAGGCTGGTCACTTTTCCAGTTTAGGGCACTATCCTGCAATCTCTGAGATCCAACTTTAAAGCCCTATTTTATGTTGCTTAGAACAGGGACAGGAGCCAGATCTGGTGGGAGGCTTCGCATCTAACTTGCAGGAATTCAGAGTTGGGTGCTTCCGTTTGAAGTAAGTCCACTCTTTACAAACTAATAAATAATAAGTGGACCAGAAAACTGTGACTTAATAACCCAACGACTAAGGCACTTAGTAGACGTATGATAGGCCAAGCTGAAAGTTTATCCCCTGAATGTTGTTACACAAACTGGAAACAGGCTCAGTTGTGAGGACTAAGGCTATCAGGTGACTGAGAAATGAGACACAAGAAAAGCAAGAGACCCTGCGGATGCAGGAAGTCTTGGATTCAGGGTCCTAATTCAAACTACAAAAACATAAACCTGTTCTGCTGTGATCAGCGTACTAACAACACCCCAGTAGCCAATTCAAAGTCAGCTCAGGTAAGTGTAAGCTTTACAGCAGTAGCTGGGCATAGACAGCTTAGCTCTCTTTGTACAGCACATTTTGGGGTGCAGGGTTGGGAATCTCACAGTATAACAAGTGTGAAGCAGCACAATGCCATGCAGGGCTGCATGAGCTGGCTGCAAACACAAACCAGTTGAACAGCAGTGAAGTTGTATCCAGCAAGTTCAGTGTGCTTCTCTATGACACTATTTGTTCAGGACAGGTCTGTGTATCCATTACCTCCACGGCTCTCCTGAGCCCACATACATGTGACGCTCCATCTTTCTCCAAGCCAGCATGGCCACCTGTGCAAAAGCCACTGATGCTGCAGAGCTACACCATGCCATTTGTTCTGTAATGAGACTGCACGTGCCCCTCGCATCTAGTGTTGAGTTCTCAGTCATGACTGATCCATTCTAATCACAGGAAGGATTCTCTTCATTTCAAATGCTGAGTGTGTGTCCTCTCTCTTGGCTCAGCAGGGGTAGTTGTATCATCTAAAGACTCTCTGGTTCTGCCTGAACAACATGCTTACCAGTTTCCCAGTTAAACCAAGCGACTGGCACAGTCTCTGCTAGAAAGACCATGCCACCTGTCTGGCCCATGCAATCTCAGAGACTCTACTGATGTATTGCTTGCACTTGTTGCTTTTTACAATCTTTCCAGGCATTTAGAGTGCCTCAGGGCATACCTCCAGACAGGCATTGTAGGCTTGTTCAGCAAATTGATGAGTTACATTTCTGCTTGTGCACTGGGGAAGGGAGAAGCAGGTTGACATCCACCTTCATGGAGAGAGGAATTAAGCAGTGGGGCTTTTGAAAACAGTGTGCTTTGCAAGGCTTAATCCTTTTCCTATCTGCTTGGCAAACAAGAACGAAAAGAAATGCTAGGACAGTTGCTGCCCAGACTCCAACAACAAATACTCCAGTTCTTGTCAGCAAGGATTGGGCTGTCTGTGTGCGGGCGCAGGTGGCCATGTAACACACATGTCCATGGTCCCTTGCACAAATTCTTACAGAGCCTAACAGATACTCAAAACTTGGGAGTGCCTTTAAATCTGGAATACAAATAACGAACAAAATGACTTGAGAGAGACTTCAGTCAGCTTCCGTGTACTGATTGCTTAGAGGTAAACTGAAATTGTTTACCTGAGTTCACTAGCAATTACTGCCTGGAGTCAATCACTTTTGCCATCCTTTTTTGTCAGAGACAACAGCCAGAGGCCATATTTTTAAGCATCTTGTCTTAGTGACAACTTTACCTCCAGCCACCTTTCTCTTCTTCTGCTGTGCTCCCCTTCTGCCCTTGGGAAATGAGGAATTCCAGCTGCCTCTCAGTTCAAAGATTGGTCTGAAAACGTACCTTTTGTGAGTCAACGCGTGATGATTATTTTTGTGATCCTCTGTCTTTTAAATACAAAACACTGTGATAACTTGTGTGAAGAGCAGACTCCTTCCCTGCCCTTAGACTAACATGCAGATGTGGAAGCTCAGGTGAGCATCCAGGAAATTTCTGTCCTTCTGACCAAGCTTAGCTTTTTTTTTTTTTTTTTTTTTCTTTCAAGCCCGGTCTTAAGTTAGTCCTTGCAGACAAATGTGGAGGATAAAAGAAGAAAAGAAAAAGCCTCTCAAGAATTAATCATCCCCAAGGGTAAAGCAATGTGTAATTGGTAAGAAAGGTCACTGGGGGTCAAGAGGATTCAGGGAGGAAAGTGCCTTTCATGAGGAATTGCAAATGTTTACTTTAAACAAGTATTTAAAAAGTCAAGATCCTGAAAGAAGCCATATGTTTCGATTTTGAGACCAATTAGTCTGCCTCATCCACAGTTTATTCAGTGGACTTTTGGCCTTTCACTTCTTCTAAAGCCAAGCAGGTTAATGTGCCAACACAACCTCTGAGAGGCAAGGAAAAAACAGGGCAGCTGTCTGAAATGATTTTTAGAGATGCACTTGAAAATGCTTTTCAAAAATGATATAAAGATTGACTGTGCAAAGAAAAGAAGAATTTGACTATGCCTCTTTGGATGAGGAGAAGTCTGCCATTCTGTATGCCACAATGCGGAACTATTTGTATTTTGTAAAGCTCTTTGACAATAAGAGTTCTCAGGAATTCATTATAACTTTATTTACATATGTAACCATTCTGCTTTCCCCCTTGCCTTTTTGCAAAGATTGTTTGAAGTTTCTTAACTTCAAGAAAGTGTTTTTCAGCATACAGAGGATCATGAGAAAATAAGAAGATGTGAGGAATCACAGATGTTACTTTATAAATCCCATTAGTAGCATTTTATTTGATATTTGGCCTCTGTCAGGACATGTAGCCTATAAAGACAACAAAATAAAGCCTATATGAAACAACTACAATCTTCATGTGTTAGCATTTCTACTGCACCCCTCACCCGGGCTGCTGTTTGTACACACAACGCTTGAAGTAAAATGCCCTGGGAGAAAGGACTGGGGCCAAAGTCTTCCTTTTAGCCCAGCAGGAGTGAAAAATACTATTCTTGCACCCTCTTACAGCTTGCAAGGTGCTTTCCAGGAAGTTAAGCATTAAAGATTGGAGTCCCTCAGGGAGGTGCAGAATCAGAGTAGTCCCTAAGGACCACCCCTAAGGAGCCCTAAGGCTCTTGCACTAGGAAAGGGCAGTTGCCCCTTCTCCAGCCCTGGTGTCCCATGACTGTCCTTGGGCGGAGTTCAGTCCATAGGTATTAGGACATCTCTTGATTCCTAGGTACCCAATTTCATCCTCAGCCCTGGTAAGTCATCAGAATCCTTTCCATGAATTAAAATGAAATTTAGAGCTGAGAACAGAGGTAAAGTCCTGGTTCCGCTCAAAGGAATAATAAAATAGAATATAGCGTGACCAGGATTTAATTCAGAATCCAGATTTCCTGGCTATCATTCTATATCCTAAATCAGCTTACACTTTATCACTCAGAGCAGTCACCAGAACAGGGACAAAGTTCATAGCAGAATGTGAAAGCTCAGCTTTGAACAGGTTTGTTGATATTAGAGTTGCAAATATGAGTCACTTCATAATTTAAGGATGAAAGCATGTGAAACACCCAGCTTCCCTCTAATTCGGAATTGATAAATTGAAACGTTAACTACAATTGAAAGGTACTTTATCGGGAAATAAAAGGGCATGAATTGTCTGATCGACAACAATGCTTCTGAAGCAGAAATCCATATAAGAAGAAAAAAATCCCTTTATTTCATAACAGTAACAATTTATATATAATATACATATATATTCATATTATATATATGTAAAGGATTATGCAGTATCCTGCAAATATTACAAGAACTCTACTATTTTTTTCTACCCAAGGAACCCTGAAATCCATATATCTTTATATTACTATTATAAAAGGAATTTTTTTGTAAAAATGACATCTATTACTATATAGAGACAGAAAAATGGAACTGAATTAAGGGAACGTCTCTAACATTAAAAAATATGTGATTTTTGAGTTAAGTTTAACTTAATACTTCACAGGATCTGGAAGTACTGAGAACTGAAATGAAATAGAAAAAAATATTTAATAAAATTCAGAGATGTGGTTGAAACAGGACAGTGTCACCTATTCACAACTATTTTAGGAAAATAGGTTTATCCTCCAAAATATCTTGGAAAAAATATTCATTTTAATTACAGTATCTATTTCATCCTAGATTTTCTCACCTTGTATATCTGAGAGTAATGTCTTGTTCGAAAGTGAAAAAAAATAATAAGAAAAGTAATTTCCTTTGACAAAAATAACTCAGTCTGGAATATTAATTTGAAAGCAGATGCTGACTTTGGGGGTTCATTTGCTAAGGTAAAATGCATGAATGATTTTCAGGCTTAGTACAAAAATGAAAACAATCTATTGCAGAAACATCCTGAGTTAGCTTGTAGCTCAATTAGTTAATAAATCAAGAAAGAGAGATTATTTTTCTTCCTAAGCCATTTTAAAATATGTTCTGAAGTTTTCCCAGTACACGAAACTGTGTCATAAAGCTGACAAGTGTGACTTCTAGTTTGAGGAAATGCTATTTTATAAGCACTAAACATGATGGCACTGGGTGATACTTGACAGCTTCCAAAAGAAAAATAACTTAACAGGACAAGCTATTTCCCATAGACTTTGAGTAGCGCACATTAGGTTCTGAACCGGAATATTTTGCACAACTTTTCTGAACACAAATGTCTCTTATCTTTCTCTGAACAATTTGGTATATATTTCTAGTTTTTTGGGGTTTTTTTTTTTTTTTTTTTTTTTTTTGGTTGCATCTTGTTACACGGCTGGGCACTATTGGGTCAACCCTGCAAATTATCCAAAGTGGATCTCAGTGGCCCTTCTAGTCGCCAGAGATTTCCCCAGGCTCTAAGAAATGGTCGGGTCTACTTCCAAGGGGTTTAACACCTTTCACAGGAGGGTATTAAATAGGCAAGAATTATCGAGTTTGTAAATGTGTGAACTCTTGTGACATAAAGAAGTGCTGAAGAAGAAGGGGAAAGGTACTGGCTGATTTATAAGTATCCCAAATATATAATTTATAAATTAATATAAAGTAATATGAATTATAGAGAGTATAAATACCTTGGGGCTTGAACTGTGATCATGGCTACATTCCTGTTAAGGATTGAGACGGCACTACTAGTTGCTTTCTTCACATCTTAAATCCTTTATCTGAGATGCCTAAACTATGTCTACTGATGCTATGGGTTTCCTGTCAGCTCAGTGGTGAGGAACCTCCAGAAGATGTCAGCCAAGCAGGCTTGCATTTCTCTGCATCATCTCCTGTCTCTCCCTGCCGGACTTCCCACACTTGTCCATATTAGCAGTGCCCAGCAGGATGTGTCCTGGATCGTGTGTACAGGACAACTCCCCATCTCACGAGCTGTGGTGATCACTCCCGGACTCCAGAAGATCAGCCACAATATACAGATGTCAGGAAAAGTGGTAGATTACCAGAATGGAGGAGGCAGCAGACTTACACTAAAAATAAGTGATAGTTGGCAGACCCTAGTTTGGTTAACAGCAACCCTAGACTGCCTCCATGGTTGAAGCTAGTTGCTTAAGGTTAACTGTAACAAATCTCTCCAAATGCTTGCTGCTTCCCATCCTACCTGAATCTGAGAGTTATAGCCATCTACAGACTGGAAGAAGCACCAGATTGGAGAGGTTGGAGGTGTAAAAACACATGCTGGGGTATACCAGGCTAGCATGGCCACTGGCTTGTCTGTTCTAGAGTACCCATGCACGTACACTGATTTGCTCTTTACATAGAGGCATGAAGTTAATAGTACTGCCAGCTCTTAAAAAGCAGTCTTCTGACCTATATCTATTTTTTTCACAGACAAAATGATGCTATGCCATTTTACTGAATGGAGCACTTATGGTATGAGGAGGTGAAATGACCTGCTGCCTATCGTCAAAAAGTCGGAAGGAAGGAAATTGGCCCTTCTCCAGAGCTGCAAGCGAGCTGCTTCCTCTGCTAGACCACGCTACCCGATCTGTACTTCTTACAGCACTGCAGTGCTCAGATTTCTGCTACAAACTGCAGATCACTTAAAAAAGAGTAGAGTTAATGTGATCATTTCACTAATGAATGTTAGAGCCATGAATGAATTATAGACTCCGCCTATAAGGCCAAGAGGATGAGACAAGCTTTCAGCAGACACTCATGCTGTCATGTTAGACTTGTTGAAGCAGGCTGAATTCATTGCCAAATCCTTCCTTTGAATCTGGCAAGTATCTAGTTCACAAGCCCTGGGAAGCTATATTTGGATAAGCTTTGGAGAAAATAAATGTATTGCTGCTATTTTTGAAGCTGCTTCAAAGCTTAGATGTGTTAATATGCTGGCTCTCCTCTTCCTTATTCTATTATCTGTCCCCTGCTTGCCACTGCAGCTCTTTTTGCAGATCTCATCTGTCACTTCTCTTGCATTGTCCTCAGCAAGCCCAGCAGCAGTTTACACCAGTGCCTCTCTCTCCAAGAGAGCATGCCCACCATTCTCAGACTTGCTCATCATGGCCATATTCTCCAGCATTTATTTGCGATCCCAATCACTTCTGAAATATGGACTTATTTGTTGCTGTCAGTGAATTATTTCTTCAAAATGAAGAACGGCCATTTCCTTGAAATGGTAAATTGGTATTGCTGCTTATGCTCCCGACCCTCCCCCAGACACAGAGCCACGCCAAACACTTCATTTTTTCCCCACTCTTGTTAGCCACATTTCCCCACCCTGCTGTTATTTGTACAATAAACATGCAGCCAAGGGTTTCCTTGGCAGCATGCATGCCTTCCTGCTATCTATTTTACAAGCAGGCTTGAATTGTCCCACAATAGCTTAGAGGCAGCAATTTAACACAGCTGGTGGCACAGTACATCTATTCTAAAGACGTTTCCTTCACCAGAGGTAGCTCATGTGCCGATAACTGAGCTTTCATTCATCTGCAATGGCAAATAGAAGTAAAGTATTATAGTGAAAATAGAAGTAAAGTGAAAGCGTGATGAGAGAAGCCAGAACAAAGCATCTCAGGAGATACCCTTATTTTATATTCCAAATTAGTTAGTTCCAAATTACTGAACAGTAATAACTGAGATACCTAAGCTTGCTTCTTTTCATGAATGAAAGGAGACATTTTGCTAATTCAGATATCAAAACAGCATGACAGGTCTGTATTGGATACTTACATTATGAAGTTCTCAATAGTTATAATTGTTTTAATGCTCACAATTTCTTTTATCCTCTGCACTTCTGCTTATTAACAAGGAAAGATTTGCAAGGACAAAGTATATCTTTTATTAAGCTGGTTAACATGCTAGACACAACAGACAACTCAACAGTGCACCTTCATTCTCATCATGGCAAATGGATGACAGAAATACGTTGTCGCAGATTTTCTTTGGCCTATTCAGTCAGTCCTAGGAATAGATATCATTGAAGTTTCAATACAAGTATCAGTTTTGTCTGTCTTATTATCACTGAAGTGTAGTAGAAAGGCAGGCTTTGGACAATTGCAGGTGAGCGTACAAACTATATATTGCACATTTCTGTAGCTCAGAGGAATCCTTCCGTAAAGTGGAAAGAGATTTTGAGTATAAGAAAGCAATCTGTCTTGATCAGTTCCCCAGATTAGCCCTCTTCCTATTCTTGACTCCATTCTTCTTGATTTCATAACTTCTCAAGGGCTAAGGACACTTTATTGAATTCTTAATGCTATATTTACAATAACTGATTTAACAATTCTTGCTTCTTTCTCTTACAATTCCTCTAAAACAACCTCTGCTGCTTTTATGTGGAAATCTATAAAATATTACTTGAGTAACTTCTTGTTCAGAACAAGTTCAGTCAATAATTTCCAATGAAATTATTATCAGCAATTTTTGCTGATGTCCAACACCAGGTGACACCCAGCTACTGAGGCTGAGTAAACCCTGCTGAACTCACAGCGTTGCTGAGGCTCTCAACAGCACCTTCTGCAGACAGAAGTAATGGAGAGCTGCAAGGGCTCCTCAAAATCTGTGAAATGCTGGTGAAACTGTGAGCAGGGGCTGGAAAGCCTTGCCGAAAGTCTGGCCCTCTCGAGGCAGACTCACCTAATGTGCTGAGTTGAAGCCTCAGCAGACCAAGCTGATATTTGTCTACAAAATACTCTGAATTTTTAGAGTTCAGAGATTTTAATAAGTCAATTCAGACTTATAAAACAGATTTGAATAAGTCAATGTCAGTGCCATGGGAAGGCATGGCAACATTTTCTGTAGAAATATCCTTGTCTACATGCTTTTAAGACTTCAAGGGTTGTCCACTCATCCTCTTGAATAAAGTCTTGGCACTCATTACCTGAACAAGTACTTGGCACTATATTTTTTTATGCCTTCCTGCTGTTGTAATCATCACACCCTATCACTTGTAAGTGCAAAGAGAACAAAAGGTGTCATAACTATGATCAAAGCACATTCATTTACTTCTAAAAAATATTCCCTGATGACCAGATTCTGACTTAGGATACAGCAGATATTCTCACTGAAACCAGTTCTGGAACAACGGCTTCCAATACACCAGGTATAATGTGGCATAAAGCTAGAGAATATGACTAAATTCAAGCGCTAGAAGTATTGTTTGCATATTCTTAAGTATACAAAATTCATCTCTAAAACAAATCCTAATATGCTATTGAATCAAATTATAGGAGAGATGCAAATAATGACCAATGAGCTGAAAGTGTTTTGTTCTCTACAAACGCCTTTCAAAAGCTTCAATTTATAATACCTCCCCACCTTGAGGACAGGAGAAGGAGATTTATTGATAGCAATCAAAGCCCATAATTTTTACTGTCTCTGTCTCCAGACCCATAGGAAATTCAAATAGAGGTATATTTACTTAAGGGACAGGTACATTTCCTAATAGTATATTCAGCTAGGTTAGGTTTTCTATTCCTTAGAATGATAAATCTGCTGGATGATAAAATTGTCTCTCATTGGTATCAAATCCCACATATTAAAAACAGATGTAACCATTTGAACTCCAAAGGTGGGACATTAATAGTCTGCAGATGGGGTTTTGTGTCAGAGAGGAGATGGATAAAAGTGAGAGCTGAATATTAATAAAAAAGTAGTATAGTGCTTTAAGAACTTGGATCTGCATGAAAGCAGGAGAAAAAAAACTTATCTTCTGTTGTGTTAGTACAAGAAGTCATTCCTTACAGATTTTTCATTTTAAATTGGAGAAAAGATGGTTTGTTAGGAAATTGAGAATTTACATTGAGTACTTGAGAATGTTCTTTTCTTGGGCAGTTGGGATTAAGAAGGGATAGTAAATATACTGCTGTCCGTAGAAGCTCGTTCACATCAATGGGAATTTTACTGCTATTGGGGACCATAAAAAGGGATTTAGTCACATACTTCTTGAGTCATCCCTTTGAGTCTTTCTGGACAGAGTGATCAAATTCAAGAAAAGCCTCCACCTGTGAAAGGGAAAAATGAGGGGAAAAATGAGAGGAAAAGAAATGAATCCCAAGATACAACGTATTGTGCTTGTGTGGAAAATTTCAGCCAATTTTCTACAGCAGAAATAACTGGCAAGCACTTACAACACACACAAGAGCAGTTTGGGAATGGCAGATGATATCCTGTCCATCCATTTTATTCTACTCAGAGCTTTCTTCTTGTGGCTATGCTGTCTTTCAAAGGCTGTTCTCAAAAGATAGATTTAGGCTGTGTTTATGCTAGTAGATTAAACGGTGTCAGGGGACATTCCTGGGTAGTGTAATTCCATTGTCCATAGTGTTAAATTGTTTGAACAGTCTCTGGGCTGCTTTAGCCTCTGTGAACTAGCACTCTCAGAAACAATTCCTACAAGCAGGAGCAAGGCATATTCCCAAATAAGCAGTTTTGCCATGGCCATCAAGATGAAAGGCTTTAACAATTGGCATCTGAGCCATTTTTATTTATTTTTATTTGCAAATGTATCTTCCATGTCTGTTCAGAAATCATATAAAATAAAACTCAGCTTAAGACACCTCAGCCTAACAGCCAGTCTAGCACTTTTCCTTACAGACTACTATTGGCCTCTAGTAATTTTTTCTGGGCTAAAGGTTTTTTTGTCTCAGCATACAAGGACTGCTAATGCACCTGAGGAACATATCTTTCTCTCCCAGAAACAGCACCATCCAAGACTGGCATCTTTCTGATATTAGCAAAGGTTAGCAGTGAATACTAAGGTACCTTCTGTGCACTTCCCTATGCACACAGGGAAGGTACTTAGATAGTATAAAGATAGATGATTTGTTTATCTTTTAAGTAACTTCAAGCTCTTGAGGGTTGAAAAGTGCTATATGTAAGTACTAATTTTAGCACTTCATTTAAAAATGATCTCGTGAAGAGAACTCAGAGGAATAAGATGAAACTGGGTCACTGTGAGCCTATTTCACTCTGTTTTGCACATGGTTACATTGCTGGTAGGTACTCTAAGCATGAGCATGAGTGTTTCATGCCAATACTTGATATATTCTTTTTTGAAAAATGAAATTTCTGTGACAAAGGGCTGTTTGCACCTTTACTAAGCAGTGGTATTGAATTTGTCCATTCCCAGTCACACAAAGCACTTCCACATAAATTACTTCCTTCTGTGAAGGGACCGTCATAGTGTTACTTGCAGTTACATGCCCCCTACAGCACTTCTGCTCAGATAGCATAGAGAGACCCAACTACCCCGTCCGGGAGCCAGGAACATCAAACATGACGTAACATGTACCAAGAAATTTCATAGCACGATACTGTGCAAGTGCAGCCCTATACCTGCATGCAGAACAGATCTATACACATGCATTTAAGAATCGGGGTTATTACATATACATTCCTATTTGTTCCTTGTGTGATTTTGGTTCATTGCCATGGCTCAAGAGACACTGCAGCAACAACACTCTCTCACTGAATTTACAGTATTGTGTGATGTGAAGAGTCAAAGAGAAGGGGATGATACAATAAAAAAAAAACTCCCCTTTTTGTCAGAGGAAGCCGGTGGTATTTTCTGGCTTATCTGAACCACAGCGCAAGATCTCCATGGGGAAGGTACTCTGCCTTTCAAGGAAGAGAGGAGATCCCTTAGCTCCTGCATGCCAAGAAACTAAAAAGAAGAAAGTCTGACAAGGATGGTCAGTATGGGCTAGGACCAAAAGCTACAGGCTTGATTCCTATCTTTATTGTAAATTCTGTCTGCTCTTTTTCTCAAAGCATTTGTTAGAGTTCAAATATTGGCCTATTTCAGCATAAGACCATATTTAGTATTCATATCCCAAATATCCCAAATTGTGAATCATGAACATGTTTAAGTGGTAGACCCTAAAAATAAATACAAGTTTGGCAGTCAGCAGTTGATTCCTCACACTACCTACATCAAGTTTTGGGCAGAAACTGTTAACTCTCAAAGAACACTTTTGCAAATCAGTATGTCTCTTAACAGAAAGCAACAGGTATGTGATTTTCCACCATCTTGTCAGCAGACTGTGAAGGTAAATAGATCTAGAACACACGCAAAAAAAGTGTGTGATAATCATTCGGCAAATGAACATTATGACAGCAGAAGAAGCAGTCAGCATTATCAACTGATGTAGCATATATGCAGAAGAGTGTTCAAGACATATCTCAATAAGCTGCTTTTGTTAGACCAGGTGTATGTTTAAAGTCTGTGTCGTGGAATTATTTTTATATGACACTTCTCTTGCATCAAAGTCTGTCTGAGCTCTGAGAAAGGTTTCCTGGCTTGTGATTATCAAAATGCATTTGAGTTTTCCCAGAGAGGTACATTAGAACAATGCAGTAAACTCTCTCACACATTTTTGCTTGTGGAAAATATAAGAGAATTCTCATAGGACATAATGAACAAAATACAGTCAAATACACCTGGCTGGAATTTACAGAACACGGTGCTGTACTTTTAAAATTGAATCTCATATATTATATTTTTTCAGCTACAAATTGTATCCCTCAGGATTATGCAAACGTATAATAAATACAAGGCAAAGGCTCATAATGAGTAACATTCTTCTCTGCAAACCTCTTTACTAGCTGCACTAGTCCTACCTAATACAGTCCAATCCTGACCTGTGTGCCAGCTTGCAGTCTGGAAGCCAATACCTAGTCACTGCCCTCATGACTTCACCCTGATGACATGAGTCTGCTGCTCAGAGCAGAGCTTCACTCTTATTTGTCACAGGGTAAATGCAAACAGGGAAGAAGAAGAACAAAATCTTCTGAAAATTACAACAGCTAAGGTAGTTTTATCAGCTGAAGCTATGATTCTCTTGATCAGTTCATTTGACAGAGCTCCAAGTACCACAGGATGAGTCTGCTCCTGGCAGACTAGTCAGCAACTATATATCTGGGGAAAAAAAAAAAAAAAAAAAAGAGGTCTGGGGGTTTTTTATATATAGTACTCCACAGTTGTTCTTGTTTCAGAGTATTGAAATACTAACTTGTCTTTCATGAGTTTCAGGTGCAGAGGATTTGTCTTTTGAGTAATATGCTCAGTGATTAAATTTTAAATGATTCTGTAAACGAGGCCTGAACTCAAGATTTTTTTTAGATTTTTTTTGTTGTTGTAGTTACTGTTGGATTTTTTTATATGAAATATTTGAGACTGACAGTCCTAAAAAGATTTTTTTCTCTCTCTCTCTTCTAAAGTTGGGAGGGGTAGGGTTTCAGATAAGCTGTAGACTTACAAGACTGATGCCAGTATAATGCAGGCTTGTTCTGGGAAAACTAATTCTGGAGACAGAGGGTAGATTGTCGCAGACTAACAGGGGCTTCAAAAGGGCTACAGTCACCCTCAGGCCATTTCATACCATTTGGTATTGCAGCAGTTAACAGCTGGGCAGTATTTACCGAACTGTGCAGCATTTCCATGCATACCACACAAGAGAGATGGCTAATACTGCCCATCTCTCTGCTCTTCACAGACCAGAGATCAAACTGTTTTGCCAGAAGCCACTTGAGAAATTAGGCAGAGCAAAGTATTAGACTGACATCTGCATGCTAAAGTATTTTAATTCAAATTCTTCTTCTTCCCCAGAGCCTGTGGTAAGAAGCTCTTAAACTGCTTTAGAGATGCTAACCCTCCCTGACTAAGCTCTGGCCTAGGAGTTTCTGTTTGCTGCTGGATGTGGGGCAAGCTTCCAAGGTAGCTCTGATCTTTTTGATGTGTTTGTCCCTCATCATCCTTTGTGTTTGGAATAGGGATAATGCCAGCTCACCAGCTCTACCATGAGGCAAAATTGCTTGATGTTAATGACGTGTTTTGAGAAAGCACCTCTGCAAGATAGAGAGAAAGCAGACACTCGACTCAACCCAGGAATGAGGAGAGGAAGTGGTAATTAAGCCAGATAATGGTAGGATTGAAAACCCTCCAAGCTGGCAAACTTCCTCAACTCTCAAGTACTCTTTGAATGTGTAAAGTACATAGCTACATAAAAAGACAAATTATCAAGTGTAAATGAGTGATAAAGTGGTTAAGTCAATTGAGTTGCATGCCTATGGGCCAGCCACACCCTTGCCCAAGGTGCTCCATGTGCTGGGAACCCTCACCTCCAGTCTGTCACCCTACTTTCAGTCATTACTTTCCCCATAGTCCAAAGGCTTCTCATTTCCACAATGCTTCAGGTGAGTAGGGAGATCTAACTGATTTGCCACAAAGACACTAAAGACACCAAGGCCATAAAGACAGTAACCCTTCTTACTACTTGATGATAACTACTTCTAATGCTTAAAATTCTAGTTCTTTGGAAAAAAACTTTAAACTGTCTTTCACCATTCTTTGGCCATCAGACATGAAATGAATTTTGCTAAAAAGACTACACAAACCTTAACAACAATATAACAGCTGGATTGCCGATTTTTTGCCTAGTAAATTTACCAGAAATATCTTCTTGGTGTTGCTGTTCACCCATCTTCTTTTAGTTAGCCTGACTGATTCTTTGAGGAGCTGCTGCCTCTCTCTCCAGGGTACAGTAGTAAGTACAAGGGAGTTCTGTTTTTTGTTTGTTTGTTTGTTTGTTTTATTTTTTCCAGGAACTTTGAGTCACATTTAGAATAAAAATGAGTTCTCATTCAGAAAAGGCCCTTTTTGGCCATGAGAGAAGGATAGAAGCTCTATAGATGTGCAACTACTTTCGTCTGGATACCACCATGCCAAAAAATAGGGAGAGTGAAAAATGGTGCATTGAAACAGGCTGAGGCACAACCATAATTCACCAGAAGATAAAACTGTTTCCAAACATCTGTTCTGCTTCTGTCTATGTTACTATTTCACAGTTTTGTCCTTAATACGTGGCAGTTGGACTGGAGTATAAAAAGTTAAGTAAGTGCTGGACAAGAAAGGATGCATTGCATCCTGAAACTGCTGTTGCAAGTAAGAAGTTCATGACAACAACACAAGCCCATCGAAGCTGTCCCACCAAAGGAAGAATATGCAAAGAAAATCAGAGGTTGCTGCTGAAACACATTACCAGGATCTGGCACAGGAGCTTGCATGAGTCACAGCATTACCTTATCTGCATCCTGCTCTTCTTATCTTCCTACTGCCAATAAATTCTTCCCAGGTTTTCATCTTAATTAGATTTTACCATCAAGGTTTTACCTGAGACACAACCATAACTGCCCTCCCTAAGCCAGCTTGCATAGAGCTGCCTGAATCTGTATTGGTGCCCCCAAAGCACAGCAGCTGCAACCAAGCTGCTTGTTTGACGGGTCACTGGCCCCACACTAACTCCTGAACTGTGCCTGGGAATTGTTTGGACAAGTGTTCCTGGGTCAAAAACATCCAAAAGGCCAAACAGACAACAAGCCAAAACCATCCCAAGACCACTGTAAGCAATCAACAGCTGAGATAATCAAGTTCCAGGGACTGGGCACTTCCTGACATACAGTGTTTGGGACAGACATGGCCCCAGGGGAGTGCAAGAGAAATGTGTGGGGAAAGAAATTGCTACAGTTGTACTCACTACTGCTATCCCAAGCTACATGCCTATCAGAGATCAAACAATTTGAAGTGCCTATAAGCATTGCAGAGCTGAATTTCACTTTTTACCAGATTTGCAAGCTGCTAGGAATGGTGGCATTATTGGCCTAAACTGCTGAATTTGTGTCGTGTGTGGCACAATTCCTTAAAAATAGATGGAACCACAATTACAACCTTAATATGAGAGGTCAGTTTCACTTACTAGCACGACCCACAATTGGTATCTCTACTGAAATACTCGTGGAATGTTTTTAATCACTTTATTCCTTTGAAAACATGGCTATGTGATTCTCTCTTTTGTTTTTCTTTGTATTTCAAAGATGTTTAGAGATAAGAAGCATTTGCATACCTGCAGATTCTGTGTATTATATTTGGAAAAAGAAAAAAACCCTCAATACATAATGCATCTACTATAATAGAAGTGCTTAACATACTATCTGTTCTGTAGCTAGTTCAGGAATAATCATGATCATTTGTAAGTATGGAAGAATGTGATAATGACTTCTCAAAAGTGCCTTTAATGAATAACATAGCTTTGCTCTGTTTGATACTTGTATTTGTAATAAAGGGTTTTGTCAGGATTTCACTAGATATTGGGTTGGGTTTGAAATTCACATGATGGGAATATTTGCAGCCTATTTTATGTGCAGAATATAATGTTCACACAATTCTAGCTCGTATATATACAGAATGTGAAACAGACTCATTCAATTTATTTGCTCACAGCCGTGTGTTTTCTCAGATTCTCATTGAAACTTGCTTATATTACCTTTATTTCAGACGGATGTAGAGCTGCTGGAGAGAGTCCAGTGCAGGGCTGCGAGGATGATCAGGGGCCTGGAACATCTGCCCTGTGAGGAGAGGCTGAGGGAACTGGGCCTGTTCAGCCTGGAGAAGAGAAGGCTGAGAGGAGACCTGATCAGTGTCTATAAGTACCTCAAGGGAGGGAGTGAGGATGATGGGGCCGGCCTCTTTTCACTGGTGGCCACTGACAGAACTAGACGTAACGGCCAGAAACTGAAACACCAAAAGTTCCACAGGAACTTAAGAAAAAAATTCTTAACAGTGAGGGTGACAGAGCACTGGAACAGGCTGCCCAGAGAGGTTGTGGAGTCTCCGTCTCTGGAGATCTTCAAAACCCCCTTGGACGCAGTCCTGTGCCACGTGCTCTAGGTGACCCTGCGTGTGCAGGGGGGTTGGACTAGATGACCTCTAGAGGTCCCTTCCAACCTTCAGTATTCTATGATTCTATGATTTGATAAATTAATTCTTAGGAAATATTCTGCCAATTGTACTTCTGTACCTGGATGAGAAGACTATTTTATGGACATTCTCAGTTCAGTCTGGTTCATGCCACTAATTTAATTGGATCTAGTTGTGTACAGAAAGCAAGTAAGAATTAACCCAAAATCTGAACTTCCCTAAGGAAGAAAACACTTCAACTTATGTCAGTGAATGTCAGCCTGTTTCAGTAATCTGAAGTATCAATAGGCTACCATGACTCAGAAGTTGATGACCATGATTTTAGGAAATTATAACCTGCAGAGAAAAAAAATGTGAATTAGCAGCTACTATCTCTGACCGGCAATACTGAATGCACTATTTGACAAAGGAGCCAAATAATTCCTTGACATGATGATATCAGCAGGAGATGTTTAAGGATGCTTTTCAAGTCTCTTTTACCTGAGTGCTGTTCTGATGAGTGTCTCAGATAACTGGCAGAGCTAATTTGGAAGGAATTTCAGCTAAGCTCACTTTTAAGACCTATTTAGTCCTTTATTGAAAGGACTGAAAAATTGAAAATATTGAAAATATTTGTTGTCATATGTTTCACTGGAAGATTCACAAGAGTAATCTTGAGTGTTTGGGCTGTTTCAGTCTCCCAGCTGAAAAAAACACGTTTGTCTTCCTATTTTTAGCTTGCCACACAATTTCATTAGAGACCTTCCAGGTCAGAAAATTGAGTATATGATCTGACACAATGACATGACAGTTAATTCCTGGTTACATTTTAGATTATATATTTTTAATCCTAGCTCCATTTATAATTAGCAGTCCCTATTCAGGGCTTCTTAAAAAACCCATATGTAAGATTTTCAGCTGCTGCTGATATACTTAGCAGGAATCATCATTCAGTTGATTGGGAAAGCAACAAAAAATGCAACTTCTTAAAGCCTAGGAACAACTGTACTGTATATGGATGCTGACTCAGGAGGCAATGGTACTGTGGAAAAATTGCCTTTAAACTACGCTTCCCACAAAATTCATGGAGAAATTCATTTTGGAAGTTAGACTTGTTCCTGCAACAAAGCTACAATCCGCAACAGCCTGACCAATAAAAGGATCTTAAGAAACAGAAATAAATAGCTTAGACTACTGCTTCCATACTTGAAAAGAAAGTGCCATCTGTCTTTCTTTTTTCCTTTTGATTGTCATTTCAGTAGTGAGAATATGAGTTGAATCTGGAAACTGAGCAGTTAAATGTCAGTACCGCTGTACTGCATAACCTTGTTTCCAGAGGCAGAATTTCACTGAAATACTTCAGAAATAAGCTGTTTCTCTAGAATTACATTTCCTTCCTTTCAGTTTATATATTCACTGCAGGGATACTGTAACAAAGGTATGGAGTAACTGTGTGGATTGTGCCTTATTCCATTGTAGATAAGAGGTCTCTAAAGGTCTCTAGTAAGATATTGGTATACTCTCTCTGAAGAGCTTAAGAACAGCCAAAGCATTACATGACTACACTGATGTCCAAGCACCAGATGACTCAGGGTTTCTTTCCAAATCATCTATATTACAAATGATAATACTGCAGCCATAATGGTCTAAAGATATGTCAGACAAAGTCTGTAGTTGAAGTTAAATCTATATCTAATAAAAGGTGTTACCTTTCTCTACAAAACCAAAACTGCCTAAAATTGTCTACTCTTAAAAAAAAAAAAAAAAAACCCTGCAACTTTCTTGCCATCACTTCCAATGACTTCCCATCAAAAGCTACGATAGTCATGGGATACTGTCACCATCAACACTGCCTTTTTGAAATGTGTATTGTGATGTTAACCCAAAGCATAGCACTTGTATGACAGAGTTTACAAAGTGTTAGAAGCTTTGCTTTTTTTTTTTTTTTTTTTTTTGTGGATTTAAAAAGTACTCACAAATCCCCTAGCTAATTGTCCATTAGTATGCTCTTTTAAACATTAAACA
Source organism: Tinamus guttatus (assembly GCF_059628265.1). Lineage (NCBI taxonomy): Eukaryota > Metazoa > Chordata > Aves > Tinamiformes > Tinamidae > Tinamus > Tinamus guttatus. The sequence goes on along the minus strand of NW_028289135.1, from coordinate 519,809 downwards.
AAACCCTTTATTTATCTTCCCCTCTGCCCCATAGCCCTCCAGAGGCAAAGCTGCTTCTGCCTCAGAGACTTGAACCTATGTGACCTGAATAGTCATTTGAGATGTTAATTCACTGAAGAATGAGGCTGAACAATGATGGATCGAAGAATTTTGAGGAAGGAAAGAAAACATGGTTACATCAGCTGTGGATCAATTAAGTAGGTTCAGTTTAATTCTCTACAGAGCCTTAGTGTTAAACCTTTTCTAACAGAAGAAGAAATTTTACCCTTAGTTGTTTTAGGAAGCACTTATTTTTCACTGTAACAGCGGATCAGTCAAGAGTCAATTCCAACAAACATTACCCAAAGAGACAACTCAGGATACCTAGTGCCCTTAACTCAGAAGGGAAATTCTGACTTCACAAGAGTTGAAGAATTCTACTGATTATCTCCATAATGACTTTTCTATCATCATGACTAGATCAATCATAGAATGCTTAGGGTTGGAAGGGACCTCTAGAGATCATCTAGTCCAACCCCCCTGCATACGCAGGGACACCTAGAGCACGTGGCACAGGACTGCATCCAAGCGGGTTTTGAAGATCTCCAGAGAAGGAGACTCCACAACCTCTCTGGGCAGCCTGTTCCAGTGCTCTGTCACCCTCACTGTCAAGAAATTTTTCCTTAAGTTCCTATGGAATTTTTGGTGTTTCAGTTTCCGGCCATTTCCTCTAGTCCTATCAGTGGCCAAAGATACAATACAAAGATACAATACAAAGATACAATAAACTTCATATTTTTGCTACTTGCAGTTTTATTATTTTATAACACTACAAATATAACACCAAAGAAACAAAATGTCACCAGAAAGAAGAAAACGGTGCACTGAAATCAATTCTGTGCCATTTGGCATCTTTAAGTGCTTCTTTAAAGAAGCTGGAATTGTTGTCAACAGCAAAACTCATACTTTTTTTTTTTTTTTAATAATAGCCTCATCTTAAATCATTTGCTGGTGTAAATCAAGGTAGATGGTGTAAATCTTCACAATTCTCCAAAAATATTCATACATTTCCTAACTTATCATGGTTCAGAATAAGACTCTACCTCCTTAAAGGTCAGCATCAAAACCATGCTGAAGATGGATCCTGCTCCTCTGCTCCTGATACACTTCATACCTAGATTACACAATGATGGCTGTCATGGTGACATCTGAACCTGGCTGGCTGTCTTCCATCTAAATGGGTAAAATGAGGAATAAGCAGATTTGAAAAACACAAAGAATCTATAGGTAAGTGTTACTGGGTGATGATTTTATCCTGTGTTGTTTCATAGCTTCGAAGGGCCTTACAGAGTTTCAAAACATCAGTAATAGCCCTTTAAATAAAAAACCTTTTGCTTTTAAAAGCCTACCTAAAATTGCCCATAAAGATCGCTTCAGTTAAACAGCGTCTGATGGATAAATCGAACTGTTCTGTGGATAAATTGAACTGCATTAGGAGAGTGCTTCAAAATGTATTCTAGCTTTGCCCCCTCAGGGCAGTGCTCACTTCTCCCCAGAGCCTGCAGCCCAGAAAGCCAGGTAACAACAGCTCGTGAAGGGAAACATCTAACACATTCCCCTTCCTCTGCGGCAGTTGCAGGGGACATGGCCTCTGCCACAGCCTCCCTAAACTGTGCTGTTCCTCACATCAGACTCTGCTAGTTAAGCAACCTTTGTGCAAAATAAATCATTAGGTGAGGTCCCCAGAGGGAAACTCAGAGGCTGTGAGAGAGAAAGGACATGGCTTAGGTATGCATCAAACATGGCCTTTTGAAATCAGGCTCCCTCAGGAATCCCAAAATCTGCTCTCCATTTTGATTTCAGAAGGCAGGAAAACATCCCTAATTGATGGAAAATGAGTGAGGGGCATGCCAGTGTTGGCTGCAGGGACCTGGGTTGCCAGTCATTCAGGGATGGGAACAGGTTAGCATATGCTGACAGTCCCTTGCACTGCAGGCACTGAGAAAATGTGCTGAGGAGAATCAAAAAAAGAGAAAAAGGTGAGAAATGCTCTGAACTTGCCCTAGGAAGGGAAAGAAATATGCCCAGGTGACTACCAGTATCTAGTCACAGCAAAACATTCCCATATTTGCGAGTTTATCTAGTCATAGCTGTTTATCTAACACCTTTTCCTCTTTTCCCCCTTCCGAATCACTTTATGTTCAGAGCAGAGTAGATCTATATCATTTTTTAAATGTTCTCATTCAATTTAAAAATGCCTGCTTCAGTTTATATTTATCTTTAAATTATGCTGATACTGTATTATATTAATTACAGATCATAATAAAAAAAAAATCCAAGTTAAAAAAAAATTCATACACTTCCAGGGCTCCTCCTTCCCCTTCTCTAATTGCAGAGGGATGGGGAGGATGACACAGCCGAAGTCCAATGTCCCAGCCGAAGTCCAATGTCCCAGTTCCATCTTATACCTCTCTCTCCTGCCCAGACCCAGGTATCTCTCCAGGCATGGGATAGCTCAGCCTGACTTGCAGCCAGAAATGTCTAGTTTGTACCCTTGGCTCTGCTCTGCAGGCTGTATGACCTTGGGAAAGTTACATCACCTCCAGGCCTCTGCCTTCAAAATGTTAATAACAGGGCCCAGCTTGTTCTGTAGGCTCCTCTTTGGGGATTAATAAGGTCGATACAAAGAATGCCCAGTTATTTTTTGTTTTTGCAGAGCCATCATATGGCCTTAAAAAGAAGCAGTCAGAGGGTAGGATGCTGCTTGTTACATTTAGTGGAAAATGGGCCTGTCTGGACTGGCAGAGAAGAAAAAACCCATAGAAATATGTGATTGTTTATGAATAAGTTCATTAACGGTCAGCTGCTTTAAAAATGCAGTTTTCTGCCAGAGGAAAGGACACCTCTCATCATAGGCAGGAGTGTTAGGCTGACGAGCATGCTCTGTGCTCCAAGCAGGCCCGAGTCAGCTACTAATTCCCCTGCCCATGCTGTGATAAGTCTTGTAGGTAGATCATCCAGGGCTCCTCTTACTCCAAGGGGTAGGCCAAGCCCTGAACAGCAGCTGGGGAAAGCCACAGCAATAACTAGCGCAGGTCATCTGGGCCAGCACTGGCACAACAGCTGTTAATTAGCAGGAAAGGCTGAGTTGATTTTTCACACCCTGGGGCTACCTGACAAAATGAGGTAACAAGCACTGTTCAACCCAAGCAGCTAAGAGATACAAATGATGGGAAAAGGGGAAGAAAGGAGAAGAAACCAAGTTTACTAAGATATGATAAGCAGGCTTCACTGTGACATGTGAGTCCTGAGATTTCTGGGGGCTGTTTCTGAGCGGAAAGGGACACACTATATTCCTTTGGCAAGGATAGGACATTAGTCAGCCAGCTAGAGGGGCTGACTTCCTGAAACCAGCCAGAAGTAAAAAATGACTTAGATTAATAAACAGGAGTGCACTTCCAGAGGGGCACCTCCTCATACCAGTTTGGGAGTCTCTGTTCTGCCAAAGCTGTGAATCCAAAGAGCAAAGCCCTGAATCTCACACAAGGTTTCTGCTTTGGAAATAGCATCTGTGGACTGGCCAGCAAGGCATAGTGGGGGCTAAGTCCTCCATGTGCAGGGCTTAGAGAAGCGCCACATATAGGTGAGGAGACATTCACATGTTGTTTTGAGCCTTTAACCAAAAAAACGAAACGGCCCACATCATGCCAGGTGTGCTTTCTGTACCAGGAGGCTCACACAGAGGCTTAGGTGGAGCTTGGTGAACTGAGTAGTGGTGACCACAGCATCTCCTGGGAGCTGCTGAGCTGCTTCTGCCAGGAAGCACAGGTTCCTCCACCGAAAGGGCGAAAAATGAGTTTCAAATCAGAACAATTGGGACCCACAACAATAAATGTAAAAGAAATACCTGGAGTAATGCTTTATTCCTCTCAATATTTCTCTCAGTGTCTCCAAAGACATCTGTGAAATCCAACACAGTCTGCAGAAAAGTGATGAGTCAAAATGTAATTTAAAATTTCTCCATACATATTAATATAAGCATATCCTTAAGGTAAATCTGCTGTCTTAAGGAAAATTAGAGCTGTGTTTCCTTTCTGTAAGTCAGCAATATGTTTAAAGAGAAATAACAGATGAATAAATACTTTTGAGGGTGACAACAATGCCATTTATTTTGTAAGCAACATCTACATAAATAAAATCATCTTAATGTGCACATAAAACACCAGGTGACAGGGACAAAGGAGAAGAGAGCAAGGGAAGGAAGGAGAAAGGCACATTTTACTGGATTGTCAGTAGGAATTTGAGTTAATTCTTAATACAAGGAATCGCTTATTTCATCCTGTTGACATTATAGGTACAAATTAAAACACAGGAAGTTTCACCTCCATATGAGGAAGAATTTCTTTACTGTTAGAGTGACAAAGCACTGGAACAGGCTGCCCAGAAAGGTGCTGGAGTCTCTTTTCTTTGGAGATATTCAAATCCCGCCTGGATGCCACACTGTGCAATATGTTCTAGGTATCCCTGATGGACCAGAGGGGTGGGCTAAGTGATTTCTAGAGGTCCCTTGCAACCTAAACCATTCTGTGATTTTGTGATTTGTATTCATTGGGAGTCTTCAAAATATGTACACGCTTCTAATTCTCTTTTATACTTCTCTGTCAGTATTTTCTTTCTGGTGTAATTCCAAATTACCGATACTAATAATAGTATAAATAACGTATCTGTCTTAAGCACCATCCAGGCTTTGCAAAACTACCTCAGCCAGGAAGGTGGATAATAGTTTGACTGCCATTCAGATGGCACACGAACTGCAGACCTTTTGCATATTATTGATGGTCAATTACTGCTTTACATTGTTTCTAAATAGTTAAACAAATAATATAGGACTCCATGGATGGAGACCACAGGCCCTTGATCCCTTTCCTGGATTCAAAAAAAAAGCACAATAAAGGCTTATGACAAAATGTGTTGCTGCCTGTAGCCATAACTATGTACTGCACAAGGATATGAGAAAGTCTTATAGAGGAAATAATTTTCCTAACCCCAGTGAGGGGCAAGATTAGTGGTTAGTTCATGTTCCAGAGTCAGCACTCTTGTGCAAATGCTGTTCCTTCAAAATTTTCATCCACATATTTTGAGTACTGATGGTAATCTTATTATTCAGACTGACAGTCTTTGTGAGTTCTTTGCTTTAACAATATTTTCTAGCAAAAAATTCTACAAGCCCATTAAATATTGTACATGACTAACTGTTGTTCTATTTCAAGTGTGTTACCTTTAAACATTACCAGATTCCTCTTTTTCTTGTCATGAAAAGCCAAATTAAGAATGACTGATTAGCCTTCCCTTATTTCTCATGAACCTTTCAGCTTCTGTTCTCTCTTATTAATGTCTTAATTGAACTTCTTTATTCCTTCGTATCTGGAAAGATTTCCTTGTTGGAGATCATATTTGTTGCTCTTTAGATGGAACTTTCTTCCCTCGCTACCTTTTGATGAAGGTTGACTGACTATGACTGTAAACATTATTAAAAGTGAGGAGTTGATAAGGATTGACATATGATAGCCTTACAGTATTTTACCCCATTCTTGCTGCCCCTTTCTTAATACCACCAAAGCCCTTTTGCTTTCAGTGGCATTAAGCAGATGTTTGCTTTGTGCCGTCTGTAATAACATGCAAATCTTATCCCAAAAATGTTATCAGTTCATTTAGAATATAGTCCTATGCTTCAAGGAATTTTATCATGTCTTTTGATGTTTATGACTTTGCTCTTGTTTCTAGTGAAAAAAAAGGGAAGAAAGAAAAAAAAAAGAAAACCCAAACAAAAGTACATCTCATAGTACATCTCATTTCATCTCTTTGCCTAGTGCTTAGTTTTGTCATGTCTGCATGTCTTAATCCCCTACTAATCTAAACCACTTAGCATCATCTGCAAATTTTGTTACTTTGCCCCGCCATCAGATTATTAATAAATGGCCTATGGCCCAGCAGATACATAACAAACATTTCACTATTAGCCTCATTTCTACATGAAAGCTTGGTCTTTATGCTTGGAATATTCTGTCTCCCAGGTGGTCTGCACTGACAACAGTACATTACCTTTCACCTTCTAGGTGCCTGGTTTTCTTTAATGGCCTCTTTGAGAGACTCGAACAAAAATCTGAGTAATTATAACTGCCAGTGTTTCGTTATCCACTAATTTGTTTACTCTTTTGTGAATCCTTATAGTTGAAGGTAAGGTTTTCCTTCAGCATAAATCAGTGCCATTTCTGTTATCATCTAATTTTCATCTAGGTAGTTTTATAACTGTTCCTTAAAGTAGCGCATCTCCCACTCAGTCTGTTTATGATGAGTTACTCCTACAGTGACCTCACAAATTTTAAATTCAGTGCTTTTCAGACCTGCAGTTTAGCAATTGATTTTAATATTTGTTTTTTTATTAGAAACTTAACAACTTCCTGTACACATGTACATGTACATGTACTCATGTATTGCAGCTGATACCCCCAGAGGGCTGCGCTGCCATCCAGAGGGACTTGGACAGACTGGACAACTGCGCGGTGAAAAACCTCATGCAATTCAACAAGGCCAAGTGCAAGGTCCTGCACCTGGGGAGGAATAATCCCAGACACCAGTACAGGCTGGGGACTGACCTTCTGGAGAGCAGCTCTGCAGGGAAGGATCTGGGCGTCATGGTGGACGACAAGTTGACCATGAGGCAGCAGTGTGCTCTTGTGGCCAAGAAGGCCAATGGGATCCTGGGGTGCATTAAGATGAGCGTCTCCAGCAGGTCAAGGGAGGTGATCCTGCCCCTCTACTCAGCCCTGGTGAGGCCACATCTGGAGTATTGTGTCCAGTTCTGGGCTCCACAGTACAAGAGGGATGTGGAGCTACTGGAGAGAGTCCAGCGCAGGGCTACAAGGATGATCAGGGGCCTGGGACATCTGCCCTGTGAGGAGAGAGTGAAAGTGCTGGGCCTGTTCAGCCTGGAGAAGAGAAGGCTGAGAGGAGACTTGATCAGTATCTATAATACCTCAAGGGAAGCAGTGAGGAGGATGGTGCTGGCCTCTTTTCAGTGGTGGCCACTGATAGAAGAAAATTTCCACTAGAGGAAATGGCCACAAACTGAAGCATCAAAAGTTCCACAGGAACTTACGGAAAATTTTCGTAACAGTGAGGGTGACAGAGCATTGGAACAGGTTGCCAAGAGAAGTTGTGGAGTCTCCTTCTCTGGAGATCTTCAAAACCCACTTGGACACAGTCCTGTGCCACATGCTCTAGGTGACCCTGTGTGTGCAAGGGGGTTGGACTAGATGACCTCTAGAGGTTCCTTCCAACCTTAAGCATTCTATGATTCTAGTGTCTTCTTTAATTCAGTCTGTCTCCAAAGTAGCCTTCTTTGTTTTTATATTTAGGGTTATGCTGAGTCTAGTTGGAGGCCTGTAGCAAGTGGTGTCCCGCAGGGGTCAGTACTGGGCCCGATGCTGTTCAACCTGTTCATCAGTGACTAGGACTAGGGCACAGATTGCACGCTGGGCAAGTTTGCAGATGATACCAAACTGGGAGGTGTGGCCAACACTTCAGAGGGCTATGCTGCCATTCAGAGGGACCTAGACAGGTTGAAGTTGGGCAGAGAGGAACCTCATGATGTTCAACAAGGACAAGTGCAGGGTCCTGCACATGGGGAGGAATAACCCCAGACACCAGTACAGACTAAGGGTTGACCTGCAGGTAGGCAGCTCTGTGGAGAGGAATTTGGGAGTACTCGTTGACAGTGTTAACCATGAAGCAGCAATGTGCCCTCGTGGCCAAGAAGGCCAATGGGATTCTGGCCTGCATCAGGAGGAGCCTTGCCAGCAGGTCGAGGGAGGTAATCCTGCCCCCCAGCTCAGCTCTGGTGAGGCCACCCCTGGAATACTGTGTGCAGTTCTGGGTTCCCCAGTACAAGAGGGATGTGGAACTTCTAGAGAGTGTCCAGCATAGAGCAACAAAGATGATTAAGGCATTGGAACATCTATCTTATGAGGAAAGCTTAAGCAAGCTAGGCCTGTTAAGCCTAAGAGAAGATTGAGAGGGTATCTCATCAACATGTACAAATACCTGAGGGAAGGATGTAAAGGGGATGAGGCCAAACTCTTCTCGGTGGTGGCCAGTGACATAAGGGGTAATGGGTACAAGTTGAAACACAGTTCTTCCAAGTGAGGAGAACTTCTTCACTGTGAGGGTGACAGAGCACTGGAACAGGCTGCCCAGAACGGTTGTGGAGTCTCCTTCTTTGGATATTCAAAACCCACCTGGATGCCACCTTGTGCAATGTGCTCTAAGTGTCCCTGCTGGAGCAGGGGGGTTGGACTAGATGATCTCTAGAGGTCCCTTCCAACCTCAATCATTCTGTGATTGTGTGATTTTGTTATAATTATTGCCCCTAAGCAAAGCTAAGCAGATTTCATGTTTTGTATAGAAATTAAGTTATCACAGCAATTTAAAAACTGCTTTGAGTCTCTAACAGAAAGACTATATTTCATGGATGGCTGTGATAGAAAGGGAATCAAAAGTGATGAGCTAAGATATTTCTTCCAATCTGATGCACAAAATATCTGCAGCCCTAGTGGACACAGTAACATCGCAATTGTAGCTTGTAACAGCACATTCCATCCTTACCTCATAGGCTCCAGACAGCTCTGGGCCAGGCCCTGAGTCCTGATATTCATGCTTGGTTCTTACACAGGTTCAGTTCTGACTTCCTCTGGCTTTGCCTGAATGAAGATTTACAGATTTGGCTAAAAACAACAAATTTTCTCATTTCCACTTTGTCTTTTCCCTACTATTCATCATGCAATGATCAGTCAGGGAGCAGAGCTGATCAGCTAGCCAGATGTTCCTCATCACTTTTCACCCCTAAGCAATTCTATAGGGACATTTGTAACAGCCAACAATTGCTTTGTAACACACATCCCTGTTGCACATCCTTAAAGAGGGACTCTGGTGGAGGGGGACTCTTTTCCCTGCTATTGTTTTTCTGTCACAGTACATTCCTCCACCCTTGGTCACCTTCACTGCTGGCCGCGCACACATGCACCATGAGGCTTGCCGTGACAGTACCTAATGCAACTTTGAGAGCATTTTAGTGCTGACTTCCATCACAGATTTAGACCTTTAGAGGCTGGGATGATGGTATGCCAGAATTCAAGAGAGTATACTTATATTTTAATGAAGGCCATGGAGGCCTTCATACATGCATTATAAGTGAGCTATTCTTTATTTATTTCTAGCAAGACTTCCTCAGCTGATCTCTTCAACTATTGTTCTACCTGCTCTTCTTTTTTAATGTGATGCTGGCACTGGCTCTCCAAGGGCTGAAAATGTCCTCAGTTATTGTGGATCCAAGATCTTTTAGACTATGCTTTAATCAGTGACCAGATATGTCACAAAAATTTGGCTTGCTACTGTTTGTTTCCCTATCCTATTCATTGTGTAGCAAAATGTATTTTCATTTTGGGAAAGAATATAACATTTTAAATATTCTAATTGCATTTATTTCCCTAAGCATAGTTTCTGGAAAGGTGCACTGCATTTAATTCATAGGTACTTTATTACCATTACAAAAAGATTTTTCTGGTATAGCTGTGTGTATTACTATGCGTGAATCCATGGATAATATTCTAGTTTTATCTCTTGATGACATTTTTGGACAATTCATGTGCATACCCATGCTTTTCTGCCACATCACTTTACTGAAACTTTGCTCATTGAAAATACATTTATTCCCAAAGCCATCCAGTATGATTACAGACGTAGCATTCTGAAGAGAAGAATCTTTGAGCATGAACACTCCATTACTTAGAAAACTTGTTGAATCCACTCAGGAAGGAGACCCTTTGAACTGAAGTACCTGCCTTATAAAATGGGATGTGCCATGTCTCTTTGGCTCTTATCTGTACACTTAATCCCCAAATTTCTTTTTTTTATTCACTAATGGGAATGTGGAAACAATTTTAAAATTGTTCCAAGTCTTCCTGGCTTACAGAATAAAAGCAAATCAATGTAGAAAAAAAGGATATGCAGAGTGCTATAGAGTTTGATTTCTTGATAGTGACAAGCAAATTTGGAAAATCAATGCATTCATCCTCATAAGGAAATTAAAATTCTCCCTTATTCAGGACTTTACTGCTACACATTGAACTTAACATGATTACTTGCACTCTGTAACAACAGCAATCATCTGTAATGTAAATGTATTCAATATTGCATTATACAAATAGCAATAATATACGCTGGCATTCTCTAAGTCACCCCAGCTGTGTATTCTCAGAAATGCGTATGTTCAGGCTAATATTTCAAGCTTTGACATCTTTGTCTCTGTTTAATTTTTGTTTTGAATTGAATATTATTTGTTTTTGATGTTCTAGATTAATTCAACTCAGTAATAGGCTACTCAAGCCATGTTGTTTAATGACTCTTTAATAATTATTTCATTATATATCTATTTATGTGTATCTATTATGTATTTATTTAAACAAAGTTTTTGAAATAACTTAAGGCAAGCAAAAAATTATTCAGACAGAATCACTGGAGAATATGAATATATAGGAGACACTATTCTTTTACTCATGGGTGCTTATGAGATGAACAGCTCAGGAAGGTGCCAGGAATCAAACCCAGGAAACTCCCGAGATGAGAATAGGTGGAGGCTAGAAGAATGGTAGAGGGAATGAAACATTTACAAATGCCATCTTCTTGGCAATGTTTATGAAGCCTGTTGGCCACGCTGGAGGTATGGACATCTGATCTGATCCAGTACTGCTATTGATATTTTTTTAATAATGTCATTCTTATAGCATGCAAGTCCCTCAGACTCTTTGTTCCCTTAGAGTATTTATTTTTTTCTTAATAAGAAACAGTAAATGAGGTAGGAAAATGACATTATGGTTGTGAGACTCATTCTCTCTGAATTCCTTTCCCCATTTAAGGCAGCTTGTATAGTTCTTCTGTTGGCAAATAATGAAACAGACTTTTTTAGCACAGTATTTAAAGTAACATACATTAAAAGGAAGAACCATATATATGATGGGAGAGAGATTTTGGCACCTCTCTGTATGGGTGCTCTTCACTGATGCCTATCTGAATGGGAGAGAATGTCCCTTAGGGAACAGTAGTCTCACACAGTCTCCTTAACAACCATGGTGGGTCAGATGCATTCCTGTTTTTTAAAGATCTTTCTGAAAAAGAAGAAATATGTCCTCTTTCCAAATACAGTGCACAAAGACACAGTTCACCGCAAGAAAGCATAATTAGAAGACCAAACACTTGGTACTGAGAGATTTTTCTTATTACACCAGCGACAGTAGAGTTGCTGGGCATCCTCAATGCCAAACAGTGACAGCATAGTTCGGAAGATCTGAGCACTGTGTCATCTTCATGAGCTTCCTGCTGCCTTCTGGCACAACAAAACTCAGAGGCCAGTAGCTCCAGTAGCTGATGGTTTCCTAAGACCTACCTAGGAACACAGCACATGTCATCAAAGAGAAAATGGCATTTTTCCAGAGGGGCTGACCAATGTTTTTCTTCCCTGCAAGGCAGTCACCACCCAAATTTAATCTTCAAAGACCAGTTAAGAATATTGTCAACCTTAAACTCTTATTTATGGTGCCTGCCGGGACCTTGGCTGCTATAGCAACCCACAAAAGCATGGGTTTTTTTAGTGATATTGAATGGAGGACTGCCTTCTGCTGACAAGACTTTTAAGAAATCGTGAAGCACCCTTTTTCGGCAGCTATTTCTTCTGTACTGGTGCCTGTTTGCTCTTCTTTGGTGCAAATGGAGGTTGTCTATTTACATAGGATCAAATTCCGTTCTCCAATAGCTCTCTCAGGAACCCTCTGCAAATGACTCATACTTCTTAGGCAGCTCCTAGCATCTTCTGTAGTTAACTACAGGCCTCTTAAAACTTGTTCTTCTGCTATTCTCCTGTCCTGTTTCAACAAATAGGATCAAATCCCGGCTTAACCTAGAAAAAGACAGTGGAGACTGCTGTGAAATCTCATGCTTAATCTCAAATATAAGAGGGTTGGTATGACATATAAAGCTTGTAACAACTACCCAAAGAAGATACAGATATATGTATATGCAATGCAATACTTTGAATTTGCTAACTATTGTCAGACAAGTCTTAGAAACATAGGCAAGTCTAGCCTTAGAAGGACATGACATTGACAGAGATATGTTGGACTCCTTTTGTGTAAAGATTTTACTTATACTGTGTGGGTATACAACTCATTCAATTCTTTTATTATGATGGATAAAGTATTCATTTAATACCAACTGCATGGCAGAATAACAACTAGCTCTGCTAAAATCAAATTAAATTGGGAGGATGGAGAGGTTGAAAAATCTAGTCCAGTACAAAGACACTAGAGTGTCTTTGATCAGACTTAGCTGAAGTCTGGTTAATAAATAAAATGTACTACGTTGCCACAATACATAACTGACAATATTGTACTGTTACGAGAACATAAGCACTCTCTATGAACATCGTATTCTGCTCAGTATCTCAGGATAACCTTTCAGATCACACATATTACAGGAGCCTTAGCAAGGCATGAATATAAGAGGAAATATGAAAGAGCAAGGATCTTAAATTTTTAGGAATAAGAAGTGGACACAGAAAAAGTAATTAAAAAGAATGGTTTAGATGTATTGCCAAACTTGCTTGCCCTTTTTATAGAAATCAAGACCAAAAGGGTATGAAAGATAGCATGCAACTAAACTCAGTGAATTACTGTAATCTCTGGGAAATGTGTACTATAAGTACTTGCTACACTGAAGCCTCATTGTGTGTCCAAGAACTGCAGTAGAATTCAGATAAAAATGTTAGTATACATATGGATGAAGTTTGACCACATTCGATGGAATAACATGTATCAAGGGTATGAGATTGTTGTTCTTCATTGCAGAAGACAATTGCTTACAGCAAGGATGTTTTCTATGAATATACCATAGCATTTTAGAGAGATTCGTTATATGTTGGTTCCCCATACTTGGTCAGCATCCCAGGCAAAAATAATGGGACAGTCATCTGATGCATTAGGACTCTTCATACATTCACCAGGGTCTTTTACTTCATAAGTATTAGAAGGCATGGTTCAACCTAAGGGTTGAGTAACCACAATAACTGATATCAAGGATGAGGCCTAACATTGAAACAAGTTAGATTTGAGGGAATCTTTGCGATAAAAACTCATATTCTTCATCTGGCTGAAAAATCGCTGAAGTCCTTCAAAATAGGCTGCCCAACTTTTCAAATTACTCTAAATTTTATAACTCTTGTGCAGACAACAGCATTGTGAGCCCAAGGGATCTTGTGGTCTTTGAAACTTAATGTCACTCTCCATAACAGTGATGCTACTTGCATGGTAAGATGACAGGCTTTTAGGAACGTGTGTCCAGATGAAAGCAACTAGTTTTACTAATGCTTTGGGATATTTAATGCAGAATTCATTATGAAACAATAACCTTAAGGCCTTTCTCATTAAAAAAAAATGGAGCTTTTGAAATCAACTTCAGCTTTCCAATTAGGAGAGCCTTTAAGAAGTAGCTGTGTATTGAGGACACTAATGAATTGAATCTGATTAGGTTTAAATTTGACGTAATAACATGAAAACATTTTCCAAACCTTCACTTATTGAAAATCTGATTGGTGGCATCATGACAGTGATACATGTATAAACCACAATATCTTCTTTGTTTGGATTCAGATTTCATAGCCTAATCACACTTTTATAGTGTGATTTGGGAGGAACCTCATGATTTCAAAACAGATTACGGCTAAATAACAGAACTAAATATTAGGAAACTGATGGTAATTTGGTCTTTGATTGCTTTACTAAATCTAACATAATATAAAAAGTAATTATTCCTTTAAATTTCTTTTTTTTTTATGACATTCAGACTATAAAAAGCTGGAATTGCTGTTTGGGTATTTATAAACAATCTCTGTCTACCCAGATTGTTTTTACAAGGACTTACGTGACTGATTTTGAAAAGTTTGAAACTTCAATTAAAACACTCAACTTTGGTATGAGATAGAGAAATAAAAGCAAAAGATACTGGAAGAAAACAAAACAATTCTGAAACTCATTTACAGTTAATTTTAGAATAGTCCAGAACATTTAAAACCTCAACAACATTATGTTGCCAGGTAGCTCAGTCATCCAATAAGCCATATTTAAAAAAGAGTTTACCCCAAGTTTTTTTCAGAATTCGGGTGTCCCTTTCCCCAACATTGCCTTCAGCTTGCACTCCCTGAAAAAGTACTGTACTTCTTCTTTCTGGTTAAAAGCAAAGTGAAAGCCTTGGCTCATAAATGTCATGCTTTTTAAGATCTGGAATATGTATCCTTGCAGTCATATTAGACCTCATGGGCCCATGCGTATGAAGAGGGGGACAGCGCAGACAGCCATGAGCTCACTCTGTGCAGAGGCTGCTTGGCCGTACGCCAGCTTTGTTCAAAAGCCATACACCTCTATTACCTTCTTTGCATGGCAAGCTGAGTTGGGTACAGCATTACCACAGCTCCATGGCTTCTGAAAGCAGCATAGTAAAGGAACCTGGACCTATTTGCACCCATCCACACAGACCAGTTCTGAAAACCATGGTGAGTCACCTGTTGTTGCAAATCGTTTCATCTTCCACTTCCTCTGAAAGCACAAAAGAGCATCTCAGCTCTTATGCCTCTGCAGTGTGCCTTTTGACTTCTCCTTGTGAGAACATGGAGCAAAATAAAGAGTATGTTGCAATGAGTTTCAATTCTTGCGTAGCCCCCATGGCATAAAATGGGAACCTGAATTGCAGGTTGGAGAGCACCAGAGAAGCTAAACCTAGAGTAAATAGGCATTTGGTGGCATAAGCCCAATTCAAAATCCAATTTAGTTGTCTATTTTTTGATCACTTTTGACCTCCTTTTTTTTTCCAAATCATACTAAATGTACCTTATACGATGTGTTTATCTCAGTTTGGAGAAGCTCAGTCGGGTGGGAGAGAGGCATCCATCTCTTGGTCTCACAGGGCACTGATATAGGCTCACAGGGCAAGTGTCACTGCTTATCACCATCCAGGGTCCTTCCGTAAGGAGCCACTGTGTTTTGCCCCAATTCACATTACTTTGGGATTAAGAAGAACAGATACAAAACAACACTAAAAGAGCCTTTGCTTTGCCCTTCCTTATACAATCCCAAAGATTTGTCCCAGCAAATGTCAATACTAGCTCTGAGCCTCTCCTTCTGAAATGCTCTGCTGCTGCTTGCTTTGGAGAGACATTTGCACTGTGTGAACTGTTACACAAACAAGTATGCCTTGGGCACCGTAAGTTAGGATTTCCTGTTACAAAGCTGGGGAAGAAAAGCAGAGTGAACTTATTAAGGACTGAAGAGGACAAAACCTCTTCTTACTAGTGACTGATCAGACTCTCCAAATGTAGGGGTTTGGCACAGGATTATTCCAAGAGTTGGAGTGTAACTATCCCAGCTACAGCCATTTTCATGGCAGTTTGAGTATTTTCAAGCTATTAAAAGAGTCAGAGCACAAGAATGAATAATCTCCCCATAATAAGTTTATTCTTCTACAATCACAATCAGACAACATCAGGAAGGGCAGAAACCCATTGCAGGGACAAGAGGGAGAGCAAGAGTCACTTGCCCAAGCATACTCCATGTGCCAGATGCAAGGGTCATTTTATCACAAGCACCTTACCACTATCTGCACAAGCAAGTGCACCAGCGATGCCCAAGGTTTCCCCCTGGCACACTGCCTGTCCTCGAGACAGCAGGTAGAAGACAGTAGTCTCCCTGCAGCAAACAGTGAAGGGCTTGTGGCTGTGTTGGAGACACAGGACTCAGCAGCACCAGCATAGCTGCTTTAGGGATGCTCTCAAATCCAGAGCGAGTTGTTGCTCCTAGCTGGATCCAAGATATGTGGCTGTGTGCTGTCCAAGAGCCAAGAGGAGCTAAGCTGGCTGGAGCAGCACCACAGAGGTCCCAAGTCTGCATTGCAATTTTGGACACCAGAACACACTACTGAGGCTCCTTTTGCTGGGACAAGCCCCTCAGGTCTGAGAGCATAGGGGGAACCATGCACCCACTGATGTTTATCAGTTCCTCCAGCATCCTGTGCACGTGTAGCAGCCCCAGCTGTTCCTTGACTGCTCTGCTGAGGCTGGCTTTGCCCTGCAAATCTGGAATTGAAAACCTAGTCTGAAGATTAAGCAACTAGCACATTAATGTCTTCAGTTCTTTCATTTGAGGCAGACTCGAGGCATGAGCTGAGCAGAGGACCGTCTGGAAACACCACTTCTCTAGCGACCAGTCTCAGCACCAGAGTCAGAATCGCACAGTCAAGGCTTTTGCTAACTGTCCAGATGCCTCGAGTACTGGGCTATCTGTGGTAAAATAGCAGTAGCCCTGCAATATTTTAAGGAATTATTTTATGGAGGCAGTGTTGAATAATAAGCAGGTACTTCTGTCCTGCTGCAGGAACATGCTGAATAATAATATGGGAAACCATATGTTAAATGTGGTGTTTCCTCCAGATGCCTCCACTCCAAACCCATGCTGGCTGGGCTCTCCCTGCCCTACTAAGATTTTTTTATAGCACAGAGGCAACGCAGGAGCAGCTGGGCACTGCACACCTCCAGCTCCCACCGGGGTCAAGTTTGTTTCACTTACCTGACAAGGATGTCACGGGCTTCTCCAGGCCACGTGCCTACCCACCACTAATGTGTAAATCCAGAGAGTGCAAGTTTAGGAGGCATAATTAGTTATCTGCTCTGACTACCTACATTGGAAAGACCATTTATTTTTACTGAATTAAAATAAACATCGCCTATCTGAGATAGCTGTGGACCAGTGTGAGTAATACAGATCATGGGTGTCATTACATGTTTGTGCTCCAGAGTCTATTCTAGGCCTGTGAAAGTTAATATGAGTCTTTCTATTGTCATATTGTGTACTTAACAATGGCTTCCAACAGTATATTAATGAGATTAAAATAAAGAGAAATATGACTAATTATTTATATACAGTGTGCTACTTATTACAAAGGATCTTAATCAGTATCTTTTAATTTATATGACAGACTTTCCTTTGATGTCTAATTCCAGAACAGAAGGAAAGTCTATGACTCTTCAGAATATTAAGAAATTTCCTACTGAAAACTATTTTTTTGGCAGAAAATGCATTTTCCTTTGCAAAGGCTTGCAGACTGCAATTCCTGGACAAGGGTACTTCCTGTGTCACTTAAATTCCATGTGTTAAATAGAGCGTAAGCGGTTGTCAGCACAGGGGATATGTGTGTCCTTCCTGAACTGTAAACTGCTACTGCTCTCCTTGTTTTGTTTATGAAATAAAGGCAGAAATTTAACAGCACTGTTCAGTCATTTTTTTGAGAGAGAGAAATATTTTGTCTCGACTTATCTGTAAAACCAGAAATTCTTTCTTCTTGTTTCTCATGGGTATAGCATTATGATTGACATTTCATATGCATTTATAGGAAACGATCATTGCCACTTGCTTTGCTGTAATGGCCTGTAAGTAGGATACTTTTCAATTTATCAAAATAGGCTGGTCATATAATGCAACTGTTACAAGCATTGAAGTATTTTTAACAAAGAAAACCCATAATTAGAATTATACCGGGGCAATATTTCTTGGAATAAAGTAGCCAAAACCTAGACCGTGTTTTAGACTCATGCATGAGAAGAAGAGGGAGATTTTCAGTCCAAGTTTAGTGTACAATAAATAGAGACATTCCTGCCACAATGGCATCTGTCAACACTGGACTTACCAGTCGGGGGGCTTTATATTGCAGTGTTTGGCCACCATGGAGCCATGCTGGGCTCTGCAATGAGCTATTTGCCTGGGAGAGCTGCCTCATGCACGGTCACTGTGTCCTCCTCTGAGTGACTTGTGGGGGTTTTCTGCTCCAAGTCTGTGTGTACTGGGGCTGGCTAGAGGTTAAAGGCAGCTGTGCTTCCTAAAACACTTTGCTGAAGACGTGGCTTTGAGTCTACCCTGCTGCTACCATACTTTTGACGATTGCTTGCTCTAATCCAACACTTCTGTTCATGGAGAGGTTTGAAGCAAAAAGGAAGTGCTTAAAGGGCTGTGTGATCATACTGTAGGTGAAAGCCACTCAAAAGTAATTTCAGTTAGGTCTTTCTAGACTCACTCAGGGGAGGCAGGAGAGCAGGGATTTCTGGTGAACCCCCAACAATGCTTGGGTTCACAGGCAAGGAGGTAAGTGATGCACAGGTTCACAGGATTGAATCTCTCAGCAGAACTAATTCTACCCATTGAGGACTGAGGGCCTGATATGACTAAAACTACCCATTTTCTGCCCTAGTGCAAGTTACTTAGATGACTAAACAAGTGTTTGCAGTCAGATAACCTCAGTATTTGAGATGTAGGAGGTATTTCCTACAGTAAATATAGGGAAGTGCTGAACAAGGGCATACTGAAGATACAGAAGTAACTCCATCTATTTATCTTAGGTTCAAACACTTGAACTATACCACTCTGCTTAAGTCACTTCCGCTCAGCGATTTCCTTTAATGATACACCATAATCACTTCTCTGGCAGAATTGCTATACTCTCAAATCACTTTTACAATCAAACAGTTTTTCCTTCTCTCACAGACACTCTGTTCCCTCTTTTTCTTAAATCCATTTATCCTTTCTCTTATCGCTTGCAGCCCATAGGACTATTTGTTTCTTATGCTCACAGAGAGCTGCAGGTCAGCCTCAGCATTAGCATCTAGAATACTAGTACTGGCTGCATCCCATTGCCATGAGACTCTGTGCCATCCTCCTTCCCCATTTACTGAACAGCAAGGCATTTTTCTCCCTGACCAAAGCAGTTCCACATCATGTCTATTGAGCATTTTGAGATTAGTAGGACACTATCAGACATCTCTGTTGTTCCAAACTTTGTCAATGAAGACTATCACTAATTTAAACAAGCTGTTCTTTCTAGAGGAAAGTAGCTAGTAAAGGTGCAGAAATAATGAATGACATGTCTTTCAGCAAGCCCTGGTGTGTCACATTTTATAGCATTGAACTGTGACCCCTCCAGCAGTCATCTTTGTCTCAGACACTTCTGGCAGCCAATCCTGCATTGACCGCATCCCTCTGACCTGCTCTCTTGGAAGTGCCTCTAGCTCTCCAGGAGAAGCAGAGGGCACAGCAGGCTGGTCACTCGCCTTTCATTCCATCCATTGCTCAGCCTACCCCTTTGACAAATCCATGAAGAAAGAAGCTGAAAAAGGATTTTGGTGCAAATCACAAAGGACAGGCTGAATGCATGGTCAAAAGTGGAAGCCTGTGCACCCTCCAGGCTACCAGCCCCAGCACTTCAGACTTTACCAGTGGGGAGGGTCAGATGCCAGCTGAGACAATAGGCTTGTGACAAGATGCCTCCTCCTTTCCCTGTTTCTTTCCCGTTGGCCAATATGGCTGTTTGATCAGCTGGTAATTGTATTACCACACATCAGGGGATCTAGGACACCCAAGAGGCCCTTTATTTTCTCTGGTATTGTACCGACCTGATGAACCATTTCACCTTTTTGAGATGCCTGCTGGCAGGAGATTTGACAAAAAAAAAAGAGAGATCAGAACATTTGGAAGATAGCTAGGACGGCAGTCTGGAGGCAAATAGCAGCAGGGCTATACCTGAGCAGTGTCATCCATATTGCAGACCCTGGTGCAAAGGGACAAGTCCCAGCTAAGACAACACACATAGGCAGGTCTTGCAAACTTGCATTGCTGACGAGAAGGGAAATTGCTTAATTTGGCTGCAAAAGCAATGGGACACTGAATTCTTTGCTGGCCAGCCACTATAAATCTAGAAATGTTCGGCCTTGAATGCAATGAGTCTTCCGTTTGGACAGAGAATAATACGGCAAAGAGCAGTTCAAGCTTTCTGTTTCCTGCCTCTCCATTGCACCTCCAGGGAACACTCCCAAGTCTCAGCCTCTGGGCTCATTTAAAAATTTACTTCCAATATTAAAAATGTTATTATCATTAAATAATGCTGCCTCCCTCCTTCCCCTGCACTCATAATTATACATGCCCCAAAATAACAACATTGACACGTTGCTTTGAAATCAGCTTCTCCAATTCTGCTAGGTACCTTCCAACTTTCCCCCTTGTTGGACAAAGATACAGCTGGTGGCGTTGCGGTCATTAGTGCCAGCTCCTGCTATGTTTGGGTAACAGCCAAACTGAAGAGTTCTGTGGTGGCTGATCTGGCAGCAGAATCGGTGTTTTGATCATTGACTGTCTCTTTTTCAGTATGTGGAAAATGCAAAACATCTTCTAAGCATTTCCATAAGCCAAAACATGCTTATGTTAATGCTAAATGAGAGAAAGGCACTGAGGACTCATCAAGTTTCATCCATAATCTGTAACTTTCCAGGGCCTAGGATTTGGGTTTCACTTTCAGCAGCAAGGTTCCCTATTTAGTCTTAGACTGCATCTGCCACTCCTCTCCCTTCTTCAGCTGTGGATTTTCACTTCTGTGCCACCCCCAGCATATCCCAGCACAAATATTCATACAACTTTGCACCAGCTTTAACAGGGAATGGCCAAAGTCTATAGCTAAAATGTTTGTCTTCAAGACTTCTGCTCAGCTGCTCTCTCAATCTGAAAACATGTCACAATCTGAAAAGCTGTACTAGCCTTGTTTGTCAACAGGCTTACCCAGATGTTTTTAGCAGAGACAGATGGAGCATCTAGGTCTTGATTCTAAGCATTTTGCCATGGAATCATCACTTTTGTCTCTCCAGAAATAGCCTTCTCCCCTCTGAAAGGGACTACAGGTTCACTGAAGATGCAACAAGCAAATTTTGGCAGAATGAGGACAGCTTTTGGATTATGAAAAAAAAAGAGAGGTAAATAAACCCAGAAGTGCTCAGCAGGGCTAGCCATTCCCTAGGAGAGACTCAAATTCAGGTTACAGTAATCAGATACGCCATGCTTTGTTCTAAATCCAGATGAATGTGATTACAAAGCACAGAATTAAGACAGCTTTCTGCATACACAAAGCTGAAAGGTTTGTTAATCTTTGGGATTATTCCCAAAACATTGCATAGCAGAGCTCACAGTCAAGCAGCCAGTAATTCAGGAAAGCGAAGATTAGGACAGTTGACATTAAGATAGAAGTGTTTTCAGTGTTAACTCTCTGCAACAACTTAGAAAAGAGAAGTCTGACAGGTCATTAATCCCTGAATGTCACAGAGGAGAACAAGGTTCGGGTTCATGAGAACATGAGAAACAAAGGTTCCAGACAAAACTATAACATCTAAAAGTCTAAAGCAAAAAAGTATATATAGTTTTTTCTCCATTCAAAATATAAAAAAAATCTCTGATATGTTCTCACAAGCCAAGAGCCTATATGGGTTTAAAAAACAGTAGTCCAATTTACTACAGAATGAGCCACCAAAAGCTGCTGAGGTCCAAATTCTGATTCAGAAGGACCTCCAGCCTCAGGGCTGTAGAAGCCACAGAGGATGTAAGGGAGAAATGGTGCTTTTTTATTGTTCTATTCTCTTATGTTCTTGCCCTAATTATCTGATCATAGCCATCTTCAGAGACAGGCAACTTCTCTGGGTGGACCTTCAGCCTCAGGCAATATAACCTTTCATATTTGAAATATGTCAGACCTTTTTGGATACAGCATTGCTTGCCATTGTACAAAGTAGAAGCAATCTAGCATTTTTTTCATCAACTCAGGGAAGGGCACATATCTCAGACATTTAAAAATTTAGATCAAGTGAAAGAAGAATGTGCTTTTCCTTGACTCACAAGTCTGGTGCAGAGAGGAAAAGATAAATAAAAATGCCTTTGTAATGTAAGCAGATACAAGACTTTCTGCTAGCAAAAGCACTTCAGAATTCTGTTTAAGCAATTGCACCTTAGGTTCCATACATCACAGTGCTTTTTGTTTTTTTTTTCCCTCTAAATCACTGTGCTCAATAACACAGAAATAGGCATGCAGTTAGGATACCTATTACCTTTAAATAGTAATCACTGGTTATACCACAGTTCATATACTCAGTTATGGATGTTAGTAGCACATAGGACAAAGGATTTAGAAGGAAAAAAAAAAAACAGAATCAGTGAAGGAACACTGTTCTAGAGGGAAGTCAGTGAAAAGAAATTAAAGTGTCTGAAAGGATTGAAGACAACTCATGAAAAGTGATGGTAGAAGTTAAATATGTTTAGTACAGCTAAATGAGAAAGAGAAAGGATAATAAAAGTCTAATTATTTTCAAAGCATAAAACAATCAAGGGACTATTCAGTGTGGGGCATAGCTGGAAGCATTGGGCTGAAATAGCAAAAAGAAAACATTGGCTTGATGTCAGCTAGAAAAAAAAAAAAAAAAGCTAAGGGTCAAATCTATTAGACTGTGGAAAAGAGTCCTGAGGGAAATGGGGATACTCCATTGCCTGCTCATTTTAAATAGTCCAGACAATATCATGAAAAATGTACCCCTGGGGAAAAATCTTGCCTCAGCAAAAACAACAATTCCTCCTTCCCCCAAACACACTAACACCTCTTCCAGCTCCATTTGCAGTGATTCTCTCCAGTCAGGTTTAACTCTGAATGGTGTAAGGTGGCTTGCTAAACTCTCTCAAATTATTTTTGATGAACTACCTGGAGCAAGACCAGTAAGTTAGCTGCAAGGAGTTAAGTCGTTCCTCAGAAACGAGCAGGCAGTGAGCACATGAAAGCAAAGTGTTCACATATGGCAAAATGTCCAGCTCTTGCTCATTATACCTCTACAGCATGTAAATGCAGGGGAGGCTAATACAGAGCTGCCATCTCTCATCTTCTCATGTTGCCTGACATAAATACTGCCAAACACATCCTTAGCTTGATTCATCGGTTTGTAGTGACTGTGTGGCCTGTCACTGTGTCACCTATTCCCTCTGGCCATTATACAGTCACTTCCTCACAGTCTCCTGTTCAGCAGGTCTTTTAGTCAGGTCTCTAAGCCCTACTGAAATCAAGTTCAGCTCAGGGAGATGAATTACAGCCTTAAGGGTTTTACTAACCTGGGAAGCTCCTTCAAACATGGGAGAAGAGAGGGGTAGTTACTCATGTCAAAGGTGATAGAAGGCATAAACTCATGAATGTATAGATCATTCTGCCATATGAGGAATGTTTTAAAGCTGTTTGTATGTTTGATAAGAACCTTTAAAGAGAGGGCAAGAAAACCACTATCAAGACTTCTTCGGCCTTAAGCCTGATAGTGTCAGATATCAGATTTTTGGATAGATGTTTGTGCTGGCCAAAATGGACAATATTCATTTTAAATCTGTAAAAAAGTATGTATCTTCCTTTGAAGACCACTTCAAGTAGTTTTGGTGCTTTTTCACCACTGAGCATCACATTTAAGTCATTGCTGGTGTAACTTTCGGGGGACATAAGCAATTTAATAAATTTGTATATATCCAAGGTATTGGCTAGTAGAATATATCGGGTATATTTATAAATCATATGATCCTGAAACCACTGGTGTAATGCATTTGGATTACATGTTAAAATGTAGGATAAAAATTCTTTTATATCAAATACATTCACCCTGGACAAGCTAGATGTCCCACTGGAGTACTCTAATCTTATTGTAACTGTGGGAAAATTATAATTTGAGCCTTCCAACTGCCTCTACCCACACTTTCCAGGGATTTACTCAGTTAGATCATGAGGAGTCAGCCAAGCTTACAAAACTGGAAGGCAGACTGAATTGGAAAGGAGAAATGACCTTTCTGACGTAGTTTATTTTATTTACTTTAGAGGCTCAGCATAATGTAGTAGTTGTGTCCTAGCCCACAGTTTCTCTCCATTTGGTAATCTTGCAGGTGCAATACAGACACAAACTAGTAGACATCTGAGGCAAGAAACCTCATTTCCTACCACAGGGAGTGACCTGAAATGAGGCCTTTTCTGCTCTCTACAATCTAACTACAGAGCAAAATTTATTCTGCACTCATATTCTTTTCCATGATACACAATGATGTTGTTTTCTCATTCTGCCACGCTTTGTGGTCTCATCACTCGTAATGGAGAAGAACAAACCCTAGATTTGCCAATGCTCAAGAGCCTTTGCTTATGTTCTGTCTGCACACAGATCCGCATATAGATATTTATAATGATTGCCTATCATAATGACTATAATAATAATAGGTAGCAATAGCCTCCAGCTATATCATTTTACCATCGTCAGCTTGTGATCTTGGCAGATTTAACAAACTGCTTAAGGTTAGGGAGGGCAGTAAGCCTTCACAGAAAATCGGAGGTAAACTACACTGGATAAATACAGGTTTTATTGAAATGTTAAAGGTTAAATTAAGATGTTGACATTTTCAAGAAAAATCATTACTGTTTCACAGGCTTTAAAAAACGATTTTGTAAATAGCTCCTTTTCTCTTACACCAAAACTCTACATCTGTGAAAACTCTTTGTCTATAACAGACAAGGACAATTTGCTGCTCTAATCACAAAAGTGAGAATGGCACATTCCCATACGGCTGTGTATGGAATCAGTGTCTGCATGGAATCAGGAATAGGGGTGCCAGAAGTGTTACCCATATTTTACATAAATGTAAAGAAATGAGAGATCCTTGCAAAACCCATGACTTTTGGTAAGAAACTAGGAGTAAGACTTTGTTTTGGCTATAGCCTCTGAATGCTTCTCAGTTAAATGACTCCAAATCAAGACCCAAGGTAAGAGTTGGGGAAAGTCTGAGGCTGGGAGGTTATACCACAGTGGAGAGGTACAGAGTTTCTGAGCTGTGAATTTAGTCTTGATTTAACACATCTATTGAAGTTCTGGTTACAGCTTTTGGAGAAATTCCCAAGATTTCTGTTATGGAGAGAGCTGAGCACAAGAGCTGTAGAAGCTGGCTACCACAATGGCACACAGCCATTGTCTGTGGTCTATGAATTAGTTTAGGGAAACCAGGTAAATTTGACAGGGTTCATTTATGGTCTGTTTCTGGTACTGATCATAACTTCACAAAACAATCTATTAACCTATAGACAGTGGGTAATTACAGTTTGTCTCCCTTGGTTTTGGCTATGAAATGTTTGTTGTTGTTGTTGCTGGAACAATAATAAGGAAGATGCTAAAACTCCAGATGATGATTGTTAACATGAGAAAGCATTCACAATAATGAATTACTTTGGTTTAAAACTTAACAAGCCAGATAGTGAATATGGGAGTCAAAATATGCATCCATTCTGTAGTATTATTGCACAGATGGTTTTACCTGTACAGGAGCTTTCTACACTGTATTAGAGAAGTTATTAAATCCAGATAATATTACTGCTATTCTGTACCCTTTGTCCACCTCCCCCATGACTGCCAGTGAAAATCAATCAGTTTAATACCATCTTCTTTCTAAATCTGTTCTGTAATGTTTGATGCATAAATACTAATATATTTGAATTGCATTCTGTGAAGGAAGATGGCATGAGAAGTGAAATGAAATTAGATGAGAATTAAGTACTGGATTACAAGATATGCACTTTGCATACACAATCACTGTAATACACAATCACTGTATATATTTAAGTTGAATATCCATGCTACATAATTAGGTCAGTCAGTATTTTAAGAAATGCCTGCTCAGGCAGCTGACAGTTCTCTGTGCAGCAGCCACTCAGTCTGCGTCAAAAAGAGGGAGAGCAGCATTGGTGGGGTCATACTGCTAGGCTCCATGCATTTCCTTTGGGATTATTTTACACATCCATGTTTTTAAATTGACAGCTGTATTTGTAAATACAAGATGAGCTTGAGCCACAGGATCCAAATCCAGTTTTGTTTTCTGGTGTCGCATTTTTGGGAAATTGCCTCTCATGTGACTTTACCCTGTCTCTCAGTTTTCCTATCTAACTCTCTGGGAATATTTTATATTCAAATTGAGTTGCTCAGTTTTGAGGTGCCATCTAAACCATGTGGCTACCCACTTTGCTGTGTCTGAGTGACATTTTAGATCAAATATCTTTTGCACAAATATTTTAAAGAATTTTGCTATGCAGATAAGAACGCTACTCTGACCTCTGCTTAAGTCATTTTTGACACCTTTGGTTACATTTCAGATAAGCATTCATGCACTTAAATGTTTTTATAGCTAACATTCACTGAAAACAAAATGTAAATTCCTCTATGCAAATATGCACAAAAAGAGATGTAAAATTCTGCATTGCTTTAAATAGTATTTTTTTTGATTAAAATATTAAATATTGGCTTCCAAATTATGCTTTTTTAATAACTTATTTTTAGGTCTAGTGTTCTTCTAGTTTTAAAATCTTTACAGGTCAACGAGATTTGCTCCACAGCTGACAGTACTGTGAGATTTTTGCTGAAATGTGAAGGTCACACATTTAGCTGATTATATCAGTTGAAGATTCATGCAAATCACTCAATACCAAGATCACAATAATATTGTGGCATTGGTGATACTGGATTATGAATTTGGACTGCAAATAATTGAACTGTGGAATCATATTGAGTGAATAATGAATACACTGAAGGGACTCATCAGTGTAGTTCTCTCAGCAAAAGAATGCCCAAATGGTCCAAGCATTCAGTGTAAAAACCGTTTGCCCAACTCAAATACTTACATTCACCGCCAAGCATTTGTAAAAGACATATTAGATGTAAGAAGCTACTGAAAATTATTTTCTAGTTATTTTGAATAAGCAAGTAATGGTTAAAGAAAACCTGCACCCTCTGTCTTTGATGCACATTTTCACATCTCAAGACTGGTCACCATTCTGTGAGCTCCTTCAGTCATTCCATCTCCCTCCTACCCCCTAGCTATGCCTTTTATCTTCTTTGATCCCTGTGCAGACTTTGCTACCATCCTTTACCTCCTAAGGCCAGCTCTTTCATTCTTTGTATCCAGGCCTCATGTGAGTTGCCCAAGCCTTGATTTTGTCACCTATCTGTGGCTCTCTGTGACCTCTCCAATGAGAGTCCTCAGTGTCTCCTTATTTATCTTCTAGCTACATCCTTTATCCCCTGCAGCTCCTTCTCTGAGCTCCTTCTGTGTCCTTATATCATGACTTCTCCTGGTCTTTCTGCAGTCTTCTTTCATCTTTGGGTTGCTTTAAGATGTTCCCACTCTTTTCCATCACCCTTTCACCTTTTTCTCTATCCCATCTGGGCTCACACCCACTTCAAGGACTGAAAGAAAAGCGTGGCTGAGCTGAACACCGCTTCATTCTGTTAAGTAATGCCACTGCTATATAAAACACCAAGAAATTACAGAGGTGGTTGGCTGAGATGCAATCCCTGCATGAGCTGAGTGTAGACATGTGCATTTTTCGTGGTTAACCAGGTTTGCTAGATAATGTTTTCCTGGACGATGTCTACTGCAGTTAATGCCCCATCCTATTGCTCCCACAATACTCAGACACCAACACCCAATGCCGTCAGATGCATATACTCTTTCCCACTGAGTCAATGTACACTACATACTTTTCCTCCTACTTATTATTTTCTAAAACAGTCATCTAACTCACTACTCAGCCTCAGACTTGCAGAAAGATGTAGGGATCATCTGTGGTTCCAAGATGTTTTTACTTCATCAGTTTAAAGGCAACGCTGGCAGAGTCCTTTGGTCATCAGGCAGTGGTATGACAGGTACACTGACCCTGTCGGACAGAAAAAGGGGATAGTCCCCTCATTTCTCAGAATGAACACAGCAACCACACTGACTTGATAACAGAAAACTTTTGGAAATGCAGATTTGTCCATTTTATGGACACATAATTTTTTTCTGAAACTAAAAATGTTTCTGTATACCAGTCTTCCTTTCCACTCAGAGAAATAAGGAACTGTAGAAGAGGTGCGTAAAATTGGCAGAATCTGTTCCAGATTCTAGTTCCAGATCCGGTAGGTGTGCCAGACTCTAAACACATGCAAGAAAGCATTTGTCTCTACTGAGCTGTGTCTGTACAGACACATTTATGTTAGTATATTAAATGTGTCCAGACAGTAAGCATAATCCAAACACTAGTCTACTCCACACCCTCACATTCCTCCACCAGGATTTCTTACTCAAGGGACAACTTCTTGCATTACCTTGTCATTCCTGACCAGTTCACAGATAGTCAGAGCCCCACCCCAGAGGTTTCAATGCATTTTCAGCATCCTGAAAAACTACAGCAGCCTGTGCTTAGGTTAGTATATACATATAGTTAACATATAACTAAATGCAGCCTTTCCAGTTATGCCTGTTTCTAAAGTTCCACTTTCAACAGAAATTGCTCTTTTATTGTTCCCTTATGTTCTCAATACCTTTTCCATTCCGACATAACATCAGCTCTCTGTCCTCTTCCTGTATAACATTACCTCCCAGAAACTTAGATTTTCAAGCATTCTGGGCATGACTTCTTATTTAATAAGAAGTGAATAAGTAAAATGGGTACTGATTCATGACTGGGATCCAAAGTCCTACTATATCAGGAACAATAGAAAATTAGCCAAGAGGACAATCATGCAAATGATTAATTCAGCTTTTGCTCCTCTTTGTGAATGAACAGGACAGACTGTAATATGCAGTACTGAGTTTTACAAATGGCACAAATATTTCAAAGCAGTTGAAAATTCCATTTACTCACAAAATTTCTCTCTATGTACCTCTTTCAACACTGGATAAGCAAAATTCACTCCTTTATGCATATGGTGCACCTATGCTATGCTATGACTTCAAATTTTTGAAGTCTATGATGAAATAAATTTATTTAAAGTATATCTTCTGCCTATTTTTAAGTTCAAGAGAAAAAAAAAAAGCCTAAATCTGAATTTGTTTCTAGACCCTAAAATGTATTTTCAGTAAATATTTATATAAACAAAGTATAATTTACATAAAAATTTGCAGAATAAGGCTCAAAGACAGTGAAGGCAAAATTCTGTTATGAACTCCTCTGTGTATTTATTTCTTCACTCTCCTCAAATCTTGTATACACTTTCTTCTCTCAAGAAAAGGAGTATAGAAGCAGGATTCCAGCAAATCAATTTTAATAGTTACATTAAATGAAACATATGCTGAGTTCATTTATTTTGAAATTTCTATAAATAATAAGGACCAGAAATCTGCAGTTTTCACCTATTGCCCTTTGAAATGTTGACCCTGTCTAGACAGTTTTTGGCTGAGCATGCTCTTAGAAGAACTGTTTTCCACCTATTATTCTACTCAGTTGACTCAGTGCCTTTTTTTTTTTTTTTCTTCTGGTGTAACACTGAACGTCTGTAAAAAGAACTGTAACGTCTGAAATGTCTGAAACGTCTGAAAAGAACTAGATTTGCCTCTTACCTTATTGCTTTAACTAATACAAAATGTGTGTAATCAGTGTGCTATGCCATGTCCTGATGAGGGTATGAGACTACAGGTGATCACAGCACAAATTTCTCAGCATGCATTTGGAAAGGGGAAGAAAAACAAAACATGAGATTCTCTTTGCTACTATATTATTTGCATTAATCCTTAATTATTAAAGGGGTTGCACTTGGTGGATCTTTCAGTTGTGTCATTTGTGCCACTGCAATACTGTACCTGAACACCATGCCTACACAATAAATTAGCCAAGGATTCCAAGGTTTTTACAGGCTCTGGCTATAAAAACTCAGCAGTGCAGTGCTTCATGCTCTGGGCCCTGTTAGCGAACCAGCACTGAGGGTCCACCAGCATCTCTGGTGGGAGTCACAGCTCTAAAGGGGAGGTCCAGCTCAGCTCCTTTGGTGCCCTGTACTGCAGGCTAAACTTGTGCATATTGGCATTTGAGCACTTTGGTCTGCTGATGTGTCTAGAGGGACGTCTCTGACAGCTCCAACAGAGCAGGAGTAACAGTATGGATAAAATCAGCAAGTGTTTAGAATCTAGTTCTGATGTTTAGAAACCAAAATAAATGGTATAGCTCCTTTGATGTGCTGATCACCCATTGAAGGGACTAGTACACTTGCCTGGGAGCTAGCATTTCTTTGGAAGGCTCTCCAGTATGGTCAAAAACATCTGAAGATGAAACATCATCTGAAAAACACCAAAATCTGGAAAAAGCAAAGGTACCAAAGCCCAGTCATCACAAGGGTTGCCTATACAATATTATTGTTAAATATTAACTTTTATGTTGGCATTTCCAGGAGCTGAAAGATGAAAGGAAATGAAGCTATGTCAATATAGGAGCAGTGATACAAAGAGCACTTTCATTTTGGGGTACGTTAAACAGATATTCCAAACCATCTGGATCTTCAGTAGAAATGTGCTTATTTGTCTCAGGTTCAGCTTTCATTATTCATTAATAATCTCTTTTCTTTGTAGCATTACATAAATGCACAGGAAAGCTATGATTTTTATTTCTATCAACCAACACTTTCTCATCCCACAAAGACTCCAGGCCTTTAGAAAAAACCTTTTACAATTAAAAAAAAAAAAAAGTGGGGGGAAGGAAATTAATAGTTTCATTCTTACGAAATAAAAAAAAAAAAAAAGAGAGAGAGAGAGAAAAAGATACAGTGATACAGGCCTTCAACTCTGATACACAATATGCACCCAGTCCTCATGCTGGAAAAAGAAGTAAAGCAGGTGTTTCACTCGTATGTTCAGTGCACCTCTTAAGAATGTGAAATTCTTCGTATATATGAAATTATTGCTTCATTAAGCAGAGCACACCATTCCCCGCAGTTATCTTCTCCAGAAGATTTGAAATCCACTAATGGAAAAGATGTACAGATAGATGGGTGACAGAACAATCACCTTGGATAGGATTAATGATTTATCTAATGCTGTATTTTTATTTCAGAGTAAGCCATGTCAGATGCTGCACAGGGAGACATGTAATCTCCTAATACAGAATTGCACACTCACGTGTCAGTCAGAGTTACTTTTTCATAACACAAAGCCACTTTGGTTTAGCTTGTGTCATTTTTCTATTACATGCTAAAAAATATGTGGTATCTTTTGTTTTTCTGCACTAAGGTTTTAGGGTGGATAATACTTCATGACAGTAACATCCACTAAAAAAACAAACCCACAAACAGCACACACACTGTGTAGCAGCAAGGCTATCTACAACCTGTATTCAACAGCCTTCAGCCCCTCAGCAAGCATCAGCACAAGCTCTCACCCCCTCAGTCACATGTCCTTGGCCACCCCAGTGGTGTGTGCTCTTCCTGGAGGACCCAAGCACCGTAGCATTCACCAGCAGTCATTGCCCTGGGAAGTAGCATCCATGGCCAGGCTGCAGCTACGGCCAGCCGCAGGATTCATAATGAAGCCTGTTCACCAGCCATGCTCCAAGGACATGAGAACTCTGACGGATATTCTGGTTTCTGCTTTCTCTCGCTCTGGCTCCTCATTTCCACACCCTGCTGCCTGGCAGCACCTATCTTTTCCATTGCCTCACAGGGTTCTTATATAGGTCAGGAGTATAATGCTAAAAAAGCAAGGAAATGGTAAGCAGGATGAGATCTGGGTTTGGAGTGCTTCTGTTGCTGTTGTTGCTAAACACCTGCCCAAACCAACTGGGCCTTTGCTGAAGCAATATTTCACCCAGTCTCTGTTTCTAATAAAATATGTAGCAATGGGGTATCTTAGAGACTTTTTTTTGCAGCCAGACAATAAATTCAAAAGTTGTTGTGGAAGACAGGTCTGACAGATCTTTGGACAGACTAAAGATGTGATCAGAAAAGCCTAATTTCCTTAAGACACCAAGAAACTTTTGCTCTTGTGTCATTTTTAAATGCATCACATTTTTATTTGTTTTCTGTTCTCTGCATTATACAATGGCAAATATGACACTTGGGGGAAAGGTGGTAAATAATAGTTTATCTCTTCTTTAATAGCTACTGCACTTGCAGGTGGCTCACATCACTAGGATAGGAGTGATCATACCACGAGTTATTCTGGAAAAAGTGGTTGAACACTTATACTGGAGTAGTCTCTGTGTAGACAAACCCCGGACAATGAATCTACACAACCCATCTTACCATCCAGGGTTTTAGTATTATGTTACGTTCTTTTTTTTCTCCTAAACATCTTTAAAAGACTTGTGTTGAGGCATGGCTGAACAAGTAGACTAATCAGCGCCAAGTTATCTGCTGGTCTATTAATTTTTACTTCAAAGCCATTCCTATTTTCAAATACTGAATTTGAGAGCTTATATTTTTGATAATTCAGGCTATGCTAATCTCTCTTTATTCTGTGATTGCATTGTAGGGGATAATTTTTTGCCTAGGATTGCAAAACTTTTTCTTGCAATTTGCAGCTTCTACAATCTACAAGCATCTTCAGGGCAGGAGATGAGGCTGCTGTGGAGTATCCTATATTTCTATAGCTTGTCCAAATGATTTGTCCAACTAATAAACAGGCAACCATTACTTACAGCAAAGGGGAGACAAGCAGTGAAGCAGTCAGGGAATGTTCAGGTTAAACTGGCTGCCTCCTAATCTTCTCCCCTCCAATTTAATGTCACTACTTCTGAAAAGTTGTTTTTCAGACTGTCAGTCTCAAGTGAGTATATATAAAGAGCTGGCAGGGCTAGCACAGGCTTCCCTGCATAGCCTTGCCATCAATTCTGCCTCACTTTGGAGCATCTTAAAGGGTAGTTCAATTTCCATCCCAAGCCGCTGTACAGAGACTGCCAAAAAAAGCATACTTTTTGGAATGTTTTTGGAAACATTATATGTAAGATAGTCTAAGCAATTTCAGTAATCTTTATCTTATGAAGAAGACGTGCACAGCCTCAAAGGTCTAGATACTCCTGAAGCCTTTTGCAGGTTTGTGGATGAAACTACAGGCTTTGAAAGCAGGCACAAGCACCACCCTGTGCAACTCCCCATCGTGGGGCTCCCCAAGCATGCAGTGTTTCATAATGCTGACTTTCCAGTCATGCTCAGCACTGGGTGAAAGAGTGAGAGTGCCAGGGAAGCAGCTTGCCCCAGGACACGCTGCCAAGCTGCTCTCTTTGACAATTATTCCATGCTCAACCACATTGTAAGATAATTATTTAATTAGCTGGAATACGTGTTGGGACAGAGCAGTCTCTGCCCTCTCCTTTTCATCTCCAGCTGGGAGCAACATAAGAAGAGCCAAAGTGGGGGAGGAAAAGCCTTTGAACATCTCCATGTTTACAGCTCTTTAACATCTCTGAATCCAGAGAAACTTAGAGAGCAACCTGGCCAAAGATGAATGTTCAACAGGCCTGGCCAAGAAATTCGCAGGCCTGTTGTGCAATTCGTCTCACACTGCATGACAAAGGTGCAAGGAGAGACACATGTCCGGGCTGCTTGACAGCTGGGATCAGCTTCATTAATTCCATGGGTTGTCCATTATCCCTCTTCCTCTGAAAAGGATCACTCCACTGTGTTGTCATTCATAATAGAGAAAGTTAATCAAACAGCCCACGGCATTTAATACAAGCAAGCTCAAAACACTAATCAGGACAAGATTCAAATGGATCACTGCTTTCTGAAGAGGGGGCGGCAAAAAGATAAGATATTTTCCTTTTGTATGAACACAACTATAAAATATAGACCGTAAGTTTAGAGGTCAGAGAGACAGTAATGATAGCAATTTTATATATATAGCTTGGAAAATAAGAACCTGAAATAAAGATGTATTTTTGAAAACAAAATTATATTTCTCATAAAATCTTGAGTCAGGCATGTGTTGAGTCTGGGTAAGTTTTAAAACAAGCACATTTTTTGCAAGGAAGACCTTGTTGAGTTTTATACATAGAAGAGGTTTGATAACACTTGCACCAGGGTCACAAGAAGAACTTGGGGATGTCTTGTTTGTGCAGATGAGACCAGATCCCCTCATTGTGCTCCCATATGCCTTTTTGTCACATGCAATGGGCCCGTCCCAGACCAAACACCTGAGTTTTATTAAAATACAGGCTGTTTCCTAGACCTCAGCCATTTCTCTCTTCCCACTTGTACATGAATCTTTGAAAATGAAAGTTGCTTCTTTCTCTGCCGTAGTTACTTTATTCTTATCATTATGAAGAGCAATTGGCTCAGTGGATATTGATTTCCAGCATTCATGCATATGGAAAGGTTTGATTGCTAAGAAGGGTAAATCCAGTCAGCCAAGATTTGCAGTGTAAAGGGAAAGCTCATTAAAGGAAAAACATCACCTTGATAAATAGCCTAATGTGCATTTAGAGTTCCTTTCTCCCAGCTCATTAACACATTCCTTGTGATAGCTATGTGATCAGCAGAGGTGGCTCTTACATAGGTAAAAACTAGATCCATCAGGGAAGAGGAATGAGCAAAAGTATCCTAGAATGGTTCCTTTTTCAATATTCAGACAAGCCATCCAAACAAAACAATTCTCACCAAATCAATACACCTACAATTAAGTATACAGTCATACAGCATTCAGACTAAAATCAGCTTGAGTGATCGATGCGTGGGCTCACTTTTTTATACTGAATCTCAGATATATATCTGATGTTCTTGCTACACACCATGAGGTAAATTCATTGTCAAGATAATGCCTCTGAGAAACAGATTGGATCTAGCAATTAATTTGACCCTTTGTGTCCCACAGCATGACAAACAAGAATGTACTTTCATCTATGCACAAAGGCATGAAATCAAGATGAAAGTTGTTGCATATCAAGAGAAAATTTGTCATTTTCCCCAGAGAATGCATGTTTTTCAGTATCAAACTTCTCCCTTGTTTTCCTTCCTTCCTTCCTTCCTTCCTTCCTTCCTTCCTTCCTTCCTTCCTTCCTTCCTTCCTTCCTTCCTTCCTTCCTTCCTTCCTTCCTTCCTTCCTTCCTTCCTTCCTTCCTTTTCCTTCCTTCCTTCCTTTTCCTTCCTTCCTTCCTTCCTTCCTTCCTTCCTTCCTTCCTTCCTTCCTTCCTTCCTTCCTTCCTTCCTTCCTTCCTTTTCCTTCCTTCCTTCCTTCCTTCTCTGGAGTTAAATATGCATAAGAAAGGGCATATTTCCACAGCCTGCTCTATGAGGTCACAGAAAAGGCACAAACCATACTCCTCAGTTCAAATAAGGGCTTGCTTCAAGTCCACTTGAGGGGAAGAACTTCCGTTCAACAGTATTGACCACAGCAGGGTCTAGGGAAGTTAATGGAAGTTGCAGCACCCAAAGCTGTGCAGATGTTCCTGAATCAGCATTACTGAACCCCTGATCCAAGGACTGTGGGAGATCTCCTAAATATCTGTTTGCAAATATCTGTTTTGCAAAGCCACTGCAAATTCAGAAGGAAAAACCTATACTTACACATATTCCCATAAGCAAGACATACAGGAGAAAATAATACTAAAAGTCAAGTGTTGACATTTTATCCTACTCTGAACATGAAATTGTCCATAGTTATACCTACCTGAATATGAAAACCCGTATCGTTCATAATTTTGTTTTCAAAAAAAAATTTTTTTTTCTGCAAAAGGGTGGCTGACTCATTAATGGCTGTGAAATACTGCCTCTAAACATTGAACAGGAGGAACCTAGACATGGGTTTCCCAAAAGATGAACAAGGTGTCATGACGAACAGGGATCCTGGTTAAGGTGACCGCGAGGATATGCTGGTGGAAGAAGGTGACATTGATCAAGATTCTCTCTATATATATATATATATGTGTGTGCGTGCGTGTGTGTGTGCGTGTGTGTGTGTTTGCATTACTGCACCAGAGGAGGATAAAAATGGTAAGACAAGAGTAGAGCTGATGAGAGGATATGAAAAATGGAGAGCAGAGGAAGGCAGCTCAGCAGAGAGGAGCAAGATCCCTGCTCAAAAGACAAGAGGACCTTTTTTTGATTTACAGTCAGTCACCCTCAGTTTAAACTTGAACAATTTTTATTCATTTTAACACAGGTGGACAGACATTTCTCAAATTGTTTAAGGAAAGTAGACAGAAATTAAGCAAGAACAAAATAAAGGACTGAATTAATTTCTGATACGCTGATTTGCAGGAGTTGCACTCAGAATAGACTTGGCCTATGAAATCTAATGTGAGAATATATAAGCAGAGGCAGAAATGCCAAATTACAGAAGTTAGTTTTGTAAAACAAGGAATACTTCTCACATTTATATTTTGTTCATGCAAAACCAAAATGTCAATTTCTCTCCCTAGAAATCCCATGAGGATGGGGAACAAGATAAAAGGTTCTGCAAATGCCCTTCTACTCCTCAGGGTTGGCTGCCTGCATCCCAGCCTGGTTCAAGGACAGTGCAGCTGTCGGATCTCAGATCAGGCCACTCGATAAAGAAATGTGTGGAGGCAGGCTGTGACAAAGCTGAACAGGGCCTTTCCTCTTTCTGGGAAAAGGGGAAAAGGGTGCTTGACACACCAACTTATCATGTAATTATAGTCCATGCCCTTATTGGACACTTGGTTCATTGTAGTAAAAAGATGTAGATGTGGCCCCATTATTAAAGGGAGAAGTGCTCATCCGGCCTCTCAAAGGCTTTCAGTTTATGAGCGAAACTGGCTTACTTGCCACTGTTTAGCATGTACTCATCACCCTGTGTTCCCACAAGCTATTCCCAATGCCAACTCCCAGCTCCCAGTTCAATGCAAGGCACGCAGCCAACTGAACAGGGCAGTGCAAAAGCAAAAATATATTCTTAAATTGTGCAGGCACCACATGTTTTCTGAGTTTCTTTAAGTTCTGATGTTCAGTTGCCTCAATCAAATATGCATTGCAATACTCTCAGTGGAATTTTAAGAGTAAACCTGCAAATTTTAAGGGCCAAAAGTAAGCTTGATGTAACTCTACCAAAGCCACTTAAAGCTATGCCTTGAGATTCACTTAACCTAAAGTTCAGTCTTAATTTTAATGGCAAATGTTGATCTCCAGTAGAGTACCTGAATGATTCACTCCCACCCACAACAGCAGAGCTAATCACCTCATACAGTTGCACCCTCTACAAACACAGTCCCACAAGCAGTATTAGGGCTCTAAAATCAATGACATGGTATGGGTCCAGCTTCCTTCCTCTTCACTTCTCTTTGAAGCACTCGCATTCATCTCACTTTAGTGCTAGCACACACTGGTATCTTTGCTGGAACATGTCAGCCAGGAACAAATTTAAGCTGTGCTATGGTTTTTTCCCATGCATTTCTGAGGAAGGCCACTGACACTCCCTGACTTTTATCAGAGCTCTCTATGCTCAACACATTTGTGATGTCTGTGTGTATTTATTGCACACTCACTTGCCCCGTTGTCCACAAGATTTATAATAATTGCTTCATCATATTTCTTCTTTTGTGCTCCATTTTTGATGAACTTGTCCGTTTCCTCCTGTTTCAAATTAGACTGTAAACTTACAGGGTAGAGAAAAGTTGCTGCTGCTGCTCATACAGCACTCAGTGCAACGCAGGTCATGATCGGTCATGAGGCAAGTCAACACTTCCATAATGAGGGATAGGAGTTAATAGAAAGGAAGTGCAACTGCATCCAAATTGCCTTGTGGTTCAGGGGATTTGGCTGTTAAAGCTCTGAGATAAGATTCTCTGGATTGTGAAGTGAGGGGAAAACACAAAACACCTACAGCTATCAAATAGATTTGCAATATTCATAAAATAAACCTGGGAGTTATTATGCTGCACCTTTTGAAAGCTTTTAGGTTTGGTGAGTTTTCCAGAAAAGTTTTTTTGGGATCAGATTTTCTGCCATTTCCCTCCTAGTTATAAGTACCATATTTCAAAACATTAGTGTCTTGTGATGGCTTGTTTGTTTTGGTTGCAAGGGACTGAGTTTCATCTTGCTCTGTACAAAGCAGTTGCAGTTGGAGTGATGGTATCCTTTTTAGATTGCCTATAATTAAAGTTCTTTAATAATAATGCAAACACTCCCAGTGAGGACAGAAGTGATGTTTACAGGCTTAGTTGCTTTCACACAAATTTCTGCTCGGGTGCATATCCTGCCTACAGCTAACAAAAGAAAATCCTTAAGTAGAAATGAGCTGGTAAGGTATACCAAAATTAATTAAGCAGCCCCAATGGAAGGCCAGAGTGTGAGTATGGACTGATGTTTCTTTCAACAGCTTTTACCATTTTTTCTCCATTTTATTTTGTATATATTTACTTTTCATGACTCCTTTTAGATCTGTTATTCTTTACTTATGAAAAAAAGTGGGAATGGGAGAAAAAAAGTGGGAAAAGTGGAGAATGGATTCAAAATGCTTTTTTAATGACATGAGAATCTAAGCACTTGCCTAAGACTTTCTCCTGTGCTTATAGAAACATAAACATAACAACAGAGAAAGAAAGGAGAAACAGTGATTTTCAACTAACATCATATCTCATGTCATATCTCATGGATTTGGGAGAGCTCCAGAAAATGACATGACCAGGGAACAAACCATTGCATCCAAACAGTGCAGTTCTTGTGTGCAGATTATCTATAAACTCAGCAGCATCAGAGAGCTCCGAAAGCTGAGTACAGCATGAACAGGCCTGCCCCTCTCTGTCATGTCCTTGTTGTCAAGGCTTGCATAAGGATCAATATAAAACAGTTTGTGATGGCCTAATTTGTTTCCATGCCAGATCTCCAGTAGGGTCTTAATGCCTGTGACTGCCAGTGAAACAGAAAAAAAAGGACAACCCTTTGCTGCAGCAAACAGCACCACTCCTTACCAGGGCACGGCTCCTTACATTGCTCGTACTATGGAAAAAGCAGAAGCACCAAAGCTAGGGACTTACCTCGGCAAAAAACACAGCAAGTGTCAGCCCCATAGGGCTACAGATTCCATCTGAGTGTATTACTCATTCCCATTGCTTCTGCTTTAATTCCCAGTGTGTGCACACTCACAAAGCAAGCTGTAGCATTTAAGTTAGAAATTGCAACATGGCAGAAAACAGTTTCTCTTCACCACAAAAGACTTCTAGAATTTTAGGAGATTCAATTCCAGTTCTAAAATTGGACTCTGCAGATGCATGCAAAATTCACTTTTCCTGAGAAAAACCTAGGAAAGGATGAGACATACTTCTTTGCACTGAGGGGCACCATGCACTCAAGTCCTCTTTTGCTGATCCAGATTAGGTCCCCAAGTGAGGGTCCCCTATGCCACAGCAGCACTGGCCTACACTGGGTTCCCCTTGCTTGCCAGCTCAGTGAGTATCTGTTTATGTAAAAGTGGAACATCTCCAGCAAGTTAGACTGAAAGAGCCCTTTGCAGAGCAATCACTAGTCCACATTGTGAGCATTTTTTGGGGTTCTGTCAGTTTGGATCAAATAGAAGAAGGACTTAGTTTTCTCCCAAATCAGAGGAGTCACCTTGGTGCCGTGTATCTGGCCACTATGGGACAAGAGTTCATAGACAAGAGTCACAACTGACACATTACTCTGCATAGCTATCGCTTTTTTCAAGTTAATTGAAATTTTTGTAAGAGGAAAACATTTATTTTTGAGAAAATTCCTTGCCAGCACAATTCTTAATAGACTTTTCTGTACAGACTTCATCCAAAGTCTAGCAGAGTCCCTACAGTGGTCTCAGTGGCTTTCAGTGCCCAGAAGTGATGCCCTACAAAAGACTTTGTAGGACACTGCTTAGAAAGAGAGCATACCTGAAGCCTATGTGTTTCTTAACATGAAGTTGCTAGCCTGGGGATGGAGAGCTGAGTGTAGCACAGAAGAGATCTGTTTTGAAGTCAGTCTTTTCCCTCATACAGTGTAATTGTGGGACAAGCTAATAGCACAACGGATAGCAACTTTCTGATATCACATAAAGACAGGTACAAGAGCCACCTAAGAATTTTGATTAGACACTGACTCATATGTACCTCCTGTAGAAAATTAAGACGTTTGTGTTTAATGAATACAAATTAACACTTAAAGGTAATCACAACATATACTTACATTGACATTCTAACTCCCAGCATTAAGGACTTTACTGTCTTTCTCCAAGTACAAGATAGGCTGAACAAAGAACTGAGAAACATAGTTAAAACTCGACAGTGGGAGACATATCAACATGCAAAAGGACCTGACGATATGCAAGGTATCTCCATTTGATATCTTTGATCCACTGCATAAAATAGAAGACATCAGCAAACATTGGCAGTTACATAACATAAGAGCATATTTTGAAATACCTTAGAGGATTCTACCTTACAGGAACCTCAGCCATATCCTTAAAATCTAAGAGAAAGAACCCAGCAATTACCATATGAGCTGCAAAGAAAGAACCTGGTAGAATTAAACACAACAGTGTCTTTCGAATTTGAGGCTATTTTATTACAGAAATATCACGTTTCTGTATCATGATTCTATAACAACCTGCACAAGCCAGGTTACCAAATATATTAAAATGAACAGAACACAGATAAATCACTTAAACAGAAGCAAGGCTTTTTCTTCAAAAACAGGATTCTAGAGTGTTAAACAAATGAGCTGTTGGAGCAAGCACAACATTGCCTCAACCAAAGTATATACAGTGTGAATTCTTGATATATATTCTTTTCTTCATAGGAGTACCCCCCAAAAAGAGGACAAACTGTTGTAATCAAATTAGCTTTCAAGCCTCTGTGCTGAAAACCAATCCATCTTGAAAAATTATGTCTTCTTTAACTCTTCTTTTCAATACCAGAGACTATGAGATGGCCATACAGCATTCAGTTTAATCTTTCTTCTGATGCTTCTGGAGCTCTGTTTCCAAAGAAAGAATTAGGAAAATTCAGTTTTGAATAGAATACATTAAAAACTTTCATCCTTTTACTCTTTAAATCCTTCTATTCCTATAAATAAAATTTTACTCTGCACTTCTGCAGCATGTTCTGCTTGATGATCTCACAGTGATTATCAATAAATGTCAATGAATTATGTTTTAAGTGGTACAATACTACAAATAAAAAAGCTAGGCCATGATGACATGACAAGAAAAACTTCTTCAAATATATTAAGAGCAAAAGGAAGATCAGGGAAAAGGTAGGTACGCTGGTGAATGGGGTGGGTACCCTGGTTACGAATAACACAGAAAAAGTAGAGTTGCTGAATGCCTTCTTTGCTTCGGTGTTTACCAAGGGCAGCCCATTAGAGCCCCAGGCCCTAGGGACAAGAGAAGAAGCTGGTGGAGAGGAAGGCTCACCCTGGATAGAGGAAGATTGGGTCAGAGAGCACCTAAGGAACCTTGATACCCACAAATCCATGGGCCCTGATGGGATGCACCCCAGAGTTCTGCGTGAGCTGGCGGGTGTCATAGTTAAGCCACTCTCCATCATCTTTGAAAGATCTTGGAGAACAAGGGAGTTGCCAGAGGACTGGAAGAAAGCCAATGTCAGTCTTCAAAAAAGGCAAGAAGGAGGACCCAGGCAACTACAGGCCAGTGAGCCTCACCTCCGTCCCCGGAAAAGTGATGGAACGGCTCATACTGGCCGTTGTCTCCAGGCACATGGAGGACAAGAAGGTGCTCAAGAGTAGTCAGCATGGATTCACCAAGGGGAAATCTTGCTTAGCTAACCTGATAGCCTTCTATGATGGAATGACCAGATGGATAGATGAGGGGAGAGTGGTGGATGTCGTCTATCTCGACTTCACCAAGGCTTTTGACACCCTCCTTCACAACATCCTCCTGGGCAAGCTCCAGAAGTGTGGGTAGACGAGTCGACAGTGAGGTGGATTAGGAACTGGCTGGGTGGTAGAACTCAGAGGGTGGTGATCAGCAGTGCAGAGTCTAGTCGGAGGTTTGTAGCTAGCGGTGTCACCCCGGGGTCAGTCCTCAGTCCAGTCCTGTTCAATTCA
Source organism: Tinamus guttatus (assembly GCF_059628265.1). Lineage (NCBI taxonomy): Eukaryota > Metazoa > Chordata > Aves > Tinamiformes > Tinamidae > Tinamus > Tinamus guttatus. The sequence goes on along the minus strand of NW_028289135.1, from coordinate 478,057 downwards.
TTCATCCATGACCTGGATGAAGGCACAGAGTGCTCCCTCAGCAAGTTTGCTGATGATGCCAGACTGGGAGGAGTAGCTGATACCCCAGAGGGTTGTGCTGCCATCCAGAGCAGACTGGACAACTGGGCAGTGAAAAACCTCATGCAATTCAACAAGGCCAAGTGCAAGGTCCTGCACCTGGGAAGGAATAACCCCAGACACCAGTACAGGCTGGGGACTGACCTTCTGGAGAGCAGCTCTGCAGAGAAGGATCTGGGTGTCATGGTGGACGACAAGTTGACCATGAGGCAGTAGTGTGCCCTTGTGGCCAAGAAGGCCAATGGGGTCCTGGGGTGCACTAAGAAGAGCGTCTCCAGCAGGTCGAGGGAGGTGATCCTGCCCCTCTACTCAGCCCTGGTGAGGCTGCATCTGGAGTATTGTGTCCAGTTCTGGGCTCCACAGTACAAGAGGGATGTGGAGCTGCTGGAGAGAGTCCAGCGCAGGGCTACGAGGATGATCAGAGGCCTGGAACATCTGCCCTATGAGGAGAGGCTGAGGGAGCTGGGCCTGTTCAGCCTGGAGAAGAGAAGGCTCAGAGGGGATCTAATCAGTGTCTATAAGTACCTCAAGGGAAGCAGTGAGGAGGATGGTGCTGGCCTGTTTTCACTGGTGGCCACTGATAGAACTAGAGGAAATGGCCACAAACTGAAACACCAAAAGTTCCACAGGAACTTAAGGAAAAATTTCTTGACAGTGAGGGTGACAGGGCACTGGAACAGGGTGCCAAGAGAGGTTGTGGGGTCTCCTTCTCTGGAGATCTTCAAAACCCGCTTGGATGCAGTCCTGTGCCACGTGCTCTAGGGGACCCTGTGTGTGCAGGGGGGTTGGACTAGATGACCTCTAGAGGTCTCTTTCAACCTTAAGCCTTCTGTGATTCTATAGTTCTATGATTCTAAATGATTTCCACTGTCTCAGTCAGAGCAGGGAACAGGCCTGATACAGAGCTCTGAAGCCTGAACCCCAGTCTCATGTCTCCACTATAAGATACACTTTATGTTTGTTTGGAAGTGGCTGCTGACATATTGAGGGCTGGACTAAAGCCCAAGATAATCATTCAATTGATTTTAGTCGATCTTGGGTTAAATTCTAAAGGTTTTTTTTTCAGCATAGATTATACTATCTATCTCTAAAGTATGGTCAAGCTTTTAAGCCTTCTGTTAAGATATTTTTTTTCTGGATAGCATGGTTTAGGGAGTTTTTTTCCCCTCTTGGTAATAATATTTAAATATCATATTTGTGATACAAAGCATTTCCCCACTTTCCTGAGAATGTAACTTTTTTTTGTTAATTAATTTATTTAAAGAAACACTCCTCAGAAGTTACTCAGATATAAGAGCCCTCATCAGAGCAAGAGGCTCAGGAAGCTATATGTCACTGAGCAAATTGCAGTACAATGAACCCCCTCATAATGTTCAGAATTTGCATAAATTAAAATGGTTGTACAATATACATAAGTTCCAGGAAGCAACCAGCAAAGATTCACCAGTGGCCATAGCACATACATATATAAATATATAGTTGTTGAACTTCTGTTTACCTAGAGAACAGCCAGGAAATCTAGTAAGTTGGTCTCCCTATTCGCCTGCCCATGTACATAACAAGTCATAGATGCATTTCTGAGGCAAGCCTTAATGAAGGTCTGCACTGAGTGTGTGCTGAGGATGCACTGGCACTGAGCATGAATTTAGGATCCACTGTCATGGAGCCCACAATAGCCTCTAGTGTTGTACAACATCATAGACTTGTGAAGAAAATCATATATCAGTGAGTATAAAAAAGTATTAAGTAGGATTCTGAATGGCTGTTTCTTCCTAGGCCATTTGCTTATGTCTCAAAGTCAGGACAGTTAGTTTAGGTAGCTCAAATGTTTCTTCATACACCAGAGGCAGCACTTTTCTTTCTTGTTGCCCTAGTGCCTCCTGGTATGTGCCGGCTTCCTCACGCAGGTGATTCATCCTCCTTCTCTCTTCTGCAGTGCCACATTCCCCTCACACAAAACAAAACTAAGGTGAAAAAGAAGGAGAAATCTCCCACCACAGCGATGAAATGAAATTTGGGAAGAAAGCTCACTTGTTCCCAGATACGGCTTTGCACAACTCTAGTACACATTCTGGCAGAAAGGATGACTTCTCTTGCTAGCCTTATCTAGGTCACTAAGCACCAGCATATACTCCACTTTATCCTGGTTTTGCAGTCCTGAACGTTCCTTAGCCTGTAAGCTGCAAACAAGCACACATTGTATTTGTGCCACTGACCTCAACACATCAGAGCATGCAGGGCTCATCTTTTCTCTGAGCCCTCCAAGAGCAGAACCCCTGGCATGTGGCATTGCCCAGAGAGACAAGACCCGCTCCCCAAAGGAGCAGCTCCATGAGCCACCCATGTTGAAATGTGTGTATCCCACTTAAAATCATGGCATATCCCCATTCCTGGCAGTCTTCAGTTTCAGAAATTAACACAGTGAGCAAAAATGATTCACAGAGTTTTTATCTATATAACAAACGAGGCTATGATTTCAATAAGGCCATGCACTGACCTAGCCCAGCTCTCACTGCGTCTATGGCAGGACTCCAACTGACGCCAGTGGGAGTGAAATTAAGGCAGCGGGAAAGGGTTTTGGGCTTCAGATAGAAAAAAATCCCTGAACTACATCTGTTTTCCTTTTTACCCCTGTCTTCACACATCCCCACCCTTCTCTTGGTCTCACTAACTATGATGGAATGATGCACTAATTGGTTCTGCACGGATGAGACCACACTGAGGCAGATGTGTTGCCATAATCTAATCTAATTAAAATAATTTTCAGGTTTCAGTGAGCATTTAAATAAAATAAAAAAGGAGCCTTTGACAATTGATGCCTGCTGTGAAAATGATTGAGAGAGATGAGCAATTTCAATTTAAGCTGAGTTCCTACCTCGTTTGCCTTTCCATCTGTGTATTTTTTCAATCCTAATTATATGTAATCAACAGTATAAGCAACATGATTTTCCTTGTAGTTGAAAAATCATGAGTTCATTTTGCATACCTTCAGATACACACACATTTATGCCTATATATATATACTTGCTACTCGAGAGAGTTTTGCATCATGTAATTACAATATAGTTGAATTAAAATATCCCTTGAAATAAGTATGGTGTCTTTTAGATCCATGAAGCTAATCTGAGGAGCCACAGGGTGTGTTAGGTCAGCCCAGCAATGAGTGCAGGCTGGGGATTAATAGGAAGGCCACAGATGTGTCATTGCACTTTTGGCTGGACTTTCCCAGCAGGGTGTTTCTGCATTACATCAAAATTTATAATGCAGCTGGGTGTAGAATAAGGCAGATCAGCTCTCTTTCAAAGTGACCAGCCAAAGAGATGGCTGCTCCCCTAGGAGTAGGAGAGCTGGGAGCGAGAGTGTCCCTGACTTGGACAGTCACCATCCCATAGAGTGTGAACACAGCAGGCAGAAATGGGTGCTGGAAACAGTGTCCATCAACAGCCCCAGGCACAGCCCCAATCCTTTAGATGAATGAACAGGACCTACATACACCAGCAATCAATGTGACTCCAGACAGTGAACCAGGAACTTTGTTAACCACTTGCATAACCATGTACTGTTTTGCATCAGGATTATGGTATAGTGTAAGAGCCTCAGGAAGAGTATAAGTAAGATTTCTGTTGCATTTTGGTATCATGGACCTTTCTAAAAGGTGAGTTCATCTTGGCACTTGTAAAAGGAAGTATAAACACAATGTTCGACTACCCTGAGAATCAGGGACTTCACATAAAGTATGAAAGTTGTGAACTGTCTTCATGCTCTAGATAGTTTGCTTCTTGTCCATTGTTTTGGGATCTCACTTTTTAAAGATTTTTTTATAAAACTACTGAATTTGTAAGTGATGAAGTTACATGCTGGCACAGTATACAAAATACAAACCCATCATAAAACATGATAGCATAATAAAAGAATGCACGCATGTCAGAATATGGCACAAGTGGAACATATGACCGTGTTGGAAAGAAATGTAATTGATACAAAGTGTGTACATAAAATCAAATTCAGATGAAACCTCTGCTGTTTATGAACAAAAACTTAAGCAAGCGGTGTTAGGAAAGTCTGTTTCTCATGTATGTATGTCAGCTCTTCCAGGTTAACTAACTGTTCAGACTTGTTTCCACCACACTTCCCTGGAGGATTCTTCCAATTATAGGCGTGTATCCACTTCTGATTTATACATATATGACTGAAAGAACTGATTTATTTTAAAACACCTCAGTTCGGATTGGGAAGGGTAACTGTAGGCATCAGAGTTTGAAAAAGTTTGGTCTAATGATTTAAGTATTTCTATTTTTTTTTTCCAAAGAAAACCCCTATATGCTTTATGTGTGGAAGCTGCTGCAGAAAACCTGTCTGATCACCTCAAGAGTGCTAAATCATAGTTACTTCCCAACTAGGACAAGTAAGGTGAGGACAGGATCCTGGCCCCTTCACCATCTATGTCACAAATTTTACTGTTAATTTGTTTACCCTGATAGGTTTGCTTCACCAGCTCTTTCAGACCTAACTCTTACAGTTGATTATGTGTAGCAGCAGCCATACCTCAGAGTCTAAAACATTCAGCATCACCTAACATGATTACTTGTTTCTGTTCTTCTAGCAGTGGCACACATAAATGTTATGAATGGGTCCCACCTGTCTCACAATTAGTAGATCATATTTTCTTTCACCTGTTCCTGCAGAATGGGTCCAGAAAGTACTTTGGTCCTACCATATTTTCCTTCATTTCTTATCCATTGCAGGATGTTTTTGAAAAGTAGAAAGGCACAGAAGCTGAAGTACTTCATCCTATACCCATCTATTAGAGTGTATTTCTACTGTTCAGTCGTGCCAGGTTGTGAATGTCAGGAAAGTGAAAGTACCAAGGCATTTACTGCCCCATGAAAGCCTGGGGCTGGGGAATTAAGTAAAGACTATGGAAACAATGAGTTGACCCAGTAGTGTCTGCCAAAAAAAAAATGTAAATAACAGAGAAAAATGTTGGATATTGCCCCAACAGGACATATGTCAAAGTTTTTACAGCAAGCTACCAAATCAAAATCAACGTTCACAGCACTAGTCTAAAGTAATAGCCATGGGATGGTAGCACAAAGAATGCTGTACCATCAAGCAGAAACCTCTACAGACTCCCTGCACTAAAAGGGCTTAAGGGAGAATATCAGACTTCTAGGCTTTTCCCCACAAAGAAATATTATCTGGCAGGCTACGACAACAGTGTGAGGCTGCTTTGCCTGCAGTCAGACGTATTTTGAGCTAAATGCCCAGGCTTCTAAATGGTATGGGGGCAGGGGTCTTATGTCATTTATAACAGATATTCATCAATGCATATGCTTGTTTTGGCTTGATTACAGAATGTTTGGACTTGATTCTGTTTATTTATTGTGTCAGTGAGTCAAATAATATTTTAACTAAGATCAGTGGTAATAGGTAAGCCATTCCTGTTACTGTCATAAAGACACTCTATGTTCATAACTGGGGAGAAGGACTGTGAATTACTTCTGTGATAAAAGAAGAAAACCTTTGGTGGTAAATATATACCATATTTCAGGAACACTGGGGACTTCAAGAGGAAATAGCTCACTGTCCACCATAACAATAAACAAAGAGAAAAATAATTATACTCCCAATATTCAGCTCCACAAGTAGCTGAAATTTCAGTATGAAATCAAGCACCATTTCAGCTAGAGGGCACAGCAAATTCTGGTCTAGAGGGCACAGCAAATTCTGGCTCACCAGGCCATTTCTGGAACTGGAGCCAGGCTTGTACATTCCTTGCAGTTAGTAGTGGCACATGATATATAATATATAAACTCATATATAACACTAATGTTAAGACCATTTAGATCATGCCTGGAGGAACTGGTCATAACCACAGGCTCTCTTTACTAAACTCTGTACAGATGCACATTAGGTACTAGCTCTTCCCAAAGAGATTTTCATTTCTAAAAATATATGTCTATTATTTCCTTCTCGAAGCAAATATGCTTAAGAATGTTACTATGTTTACTGACTCCAGTAGTCACTGTATGTATGAATTCAAATAATCCTGAATGTATGAGGGTAATGGCTGTGAAGTGCTGATACCCCTCTTTAATCCTGCTTCAGGGATGATGGGGAATTTGCCTAGAGTTTGTGTAGTCACACGGCACAATGAAAAACTTCACCCTAAAGGAATTACTTGGTATCATTTTTGCAGTTTATTCAGTGAAACAACTGAGCTTTGCTATTGCCCTAAATATGTATGCAGTACACTCTAATGCATTCAGGTAAGAGCTTTAAAAATGTTTTCAGCCATTTGGAAGACGAGTTTTACTTTGCACTTCTTCATGTCAGCTAGCTAGGGAGCCAGAGGAGCCCTCATTTTTGCATTTAATTTGTTTGTGTAGTTGAAGCATATTTTGTCTCTTGTGCATTTGTTCTTCTTCCATCAGAGTACCTAATTTGATTGGCGTGCTAGCTCTTCCTTGTCTGTTTTCAGTTTAATATTTCAGTTTAAGTGTTTAATATTTCACTCTCTCCTCCTTCTTCTCTCAATTTGTGACTCAGTATCAGTGTCAGAAATACACAGTACTTGCATGGCATCAGCCTGAACTAGAGTTTTGTCTCCATGAACAGTAAGTTCTTTAGATTTGGGTGCATGTGGTCTCAACATCCATGCAGTGATATCTTGACACTGCAGTTCTAATGTTTGGCTTTTTTCCCTTTTTTTTTTTTTTTTTTTCTCACCACCCCAAAGTAAATAGATCAAATGGGGCAACATCTGATATTTACTACAGAGTAATCTATTTTGACTGGAAAAAGAATGACTGGAAGCAGAAGAGTCTTCCCAAACAGCAGCTGCTGCTTCCCTTCACTCAGGCAAGGGTTAGTTCATTTTTAATTTCCATCATAAATGATGTTCATTTTAACAAGCTTGTTTTTTCACTCCCATCGTAGTCTAAATCCCTGTGGTTCAACCAGGAATCCATAAATCTTTATTACCTTAGGCACTTCTCTTTAGCTTTCATCAAACATTTATTTATATGGTAATATTTCAATACCTTAAATCAGTGCTAAGTCATTTATCATAATAAATTGCATTTCTTTAATGTCATGTCCCTATTCTCCCACATTATCTCCAGTTTGTTTGTTCAGATGGAAAACTCTAAAGAGATTGTATCCAGAATTTCCAAGAGGTATCAGTTATTTTTGTGCTTTTAAACTTGCAGAAGGATAAATGTGCAAGTTTATAATAGCCTGTAAGAGAGCAATACCATTAAATGTCATCAGGCTGGGTAAAAAACAGTTTAAAACTCAAGTTTTACGGTAAGGACGTAGGCTTCTTGCCATCTCCTCCTGCAGGGAAAGGCAGTGGGACAAGGAAAGTCCTGTGAACAGTCTGCATGCCCTCAGCTCCAAGGGCAGCATCCACAAGAGCCTCCCTGTTTACCAGATGTTGACATTAACTACAAGTAGTGGATTCAAAGTGATAAGAAATTGTCCTTAAAACTAACCAATATTGCTGAACTTCCTCTCTCTTCCTATTTGGAATATGGGTGATCAGCAGCTTTCTGGTGCTATTAATGGTAGTGTTGCTCCCCTAAACACAAGGGAATTGTACAGGGAAAAGGTCATTAGGAGAAAAGAGAACTTCGTGGTCATTTGGAAAACACATCAACAGTCTACCTACAGCAGGGCGTAACAGATGTTATTTTTTTTTCCTCCCTTCTCCTTTGCAACCACTGCATCTAACAGCTCCCTGACCATTGGGTGCAGACATTTCCTAGACAAACATGCCTCTATCACATCCCCTTCCTTATCCATTACCTTCTCACAGATTGTCACATTGGATAACCTTTCTCCAGGCCCTGAGAAGCGCTTGGGCAGAACAGTGCTTAGTCTCTACGAAGACTCCCTGGTCCTGTTCTTCACTCTCTCCACTTTATTCAGCTATGGATGTTCAACTTTATGAGTGGCCTTAATAGCAAGATGGTTACATCAGCTGACTCAGCTCTGCTGCTACCCCTGTCACTTCCACAAGCTCCACTTCTCCCCAAAGACTTCTTGTATTTTGTTATTGAAAACTATGGCTCAGCAAGTCAGCGAGAACCATACTTCCCGCAATGGCAAAGCTCATCTTCACCTATCCTTTCTCACAAATCGATGTGCAATCCAGGCAAGCCACTGCTAAAAAGAGCCAGAATGAGAGTCAAAATGGGTAACAAGGGACACAAACCACAGTCTAACATGGCAGTGGAGATGTATCTCCTCCCACAGACACATAATTTGGATGGCAAGAGGGAAAGGGAGATTAAAGGGACACAAAGCCTTCAACAACGAGCTTGACCCCAGGAATGACATATTTTCACTGTTGCATGAAAGACTGTTTTTTTGGAACAGATCTTCACTGCCCAGTTGGTTGTGCAAAAGAGAGCAGCCCCAGTGTCACTCCCCATGTACTTCAGGGCTCCCATAAATGCAGCTTTTTGGGTCCTACCTATATGCTTGCCTGTTTGTCAAATGGGACACGGAGTTCTGAACCCTTAGGAGCTGTATGTTTTTTCTCTGCTTTAGCGTGAGAAGGTTATATAATAAAGATGTAGTTGATTAAAGCATGTCTGGGCCTGGTTTAGTATGTCATTGCAATCCCTTGGAACTGGCAACATTAGACAAATCTCCACACCCCAGGTGGATCTCCTCTTATTTGGCTAATTATAAACTACCTTGCTATCCACTGCACTGAGATGGTTCATAAATATGTTTATGGGTATTCACTCTGATGCACTAAATAACTGCATAAACACTGCACCTCACAGGCTTTTTTTTTTTTTTTTTGGCCTGGTAAGCAGTGCAGATGGCTTTTGGTGGTAGCAGAGGAAATAGGACCTAATAGTTCTTCTTTGCTGCAATGAGAAATGCCAAACAGGCAATGGCACTGCTGCCACTTGCATGCTGCATGTGGAGCAATGATTCCTGTGGCTGTATCATGTTCTTCCCTGCAGGAAGGGGTTTATCCTGAAAATTCAGAAGGATTTCAGTGAGTTAAAGCCATAATTTGAATCCCACGGCATATGAGAGGCAGTGGGCAGGCAATCCCTTAAAACACTTCCCAAGTACCTAAAGGAACTTCAGCAGGAAATTCTGCCTTTTTTTAAGTGAGTGGAAGAAGCTAATCAGCATATAGTTGCAATAACACAGTTGTCAAAGGCTTATGTTTCAAGATTCAGAGACACTGTAGTTAATATCTAATCTTGAGGGAATGCTGTTCATGGAAAGAGACGCATTACATATGGTGATTGCAGTATTTCAGGAGATTCAAGGTTTAAGATGTTAACACTTTCTCTGTCACTCAAAATTATAAGAAGTGGTGCATTCTCCCCAGTGATTTCAGGGTGAAAATGTTTGCAGCTTATTGCTTAAATCCTGAATTATCAGATACCTCTTTATAACCACTGTGATGCAATGCTGTTCACATGGACTAATAACCTGCAAAGCTCAGGATGCAAAAACTGTGATCAGTCCACCTGATCCTACTGTTTTAGAATAAGCCTAAATATACATCTTTAAAACTCACAACTCCAGGGCTTTCCAGAAGCAGGGAAATTAATGTAGCTACTGAAAGAAATAAATAGAAGAATAAATCTCTATTGATTTATCAAGCTGGCTTATAATGGTACAAACTTTACAAGAAATATTTTAGACAGTTGTAAAATCCGTCTTTCTTCTCCCTCGCTGACATAAACATTATATTTACAAACCTAGCCTCAGATAGATAAAACAGTCTACTAATTTATATGATCAAGTCCCTAGAAAAGACCATTGTCTGTGAAGTTTTGTGAGCTATCCATTTAAACCTGGTACTGCAAGCTTTTCACATCACTTCTTGTGGATTGCCCCACTCTTAAAAGAATTTGAAAGCGCTGGGCCTCTGGTGATTTCTCATGAGCCCTCCTAAGGTATAACTTCCACAAGACTACATAGAGGAAAAAAAAGAAAAAAAAAATGACATGTAGTGCTGCTTCCATAGAGGCCATTTGCCAGAAGACAGGCATTTCCCATAACATCCTGCCTTATTTAACCGGCCTTTTTATCAATGGATATTGAAAACAAAAAAAAAAAAACAAAAAAAAAAAGAAAGTATGATGGAAATAGTAGTTTTGAACAAGCTGCTTTTACCAGAAAGCAATTTCAAATCAAAAACACAAGTCCTTAAATACTTGCTCAGCTGGCAAGTCTGGAATCTGAGACTAATAAATCCTGTGACAAGATTCTCAGATCCAAAGACCTTAGTAAGACGGACTTTGGGAATGAGATCCACTGTAAACCATGTGTAAATTCTGCACTCCAGTTTTCTCAGAAGACATGTTATTTCCTTGCTTCCCTTGTTCCTTTCAATTAATTTTCTATCAGTTAAACATCCTTTTTTAAAAAAAAATAGGCTGTATTTGCTGTTAAAGCATGAAGAAATAATACCACTTTCTCTGTCTTTTAATCCCTCTCTAATTTCTAATTAGCATAAAAGAGAATTAACTGATTATGGAAAAATTGTCCTGAGAATTTATAGTCAATTTGTGTGTGATAATAACCTGTAAGTCTCTTTTGACATGACTGTTTCCTATATAATATTCTCCTAATCCTTATCTGTTTCGCATAATATTTTTCCCAAGTGCATATATTAAAATTAATCTCACAATGGTTCAGTCAAGACACCAAGTAATTTAGTTAAATGTATATTTCTCATCCGAGTTCTCCATTTTCATCTTCTCCTTTGCCATACATTTCAGATTCATATGATCAGGATCCAGTCTCCAATCAGGAGCTGAATAATAGCCACTGAAGGCCTGATGTCCCTTTATACATCAGCAAATTCATCCCTATTCCTAATCCAGTTTACCTGAACTGCAATATTCTGGTAACTAGTTGCTTGCTAATTTTCAAAGATCTTTTCCAAAGACCTTGAGATCCCCCATGAAAAATGATGGTAGGGACGCCTTGCGCAGAGGCTATCAGTGGAATTTTACTTCTCAGAATAGCAGCACCTCCATGATCTGAGGTGAGTTTCTATGTATATGTTTAACTGTGAATTTGGGAAGGAAAAACACAGTCTCTCATACCCCTTGTAAACATTTTATAATCAAATTTATATATGTCAAATATAAGACAGTCAAGGAACATTGTGTTGAATGTCAGGTTATTACAACCCTGACTATATTTTAAATCTAATTGTTTTTCAGGACAGTTTCATAGGACAATAAACTTGTATAGTGCAGGAGTAAAGTTCCCCTGCTAGTCTCAAAATTACAGCCTTAATCAGCTTGTTCAAAAGATAGAACAGGAGAATAATTCTGGCTTTTTAGTTTGCAGAGGAGGACCTGAAAACTCAAAACTCCAAACATGGTGACAAATAAGAAGAATATAAAATGTGTTATGCTTCAAATGCTTTTTAACCCAATCTCACTATGGTTGAGATGTCACATGTAGAACCTCAAAACTATGTTATTAATATGTATGTGACAAACACACAGTGAATGCAATTTTCACAATAAAAAGCAGATTTTGGAGGCATGACAAATGCATTCCATTTTCTGCTTCCATTTATGAGTGATGGCCAAGCACTCTGGCTTGACTGAAAAGTAAGGTAGACTTTAGCAGAGCTGAGATGTTAGTAGCAATTACCCAATGTATCTAGACATGGTCAGTCTGTGTTTATTACACGGTAACAATATTAGTTCCCTAAGATCCTGCAGCCGTTGTAAGTTATTGAACACCTGGGGACAGGAAAACTACTCCTATTAACATTTTAGTTCATTCTGATTTTTACTACCCTTTTATGCTAAGTCCTCTTCAGACCACTTTGGCAGTAAATATTCTCCAAAAGGCTTTTAAACTTCCAATGGAATTGCAAAAAAGTCTGCCTGTAAATAAGAATCAGGTCCAGTGACTCCAAAGAGAAATGCAAAAAAGAGTCCAAATATTTCTGAGATGTAATCACCTTTAGTATAAACCTACCTCATGCAGGAACAATAACAGTATGTTTCCAGCCATCCAACACTGGATTGTTTCTCCAGTTGTCCCCTTTAATTAGCCTGTCTGTCCCCTGGTGCTCTTGGTTTATTACTTCAGTTGTAAACAGGGCATAATTCAAGACTGTTTCGGGCTAATTGCACTACACATATTCAGAGTCTGGCTGTTAAGTGGTCATAAATGATTCCTTGTAACTACTGGATGGTTAGTAAAAATAATGTAATGTGATCATTGTATGTAAATATAACTGAGTGAGATAATAATTTATGATGATGGTTATTTAATTGAAATTTGGGTCCAAGGCTAGGAGTTGTTCTCTAGATTCCTGACTATACTGCCATGTTTGTAGCAACTGACTTTCGGAAGCTAATTCTGTTTTTCTTCCTTCCTAAGGAATTCTGTGTTAGGTTAAACCCCAGGTACACAAATTGAATGCACCTAAACCATCAGCAGCTTTGAGAATCTCAGGCATAGCTACATGATGTGAGCATCTTAATGGGATGACCTGGCTCTCAAAGATAATGAGCACCCTCAAAATTGAGCTCTGCAGCTATTAGCATCTCTGAAAAGGCCTATGCTGTGTTTTGGAGACTGTGTTTTAGATTCAGCTTCTAGACTTCTGCCAAGACCAAACTTGGATAAGAGTTTGTATCCCAGCAAAGTTTTTGAGTACATTCTGGCCTATGGCAGGAAAGAAAACCTGACCCTCAGTTAATGCACAGTGTGAGTCCTAGGACATTGTCACAGTGCAGTTATGTCCAGGTTTCCTCAGGCCAATTCCATCACTTTTCATCTGCCCATTCTTTGTAAATATGCTATCCAGACAGCAAATCCCATGATACTTCTAGAGTTAGAAACCAGAAATATAATTGGCTGTGATAGCAAAGCAGTGCAGGACAGATGGAAGCTGTATTACAGTTGTTCTAGCTAGCAATATAAGCATCCAAAGCACAAAGTAAAGAGAACACTGTGGTTTATTCAGTTCACTAGCACATGCTCCAAGGAACAGCATAAATAACTGCAGTGAGAACTCGCAGGTAGTAAGTATACATTTCAGCAACTATCAGTACTGAAAATTTGCTTTGTGTGATCCTTCCTTTTAACAAATTACTTGACAACTAAATATGTAGAGATGTCTTTTAAATTTATATGTATTATCAAGTTGTGCTCAGTGAGGACCTGTCCCACAAGTCATTATACAAACAATTGAACATATTGTGCTGCTGTATTTAACCCAATACTGATGTAAAATGACTCAATGACCAAATCCAACTATGTTAAACCAGAAACAAGATACCTCTAGGAGCTTGGTAAATCCCCAACACAAACATTTCTATAGATGTCTTCATCTGTGAAGTGACTTGTTATAATGCAGACTAATTGGTTTGCAAATTCTGCTACGGGTTCTTTTTCTTGTCTCATCTACATTTTGTTGGCAAAATCCCAAAATCCAAACAAGCATTAAGCTCCTAATGTCCTCAACTAGGTGCTACAAGAAGCTGTGACCCTATAACCTCCATAATCCTCATCAGAGTAGCAAACTCCTCACCTGCATTAGCTCCTAAAGCTTCTTTTTTAATTAGAATTATATTGACTGGACTAAATTGTGATCTCAGCTTCCAGTTACCATTCCCCTTGACTCCCATATGAGGAAGTATGCACTACGTAGTTCACAAGGCCCTATGAAAGGGAATAAATTTTGTTCACGAAGAGCAAATTACACATGCTACATATACTGAGCACTTCTTAATGTAGTTATCCTCACAAAACCTTCCTAGAGTAAAAACTGCCACAGAGAGAGACTGAGCATCAAAACAAGAAGGGCATTTAGGTTTCTGTCTTTCATGATTTTCCACAGGAGTAAAATGAAGCACCTTTAAACATCTGGACCCAAGTGGCTCACACAAGGAGGCTTTGTCAGATATGGGCCAGCGCTCTCCAGTCCTAAGTTTATGACAAGCAGTGGAGTGCCCTTCCTCACCCACAGAATTCAGGCTTGGGTATCCCTGTTGATAGTACTGCCAGCAACTTTAAAATAAATTAACAAAGAACAGGATCTCCTGCAGAGCTCTTGTCTTTAATTAAGTGCTGGCAGGGGAAGTATGCAGTGAAATAAGAAATAATTGCAACAAAGAAGCTTTCTTTTTTATCAAGCTGCTTAGCAATTTGGCATCCTTCCAAATATATTTCCTATAACTGGAAACATTAAATTACCTGATTTAAATCTGCAGCTCCCTCTTAAACATGCGGTCAGACTGAAGGATATGGTATTGTTCATGAGTCAGGCTCTCTAACAGGAGTGCAACTTACAAGTATAAGACCTTATTATATTCTACTAAAAGACATAAGTGACTTTTTTTTTTTTTCAGAGACTGCTTGGTTTCCTGGAAAATATTGTTTCAGGGATATCCATAAATAATCTAAGCACTACAAAATCAAAAAGGGCCCTAGAAGCAATGTGGAAAATAATCTGAAAAATTACCTTTCATTTCAAAAGTGAAAAAAGTAATATTTTATACAGAGTGTAATTGTTTTCTCCTTTACCCTCTAACTTCTAAGTCTAAACACTACAAAAATATATTATTTATTATTTTGCTTCTGTTTCAATTCCCAAAGAAAAATAAATATATTTTGTTTCAGATGAATACATACTGTTTTTCCTTCTTTTTTAATTTTTAGCAAGGTCAGGGGGAAAAAAGTTACTATACCGCTCTAAAACAGACACTGTTAAGAAACCCCGCTTCTAGTATTAGGTTTCAAGCACAGCAATGTGCTGCAAAGTTTTTATGCAAACAGTGCCACTGTATTCAAGAGAACGTTTTTCATGCATGTTCACTCACCAACTTCGCTAACTATATTAAGAGTCCTATTACCATGACTAACGTGCTGAGGTTTGCCCCAAAAAACCTTGGGCTTTCTCTTCTCTTCTCCAGGGGTAACAGCATCAGCAAACTGTTTCTTTGTTCTCCCAACAAATTTCACCTTGTTATTCTTCAGTGGACTGATCAGCAGGGTAAGTTGAGAAGGAAAAGATCAGAAGCGACATTGTGATGAGATGAGAGGAAGGGTGACCTAAAAAGAAGTGGAGCAGAGGAGGTAACAGAGTCAAACCCAAAGTAAAAGATGCTGAGCTTCAGCCTGCCTGGGGCTCTAGGCCATCTGATACCAAGTAGATTCCCTTGCACATCAGCATGTGACTGGAGCACCTGGTGGCCTCTCCTGTGGCAGCTCTGCATCTTCCCCTGGGCTCCTGGTGCCTCAAGCTGGGACACGTGCAAGGCACATACAGTGGGACTGTCATGCCAAATGCATCGACTCCTTTGCTGAGAGCAGATGACAAGCATGATGTTGAATTCACTGTGGCCAGGTATATACTTTTGGAAGGGGATCAGGGTATCGGCTGAGATCAGTAAGATTGGCCTGAGTCATGTCCAACAAGAGACTGGATTTAGAGATTTTGAGACAGTTTGCCTTGGTTATTAAAGGCTTTGGTTTTAATGATGGATATTCCCTACACTGAAATGAAAGAAGAGAACTGATAGTAGGGAGTTCACTGAAATGTACGCTCCCTGTTTCCCTAGAATATCCCCCAAGGTCATTGTCTCCTTAGCTCTCCTTAGCTCCTCAGGGTATAAATTCAGTTCCAAGTAAAAAAGAAAAAAAAAACAGTTATTTAACAAAATTTTTGCAAATTGAGGTCTCTGCTATCCAAAGAAATGATTAAAACAAAATAAAACAAAATAAAATAAAATAAAATAAAAATAAACACTGCTTCCTTAAGAGGGGCTTCCTGTAAATAAAATTGTTTTGCAGTTATACTCACTACTCAGGCTCAGGGAAAGGAGGCTTTCTGAGACCCTCAAGATGTGCTGCTTTGCATGCTGAAAGAAGTAGTCTAAATCTGAATGCCAAGCTCTATAGCATATCTTTTCTCCGTAGGTGTTTTTCTGCAGAGATTCATTACCTGAATTTTCCTCTAGTCAAGCCAAATTATTCAGAACTACAAAATTCAGGAGGACCAGAACCTGGGTGTTTCAGAGAGTTCACTGAGTTTCTCACCTCTCACCCTGATTACCTGATTATCATAAAAATAATAATCCAGTGATTCTTTTAGTAGTTGTATTGCACTCTCCACCTCATCCCAAAGAAGTCTGCTCCTTTCTCTCTTCTCAGCATCACAGATCCAGCTCATGGACTCACCCTCATGCAGGTGTCAGCTGTTCTTCCTTGGTACTCAGGAGGAGGAGTTGCATTTCCCATACCTTGACAGGTAGAGATTTATGCTTGGAGGCCTTCTGCACCTGAAGAGGATCTCTCAGCGAGGCTCAGGAGTGATTCTAGGGAAAAAAAATCAGAAAGAAGCCCACACCACCATAACTCAAAACTGGTGGGTAATCTGTTTTTTAAAAAATTGCTAAAAGCAAAAATGTTGCTACCTAAAGGTACATCTGCTGACAGCAGTGAGAAAGCAATATTTCATTTGAGTGTGACAGCATTGATAGGTATATTGCACAGGAACCAAATTCCTCTGCTTTTTATGTCTCAAGCCTGCATCTCTTGAGATTTTTAACATGCCACCATGGATTTCCTGCCATCTTTAGAAACAACTTCTATGAGATTGCATAGTCTACAACCTAAAAAAAGGACATGTTTTATTTATGATTGCCCTTGCTTTCATCCTCCTACGCTGTGTTGAAATAAAAAGTATGTGAGCACACACATGTGTCAGAGTCAGTTTTTTCCAGAAGTGGATCCACAATGCCCGTATTTGTCACATTCTTTGAATTTTACAGGGCAACCTCTAAGGGCATTGACAAGAAAAGATGTAATAGTTACATGGATGTTTATAATTCTAAGTCCATTTTGTGTATTTAAACATACACATTTAAACATTTCAAATCAAGAGCTATGCTTTGAGATGGATGAAAAAAACAGAATGAATTGTTGAGGGAGTGATTGCAGAATGACAGATTTTTTTCTATTCAGAGCTTGTGAGAATAGAAATTCATTTGATCTCTTGGCTCAAGAAGATTCACAGGTTCTGTTTAAAAATACCCATTGATCACCTTATCACTCTATGGCAGAATTTTCCCATACAGACTTTTAGACCAATGTTGCTTCCTAAGACAATTATAACTCTGCACAGAAAAAGCCATTTAGAACCTATAGCTTAAAAAAGGACAAATGTCAGAGGAATGGTTAGTGTTTTCACTATTACTAAACCAGAAAACAACTAGCTTCCCTACTCAAGAGTATCACTAATGATCCAGCGGAAGGTAAAGTGGTGGCACCAGCTCTGCAGTCATTGCAGGGGTATTTCAGGGACTGAGCTGCTTTGTGAATACCTTGGAAATTACACCACCTGAGCCCCCAGAAAGACCATGAAAGAGTTCACAAAGGGGAGGTCCTTGAATAAAGGACATGTGGGCCCAAAATGCACCAATAACAATAGCCTCTGGCCTTTCAAATGTAGCATCTTTAAGGCTGATTTGGTTTACATCTATCTTGGGAAATAATCCAGAGCATAATTTAACCTTCAGCAAAAATTCTTAAAAAATTTTTACATCTAGAGTAGAATAAGTGATTTCCTACTTTCCCTAGGTACAGGCCTGTTTATTTAACTATTCCTCAAAAATAAATTAATGGAATGCTATTAGAATCTGCTGCTAAATGTTTTAAAAATATATCACCTTCTCCATTAATAGAGGATGCCTAGTCTGTATGCCAGAACATAGGTGTGCATCCATGCCAAGAGCCGTCTCAAATCGTTCAGTTCAAACCCATTATTCAATATCTCTAAATAAATAAACAAACAAAATAGATACAAGTATAGGCAAAAGGAAATGAGCTAGCTCTGAGAGTAGAAAAAAATCAGCCAAGAAAGCATAAATATATTTGCAGCTTCTATTATGAGATACTAATTCTATAATAGTGTCATCTATCAGGCATCAAAGCAAAATCATCATTAACTGAATCAGAACTTTTTTTAAAATTAAAGACTGATGCTACTAAAGGAGAACATGAGTTATTCTCTTTAATAAAAATCTAACCAGATTTACCATTCAAGTGATCTCATTTATCTAGTTAATTAGATTAGAATTAGCTATTCTGAAATAGAAATAAACAATTTCTGGGATAAGGCTGTTTACCACTTTTCCTCAATTACGTAGTTATATTATATTGGCTCTGACAACATTAAATGCTAGCCCTGCTAACTTCGTTATTTCAAAGAAACAGGTATGAACATTGCCATAACTGCTAGCACCCATACGCCAATGCGTAAAGCATGGGGAATAAGCAGGACGAACTGGAGATCTGTGTGCGGTCCCACCATCATGATCTCATTGGAATCACAGAGACGTGGTGGGATAGCTCACACGACTGGAGCGCTGCCATGTGCTCTTTAGGAAGGACAGACTGGGAAGGCGAGGTGGTGGAGTTGCTCTTTATGTGAGAGAGCAACTGGAATGCATGGAGCTCAACCTGGGAGTGGAGGATGAGCGAGTTGAGAGCTTGTGGGTAAGGGTTAAAGGGCAGGCTAATGTGGGAGACGCTGTGGTTGGTGTCTGCTACAGGCCACCTGACCAGCATGAGGAAGTTGATGAGGCCTTCTGTAGTCAGCTGGATATTGCCTCATGGTCACAAGCCCTGGTTCTAATGGTAGACTTCAACTACCCTGACATCAGCTGGAAGGACAACACAGCCAGGCACAAACAGTCCTGGAGGTTTCTGCATTGCGTTGATGTTAACCTTTTGGATACAGATTGTGGAGGAGCCAACGAGGAGAGGCAGCCTACTGGACCTCGTGCTAACAAATAGAGAGGGACTTGCAGAAGATGTGAAGGTGGGGGGTAGCCTTGGCTGCAGTGACCATGAGCTGGTGGAGTTCAGGATCCAACGAGGAGGAGGCAGGGATGTAAGTAGCCCTGCAATGATGGACTTCAGGAGGTCCAACTTAAGCCCCTTCAGAGACCTCCTTGGAAGAATCCCATGGGCTAGAGCTCTGGAAGGAAGGGGGGCCCAAGAGAGCTGATTAGTTTTCAAGCGGCACTTCCCCCACGCCCAGCAACAGTGCATCCCTGTGTGAAGAAGTCAGGCAGAGGGGGCAGGAGACCAGCGTGGATAAGCAAGGAGCTTGTGGCAATGCTCAAGAAGAAGAAGAAGGCGGTATACAGAATGTGGAAAAAAGGACAGGCCCCCTGGGAGAAATACAGGAACATAGTCAGCGAATGCAGAGATGCGACAAGGAAAGCTAAGGCATGTTTGGAACGCAATCTGGCAAGGGACATTAAAAATAACAAGAAAAACTTCTTCAAATATATTAAGAGCAAAAGGAAGATCAGGGAAAACGTGGGTCCTCTGGTGAACAGGATGGCCACCCTGGTTACGAATAACACAGAAAAAGTAGAGTTGCTGAATGCCTTCTTTGCTTCAGTGTTTACCAAGGACAGTCCTTTAGAGCCCCAGGCCCTAGGGACAAGAGAAGAAGCTGGGAGAGAGGAAGACTTGCCCTGGGTATAGGAAGATTGGGTCAGAGAGCACCTAAGGCAACTCAATACCCACAAACCCATGGGCCCTGATGGGATGCACCCCAGAGTTCTGCGTGAGCTGGCGGATGTCATAGCTAAGCCGCTCTCCATCATCTTTGAAAGATCCTGGAGAACGGGGGAGGTGCCGGAGGACTGGAAGAAGGCCAATGTCACGCCACTCTTCAAAAAAGGCAAGAAGGAGGACCCAGGCAACTACAGGCCAGTGAGCCTCACCTCCGTCCCCGGAAAAGTGATGGGACGGCTCATACTGGCTGTTGTCTCCAGGCACATGGAGGACAAGAAGGTGCTCAAGAGTAGTCAGCATAGATTCACCAAGGGGAAATCTTGCTTGGCTAACCTGATAGCCTTCTATGATGGAATGACCAGATGGATAGATGAGGGGAGAGCAGTGGATGTCGTCTATCTCGACTTCACCAAGGCTTTTGACACCCTCCTTCACAACATCCTCCTGGGCAAGCTCCAGAAATGTGGGATAGACGAGTCGACAGTGAGGTGGGTTAGGAACTGGCTGGATGGTAGAGCTCAGAGGGTGATGATCAGCAGTGCAGAGTCTAGTCGGAGGCCTGTAGCTAGCGGTGTCACCCCGGGGTCAGTCCTCAGTCCAGTCCTGTTCAATTTATTCATCCATGACCTGGATGAAGGCACAGAGTGCTCCCTCAGCAAGTTTGCTGATGATACCAGACTGGGAGGAGTAGCTGATACCCCAGAGGGTTGCACTGTCATCCAGAGGGACCTGGACAGACTGGAGAACTGGGCAGTGAAAAACCTCATGCAATTCAACAAGGCCAAGTGCAAGGTCCTGCACCTGGGAAGGAATAACCCCAGACACCAGTACAGGCTGGGGACTGACCTTCTGGAGAGCAGCTCTGCAGAGAAGGATCTGGGTGTCATGGTGGATGATAAGTTGACCATGAGGCAACAATGTGCCCACGTAGCCAACAAGGCCAATGAGATCCTGGGGTGCACTAAGAAGAGCATCTCCAGCAGGTCGAGGGAGGTGATCCTGCCCATCTACTCTGCACCAGTGAGGTTGCATCTGGAGTATTGTGTCCAGGTCTGGGCCCCACAGTACAAGAGGGATGTGGAGCTGCTGAAGAGAGTCCAGCACAGGGCTGCGAGGATGATTAGGGGCCTGGAACATCTGCCCTATGAGGAGAGGCTGAGGGAGCTGGGCCTGTTCAGCCTGGAGAAGAGAAGGCTGAGAGGGGATCTGATCAGTGTCTATAAGTACCTCAAGGGAGGCAACAATGAGGACGGTGCCGGCCTCTTTTCAGTGCGGCCACCGACAGAACTAGAGGTAATGGCCACAAACTGAAGCACCAAAAGTTCCACAGGAACTTAGGGAAAAATTTCTTAACAGTGAGGGTGACAGAGCACTGGAACAGGCTGCCTAGAGAGGTTGTGGAGTCTCCTTCTCTGGAGATCTTCAAAACCCGCTTGGACGCAGTCCTGTGCCACGTGCTCTAGGTGACCCTGCGTGCGCAGGGGGGTTGGACTAGATGACCTCTAGAGCTCCCTTCCAACGTTCAGCGTTCTATGATTCTATGAAAGATAGCGCTGAAAAAGTATGGTCATGGTTAGTGTTTTTTGGAAGTCTCCCTCACTGCAAAACATTCCCTTTGTAGTTGCAGTTCTGCATTCAAATCAACTAGAAACTGAGGGACAACTGAAGGGTGTCTGAATTTATAAAATGTTAGCAACTGCAGGAGTTGTACTGTGTATTTTGGAAGGTGGGAATATAACCACTAGCTACATACGAGCTGACTTAATTATTCAGCTGAACAGATGCTTTTTCTTAAGGATGTTTCCTTCCTTCTGCTTTCACTTAGCTAGGTCAGACAGTCTGAAACTGTCTTTACCTATTCAAATACTTTCTTCAAGGTTCATAAATCAAATAGAACAGTGCTGTCAATAAAAATAACATATTTTGAAACAATGGATGTTTAATATACTTGTCTGTTCAGCAGCACCATGTCTTGTTGATTGCGGTTTGTAATAAAACATTTTTGTGAGGGTGAATGTGAAGGAAAACACAAAAATGTCTCCCAGTTTCTCACCATTTCTCCCTAAAATCAAACCTCTGCTGGGTTTACTGAAGGCTCCAGAAGAGAAATACATTTCTGGTACACATGTACACAGAGCAAGGAGAGATTAAGTCTCTTGTTCAGATGCTGATATCACATCACTCATGAAGCACATTTCCTATACCCGACAGAAAGGTTTTCTTTTCTGTATTTGTAAACTTAAGACTTAACTGCAGAACTTCTAGCTCATATCTATGAAGAGTGAGCTTTGCTCCAACAACAAGCTCCGGTACAAAGTTCCTTAGATACAGGCTGTTGCCAAGAGAAAAGGAGAGGGAGAGGAAAAAAAAAAAAAAAAACACAAGGGAGACAAGGGAAGAAGGTTGTAGGTCTTTTGGAGAATTTCTTAAACGATTTGATACGTGTAGTAAGTATGATGTATGCAGCTGCTGGTGATTACTTTACATTTCTACCTAATACAGGCCATATTAGCTTAGAAAATGAATGTATGGAGACTACAGCAAGACTAGCACTAGTTCCACTTACTAGGGTTGTTAAATAGCCTGATGAGTGTCCAGAAATGTGTTTCTTAATGACTACAAAAGACCGATTCCACTTGTAGAGTGTGCCGTCTTATTAAATTTCTTTCAGAAGATGAAAGGCATTGATGAGGGGATGACATGAGCAGGTATAATGCCTTTACTCACAAAGGGATATTGGGCAGAACTGAGAACCTGAAACCTGAGCTAGCAATGCTAAATTGAGACACCAAAGAAAATATTGGGAAGATTAGCACAGACGCCAAGAATTACCAAGCTAAGATGCTGTTCACACTGAGTCTGAAGAGAGAGACCACATCTTTCACAGAGATGAGAACAGAAGTCACAGCACTATAGCTTACTTTAGAGTAAGATTTTTGACAAGTCTTTTGACTAACCTGTGAAAGATTTGCTCCAGCAGCCCCTGTGCTGCAAACTCCAGCTGAAATGCATACAGATACCTTCCTAAAGCAACCTGCAATTCCTTGGGGAGGTCATCAGAAACCAGGAACTGTGTCTGCACTAACGGATGCAAGAGGAACCATTCATTGATCACAAGGCCAACTGGCATCCATACACCTTAACTTTCCAGTCTCTCAGTAGAGGGTAACTCTGTCCAGACTGCTCACTGGGAAGGGTTGTTGGCCTGTACTAAATCCTAGACCTTGCCTGGAGATCAACTGATCCAAGTGATAGTTGACCCTGGCTAACTCCATGACAGAGACAGTGCTGAGACGAGTTAGTATTGCAGACAGCTACATGCCAGTGGCACCCAAGAAATGGGCCTGGTGAGTCTCTGCTGAGAGCTCAGGCAACAATACAAATAACAAAACACACAAAAATGCAGTGATCTGTCATTAGATCTAATTATAATTAATGCATGGCAAAATGGGAGGCTGGACTGGACAAAAATCAAAAAACTGCAAAGATCATGAACTACATGAGCAATAAAAGACTAGCAGGCAAAACACAACAGTAAGGCTTTCAAAGCTAATTTCAGAGCGCCTGCAACCTGCATACTCCCAACATACCATTCATAAGAACATACTGTAATTTTTTCTTTATGGATGCATCAGACATGTCAGAAAATGAAAGTAGAATAGGCATGGATAAATATGGATATTTGTGACTAGATGAAGGAACTAAATTTGTTCAAAACAACAGTTCCTAATCTCAATAATATCTCCAGAAAAAATAAGAATCAAAAATATTTCACAATGCAAAGGGAAGAATGGAAAACTTCAGCTGATGAAGAACTCTATGGAAAATTGAAAATCACAGAGGTATATTTACTAGCTCAGTGAAATCCTATATGTAGTTCCAAATAGGTTATAATTTAACTTTCAAAAGGATAGGGATTCTTGAAACCCAGTCCAACATTTTTTGTTAAATTCAAAGATCTTAAAATGAGAGTATTATAATTATCATGAGAGCCCTGTTCATGTAGTGTTTTGAATGTCTCCAACTTCTCATAGATAGATAACTGCTGAATGTGATACAAACCACCTTTTCAAGGAACAACTTTCATCTTCTGTGAAAAAATACTGAAGCTTCCATAATAATAAAAATATCTTCTTTATTTACAAGGATGAACTCTAGACTAGATACACTCCTTAAAATTCATTGAAAAACAAAAAATCAAAAAATCAATCAATCAAACAACAACAACAAAAAACAGTAGAAAGACCTTTTCAAGTGACCACGAACAGTCAATCTTAAAACTTGCAGATAATTGGATAATCTAGTGCTAAAATAAATAAATAAATAAATAAAAATAAATACCTCGAGTGTGAAAGAAACCTTAGGGAATCCAATAGAGGGAAGAATCATTTTTAGTGCATCAAACTAAATGGTGTATGGCTTATACTCACTCCATTCTTAATGCATGGAGTTTAGTCCTTTATTAGCAGAAAACATCTTTGTCAATAAAGTTGAGGTTCTCAAGTATAACCAATTTATTTTAAAAATACCTTTCTCAGAAAAGAGAATGCAGTTTTAAAAATGAATTATAAAGCATGCGCATGCCACGCAATCTAGCAAGGTAATTTAAACATTGTATACCAGAATAAAAGCAGAACTGAGCGTGACTACTCTACATTAGCCACGTATTAGTAAGACCTTCTGGACCTGATCCAAGACAGCACTAAAGCATATGTTTCCTCTTCTTCGCTTGAGTGGGACTTCACCCTTCCCAGCTAACCTTGATGCTTGTCCTTTCCATTCTGCTCTCACTTCCTGATGCCTCCATCTGCTCCTGGGGGAAAAGACACCAGACTGCCCTCCTTGTGAAGAAAACCCCCTGTGTACCCTTGTTCCTTCACACCCACTGACATTTGCTGCTTCATTTGAGAATTCATAGTTTTTTTTCTGAGGGAGAAATTGGACCAATATGTCCTTTTGATTCTGGGAGGGATTAACTGTGCTGTTGATTTCTCTGCTGCCACCATGCAGATGGGATGAGGCTTCAGCACATGTTGAAAATGAAATACAGGAGAGGGTTGTTAAGTGAAGCAGGACTGCAAATCCTTGTGATCCTGTACCACTTAGGTGATCTGCTAAATTTCATTCAACATGTTCAAATGTATTCATGAACAGCATAGTTTCTCAAATTGAATTCCATATATTAGTACAGGGAAACAACTACCTGTAAATTAAAACACCAAGCAAATGGACTAAGCTCATGGTATGTCTCAAGAAATTTAAATTAATGCTTTTTTAAAGGAATGGTCATCTGGTGAAAAAGAAATTTCTGAAGTAAAAAAAAAAATTGAAATATTGGTACAACCTTATCTATGCTGCTACTTGTTTCTTAACTACATACAGGGAGCTCTAAAATACTTTCTAAAATATTATTACCTTTAAATATATGCAGGCACAGTTTATTTTGTCTTCCTCAGTAAGCAGCTCTTCCTTCTTGGCATCACCTGTCATGAAAACCCTGCAGCACCATTAGAGCTGAGTCCCAGGCTTTGGTCACCAGGAAGGGAGCCCTGGGCTGCACTCCAGGATTTTGCAGGTTACATTCCTCCTCTAGGCTACACTGTGAGCACCTCTGCAGTTTAGAGTTATTTCTGAGGTTGCTGGGAGGTGATGCTTAGAAGAGAAATCTTGGAGGACCTTTTGTTAACTGAGTTTTTTTTTTCCAAGCAGTGTTTGGAAGCAGCAGCTTCTAAACCTTCAAAAGACATGTTTGTCTGCTGTGTAGAGTGGAGGCGAATAGCTAAGGAGAACATGGAGGACAGCTGTTTACGGGAGAGAAGAGGAGCCTCTAGAAATGCTACACTGCAAAATTATTGCTAAAATTTCTTTGTGCAGTTGGATGGATTTTAACTGCTTCCCAAAATTGCCTTGTAGATGTAGTGGAAAATGAACTCTTTTGGCTTTGTCAGAATGCCGGTGAGCTCACTAAAGCACAGGGCAGACCCATACTGTGGCCAGGTTTCCCTTTGGGCAAGGAGTCAGGACCCAGCCAAGGCTCACACCTCTAACCAGGGCCTGGTCACATCCCTTAAATGTGCTCCACATGGGGAGTCTAGGGACAGGTCAGATCCAAGTCCCTGCCCCATCAGAGTTTGCAAATGCCTAGCTCACTGACAGCCCCTGTCCACACCAATGGGGAGCCCAGAATCCGTGTCTCCCAGGCGTGACATCCCATGTGGCCAGGGATGGCAGCTCTGGTGTAATGGCTCGGCAAGCAGCCCAGAGCCAGCACTTCATCCCTTCATGCAGGGAACTTCAAATGTCTTGGATGGCTTCCAAAATGAAAACAAAACCTGAACCTGGAAAAAAAAATGGAAATTATTTGTTGAACACAGTTGCTTTTTTCTTCACAGTTCTCTATTTACTAACAGGTTCAAGGAGGGTAGCAGCTCAAAAGGAGAAATCTTGTTTAATGCAACTACAGACACAACCTAGCAGTGGCTGAGGGAAATATTTAGGAGGAGACACAGGAAAGAAACTGGACAGCAAGTTCAAGTTTAGGCTCACAGACAATGCAGGAACCTACATTGATTCGCAGCAGCCAGCATGCCAAGGAGTAATTCACATTAGTCACCAGAAAATTCAAAAGAAAAGGGCAGGGCTTAAGCTCTGTATTTTTTTGAGGGAATTAGGTCAAGACTTTTTGAAGCATTTAAATGTATAACAAGTTCAGTAGGGACAGGGAGATCACTTTTTACTTGGAATTCTCCATATCCTGTTAGTCTGGATTTTCTCCCATGATATGGAAAATGTATGTTTAAATTCTGTAAGATTTAGGAAACACTTAACCTGGACTTGTAGTCCTGTGACAGGGTGCTTTTGCTCCGGACACTGCTGGTTGCTCAGCCATTGCTTGCCCCTCACCAGAGGGCTGCTGGATAGGACCCACAGTGCTCAGCTTCTCTGTGTTCTGCTACTCGGCACTGCCAGTCCCCAAACTGACCTGGCCTTTCTGCACTGATATTCTACACATGTGATATTTTTCCTAAAACACTGCTTTCAGGTTACGTGAGACACTATAATCCTAACCTTCAAAATCTTAGAAAGCAGTTTGAAAATATAAACAGAAAGCCTTAAGGGAGAAAAACAATTTAATTTTTTTTTCAAAACTCATTTTAAAATATCTTATGATGCTTAAGCAAATCTGCAGAACACTTCATTATTTCTTCTCAATGTACTGGTTGTCATAAGTCCCCTCCTGCTACGCACTGGCAGATAAGCCTGCACTGATAAAGTACATGTGGTGAACTCCACTGCACCACCAAAGTGGCAGCTGCTGCAGACAGTGAATCAGAAGAGCAACTCCTGATTTAGCTATTGTAGCCAGTTCAAATCATCATGAGTAAAGACTTCCTTGGCCTACATATTTGTCTTATGCCATTTATAAAATGACCAGGCAACCAAATAAAAGCAGACTGCCTCCTCATCCTGCAGAAACAAGTGTGTGTAACCTGTTCACCAAAGCAATGCCTTCTGCAAAATGTGTGCCAAGAGTGGGCTGAGCAGTTACTGGAGAATATTGCAAGACCCTTCCCAGAAACTCAGAGACCAGCTGGTAGCTCTGAATTAGGCGGGAACGACAACAAAAATAACGACAACAAAAAGGATCTACCCTGCAACAAAAGAAGGGGCAGTTGAGAAAACAAAAGTCAGAGATAATGCTAACAAACTGATTTCCAGGGCTGGTCTGGAATACAGTTCTCTCCGTTGTGTGCCAGCAGAGAGAGCTTGAGCAATGGACTCTGATGTCAGTCCCTAGCTGAAGGGGTCGGTGTGCGAAAAGGAAGACAGTGAATTATGCATTCTTTAAAATATTACAAAAACAGTAACTCTGAAACCAGAAAATCATTTTAACTCTATCCAGTTCATCTGAGTTCCAAGGTAGAGAAGCACTGTTTCATATGAGAGATTCTGGGGGAAGATCTGTTTTTATCTGAGGCTGAGGAAATCTTCTCAAAAGTCAGATTTTCTTACACTGGGAATTAGTTGCTTTGCTGTTTGGCTAGGCAGGTTGTTGGGAAACAATCTTCAAGCTAGGAATCCTTTTGCTTTTGACACTGTCATAAATCTCTTTTCCTTTGCCAAGGTTCCTGCTCTCTGTCATGTTGCGGAACAGGTCAGTTGTGCCCTCCATTTAATCTGACACCATCACTACCGCCATAGTACAGTATTGCATGGCACAGCCCCGAGTGCTGAGATCTAGATAATATAAAGGTGACAGGTGTAAATCCTGCACACTGCTGCTCAGGAGCAGTGTCTTGCTGATAAAATGTGCCCAAGTCTGAGCGTGTGCTGTAATAATGACATTGTGCCTTTGACAAGGAAAGATTTAGTGCTGCCCAGGTACTTAGTACTTTTGTCTTGATAGTGCAGTGTTGCCCAAGGAGGTGCTGAACTACCAGTCTGTGAGAGAGATAGTGAAGTCCTGCCAGCTTCTCTTCATTTCCATAACAGTACTTTTGCACCAAAGAGGTGGGAAAAAGCCTCCAGACAAACAGAGCCAATGGGAGCTCTTGTGGAGGGAGTTATAGGTCAGCTCCAGAAATATCTGCAGGTGCTGGTGCCTGCATTTGGTTCTGCTGCCTATCTTGCTACATAGCATGCCCAGCAGTGCCATGACCGGATACATCCCACTAAGGTGACTTTGGAGGATCAGTGCTCTAGAAGGTCAGGAGCAGCAAAATGCTTTAGCTCACCTTATTCCCGAGCCAAGGAGCATAAGATCTGAAGGTCAGGCAGCCAGTGCCTTGCCCTCATCTCCTGTCCCCACAGACACGAGGGATTGCTTCCTCGCTATGAAAGGGGAGTAGAGCCATCAGGCCAGTGCTCAGTCAGAAGACGACGGGTACTCCAACAGGTACTGCTTCCTTTTCTTTTTTTTTTTAACTAGAACATTAATGAGCTGAGATCTGAGTCTGAGATGAACCAAAGGCCCTCAGACCTCAGGCTACTTGTGCCATCTGCTCCGAGGCTTGTGACCAGCTGCTCTGCCTACACAGAATGTTTGTCCAGGGGTCAAGTCTGGCTCCAGACCTTGCAGACTTGCAGTGTCCTTCCAGGCCCCGGCACAGGGATCATAGCATCCCCAGTCCCACACACAAGGTCACACACTGTCCCCTGCAGCATTCAAGTTTTAGCACTGTTTCTCTCATGGTTTTGGTTCTGGCTGGTGGGCAATCCCTATGTAATGGTGAAGAGCAGTTTGGAGGCTAGCATAGGTCACAAGACTCTTCTTGACAAGCTGCATGGCACAACTCAATGACATCTGTGAACAAATGTACAGCAGCCGAGCCAGGGGTAGTTGTGGGGTGGCCTGACTGTCGAAGATGAGTTTTCTCATGCTGAAACACAGCGCAGACCCAACAAAAGGGAGAGAGGCATGATCTAATGCTGAAAGATGGGCAGACTCGGCAGGCACATTTCTAACCTGAGTGCTGTCTACAGAGATCACTATAGGCTACCAGCCTCAAAGGCACAGATTACTGCTGGCTATCATGTACAAGTACTTACAATTTCCAGAGCCTGGTAGGAATCAGACACACAATGTTTTCTTCCTGTCTGATCAATTAATTATCATGGCTGGTATTGCAATGACTAATAAATTGGTTCCAAATAAAAGTATATTTCCATTTTTAGGGCATTCCAAATTATGTAGAATAAAGGAATAGCAAAATACACATTTCCAGGTAGCTCACATGGCCTTAGTCACTGCCCAAAACAAGTCTGAAAATTACCTACTGCAAACCTCACGCTTAGTCTGCGATTGTAAACTCACTTTCTTGCATAATTCATTTCTGGTATAGGTCTACAAAATTCAGCAGTGGAAAGCTTATTATTTTTACCAAGAGGTCAGCACAAATTGCCTTGTTTTCTTCCTTGAGGCAGATTCAGCTTGTCCCCTAATGGCACCAGGCAGTGACATTTTCTTTATTTGTTTGATTACATGACAATTGAATGATACTGTGAGCTTTGTAGGCAGAGCAGGTGAAGAATTCTCTGCGCTATGCATGAAGCCACAGTCCCACCTGCTTTGGGGGTTTGAAAGAATCAGTGCATTGTGCTGAACAGGAGCACAACAGCAAAGAAAAGAAAAAACGCCACCTTATTTTCAAAGTAATCTACAAAAGGAAAACCTCCAGGGAGGGAGGAGAGGTACAGAACAAGGTTAGAACTAAGTTGCTTTGGGATTACCTATTGTGCAGCTTCTGAGGTGTCTCAGGAACAAGAAGTAAGATAGGAGCGTTGAGAGAAAAAGGAGCCTGAACTGAAATGTGTGATCTGCAATTGCATTTTTCTAAACCTTCAGGGTGTTTGAATCTGGAGGATTTAATTCAGGTCAATCTCAAGTGAAGAGTGATAGTTCTTTGAATAAACTGGTGAGCATATAGACTGTATTTTTCATGAATGCCAGTCAGAGGCTTAAAATCATTTAAACAAGTTATGGTCGCTCATGGGAAAGATTTAAAATCCCATCCCAAAAAGGCATGAGATAAACAACTAATACCGGTAAAGAGTGCATAAACTGCACGATCCTGCCATCTCCTGGTGCAAAGGTGGATACAACTCTCTTAATGTGAGTACCTCTGCAAGTTTTCAGCAGTGACCTGTATTTTGTGGTAATTCCAGTAGCCACAGCTGCAACCAAGGATGCTGTAACAGGCACTTTCTAGTAGATAACAAAAGAAGGCCTTATCCCTGCAAAGGTTCTGAAGTAACTGTGAGTCTCCTGTGTTTTGCTTTTGTGGGAGTTCCAGATTATAAAAGAAACGTGTCTGTCATCACATTTGGAAATAAGGAAATCAGTGCATCCATCCACACAAAGATGGGTTAAACTGACCTTTCTGCAGTCTAAAGAGAAAATGCCTGTCAGCTGTCAATCAACCTCTGAAAAATATTCATGAACATCAAAATTATTCACAATCTGCTATACTTTTCAGCAGTGTACATTTCAAGGAAAATGTCTGGAATGATCTGTTAGGAAGGAAGAAGGCGTAACCTTATGACTTGATGACTTATGTGCGAGTTCTTAAAATTCCCTAAACAACCAAAGAGGAAAAAAATCTACATTTCAAATATTTAATATGTGACTAAAATTATATGGATCAGCTGTATGCCTTTTCTTTCGAAAACATAGCTGTACCTATTGCATAGTCAACACGTATATTTGAACTGCATCTCTGGCATGAATTTGACAAATAAAAGAAGCCTCCAGTAGAACAACATCAGGATTCAGTCCTTGACTCCATGAAATTAATGTCAAAACTCCTATTCGATTTCAGTACGGACAAGATTTCATACTATGTAGGATCAGAATTTTATATCTATTAACTATTACAGCATGAATTGTGCTGTGTTAACTGTGCTATTGTAAACATGCAAAGATTTGCAATTGAAGAAACTCAATGAACAATTCCAAATCACATATACATTTAAAAAAATCCAGATCCATTTGTTGTCTTAGTGTGAACAGAAATAACAGAATAACTTAATAGCTAGTTCAGCTCTCATTCAGATCTCTAGCTGCAGCATCAAAACTCACCTTAACTACTTCTCTGCTCATTAGTTGAAAGTTAGTTGAAAATATCCATGGTCCCATTGCTGAAATTGCTTGATTGTTAAACAAAATCCTATTTCAACCAGTCTTTTGGAGAATCTCCTACCAGAGATGCCCTGTAAAGGTGAAATGGATCTGTCACCCAACACATTCCTGAACTAAGTTACCAGCTGCATCTGGCAAATCTAATGAGAAGGCATCCCATCACTATATCCAAGATGCAGCAAAGATCTCAATACCTCCTCATGGGAAAAGCCATCTCTATCAGTGTAACACCCTCTTTTAATGTCTTCTGTTCTCTGCTGATGTGGCTCTCTCACCCTTGCAGAAGGGCACCAGGGCCTTCACACACAGCGTACACCCCATGTGCCAGAGCAGAGTGCCACCTTATGTGTGGGCAGGGAACGTGTTACACCTCAACAGCAGCACCCTCACCTGAGAAGACACATTGTCCCATGCAGGTTCCCTCCCCAATGAACATGACAGCAGCCTGGATGAACCATCACATCACTCCTCCCTGAGAAGCAAAGTACCTTCCCCAATACCTTGGGGTTCCCTGAGAGACCTTCATATGTTCTCTACCTGCTGCTATAATGGGAGCCTTCTCATGAGAAACAAGAAAGGCAGCCAAAAAGCTAGGGATTAAGACTAGGAAAGCAGTAGATTGAACTGTCTTTTGCTTTCCTTTTTAACCTTAAAATGCTATAGATCTTCTAAAAACATTCAGACTGACACAAGAAAGCAGCTGCCCTCTTGTTTCTGTATGTTAGTGCATGCACTTTATTCTGAAGGATAGCTCAATGCCAGCATCTACAGGAAGTTAAGATTTATGATATGCCTGCAATGCGCAAGCTTCAGATTGTATTTAACTGTCCGCACAGCAAAATCCTTGCAGGATTGCAACTTTCCCTACTCCTTGAAAACCCAGAGTCTGAAACAGCAAATGTATGCACTACTTGTAGTAACACTATTTGTAATGATAACAAGATACTATTGTCCTAGATCATATGCTTTTAACTGAAGTTCAAGGCATTTTACAAGCCTGGGAAAATATTAGCAAAGAGGAAATTGAAGCATTAAGAAAAGATATTATGTAATACAGCAGATGTATATATGCACTATCCTCTAATAACTTGCTGATCCATATTGCTTCCACTAATGTCATATAGTATTTAACACATAATTTAAATGGTTATTCTTTTATGTCAGTCACTGTGTGAAGATTATTTTACTATTTTATTTTTCCTTCTGCAAACAGAAGCATTGAAAAAATTCAGAGGTGCTGAATGAATTAGGAACTTGACTGTATTCCAAATACATGTTCCTAGGTGCTATGTTTTAAAAGTATGATTTAAAACTCTGTTTAAGCACCATAAGCTACAGAGCAAGGTGTTCAATGCAGTATACAACAGCAAGCTCTTCAAAATGGAATTTAAATGCATCAGAATGAAAAAAAAAATGTAAAATGAAAAATCAAAACACTTCTCCTGAAGTAATGGACCATGATCAGAACACCTTTCAGCGTTTTTAAACAAAATTCCAGCAAGTAATTATCCACCTAGTGAAAGATGAGAAGAATTATACAAATACGCTTATTTGTATTACCTAACTACAACAACCCAGTAGTTTTATCTCCTATTCCTGTGAACTTAATTTTCAAGACAATTATTTTGATTTTTTTGATTTTTATCTCAAAACAACTCTGCTTCACAGTTTATCTAAACTGTTTTCTTGCTTGATAAAGATAAAAATAAATTGAAACCTTTACAAAAAGATTTGTTTGCCTTCACCTTTTGAGATCAGCTGGAAATACGTTGATGGTTTTCCTGTTTTGATTTCTTTAGCACAATCAGTAAATTGAAAATCACCTATTTGTATAGTTCTGCTGCAGACTTAGCACCTCAAGATTTTTAATCGCTCTTCTTCCAAATGCAGCAGTTGTACTATATAAAATGCCAAGATCCTTTCAGTAGCACTTTGGCTAACAAGGAAGGCCACCCTACAGCTCACCTTTCCAATATCTTGCTAAAAGTTACTTAGCTATTTGCAAGAATGCATATTGCCTTTATGGTGATTGAGACACACACACACACACAGAGCCCTGAGAAAACTTAGCCGCTGAGAAGTTATTAACTAATACTAAGTACACAGCATTTTAAGCACACACCAAGGTCAGTAGGGCTTTTACAAGAGCTGTCTGTTCAGTCTCACAGATGGACCTTTATATCAGTACAGAGGCTGTGATCAGGCAAAGTGGCCAATTTGCCCTGGGCTAAGAGTTTAAAATGTGCCTTGATCTGTTTAAAACACTCTCTAAGATCCAGCACCACTAGAGGTAGTGACAAGCGATAATAAAAGTTTCATTAAGCCTCAGTGGAACCAAATACAAATTCCCCTTGTTCCTGGTCTCCCCAACTTCAAAAAGTCACTTAGTTGCTTGAGGAGAGTACTGGAGAGAGGTGGGAGCTGGGGCCAGCAAAGGTCACAGCTGAACCTCTGTTTCACTACAAGAAAATAATGGCCTTCTTATACATAGAGAGCGTCTGCATTTGTACACTCAGCTCAGACTTGGTGAAGGGCTCTAGTATAAATAGGTCTTTGAATCAAATCTGTCCTAGAGCGGCAGTGTGTAACAGTACCTGATCGTTAATCACGCAGTGGCTCCTTGGTTTACGTGCCCATTAACTACAGGATATTTCTCTAGCTATCAGATTTCTGCTAGGGCTTTGTTCAAGCTCTAATGCACAAGACTTCTATGCCCAAGCCGAGGAAAACTCCCTTATTTTACAACGCACAGTGTCAGACTTGGCTGCTTTTTCTAAATGTTCAGTCAGCCTAGTTTAATGCCCTGAAGGGTCAATGAAATATATATCCATCAATACCATTAGTTTAACAAAAAATAAGCTAGGGAATCATTAGAATACGAATACTTGAAAGTGCAGATCTGTAACTGCTGTAATAAAAGGTTGCTGGGTATTTTCCAGAAGAAAAGTTAATATGGTCTCCTGCTAACATGAAATGTTCTTTTACACTCGAGTAGTTTGCTACTTTTTTCCCTCTCCTCTAAGCAAATGTCCCAGTAAAAACAAGGATATTGAGGAGAACTCTAAGGTCTAATTCGGAAGTCCTATTGCAGCAGCAGAGAGGGTCAGCTCTCACTAGGATATCCTTCCTTTACCTGTTGGCAGTCTAAAGAGCCAGCTATACCCAAATCCTCTTCAGAGCTGTACAACTTTTCTATAAGCCCCAGTCATCTCTTCCTCCTTCCTCCTTTTTTCTTCTTTAAAACTTGTGGAGGAGTTTAAACAAACAAAACAGCCATTTCCAGTGACCTTGGAAATGGCAGTAGCAATTTCCACCTCAGCTGCCATACTGATTTGTGGGAACTGTCTGATGGCTGAAAGTAATTGATTATTCTAGCTACCATTTTCTCTGCTGATTCCACCACAAAACAAAAAAAACATTTTCAGTCTCTGAGATAACATCCATGGAGTGCAATTAAGAAACCATATCATCATCACAGAGATGACTGAAATACAATTATGAGGAATATGTGCTGTCTTGCACTTAGGGGACTCAGCTGTGCCAACATCTGGATTGGAACCAGCATCCTTGGAGTGAAAATTTATCCAAACTCTTACTAGTCTTCTCAGCTACTAAGGTCTCAGGAGCCTGTTATGTGTATTGTATCTGTAGATCTCAGCATAGACCTCTCAACAGAGGTCTTTCTTGGTTAGAAAGAGCCCACTATCTTGAGTAGCAAGGTTGATAATTCACAGGATCTGGTCAAGATGTAATACTCTAAAGTCAGTTTTGTCTTCCACTTACCATGTTTAGAAAATAATTTCATTTCTATTCTGATGAATTTTTAATACTTTTGTTCCAGCTGTGTTCTCAGTATGTCTGCCTTTTCAATAGCACATGTGAAAGGAAGAAGAGAACAGCTGGGAAACAAACAAACAAACAAACAAAAAAACATTATGCAGTGGCTTATTCTGGCAAGGATTGGCACTTGAGGTACTCTTGTCCATGATGAAAAATAACTTCTGTGCTCTGTCTTGTGATCCACAAAAAATCCTGCTGGATCAAGGGAAATGGCTACAGCAGATCTAAGGAAACTTAATCCTGCCATCATTTTGTGTTCTGTATGGCCTTGTGCCCACACCCTCCATGCCTTTGCGACTCCCTCCCACTCCATTTCTACTCAGCCTACACTTTCTATCACCCAGAATATTTCAGCTGTGAGTCAAAGAGCTGCTAAGGAGGAAGCTCATGAGCCTGATGATTGAATTTGTAACCATGAAAATAACACTTGCTCTAGCTAGTTTTTTTCAAGGCTGTTAACTCCAACATATTGATTCAGAGCAGCCATTTAGAAATAAAAGACCTTGGCAGTTATGACTTCTTTATTAGATTCTTTGAAAGCAGATGAAATCATGCCTGTTAAAGCAGTTCAGTTCCTGAGAGTACCAAAAGACAGATTGGAAATGTCTACAAGTGGAAAATTGGAGCATCTGTTCTGCAGCCTGTTGGTGTTTCCTGCCTACCATGGGCATACAGTAGAGCTGCAAACTGTCTTCTTTTGACCTGTGACTTGGCATACATATGATACATGATGAGTGGCCTAATGCACAAAAGAACAGCTGTAGCCTCTGTTCATCCCATGCAGATTGTGTCGACTTCCATGGGATTCGCGTGAAGAATACAACTGTCCCCAGGGCTGAGCATTAAGGTGAAGAATTAACAACTTCTCAAGTTTCTCTGCAGCATTTCTAAATTAGTTAAAGATTACTTCTGTAGAATGGGTATGTAGGAGACCTTTGCATCTTTCTAGCAACTCCTGCTGACCTTCTCCTGTAAGCTAAGTCCCGAAAAGATATTACTAGACAGAAAATATGACTTCTACACAAGTATTCCTTGAGCAGGGGTAAGCACACAGTGTGCTAGCCATGTTCAGTTTGTGGCATCTCAGCCCACACATCAGTTTGTGCTTCACCTATGAGGCAATTTTTTCCAGGAAATGCCTGAAGAACTCACCCTGAGGAACTCACTTAGAGCCTAAGATAAATCTTGAAGGGAAGGACTGAGTTTCTTTCTAAACAAAAGGCAAGACTGGCAAATCCAGGATGATTTGATTACCTTTTTTTCTGCAGGAACCTTGATGAATCTGTCCTACTGCATATAAATGCACATGCCAGATGATCTGGATGAATCTAAGCAATGACCTGAAGAAGCCTGAATGATTTGGATTACTGATGATATCTCCAAGCTGTGGCTCTGATGAGTGCAGATCAACGCTCTGAGTGGTAAGCCCTGCCAAGTAATTACAGTTTACAAGTCTTCAGTACAGCCAGTTAATTGACATTATAAAATTGGCATTAAAAATTTTAATTGTGTTTTCCTAAATGAGTCATATGACAGCACAGTTCATTACCAGAAGAACAGCATGTAAACTCTCAAGTTTTTTTGTTATTGTTGTTTTAGTATATGGCTGTATTACACTGAACACATGAACACATAAACCAAGATGTCACAACAGATTAAATCAACAAGAGCAGCCATTCACTAAGAGCTTTCTAATACCATTTTGTTTTTTATTTCATTACAAGTATTGTTTGTTTCATTTTTCCCACCTGCATTAAAGTATGTCTACCTTTCTAAGTGATCCATTGTTCCTTCTTCCTTTTGATTTCTCTGGATCTATTTCTCCCTTGCTCTCTAAGAAGTCATTTATTTTCTTTCTCTGGTCTCATGTTCTTGATCATCCAGGCTTAGCAGAATGGAAAGGCCCAGCTTTAGAAATAATTGCCTCAGAGGTCTACATGACTCACAAAGAGAGAAATCTCAGTTGAGCAACATGACTCATTAAATACGAACACAAATTGAATGTAAGTAGCCTTCATCATTACTTATTTTGTATGACCTATAAGCACTGATGTCATGAGTGGCAGAAATTACACTAGGAGTATTTTGCAGTGTTTTAAATAGCTTGTATCACTAATCCATTTTTGAAATCAACTTTATTAATACCCACCTTCAGCATTCATCAGAGGTGAGGTTCTCAAAAAATAATATGACCTGATGAATAAAGCATCAAACCCAGTCTTTGAAGAGGGGCTTCACAGCCTTGTCAATTCTTTGTCAATGGGCTAATGTCAACTCTGGCTACAAAGAAGAGCAGGTTCTCTATCCCTCTATCCAGGAGATGGCAACAAATGTCTAAGCACTCCCTCCCACAGCCTATGACAGCCTAGTGCACAAAACAGTTACTGTGCCATTTATATAGCAAAGGCAGAAAGAGGTGTGGAAAAACTTCTGCCATAATATTACTTTTTTTTTTCATATTTACAAGTTTCCTGGAATTTGAATGCACTCTGTTGGCTAGATTCTGCTTAGAAATGAGCAAAATCAATTTCTATTGCTGAAGTTTATCTTACTATGCTTACAGAACAAAAGTGATCCAGGTATCCCTTACACACATGTACACACACACACACACAACAGCTTGAGTCCACATATATTTTAATATATTAAACATGCTTTACAATGATATTGTAATCCTTATGCAGAAAGGAAAATCTCAGTGGTCTAGCTATAAAAGACGCAGAAGTATGTGAGATATCAAAGCTTACATGCTGGCTACAAACCTGGAAGAAGATGAAGATGGGCTCTAGAGGTGAAATTGGCCAGGAAATCTCACAGCACAAAAAGATCCATTATAGATAATTAATCCCTGCCACTAAAATGTACAGCATGTATCAGCTTCTTTTTGGCAAAATTACATCAAAGGCTTGGACTTTACCCATCCAAATATTTTCAATTTATTTTAGCAATTAGACCTTTAATCAAAATATTTCTACTAGTCAAGGTCTGAAATGTGAAACAGGCCTCAGGTTTGGAAAACACGCAGTGGGTGGAAATTCCATTGAGGCTGGGTTTTATGGGTTCAAAATGCTGACATGGTGAGACTCAGATCACTAGAAAACCTGGCCGCTAAAGCATGTACCACTTATCCGCTCCTCCTGACTAGTGTGTGTGTACCTACATACATATACACACAAAGATACATATATATACACACAAATATATAGATATCGTTGCTGTTTAAATGATTAGAGATTCTGATGATATTTGAGAGAGACACCAGTAAATGACATGGAAATGTCTAAGAAGCTAAAGCAGATAGGGATAGCCATTTTCACCTTTTCTGTGAAGTACTTAGAATTTGAATTCTAAATACTCAATGGCAAGGCCATTATAGTGTGTATAAAAGTGTCATTAAAAAGATATTAGCACTGAAACCTCACGATCAGGAAAATGTAAAGACTGTCAAAGGTTCCCTCAAGAGATTTGCTGAAGTTCAAACATCTGCAAATCTGATTCAAAGTCTGCAATAATCCAAACAGAGTTACAGCTTGAACTGTTGCAATATTAAATGACTTGCTTTTAGAAGATTTTATCCAGGAACACATGAAAGGAGATTTTGTCTTTGAATTCTGAGCTTAGCTGATGTCAGACTCCAAGCGTTGTGCAGGAGGCATTGCCACACGCACACACATTGCTACTAATGACAATGCTTTTGCCAAAATAGCCACCTTGCAGAGCTTGTGTTTACTAAAAAGAGTCAGGGATGAGAGAAATCAGTATTCCACTACTTTATGTCATTATGCTTCAAACAAAAAAGAGGGGAGAATGTGTCAGCAATATGTGTCAGCATAGGACTCCGTGACCCTAAGAATGAAACTCTTTGCATCATTTGAGGTGATAAAATATAAACACTGCAGAACAATCATAAGAAAGTAGAGATTTCAAATCACATATTTCTCCAAACAACCAGAGTTTACAGGTTTTATTTTTTCCTTTATGTTCAACAAGTTCCAGCACAGTTGAAATAACTTGACAAAAATCAATCATTGGGGTTCAGTAGAGGCAAATAAATCAAAACTCACAACTCGGAACAAATAAATTCCCTAGCCTGTCAGCCTACTGAACTGTGCAATATTACCTTCCCAGGGCATTCACCTTAACTAAGCATTCTGCAGTCTTCACCAAACACATGGGCAAAGGAAAGTAATTACATGGTCACACTTGCCCGCAGTTGCAGGAGACTGGATGAGAAAAACACACAAGCTCCTTCCCCGTGAAAGCAAAGCTGGAATTAACGTTTGTGAATGAAGAATCAGGCAGTGCCCTGGAGCCCTTTTCCAGGTGGGCTGAATTCTACTTTTTAAATACTGATAGACATGAAGAAAATACTCAAAAAATGATATTTTCAAGATTTTTTCCAACTTCAGTATACATAATTTATAGAGCAATAGCTGAATCATTAGGATTATGAAAAATCTAGCATAAAGGCAATGATATTCCCTGGGTCATACTGGGGCTTTATTGGACCTGAAAGACCAAAATAAAGACCCTATGTTTAAGGTAAGTCTTGGAGAAATTCATAATACACATGTCCTCTTAATCTACAAACCAAATTTACATAGTACTGTTGAACTATCCATTAGAGAAACCAAAACACATTTTTTTCCCAAGAAGCTAGGCTAGTGAAAGAAATACAGCAGCGTTTAAATGAAAATATATATATATAACATCATCATGGACATTTAGCATAATGTAATCAAACATTTACCAAGCTGCATTAGCTTGAGGGGGAGAGGTGCAAGTGGAAGGGGGACTTTGCCTATTAGGTTTAATGATGTGAGGGAGTAGGAAAAACATATGATTGGGTCCTGAGCCGCTCGGTGGAGAAGGAAGCCAGTGGCAGTAGATGGCACTGTGACTCTGCAGATATGAAGCAGCTTTCCCAGGGACCACAGGACCATAGCGACCAAAAAAGGTGCCCCACGTGGAAAATGAAGATGACCCCAGCTTGTTCTAAAATTACAGGACAGCCTCTGAAGCTTTCCTGTACGGCATGCCAGTGCAAGGTCAGTGTTTTTCTGGCTGATTCCAAAGGTAATGATCCCCAACTGTAAAATGGGAATAGGCACAGCCAGCTTTCTGACTTTTTTTCAGAACAGGCATGGTTTGCACAAGTGATAAATAATAAAAGCCTCAGGCAAATGATTTAAACTGCTTAGGGGCTTTTTTTCCAGCTTCAGACATGGCCAAAGTATCAGTCCAGCAGGCCTGCTGCAGAGGCCAGCACTCGCTTCAGAGCTAGCACGGCCTCAGTAGCAGAGTGGTGCTGTTCCACCTGCCGCATGGGGGCTGTGGCCATGAAAGGTTCCCAGCAGTGACACTGACACTCAGAGAGCTCAGCATTAAGAGGGACGCCTAAAGGCGTTTTATCACTATAGCCTGTGACCTGGCAAACAGAGACCTGATGCCTTCTGCTATATCCAAATTCTTCCTCCTGCTGCCTCTGGAGGACAAGACCCATGTTTTGAGCTCTCATTGCAGCGAGCATTTCCTGATCCATAACCCTTCCTAAGGACCTGTCCTTCAGTGGACTCCCACATAGAAAGAGGGACCCCTGGGGTACCCACTGATCCTCCTGTCTCAGTGTTGATTTAGGAGTTGTTTCCATCTGCTGCCTTCCCTCTGCAGGGCAATGCTGGGCTGTTCCTTCTGGTTACCCATTTACCTTACTTATGGTTGTTCTCCATTGGCAGATGGTTTAGAGCTCTTCATACCCTCGCCCTATTCCAGGCTTCCAGGCTGGCAGACA
The DNA here is from genome assembly GCF_059628265.1 of Tinamus guttatus. Classification (NCBI taxonomy): domain Eukaryota; kingdom Metazoa; phylum Chordata; class Aves; order Tinamiformes; family Tinamidae; genus Tinamus; species Tinamus guttatus. Next base: position 437,150 of record NW_028289135.1, on the reverse strand, counting down.
CCACCACACAGCTGGTATTGCCCTAGCCACTGTCCCAAGTGCCTTGCTCTCTCCTGTGATCTGTTTTGCACTGGGTCTCCAGCTCCTGCCTTTCATTCATGTCTCACTTAGCTGTTAGTCAGTGCGACTCTGATCTTCTTGTGGGTCTGTGGCCTCCAATCCTTGGCTCCATCATTCCCCCTGCTTGTCTTTTGGCTTCCGTATCCAGGCAGATGTCGGTAGCCAAGGGCCCTAGGTTGCATAACAAGGAGATAGCAGGTTATTCAAAGTCTGAATTGGCAGGAAAATATCCTTGCTTTCCTTTTGTATTAATCCCTTCCTTTTCTGCACTGCTGATTCAGTGTTGTTATATCTTTGTGAGTCCTCATATGGAGGCATCTTTCTTTCCTATAATTTAGTGCCAAATCATACAAATCCTGCATTAGTAGTAGGTGGTACGTGGGTTAAGTATAGCACATCAGTTCTTCCAGATATTGCAAGACAGACCTGTTGCTTCCTCATCCCAGCCTTTCAGTGAATGCCCACAAGAGAATCCCCTTCCTGGAAAGTGATCTGTGACCATGCTGCTGCTGCCATTAGGAGGGAACTGGTTTATTCTGGCCTGCACACAAGGCTAGATTGGAATTTCATTAAGGTGTAGAATTTTCTCTCATAATTTGTATTTCAATACTTCATTACTTTGCACAGTACATATACTGTATCTGTATGCAGTGCTTTCTACAGTACATGAATAGCCAATCTGGGGGCACTCACCTCAGTTTTGCCTCCTTGCTCTTCTACATTGACCCCATTTACTTGTCCTACAAAACTGAGCAGTCATCCCTGAAGTCCTTCCTCAAGCAAACCTTCTTATTTTGTAGAAAAAAACAACCTTGAGATGAGTACAGGGTCCCACTACACATATGCATGCACACACACACCACGGAATGACTCTGGAGTTTATATAGCTCCCAGCTCAATGCAAGCTACCTGACATGGACCTGTGATCCACCATGCCAGCCAATGCAGCTGACAGGTATGGCATAGTCCTTCCCTCTTTGTCCCTTGCCCTGTAAATTTCAGCCTAAACTGAGCTGTAAATTTAAATATTCTTTTATCCTCCTACTTATTCATGAATCCTTAATTTCAAATTTCCTGAGCCAGAAGAATTCCTTCATTCAGACTCTCCCTTCCCTTACATTTCCCATTGCATTTTCCCTTTTTATTCCAAATTAAAATAAATGGTTTTATCATCCAGGCCTTGAAACACAAAAAGACTACTTCATTTCAGAGAAATGAGAAAAATTTCATTTCAAAACTGAATGCAAGTCTTCTACTCCAGGTTCACTGTTGCTGGTTGAAAGGAAATCTGGGATAACAAGGCTGAGGTCACTGTTTAGCTAGTATAACTCAGTAAAGAGTTTGACTCACTAATTCCAGCTTTCAGCAGAACAGCGCAAATTTCCCTTAGGTCATAGCCTTAGAAAACTAGCACCCGTTATTTAATTGGTTCACTAAGATGGTGCCACCCAAGATTCAGCCTGTCAGCAAACTAAATCTGCCCAAGCCCTACATGCCTCAGCACATATCTTTATGGCAATGTTGCAAGTTGGCTATATTCATACATAAAGCTAGCTTCCCCTCTTATGCCTAAAAATAATTGCAGGTGGGGTTTATAATTGCTAGGACAAGTTGCAACTCTTATACATCAAACTACAGAACTGTCTGCAAGGCTGGCATTCAATGGCCTATCCTAGCACTGGAAAATACTCCTCTAATGCATTGGAATCCTTTTAATACTTTTAAGTGGAGCAATCAACATTTAGAAAAAGACAGAACAAAAGTAGTTCATTCTCACCTAAGACAACCTCCTCGTAGTGCATAATATTTCGACACTGTAATTATCTGATCTTAAAACAATCTGATGATCAGGTGGTTTTGTCTTCAGGTATTCATCAGCATGAACCTAACATCACAGTCACCCCTGCTTTCAGTGGGAGCTGAAGCAGATGACTTCTGAGATCCTCTTCATAGTAAGCATTCGTGATCTGCAATATTTTTCCTCTAATTTTTGCCCCAGTATATTTATTCTTCTCTGTGCCCTTCATAAATAGTGACCACTCAATAAGCATAATTCTCATATTTTGCCAGTGGACATCCTCTATGCTTGAACAGTGTAGCTTAGTATACAGGCAAATACTCTGCAGTTCAGGACATCTGAGCTCCTTTGCTTCCCCTCAAATAGTTTAGCTCTGCCTGGTGAGAAAAAGTACTTCCTTCCATTTCTTTCCAATATGCTACATGATCATTTCGGTGGCTATCTGTTGGTTGGTATGTAAATAATTGTTCTCCATACCAATTGTTTTCCACACCACTCGTAATAGTTTTCTTATTTTCTTATTTTCCCCCTGAGTCACTTGTTTTTAAAAGTCAAAAAAATCTATAACAACTGAATACTTACTAATACTGAAGTATTAGTAAGTTAGTATCGACAATAATCAGGTGAATTCCCTTCCCACAAGTAGGGAAATTAAGACTCACATTTTCGTCTCATCCTGGATGAGTCTTCTTTCTCCATATCTCTCCACCCTGTCTTGGGCCTCTAGGAAGCTGCCCTACATCTGCCCTGATGTAATCCCTCTCTCTGTCACTGGCTTTCCTTTCCTGTTTCCTTACCATGAGGACTACACTGTCAGTCACCATCGTCTCCAGAATCTTAAACAACTGCAGACTTTCGTTCATGGGTTAGCTTTCAGCCTGTTCGGTTTCTGAGACTAATTTAGAGACTAACACATACAGCACTAATTCCAGGCTAACTTTAACAAATCAAACTCTAAACTAGGCTATAGCAATCCTGTACATAAACTCTGGGAACAAGAAAATAGCTCTTCTCCAACAGTTTTCCCTAATAGAGGCAACATTGCTTCCAAATGCTAGAAAAGGAAGTTTGAAAATAACCTGTATAGACAAGGAACTCAAATTCATCAAACTGTATGGCTCTTTGTATCCCTAAAGAATGTGAAATTACTCTTTGCTATAAATTTGGCCTGAGTAAATGTTGCCTCTTAACTCTGTTTGTATCTTCTACCATGTGTAGCAGGGTAAATGAGTGCTAAACAACATGGAGAACTGACTAGAACCTGCTAGATGTCAGTAGGTACAAGAAAGGTATGTGCAGCCCAAGTGAAATACTTGATGAGCTTCTGACTTCTGTCCAATTTCAAACTGGAAATTGGAAAAAAAATCAGTCCTGAGCAGAGCTCAGAGAGATGTTTAATTATAGTACCTTCCTTCACATTCCTTCCTTCACCATTATCCTTTTCAGAAGGTTACTAACATGGTGAAATAAAGTCAGACAAAATGGAAAAAAAATCCAACTCTTTTTCTTAGTTTATGCTGTGCCAAGTGACTATCGGGCATGACTGAATCAGAGCACATGCTTGAAGATAGAAATGGCAAAACCATGCAAAGAATGTTAGAGTGCACAAAGGTGAAAGAAACGTGGCCAAGCAAAGTACAGACAGAAAGACAGGAAAGCACCCAGGCAGCACTCACTGTATATTTTACTAGCTTAATTTAAGTAAAACAATATCAGCATGTTGAAGAGAATAAGTCCTCTGGAACAGGATCACCCTTTTAGGCTGTGTTTATAGAGACCCTAGGTTAAGAGGCACTTGGTTCATAGCTCCTGGGAGCTACCACAGAATTAAAAAATAAACATAAATAAAGTTGCTAAGATATATCTTCAGAAGTCTACATCTCGCTGTGAGATCTCCCCATGATACACACTTCCCCCTGGGATTAATAATTCCATTAAATCAGAGACTCAGCATTTACCCTCTTGAATAGAGTATTTATTTAAAATTTAATCCAGCCTCCTAAAAAAAAAAGAAAAAAAAAAAAGGCAAAAAGCCTTGCAGTCCACTGCCTGATAAAGCCCCAGCTACTTGGCTGAATGTCAAGGGCAGACATCATAACAGCAGGCACTATTTTACTGCTCTGTCCCTAACCCCGAGCACAGTGACAGCCAGGCAAACAACAGAGCTGGATCTTTTCTGTGCATTTCGGTGGATATTAGTATGAAAATAGGCCAGGATTTACCTGGGAGAGAAAGGAGACAGTAGCTGAGTCCTGGACCAGCCTGTGTCCATACACTCTTCCTTGCTGATGTTAAGTTCTTGTGCTACCTCCAGATTTTAGGTGGACTCTGTCAATAGCATCTTCATTTTAAAATTTAGCCCTGCCCTTGTTCCTCCATGTCCTTCCAGCTCTTCAACTCTTTAAACAGATTATGGGGTTCAAAGCCAAATCTGAGGGCAACAGGTTCAGTGATTTAGTAGCTATGTAGGGACTGACTGACTGAATCAGACCTGTACAGACTGAAAAAACAGCAACCTACCTCTGAGAGGATCCAGGAGAATTTGCTCCAATGGAACATGTGGAAGACCTCATAGTGGAAATATGGTATATTCTTTTCCACATCTGATCTCTATCTTAAAAATTGGTATGCCCTGAAGCAGAGATATGCTGTATATTTTTAAAAATATATATTATCATAACTATAAATCTGCATAGTCTTATTATCAATGATTAGCCTCTACATTTTCACACAGATCGTAATGAGAAAGAAAATGTCAGCATTTTTTTTTCAGTAAGGACTATTTAAAAAGTGGTTAGGAATGTCTGGACCTCCCTCCTCATTGCAAAGAAACACAAGTTCAGTATAACATTATCAGCAGTCTGTTATTTCACATTTCTGTGTGTTATTATTATTATGATTACAGTTGTTATGATCATAATTTTGAATGTGAGTGCTATCCCCGCAAAGCCCACCACTACAAGCCATGAAAGCTAACCTACTTTGTTTGAAAAAGACCTGTAGTTTTGGTTTAAAAGGTCAAATCTCAATTTATGAAATGTCCAATGTGTGATATATATAGTGGTCATGTCTGTTGCCTGGAGCAGGACTAGTCCTGACAGCTGGCTAAAGTTGCTTTAACCTGATTGTCTAGGTACAATTAACTTTGTTGACTGATTTAACCTCATGTCGTTTGCCAGTGAGATGAATGCACACCACACTTTTTTGCCTTATCACTTGGTTGAGAGAGGTTATAAAGTCAGAAAAGGAAACTAAAATGAACACAAGTCTTCAATTCATTTTTACAGTTAAGATGTGTTGTTCAGCATCTAGCCACTCCTTCAGTAAACCTCTGTAGATGCTCATTTCCTATCTTGAAGAGCATTCTTCTCACCTACAAAATATGCTTCACTGGTTATCACAAAGTATACTTATTATCTAACTCATCTAATTTCCATAATCTGCAGTTCCTTCTTAATATTAGCATTCTTCACATTTTTTCCATTTTGTAACAAAATTCGTAAAAAGCAGTAAAATGCTGATAGAAAGCAAATAATCAGTAATCCATTTATTTCTTTTGTGTTTATTCTCTGCTGAAGGTGGACAATGACTCTTTGGTTAATGATCTCTCACATGCACTAAAAGAAGGTTCCAAAAATAAATTATCTGCACTTAAAGCACATTGTCACTTCCACAGAATGCTACCAAACCTATCTATAGTGAACTTGGGGTGCACAATAGTGCAGTTTATGAGAAAATGAAAAGGAACATCAAATCCACTTGAAATTTCAGGATGATTTCTATCAACATCTCCTTTTAATAATTAAATTTCCACCAGCAAATGAAAGACAGAAAAAAAAAAAAAAAAAAAAAAGAAAGGAATATTTTGAGACTAAAGTCTTTAAGCCACATCTTCAGCTGCGGTCAGCTCATCAGCTCCACTAACCTGAGCAGAACTGTGTTAGCTCACATGTAGCAAAAATCCTCTCTCCCCTTGGAAAAAAAGATCCCTTCCAATACAAGAATAATTATATCAGTCAATAAATCTCTGACAGAAGGGTATCACCATGAGTTGTGATCCAACTTCCATGACAATTCCTCAAGAAAGATAGCTATTCCTACCCACCTGGGAATAGCTAACGAGGCATTGCAATGACAAGCAGCATATTTTCCTGTCTTTTCCAGTCTTTCTCTCTAGAAAGTTTTCATTGAAGGGAGTGAAAAGGAAGACCTTCTTTCTCTTGCAAGCTCCCTCTCCTTAACTTCAAGAGCCTGCAAAGTAATTAGTCAAACTAAAATGTTCTTTGACCAATGTTAACCAACTTCGGCAGCCATTCTGGTGCCACAGTGTTAAATGCCAAGCCAGTTATTTTCCTTATCAATCCCATAAGGATTTAGACCAGGATGCATAAACAAAGGAGAAAGGAGGTGGAGCGGGAAAATGGGTGGACCCCTGAGGACAGCAGGGTTCAAACACCATGTAAAAAAGGATTAGCAATATCAGTTCCTGGAGAGGGAAAGCCACAAAAATGCCACGCATTAAAGGTTTTGAAAAAGATTTTTTTACAGCTTCTCCTCCACCTCTCCCATTCAACCTACTGTAGACTTTGCAATTCTAATCTAGTGAGTGGCTTACCTCCAAGGCTCTCAACTGTGTTCTGGCTTTTCTATAAGACAGAGGATGCCATTGTTCTCCATACATTGTTGCAACTGTTCTTCCTTGCCCCACTGTTTTGAAATATAATTTGGTTAGAGTTAAAGGGTGTTTTGAAATAACAGCTGTTGTACTCTTTGTACAGTAGTTAGGACCTTTTTTACTTACGATAATGAAATGTCAGTGAGAGTGGACAGAGAATAATGAAACTAAAGGAGGAATAAATCCCAATCAAAAACCCTGGAGATTTTGTAAAACAAAAGATCTAGACATGAAGGCAGAAGCAAATGTTTATGAGACTGAGACTTGCCGTATCATGCTTCCATCCTTAGCAGCGTTGTGTAAAAAGGGGCAATTTGTTCACAAAAAGTATTAATGTTTTGAGATACTATGATGATTTTATGACTTTTTTTTTTTCTGTAATCAAAATACGAGAAAGGAAAGTAGGAGAATGAGGAAAAATGATATGGAAGAGAGAAAAAAAAAGAATTAGAGAAAACAAAAATAAGATTTCCAAAGGGGCCATTTTTCGCAAGGAGAGGGAAATATTCTACTACAGTCCATTAATTACCTGATTTTATAGTCATAGCCTGTTAGCCTTAGCTATTCCCACCAGCATTATCAGTATGTGCACAGAGCTGCACATACCGGGTGGCACTGTTGGAGAATTGCCACATCTTTTGTTATTGAGCTGAAGTCTTCTAAACAGGGGAAATGGAGGGTGAAAAGAGAGCAGAGGACAGCAGATATTCCTGCAGTCCTCCCCCAGGCTGCAAACCTAGGGAGTACAGGGCACCTGATCAACCATGGATAACTGCCATGTGTTCCCTCAGAGAGCATGCAAACCCTTTCCTTCTCCTGTTTTATTACTACAAGGCCTCACTTATGCAGGTTTGTTAGAAATGGCAGTTAGGGAGGCAAAGAAGTCCACAAGGGCTAGAGCCTGGAGGTATGCAATATCCCTTAGCCAATTTCTTGGCCAGTAGCTGTGTTTTAACCTTCACAGCAGTACAACCACATCATATTTGGCACTCTGCTGGTGATCCCAGTTTTTATTGGTGACCAGCCAACGTGCATGGCTCCTACAGGCCGGTCAGCCTCACCTCCATGCCTGGAAGGGTGATGTAGCAGCTCATCCTAGAGACCATCTCTACGTATGTCAAGGAAAAGAAGATGATCAGGAGTAGTCAGCATGGATTCACCAAAGGAAAGTCATTTCTGAGAAACCTGATAGCCTTCTACAACGGGATGGCAGGCTGGATGGAGATGGGAAAACCGTGAATGTTGTCTATCTTGACTTCAGCAAGGCTTTCGACACAGTCTCCCATAACATCCTCCCAGGAAACCTCTGGAAATGTGGACTGGACGAGTGGACAGTGAGGTGGATTGAAGACTGGCTGGATAGAACCATAGAATCATAGAATCATAGAATGCTGAAGGTTGGAAGGGACCTCTAGAGGTCATCTAGTCCAACCCCCCTGCACACGCAGGGTCGCCTAGAGCACGTGGCACAGGACTGCCTCCAAGTGGGTTTTGAAGATCTCCAGAGAAGGAGACTCCACAACCTCTCTTGGCAACCGGTTCCAGTGCTCTGTCACCTTCACTGTTAAGAAATTTTTCCTTAAGTTCCTGTGGAACTTTTGGTGTTTCAGTTTGTGGCCATTACCTCTAGGTCTGTCCGTAGCCACCAGTGAAAAGAGGCCAGCACCATCCTCCTCACTCTCTTCCTTGAAGTACTTATAGACACTGATTAGATCCCCTCTCAGCCTTCTCTTCTCCAGGCTGAACAGGCCCAGCTCCCTCAGCCTCTCCTCACAGGGCAGATGTTCCAGGCCCCTAATCATCCTCGTAGCCCTGCACTAGACTCTCTCCAGCAGCTCCACATCCCTCTTGTACTGTGGGGCCCAGAACTGGACACAATACTCCTGATGCGGCCTCGCCAGGGCTGAGTAGAGGGGCAGGATCACCTCCCTCGACGCTCTTCTTAATGCATCCCAGGATCCCATTGGCCTTCTTGGCCACGAGGACACACTGCTGCCTCATGGTCAACTCGTCGTCCACCATGATGCCAGATCCCTCTCTGCAGAGCTGCTCTCCAGAAGTCAGTCCCCAGCCTGTACTGGTGTCTGGGGTTATTCCTTCCCAGGTGCAGGACCTTGCACTTGGCCTTGTTGAATTGCATGAGGTTTCTCACCGCCCAGTTGTCCAGTCTGTCCAGGTCTCTCTGGGTGGCAGCGCAACACTCTGGGGTATCAGCTACTCCTCCCAGTCTGGTATCATCGTCAAACTTGCTGAGGGAGCACTCTGTGCCTTCATCCAGGTCATGGATGAATAAATTGAACAGGACTGGACCAAGGACTGACCCCTGGGGGACACCACTAGCTACAGGCCTCCAGCTAGACTTTTTACCGCTGATCACCACCCTCTGAGCTTTGCCATCCAGCCAATTCCTAATCCACCTCACTGTTGACTCATCTATCCCACACTTCTGGAGCTTGCCCAGGAGGATGTTGTGAAGGACGGTGTCAAAAGCCTTGGTGAAGTCGAGATAGACGACATCCACCGCTCTCCCCTCATCTATCCAGCCGGTCATTCCATCATAGAAGGCTATCAGGTTAGCCAAGCAAGATTTCCCCTTGGTGAATTCATGCTGACTACTCTTGAGCACCTTCTTGTCCTCCACGTGCCTGGAGACAACGGCCAGTATGAGTCGTTCCATCACTTTTCCGGGGACGGAGGTGAGGCTCACTGGCCTGTAGTTGCCTGGGTCCTCCTTCTTGCCTTTTTTGAAGACTGGTGTGACATTGGCTTTCTTCCAGTCCTCTGGCACCTCCCCTGTTCTCCAGGATCTTTCAAAGATGCTGGAGAGCGTCTTAGCTATGACATTCACCAGCTCATGCAGAACTCTGGGGTGCATCCCTTCCGGGCCCATGGATTTGTGGGTATCGAGTTGCCTTAGGTGCTCTCTGACCCAATCTTCCTCTACCCAGGGCAAGTCTTCCTCTCTCCAGGCTTCTTCTCTTGTCCCTAGGGCCTGGGACTCTAAAGGGTTGCCCTTGGTAAACACCGAAGCAAAGAAGGCATTCAGCAACTCTGCTTTTTCTGTGTTATTCGTAACCAGGGTGGCCATCCTGTTCACCAGAGGACCCACGTTTTCCCTGATCTTCCTTTTGCTCTTAATATATTTGAAGAAGTTTTTCTTGTTATTTTTAACGTCCCTTGCCAGATTGCATTCCAAACGCACCTTAGCTTTCCTTGTCGCATCTCTGCATTCCCTGACTATGTTCCTGTATTTCTCCCGGGGGGCCTGTCCTTTTTTCCACATTCTGTATACCGCTGCCTTCTGCTTGAGCATTGCCACAAGCCCCTTGCTCATCCACGCAGGTCTCCTGCCCCCTCTGCCTGACTTCTTCACACAGGGATGCACTGTTGCTGGGCGTGGAGGAAGTGCCGCTTGAAAACTAACCAGCTCTCTTGGGCCCCTCTTCCTTCTAGAGCTCTAGCCCATGGGATTCTACCGAGGAGGTCTCTGAACAGGCTAAAGTTGGACCTCCTGAAGTCCATCGTTGAAAGGCTACTTACAGCCCTGCCACCTCCTCGTTGGATCCTGAACTCCACCAACTCATGGTCACTGCAGCCAAGGCTACCTGCCACCTTCACATCTCCTACAAGTCCCTCTCTATTTGTTGGCATGAGGTCCAGTAGCCCACCCCTCCTTATTGGCTCCTCCACAACCTGCATCCAAAAAGTTAACATCAACACAACGCAGAAACCTCCAGGACTGTTTGTGCCTGCCTGTGTTTTCCTTCCAGCTGATGTCAGGGTAGTTGAAGTCTCCCATGAGAACCAGGGCCTGTGACCATGAGGCAATATCCAGCTGACTACAGAAGGCCTCATCAACTTCCTCATGCTGGTCAGGTGGCCTGTAGCAGACACCCACCACGGTGTCTCCCACATTAGCCTGCCCTTTAACCCTTTCCCACAAGCTCTCAACTCGCTCATCATCCACACCCAGGTTGAGCTCCATGCATTCCAGTTGCTCTCTCACATAAAGAGCAACTCCACCACCTCGCCTTCCCAGCCTGTCCTTCCTAAAGAGCACATAGCCTTCCATGGCAGCGCTCCAGTCGTGTGAGCTATCCCACCACGTCTCTGTGATTCCAATGAGATCATGATGGTGGGACCGCACACAGATCTCCAGTTCATCCTGCTTATTCCCCATGCTTCGCACATTGGTGTACAGGCATTTCAGGGAAGTAACCGAGCCTGCAGGTTTCCCAGGAGAGGTGAAGGAGGACCCTCTGTGATCATTTCCTATCCTCACCTTCCCACTAGCATACTCCCACTGGATACCATCTGACCTAGGCTGCGCAGTACTTCTTGCCGTGTCTGTGTGACACTCCCCTTCCCCCTTCTTGCCTAGTTTAAAGCCCTCCTAACCAGATTGGCCAGCCTTTTGGCAAAGAGACGTGTGCCCCTCTTGCTGAGATGGTTCCCGTCATTCCCCAGTAGCTGGTGGTCATAAAACAGAGTTCCACGGTCATAGAAGCCAAAACCCTGTTGCCAAGTCCAGCGGCACAGCCAGTTGTTAATCTGCCATATCCGCCTTCTCCTCCTTGAATCCATTCCCCTTGTTGGTAGGATAGAGGAGAATGCTACCTGGGCTCCCATACCTTTGACGGCCCAGAGCCATTGATGGCAGAGTCTAGAGAGTGGTGATAAGCGAGGCCAAGTCTAGTTGGAGGCCTGTGGCCAGTGGTGTCCCACAGGGATCAGTACTGTGCCTGGTGCTGTTCAACTTGTTCATCAATGACCTGGACAAGGGCATAGAGTGCACCCTGAGCAAGTCTGCAGATGATACCAAACCAGGTGGAGTGGCCGACACTCCCAAGGGCTGTGCTGCCATTCAGAAGGCCCTAGACAGGTTGGAGAGTTGGGCAGAGAGGAACCAACAAGAAAAAGTGCAGGGCCCTGCACCTGAGGAGGAATAATCCCAGGCACCAGTACAGATTAGGGGCTCACTTGCTGGAAAGCAGCTCCACAGAGAGGCATTTGGGAGTCCTGCTTGACAAATTAACCATGAGGCAACAATGTGGCCTCGTGGCCAAGAAGGCCAACGGGATCCTGGCCTGCATTAGGAGGAGTGTTGCCAGCAGGTCGAGGGCAGTGATCCTGCCCCTCTACTCAGCTCTGGTGAGGCCACACCTGGAGTATTGTGTGCAGTTCTGGGTTCTGCATCACAAGAGGGACATGGAACTTCTAGAGAGGGTCCAGCATAGAGCAACAGAGATGATTAAGGGGCTGGAGCATCTATCTTATGAGGAAAGACTAAGCGAGCTGGGTCTGTTTAGCCTAGAAAAGAGAAGACTGAGAGGAGATCTGATCAATATGTATAAGTACCTGAGGGAGAATATAGGGAGAATGGTGCCGAACTCTTCTCGGTGGTGGCCGGTAATAGGACAAGGGGTTCAAGTTGAAACACAAGAAGTTCCATTTCCATGTGAGAAAGAACTTCTTTACCGTGTGGGTGACAGAGTCCTGGAACAGGCTGCCCAGAGAAGTCGTGAAATCTCCTTCTCCAGAGATCTTCCAAACATGCCTGGATGCCACCCTGTGCCACATGCTCTAGGTGTCCCTGCTTGAGCAGGGGGTTTGGACTAGATGATCTCTAGAGGTCCCTTGCAACCTTCACCATTCTGTCATTCTGTACTTCTGTGAACAGATGAAGATGTGACCAAAAATCTTAATGAATAAATGAGATTTGTCTCCTCATGATGTTCTCCTGTGCCAGAAAGGTATTATTTCATATATTTCAGTCATTGAAAAGCAGTGACTTTCACTCACCCTAGTCAGCCTTTTCTAAGGAATGGATATGATTATTGACAAAATTCTACATTCACTCTGTCTCTAGGACAAAACTGTGTGTCTCTGATGGCCCTGTAAAAGGAGGCAAGAAAGCAAGACAGACTACTAACTATGGAGAAACATCAGAAGATGAAGACGCCTAGTGCCAAAGTAACACCATTTTGGAGTGATTAATTCCTAGATATTAAAATGTGCTTTCCAAAGCATAATTAGGAGTGTTTCTTGATAACTGAGCTACATACACTGAGCGTGTCTAAGTTTGGCACCTATAGCAAGCATTTTAAAATGCCTGAAGTTAAACTTCCCTAACGTGCAGGGGTGTTCAGAGAGAACATCCCTACTCCACAGCACATTCTTCTTTCTTACAATGGTCCATATTTCATATATGACTTCTGAGGTTTAGCAGTGACTGATTATTAGCAATAACTAAACACAACCCACCTTCTGCATTACAGAAGTCCATGTAAATTCATATTCAGAACAATCATCTTTTTTTTTGCATAAGAACTCATCTCCTTCACCAAAGCCAGTTATTTATGACTTATTAATAAGACCTCTGCTTGCCAAAAGAAAAAAAAAATCAGACTCTAGCTTGCCTGGCAACAAGCCTGTAATTATTCAGAGTTTGGTGTGAGTGTGGTGAATCATACTCCCTGTATTTATTTAACAAATAAGTATACCTCTAGCACATTTGGCCGCCAACTTGCGATGATAATGAAGTTTGCTATTAAAATAACTCATGCTGCCTAAGGAAAAGCAAAAGCAGATCAAATGCATTTGAATTGTGCTGCCCTGGTGCATTATTGCTTCAAGCTTTTGGGTTCCAGCTTTCTTCTGGGTGAACTGGGTGAGCTACTTTTCCCACCAGGCAGGTAGAACCCATGAGCAGAGCAGAGCCCTTGAAGAGGTAGCCATGGGGCACGGCAAGGCACCTAGTGCAGACAGCCCTGCTGCTGCTGCCACTGCAGAGCAAAATGCACAGCACTTAATTTTGATTTCATGAGACTCCTTCTTGACTTTATCAACTCCTTCTGTCTCCCACAACATTTTCAGGATTCATCTTTCAACATGCCTCATTTTCATCATTTAGCTTTGTCTAGCAGGTTCCTGGTCAGTCTTAGATCCATGATCAATCAGAGGGTCTTTGCTGAGCCATACAAAATATTAGTAAATCCTAAGTACACTAATATAGAGAAAAGTGCTGCTCAGTTTGTTTATTTTACCAAGCCAGAAATTTCATTTGCATAATGCACCCACATAGAAACTGCGAACGTGCGTATCATGTAGATAGGGTGTGCAAAAATGAACAAAATTGTCTATTTATGCAGTGAATAATCCAGTCTTCCAGTGATGTTCATGATTGTCAGATAGGTGAATCAGACATATGAGTGCCAGTATTGTTTAAGCAGGTATCCTGTCTTTATTAACATATCGTGTGCTGTTCTAATTCATCATATGTGATGGGGAAAATTCCTCATAGTTTCCCTCACAGATGCTGGGGACAGAACAGCTCTCCACATGAGATGCCTACATAGGTGTGAGGGGAGGAGTGGTAGGAAAATAACCTGGACCATGATCTTACCACATCCTGCACTGTGGCAATATCTCCTCCTAAACCCCAGAGTGGGGGCTTACCTCCTAAGGTAGGTGTAAAAAAAAAAAAAAAAAAAAACCCTTTGAATTGGGAATCAGTTAGAGCCTCAGGCAACCCAGCACTAGTGCAGTTCTCCTACAGAGTTTTATGTCATTTCTTGAAAAATACCTATTGAGCACGTGTGATTTTTCTTTTTTTTTTTTTCCAGAATATTTTAAGAAGAAAAGGTTTTTTTGGAATATTCAGAAGCTATAATTCTTGAGTCTGATCCATTTCTCAGTTGCAGCCCATGGCAAAATGCTCATAGCCTTTAGTGGGACTTAAGAGCTCTGAATTCCATCCCTGGCCCTCTGCTGTGCTCATATGTAATGACCAATGCTGTCCACATTCATCTCATCTTCGGGCTCTGTTTCAGAGAGTTTCTGTCAGGTAGGAAAGATACAGGTTTTTGGTGACTGGCTGCTTGTGCTGGTCTCTGAGAGTTTATTGTTTTTATTGTTTCCACAGAAGCAGAACTGGCAGAACAGGTAGCCTGTCCTCTGCTCAGGTGTCCAAGTTCACTGTTCCAACATTAATATAATATAAATTCAATGAGACCTTTAGCTCTCAAACTAGCTAAGTCTAAGGGACCTATCACTCTGAGAAAGCAGTTCAAACTAATTAAACATGCCATTTATTGTACCCTATAATATTTATTGTACCCTAAATGGCTATATTTCCTCTGTTCTATTTCAGTAATGTGTCTACTTGGAATTTTATTATGCCTCTTTACTCCTTATTATCTTCCTCTTCTTTTCCTCCGTCCACAACAGCTGAAACAGAATCATAGCACAGACAGCAAAGGCAATGCACAGCAGTAGGTTTTTTATCTCCTTCTGCAGTCTAGCTGGGTATTTAAACTGTTTTTAATTTCAGTGAGAGGAACATTTGTTTCCACACTCCTCCTAGCAGACACCATTTGTTCACTGTCCCTTTGCAGAGATGGGAGCAGAGCTCCAGGACAGTCTCTGCCTCCCTCAGCCCTGAAGCACTGTCTGCCTGTTCTTCAAAGGTTCCCAGAAAGTCACAAGTGCCTGGATGAGAACAGGCTCAGGAGTGAGGCTTTCTGGACTCACAGCTGAACAGGTTAAGTGACTCTTAAGGCCTTTTTTCCCCCCGCAGTTTTCCTCTTCTCAGTTTCTTCTGGGAGATCACAGGTGGTACAGATACATGAGAGATGAAGTGATAAGAACGGGAATAAGATAAAGCATCCAAACAATGCCGGCCTGAGCTGGAAACAACTGGCCATTGTTTTCAGACTCCTCCTCTGCTTTCTTATCTCATGTGAAAAATACCTGTGGTTCTCAAAGCGTGTTTCAAACATGAGGGAAAGAGTGTGGTCAGGGCTACAGCAGAGATTTCTGGCAAAACTATATCCACACAGGTGTGAAGAATGATATTGCCTGACAGACACAACTATGTTGGCAAAGATCTACTAAGTAGGTGTAGTTAGATGACCAAAACTGCACTTTTTCTCTCTAATTTTAATCACAGAGTTCCTGACAAAACTGGACATGCATTAGTGTTTTAAAGGACTGCTGTACTGAGGGGACTTGCCAGGAGGGCCACATGGGTTGTAACCCAGCAAAATATTACCAGAGAGCTGAGGTGCCCCAGAACGATACCTGATAACTACACTTGGACAAGTGTAGCGATCACAGCAGGCAGGAGTGGGCTGTGAACACTGCTGAGGGGACAGCCAGGGTGTTCAAATCTCTGGTTCACCTCGTGAGACATTGTAGGAGGGAAAAGCATCTGTGCTTCTTACTGGCAGAGGTCTGTACTGTCTACAAAGTGGAAATAGATGAGGTCTTGGATGACTTGGACAAAAGTGTGTCCTGTTGAGTCTGTATATCTGCGTGGGAGAGTGAGTGTTGGCACATTCATGGGGCCATGTGCTTGTGCCTGGGTTGCTGTGCTAATGTCTGAGTACATACAGGTCATTGCATGTGTTGGTTACAAAACCCAGTCCTTATTCACATAGATTTCGCAAGTTGTCGGGAATCTCTCCTCATTTTACGGCAACGCTTTTCTTTCTGCTTGCTTTTTTCCTTTTCTCCTGCTCCATTTCATCTCTGGAGAGCACAGTTAGGTATGAAGTGCGTCAACCCCGTGTCATCTGCAAGACCTGCCGAGAGAACTTGAACAGAAAACTCTAGTAAAAGTACTGAAAAATCATTTGCATCTTTACCTGAGGTGTAGGAAAAAACAACAACAACAACAAAAAACATAATTATGACAAAATTCAGGTCTGAGTCTCCTTTGAGGGAACCTGACTATAAACCTGAAGCAGCACCAGAGGTCTTGCCTGCATTGGGACTCCTGCGAGAGGAGAAGAGATGCATCTTTCTGAGCTCTTTGAGTTGAGCTGAGGTCTGTGAGTGCATTTGTAAGGCTCTCAGAGGGATTTGATATTGTGATCTGCTCAGCAGCCACGGTTTAAACAAAGCCCACAACTAGCCCCTACTTGTACATTTTGTGACTTTCCTAACATTTATAAATAGAATATTCTAAAGTTACTTTTATTTCATTTGCAGTGCTGGAACTCAGTCTGAGAAGAAGTTAAATGTAGCTGGGGAGAGAATTTACAGAGGGGTGGTGACCCCGAGCTTGCAGGGATGGGGGAACTTGGTATGCTGAAGGGCTGATGTTAAGTGTAGCCTGTAACATCTCTGGCCCCTGTCTGGCCATGAGTCACCCAGGCTCCAACCCAGCTCCAGCCCTGGTCTAAGCACCCAAACCATGCTAGAAAACACTCAGCCATCTAAAGATTGCCTTGCCTGAACAAAAATAAGTTTCCAGGCAAATGGGAGTCATTCCATTTATCTTGGAAGCTCATCTCAAAGGAAAATGGGCAAGGGTTAAAGATGAATATGTTAACTCCATATCAGATGGACGCTCTTGCTGTTTTCCTAAGGGCTGGAAAATCAGGCTGGGCAACACAAGTGTCAGTTCTGCTTTGAGCAGAAGTAAACCGGAGCTCATCCGACCAGTGGCCAGAAGAACGAGAGTTGCTTTGGAGCAAAAGTGCATGCACATTCAGAGAGCAAAGAGCAGCCTGAGCTGCTAGGCACAGTGCCTGAGACTATAGCAACTTATGTGTGACCTAAAATGAAGAAAATAGGGGTTGTGCTTTTTATTCCACGTGCTTCTATAATGTGCATTAATACTGAGTAAACAATGTAAGCTGAATGTAACAAATGTTCTGACTACATTCTCACTATTTTTGTAATTCTTGGTATTAGAGAAAATACAATATGATATCTTAAGCATCAGGTTTTCACATCTCTGAGGTGACAAGCAGCTGTTAAGCTCCCAAGTCCAAGTGACCTTAATTTAATAAATACATAAAGTCAGTGAGGCTTCAAAATCTTGTACTTTATTGGGGAAGGAGAGAAGCACAGCTAGGAAGCATTACAAATATCAAAGGAGCTCAAAGCTCAAAGGAGCTCAGTTTGGGGCAAAGACAATGAAAGCTTTAGTATCTCAAATTAGTGATGGGATTTAATATCTGATCAGCTCTAAAAAAAGCCTAAAAGCTACTGAGGTATTTTTATTCCGTGTCTTTTTTATTGCTTTGTTATTCTCTTAAAACTTCAGACCTTCAGTGAGACTATTCTGTACTAATGCAATGATAGGTTGTGTTCCCAGGCACTGCAACCTGGTTGCCTCCAACTGTTAGATGTCAAAACTTTGGCCCTTGGCAGGGTTTGGCATGGGCCCAATAACTCTCCCAAGCAACTTTTGGGCCTGATTAATGTGAGCCAGGAACCATTCCCTTCAGGGAATGTTTGCTACCCTGGTCACCCTGTTTTGGAGGCGAAGAGTTTAACAGTTTGGGTGTAGCCAGACTGCCAGTCAGCTCCAGGGCCAGAAAATAATCCTGGGCATCTTTAATTTGCTGGAATAGCTACAGCTCCAGTGTCTTTCATCCCCTAGAGTCTCTCATCCTGGTCTCTCTGACAACAGCAATATTTTCCACAGATGAAATCAGACAGGAATTCACCCAAAGATATTTCACAGTTGTGCTCTAGGCTGTAGCACTCGGCTTGCTTTGGACTCAGTGGTTTTCAGCTGGCAGGACATCAGTGCAAAGAGCATTGCTCCGCACTGCACGTAGCGCTGACGTCACCAAACAGGTACTGGGACCAAGCACAGCAGGCAACTCGTGCCAAAGGCTTTCATCTTGCTTAGGCTTTGAAGAACAAACAAGGCGGGGGGAAAAAAGCAACCCTTGAAATTTCTTAGTTAAGCAGGACCTGTAGCTTAATATTTATGTCTTGGTATGAGACCAGTGGAGGTTGATTTACTTGTAAATTGAATGCAAAGTGTATGCTTGGGGGGAAGGGAGGGAACTGCTGCATATGGATATCTACCGTGATTCCAGTGGTCAAACCACAGGTATTTCTTTCATTCACTATGGCTTACCTAACACTACACATAAGTATGTGAATATATAAATAATACAGAGCTCGTATTTCAGGCTTTGCACAACCGATACTCTTTTCAGCATAACCAGGAACAACTGTAACTCTCCTTAGAATCGCTGATAAAATATGAAGCACAATAAAGCAACCAGAAAACAATACTTGGCTGTGTTCGAGGTTCGTGACTATAAAAACAAATATTTTCTTTCACCTTTGCAAAATCTAGAATTTTAGCAAAAATCTTTTTAAAAAGAATTAGTCACTCTATCTTTTTAAATTTCATAAATAGATATAATTTTGATCAGTAATAACCACATGGTATGTTGGATATTTTTTATATAAGTTTAAATAATTGCATTAAAGTGCTGGCATGTCCCTAAGCACCCTTCAGCTCCAGGCTAGGGACAACTGCTCCACACATTACCCTACTATTTCCTTCCTGGACTACAGAATGGCAGCATCCCAGACCAAACTGTATATACAGAGAGCAGAGCCATTTGCAAGCTAACTGTCATTATCTTGCATCTCATTTTTCAAATCCTTTTTTTTTTAAAAAAAAAAAAAAAAAAAAAAGATTTCTCCTGCATCTCTCTCACTGTCTGAAAAGTCTAGCTTTTCCTCGACCCTCTGAGACAGGATGCAAGGAGACTCTTAAACCAGCCCTTTCTGTTTCATAAGAGATCCAACCATCGATACAGTCTGAAGATGGCCACTACTGCCCACTGCACTGGTCAGGCTCTGGAAATGCCCTTTGCCTTTGCCAGGCTTTTCAGTCCATCTTCATGCAAGGCTCAGGAAGGTTGCATGTTCAAACAGGCTGATGGATGGCCTTGTTGCTTCCTCACCATATGAAACGGAGCTTCTGCCTTTCCTCAGTCACCAATAGTTCATTTCTTTGGCCAAATAAATTTGAAAGCTTAATTTAAGCTAGTTATCCTACTGTTCCTCTACAGTCAATGGAGAGAGAGAGAAAAAAAAAAAGCACCTCAAAGGACAATTCTTCCCACATTAGACATCGACTTTTAGGATGGGATCAGTTGCCCTTTGGAGGAGGCTTTTTATCTTCATTGATTAAAAAATAAAACAGACAAGTGGCACAGACTAAATGCTTAATTTTTAAAAAAGCCAAGTAAAATAAATCTTATCCGTGACCTCATATCATATGAGGGAAGAAGGGAGAAGTACCCTATGAAGAGGAAAAGAGTAAATCTTTGAGATATAAAAAAAAGCGCTATTGCAAAAATAAATGTTAGGGATGCTATTCTTCCAGAGCGAAGGACAAGAAAAAAGCAGGCTAGGCTTTCTTCATCACTTTTGCTAAAGGTTCAGCTTGCACTGTAATCTCAAGCTTCCTTAGGCATTTCCAACCTTTACATTACAGAGATCTTGAGAGAAGTAAAAAAGCTCTTCCCAAGGGCTCTGCCAACTTCTCTGGTGACTTATATGCCTTGTTTCCACTGAAGAATACAATGGCAAATAGGGTCTATGATTTTCAAATTTGCATTGTGCTGCACTGATGTTTACCAAACAAGTCACAACAGGTATAGTTACGTTGTACCAGGGAGGGATGATCAAGGCCAGGCTCTTTGATTATATCATAAGCCCAGGAAAGGGAGTTTGAAAGATAACTAATTACATCATGATCCCCATGATGATTTACAGCCAGGTTGGCACCATCTTTTTCTCACTATTATTTTTATGACCTTGATAGACAATATCCTACATTATTCATGAAAATACAAAGAAAAAGAAAAGGAAAAAAGGCACAGCAATTCTGAAGTAGAAAAAGCTTTTATGGTGGCATGACTGGAATATTTATCACAAGCTAATACCATAATGGTGAAATGGTGGGAGTGGAAGTCAGGTTACTGGAAATGTTACTGCAAGAGCCTGCTACCACATCAGTGTGGTAGTTGGGTAGGGGACTCTGCAGCCAGATGAAGGGTTGTGCAACTGAGGCAATCCCAACCAGTCTAGGAGAAATATCATTACAGTCCGTTAGTAACCGTAAATCCAACATTATTGTGCACTTTGCACAAACACATACCTTCTTGATAAATAAAAGTCTATCTTTATCGCACTGTCTGGAATTTTGCAACACTTAAGCCTCCAGTTCACGTAGAAGGGTCTCTGATATTCCTTGCTACTGACTAAAGTAAATCCAGAGCTGATATTGTTTGGTTTTCCCATGCCTCGGTAGTCCCCCAAAGGTGTTTTTATTATTTTAAGTATTAGGTATGCGCATGGGAAAGAATTTTGTTAGTTCAGCTCTACCACTCCCTAGGAGTTTTCTTGGCTCTCTTGAGTCTCATTACCCTCAGGCTGCTCATATCTTTTAGCAGATCCTACTATTGGACTCAGCATTTCTCCTCTTCTTTTTCTGCCTTTCAGTGTAAATCCAGCCAGAGCTGGGCACCTACCATATTGGCTGGGCAGTGAGAACCTACAGCATTGCATAAGGAAGGATCTGGACTTTTCAAGAACAGAGGTTATGAGGAGGAAACCCTTCATCAGATGTAAAAGCCAGTGCAAAGTTTATGTGCTATTTAGATCTCCAGCAGATGTCAAACTACATCTCAACTGGTATGTGATTAATATACAGGCCTTGGACTGACCTTCTGCATATTAGTGTAATTCATTGTTTGACCCTTATTCAAATACTCTCCTCCTTGTTGTTTCAATGCCTCTATGTGAACAATGACAGTGCAATATAGAGATTCTGTCCAGCTAGACAGTGAGGAGACCGAGGTGCATTTTGCATCATCTACATTGTTCTTTCCAGCTCCTGAATCCTGAATGGTAGTAAGCCGCCATTAAAGTGACAAGCAGATAGATTAAAATGGGAAATAAATAATATGTTTCAACACAAAAGCATGTGTGCAGTAAAACTAACAAAATATTTGGGAGCAGAAGGAGCAAAATGCTGTTTCTTAAGGTGTGCATGAGTCTAACATACTGTAACTGACTGGGAGTAATGCAAGAAGAGATGAGAAGAGTCAAACAGTATATTAAAAACCAATTTCTTCCTGTTTGTATCTGATACAGTTTTATTATTTAAATGATATGTCTCAGTTCAGCAAAAGCCTCATGCTGTGATTCCTTCCTGACTTCATTAGCTTGTCAGTCACAAAAAAAAAAAAAGCCTCAAGTGCTCTCAGTCACCTTGTTTTTTGTCTTAGCAGCCCAGGTTCATAACATTAGCACTAAGAAGTAACCCACTTTTGTTGAGCATATCCAGGTGTTCTCATGGGACTTCTGCTATGACTTTATCTTTTGTTAGCTTGAAGTCTGGCCTCACACAAGGATAAGCTGACCAGATCAGGCAGAATATAGATTAAATGTAGGTGATGTGATAAAATGTAAGAAATGATAGAAAAAGCTGGTGAGTCTGTGGATACTCTTCCTCTGGTGTCAGCAGAGCAATATCCAGAAGAATATCTGCAAAGAGTATCTTCAAAAAGGGGTGAAAAGAAGCAAAAAAATAAAAAGCTGAGTGGTGGGCTGTCGTGGGCAAAACAGTCTCAACGCAGACACTTCATTTTATTTATTGCTAATTTATACAAGCTTCCAATGACTACGTATTGAGAAAAAAAAGAAAACATATACAATTAAACAAACATTTAAATAAACAGCTTTTCCTCTCCTTCCCCAAGCCCAACTTCAGTCAAGCACCTCTCCCTCCGTCTCTTCCTGGTCTCAACTTCCCTTGTTGTCCCCGAGGTTATACTCAGTCTCTCCCTTTGGTGAAGCAAAACCTCCAGCTGAAAATTGTGATGTGGCTTCGCAGTCACTGGGAAAAACTGTTTGCAGGAGGACATACTCATCAGGAAGGAGTCTAATGGAGAAAACATGTTATTCAGTATGTCTGGCTTAGGAGCTACTTTTGCATGACAATCGCATTCCAGCAGTCATCACCAGGCATTCCACTGGCTTAAGGCAAACGTATTTTGTTGGAAGACACAGTGCGCTTTTTTGCTGGTTGTGGCTCAGGTGCTGGTGATGATGCACTTTTGGTGGATGGGGAGCCAGGCTGGTGGCTGGAGAATTTGCTCTCTGACAGCACTTTGGACAAGATGAATCCTTGAAGCCATGCCCTTGAAAACTGAGGGTGCTTAGATATGGAGAGTCCTGGAAGCAAGCTCACCCTGGCCTACTTGGCCTTCTCCTTTAAGGAGTGCTGTAAAAACAGCAGCATATACTTGGGTCTGCCTTCACCAGTGGGAAAAGAACCAGACAAAATGGGGAACACGAGACAGAGATGCTGGGTACTGTTAATTCAAATTCAGTACAGTGTAAATATTACTGGATTGCTTCTAAACGTGTTTTAGGAAGACACATGTCTGTGTATTGCTGAAAACAACCAGGCTTGCTCTGTGCCTGTCTCACAGCTGAGGAACCTGGCCTTCATGGGAAAGCAGCCTATGAAGATGTGTAACAACTCATTTGAGGAGCAACTGGATGAAGAGAAGTATCAGAAGGAGAGGAACAACAGGAGGATTCAGTCATGATCAACATGGTTTAAAACTGCTGAACTTGAGATGAAAAGGCTTATTATGTGTCTGAGGTTATTCACGGAGGCAAGAAGAATCCAGATCATAATTAGATGATATAGTAAATCCAGCTTTACAGATCCCAGTAGGTCAAAAATGCTGCATTCTCATTCTACAAAAGTAATTCTTCTGATCAATAAGTGAATAAGTGACAACAGCTACCTTCACACTGTCCAGGTTAATGCCTAATCACGTATACTTGAGCCTTCACTGCCAGTATAACTCTGGCTAACTTGATAGCAAGCAGTCATGTGCCAGTTTCTGATCCAGATGAAATTTGTTTCCCTTGGTGATTTAGCAGCACACAAAGCCAGTGCTAATGATAACAAAATTCTGACCTGAAATCCTTTGTAAGGCTCTGTCTATATTAATGAAATTCCTTGAGCAAAACAAATGCCATTATGGATCAAAAATTATTCTAAAAGTTTATAAAGGATCACCAAACATACAGCCACATAAAAACTAAGAAGAAAAATAATTTTAAAGTAGCAGGAAGTACTATATCTACTATCCAGCTGTCTCATTAGCATTAACAGTTTTGCAGGCACATGACACAGTAATTTCTTTCTTCAGATGCTGTGTGAAAGTGAGATATAAAGAGTCCCCAGAACAAGACAGCAGGGGAGAAAACAGAAGAACTGACAATGCATAATATCCTGTTTACAAGTAAACAAACAGAGGAGACTAAAGCAAATCTTCCCTCAAATCTTTAGTTAAAAGAGTCTTGTGTGCAGCATGCAGCTATAGCAGCAGCACAGCACAGATGGGATGGAGAGATGGAGAGATTTGGTACTCACGATGGTCCTTTAAGTCTTTTCCACATGCTATTGTAGCACTAGCCATTAAAAAACAAACAAACAAACAAAAAACGGTTTTAGGAACAAATACTCCTCAATATGCCTTAGATTACTGTCAGACAAAGGCCTGTCTCCAAATCCATTTCTAGTAGTCACTAGTAGGAGCAATTTGTCCTGTGGTCCTCACTGCCATTAATATCATGTTTCACCTTAGTCACTGAGTTGCAGCATCTGAGAATCACTGTCAGCTGTCAGAGGCAGATTGAAACTGCAATCTCAGGGGCCAACAGCTATGGAAACACACACCAGTAATCTATCCTAAAGAAGCAGATTTCTGTAACAAACACACAGGGGGCTCTAGGACTTCCTAAATACTTCCTAGAAGTACCTGTTAAGGAATGCAAGCAGTGGAAACAAGTTGGCAATTATTTTTCTCTGGAAACACCAAAGAAGTTGGCAGGGCCTCAGGGCTCCTCATGGTGCACATAATACAGGTGAGGCTTGATTTTTTTTCTGTGTTGAAGAAACACAAGTAGCTATGCTCCACACTTTGTTTTAATTAGATGGACCTGAACAGTATTAAAATTGGACCTGCTAATACACTGGCAAGGAAGATCACCACTGATCCTTCCAATACATCAGCATGTTACAGAAACATGATGGTTGTGTCTTGATTTATGTACTTGGTAAAGCTGCTATTTGGCCTCTTCATAAGCAAAGAAAAACCAGTTTTGCCTCTGCTAAAGCCGTCTCTGCCCGTAAGATGGGGAAGGTGAGAAATCCAGGCATGCATACACACACATGTTCTCCTACTTACTTAGTAAAGCTTGCAGGGAGTAGTTGTCCTCAGTGCCATTTCATCTTTTTTGGTCTTGTTTTATTTATTTACTTCTTTTTCTCAAAAAAGTTCCGCAGTTCTATCTAGAAATACAACCTTGCATTAAATAAGCAGGCTGCTTCAGCATGAATAGGGGCTCTGGGGGCAGCAGTGTAATTCTGTGGTGGTATTATTTAGAGTGGTAAGCTGCCAGCACAGAAAAAGAAAGAAAGAAGGATTGAGAAAGACAGACCGTTGTTTCATGATGTAAGGTCAGCTGTTTCTCCACTTGTCCCAGGTGTTAACCTTCTGCAGGAAGGCCAGGCCAAGACTGCCTGGATGCACTGCCCTAAAAAGACTGTACAAAATTAAACTTAGGACATTCAACATTCAGCCCATTCATCTCCTGAGACATGGAAAATTCTATATTGGATCAGAACATACTTTTTGCTTTATTTTACTGGCAACGTACCCGTAAGTATGAACCTCCGAGCTCTCAAACAAAGGTCCGGAGCATTTTGTTTTCAGAGGGGCGGGTGAAGGCAGGGTGGTGAAGGGGAGGATTATGCCTCACTGTTGTTCTGTTGAAAGTAGGTTTGTTTCTGTCTCATAAAGTATGCAAGAATTTTCCCATGCTCCGCTGGGGCCAGCCCTGAGCAGCGTGCTTTGCGCATTAGCAGCTGATGCTGGAATGTGGCGTTCCCAGGGCAACTATTAACCCCCTATTGAGCCTGGCCAACCCCGCACTATTGTGCACCCAGGGCTGAAGGCCGCTTTGTTGGGTGATGTAATGTCATGTATGCAAACTAAGCGCCCGGCACAAATGGCACTTGGAAACTGTTCTCTGACTTCAAAGGGTGGGCTGTGTGACTCCCACTAGGGCTGCCACGCTCGGCCCTGCACCTTTGCTAGAGTATTTCAAGGGCTCTCCCCCTTGGCTGTTACCACCACCACCAGGCCGCTGGCTGAGGCCAGGCTGGAGCTCTGAGGTGGGCAGGACCCGGGTGCTGCTCCCAGTACGTTAGGCTGATTTCCTCACCCATGTGCCCCCACAGGGACCTTGGGGAGACAGTCAGATTTTTAGAGGCTTTTTAAAATATTTTTTTTCAGAATATTTTTTATTTCTATTATTCGAATATTGGAGAGCCAATACACCAGTACACCAACAGAAAGGAAATGTCCTCTCAGGCCTGTACCCTAACCATGGGCACAGCTGGATTCTTACCCATCACCTTTCATAATTCAACCAAGTCTGCAGTACTGCGTCTTCAAGAGATTAGGCTTGATATTGATTGGAGACTTTGGCTGCAGGGAGCCAAGACTTGCTGTAGACTTAATGATGTGTCAATATTAAAAATACATTATTCTTGTCCCTAAAGCTTTGCTGGGTACACGTAGTGAATACTGAGAGATGAACTGGAGGTTTGCCATCAGTTTCAAAAACAAAAGGCTATGTTGATCTTACTTCTTAAAGTCCATTTATTAGTTGACTTTTTAAATTCAGTTACATAAAATGCAGAAATAGAATACATCAGACTAATCAATTCCTTAACATCAACTTGGGCTTAATGAAAATCTCAGCATCAGACCCCTGCAATAACATGCCAGATTGATTAAGAACCAACAGAAATATATTTGTTCTCCAAGCTTAATTTTGCTGCTGGACAAGAAATTGGCGGAGGTATGCAATGTTCAGAACAATCGTTACAGCACACTTCGGTTTTGCAACGGCACACCAGTATGCAGCTCCGGTTAACACAGTGAAAACTCCTGCCTGAGAACCAAAAGCACCCTAGTTCTATACCTATTTGCAGACTGCACACAACTTTAATACTGGCATTTTGCTCTATTATTTTTTGGCCTAGTTTTTCAAAGATACATAGTGGGTCTGAAGATGCATACAGACATCTCTGAGTTTAAATGCCTAACATTTGGGTGCATGTTTCTCAGCATGTATCCATCCACATCTTCAGGCCTCCTGACTTTGTCAAATGATCTTGAACATTTCCTGTGGTACTTCTGGGAGGCAGGCAACTCAAGCACAGCTGTGACATTTTTACCCAGTGCAAAATTGATGTGCAAAAAATCTAGTATTTTTGTCATATATCAGTGTCAGTGACAAAGGTGGGACATGAAGTTCATGGATGCAGAAGTCAGAACCCTCTTTGATTTCAAGGGGGACAGAGCTGAGATTCCTCTCCATGCTTCCTAGAGCATCTGCCATGAAATAAGGTGATTTCAAGATTATGTAGTATTTCTGACAAGATGAAAAGATGAAATTTGAATTATTTTGTTCTGTGGATAAAAAAAAAGAAAGAAACAACAAAGAAACACATGGTTGAAAGGGAAGAAATTCAAAAATAAACTCTTAAATTCAACCCTTAAAAATGACCTTAAAATGTGGAATAGAAAATGAATATAAGGCATATGACCTGAAGTCTGCCCATGTGTCCCCATCAAAATTGTAGTAGGAATGCTGCAATTCTGCTGTCTGCTTAAGCAGATAGCTTCTGCTTCAACTATTCAGTTCCCAAAAATTAAGCTGTTGGGGAAACTTCCTGACCTGCTCTAGTACGATCCAATCTTCTTTTCCTTAGGGTTATACAAAGCCCTCACTACTTTCAGTGGGAAGAGCTTAGCAGTTCTAATAGCATGAATGGGTGCTTTATAAAGTCAGTAATAACAGATGTCATGCACATTCCATGATTAGCTAGAAAAAAAATGATTCTAGGGTTAAATAGGCATGTCTCATTCAAATGCATGTCACTGAGCCAGGCCCATCACCTAGGCACTGGATGCCATCTCTCCCTTTTTCTCCTTGTCCTATTGCTAAACATGCTAATCCTGCGCAGCAACCAAACATCATTATTGGAGCCTTGTCCAAAAATTGTGCAGAGACAATTAGCCTCATTGAAAAAGGTATCAAAGACCTCACAGTATCATTCATCTGTCCCTCAGTGTGCACGCACACAGAGAGGCATCCAAGGGATTTTAAACATAGCTAAGGACAGTGTTTTCATTAGTTCTCTGTGAATGGCAGTGACTTCATGCATTAAAAACTCTGCACCTCCCCCCATGGTGTAATGCCTGTGCCCTGAGCTGAATGGCTTTGCTGTGCAGCTTTTTGTCCTGTAAGGCTAGGAGAGAGATGCTCACTAGCCCCAAGGGAGACTGCCACTCTATTAGGATGGTGCTGGGAGAATCCATTGATTGCAAAAAGCAGGTGATAGCATCTCTGCCAAAGTAAACACAGGGATAAGTGAAGCACTTCTAAGTATCAGGCATGGAGACTGGGAAAGGAAAACTTCTAGTTTAGCTTCTGCTAGGGTATACGGAGTCAACAACTAGAAGTTTGTACTTCCAGATTGCTTTACAAATGGTAACAGTCATAGCGTTCCCGATGGGTAAAAATACCGTCCTTTGTCTTTCTTTTTCATACATTACAACTGTAAGGCAGAGAAGCATTCCTGACCATATAACTCCCAGCATGCACACAGTATGTGGGAACAGCTGGACTAAAAGTTAAGTAAATGGATGCAGTAATGCTCCAGATGTTTGTAAGAAACTGCGGGTGGTATGTCTGTAAGGTTTCTGCAGGTATTTCCATATAAACCGACAATATTAAATAAATAATTTTTATTTTAAAATGCTATTAATTGGTGTTTATTACTACAGTGCATATATCCTATTGCCTATACCTGCTATATTCTTGCTTACAAGTGTACAGTGCATATCTATTCCTAATGCTGTGGTAAGGTAAGGAGAGGGGGTTTAGACCATCACAGAGTGATGCTACACTGGATCTGTATGCTGAATGAGACACTAACCGCTTCACACTTGATCTTTCAGAGAACTTGTAACCAGAGATGCAGAAAAAACCCACAAGTCTGGAACAGTGCTTTTTATTAGAAGATTTGGCAGATCTACCACAGATCAACTAAACTATGGGAGCTGAGGATCCAGGATCAGCTGGTGCTTCTCTGCAAACATAAGAGTCTCTGTGCCCTAATGAAGAGCTTGTGGGCCCAAATGCTTACTTGCTTTTTTGAGTTATAGGAGCTATTATTGCTCCCTAAAAGCAGGTGTCTGAACTGAGCCTGCATCAACTTCAGTGCTTCTGTCTTCAGACCAGTGACTTTTGGAAGATTTATGAACAGCCTGATCTAAAATTGATGGCCATATATACAGAAAAGCATAGCTATTCTAAAAATTTCTTCTTAAGTGAAGTAAATATAAAATATTTTGAAAATATAATCAGAAACTCTCCCAAATTCCCTTATTAAAAACATTTACATTCTAGTAAGTAACTTACAGATTACTACTCCCCTCTTAACAACTACTTTTTCAGGAGTCCACCAAACCAGCCTCAAGCATGCAGTGGCTATGTACAACCCTTACAATTCTGCTGCTGTTAATAATTAAACTGCACATGGTTTCCTAAAGGTGGTGCTGCAGCCAAAATGCAGTCCATAGGTACGCAGCAGAAACCAAGGCAAGTAACTGTTCTTCTAATAAAGAACGATTACTGCCTTCAAGTATAATGCTTTTGACAGGCTGGGCTAAACTCTTGTCGAGGTCACAGGGTTAATCTCACAGCATCCACAGGCGCTCTTACTGCTGAGCGTGAACAATATGGTTAACATTTTTGGAACGGAGTTAAATTTCTTTGTCTTTCTTAGCCTTCACCTGACAGAAGCAGCCTTCTTCTTCGTTTTCATAAGCTGCCATCTGGAAGATAACAACTTCTTATCTAGCCTGTTGATCTTTTCTGCAATTGCTGTGATTGTTTCCCACTGCTGACCAAAAGACCAGAAAACAGAGGTTATGCACCTGAAATAAACTCTGGGCTTTCCTGGGGCTAATTCCTTAAGATACTAATGTGACTGCAAAATACAGGAATGTGTGACACAGCAAAGAGCCCTCAATAACATAACATTCCTCAGGCTCATCACCACAACCATCATAGTTCTCATTCCTGGGCTACTGAGTAAATGCAAATACATTTTGACATAGCCTTTTGTTCGGTACTTTACTGTATGTTTGACTTCACTCACCAGTTTATCCTAACATATGAGAAGGTTAATACAGGTTGGCTGAAGCCATTTACCTTGTATGCCATCAGAGAGTAGATTGCACTTTGCCTGAGCACCTGCAGTGATGATAGTCTTGTTAACCTTTGGTAAAATAGCATCGGCACAGAGTTACTGCCAGTTTCTGTAAGGGATCCAGCTGTCCCCCTGAGGACATGTGTCCCATGCAGGAGGAACTCTTTCAATCCAAGTATTCGGGCTCAGTAGTGAGGTCCCTTAACAGAGTCCTTGCAAGTGCTGTCTACACCTCCAGGTCTTACCAAATGTACCTGTGGGTCAGCATATCTTCTTCGATTCAGGCTTTATTATTCAACCCCCTCTCTAATCCTACCCACAACTAACCAAGAAGGGCCAGATCCACAAAACCGATGTCTTATTTATCTGATCAAATTAATTCACTTCATTGAAGGTAGGTGTGTACATATTAATAACAATCTGGACTAGTGAGTGCCATTTATGCTGTCTAATTTTAGGCTAGGCAACCTATATAGTCACAGAAGGGAGAGAGGCCTTCCAGACACAGTTAGAGGTAGGATTCTTGGTTTCCTTCTCAAATGGGGTTGTGTGCCACTTTCAGAAGAAGAAAAGGAATGAGCTGGGGAAAGGAGGTATAGGTGGAACTCCCAAATTCTTCCAGAAAAGAAGAGGCATGATATGAAAAGTTTGAGAATCACCACTCTCAAGTAGCATCTCTTTCAATTCTGTTACAAATATAAGCAGCCTTACACAACTTCAGCTACGCCACTCCCATCCTCCCACTTCACATCAGATGAAGCTAGCATGCAATTGCCCAGCAATTCAAGCCTTTTCTTTCAGTGGGCTATGTGCCAATAACTTAACCATATATTTCTGCAGAAAAGTTAAGTTGCCACCTTAACGCCTCTAACTGCAGGGTCTCTGCCCCATCCCTCCTCATACTCTGCTGGGTAGTTATCTTGAAGTAAGGTGCTCTAATTCAGTTGACTCACAGGGAGAAAAATAGTTCTTTTTTTTCACAAGATTAGTCTCCTGCTGGGTAGGCAAATGGACCAACTCACTCTGCAGCTGTAGACTGCACACCAAAGAAGCAACAGAAGTACACCATGGAGAACGGAAGAGGAGCAGAGCATTCCTTTTGGCTAGATCAGCTTAGATGTAAGCTGAAACCAAACTATAAATCAGGTGGCTAAACACAGGAGGCAGGAATTTGCCCCCTTGCCACCCAGGAGCAATGCTTGGATCATTTGGCGGTGACATGCTCAGCAGTAAGCTGTGCTGTTTGCCTCCTTGGCATGTCACAACACTCCTAGTCTCATGTGATTTGTGGGCAACACCAAAGGGCAACTGTTATCATGGGCACACCCCATACACTGACATCAAGGGAGCTCCCCTACTCTACTGAGACACAGGATGCATGCACATATATATTCATGCATTTAGTAAAATGCTTGGATTGAATCCAAATTATTTTGGAAAGACTATTTTCTGTTTCAAAAGGTAGAGCACAGAGGGGAGAGTAAATAGCAAACCATAGTTCACCTCATGAACTGATCATAGAGAACATACCATTTCAAATAATGATCACACAAAAATGTAGTAGCCATCTGAAAGTACTATACCTGTGCTAGTTCAAGAACTGTGGTTGTCTCACACTTGGCATATGATTGAGGAGGTGACAAAGGTATTTTATTGAAAATACCTAACCTACTTATTTTTATTTCTGAAAAGTTGCAAATCAAAAGCCTGTGTTTACAGATTTATACTACTGGCATATGTTTCATAATTGGAAATTAATATCCATTTCTACCTTCTTTATAATGCTTTCAATTCAAAAACTGATGGGAAAAAAAAGTATTTGTTGCCTAACACCAAATCAAACAAGTGAAAAAATGTGGAGGTGGGGCACATTATGTGTATATGCGCCTTGCTCTAACATTTTTCAGTGTCTGGGAAGGGGTGGCCCACAGCCTGAGTACCTGGCTGAATGTGCTCTCACCTTCACTGAAGATGACCTCTTTGAGCAGCTTGTTCACTTACTTATCTCAGGCAGGTGTTACATTTGGGGCAGTGTTCAGAGCCCACTGCGTTACATTAAAATAAGATTGTGACCCCCAAGCAACTCAATTCCATCCAAGTAGGGTGTCTTTCTGCTAGTACCCAGCTTTGCCACAGGTGATAGGAAGGGATATTGCTAAAAATTGCATTACCTGCTTGGAGATGAATATTTTCTTTGCCATTTCAATGGAAGAAATTGAATCAGCTATTTTAAAAAGCAGGACTAATCATTCAGTTTCTTTACGGGATTTTTTCCAAGAAGCTGTAGACACCTTCTTACATACACGCTAAAAACAAACAAACAAACAAACAAAACAAACAAAAAAAAACTTAACTTTGATCTAGAAGATAAATAATAATTAGTACCAGTAAAGGACTTTATGAGACATAAGTGACATATACAAAGAATTAGAGAACCCTTCTTACTTTTAAAAGTATTTAAATTCATTTTAAAAACAATTCATAGTGAACCTGGTTTATGTTATGACTTAGGTTTCTCATCTTCACTTAATGTATGAGGACAAAAAGAAGATAACGTCGGTATTAAAGATAGCATGATTTATTCAAAACTGAAGACGGCAAGACTTGTTTGCCGTCACTGCAGATTAGTAACACTTGTGTGTACACTTTTTATTACCTCAGGCTTTTCCCCATTTCCCACCCTTCATCTCCAGCTTTTACCTTCTACTTGCCTGACTTGCAGTAATGTCCTTTCTAAAGGACAGAAACCAATCCTACAGAGGATAACGTTTCATGGCCACATTCTTTATTTACAAGAGGTTTTGAATGTTCAAGACCTCTTATATTTATGAGATACCTCACTTGTTTTCCTAACTTGATGAAATGTTTATAAGGTGATGAAATGGCTTTCAGTTCTGAAACTCTTTAAGGAGAAAATTTGCAGCAGATAATTTTAACACCTGCAGGCAGCCCCTAAAACATTCGTAGTTTGGTGAAATCTGGTTATATGTCTTGATGAAAGCTTCCAAATCAGCTCTGATTTTCTTTAGGAACAAGTCAGTTTTCCTTCTTTAGGAATTATAGGTTGAAACATTCATTTCCAAGTAAAATGTTTCATTAAAGCACTAAGGGACACATTATTCTCTCCAGAGCCAAGACAAAATCACAAATATGCAGGAGTTGTTATTATAGGCAAGCGAGACTCTGACCTGAAAGGTGTCATTGGTGATGGAGAGAGGCAGAGCCCTGCAGCTGGGGTGGAGGAAAAACAGGAGGGAGGCTCTGTGGATCTTGTGGAGCAAGTTTACCCCAGTCCCCTACATTCAGGGGTAAGAGTGAGGCCTGATTCACTGCACCCTGGTGCATCCTACCCAACTGGGTATGGATGTGAAAGAAGAAAGAGGCTTAGTTGCCTCTTTTACTGATTTACTTCAAAGGATGCCCTCTGGGTGAAACACACCCCGTATTTATGGCATTTTTGTCTCTGCTTAAATAGCATCTTTCCTAGTGTCACCTCCTGCATGGGCAGATTCGATATAATTCTCTTCCTGGTGACCTTTCTTGACTTTCCCCAGGAGCTGGGAATTCATTTGAATCCCTTGCGCAGTGAACAGGTAATATGAGGAGGAAGGAACTGGATGGGACCTATACACCTTAGTAATTTTATCCCAAAGAAAGAGGAGAGAATATTTATGGAATTCATCTGTGCAGGACAGGTCAAAGCATAGGAGAATTCAGAATAAAGGAAAAGGTAGTTTTATGTGAATTCCAATAGGTTTTAAGTCATAAAGGTACAGGCAATGCCTTTTCTTCATGTTTGGAACTGCTTTGCCTCAAGCAACCCCAAGATTTGAGACATGCTTTACTTAAAGTGGCTACATTTGCACTGACATTGTTGTAAATCAAATTATTTCACTGTACAATCTTAATTTACTAGAAAATAGCTGACTTTTAATTATTATTTGTACAACCCTCTGTTTATAGATTTCACAGACCGTTTGCTGTGATATTATATTCTTCTCCTGCTGCCCAGTTCCAAAACTACTTGTGCTTTGACACAGCCTACCAGCATTACACATAACTTATACATTTACTAAACAGACAGTAGAGAAAAACAGATAAGCTAAAGCATTTGACTGTGATTATCTGTGAATAGGCTTAGGTTAACAGTGATAATGGTAGAAGTGGATTTCATACATCAGGCTAAATTCATATTCAGTGTAATTCAAATCATCTTATTGCAATCACTTTAGGCCAACAGCAAATGCTCAGGCTAAATGTAGTCTTTTTTCCCCCCTTCCATACTAATTTCTGATTTAGGGAGCAGAATAACACAGTATCTAGGGATATTTACACTCTTCCCTTAAAGTATTGTATCCTCATTGGCTTTCTCCTCACTTTCTGTGGTGTTTTCTCCTCTGGCACACTGCTTGCAAAGGTAGGTGAATCTGAAAGCCTGGGGCACTTGCGAGCAATGGCCCCTCTTCACACAATTGTTTCTTGTGTGTGGGTTTTGGAGCTTGTGGAGCTGCTCGCAGGCACGTTTACCTCCCCATGCACTGCAGGCCCCCTCCCTACTCCCCCTCCAGAAACACCAGCCCTCCTTTGTGCGAGGCACAAGGCGCTCTGCGGGCTGCATCAGCCCACATGCCCTGTCCTCCACATCCCCCCTTTTGCTGAGGGGTGGATTGGAGGGAATGCGTAAAAAGAAAACAGGGACGGAAACAGTAAAGCTTTTGACACAAAAAAATCCTCAGCGATTTTGTAAAGAATGTCTCCTCATACGAGTACTCTTTAATAATACTCCCATCATTCGTAATTGCAGGCTCTTTGATTATTTGATCTAGGAAATAACACAGAAATGTAGGTGGAAAAAAAAAAAAACAATGTACTTGACATCAGGAAAAAAAAGCTTAATGGCGGAGTATTGTTCCAAATGTTTCAAAAGTCAGTTGGTTTTTTTAACTGAAACCTACCCATCATCTAGTGTTTTCTTTTTTTTTTTTTCCCAATGAAAGTTAGCATACTTTACATAAAGACAATATTTTTGGATTAAAAGTATTTAAGTAAATCAGAAAGGAAAAGGGAAAAGCAAGAGAACAATGCTAGAGAAAGTAACATCAAACAGAGTAAAAATAAACTGATACCTTCAAGAACAAAAAAATCAGGAGTAAAAGCCCCATAAAATACATCATCTGTGGATACAAGTACTGCAGGGGCTGCTACTCCTTTGGGGACTATGGGTTTGGTAGGATGGTTTTTGATGTCCTCGACACTGAGAGAGGAAAAGTTAGATGCATGGAACAGAAAGCGGGAAAGATTTTTATTAAGCGGACAACAACAATGTGAAGCATGTATTTGCCATGCAGAGGACATTTAATTCTGTTGATTATTTTATTGTTGTTATCAAAGCTCAGAAGGAAAAAACAAACAAACAAACAAAAAACTGTGCTAACTGAGAAACCCTGGGAAGAGAATTAATAGTTCATTACTGTATTAATCATGCACAGACACAAATGCAGAAGATCTGTTATAGATCTATTAAGCTTTATCTGATGCAGTATGGAGAAGTGACTCCAGAAAGAACTTACACCAAAGGCTTAGGTACTTTGTGCTTGTTGAGTTACAGAGGCTGACTGGTCTGAGTACCCATATAGTAAATATATACTGAATGGATCCTATCAGAGGTAATCCAGCTAAACTTCTCATGACCAGCAACCAGGCAATCATTACCTGTGATCTCCAGAGGATCACCTGTATATACGTGTGTAGCATATATAGGTTGGGACTTGACTAGGAACTTGGATCTCTAATAGAAATACAAAGCAAGAAGAGACTCTGGGAATTCCGTCAGGATAAAATCATGAGCCTATAAAGGTATTAAATGATTTGGTGCTACTGAAAGGGTCAATTTCTCTGTTTTGGTTTACAAGTAAAATGAAGCTAACTACCATCTTAGTAAACACTGTCTCACAGACATCCTGCCAAAGGTAACAGTTATTTATAGTTTTTGTGTCCTAAGCCAAACTTGATTTATGAGTCCATTCTCCCTATCAGATTCCTCATTTGGTTTCCAAAGGTTTGCAGAGCTAAAGAAAGACAACTGTTGAACAGCTGCTCTCTTGCTACCTGGGAGGGTCTCTATTTCTATAGCAAATGAAAAAAAAATCTTATTAAGGAAGCACTTTAGGATTCTTTCGGATGAAAGATAAAATATATATTGCATATAAGGTACTATATGCAATGTGGTAATACAATGTTTCCTATATGGGTGATTTCAAATATAAATATAAATATTTTATATACTTCTGTATTTAAATATTCATATTTTCTAAATACAATGTACATTAAATAATTATATATAATGAATTATGTTTATTATTCATTATTAATGTATATAATATTATATATGTAAGTTATAAATATAGCATATATGTAAATATATATATTGTATAAACTTTTATATATTATAAAAAATATAAAATCCTATATCAATAGCATGCCTCTGGCACAGGGACACAAAGCCCACAAAGCAATTTGTGGCTCCAGTGCTGCAACCTGGCCACGCTTACAGCATAATGTCATTTAAGATCATCACAAACAGCATTTGATTTTTATTTAATATAAACACATGTCTCAAGCCTCGTATATGTTATACACAGCTTTTACTAGATTAATGAGTGATTTTTACTAATAATCAAAAAAAAAACCCTGTATATTAACACATAAGTCACCGTGCAATTTTATGGGTGTTGTTTAGTGCTTACAGGATGTTATAGATAAATGTGATACTTCACAGGCGGAAAACAAACAAACAAACACAGAGCTCAAACTTAAACTTCATTTTACAACATGTTTTCATGAAAGCCCTACTTTCAAGAATAATGCCAAGGAAGCCATCAACGTTTTTCTTGAAATAAGAGGCTGCAAAATCAAGCTCTAAGATGCACTGAAAACATAAGATACAAAATAAGATTTTGCTTCATAACATATGCTAGTAGAAAGCAGATTATTATTGTTTAATGTGTAGTAACTATGACTGTATACATAAAGACAAATACACTCCAATACTTATTATTCCTGCAATAGCATCGTGAGGGTTGGAAGGTCTCAGCAACATGTGCAGCAGGGATCTGAACGGTTCAAATGGAGAATGCAGAGAACTGTGCATGACTTTTCATGTAAGAAATTCCTCTAATTTTTTTAAAGGCTCCCTGACTATCGTCTCCTCCAGCCACAGCTAGTTCAAGCTATCTTTAGGATTCATTTCATGCCTTCTTTTCTGTTAATATCCCAGAGATCAATCCTTTCTCTAATGAATAGCTGACCTATTCTTCTCTGATTTGCCATTGATTTTCTCTGCTTACCTCCCAACTGCTTTGCCTGTTGACTAAGTGCTAGACATAAGAATGCTTCAAATTTCTGACTTCTGAGTCATCCTCTCATGACTTGAACAGCTTGAAGCCAGCTCCAGCTCCCGAGATCATTAGTGAAACTCCTTTTGTTTCTCTGCACACCAAACAATGCTTTTCTCTCTGGGTTTAGGTGCTGCTCATGAATTAGATAATGAACAGTAGTAACAAAATTATCTGCTATATGCATATTTTAAATTATCATAAGAAAAACTGGCATTTTTCCAAACTTGTGAAGGCAAATCCCAGCTCTCCCTTTTGTGCTGTGAAATCTTTTTGTCTATGTGCAATGCAGAGAAGACCATGAGCAAAGACATCTGCTTGTGAAAAATTTTGCTTCTGCACAGAGTCCTTCTGACTGCAGCTGACTGCGAGACACCAATTTGTAAAATCTGCTATATTTTCTGGATGAAGACACCAGTTTACAACAACCCTTCCACAAATCCTCCTTCTCCAGCTTCCAATCTGCAGAGGAAGCTGGATGAAATTGCTCAGCTGCCCTGCAAGTTGCTGCAGTTGAAACTTTCAAAATGTGAAGCAGTATTTCCTTGGAACCCAAGTATCTTCAGCCTCCAACAGTGATGTCTGCTTCAAAAACGAAGAGGCTAACGCTAGCTCTGCTTTTCTGCTGTTTTGATGGTTCTCAAAACACAGCTTGTTTCTCTCCAGGATGACACTCAACCTGTGCCAATCCAGGGATATCAGCTATGGAGGATAATTACTGCATTTCTATTTAAAGTACAATACTTGACTTATTGTAACATATTCCATATTCCATACATATTCATGTAACAATCTAACTCACCAAGAAAATGCTGGAGTTTTCTGTCCTTTTAGTGAGTTAAAACAGCTCAGCAAAAAAGTCTGAAAGGTCTTGAGAGCTGGTGCAAGGAAGATGCTCCAGCTATGAGGAAAGACAGCGAGGGAGAGCAAGGACCGAAGATGGGAATGAGCTCAAGGGAAAGGAGAGTGAATTATCTTTCTGCAAGCAGAGGGAAGCCATCCTGCCAGCCCAGCTGCCTGTGGCACCTCAGAAAGGCGGGTGAAACAGCCAGGACTCTGAAGGTGTGACAGTGTAAATCAAGCTGGTAGCTTAGCCAAAGGACCGGCCCTGAGGGACCTAACTCTGGTCCTGGGGAGTCACCACTATCCACCTACTGAATGGACCCATTCCTGAAATTAGGTGCCTACACTTTTGCTCGTGTAATGAAGAGGAAACTGATATTTTTTCCCCCCGAGACTGTTGTTGGAGGAGAAGCAGTTGGTGATGCGATGATCCCCCCGGCTCACAGAGCAGCCTTGCAGACAGAATCCAGCTGGGAAGAGGCAGATGTAAATTGTCATCCACACTTGCAGAACAGAGGCTTTACGCAGTGTTTTATTCAGCTTAAAATACAGAAACAGCCTGGGAGCAAGGATCTGGACACCCGATCTCTGCTTCCCTCCCCCTAGCAGGTGGTCATGCTCTCCCTTATGCTCCCTCATGGGCAATTTTCAATCCTTCTTCTGCAGAGCAGCACAACACTACGAAAACCTTCCTGTCTGCCTCCCATTTATGGCTTAAAGTCATTCCATTCCTTTGCAGCCTGCACCCGCGGCACAGCTGGCTGTGAGACTAGACCAGGCAGAGAGGAATAACTGACTTTGTAGCATTAAGCTATAAACCTAGACTCTGATGTGGATTAAACTGCCATCTCCACCAGGATGTCTCAAAGGCCCTGGGGCAGCTAAAATGGCACTGCACACCCACATGTAGGTACCTGAGCAATCCCCAAATGGCTGCTTTGAGTTTTTTGATTCAGGAGCCTTTCCCCCTCAAAGAGAGTTTCAGCTGGTTTTCCTGCTAGCAGATGTTGTTAACCTTTATTCAGGTTAACACCTAACACCCCCTAGGAAACACTTCACTGTAAGCAATTAGACCTCATGACATTTCTGTGGGATACTGTCATCCTCACCTTCTTGTTGGAGGAAAGAAAGGGAAAGTAATCAGCCCTATGCCAAAAATGGCTTTTCAGTATTGAAAACTGAAAGTAAAGTTTGGGAGGATTTGCCTGCTCTCTTTTTTATTATGCTCACAAAGCCACATCTCTTTTTTCCATGTCTCTGGCAGTTTGGGCAACAGAGCCAACGGTGCACTTGCGGGAGTAAGCAAAGGGAGCTGTCATCAGAAAACTTGAAAAAATGCCAGCCTTCTGTTAGAGTATTTTATTAAACTAAAATGCAAATTATAACAGAGAATGGGGATACGAAACAGTAAGATTTGTAACATGAACAGAAACAGCACCTTCTAAGTACACTGCATCATGAGGTTCACAGCCTGCACAGAAAGCTAAGAGATTTCCAAATCAGTCACTGTCCCTTCAGCTGCACCTTCCACACTTTCTACTGCTTCTACCTCTTCCAGCACTGCCCAGCCAACCCGGTTATGGGAGAGTGACCTGCAGGTGATTCTCATGCCTCGTTGTGATAATTCTTAATTAAAATTTTGTCTACATAGACTTCATTACTGCCAGGAAAGCACAGATACTGGTCAGACTGCAAGATGATCTTTAAAGACACCGCCAAACCAAGGCCAAACACTCCGTTGGCGCCCACGGGCCATGCCACATAGGGTGCTCTACTCTCGCAGGGTACCCCCTCAAATGCCTCAAGCGTCCACGGAACTGCAGCAGAGCTGCAGACACAGCTGCAGGCAACAGACTAGAGAAACCGGATGTCTTTTTTTTTTTTTTTCCTGTGGCGGGGCAGCCCGGTCACCAGCTGCCCACGGCTTGCAAACCCCGGCCCCGCCGGACCCGCTCGCTCCCCTGGCACAACGGCTGCGACGTCCCCAACGGCAGCCGCTACCGTCCGCGCCCGGCGGCGCGTGGACTGACAGGCGCCTCGGCCAACCCGCAGCCGCGCTGCGCGCGGGCCCCGCCCACCGCCCACGGGGCTCCGCCAATCCGGGGTGGGGGAGAAGCCCCGCGCGGCGCTGTCGGGGGAGGCCGCTGCACGTGGGCGCCGCCGCCGGGGAAACAGCGGGGCGGGGCGGGGCGGGGCGGGGCGGGGCGGGGGGGGCCGGTCTCCGCCCTGCCCCTCCCGCCGCGGCTGCCCCCGCCGGCCCCGGTGCCCGCCCGCGGCTCCCGCCGCCCCGCTCAGCGCCCGGCGGACGCTGCCCCGGGTAAGCAAGACCGTCCCCCGCTCCTGCCTGCCCCTGTCCCAGGGGCCGCCGCGGCGTCCACCGGGGCGGCGGCCGTTGGGGGAGCCGCGGCGGGGCGGGCCGGAGAGCGGCACCTGCCTCCCGCCTCCTCCTCCTGCTGCTGCTCGGCCCCGTGCGGCGTCCCGAGCGCCTCTCCGGGGACGCTCCGTGCCTCGGAGCCTCGCTCCGGCGTTCCGCGAAGGGACAGCGGGCAACGGAAAATCCTGCAGGTGCCGTTTGTTTATTTAGGACTTTTGGTTGTCGTCTTTTTTTTTTTTTTTTTTTCCCGGTGCTGCACTTGTGCTGCCCCACCGGGCCCGCGGCAGGTAGAGGCTGCACTCGCCTTGCGTCGCTCCTGCGTTTCGGTGGGTGTTTCAAGTTGCAGCTTCCCAAGGAAAGCACTGTGTTGCCGGCGGTTCCCCTTATCAAGACAAGGAGGTTTTGGTCTGCCCCCCTGTTCGGTCGTTAGTCCGAAGTTCTTAAAACCATGTGCAATTCTGCTGTGCTTTCAGTTTATTATTATTATTTGTTTTATTTCTCATTTAAACCATTTAGTTCTGTTCAGGTTCTTAAGTAATGGTGTGGCTCGCAGGGGCTTCTCAGGTGGGCTCATCGTAGCAGACAGTGCCCTGGCCGCTGAGAGGTCTGCGATCTGGCTCAGGTTGTTGTTGGTGAGGGTGAAAAAGGTTGCAGCTGGTCCTGCCGCCCCAGCAGGGATGAATAAATGAGCCCCGAGCACTGCAAACATGAAAGCAGTTGGAAAGTCTCTTGGAAGATGAACTACATGAAATTCGTGTGTGTTCATGTCGGTGTAAATATAAGTTTGCTGACTGCAAAATATAGGTTTACAACTTGGTCAGAAAGAGACTGGCCAGTTCAAACTTGAGTTGCAGCTAGACTCTAACAGTAATTTCTAGTTTTATTTTGTTATTGATTAGTTTTGCTGTTGAAGTAGTAACGATTTTGAAGTATTTTGAAGCTGTGGCAACTCCTTGAGCCCTCAAAGCCATCCCCCATCAGCTAGTCTCGCTGTTTCACCGTGCATCACCGGGCTACGTGGTGTGTTCCCAGGCTTTGCCGTCCTAACCCATCACTGTTTCTGCATTACTAGGGCAGCTCCTGGCCTGCCCCAAGGCACTCGGGCTTCCCCGATCTTCCCTGGCACTCAGGTGGGAAGAAGGGGGCATGGCTCCCGGACAGGTCCCCGTGGACGCTTGTTTGCTTGTTTTGCCACCTCCTTGTGTGCGGATGCCACGGGCAGTCGCTGGTGTGGGCGGGTGCCACTGCTGGCTGCAACGAGCTCTGGTCCTGCGGTGTTGCCCTTAAACCGCGTGGGCAGGCGCCTGGGCTCCAAGGGCTGAGGAGCGCGCACGGTGCAGGGTAAGTAGCCAAGCACGGAGACCTCGTCTACTGCCATGTTTTGTCTCGGGTAGCATTAGGAGCAATGGGGGAAGCACCCATGGGGGCTGTTCTGGGTGCTTTGAGGTGGATGCTGTGACAGTCTTTTATCTGCTAGCCCAAAACAGGATGGGAGAAGGAGACGAGCATTCCAAGACACGTACAAAGGGAGAAGGAGATGTCAGAAGTCTCTGTATTTGATTTTCTCCTCTTTTTAATTATTTCTTGGCACTTACTTATATCAAAAGGGTCTGCACTTCCTATGCTGTTTATACTGAGAAATCTTCACCCCCTTCATTGATAAATACTCTTCTACTGCTCTGCAATGACAGACTCTTCAGATTATCTCTCAGGTGGCCATTTATACTGAGCATCTGTGTTTTCCCAGCACACCATGAAACTATAAGGTACCACTTGAACCTTGTCCCATCTTCAGTGGACTATGGTGATACTCAGGCCTTGATAATAAATATTTCAAAAGCATAAGAAATGCTTACCTTTTAAGACTTTATCGAAATAAAATTAGTGTTTATTTCTAGCATTGGCAATTTGGGGAGAAATGTTCAAAATTAAACTTTTTGAAGTTTTTTCTTTTATTTTGTTCCTAGAAAACTGGAGTAACAGCAGAATACGTTGTCCTCACTCTTCACTTAATCACAATGTTCTGTTTTCAGCACTGGTGGTATTAAGAATTTGTGTAGTAGCCAGCATTTTGACTTCAGATGAGGAATGTCAAACCAAAAGAAAACAGAATTCTGAAGGGTTTTTTTTTCCCAGAGGTAGTGGGTTTTTTTTGTTGTTGTTTTGTTTTGTTTTTGTTTTTTAAAAAAAGTAAATCTACAAAATGCTATTAAGGAACATGAGTTGTAATGATTCTTTCCTGTCGCTTACCAAACTTTCTGCCCATGTTCTTTGGACAGGGTTTTAAGGTTTTTTGTTGTTGCTGTTTATGCTGTTTATATAAAAACAGATTTAGTTATGTACCAGTAATCAACAAATTTGTATAACGGTTTTTCTTTAAAAAAAAAAAGTTTAAGCTTGCATTTATGTTTTTTTTTTTTCTGCTGTAATTTTAATCTTTGATGTTAAGAAAGATTTTTGATAGCAGGCAGGGGCTGATCCTTCTCTGAAGCTACAACACTTTTACCTGAAGTGTTAGGAAATAAAAAAGTGTATTAATCCAGTGATTAATTCCATATCAATTAACTATTGTAATAAAGTAGGTGCCCTACTGCTAGACTAGTTCAAGATAATGGAAATTACTTGCATGTTTAATGTGCTCCAGGGTTACAGTTCTTTTTTTGCAGAAATTTCTGTGCTACTATGCTGCTTCTTGATTATCTTAGTATTATTTAGCAGCAATACCTTAATTCTTACTATTGTAGTTAAAAACCGTATATGGACAAACTGAAGACTCAGCCCCAAAAAAGTCCTCTGAGTGGTAGTGATCACTTTTTTTTTTTTCTCCCCTCAGCCCTTTTCTTAAACTTAGTTTATCCTTTTCTGTTGTCTCATTCTTGTTTTTACAAAATTCAACATCAGCACCAAAAGAAGAGATGGTTCTTTCTACAACTGCTTGTTTTAGTTAGTTTTATTT
Source organism: Tinamus guttatus (assembly GCF_059628265.1). Lineage (NCBI taxonomy): Eukaryota > Metazoa > Chordata > Aves > Tinamiformes > Tinamidae > Tinamus > Tinamus guttatus. Next base: position 393,898 of record NW_028289135.1, on the reverse strand, counting down.
GTTTTATGGTTCTGTTTTGAGCTTTGTCTTTCTACTTCACCATCCTTTGCTAAAGGTACTTTCTAGCAGTACTATGGATTGTATTAAGTTGCATCTAATCTTAAATACTGTTGTTTGTTAATTTTGTCAGGGTTTTGGCAGACTGGTGATTTCACACTTGTAATGAAAGCAAATGTGTTCCAGGCTGTGTTATGTATCTATTCTTTCTGAAACATGAATAAATTCAGGGCAGATAAGAATATTGATTTAAGACTCTCAGTACTTCTCTTCAGGGAGAAAAAGAAAGGGAAAGAGACTGATGCAGAATCTGAATAGTTGGTCTGATTATTTAAACTGTGATTGAAATGCTTTAAAAACACCAGCAGATTTTCTCTTAACTAGAATGTTTTGACTTGTTATATTCTTGCTCAAAAAGAGTTCTGGATGTGGTAAACTGATTAAAAACATGCTGTTCTTATTCATCTCGCAATTCCAGACATTGCTTAGGGTAGAAATGAAGATTAATGCACCCACACATTTTTTGACAGCTCTGCAGAATACTTCAGGTGGTTTGGTGGTCTCTTCCAATTCAGTCTGGCTCAGCTCAAATGCAAAAGTATTTGATTTTTAGATCTGATTGTCACCACAGTGTAGCAACTTCTACAAAATCAGTCTTGTAGAAGAGTGTGTCTCAGCTGTTTTGTTCAAGCCAAGAGTAGAATAGACTTGTCTGGGAGAAATATTCTTTATAGACTTGGTAGACTTGAAAAAAAGAATATGCTTCCAGTCAGAGAATTAGCCCATAGACTTTTGGGTGATGGCATCTCATCCATTTCCAGTTTGCATGCTGTGGAAAGATGCCTGTCTCTTGAGAGTGCTTTTCCTGCGCTTGGAGGGAATGAAGCCTTGTTCTCCCCTGCTTTAGAGGCCTTGCTGTGACTCTCCATCCATGCTCCATCCAGCTGATAAACAGCAGCTTTGCATTTATGATCAGACTTTCTTTGCAGCTACTTTTGCACCGTGTAATGAACTTTGAAGCATCTTTGCACACTGTCTCATGCGTCTTTCTTATGCTTCTGCAATTGCTTAAGTCAGTCATTATTTTCAATTGTTTCTAAACTCTAAAATTCAATTCATGTGTTTGGTTTATGAAGTCTGAAGAAGTCCTGTAATGATTGTTAATTGGTAAAAGGAGTCCAGTTATAGATTATATAGAAATAAATAAATTCATTAAGGTGAAATACTTGATGTTGGTAGTTTGGCACACTGGGTGTAATGCTACTTTTGTCACTTATTGAGAAGATGGGGTTACTTGATCCGCTGCGCTTCAGCCTCATGCTGGAAGAGGAGGTGCATGTTATCGCTGCAGGCTTCGTTGTTTGGATATTTTTTCGGACGTATACATTGCTAAGTTTTGCATGTTTTTGATGCAAAAATATATTTCAAAAGACTGCATTTTTGTACACAAAAATGCAAAGCCACTCATTTCCAAATGATGGGTAAAACCTAATAGACACTGTCAGATCTTAATTCATCCCTTTTTTGTTGGGGGCTTTAATGCTTGTTGTGTGTTTCTCTCAAATGATTCCTGAATTTAGTTTTAGTTTCAGGGAAGGATTAAGCACAAGTGATTCACACTTTGCTCCTCATGGGCACTAAACTGCTGAGGAGCTGTTCCTCGCCCAGAAGGAGAGCTGCGTGGAAGCAGAACAGCAACCCTGTGCAGTCCTGCCCGTGCAACCTCCTCGCTCTTGCTGCCCTGCTGTTGCGCTTCCAGGTACCCCCAGGCTGTGTCCTCTGCTGCTCCATGCTATGCCAAGCCTTTCCTCTCTCCTTGCAGCCTCGTTTCCAGCAGCACAATCTGACAAGTGTCCCAAAATGCATGCCTTTTTACTTGACTGCTAGAAAGCACTACGTTATCACTGTCTCGGAAAGCTGTCTGATCTCTTGAGTAGAAGGTCTAGGGCTTCACATCAAGTAGCATGACAGCATGATCCCAGGTTAGGAACCAGAGTCCAGGGAATTTGGGGAGAATTATTCCTTCTTAACATGCTAGCCTTGTTGTGGGAGGCAGCATGCAAAGCAGAGGAGTTACTAACCCTAAGTGCACCCCATGTCCTAGTATGCGTTGTTAGCCAAAGGCACTGCTTGCCTTGAGGCTGGGAGACTTTGCAGCACGTGGGCGGAGTGTGGGCAGTCATGCCTAAGAGCTGTGTCTAATCTTGCAATGAAGACTCACAACAAAGCATTTTCCTTTCTATTGTTAAAGCTCAGTGTCATCAGAGTGCTGTTTGTACAGGCAGAAAAAAAAATATTGGTTGGTATCTAAGAGCAATGTTGAATAATTCTCCCAGCTGTCCTAAAAGATGCTAGGTGAGGACTAAGTCTGCTAGGACTCCCCAGCTCCATTGCTCCTTTTGAAAATCCCAGAAGAAAGGGGAAAACAGGCCCACATCTCCCTGCAAAAGGCGTACTAAGTTCTAACAGATGCTAGTAATAGATAGAAAAGTTTACCTGCTGTTGCCTCTTCCACATCTGTGGACTTGAAAGCCTTTTGTATTTGTCAGTGTCACGTCTGTCCTGTGGCTAACCAAGTTGCACCCATTCTGGGATCTCACTTTCTGCTGCTGAAACAGAAATTTTATTTCCTTTTGTGCTTCCACAGAAATTTTAATCACCTCTGAGACTGGTCAGAGGTGTGTACAGTCTGAAGTCCATGATTCTGAGAAAGATGGATACACACCATCTGTATGTTTTTGCCTGTCCAGGCCCTGTATTCCTCTCCTTTGCAGATAGCACTGGTGTCCTACAGTATGTCTCTGAGATGGTAAATATGTAGGTGATGTAAGTTAGTTCCAGTTTTTAAGGCTGTGTTTCCTGATCCGTGTAAACAAGGCAACCTAGAAGTAGACTGTCTCCAAATTACAGGTTTGCTTCCAGATGGTTCCTCGAGCTGTCTTGTTGCACAGCTGGCTTGATTAGAGCTGCTTAAGCTGATTGTGAAACTGCAGACTAAGGATCTAGTTGGCTCCAGCTTGTCCAGAATAGTCTTAACAGTTCAGGATACTTCTTGACAGGACTCTGTAATGCCTCTTCAGGCTAAAATTTACTGGTTTTGCTTGGGATGTTAAATGGACCAATCTGGTAAGCTTTCTTCAGGAGATTCTTGGTGTTCACTTTTTTTTGTGTGTCACCTGTAGCAAAATCAGCTTTTCCAAGACATTCTGCTGTAGTTAACTTTGCAAAGTACTTCTCCAGATTATGGTTTAAGATACACAGAATTACTTGTGTTTATTTTTTGTTTGCTCTTGAAAGTAAGCAAACTTAAAAGTGGGAGGGTTTTGTTCCATTCTGCTTCTTTGAGTTGGTATGCCACTGGTCTTTCCTCTGTTTGCCTTAACCCCTGTAGATGAGGTTGTGGCAGTACCAAGAGGCTGAAATCAGGATTAGGACCCACTTACAGTGGGTGCTGGACTAATATAAAATGTAGCTGCACTTGTAGTGCAACTTGTACACAAATATTGTTTGAGTGAGGCCCGCTTTCAGATGGGCTAGTCATGGTGTGGCCCGAAGTCCAGCAAGGGGCAAGTCCTTTCCATACCATCGTGCTATGCTGGCTATGGCGGGGTTCAGTTGGCTTGCCTGCTAGCATCCTGCAGTTAATCTCCTGGAGTTGCCCAGTATTGGCTGGGGCTGAGAGCTGTGGAGGAAGTCCATGGGGCAGAGCAGCACCTGGAGAGACAAGGATTGCTGCTCTTGGGCTTAGCAATATTGTTGAGCCTCCTCTTGGCAGCTTCCTTAGGGGCTTCCCTGCCCCTTCTCTCAGGCGGAGGCTGGCATTTACATAACTCAGCAGTGTGCTCATTCAGGAAATTACCCTGAAAGAAAATAGTGCTGTAGTAGGAGTAGTGTCTTGCTAGGTTAGCTCCCTGAACTGGCTCTCTGCAAGATCAGGTTAGCCCAAGTCCTTTTGCAAAGGTGAAGAATATGGAGCACAAGAGAACTGAATTTAGCAGGAAGATAAAGGCACATCTGCAACCAACCTCACTGGTAATCACTGTCTGCAGGAACTGTTTTAGTTGGTATCAAATTAGCTCATATGCATGAGCTAGTTCTTTAAAACAGGTAGAAGTGGAGAACCTGAGGCTGCAGTGTATGAGGAGAGTAGTGTTACTTCCTCTAACTGATGAGTGGCTAAGTAGAGGCTTGTTTGAGGTGGCAGTTATTTTGGGAAAAGAAGAGCCAGGTTTCATATTTACCTGCGAAGTGTAGTAACCTATTATGTCTAAGGAAAGTTGGAAAATTATTACATCAGTCGTACTGGCTGTTTGACCAATAACTTGTGCACAAAGGGAGTGCAAATGTTTTGTAACTCTGAAATGACTGGCAAGGAGGAAGCTGTCCAAGCAATCCTGTAGGTAGGTATTCTAGCATCTTTTTCTGCTTGGAAGTCTCAGTTTTTCTTATGCTGCTTGCTGAGGCAAATTTAAGCAATTCTTGCTTTTACCAAAGAAATGCTGTGTTTCTGTTCAGATTCTAGGAAGCAGCGTGTGAGTCCATGGAGAGAGAAGACTAGCTTTTTGCTTAATTAGCTTTTATGACAATGTTTGAGATGCTTAAATAGAGGAGTCTTGAAGTTAATGACATATTTTCCAAAGCTCTGGTGCACATGTGTTTAGATGAAATAAAATAAACAGTGCTAAATAAACTGTGTTATCACTCTGGCCACTAATGAGACACCTGACTGATACCAGAAGCATGCAAATAAATAGCATCTTTGACTATTTCACTGATAACTGCAGGGACCTTTGACCAAGCCACTACATCTCAAAATGCACTTCTCCAGGAGCTAAAGCATGAAGTGATAATATTTAGAAAGACAAACAAATATAGAGTGTCCCAGAGGAAGATGATTGACTTCAGCTTTTATTAAATCATCTGCAGTGCATTTGCAGGAGCTTTTAGGGTTTAATTGAGGTTAAGAGGTTGGAATCAGTGGTAAACAAAAGAATGGCATATGGGCAGTCTGAAATTGTGTATATTTAAGTAAGAGCATTCCTTCTGGCCACTTGTTTTCATTGGGCAGTTATTCTTGGCTCACAACTTAAACAAAAAAAAAAGTGTAAACATCAATGCTAGCAAGTTAATGATTCATTACATTTTATCACATTCTAACATACCTCTAAAGAAGAGAAAGCTGATCTAAGCTTGTGTTTGACCTCCCCTTTAAGATTAAGGACATTGCTGCTTTAACCTCTTACTTGCTGTTGCAGGGTCGAAGGGCCCATTTGTTTTAAAAAAGAAAAAGAGTAACACCTTCTCCCCATTCTTTTTCACTTCCTTTTTCTCACAATCCACAGTTGTTCTCTTAAAAATTCAAATGGACAAAGCAAACTTTCCAGGAGCTTTATTTTATAGAGGTTATGAGGAGTTAGATTTCAATTTCTTGAGCTGTCCACAGAGCTGTGTGTTTGCACGTTGCTAAGGTTGTTTCCTTAGTCATCTTTTCTGAACTGTGCCATAAACTGTAGGAATATATTTGTTAGACTGCATCTCCTCTTGTGAATGAGAATGTGTAGCAGCTACTGCAGCAGTATGACAGTAAAGATGCACCTCCTTATGCTGGAAGGCCTGAGTTCATAATCTGAAGTCTTTGTTATCCATAAATTTCATGCAGCATATGACATCAGCTGACCATAACAACAGTGACCTGTGGGTCTCGGGTCATTTTGTAGACATCTGTTATTTATGTATGGCTGTTAATAGTGTGTGACCTAGAATCTAAGAGGACTCATCAATATAATTATATTGATTAGAGAGGATAAGCAAGAGATTTTCTCTTAATATTTCATCTGGTAGTAGCTTTCACTGATATTTTCTGGGAAGTCAAATGTGCCTTTTTTTCCTTGCTTATAATTTAGAGCAATCTCCTTTTTTAAAAACATCCCAGAATTCTAGACTAAAAATTATTTTTTTTTAATTTGGAGCCGGGGGGACGGAGAGAAGCCCTCTAGTGACTCACTCATTTTGATAACTGTAATGCATTAAATGTGATTTGTTTGTATTTTTGGTATTTTTGCCTATAAGTGAAGCTGTATTTAAATAACTTGGAAAAAACATGGTTAATTTGGTAATATTGTATATGCCAGTGCGATGAATGAAGTGAATGAACAACTTTTGTATTTGCAAAATAACACTTACAGATCTTTACTTATATTTGAAGTTAAAAAAAAAAAAAGTAATATTTGAGCACAGAATTGAAGGGAGAAGAGTGGTGTGTGTGTGTGTGGTGTGTTTTTTTTTTTTTTTTTTTTTTCTTCCCTGAATTGTGCTTTGTCTTCCTTTTCCCATTTTGCATGCCAGAATGTTTCCACTCTATTCTTCCCTCCCTTCATGGACAGAGTGAATTTAAATGTCAAAGCAACTTTATATAAAGTTTGAAACCCTTCAAATAATGTGTGTTTATATATATATATATATATATATAGTCACACACATATATGATATAGAGATTGTGTGTGTATAATTTGTGACATTCTGCAAGCACTATTGAGTGTCCCTGTTTAACCTCTTTTTTGAAAGAAAGTGCTGGCTTCTCTAATTTATGAACAAGATTAAAAATGCTTTCTGTGACTGAAAATATTATGAAGCAGAATGCTTACGAGGGCATCTTGAACTTGAGATAAATGTAAATTAGATGCAAAGTTTTCTTTTGGGAATATTTCTTCTGCAGTGTTTGTCCTGTGTGTTTAGTACAAAATGACGTGCTTTCTTGCTGCTTTTGACCCTTCCTATCCTCGAACCTGTTTCGGGAGTTCCAAGGCAAAGTCACTGCATGACTTTATAACGCTGCTTCCCAACGTGCTCGGGGTCGGGGTTGAGCTGTGGGCGAGTGCCGCGCGGCTGGCGCGTGGCTGCCTTTGCAGGGACACGCAGCCGTCCTGAGACACGGGTGCTGTCTGGGCACATGTGAGACACCCGCGCCTCCACTGCTGCACCAGTCAAGGGCATCTGTGTTTTATTGGCATAAATAAGTTGTGTCAGACTATCTTGTACGTGGTAGGAAGTAGTAATTGACGTGTTGTGATTGACCTCAGAGGCATAGACCAGGCCTCTGAGAGACACTTCTTGATTTCTTCAAGAGACAGCATGCAGTGGTTTAGGCATTGAGGCAGTAGTGACATTGTTTCCCCTGGGCCAAGGACAGGTGAAGAGGAGGTTTATTGCCTCCTTCTGCCTTCTTTTAGCAACCTTCCATTTTGTCCTCTTCAACTCCACTGAAGAGGCCAGAAACATTGTCGTTTCCTTAGTAAGGTAGCCACCTGGAATAGTCCACTGAAAGCTGGGAGAAGGACTGTCTGTAATGCTTGGTTTAGTAATCCCTTGTTATTGTACTTCCTTCCCTGACAAGATACGTTCTGCTAGGGGGACTATATAATATCCCTTCCTACCCATCCTTTGCATAATACTAGCGTGTTGGCAAGAGAAGGGGAGCCTTGCAACATGCACTGAGGATGGGGCCAATCCTCCAGAAAGGAGCTCTGCAACCTCAGGTGCTCAGAGGGAGAGTTAGCCCTTGGTGAGATACCTGCAGATTTTGTGGTCAGCTCCCTCCCCATGAGATGGTAGTTGTTGTGGGAGGTGTGGGAATGTGCTCGCTGTTGGAGGTACCTACTGTAAAGGGCTGGTGAAGAGCTGCTGGCATACAGGTTAATGTCATGGTTCTGCCGAATGTGAGGCTTTTCAAACCCACTTGAACCGTTAGTCGGAACTCTGTGTTGTATCTATGCTCTGTGTGGTCTATATGGGGGTTTGGGACCCAGTACTAAATGCCTTAAATCTGAAATCTCTGCAGTGGTATGATTTGCCCTGGAGCAACCCTCATGCAGCACCTGTGTCTGTTTTGAGCCTGCCTGGGATGAACTGCTCTTGTAGCCTCAGCAGGGAGACTAAGCTCACCTGGCACTAAGGTGGACCAAGAGCACGTGTACTGTCTGCAGGAGGTTCTGCATGACCTCTGGCACAGAGGTGGTAACAGGCGGCTGGGAAAGCCGTGGTACCTTGAGCTCTCATGGCCATTTCTGCTGTGAGCATCTACCGCTTGGCCTGGCTTGGGGTGCACTTAAAAGGGCCGGACGAGCTTGCTGAAGCCTTCCTGGCTCTGCGTTTTCTGGACTCCGTAACTGCTTGGTGTCATGCTAGCTCAGGTCTCTGCCTGCCCTTCCCTCAAAGAGCCTTCCCCCTCAGGGCAAACTTGCTTTGGCCATATGGCTTCACGGAGTTGCTCAGGCTTCTTAAAACACCCTGATGTCTCTGTAACAGTGTCAGCTGCCTTATGGAAAAGGATTTGGGTCTGGCTGTCGTCTCTGAGCCCTTGGTGTGTCAGCATGCTGATATATAGAGCTGCCTTGTGTGCTGCTGTGAAGGAGTTTGTCAATTAGAGCTGTACAAATAAACCAGCCAAGTGGTGCGTATGCATCATCTTCCATCTGCAGCTGCCAGGTGCCCTAGGATGTTTTGTTGAACTAGAGAGCACTGGGGTGGAGAGGGCTGCAAATAAATGTCATAAATTGCTGAGGAAATTGTATTTAACCTAACTATAATGTGAAGATGATATTGACTACTGTGCATTTGGGAATGAATTGAATTTCTGCTCTCTTATTTTTGTAGTTACTATTGTAACTTCAGCTCTAAGATATTTGTGTAATATTCCAGACTGCTGCATTTTTTCATCTGCGATTTCAGCAGCTTTTACACTTAACTGAAGAACATAAAGTGGTGCCACTTGGGCTCAACTTCCAGGAAGAAGCTGGCAGTGTTTGTCTTGCAAAAGTTATGACACAGTGGCTCAGCTTTTTCTCTCCTGCAAGTTTGCACAATTTTCTCCTTTGAGTTTATGCATAGACTCATAGTGGTTTCCCAGAGAAAGAGGGGAGAGGAAAGATGATTCAAATAAAATTCAGAGTCTTCTTCATCAGCATACACATTCTGTCTATTTTCAGCATGAGAATAGAGTGAGAAGAATAAGATATCCCACTAAAAAATGGGCTGCTCCCTGCCCCTATCCCTGTATGCTTTTTCAGAAAATAGTCTGTTGTGTCATCTGTTTTATTACTTGTTTGTGTCATGAAATCTCTTTTCTGGTTTGGTATTCTGAGTAGATTTAATTGTTTTATGGCTCTCTGCTGTGATTCCTGGGCCGTTTAAAATGTTGCCTAGTTTACGCTGTGAGTTTGTCAGAATCATTAAGTGTGGCTCTGTAAAATGAGTGAGTCAGAGGATGGGAACCCAGAGCAGGTGTCATCTGACAGCCCTATACAGGGATTCATTGCGGGCATTTATATGGTTTGTGTCCCCACCTCTGGGGTAACGTGACTGCCTGTAATCAATAAGCTGACTGACTAGTGCAGGGATAACCTGTAACAATCACTCTATGTATGTAGCCTTTTCAGACTCTTCCATTTTGTCTTTTCTATTTCCCCTTGCTTTTTCTTTTTTTCCCCCAAAGAGGAAAGCATCTCGTTAATGTGGGCTGCATGCTGCTACCCATGCTAGCAGCCTTCGTCCAAGGAGCTTGGCACTGAAGCTCTCTCCTTTCTGGCAGGTGTGTTGGATGAAGGGAGCCTGACCCCTGGCAGAGAGGAGCTCCCCGCAGGCCCACTGGCGTGGGCATGAAGAGCTGCCCGCGATGAGCAGGACGCTGCTGGCCAACAAGATGCAGCACGAGTGTCGGAGCATGTGCGTCTTTCTGCCCAACAGAGAGCAGCTCAGCGTAACCGTCGGGGTGAGTGATTCGACGCTCTCGCCGAGGTCTTGGCATCGGTGCCACAGCTGCGCCTGAATAGCTGGGGCTGTGGTAGGGCTGGTTTCCACCAGCCTCTATTGTTCTCTCAAAGGCATCATGTCAGTCTGCTGACCACAAGGCTATTAGCCAGCTTAGTGTAATTAGTGCTCCATTTTCTAATTGAGCAGTTTCAAAACACTTGCAGAGTTTCTTTAAAGTCCTTCGTGGTTATGTTTTGGAATGGGGGAGGGTCCCTTTTTTTTTTTTTTTAATTATTGCTTTTTTGTTCTGAGTGGTTTTGTAACAAATAACAAACAAGTGTTTTTAAAATTGAACCTGAAACGCCTTGATCCTAAGATTTAGTGGGCATGGCTAATACAGAGCATACCTCCGCTTGCTGTGACATTTTAGCTATTTTGGGATTTAATACTTTGTAGATCTCTTCAAAGACTTCATGGTAGGGTGCGTGGCCTTTGACTTATTTTTTAAGTATTTGTATGCACACAAACCAAAGGTAAATTAAGTCATTTCATTTCTTTGATTGTAGCTTCAAACATGTAATTATGTGTGCAGAAGTGATAGCAAAGCCAGGCTGCCAGTTGGCTGCCAGAGTGGCACAGTAACTGCTAGAATGCAGTGCCCCTTTGTGTAATACTGACTGCTCTTTAAGCTTATGAAGTACTGAACTTAACAGAGTATGCTTCAAATTCACATAACAAGCTAGCCTGAAAGTTTAGTGCTCTTATGAGCGTGTGCATGCACTATATGTGGGTTGCTGAGGTTTTGCTTTTTGTTGTTGTTGTTGTTTAATTGTGGGATGGGGAAAAGCCAGATAAGGTAAGCTGTTATTTTAAGCATGTGATTGGAAATATGGCTTTTGAAAGTGTGCATGCTAATCTTTAAAATCTGTTCAGGAATTTGCCTACCTACTATGCTTAAATGTGGCATTATCAACAGAAACCATCGCAAGTACTGGGTAGAGCAAGTTTTAGCTGCAAAATCTGGGGTTCTGCTTTTAGATCACCAGTTCAAATCCAGTCCATGTGGAGACTCATTTTTGCTGTCTGCTATCTTTTGTGCAAGACACAAAATGATGATTTAATTAAGTTCTTGGAGGCAGGTGCCCAGTTAAGGGTAATGGTCCATTTCAACTGACATTAAATCTCAGTTGTTTATAGCTTTTATTGGAAAGGCTAAAGATCTCAGATAAGGGTGCCTGCCCTGCCTTGTTTAAGGTGCTGACTTCGCACGCAGAAGCGCAGGCAGGACTGATACAGTCTCTACTCCCTGCTGCCTCCCTGGATCTGTAGCCTCATTGTGCAGGTGCCTGAGCAGGGAGAGCCATCGTAAATGACCAGCTGGGTCATGCTCCACCTTGTTGAATTTAAGTAGTGCTTAGTCCCAATGGTGAATCCTGAATAACTGCAGTTTCTCATCCCTGAAGCAGGTATGTAAGGGAGGGCAGGCAGGGAAGGGGGACAGCTAGGGGCACCAACAGGGTCAGCCATTGCTGTCTGGTCGGGCTGGCATGAGTCAAGTGGTCACCGAACTGGAGACACCTGAAATACTCTCTGGTTTTGTTCCTCTGGTTTGGCCCTGATGCATGTACCTAGCTGCTGTTTCGAGTACAGTGTCATGTATCTGCTGTGACTGCAAGCGTAATTTTGTTTCCAAAGGATGTGACATCTATGGGTCTGTCCAAGTTCAGTGGTTTTGAACCAGCCTCCCCCTGTAGCTGAGGCACAGCCAGTGAAGAGATCCTGTCTCTGGTTTCTGCCCTGTCCTTTCAATATGTTATTATCAGAATGAATCGGGATGGCAGAGACCCTTTGCTGAGCTTTTCTGAGCTAACCTGTGCCTTACAGCAGAAAATTGTGAGCTCCCACCAGCAGCTGCCCTTGAATCTTGGAGAGGGGGGGATTTCCCGGACAGCTGGGAGCAGCGGCAGGCAGGGGTCAGAGGGAGAGGCTCCTGCCCACGCCTGGAGGTTCCCGCTCCTCGGAGTGAGGAAGGACCTCGTGTGTGTGTGTGTGTGTGTGTGTGTGTGTGTGTGTGTGTGTGGGGTGGGGTGCAGTTTATAAGGTCTTGGGCCAGCAGGTCTATGTTTAATAGTTACTTAGAAGTGTGTCAGGCTGCAGCAGGTTGATAAGCATGGAAGCAGTCTGAGCTGAGCTTAACGAGGCTGGTGCGAATGGAAGGAATGTGACCAGTCTCTTCAGGCCGCTTCTGCCTGCCTTCCTGCAGCCTTTCTGAAGGGCTGCGTGGTGAAAAAGCAGCGGCCTGCAGGGTCCTTTTATAGCTCAGTGTAGAGCTTTGTATTTGTGCCTTGAGTGTTTCCTTCCCCCTTCCCATGAATGGATCTATAACATTGCATCTGTCAGCAGCCCTTTATAAAGGTATTTTCCCTTTTCACTCTTGTTTCTACTTGTTTTAGTAGCTAGAAAGATGGGAAAATATGTACTTGGACATGCACATGCTGTCCAAGTCCAAGAGAATAGCTGTCTAACTGCAAAAGTGAGTTCTCAAAACATGGTGCTGTACTAACTGCATGAAGAGTGAAATGTGAACTGTTACAACTGGGCAAATCACCAAAACTAGCTTTTCATTAGACTTCTTTCTTTATGCCACCGCTCCTTCAAAACAAAAACAAAAATTGAGATCTCACAGCTGTAAAGATCTTTTTAAAGGAACATCAAAGCAATTTTCTAGAAAGGGAACTAGAATCCAAATTTAATTAACACAACCACAGATGATGCTTTTTGCCTCTATTCCAGCAATAATGCTACTACATGGGATTTTCAAAACACTTTAACCTCTGTGGTGTGGAATGCAAATACCGAATAATCTTGCAGCTCAGTGAGCTGGGTAAGAATCACTATCCTTCCAGTAAAGTATAGTTCTTGCCCTTGATAAGCAAAGGATTTATGTACGTAAATCCTGACACCCCCAGCCCTACCACGTAAATTCCATCCTTCTAGGTAAGATTTTTCCTATATGTTTTATGTGATCAGGTTTAGACTGAGGTCTGTTCTTCAAAATGGATTTAATTTCAAGCTCGTCAGACATGAATGTTGATGGGAGAAGACTGGGAGCCATTTTGAAATCCCTTCGCACTGTCAGATATCTCTTGTTTAACTTGTTAACTAGCTTGTTGAGGGAACAGTGAGCAGGAAAACTGTGTGCTAATTGTCAGCCCTGACCTCTTCACAGCTCTGCTGTTCTAAGTGAAGTAGTGGGTGCTGCAGCTTCCCAGCCACCCTGAGGACCGTATAGTGAAATGGGAGGCTTCTGCTGGGGACGATGAATTTTTCTAATATCCAGTTTTATATATCTAGCTATATAGCGTTATAGTTTATATAGTGTTTTGGCTTATCTTTAAACTTCCTGGTACTTTTGAACCTGTTGATCAATATCAACTTGTTTTTACAAAAATCTCTTTTTTATTTTTTTTATTATTATTATTTTTGGTGGCAGCAACTGAATAAAAGAATGAGATCTATACTGGTTACCTCTGAGTGAAGTAGTATAACCAGTCCCTCTATCTGTGCTGTGGTAGCTCCAAACTGGTCACAAAGGGTATTGCTTCTTGCCAACCTCATGAGAGGAAGTGGGGAGTACAGCAGCAGCTTGGGAAGGGAAATATGGTGAAGCCCGTTAGGCTGGGGAGGGACAGGCATAAGTCTGAAATATTCTCATTTATGAGCAGTGGAGCAGAGGTTTTAAAACATATGAACCAAGAAAAAATAGGTAACTAATATGTATAAATATTTTCACATAAGGAATAGCAGTACCTTCTGTAAACATATGCTTGGTTTTACTTTGGGCTAAACTTAATGTAAAAAGAAGCCCTGAGTCTGATCCTAAGCAGAGCTGAGTGAATGATTCATGGAGTATCTGAGATGGCGGTTGATACAAGAACTGTACCCAGAGGGAAGAAAGACCAAAGAAACCAAACAAAATATAAATGCAAAGGGAAGAGTTGGTGGTTTCGGGCAGAGGTGAACACAGAAGGAGGGAGCAGAGATTGCAAACGTAATCAATGTTGCACAGCCTGGAAAGTTGGGAGTAAAACTTAGTACAGAATTGCCAAAATGAGAATGGATTGGATAAGGACTCCCTTGCCTGCTGCCTGATTAAATCTTTGCTTCTAAGTTAAATGTCACAAAGTCTTTACATGTTCAGTTCAATAGAACTAGGTATATTACTGCAGTATGTCATTTGTGTCAAAGTGTCATTTGCAAAATGCATCTAATTCTATAGCTTCTACATACAATCCTGTGTAACTAGTGATTGCTGCACTTACATAGTCATTTTTGTTGCTAGTAGGTCATCTTTCTCAGTGATTTTTTTTTTTTTAGCTAGAAAACATGATATACATAACTCTTCCTTGCCCCCCAAAATGGAGATAGGCCTGTGTCTAACTTTTCCTTCAAGTTAACAGCTGAGCAAATACTACTTCTAGTGTCAGACTGAGCACTTAAGGTTTTGGTTCTTATCAAAACTATTCACTAACTTTCCACCTGCGAAAGCAGGAGCGTGCAGTGTACGTGCATTGGTGGAGGTCGCCAAAAGCTGCCAGTGATGTGATCCTGGGTGTCTGGCTAGGGGTGCATTGTCAAGTGCAAAAAACTGAGTCCCTGCCTGACTTCCTGTTTCCAAGTGCCAGTTCCTAGGAATAAGGTAGAGCCTGGGGCAGGGAGGGCAGCGCGGCCCGTTTCTGAGGTATGCAGCATGTGTGAACTGAAAGGGCTGGAAGAATTAAGTTGGTGGTATGAGTTGTGGGCAAGTGGAGCAATCTGCTTCTGCTCTGTTTCTTTGCTGCTGTGGAGGTAGCTCTGCACTTTCTCCCCCCAGAAAGGCTGTTTCCTTCCAGCTGCTGCTGCTTCCACAACAGCTGCTACTGCTCCGTTTTGTCCAGCGGAGACAGCACCATTCAGAAGATTGTAGCCTTCTTCAAAGCCAGAGTTTGGCACACAGAGCTGAGCAGAGACTGTTTGTGTCTGTGTTACTCTACACCTGCTCTTGCTCAGAATTCCTTTCTCACGTGCCTCTAAGCGATGGGGCAAGGGGTGTCTTTTATTTTTCTTCTCCTGCTTTATCTGTTTGTCTTTGCTCCTCAGGTTGTGCGATGAGGCAAAGGGAAATGAGGTTGTAAGCGGGTGGACATTTATTCGGGAAATTTCCAAAACCAATACACATCAATTTCTGCCCATCCAGCTAGCCTGAGCCGTGCCCTAGCTAAGAAAGCTTCTGCTTCCAACAACCCTGCTGGAAAAGGGTATTCAGTTGCTGTAATGCAGCACCACAACCCATGTTTCACCAGGCACTGTTCTTCCAAATGTCTGGATGCCACCTAGCCTTTGGTCTCCTGCAAAAGCATGTACTCGCATCGTTTGCTGGTGCTTCTCCAATGTGTGCACTGCGTTGGGGGTTACCTGAGGGGTAAAGATGCTGCAAGGTCTGAGTGTGGCATGGAAGTAGGCAAGAGCTCATAGGCCATACACAATGGCTTCTAAAAACTAGGGTTTAATTGCTCTGTGGCCAGATGTCAGTGCGGGACCAAATGGCTCCTTCTGCGTTACAGAGGAGCCTTCTCTGTACCCCACAAGTTTTCTGCTCAGCGTAGTTCTCCTGAATAAAAGGCATTTCTTCCCTCTCTCTCTCCACATCTGAAAGCATTTGTTTATGAAAGTAGTGCTTTCATTTTGTGGTTACAAACACGTGCTCTTTAAAGAGGACATTAAAAATAGCCTGGTAGGTTCTGCATGAAGTGCCCCAGCCTGATCTCTGCTCTACTTATACAGGATGCCAATAGATAGGAAGCCTTAAGTTCAAATCTTACTGAGCCAAGCCATGTTGCAATGTAAAGGAGGGAGAATAACACTTTAATAATTCTTCTGTGATAGTAATAATACTGAAAACATAGCTCGTTCTGTATGTGTTTGTTATTGTTGTTTGTTTGTGTGGGGTTTTTTTTTGTTTGTTTGTTTTTAATTTGGTAGCCAAAGAATCAATACATGGAGGGAGAATTGTTCCATCCAGGTGTGTGAGCCCTCTGTAATGTTGGATTGGTTGTTTCTTTCAGGTCAAAGCCACTGGACAGGAGCTCTTTCAGCAAGTTTGTGACTTAGTGAAGATTAAAGAGCCTCACTTCTTTGGCCTCAGCATTGTTAAAAGTAAGCAAACTCAATGCACAGAGCAAATGACTTGGCAAACTTCCACGGACCCGCTTGTGTATTTACAGTGTGTGCATATATACACACTGGCCATGCCTGCAGGGAATTTGATTGTAATAAGGTCACAGAGTATGTAGATTATGCACAGCCTTCTTGGAGCTCGTTTGATCTTTGCTATGTGGGCAGGCGTGTTGGGAAAGGGGGGCTTTTTGTTCTCCTCCTTTGTTACTGTATTCTGCCTCTTTGTGGGGTACTCTCTCTGCTGTAGCTAAGTGGCTAGCCAATGTATTTGTCACTTTGAATTCAAAACTGCCAGTAGCTGAACAGGAAAAAAATTTTTAAAGGATTGGAGGCTTAATGTGTTACTTCTAAAGTCGTAAGTAAAGAACACAGCACTGGGGAGTGGAATCTGAAATGACTTGAGGGTGCTGAAGTTGAGGAGGGGGACACAGTGTTTTGAAATACTACATGGGAAATTCAGAACTTAAGTCCGTGGGTCGAAGTCCAGTCTGCCTGGTGCTTTGCCTTAGTATTGACCAAGGGGCAGTGTAAAATGATGTTTTTAAGGAGGGAGCAAATCAGTGTGACATACTAATCTTCTTAGAAAAGAGGGAGTTGAGTGTAAACGTGAGTGGGTGGATGAGTGCACTTGTGTGGTGGCACCTCTCTGCCCATTCTTAGTAATTGGATGTTGATGTATTGTCCTTTATTCTCCTTTCCTCCCTTTCCAGTATTTACTACTGCAAATTTAAATACTGATGTCATTGAGATGAGAAGACCCTTTTATTCTCAAGCCCTTCTAAATAAGGTTTCTTTTGCATCCTTACAAATTTTGTGTAAGGGTGGGGGGAGAAATTAAAATAGCAGCAAAAATGTGCAAATTGCAGTGCTGTGAGATCTGAACTATAGATCCTGAGGCAGCTCTTCTAACAAAGATTGCTTAAAGGCTAAAAGAATTTGAGGCTTTCCTTCACTGCTGATTGTTACCAATGTGGAGGGTGAGCGTCACGATTTTACATAACAGGAAAGGTGAGAGGACAGAATTTTTCACCTCCAACTTTTTCCTTGTCAAAATGAAAAGCACCTCAGCCAACAGTATCAGAGGAGAGCTCGTGTTTGTAAGAGGAATCTAATCGCTTTGCAAATTAAGCAAATTAAGGAGTGTACATTAGTGGGAAGCCACACTGGCATGAAGCTCGGGATGTGTTGCTCTTCTGGTTTTGTCACAGATCATCAAGCAGGCTATGCTGTGTGTTCTGTTACTACTTAAAAGCATTTTTGCTTGTACTTTGCTCAGTGAAAAGACCCTGTGACCCTCCCAGGTTGAACCTGGCTCCATGGGCTTCAGCAGCTGGGTCTTGTATTGTGGCTTCTCCTGCAGGGTCAGTCTTATCTGTGCCCTGCAGGAGTTTTCCCTCTTGTTATCAGAAAGTGCGTGCAGTGACATAATTCAGTCTTCTGAAGCAAAACTGATTGTCAGCAGACAAAAAACAGTCAGGTCTCCTTTGTTATTGTAACCTGGATTCCTGCGATCCTGAATTTTGAGCTTCTCCTTTCTTGGGGAAAATCCTGCTCAACCCAAATAGATGGAAGCCCTAGACTGGGAGGGAGCAAGCTGGCAGCTCCTGCGCTCCACCACTCTGCCTTCTTGTGTCCTCTTACCAATTTTGTAGGCTGGCTTTCTGATACAACCAGACGCCTTTGCTTCAGCTCCTCTGCTCGAAGGATCCCCCTTCTGTTACTTCAGCTCTGGCTGTTCACTTTGCCAGGCCCATGGAGACATGTCTCCAAGTCTGCTTACATGTGTGCCTGGCAGAGCTTGGTGGCTGGCTGTACCAAGACCACTGTGTCTGCAATTAACTCTTCTGTGGTTCATAGCCTCTAATACTGACGTTCATGGGTAGAACATGCAAGCCATTATTTTTATTTTGTAGGTATCTATCTTGCCACACTGTCTTTTAAGGCAGATGACAAGAGAATTTCTCCTCTAATAGCCTCATATGGTTTGTAAATCTCAGTCCTTCTTCGCTATCTCTACTGGCACCAACTCTTTCTCCTCCCTCCAAATATCTGCTTGGATAGCTGTATCTCCTTTGTGAAGAAATGTCCATATGCTAGGCCCTGTTACAATGATTTGGTTACCCCCAACAAGTGTAAAATGCAATATAAGGAAAATGTGTACAGACACACATCAGCTAGAGAGAATTGCAGGGATTCAGGTGTTCAAAAAATGCATTAATTCTTTGTAGCAGTACTTGCACGATCATTCCTAGAAGGGCATTTTTTCCTGTATCTGGTGTGGATTATTTCTCCATCAGTATCAGTCCAGCATCCATCCAGGTGCTCTGAGGACCATGAGGGGTTCATTTGCTCCTGCCTGAGCAGTGGTGGGGATGGTCCTGCAGCTTTTCTTGCGCAGAAGAATCCCATTTTGCCATTGTTGGAGACCCAGAGAGTTTTGCCTGGGCATGCTGTGTTGCCAGCTGCAAGATAACAACATAATATTTATAAAGGCCTACTCATTCCTGAAGATTGTTTACCATCTTCAGACTGTGAGAGTTCATAATAGCTGCACTGCCTTAAATTTTCTGTTACCTCCTTTCATTCTTTTCTCCATATACCTTCTGTCCACCCCAGTTGAACTATGTCAGCCACCTTCTTCACCTCATTCGTTGCTGTTGAGCATCAGGTAGTCCTGCAGAGGTGGTAGGAGCAGACTCCACGCACGTCACCAGCATGTGGAAGCTCGGGGATCTCCACTTGCAAAAGGAGCACAGAGCCCACTTTGTTCTATAAACAAAAATAAACCTGCTGGCATTCAAGAGAGTTAAACAGGTGAGGTCTGTGATAGGTGCTGTGAGGTACTTTTGCCTCACAGCCTTTTGCCTGTTTTTTGCTTCAGCTCTCTCGTAATGCCACCATCCTTCTCTTCTGGTCATGCTGTCTTTCCTGTTCTCTGGGATGGAGGTTCTTGGAACAGTGGCATCATCTCCTCTCGGCAAGCAGCAGTGATGGTGCTCTTGAGGATTTTCAGCATCAGGGAGAAATTAGGTGCTATCGCCAGCGACAATATTTTCCTTCTATTTAAAGCAGTAAATGCATGCTATGTAGACATATGGCTTTGCACTGATTCATGTTTTATTTAAGTTCTAATTTCCTAGGCTGTCTGAATAGTTGTAATATTAAAATATACTTGACTCAACCGAGTGAGTTAATAGGATGTTCATGGCTGCCAACTGGGACAGAGTTTTCCCTTGTGGTAGGAGTAGTGTATAACTTAGCTCCGTGCAATTCCTTAGCACTCGTAGCCCAAAATGGGCACATGAAGGAAGCAGATCACTGGAATTCCCTGTTGCTTAGTGGTTCTGCAAGAGCTAGTCTTTCATAAAGACAAAATGGAGAGGCACTGCTTAATATAAAGGCTTTTAAAGTAACAATGACTTGCAGCTTATTTGACCATCTATTGCAACCAGTGTTTTCCATTCCTGTATTCCCTACATTGTAAATAATGCCCATAGCAAATTTACATAACTCATTGGAACTGTGCTATTTTATTCTGATTGGAGATACCTCCCCTTATTTTTTGCAGCAGTGCACATTCTGCATTTGCTTAAGCACGTAAATGTGCTAAGTTGATTTTATAGAGTAGAAGTCCTTGAATATTCGCATTTGTGTCGACTGCTTAAGTTGGAATGAGACTTTTACATTGCACCCTTTGCAATTTGTCTAGGGAATCTTACTAGCAGCAAAGCAATTTTTGCATTTCTCAAATGCGCTGGCTATAGAGGTGGGTTTCTTGGGAGTGCAGTGCGTGGGGTGTTAACGCCGGGTCTATTACCTGCACACACACTCAGGAGGGAGCCCTTCAGGAGAGGTGGGTGTGATGCATTTGCAAGCTTGCTGCCAATTCTGAGACGACATCTGCGTATGAAGTGTGCGGTTGGTCTTGTGGACATATTTGCACGTACATGTGCTTTGAAGCCAGCTTCTGCTTTGGTCATTCAGCTGAGGCCAGAGGACCTGTGGCAGTTTATACCTGCTGAGTATCTGGACCTGTTTGGATCTGCAGGTTAGACACCTTCTTCCCTATAAAATAGTGACCATCCATGCATTTCTATGTAGGTCTTTACATTGCTGTTTTGGGGTGCTACAATTCAGTGCCTTCATCTCTGGTAAAGAGAAAAATGCTTTCAAATTAGAGAATCTCAGCATCAGACAAAGATCTCTAAGAGTCGCCACTAATCCAGTTTAAAGAAAACAAAACAAACACACCCACCCACAACCTACTTCCCACATAGTGCTGAGGAGGGAAATACCTCTCTGTTTTTGTAGATTGCGGCTTACACGGCAGGCTGGCATTCCTGCAATATTAACTTCATTAGAGCAGGAATGCAGCAGCACATTCTTGCGCTGAAGGGAGGATGGGGCAGGACGTTGGTCTGCGCTGAGGGAGGAGCAGGGCCCCCAGGGAGAGCTGGTGCATGAGAACGGGCTCCTACTGCTGCCTGGCATCCGTGTGGTGGTGATGGGCACCTCAGTCACCATGCGCGTGACCTCACCTTCATGTTTGGCATCTAAGCCTTCCCAAGGTCGCCTTTCCAACTGAATTGATACGCACAGAAATTAATAGGGGCTGTGGAGTGTGGGCAGTTAATCTCTTTGCTACTCTGGAACTTGTTTGTTGTCTGTTTTACCTCTCCTATCCTAGTATGTGTGTTAACAGGATGACTTGGAGAATATCACCATGCTTGCAGTCACCGTCTTTCCTCGCAACCTTCCCTAAGTGCCTCTGGCCAAGGGATTCTTCCTGAGCAACAAGGGAACATAACCCTGCTAACCTGTTGCAAAGGTGAAGGTTTCCTACCCTCTTCACAAGATCATATAGAGCTGTAGTATCGACAGAGCCTGTGTGAGACTTCAACCATATCCGACCCAGTCGGAAAGGCCTCTGTGCAGCAGTAACTGGCCATGAGGAGCAGTGAAGGTCTGACTGCAGCAGCCTGTTACAGAGTGAGCACCTTGACCTGGGACTGCTGAGTCCACAAAGGGACCTGTCGTGCTTGTATTGACCCAGTCTTGTTGATAGCAGCGCAGCTGTTTCCCAAAACACACCTTTATTTACTTCTTAGGAAAAGCTTTGTAGAGAGACACTTGTCATCTTAGAACAAGGGACAAGGACAAGTCTGAGGGAGGTGCCAAACCTGTTCATCTCCCTGGCCAGGTATTCTAGAATACTTTCCAAAGTAGCATTTTCTGATCTTCATGGACTTAAATAAGTAAAGGTGGCTGATAACTGCATATCCCTGCCTGGCACACACAAGTGGGGAGGGAAATGCAAGACGCAGTCTATCTGCGAAGCTGGAACCTCTGCCTCTCTCCTTGTCTAAATAGCAAAGCAACCTCTGTATCTCATTGTGTGCCACCCACTTTCACTCCCCTCACTAAAATTCAGGGCTTCTGTCCAATATTTTCAACAGTGCTGTTAAATACTGTTCTGTATTACATACCTGTGAGGTGTCAAACAAAGCAGCAAGTAGAAATGTAATTGTATTAATGTTACAACTTTGATTAGTGCACTGCAAGAAAGACCATAAATAAGTTTTTTTTTTTTTTTTTTTTTTTTTTTTGAGGTGGGGGAGGGTCACTGTGTCCTCTTTACCACTATTTTCCACAAGGCTTTGTGTTGTTATGGTGCATGGAACAATTCTGGCTAGCACCAGGTTTGATTTCTGTTACCTGAGGGGGAAGGATTGGAAGTGATGTGTGGGGGGTTGTTCGGCTAGTATGTTTGTTTTGTAAAAGCTTACCTAAAATAAGTTTTTTTTTTGCCATATTTGCACCTGTAAGGAGCTTTGATGTTTAGAGAAGATGACTTTGATGTGACACAGCACACTTGAATATCTCTTCTAATGCTAGCCCACGCCAGTCCTTCATGCGCATTAGAAACACAAGTGTAAACTTTCACTCATTTGTACTTTACAGTAGGAAAGTTCCACTTCTGTTCTCTCATTCTAGCTCATCTCTGTGAGTTTGGTGCAGCTGGGCTTCCTTTCATGCTATCCAAACCAATGTACGTGCTGCAGCCCAAGTCCCCACTCTTTTTTGCCTTCTCTGGTCTGCAGTTCAGCTTTTGTTTCAGAATGCATTGTTTGCAAACAGCAGGTATGTTCTAAGTACTTTATGAATAAGAATTTTTACTTTAATATTAAATGCTTTTCCCTCCTGTCTTTCAGATAATGAATATGTTTTTATAGACCTGGAGCAGAAGCTTAGTAAATACTTTTCAAAGGAATGGAAGAAAGAGATGAGCAAAGTAAGACAGATGTTTAATTTCAGAACATACTGCTTTGGTTTTGGTTTGTTCAATAAAGTGGAAGCTTTTAAAATAAGATCCATAAAGTGTTTCTTGAATGTGGCTGCAGAATGTTCTTTAGTAGCAAGGTTACTTGACTTGCTGGGCATGGCTAATACACTAAGTTACAAGTAGCTAAAATAGCATCTTCTATAATTTTACTTAGACAGTAATAGTTACGTGGTTGTTGCTTAATTACTGCAGCAGAGGAGAAGGTCAGTCAGTCTTCCATTTGAAGGAAGCCCAAATGGAGCCCAAATGAATGAAGCCCAAAAGGCAAAATGATCTTTTGTGATGTGAACCATCCTGCTAGACATGAGGGAGGGGCCTGGCTTTCTTTTAGCAAACATCTTAAACATGAAGCAGGCATCAATGTCTCCTTTCAGTCTGTGGCTGTAGGAAACTGTGAATAACTAAACAGTAGCACTGCCAAAAAAAAAAAAAAAAAAAGACAAATAGTATCACGCTGGTACACCTCAGCCTCTGACAGTGAAGGCGGCATGTGTTACTCTTGCAGCAGTGCGTGAGTCCCTTGTTGTATAATGTGGTTATATGATTTCTGAGCAAAACAGTAGTGTGTTCTGGAAATGGCACAGCAGTGCAAATGTGGTGTGCTGCCTGAACTTCTTTGCCTGATGCTTTCAGGAAGGTTACATTAAACTTGCTGTGTTCAGCATTAATGTGCCTCCAGAGCGACCAGGTGCCAAGCTAAGTAATATTGAGCTAAGCTGGGCATCCCCAGACTATACTGAGGCTCCTTTTTATCTACTCGTCCTCCCAGTTCAATTCTCCTGCTCTCCATAGGATGTTTTGCCACTCAACCTGTCTGTGTGTTTTGTGGTGCTTCATTGATGGGAGATGATCAGATCCCCCTAAACCCTGCACAAGAGCTAAGCATGGAGAATGAAAATAATACAGGGAATGAGCATGGGAAGGGGAATGTTACAAGAAGATAATAAGAAGGTGCTGATTTGTTTTGTTTTGTTTTTTTAATATGTCTTCTGCCTCTCCTCTAGGGAACAGAGAAATTTAGTCCACCTTTTGTGGCATTCTTCAGAGTGCAATACTATGTTGAAAATGGAAGGGTGATAAGGTAAGTTCCTTTCTGCAGTTGTTACCTGTGTTCTAAATTAGTCATTGTGTTCCTAAAAGCAGGAAAAATCATGTTTATTTTGGTGAGCTCATCTCTCTCTTTGTGAGGACCCAAAAAGTTTATGTACGCTTGGCCAGATGGTTTTGCCAGTACATTCTTTGGGAAAAATAATAAAACAGGAGTCAAATCATGTGTCTTTTAACTAGTTATTTAGGGTTTTATTTTCTTTGCAGCACATCGTCATTGTTTTGAACCTGCCTTTTTTTTTTTTTTTTTTTTTTTAATTTTACATCTAAGTAACTTGAAAGTTGCAGTTACTGGATATTTTGGGTTTGGCAGACAGAAATTCCATGTTTGTTGTATCTCTACTTACTCTTTTTGTATTTGATTCTAGCTGTTGCTTCCCCGGGCTCCCAAAATGAATATTGCAGCTTGATTTCTTTAGGGTCATCTCAGATGATCTCACTGCAGCCAGGAGTCTCCTTGTTATTCCTAGGAGAATTCTGAACACTTTCTTACCTGTGTCTAGAGAACAAGTTGAATGGTGACAGTATTGAAATATCATTAACAATCTTTTGGTTACACCTACAGTGTGACAAACATGAAATAAATATACAAAAAAAAAAGTTACCTGTGCTCTAGAACACTTTATAATCTTTTTGGTTCTTTCTTTTGTATCTGAGCAGTTCTCTGGGGCTTGCTCCTCAAAATGAATGACCTTTCGGAAGCGGACAAAAGAAAGGATTTCATAAGTTAGGATTTTGCATGCAAGAGGGGTCCGTTCACATGAATATGAAGTGCACTCAGAACACAATCACTCTTTCCACACCATGCAGAGCGAACAATGAGTTAAAGTGAACACCTGACAGACTTTGTTTGCATCTGAGCTACTGGTGTAACTGTGACCCCAGAATAGGCTAAGAACTGAAAGCATTCAGCTGGATTAAAATAAAGCATAATTTTTATTTATTATTTTGGCATTTGTCATTATTTAGAACAAAATTTATTGGTTTTTTTTGCATTTTTTTTTCTTTCCCTCCGTGGTCTGTTTCTTGTATGTAGGGGAGTTTTCTGGAGTCTGTTTTTGTTAGGTGTTTTCTGTTTAGTTTAGCCTTTCGATACAAAGACAGCAAAGCCAGGCATTCTGCACCCCCTTGTTCTCATTTGCCCATGCAATTTAATTGGAGAGGTTTCTGAAGCTGTACACGTTTAGGTACGGCTAAATACTTCAAACTTCATATACAAACCAGTGCAAGAGGTTTTGGTGTGCAGCATTTCATCTATACAATGCTGTTGGTGCCCTGCTTCCCTTGTGGGAATGGGGCTTGTGTGCGTTAGTAATGGCAGGCACTAGTTAACGTTATTAAGCTATCCCTGGTTAGAGGCTTGAGGAAAGTGACAAAACCCTAAGGCTCCTGTCTCTTTTGATCTACCTTGCAGGAACTAGCAGCTGAAAAGCACCTTGAGCCTAAGGCAAGGTGAAATGTAAAAGCAGTGCCAGCTTTAGAGGGGAAAGAAAGGCAGGTGTGTAAGAAGCAAGACGGATTCAAAGTGGTTGATTCTCCTGACAGTGCTACAGGCTTTCCAGAAAAAAAACAAAGTGTCTGATAGTAGTCAGGAACAGGTGTGATATGATTATCTTTCATCTACCCTCTGCCTTAACTACTTAGATCTTTTACTCCTTCAGACAGAGGTTATCATGTCTGTTCAGAGTCTGGAATGAGAATGCATTGATCTTGGCTTGGGACTCTCTAAACGTGCCTAATGGTATCGTGGTGACAATAGCACACATCAGGAGATCAAAGTTTAATTACTTCTCTTGCATGAATTTGAGAGACCTTTTCTGAGCCTGACCTTCTTTTTCACCTTGCTCAAGGAAACCTGTTTTTGTATCTTGCAGTGACAAGGTGGCAAGGCAACTCTACTACTGCCATCTCAAGGAGCAGGTGCTGAGGTCTCGGTGCAACCACAAAGAAGAGATCTACTTCCTACTGGCTGCCTACAGCTTACAGGCAGACTTGGGCAACTACAAGGAGGAAGTCCATGCTGGCAAATATTTTGAACCTCAGGCTTATTTCCCACAATGGGTAAGTTTGAGAGGAATCTCTCTGTCAGTAGTTACTGTAGACAGCCGGACCTATGGAAAGGTGATACCAATTGTGGCCATGCAACCTCCCTGGGCTCCTGTCGCAAAGGATGAGCAGAGCTTTGCCTTGATTCTCTAAAGCTGCATCCCTGTCTCTCTTCACTGAATGGAGCTGCCCAGTCCTCCTGGGTTCCTCCTGAGGGAGGTGGATAATACATGTTCTTCCTCAGAAAGGAAATGTGTTGGTGTCGAATGACTCTAACAGCATAGCTGTTCTTGTTTAAATCTGTGTGACTTAAAAAGTTGTGTGTTTGTGGTAGTGTATCAGAAAGATTTGCACAGCCTGAGATCTTTAGAAATTCTCAGGGGGGTAGTACTGCCTTACAGTGTCTTTGGTGCTTGCTTTGCCATTCATCTAGGGCCCTGTTGTAGAAAGATAATATCCTGGAAATATCTTTTTTTCGTGTTTGTTTATAATCATGTGCATGTTGGTGTGTGCCCCCCAAAGCAGGGAACAGCTTAGTAGGGCAAGAGTTGGTTTAGTCACTGAAGCAGGGCAAATTAACTGTGAATCAGAAGCTTAAAAAAGTAGTCTCTGAGAACTTCAACTTCACTACAAGTCTGTTCTTGTAGTGCAAAGGCTAAGAAAACTTTCTATAAGCACTTCAGTGACCATGAAAATAGAGAGGGAAACCAGGTTTGTTACGGACAGTGGATCAGTAGTCACCCCTCAATGTCATCTGCTGGTGAAGCATATTTCACAGGAACCAGAGACACTGTCCTTCCACCCAGCTTAGTATTTGAGCTCCTCTCTCTGCTCAGAGAGCTGGTGTTAGTGCAGCTGGGACCTTGGGATAGCTGCCAAAAAGCCTGGATTCTCTGGTGATTGGATCCATGCCCCTGCAAGTCTCCGCTGCAAGGTGGTTCGGGGAGAAAGTTCAGAGCAGTAGGTGGATTGTGTCAGGGAAGGAAGGCTGGCACAGACGCTTACATGACTCCTAGCCTGCCTGCTTTGCCATGCAGAAATGCTCTTTTCTCTCACACACTAGACCATCTCATGCCTTTCTTAGCTGTCGAGTGCCTGGCATTAGGTAGCTTACAAAGGTCTGGAAAAGATGGGTGTGATGTGTACTGTTTATGGGGCAGTTAGAAATCTTATCACAGAGCCTTGCTCATCTGGCAAATATTGCAAATGCTGAGGCAGAGCCAAGCTCACCTGCACTCAGCCACAGCCCTAAGCAAATATGTGGGTGATTTGTCTTTACAAAGAGCAGAATCTGGCAGTAATGGGGACGCTTCTCTCCCTGCCCCCAGGCTGCAGTGGGGAGACAGTGCGTGATCTCCACGACACCAACATGTGCTTGAGATCATCTAGCCAAGGGCTGCCGCAAGCCTTGTGCCAGGGAGGAGAGACGGTGCCGCTCGGCTTGGAGCTGTGGAGCTGGTGCTTCCCTTTGTGCTCGCGTTGCGCAGCTGATTGCGTCAACATCGCCCTTGACAGAGCCCAGCCTTCCTTGTGGGAGGACGACTGGCCATGGGAGCCGGTGTGCAGGGAAGGGCAGGGATGTTACAGGATTGATTGAGGGGCTTAAGTTAATAGAAGTGGAAACTGATTGATGAGGTTTTGATATTTCAAGCTAGGAGAGACTGGTCTTGGCAGGATGTTCTAGGATACCTGATGGGGTTTAGTTTATGAATAGAAGTATTCATAAATAGTTTATGTTCAAAATAGTTAATGAATGGAAACCAGCCAAAATGCCACTTGTTTCTCACTGCTGCTTCCAGCCTAGAAGGCACCTCTCTGGTGCAGGAGGAGTCTGGGCTGCACTGTAGTGTTGTAAAGAGACCACACACAGCCAGGTGTGGGTGCTCACAGGATAAGAGTTAAAGGTCCAGTGCAGGATTTCTTGCTGCTTAGGGAAGTCATGTGTCTGTCAACTGTATCAGATGGGTATGAAATATCTTGAGGTAGTGTTTTTGTCCCCTTTGAGGATGGGAATGCTAAGTAAGCCTAATGTTCTTCTGGTCTTAAAAATAAAGCCCTAACCACCTTGCATTGCTGTAGCATTTGGAGATGTTGCTGCTGATCATGTTGGCATCCAGAGTATGATCTTTTTATCTTCCCATAAGCCTTAAAGCTTAAGAATAAAAAGAGTGGACACAATCCCTATAGCCTCAGTCTGTTATGGTTTTGCCATCCAGGAGTCTGCCTGGAGACATCGGTATCATCTGGGTTGCTTCAAATGCTTTTTCCGCAGGGAAGTAGGGGAGAACTTGAACTAACTTCTTGAGAGAAGATATGAACCTCCTCCAGCTCCAGTCTAGCCCTTACTGTTGATCACAGCTACCTCCCATGGGGATTACCGAAGAGTTGCTGACTTGTCTGTTTCCCTTGTGGTTTAGATAATTGCAAAGAGGGGGAGTGACTACATCTTGAAACATGCCCCTGAGATGCACCGAGAACAGCAAGGCCTGACTGCCAAGGAAGCAGTGCTGAAGTTCATTAAGGAATCCTGCTTGTTGGAAGATGTGCCTGTCCACTTCTACAGACTGCAGAAGGTTAACAAAAAATATGTTTCCTATCTTAAACTTTTCTCACTCTTTTAAATGGGTGCACTTTTGTATTTTTCACTTTGTTTGAGAGATTGTTGCCACTGGTACTGAAAGACCCTAAAATTTTCAGCCTTTTCTTACTCAAGCTTGCTTAATGCACTTTATGTGCTAAGCGAGTTTAGGTCGAGAAATGGGACTAAAGAGGTTTTTTTCTGTTTTGCTTAGGTGAGTGAAACCTGCTCATGCAATTAGGATTTGCATGGAACTTTTTCCAAAAGGAAGGAGTCCACTTTGTCAGTTAGGCTCCTCAGCAGTTCCTACTTGGTCAGTGTTATGCCTGGGAGATGTATGTGTCCTTGGACCAGATCTCAAAACTCTGCTTACTACAGAAGTACAGAGAAAGAAGGTCTCATGTCCTCTGGAGGAAATAAGTTCCAGTTTGGTCTCTAATCCAATGTTAGTTTAAATTCCTCACAAACCATAACTTCCCGTCCTTTGCTTTGATACTAATGCTATTAATGATGCAGTCATAAGAGAGTGTTCACTTGAAGGCCAAAAGAAATTCAGCTGGCAGGACATGATACAATTTATGTCTGAAGGCACTAAGGGCGTGAAATTGGTTGCCCTTAATACCCAGATTCTTGACTTGAACTTATTTTATGCGTTGCTAACTCCTTTGTGTGTTTAATTCACAATATACTCTTCTACCTGCTATTTAGCATGCAGGAATCTCATGGCTAGATCTGTTTCTCCTAGGTCATACCTGGGTCACAGAGCTATTGATCAAATGCACAGAGGTGCTGGGGTGAAGGCTTGAGTGCCACTGCTTTGACTGACCTAAGATTTCAGGAGCTGTCACCTTGTTTCAAGACATTGATATGTCTTCTGTAGTTGTGAACTCTGAGGGGGACTGACTGCCATAAGCCCTGCATTTTTCCTCCAGACCAAGTGTTGTATTATGAACACTCTTTGCCTTTAGAAGACAGAAACCATTTCTTAGTCACTTTAAAATGGGCTTCTGCTGAATATAGGTAATAACCACAGGTAGTAAGAGCAGGAAGAAGGTGAGATAAATATGATGCCTTGACAAGACAGATAAGGAGAGAAAATTCCACTGCAGAGTTTGATGCCTTTGACTTACTCCTCCAAAACTTACTCCTCAGTAATCTTCTTCCTCCTTTTACTCCTGTCATGACAGGAGAAATGAACTAGTTTGGGTTTTCTCTTTTTTGCTGTTTTCATTCTATTTTCTTTATTTTATTTTGTGGGGGTGGGGAGAGAGAGGTCTTCAAGCAAAACAGTGTCCTTATCAGGGAGCAATTATGTTATATCAAGGTACAGAATGAGGGGAAAAAAAAGTCAGTATCCTGGCTAAGCCTGGAATATTTAAAATCATTGACTGCCTCCAGTGAGATCAAAAGGTTAAAAAGAAGGTCCCTGTAACTGCAGGCATTGATTAGTGCCCTCCTGCCCAGTGAACATGTGTGGTGCAGCAAGTATCTGGATGAGATCAGGTGTGCTATGGCAAGGGGACAGAGATCCTTCTATTTTGGGCTCTCTATCACCTGGAGAACCATCAGTGCTCATGGCGATAGCAGCACATGGCCATAAGACAGAATGTGTTACAAATTATCTTTGAGCAGTAACTGTCCATGCATTCAAATGACTGAAGCTGCAGGATTCCCTGTAGCAGGGACTCCAGGGCAGTCTGGAGTGTCACATGTTTCCTGTTGGTGAAATGAAATGAAATACCCACAACATGGGGGCGTTCTTGGGTGTTTCTCGTTGCAGAGATTTTTTTTTTTTCAAGGCCAAAAAGACAATGTGCTTTTTAGAAGCATAATGAAAAGGCAGGATGAAATGTTGATGACATTTGCCTGGTAAGCAGTCCTGCTACCTCTCTTGCAGTAGGTGCCAGAGCAGGAGTGTGGTCTTTGTAGATTAACCTTTGACTCCAGGCTCTTCTGTTCTCTTAGGATAAGAAGGAGGACCGCCCGACAGTTATCCTGGGCCTGACCCTTAGAGGAATGCACATCTATCAGGTAACAGGCTGCCCTGAAAGCCTCTGTGCAGCCCTCCTGCGCTCCCCCCGCCACAGCTCCTCTGCCTGTGTGCGTCAGGCTCCACATATCTCACGTTCCCAAGTGTCTGCAAATTCCTTGCACATCACTGGCTCCACCCTGTAGCTGTCAATCCCTGTGTCACTCCGAGTTTGATGTGTTGCAGGAGGTGAATCACGTTCGTCAGCTCCTCTATGACTTTCCCTGGTCGCACATTGGGAAGTTGGCGTTTCTGGTGAGTATGACAGAATGTAGGCCATATGGTCCTGGTTGATCAACCTGGGTCCTGGCAAGGCTGCTGACCTCCCCAAATTGCCTTGTCAAGTTCTCTTGCTAGTGTGCACGAGATTGCAGTTATCTCTGTTAGTTATGTGACTGACGACCTGTTCTTGTTCACTGCTCTGGTATCTCTACTCTTTCTGCAGGGGAAAAAATTTGAGATCCAGCCAGATGGTTTGCCCTCTGCACGGAAGTTGGTTTACTACACAGGTTGCCCCTTCAGGTCACGGCACTTGCTGCAGCTCCTCAGCAACAGCCACCGGCTTTTTCTGAATATCCAGCCAGTGTTGAAGCAAATCCAAAAACTGGAGGAGGCTGAAGGTATGTGACAGGAGAGCAGTCGATAAGAGCAGAAGTATGGCATTTTAGTCTTTCTGCTGTGGCCTCACAGAGGCTGCTCTCTAATTGATGTTATTTCCACCCTAACAGAAGACAGTGAGTGAGAAGAGTAGAAGTCTTAGATTGGTCTTTGGTTTAGTTTCTCCCTTTAAGAGGAATTCTCTGCTCTCTGGGCTGTCAAATTTTTGCAGATTTGACACATGCCTCTGAGATAAAGTAATCTTGAATAAAAAGCTTTCAGCTGAGATAAGATCTTCCTTTGTTCAAGG
Source organism: Tinamus guttatus (assembly GCF_059628265.1). Classification (NCBI taxonomy): domain Eukaryota; kingdom Metazoa; phylum Chordata; class Aves; order Tinamiformes; family Tinamidae; genus Tinamus; species Tinamus guttatus. The sequence continues at coordinate 362,928 of NW_028289135.1, read as the reverse complement.
AGTGGTGCAAGTTGTGAGCTTGTGTCTTTTTGCGTGCTCCTTTACTAAACAGTGTCTGCAGTTTAGTCTGTATTGTCTACCAGTTAGGTGCCAGAAGCAATCAGAGAGCAGATAAGGGCTCCCATAACTTATCTTTTCCGATGGGGTCCCCTCTGTAGCGTTGGCGTGTGAACTTTGAGAGTCTCTGGTATCCTTCTAGGGAGACTTCGATCATTTCATCCCCTCCCTGCCTGTTTCTTTCCCTTTCTCTCCTCTGTGGGAACCTGCCTCTTGTATAAACTTCTCAGCTTGCCTTTCCCCTATCCCTGTTTCCAGACACATTGTGTAGGCCCTCTCTTGGAGGATTTCTGCCCTTTTTTTGTGACCTTCTTCTGACTGCTATGTGCACCAGTTTTTTTGGCTGTGCTTCCCGACATTCTCCATTAATGTGTTCTCCATCTTCTGGGCTTGTAAGACTTTTATCTGTAGCTGTAAGTCCACCAGGAAGTAGAAATCAGTAGAAGCCAGCCAGTAGTAATTCCTCTTGTATGAGAATGCAACAAGAAGTCAGGAGGAAAGCCAGGCTTCACCCTCAGCACACCAGCCCTGGAGGAAGTGATCAGTGAGTGCCAGCGAGGCAGCCCCCACACAGCAAGGGGGATCCTCTTCTTGACTGTCTCTGTCGCACTCTGTCTGCCACAGTTGGTGGCTGTTTTGAGGAATGGTCAGCGTGCTCTGTTTTAAACACTGAGAACTTAGGTTATTCAGTTAACTCGTGTCTTTTGCTTTATTCTGTAAGCTAATATTTTCTGTACCATAACCGTCTATACCTGCCTGTTCTAGTTCATGAGACACTGGACTTACTGTATCTATGCAGACTGTAATTCTGTTATATCCAGCTGAACATCCACGTATCTAAGCAAACAGAATGGAAAACTTCTCGTCTTTGTTCAGTAGCTCCTAACTACCAAGTTTTGCCAGTCTGAGAACTTACTAAGTATTTTTTGCTACCATTCCTTCTGTCTTGCTTAGCTTCCCTTGGTTTCTCATGTCTTTCTTAGAGAAGAAGCGCTATCGGGAGTCCTACATCAGTGACACGTTAGACATGGACCTGGACCCATCTGACAAGAACTCACGTGGCAGCGGGAGCAGCGGAGGGAGCCAGAGGAACAACCGTCTCTCACGGCAGTCCACAGGAAGTCACGGCAGCTCTCACACATCTGGCATTGAGGCTGACTCGAGGCACCGGGTATCTGTGGAAATGTCAGTGGATGAGCCCTTCAGCATTGATAGGATACACAGGAAAGAAAAATCCTGCAGCTCAACCGTCAGCTACGGTAGCTCTGGCATTGACAGTGGCAGCAAAGGGAGGGCTGAAGATGACTCTCAAGATGATGGTAAGGCATTTGGAGGTGTAGTACAACTTTTAAGTGTGTTGCTGTCTTCTACAGGATCATGGGGAGTAAGAGAATGTGAAGCACCTTAGAGCAGAAGTGTCATGCTAATCCTTCTCCTGTGACTCTTTCCTGCTAGAGCTTGAGCTGGCAGTAGATGAGCCTGAGGAGGTGCCTGTAGATGAGCCTTTAGAGGGAGACCAGTTAGAGGAGGCCACTGTGGGAGAATCTGTTGGTTCCCTTCATCTAGATGCTGCTAGCTGCCAAGGTGAGATGGCTTTCTGCTGTTGCTTAGTGCTTTTCTGTAGGCTGTAGCAGTATGTAGATGCATCTAAGAAAGCTCTATCTTCACTGCCCTATTACAACTAGATAAGCCAGCTCCTTTGCAGGTTAAAAGCTTGCACTCTGTACTGTAGTGCCCCTCTCCTGTTTGCTCCTCAAGCTCTCCCTTTTCCAAATTTAAAATGCTTTATTTATATTCAGTTAAAAACAAAAAGAAACAAAGGCAAAACTTTTGTAGTGAAAGAATTTAATTTAAAATCTTACCACAAAACAGCCAAAGGGTTCAGGTTAATAGTTAATGGCACAGGTTAATGGGCCAGGACAGGAATTACAGGTGAAGTCCTGTGGCTCATTTTATAGGTAAGGCTACACAATAGGCTCACACAGAACTTGTCTGGTCTTACAGCATGTGAATGACATGTAGCAAGGTGAGTGCATGTGGTCAAGCTGTTGAAAAGTTGTGGGTTTGTGGGGGGAGCAGAGTTTAATCTTGATTCTTAAGGGCAAAGAATTACTTGTTAGCCAAACTCAGAGCACTGAGGGTGCTTACTGATGTATATGAGAATAAGTTATATTAATTGATTATTGCTGCTTGAATGTAGCTTGTGAGAATGACTTCTACAGTAGCCAGCAAAAACTCAAACCTATTTTTCTTTGTTTCCTCCCTTTCCTTTGCAGCTATTAATCAGGAATCACTGTCTGTGGTACAAGTTACACTAATAAAAATGAGAGGTCAAAGTGTGGAATCCCTTCATCAGGTAAGGAGAGATGTTTGGCAGGAGGGTTTGTGTATGGGCATTTAACCAGTTTCCAGTGTAAGGGAGACAGCTGTAAATCAGGTGAACTTGGCTGGTCTGGATTTAGCTGATTTAAATAGAGTAATTGAAAACAGCCATTTGCCAGCTATCCCTATTGGGGATAGGATAACAGCAGCATTTGAGTCCAGAATAGTATGAAGAAGTTTGGAGTGATCAGCATGGAAATACTGCAAGCCAGCCATTATCTTCCTTAGGCTTCCAGAGAGGAAATGGAGAGTAGGCCAACTTGCACATTTTCTGTGCAACACAGCCAAGACTATCCTTGCAGTCTGTGTATGTGTTCCAAAGCTGATCATTTTCCTGTTCCAGAAGCTAGAAGGAGCTCACATTGGAGCAAAACTAGACACTCAAGTTCTAATTACTATAATTTGTATTACTATACTATGTGTGCTGGGCTCTTTGTTGTCAACATCTTATTTTCATCAAACTCTTGTGAAAAGGCAACCATATATGGCAAAATATGTTATATCATAGGTTGTGTTGTGGAAAAAGCCTAGTTAGTGGGTTTTTTTTCTCTCTAAAGCCAAACATCATTACTTTTCAAATTGGAGCCATACCCATAGGGGTAGATATATTTTAAAATGGATTTACTGTTTCTTCTGTCCTGGAATCCAAATCAGCGTTATCGGCTCAAAGAATTTTAAAAAATCTACTACTCCTTTTTTCCTTTATTCCCAGTTCTTTTCTGATCAAGAACTTCAGTCACTTCTTAGGATTTGTTTTTTTTCTCTTTTCATGCCTCCTACTAGACCCAGTTAAGAATGATAAGGAAATTTCACTTGCCACTTAACAGACTATTTTACTTTGTAATTGTTGGGTTATTTTTTCCCAAAGATGACCACTGTGCAATACAAACCCCTATTAACTTATTTCTGTATTTCGGTGGAAGGATTGATGTGTGCAAGGCAGAGAGCGAACATCTTCCTTTTTAAGTGGATGTTTGTTTTTTTTTTAAGTAGTAACTAAAAAATACAAGACTAGGTTTCTTGCTGTTGGCTAGACCATACAGTGTGCATCTGCTCCTAAGAGTACAGCTAGCCAACATGGGTTTCATCACAGATCAGCATCTGGCTCAACATTGCAAAGCAGCAGAGTGCATTTGTAAATTTTTTTTTAATGGTCTGCAGCTTCTTCATTAAGCAGTGCTTTTCAAAAGGCCAAGAAGATGATTTGAAGGAATGGGAGAAGAGCTTTGGAAAGCATAAGCTTGCACAGCCAGCATCCTTAGGCTGTGTCTGAGCTCATCGTTTCTATTCATGTGTTCATTTCTATTCTTACTAAACTGGCAGGTCAGAGCGCCCAGAGGCAGGAGCTGCACAGAGCAGCACAGCCAGAGCTTGGACGATATCCGCCTTCACAAGCGCCGGCACCCGCCGCTGAGTGCCACGCTGTCCTCGGACACGTCCCACAGCTACACGTTCGGCTGCGCCCTGGAGGACAAGCTGGCGCTCTACGGCTGCGTCTACTCCACGGCAGACTGCAAAACCAAGTCTGCCCTTTATGGGAAGCGATCCATGAACTGCCTCTCCTTGGATCTTCTGGGAGAGGACCAGCTCCCAGAGGAATTTGTGGTGTAATGAGATTGGAGCTTTTCCACATGAGGGAACAGCTCATCATGGAAACAGAAGTGATTATATATACCTCATTAACACGTGGGATGTCCGTCTGGCTCTTGTAGCAGGCTGTAAGTAGCTTTGTTACTCAGCTCCATAATCAGTAAGTGACATCACTTCTGCAGAGCTGACCACAGGGCAAATTAACTGGAGTGTAGCACTTAATTTGGCATTTGAAGCGTCTGTTTAGAAGAAAATGGAAGCAGCCTGTGCCATTAGTGGTGACATAACTGATGTAAACCACCCCCCTCCAACAGTGGACCAAAACCGATACTGACTTTTTAAAGAAAACACTGTGTCAAAATGGATTTATCGGGAAGAAATGAAACAGTCCATGTCAATTTAGCTTTCTGCCTTTATGCTTTGATCCATTTATGTTAATACCAGCACACAAATAATTTGTTGCCTTGAGTTTGTGCAGCTTCAACACTGCCAACAGCTGTGAGGACAGGATATGCCCCAAGCCCGTCAGGAGGTTTGTGAATGGAAAAGTTCAGTCTCTTCTCTTTGTAATGAACAAAAGTTGCCCATTTGCTCTGCTGGGCACAAGACATGCCCTGCTGTGAGTTTTTCTAGTTGTTTTTGTTTTGTTTTAAGCATCCAACCAAATACAGTTTGGGTTTTCTGTTCCTCCCCCCTCCCCCCTTTTTTTTTAAATGCAGGAAATTACTGTCTACTAGTTTCATGATTAGATTGGTAGGTAAATTCTTATATCCTAGGAGAGATGGGGAAGAGAAGAAAACAAGTGATCTGTCTTCTGTCCTCTCTGAAGGAGCCAAGATGACAGTGCTAGCTGACTGGCTCTTGATGATGGAAGTGTGACTGGAAAATTTGTTCAAGCATGATCACCCCTTACTCTGAATCACAGTTTTTATGATGCTCTATTTTTAATAAATCTGCTTAAAAATTGTTACCCTTTGCTTAGGAGGCAAGTATGAGCTGGAGACAGTCACTCCAGAAGGACAAATCAGGTAGTTATTAGTGACTTTGTCCAGTTTAGTCCTGGACAGAGTGTGCAGGTGTGAGTGATGTTGCAGGGCCTGTGATAGTCGAAGTGTAGTGGGGCTGTGTGCCAAGACAAGAGAACGTATGTCATGATATTGAGTCCTATGGAGCTGAGTATACTGTCTCTCACTGATACAATAGCTGTGGTTATGCTGTTTGATTAAAGCATTTGTTTGGTAAGAAAAACATCTTGTTACTTTCTAGCAGCCAAATAAATATTTATTTGATTTCCTTCCCTACCACCCCCTTTTCTCCCTTCTCCCCTCCCCCCCCCCCCGCCAAGTTGTTTCCCAGCATTTTTTTTTTTCCATTATTCCAAACAAAGCCAAAAATACTTTTAGAAAATATGGAAGACACTTTTTTTCTGTTTCCGAAACAAACTCTCCCGAAAGGATCTAAATGGTTTAGGATCACCCATCTGCTCACGAACAGGCTAGTGTCACCACCTGCTAGCTGGGGCCTGTTGGGCAGTGGTCTGTGGAGAGGGGCATTGCCAAGACCCAGGAGACTGGGTCCCAATGGCCACAATGGCGGTGCCTGTGTTTTAATGAAAAAGCAGGGAGTTTTGGTGTGACACTTGCTCTCCCACATATGCTGATGTATTCCAGCCACTGCAGGAAATGGTTTAAAGTGGGAGCAGCTCTTGGGAAGGCTGTTCTGTGACATATGCTCACAGCCATTCACACTTGTTGTCTCAAAGGCAATCACATTCCTACCTGCTAGAAGTCTAAGCAGCTTAGCTGAAATTCAGCTGAAGTACTTAATCAGCTTGGGTTGTTTTTTCTCTTCTCTCTCTCTCTTTTTTTTTTTTTTTTTTTTTTTTTTTGTAGTGTTAACAGGCATTAAATTGGCGTGAATGAGCTGGTGTTGGAACTCTGGTTATTTCTGTTTCTGGTAAGATAACATAAAAACAATATTTCTACATACACTTGAACTCTTGCTGCCACAATTTCAAAATGCTGTAATTTTAGTCTTGCAGGGCTTACAAAATATACCAATGCCTAAAAATAAATGTATGTGGTTCTTGCATGTGCATTCATTGCTTCTGATGCCTGTATGTACTTGGAGTGCAGGGAGAGAGGGAGGATGTATTTATTCATGGATTGTGGGGAAGGAGAAATCTCCAAGTTTGACTGTCGTCTTCCATTTGCCTACACAGCTCCCTCCAGTACTATACGTTACATATGTACATAAAGGGGAGACTGGACACTTTTTTGTGCGTGTGTAGACTGAAAATGATTTAATGAATATCTTACAAGCACTGTGAATATCTATTATGCAAGTTTTTGTATTCATATAAAAATGTTAATAGTAGTAGATTTTTGTTGTCTTCGGACTTGGGTCTTTTTATATATTTTTTTTTTTGATTAGTTTGGTAGAGGGTAATGTAAGCGTTTATCAGCTCATGTTCGAAACTAGCTGCCAATGTTTGTACATATTTGTAATATACTCATGGTATAATCACTATTTTAATGGTAAACATTTCTCCTTTCCATGAAAGGAATTTCTTGTTTAAAATAAAATATAAATAATTATATGTACACCTGCAATAAAGTATGAATAGAAAAGGTAATTGTGTGTGTTTTTTTTTTTTTTTTTCTCTCAAGAGGTACATGTCAATGACATCTTTCATTAGAGATAAATAGATTGTGCAAATGACTCTGCTACTCCATTGCAACACACATGAGCTCACTTTGGAAGTCAAACCATAAGCACTGTAAGCAGTGGAAAAAGTACTTTTTTCTCTTTGCTTGTCTCAGCAGCAAGCTGCCATGCCAGTCTGTTATGCATTAAGGACCCAGTTCAGCTGGTTGGGGTCAGCAGGAGTGCTAATGAGACCTGAATCTAAATAAAGAGAAAAGTTAAGCTGCTGTGGGAAAGAGAGAAACACTCTCATAGTCAAGAAACATTATTTGGGCAACTCTGCATAGTGTAGAGAGATCGTGCAGCATCCTCCTTAGGACTGCACCTGATGCAGGGCACACCAGCATGTGATTTGAAATGCTGTTCAGGAGCTGTCACCTGCAAGTGATCTAACATGCTGGCCTAGTAACTGGTACATATGAAGGGGAAAAAAAAAAACAAAAACCTCAGGATATGTGTTTTTTGTTTCTCCTAAGTGTTTTCTCCTAAGTTACACAATGTGTATTTTCTCCAAGGACAAATCTTTGAAAGAGCACCCGAGAAAACTACCTGCATCCCCTCAGAGTAGTTTGTTGCCTGGGATTCCCTCTTAAGCTGATTTTTCTTTTTCTATGGATTATTCATGCTAGTATTCAAAGGGAAGGCAGATTTTTTTTTCTAAATGTATTTCAATGTTCTACCGTAGCCCTCAATCTTACAACCCCCTTCTTTCCCATTCTTCACTGTTTTTTTTTCTGTTGTAGCTGCTGTGTTTCTAGTATAGGAATTCTCAAAGACTTCAGTGACTTTCATGCAACTCCAGCTCCGGGCTGTGGGCGTGGAAGAGGTTTGGTTCCAAATTCAGTTTTTCTATGGAGATAAAAGTGTGATGGTGCTTCCTCTCATGCTGGGATGCATTTGGCTCAAGCATAGACCACAGGGGGGGAAGTTGAGGCACAGGGATGTGCTCCTTTTGCTGCACCCAGAGAGGGGAAAGCAACCACTGGGGCCTCCCTTCAGGCATGCGCCCTACAGCTCCCTAGCCTCCCGCTCTGGTTTTACTCTCCTCCTTGGAGTTTGGCCCTTACAGCCTGGCAGTAGCTGCTGCTCCCCCTCTCCCCCCTGCAGGGTGGTCAGCAACGGAGCGTGAGGGCAGCACTGGGGGGTCCCCCCGGCAGGGGGCACAGGACAGCATCATGGGATGCAGGGGTGGAGGGCAAGGGCTCAGCTTGATCAGAAACCGCTGCTTATTTGTACAAAACAACAGTGCAGGATTAGGAGAGCTTTACTAAAGCCTTCAGCTTTTGAGACCCTTCTCACTACTCCCCCTTTTAACAGCGTTGGAGGAAGGGCAGCGCCCACGACCCGCCTCCGGCTCCAACCACCCGCCCGCGAGGCGGGGCCGGGCACGCCCGTTGCGGCCGTTGCTCGCCCCGCCGCCAGGGGGCGGTGTCGTCCCGGCTCCCTCCCACAGCGGCCGTTGCTGCGCGGCGCGGCCGCCCACTCGCGGGCGGCGGGGCGGGGAACATGGCGGCGGGTCCGAGCGGGTCCTCGCTGCGGCGTTACCGCTGGCTGCTATAAAGCTGCCTGTTGTATAACCGCCAGGCTATGAGAAGTTGGGAGGTCACAGCAGGGGCAGCAAGGCTGCGTGCCAGCTCCATATCTTTATTTTCCTGTAGTCGTCTTGCACGAGTTGTGGCTGGTGAGAGGACGCAGGTGTGGATAAGCTTTGGGTATGACAGTAAAGCCCTTTTACTTTCATTGCCGAGCCACCACCTCTTCTGGCGAGTATCTTGAGACCTTTTGCAGACATCAGAGTAGAGTCGCTGAATTGGTCCCGTAACCACACAGAGAAAATCAAGTTACAGGCATAGGAACGTACATTGAAGTATTCAACCACCGATACCTACAGTTTATTCATTTGTTTTTGTACTCTAGCATTCAAAAAAGAAAGTCTATGCAAGTCAGGATTTTTTTTTTCTAATCCCCTATAACAGCCTTCTAGCTAGTTCCCATTTTGCCCAAAGCTGATGTCACAGTTCCTTGTATTAGAAAGACAGGTCTCTGCACTTACAGCTTTTCCTTCTCGTTACCACCAGCTGTGCTGCAGCACAGGCTTGTGCTATCAAAGCAAGTTATTTTCCCTGTGACCTCCTCTGAAGCCTGGCCTGGCCCTGGTGTCCTGTCAGTCTGGAGCCTTTCTGTCGTCTGAGGAGTGCTTCTAACTGACTCCATCGCCAGCTGAGACATGTGCTCCATTTTCTGGTATGTTACCAGTTCTCATTATGGAACACAGAAATGAAGGGTTGCACTACATTTTCCATAACATGTCCACACCATTACAATAATGTCCCGGAGACCAGCTCTGTTTTGTGGTGTCTGTTGTCAGTGGTGGGAGATCTCTCTTTTGCTGTGCACCTTCTGTCTCATGCTCGCTGGGGCTGCCAACCCTGGCACAGGATACAGGATGCCTCTCGCACGGGAGACGTGGACCAGGACTGCTGTGACCAGTCCAAGCTTTGCTGTGAGGAGAGGCATGGACAGGGTTAAGCATAAGGTGCACTAAGGCGTCTTCCTGTCAGCAGAAGGCAGAAGGAGGTGACAGGAGATAATGTAGAAATGAATAGGAAAGACATGATTTCACCTCTCACAGACAAACAGTATTTTATAAAATGACTGTGAATTTGCCTCAAAGTAGCTCGCGTCTCATTTGCTGGTATGTATCGTGTCCTAGCAGCTCCTATTTTGGTGGACTGGAGGCTGGCATGCTCAAGCAGGTGTTGCACAAGAAGCAATGCTGCTGTTTTGAATCGAAGACAGGAACCCTAACAGTGTGAGAGCACCAGCAAGCTTTAGTGGGTATTTCCCATGCCCACGCAGCATTTTCACACTGATGTTCAGCTGGGTACCGACTGCACTGGTCCTTATGGGCCCTGAACTTGGCTCTGGGAGTAGGAAATTGTAGTTTGCACAATAAGAACCAGACAGCAACCCTTGCAATGAAAATCTGCTGTCCTACCACAGAGATGTAATGGGCAAAACAATCATATCTGTCCTTTCTAGGAGCCTGCAGGGGCAGCAGAACATAGGCTACCGAAGAGCATAGCTGTGGTATTTTAAAATTCTGCTTTGTTTTTATTTCTGGAAATATCTGCCTAACATTTTAAATATCATAAATACATTTATACCGGTCATTATTTTTCTTTCTCCCAATCACTGCTGTTCTCAGTATGCAATGAGATAATAGGACATGGCATGTATGAGAAATCTTAGGTCTCAACTCACCACATGGAAAATACCACTGAATATTTTAGAGACAGCGGAGAATTTGATGTAGGAAAAATTAGTTTGCATTAGCCATAGAAAATACTCAGCTTCTTTGCTATGGCTAGTTAACAAATAGCCCGAATTTTTTGAGGATTGTGGCAGCAGTGACCCACAGTGATGTTTCTCACTCGTTAGAAACAAAGTTTCGAGTGTGGCTTGTACTTTAGTCAATATGTTTCAAAAAAGAAGATTGTTTGTCCCTGCTCTTACACTGGATACAGACTTGAGTGCTACCCTCTCCTTCAGATCGTCTTAGATCCAAGCACTATATGTGCATTGAAGAGTTTAATACTCCAGAGAGCGAGCACATGCTTTCTCAGAGACACAGAGAGCTTCAATTCCAAAGTGCAGGCTTGGGCTGCGTTCCTCCCTTCCTGCATTTTCTGAATTTCCTTTATTTTAGCTGCTGGAGATGTTTGTGTGGTGAGGAAGCACTGGTTTGAGCTTTGGCTATTAGAATGGAGATACCTGATCAAAAACATTCATTGTAGAAAGCTGGGTATTTTTCTGTCCTTGATGTGTAACTCGGCATCCAGGGATGAGAGTGAGGGGACGCTTTGCCTTCTGAAGCATCAGCGCTTCCCCACCGCTAGAAACAAGTTTTGCGGTGCACTTTGTTGTTATTCCTGGTGACTGAAATCTGTCTTGTCTGGCTTGTGGGTTGTGCTCCTATACTTAGGGTTATATTGTTTGCTGTAGGTATGATGGGGAGGAGTTGAGGATTTATACCCTGGATCTGCTGGAAGTTCTGGGAGCCTGAAGGACTTTAATCAGGGGTGTCTGCTGAGGTCAAACCTGTCTTCTGCATTTTCAGGACCAGGGCCACCAGCCCTGCTGCCATCTTCTCCCATGGCACACGAAGCTGGGATTGCTGGGATCATGTGCACTGACTGGGGTCATTCTGGTCAGGTGCAGGGGGCTCCCGTGCCCCCTCTGTTCAAGGATCAGTGGTTTTGAGATGCATGTTTGGCTGCTACTGCATCGGCCCCACCGAAACAAACACGTGGTCAAGGACACACCAGTCTCTGGAGCAGATGCACTGAGGCAGCACTTGGGTCCATGTGGACAATATTTACTACTGTTGGCTTTGACCGTGTTTATCTCAGCTGCTGCAGTGTTTTAGGTTTTCTTTTAAAACACCAGCTCCTTCAGTCATGTTCTGGCATAAGACTTTCTACTTTCACTTAAAAAAACAAGCAAACAAACAAACAAACAAAAACCTTAGCAACCTACCTGCGTGAAAGGAAGAGTTTGAGAATGTGACTGTTCAAAGGTCCTGTGCTGGTAGGGCAATTAAAAAAAAATGCATATTTCTGAGTGTCTAGAACTGGGCTTATTCTTAGAAAATGTTTTGAGGTTGGTTGTGTAGACATTGGGCCTTTTTCTTGGAGCAACCACATCCCTGACTAGTCCCAACACCAGCTTGGCTACAAGCCCTTGGATTCAGCTAGCCCTGTCCTGGAGCAGGAGATGAGGCTGTCCTTGCCATGGATAACAGCAGGACTTGATGTGGGAGCAGCTGGGTATAATTTTGCTTAACATTTGCACTACAAATAACCCAGAGAGCACAAAACATTTCTTTGCAATTTGCTTCAAAGCAAACCGTTCTCAGAGGCAAAACAGAATTACATCTGAAAAATACAGAGTGAGGGCTAATGTGTGTAGGGAGAGCTCTGTAGCTATTATGAAGTTTATATGCTCTTTTCTATGCTTTTTTTTTTTCGTATGTCCACTAACAGAGCGGGGTAGGAGCTTTTGAAGCCTAGTTTTCCCAAGGGCATCCACAGAGCACCAAGTGAGCCTTCAAATAACATGGTACCTTTGAGGTTAACAAGCCTTAAAGACCTCCACAGCTGCTCCCACTGCTCTGACCCTGCGTATCAACACAGTCCTGCACCTTCTGAGCTGCCCAACTCCAGGCAGGTGCCCCAGGGCAGTGACTGCTCTGGTAGGATGCCTGGACAAAACACAGAGCCTGGGAGGCCTAGTGACAGCTGGGACGGCTGCTCCACTCTAGTGTCCCAGGCCTGGAGGGGCAAAATCTAACAGTGCATGGGGAATATAGAGTGGTTTCTAGTGTCCCTTTCTTAAGCTGCTCTCCTGTGCCCCAGTGCAGGGGCCAGAGGGAGTTTGCAGGAGCTTAGAGGTTCAGGTGGTTCCCCAGGTGCAGAGGAAGGCAGTCAGAGCACAGGAGATCAGCTGTGCTCTGGAGAGAAGAGCCAGGGGTGGGAGGTCTGTGAAAGGCTCCTGGGAGATGGAGTATCTGTAGGGTCTGGTGTTGTGCTCCAGTGGATTAGCTGCCCAGAAGAGAAGTAAGGAGAGCTTTGGTGGTGTGGTGAGATGGGGGATTGCTTGATTTGTGGTTTTGCCTCAATGTTGATCATTGTAAAAGCTATAGCAGTTATTGGAATGAAGCCTGGAAAGCTGTTCTTCCTATTTCTCTGAGTGTCATAGTGCTAAAGCTACTGGGTCTTATCTGGGATGTGCTGGTTTAATAACTCACCTGCAAAGATTGCAGGTGTTGATGATGTGGGTGAGGCTGGCTATCACTAGGCAGGACCCTCATGGGATCCTCTTGGGTTCCTGGGTAGAGCTGTGAGGCTGGGCCATAGTTTATCTCGCCTCTTACTGCTCTCATTTCATCACCTGTCCGGGGCTCTTGTCCTGCTGTGGTTCTTGGTTCAGGGTTCTTCTAGAAGGGCGGCTCTGTGGTCCCAGCCTTGCAGGCTGTGAAGGGCTGAGGCTTCGCACATCCTGACAACTGTCTCAGCTGTCCAGAAGTGATGTCTCCTACAGTGTGTCTGCAGAACGTGCCTCCCTGAGAGCAGACCCATGGTAGTGAGAGCAGCTGCAGGGTCTTGACAGCCCGGCGTGTGGGCACAGGAGATCTGTAGGACTAACCTGATGGCAACGTGCTAGTGATGGTGGGTAGGGGATACCTTTGCTCTCGAGGCTGCCTGACTCACTCTATTAAAAACAGGTGCTTAAATTGAGAGTCTAGGCAGGATTTGGCAAAACAGCCCTGAGGATCAGACCTTAGCTGCATGGTTCAAAGTACTGACTTATTCTGAGCTGCCTGGCCTGCAACAGAACTATGCTAAGGGCTTTAATGAGTCAATTTTACCAGTCAGCTTCATGCATTTTCAAAGTCTTGTGTCTGCCAGCATTTTACTGGCACTCTCATAGGACTCTCTGCTCTTTTCTGTTTGTTCCCTTTACGCTCGTTGTGGGAAGTATGGTGTCTAAATGTCACTAGCTTTCCTGGGCACTTTTGCTTTTTCATGCTTCTCCTGAGGACTGAGCCTGGCCTTCGGACGTGCTGTTGCTGCCTCACCATGAGGTGGTGGCATCGTGTGCCACCCAGAGCACAGCTTGCTGCAGGTACCGCTTGTGCCTAGTTCTGCCCACAGGGACGCAAGCTTGGCCCGCATGGAGGTGCCGGACCCTCTCTGACTCAAACAGAGCTGCTGTTATGTCCAGGCCCTGGTGCTGGACCATGATTGTTGACTGTCAGGGATGTATATAACTTTAATTGCATAATGGAAACATCTTTGTATGCCCAGATAACAGGTATCTGCTGACTTTCTGTATATACGTTTGTCTTGCTCAGGAGTCCAGTATTTTGGAGTTCACCGTGTCTTGTGACAGTATCCTGTCCTAGAGCTCTGGAAAGGCCTTCTGGCTGAAGGCAGATCGGCCCCACCCTGACAGCACAAGGCTCACCAGGACTTAGGAGCTGAGATATAGACAGGATGAACACAAACCAGGAATGTAGCACTGCTGAAAAAATACAGGCTCTTTGCTTGCATTCCACTTACAAAGGATGGCTGCTGTGCATTGCTGGCAGCTGTAGAGTACCTGTGTCAGTATATCCATCACAAGCCCCTGAGAACAAGGCAGAGTGACAGATGGAAGTCCCGATGCTGGTTAACATGCAGGCAGAGCTAGCTACATTTGGACAGCACAGTGTCACCCTGCCCCTTGCTGTTGCAAATGCTATGTGGAACTATGCAGGTAAACCAGAGCCTGGTAAGGAGGCCGAAGCTGGATTTGGATCTGACTGCAGATGTCTTCTCTCCCTTCAGATTGCCACTTGCCTGTGTCCCAGGTGCTGGAATGGTGACAGAATGGGCAATTTCAGTGAGTCTTCCCAAGCCAAGGCAGCAGGAGGGATCACCAGGGGCAGGTGGCTTTCCTCTGCTCTCATGGCGTTAGATAGTCAGCAATAGCAAAAGATACCACTGTTATATTGCAGATGTTTACCAGCTGGAATTACCAACTTTCAACCTGTCAGACTGACAGCGCCCAAAAGGCTGGGGCAACCTTCTCCTTGTTTGATGCAGAGCCATAAACTTCTTCCTGTTCTGTCTCTCCGAACTCAGTGTGGTTAACACAGAGTACTCACTACAGTGCCTGTGGAAGCAGGGCCTGGTGTTCCCAGGTGAAACCCTTGCTAGACACCTCCTTCCTCACCTTCTCAGGTGCAACTTTGTCAGGAGGGGTTTGGCCTTTGCACAGGAGGGCATTGGAGCTGCCAACCAGATAAACTTCTTGAGGATGCTGGCAGGAACATGCTCAGTGTTGCCTTTCCCTCTCTGTCCTGCTAGGAGAGCTTATCCAACTTTGACAAACTGCCCTTGCCCCTCTCACAGGCTGCACACCTGGGAATGGCAGATGGGACATACCTGGCTGTCTGGCACCAAGTCTGGTCTCACTCCTACGAGGCAGGTCTTGTGGCACCCCTTTGGTGCTGCTGTTCCCTCCTCCAGGGCATGAGCGCTGTGCCATCTTCATAAGGCAACATGGAATTTCCTCCTGTGAACTTTGTTTTGCCCCTGCATGGGAAGCTTGCCACGAGTCTGAGTGCTCTCGTGTTGTCTGTAAGCATTAGGAATGGGCTTTCTCTTCTCCATGGATTCAGGCTCAGCAGCAGACCCAGCCAGAGCAGCATGGGCTGCGTCTCCAAATACTTTTTAAATAATGCATGGACGATTGCGTGCAGGGTGTCTGCGTTGAATGATCTCACTCTGGAGAGGGCTTGGAAAATGGGAAAAGTCAGGGAGAAAGTAATGTGGACGCCTGGATCTCCAGCACAGATGAAACTCATCAGAGCATGTGTAATCTACGTTGTAAGTTGGGAATGTTGGCACTCCACATCCAAAATGCTTGGGGCTGGAAGTATCCCAGGCCTGTGGATAAAGCTATAAAGAAGGACTGCTTGCTAACGTGTCAGTTGCCCTGCAGAATGCTTGCATTGCCAAGGCTGAATGTGGAGTTACTACAAATGCCAGCTCAGAGCACATAGTGGGCAAAGGATGTGTGTACTTAGAAAGAGGTGGTGGAGATTTATTTTGCAAAGAAACCAAACCTCTGAGGTGAGGGAAGAATTATCACATTTTAACTTCTTATTCTTTTGGATCTTCCAAGCTTCTAGAGTGGATTCCAAAGCTTTTTATAGTAGCAGGGTTTTTTTTTTTTTTTTTTTTTTTTGGGTTCATGCTTTATTGTAATTTGTCTTTAGAAGAGGGAGGAAAATGGTTAGTAAAGTCCAGAGAAAATGAACAAGAAAATAATGCTCTTTTGCCTTTAAGTGAACTGCTGGGGAGTGATTCATTACAGCCAAGACCGTAATACTGTGTAGCAGAAAAGCATCAGGGGAGGAGACATTTGTCAGGATTAAGCTGGCAAAGTTGGGAGGACAAGGAGGGGGATAGTGCTGCTTCCCCGTGCTTCCCCAGAGGAAAGAGAAGAGGTCTAATTTAAGCAGCCTATGATCTGTGGTTAAGATATGCCAGTCTCAGACTCCTAAAGCCTAGATTTTTTTTTCCTATTGTTTTTATCAAAGTTGATGCTAAATACTTGTTCTTGATAGTGGGAAAACTGGACTTCTTTTGGTGCTCATCTTAAGCTGTGATATTTGAACTATTAATACAGACGTTTGAATGTGTTTGATCTCTTGACTGTTTAAGTATTTCAGGAGGTTTTCTGGAGATAATTTTCAAGTCATTAGAGACATGTCACACATGAACCAAGAAGCCTAAGTTGAATTTGGATCATCACATATCACATACTGTTAAAGCACTGAGTCTTGTATGGTTTTTCCAAATGCTTTGTCTTGATCTATCTCAAACCCATGAGTATGAGAAGCAGGGATCGACCAGCCTCTTTAATCAAGATGATTTTACATAAAAAAAGCACTTTTTTTAGGGGGAGTCCTCTTGCAAAGTAAAGAGGAGGTTAAAATAATAGTCATGGAGTCCAGGGGGAGGTTTGCAGCAGAGCACGGAGGGGCCGTACCAAGCAGCTTTACAGCGCTCCGTACAGAGCCCATGTGGTTCCCCTGGCGCCACCGCCCTGGGCAGCACCTGAAACAGTGAGTGGGGCTCAGAAACCTCCACAGCTTGGGCCTCGGTGCCTGGAAAAGGCCAATGCAGGCACAAACAGAAACCCTTCAAATATGCAAGTGCCCCATTAGCTGCATTCCCCCTCTCCCAGACCCCCAGCAGGCTGTAAAACATTTGCTTCTGAATGTCACCAAAGAGTAGTTCAAGGCAGCTTTAGGACAGTTAGTGTTTTGGATACATTGCCAACATAAGTCAAGACCATTGGCACCCTGTCCCTTATTAAAAATGAATCCAAATTAACAAAACTGAATGAGGCTGTCCACTAACCCAGCCTAGTAGGGCAAATACTTGCATGAATTCAAGAATTCATTTTCTCTCACTCATATAAACTAAATGAGAAAGGGTAAATATAATGCAAAATAGAATCTGTTTTTTGTTTAAAGAAAGAAAAAAAAGGATGTAAGAGAGCAGAAGATACCTATATGCAACACTTCCTCCTTGTTTATGCCCTTCAATTAGATGCCTTCGTGTCCCTTTCTGTATGGTCTGTGGCTTGCATTTTTGTCTAGCTGAGGCTATTTTTAATGTCACTGCATGAAAGCCAGGCTGGTTCTGTGAAAGGCCACGATACCCTGAGGAGTGGTGCACTCTGGGCCTTTCTGCTCCTCTGTGAGCTAGCGCTTCTGCTTCCTCCCTTGAAAAGCAGCTGCGAACTCCAAAGCTTGCAACTGCTTATCTAGAGCAGGAGCCAAAAACCTTTCCCACTAACTACCCACCTCACTCTGCCTGTTTGTTGCACTCTGTAGATGCTTGGAAAAGTGCTTCATAAAATGGAATCAGCAATGAATACTTAAAAGCAGATTAAACATTTTTGTGACCATTCTGATGCTAATTATGGTTCTCCTAGCCTGACTAAAATCAAGAGGCGCCTTTGTGGTATGGCTGCTGCCAAGGCATGAAGCTGTGTGTGGAAAATTATATATTTATTTTCCAGCTTCAGCATAGGTCAAGGTTTTGTTTAAGAGTTGGCCAAGGGCACTTGCTCATTTAGTGGTTGCTTTTTTTAACCCTGTGCTGAGTTGCAGCGGAGTTAGTTAAGCGGTTGTGCTCGCTGCAGGTGCATGTCAAGCTGCTCCCTTGGCCCCTGCTGGCCCCAGTGCTCCTGGGTTGTGAGCAGGGTTGGTGTTCTGTCAGCATGGTGCAGCTGGAGAGCTCTGCGCTACTGGGAATTTAAGGCACGCCAGCCACGTGTGAGGTAGCTCTCCGAGTGCAGTAAGTTGCCCTGCACAAAAGATAAATAAATAAAACGTCCTCACACGGAATTAATGGGGAGCAGCTACTGTGCTGTACACCCTACACCAGTTTACTGCGTGCCGGCTTCCCTAGGATGAAACACTGGGCTTTGCAAGTGGTAAATTCCATCTGTAACAATAAATGCACTGCAAAATGCATGCACCAAACTGTAACTTGGGGCTGAATTTTGGACTTGTATCTTGAAAGCTTTTGTCTGATTCTAGGAATGTCTAAGGTGCTAACTTGATGTATTTTTTTTTCTTTGTCCTAGACAAGCACTTGCTGCTGTTAAGACTTGGAGATGGGTTCAGCTTGGCCATAGCCGCATTCCTGCTGTGCCACATCCTGATCTGCAGGATGACCTCACAGCTTGAGCACCCGCTTGTTAGAGGTGAGAGAGACATGAGTCTGAACGCTCCTGTTTGCTGGGATGGTGCTTGGCCTGGGCATTGGTGTGGGGTGAGTGGGGCACAGCAATGATGAGGAGTGCTCGCAGTCTCTTGGTTGAAGCTGTTTCTCTTTATGTAAGCCAAGAGTTTGTTGGCATGAGTAGTGGGCTCTAGACCTCCTAGGCAGCTGCTGTGCTGGTATCTGGGTTTCAGCCTTGCAGCTGGAAGATAATGTGGACTGATCTCTCAGGATGGATTTTGGTTAGTGAAGTGAATCTTAAATGAGCTGCTCTAAGGAAATCCATGAATATCTTTCACCCCTGCTTTTCTAACATAGCTGTTATTTTGAAACATATAAACCTGGAAGCTAAAGAACTATAGCAGAGAACTAGAGGACATTGCATGTGCACTTTCCCTTGCTCTAGTTACGTTTGTCTGGAGACCACTGCCTCTCTGTAAGCAGATCTGAGTGTGAGTCTTTGTGCAGAAGATGATCCATGATTACCTGACAGAGGAAAGCCGTTTCCCCCTTCCAGACTACAGCTTTCATCCTTCTGTCTTTCAGTACATCAAATCTAAAATGGAGACTGAGAAATCCAGTCTTTATAACTCAGGAAATTCCCAAACTGGAAGTTCTTAGAGCAAGATGTTAACTTTGCTGCCCTGCATATCCTGTACACTTCTTCGGGTAAGTAAGTAAACAGAGAGTAATACGCTACAGTGGCAAGGAAAACAGGAACAGCGAACTCTGCATATGCACAATTTGGCAGAGTTAATGTTAATGTAGAAACTTAAACTTCTGGTATTTGCTGATATCCAAGGATTTTATTTCTCATCCTTAACACTGTTGCTGTGTTTTTTCCCTACCACATAGATTGTAAATAAATGCCAAGTAAGTTTTGGAAAGTAGTTTCAAAAAAGAAAGCAGAGTTCATGACAACTTTCCTGTGTAAATACCACTTTAGAAAATGCCAGCTCCTCAGAAATATTTGAGGAACTTAAAGATGCTGTGGAATTAGCTAACCCTCTCTTGTCACTTAACCCCTTTTAGAGCTCTAATCCTGGGTAATTTAGTAGCCTAACTGTCATGAGTATGGCAGGCTTGACGCTGTCTACTCCTGTTTGTTTGTTTATTTATTTATTTAATAGGCAAACATTTGTCCATCTCTAACTTTGTGAGACTGTCTTAGTGACCATTCAGCTTTGTAAAGTCCTGCATCCAGATTTTTATGCCCTTCTGCTACAGCTGGTATCAAGTAAAACATTTTTGTGTTTGCAACACTATTTAGAAAAACAAGTGTTACTATAACTTGCTAGTTGCAATGCTAATGTTCTGAACAGCAGAGCACTGAATGCAGCACAGCAGCTGTTATATATTCAAGGGTGAAATTCCAATAGTAGTATGCTATATAATCTCTGGATAAATATTTATGCTTGTGAAGGTTAAGTGACTTGGAATACTATAAACTCCAGCCTTGTGGGCAGGCAACTGCAATTTAAGATTTCTCACAGTGACCTACCCATGACCTCTCTGCTGGTCTGGAGGCAGAGTTATTGGTGGGTGAGTCCTGCGGCCTCTGCTGAGCAATAAATCATCGCATAGGACCCATCAGATGTTTCTAGATCCCAACTAGGTATCTCAGAACCACTTCTCATCTTAAACATTGCTTAAATTTACTTGAAACTGCTCACATGGCTGCATTCAGAAACCCCTCAGGATGTGGTTTCAACACTGCTCAGACAGAATCTCTAGGCTCCTGGTGTTTCGTTCATCTGTAGTTGGGGAGCTTCTAGTCATCCTCCAGGAGTTCATTTGCTACTTTGAAGCACTGAAGGATAACTCGACTCATGCCTGCCTTCTGCTGAAATAACAAAATGCAGCCTTGGCCTTTCTGAAGCGAGCCGTCCTAAAGCAGGGCTCTGTTGACTTGATTCTTACTTGCCTAAAGGAAATGGATCACCAAAACTATATCTTGAAGTATCTCTCCATTTTGGAGAGTATCTACCTTTTTGGCACTCTCTATTTCTATGCCATTCCATCATTGTTGGTAGCTATTGTTAATACTTATTATGCTTGGAGCAAGAACATTATCAGCAGGTTTATGGCTTGCTAACGCCATATTGAGGAATGTTTATTTTATCTGGCAGTTGACAGAACAGGCAGAAGAATGCCTTTAAGACAACAGTATACATTTCAGTCTGAGGAACTCATTAATAATACTTTAATCCACAGGAGTGTTAGGTTTTATTTTGCTTTACTCGGCACTGGGAGATTTTTTTTCCTGACTTGTCCTCTCTGAACTTGTCGAGCACGAGTTCCAAATCCCAAAGACTGCATGGATTCTGCTAAGTACTTCTGGTCAGGAGAGATACACAGCATCACCAGCAATTTAGCATCACCTCCTAAAAGGAAAAAGAAAAAAAAATCACCCATTATTTTCAGTAAATTATGAACAGATCATGTACTGATTTAAAGGCAGCATAGGCTGCCATTACCTTGAGAAGCAGAAGACTGTATACAAAACCCCACTGAAAACAGACAGCTGCTCGGAGGGCAGCCTGTATCTAAAAATATGATTGCTTCCCCAGTAGCAGAATAAATATTTCACGATTTGAAACAGAATTTGTTCTTCCTACAGCTTCATCAGTTAGTCTGCATGTATACTATGGGTCTGGACACCTCACTGAGCTTTGTCAGATGTTTACAAATTCAGGGTGAAGGCAAAATGGCTCTTTTGTGTGCCCACACAGCAAAATGGATTTATTTAAAGTTTACAGTGTTTAAGTGAACATTAAATTGCCATTTTGGGCATTGCACCTAAACAGTGTCCCACGTCACATGCCAAGAATGATTAAAAACAGCCTTGTTGTGCATATAACCCAGCTCTTAGACTTGCTGTGCTGGCTTCCGCCTTTCACAGCACTCCCTCCAGCACTAGGGGAAATCAGAAGGTCAAGTACAAATGAATAGTCTTTTTCTGAAATTCTGAGGCGCTGTTAACTCAGTTACCACCACTACCTTAAACTGGAGACTTCCGGAACTAAAAACTTAGCAGCTGATTTGTTATGACTGAAGGAAAGAATAAACTAGTGTAATGTACTGTATGGACTTGACACAAACCCAAATTATCACGGAGGTTACTTGCGATAAAGCTATTTCTGTGTAGATTAACAGTTAAAGAAGTGGTGACCTGAACATGCAGAGAGGCTGTAGTAGATGGCCATGCAGGTGCACTGGAGTCTGCTTTCTTGGTCTTGATAGAGTCCTATAGCAGCAAGAGATTTGCAAGTACCTGACTGGATCCTGTACTAATTAAGATGGAAGCTTAACCTGTACATAACATGGAACAGCAGTGAAGTGCAATCACTAGCCTCACACTGCATTATTGGAGATGTTGTGGTTATTCCAAGTGTATTAATAAACTGAACCTTGGAACCATTGAGACTTGGCAACATTCAGGAATTGTTCAGAACTCACACTGTGTTCTCACACATCTGTGTACTTGCACTGCTCCAAAGCTAGACTCCTTCAACAAAGGCCTGTATACAAAGGAAATGTGTCAACACAAGCTCATTGTTTACTTTTACCCTACGAAAGAGGGGGAAGGTTGGGAAAAGAGGCTATTTTATGTTAAATGAAAACCAGAACGATTGCTTACCTACAGCATCCTGGAGCAGATGGGTCAGTTTGCTGTTGCGGTACGGGACGTGGGGTCGCTGCTCCGCTATGGCTGCAAGGACGTCGGCCAGGGCAGACAGGCTGCGGTTAATGAACGACGTCTCTCTCAGGGCTGCGCCTGTCACTCCAGACATACCTAAGGCAATGGTAAGAAAGACTAAGCAGAGCCACTTTGACTACACTTTGTGAGAATTCTGTAGTGGCATCATCTACTTGGAGCACAGCATTTTAAAATATGTGTTCTGAAACATGACTTTTACCAGGGCAGATTAAAAGTAAAATGCAGTAGTTGTTTACTGCCCTGTTGCTGCCATTTGGGGAAGGGAAACTTACTGTTTGTATTTAGCATCACTTTATTTAAGTGCTACCTCTTCTTCGGGGTAGCAGAAGAGATACACATGCATCTGCAATCACATCTCATTACCAGAGCGCATAGCCAGGTTAGGCAGAGCTAATGCCAGGGTCATGATCAGAAGAGGCTACAGTTACCTTAACTTTCTTCTCTGCCACCTCGAGAAAGAGAGAAAGAAGCTGTACAGAGAGGGGCTAAATATCTTATTTTTCCCTTTAAGTTGGCATTTTCCAAACTGAGAGAACAAAAAAAAGGTGTTTGCAGGGTAACTGAGAAGGCACAACAAGAAAAATGCAGAAGACAGTGAGGACTGGAAGAGTTTTACTGCGATGCAGAGGATGATTGGAATGACAGAGTCTCTTGGGAGAGTGGCACAGAGGAAAACAATTTGGAAAACCCTGCCCCAGGGTGGATAATAATGTGGAATAGGATGCATCTCAGACCAGCTTCCCTTGGGTCTGCATCTGCTGGCAGTCCCCAGGCTTCGTTTATAGCCAACGGAGAGAAGCAGGGATTCTAAGACAATGGATTTCCCCTTAAAGAAGAAAACTGCAAATGATGAAGGGGCACATGTTTAAATGGCAGACATCTGTCTGACCAGATGAACTTCCACAAAGCATTTAGCTGAGTTTTCAAGGTGAAAATGAGTTTTGCCAAGAAGTGGTCACTTAGCTTGTGAAAGGCATAAATGATCTAGAGGATGGCTGCAGAGCTGTTGAGAACGTTACCAGCCATTAACAAGGCAAGGTGCTGATGTACATTTAAAGTGTGTCCTGATGTACTGCTGCTCACTTACATTATAAAATGTAAAAACCAGCAGCTACCCTCAGTTTTATCAAAATAAGTCCAATTTCTTCAATTCTTCAGCAGTGTAGTCAATGGCAGTGTTTAGTCCATGCGCAGGCTGGGTCATGTCTAACACTGGGGTGAGTGAGCACAGCTCTACTGGCCTCCCTGAGGATCCGGCCCACTGAGCCCAAACCAAGTATATATTTGACCTGGTTGAACTGAGAGAGCAAACACAAACAAACACTATTGCTCAGTTACATGTTTACCAAACAGCTTGCAGGACTCACAGCAAATGATAAAATAATGTTTCACATTATGCGTCTCCATAGAACAAAAGTTGAACAGTGAGTAGCAGCAAGAACTCCTGGCAGTAGTGTTAAAGACTCTTTCATAATAATGGTTCAGTTTTCAAAACATTTTTTCTGGAATGGTACGTTTCTCTGCATGGCTTTTCTTGGTAAGAAAACTTGTCCTTTAGGAAATAATCAAGTTTTTTAAATTATTGTTTGCACAGAGGAGGGGAAGGAAGAAAATGCTTTGAAGAAGCAATGAAAACAGTATTATCTTTTCAACACTAACTTCCTTTGAGATTTTTTCAACAATGAAGCAGAGAAACCCACACATAGGGATATCAATTATTACAAACATTTGTAAGATTTAAATAATCTACATACTTTGAACATTCCTATAAAAAACATGCTAATTTTCAGAGTAGAAAAACATACCTAAGAAAAGCAGTTTGAACAAAAATAAACCTATGATATGGGTACCTGCCCTGGGCTTACTTAGACTAACGTAGTCTGATTTTCAGTTAGACTGCACCAGCAGCAAAAGGGCAACAATAAGGTACCAAAAATTCATTTATGTCAGAATCTGTGTGATTAAACCACTCTCTGTGCAAAAGTAGGTTAACACATATCCATATCCCTATGTAAAGAGCTAAAAACGTGCTTTACACCAGATCTTGGAAGATCCATGCCCATCATTCCAACCTGCATTTTTTTTCAGAAACAGACACATTCACTTACCCACACACTCACTACCAGCCAGGTCCACCAGCTGCAGTCTAGTTTTGATTTGCTTCAGTTTTTCAGTTGTTTCTGAAGAGGCTGGTGAAGAGGCTCTGGAGGAAAAGGTGGATTTATTTTCTCTTATTTTCTGTGGAACAGTGCAGGAAACCTCTTTATTCAGCTTCTGACTAGTTAGTTCATCTTCCCATGAAATACCTGGTTAGAGAAAACAAGACAAGGAGAGCTTCTTAGTGACACAGGAAATTGAGATGGCATCTATGTAGGGGAGCATGGTGTCTGCTGCTTCAGGATGTTCTAACAGAATCAATATATGAGTCAGAATCAATGATATGAGCAGGCTGAATCATGCTCATGATTCCTTGTTTGAAACCTTGTCTGTCTTGCTTAAGGTTTTGCTCATCAGACTGATCATAGCAGTTGCTTAAAAGACATGATGTAGGTTGTGTTTTATCTGATGTTACTGATATACACACTTATAGCTGGAAAGTAAGAAACAGTAGACCATTAAGGACTTCAAAAAGGCATTTTTGGGGATTTTGCAAAAAGAGATTTTGCATTCTTAGGAGCAGTAAGCTCTGAATTCAACGTAAGTTAGGTATTTCTATGGAATTTTGCTGCCAACCATACAAGGTTTCTATGGAATTTTGCTGCCAACCATGCAAGGTTGGTGTAGCAGGGTGAGAGCAAATAGCAATGCCAAAGGGAAGTCTGGACTAGAGAAGATGGCTGGTGTGGTAATGGTGCAAATGCTCCTTCTTTGGAAAGGTAACATCTGCCTGATTGACAAGAATCTGGACCTGGAAAAGCTAACATCTGGAATGCTAGAGTTGCAGCATGCACAATGGCTGTGTCTTTTGGCAGGGGCCGTAGGTAAATGAGGGCAGTGTTTGTTCTCTTTTGCTAATATTGCTGGTCTAATTTCCAATAGCAATCTGGAGAGAAAAAATGTTAAATGCTTTCCACTTTCTAAATCATGTTGTTGCTGCAGAATATGGAGGAAATAGACCACAGCACTGAAAAAGGAGAGTCTAATTACAACATGAGCAAAAGAAAGCAAAGTTAACCCCTCAAAAACCAAAGGTATTCCTAAAACAATAAACTGGTAAGTGTTGATGCAGTAATGAAAGAAACAAGCGAAGGACAAGTGTAATGTAGAAATACAAGTTTTGACATACTAAATAAAACTACCACGTTGTCTGTTCCTGCAGTGAATCAAGAGATTCTGAATCTAATGGAAGTATTGCAAAGTAGCAGATAAAAAGAATTCTTTTTCACTCATCAGCATATGCTGATTATCATATGCCCTAAAACACCAGCAACATTGGTTAGCTTTACCACAAACTTACCAAAAATAATTAGATGATATGTCATACCAAGTGCTTTAACTACTGTATTGGAGTGCCTATCAGATGATGACTTAGTGATCAAGTTTTATAGCATGAAACAACTAATGAAATAAATTCTAAGAACTCCATAAGTCAAGACATGTAAAGAAAAGAAGTTAATACAAAAGGATCTAATAAAACCAGTAGCATTCTGAAATCAAACTGATAAGGTTCGTATAAAGCTATTTGAAAGGTTAAACAACAAAAGAACTGAAGGAATGGATTAAGCACTGGAAAAATGAAGAAAGAACAATCTTTCACTTCACAGACTGTGTTTCAAAAACAAATAGCTGTAGATATATTTTAGTAGCATCCTACTTACCGAAGTTATCTCCAGAGACAATTGTGGTTATGGTCAGTGTAACTACCAGATGAGAACGAGAGGAATGAGCGTGCACCAGCGTTGGGTTTCTGACTCTTAGCTGCAGGCCTTTGTTGACTAGATGCAAAAATTCGGATGCATTTTCAACAGTTCTAGGAAATAAAGAAACAAGGAGAAAGTTTAACTGATTCACAGTAAAAATGACATGAGAAAGCTGGCAACCTGGACATGAACTGATCATTTCCTCTTCCCTACTCTTCTAGCTCTTCATACTGTTCTCCACTATATGTGTACACTGCTCTCAGTTTTGAGTTGCACAGGCTCCTGTGTTAGCCTTTTTCTGGTAGGACATAGTCCAAGACGAAAATTGAAGGCAAAAGCTGAAAGTGATGAAGAAGTTGCCTACCAGCCTTGTAAGACTGTAGACAGAGTACCTCAACTCTGGGAGTGATTCAGCTCTCTATACACTTTTGCGTATTAGAAAAAAAAAAAGAAAAAAAAAAAAAAAAAGAAAAACTCAAATAGACACTCCTGAAATCTTTGGTCTTACAGAATTGTGGAATTTATCAGTTTATGTTATACAAGCACCTACATTTGGGGAGGTACAGAATTATGGGAAAAACAAAACAAAACAAACAAAAATTTCTCTGGGCATTTGGAAAGCGCAATTCACATTCAAAATTAATTCCAAAATCCTTGTGAAAATGTTCAGTTTTGTTGTTCAGTGAATAGAGATTCCAATACGGTGCCAGAATAGACAGGCATAAGTTTATATAGATCATTTTATATTATACTATCTGTTCTGTTTTTCAATTGAAGGAAATAATCCAAGTATGAGCAATTGAATGGCAAGACCCTGATATAGAAGATGAAATAAACTAAGGAAAAAACTTCTACCATTTTCCCCAGATTTTTGACCTAAAACAAATGAGGAAGATAGATTAGCAATTAAATGCTGTTCCTTACCCTTTCCTTTCACTGCACTGTCTCATTCAATAATCACTCAAGCTATACCACCAGGTATTTGTTTCTAGATGGGTATATAAATTATTATGAGTGCTCATTGCTGCCTGGTTGAGGATGCCCTGTGAGTCACCGGAGCCACTCACAGCCTTCCTGACACGCTGCCCACCGCAGACTTGATTCTGCACCACTGCAAGGCATGTGGTAAAAGTCAAGGCCTTTGTGACTTAGATTTGGCCAATTTCAATGAAAAAATCACACTGGGTGCAAATACATTACATAGTAAGAACAGATACACTTGAAGAGGTAAGAGAGAGAAAAAAAAAAGAGAGAGATACCCCATTGAAACAGTTTACTCTGAAAATAAAGCAAAGATATATATACCAAAGAAGGAGAATACACTTAGCTATATCATAAAGAAGCAACCACACAAACAATTCCCTGAGTAATCCATCAACACCATAAACAAGAGCTTCAGGAACTAAATGCTCCCTAGACTCAACCTGTCAGTCATGAGCCATGGGTACTTGCATCCCCTGCCATACCTCTGCCCCTGTACGCATGGTGACGGCCTCCCATCAGCCTCCTTGGCCCGGCACAAACACGGACGCAGCGGCCCCAGCAGCAGGCGTGGAGGGAAGCGGCCTCGCCAGCACGATGCTGCAGACGGGGACGCACCGCGGGGACTCCTTAGCAGGCCTGTCTCCTAGCAGTGATCTCTGGTATAATCCCCACTGCTGTATCTCCTAGCAGTGATTCTGGTATAATCCCCACTGCTGTGTCATGCTGTAGGTACTAGCACATCGAAAGAGAAGCCCCATTGTGCATAGTTAAAAATTTGATGCTGAAAGTTCTCCAAAGTCAACCAAGTCGTAAAAGAAGAAAGAAACAGAGGTTTTTGTGATTCACTAGGATGAGCACATTAACAGGAAAGAGACTACTGTATTTTACTGGGCATATGGAGAAAGCAATGAGACCCAGCAGGCCAATATATTCTGAGATGAAATATTATCACAAATGAGGATGTGTTTTTATTCAAAGCACCAGCTGTTTACTTTAGATTTCAGGCAGCTGGGTGGCCTCACTCAATGGTTCCATACTTTGTTTGGATTTGCTTTTTCTTATTAACCTTTCTGTATAATTATTAATATAACTAGCTTATGAATTGGACTTTTTTCAGCTTGCATTGTAATTCAGATACATGTCCATATTTTTGTGTATATTTGCATTGGAACTGAGTATTCATCAGTTGATTTAGATAAACGTTTTAAGAAGGTTCTTAGCTCAAGGCACAAGGTTCCTTTACCATACATTACAATTTACAGAAATAAACACAGCAGCCATTTTATGGACTAGAAGAACAACTCAAACCTTACTGCAGCTTCTGGCTCCTGTTTCTATGGCAGAGATCCCTGGCAAATCTCACCTTTCTGTGTCTCACTGCCTAGGGAGAGATGGGTCACCTACTAACTCTGCAAAGTCTCCCTGGGGGTAAGCGTATTTCAGTAATGATCCAGGCCTGCAGTTTTTTTCACTGAGATTCTGTAACTAAAGAATATGCAGCGGTTCTGAAAAGCAGAAAAAAAAATTCAACTCCTGTTGTACCCACACTGTATGCACCAAATTTTCATCTACTGAGTCATACAATTCCTTCCTTCCCTAGTCAAAAGAAAAGTATTAACTACTTCAGGAAGGGACCAGACAGGTTATGTTCTGCCCCCGGTCCCTTCTGAAGGAGTTTTTTCTTTCCCCTGATAATAAAGCCTAGAGAGGCTCTATCTATCCAAATGAACCAGGTGCCAAAAGTTACACTATAATCACAGCTAAGCAAATCCAAGATTACAGACTGAAACTCAACAAGCAGCATAATACAGGCTGAAAGAGAGGAAAAGGTTTCTTCATTTCAAACTCCAGTAATTTTTAATTAATTCCAGGCTCTTATGGGACATACAGAGTGCAAACAAGAATGCAGAATATGTCTGGAAATCACATTTAACCTCAAGTGTGAAGAGTAGACATAACCCAGAGAAAAACGTTTAACTCTTCTAGAGCAGTGTGGTGATTATTATTTCATAGAAAGAAAGGAGACTTATATCACCCAGCCGGTGAAGTAAGCCACTTCACAGTTTCTCTGGGGCTTCACTTTTTTTCTATGAGCAGTTCAGTGGCTAGAAAACACAAGATAATAAATGTATATAACCGAGTAGAATAAAAGTATATTCATGCAACCCTCTAAAACACTGTCATATTTTTATCACGGCTTTCTGGCAATAAGTTAAACCCACATAAACGAACTAAAACTAGTGGTTAGTGCTTATGTGATTCCACTGAGTGCATAGTTTTAATTCATGGCAGGGGCGGGGGGGGGGCGCCTATCCAGTGCCACTAGAACTGCTTGTTTTAACCTGTTTTATTGATGTTATTTAGTATCAGCGTAAACATCACATCTGTTACTACAATTGAGTATCTGAAACAGACCTGCTCTTGTAAACGCATGAATTGTTAGGAGCTTGCTCCTAAAGAAACATGCTTTATATATAAAAAGAATGTATATACTTGCTCTGTACACTAGGCATATATAATGCCATTTCCATGAATACTAACAAGCCTTTGGGAAGCTTAGAAGCAGAGGAAGGCATTAAATAGTTACAGCTGTTGCTTGTAATTATTTCAGGCCGCCCTTCAACATGGAGATGTGTGTAAATAAGAATCACACCACACGCATGAGGGGACGGTGGGCGTCTAAGAGCTGAATGAGTAGAAGAGATATTGACCAGCCTTAGATTTTGAAGAACTTGGATTTTAAAGAACAACATGTCATAAAATGTCATTCTTTCTGCAACACCTTTTTTTAACCTCCGTGATTATAGAGAAATAATGCTCTGCAGCTTCTTAAAAATCTTAAAAATGTATACATTTGTTTTTTAATCTGTAAGACTCCTTGTCATACAGTAAGGCTTCAGAGAAAGTTCTTTGTGACTGGGTTTCCCTTTCTTTTCCTAGTGATCAGAAGATGCTTTCAACCTGATAATGAAAAAACACGTAACTATCTTCAGGCATCCTGAGCGGAGGATGCTTAATACAGAAGTGTAACCAAAATTTGTTGCAAAATTATTACAATGTTAATATTTGGATCCAACTGCAATTCAAAAGAGTGAAACACAGTGAGAGCCCATGCTCTCACAAGGACTCACTGTTCAGAAGTGTTCAGTTCTGCATCCATAAACTGCATCCAAACTGATTTTGCAAAAACTGCATTGCAGTAACAATGTATTAAGATCAGGTTCATACCATTAACTTACTCATATGTAAGCAATGGAACATCACTCTTCCCTTCTCTGGTTGTGACAACATCACGTTTGACACCATACACTCTTCCACAACTGTCTTTGGCCAGAAGATCAAAAATTTCATTATTATATACTTCGACAACTGAAACCTCAACCCAGTAACTTCCTGGTGGCTTTTCTGAAATAAGCCTGCAGAATAAAAACAGAAGGGGGGAAAAAAAAGAGGTTATCTCTCCACAACCTTGGTGCAGAACTCAGAAAAAGTAGCTTTTGACTGTATTTAAGCCACACAACCTGTTTCTGTAGTGTGACCTAATTGTGATTTCTGTGTGATATTCCACTCCCCTCTATTGTCAGGACCCATGCACAATTGTATGTGAAGTGTAGGTTGTAAAATATGATTACTGTCAAGAGGAAAACACATGCAATCCTAAACCCCCAGAAAAATAATCATAAAAATAATCATGAAATGACATAGCA
The DNA here is from genome assembly GCF_059628265.1 of Tinamus guttatus. Lineage (NCBI taxonomy): Eukaryota > Metazoa > Chordata > Aves > Tinamiformes > Tinamidae > Tinamus > Tinamus guttatus. The sequence goes on along the minus strand of NW_028289135.1, from coordinate 332,570 downwards.
GCATTTCATATCATGCATTATGTTCAACAAATAAATCTAGCCCCAGCAAGATCACTTACAGAAAGTCTGTTATCATCCTCTGTGGGACTGGGTTCTAACTTGGATTCCTTTCATCTGCTCAACTGGCAACCCTCATAAAACTTTTAAGAACTTAAATAACTTTTGAATAAGTTTTAACCCTATTTGTGACAGAATAAAAGACATTTGGAATCTGTAATACAGATGGACAGACACACTGAGCAGGATTGCATAATCTTAAATTTCTTAGGAAATCTAGCTAAGCAGGAGAGAGACTAGAAGGCTGTATGAAATCTCAAGTAGTGTTGTAGTTACTAATAATTTTTAAATTGAAATCTGTAATGATAAATTATAAGCATTATTTATTCTTTCTATAAAGCTAAATATGAAAACTCTGTATGCATGCTGCTGACAAAACCCTTAACTCTTACTAGGTCAGTGTTATCAGGTCAGTGTTACCTGAACACTTCCTGGGTAGCTCGAGGAATGATTCCAAGTTCTGATTCATCTTCTATGGAGAATGCAGGGTTCTTCTCTAACTGTGGTCCCAACATTGTATATGTCTTCCCACTTCCAGTCTGCCCGTAAGCCATGATACACACATTGTACCTGAAAATCAAAAGTGAAAAAAAAACATTTCCAAATGCATCTGTTAAGTGGCAGGTTAAATCCCTCCAAATTTGGGAACACAAGCCAAGACTAGAAATAAAGGTATCACCAGTGTAGGTTTCTTTCTGAAGATTTCAAAATCAGACTGAAATTAAGTACTGCTCATAACATCTCTGAAACAAATCTTTGTTTTTTGAGCAACTACGAAGGATAGGGAACTGACAACAGCAGGACGCTTAGCTTGGAATGATTGAGGATGTTTGACCTCCAGCCTGCCCCACTTCCACAGTTCCTGCACTACTGAGCTGCTTGCTAACCAGCTCCTGAAGTACTGTAGTTTACAGTACAGCATTTTAAAGTAAATCATCACTGGGTTTGTCTTCCACTGCTACGCTGCAAACCACAGTGTTAATATCTGAACAGCTGTGAATAGTGAATTCTTCAGCTCTCACAGCATTTTCAGGCAGGCTCATGAGCCACAGCCCACAGTCACTGCAAAAGGTAAGGGAGCCCTAATAATAAGACACAGCTTTAAAACGGAATGCATTACTTGAGTATAAGCATGCACTGGAATAAAAGTGTGAAGAACTGATTTCATGTGGCCTTGTAGAAGGTGAAAGACACCAAAGTCCATGCAGAGGTACGGGCACCCCTGGAACACAATTTATCACCTTCTGATGTAGACACGGGAAACATGCCAAATGAACAGAGGACTGAAAATGCCTGCTTCCTTTCACTGAACATTTCAAAATAAGCCCACAGCAGCCAGCTCTGTTGTGGATGCCTCTGCTGCAGACACGTGAGTTTAGCTGTGTGAATGCTATCCACACAGTGTGTTTCTAATATAGTTGGATCCAAGTCAACATCATAAGTAAAACATGTGGGAAGAAACAAACGCATCCAGGCACAACACTCTTTTTTATTGAGGACCAAGGCCACAATGTGCATTTGCAGATTAGCTCCCTCTCGCTTGCATCTATATTGCAGGCACCTGCTGGCACGTTTGTTTTTACTATAGAACTGTGCCAGCAAAAACTTAGGAAATACGCAGTTACACTGGCAAGACTGCTCCTTCACTGGTCCATCTTGTTTGTTCAGAGTCCCAGCTTTAGCAGAACCTCCGTGCACTTTGTGGCATGCTGAAATTTCATTACAATTAAAGACTTGCAAGAATGGGCTTGCTCCTATTCTGCCAGGGAGTGCAATTTCACTGCATAAGCTCTACCTTCTCTGTGGGCAGACTTGATCGGCTGCCTTTTGCAATCTGATGCTTTCTTGCATATCAAAACTGTTGTTTCAAGAGCATACCAGCAAATTTCAGTGAACACGCCTCATCCAGTTGTTTCAAGCTTTTGACTTTAGGCCATCAAATACTAAAACTGCCACTGTGAAGAAATATACTTAGAAGGCGTCCTGAGTATTAAACATGTCTAAAAGCAATCTTTTTGGAGGATTCTTAAGAAAGTTTTCTCTTACTTGAAAGAATTGGGAGCCTGGTAAGCAAAACAGCAAATATCTGGGCTTACATCAACCTGTCTAATGATGTAAAGTCAAAGTTGCAGTTAGTGAACCAAGTCAGGATGCAAAAAGCATAACTACATGTCCAGTCATAGAGTTGGAGTAATCCTCAGACTTTTAATTGGACATTTCTGATTAGGATTCAACTGGGAGACATTTCTGTTAACCCAGACATTTTTCTATACTCAGTGTTTCATTAGCTATATTGTTTTAAAAAGTTCTTATTGTCAAATTGGAGTACCAGTGCTTTTCTAGTACTCCTCTCCTGTAATGAATATGGCTGTTCATGACAGTAAAGTTATCATTGGCTTGGGAACACTATCAAAAGAAATCAAAGGAGGAGGAATTTATTCTTTATTAAAATAAATAAATAAATTTATTCTTCAATCTTGTAAAGAAAGGAAGTGTTTTCTTAGTCCCTTGCTGGTTCTGTACTGCTAACTATAAACTTTGAAGACTGCAGTATTTTATCTGCTTTGCATATGGAACAATCTTTTCCTCCTGTATATTTTTACTGGAAAATGAAACAATTAATTAACAAAAAAAGAAAGAAAAATAAGGAAAAAGAATTGAGCAGCCAATTGAACACTCCTTTCTACTTAAGGTTGTTACAGAGCATTTTGGAATCCAGATCAAAACAGTCAGGAGGGGCACAGCAGTTCAAGGTTCAGATGAAGTCTGTCTGGTTCACATTTACAAAGGGAGGGCTCCTCAGAAACATGGCTCTTATGCACAGTCTTTCCTTCCCTGAAAATCTGTTTCTGTTTAAACGGCACTCCTGGAAAAACAAGACAGTTCTTTTGTTTTCACTAACAGAACATTTCCTAAATGAATATAAAAATCCCAGCTTTGGGGACAGGATTCTTTCAATGTACAATGTGGAAAGTGGGAAATACAGTATATAGAGGTATGGATCAGATAGGTTTGAAGAAACATTGGCAGCATACTGAGCCAAAGCAAACTTATGTTCACTGCAACAGGAAAAGTATAGAGCGAAAACAGCTGTTCTGAGGAGCCCTCCAAACTCCTCCAACGTTGGAGTCCCCACGTTGCTCAACTACAGAAACTCATGCTCAGAGAACGAGAATTGGCACCCTATGGATCATATAGATCTCCCCTTAGTTCAGGAAGCCCTCATGGGCACCTCTGTGGCACGTGTAGCAGAATACTGGGGATTTACCAATATTTACAATATCCTAATACACCTCTTCTAGACTGCTTTTAACACTCAGACAGAAAACAAGACTTGTAACTTCCAGTGTGCCGACCACCAGGAACAAACGTTGCCGCTGTTGAGCTGTGCCACTGTGGAGGGAAAGAAGTCTATGACGAGCATCTACAGTTCAGCAGAATCAGGGTGGCAAAAGAGCAGAAAAATATATCTAAATAAATCCAAATTCAAAATTTGCATCTGAAGGATAATAACCCAGACAAGAAGAAGGATAATTCCCCAGACACCAGTACAGGCTGGGGACTGACCTTCTGGAGAGCAGCTCTGCAGAGAGGGACCTGGGCGTCATGGTGGACGACAAGTTGACCATGAGGCAGCAGTGTGCCCTCGTGGCCAAGAAGGCCAATGGGATCCTGGGCTGCATTAAGAAGAGCATCTCCAGCAGGTGGAGGGAGGTGATCCTGCCCCTCTACTCAGCCCTGGTGAGGCCACATCTGGAGTATTGTGTCCAGTTCTGGGCTCCACAGTACAAGAGGGATGTGGAGCTGCTGGAGAGAGTCCAGCGCAGGGCCACAAGGATGATCAGGGGCCTGGAACATCTGCCCTATGAGGAGAGGCTGAGGGAGCTGGGCCTGTTCAGCCTGGAGAAGAGAAGGCTGAGAGGAGACCTCTCAGTGACCTGATCAGTGTCTATAAGTACCTCAAGGGAGGCAGTGAGGAAGATGGTGCTGGCCTCTTTTCAGTGATGGACACTGATAGAACCAGAGGAAACGGCCAGAAACTAAAGCATCAAAAGTTCCACAGGAACTTAAGGAATCATTTCTTAACAGTGAGGGTGACAGAGCACTGGAACAGGCTGCCCAGAGAGGTTGTGGAGTCTCCTTCTCTGGAGATCTTCAAAACCCACTTGGACGCAGTCCTGTGCCACGTGCTCTAGGTGACCCTGCGTGTGCAGGGGGGTTGGACTAGATGATCTCTAGAGGTCCCTTCCAACCTTAAGCATTCTATGATTCTATGATAACCACCACCACTTCCAGGCTTATTTGTGAGAGCAACTTAACTTGGCCCTAGTGTAAATGAAAATCACACTTTGAGAACTTCAGTGGCTAAAAGTAACATTTGTTAGTGCTTATTACTGATTAGTTTCTTATTCAATCCAGAAAGGATTCTTAAGAACTGAGATTGAGGATGTTCAATTCTGTTTCCATCAGGAATTGACTGTATGATCTCCCATGGTATTTGCTGTACACAGGAACAGATGACCAGCAAATGGCTCTGGCAGGCCTTTCATATAAGAATACACTGTTAGGAAAGATGTATCATGCTATGTTTGCAGTTGAAAAACAGTTCTAAAACATAACCTACCAAAACATAGGAAAGAAAACAAACAAATAAATAAAACAGTACCTACCATTAGATGCAACACTCATATTTACTATAATGGAAAGAGACCAGATAAAAACTGTGAACCTACTTTTGTTCCCCTCACAAATTTGTCCATTCTGGTAAATTTTATGAACAGTTGTATTCACTGTTTATATGAGGAAACAACATTCACTCATAACTGAGTAGAAGGAAAACAGGAAAATGAAATGGTAAAGCTGCAAAACTTGACACGACTGTAAGGCAGTTAACAGCTAATACTTAAGCATTTTTTTTAATTGATAGATTCCAGTAAACAATTGTCCATTAGCTTTCCTATTCCCACTTTTTAACTTACCCATCCAGAAGAGAAGTTAGCAAAGGGGCCACATCTGCAAACACTGTGTCTTGAGATTCAGAAGCACTGTAAACTCTGAGGATCAACATGTAATGGTTAATCGAAGGAAAGATATAAATACTTCGGTAAAATATAACAACATCTAGAAAATATAGGCCAGTGACATAAAACTTATGACCTGCTAACATTGCTATGACAGCAGCAATTAGAGATTGCATTTTAAAAGACTTACTTAGCTTGCCAACATGAAGCTGGTAAGATAGAAACCACTCATTGGTGCTGTAAAGCAGGCTTCCTATGCCAGGAAATTAAAAGGTAACGAGGAAGAGCTCAGCTGCCATGGTACTTACCACTTTGTTCAGGTGGCTAAGGGACTCACAGCCAAGCCTCAAGATTGTGTAGGAAAGTCTGAAGTGCCTACAGTACGCTACGGAAGAAGGTTGCTTTTTGCGATGTATTCCATAAACCAGCATTCCTCGTTCTCCCCTGCTTTTGGGGGAGGCATCTGTTGTCTGTACTGGAGAGAGGGATCCAGGGCTGTACGCGCGTGGTGTCCGAGCTGATCGTGATCCTCCTGGCAGCCTCTGCCTCCTAGCTGACGGGGCCCCTCCGTGTGGGGCTCTAAGGGAGCGGGCAGTCTGCCCTTCCTCTTGAGATGCAGGAAGGGTTTAGGAAAAGAGGGACAGAGGCTTCAAACTTGCCCCAGAGCCTGGCCCAGAGGAGTCTGTGGCACAGCAGAAATGTAAAGACCGCTAAGGTCATGTGTGACACTGCACTCTCTTCTTGGGCAATATCAGCTTAACCTATTTTCATCCCTACCCCCACTGAGAAATATGATTTCAGACTATTCTTTTAACCTGATTTAGTTAATCAGTTATTCCACCTCTTAGAAAAGATCAATGACAATAGACTTCTTGGCTCAAAACAAATATATGCATTTTTTCAAATTCAAGAAAAATATCCAGCAAGCTTTCAAATAAATTTTCCCCCTAACCTTTCCTTTCAGATATAACATTTGTACAAACAAATCAAGACAAAAATAAAAAATCATCAAAGGGATCATAAAACATGACATTCTAATTCATTCATCTCTTCTCTAATATGTCAAAAAAGTAACCTCCCCTAGACTGCAGCCTGCAACAAGTACTGCTTATACAAGACGTATGAAATCTAAAACATGAAAATCATTAGTCACACTTTAGAATTTGAGATTTTATTTTTTTTCTTTGAAAAAGTTTCCCTTTTGAATATAATTCTGTTGTAATTCTTTTGTATCCCTATTTTCCAAAGTGATGCCTGTTTATATAGGTTACAGCAGAATGACAAATTAGAAACAGGAGTTTCAGTAGCAGCAAACATTACAGAACACAGTAATTTTCCTATGTATATAGTATACTGGCATGCTTCACTTAGCAGTACTCATGTATACAACTTGTATACATGATCTTAAAAATATTATTGAGTGAGGGACATACTGTGCTCTTCAGCATTTATTCAAGCTCCTTTGTATACTTGAGCAGAATCTGGCCATTAAGGTTTGTAGCCTGCCCAAATGTAGATTCAGTATTTACTTCTCCAGAGATAAGACTGCACGGAAGGACCACTATGACACAGATACAGAATTAGACCAAATCTACCAAGTTCAGCATTCTGTTTCTGCAAGTGGCTATAGGTAAGAGCAAGAAACACCATCGTAGCTGGAGACAGAATAATTCATCTATGTGAGTGACTTATCGTACTCCTTAATAGCGCTAAGTTGGCCTCAAAGCTGAAAGAGTTGAAATTCTGTTTCAATAAATACTATTAGCATTAACATCCATTTTCTTTTTGTGTCTTGCTGATTTTTTTGGCCTGGAGTAACATCCTGTGGCAAAGAGTTCTACAGGCTAAGTATAGGTTGCATGAAAACGTACTCTGTTTAATCAGGAAATGAGCGCTTGTCTGGCTTGATGGACCAATACTGCTTATCTTGTCATTCCACTGACATGCTGTCATACTAAGCTGAAAAACCAACAAATATGCAGAGATGTGGCACAGTTCTTATTAGGAGGGCACAGTCTGTGAAGGGCATCCTTGTGTTGCATGCATGCTCTTCAGTGTGCTTTGTGCCTCAAATGCTCAAGGTCAATATAAGAAAGCAAAAGCCTCATTTATCATTTGCAAACAATGAAATATTCATTAGTCCCTAGTCCTGAATCTTAAACAACTGGGGCTCTAATTCCACTTACTGTGAAATAATATTTTTTCTTAACATGTCAAAACATCTCCCTTAAAAGTACTACTAAAAAAAAACCCCTTAGGTGTTAATAATGAGATGTGAACACTATATGTCTTCACTTGGAGTTGCTGAGTTTTGTAGTTGAATAAAGAAAACAGATAGCAAAAACCACAACTAGAATCAACAGGTTTTGGTAGTCTTATGTTTACACTGCAAAGTAGTATAGACATAGCTAACTGTGTCAGATAGTGGTAGCAGTTTAGAACAAAGGCTTTCAGCTCCATGTTACAATAACTACTCCAAATATTTACCCAACTTCCTGTAGGGATTTAACTGCCACTGCTTAACTGCTGCGGTTCAAATGCTACCAGGGCCCAAAAAATGTAGTTTAAAGTTGGCTTGAACTGGTCTTTGCTGTTCTATCATCACAGGACTAGCTGAAGCAGAGACATTTACTGAAGCAGTTATCTGAGAGCATGGAAGATGCAGCAAATCCAGAAAATCTGTTTCTGTACTCCCCCCCTTTATTTTTACCAGAATGACAGATTTGTCCCTGTGCAGTGATTGATGTTAATTTCACCTTGAAAATTCTGAGCTGCTTTTTTATTTTGCTAACTAATTCACCAATAAAATTATAAAAGCATAATATGCTGAAAGCTGGAATTTTCTTCCTGAGCTGAAATCAAATATTTTGACATTTATTAGTTCCATAAAACGCTGCTAAAAAAATAAACATTTTTGAGTTCATAAGAACCATATGCTCTTCTGTTTATAAAAAAGTGCTGTGCTGGGACAATGAAAAAACATTTCCCAAGAACTGCATTCTTTGAGGGATTTACATTTTTTTAACCTTTTTCCTGATTATCAGGATCTACACCACATGTCTAAAGTCACAGCACTCTAGAGTCCTGTGTCATTACCATTAACTGTGTTGCTCTACTGATTTCAATTTCAGCTTTATTCTGCATTCACTTCAGCTGCTGTTGCTGTGTTAGGTAGAGCTACAGAGTGATAGGAATTACCCCAAGAAGTTTAGCGGACATGTGAGGTGACCATATACCTTGAGAGGTCACATATGTATGCCTTGTATCAAAGAAGCCCTATAACCTATAGGGTCAGTGAAGCTTCCCGAAGATTTGAATTTAAGGGTTTTCAGACATGTGGTGGCCAGTCTCCTGTCCTCAATCTGGATGAGTAGCAAAGGGCAACATCATAGAAGGATGCCTCAAGCAAAGGGTGAATAACTGGCAAAGTTTAGTAAACCTACAACAGTTTGGGTGGAACAGACTCAGAACTTAAATTTAAACCAGGATAGGTAACTCATGCTGGATATATTTAACTTTGAATGAATATAAGTCTTGCTTTCAGCAAGGAAGCTTGAGATTATCCTCATGTGTTCTGTTTCCAGAGGGGTTTGAAGCATAGTTCAGGGTAGACAGCTACTGTATGACTCACTGCAATGCACACACATAGCTCAGTAAAGCAAAGTTTGCATTAGAAGAAAGCCATGAGGCAAAATTTTGTATTTCTTGGTTTACAGAGATCTTATTTACATTATTATAATTCTTTCCTGTTTTCACATGCTAAAGTCAGGTTCACTTTAAAAGAATGCAAAGCACCTTTCAGCCCAAATCCCTGCAGTTTCCTATCTTATGGGTTGATTCTCTGGTGTCTAGTAAGGCACAAAATACAATGAAAAAAATGCAGCTCATGCGTTCAAAATGTCTCACACCTCTGTGGGTTCTCTAGTGTATAATTAGGAAACTGTTCAAACTGCAAACTTTTCCTCGGAAGATCACAGGCCACTACTCTTCCCAGCTCTCTATTCTCAGCTACTTTAACTCAGAACTATAAGTAGTATGACTGAACACTACGTCTTAGAAGTCCTTAGTTCAGTTTCTGGCTCAGCCATACTGTGTCTGATGTGGTGGTGGATGTAATCCACCTCCATTCCTCACCTTTAAAATGTGGATAACATATTTTACTATTTCACAGAATGCTGCAAGGATCTTGGGGAAAAAAGAAAAAAAGAAAAAGAAAAAGAAAAAGAAAAAGAAAAAGAAAAAGAAAAAGAAAAAGAAAAAGAAAAAGAAAAAGAAAAAGAAAAAGAAAAAGAAAAAGAGAAAAAGAAAAAGAAAAAGAAAAAGAAAGAAAGGCTTTCACTATCCAAATCTTCCAGCAATCCAAACTGCTACACAAGACCACCCACCTCTCAAACTGAAAACTCTTGTTTATTGATGCATGACCAGGACGGTTACATTTTACAAGGACAGTTTCCTAAGAGGAAAATAAAATACTAACAGTTAACAGCATAAGCACACAAATAAAAATGAAATACATATTTATCATTTCTAATGCTCCAGGTTACAGCAGTAATTGAGGAATTAGAGATTGTGAAGTGCAAAAGCCTGCTCCAGAAGTCACCAACATTTGAGGTTTTAGAGCCTGCATACTGCAGTTAACTAGACAGATCAGGAAAAAGGTTCTCAAAATGCACTTAAAGAGCAATAAGCATAAAATAGTACCTAAGTTCAAGAGAAAGATCCAAACCATCACCTCAACTTCTTATGTGCCTAGAAAGCCATAGCCAAGTAAAAGCAACATATCTAATTGCCACCACAGGTAGTAAATGGCAAACAGAACCCTTTATTATTGTAAGACCAGTTTTCAGGCTATTTCAAATATATATATGTGTGTGTGTGTGTCTGGAACTGAACAGAAGATGTATATTTCATAGAATATTATGCTAGTCCACAACTGTGAGAAAGAAGAGTAGTGGCATAATTGCTAGAATTTGATGAGTTCTTACTAAAATCCACTATCCAGACAGAGTGTGTAGCTGTTTTGTAAGCCTGTCAAATATGTCAGCAGCTCTTCAATGCACAAGCTAGAGCGTAATCACAACACTTTCATGTGCCTTCACTAGCATCTCCTGTGCCCTTTTATTCCTCATGGTGTACGTTGTTTAATTGCAGAGAAAAGCAATGAAAAAAAATGAGAGGGTTTACAACACATCAATGGAAGCTCATTTGCACATAAAACACCTCATCGAATTCAAGGAGGTTTCCTAGTTTATTAACCTGCAGGCTCAAAAAAAAAAAAAAAAAAAAAAAAAAGGAAAAATTGAAGGTGGGGGTGAGAGCAAGGAATTAGATGAAAACTTCTGAAACAATTTTCTGATTCAGTTATCAAATTTATTCGCAGAGCAGCTTCCTTTTAGGTGAAAAATGGGACAGGAGAAACTCTGTTTGTGTAAGACAAAAGAATTGTTAATAGGCAGAGATCTTCATATGAGCATTTGTAATGTCCTTCCTTTCTCAGGAAAGTAAATAAGAAATTTACTTTCTTTAAGAAAAGAAAAAATTGCAGTCACTTTAGAGCCCTAATGTTAACAGTCAGAACCTCCATATTAAAATGATTGTATTTATACATGCAATTTGAGATTTAAAATACTTGAATTAGCTCAAAAATTCAAACGAAATACTAATAGCTCTCTCTAGACAAGTTGTGCATGATTATAGAAAAGGTCACTTGTGTCCTTTGAAGAATTAATGTCATGAATATCTAAATAACCAGGAAAAAAATGGTCAAAGAAAATCCCAAATTGAATGCAAGTAGTCTCTGTCTCACAAAACAATACACAGTCATTCTGCCAAAGTTACCACTCTGCCTCTGGTACAGAGTTTCAAGCAATTAAGAGAGCTTCTGGCAGTAGAGAAGAGCATCATACTGCAAATTCTGTTAAGGTATTTTACTGTGAGACAGTTGTTTTTCCCTGTTCTTGCTATAACATGATAGTTTGGTAGCCTAGATGAATATTACCAGGGCTGTGTCACAGTCCAGATACAATGTTGAGCTGAAGCCCATCCATCAGATCACACCATAGATTTTTATGTGTATGCTAGGAGGGAGTGAGAAGGATGCAAACACTTTGCAACTGGGGTTTTCTAATGCAGCTCTACTTTGTAATGCTCATTGGTTCTAAAATGCCCACCTTCCAAATGCACACTTTTATGAAACCATTTCTAGTAAATTCAGGCAAGAATCTGGAGAAACAGCGATGATTTAAATAACAGAAATCAGCACCTCTATCACAAACAGACAGTCTCTCTTTACCTTGATTGAAAATTTCCTTTGAAACATAAATAGTTTTTTTGGAAAGCAGCTAACTCATTTCTGGGAATGTGAGCTTTGGCTGGGTTGAAACTAAAGCCTCAATGACAAACCAAAAAACATAATTTTATCTGAAAATTGCATACTTATCCTAGCTACAAGCGTAACATCTGCAGTTGTTAAAAGACATTGTTTTCTTTTACTTTTGTTAGATCAGTCTAAGTTACTACTGTTTTGTAAAATATCATTCATACATTATCCTCCCACACGAACTAGCATACTTTAAACAAAAAGAGCTATTTTCTATAAACAAATATTCTTACTAAAAAAGAATGCACATTTTAAGGTGTTTTATCAGGACTTGGAAGCATTTTAACTAACTAAATTTCGAAACAAACCAATCAAACATTTAAAGTCAATATTGTCTTTTCCAAATATAGGAATATAGTATCTTAAAAAAATCCATTTTACAATCAAATCCTGCATATGCTTATTTTCCTGAAATATTTATTAAGGATTTTTAAACAAGAGAAAAAGTTAGCATAATGAAGTTTACCAGCTCATGCATATCCAAACTCATACACTGATAAAAGCAAGCAAACACTATTTTGCTTGTAAAAATGTAGACTGTAATATATAAGATTGCTACAAAAAATAAGCCAAAGCATAATGATTTAATTTGGTCTGTTTCATACAACAAAATTTCACAGGTGAGAAATGGTTGCTGCATTGTATAGTGCAATAAATGGGTCATCCAGAATCCAGAATATTATACCATTGCAGATTCCTGTTGTTTATGTCACGACATATTCACACTTGCTAACTGACTCTTCATATGCTCCAGTAGTTTCCCAGGTGCATGTAGGACCACCCAATCCATGCAACAGAGAACTGTCTAATGAAACTACAATTTAGAAGATTTAAGTGCATAAGATATCTTAGGTCACTTCAGCTACATTTTAATCGCTAAACTGTGGAAGAGAATTTGGCTATTTAGTATGTATGTAACCTCAATTGACTAAGAACTGTGACAGCTAGGGAAATTAAAGGTAAAATCTGAGTTCATACTTTAACCTTAGCTCACACTATGGTGCCTTTTTAAATTTTATGCCTCGGTAATGGCCTCAAGTAATGTTGGAATGTCACCTGGATTTACAACCTCAGTATTTATTCCCCTTCTAATGGATCTAAGCCAGGATCCTTCAACATGCTTGACTGAAATACCACCCAGGCTCTTGTGGTACCTCATGAGATACCATTTTTCTCTCTTACTCCATTAGTTGCCTTGTAATAATAAAAATGAAAAAGTCTGACATATTTTTAGAAATGGTTACAGCATATAGAAGTGGCTCAAAGGGACTGCAGGATATCTGCATTGGTTTGACGCTTCAAACACACAAGCTCCAGTTCATGGATAGCGATACCAGCAGAAGCATTAAGCTATTATTAATACAAAGAGCTAGGAGAAAAATAGCACAAATCACATGCTAATGTATCCATAGGACATGGATGCTACTACAGAGAAACTATTGTTCACATGTCTCTTTTGTCTCTCTTTCCTAGTATCTGTGAATGTGCTCCTGAATTTCACTGTTAAATATACTCACATCATCAGCTGCATATGCCACTTTTTCTGAAAAGTTTCTTTGCCTGTAATGAAATATACATATGTATATATTTTAATAATAAGGGAAAAATAGTTCTCAAGCCATAAGCATTTTATTTAGGTCAAGAAAGTAAATGCTTAAAATGTCTGTGAACTGGAGTTGTTTAAAGAGTAACTTTCAGAATTTTCATTTCTATTGTACTCCATGTACATACTAAGACCACAGTTATATGTGATAAAAAACCACCCAACAAATTAATGTGCTCCCAAATAAAATAATCTACTTAAATAAGCAAGATTAAAACAAGTTCAATTCAGAATAGTTCACATGCGATGTTGTTTTAGAGCACCACTAGAAAGCTTGTAATGAGAGGCTTTCATAATTGCACATTGAACTGAAAAACAGAAGACTTTTTATATATTTGGCCCTGATTCTGCAAAAAGTCACAAGTAATTTTGCATCCATTACAAGTCTAAACAATGACTGGGACTGCTGAGGTGTATAAATGCATTCGCGTGTATGTTTTCACATTCAGTCCTTACTTCTACAACTAGTTTTATTACATTTCCTGGGGGTATATTAAGAAAAGTTAGGCTTGACAATTGCATGCTTGTCACAGTCCATTGTGTTCTACTGTGATTCAGCAGCCAATTACTCTAATCTATACAGTAACAAAAACAGAGTTTGTTCCTTCACAAACATACCAGGCATAGGATAACACAAGATGCTCCATCAGGTTCTTTGAAATTTCTTGTCTGGCATTTTTTGTTTTGATTTAATTACAACAAACATATAATTAAGACTTGCAATAAGTATATAGGATTTAAAAGCACTGTTTGCATTCTTTTAGAAATATCAGCCAGGGAAATTAAAGTCACAAATTCATTATTTTCTGATAGGGCAAATCATAGTGTTACTTTTTTCCAGTTTCTCCCTAGTTTCTCTGTAGTCTCTTTACACAACTCCCTAGTTGTATATGCATCAATCTCTATTTTCTTCCATGTTTTTCATTTATGGAGAATTCAGCTTGTTATGGCACATACTTGCATCTAATCCCCCCTTTAAAAAAAAAAAAATCTTGGGATATGTTGACACTTAAGCTATGGTAGGTGTATTAAAATTAGGGATGCAGAGCCAAGTTATACTAAATAGACAGAATTACAAGTGTTTGTGCTGCCAGAAAATCTGTTTTATAGCATTACAAAACAACTGCAAAGCTGAAGGTCTCTCTCTATACATAACTTCTGACCAATAATATTAAATTCCTATATCCCAGAATTGTACAGGATAGTGAGTATACTTTAAATTGCAGTTGTGTTACTTCTGTCAAGCCAGGGGTAATCCTGGGTTATTGAACTTCTATGACTTTTTATTCAAGTAGACATTTCTTTAAACAAGGAGATGAGTTTGTCTGAAGCCAACTTAATTGGAGAAAGAAAAGGAAACAGCAATTATTTGTTATGATATCATTATAGTTTTTCTACATATATAAAAACATAATTATTATCACACACAAAGCTATTGTTTTCTCTATATATTAACTATGAATTAGCTAAGATTATAACAGAGCCAAGAGAAATTACCTATCTTGTGGTACTGTATGTCCAGCAGCAGTATCAAAAGGTAGTAATGGTCGGATCCGGCAGTGGACTCTGATATTTCCTCTTAATTCCTAGGATTAGAATATTAATATGCATATAATATGAAGTCCTGAAGAGAACAAATACAGCAGAATAAATTATGCAGGCATAAATGTGTTTAAGAAACCAGAGAAGTGTTTGCAGCATCAGAGCTTTAGATTTTCCATGGAGAAAAAACATCATGATCATCACTTGACCTCTTCTAGCTTTGACTGATAAAGTGGAAACTCTTTGGAGTCATGGAAAAGCCTGATCCTCGCTAGTCTTTCACTCTGAGCCATTTTCCCTCCTTGGTTTCCTTCTTCATTGGAACTTCTTCAGACATCAGGCAAGCAACAAGTCAAAACATTACATTTTTCTTTAAACAACAACCTGGAAGTTGGTGGAGGATGTGGGAGGAAGGAGGAAGATGTAAAACATAAAACATTCTTTTCCTTTTTCTCTCCATCATGTATTCATATATGACTATAAAAACGGTACAAGATTTTTCTCTGTAGACTATTTCAGACTTCAGTTCATCTAACCTAGTGTTTCTCTTTTCCTTTTGCTGGTGTTCATTCTTGCCTTACATTAATGGAAAAAGCTTGCCTGTGATGACTAGTGAACACTCTTATTAATTCCCCATTTCCTTGGGAAATATCCTTTCAGCAAAATGCAACGCAAGGCAGAATTTGGAAGGTAAGTATTTTGTAAAAAAAAAAAAAAAAATTCATTTTCCTAGATAGACAGCTTAAAAGAATGTTGTTTGAAGATAGCTTGTGTTTCTAAAAATCAGGTCCCTTTTCGAGGTCATTAGTAAAAGCTAATAATTTGTAGTGGGAAGGAAGTGTAAATTTAACAGCTCAAAAACAAAGAATGAATCCCAAAAGGACCATCATTAATAACTGAGAATATAGTTAGGATACATTTGGAAAAAATAAATAAAAGAAGAAAATTTTGCAATTTCAAGTAAATCATTAAAAAAAACGTAGAACAATTTCAGGCAATATTTTCATTTAATTGAACCTGAATTTGTATAGCTTGAATTTCACATTGAGGGGAAATGCTAATTGAGACATATTTTTTCCTGTGAGTTGTAATTTTAGAGAAGGAGATTAGGAAACTCAATTTTGCTCACTTTTCTAAATAGGTTATACACTTCAGGGCAATATGCCCCAAGAAAAAATTTGGAAGATGTTTCTGAAAAGTAACGAGCTGGGGCTTATTGTAAGACACTAGTGCCTCAGCAAAGAAATGCCCTATATATAAATAACTTTATAGGCAGTATATCTATGAAAAATATATCCATTACTTTTACTGGTGAGGAAATTATAGGCATAATTACAAGAAAATACAATATGTTCTGTCATTAAAGGTACTTACAACTAAACTGTTATGTAGCGCTCTCCTCTTATGCTTTTCCTTTTCGTATCTCTCCGTTACCTCTTGAAGGGACTGCTCAAGGTCAAAAGCTTTTAACTGAAACACTGGAGGAAGAAAGTTGTTTCAAACAAGTCACATCTATGACTTTACAGAATGACTTTACTAATAGCACTTCCTGAAATATAAGCATAAACCTCCTTAACTTCTACCACACGTAAGGTAAAACGGTCAGCTTGTGATTTACTAGTCGCTTTTGAAAAAAAAATCTTACTTCTTTCTATGAAATGACTATGCAAAGTTGCAAATAATTACCACAAGTAGCTGGGTGCAATCTTGGAAAGTAACGAAGAGAGATTCAAGGATAGCTTAAATGTGTCAGCTTAGCTAGACGATCATTAGTTGGCGGTGAAGCCCAGCTCAAACAGTTCTTGGATGGGGCTAATGGTGCCGTGTTTGCAGGTTAGATTCCTGCCAGTTTAAGTAACAAGATGCTAGCCTATTATTTATCCCCCGCCTCATTTACAGTACTGCTAATCCTGTAAACAGCTAAAAGATTGCACTTTACGATTCACTTCATGGCTATGATTTCATAGAAAGACAACAGATCTTTTGGACCCTAGTCTCCATACAGATGGGAGGAGAACAGTATGGGACATTATAAAAGCTTTCCAACCTCACAAAGGATTTTACTTCAGCACAATTGCATTAATGCTGAGCAGGCCTAAAATAAAAATACAGTCTAAGAGGCTCATGAAGTAACTGTAAACCTGTGTAAAGTAACAAGCTTTTAGGAAATCCAGTGGGAAATCAGTCTCTCCAGCAATGTGACCTTATGAAGATGTAGAGGAGCAAGCAGCCAGAATCATGGTTTGAGAGCTGAGCTAGCAAGCTGGTCACCAAGCTGAATATGTTCTCTCTTACAAAGAAAGAAACGTACTTCTAGGGTCTCAGCATGTCGCATGTATGATTTATGCTCTCTGTGGTAGACTAAAAGTTAGAGATCTTCAAAAGACCTCTGCCTGCACTGCAGATTTCTCAGAACTTATTTTGCAATACCCAAGATGTTCACCTCCAGCTCATACTGGTCCTCCACAGTGCATGCATCCAGAGGAATGTGATGCCAGTAGCTGAAGAGCCAAAGTCTAAGGACTCCACCAAGAAAAGTCCCTTTCTTGAATTCAGTATGTGGAATACCACTGGTTTGTCTTGGATCAGAGACTCGCTTGCAAGTAAATACTAGAATAAATTGTCAAAAGTAACTCTGGTATTCACTGGCCCCTAATCACACAATACTTTTTTAAAAATGAGATTTTAATCCACTGATTGGTTAATGAATTTCCATTAAAAATATGTTAACAATTTATACACTTGTGAACTCACAGTATATTTCTTAATACATAGATTATTCTGAACTTTTTATTTTTCTGAATGTGGAAATATTTAGTTTTAAACCTAAATGTTTATCATTTCTTAGATTTCTGCTTAGCTCAGCTACAAAATTCTCAGAAGTTTTAATATTTTCAATGGTAAACAAGGGGCAGCCACTAGGTATATCTGTTTTAAAATGCAAATAACCCACTGTTCTTTGTTATTCGAGTAGTGGTCATAACACACATGCGGCCATGATGGATATCCATCCCTTTTAATCATGCTTTTCCTGTCTCATCATTTATATAGAAGTTTTCTGGGAATGGGGAATACTGTTTTGTGAGGGTTTTTTTTTTTTTCTTCTTTTTTATTTTTTCTTTTCCATTTTTCTGTTTAAACAGCACTGAGTGCAGCTGGAATCTTAGTTATTAATTAGATCCATATTAGTGGCAGAGTGAAAAGAGTGATAGCTTGCAAATATGTTCAGGCTTGTGATGTTTCCCCAGCTGATAGTTCTGGTTAAAGAGTACTTCATCCCCTCCTTGCAGTGCGACACCATCCTTTCAGCTCTGCTGCCCCGACTGAACTGGCTGGATGGCAGAGCTCAGAGGGTGGTGATCAGCGGTGCCAAGTCTAGTTGGAGGCCTGTAGCTAGTGGTGTCCCCCAGGGGTCAGTCCTCGGTCCAGTCCTGTTCAATTTATTCATCAATGACCTGGATGAAGGCACAGAGTGCTCCCTCAGCAAGTTTGCTGATGATACCAGACTGGGAGGAGTAGCTGATACCTCAGAGGGCTGCGCTGCCATCCAGAGGGACCTGGACAGACTGGACAACTGGGCGGTGAAAAACCTCATGCAATTCAACAAGGCCAAGTGCAAGGTCCTGCACCTGGGAAGGAATAACCCCAGACACCAGTACAGGCTGGGGACTGACCTTCTGGAGAGCAGCTCTGCAGAGAAAGACCTGGGTGTCATGGTGGACGACAAGTTGACCATGAGGCAGCAGTGTGCCCTCGTGGCCAAGAAGACCAACGGGATCCTGGGGTGCGCTAAGAGCAGCATCTCCAGCAGGTCGAGGGAGGTGATCCTGCCCCTCTACTCAGCCCTGGTGAGGCCGCATCTGGAGTATTGTGTCCAGTTCTGGGCTCCACAGTACAAGAGGGATGTGGAGCTGCTGGAGAGAGTCCAGCGCAGGGCTACAAGGATGATCAGGGGCCTGGAACATCTGCCCTATGAGGAGAGGCTGAGGGAGCTGGGCCTGTTCAGCCTGGAGAAGAGAAGGCTGAGAGGGGATCTGATCAGTGTCTATAAGTACCTCAAGGGAGGGAGTGAGGAGGATGGTGGCCATCGACAGAACTAGAGGTAATGGCCACAAACTGAAGCATCAAAAGTTCCACAGGAACTTAAGGAAAAATTTCTTAACAGTGAGGGTGACAGAGCACTGGAACAGGCTGCCCAGAGAGGTTGTGGAGTCTCCTTCTCTGGAGATCTTCAAAACCCTCTTGGATGCAGTCCTGTGCCACATGCTCTAGGTGATTCTGTGTGTGCAGGGGGGTTGGACTAGATGATCTCTAGAGGTCCCTTCCAACCTTAAGCATTCTATGATTCTATGACTGCTGGTGGGGGCTAAACGCAACCCTTCTTTCTGAGCAAGTTTGCCGTGGATCAATTCCCTGATCTGTTTCATGTGTGGTCACACATTTGCATCAACATAACTGAAAGGTCAGGGACATGAACAACAGAAGCAGTATAACCTAGACCAACCACTGAAAGATACAGATGTGTAGCTGCCCCCATAGGTACCTGGGATTTTTAGGGCTTCTTTCCAGACAAAATTCCACTTTAAAAAGGTCACTCCAACCTCTACTCCTAGGATAAGTAGACTAAAGATAAGAATAGACTAATCTTTCTGAATACTTTGAAAGCTGTGTTTTATATCCTGCTGGCCACTATTCTCCTATATGAATTGCTTATTTCTGTAACTGTTTCACTGGGAAAGATGGCAAGTGCCTGATTTTCAGACTGGGATACAATATTTCTAAGCAAGGAGATACTCGGTTATTACACAAAACTTTTGTAGCTTGCGGCATGACCCCTAGAGCTTCGAGATTCACCTTTTTAAATGTTTCTTCTATAGTTCTCTTGCTCATCTTCGGTCTCCATTTTAGGATTCAACTGATAACATATATTGTCTCTAGAATACATATTTCAGGCTTTCTGTTTAGTAAAAAAAACTTACATGTAATTAATACATGGCAATTCTGAATATAATATTTAATTTGAAAATAGAAATTCCATTTGAAGTGTTTCAGAGAGGCAGGAAAAATGTGCAGCTCAGGAACATAAGACATTCACCGAAGCACCAGCACACTATTTTTACATAGGTGAGGAGGCTCCTCCTGGTTGCGATTTCATGAAATAGTGTATCATGAAGTGTAAGGCCAGAAAAGTCAGTAGGAATTTGCAGGGTCTTATAGGTATATTTATTGTTTATTTGCCCCACATCTACTCAACCTGCTCTCTGTTCCCTAGCCCCCTCTTTCCACAACAGGAATATTCACCTGAATCTAGGTTTACTTTTCTACTTCTTTTTTTCCAGACTCAGAGACAACTTAAGAATTTTCTCTACGTAGATTACAGAGTGATTTTATCCATTACAATCAACCATTTTAACCATAACTGAATACGTAACATACAGGGAAAAGTTCTGCAAACATCTGTCACTGAACATACAGCTTGTTGATCCTGACTAGTCCCACTGAAAGCAAATCAATTGCAAAATGAATTATTCCAATCAAAAATAAGAGATTTTTTTTTTGAACAGCAACATATGGATCTCAGAATGTGCATCATACTGGTGAACTGGTTAGTTCACCAGCTACTACAATTCAAACAACGTAAGGACCCATTTAATAATCATGTTCGAGGCCTGTTCTTCTCAGGCCCCGTTCAGGGTTGCAACAGAATCAGGGACACCACGAGTGGGTGCAACAATCCCCATCAACAAATCCAGATGCAGGAACAAGGCACCTTGGTCTTGGTTACAGGGGCTGAGAGCACCAGTTCTTTGGAGGATGTGCTTTATATGTGTATGTGAACAAGAACCTGACCTTCGAAACTACAATCCTTATGGTGTTATTATCTACACTCTAGCACATGCATCCATTTGTGGTTTAGAAGCAAATTTTAAATACACAGAAAAATAACTAAAAATATAGCTTGTCCTAAGTTTTAGTCATTATCATTCTTTGAGTTCTCAAGTGCTTTTCTGATACAGGCGAAAGTAAAAATAAATAAATAAATAAAATCAGCTAAAGTTTCCCTATTCAGCTATTCTAAAACCATCCAGAAAACAAGGCTGAGAATTCAGATTTAAAATGTTGAGCCAAGACAGCAGCCTACCAGCAGCTGCTATCAACATTAAAATCTGAGCCATTTTTCAGCTTCACAGCCCTGTGAAAATGAACCATTATTTGTATTCTTTGTAACATTTTCTGAGAACTCTATGACACTAAAGTCAAAGAAAGAAAAGTTCTACCATTTCAGCAATTTGTGCCTCAGAACCAAATTCAACCTTTCAATGTTACTAACATTTAGCAGTGACAATGGTGATCTGACATGTTTGAAATGCAAGTGCAATGAGCCTTACTTTGCATTGCTTCATTTTGCAGCTGTATCCTTTGGACCACTGTCAAAACTTGGTAAAGATAAGTCTTGCACTGATGCTGAAAGTCTTTTGAGAGTTCAAGAGCAAATGACTGGAGGCTCTTCAGGTCTTGCTTAAGCCTCTTATCAGCAAAAACAACAACAACAATGTTATAAACCTTATAAAGACATAAAAACAGCAGTTGAGGAAGAATCAAAATAACTGTAATAATGCAAATAGTCATGGTGAGATGGCACAGTCAAGAACACTCTACTTCATGAAAGGAAATCACCAGGAATGCATTTTCAGTATATTTTGAGAAGGATCCTGCGATATACTCAGCAATTTCATTTCCTAAAGTTTTTTTTGCAATACCTGAGGATCCTCACCATCTTACTGCATGTTCCTGGGCTACTACAGTATCAGTGGTAACAAAGTAGCTCTCTCATTTCATCAGACAAAAGTAACTCTGAATGGTTTTTCCATTTATAAAACAAATAGAGAATTAGTAATGAATGGTGATCCATATGTCCCTTAAAGCACTTATTTTCTACACTCTATTCAGTAGGTGTTTGCTGATGTTCAGCATACATCATCTCTTAAGTAAGCCAGCTCTATATATTCCTATGAAAACAAATGTATTTTGAGAAGCTCAGAAACCTTTATTGTTCAGAAAAGTATTTATGTTATTACTGTAAATCAGTACAACATATATTGCGAGACTTTTGAATATTTATACGCATAGTATCTTACATTCACTTTGAAGTTCAAATAAAGTAAAAATAAATTGCCCTAATTTTAGGATTAGTAGGCATTCTAACTTCAAGGTCAGAAACAGACACTTAATAGACCCTTAAAGCCATCTGTAAATGGAGCTTAACAGTATCTTATCTTACAGCACACCATGATGGTTCATTAATCAGCCTGCTGAAAAGCATCACAATTATTCTGTAAGACTTAAATTGCTTCAGTTGTGGTAATGACTTTGAATTAATTGGCAAGTTATAATGATAATAAACTGAACAAAAAGGAGGTAGCCACTGTGGCTGTTAGGCTCAAAAGCCGCAGAACATGTAACTGGGAAGAAATCAATTTTATTTTCAATTACAGGTATAGGATTACCTTTAATTCAGACTTATCTGGATAGCTTTCAGCTCCTCTTGCATACATTTATCTTTGATAGGAAGTCATCTCAATCCAGTGATACTGTCTCTCAAGCAGGCCTACCATTTTAGCTAACTTAAAATGTAAATTGTAACTGCACGATCTACTGAGAAAAAACACTGTAATTATACAAAATCCTTTTGCCTATTTAGAATTAGGTTCCCTTCCCAAGTTATTTTTTGGTTATTCTGCGGAGACTTTTGAAAGAGCCCTGAGAAAAAGCTGACTTTTGTCAGTGTCCTTGAAAGAAACTCAGTATTCTACAGAGTAACTTAAGGAGCAAGTACTTCAGCAAAGAAAATTTATTTTAATACTACTGGGGAAAAAAATCCAGTATGTTTAATGCAAAATTACGACTGCTTGACTGAGCATATAGCAAAATACTCTTTCTTCTGAGTGCTGCTAATATGGATGAACTCCCAGTGACATCAACAGACTTTTCAGCCTAATACTGCAAAACTGCTACAGTTTTAAGCTGAGGCATTGCTACACTCCACTGCAAGCCATACTTTGAGTGCAGTAAGCCATAAATCAGGTTCAGTTCTGATAGTTTTCTTCTTTTTTTCCTTTACTGTATTTGATAAACACATACATGCTTAGAGCACTGACTGTGGCTAGATTATTACTAAATGGTTTTACCTGTATTGCTCTGAGAAGCTGTGTTACAACAGAGCTTCTCTGCAATGTCTGCTGCTGTCCACGTGCAGAGTAGAGCTGCAAAATTTCATTAGTGCTTCTTCCAGACAGCCCTTGACACTGTTAAAAAAAAAAAAAATCAAATTGAAGACCCAAAGTGTATTTTATTCTAACATTAGAGATTCCCATAGCCATGGTTAGAAAATTGACATCTAAAAAAAATGAGTATTATCTCCTGCCACATGAAACTATTTGGTACAGACCCGTTTGTTGAAAATGTGTTCCTTATGAGTTGTAGTCTAGAAATACCTGCATCTCTCATTAACCTAGACTGACTAGCTCAGGTGCTGACCTGTACACTGCAGCCTTTGCATTCACTGCAGGCTGAGTGCTAACAGTGCCGCTCTAAAATAGGATAGAGTGGGTCAAATAACCCAAACTTCTTGTTATATCAGCATGCTGTTACCATCCAGTGTAAGCTTGGTCAAAGGAGTAGCATGTAGTAGCATGGCCTGACTATTTATTTACATATAAATGTAAATATATAAATACATTTAGATATAAATGTAAATAAAAAGAAATATTTAAGGAAAAAAATGCTTGGCAATTTATTAGAAATATTAAGTTTACAGTTGGAAATGCTGTGCACAGGCTGCATTTTCACAGGTATTTGGCACCAACACTGGTGTAGGATTTGCTGCTTTTGGCTACTCCTTCCCACCTCCGCACTGCTGTACTATTTTTTGTGACAGTACAAGTGCTTTTTTGGGCTATGCTGAGAACCAGATCAAGGCATCTGGTCCAGCTTTTAAGTAAACTGATCAATTACATATTTAAAAGTTCAACTGTTCCTTGTTCCTTTTCACGGCGTGGCCCCACAAATAAGGGTCACATACTGTGGGGACAAACAGCACCTAGGAATCCTGTGAAGCCAAAGCCTAGATGTGAAAAAAATATCCCTGTAAAGGTTTTGTCAAGCCAGCCACTATTTCATCTCCAAGAACATGAGGGAAATTTGTAACTCAGAAACTCAGAACGGAAACTGCCTGCTGGGTAAGTTAAGGATCAACAAAATACAGGTAATGAGAGATGAGCTTCCAGCTGCAGTGAACAGCTAAGTGTTTCCCCAGCAGGGTGTGATAACAGAACCAGGATTCATCCAGCACAGAAGGGTGCAGATTCAGCAATGCAGTAGGCAATCATTTATGGTATGTTGGCCAAACACAAATTTAAATGGTTCCTTTGTATAAATTCAGAATATATAAATTGTGTTTCCTTTTCTGCCCTATCACCTTTGTCCCTGTAAATGTTTGTAACTGACTCATCTGATAACGTGTAATTTTGTAGGTATGTAATTTCTTTGCTTTTAGCTTTTTATGATTTGTGTAACTGGCTAATATCACAATATTCTACTTCGATCGGGTAATAAGCCTCAACAAAAAAGTGAAATTTTTGTAGACTACTAGTGAAGTTCTGCACTGTACTGCACTGTATTCTGGTGATTTAAAAATGACAGTTTAAGTGGAAATCCTGGCACTTAAAATCAGCTGCAACTTCTTCACTTCTTATTTCCTGCAGTCTATGGCATCTCTCATAGCTTAACCAGTACTGACAGCTTTCTCCCTTACTTTGGGAATGCATTTATTTCTAGCACAGGCTTACTTCCCAGTTTATTCAGTCTATAAATTCTGAGATTGCACTTCCTGCTTAAATTAATAGAGCGACACAAGAGTACAATGATGTAAAAAAAGCTATTTCTACCCACATAATGCAGTTTGATTTAATTCCAGTCATCTGATAGTGATAGGTTAAAAGTAAGCAAAGATTTAATTAGAGTTGAATTACAGCTGATATCTACAAGAACACCGCCATGATATTCTGCAGTTCTTAGAATTAAAAACAAGAAGTGTTTCGCTTACCTAAATTAATCTTTTTATGCAGCTATGTCACCCTCACAAAGCACCCTTCCTTTATTCATCACTGCAACAGGAAGTCCTGCACAACTATATAACATCTAAGCAACTAATGCCAAAAGTACTTACGTGGCAAAACTATAATAGCTGCCAACACGGAGAAATAAAAGCATTATATTCCCAACAATTTTTTGCTTTCTACTATACCACAGGATTGCCCTGCAACTTTACTGCAAGATATCATAAATCTTATTCTAAAATTCACTTTGTGCTAAAGTGGCATATGTGTACTGTGCTCTCAAAATCACTATAAGCAAAATACTATTTAGTTCAGAAGCCTAAGTAGCAGTAAAAGAGATAGAGTCTTCCCTTTGAGAGATTTAACCTCTGCCTTGAAAAGTACTAAAAAATGCAGCCAAGATACAAGTGGAATAGACTTGTAATCAGAACCATCTTTTATTCCTCCATACCTTAGAACAATTTTGTTAACAGTTCTAGTTTGATAGACAGACCTCAAAGTTCATGTAAGGTATTGCAAGAGGCTAGGAATGAATCAGGTGAAAGCTGCACAAAAAGTTTGTGTGTAATATTGTATGTTTTACAGGTGCTAAATTTGAGACAGCTTCCACATCATGTTAAATCTCTCTTTTAATCTGAGGATTTTCGAGATTCATGATACTCATGTGCAATGTTTAGCTGTATGCATCTTGTCAAGCATTTTAGTAATACACCAAAATTAATGGTTGTAATCATATGTGAAAAGTTGAACATATATATAGCCAACTGCACTACCCAAGCCATGTTATTAAATAAGCTTAAGCTAGTTAAAACTGAATGTACTTTTAACACCTAATATATTTTCTACAATCTGCACAGGTTCCTCTAACACCATTTTCCTTAAAATGGACAATAAAAAGAGGCTGATCAATTCTACTTTTTCTTTGCAGTCAACTTCACTTTCACTAACAGATTTATCCTTATGGCTCGCTTGGATTCTGGTTTATTCATTAAATAACTGCAGATTTAGCATTCATAAAATTGCATGCAGCCCAGAAAACTTTATTATAGCCAGAAATAAAAGTGAGGCATTTAAATAGCATTCTCCAAATTTAAACCTCAGTTCTGCAATCAGATCCATTCTGATAGGCTTGGCTGAATTTATGGAATATTGTAGAATAAGGACCTGAAGATCCACTGACAAAAGCAAGGGGTAGACAAACACTTTAATTAAAAGAAAGGTGTTTGAATAACATGATACACTGAAGATGATTCAGGGAAAGAATCTTTTAATACCTGTCTGCTTCAAACAGGTTTCCAAGTAGGCAAAGACAAGTTTGCAGTCTGCAGAGGAAGAATTTTATTTTTGTGTTCATTCACTACCCTTACAAAACACAACCAGGATAATAATGAGCCAGGTTGTAGAAAACAGCTGCAGTGCTGTTTATTCATGGTTGTCTTAAGACTATGAAGCAAGGAAAGGTCTATGGAAGGGGATAACAGCTTTAGTAGACTGATACAAGCTACAGAAAAACATTTACATCACAACACCTTATTAATGACCATCATCATAAGTCTGTCTTCAAAGCTTCCTAACACAGTTCAGCCAAAATGAATCCAGTTAGCTACTATAATTTAAGCACGAGACCTCTGTTTACCCAGCTGACTTTGAGCTTCTTGCACATCAATCATTCAGGCAGCTCGAGCAGGAACCCTGAAAGGTTAGTAAATGCTACACAGCAGACAGGGATGGATAGGTGATGGTCATCACTTTGTTTGTTTATTTATTTTTTTAAAAAAACAGCATGACTAGTAAAAAAGTGGGAGATGCAGCACAGCATTGCAACCTTAGACTCATCTAATTAAAGAGACTATCATTTTAAATGGGAATCCTTAAACTTAAAACTCCTTTATGTGAACTTAGTTTGTATTTTCAGAACGCTGGGACAAATCAACCCAGTAGAAACGTAAGTGCATTAAAGATTTTAAAGAAACTGACGGAGTAGAGACAGCAGTGCCTGCTTAACTGCAAATCATTACCACTAACACTTTGCCACTCTTCCTGGCTGATAGTAGTAACACTGACACACTCATATTTTTGTAGCTGCTCAGTCTCCTAGCATAGTTGGCAATAAACTGAAACAAATGCCACTTTTTTTTTTTTTTCTTTTTTTTTTTTTTTTTTCTCTCATCCAGTAGCTACACATCTCCTCTGTGACTGAAGGGCTGGGCTACATGGACAATTTTAAATTGCCTAGCTTTGAAGTGAATCTTGCCTATTATGCACATGTAAGACACCCCCTTGTAGACTGAGTTCTTGAACGATCCTCAAACAAGCATAAAGCAGTTCCAAGTTCAACAAGGACAGGTGGGGACTAGAAGAGTGTCCAGCATACGGAGTGTTTCCTGTTTCTAAAGTTGAATTTCAAGGTAGATGGTACTTCTGAACTAAGCTTTGCTAGGCATGCAAAAGAATACATTATTGCTTTCATATATTGAGATTATGTATTTGGTGCAGACAATGTATATCATACATAAGTTATGTTTATTAAAGCAAGGACTTAGCGCAGACTCCTTACAATGCAGATAAAAAGAAAAGTGTATTAACCATAAAATGCAAATCTGTAGAATATAATGCTTCATTAGTTCTTGTGCTTGTGAAAGTAAAAAGCCAGATCAAATACTTAAGGTTTTCTTTTTGGTAAATATGATAAAACAGAACAGAAAGAACAGGAGCATTTTCTCAAAACAAATTACAGTACTCTTTTGTATGCCTAGCAAAACACTTTTCAGATGTACCATCTGGTTTCCAATCAGGCTTTGGAAAGCTAAGTTAAACCCACTTCTATCCGCAAGTGTTAACAGAGCCACAGGGAGGATAAGTGGCTTTTCCAAGGTCACCCAACCATTTAATGATTCAGCCTGGATTAGAACCTGTTGGCTGACAGTCGCTATCACAACCAGCACTCACAACTAGCTCTGGTCTAATGTTATAGATAAATATTCAAAATTCTCTAAATCCTGCCTTTGAATGCACCAGACATTTTCATGGGCTGCTCCTTGTTTCAATAACAGCCTAGAAACAACATATATATCTGTAGAAGGATATAGGGAAATGAGGATATGTGGTTGTGACTACGTGCTCCGTAACTGACTCCTGCAATATGCAGCTTTTCCCAGACAAATGCAACACAAGTGCTAATAAGACAGACACCTGGGCATCTTTAGTAAGCCTGTTCATAATAAAATATGTCTCTGGCACTCGATGAACTTCAAAATCTGCCCTCGTATTTTAGACATATATTTTTCCTACAAGTCAAAATCAGTTTGATTTTGCATCTATATTTGCATCTATATTTGCAACTATATTTCATATAGTTTCATATGCAATGGTTACAGAGGCATGCTCAAAGAAAAACAGACTAAGCCTTAATCCTTTCCTAGATTCTCCCAACAGGAAAACAGGCAGAATCCAAAATTAACAAAGTAGATTTCAGTGTCCTTTTTCCATATCGTCAAATGAATCATTTTTAGAAAGGAGGAAAAAAAAAAAAAAAAAGATACCTGGGCAAGTTTTAAATGAAGAAGGGCATTTTCAGTCTCCAGTGCAACTATTCTTTCTTCTTTAGCCTAAAGAAAAAAAGGAGCAATAAATGTAAGTCAAGGTAAGCTAGCAGTGTTATTTCTTTGCAGTAACTTTCATTGTTATACACAAGTGTTTCTCAACCTTCCTAAATCAAATGACTACCTAACCTCAATTTTCACAGCACCATCCTATTTGGCTGCAACTATTTAAAAATTAGGATAGATATTGACTATTCCTTTATTATTTCTATTTTATCTAGTTTCACCTGCTTGTGTATACACATATACATTTTAACTGCTTTTCCAGACCACTACTACTTAGAGAAGTAGTACTTGTTTACAAATAAGCACATAAGTTTCCTATTCTGTAGGCTGCATTGTTGGAGATCTACAAGGACATAAGCGCAAGATACGTTTTCTCTACTAGCACTGTCTGCTAAAATAGCCAGAACCCTTCCCATCTATCCCCGGTGCTGCTGAGGGTGTTCACAACTGCCAAGTCTGACTTCTAAACCAGCCACAGTGAGACCCATCTCCCACCACACCAGACTGCTGGTCAAATTCCTATTGGATGCCATATTTAGTATTCCCTGCTCAAATTTTAAGCCTAAAAATACGTTTATAGAGGAAAAGGGCAGGGGAGAAAAAAAAAAAAAAAAAAAAAAGCCCCGCCCCCGGGCCCTGTGTGAGCGGGCCGGGCGCTCGGCGCGGGGCTCACCCGCAGTCTCTGCTCCAGCTGCCGGGCGCGCTGCGCCGACACCGCGCGCGGGTCGAGGCCGCTCGGCGGCCGCATCGCGCCGGCCCCGCGGCCGCGCCACAGCCCGGCCCGCTCGCACGGCGGAGGCCGGGGCGCCTGGGCCCCCCCGCCCGCGGGGATTTGAACGGACCAATGAGCGCGGCAGCAGGGGCGTCCCCGCGGTTGCCGTGGAGACAGAGCTGCCCGCCCTGCTCGCGGCCGCTCCCATTGGCTGCGCCCGTGCAGAGTCCCGCGGTCCCGCCCGCGCGCCGCCGCCGACCGTTAGCGGCGGGGGGGAGGGCGTGCGGACTCCCCGCACGTCACCCACGTTGTTTAACCGAGCGCTTAGAGCTCATGGCCTAACAGCAACTTGAACCCCTTCAGGTGTCTTTCTGGTTGCCTCGAGGAACTGAGAGTAAGGCAGGAGAGAGGGAGGGCAGAGGCAGCGGCAAGGCAAGGGTGAGAGCTGCACAGTGTGCAGGGTTGAGGGAAGCTGCAGAGGTTCCTCTGCTGAGAGCCAGTTAACATAAGCCAAGGCTCTTCAAAATCAAGGCTTGCATTGAAGGCCTTCATTGGGCAGAAGGACCAAGCCAAGAGCTGCAGCAGGTGTGGAGTGCCAAAGGGGTTGTTCAAAGGATAGAGAAGGCTGCAAAACAATTTTGTCCCTGAGAGGGGGCAGACCTTCACAAGGGGTAAGAGGCTTAGGCCATGGCTTCAGTGTCAAAGGCCTAAGGTTAGAGTTTGGGATGGAAAAGCGAGAGGTCCTGGAGTCCAGGTTGGTGCAGGGTATGAGAGTGGTGCTGAAGGAAATGGAGGCTGGAGAAAGTTCTTTCCCATGAAAGAAAGCCCCGTGACACAGTCTTGGGCTAAGGCTCAGCCCAGATGAACACCAGGGTTGGGGCTAGGGTTAGGTTTGTGACCAGGACAAACCACCAGAGGTGCAACTGGCACAGGGCTGCAAAGGGGCTGCCAGAGGAAAGTGCAGGCTCCAAGATTTCTCTGCCATAATACCCACTTACTGATACTATGGCTAAGAGTCTTGGTCTAAGACTCCAAAAGCTAAGGCCAAAGCCAATGTCTACAGCTAATGTTAGGAGACGAGCAAAGCCGAGATGTCCAGTTGCTGTGGGAGTCCAGGATGTGAGCTCACTCGTGCCAGCTGTGCCTTGGGGTCTCCGAGTAAGGCTTCCAAGGCCAAAATGGGCAGAAGTTAGTAATACTGCCTGAAACTCTAACTGTATGGCACTGAAAGGTGAACATGTGCAAAGAACTAAAAGTCATTTCCCACGTCTTCAATATCCCACCGGCACTTCATGAGAAAACCCTTGTCTTCCCCATGATGTTTCAACTTATAACTTTACGAAACATAGCTGGTTACTTATATGGGCTTTTTTTACAAGCTGGTTTAACCTTTAGCCTCTGTTCCCCCTCCCAGTTCTATTATCTGTTCCAAACAGTAAGCTGACAAATGTCTTATATGTAGCTCTCAGTCAAATACTACATTTTTAGCATCTTGAAAGCAGACTGAATGCACTTCGGCCACTAAATGTGACAGTTTAACAGATACCGATGTGTCAGCTTTTCAGAACTGCAAAATAACACTATTTTTACACTGTAATTTTGGTGGGGAAATCAAAGTCAACATGATAATCCAATTCTTACTATACTGTCCAATTTGCACAGACCAAAGCATACATCTCTGTGCAGCTCAGCTCACAATCATCTGTGGTACTGAAACTTCTACACCACATGCAAACTGTATCCTCCATTTTGAAAAAAAGAAAGAAAAAAAAAACATTCCAGAAGCTTCTCAGTAGTTTTTCCTGGCCACTAGTTCTGCATTGGTAGAATAAAGAAGAATGGACAAATGGCTTGAAGTTTTTTTTTTTTTTTTTTTTTAAAAAAGAGTTCCAAACTACTGCAATACTACTGGATTTTAAGAGATGTTGGTACTAAATAAGGCAAGAAGCTTTTCTGTAGGGAAGAACAATATATCAGCTTTTTAGGAGATGATGGCTTTGCAGAGGTTATATTAATGTATATTTGTGTACCAGTATGAATGGTCTGCATTTATTTTGGACAGATAGCTTGTTTCAAGGTAAAGGAAATTAAAATGCAGTAGGTCTATTATCATTTGAAAGATTTGTGTGGTGTTTAAAAACAGAATCTGGAGTGATTCATCCTTTCCAAATTCTCCCTGTAACTGCAGCTGATAATTCTGAACCTCTCATCCTTTTGTATCATTTAATTTGCAATTATACTGAAAGACTACTATCAAAACCCTAGTATATAACTATCTCCACCAAATGGGTGGGACCGAGGAGGATTTAAACAACATGAGCTATTTTAGGGAATATTTTAATAAAGTCATGATACTGAGTTTGTGACATGGAGCTGTAATTTTTCCCTGTAATGCTCATCACACAGCAGCAATCAAGTCAGAACAATGCCATTTTCCAAAGTATGTCAGGTTCAGCTCAGAAGGGCCAACTCTGAAGTTATCCAGTCAATTTAATCTGCAAACTCTTAATTTAATTGTTCTCCCTTCTGTAGATTTTAGTCACTATGAATGAGACACTAATTTGTTTTCTATAGCCCATAATAGGTAAGAGTTTCAGTCTATATCACACTGAATTTGAAAGAGTAGCCTAAAACTGAGCATCCCTAGAATTTAGTAACTTTGATTTAATTATTTCTTTGTTCCTGCCTGAAAGCTGAATGGTACACAAAACCCAATCCCAGCTGAGTCTAATTTCACAATATGATGCTGTGACTCACCACAACAGCAGCAATTCTTGTTTGGGATCTTGTATTTCCCAATCTCAGGATAAGCTGCTTGATAAGCAGGGGACAAAGCCATCTGTCAGTTAGACCTAGGTTAAAAAAGGTTAAAAAAAAAAAAAAATCTGACTGTCCTCTGGACCGAACTGTGCTCCAGGATGCCTTTCTGCTTTGATTCTTTGCTTTCAAGAATTCCCATTTTCCCAAACTTTTTCCACCTTAATCCTGTCACCCCCCACCTCCAAATCAAGAACACTACCTTAACTGTGTAGGTCCTTGTGGGGAACCAGAATGCATTTAGTCAATCCAACCTAAATCTATTCCACGTTTTACTTTATTAATTTTACATCAGTTAAGGTAGAATGGTAGATGTATTCATTCATTCTATCTATCTATCTATCTATCAAACAACAGCAACAAAAATCCATTAAGTTCTAAATAAGCCTTATCTTGAATGCTTCTGATGCATTTCCCATTACCCCCAGTAGTGGAAACAACAGAATGATGAGGTCCTAGCTCCAGTACTCTGATATGAACTGTCCTCTATGAACTTCTCAGATGCTGTAACCAGAAATAGCTCGGACAGAAAAGGAGCAAGAGGTAAAGGCCGTTACCCGTTCTGTGCTGCGTGCCCGGAGCTTTTGTACCGCCTGTATGACGGCCCGTTAGCTGGGAGCTCTAGGCAGTAACTTGAGAGCAGAGTTTTGCACATCCTACAAGCTTTCTAAACACTGTCCTCTTCATTTAATTACTGCCTCCTAGTAAACGTTAGATAAATGTCAGGGAGACTGACAATTTTATTTGAATGCCTCTCCTGTCTCTGACAGATAGGCTTTTATTTGTGGTCTTGAGGCTGAGCAGAACTGGCAATAAATGCCTCAACAAACCCCAAGCTCAGACAGGACCTTTTAGCCCTTAAATGACCCAAGCTCACATACACTTGCTGGTGCAACCCACTACAGGAGAGTGGATTCAGTTCTTATATACTTACATCTAGCTAGAGCTTCTGTTAGTCTCATTCATTTCTGCACAATGCTCAAAGAATTAAGTACAAAATATGAACGCCAGTTCTGAGCATTACCTCAGAAGCAAGGTCAGGCAAGCTCTTCTGAAGGATGACATGCTGAGGGGGAAATTCCTTCCAAGAGACTTCATTTCTCGTTTTCCCCCTGTAAATGTGGTTACCGACTTACAGCTTTAATTTTTATATGTAATTAATATATGAAATAGTTATCTTTACAAGAGAAAAGGGAAACACCACTGTAATTTGTTTATTGTGATAGGGAACCCAAACTCAACTCTACTCATTCAAAACAAGTACCAGTACTGTCTTGCAGACTTCACCCTACTTGCGCCGCTAGATATAGTCAAATGTCTGTCAAGGTTTCCTTTAGGCTTACAAATGTATAAAATTAAAAATAAAATTTGCCCATGCTTTGCATTATTTTTTAAGCTGCCAGTTTGCCAGGACAAAACTTCCAGGCCCAAGCCAGCCCATATGCCTTTCATAATTACAGTACAGCCGCCCTACGTAAATCAGTGTATTTTTTTAGTTAATTATGCACATGATTAGCGCTTCATAGCCAGTGCAACAGAGTAGTTGTTGTCATTCATGGTGACATCTAGAGCAGCAGTGAAAAGAAAAAATTGGTGATACAAGAGCAAGATCTATTCCCCATCTCTGTTTTGGTCTTCTGTATTAAGTCTTACCGTTATTTACTGGGAGATGATTGCTAGCAATGCTAAGCTCACAGCTCCCAAGAGGAAGGAGTAAAGCATCTTAAGCATTAATGAGAGGAAAGGCTCTGGAGATTTTCTGCTTGAAGAACAACTTCTCGCATGAGATCACACATTATTCTCAGGGAAAAAGTTTTAGTACACCACAATAACAAAAGTGTACATTTAAAGATTATTTCATCTTTTCACACAATAAACATACACTCAAAATGCACTAGTGAAATTAACCTACTATCCATGCATATACAATATGCAAAAAGTAAATATTTCATTCTACATTTTTAACAGAGCATTTCCTTCAGTAAGTAGCACAATCCTGAAAATCCATCAGAGAATAGTGACATTCCCCAAGCGGGTATGTGGCATTTTGCTCTCTGTGGCAGTTTATCTGCCATTACAGCTGACTGAATTTTTCATCTGTGAAGCATTGCCTTCTGGATCACACAACCACTATGTGACCATTTGAGACAGTGGTACCATTTAACAGACCAGGAGGAAGAGTCAATGTCTTCCCAAATTCATATTGTTAGTACAGTGTGTTTTAAGACTATTCTTAGTGAACCGTATTTTTTTTCCTGTTTTGTTATAATTTCTCATGTTATCTAAGGGAATTGGGAGGTAAAGATGAAAGGCCTCATTTGTTTATTCTGCTGCTAAACCTAAAACAGTTTCCTTACAAGAGAATAATGAAACACCACTCACTGTGATATTGGCCTAAAACCAGAAACACATGTGATCAAGTACGTAGTTTATCATTAACAGGACACGTATTAAAGACTTTACCATTTTTTGCTCCTCTTTTCCCCAAATGCCAGAGTACAGTGCAGTGGGTAAAAAGCAGATGAAAAGCAGTGTATTTGAATGACAAGTGCTGAAAGGAAAATTTGTTAGATTTTAAATAATTCAAGTCTTACTAAGACTGGCAACCTGCCTACACGTGCGAATGACATTTGCATGTACTGTTATTATCATGGAAGTCAATTCAAGAAAGCAAGAAATACCTTTGCCTGAATCAGTAAAGCTTTTAAATATATGTTCAGTTAAAATATCAAAAGCTACAAAGTGTGACTGCTCATGTACTTAAAGCAAAGCAGATGCTGCTTTGTTCAGCTGAATCATATTTGTACGCTCAGTAACTTGGCAAATCTAAAGTCAACTGCACAGAGCTTTGTGCACTTTGCAACATTTAAGCTTTTCCTACAGAAAACTTGTTACTGCTGTTCCATATTACAAAGTCCTCCTCTCCTTTCATCCAGACTAAGTCTGGAAAGAAATGCTTCTGTAACACACAATTCACAGTTGTGACAACTACAGGTCTTAAAAATAATCACTGATTGTACCAGTTTTCTCCTTTTCCTTAAGCATAGGGACTAATATACAGAAGAGCAATTTATTGTTCCTCTTGAAGTCTACACATCTGCTGATCGAAATTCAGAGTTCTTTAGCCTTATTTTCACAATCAATACCTACAGAATCAAAAATGGAGGCCAAAGATCCCTCTCAGCAACATCTTACAGTTAACAGGCAGAAGTCATGGCAGTCACCCTATCTCATGATTTCCTTGCAAGAAACAGAATTTCTGGGTTTTAGCTTCTTTGCCGCATTTAAGAGCTCATCTCTTATACTAAGATTCAGAATGTTTTCATTAATAACTTTGACAACTCCAAGGAACAGACCCTCTAACTTGAGAGATTTCACAGACCTCACCTGGAAGAGACGCGCACAGCTCGATCCTGGCTCCAGTGAGCATTCCAAGGTGCTGCATTCCAAGTTCCTTTTGTTCAGAGAAGTGAAAAACACTCAGGCAAACTTGCATAACTGACATAACCAGTATCTATTGTTTCCTAAGTTTTTGGATAAGCTGTAAAATACCGCTTTTTCTTTCTAGTAACTGATATAGTGTCCAACATCAGATCAAGCTGTTATCTCTAGTCCTCATTTCACTCATCCTCATTTCTTCTTCCTCTATATTAAGCTAATTTGATTTTTTGGGGTCTGTTCATTATGACATATACTGACTTTGCATATAAGTGTATCTTAATAGCATAGGTAAGCCAAAACATAACCCCCCCCCCCTTTTTACAGTAGTACTGTTTAAAATGCAGAATCAGATAACAAACAGTACAGAAAACATTTAATGCAAAGTTAAATACAATACAAACTTTATTAAAAATAGGTTGCAAGTGAAATACAGTAGAAATGGGAAACTACAGCAGTTCTGATGTTTTTCATAATAATGCACAGACAAATATATGAAAAGCACTTTTACACATATTCACACTTGACCCAAATGCCCAATGGCGGCCAAATCCACTCAACTGAAGGTTATAGATATTCTTTTGCTAAGCCTTTTTCAGATTCTAGCAGCAATAGTAAATTCAGCCACAGCATAAGTTTTTTTTCTTTTTTTTTCCTTAAGAAAAATTTGTCACTGTAAGGCTGCTAGTGTTCTTAAGATAAATTGGGAGAGGCTTGCTTTTCCTGATTTAACAGACATAGCAAGCATGCAAATCCTTCATTAACACTTTGAACCAGTTTAATCTTCTACTTCATATTTAACAGGTGAAACGGTAAAAGCACACTTTCAAATAAGAAACCTGAAATACGTAAAAAATATTTACACTCCAATTTTCATTAACTTGCATTTATTTATCATACAACTCTTATTAAAAGTGATTTCTTTCCTAAGGCAGTGAAAGTCTACCCCTCTGTATTTGGAAGTGTGCACAATTCCCTAAATATATATTTATAAGAGAACAATATGATACAGGAAAAAAATCATCTAAAGCCAGTAAAGGGCTTTCTCAAATAGAAAATTTGTTTGGAATCACAACATACATTGTCCTAACATCACACAACGAGAAAAACTCTGATGAGGTCCTTATCTCCAGCATCATCAGCCACATATGCATAGCTGAAGAAACAACAGTGGGAGGAAAAAAGATTAACAATTTAAAATTAAATAAGGCTATTACAGTGTGAAGAAATACCTTGAACTGCCAAAACATCTTTCATATAACAGTAACAGGATGTTAGTAAAGCCAGAGAGATTTTTGAAAAAGAGTTTACAAGGATTACTTTCTGAACGTAAGTAGACACAATTTCCTGCCAGCAGACCAGTTCAGCTGAGTAGCTTGCTAACATTCCTGTTTCCAGCCAACAGCGTTA
This sequence comes from Tinamus guttatus, assembly GCF_059628265.1. NCBI lineage: Eukaryota > Metazoa > Chordata > Aves > Tinamiformes > Tinamidae > Tinamus > Tinamus guttatus. The sequence goes on along the minus strand of NW_028289135.1, from coordinate 295,865 downwards.
CCCTTGATGCTTCACACTTCAGTCTTTTTCTCCACACAAAAAGAGATATTGCTGAACTGATAATAGTAGACTCCTGTGCTATTCCTTGGCCAGTTGCCTTACTCCTTCTACTCTAACTTCCTTGGAAAACATAGGCATCAGTTCTGCAAGCTTTGGAACTGCAATTGTTACTCCTTGTTGTAAACACACAACCAGCATTTTAGTCCTAGCTGTAAAAGGGACACTATTGTAGCCCACTAACTATTGCTTATGTAATTTTCAAATACAATAAATACCCCAAGTTTTTTCAACCTCACATTTTCAAAAGTCTGAAGAACATATACTGATGATACATCTACATAAAAACCTTCCCATAACTACAGATAAATTCTTAGGCATCCATTTTGGAATAAAAATGTTCTACAGACTTGCTGGGTCCAAGGTTTTATCTAGAGAATACATTATCCCACTACTAAGTAATGTTAAGATCTGTACTGATATGCTAATCACTGTATGAACAGCATATGTGTATGTAGTATGTCAAACTCGCATATAAAGACTTATTAAGATGGCCCAGATATTGGCTTCTTATCAAACAACCTAAAATACTAATATCTAGTGCACAGTTTAGTTTAGGCAGTTCAAGTTATTCTCACTCTCTCTGCTCAGCAGCTAAAACAAAAGTGTGTCTGTAAAACACCAGGAAACAGAACTTATCTTTGACAAGTGCTACTTGGTCTGGTGCACAAGAACTTAACCCCAAGAAGAGAAGGAAAGAAAGTTACCTTCACGTGATTCATATCTTTAAAATTTTACAGTGCTTTAATTGTATAAACCACAAGCTCCTGGTAAAGCAATCAGTTTTCTTGCTATTGCAACATCTCTAAATCTTAATTAACAGTCTTAGATATAGAGGAATCAAACTCTCTTTTCAGAAAATATTCATTTCCTGTTCATTAGCAGAGCCCCTCCCCATCTCAAGCCCGCATTTTAGAGATCTTTCAGTTACATCTGATAAGGTGCTTTAATATTATTTTGTGTTCAACTCATTTTCCAGTTCCATTAATTTTCTAGAAGCTTTTACTTTATTGGATACATCTTGACCCTGTGAAAAAAGTCGCTGGCGTTCCCTGAACGTCAGATTTTCTGGTGCTCCAGGTAAATCTGCATCTTGACTGGAAAAAGAAAGAAAGACATGTTATAATTATAGCTCAAAATAACCTTAAATATAAAAATTCTTAATCACAAATACATTAACTTGACAGTGGCAAGTGGTGGTCTTGACAGTGGCAAAATACTGTAATTGTATTAGTATTCTGCAGGGTTTACTGGGGGGCACAAATACTAATTTGTGCCCCAATTTGCCCTTAATTCTTCCAGGGAGCTATCATTTAGTAAATCATAAGAGAAAGCTCATGACTACAACATATAAACCTGAAGGAAATCACTTGCCAATTTTAAAATAAAATTGCCAGTGTAACTAAGGTGCAGTCAGCATTAGCACAGCACTGCTGTTATGGCTAAATTGCCATGGCTTTCTATGGTAGTTTGTGTCTATGAAAAAAAAAAACAACAAAAAAACAACAAACCCCACTCTAATATAAAGCTTTTAAGTACTGGTGAAAAAAAAAAAAAACAGTGTGCTTGCTGTAGGAGTTGCAACACCTCTTCATTCTATTCTATACTGGCAAGGCTTCAAATGTGATAATGGCCTAACCTCTTTCACTTGCCTCCATTATTGAAACTATCTACTTTTTTTTTTTTTTTTTTTTTTTTTTTTTTTTTTGTAAAAAGTGTCTCTGGCCATGACAATGACCATCTCAAATTACTCTTATCAGTCTCCTCTAAGCAGAGGTAACAATATATCTGAGATTGACTCTCATAATACAGTTTTGATATTTATTTGAATTCCATCATTAGAGAAGTTTCACTTTTAGCTCCAAGAAGTATCTGCTCTGCACATGCCACTGAAACATTAACTGCATATTAACAAGCATACATGAACTGGGCTACCAGCTCCTACAGAATCCTAGGCAAAGCCCAGCTGCATGTTTAACACTACACGGGAAAGCCTGCCACTCACGTACAAAATATAACCCATACTACTTAAGCTTACTGCAAATTTGGTAAGAAGTTCGTGCGATGTACTGTTCAGATTTAATAAATACACCTAAAAGATGTTCATTTGTAATGATCACTCAGTACAATCACAGCAGCCAAGACTCCTGTAGAACTTTCTTTGTATCCTGAGGCAGCCCAAGACACTCCAACCCACTGCAGGACTAATAAGTAGCCCACAGAGATAAGGCAAGAGCAAAAAATCAGCCACTGAAGAAGTTAGTCAAAGCACATGAATAAAAGTTAACATTTAATGGACCTCCTGCATGTCACCTTTTAGATCTTTTGTCTCTTGGATCCCGATAAATTTCTTGGGCGCCAACAGTTGCTCCTGTAGATCCAGTGTATGAATTTATTCCTTATGCAAAAGAAAAAAAATGACAGTTGAAGAAGAGCAGCTACAACACAACAATTTTACATCTTATTTCTTCTATAAGGTGCAGTGCTTTTTTCAAGAAATAACTTCAAATGGAGTCAGAAATAATCTGGAGGGTCATCTGATCTGTACAACATTTAAAGTCAATACTGGAATAAATTCTATTCCTCCTCCTCAAAAAAAGTAATTTCTTATTCCTAATTTTATTTATCAAGTCAGAACACATTTTATTTAAACTATTCAACTCATATCAAGTCATGGTATTTATCTTATTATGTCTCATTGTTAAACATTAAAGCTCATTTTCAGGAGATTGAAGGAAAGAGTTCCATACTCACTTGACTATCCTGCAACAAGTTCTACAGGGAAATAAATTAGCTGCAGCTGCTGTATTTGTGAGACAAAAAAGTCTCATAAAATAAAAAGTCTAAAATTAGTGAATATCATCTTTGCAATTCAGAAGAGCCAAAACTTTTGTCTTTGTTTAGCCAGATTACCTAAGGTATTACCACCCAGAAAATGCCCCTCTCCTTTTTTTTTTTTTTTTTTTTTTTTGAAGTCTGTATCTTACAGCACTGCACCTTTAGTTTAAATTAATACAAGATACACACAGTTTTACACAATATATTAATCCTTTCTAAAGGTCACAAGACAAAACCTTTCCAATCAAAAGTAATAATTTAATCAGCATTTAAGGCTGCATTCTCTTAACTCTCAGGAAAAAAGAACTGTCAGAGCACAATACTCAGGTGTGTCTTCAGGCAGTTCTGGTATCAATATTGCACACGTTATGTCTTGTGAACCTTCTTCTGTACAGAGCAGAATGGTTGCTTCTTCCACTGGTGTGTATAACATCTCACAAATATTCCATAATGGAAAAGAGGTAATATGATAAAGGAACGCAAACAAATTTAGCTGATGGGATGTAGATTCAATTTTTTCATCAGAAAGTTGTTGTGGATCAAGTCATACTAGGTAGCCCAGAAATACAAAGATTTTCTTTCCTTTCAGGCTTTAATCTCATATGCTTGCAATAACCATCCCCACTTTGAAAGATCTGGGTCCTCACATTGTGATTCACACTGCCAACTACTTTAAAGATGGTAGCTTTGATTGGGGCGTTGACTTTTTTGCGTGGGGAGAGAGGGAGGGTTCTTGGCAGACTCAATAGTTTTAAATTCATCTTAGGCAACCCAGTGGAAGAAGGTACGAGAGCAAAGTTTGCTGAAGCATGGTTTACTAGAGTTAACATTCAGAACAGAAGAGAGCTGCAAAGGACAGTCATGTAACAGAGCCAGCAAGATGGAAGATGGCAAACTGCACAGTGGATTCTGCATTTTGTGCAAACGGCTTTGTACGTTACGCAGGCAGTCTTCAGAGAAGCTTGAGCAATCAGGTGAAGTTAACCTGTTCTCATGGCTATTTTAAAAATTATGAAATAAGAGGATTCAGAATTAGTTGTATGGTTTATGGATTAGGTTATTAAAGGTGAAGCATCATACTACAATATTCCTTAATTGTAACCAAAAACCTAAACAAATCTTTGTAGATTGTCCTCCTGATTGTTTTCCAGGAAAAACAAACACACATACACAAAAAAAAAATGCAACTGAACACTTCACTTTCTTGAGATTCATTTCTCCATTAAAAAAAAAGCCAACAAAAAACAGGGTTGGAAAATGCAGTTAAAGATGAAATGATATACTGGATTGCGGATGATGGGAGGGGTAAGAGTAGTGATGCCAAGTAGTGATTGATGGTTCTAGAGTTACTTAATTTATTACATGTACAGCCTGTGAAGTGCCAAGTAAGGAAGGGAAGATAGGGTCTTTGGAAGCCTATGTGCTGTGGTGGAAGGCATGTTTTATGCTCAATTCTAATTTATTTCAAGTAACAATTTCCAGAAAAAGAAAGTATTTTGAAAGAACAAAAATTCAGTATGGACATGTTAGAAGCTTGATCCAGCTTATTCCTAAAAGCAAGCTAATAATACAGGCAGTTATAATATTTGAAGGATTTCTTTTCCTGTAAATTTATTGTCTTCAATTTTACTTTAATTAATTAACTCTTTGCAATATAAGGAGCTCAAAGCAAGAACAAAACCAAGATTTGAAATCAATGCTTGGTGATTTGACAGTGAAAGAGATATCTATTGTAGAGATATGGTGCTTTCTCAAGGTTACACATTTCATACAGATGCCACTTGTAGGCACGTGTAAGTCAATTCCTTGTACGCTTTGGCTGCTCTCCTGTAACGGTACCATATATTGGTTGCTGCACAACGCACACTGTCTGTCCATACTCCAGTCTCATGACAACAAACTGAAAAAAAATCAAAACTCCCATCACCTTCCTTGGAGGAACTTGGAAACAGTGACAAAGCAAGACAGGAGTGGCAGATGGGCTTGCAGAATCCACAGTGACTGTAACATCAAGAGATCTCACAGGGAATGCTAGGGTAAATAAAACATTTTTTTCTTTAAGTGAGCATCGGCATGGATGCCTTTTATGCAACATGCGTGGTGTATAGACCCAAAACAGTGAAACTGCTAAACATCAAACATGTCAGTTAGACAGTAATTGTAACTGGGCACAAAAACATATAGTGCTGTGCAGAGCTCCCTGGCACTGGAAACAGTCTAGCTGTAGTAGGAGCCAACTTTGCCCTGCAAAGAAAAAGATGCCTTGCTGGAAAACAGTGACTTGAGCCTTAAGTGAAAATGATGCAGACAGGTAGCTCACAGTAACACATACCTGTATGGTCTCACACACAGGATCCTAAGTCATACTCATGTACTACTGTAACTATTATAAGTGTTTCAGATAAATGGAAACTGTTCTGAAGCTCCTATGCTCTCTATGACCAGAACCTAACACCTATGATTAAAGAAAAACAGTTTCTCATAATTCATTATGTGGCCAAAAAAAGTGAATGGGGATGTACCATGGTGTAGGCTGCCTGATTTCTCATGGGATTCAAATCCAGTACATAACCTAGTCATTCAGCCAGAAGCTAGCATGAACATTTTTCTCTTGCTCTCCTGGGTGATTATCCTCTGCATTTTAGAAGGATAATTTGATCAGGGTGAATTGGCTGTCAAACATTTACTGAATTCTGTTGTACTGACACAAGTAAGAAGGGAAAACTATGAGAATATTATGACCAACCTTCTTGTCAGAAGAATATAGAATGAAACAGATGTAGGGCTGGCAGATGCTGCTATTTGAAAGTCTTATAAGCTGCCCATTTACTTGGGGTGGAATTCAAACAAATACTTGAAGAGTAAAACATGAAAGACTTCTATATGGCCATGATATACCAAGTTAGCTGAGAACTTTGGACTGAATTTTGGGTTTGTGCATACAGCTGAACTAGTACTGCAGGTTAAATATATGGTGCTGAAGTTGCTAGTAACTGCATCTCTATGGATGCCCACTTGGAGTTACCAAGGAAAGAAGAGATGACTAGGCAAAGAAGTGTAGGAGTGTAAAGGGAATGATCAAGACAAAAAAAACACTACGATAGAATTTTTGCTCTCCTTTTCAAGAAAATCAGACTGAATGAAGCAGAAGTACAGAAACTGTACCTGATACCACACGCCTCTTGGTGCTGGTGTATTTAGAAATACGTCTATAAAGGTCATTTTTAAAGCCATTTGCACACACTATTGAAATTAGAAGAAGCCCCAGTACCAAACAGGAAAGCAGAAGCTCCCTTCATGAACCCATTAGGAAAGGCTTCCTCTCTTCAAGAGAGATGCGCTTCTGCAAGTCCTAAGTAACCAGTAGTCAGTTGTACAAAACAAATCACTGAAAGATACAGAGTGAAAGCCAAGACCAACAGTACTTTGGATTGGTTGAGTAACAGTTAAAAATCATTTCTAATTCACTGTGTAAAAGATGAATTTTTGATTTGAAAGAGGTTGGGTAAGGAACAAGGAAATTTGAGAGATCAAAACAATTACAAAAATGGATTATTATCAGGATTTAAGTTAGATCACCATAGTGAAAATACAGTGATTGAGTGGAAAAAAAATCACAGAGTAAGTGATTATATTTACATCACCAGAGCAGAGAACTTCAAGGTAGTTCAAGATTGTAGTGAAGATTTTGATTTCACGATCTCTACCTTTAGAGCTGCTTGCATGGATGAAACTCGGTTTGTTTGGTGGGGGCGGGGGCTGGCTTTTTTTGGCAGCAGTACTGTTGGCATTGACTGGAGATGGCTGGAATGAGTTGGAAAGAAAGAGGCCATCTGAAACTGGGCGAGGCTGGCGGGAGGGCTGCTGTGGCTTAAGGGTGGCAGGAGGAAAGTCACCATAAGATTTTCTTGTGCTGGAGTACTTATCCTGACCTGCTAGATTGGAATCCTCCTCCTCATCATCATCATTGTATGCAACAAACTTGGCAGTATAAATCGTGTCAGGGGAGAGAACCTGCGTTTTGAGGTAAGAGGTGTTTCGCTGAGGTGGGGGAGGAGGAGCGTTAGATGAAGGGGTTGGGGATGGGAGTTCATATTCCCGTGGAAGCGGAGGTCTGTACAGACCAGGCTCGTCAGGTTCCAGCAATCTTCGCTCCGCTTCATCGTGTTGCCTGCGCCTTTCAGCCTCGAGGCGGTTGTAATACTCCTCTTCCTGCCGCCTCTGCAAGCCCAGAGCAAACAAAAACACAGCGGTCAGACAGACAGGCACTTCGGACCAAACGACAGTTAAGTTTTCCAACACAGAGTTGCCACTATTTTTTTTCTCCTTTTCTGGCAATGAGCATCTATACCAAGTCATGCAAAGAAAATATATTACTATTAAAAGAAAAAAAAGAAAAAAACAGTTGTCCTATAACACAGCTTTTCTGCTATTTCTGGAATTACCACTGCCTGTGGTAACTAAAGTAACTGCCTATGTGAACTAAGGGCATTTCCAGCACTTATTACTATTTCAAATAGTGCTAGAAATAATTAATTTGTTTCAAGTTACATCCTCCTTTATAGGATAAGGATTTTTCCAAAGCTGTAAAGAATCTTTAGGAGAGGAAATAACTCAGATTATAAAGTTCCTTTTTAAGATGGTAGTTAATTTTGCTGCATGCTTATGCAATATAAGTTAATCAAGGGCGGCTTGTAAGAGATGACTCCTTAAAAATAAATAAATAAAAAGAGATAATGCCAAAAATGAAAACATATTTGACTGCACAGTGAGTTAGTTACCTGCTATAATTACTGCCTTCCTTTCTAAAATGCAAGTTCCCTTTTTTCTTAAAGTCCAAATGTAAAGACAATATGGAATATTTTTCTCAACTCCACAATAATTCAAATTTTCATACCCCAACCTGTGTGCAAATGTGTGCAAACCAAGTGTGTAAAAACAAAAACATATTTAAAAAATGAAAAAAAAAAGTTTAAGTGCCATCTCAGCCATTATGAAACATAATATTCATACTAAACACTGAATAAAGTCAGGAGATACAGTTGATTTCTGCCACACCTTTCAGAAAAGACTGAATACAAACATCTCATTGCAATAAAAGCTACTACTGGAATTTCTATTGTATTATTTGTGAAACACCAGTGAGCTCCAACAACCACATTTTTTTTAATCTTTTTTTTTTTCCCCTTGGATAAAATGAAACCTTGGGCCATGAATGTTTTCACTAGGCTAATGTATTCAAGTCCTGCTGACTCAAAATTGAGCTGTTTCTGGCCAGACTAAACAGGAGAGGCCTATACGGAACTCCTGCTGCACTCAGAAGACCATAACCTTTTCTTCAGCCTCTCTTCTGGTTCGCTCCTCCTCTTGCTGTCGTCGCTCTTCTTCCTGCCTGGCCCTGTCTTCTGCTTCTCGTTTGCGCATTTCTTCCAACTGTTGCTGCCGTCTGCGTTCTTCATCCTGTAACTAACAGAGACACATCTTTAATTTTTCATTAAATTATCACTCATGCTGCTAAGATGCAAATAATCGAGTTACATTTTTGATGCATCTAAAAATAACAAAATCAGTAAAAAAAAAAAAAAAAGTATGCTACAGATGACTCAGTGAAGTTTTCAGCTGCTGAAAATATACTTTGTTAGGTTGTTTTTCTGTGAGAGGAAAAGCAGAACATAATTACATACGTAACAGCAAAAAATCACAGCGGGAGAAATGCACAGCAGTCACATAGGAACCTCTAGCAGAAGACTGAGTTGACTCGTATCCCAGACTGCTTCACTAACCAGAGTCTCCTAAGTACAGTAAAGTGAAATGAAATAGTTGGAACCTATGGTCCACAGCTCCATTAGCCAATTGGTTTTGCATTTTGGATTAGTATTTAAGCACCGGAAAATCATGACTCATTAGTCAAAGGGTCAATCCATTTAAAGTAACAGGCTCACTCAGCAAGTCTGCAAATGGTCTCAAGAGATAAATAAAGTCTCCCACTGTATCGGCCACAGATGTGTTTTGAAAAGAGCAGACAGCAAGGCAACTAAATTTTAGATTATTTAGATTTAAGAGCTCCTATGAAAACTAATGCCCAGCTTAATGCTATTTTTTCCCTCTACATATGATGAGCACTGCACTGGTTGGAAAAATGAGCAGTAACCCACATCTGTCTTTGTATTATTCTCCAAAGCTGGCAAAGCCTGGGATGGGTAGTGCATTCAGTGGTAACTGGACTACATGTGAAGCTGCTTTTACTACTACATATGTTCTAAAGGGTTGGTTTTTTTTTTTTTTTTTTTTTTTCTTTTCCCCCCCACCTCTCTCTCTCCACAGGACCTTTCTTAAGAAATAGCAGTATTTAGTATACCTGATAGTGAAGTATAACATCAGCTATACTAAATACTGCTACTTCTTTACTTCTTTTTTACAGTATGGTTTCCTTCATAGAAAAAGGCCTTTAAGACACATGAAGCAATATTGATAAGAGCAGAAAATTAATTTTATAGAAAGAAATATTAGAAATAAAGACATTTTATGGAAGAAATATATAGTCTCTTGGATGACAACCTTCATGTAAGTGTGTCCCTTCCTCTCCCTCTCTGCTATTAAAAAATGGCAGATGTGCTTTGAAGCTTATTAATGGTATATAAGATACTGGTCAAAGGTTTTGTCAATTTTGCTTCTGGTTTAAAAATATATATATATTTATTTATTATTTGACTGATTTTCTGATAATTATTTCTCCTGCAATTTTTAGGTAGTATTTTTTTGCAGGTATCTTTGGACAGATAATTTTGAAGATGCTTGCCTTTTACATCTGTAAATGGAGAATTTTTATACAGAATAATTAGAGAGAAAAAAAAATGATTTAAGGTATTGTTAACAATCACCATTTTTCATCAGAAAAAAAAATACGTAGTTATCTTGATTTGGGATGAAACTTGGCAAATCTAGGCTAGAGGATGCTGCCTCTGAGTTTTAGTCACAGATGACTCCCTCTTATCCAGGGCAGAAAATTTTGCAATTCCTAGCTGAAAACTACACAAAGATAAAGATCACGCTTAGTATAGCCCATACAACAATCAAACTGACTACTTGGATTAACATATTTTCTGGTCTTTCTTGGTTATTAAAAAGACCGCAGTTTAACACAGGAGATAATATTCTTATCGCAAGAAAAGACAGCTACTAATTCAGAAAAATTCATAGAAAAGAAAAAAAAATGGCCAACAAAAAGGCACAAGTTGCATACTGAGAAATACAGTAAAACACTTTGACTTTGCCCCAGTCATCTTTAGAGAAAAACCCAGTAATTATCCCAGTAGTTCACTGCATAAATATCTTTTCCCTAAGTAGTAAACTCTCCTACTTCAACACAGCTAAACAGAAACAAACAGGGCAAAAAAGACAGAATTGATTTAACTAAAGAGGAAGGAGGATCAACTATCTCAACTAAATAAAGGAGGGAAAACGGGGCAGTGCACCCCTGTGGAGACATCCCACATCAGATGTCAATCACAGCAATTTTGGAAGAAAATTATATCTACATCAGAGGCTATTCTAAACATAATTCATAGGGAAAGGACACAAATTAGATATAAGGCACAAGTATGAACAGAGTAACTATTACAGAGTGATGCTTCACTTCTTTATAACTAGTTAGCTGGTTTCTGCTTTGCAGCATTTACAGACCAAGACATAGAGCGCCGGGATGGCGAGTCTTGCTGTATTGTAGCAACTTGTATTTGTGATCACATACAGTGGGATGACACTTTTCAGTATTCAGAGCTTCCAAATTTTCAAGACACTAAGGAAAATAAGCTCCATTTTCTAGTAAAAGGGTTCTCTGATAACATCCCCAATTTGAATCTTCGACCTCAGTATTTTGGCCTCAGTATCCATCCCAATTAGATTCTCTCTAGTTTAAAAGCCACATCATGTATGATTTACTGTTCCTCCAGAATTTACTTCAAAAATGTATGCCTCCAGGCACTGCTTACAATGGTTTCAAAAAGTTCCAAAAAAACTTTCAATTTATATCTATTTATTTATGGCAACTAAAGCTGGGTTAGATCTGTTAATGGCCCATGAAATTAAGAGACAAACACTAGGGAAACTGACAATTTATGGATTATCTTTTCATCAGTGTTCACCAGCCTTCTAATAAGGACAACAGCTGTCAACAAGGCTCATATCAGATGTTCAAAAAATAAACATTGAGCATTCTAAAAGGTCTATCTTTTTTTTTAACCTAGAAACAAGAAAGCAATTTCCTGGATACACAGTGACATAGGATAGATTTGCCCGAAGTCAGGCAAATACTTCCAAAACCATGAAATCAGGGCAGGGGTGGGGTGGGGTGGGGGGGGGAAAAGGGTTCTTGGTTTTGCTGGATTTTATCATTCACATCATATACTTCAGAATTAAAATGTTTCCTTTTTTTTTAATGCTAATTTTGATGATTTTAGGAGCATAATAAAACCTGTCCTGACCCATGTCACGGTTGATGCAATGCAGGTATTGCCCCCAGCACAGGGGCTGGCTGCTACTGGCAGCCGGTTCCTCTAGCACTTCCCAGACATGACTGTACCAGAGATGTTGGCTGGGGCATCTGTGTCTAATCCTGTCACTACTGGCTTATGGGTGCCATGTCTATGAATTTGCCTAATCCATTTTACAGCATCTGACACTGTCTGCTTCACCACTGCCTGCAGCAGAAGGACCAGAGCTCAGAGGCTGCCCTGTGTATGCGTTTTAAAAGTTGTTATTTAAAAAGCAGGGTCAAATGGCCAAGTTCATACTTTGAATAGTCAAGCTAACCACTTCTCAGATGCAAAATTAATTATACTAACAGGACATACACGCATAACCCTTCTTTCAAACTCAGTACACTAATCATACAGAACATACTCTGAAGGTGCTATGTTATTTCTTTAAAAGACTACAGAACTATCTTTTTTCCAAGCACCTATTTCCAATAATAGCAATAAAATACAGGATTAGCCAGAATCAGCTTAGCCAAGTACTGCCAGCCAGCAGCCAGTTACTGCTCCAACTTGAAAATCTGTCATGATTTAACGAAAGAAAATGGCATTAACTAAATGAAACTGAAATTTAGAAAACTAAAGTCTAGTAAGTTAATCATTGCATGTTTATGAGATCTACTTGAAAATATTAATTCAGAGTTGATAGTTTTTATTTTGATGAGAAATTCTTAAAACCTGTTAACTATGGGGTGTCAGTGTGTGCTGAAATAGCATTGAAAGCCAGGGCAGGACAAGAACCTGACTCAAATACCCTTTATTATTAGGCTGTCAGGACAATTTTGCTTTAAGTCAGAAATAAATGGTGAAGCTAGAGCTTTCCTGAAACCTCAGGATGGGAAGCGGAAGAAATCTTACCTCACAGTTTGTGCATTCCAACTGATTATAAGATTTTATAAACAAAATTACACAAAATATCAAGTAGTTTTATATTAGACCACGGCTACAAGAAACATCAAGCCTGCAAGCAGCAAACAACATCTAAAAGGACAGAAGCACAGGGAAAGGAGTCACCACGTCTGGAAACATTAAAAGGCATGCTTACATTTAGCTTATTGCATATGGTATCAAAATGTTTTTTGAGGAACTGAAGATGGCAAAATCATCCAAAGGACATAAGATGGTTACTAATAAAATCAGAAAATGAAATGGGAAAGCGATATTGAAGAGAAAGAAACAAACATACCAAATCTAGAACAGATATTGCTGGCACAGCAGTCTGCTGCAGGTAGTAAGAAAAGGGAAAAAAAGAAAGATGCACAGTGAAAATAAAGATAGGTTAGACTTGTGCTTTGCCAAAAGCATTTTAATTGTTAAGTCAGCAGCTTTAAAAAGAGAAACTGAATTTGACATATTCCTGAAATACAGAAATGAAAGCAGCTAAAATAAACTAATACTGATAAATATTTTAGGTTAACTCAAAAAACAAGTTCTCTCTAGAGATATTTATTGCATCTCTAGCAATACAGAGAGCAAAACATAACAAATGCAAACATAACTTTAGCTCTAGGTGACTTTTATTTTAAGTTTCAGTAGGAAACTACAAGTTTCTTATACTTTTTGCTAATGCAATACAATTGGCTATTTTATTTTAAGCCTTATTACAATGAGATATTAAAGACACTGAGTGAAAATGGCAGTTTGATATGAATGTTTATGCCCACAGGTAACTAAAAGTATGTTAAAAATTACACACTAGCAATAGTGGGCTTTAACACAAGGAGTTTGCCAACAGTAAGTTTAGCTTTTCCTTTCTTCAGTTTCCAAGTGTAGGGCATCTATTGTTTCAAAGACTAATAAGGTTAGCCACGAGAAAAAAGGAAAGCAAAGCAGGCTGCAGTGCGTATGAAAAGAATAAGCTTAGGAAATCAAGCTGCCAAAGCAATCCTGAGCTCAACTACTACTTTAGCCAACAGCAATTCCTGAATGTCAGAATAAACATGTACAAACAGTTCTTTGCAAGTAGAAATAGTTTATCGCAGAATTAAGCCATCTCTTAAACTAACAGAAGACACTTAGCAAATTACAGAACAATTTAAGCCTGTCAAAGCAGACCTATTGGACCGTAACTTTAGTAGCAGTACTATTGTTTACAAAAATGTCTTTTCCTATAAAAACTGATTTCTAAAAACAATAGTTACTAGGTTCTGAGAAACAACAACAACCAATAGAAAGGTAAAAACTTCATTATAACATAGTTGTATTATCTTATTTCACGTGGCAGCTATAGACAGCTTTCACAGCAGTGAAGCTAAGGGAGCAGACCTTGTTACATCCTGGCTACCCTGAACAAAAGCCAGGTTGTGTGTGAGCCAGAGCCCCCGGACAGGGCACTTTAGTTGCTGGGAGTCCCATCAACACCCCAACCAGACAGTCCATTCTATGAAAACTTCCACTCGTGACTGCTACAGCCACCAGCCTGACCAAGAGGTAGCGGTAACAGCCGCCTCCTACCCGAGCCTCTATCTGGGGAAGACCATCAAGGTGGAACCTCATTGCCCTTCACTGTTCCCTGGAAACAGCATGGCATATGGTGTCTGTCTCTGGGTCCAAGTAAAGCTAGCAAGACCGTTAATAGTTCTTAGAATTAAATATATTTAAGAAAAATCACACACTATCTTGTTCCCACTCTCCCACGCTCATAGTTCAAAGTATTTCTGCCTCCCTTTCTGCAAGTGAATTACATGCAACATCTACCTTCTAATCCTGCTCCAGCTACCTGGTTAAATCCATTTGTGAAAAAGATTTCCTCCCCTCCTGCTCCCAGCAGGAGAAGAACCAGAAAAGTAAGTTCTGCTCCCAGCTAGATTCTGTGGCAGGCAGCTACGGGTAGCTCCGTAACACACCACCTAACAGATGAAGCCAGTGTAAGCTAGTGAGGGTTTCTTCCACAGCTTTTAAATTAAAGCCACTAATGCAACTCCATCCTCTTTTGCCCTGAGAGGACATCAAAGCACTGAGAGAAATCCAGAGAACCCACTGAGATACACATTGACTTTTGTCTAGAAAGGATTACCCCCTTTTACCCTTGCTCTTCTTTCTGCTTCCAGGCGTTGCATGATGAGCATAGTATCCACATCATCATCCTCCTCTTCATCATCATCCTCATCCTTTTGCTTTGACTCTTGAAGTCGCTTTTGAAATTGCCACTCAAGCATGAGTTTGCGCAGACGGTCATTTTCTTCTGCTGTACGATCAGGCTTGTTCTGGAGTTCCTGAATCTCTTTACTCAGCATGTCCACAATGTGCATTTGTTGCTGCTTCTCCAGTTTCTCCTTAGCATCCCGCTTCCAGGGATCTGGAGAGAGGCTGTCACTGGAGGACAGCTCTTCCTTGCTGATAGTAAAGTATTGCAGATCTCTCCGCTCTATAGTCCGAGGCTGCTGTTGGGGCTGCAGCTCTCGAATGACTGTTTCTTGAGACCTCGGCAAAGTTGAAGTTTTTTCTGATTTCACTTGCTGAAGAGAGACTGGAGGAACCACAGGCTGAGCAGGAATTAGCGGCTGAGAACGCATTTGGCCCAGTTTTCTCTCCTGCTCACGGCGTTTCCTTTCTCGCTCTTCCTCCAAACGTGCCTTTTCCTTTTCATACCACCTCTGATGCTCTTCTCTTTTTTTACGCTCAGCAGCAGCAACTTGGGAAGATGCTTGTGTTCCTATCTGATTTGGAGGAGGCGGGGGAGGCAGAGGCATATCCATCTGCAGTTCATCAAAATCTGCGGCATAATGCACCGGGGGAGGTGGTGGTGGAGGAGGAAGATCTGTTCGGATGGGCTGGGAGATGGCCACTGGAGTTGGCTGGCTGGCAGCTGGAGTTTTCCAACGGCCAGGGCCACTTTTAGCTAAACAAGAACCGGGGGAAACCGGTTTGGATGAATGGTTCAGATGCTCTTGGCTGGATGTGCTGGAATCCACAGATGAATTCATCCATGGCTCACTGTCTGACTTCCGATCCATATACTCCACATCCTTCCTTATAACCACTTCCAAACGATTCCTTTCTGGCTGGAAAGCTTTATCTCGAAGTTCTTCCTGGGATCGAGCCACACGCTGGAAAAAATAAAATAAGGTATGTATTCCATAGTCCATCTACATTAAAACATAACCAAAATACTAAAGATTAAATGGCTCAAAAACTCTCATTACCAAAGGTAATTACTTCTAGTGAAGTTCAGCATTTCCATACCCAGTAAGTTTCCCAAAAGCAACAGTGAAACATTCTTCCCTGTCCTTTAACTCTTTCACGTGATGGAAGAGGGTGCAACCTCTGGCATGCCCGCAAGGCTGCACCGAGTGGAAGGGCGAACACAGAACAGAGCTCCAGCCAAAGCCCTTCCCAGCTCTCACAATTTCTCAGGACTGTCCCTCACACCCCTTCCCCCCGGTAGGTGCACGAGAGGCCAGCGGCCCACGGCAGCAGGTCAAGCAGAGTAGCTTTGCCATTCAGGCTTCTCCTGGCTTAACCAACATCCAGCCTGTTAGGGAGACAAACAGAGCGGCTGCTGCTGAGGAAAAGCCAAGGGAGTCTGCCCATCCACCTCCACGAAAAATGGTGGTGACCTCAGCTTCTCATTACTGCAGAAGTCATTCATGGGTATGGAAACTGGACAGTCATATCTAAATTCTATCTGCTTTTTGGGTATAGATTTATTAGGTTATGCTTTTGTCACATTTTTTTTATGCACCAAATGCCAAGTCCTTTTGAATACAAGTTTGTGGGTCTCACTTCACTGTACAACCTCCTAAAAAGGAACACTGCATCGTACATCAGACTGTCAAATCTGTTAATGATTTTCTTGAAGCAAATATTCCCGCTTTAAATGTTAAAAAAAACCCAAGCACTGAACACAGAATGTACCAATTATCAAAAAATGAGAGAAGACTAACAAAGCAAACTCTTTTTCTTTTTCCTCCATCAATGACCTGAACTGCGACCTTAACAGAATGCCTTCTTTGAGATGAATAAGTGTATTTTTTATGCTCTATTAGTCCAGCAGATCTGAACACAAAACTATTTGTGCTAGATTTGTTGTAAAGATGCACCTAGCCAAACAGCTTACTAATGACTTGTGTTCAGAGGAGAAAACAGGCATTTCAAGTTCCCCAGCAGTTTCCTGTAGCTTTTCACAAGCACAGTGCTCACTGCTAAGATTAAAGACTTCTTTTTCCTTGAGTCTATTTTGCTGTAATTTTGATTCTAAAAGAACCATTGTATAGTGAAGAAAACAACAACATACACTTTCAAAGCTGCAGGGAACTAAAGAACCTAACATTTGCTTTACGAAAATACTTCTTCACTGAATCAAGTCTTAAGTTCAAATTCTGCATCCATTAGCAACATGGTGAGATAAAGTCCATTTGTTAAGTTTTAGCCACCTAATTTAGGCTACTCATCTAAACTTGCCTTAGGGAGGGGAGAGCTGAATCCCCATTCTAGGACACATGAGTCAAAACATTCCCTGGAGATACCAACCTCTCTCCATCACCTACAAAGAAAGCCTAGACATGAATTAGGCAGTTAAAAATCTGTCAAGATGGAGCCTTATGAAATGCTCAGCACAGAAATTCAGTAAAATATTCCCATAGCTACATGCCAATCATTTCACTTCCCAAGCTCTTTGCCCTGTTGGGGTTGAACACTTAAATACTTAATGGCTTAAATAATTAGGATTTGATATCTGTAATACAGCAATAACCTGAAAAACTTTTATCCAGCTGTCTTTGTAGTACATGCCTAAGTATTCAGCAACTGATCCAACCGACCCCTTACACTGCTTTCATGACATAATAACGTAGATGAAGCTACTTCCCAAATGCAAAACATACTGAAACAGATGCAATACATGGCTTTCATCAGAAACTAAGGAAAGGAAGTTAAAAAAAAAAATGCTTTCACTCTATATCCTTAAGTGATAAGGCTATCTCTGGTGGATTAGATGAAAAGATGCAAGAAAGTGAGGGGATTTAGTAGACCAAGATTTAATTTTCTGTACAGCTTTGAGTAAAGTCCTCATTTACAAAGAGTGAACAAGATTATTTTTTGAAATTACAAAAGGTACTGCAAGTATAAATTAATTTCAGATCAAGAAGCACCTATGCTTTAATAATGATGTAGTATCAGTATAACTGGAAAAAAAGATGCAACTTGAAGTTTCTTAACTGTGGGAAGCAAATGCGTCTTGATGAAGACCTTGGATAGGTCTTAAAATAGTATCTTATTTTTTAAGACTTCGTCTTGTCATATAAACAAGAAACCCTGCAGGCAAAGAAGTTTTTCTGCATAGGCCTTCCTGGAAGAGTAGACGAGTTGGTTTGCTTTTCAGAAAGCCGCAAGACATTTTACAAGACAAATCCTGCTACCATCTATTTGCCATTTTATTGAGCAGTGGCGGATTAACATAGCCCAGACAGCAGGTCTGCAGAGCTTGAAAATCCAAGTTCTATGAAAAAAACAGGAGTAGGCTTTCTGAATTCAAGCCAGTCTTGAAGCAAAGTAGAGCTGTGCACATGACACTAAGTCAGGAGTGAGAGCTCAACTGAAGTCTAGTCAGTTTCAGTATCCTCAGTCTGTGGCATGGTTTATCCTCAAAAACTCAAGAGATCATGAAAAGTGACTGTTCTGCCAAAACATCTCCAACAATTTTACATGGAAGGGAAACAGTTTTTTTTTTTTTTTTTTTTTTTAAAGTACTGTAAGAAATTATTTCTAACCTGCATTGTAGTATTGATTGAATGATTACTCTCTGCCTGGACCTGCGGTTTCTCTTCATAATTTGGCCACTGATTCTGAGTTGGACCCATTCGATCTTGGGACTTTGAGGCTGGGAATGTGAAATATTCTCTAGTATAGGTCTGTGTTGGGATGGGATAAGCTTCAGGTCGTTGAGGCAGAGTCTGTTCCTGAAAAAGTTAAAAAGAACATAAGACGAAATTTACTAATCACACAGATCTGCACAGAATGCTATTCTATATTTCCTTTTTTTAATTCTAAACTTCCATTTTTGAAAATGCATTTTCTAAACATTTTGATTTGATTTTAAGAATATTATTTGTCTGGAATGTCAGATAGTGAAGTTTTCTAGTAAGAAATAAGTTGTAGTTATGATCCTGAAAGGAAGTAAGCAAATAAGCAATATTGTCCCACCCTGAAACAAACAAGCAAACAAACAAACAAAAAAACCCACTGCAACCAAAACCTCAAGAACACATTTTAATGAAACCATCCACAGCTGTCTCAATCTCTCAATACGGTAGATTAAGCAAAAACTCCAACCAGTCACTACCACCAGCATTACGTTCAAATTCTTAAGTGAGATACAATTTTGACCCAAGCACACTTCTCCTATTGATAGCTAAGGCAAGTTTAATAGACAGTATTTTGCAAGCCACTTCTGACCTCTGTGCAAAGATTTCCAGTGGAGACTGAGGTTATTTTGGTGGTAGTGCCAGATGCGTAAGCATTCTTCCCTCCAGGGCTTGGAGGCTGATCTGTTGAAAAGTTACAGAAAGTATTTAAAT
This sequence comes from Tinamus guttatus, assembly GCF_059628265.1. Taxonomy (NCBI): domain Eukaryota; kingdom Metazoa; phylum Chordata; class Aves; order Tinamiformes; family Tinamidae; genus Tinamus; species Tinamus guttatus. The sequence continues at coordinate 276,919 of NW_028289135.1, read as the reverse complement.
GGTTGTTAATAATAATCCACCTAACAATAAAATAATAGCATTCACAAAATATCTGTGTTTTTTCCTTTGAATAATTCTAACAAAAGGCTTTCTCCGAATGTTGCTACTAGGTCGGCATTTTAAACTTGATCCATCTTTTAAAGCAATCATTCCCCTTTGGAATTCAAAGGCCACAAAAAGTAGCAGAGGAACCATCTACCCCTTAAAGAAGGATAATCTTACTTACTTGCTACATTGGGACTAGAGCGATGATCAGCTCTGTTCTTCATTAACCTGTCGTCCCCTGGCAGCTTCTTTGGTTCACTGTATTCCGTCCACGGCAGCTGAGGGCTCTCAGGTGACCCATTTTGAGCAGAGTTGTTATAGAGCTCAAAACCTTCACTCTTTGGTCGGGGTTTACCTGAGCCACGGCGGTCAGAAACTGTAATAGTTAGATAGGTATTTTCCTTCTTTGGCTTAGAAAACTACTATCTAACTCATTCTTTTTAATGCAAGAGCTACGTTGCATTTGTAATTGAAAATGAGGTGCTAGTTAAACAAATATTAAATTTTAAAATCTTTGGTTCCTTGGATATATAGTTCCACTCTTGCACTGACTGTTTAGGATTCCTTTGACTTAAAAAAAGACACCAAATATCTGGGAAATCCAAACGCGCTTTATTGAAAAGTCTCCTGATTCTCAGAGACATATGGTGTCTGGGATGGTGTTGTAAACTGTGATAATAGGGATTTATTCTTTTAACCCATTACTTTCCATATTGTAGTACTATCTTATATTTAAAAATTTTCTCTGTTCACAGAAATATTTTATAATTAATACATTTGTCTTTTGGAGTTAGTTAATCGAATTATGATGATAAAACACACCACTGGAGAAACATCCAAGAACTTTTTATCAGCAGATACAGACACTTAAGACCACCCACTTTAATACTCTACATTTAAAAATCAATGGTAACCTATGTTCCCAGAGGAACATGTTTCTATTTATTTTTGTCTCAGCAATCACATTATTTTCTCTGGTTATAAGTAAGTCATCATCTTTTGAGAGAAGAGGAGAAGTTTTTTTTTAGGAAAGGGATGAAAAAGCTAGTGAAGTTGTAATGCCCTCTGTACTTATTATATTTTTCTTATTAAATTTATTCTAAACAAGGATTGTATTACATTGTTTTTAATTATTATTTTCATTAATGATTAGTCTAATTTTAAAGTGTATTTAAAATCAGATAAAATATTCATATAAAAGGGAATGGTTTTTTTCCATGGAATTATATGACTCTTCTGATTTAACATTTTGGTAACACTTGGCAAGGTACTGTGAACTACTACATTTTCTGCATTCTAAGGCTCATAAAATTATTATTACTATAAATATTAGCATTTTTACCTCTTTGCATCATTGGGGATGGCTGATTAAGCAGAGTTGCCAGACCATGGTAAATTGCTCCTTGTTTTGCTACTTCTAGGGTAACTACAGAACCTGTTCTCGTCATAAGTTCTGCTGCCCTGCAATAAAAGTCAAAGAATAAAACAGAGTATTACTTAAGCACTGTATTACTTAGTGTCTTTATGATCTTTTTGTATGTCATGATTTCTGCTCTGTAGCACTCTGTAGCACTTGTTTGACAAGGCATTCCTTTTCTGAATAATCTTAAAACTTGGAAAAAAAATACAAAACAAACTCATTAAATAGATAACATTGCAGGCACATACTATTTTTAATATCTACAGGTAGAAGCCAGAAGCCAAAATATTTAAAATTAGAGCTATAAAAATTGTTTCAATACTCCAGCCCAAATGCATAGTACCATATACAGAAAATAATACACAGTCACACTTTTGTTGCTAAGTTTACATGCAGGCAGTTATAAAAAGCCAAGTCCAAGTGTAACACACAAAAGTATCAATAAACTATTATTCTAGCATTCTGTGCAAAGATACCTCCTGAAACCACTCCGTACCTTTCCTGGGACAGGCCCACCAAGCTTCGACCATCCACACTGAGCAACTGATCTCCTGCTGCCAGACGACCATCCTAATTAAATAATCCAGAGGAAAAAAAGAATCATATACCTATGCTAAGGTGGTGTAAATAAAAACAAATACTCATGCATGATAGTAAACAGAAGATGTAAAAGTATTGCCAAAGGATCTTTCTACCTTTGAACTTCTGATATTTAAAAATATTACTAACCACATCTGCAGCACCTCCTTTCACAACAGACTTGACATAAATTCCAAGTTTGTCTTGACCAGCGCCCTACAAAGAAAGAGGCATTAATTGTCAAACTTTAAATGTGGTCCTAAATAAGCAAGCATTTCACAAGTTTTAATTGGAATTTTACATGACTAGGTAAACCTCTACATTCCTATTACTTTCTTATTTCCCAAAAGTGAAAAAAGAACAATTAAAAGAAGAGATTTATATGCATTTGAAGTCAAAAGAAAGTTTCAATATCATTTCTCCTGAACCTGAAAGAAGCAAAATCTATTTAGTCTGAATGCAAACTTGAATAATCAAAAAAAAAAAACCCTTATGTAATTAAAATGTATAATTTATGAGTTTGTTTTAATCCGCTTCTAATAAGAAACGTATATTTACAGCTTTACATGCAAGTTATTAATGCTTTTTATACCTCGGTGTATTATGTTGCAAAAGACTGCACTGCTACCCTCGCTAACACCCAAATGAAACAAGGTGAAATGTAGATCACCTGTTCTTCTCTGGGGAAATACATCAAAAAGGAATGCAACTACTTTTACATTTGACTGCTTTGTAATGGGTATCTGTAAAGGAACTGGTGTAACTGAACAGCATCTCTGAATATGTAATAAACAGGTAAAGTGAACATTATAATTAAGTAGTCTTTTACAGTGTTAGAGCCACTATTTAGATCTACTGCAAAGCCACACAATTTTGTCCATAAAACATGTGCCTCCAAGTAGCCATTCCACTAAATTTCAAAAGGACTATTACCATTGAAAATATTTCCAAACGATGAACAGATTTGGGACATGAGAACATGGGTATCCAGTCAAGCCATGCAGTTGCATCTTTCACCCAGCCCAATTTACAAGTCACCACAAAGATCAACCTACTTCTCACTACCACAAACCTTGAAACTGTCACTTCTAGTGTAAGACAATTCTTGTGATTTCACTATTTACATCAGTGAACTCTGCTATTTTAAATTACTCTGCAAGTCACTTGGAAAAGAGTGCTATAGAAACAACAAAAAATCTCCAACACAGTACACTTTTTAATGCAATAAAACATTAAAACATAAAAATGCACAGTACAGTTTTTAATGTAATATTCTCTTTTCAAAATATTAACCCAAGTTGCTTGATATTAAGAATGCAACTTCCTGCAACTTCTGTTCTTCTTCGGGGAAAAAAAAACATTCATTGTTTCCATCATCATAATAAATAAAATGAAAATCGAAGGTGAAAACTCTTCAAAAGCTGGAGAATACAAGGTTTTCTAAATAGGGGAAGCATTTCATTTTTATTCATTAAGACTTGAGTTAATTCAAAATGTTTACTCAAAAGGGAAAGAACAGGAATTACTTCAAGTCCCATGACTTGAGATTAACATTCTATATCTGCAAATATTTCAAAATATTTGAATTGAGATTGAGCTGTAATAAAAAGGAATAAATTGTGGGGAAAAAAGTCATGCAATAGCTAAAATAAGGACACTTTCTATGTCCAGGAAAGATATAAGGAGTAATTTTAAAAATTAAAATTTGACCAAATGAAGAGTTTTTTTTGTTTAAAGGACTGTAGGAAATATCATCCGCATAAGTGGAAAATGTTATTTTTAACTTCCTACCAGAAAAATTAATGTGATTTATGTTAAATACAAGTCAGAAAGCAGCTATATGAAATAATGAAAAAGGAAATCCTGCTTCATAAAGCTATTATTTTTCTCCAGGTAATCAACAAGTGCATGGGGAAGGATGATCTGGTTGACACTGCAAGATCACCAGGGTTTCTCAAATCATCTCAGTTATCATGGGATACAAAGGAAGTTGTCCGTGTACAATAATAGCAGATTCAACCACAAAAAACAAGTTGCTAGTTTTCATAAGGAACGGGACTTACCAGAGAAGCCTAAAATGAATATAATAAATGAAAAACTTCTATTCAAGTCCACAACATATGAACTGTTTTGCCAATAGTGATGAGGCAAACATTTGCAATTGCACACCCACACATGTAACACTTTCTAAACTGTCTTTAACTCTTTCAGAAAGATCTTTAAAATCACTGTTTTCAGAGGACTCTTCATAGGGCTCACGTTTTGAAAACTTTTAATTCCCATTACCATCTTACCAAAAGACGCTAACAAAATATGAGGTTCGGAGAGGGATAACAAGGATGGTCAGAAATATGGAACGTCTCCCTCATGAGAACGAACTAAACGGACTCTTAGCTTAGGTGCAACCAAGGAAGGAAGGAAGTAAAGGTCTGTGGAACTATGAATGGCACCGATAGTTTTGGTGGGTAGCTGATGAGTGAAAAACAATACATAATGCTTTCTTATTCTTGCTACCAGATAGCATATTTTAAAAGTAAAAAAAAAAAAAAAAATTTACAGAATTTCCTAATTAAATTGGGAAAATGCCAGAAACAGTGTTACAGTAGATGTTAAAACAGGTTTAAAAAATAAAATAAAATAAAAAACAGAGATTCCTGGGAATAAGGTCCTTCAAGGGCTAGCAAAGGAAAAAAAAATAAATCAGTAAAGATGCAAACACTATAAATTCTGAAAACACAGACTTCTAGAAACTAAGACAAACAAGTTATACTTGTTTTGTTTGGCTCCCTTGCAGGACACCACATTAGATGGAGTTTTTCTCTCAGGATAATTGTTCTTATATGCCAAGTCTCACAATAATTTGTCATTACGATTCCAGTAAACTGGCATTTTGCTCATTATTACTTTTTTTTTCAAAATGTTTTTATGAAGTCAGTACAGTTAGCCAATCTCTGTCCTGTGCTTTTAAGAAGGGCTATGACAGATGTCTTAACTCTAAGCCATCTCATTTAAAACTACTGAATTTTGAAAAAACAAAATGATACAAAAATACATCTAACACCTTCAGATTACATCAAACATCTTTACCAGCAATCACATCACAGGACAGATGCATTCCTTCTTTGCCTACATTATATACCATTTAATTCTCACATAGATTTTTCTCCTAATATTGTTTACTGATGACATGACAATAACCTTTTTTTTTTGGGGGGGGGGGAGGGGGGGAGGAACTGCCTCTTAATCTACTTTTCTTTAAAAGAAAAGTGAAAGTTGGCATATTTTAAATTATTCCATGACGAGCAAAACAGATCAATGACCTGTGTGTATCAAGTAAAGTAATTAATATGGTAAAAGTTTGGGTTTTTTTCCAGTTAATTTTACTTCCTCCCTGAAAAGCTAAAGCATATATATCGGTATTTAGGTATCGACGCAACTGTGGATAAACTGGATGATTATGGAAAGCAGAAACCTGTTAGATGACAGACTTTTTTTTTTCCCCGCCTGAAGATAAATGTATTTGGAACCTAGCATGCTATTTCTCCAACACAAATAACCAACTACACCCCTGCAAAATCTTTATTCAATTTTTTTTTAAAACAACTTCTCTACTATTATCAATTTACCTGTTTTTCTTCTGCATTTAAAATACTTTTTTTTCCACAAGTCCATGAGCATGGAGTCTCTCGTAGAACTTGCAAAATAATGAGGCAACACAGACTCACAGAATTGTTAAAGTTGGAAGGGACCTCTAGAGATCATCATTTCACCTGGCTGTATAAAAGCATTCAACTTCCAGGAGTTCAGAAACATTATATACTCTTTTTTTTTCCCCTCCCCACTAAAAATAGCGAGAGCTGGAAACACAGTTATCAAATTAAAAGCAGCCAACTCTGGCTTCAGCTCGCCTAGGTTATAACTGCATAATGCTCGAACCCTAAACTGCATGAGCATAACATCTATTCTGAATACCTGCTTTGCTTTAGCTCCAAGTGCTATCTACTGCCACAACGCATTGCTGGAACAGAGAACCATAAATAGGTTTTAAAAAGAACGTTATCGACCTATCAGCATTAGAAAAACAAATTGTGAACCAAAAAAGAAGTTATTACATGATATTTATAGATTCTCACACCACAAGTATATTGGACCTAAGCTTCCAAAATGAGAAAACCCTCATTCTGTGCTTTTACAACACAGTGAAGTTATCGGGACAAAGGAGAAACCCAGAATATAGAAACTGAGTAAAGCACAGAAATAAATTTTAAAGCCAACAGTGGAACTAGCCAAGAAATTTGGAGTATTTTACTTCATAGTTTAAGTCTTCTCAGTATCCTGGTTACACTGTTATTTCATTTGGCTGAAGCCTACAGAGTCCCCCCTTTCAACGCCTTCTCCCTTTACTACATTGCATAAGACTGTTCCTAACCACACAGGAAAGGAGCTTGATAGGATCAACAAGGGAGAGTAAAATTATTCTTGCAAAAGTTGGCACTACAATTAAAGTAGATTAAAGCAACTATTTGTCTTCAATAACAAATGCATAATTTTCAAGGACTCTGAACATACAGGACAAATACCAAGTAGGCTTTCGATATCAACTTCAACTGGACTTTTTATTGCTAGAAGTACAAAAACCATCAAGAAGAAAAATTAATGCCAGGAAGTTTTCATCGTTTAAATGTAACAGCTCATCTCTAATAAGAGCATATATATGAAGAAACTGGTCTCTTCCTTGACACCGGGGAAATATCCTCAAATATTTAACAAGCAACATAAAGTAGGAGTTTGACCTAACAGAGGATGTTTCATTTTAAATACTATCCAAATAACTTTCAAAACAGTTAAAACATTATGACAAATATCCATGCATTTCTGCAGGAGCAGCCTCAGCTCCCACTATTTTAGCCCAACAACTTCAATTTGCTCAAACCTGTAGTTCACCTAGAGACTTGCCAGACAGCTCTGAGGAGTATCTGCAGACTTACAGGGCTCTAGCAGAACCTGATTCCCAAAACAATTGCAAAACAAAACAAAACAAAAAAGAGCCTCACACTAACAGAAACGAACTGAACAGGGGGAAAAAAATTGCTATGAGCATTTAAAATTAAGATGATTTTCAAGCTTTTAAAGTCCTGCAGGGCAAGCACATCCAAAGGGCACTTCCCAACTTTTCTCCTACCCTCTCAACATAAAGAATTTGAAGTATGGTAATTTTAGCAAGTAATGAAGATGACTAGAGTGCTTAGAACTGAACACAACCAATTTAAAAATGACAAAAAAAGAAAAAAAAAAAGAAAAAACACACACCTGTAGTGATGTAATTATACAACAGGATTAAAAATATATAAAATACCTTCTTTTATTATTTCTTTTTAAACCAGGAAGTTTAATTGGCTGTTCAAGTCCTGAAAATATTTTTCTCCATGCTTGGGATTTTTCATTCAAATTGTGTGGGAAACTGAGGGAAAGACTGTGAAATGATTATATAGTCCAGTAATGATTAAGCCAAATAATCATGCAAATGCACTACACCTATATTAACTGCATGGAAGTTGTTGTTCTCCTCTTAAAGGTATATTAAGAAATAATCTGGTGCTTTAAAAACAGCACAAGTTGAAAGATGTTAACATAACGCATTTACAAGCTTGGCATGTACTTAGATTAAATAAGAGCACTGAAATAATTATTCCTAAATTTGGAGTGATTTACAGGTTGCTGCAGGAATAATGGACATTCTCTTGCACTTAGAAGGAATTTTAATAGATCTTCTAATCCTACTTGGGAGGTAAAGGCAAACACAGCATACTTCTGCATACAAAAGTCTGCTTAAAATGGTAACTGAGGTCTTTATCCTAAAGCTAAATGAAGAAAGGAATGTATGGGAAAATATTTGTGTAAGTGACCAGACTACCTTGTAAATAATAAAAAAAAGTCCGCTTCCAAGAAACAGAGCAAAAATAAAAAGGTGCTACAAGTCAAGTGGATAACCAAAAAAATGAGGTATAGAATGCTATCAATAAATCTAGCAATTAAAACACAGCAGCAGCTCTATCTCTCTCTCCTAATTGGTTTTATTGCCTCTGTATGGTTCACATAAACTCTACAACAATCCTTAAAGCAGAACGCCAGGAAAGGTAAGCTTTCAGGCGAGAGAACAAACTAGAGAGGAATAACTTCATTCTTCCCACAGTCACCTGGATTCTTCTCGTGGAACAGAGAAACATGTTTAGAAATAGCTTCCAAAATGGATTCTGTAATTACAACCTGAGGATATAAATAAAGTGAGGAAATAAAATACTAAAAGGCTCATTAAGTTTATTACACATTCAGATGACGATGACTGCTGGCCGTTTCGCATCAGCACAATTCATAAGCAGGGGCTGCCTGCTTTCAAGCAAATGTAACTATTCATTTGAAATTAAATGATAACTTAGAAGTATTGAAATGGAGCTAATTATGTACTAGTTTAGTGTATGCGTTGTTCAAGATGTTCAAAACTGCATGCAAATCTGCCAAGCTCATGTAAGAAAATATTATAACTAAAGACTTATTTTTCTGGTGCTTCTTGATAAATTGTCAAGGGATCTGTGCATATAACCAAATACTCCCCCCACGCAAATCTGGCACCCTCTTCCATATACGGAGTCTACACACAAACATTGTGATTCAACATGAAACCAGGTAGCTAAAAAAAGAGGGTGCTGCACCCACAACATGCTTTGTAACATATTTGTGAAATTTCTGAATCCATAAATCTTAAAGGAAAAAAAAACTGTTAGGAGAAAGTAAAAATGCAAACTAAAATCCCAATCTGTTAAGTAATATGTATAAATACAGAAAACAGCAGATAAATTGACAATCGAAAAAGTAGCTTACATATATAAGAGAAAAAAAAAATCACTAGCTAATATTTGCTTCAAAGAATAAGATGTTTTATAATTTTCCCATAGATTTCCTCAATTAAAAAAGTAAAAAAACCATATTTACTGTAAAAACAGAGTTTCACCTGAAAATATAAATGAAGACTGAGGAACATGAAATGTTTAACCCTTTGGAACTTCACGCAAGAGCTCTCTCAGGAAGAGCATTAATGAATTCAGACAGACTGGGGCCAAAAAAAGAGGATCATCATTAAAAACTCACCCAAGAGACAACTTTTGTATAGGTACCATTTTACTTTTTTCTTCTGTTAATTCAGAAAAAGCTCTGCCTTAGAAGTCGAGCAGAGTTTCCTATAACATTTAATCTCATTTAATCAAAATGGTAGAAATTTTACTAATTAGAGAACTCAAACTTGTTAAATGGCCCTATGAAGGGCAAGCTGCATAGAAAATTATTTTGCAAGGAAAAGAAAGGTATTAAGGCTTACTACAAAATATTTTCTACTAACAATACAGGATAATTATGAAGCACCTTGTTAGAAAAAAAAAATCACAAAGTATTAATCCTTGATCATCCAATTTGAAGTAAGCACAACCTCTGTTACAGCATTAGGAGTACGACATGCTCCATTTTCACGCCTTTGGATTGCACACCCATGTATTTGCCCTCTCCTAAGCTGTTGGCACAAACAATTTTTCTGCAACCATTCCAAGAAGCAGCACCAGATCAACAAGTCCACTAATTAGACAGCACGGCAGAGAACCTGCTCTAAATACTTTTGGACAAACAACAAATACTACATAAATTGTTTACTTCTAAATGTCTTTAAAATAAGTTATAGGTGGTATAGAACTTGAAATATTAGGAAAGTGTTGAAAACTCAAAACAAATGTGGGAATCCTCAGAAATTAGAGAGCAATTTTGACACCGGTGGCCAGACCAACCTTGATCTCTAGAATGCTGGTAAAATGTATACGTAAGAATAACCACAATTCTCTTTAATTATCATTAATTTTATATATTTTTACAATATTTTAAAAATAATAATTATTATTTTAATTATCATTAGAGGTGTCTAACACTAGGTTCCCTCATTAAAAGAGCATCAGGGAGATGAAGAAGTTAACAAAAATCACGAATAATATGTTTGTCAGTCGCGTTCCCACTCAGTCACACAGACCAAGACATTCACAAAAACGTGACACAAAGTGAATGATGTATAAGGATAGGAGGGAAACACAACTATTTAAAAGAATTTAAAAAACACTGGAAATTCACCACAGGACAGAGCAGGTTGATAAGAGGAGAAGAAAGCCGATACGACAGAGCAATGTCAATTAAAAATTTAACTTGACGAAAGAAAATTTAGAGAAGTATGCCCTGGCAACCAAGGTTTATGGTAGATAAATGCATGCAAGATGCAAAGACTTAATACGTGTTGTCAAAAGCAACAGCTTTTTAAATCTTTTATGAATTTGCTCAGGTAAAAACTCCACGTTAAATAAGCCAATAAATCTAACTTGAACTTTTGAGACAACACAGAAAAAAACAATTCCATTTTAATCATGTCAGCTTTCCAGTTGGGCCTTATTATCAAAATCACATCAGTGTACAATGGTATGTACTTGCTTTCACATTTAGCATTATTTTGAAACCTCTCCATGCTTTAATAAGACTACACCCAGACAACTACATTTGCTTCAAACTTACTACTAAATCTATGGGTACACAATTCAAAAAAAAGCACTAAAAAATTAAAATGTTTCTACGGGAAAATCAGTCTGAGTAATAAACAAGATAAACTATAGTGATCTGAAAAAAAAAATACTAGGACATATCACAAGGATGCAAAATCGAGGATGAACAAGAAGAATACAATAATCAAGAATGACCAAAAGTGACAGAATAAAAATAAGATCTGTCATACTCAAACGTTCTCTGTTGCTAAGTGCTGATACGCCACAAGGCAGACGTGCTCGCAGGACCTCCTGTGTCAGGTAGGAGCTTTGGCTCCAAGGCACACAGCGTGGCCGTACCTCGCGCTGCTGTTAGCAGCGCACCGAGAGCGGGCACACGGCCTGCCCAGGGAGGCAGGCAGAGCCGGCCCTGACCACACACTGGTGATTCAGCACTCAAGAATTAAATGTCAACATTACAAAATTCTCCTCTTTATCACTTTGCCTTTGCCAGGCTAAGCAGCTACAGGGCTACAGTGAAGACGACAGGCTGCTGTTTTTACCGAGACTCATCAGGCAGCGGGATTTCCACGCGAATCCCCCGAGCCACACAGCGATCTGAAGACCGCGACGGGTTCCAGGGGCCTGGACACAAACCAGGTTCAAAAATGCCCCAGCCTAAAGGTAGTGCAGTGGGAACAGCGATTGTGGACTTGTTTTAAACACCTATGATCAGGATTAAAACTATGAAATCTGTTATGGAAACATGTTTTCTATTGTTATTAGGACTACAAAACCTTAGTATTAAATAGCCTGGACATTAAAAAGGAAAAATGCAGCTGTAAAACACATCTGCATGCACAATGCCTGACCAAACCTGTAATTCTTCAGAAAATTAACAGCAAGGCTTTGTCATTGCACGTTTTAAGTTATCATTTGCCTACACTTGCCTAGCTTTGCATACTTTGTCACTCTGAATTCCCAATAAAAACTGTCAGAATCACTCTTAATTAAAGAAAAAAATACATTCTTAATAACCAGCTTTTTATATACATGCATTAAAATCTACTTTTAATCACACAAAATGGAAGACAGTCTTCCTAGCGGCATTCCAATACTAACTTGAAGATTTCTATCTTAAATCGACAGTATGTTCAAATGATAGTAATAAAAAAGTTTAATAGCAGCCTGTTTGGAAGCGCAGCTATCTTTCTTCTCCAGGTAGTTTGACTGAATCCACACACATACAGTCATCAGCGGGGTTCCAAGTAATGTGCCAACTTGCGTGGCTTCAGATATAAAGACTACAACATGTCAAACAGCTCCAGATTGGAAGCTTTGGTCACACAAAATATCGTTTTTTTTTTTTTTTTTTAAATCATTTCTTAGACTTATTTGGATTTGGCACAATTACAGAAACATTTTAAAAAACTTAGCTTACTCTAGACACATACACACACAAATTTATTTTGGTGGAATATTAGAACCTGCTCTTTCACATTATTCAAAGACTGGTGTTTTTTCCCCTCAAGCCAGTTTAAAACGAAAATGAATATCTGTAACTAGAGTACTTTAAAACTAAACAATAAACGCCTACCCTATGGTAGAAACCTAGCTATCAGCCTGAGATCAACTATCAGGCATGAAATCTTTTATCTGCCTACACGGAGAATAAATTTTACTGATTTTTATCAAGACTGAGTCTAAGTTTACATAGAAGATCTTCAGAAGTTTTTATAAACAACCTTAAAGGCAAGTTTATGCAACAGAATCAAGTCTCATTCTGACTTCCTTGGCAAGCAGCTAGTCTAAAAGCGTTTAGATAATCCAGCTTTCTACACATCTTAAAGAATACCAGTTTGCTAAACTCCTGCAGCCAGTTTACAAACTTACTGTCTAGGATGTAAAAAGCAAATGCTTCTGAAAAACACAAACACAAAATCCACATTCCCCAAAGCTGAATCTATTCTGTAGGTTGTATTTGGATGAGAACAAGCATTTTTATCTACTTTATGTACAGAACATACCATGACTGTGATTCACCACATTTCTTTCTGTCATTCCAGAGAAATGAGAAAAACTAACTTTGCACCTACTGGTCCCGCCTCCGACAAGGGTAAACTTCTTTGGAACTGAAGATCAAAAACGGCATCTGGCAGAAGAAGTAAAGACCTCGGCCCCCTCAAAAACAGTTTAGAGACTTTGGAAATCCATCATCATTAGACAAAATACTTCATAGCACGCTCTGTGTAATTTCCAAATAAAAATGAGGTGAACCAGCTTACTGTGTGTAAAACTGGTTCTTTAGTTGCGGCTACAGCTACATTGATGCAGGCAGCGCGCTGATTTATCTGACCCATGCTCTACATACAAAAACTGCTGCTTTACCCTCTCACATTCTCCCTCCATGGCAGTGGTGGTTGGGAGAAAGAGCGTTTTATGAACTGGACCAAAGACTGACACAAGTGGGGAAAACATCTGCCAAAACAGGCAGGGGCAGTTCAAGCTTCAGGCACAGGAACATTGAGCATTTAACATTAATGAACAATTTCATTACTGCACTAAGTAGCAGTGGATAGGAAAACAGATGAAATACATACATCTTACAATCCAGAAAAAAAAGCTAGATTGCCAGCTGTACAATCCTATGGGACTTGGAAGTATCGAACACACTTGGAGAACTCCGTTCTATTTACACATAGCCTGAAAAGACGAAACCATAGTAGACCAAAGAGTTTTGTTGTTTTCTTTACTGGAATAAGGGTTTCCAATCAAGATCTTGATCCTTTGTTAAAAAGGAATATTTCTAATAAGGACTGACTTCCATGCAATGTAGTTAAGGGAATATACACTACATCTTCCAAAGGCTTGCTTTTCTCTGGAGATAACAAAACTAAGAAACTAGAATATTGTATAGGCTTACTGAAATGGCATTAGTTAAAAAAGTAGCCTTCTTCATTTTTAAATCAAATTATGGTACTCAGAAATCTCAGTAAAGTGATTAAGTACACAAAAATAGCACACAGGCAGACACAAATAGCTACAGTGTCTTCTGTGACAGCCAGAAGTTTATCAGTGTGAAACAAAAGATTTCTCTCACATTCTAGAAATTGAATGCTTCCAAACTCTATTTTCCCTGATGAAAAGCAAAGCAAATAAAGGAACGAGCTAAAGCAACTGACTTAAAATCCTATTCTGGGATTGAAACCAAGTATTCAGCAGTTTCTTCCTAATTACACTTTACTCTTGGCTCTTCTGAAACAGAAAAAGAAGGAGGTAAAATTTTTCATACATTGCATTTACAAAAGACTAAGCAAATTTTATTCAAGATTCTTCCTTAACCGCTCTGAAAAGGAATCCTCTCTTGCCACAATGAATGCTGCAAATGGGGATGCACAGGATATCCATGTAGTGATAAAGATACTGAAATATTATTTTTTTTTCAGTTTATCTTTTGTTTTGCTTGATGAAAAAAAATGTGTTGAGCTCAAGCAAAATATACTGCTTGAACTCTACTCCTCAAATAACTGCTGTCACTTCTCAATATAAATATGCCAGAAACATTTCAGGCCATGATATATCAAAGGCTACTTAGAGTTATGGACCAATCTGTAAGTTGCATTTCAGTTCTGCAGCACTCTTTCGTTTTGAGGCAATTCTGAACTAAAGTCTCACTGCTGTTAGGTCTGCAGATGGTACTGCATGGGCGAGAATTAACTGACTATCTAATTTAGTTAAAACAAACGAACAAAAAACTCTGCACTTTTTGCAAGAAACATATAATGCTCTAACTAAGAATATAGTTAAGAAAAAAAAATGACAGAAAAAAAGCATAGTACAGTCTTCCACATAAATTTGCTGAGCAGTTTCAGGTGAACACGATTTAATGCAGTGTCAGTGGATACACTATCAAGTAATCATAAACATTTAAATTTCTACTCCAATGTAAAGTACTAGTCATGATGGAATAGTCAATTTCCTAGCTTCTGAAAGCATTTTTTATTGATGGAAATAAGAAACATAAAATTAAAGAGATGCGCTAATACGTAATTAAATGGGACTTTAAAAGTAATTTGGATGACAGAATTCTTAATGAAGTCTGTCAGAAGAATGCTAGTTAAAGTTTTGTACACCATTACTTTCGTGAGCTTGCAATGGTCTGCATACAGAAGGCATTATTGCATGGAGGAACTGGCTCATCAATTTTATTTAGACAGACTCTTAAAAAACTCTCTGTTCCATAAAGCATGAAATACAAATGTCTGAGTGACACAATCGCAACATAAATCTAAATAAACGCTAATAAAAAGAAAAAAAACACTCTATATAGCAGAGCTGTGGACTCAGCGAATGAGAAGAAAAGTCTTGCTGTGATGACACAAACTTTAGTTTTTACGAAACATATGAAAGCATTAAGAAGCTACTATGGTACCTTATCTACAAGGTACCAAAATTTACCAAAATCCCTCCTGGAAGTTATGAGCTAACAGGAACAAGCAACCTACTACTACATTTGTCCATGAGATAGATAGAACTGGTAGCTTGCATTGTATCTTATTCCTATGGAACTGAAAATTCTGTGGTAGAAATGCTAGAAATACTATTCTTTTTAAAGTAAATTCCTCCTAAGAAGTCTGTTAAGGCAACTCTAGTAGTTCGCACCTTGGATCTGATTTAATAACAAGCATTCAAAAACAAGCAAATAAAAAATGCTTCGTATTAAAACATTTCAATTAATTCATGCTGGAAGGAAAGGGCAAAGATTTTACCTAAAAATTTAGGATGTGCAGACACAAAAAGACTCCTACAGGGGAATGTTAATGTTTTCCAAATTATACCTCAAGAGCTGGAACACGAGGGAGAACAAACAATCACCAACAACAGAAGGTAAAAATCTTATCCACGATCTTTATTTCACAAACTTACTGTAGAGGTAACCAAATACCTCATATTAACATTTTAAGCCAATTCCTACTAATTATATTACCTACAAGACTATGTTACAAGAGCATATTGCATAATATACGACGTATGAGATATCTGTAACAAACGAGGTTTCAGAAAAAAATCATATTTAAATTCATAATCCTGTAGTGTCAAACCCTTCTTAAATTTAATATTTTAAATTCACTATGTTAAATATAAAATGAAGAGCAATTGTTTAGAGAACAAATCAACCTAGAGGGATTTAATTAATCCTTAAGAACAAACAAGTTTACCAAATAACATTAACTATTATAAGATGCCACACACTTGTTTTTAGAAAAAGAGACCTAGTCCCCATAATATCAATATTTATTCATCAAATGTCATACTGACACCGAAAGGCTTCTACTAAAAAGAAAAGGTCATCGTCTTATCATATTTTAGTAATTGTTGTGGAAATATTTAATAAATCTTAAAAAAAAACACAACTAAAAATATAGTTTCATTTATATACAGGTGCAAATATGTATGCATTTTAAGGCATTTTTTTCCATTATACTAATAAAACATGACAATGTATGAAGCGGAAAAGAAATACACAGTATACTTCTATGATCTAAACCGGAGCATATATTAATGACTAAATTAGCATTCCAAAATTAATTAAAAAAAAAAAAAAACACCATTTTTGCAGAACACTGCAATCCCGTCTATGGTGCAGTGGCAATTCAAGCAGAATTTAAATGCCTCTGCTGCAAAAGTGCTCAGTATAAGACCTTCTAACTGGAAAATATTTGCACGTTCTTGTCTTTGGGGTAGGGGGTCTATAGGATACTTAAAATCTTTTCTACATACTGCTTTGGATGTTAATTTTAATTATGCTCTTAAGACTTCATAAACAGAAAATGCACTTTCAGAGGAATCTGGATTAAAGCCAACTAATATGACAAGTAAACATATCACAAGTCATGCTATTCATGCTCTTCCACGGTGGCTGTCACACCTGAAACTTCACATATTAAAAGTCGCTTACACAAATTTGAAAAGTACATATAAAACCAAGCTAAAAAGTAGTTAAGCTTTTCCTTTTAATTTCTGGAAAGTTAGCTCCCAGCCTCTGACTATATTTAACTGCGTGCTACAATACATTGTTACTACATGAACAAATAACTACTGGCAGGTTTAAACAAGCAAGAGAGCAGAAAAAAGTACAGGGATAATATTTAAAACTTAACAGAAAAACAGTCCCAACAGAAACCTGAACAGACTTACCATGGATTCTGTTCTTCCAACAACAGAAAACCACATTTTGATCTTCGGGACTACAGATCCTTGAAAGGAAAAAACAATTCTCCACTTCTCTTCACCCCTCAACAGCAACCAAGTCTGCTGGATTTTCCAAGATACCCATCAAGATAATTCTGAGCTGGATGCTCTGACACAGTATAGCATTTATCAACACCAGCTATAACCAATACAATATTCGGTCTCTTACGTAATCAGTTATGCTGTTCTGACTTTCATTTACTTTAGAGGCTTTATTAAACTTTGAAAACTGCTAGAAAAACAAAAAGGGAGCCCTTTTGTACAAGAGACAAAAAACCTCCAAATTAAACAGGAAGTAATGTGCTGGCCCACAGATGGCTAAGAAGTCACATGCAAAAGCCCCCAAAAAGTGATATATTTTTAAAGTAAACTGCATGCACACACTGCTTCCAAATCATCTGGATTTCATAAAAACTCAACCGCAATGTGGTTGGGAGTCAGGCAGCTTTTAACATCAAAACATCTTTCAGGGTTAGAGCAACCAAATTCTGCACACAACCTCAAAGAGCAATACTGTTCCTGACGCCCGACCACTCCCCCCAGCTACATTTCCATATTACTCTTATAAAAGCTGCTGGCGATAAAGCGACGGGAGCAGTACTGCTAGGAAACGTGCAACGCTGCAAATACGTTAAAGAGGAGGTTAACCTTCTGGGTCACAAAATGTGCGGAGCTACACAATTTGTTAAGTTAAAGAAGTAGTAGTTAAGAAATGCTATCAGATGTTTTCCCATCCAAAGGAAAAAAAAAAAAAAAGGCACTGTTTACAATTCCCTGCCTGCTAGCAGTTGTTTCGTAACTGAACTTGCTTTATCCAGCATGTGTTCATATAGCACACACGCTTACTGAACAGTTGCTCAAAGGGGCTGTCTTGCCTCGGAAAATTCTCTTGAAGTAAACCAAGATAAGCAAACCAGCTGATAGGTAGCAATTTTGTCCTCTCCGACACTCTTGGCAACACATACGTTACAAATGCTCCTTTTTATTACTTTACAAATACTCATTTTTATTTAAAAGTAATGACTTTAAAGATTCTAGCTGTCACTACATGGAAAGTGCATCAAATGCAGGCTTCCCCAGCGATCTCACACTTTTATATATTCTTTGCCTCACTCTCCATTTTTCACTTTACTGTCAATGTTTTCCACCACTATTATTGCAAACTGAAGCTGTCTATCACCAAGATAAGCAGGTACGGAACATTTCAATGCAAGCTGTGCCATTTCTCTGCTTATATAACCTTAGGTGCAACTCCCAAGATCATTTTTAGATGGCAACAGAAAAGGAAGTGACAATCACTTGGTAATTAAAGCACATTTTGTTTGGAAGGTGGATTAATTTCCCCATTAGAAATTCTTAATTGGCACAGACTTTGATAAAACAGAAATCCTGCACACCAATACAAGCCAAAAGAATTACCAAATTCTTAGTTAGTTACATGCTTCCTTGGAGATGAGCACAAATTACTAGAGAAGTGTAGATTGTTGCAGTGGGTAAAAAAAAGAAAGAAGCACTCAGTAGAAATTATGTGTTTCAATGGACCTTGCGCAACCTGCCTATTTCACTTGTCTCTAAAAATATCAGCAATGCACATTTTAATCAACTTTATAGTCGGCCAGCGACCAGAATCAGGCATACATTAAGAAAAAGTCGATTTTAACTTAATGAGAAAGGTAGGTCAGCACTGACATGCAAGGACCTTCTCCTTCTGTCACTGCATGTTCCTGACAGCAACTGCTTTGCCATATCAGAACTTATTTTCATAACCAAAACAGAGCAGTTACAAAGTTGCAATTCAATATGTGGAGCAGTGCCACTTGTTGACCAACCCTGGAATTTTCTTTTCTTACAACACTTTGGAAATGCTCTTAAGAAACTAGTAGCTAAAGAAATATAAACCAGAATTTGCAATCAAACCGGTTCCTACGCATGGCAAGAGGAATTGTTTCTGAAAATACAGTTTATCATTTCTTAAACTATAATGTACTTTCATACAACCAACAAAAAAGTCCATTCTGATGCTTGTCGTTTTCTCATTTCATGTACTCCATACATTTTAATTGTGTGAAATTTTAACAAATAACTGGACTTCTGTCCCCACTTTCTTCAAACGAGAAAAACAGAACTTTTATTTCCATGGTGCTAAAAGAAGCATATTTGAGACATATTAGAAAAAGCATTAGTGGAAGTCAACAAGAATGGACTGGAAAGAAGAATGTGGAGGTACCGGTATGCCCAAGAATGGAGTAGGGAAATGAGTGCAGGTGCTTGAACGTTCTTCTTTACCCCATTGTTTTTATGAAGACCATTAAGGAAAAACCATGCTACTAATTACCTCCACACTCTAAATATCCCCTAAAAATAATACCGATTATTTACTAGTTTAAAACTAATTTGGTTCAACACTTAATGCAAGATGACTATTTCTATCCAATCAAGATTCTGCAGACTTCCAACTAAGCAGATGTGTCTATTTGACACACACTAAAATTAATACAATATAAAGTCTGCCTTTGCTTCTTTTAGATCGAGATTTAAGGTAAAACCTTTTTTTTTTTTAAATCAGCATTCCAACACTGCGGCATGCATACCACATGCATACTTGCTTCTGCGAGTACATGTACTAAGAAGAAGATTGCTCTTTCCATCACAAATCGTGATATGGAGACATCATAAAATTGGTTAAATCAACTGCAAAAAATTTCAAAGCAAGCTTTCACACTGGACAGTAACATTCTTAAATAATATTAACGTAAATTAAGATAGTGTTGCTAGTGGAAACAGTGTACTGGAGGAGCCAGCCAGCTCCTGTGACCACAGAAATACCCTTTCATACCCACTCTAAATGAGAAATCAAGTGTCACAGTTTAAGGTGAAGAGGTAATTTCAATTTAACATTTCAAAACATTCAACTGAAATGCAAATGTTAGCCAAAAGTTTGATGTTTTTCATCCATCTCAAAATCTAGTATTTGCTGCTCAAATTACTGAATCAGAGCAGAACATTCTGAATTTCTTTTTTATCAGATTCCAAATAGTTTTCTCAGTAACCGCTGATATTAACAACCTGTATCCGATACTTTTTATTTTTTAGTTTTCACTTGCATTTACGGATTTCACAAATATATCTTGAAGGCAAATACTATTCAAGATTACCACTTTATGAACATGAAATGTGTAAAGTTGCAGAAAAAATAGTGCTGCTTAGAAGTAATTAATACTTCTTCAAATACTTTAAAAGGACTAACAAGCATGCCTTTAGCCCTTCCAGTAACAAGGACGATGAGATTTTTCAAAAAATCTTTGTGTACTACATAGTGAAGAGGCACTAGGAAAAACTTGTTCCATCTGCCATTTAATGGCAACCAAGACAGTCGCGTAATTTATAACAGATTTTAAAATTAAGGATCATGTCTGCCATGTGGCCCATTTAAAAAGGTAAAACCCACCAACTGGTGGAGCCCTCCATCTGGTGGTTGGAGTTGAATGTGCAGTCTATCCATTCTTACCGAAAGCAAGCAGAGTATCAGAGACTTCAGTAAGAGGAACGCTCCTCTTTACCAAGCTACTCAATACGCTATAGACCTCGATTAGAAAGAAGTCGTATGGGCAGTTGTATACCATGCAAAGGACAAGATCTCCTTTTTCACAGCAGAAAATAGGCAAACTTCAACGTATATATTTGAATTATTATTTTAATGAATGAATAAAACACCAGTGAAGACACTTTGTGCTTCCTGCATTTTACTCCTTTTCTTCCCCAGACACTCCTGCTATTTGTCAGCTGCAGTGCTAAATAACTACACTGATTCATTCTTTTCATAACATTCTGAGTCTGAAGAAAATGCTGTATTAACTTGTAGCATTTTAGATTTAAATATCATTATGAAATTCATACTTGTGTATTTTACTGAAGTACTCACCAGCATAGAAGTATGATTAATATCACATGCATGACAAATTTGATTGAAATGGATTTTTCTAATAATATTTCCACAGTAGGATTAATAAATACATAAATAAGAACACACTTAGTAACACTTAAACAAAGCGATTTACATACCTTGGCAGCAACAATACTCAGGCCCATTCCATTTTGTTTCTTTAGAGTTACAGTGATAATTTCAGGCTCTTTCCTCAAAGGCTGAGTCTATTGAACACAGAAGGGCAATAGAGATGAAAAAAGACAAAAGCTCAATATTCACATTGCCAGGCTGGTAAATGAACACAGAATAACCAACCTACAATCAAATCTGTTCATGTAGCAAAAAAAATCTCACACCCTAAATAATGTGTCTGGAACTTAATTACAAGTAGAAACTGTTACACTTGATCAATATGAATTCACATTATCTTTACGTTATCAACTATTACACCTGTCTTCTGTACCATAATAGTTAAGTCTAACATTTTTCTCCTCTTCTAATTTAACAGTTACAATACAGAAAGATTCTAAGTGATTTGCATTTTGAAATACAATAGATTCAGAAAATGAAGTAACTTTTGCAAAAAAAAAAACAAACAAAAAAACAAACAAAAAAACACAACCACATTTAAATTCAATAGACTCCTTCAATAGACTCCTTCAATTCAATAGACTCTGTCTAGAGTGCAGTTTGTAACGTAGCACGTAGAACATAATTTTGCAAAGATATAGGACAGTTTACTTCAAGTTAATTTCAAGGCTTTAAGAGTCGTTACAACACAAAACCTTACTGTAACTGTAACACTCCATTAACAAGTCCAGTGAAAAAGAAAAACAGTTATTAATGAATTATATGCTTAATAATGAAGCTTGTTCTTCCTAGTAATAATGAATAAAATAATTAAATATCGCAAAACATAGACTTGTTAATCGTTACTCAATTTTCACCATTATTTGCCAAATTAATGCTTACCAATTCAGCATTCTCTTGTAACAGGTGACTTTCATAGTCTGCACCTTCAAAATATATTGTCCATGTGCCTGGGGACCGTGGATGAGGTATTAGTCTACAAAAACCTACAAGAGAAAGGAAACATATGCATGATATTTTCTCAACAGATTAACTAAAACAGAAAAGCTCACCGCAGGGAAATACCAAATAGCAACAGAATTTGCCCCGCTATATTTATAAGTATGCACATCTCATGCACTACAGTTTCATGACACCTACAAAATCCTACAGCTTTGCTGCCGCTTTGGAAAAAACACACATGTACCTCAAAACCCTAGGAGCTTACAGAAAACTCTCTTCACTTGCAAAAATTGTTTGTAATAACCCAACACAGGAGAGACAGGAAACATCAACCATCTTTCAGAGCACTGGTAGTAAACTCTCAGAATAAAAGAGCATCATGGACATCTTTTGTTTTCCACTGAACCTCACTAGTCAAGTCTCTGCAGAAATACAGCAAAATTAAAGACCATACCCTACCATCTGCAGTGCAACCATGCCATTAGAAGTGAGGTTTTGTTTGCCTTGGTTATCATTAATGGAGAAATTCTTGGAATTAAAAAGGAGCCACAGCAACTGAAAGGTTTAGTGAGTGTTTTGGCCAATGTCAGTGCAAGTCTACGGCAATGACTCAAATTTAACCGAAGTCCTTCAGTAAGATCTATATTGCTTTTAAGATATCTAGCATTATCCCCTAAATCAGAGGCAATAAGAACTCCAGACCCAGGTCTCCCTATCAAAATACAATGGATGTTCCTTCTCACAAAGGAGAGAAGGAACATTTCATTTTTCAGCAATTCAGTTTACAGTGGCTTACTGTAGTCACGCTGCATAATTTAAGAGAGACCAAGTATTTTTTTTGTATGGATTAAAAAAAGATCGCACATAAAAACTATGCAAGTATTTTTAAAGCAAATGCATTTTTTGAGACAAGAACACTGCTTTCCCATAAAGAACTAAAACTAACAGTTGCAAAACTTTTCTATAGGATAGACCAAGTCTGCTTTGTATACAGCCCCTCCTGGTGTCATACACATGCTACTCCTGATGAATGTTTTAAACAATTGCTTATTAAATAGAAAAAATAGAAAATTAATATGAAATTATAAAGCAAAGAGGTTTCTAATAAAATGGAGTCGCTCAAGATAAGGAGGAAAGCTAACAATTTGTGCTCTGAACTAGAGGGACAGTTCAGCAAAAGAGGCAGATCCACCGCTTAGCTTTCCACTCAAGTTTATTTGACTTTCACGCAACCACATTAGTTCTTTACTTTTCATTTGAAAATTTGTTAGTGTACAAATTCTCAAGCAGTATGTTCTTTTGTAGATGAGCATTAAGGATCTATTTTAAGCTTTCTTTAAGTTGTATTGAAGCAGCTGAGTTGTAAAAACAAAAACCAAAGCCCCAAGCTACTTAATATTCATTAGCTTTAAAGCTTTAAAAGTAGCTTGACTCTGAAGCTGTTAGAATATTATAGAAAATTACATTTATGTTGCAGCAATGAAGCATCAGCTTTCATACGGCAATATTCTCACAAAGGAGTTTAACATCTTCATAACTAATGACCAAAAACAGATTTTCCCTTCAAATTCAAGTTGCCCACAACCTGCCTGAACAGATGATGCACAGGTGCTGTCTTGCTGTTAAACAGCTTAATCATTTCTAGAAAAGTATTAGACAAGAAAAGCAAATTCTAGTCTCCTGCTTCCTGTTGACTTTCTAAGTATCAGTGTTTGCTTATCCCAGCAATTCTCATTCTACATTTTATTCTAATATAACTCGCGTGGCCCAGCTAAGAGACAAGGACAAGACGAAAACAGGGGTACAAAGTGCTCTTTCCTCTTTCTTTTTTTCTGCATCATGAACTTTTTTGCTTTTCTAGTCAGTATTTTTTTCTTTCTGCTCTTTTTTATACTGTAAGATCACAAATACTAACTTACTTATGGAGAAGCTACAGGGTATTTTTTTTAGTACAACTACATGCATAAAAATCTTAAAATAAATGATTGCTAGGTAACTCTTACAGTATGTTTTAAAATAATTTTTTAATTTCTTAATTTGCAAAGGCAAAACGAAATTTCAGTAGACACTAGTAAGTAAATTCTGACTATTTAGAACCTTGAAAATGAATGAAAGAGCTAGTGAGAAAGGGAAAGGACTCAAAAATCCTGCATAACTTTATGGGTTGCAAAATACCCTAAGGAAAATAAAACTGAAACACACATAAATGAAAACAAAGTGATTTACAAACAACTCAAAATATATTACAGGTTCTGTGCCATTTACTGCACCAAAAAAGAAACACCATTACACTGTAAAAGAGTAGAACTAACCCCTCTGGCAGAGTGGATCTAAAAATTCTTGTAATCCACTTGGAACATTTCTGACAACATCACATGAATATCCATCTTCTGGTAAAAGAAAAGGGAGTTGTAAGTCAGGATCCTCTTCCAGCTGGACTTCTCTGCCATCGCTGCGAGCAAGTTCATCAGCAGTATTTTCTGCAACAGTTACTACATTCTCTATCAATTCCTGGGGAGAGAACAGAAAGAGATAATAACTATTATAATAGTTATAATTATTTTTTTTAATAGGGAGAAAGAAAAATCATTTAGAAAATACTAAGAGTGCGTGAAAAAAGGAACTCGGAAAGCTAAATATCAGATGTAAAACTTGCGGCTCTACTTTGTACACAGAGTATTTTGCATGACTCTACTTAATCAAGCCTCACGGATTATGCAGTTATAGAACAAAATTCAACAGCATTTATTTTTGTTCCGATATTTTTAAAATGTGTCATATATTCCTGCTTAATTTCATTTGAAAAATATACAGCATAGAACATATATGCCAGAGGATAAGTTGGAATCAGAGACAAGTAATTTTGATTTTGTCATATTGAGCATACATGCTTCTGTAACACTATCTATATACAGAAGAAACATATCATACAGAAGAAACACACTACTTATGCATACAAGGATTTTCCGCTCCATGACAACGCACAAACACACAGAGATCAACTACATATACAGTTCTCTGTTCAGAAGCTTTATATAACTTTAATTCCACACCTGTGAACTCAGTATAATATGAAGGACCCCCTGCCATGGACAGATACACATGTGTAAACATCGTGTATGCACGATGAGTACATATGTATTACTACACTGTATTAATTTAATTCAGAAGTTACCAAATTTCAAAGTCTTAATAACTTCCCAAAAAGTTAAAGTCCAAGCAATATTTTGTTTCTATATTCTTCAATTCTTCCCAAACTTATTGAAAAAGCACACAACAAAAGAGTTTTTAATCTTTCCTTTTACTAAAGCATTTGTCCACTTTTGTTTGTTTGCTTCCTTTGCCAATCTGCAGTGTTCAAGGTAAGATTTGATAGGAAGGTTTTCAACTGTTAAGTTTGCACTGTTTGCTATAGACAGACAACTCTGAAAAAGATGGCAAGTATCACTGTGCCAATACTCAGCATCTTCAGAGCTCCACCATGGCCTGCTCCACCACAGCGGCCAAGACACCACCCTCGGTCTCACTCATCACTGTGTTGCACAGACTGGGCAGCAACAATAATAAAACCATCTTACCTCTACCTAATCAGCAATCCTTCTGGAAGAGACCTCATCCCTGCGGATGAGGAGGCATGTCCCCAGGAGATAAGTGATTTTGCTATCATCAAGATGTAATTATTACAATCATTTATCTGAAGCTGCTACAACTATAACATATACATACTTTTACTATAGAATATATGCTTTACTGAAGATTCAGATATGATTTTGAGCCTCTTTACAGCTTCTATTTGACTCCCAAAGCCAGCTTAATAGTTTCATCTAAATCTTATCCAAGTTACACTAAAGAGTGATGCAACTGCCTCCTAAGGCAGTTTTATTGCTTTAGGACAATTCAAAAAAGCACAAAGCATTCAAGGCAAACGTGTATGTGCTGAAACTGAGCATTTAGTTGGGAACAAACTTCTATCAGGAAGCTGGATACATTCCATCTGTCTTTAGGAAGTGCTCTTTGAGAGAAGCCTTTTTACCATAAAAGGTGATCATTTTAAATAAAACTAAAATGTGAACATTTAATGTCTTTATAGGCCTTCAAATAAATTCCAAGCCCTGAAAATTTGGCAGCAAAAGCCAGAATTCAAGTGCATCTGTCTTTACAACAAGAAGTCCCAAACACTACTTCACCACCACGAGGAAAACTATTTTGCAATCCTCCCTCAGAAACAAAGATGAACTATCAAATTCAGCATTTTTTTGAATGCAATAAAGAACAACAGCAATAAATCATGAAATTCTACCTATTTGCAAACAAAAGTATAAGCTATGTTCTTCTGTAAATGGCACTTCAGTTTGGCAGTCAACCCTACTCGCTGCAAGTGCCCCTTAAGGAACATTATATTTATACCTTTGATTTAAGACATGAATGTATCCAAAGTTATTAATAAGTTTTTGCACACTATGTATTCAATTTTACAAATATTATCTTCACCTTTTATTATTTTTGAGATCAATCATCTATCCTGTAACTCAGTTTACTTTTCTTCCATTCATAATTACAATCCTCCAAGAAATACAAACCCTCTTTTGACATTTGCCACAGATTGCGCTCGTGGATAGGGTTTAGAATATTCAGTCATATTCCTTATATATCAAGACAAAGATCAGTTCAGAAAGCAATTTATCTATCAATCTATCTATATAAATTAGATGATTCAGGTATCAATTCATTCATCTGAAGATACTGTCCACTGCCTGAATGAAAGAATACAAAATCCGTAATTTTTAAAAAGTAAATCCACGTATAAAAGCAATGAGTATCCCAGCTTCTTTCACTTTACTGCTACAGTCAAAACTGCTTCTTGTGGCTAGAGCTAGAATTCTCTATGCAGGCCTCCTCTACTGCTTTATTGAGTTGCTTCGCAAAGGGCGTAAGATGCAATGACATCTCTTGGGGCATGCTCAGCAAATATGATACGTTGCTTTCAGAATCAGTGTTTTTTTTTTTTTTTTTAAACAGTACCCTGCTCAAGTTCCTGCTCAAACCCATAAAATATGGTCCCCAGAAGCGTGTTGCTACCACCAATAAATACTTCTTAGTATATGTAAGAACTCACTCTCTTCCCATAAAAATATGAAAATATCAAACAAATCAAACAGTAAGACGGCTATTTTCAGCCACTGTTTTATTTTTAAGTCCATCTTCCTCGGGTATATTAAACAGCACAGAACAGCACAGTAATCAAGACAAATGACTTACTGTTGGTATAAGTGGTTCATCTGGAGCACAGTGATAATTCTGCAACAAAGCTTGTAGCTGCAGAGAATTCAGCTTAAAGCAGGTACTGTTAATATTTGGAACATCGGCATGTGAGTACTTGTCCATTGTGAGCAATGTGGTTGCCTGAGAGTATGGGGAGGAAAAAAAGTCACAGGAGACAAAATGATTCTTTAGCCCTTCTTTCTGAATACTTTTTAGTCAAAAGGCAGCAGGACACAAACAGTGAGAAGCCAAATTTGCTACAAAAGGAACAGAAGTTTCCCCAAAATAATCACTACATACATCTCCGGTACCTGTAAGACAAGTGAATTCTAAACCTATCACAAATCAGACATGTCAGTTTTTCATCTGATGTTCTTGTCTCTGGTCAACCTAGTTAGAGCTCAATATAATAAGTAGAAATTGAACAGTATGCTAGCTAAAATCACTAACTTAATTTCACTTAAAACTTTAATGTTAAATGTCAGACATATTATGTATCTTTGCATGCTAACTTGGTGTTCCGGTATTTTTTCTCAGAACTATACACTTCAACAAGCTATTCTCGAGGTATGCACAATATATAAATAGTTTTTCTGAATGTACAATTATTTCAGAACTGTTAATGACAAAACCAAACACTCACCTGCACTATTCTGCTCAAGTGGCAATCAGCAGCTAATTCTAAACCCTGTTTTTCTGCCCAGGCTTCAATATGGCCCAACTGTTGACGAATGATGGCTCCCCAGTAATGTGAACATAACCCTGAATCTGGGTCAGTAACTAATCTGTTAAAAAGCCACATGTTGATAAAATGAAATAGCTGGGAGAAGAGCTGTATAGTCAGTGCAGCATTCACTCTACATCGTCGCAACAGGGACATAGCTCCAGTCAGTGTATGCAAGACATCGTCTACAGAGATAAAGCAAAAAGTACATCAATTTACACAACACAACATACAACTAATTTAGGCCATAAACACTAGCATGTAGGACACTCAACCCAAGTCAGTTAATATTAGGTAGAACTTACATTTGAAGTTACACAGTCTTTTAGAAATAAAATATCACTTACTATTTCTTTCTGGAATTGGGTTGACATTCAGCAGCATTTAACTGATGGTTAATTTCTTTTAATAATTCCTGAAGTGAAAATTAATTCTCGTACTTAGTATACAGGGGTTATCCTTAACATTCAAATTATACCTTCACTTCAGGGTTTAAACTCATTTTCCTATTATTTTTAGGAATGTCTTAAAATCTTTATATTCTATTGTTTCAAATGCATGTTGCAATTATTCCCTAACCCCTTTTAGTTAAATACAAACTGCAGCCAAGAATTACAGCACTTTTTTTTTTACTGCATGATATACTCCAAAAATTGCAGAAAGCATGTCCTCTTTGCACATTATGTTTTTAAATATTTTTCTTTTTTTTGCCCATTATTTCACTGCAACATTATGTAAAAAGTAATATCTACTTCCTGTTAGCTTCACTAAGCACAAACTTCCCTTATGTTTCCTGATATAATGTAGTAAAGCATGCAGAACATTTATCTTCAAGCCTTAAGACAGTACTTGCACCTGAAATTAGAGACTACCAAATTCGCTCTTTAAGCATAGCTTAAAGAAATCACCTAAATACTTCAAGATAGAAATCTATAAAGCAAATTAAAAATAACTTAATTAATGAGCATCATCACCTCCCTATTCCCTAACACACAGCATAGTTTTACCTGATAAAATGTCAGATTACTATTTTTTTTAACAAGTTTTCTCCTTCTCAGTATAAGACACTAGATACTTAACTGCACATCTCTATGCTCTTCCTCGAATGCTCAACATAGGGGAAAAAGGCAATTACAGCAAGCTTAATACTCAAAACACTGGAAAGCATGTGTGAATTTTCTTATGAATACTCTCAGTAGTTGAACTGAATGTTTGTATTTAATGGCTTTTCTGATTATCTTAACCTCAAGTGCACAGTCGCTGAGCTGGGATCACAGGGACTTGGTGGGACAGCACACATGAACATGGTGCTGCTACGGACAGCACACAGGCTCTTTAGCAAAGACAGGCCAGGAACTGAAGGAGGGGGTGTTGCAAAGGAGTGTCTCCAATGCAAACACATTGCTTTGGTTCAAAGTGATCAGTCAGCCGACAGCTTGCAGGCAAGGACCACAGTGCAGTCCACAGAAGTTAACATAGTGCTAGATGTCTGTTACAGATCACCTCCTCAAGAAGCAGATGAAGACTTCTGCAGCGAGGGCCAGACCTGGATACTCCCAGGGGACTTGTCACAGGTGATTTGTCATCCCGTTATCTTTTGGGAGGACAACAGGGCTGGCACAATCAGTCCAAGAGCTTTCTAGAGGGTGCTGGTAACAACTTCTTGACACAGATAATTGGTAAACTGACTAAATGAGATGCTGTGCTGGACCTGTTACTCACAAAGTAGGAAGAGACTAGAGAGATATACAAAAAAAGAATAATATTGAAGGCACCTTTGACTGCAGTGCCCATGGGATGATAAGGTGTTCGAAATCCTGAGAGAGGCAAGGAAAATAGTAGAATTACTGCCCCGGGCTTCAGAAAGAGCCTAATTTGACTTTTCAGGGACCTGCATAGCAGGTTGCGATTGAAGACTGCTCTGGAGAACACAGCGACCCAGGATGGCTGGTTGATCTTCAAGGACTGCCTCCCCAAAGCACAAGAAAACCAACTCCAAAGTGCAGAGTGTTAGGCGAGCCTGGCAGAGGCCTAGCATACATAAACAAGGTCCAACTTGTTCAAACATAAAAACAGGAAATACACAGGTGAAAGTAGGCATGGGCTATCTGGCAGGAATACATAGTTTGAGCATGCAGGAATGGAGTTAAGAAGGTCAAAGAGCAACTGATGGTGGAACTAGCAAAAAAATGCAAAAGGCAACACAAATAGCTTCTATTAAGTTCATTAGCTGGAAATTGAATGCCAAGCAAACTGTGGGTCTGTGACTCAGTCCATCTGGGTACAAAGGCAGAAGTACTCAGTTGCTTTTTTGCTTTGGTTTTCACTGATAAGGTCTTTGGGCCTAGTAACAGAGATTGTAGGACTACAAGCATAGAGGAAGATCAAATTAGAGACCACTTAACCAGGCTGGACATACGTAAGTCTGCAGGGCCAGATGGGCTGCCTCTAAAGCTGCTGATGGAGGCAGTTGATATTATTGCAAGGACACTACTTTCTTTTAAGTATCACCCCCCAGGCAATGTGGGGGACTTCCTAATGACTGAAATAATGCAAGCACTGCACCTATGTTCAAGAAGGGCAAAAATGAGAACAAGGGATCTCCAAAGCCATCCATCTTAACTCCGGTCCCTGGGAAGGTTATGAGGGTCGTGTGCAAGTGCATAAAGGCAGGCTTAAGAAACAGACACTTTCTGAGAGCTGTACAGTAACACAAAAATTGCGACGAAAAACATTCAAATGTTGTGGAGTTTCCACCCTTGCATGGAGATTCAAAATTCAACTGGACAAAGCCCTGAACAACCCAATTTAGTTGACCTCATCTTAAGCAAGATGTTGGACTAGATAACAATCAGAGGTCCCTCACAACCTAAATTATTCTACCATTTCTAAATCAATACATATAAATGTCATCATTGTCTTTCTATCTTGTTCTTATGTAGCTAATTAAAACATTCTCAGGGCTTAGGGCAACAAATGTCACCTATTGTTAAGAAAAATTCTCTTTATTTATCACTAATTAACTCTATGCTTAGAAGTGATGCAAAAAGATAGTCTAACCTATTTTAGGCCTCTGAGGATTGTTCTCCTCTGGATCATCGAGGAATGCTGGCATGTAGTTATTAAGCTCCGACTGCAGACAATGAACCAGGTACCTGTGAGTAAGGAAAAAAAAAAAAAAAAAAGGAGCTTTAACATCCTGCATATGCTCATCATGTATGCTTCTAGAGGGAAAGCCATCAAATCATAACATTCTTGAAATCAAAGCATTATGTATGTGACTATATTGATTCAAAAAATAGTTTTTTAAAAGACTGAGAGAGACCTTTCACAGAAACATTGGGTCAGCAGGGAAGGAACTTGACCCCTTTAATGCAGTTATTGCTACCGGACATTCAAGTGAAGGTCATACGCTTTATAGAGATATTGTTAGGCCCAATATTGATCCTTGAAGATTACTAAAACTGTTTTACAAACAGATAT
Source organism: Tinamus guttatus (assembly GCF_059628265.1). Taxonomy (NCBI): domain Eukaryota; kingdom Metazoa; phylum Chordata; class Aves; order Tinamiformes; family Tinamidae; genus Tinamus; species Tinamus guttatus. The sequence goes on along the minus strand of NW_028289135.1, from coordinate 245,636 downwards.
GTACCTTTCTCCCTTTAATTCCAACAAGGACAGTATTGAAGAAACCAATTATCCTATTTTGAGTCAACACACAGGACTCTGAAATTGTCCTACTTTATTTTTTGATTCTTGTTTTTGTCTTACCTTTAACTAGAAAGAAATTAAAAGGAAGCCTGTTTTAATATTCCTTGACTTATAATAATTAAACATTTTCATTAAAACATTTCTAATACTGATTTTCATAATTCATTTACACATTTTCTGTTAAAAACTGAAAATAAAATGGAATCAAATTATAAATACACAGATCAATGAAAATATTTCATGGCTTTATACAGTTCTCTTCTGTTTCACTGGCAACGTCTTTATGAAATATTTTCAAGTGCTATAAAATAATGGTTGTTGGTAGTTCAATCAAGTCTGTTATTGCTAATGTCTTTAGCACCAAATAACATTTTCATGCAGTAGATTTCTTTCTTTTCATGCTACTTTATGCTTCTAAAAATATATTCCACAGTTTTGCTCTCCTAAGGATCATCAATTTGAAGTCTTCCATGTCACAGTGTGCTTAAGGGAGAGTTCACACGATCCTAATTCTGAAATACTCTTTCATACACACAGTCTGCTCATGTTGAGAGGAAATGGCACTATTTCTTCTCAGCCACATAAGTTTATACACTGTTTGTAGGGCACGATGGCCACATCTACTTATTCCTCCAAATGAACCATTTGGAAGGGAACATCCAGGAAACACCACATGACACCACTGAAACAGTCTTCATGTGCATTTTATCTCTTTCATGCTCTATTTGTTTAGAACAATATCACGCTCCTTAAAGCTAAACAGTTAAAACGGTGCTTAGATTTCCCAATCACTTCATAATATAAAAAAATATAATTATATTCTGTGCTACTACAAAAGCATTAAAAGATTGCAAAACAGACAATCTACAAGTGTGGGAAGGACAGGTACAAGTCATTAATAATGTAGCCAGGCATCTGGTTATGAGATTTCTTTCCTTTAATGTATCTTAGAGTGAAACCACCTACAAAAATCACTTATCTGTGAAGTTATACACTAATACTTATGACTTTAAAAATTTTAGAAGTTTATCTCCATCTTTCTTTAAAAATAAAACAAAAACAGCTCTTTGTCAATCTTCATACATATTGCACTGCAAAATACCTGACTTGCTAAGATAATGAATTATTAGGTTCACTGAGAATTCTTTAAATTTTAACCTCAGCAACACAAATCTGCTGTAAAGTACTTGTTCAGTGCAGGCTAAAACCAACCAAACTAACTAAAATGCAGATCTTGAAATGTGAAAAAGTAAAGCCTTTTAAGAGAAGAACTCTGTTCTGTTAGTATTGTCATCTTTGAGGATATTTCCCTTGGTGGTTTTCCCTTTTCACGGGCACTTTACTAAAACTTCCTATTAAAAATATTCTAATTAACTGATCTGACTCACATAGGTTGTTTTTTACTCTGAGCTTAAACCCATCTTTACACCACATTCTTAAAAATTGTTATGCAAACTTCTATTTACGAGAATTCTGAAAGGAGCAGATTATTAAACTTATTAGAAGCTCTTTCAAGTGCAGGATTCATGAGTTGATAGGTCCACAAATATTTAATACCGTAAATTTCTATGAAATTTTTATTTTGTAGCTTCACCTATCACAAGAACAGCTATGATTAAGTTGTTCTCCTAATACCCTGAGCTTAAAGCTCATTGCCTACAAATACTAAAATACCTGAAGCATGTACATACTACAGAAATTGAGTACTAAAAACACTGACTGTCAACATCTCATTCAGTCAAATATGAGAATCAAAACAGACAACCAAATTTCAAAGTGGCAAATCCTTCTTTAACGAAAAAAGGCAAGGAAAAGTGATGCAAATAAAAACCTTGGCATAAGCCCAGTGATCCATATTCATAAAAGAAAATAAGATTTCAAAGAAATAAGCCTAAATCCTCCTTTCAGATACCGAAAAAACACACAAGTGCTGTATCTTGAATTGGCAAAAATATGGAGTGATTTCAAAAAGTTATAAAAATAAATCTGTCATGTTAACATGCAGAATGTGTTCGGTGAAACAGAAGTTTGATATCCTTACTTGAATGCCATTTGAACTAAGTGTGCCAACACATCTTGTGCATCCACAGTAATTCGACTGAGGTCTCGGTCTTGCTTTATGAAATTCAGTAGTTCAGATGCATTTGCCATCCAAAAGGCCAGTGCCCCAGCAATATTCTTCTGTTTCTGTAAGTAGAAAGAAGTAGGGAATAATACAGAGAAATAATTTTCTAATGAGACATTGCAACTTAAAAGGGCTCCAAAGATAGACCAGTACCTCTTCCCATTTCACCAAATATATCTCAGATACCAGATATTTGCAAAATGTGTTTATATAGTATTGCAATTGACGTAACTGATAAATTCAATTTTAATATGTTTACTGAACATACAAAATTCAATCAAATTGCCAACAGCAGTATCAATAAAGCCACAGCATAAGCATCTAGTTAAACAGAGCTGGGAGCTTATCTGAATGCAGTATCTGGTAATCTGTATGCTTTTAAGGCACATATTCACTATTGCCCCCCTGCCACCCTGATACTGCACTCACAGGTTTTGATACCCAGTGATTCAGTATCAAGTACTGATCTATCTCACCATCTCCCGACCACAAATGCCAGGCCAGGCAACCTCAGATGAGATCCAAAGAATAGGAACCACAAACAACAACAAAAAAAGAAAATAAAGGGAAGAAAAAGAACTTTGGTCATTTCATATCCACATTGAAGTGCGTTAAGCAGAAATTATGGAATGCCGTAAAAGTTGCAAAGTCAAAAAAGGATTTTAGTACTGCATGTTCCAGTTGCTGAATGAGTGTTATGAACTGTTCAAGTCCAGCTGTTTGAGTATTGTATTTTGATATGGAAGCAGCATGAGAAACTGAGCTAAGCCAACATAGCTAGGATCAGTTCCCAGCAACATGTCCTACCTGATCAACCTGGTCTACCTCCTGGAGAAAAACGGACGAAGGAAATCAAACAGAATAGAAGAAAGAAACTTGTGAACAATCATGATAGTTTTAGAAATCAAACACTAAATATGAAGGTACAACACTTATGTCCACAGTTATACACAGATGCATTAATAAGTAGCTATGATGCAACTGAGCCCCTTTTAAAAAAAAGGAGTTATTTCAGTAGGACTTGTAGCACAACAGCTGAGAACTGAAGTGCCACACACAACAGTTAATTTGAGGAATGCCTCTCTACTAGTTGACATTCCGGAAGTGTTGGTTATTCCACACTCAGTGCACCACAGAAACCCCACAGAACATTTTCCAGGCTATGGGGTAACTGGCCACATGAGATTGAGGAAGCTACTTGCGCACATTGCTTCAATGAAGACAATGTACAAACACATGCAAAACAGGAACAAAAATGTCCCCAGTAAAATCAAAACTAAAACATAAAACCACAAGTAGGACAGGTTTAACACATGGCTTTTCAAAAACAAACACACAAAGAAACAAAACAAACCAAAAAACCCACAAAAGCACCTATTTCAAGCAACAAAAACGGAAATATCACACTAAAAGCTTCTTAAATAATGGTATGCATAAGCTACATTGAGTTAAGCAAACAGGAAAAAAAAAACAATAACAAAACAAACAAAAAAAACCACCAGATATGTCTGCCTACTTAATTAAAACTGAGCTCTTATTTCATACTTTTTGGATTTCTGCTGTGATTACTCTCTCCTGCCTGACTCACGGTAAGCTCAGATGGAAAAATTTGAGGTGTCTTTTGCTGTGACATTGCAATTGTATTCAGAGCTCCAACAACAATTTGTCACTACTCTTATTTGTCTTTGCCTTTCCAACCAAGGAATAAAAAACCTGACCAAACAGGTGCTGGTACAGAACGAAAGGAGACGTTCTTTCTGAAAACAGATGCTAAAATTTGCAATCAGAAATGCCAAGAGTGATTTAAAAATCAGAATACACAAGCTTATTTTACCCACAGAGCTTAAGTTCTCATTCCAGAATTTTTAATGAAACCTCTCAGCCTTTTCATAACTCCCCCAAAATTTCTTCCCTAAGCCTTGATGTATTCTCTACTGCTTATAGATACTAATGCATCTAAGAGTACAAAAAGTCACAGAATTCATTTGTTAGCTAGGACTTCTAGGGTAACTTCAGAAAGTTATCAAGTCACCTTCTTGAGTAGTTAACCAAAATCAGAATTAAAACCTCTTCACTTTTATTCGCAGTCCAGAACAACTGTACATTTTCCCTTTGCTTCTCTCTGCTTTGCCTCTCTCTCCCTCTCCTCTTGTCTCTCATCTGTCTTTCCCTCAGTCCCTTAAATCCTATTAATGTAGGCATGTTTTAGGGTTAAGATCTATAAAAACAACTGTTCTAATACAGCAAGTTATTCAATGGTGCCAGTCAATATAAATACTCTATTACCTAAATGAAGTAATTTCACTCAGCTTAGCCAATATCCACTAATGGAGGTCTAAACTAACAACTTCTTCTTGGTCAAGCTTCTGTACTACTTGATCTTCAGCCCACTAGCCTGATGTTCTAGCCTTTCATCATGGGCATAATTTACTTTTTTCTTAGTTTTCTCCAGCTTCTTCAGCATGGCATTTGGAGGAACCTCCTCCCAATTTCCTTAAGTGTCCATCTCAAACGCTCATCAGGATTTTTTTCTACCTAGATAAAATCCTTCTCAAAACACAAATTTAGCTGCCATTTCTATGTTGATGCCATCCCGTAACTTAAGGCTGGAAATAAGACTGCAATTACAAATATGTGAGGCTGCAGAAAAGGCTTTTCACAATAGATAGTCCAGACAAACATTTAGCTTTAAGACAAGTTTCATGATAGTATTAGTATGATTATATAAAGTATAGTTGCTTGCAACAACCAAAAGGTTGGACTTGATTTGTGAAGCTCTTCTCAGTGCTGGAAATGATTTTCTTTTTTTTCCAGTTTTTCTAGTTTTGGTCTGCTTTATTTTTATGAAAACCTGCGTCTTCTAGCAGCTACATAGTTATCCATTTTGGTTCAACAGAGGCAAAATACAGAGCTTCCTTTGCTTTCCCACTGCTCCCTTCCTCTCACCCCAGTTTTTGGTGTGTATGTGGGGGTGGGGGAGGGAGGGATTTGCACTGTAACTTCCACCTCGTAAGTGAAGTCCACCCTTTATTGTTTCCTCTCCATTCTTCCAGCTCCTGTTCAGGCTTCTTGTAGTTTATGTTCTCCACTGCTGCAACGCTCTACTCTCTGACTTAAAAATCCACTCTCTTTTCATAGCCTTTCATATTTTCATGTTTACAGTGGAGCTTGATTATCTAACTTTTGTTACCACTTTGATTTTAACAAATACACATTTGTTATGGCATCAAAAAAAAACGGTATACTACTTCTTCGTTTCAGATTCAAACAACCTTTCAACCTGACATCAGCCTGAGCACTCACACAAAAGACCAGTCTTGTTTTTTTCACTGTAAAGTTTCTTCAACACTGGCAATTCTGCCATTCTTTTCTTTGAAAGGTGAGAGAGCCTGGTGCAACTATTTACTGAACAGTCTCATGATCACCTCCTTGCAACAGAAAACTCTGCTGAAGCTTTCCAAAACCTGAACAAAGCTGAACAGCTTTGGTTTGACCTTGACAGTCATGCCATTCTTTTGTTGTTTGCTTTTCTGCTCTCTTCTCCCTTAAACAACCTGTTGCCTAACAGTCACTTGGACTGCAAATTCTTTACAGCAGGATTAATATATTTGCTATTTCTGTACAGTGCCTAGAGTAGTAGGATCCTTGCTCTCTACAATTTATTATAGTAGTGTATTTTGTAACAAATGTACATCTTTTAATGATTATAAAAACATATTTCCATTTTTCCTCTGACAAAATCCTGCAAAGGAGAGAATTAAATAAGCATACCTGAAATATAGCATTGTTTTCTAATACATGACCATTGCAGTTTATCAAGAGTTCAACAATGCCAAGTATTGTCTCATTTGAGGAGGGAGAGGCAGGGAGCAGGGATGGGAAGGGGAAATAAAAAAGAGGAAAAAAAAGTCACCCACAACACAACACAGAATACCACCTGGTGCTTCTGTGCCAGTCTTGCATATGTAATAACAATGGTGTCAAACTAGGTGCTAGGTATTGAAACATTTAAGAACTTAAATTTCTCTTCATAATGCAATTGTACCAACTCAGTTCCAAAAAGAAAAAATAAACAAAACTGCTGCTACAGAAGTTAAAATGGTAGCAGATCCAGAATTCAAAAGCCACATTTCTTTCTAATATGTCCCCTTTAAGACTCAATCAACGCAAACACCTGCTACTTATTCAATATTCTTTAACAAGGAAATCCAACTTGTTTCTCAATCACTCATGACCAGAAATGCTTGCAAAGATTGTTCCTTCTCGAGAACAGCAGGATTTCCTGTCATAGAACAAATCTCCAAGACAACATTCCCTCCCTACCTGCATTGCTCAGGAGGGAGTTTCTTGCAACTCATTTTTTTTATTGACAAAAAACTCCTCAAATGGGAAATTTTTGTTGCTATATAGTCTCATCCTTGATGAAAAATACCAAGAAGGTTACTAAATAATTTACAACATATACTTAATTCCTTTGATCTCTTTTTTTTTTTCCTCCAGAGAAACTCACCTGTATAACTCCCTCCATCATGTTCACCATCTTGTTGACTATTGCAATGACTTTGTGAGTGCGCTCTGTAGGAGTGATGTCAGGTCTGTACTGGCTTGACAATACATACCGACATGTCATATACAGAACATATGTAGGTGACAGTTTAAAATGAACTGTTGAGCTATTTGTGTAATTTATAATTGCAGATAAGAAGGCATCTTCAGCTGTGGGAGAAGGAAAAAAAGAAAAACAGTATTCTAGTAAATCACAGACAGGAAGAAAATGAAATAAAACATTTTGCAGCTTAGGGTGGAAGACATTCTTTTTTGGAGGAGAAATGGGGAAGACTGGAGCAACAAGCTTACTTCAGAATTTAAATTCTTGTATCTGTCACATCCTGCAGTTATTTAGCTACAACAACAGCACTCATATAAAAAATAGAAAATCTGATATATTGGGAAACCTTTCTATACTACTCACTATTTCTTTGCTGAAAATTTGCCACCTCAAGAGAAAAAGAAAATGTAGTTACTCTTGTCTCCCTTATCATAGAAAGTTTTCAAGTAATTAAAATGCTTTGTTTGTTTGAAACTAAATGAGACTTTGCTGTGTTTTTTTTTTTCTACCAAGTCTCAGAGACCTTAAAGTAACAGGGAGACTACAATGACAACAAAAATTTAAGTGCTAACCTGGTCAGATTTTATATGAATTAGATTTCTAATTAATACACAACAAAATATCCAAGATATGGAGAATTCTGTATAGAGAATGAATTCAGTGCAATGTTGGGAGATTGGATTAACAAAAATTTCCTGGGTAAATTTGAGGATGCAGGGAGTTGAAATGAAATTAGAATTTGACATGAACCCATTCCAAAACATGAAGCTCATCTTCACACTCCCAACACAACCAATTACATCAGTGAATTTGCTATCATCTAAACAATCATTCTTCCTTTCAATATTTATGTTTTGTGTCTTCAAACTGTCCGAAAATATTGCAGAAAAACATTTCGGCAAGTAAGCATTTATAACTTCACTATATACTCACAGCTTTCCCTGAATTCGATACTGGCAGGTAATATCAGTTCTGGTCCATGAGTATCCTGAGATCTAAAGAAAGAAGATTAAAACTGAAACAGACAATCCACATGGGTAATATTAATTACACTGCCTAATGTCAGATTACTCCAAATACACTGTTTCTAAATGCTAACATGCCTTTCCCCAAAATTTTCCTTTTCTTTACCTGTCTCCTAGAGCCATTCAAGTTATACTTGCCACTGATGATAGATAATAATGCAGGCTTGAACTGCGGAGTCTGCATTATTAACAAATGTTCTCTTTAGCCTGCCACCTGCCATTGACAGGATTCAAATAACAAATTATTCACAGACACACGAAAAAGCAAATGAAGCTTCAGTCTGAAGAATCAACTCTGTAATAACAAAATACTTTCTTGCTATCATGGAAAAATACTTGCAAAACTGATGCAAACTTGGCCAGCTTATTTGTCCTTTCTCCTGTTGAGGAAACAGAAGTAAAATCTAGACCCTTTGCTCACACTGTTCTTGCTACCCTGCACTAAGAAATAAATCATTCTACGAGTCCCAGAAAAAAAAATCCCTTTTTAAAGGGACTGAAATACTCTTCCTACCAATATATACTGGAGAATCCTGAGGGGAAAAAAAAAAAGAAAAAAAAAAAAAAAAACAGAAAATTGAATTTTCTGGTATTTACAAATTTTAAGCACATACTTCATTCCTTCCTTGAGCAAAAGCATTAATTGGGTTGTTCTCTGTAGACAGATTGTTATTTTTAAGAAACATGTAGAAGCTTAACATATTTCACATGCAATAGCCAATTTTAAGCACATTTAACACAATGGGTAGCTTTCTTCTTTCCTCAGAAACTTTCAAAAGGAAAGAATGTAACATGATTACGTAAGTCTCTTTTTTCTAAGAAGCCAGTTCAAAAAGCACCAAAAATTTCACTTATGCAACTAAGCAAAGATAGGACGTTGAAGACATATACTTGGCATATGTGACAATTTTTCCCCTTATTCATCCATCCAAAATCAATGATAACTTTGAGAGAAAGCTGATGTCAAAAGATCTGAAGCTAAATTTAATTTCAACATTCCAGATCAAAAAATTAAGTGTTCTGTTAGGAGCTGCAACAAAAGCACTAAACTGATGAGAACTTAGCTATGTCATCAAGTTAGTACAAAAAAGGAGACTGGGAAAAGTTCTGGGGAGCTGAAACTTAAGGATTATATTTCTAGGCGTGGCAAGGCACTACATACACAAATTCCTTTAAGCTGCAATTTGAATGTGACAGCAGACTTTCCTTATAAAGAGAAGTTGTAGCCTTTCTTCTGTTTTTATTGGTTTGAAGCTAAGTTCAAATTACTTCTTACTACCACCACATTGTTCAAAGTGCATCGTCATCTTCACTGGTAATTGCTTCCACAGAAGAGTAGCTATTAACACTCATGCATCTCACAATATAGACAGTTTCAAATGTGTGCAGCCCTAAGACTATAAGCGGGCAAAACTTGCAGATACAGCTGTAGTAATAAGACACAGCAATGTTTCAACAACAATGGCTGGCAAACCAATAATGAATGACACATTTCATACGCTATTTTATTTTCATGTCTTGGAATGTAAAGATGCTGATCCTGCTCAGTGAAAAAGAGTGGAAAAACATATATTTTTTTGCAATAGGAAAGACAGAAGTACAAGATAGGAGAGCTCATGTATGCTAGTACAAGCTTGCAAAATTTCAGAAGTTGGCTTTAAGAGAGAAATGAATACACCGTAGGAAAAGGAAGATATTTTAAAAGTTAATTTAGCAATTAGCATTTTTGCTAGAAACAGATGCAGTAAATCTGCTATTTTAGCCATGTTAATAAGATATTACTTCAATTCTCATACCATTGTTTGCCCAAGCAAGAGAAACACCCTCTAGGTAGATTTTGCAAATCGGAAATATAACTTGAAATAATTCTCTGTACTTCTAGTATCACAGTAGCTAGCCAACCTGTCTTATACGAGATGTATTTTAAGTGTATGTTATCTCTGTGCTATTGCTTTTACAGAAACATCCTCTTTATGCTGATGATTTTCTGCGCAAAGCAATCTGAAATTCTAGCTGATGTATGACTAGAAAGCAAGGCCATAAAATATTGATTGGGTGTTGCCTCCTCTCATAGGTATGTGTCAGGTAACAACAGGTTTTAAAACTGCATTAAGAACCGCCACTGCACTCTCCAGATATTTCTGCTTTTCTCTATATCAATTGTGCGTGATAAACTGCATCAAAAAATATATATATATATTCACATATACTCTCTGTACTTGTTTGATCGCTGTACCCAGCATACTAACTAAATACAAATGAAATACGTTGCAAGGCATGTTAAAATTAGGACTCTGAAAAGAGGCTGCATTCCATCAACACTACTTACGCACCACTATTTTCATTTCCAAACACATTGACACATTTTTAAGAGTTCCTGAAGGGTATACAATGCAAAAAACAAACAAACAAAAACCAAAAAAAACAAATAAACAAAAAACCTTTTGCCTTTTAATATGGTTGCTCCTTCTAACTGAAGTCAGACCTAACAAGCACATATGGCCATAATCCTCAACGAAATATTCATCTTCTTTTATTCTAAAGAATAATCTTTTAATCGGAACAGCCAGACCTAATAAGTAGATCAAAGTTGTGCTTTCAAATTTCTATTTAGTTCTTTCTATAGACAAGGGATGAAAACATAAAGCAATTTTAAGTACAAATTTTTGTTCTGCAACCCATGCACTGAGTGATTGGAAGGAAGTCTTCCTTGCCTTATTATTTATCATTGAACAGTAGTTCATTGATAAATTTGGCACACAAAAATGCAAGGACCAGTTTTTAAGCAAACATAACAGCTACTTCATGCCATGATTACCATCCTTATTGGTCACAGAACAAGGCTAGGCTATCCCAGAGGGGACCTAAGAACTGATTCATATATCCATGAAACAGAAGAACTCAAGTCACTTGAGCAACTCATTGACTGGTATTTCCTAGTTTGACAGCCTGACTTCGCCAGTTCATTAACCTCAGTATAGAGCAGGTATGTGACAGAGTGCATGTGATTGAAGTGTTGTATTTTTTATTTATTTAACCACTTAGCTGGATGTTCTATGTATGCCTTCTTCCTACACACTCACTCTACATTCAGGAACAATTTACACAGAAATATGTATATGACAACATCAGTGATAAGAACTTTGCATTTGCTACCATCACAGATCTAAGAATAATTCAGCAGCCTGTCTAAAAACATTTTCTGCATACTCAGTTATCAAGAAGAAGAAAAACTATGTGTAGTAACAGTAAAACTAATGTTACTGTTACCCTATGTGTGTTCTCCTCAGACAGAACATTAAAAATAAAACTTAAAAAAATAAAGTTAATATGAAGCTCACAGGTAGCTCTATGCATTTGCAAAATACAAGTTGCTTCCAGATAATCCCATAAGAGAAATTTAATGCATCTTCACACAGATACAAACGCACTGCTAGAATTCAACAAATATTAACACCAAAATATCAACAGCTTCTGATTGGTTATAAAATGATCATTAGAAAGTTTTGTTATCTTTCCTGAGAGAAAGAGCATGAGAAACTTACAGTTAGAACAGTAATTTAATAATTCAAATTATTTCAGTATAAGGCATTAAATCTTTGGCAACCTTAATAAAGCCAATGCTAAAGAAAGGGTCACTCAGCATGCTTAGGAACTCTAACAACAGACTGCAGAGCACAGCCAAGCTCTATCTGACTGTTAGCATCCCACAAAAAATCAAGCTCTACTGTAATTTCACTAAAAGCCTTTAACTGATCCCTTTCCCGCAAACACTGAAAACATGAGAAACTAAATTTGTACTAGTTGTACTATTAGCACAATTTTCTGTTTTATTTCACAACTCATGTCTGTGAACTCTGTTTTCTGTCCAGAAAAACGGAACTCTGTTATTTTGTGAAAAATAAATCCATCTGAGGGTAAGAAATCATACTAGAAGCTTCACAGCTTTAATTACCTTGCCTTTTCTTTGCACTTCGGGAGATCATGTAGTCCTACTCAAAGCAAGATCAACTACAGCGGTGTGCCCAGGGCCATATTCACTTGAATTATAAACACCTCCAAAGATGGAGACTCCACGACCTCTCTGAACAACCTGCTCCTGTGTTTGATCACCCTCACAGTAAGGAGTGAGTGGGGAAAAAATATATATTTCTTAGGTTTCAGTGAAAATTCCTTTATGTCAGTTTGTTTCTTGCCACTGCGTCTTGCCATTTCATTGCATAACACAGAGCAGTGTCTGGCTCTGCCTCCCCTTAGGTATTCATACATGTTGATAACACTCCCTGAGCCTTCTCTTCTTGAGGCTAAACAATCCCAGCTCTGTCTCCAAACATTCCTTTCATATTTACTTGCTTTTAAATAGAACTAAGACATTGAAATCTAGAGACAAACAGAATCACAAAAAAAGTCTAAGTAGAGCTTCTAGAGTTCATCTGGTCCGATCTTCTGCTCAAAGCAAGGCTTTAGGATAGACGATCCAGGGCCTTCCTCAAACCAGATCTTGAATATTTCCATGGAGAGAGATTTCAGCACTTCTTCAGGTACATATCCCAGTGTTCACTTGGTCTCAAGGTAAAGAATTTCTCTCTCATATCCAAATGTCCTCTGAAGCGACTTATACCCACTGCCTTTACTCACTGTCCTTGCAATAGGAGCATGCCAATCTTCTCAATAACTAGTTTTTAGGTATGGAAAGATTGTAGAAGAGTCACCCTAAGCTCTCCCTTTCTCTACGCTGAAAAAAAAAAAAAAACAAAAACCAAACCAAAACAAAAAAATCCCTCCAACCTTTCTCCATATGTCAAGAAGCTCTTTGACCCTCTAATCCCCTTAGTGGAAATGTCCTTCTACTGGACTCTCATCCTGGAACTGGATGGACAGCAACCAGACACAATATTCCAGGTGTGGCCTAGAGTGGGATAATCACCTTCCTTGATTCATTTGCTGTACTCTTGCTGATGCAGCCCATGAAACACCTGACTCAGGTTAAGCTTGCGGGATCTTGGGGTCCTTTTCAGAAAAACTATACTCATGCCACTCAGACACTATTGCTTCTTGAATTTTTCCATCTTATGTCCAGGACTTTAATTTTATCTTTGGTAAACAGCATGTAATTCATGTTGGCCCAGTCCAGATTTTCAAGGTCCCTCTTAATAGTGGCTCTTCTTTCTGGCTTATTTACTTGTACGTCAAGTTTGGCATCATCCATAAGCAAGTATGGCATCATCCATAAGGGAGCATTCAATCCTGTCTTCCAGATCACTTAAAAAGATATTAAGTAATATCGGACCCAGTATTGAGAAACTCAAATCCTGAGCAGCTTCAACTTTGAGTCAGTAAGCACCACTCTGAGCTTGGCAGTTTACCCAGTTTTCCACCCATCTTGTCTGTTTACCCAGTCCATACCCGAACAGCTTATTAACAAGATACTGAAATACTGCACCAATGCCTTGCTAAAATCAGACAGGTGATGTCCACAGCTCTCCCTTCATTCCCTAAGCAAATTGTTTCACCACACAAGTGAGTTAGTCAAGCAAGATTAATTCTCAGTAAATTCACTCCAGCTTTTCTCAATCATTTTCTCGTTCTTCACCTGCCATCAGAAGTTTGCCATAATTTTCCCAGTGGCCAAAATAAAGCTGACTGGCCTGCAGTTTTCTGCAGTACTCCTTTTGGCCCTTTCTCTAGATGGGTGTGGTATTTGCTCCTTTTCCAGTCATTCTGAACTTCCTCTGACTCCATGACTTTCAAGGATGCGAGTCAATCTACAACAATGTCAGCTAATTCTTGGCATGCTCAGAAGCATCCCATCAGGTCCCATGGACTTTTACATGTCCAGTTCATACAGATTTGGCCCAATTCCAGCATCCTACACTATTGCTGGCTTGCTGTCTGCTTCACTGCTGTTTCTTGGCAAATAAAATAAAAATTAAATAAAAATTAAATTAAAGTAAAATAAAAATAAAATAAAATAAGGATGATGTAGCAGAGGCCGTCTTCCTCTGCAAACAAAAAACTCCCAGACAGTATTTTACAAGTGTAATGAAAGTTCATCTCTCTTCACAGAATCACTGAGGTTGTAGAAATTAGAAATCCTTAGAAATTTCTAAACATGTATTTCTAAATTATCTAGTCAAACACCCTTTCTCAAACACAGTCACCTACAGCAGGCTGCACAGAATTCAGAGAGCTTCTGAACATATATTATATATACACACACACAAAAACACACACACATATATAGACATACACACAACACACAATATACACATACAAATAAGTATCTAGTATCACATGTGACACATTATGTGGGACACAAACATAACTATGTGAGACTTCTACCCAATCCTGCAGATGTGAAAGGGACTCTTGTTCCCATCTTTCATTTATTTTTTATTTATGAGACTTTACAGAAAGAAAACTATAAATAACAATATTTGAACAAAGGAAGGTATATTTAATAATCTGAACTCTACGCTTTGATTATTAATCCTGAGTTTTACTGGGCTAAAGTCTCAAACGAAATCTTATTTTCCACGGAGAAAGACAGGTCGTTCAAAATATTATAATTCACTGCTGATCTATCAGAAAATGTATTGTTTTTCCCAATTATGAGAAGTTACGGATTAGAGCTTGCCTACCTGCTATCCTGTCTGCGGTAATCTTGTTGCTGCTCTATTCTAATCATCGGCTTCACCATTCCTCGTTCAGCTGTGCTGGATGCTGATGATGTTCTGTCACCATCAAGCCTGCTGATGCTCTAATTCAAAACAGTAGGACAGGTGCTTAGCATGGAAACATCACATTAGCCAATATTTGTGCTTGGCACTATTAAAATGAAGTGTCAGTTTGAGGCTAGGAAAAGGGTTGGGATAAATAGAAAAAAACAAAACAAAACAAAAAAACAAAACAAAAAAACAAAAAACAAATCACACAACAAAACTCAGTGGATGCTGTCACGACAATGAAACATTCAAGAGCATACTTGCAATGCAAAATACCACATTGGGCAGACAGAAGCAGATATTTCTTAAATGTTGTCAGAATATATTTTGAAAATTCCAAATGTCTTTAAATGTTGCATGGCTATGAATATAAAATAAGATTCAGATATCTCTTAAATTTTCAATATAAGTTAAACATATTAACAAATTTAAAGCTGGCTAAGCTACCCTATGCTGGTTCTGCCACAGTTCCATATTAATCTATGCCATAATTTATCATGTTTTAATACAAAGTCTTCCATGATAGACAGGACATAGCTTTCTAAGGCAAGAAAGGGCAATTCAAACGATGCCAGTCTTTAGGCACAAGTCCATTTATTTTCTTCTGTCTCACAGGCTCCTTAAGAGCAGGCTGTTGATTTATGTTTACCAGCTGCACATCAGAAACACGCTGCTTTAAGCAGCACAACTTACAGCAATTATTTTTCAGTAAAAGCAATAGAAAATAAAATAGCAATAAAATAAAAAATACTTTCACATTTCTTAAGAAAATTCTAGGACTAAGTAATTTGCTTTGACACAAGAAAACATACCAAAAAGCATGCCTCAAAACAGAAGTTCAAGTGAATAATTATCTCAGTACTGGCATGCGAATCTATGAATCACTTTTCATCAGGAGGTTTCAAGGGAACTTTCATTAAAGTTATTGTTATCCCTTTTGTCCAAAGCAAACTCATAAAAGAAGCCATTAGTGAAGCAGTGATCTAATCAGTGATTCAACAAGATGTCATGCACATGCTCAAACTACACAGTTCAAGAAAGGTCATTTTCCCAAGCTTCCCTAGGTCCAATAAAAGTAATTTTCTAGTGAATTTGAAAAGAACACAGGACACACTATACAATATTATAATGTAACTCTAGTTCTGAGCAATTTGACTAATTTTACTTTTTGTATAGCTTTTAAATATATCTGTCTTTAGTTTTGTCTGTGCCATAACATCACTAACACCTGATTTTGGTTCTGCTTTCTTTATAGATTTGTTAGTGGGGCAATGCATTCAGGAATCTTGGATACCTATTTCATCCAATAAACATTTCTTTTATTACATTTTTGAGGAAAAAAAAAAGTTATCAGAGTATTCTTACCAACAGCACTGCTCTGCACAGCCACTGCACTAATCACAAAGCTTCTTTTCAATTATTTAAATTTGATAGCAGCAGTAACAAAACACAAAAGGAAATGCATTTCTGAGAAATTACTACATTTCAGAATGCTGAAATAATTCTTTTTCTCATTTCATCTTTGGCATATGACTGAACCATTTAAAGGCATTAACCATTGTGTCATTTTACTCATTTTCTCTGCTCCTGGAAAATGTAACTCTGTTAGAAAGGCTCTACTAGCAGAAACACAGTGCGGAAAGAAAGCAAGAACAAAAAGATTATTACTTCATAAAATGTTTATAATTATGATTTCAGATAATTTATTTAGTGAAAGTGTATGTATACAGGAGCTCTATTGAAGTCAGCAGTCACATCCATTAAATTTTAAAAGGCTAATTAGTTAAAATTTGAACACATTCAGATTTTACATAAAACATTCAACTTATTCTAAACAAGTGACAATGGTTGTACGCTACATGTATGGTATATCGAGGTATCATTTTTACTATGCAGTTCTATCTGCATGTAAGCTTCCTTTGATTAAGCAGTTTCTCCTAAAAATTTATTCCACATCTAAGCAATTTTCCTTTCTAAAGGGAAGGTTGCTGTATTTTTTTTTGGCATGGAATGCATGCCAAATGCTAACAGAAACTTGCACAGAATAGTCTTAGGTGAAAAAAAGATGCACACAGTACCCAAGCTCACAAAGCTAAGTAGCTGGGGAGAATGATAACCTGGGAACACTTTACCAAATATTACTTATGTTGTAATTTTGATCCAGCTTAAGCATTACCTTTAACATTTATTATTCATTCCTAACTTAGCTATAATATAATACCTTGCTTGTTGGCAATGCTGTTCCACTGTGAACATCTCCCTCCAGATCAAACGTGGTTTCCTGAACAGCTCTAAAAGCAAAACATTTGAAGTACCTTTTAGAAATTACACAGCTAAATAAGGGACTGAGTAGCTAACATTAGTAAGCTGCAATTCAGAGACCTTTCTTGCTTGACTCTTGTTCATGCTTACTTTTAAACCACTGTATCAATTCCTTTTTTATTGAAAGACTACAAATACTTAGCTAGAGCATTTGCTTTCGCAAAACTGATTCTTAGTTGCATTGTTTTCAATTAAGAACAGAGAAAACCACTAAAATAAATGCATATTTCCACTGCCACTAATATTTTTACTGCAGCTTTGTGTTTTCACTCAAGTCTTCAATACTAAATGCACATCCACCATATCAACTTGTATCCAAAACTAAATGCATTAATTTCATATATTCTGATGAATAGACTTTTAAAATATTTGGTAATTCAAGCTTTCATATCCAGAGATTTGGTTGTTTGGGTAAAGCTCTGCAATAAGCTTTGCAGTTGACTATATAAACCCAGAAATGCATTTGCTAATTAATCTGCAGACTAGATGTAAAGGGAGCTAGAGGTTTAAGCAAAAGTATCACATCACCAGCCCAAACTGAGATCTGTTTCACAAATGCAGGACATGCAAATGGCTTTTTAAGGAGGCTTTTCATCTACCAATTGAAAAGACAAAACACAAGCATCCACAAGATTTGTATTATATTACAGGACCCAACATATTTTCAATTTGCATTTTAAAACATTAAAATAAAAAAAACAAAACACTCAATTTCTCACCAAAGGGACGATCACTCCTGAGAATGGCATCCCATATTCTATTTTGGGCAAGAAACTAGTACAAAACCCACCAACGATAGTGAGGCCCACAACCCATGAATAGTTGAGGAAAGAATAAAGGGCTGAAGCCTGAAGAAAATTAGGGGTCAGGAATGAAACACCCAGAGAAATGCAGGCTTACACGTTTCGATTATCCCATTACTGATAAGCAAGGTATGTAAAAAAGTATTCCAACAGCCACTATAATGACAAGTGATCACAAGTCGCAGAATTTCTCGGATGGAAGCACGGCCATGAATTCGGTGACATTTTGACTACTTGGTGATATGAGAGCCCCCTACACCAGTTATTAACCCTTTGACTCATAGATACATGAAAGCAAGTCTACGAGGACACCAAAGAGAAACAGAAAGTTTTGGCTCAGTAAATTTCATCCTGTCAGTCCCCAGGCTTTCAAAAATGTAAATTTGTGTAAAATCACAGGTCTAAAGTTGCTGAGGGAGAGAATAAAACTGCACACTGTTCCCAAGTATTTCACTCAAACTGCATCACAAATCCAGCAATTATAATGAGTATGTTGATCATTACTAGGATGGAGGAGAGTTTGGCAACAGCAGGAAACAGAAGAGGGAGAAATGGCAGAATTCCTTAGCAAAAGAAAATTACTTGTGAGCTTTCAAAGCTTGCAACAGTCTAATATATGGTGTTGCAGTTTGAACTAAAGCAGTCACCTTTACCTAGCTCTGTCACTTTTTGCTTATTTGCATAAAACTTCATCTAAGGAGGTTAAAATTCTTCTGCGCAAGTTTCATCACAGAACATATGAATTTGTGGCTAGCAAAAATTTTAGTTATACCTAAGGCCAAGAACTGTCTTCCCATGGCAATAAGGAAGGAAATCACTGGACATCTTGGGACCTTACTTTCAAAAATATGCTAAACTTCACAGGCCATACCAATGGACATGCTCCTTTTGCACACTTGGTATATTCTACACCCTTCAACACCCTTCTACACCCTTACTGGTTGCAAGTATTACTTTCCTTCCAAAAACTCAGTGCATTTTTTTCTGTTGCAGGAAATGCATGAGAACAGTCTATGTCCAGTTAAAAGAATGACTGATATTTCATCATTAATGAAAGACAGGAGAACCATCCTTTCTAAAATTATCTGTTTTACAGCAAATGTGCAGATTTAAAAAAAAAAAAAACACTTTTTCTTTTTTAAAGCATACTACAATAGCAGTTCCACCCTTTCATCTGCACTCAGAATAAAAAGCATCATATCTTTCATGGTATACAGTCTGACTTTCAGTTTCCCGATAATATATCCATAACAGCCATTGAACAGGGCACCTGAGCCCATATACGTCGCTAAAAATACAAACAATATTTTTAGTATATATCTATCCCAAAAATACGACTATACAGAGAAATAAAAGGATGGACCTGAGAACTGCTAGTCCTTGAAACACAAACTAGAAGATAAGTAATTACACTATAATAGTGATTGCTATTTAATTGCTATGCTCTATTTTGACATTAAAAAAACCTGTAGATATTCAATTCTGAATCTCTCTAGTGAAGCTCAGGAAGTTACTATCTAGTGGAAAAATGAAAACCAGACCCCCTCAATACACTAAGCAAAGTGTTTATTCTTCCTGGAGGTTGTATGGCTGGCTATGCAATCAAATTAAAATAATTCTTTAAATTGACTTTAACACAGGAATTAGTTTCTGGAAAACACATATAAGTACTTAATAAAGAAATGGGCACTTGCTAATCCTAAAAATAATCACAAGGTGGAGCTCCAGTACTAAAATAGTTATTATATCTTTTTACACTTAAAAACAGTTTGTCAGAACTCATTTAAACCATGTTCTATATTGCTCTCATAATACTTATAATGCTGTCTTCCTCTACATTTTTCCAGTCTGCCCTTCTCCTCAATTAGAAGATAACAAGTTATCATACTCACCCAGTTTTGTGTCTTGGACCTTTCACCATAAGACCTGCATCAATAGGTCTTTTAGTAATAATATGGTCCTGAGTGGGATCCACGAACTTGAATACATGAGATGACCCAAACTGAACCTTCATGCCACTTTGCAGCATAGTTGTTTCTGAAATACGCTGACCTTCCACGTAAGTTTCAGCATCAATGCTTCTTGGGGTTACAGTAACAACTCCATCCATATTAGTGAGGTCACAATGATGAGGCTGGATCCCTGGACCAAATAACTGGAAATAAAAATATTAATGAAGAACAAACCGAACTATGTTGCTTCAGAAACAAAACAAAAGCAATCCTAAAAGATCAAGTTACAGCTTATTTTCTTTACAGACCAGTAATATAATTTTACCTGCTTATGGATTTAACACAGAAGGACAGCATTTAAATCAGTTTTGACCAAGTTACAAGACAAGAAAATAAACAAGCTTTGAAGAATAACTTTTATATTAATAACATTAATATAAAAATTATAGGAAAGACTGAGATCACTACTAAAAAGTTAAATGATTCAAGACCCACAGAATATTTAATTCATTTCCACAATTAAACTTGATTCTCTGAAGGCTAGATCAGGTCTTCCATTTGAGTCTGCTTCTTCCCCCCATACCTGAATGGAATTTTCATCAAATTTTTCAGTTCCAACCTCAGTGACACTCAATTGTAGACGATAGAGCTTTGGCTTATCCCTGGAGTCAGAGCCATCTGTAGAGCAAACAAATATTCATTTGCAAGTTATTGAAGCTCAAATACTCACACAACAGTTCTATGCAATTAAAGCTTTCTTCAAAGTAGGAATATTAACCAAAATACAACTTTGAGTGAGACTCTTTTAGGTTTGTGGAAAACACTTAAAAGTTTTTCATCATTGTGTAAAAACAGGGAAAGCAGAGATGGCCCATGCAACAGAGCGGCTGTTTTCTGCAACTGAAAGGAACAAAGTAATCAAGAATCACTACCTGAGCACACTTCAAAACATGTCTGTATTCATTTAGTAGTTCAAGCAATGCAAAGTCTTAGAGATTATCAAAAATTATGATACCAATATGGGTTTCCTAAATGAGTTTCCTAAATGATTTTGGAAATAAGATACGTCTGTATTTTTGCAATAAGACTATAGATTTTTCCATCTCTGTCACACTGCTAAATAAAAGCATGGAGTATCAACAGTATCTATTATCAAACGACCAACATCCCACACTGTTTCCCATTCAGCAGGTACTATAAGAGGCTGATATTATAAGAGAATCTTAGAAAAATTGTTCCCAAGACATCTTTAGTCTTGGTAAACAGGTCTGTAACACTTCTTCTCTTTATCAGAGATAAAGGGTATTCTAGCACTTGTCCTTTTCTTTCCCAAGAAGTAAATATCCTCCAGATAAAATAACATGTAGTGAAATACACAGAAGACAACACAAGATTCAGTTGTTACCTTCACCAACCAACACAGATGAGCTTTAGCAAACATATGAACCTTCCTCACTTCCCAGAAAATACTACAGCTTTAAATACTACTACATGCTAAACTAATACCTTCAACTTCTGACTTCTCTCCAATTTCTTTTCCGAAAGAACAATGTAAAAAGGGATGTTACAAGACCAAAAACATCTTGCCTGAGAACATGAAGAAAAGTTTCAAGTCACATCCCAAAAGCAGTAAAGAATATTAGCAAGGTCATGGCATATACAGTGATAGTCTCTTCAGAGAATATTAGTTACTTTCAAATTTTAAATTGAAGTCAATAAATGCAGAGACTACATTATCCTATGGCGAATTGTAAACTTCCAACACTACTATGACAACTCATTTATTACAGTCAGAATTAATGCCATTTTAACTTCAATGTTTCACTTTCTTCGTCCCTGACAGAGTCCGTCAGTCCTTCAAAGAACAGTATTTAAATAAAGGTCAACATCATACAAAAGACTTAACAGTTGAGAATTACACACTGACTAAAATTAGCAGACACAAACTGAAGGCAAACAGTACAAAAGAGCAGAAATATTCCTCCCCCAGCCATTCACTTTATGGGAAAATATATCAGTGAAGGTGATTCCACTAAAATTCTACATGATGCAGATGGAAAAAAATGTGTTACATATGCTTCTAGTAATAAGCTTCTTTTTGGGGGTCTGTGGTAGTATTTGGATTGCTTCCATTTTCTCAGCCTTGGGAGTGCAAGCCTTCCTGCCATAAAACATCACCCTCCATAATTTCCTAGAACTGTTTCGTATGGGACTTGAAACACTTGCTCTGAGGGCATCATAAGGTAAACAGATTAGTCGGTGCAGTGATTTCCCATGAGTTCCTCTTTTCACCATGGTGAAAAGAAATCAAAGAGTTAGAAATCCCATGAGTCTGGGAATGGGGAGTAGTGAGAAAAAGCAAAGCGCAGCAAGGCACTAGGCTGAGACAAAGATAACTCACAGATTAGCACTACATATACAGAAACTAAGTGCTGATACTACAGTAATATAAAGTTACTGAACATATTTAGAATCTATGCCATAACAGCAGTATGACACCCACGAGAAAAAAAAAAAAAAAAAAATCTAATGTGAGAGCGCTTGGTCCTCTGAAGATTATTCAGATACAGGGATAGGTTTTTTTCACCCTTGAGCTCACACTGTTTGATTCTGGAGACATCCAGAAGATTATTTTAAGATTATTGCATAATAAATTTGATAAATGTTAATGGTATCTTCAGCAAGTGTAAGTTGTGTGCAGTTTTTTAACACTTCACTATGCTAATCATTACATTTAGGGGTTTAAATCTGAGAAGACGAAAAAAAATAACTCAATTTGAGAAGGTCAAAAGTTCCTGGACATACGGACATTAATAAACAATATAGAAAAAGCCTCAAAAAGCAAAAGGAAATTTATACAAACTGTTCAACATTTTACATGTAAACACATAGTATGGGGGAAAGCTGCCTGCATTCCATTTATGACATCCATGACTGAACAACATCAGTAGAGCTAGATCTGTGTGTGTGCAGGCATGGGTTTAGATGAGTCAGGAGACTGAGTTACCCACTACCACATACCTTAAACTGAATTATCTATTTGGAAAAGGTTATTCCAGTAACATCATAAAGGGGTTCAAACAACCCTTTTCCACTCTGCATTTGGAATAATTTTGACAAGTTATTTTCACCCATGAGACAAGCACATGTACACTGATGCACACACACATATATCTATGTGTATATGCTGCCTGCAGTGCCTTAAAAACATGTATTTTAAGACATAGCCAATAATCATAAAGGAGACTCTATCACCTGAGACAAGGCAAAGGACAATGATTTAGTGGGGCATGTGACAGACAACTGACAACTAAACCCCTTCAAATTAATGTGTAAAATGTATGACATTTTCTGTTCTCATAGCGACGGTCAGCTGGGGAAACAGCCCTGGTAAAGGCTCTCGAACATCTCCAACTTTTTGCAAACCTCCTTTTTTGGTAGTTATACCTGCATGTTCTCATCGTCACCCATTTCTGTCATTTCTATGGGGGAAGGGAGGCAGTGAGAAAGGCTTTTTGTTGTTTTTGTTTAAATCCTTCAAAATTTTTTATTTCAGGCTCGTATGATAAATCTCAGAGTCGCATCTGTAAAAACAGCTTCTTGTCTTTTTTCCTGAGTATTTCAGTATTATGATTCTAAATCTGTTGTTTGTGAATCTGTTGTCAATCTGTTGTTTGTGAATAATTGAAGTTAATAATATCCTGAACTCACCGGCATCGTACTCACAGATAACCTAGACAGTATCAGCAGCTACAAGTGCTGTCGTATCTAACTTTAGTCTATCCATTCTATTTCTGTTACTATCAGACTCCTCTCACTTTATCGGTGCATTTATATGACTTCAAAGAGACACTTTCTAACTGCTATATTTACAGCCATAAGCTACTGAAATGCATCTCTTACTATACTGTGCAGAATCCACATCTTCAGTCTACAAAGAGTCACGTAACGAGTAAGATAAATTAGCTGTGGGGAAGTCAAAAAGTGTGATAAATTACCAGTAACAAAATTGCTAGGTTTATGCAATTGCACAGGGTATGAAACTGAAGCCTGCCAGATTCCTCTGGCAAAGCACAGACAGCCAATGCTTTGACATGAAGTACATTTCTACAGCAGTTACAGCTCAGTAAAAATATTTTGAAATGCACTGTTCTGAAGAGCCAGTGGAGTGGCTCTTCAATCTGGACTTCAATATACTAAATCCTACTTTTCACAATTTGGGATAAGAAGCTGTGTTTTTTTGTTTGTTTGTTTTGTTTGTTTTTTCCATTGAGAAACATCTTAAATGTCAAGCTGATTTCTACCTAACAGTCAGGTATTCCTGCACAAGAAATATATTAGCTCAGCATACCCTATAAAACCTTTCTGTTCTCTGGAATAATGGTCTTCGTGAGATGGACATCTGGATTCAAAGTCATGAACACTGACAACACCGACAGACACAGAACTTTTATAGCAGTCTAGGAAATTAAATGAGGAAACACATGTTTTTTTAATCGATTTTGGTAGACATTTTGTAATTATAAGAAGAAAGTAGTTTTTTATCTCTTTCTATTTAGTGAAAACAGGATATACCTGCACATTATGTTAAACTACAGGAGAGTCAAAGTTTTATAATGACTTTTGAGTAGGTTATTGATTTCAAAGATTACAGTTAAGACTTAACAACACACAACTGTGCCCATCTGATGTAGCCAAATCTTTGTTCTACACTCTTACTGGCAGACACCACCACAATACCAGAAGTAGAAATGTCAGAGGCAGCAATGGAATACCATAGAGAAGAAAGTGATGTTACTTTTCCAGTGATTCAAAAAACTTCCAATAAACAAACAAACAAAAATTAATTATTTCATCCACCACATCAAACATTGATAAACACAGCTAAGTTCTACACCATTTATCCATTTCAACTTTTAACCTATGCATTCTGCAAGCAGATGGATCAAAGAATACTGTTTTTTTTTTCACTACCACTACAATGTTTGCAGATCACCCTATGGAAGTTTAGTTAGTAGTCTTAGCTGAAAGGTTGAGCTCTTTGGATGGCAGCATAATCTATTTGACATTTGTTCACAGAGTATTTAAATTGCAACTGACAAGACAGATTACTTCACAAAAGCAGCCCCTTGAAAAAAGATGATAGCGGGATAGCCTTTCATTTGTCAAAAGAAACAAAAGACAGCCAGCGATGTTTTTAGTGACTAGTGAGAGAACAGTATTAAAATATAGCGTTACCTTCGTAAGCGTGATAGTTGTAGTAGGCAAAGTGATTCCTTCTCCCTGGGGTTAGAAACACATGCAGAGGACCCAGGTGAAGGCAGCAGCAGCAGGACAGAAACCATGCAGAACATGCGGAAGAGGGCAGGAAAAGAAAAGACAGGAAAGGGTGAAACTGTATCCAGACCACACTTGTTCAGTTTAAATGGATGCAGTGCATTTAACTCTTTCAACTTCAAAAAAGGCATACTGTATAAAGACATCAGTGCTACAAAGCTAGTGAGTGGAACAATTCAAATTATTGTTTAGAAAAGCAACAAGCTGTTAGAAGAAAAACACAAACAAGAGGTCAGTTCCACAGGCAATGTGCAAGGGCTTGGTACCCAGCCTTGCCACTTGTGTCATTTCAGATTGTTTTTCCTTTCTTAGTTAATGGATGTCTTGCTCCACTGCCCAGACACACTGCTTTGGTATTAAAGTAACCAGGCTCCACGGAGAGCAAGAGTTTGGAGAAGAAAACAAACAAAGCAAAAAGAGAAATTGAAACTACTATTAAAAAAACCCTCATTCACATGCGAATCTAACTTAATGCTCTCTAACACGATAGAAAATATATTTAATATAGTCTGCATACTGCTGATTTCATCTAGCATTTTTTAAGCTATTTAACTATAATCAGAACAGGAAACAAAAGGTTAAATTCAAAGTTTACAATATCAATTTCCAGTCTTGCCTCTTGAAAAATAAACAACCAGACTCTGAATCGTAAATCACTTGTTTGGAACCATGAGTTACATGTACTCAAGTTACACTTAAGAAAAGAGATACAAATAACTAAATTATAAAGGAGTGAAAGCCTATAACTACATCATTTAAATAACAAGGCAGTAGAGATTAAAAGTTACATGTGTTTTTAAAATGTTACATTATAAATAACAAGCTCTGTCTTAAAATTCATTTAGATTACAAGGCAAATCAAAGAGATGCAATGAGGTCTAAAAATGAAACCCAACCTTGCTAAGGAGTTTAACAGTCAATATAGACTGAAAAACGATTTATTTGCAAACAAATTTGATTAAACACACCCACACACACAAACATATACACGTACATTCTGGTCCCTTATTAACTTACCTGCAATATATCTCAGATAAACCAGATTTCAGCTTTTTTTTTTTTCCCTAAAAGCCCTATTTACTGCAAAGAGTCTATCACACTACCACTTCAAGTGTTTTAAGTAAAGGATATATACACACACAGTTTTTAAAGCACTCCTTCCCTACGTTCCCAAGAATACCTATGTATTTACATGTAGTAAGAACACTTAGTTGTTGAACTAAGGGCTCTACACACTTCATATTCATTGGTGGATTACAGGACAACAATGAGGATATGATTTCTAACTGTGGTTTAACATTCGTAAGGCATTAAAACATTCTACTTAATAATAAGCTTTAACCCCCCAAACCCAAAGCAAAGTTGAGAACTGAGAGTATTTTTTGATTTTGAAACACCTACCCCTTCCTTTATGTGCACTCGAAGCCATGCCACTTCTCCCTTGTCACTTTTTTTTTCTCCAAACATGTGCTACATCAATACTACAGCAACATGCAGCTCTACCTCCATTTATCTCAAATGTAGACTCTGACACTAGAAGATCACCAGAGGCAACATTCCCTTGAACTGCCTACGTTCCTATTAGCATAATTTATATTACTACATAACCTATATAACTATACAAGACATTCTTCTTACCTGGACTTAGCTCTACCAGATATGGTAATTTCTCAGGAGGAAGGCAGGAGCCGTAGCCAGACCCGTCAACTCTTTCCTTCCCCTTTAATGGCTTTCCATCAGTTATTTTCTTGGATTTCTTTGGAATATAATCAGCAGGCCGTCTTTTCAACTGAAAGACTAGTATTCCTAAAACACAATATTGTATGCATTTTGAGTCTCAATTTCAGTAAATAAGCACAAAAACACATCTATGATTTTGTAATTATGCTACAGAATGGCTTTCAGCTTGCTAAATTCCTACCAGTTATGCATAGTGTAAATGATTTAATTCACTTCTCACTGGACACTTTAGAAACTTTAAAAGAAAATGTATAAATTCTTTTACTGTCTAAAGATATATTATGATATACACTGCCAAATGAAACCGAAAAGGACTCTAAAAGCCTCTGCTTTTAAAAGACCCAGAAAACAAAACATTCTAAAATTCACTCAGGTCCTACAGTGGTGGCTTTAAAACACCCAACGCACAAAAGTTTCTTAATGCTTTTTAGACTTACCTTTATCACTAGGCCACTCCCTAAATATCTGAAGTGGACACTCATCATCATCAAGAATAGTTTCTTTAGCACCTTTATCATCAGAGTGCTGAGCACCAGGAGGAAGCATGACCTAGAAAGGAAAATCATCAGTTTGCACAGAGCTCTTATCAGACAATTAGAACAGAATCTGGACAACATCTTTGCTCTACTTTTGTTTATAATAGGAGATAAAGTAAATGAATTAACCAGCTTGAGACAGATTTCACTATCCAAGGCTTTTTTTTTTTTTTTAATTCTCTTCCTTGCCTCTTGTCAGTTAAACACACTTCTCAGAAGAAAGAAAAAAAAAGTAGACATATTTTAAAAAAAGAACATAGGTTACATTTAAGCTATGTGCAGTCAACTGGTAAAAAAAATGATTCCAATTTACCAAGAAATACCTCAAAACAAGAGGAATACTGAAGTTACCTTTATTATCTTCTCCACACACATTCCATTTTCACTTTTAAATCATCTCACATACTCATCCTACAAAATCAATATACTGATAACAGTTTTTAATTTTTCTAAAGCCTTTCCGCTAAAGCAATGCAAAGTATCTACAGAAATGGCCGGAAAAACTAAGCATACTTTGGGAATAGAAGCACAAGCGTATTCAAAGCTTTTAAGCTAACTTTTTACAAGTTAGAGGAAGAGGGGGATCTTGATTAACGAGTTCCATCTCTGAAGCAGACGTGGCCAGTTACTTCATTTGCATTTGCATTATTGATCACCACACTGATAAAGCACAAAAGGAGTAACAGTGCTACAATGCATAATTAGCCATTAAATAAAAGATGGATCAAAAGATGGATCTTTCAAGACTGGATTAAAAAAAAAAAATCTTCATTCCCTAATTTATGATCCCACCCATATTACTCAATTTGCAGACAGCTGCACTTTAAATAGACTAGACTACTGCAAATTATTTCAACCTCTGATCTATGACCTCAGTAATACCTCCTGAAGTAAGGCAAGGATCAGCTACCACATGCTCCTGCACTGTAGCTCTCAAGAGGCCTTTAAATCTAGTTGTCACCTCCTTTCCACACCCATTTCAGTATTAACTAAGTTCTCACAGATCTACCTCAAATTTCCTTTTATCTTCTTCCAAGCAGGAAACAACTACATTTAAGATCAAAAGTACTTATTTGAGTCACTGGCCTTTCCCTAGAACATTTTCTATGCAAAACCTGGCTAAACATAGGTCTAATTATATTATCTTTAATTAGATTTTCAAATAGACAAGATATTATGGAATAAAGGGAGAAAGATATTAAAGTTTATACATCTGAGGGAAATGGAAACACATCTACACTCACATCTTATCTTGCCAAAAACCTCTTCCCTTCTTCACATCTCAAAGTTTAAGAACCATCAATTATACCCTTATGGTAATTTTGATTAGTTAATTAAAATAACACTGTGTTGCAAGTCTTGTTCAATAAGCAGCTATTCCACAACTCCAAAGCCCTAGGGATAAAACTAGTTAATCATGAAAACTACAGGCTTACAGTGTAAATTACATGAGGGCTGACAATTCTCAAAAAATTGAGATTAGCAAGCAAACCAAAAACCATCAAATACACAGAAATTAGAGGAAGGATAAGAAGTCCTTTTTAGAAGTCCTACGACTCAGCCCCAGTATAACTTCTGTCCTCTGGGGCACTTGGGTGACAATCTGTACTGGCACTAGGCTTAGCTGACAGCAGCAGTGCTCAACTAGACAAGCTAAAGAAGAGGGGCCACAAATCCCCCGGTCTTTTGAGTTGGTTAATGTCATTCCTATCCGACAAGAAGCATGAACCGATAAACTCAAACAACTCATTCAATAAAAGAAAACAAAAAATAAAAATAAAAAGTGAGACCTAGTTTATGAAGAAGACAGAAAACAAGATAACCAAGTCACTCCAAGACGCTTGCTGCAGTAAATCAGTAATAGATAAGTCCTCTGTGTAAAGCTATGGTCAAGCAGTCAGCAGATCTAGGCTTAGCAAAAGTTTAAGGAAAAAAGGGAAAAAAAAATCAAAGGCAACATGTAATATGGTTTCTTTAAGCTAACTTGACAAATCAATTTTAAAAAACAAAAAATCATGATGAACCACGATAAACTGCATGTTTTTGCTTGACATTAAGTATTTTTCCCTCTTTTTCTCAAGTGAAAAATAAGAACATGCTAAAACAAAGGTCTAATCAAGATTCTATTTTAAGAGTTAACTGGCTTGCTGCATGCCTCAAGTCTTTTGCCTTAAGTAAGTGAATATGCACAGGTAGCTTGGAAGACTGTCTAATTAATTTGACATCTTGAGAGATGTGCAGTGAACCTTGTATTATGCAGGGAAACTCAAACCAAGCGAACTGAAACAACAAAAATGTATATTGAACAAACTTGTTATTTACTTGATTACAGAGAAAATCACTCTAGAACTGAACATAATACAGCACGATAAGCTACAAAATAGAATATGAAAGAAGCAGGAGACAGCCATTTACAATAAAATAAAAGCTGTTGATGGTAAATGTTAAAAAATTCTTTCAAGTGAAACTTCTGAACTGAGTGAACTTACTGTAGGTACTTACGCACCCCCTAAAAAAGGTTTTGCCATATAATTTAATATCCATTTTAACAGCTAAATAATGGCAATCACTTAAATTCTCTCTGAAGACACTTGGCCTGCTCTCAAAAGAATTCACAACTTTAGTTTAGTTAGAATGTGTTTTAAAAAAAAAAAAAAGGAAACAGAACTTACAGAGTAAATTGTTAATTTTAATGTGTTTTAAAACTGACAACATAAATAATAACAACAAACACAAGAAAGACCTAAGATCTGCCTTTCATAGTGCACTGTCAAGTGTTAGAAAAAAAAGGAAGAAATAGCCCTGCCAGCAGTAAAGGACCACAATTACAGGTAAACAAAGATAAGGGTAAAACATCCATTTTTCATTAAAACTTCATTAAAAATGCCTAGAACTAAAAAAAAAAAAAAAAAAAAACCCTAAAACTAACCAAAATAAAAAACTGTTGAAACGATGGAAACTAGAATTAGTTCATTGTTACGGGACTAGAATTAGTTCATTGTTACGGGACTATAAAAATCACCACTGTGCAGTTATTTGATTCGAATTTAGAACATTTACTTAGAACGTATTTAGAACGTTTATTTATTTAGAATGTACTTAGAATGTTTATTCTACAACTGGTAATCACACCTATTCCAAGCTGATTATACCACTAGAGGTTTTAGGCACAGCAAAAGCAGATACTGAGGTTACCCGAAGATATCATTAAAAAAGGAAAAAAATGCAGCATAAGTAAAAGCAACTTAAAGATAAATATTCACATACTTTAGAGTAATACAGAGTGTGCAAAACAGCAAATATGTTTTATGATTTCCAGTTACATTTCAAGCCCTGGGTGAGGGGTGGATGAGAAGGATTTTGCCCCACAGTGGGGCAGGCCACAACACACGAGTACAGAAACAGATTTTTCCTTCCATTCATCAGCTAAAGCAGCAGAAAAATCAAGTTCATTGGAAACCTAGTAACAGAAATATGATGGAAGACTGGACTCAAACAAGGATTTTCTCAAACTCAAACAAGACTTTTCAAATCCAACCATCCTTTCTTTTTCAGGAGATGATTAAAGTTTACACTTTTTAATCAATAATGTCCATGGGCCTTTTTGGTTAAATCTATACTTTTTTAAGAAATGGCGATTCTTTTTGATTCATTTAGATCCCCTCAAAAAATGAATTCCAATAATAAAATTTAAGTTTCCGATAAACATTTAAATTTGACTGATGTGTAATGATGGTAAGCAACTGCTGAAAGACATATGGCAATGACATATAATGTACTTTTATAATGGAGTTTGGACTAAGCACTTTTGCCTCAGGGCAGCCTCATTTAGTTCAGGGGAACAGCTTATGCACAAGCCAAGCACAACTTCAGGTATCTGCAGGATTAACTATTTATTTATACATCTGCAAAGCATAAGCATTTGGCAGCATTTAAACACAGCACTAAATACGGAAATATGTTCCTTTCATTATTAATGTTTATCTATGCAACAAGTAAAAATTTACTGCAGTTGTTAAATAGAAAGAAAAAGGGTCCTGGAACTAAGATGTTTTCTCATTTCATCTTAAGTTTGCTCAAGTAGCAAAATCAAACAAGAAGCATAAGAAGTATTGTGATTTAGTAACTTCACTTACACGAGCAATACAATAATCCTTAGGATTTTCCTTCTCCAGACCGTATTTCTCCAGTGCTTCAATAACTGCAAAGTCTGCAGTGTCTGTAGTAGACAGCAGGATTGTCTTGTATGGAATATTTGGTTTTAAACTATCCGCATAAATTCTCAGTGTCCCACCTTGAAAATAAAATGTAATTAACACTGTTACCAAAATATCAAAAGAAGCATAGACACGCAACCATTTTTTGCTTTCTGTTAGAAATATACTTAGAAACACCTTGAGAAATCTTTTAGTCAATACCTAACACAAGACTAGTCATATAATCCTCAAATTACTCTTCTAGACCATTGGTAATAACCCTTAGTAATGCTTTCCTTAGTTCTCTAGGCAAGTTGGTTTCTCCAGTGCTTCAATATCTTTGCCATTCTTAATTCTCCCTAAAGTCAAAATTAAACGATGATAATGAGCAGATAACAGACCTTTCCGAACTTCTTAAAAGCAAACTTGTGCTGCTTTTCAAGCTTGATTTCTCTCCTCAGTATTCCTGCTTAAGACTTCTCTTACAGGTCATCTTTTCTACACTTCTACTAATTCTTCGCTATTCTTCTATGGATACTCAATTTTCTTGGTACTCAGAACCCAATATAGAACAAAATACATCCTTTGAGATTTTACCAATACTAATAAAAACAGAAAAAAGTTTTATTTGTCTTACCTTTAATGCTGATGTCACACAACCAATGTGATCTTTGGCCTCACATTCAACTTGAAATGCTTGTTCATTTTGTGATCCACAAGATCTAGTAAGCATGTCTCTGCAGATCTGAACAATTCCTGCCTAAACATGTTTGTGCTACTGATTATATTCTTAAGTGCAGATCCTTCACTTTGTTAGTAAAAATGACTCACAGTTATTTCAGAAGACTTCTCCAATATGTCAGTATTCTGAAATTCTGGTCATCATTTTTGTCCAGTTTAAGCACTGAGAACAAGATCAATGAGCATACTCTATCCCATCACTAAGCTCATCATTGAAAGCTTTGACTAACAGCAGTCCCAGGATAAACTCCTGCAGGATCTCAGCTCTACAAATCTTTCACTGCACTATGGATAAATGCTACTTTCTCCAACTTTTCTATCTAAACTCAGTCAGCTGTTTGTTTTAAGAATAACTTCTCAGTAACCAGAATAACATTAGCTTAGCTTAAAGTAATCTAAGTACCTGAGTCTGGTCTGCCATCAGAACTGCGAAATTCCTGCATCCTCTTCTCTAGTTTTTGTTGTCGTCGACGTTTCATAACCACTTCAGGATTGGATATTGTGCGAGTGAAGCTTGTCTCAGGCATATCTTTGTAAACTTCAGCTGCAAGGCGAGAATTCTCACTGCCAAGTTAGTTTAACAAACACAGGAAAAATTGTCATTAGATAAAGAAGAAGAATTTTTTAAAGATGTAGGTTGTACGAACTGATCAAAGTTTAACAAACTTACATATCATCTCCATGAAGAAGTCTGTCATCTTTATCTGATGCTTGTCGCAATGCCTCTTTCTCCCTCCTCTTTTTTTCTTTTTTTTCTTTTTTTGAGAGAGTCCGTTTGAAATTCTGGATAACTCCCTCTTTTTCTTGTTTTTCAGGGCCATTACTCTGAGCCTTCTGAAATAAATCAGTTAAAAAACAGCTTGTATCATTTTTGGTCCACTGAAAAGTTATTATTGATTTTAACTCACCAGGTAGCTGTTTAAGACACAGTATCACTAAAATGAAAACACATTCAAGAATTCCAAAGCAGATATGAACAGTGTATCTTGTACTCCAGAAGTGTGTGCATGGAAGTGAAGGATCACCTGAATTTTACACAAATGAATGCAGTATATATCTGCAGTTAAGTCTGCAGACTTAACTTTAAAAAATTACTGAAAACTGCAAAACAAATGTTTGTCTCCTAGTAAAAAAAAAATGTTTCACAACATAACACTGCACTTAATTTTCTTTTCAAGACATCATGTTGGAGTGTCGGATCAAAACATGCAGGGCAGAAAATACACTATATAATAACGTTCCCGCTAGAGTGCATTTTTCTGATTTGTCCTTCTGGTTCTCCAATTCCCACTTCTTGCACACACAGGACTACTGTAATCCTACACTTACTTGTCTTTGGCAGAGAGAATAGTAGGAGATAAGAAAGAAGATGCAGGTTTTTTACTTGTCGGGAAAGGAAGATCACAGAGAAGGCAGACTGAAGTTTACTGAGGGCAATGAATAGGAATAGCAAGTCTGGCAAACAGCAAGTCTCATAGGTGTAATACAAGGCACTGTTAATCTCTCCCCACCACTAATGTGGATGCATCCTGTATTCAAAATTGCAGTGTGAGCCAAAACACTTAAAATTAACAAGCTGTAATACCAACAGCAGAAGAAATTCAGTGTTAACCCCAAGATGAAAAAACTTGTCAGCCCACACCAAACAGCCTGTTTTCCATAGCCATAAAAATTCAGGTTAGATATAATATATAGTTTTGTTTGTCTGATGTTCCCATTTCCCTCATTTTTCAGCAGATTGAAAAAGAAATCCCCAGAAGGAAAAAGTATTCATGAGCTCTGTTAAGAAACAGAATGTTACCTAGGGAGATGTTGAGTTTTAATTATTAAACTCCCTCTGGCATTACCCTTTAAGGGTTCTGTAAGGCATTTTGCATGTTATACTACAAGAGAATATTTTTACTACAGCTTACCAGAGCAAAACAAGCTCTAAATCTTCTGTCCCTTACATGCTACAGCACTAGCCAGTAACCTTGACCAAAGCAGCACAAATTATATGAAAGACAGAAAAAGTGCTCCGTTGTGCAGATGCATTTTATCTTGCTCCAGATATCCAAGATTAGCAGCAGCGATTGTTTAAAGGAATTAGAAAAAAAAATGAAATAAAGCTACACAGTATGAGTGAATCCCACAGATTACAAAGCTGCTGTTACCACAGGCATGTTCCTTCTTACAGCCTCACCTTTGGAGGAAGCGTATCATTTTCATTCTTGAGAACAAATCTTCCCTCTCGATCATCTTTGTTCCAGTTTAATTGTACAACAAGAGGCTTCTCATCAACATCTAATCTTCTTTCTTCTTCAAAAAAATGAAAACCAATAACAGTTATTTGGAATCTCAAGAGCGAACAACAGAAGGCAGATTTAGAAACAAGTTAGGCTTTCAAGAAAAAAATAAAAAAGTTTGGTCAATCTTATACATGCTTCTTCCCCATGTAGTCCCTCTATCTGCATAAGCTAAAGGTACACTGAAAGTAGCCTTGTACATCATCTTTGTCAGAGCTGAAGTCTAGGAACTTAAAATTATCACTCAGGAGTAGAAGTTACAGCTACATTTAAGATGCTTTAAACTCTACCATCTCGATAGATTTCCAAATATTCATCTTCCCAATTTTAAAATTTAACTAATCTGGCTTCTACATGAATACTAATATTCCAGAAAGACTGCACAAAAATAAGTTAGATTACAAAATAAAAATACACATATAAACTAGACAAAATTTCATTTAGCATTTTATACCTCTTTTAAGTATATGGAAATAAAACTGAGAAGATGGTAAAAAAATATATATATATATATATATAAAAACTTTGCCATGTACCCTGCACTCCAGAAGGGAGATCATCTACACATGACAATAACATGACAAAGACAATGTTGTTGTATTTTATTTAATGTGAAATACTCGTATACTGACAGAGATGCCTCTCAGGAGCTATATTTTAAACAATCAATCAGGAACTTGTCCAACAAAAGAAACTATTTCATTTTAACCCTAGGCAGGGTTAAATATCATTACTTAAACTGGTGAAAACAAATGCTCTTTTTTTTTCCTTGTAATTTAGATCATCACTAGCTTGTGAAAAGCATTATGCATTCCAAGATATTTCTATTTTTTACCTCAAGTCAAAGCAGTTTCAAGTGGTTTCAGTCACTGAAAAGCAAACTTTAAGGTAGTTAAACCACTTGCACGCAAGCATTCACAAAATAGGGAAAGGACCACAAGAAGTCATTTTCTCCCATTCACCCCCTGGCCCATACACCACCATCTTCCCACCTGAAGCTTTCTGTATTGTAGGGGGAAGTAAAAGCAGATGCATGCAATATCAAAAGCCTACTTAGAAATCTAGGTTCTTCTTAAATAATACTAAAGGATCTGCTTAAGAAAAACAATGGCTTCAGAAAACAATACCTCAAACTTCCCTCAATTTAGCAACAAAGAAACATGTCTCACATGGCTATCACAGGCCTACAGTATCAAAGAAGAAAACTGAGGATGTATTCTTAAGTGCTCCAATTTAAGAATTCTATTTTTTTCTTCTATTTGTGCTAAAAGTAGTAACTCTGAAATGTCAGCAAGTACAGGATGCCATCACAGTATTTAACAGATCATCTCATCATCAAACACACATATCTCAGCCCTCAAGTTTATGCACTTATATTTGAAAATCCACTCCTCTGTGTACACAGTAAAAGAACAAAAAATGTTCTTAAGAGCAAAAAACACAAACTCTATCACACGGTTCAGAGGATGAAGGGAAAGCTTAAGATACTTCATTAGGGTGCAGGCAGAAGGGTGATGTGGACACAAAGGTTTAGCGGATAGATACAAACCTCCACTGACATGCACCTCATAAAGCGAGTATTTAGGGGATGACAACATTCGCATGTCCGGTCGGAACTTCTCTGCAAGAGTTTCTATCACATCTTGAGTTGTGGCAGTACTAGATACACGGATACATTTTGTTGCAAAGTTTCCAGCTGCTTTGTCTTGAAAGTAAAACCTCATCACTCCATGAAACTCCAGATCCTGAAAAGAAATAAATACGCAAACCTAATTACTGGCTAGCAGTTCTAAGGTTTAGAATCATTCTTTAATATAGGTTTAATTGTAGCAGGGCATCCTTTTTTTCCATCCAGAAATGCCAACTGGGCTCAAAGCATTTTGTCATCCAGAATAAACAATAACACAGAATAAATATCCTTGTGGAATAGCAACCTGTCTCAAAGAGCCTGACCTTCCATCGTCTCTCCCCTTTTTTCTGCCATGTGCTGCTATACCTTCTCTCCTACGTTGGCACTTGCTTGTCCCAGAAACAGCCTGTTCAGTCCTGTTCAGCCTAATCTTGTACTTCATATTTTTGAAAGAGTTGTGCTTCAATTTAGCTTTTAAGGCACTCTGGGATACTAGCCAAGCTCCAGTACCAACACAAGGCAAAAGGAAGAGAACAAAGTGACGCAGGAACCTTAAGCTTGGTGCCTATTCTGTACCTGCAACACTGGCCTGCTGAAACCCTTGTAGCTCCCCCTCCTCTGATACTTTCATTCATCATCACTGCCATAGACTACATTTCACCCTACCAACCTGCAGGAGGAGGCTCCTTGTTCCTACACCTCCATTACAGATTCAAACCCTAGTTCTGCAGCCACCTCAGCCTGCCTGCTGCACGACTTCCAGAATTCCTGAGGCCCTGCACTGAGGTCAATCAAGAAAATTCAATCACCCTGTTATCTATATAGCTATTTATATAGCAAACACATTCAAGCTTACTCTACAGTTTAATAACCATTGCTTGTGTCATTATTTTCAAGAGACCTTGCAAACAATACATCCTCTGGTGTCAGATGCAATAACAGGTTTCACACGGAGAGCGATCCTCTCCAGTATGGATCTGATCACATAAAGACATCATAAGGTTGAATTTGAACAGAAAAAACTACATATATATATATATATATATATATATTCACACACATATATATTTATAAAGTTAATATACCATTTGGAAGTTCTCTGCCAAAATAAAAAGTGCTGCTAGCTAAACTGTAGGACAAAAAGTATCAGACACCCCAATATATATTTATAGAGAGAAGAACTCTACAGCTGTAAACACTCTTCTTCCCAGGGCACTCAAACCCCAGTGCTGCTCCAGCACTCTTCCTAATCATTAGGAACCAAGGCAAGGCTCTGCTTTCACTCCTCAGTGGCACTACATACACCTACTCCATAATGTAAATACATGTAATTGCTATTAAAAAAAAAGGAAAGAAAAAGCAGTTGCATTTTTATATCTGTATATTTTTGCATTTGTACTACATTCTAGGTATTCAAAGTTAAGACTGTATTGACACAGCTGCAACAAAATCAGAAGAAACAAATGTGGAGCTATGCATTTTGCTTCTAGAACAAAAATAAAGTAAAATAGGCCAAAAAGAAAACAGTACACCATAGAAAGACAGGTCGAGAAAGAGAGATTAAGAATGAATGACTGCACTCAGACAGCCATATATACAGAAATAAAATCTTTCTGATGGATATTTCTAGTCTAAACAGAGAAAGAAAACACAGTCATAGAAACCAAAAATACTTTTTGCGCATTTTGTTGTTGCTATTTACACTGGCGACTCCCGATCTTGCTAGTGGAAGTTGGGCAACTCAAAGCAATGTTCACATAATGAGATTTCCCTTAAAAAAGCTTCCTAATCAGCTTGTATAGAGGAATGAAGAGATGGGACTTTTTTTTTTTCCTCTAGAAGTTTAATAGCATCCTTCGATACAACTAACCAAAAAGCTCAAGGCAAGGGACAGACTAATAAGTAATCTTAAGAACATATGTAGTGGCTCAGACCAAGGGTCTATCTAGTCCTGTACCCCATCCCTGAAAGCAGCCCAAAGCAGCCACTAGGAAAATACCCAAAGAATGTAGTCGTGTGTGCAACGCGCTGCCTCTCCACCTTGCCTACATTCTCCTCCACCCACATACTCCAACTTCCAATCATTTGTGTCTCCAAGACTTCTGCATTCAGAAGCCTATTTAACAACCTTCAGTGAAATTTTCTTCAACTAATTTCTCTTCTTTTTTGAGCCCATGTAAACTTTTACTATCCACAATCTCCTATGACAGTAACTTCCACAGCCCCATTTTTGCACTGTGAAAGGAAGCCTCTTTTGTTTGCTTTGAACTTGCTGCCTTTGACTGCTGCTATTTTTTGTAAGAGATGAGGAACAATCATTTCTCATATTTCCCCCTGCTCCAGGCCACTTGGGACTTCACAGGTG
This sequence comes from Tinamus guttatus, assembly GCF_059628265.1. NCBI lineage: Eukaryota > Metazoa > Chordata > Aves > Tinamiformes > Tinamidae > Tinamus > Tinamus guttatus. Next base: position 207,182 of record NW_028289135.1, on the reverse strand, counting down.
TTTTTTCTCCAATCATTTTTTTTCAGGCTGATATATCCTACCCTAAACTCTTTCTGTGAGAGGAAGCTAATCCAAACCTTTGATAAATCTGTGTTGCTCATCTCTGAGCTTTTCACTACTGTATCTTTTAGATGGAATGACATGGACCTAGGCAATGGCATAAATACTTTGTTTTGCTGTTTTCCTAAAAATTTGTGGGATTAACTTTCCTGAGCATGAACTGGCATTTTCACAAAACTATGTATTTTCAATACAAAGCTGTTGTTCTTGCCTGCAGTAAGTTGCAGATTCCATATGAGTCATCTAACACTTATCTACACGAATTTATCTCATTTTCTCATCCATACTAAGATTAGGGCTTCTTTAGCAGTTATTCAAAGTTGACTCTCACTTTTTTCTACCCTGAATATTTTTAACAGCATGTTTTACAATCACTCTATTCTAAAAAACATCCTCTTCATTTCTTATCGCTCATCTGATTAATTATTTACTCATTCAAACCTATGTTATTCAAAAGCGCAAGTAAATAAGCAATATAAAACAGTACAGGAGAGTGACTCAAGCCTAGGTTAAGAACTACTAAGGATGACTACAGAACACAACAGAAACATTAGAAGTTACAGAGAACTGAGACATTACTCAGCTTTGTTGTTTGAGTATCCCCACAGAAAAGCAGTTTTTTTTCTTTTTAATTCCAATTGCCCCATTATTTTTACAGGAGTCAAGAAAAATAATGAAATAATAAAAATCCACAGGTAGAAAACAAAGAGAAAATACTTGCACTCCAAAAAGAGGTTTGAAAGTCTACAGTGTGATTCAATGGGGTTTGTAGCAGGGAAACTTGGACTTCCTGAAGAAACAAACAAACACAGAGGCTCCTGCAAACAAAGCAGTAACACGCAGGAGCCATAACCCGCAGCACTGCTGGTGTGTGAGAGAGGAAACCTTTCTTTTCCTCTCTCCTAACGTGTAGGAGGTAGCAATGAATGTGGGTGGGTTCACTATTCCCACAAGCCAAGCAAAGAATACAGGCAGGCTTTAAAATACTCTCCCACAAGTATCAAGCAATATATTTTAAGCATAAGTTACACAGCATTCATTTTGTTAATCCTGTAATTTTTCAGTAGAAAAAAAAATCTAAGTTTTCCTTTGGAAAACTTCCAAAAGTCCAACTTTACAATATGTTAAGTACACTGATATCACTGTTGGCCTTACAAATGGCATTCTGCATGGCTAGGTTTACACAGCACCTAAAAACAGCACTAAAAGTGTCACATCTTCCTCCATACCTCATTCAAATTCAATGGGCAAAAATCTACATCTAACTAACTTCCAGCAAAGCTGCAATTAATGTACCTGCTGCTCAGGACTTTTGCTAACAGAATATAAATCACAGCAAAATTAATTCACAGTATAAAGATTACAATTAGATTTGGTTTTATTAGAAAACAAATATAAGTTGCTTCCAAATAAATTTAGGTCACAAAACTGATACTAACAGGTCAGCGTAATAGCAGCATTATGACTGCGAGGCACAGATGCATATGACAGACACATGCACGTGCATGTAGCATTCACACGCTGCCTCACCACCTCACCAGTAGTCAGTCTGTAGAGTAAAATGGAACTGATTCCTTTAGAGCTATAAATATGCAACTAAGCCAAGTTTCCTCACAAAATACTTAATGAAAAAATAAACCAAACAAAAACTACAAGATTTTTAAAAAAAGTACACGAAGTCACTAGAGGAGCAATCATTTAAATTATATGAAGGTCAGTGGTTTTCTAGGCTGCCATTTCTAGCAGTTATGCCAACTATTATAAACTGTTTCCCATTGAAGGGAGAAAGGAGACCACTTTCAAGAAAGTGCAGCTTCACGACTGATGCTAAGATCACCTCAAGGGTTCCGAGAGAGGACGAGTCACACAGATGAAAATATAGCTTGTATTTTTCTTTTTAAATCTTTTTCATCTGCTTTATTTCCTCTCTTACATCTTTGACACCTCATTCAATAAGGATACTATACTGCGAAATGACTCTGTTTTTCTACAACTGCATTTATGCACACTTTGATCTTCTTCAAAACAGAATCAACACTAGAGTTTTCTGGCAATAATGTAACTATCAACAGCCCACAATACAAGAACTGTAACTAAATACAGGAAGTTCACAGAATCATAGAATGCTTAAGGTTGGAAGGGACCTCTAGAGGTCATCTAGTCCAACCCCCCTGCACACACAGGGTCACCTAGAGCACGTGGCACAGGACTGCATCCAAGCGGGTTTTGAAGATCTCCAGAGAAGGAGACTCCACAACCTCTCTGGGCAGCCTGTTCCAGTGCTCTGTCACCCTCACTGCTAAGAAATTTTTCCTTAAGTTCCTGTGGAACTTATGGTGTTTCAGTCTGTGGCTATTACCTCTAGTTCTGTCGGTGGCCACCACTGAAAAGAGGCCAGCACCGTCCTCATCGCTGCCTCCCTTGAGGTACTTATAGACACTGATTAGACCCCCTCTCAGCCTTCTCTTCTCCAGGCTGAACTGGCCCAGCTCCCTCAGCCTCTCCTCATAGTGCAGATGTTCCAGGCCCCTGATCATCCTTGTGCCCCTGCGCTGGACTCTCTCCAGCAGCTCCACATCCCTCTTGTACTGTGGGGCCCAGAACTGGACACAATACTCCAGATGTGGCCTCACCAGGGCTGAGTAGAGGGGCAGGATCACCTCCCTCGACCTGCTGGAGACGCTCTTCTTAATGCACCCCAGGATCCCACTGGCCTTCTTGGCCACGAGGGCACACTGCTGCCTCATGGTCAACTTGTCGTCCACCATGACACCAGGTCTTTCTCCCCAGAGCTGCCCTCCAGAAGGTCAGTCCCCAGCCTGTACTGGTGTCTGGGGTTATTCCTCCCCAGGTGCAGGACCTTGCACTTGGCCTTGTTGAATTGCATGAGGTTTTTCACCGCCCAGTTGTCCAGGTCCCTCTGGATGGCAGGGCAACCCTCTGGGGCATCAGCTACTCCTTCCAGTTTGGTATCATCAGCAAACTTGCTGACGGAGCACTCTGTGCCTTCATCCAGGTCATTGATGAATAAATTGAACAGGACTGGACCGAGGACTGATGTAGTTTTCCTTGGGAACAACCATTACATCTTAGGAATCTGTCCCATTACAAAATGAAAAGGCAAAATGGATAAAGTCCCACAGAACCAAAGGTTGCGCATAAATTTTTAACACAACTTTGATGCCAGTGAATTTATGCAAATCCCAGTACAGTATATAACAAATGCTATGTAACTAAAACTTTAAGATCAAAAGACATAAGTATAACTAAAACAGACTCTAAAAAGAATTTACTTTTTAAAAAATGCAGTTTAAATGTAAAGCTTGAATTATCACTGATGTAAATATTCTGTTGTATATCTTGCATGCATTCTATTTATTACTAGCAAACTTCCTACAGAACAATTGCTATAGTAACTATGCATTTTAAACAAATCCATTAAACATATTTAACTGTCCATCAGAATAACTGGCCCTACAGGTACACCTCATATTTCAACTCATATTGGAAAAAAAAAAAAAAAAGTAGTCTTTATTAAAACAATGACTAAAAATGATAGGACCGAGCCATCTACATCAAGAAGGTATGCCAGAATACTTCCTACTTACCTCAAAACAAAACAGAAAAAAACCTTCATTCAAGAAGGATATTCTGGCAAACCCACTAGATGCAGAATGCAGCAATCAAACATACTTTATTTTGAAAACATTAAATCTTCATGAACTTCTACAAAAGAATTCACCTGGATGCAGCCCTGTGCAAGGTGCTCTAGGTGCCCCTGTTTGAGCAGGGTGGTTGGACTAGATGATCTCTAGAGGTCCCTTCCAACCTCAACCATTCTGTCATTCTGTGTGTGTGAAAAGACATTGTCACACAAGCAGCATAAAATAACTTAGGCAAAATTTACAACTCCAGGGGAAAAAAAGTATTAAAGGTTTCTCTCTCCAATTTTCATGCCTGCAGTAAAAAAAAATCTACAAAATCTTAAACAATATTTGCTACACAGAGGAACTATCTGCCACCTGTGGGATATTTTCTGTTAAACTGCATGGTGCAGCATCATTAAATATTTCACAAATAACCAGAAGCAAAGGCAGGGAGCTCTTCTTACATATGAGGTCTAGTACGGTTAACAGGAAAACACTACAGTAAAGATATTTTCAACAACAAGCACCAAAATTAGTTCTGGAGCTTTTTAACCCTCAACCCTTCATTAACTAGTCTGTTTTAATACAAATTTCAACAAATAAAAGATATGCAGTGTTTTCTTGGATTAAGTTATTTTAAAGTGTATTGATACTTGTGCCACAGCCATTCAGTGGATCTCCCAATACCTTAATACAGAGGATCTCATAGTAACTGGAAAACATAACCACAAAGTAAAAAGCTCTTGGGTGGAAAGCAGTTTGAAGGACATGACAAGAGCGGAAAAAAAGGAAAATTAATTGAAGCTCATGCATTTGGACTATCAAAATACTCTGAAATAGCAAAGATAGAGATACAGGCAGAATTTTATCGTTTGAAACTAGATAAAAAGTTATTTAAAACAAAAACAAAACTTCAATCAATCAGGAACGTTATTTAAGAGCAAGTGTAAAACCAGGGAATAGCAACAGGTCTCCAGGCTCATTGTTCACTCCCAGTTGCTTGCCTGCAACCTGTCACTGCTGAGCAAAATCTATAGAAGAAAAATTAGAAATATGTCTTCAAAGCAAGAGTTCTCTCTATTATTTATCGTATCAAAGGCTGTTACTTTTACATAGTCTGATCTGGTGGACCAGGAACATGTTATTACATCCACCTCAAATAAAATTACAATAGGAAAATTACAAGGGGAAAATGACAGTTCTGGCACTAAAAGCCTAATTTTCCGTTGACATTACTACTTGCCAACAACCTACAGAGCTGCAACCCCAGTATTTAAAAAGTCTTCATTCATCATTTGGGCCACAAAAAGGCTGTCTTTGACACATTTTAACATTAAAAGCGTAGGTCCAGGATCACTTGAAATGAACAGCAACACCAGCTGCTGCAGCAGCCACCCTTCCTGCTGCTTATTCCCACCTGCTCCCTTACTCCAGGTACAGCACTAGCACCTTGCAGCTGTACAGCACTATGAACCAGGATAACTAATGCAGAAAGGTAGGTCGTTTCCTACTCTACCTCACTGTAGAGCTACAGAACTCTAGTGCTAGCACTTGTGAGAAATGGATTTTCTCCTCACACTTTATATTAACTTGAAAGAGTCACAAAACAGCAACCTGAGACAAACTGGACAGTTTGCTCCCGCCCTGACACTAGCACATACCTTACCCCACGCAAAGATTTTACAGCTTTATAGGCGAACAGGTAGGTTGTGGTGTGTGGATACGCTGGCTGGGCACATCCCGCAGCCCCCACACAGACGGGGCGCGCGGGCGAGTGCCGAAGGGAGCAGGCAGGAGCTGCCAGTCGCTGCCTGCTCTGTCCGACCATGGGCCATTCCAGCCCCGCTCGACAACGGCGTAGCAGCAGCATCAGAGCGGCTGCTGGACGGGCAGCACCCGGGTCACGTTTAATTCCATTTCTGGTTTCTAACGCAGCGTTTATGTATTCCGGAAGGTAGCGCTAAGAGTTTTACAGCACAGTACAGAATTGCAGAAAGCCACGTTACTGTAACGCAAGCATTTCCACCAGCTATCAAATGAATGAAAGCTAGCTTCTTCTGGCTGCCCTGCTTAAACTTGAATTACAGTTTTATTACAGGTGACACAGGTTAGACTATTCCTAACTTTCCTGCTGCATGGATTCTCTAGCGTCCAACAGTTAAAACATATACTGTGCCCTTTCTCTTACAGGAGAAACTCAGTCAGGTATCTTGTCTGTCTGACCACTTTGGCAACTTGACACTCCGGACATAGGCTGAAGGGTCAATCTAACAACCACATGATCAATAAATGACTAAATTTGACAAACAGGTATTCAGAAGCAGCTGACACCAACCCATATAGAGCGCAGAGCAGTTTGGAAATCACCCTAGTTTCAATCACCTAACATGGTATATATTTATTTGCATATATATTTTTTATATATTATATTCCATATATAATACAAATAGAATATATATAGTATTTTATTTACAGTATTTACTCTCAGGAGACACAGTATAATGCTGTCCAAGGGTCCATACTTAAAAATATAAAAGCCATTTCTGTAATTAATTCATGTTTTGAAAATAGTAAGAATTTACCATAAATGTAACCTTCAAATTTGGCTTTTAAAGGTGTGAAGTTCATGGGTACATAAAAGATTCCAAATAACTGATGATGAACAGGAGTTTACATGACTTTTACAACTGCTGAAGATAATACTGAAGACAGGCACCAAGTGGCAAAGGGTGATCAGAAATGCTGGGTAAAATTGCAGGTAGACCAAATGCTTCAAAATTATAATTCTCTTCTAAGAAAGTTTCATCTCTAAACTTAACATCTGCATTTCCTTGACTCCACATTAGTTTTTATAGAATAATGCCTCACATATTAAACTAAATTAAGAAAATCTGAAGTGTACTTTTTTCTTTTTCAGTTTTATAATTTAAAGACAGTTCAAACTCTGATGTCCAGTTTCCTTTTGGAGATCCATTAATCTTCTACAGTTTTCAAGAAAACAATCTTGACATTTTTTAAAAATCTTTGAGAAGAGACCAACATAGAAGAGTCCGATCATTTCATGCAGTTTTAAGCACTGGGATAAATTTCTTCCATTCTTATGAATTACATAGTTTTGTTTGCCAGGACTTACTGTATTTACTGTCACATCTAGGGTGCTGCCTTTAACATTCCACTAAAAATATCTTTCAAAAAAAAAATCTATTCCCATTCATAAATGCAAGGAACACCAACCATTTAAGACAGAGAATAAACTACCATTGACAAAAATTGTGAAATCTATAATCCTTTAAATCAACAGCTGCTTGGATACATTTCTTATATCAGTATTCTACCTTCACTATTCTAGTATCAACCTTCAGTTTGATGCAACAGCACATCAACAGAAAACAAAATCGAGTCACTTTCACATAACCAGGGATCGTGTTGAGTTTACTCTTTTATTGGCACTGCTGCAAAAGACTGGCCCAACTTCACTGTGTGGTGCTGAACCCGCCTCTGCACTCTTGACTTCTGCCAGGTGAGCTGGACTCTGCACTACACATGGTTAAGAGAGGCAGCTCCGGGGCCTGGTCTAGAAAAGCGGCAGACGCTATCTGACCCTCTGCACGCAAGCGTGCTGGCACCAAGGCCAATTAGTCAGGAGGCTGAAGCAGGAATGCGAACGAGCCCAACAGGAAACAAGCACCTGACTCTCCCTGAGCAGACATACTGCAGCAGGCAATCAACTCACGGACGAAAAAACATGGCTTAAAAAACAACCAGCTGAAGGTAGACCCTTACTTTAACGCAACATCTCATCTTGCCCGGATCCAGTTTCCAAATTTCCTAATCTATCAGGTACACTGAAATTAAAACATTTTTAAACTTTAAGACTCTTTGTTTGTTTGTTTTAAGGAACAGCATTTGCCTCTTCTGGAGGGGGGCCACTAGAGCAGCTACCACTACAAAGAATTACACAGCCAAACAAAATGCAAGAGGGTCCTACCTGGCAGAATGCAAACCAGAAAGGCTGACAAGGGATTATTGCACAGGTAAATTTCAGGGAATGGGGTCCTGAATGGGAAACCCTCTCAGCCCATATTCCCCTGTTTACAACACTGCTAAGTGCTCCCTGCCAAACCGACTCTGCTAAAGGTTTTATAGCAGTTCTTGCCAACAAAGCAATGCGATAGCACAGGAATTGCACCGAGCTGTTGCCAACTTCATTAGCCTTCTTACCAGTTTAACTACCAAAGACACACTAATGTGCAACATTTAAATTCATTCCAGTTGTACAATTATTGATGCACTGCCTTGGAGTTTGCTCTATAATCATTAAGTTCATACATGCTGGATAATATTGGCATTAAAAATCCAACCTCTGGATTTTTAAAAGTTATTTTAAAATTAAATTGGGTTAGTCAAACAGATTTTAAGGAGCAATGCCATTTAAACGGTAGCCTAAATACAGTCTTTGTCATAACCAATGCCCTGGAAAAAGTGGGAGTGAGGTTAGGGGACACAATTCTGGAAATTAAAGGGTGTTTTAATCCCCCCACCCCAGCCTTTTATAATGTTAGTGTAAATTAGTTCTGCAAAAATACATATAAACCTGCGCTATTGAAGTAAAGTGGCTCTGATATAAAGTTAGTTGATTGCAAAAATGCATAATCGGAATGGTTATATTAACCTTCAGCAAGAACACAATAAGAAGCTACAGTAGTCATGTTTTCCAGTTACTTTTACCATATATCAATTATCAAAAGAAAATAAATAAATAGATAAATAGGGTACTCATTCACTGTAGAGAGAACCAAAAGGAGTAGCCAAATTTACATGTGTATAAAACACAGTTTTAGACCATTTTAGAAGCACTACCTGTAGCTTTTTCGAACAGTTAAGAGAAATGCTGGGTCTGTGTCATAAAGTACCAAACTTGAGTGGCATATTCATTTCTAATCAGGAAAAGGCTTTCCCGATGTTGCTATTCAAAAAAAATTCTGCCATGAATTATCACTTTTTTTTTTTAATTGACGAATAAAGTCATGTCTTAGAACATATGAAGCAGCTTCTCAATGTCATTAGCAATATTAGTTTTTGATGGTTCACTGGAGTACCCAAAGGCACAGATAACTTGGAAAAAGTTTTGCAGTAGTAGTTGTAATATTTGGGTAAAATTTATCTGTTGATGGCTTTTTCTTTATAAAAATCATACCTAATCCTGTTGTATAATCTTTGGCAGCAATTCATCAAGCAGTGTGCTTGCTCAATGTCATTCAGCTTCATTTACCTGCATTTAAAACAACTGCTGAGAAGTTAAAAAGGGCATTGTCTCCAGTAGCATCATGTACAGTCCCTTCAACCTGACACTAATTTTGTACTCCCTGGTTTGGTGAGGCTTTCTCTTCACTATTTGCATACTAGAAACAAAGTCCTCTGCTCTAATATGAGAGCTAGACCAATGCAATCCTAAACAGATTTCTTATTAATGTACTTAAACAAAACACTGCTTTAGTTCTGATTTTACTGTGAGACCCTCCCAGTACTCTGTTTTCTTTTACATCTAGAGCAGATGACACTGCAGAGCTGCCAACATAACAACACACTTTAATGCTGTGTACTTGAACTCGCACCCTGCTTTTCAGCACAAAACATTTCACCCTCCTCTTATTGTACCAGTCTGCTTCTCTCTTTGGAGGTTCCACATTTTCCCATCTGCAATAATGTCTATTCCTCCAGCCTGGAAGCAAGCGCATCTACTCATATGTCTTGCTCTTCAAACCAGCAAGAAAACCTGAAAACCTTTATTCTCTTTCCTAATCCTCCACATTATGCTTTACATCCTGTTCTAATAATAATACATACATAAGTAAATTCCCTGAAAGTCCCTATACTGCTGATTACAGGAAGGTTACACCAACAGAGAGAGACTCCAGCAGAGGTCCTGCTTTGCAGCTGGGGCGGGCTGGGGGTTCCATCTCTGCTAACCTGATGGCAACAAGAAGCTGCACTGGAAAGGGCTTCCCCTTTGCCCCCCTACCCTGCCTCCAGCTCCACAGTGTCACTTCCTTTGCTCCAGTACTATCACTTACATCGACTTCAGTGAGCTAGTTCAGGGGAAAAACGCCAAAGAAAATTAACTCTAGTCCACTCAGCTCCCAGATGAGTATTTACTGCTTTCTAGCTTCCTTAAGAGTTTGGTTGTAGAGTCACACAAGACCTTATACCAACATAAAGGAGGGAACCCCACATCCCAGATTTTAATGGAAATAACTTTACCGTGTTTTAGCAGTGCAGAGCACTCAATACTGCTATTATTTGCTGGTAATGCTAGCCACTGAAACATTTTCATGTGCAGAACATAAATGACAATATTGACAAGGTTTCACCATTTTTGGCATGCATACATTAATTTAGCTGATTTCTCAGAGATCCCAAGAGAATTTCTGCAAAACATGATGTCAGATGCTGTCTATCAACAAACACCCATACAAAGTTTACATTTCCAAGTCTCTACAAGCTCCAGCAGCAATCCCAGTAGCATCATTTCAACAAAACAGGCCAGGGGTGGGAAGCGAGAAAAATTACTAAAATGACGTGAGACTGAGGAAGCAGACATGTTTAAGAAAGTCAGCACAGAGATACAAGTTAAATGTTTCAAAAAAAAAAAAGCTTAGTAAAATCCATTAAAAGTCTGCATTTAATTATGCTACAAAATATGCATTAAAAACAAAGGAATACTTAGAAGTACCTCATAACTATATGAGCCAAAAAACATTACAGAATGACAGTTTTTCAGACATGGCCACTATTTTCTCTCTCACTCCTTCTGCTTTAGATTTTCTGCTCCATGATCAGGACAACAACGTGAATTTGGTGATTCTAACAGCCAGATCTACTCCCGTTAGAGGAAACGGCAGCTGACCACTTGATTACATAGGAAGCTCCTCATTTCCTGTGCACTTCTCTTCATAATAGTACTAAAAAATATATACAAAAAAAGATATTAGGTAGTACAAAGATCAATTAGTGACTTTTTTTTGTCAAAGGATCATTGTTGAAAAGCTAGATGTGATTTGTGACCAACGGAGCTCAGCTATATGGCAGCTTCATAAAACAGTTAAAGTAACTACTTTACAACTGATGATCCCACCAACTCAAAAATATTTGAGGAGTCTCTAATTCCTTAAAACCATCCATTTTTTTTTTCCCACATAAAATTTCTACTTCCAAAGGGCAAGAAGATCGCTCCCCCCCCCTTACCACTTAGAAATATCAATGCTTTATTACTTTTTAAAAATACATATATAAATAAATTACTATTTAGTTGTAATACCAGATAATATAAGAACATGGCTTCAATTTGAGTCATAAAGAGGAGTTATCAACTGAACCAACCACATACTTGTCTTGTAGATGTTCAAATTTTTAAGTAGCCAGGGTCATAGAAGGCTGTACACATGGCTTTGCTGCTGTGGGCACTAAGCTGGGAACAATAATTGGGACATGCAGGTTACTCACTCTATTTTCATTCAAATCCCTCGCTCTATTTTCATTCAAACATCAGAACAAATCTATTCCCAAAGATCAGTACCCCAGTCAACAAACCTTGCTACTAACCGCCTAAAGACGACCAAGGAAGTCTCCGTCAGATCATCAAGCACAAGAGCTAGTGTGTGGAGTTGGGAGGAGACAGACACAACCCCTTTATAAACTAGAGTCTACTGAATATCTGGATGTTGTTAATCATCACATACCTATCCTTCACATTATCGCTTTCCTTTTCACTCTTCATATCCACACATGGCCCAGAACACCTCAAATATTCTCTCAACACGCGCTTGATAATGACAACACATTTCTATATTTGTACGTTGCTTAGAGTAGGCTGCAGCTTCATGTCTAGAATTGAGAGAGCAGATGGTTCACGAGCACAACTCAATGATTCCTCTGCGAGTTTGTTCACTCAACTTTAACGTCTCATATTGTCACAGTTAAGACAGCCTCTCTCCATCACCCACCACCACAGCTATGTCCAAAGATGTGTCACTTAAACTGCGTCCTTTTACAAAAGGAGACTTTCGGAACAGCACTTTCTTGAGAAGCTCCAGATACTGATCACTCCCAGGGTTATCCAACCCTGTCTCACTGACCTGCACAGTGCGCAATAAAGCTTTTTAAACACATTTTTAGATGTGAATCCGAGAACAAGCATCCAAATCAGGCAAAGATTACCTGAAATGATAACCTACAAACTTGGTATCCATCCCATCAGCAGCTAGCAAATTAGATTCCAATATAAAATGCAGGAAAGGTGATTTAAATTTTTACAGGTTTAAAATTAATACTAGCGTTCAGAATCTAATGCTGAATTTAAGCTCAAAGAGTTAGGGGGAGGGAGGACTGTTTACTCAGTTTATTTTATGAGTATATATGTTAATATTCACCTTGAAACAGTTAGAGAATTAACTTCCAAAATAATAATTTAATTTTAATGGTTAAAAATACTCCATTAAAGCAGCAGAAAATAAGCCTACATATCTGTGTCCAGATAAAATTATATTGTACTTGAAAACTAGAACTTCAGCATTTCTTCTAGCAAAAATGTTATACTATCAGCATAGCTGTATTTCTATGTAATTGACCTAGTCTCCATATCTAACCAAATATACCAGATGCTTTGAAGTTCTAATACCATGGAAAAAAGATCCTTCTATGGTTAAAATTAATGTTTCATAGATAGAACTTTGTTTTTAAGATCACACATGGCATGATATTTCCAGTAGCTACTGTTTCCCCCTGCAATATATTTAGTTTCTTTTAGTAATTCCTCAGCCATCACACAGAGTTGTGTATCACAACAGCAGAATTCAAAAACACAAAAGGAGGTTCATAATTAAGATTTCAGCTTGTTCACACACTGTACAGCACACAGTACAGTAGTAGAAGATCAGTAATAATCATAACTAGAAAGAATACTACCCAAAACAACCCATATCTATAAAAATAATCCAGCATAACTCATTTACTTCAATCCATTCCATTCTGGTGACTCATGCAGGTTTGCAATTAAGAGGAAACGCTGGAGAAAATGGAAATAGAAAAGAATGTTATTTAAACAACTCACAATTGCCTCTTCTAGAATATTAGGATATTTGATCTTCTTCCAATACTTCCCCCTCCCTCTCCCCCCCCCAAAAAAAAGGCAAATAATACTTTCTTAACACATGTCTCTACAGATCTATAGATTAAATCAGGAAAAAAACAAAAGGTTCCTGAAATGTTAAGGTACTTTCAGTCATGAAAGTTGAGCACAACACAGATAGAATGTTGTGGTCCAAGTCTAAGTACTCATCAACTTCAACAAAGCATTTAAATACTTCTATATTCAACAAAGTGCTGGAGCACAAGCCAATAATTTGCTACGCAGAATGCTCTAGCAAACCTTTCTTCCTCCCCACACCCAGCAAATTCAGCAAGGACAAATCAAGGACAGATGCAAAATCCTGCCTCTGGAAAGGAGTAATACCTGGCAACAGTACAGGCTTAAGCCAGGGAGCCGCTCCGCTGGAAAGAACTGAGGAGCCGTTGTGGACAGCAAGCTGAACACAAGCAGTGCTCTAGCAGCAGCAAAGGCCAACACCATCCTGGGCTGTATTAATGGGAATGTAGGCTGTAGAGCAAGGAAAGCAACTATCCCTCTCTACTAAGCAGACACTGCACCTAGAAGTCTGCTTCTGGTTTTGTGACCCTCCAGTACAAGAAAAGCAGGGATAAACTATAACAAGCTCGGCTGAGAGCAACCAGCATACCCATCCCATGAAGTGGAAGAAAGTGGGTTTCTTCAGCCTGCAGAAGAGCTACACAGCAGCTCACTAGCACCTACAAGGAGAAGATGATGCAACCGGGATCTTCACAGTAGCATGTGAAGTGCCAGAGAAGAGGCAATGGGCATAGTTTGGTGTGGATAAGGAAAAGGTTTTTCACCATGAAGACAGTCATGCATCAGAGCAGGTCACCCAGAGGGCCTATTCTGGAGGCTTTCAAGACCTTACTGGATTAAGCCCTGAGGAGCCTGGTCTAACCTCACAGCTGAACCTTTGAGTAATGAGACCTCTTGAGGTCTCTCTTATGATCCCTTTTAATCATCCATTAATTGATTCCCCCAAACTAGACTCCAACATAAGACACTAATTATTGCCCGAGCCAGGGAGATACCCTTAGCTTATTCCAAGCACAGAATAAGAAAGGATACTGATGCTGAGAGGTCCCAAGATGTCACAGGAAGGGGCATGACACTTGAACAGGTAACCAAGGGCAGACTATGAACGTTTAAGTAATGGTATAACATTTTCAAATTTCTCTTCAGATATGAGTCCAACTAACCTAGATCTGAAAGGCTAAAACCTAGATAAGTGGTTGTACTACACGTAGCAAGAGTCATCTCTCAGATGAATGCAACACAATTTATCCCAGATGGAAATAAATGGACTGGGTGTACACATATCTAGAGTCACAGGATAAGGAACTCCAATCCAAACACCTGCTCAATCAAGGATCAGCTCTGTAAAGCCTATTTTGCAGAACATGTTTGTAGTTAATGAACAGCACGATGATTACACTTTTAGTATGGATAGAGCAAATGCAAAGGTGAAAACGTTTCTTCTAAGATTATCAAGCGAACCACTGTAGAGTAGATTAAAAATAAGATTGCTTTTTTTTTTATTACTAGTGCAAAATACTAAGACTTTACCTTGTTTTCCTGTAAAAATACAAAGTGAAGTCTCAAAACATGAATAGTTCATTAGAAGATTCTTCATGATTGCTTTCACTAATAAAATCCTTCAAAACAGATTACACAATCAGAAGAAATGAGATTAAAAAGACAAACCCAGAAACTTAAGGAAAAAAATCTAACAAGCAAGAATATAAAAATAAATAAAAAAATAAGTACTACCATCACCCTGTACCCTCCTACTGGTAATATGTCCTTTAATTTCTGAATATGGTGGTCTACCAGGGGTTCTAGACAGATAACAGGGAAAGTGAATTGCCATCATCAGTATTTTTGTGGTTTTCTTCTAGTTACTACAGGGTATGAAGACAGGAAAACCACATCCTTCAAGAGCAAGAGCAGCACAGCTTGATTCTGAGGGGTAACATCACAAAGCAACAGCCTCTGAAGAAAACAAAGGAAAGAGGAACAAAAGGAAAGCAGGAGAGAGCAAGACAAAGGAGTAATCAGGAGAAAACAGAAGAAACAGGACTCCTGCTACACTAATAGTAGTAGTAGTTAAAGGATTAGCCTTCCTGCTGCGCAGTTTATTCTAACAGTTTTATTCTAAAAAGGAAATGCCCTTGTGGTTGACCTTAGCAATCTCAAAATACTGGGCAACCAAGTCAACCTTAAACATCTCCTTAAAATTATCTTGCAGAATAGATAGTCGAGTTTATGAGCATAACTGATACAACTTCCTAAACACATACTTGAATATGTTACAGTATTTTCTACAGGCCACTATATAGTCATAGCTCTTATGATGGCATTTAAAATAATATAGGTCTAGAATCTGTATCTGCCGGTTCTTTTCATTTTTTTTAAAAAAATTTTTTTCTAACTTTTCTAATCACTGTAAATAATTTCATCATAAAAAATGTCAAGCAAATATTCACCCTTGCATATACTACTAGACTAGCAGTAATTCATTGTAAAGCCTACATGGTACTTATACATCTGCCAGTAACAAGCTATTCCTGCCAGTAATGAGCTATTCAGAACAGCTGTTTCCAAACTGTAACCTTGTGTATCTTGAGTTGTCCAGAGGACTTCTTATCCACAGAGAACAGCGTAAGTTATACCTCACGGACGTGGCCTTTAACATTTGGATCACCTTGCTGTCTTCTATGAGCAACCTGCACACTTAGAAGTTGTCTGCCAGGTCACTGAAAGACATTTACATTCACGAATTCACTTAGATTCACACTTATATCCATAAATTCACTCCTTTTCTGCAGCACAAAAATGTGGTCCTCATTGTCAGATGTTTGAAAATTCTTAACAGAAAAGGCATATGTATAAACAGCACAATAAAGGAATTTGTGTTTCATTGTATATAACTTAATGCAAACAGGGAAGGTTTTTCTAAATGTTAAGTAATTAGGGTACCTGTGCATAGAAGAACCAGGAAAACTAGCTTTGAGCTTTTTGAAGCCAAAAGAAGAAGGATGGTTTGTCTTTTTAATTCATACCTTTTAAATGCATATGCAAGAGGCAAAATATTTTTTAGACCCCAAAGTTATGATCCAATACTTTTTTTTTAAATCAAAACCATATAATAGATCTCAGAAATAATGAAATTAAGGCTTGAATACTCCTAGAGGAAATCAGTCTTTTTTTTTTTTGCCCTAAACTCAAATTGCCATACATTAAAAAACACATTTGGACATCTCTAAATTGAGAGATAAAACTAAACTACAAAGAAATCTTGACAACTATAAACATTCTTCCCTCTTAAACTGTTAGTCTCCAATGGCATCACCTGCACAAGGTCTTCAGACTTAAATTCTAAATTGGCTAATAGCTCAAATTTCTAAAAATAAAGCCAAACAGAAAAAGGAAAAGAATCTCTATGCTTTCTGCGAGACACAAAAAGGAGTAAGTCCATTTTTGTCTCTAAGGAGACAGATCTCCATTCTGCAAGTTGTTCTGTTTGGACAGATCCATACTCATTAAGTCAGACAGATCAGTTTGCAATACTAGGGTCAGAAAAGTGTAATCCTAGGGCCCATTCCTTTTTTTAAGCTATGAATGACAAATACTGATTTTCGACACACAGATCCTCAATGTGTCACAGACTACCCACTCTTCACCATCAATAAGGTTTTCATGACAAAGCAATGGAAGTTTTCATGTTTTTTCTAAGAAAAAAACGAACACACACACACAAACTCCAAAACATTCAAAGAACAGTTTTTAGAATGATAGTCAAATCCTGGACAGATACATTCTCATTTAAGCAGGTGAAAGAAAGTTTGTTTTTAACTAAAGTTTGTATTCCATTTAAAAATTCCAACCCTCCAGGATACACTTTAATACTCTGAAGTACTTTTCAGTATTAAAATACAATCTGCACTTTTCAACGTATCAGAGTCACTTTTATTTACAATTTGCTGCATTTACATTTTCCGTGATCTGTCATGGCTATATAGAAAAGGTGTATGTGTTTTTAATTGTACAATAACAAAATGACAATCACTTCCCTGATCAGAAAAGTAACTCTGCAGTGGGAAACCTTTTAAAAATTAGAAGATTTTAAAATCTTTTAAAATCTCTTTTTAAGAGATTTTGTCTCTCTATCTTTTGTCTTTCCAAAAGGCATATTTCATTACCAAAGGAAATGCATTAAAACTAGTCCTACTAGCTATATTTTAAGAACTTCTACTAGAAGAATACTAGTTAATTACTGTTTTTATCAGGCAGTACAGGTTAACAAAACTAGATTCCACAGCCAACTTAACTGGAAGTCACCAAAAAGAAGTGTTTGCTAATGGTATTTTGCATGAATTCCTGTTCTCAGCAAGTGGTTCGTTTCTTCCCAGCAGGCCTCCCTGTAGTCGGTTACGTGACTTGTACATTTAGTTAATCCCTTGGCATCTAAAAAATTCCCACCTTTCATTTGTCATCACTATATCACAAAATACAACCAGAAAATAGAATCTGCTGCTTACTTTAAAGCATTTTCTTGCTCTAGAATACTATTGTATTGAATAACTCTATTTTTATTCTTATCAAAGAAACGTCATTTCAGCGGCACACAGACCAAGGACAAATTGCAATACAAACATTAATGCAGATGATTAACCGTGAACAAGAGTATATCAAGTTTAAACAGTCTCATATTACAAAAGCATTTAGTAACTTGGTTTTATTCAGGTATTGGAACATAGTTAATGTGAACATAAATGACAGCACCATGCAAAAATTCAAATATCCTCTGACTCACCGTAAAACAATTAAGGTCTAAACTGGTGATATTACCCAAACAACCTCAGTAGCAAGCCAAGATTACTGTAGCTGAAAGTTTCACCTAAAGACAGCTCTATCTTCTCATTAGTGACAGAGAATGTCACAGGAATACAGAAAGATTGCCTAAAAAAAAATTGTATGTGAACAAGCAAAGAAAAAAAGCAGGATACAGAAGTGGTTTAAAATTACAAAGCATTTTTTCCTCTTTTTCTCTTGTTTAATTAATAATCTCTCCCATGTGATGTGTGCACTGACTGCTATTTTTTTTCCTGCATGTCTGCAGGTTGTCAGCTTTTCCAGGCTTCTACAATACAGAGAATTTTCTTAAAGACTTTTTTTTTTTAACTTAAAAACATCCTATAAATGCTAGATCTTGTATTATTACCCACAATAAATATGTATTCATTAAGATTAGGAACTTTGAGTAATTTAAAGGTCTGTTTTTTCATTACAAAGTATTTGGGAATCTTGAATTTCTTCCATGTCAAAAAAGGTTAATAACAGCAATATACCTATAGAAAAATAAAACTGTTTATAATGAGCTCTCCAGAAAAGAGAATAGAAAGTTTAAAAAAAAAATGGTTATACATTTAGAAAAGAAAAAATACTCAGGAATTTCAAAAAGTGACACTTTTCCATTTACCTCAGGAGGCAATTCCACATTGTGTTGATATCCAAGTATTTTTGAAACAGAGGAGCAAATCCAAAGATTAAAATGATTTAAGTTTTCTATGAAGACAACTTATTTTTCACTGTATGTAGCTACCAAAAGGGAAAAAATAACAATCTGAAGCTATAATATAGATATGAATCAGCTTGTAAAATGTATTTATGCACCCGCGGCAGGAACGTTAGATATGAACTGTGAATAACATACTTTTTGCTATAATTTATAAGGTGAAATCTCAAAACAGCATGATTTGGTGAACAAGCATCCATAAAAGTCTGGCTTCTACAGCTGCCTCTGTACTAACCAAGCTTACCAAATGACACTGAACATACCATTTTATATTTCTGAACCACTATTTTCCCATTCCTCTATCCTTTAGACATTGTAACAAAATGAAAATGCTAGATAATCCTTTAAACAAACACAGGACAGTTTAAGAAGAGGCCGCAACTACATACAAGTAGAAGATAAGTACAATCAAATTAATCACATCTTGTTCAAAAGCATCTTTCAGAAACACTCTAAACAAATATTCAATAATACCAGTTTACAAACATTTTTAATATAGTGCTTAAATACATGAATGACAGACCAAGGCCTTATCATTACACAGAGAACATAGCATTTATATTCTGCCTACAAAACTGTTCCAAAGCCCACTGTGTACAGCAAGTAGCATTTCCCAACGAAAGATGTAAACTTCAGCAAAATCTAAACTTGTCCATAATTTCTCATTTTAGACGGATTTCAGATGTGTAAGTATGGAAAGGAACTTTAATTAGTGTTGCATTCAGTGTCATCATTTAATGCAGTTTAGGTCACTTGAACACTGTGGCAGGGGGATCTTTTTCTGAAGATGTAATTCAGTGTAATGTTTAGCAGAGGAATAAACTACTCTGTTTGATACTGTCATGGCATTAGCCTGGAAGGAAAGGAATTAAATTGGGAAAAAGTCATGTGTACCAAGGATCAAAGCAAGTGCCTTGGCTACTTTGCACCATTAAAAAACAAACAAACAAAAATTACTATTTGTTGAGTACCATCCTAACTATCTTTGAGGTGGTTAGGAAGGAATTGCTCCCCTTTTTGTAATGCCTATATGGGGAAGAGCAGCTGAGAAATTCAGCGCAAGGCTAATCCAGGAAACTCATTCTGCTACAATCTAGCAGATGCCCACAGCAGACCGCACCCAACAAACTGAAAGTAGATTAGAAGAATCCTCTCCAAAACAAGGAAAACGTATCCATGGCTATAATAGTATAACAAAAAAAAAAAAAAAAAAAAAAACAACTCTCCCTCAGAAGAAATCACTGTTGTTGCAGTGGTAACAGCAGCAGACTAACACCAGCATGGGGACTAGCTGGCTATAAGAGGCCCCGCAGTGGCGGTCCGGCCATTCCAAATTCCAAAGTGCGCAGAGCACGTGCTGCGGGAGGGCCAGCCCCGTCACCTCTTGGGAAGCTACTGACCAAGCTGCAGAATCACAAGACACATTCCCAGGGTCTCTCTGGAGCCTGTATTGCAGGCTGCACGCCTGCAAAGGCTGCTGTAACTAGTATTTTTCACTCTAAAAAGGACAGTGTCTGGCTTAGAGTTGTGGGATTTTTTTGTTCTTGGGGAAGGGGAGGGTGGAGTTGGAGCAGAGTAAGGGAGGAATGTAGGAAAGAAGGGATCTACACAGGCAGCTTTACTTACAGAGCTAATTCAATGCAATTATGATATATCTTGACATATACAAGCAGCCATGCACACAAGGAAGCTCGGAGAGCTGGAAACAAATAGGTAATGCTGAAGATAAGACAGACACTTAAGGAAAATGTCAAGTTTCCATAGGCTTTTACCAACTTCTACCTCTTATTTTCAGAGGGCTCAACACAGTGCTGCTGTGGTGCAGCTCAAGGTTTGCTCTGTGATATGACATCCAGCACTGAAGAACACTATACATTTCTTTAAAGAAGGCAGCCAATATTTTCAAATTTGGCTGAACTCTCATAATTTCGATACACTAATTTCTTATGTTCACACTTAAGCTTAACACAGATCAAAAGGCAAAGTGTGACAACAAAGCATTGTAAAATTTGCCACCGATTGCAAACAATTTATTTCCAAACAAAGAATCTGTACTTGCCTCAGAACTATTTAATGCTCGAGATAGCAACATTAGATTGTTAGAAATTTTCTTGATTATTTCTTAAGAAAATTTTACTGGAAAATAAGCATTTTTGGGGCACAGAGATCACATTTAAGTCCATCTAGATACCATAAAGTGATCAAAGATCCTACCTTTCAGACCAGCTTTAGTCAAAAGCCACATATATCAAGTCAGATGATAACAGAAAAGCAGGTTTTTCATTGTAAATCTTGACAAAGGCTCTAGGATACAGCCCATAGCTCTCCATTTTTCCCATTAAGAGATCAGAATGCCTGAGACAAACTGCAAATTAAGTTCATCTCCTGAATTCCTAGTGAGAACACTTTCTTCACTTGGAGATGATTAGGCTTTTAGATGCTTCTAAATAGCTTCCATGAACATGGCAATATGCAGAGCACAGTATTATTTTGCCACTATAATATTTTGCTAGCCTATGTATAGATCCTTATCTGCCTGAAAAAGTTTGTTCCAGGCATGAGACAGTTTGGTAAAGCCCTAATTTCAGGTTTATTGAAATTGTCATTGCTGACAACAACAAAAACACACTTATTACTGTATTTTTTTGTACTCCTAGAGACTTTATCAGAAGTGTATGACTATCTCCAACATGAAACAGAGAAGGGCTTTGTTACATTCCTCAAGTTTTTTAAAAAGGAAACTCGTTTGGCTTAAAACTTCAAAGCTAAAGATTAGATCATAGCACGCAGTAATATAAAGTAATTCCACTTCTGAGTTTCCTCACTACACAGCAAACACTACTCATAATAGATAGTCCAGCAACACTAATCATCAGGATTGAACAATGCTTTCATTAGCAACCACTGTCTTCCTAAACTACTCATCACAACTCCATTTTTCTTTTCCAAATATGAAAACTATCTATTCTAGTCCTTAAATATCCTCCATAAAGACAATAGGTGCTAAAGAACTCTTTCAATTTTCAGTCTGCACTGAAAAATTAAATATTAATATTTAATACAATCATAATCTGAAATGGAAACTAAGATTTCATTAAAAAAAAAAAAACAGCATTCTACAAGTATACAATGCCTGGACTTGAAACAGATACAGTAAATAGTTTTGAAATGTAACTGAAAGATGAATGCAAGAGAGATTTCTCAACATATAACAAAGTATATTACAAAGACCATTTTAGTTAATTAATTTACATGAAACAGGCCAGTTCTGCAAAGGTTTCCAAAGCACAATTTGGAACAACCTGATCTATTTCCACATAAACCCTTTCCTCTCCAGGAGGAACTGCATTACCATCAGCACTGCAGTGATGTTTTTCACATAAAGAAATTAGATTTTTTTCTTCCAATTTTAGTAAAAAAAAAAAAAAAAAAAAAGCATCTTCGTATGAGATCAAACCTATCTGTTGCTCAAAGTAAAATGATTTCTACTAGAAGAGGCAAGAAAGAGACCAGTTGAGTGGGGAAGAGAGAGTTACTTGGGGGATGAGGGCAGCTACTTGTGGTTTTTTTTTTTTTTTTTTTTTTTTTGAACTGTTCTGACCAACAATAGGCTGGGCAAAAGCTGCTAATTTTCGCTCAGAGGTGTAATTCTGATCTTCCAGATCAGAAAGGCTTTCCAAAAAATACAATGGTTACTTAGAATACCTACAACACTCCAATTAATATGTGTATGTCTCTGTAAGAAAATATCTGAACATGGACTTGCATACAAAATGCAATTCATCTGACAAAGAGAAAGCTATTCTAAACAAATCATTGGGATGCCCTAAAAAAAACAAGGCAGTGAAACTTTAGTTGATAGATACTGCTATGGACATCATACTCTGGCAACAATATCTGGCTAACAGACAACTCTTTCACTTTTTGCTGTTACAGAAGTACTTTCACCACAGAGTAGACGAGAAATTCTCTTGTACCTTGGGATACCGATTTAATCGAGAGCAAACCTTAAAATGGTTCATCAAGGATCCGTAAAGCTAGTACTAGAAAACTTACTAGAAAAACTACTTAAAGAGTTAACTAGGCAACTCCACTGCTGGATTTTTAATTTTTCTTAGTTCTAGTTACAACAGTGTAACATAGATAAATAAAAATAATGAACAATAATTAAAAAAAAAAAACAAAACTGAAGCCACTAACACAAATATGCCATGTTTCACTAAACCTATTATTCTGGAATATTTACACAAGAGTTGATCTGGAATAAGGAGTCATATATTCAACAGGTGCTTCACTTCTATTACAGTAAAAACAAGAACTTTTTTAATATGCTGGAAAAATGTATATGGTAACTTTCAACTATTTTTTTCAAGTCCAGTGTATCTTCTACTCTTAAAATACATGAGTAAATCTGGAAATACTTTGATAATTACTAAGATATGCCAAACCCTACTACTCCAAAAAAAAAAAAAGCATGTCACTTGCAAAGATGATGATTTACAATTTCTGTTCTCCAAATCCGACTGCAGCAGATGAGATGGATAGGATTATGCCAGAAGACTACACATGATCTTTAATTGTACAGTCAAAAATTCCAACAGACTCATCTATTTATGTGGAAAAAATATGAAGATTATGAATGTGTTAAGATGTGTTGAATATGAATGTGTCATGTGTTAAGAGTGTTATCTGTGTTTTCTGGTTTCACATCTGCAGTACAACTGACGTGCTGCGGCCCAGGATACCAGAGCTGTTCACAATTCCAGGCCTAAGAATTTGTTTTCATTATTACTTTTCTTGTTATTAGTATCTAGGTGAAAAGGAAGAGAAGGTCCAGCCTTTCCGCTCTTCCAGAATTCATTACTTATCTATATCAAAGCTCTTCAAGGCAAATCAGGGCAATGAGGAACCCTGGGTCGCTCTAGGTAGTAAGAAATGAAGCAGGTGGTATCTAGACAGAAAGGCATCTTTATAAGGAAACAAGAAAGAAGGTTATTACTGAAACGGTAACCTGGTAAGAATTATCTGTGCTACAACATGATCTAAAAAAGGAATGAAGGACTTAAGAGATGAGCACAAGAAGAAATAAAGTAGCTCTATATAAAGATAATGAAATATAACATATGACAACACTACTCAGCAACCTTGAAGCTAAAACCTGTAATTCACACAGACTCACCATTAGCAATATAATACCAACGTATGTCACAAAAGGCTTTTATCAAGTTATGAACCCTTAAGAAAAAAAGCAAAAGTCAAATAACACAGCAAAGTATCAGTAGCCCACGGTGGGTACTGAAAGAGAGAGGCAAGTAAGACTGGACTTCATGTCAAAGTTGGAGGTTTTTCCAGGCTTAGAAGAGAAACAAATTAGACAGCAGTGCAAGGCAGAGTTGTGATTTAGTGATTGAGGCCAACCAATTTTTCTTTTCACAAGAAAAAACTCATCTTCCCACTGTAAAAAGTTATGCTGTGACCAGATTTAGTTTTTCTTTCAGAAGTTAACAACATATCATAGTGTCAAAGATGACAGACTGAACATTATTGAGAACTGAATTTTTTAACCAATACAGACTAAAACTTGCATCTCTGTTTTCTCCTGTCTTTATCTTAGATGAAAAAAAAATTAGAAAGACACTGTTACATAAAAACAATATTTTAACCACAAATAAGGGTGAGGCTGAATAAGTGATTAGGCTCTGGAAATTAGAATTATGAACCAAGGCACATACATATACAAAAGAATTATCTAATTCTTTCTTTGGTTTGTCCTGATAACATTCATTCAAAGGAGGAAAAAAAAAAGTTAGCTAAAAAATAAGGCCCTATATTTGTAAAGATAAGCTAAGACAAAGAAAGACTTGGCCCTGATATATACCTTGACGACAGAGAACATAAAACAAAACAGGTATGAAACACCTGCTTTACAGGGCACACTGAGCAAAAACACTAAAATTTATTGTTAGCACTGTAAAACTTATTTCCAATTATCATATTCTTGATTGTTTAGCAATTGGATTCAAAATGGGTAAGTTTGTATTTCCTTACCGGAAAACAAGGAGAAAGGCAGTAAAGAATGAGGAAACAAATGAGGGAACAGGGTAAAAAAGAAAGCAAGTGAAACTTGAAAAATGAGAGGGAAAAAAATTACAAAAAAGAAGTCTTTGGGTATTTTCACCTCTGAGGTTATTTCACCCAGCAAGATAAATGTATCCTGCTCTACTTTTACACAAATCTCATAAAACTTCCAAAGTGTGTTCAGCTTTATTTATTGTTCTAGTGCTTGATATACAAAGCAACCAAGCAATCAAGCAGAAAGCCCACAGTGATTGTTTATACTACAGTTCTTAACTCTACCATAAGCTACACATAACGAATCAAGTGATGTCTATTTACCTTCATCTCAACTACTTAAGAAACATTATTTGTTATCCAAATACATTATTTATGAGCTACTGAACTTATTAATATGTTGATCTCTTAAACCCAGTTAAGAAAATAGCCACCTAAAATGTTATTGCATTTTACTATTAACAACTAATCCAACAAAAAGTTACATGGGAAGAAAGGTAGATCTCTAAAATCAACACAACAATCTTAACAACAGAAATTAACAGGCTCTAATCTCCTCGTAAACCAGAGGTAAAATCCCACATATCGCTACTCATTGACATATCATTGAAAGCATGTTTTAGACTTAAGTGTTTTTCCAAGCCAAGACTCTCCAAAAATTCAAAATTATCCAAGCAGTGCTTTATTTAAATATACTTTAAAAAGGTTCCCATTAGCTTGAATTTCAGCATTTTAAAAACAGAGCAACTACTGCATTTGTTATGTGGAATATCTGCTAAAATCAACTTAATTTGAGTGTACTGTAACATACCATTTATTACTTCATACTGTGGTTTCCTATTCCACCTTCAATAAATCAAAAAAATATATATTTTTCATGTAGGACTTTGAATTCTGGTTAGCCGTAATCCAAAAGACTTCTCAAAGAATTACTGACCCAAAGATATATTCAGAGTGTTTCTCATGTGATCTACAATCTTATCACAAACGCTAGCTCATTTCTTAGCAGTTTCCAGCTGCATTGTGTTTGGAAGTTTCAGATATTCTTACTTCATTTAGATTAACATTTCTTATGACCAAAAGCAACTTTTTAATGAAGCAAGGTCATCCACAAAAAATCTCATAAAAGTATGTTCCACTTATTGTTTTTAGCCTGCCTGAAAGAGAAAAGAGAAAAGCACACTTATGCAAACAAAGTAAATCTGTAACATTTCCAGATGACTAGGGGTTCTTCAACTGAAAAATAATGCTTGTCAATGACACTTTACTCAGGTAATAAGGTTTACACATTGCGGGAGGATTCTTAAAGCCGGTATGTCTGAACCATATAAGCCAAATTAGCCACTAACTCAAATACTAACTTACATAAGGAATATTAAGAGCATAAACATAAAGCTTGTACCTTGGACATTATTTTCCTGCCACAATATTGTCTTCAGAATATGGTCAAAATCTGAATTCAAACTTAATATTGCTCTGTAGATAGCAGCAATTATACCTCATTTATAAAGACAGGCTATTCCCTTCTCAGTTAATCCAAAATTGGTCTCCAAATAAAGAGTCCTTTAAATGCAAACAGCCAGCTCAGGTCCAGAATTCCCTCTGCCTTCCAACCATTTCAATGCAGAACTGGAAGTCAACAGCCTCAGTGGGCTGAAGTTGTATTTAAAAAGATAATAAAACACTGAATGATTAATTACAGGTTAGTGATTTCTAACTTCAGCCCAACTTCAGTCAACAACTATTTTGTGACAGTAATTACTGGACAAAATACTTAATTTACTACAAAGTGCAGACACCAATCCTTTAATATTCCAAGACATCTTTCCAGAGTTTCTAAAAATCAGTGTAAACATTTGTTACAAAATTTATTTTCTACACAATGGGTTTGGTACACATAACTAAGATATATCCAATAGCTTTTTTGATGAGTTTACAGAGTTGCACTACTTAAAGATCATACGAATGGTAAAAATACTTGTGCTTTCTCCATGCTTTGTATGTCACAACTTTCTGTTCTTTTATCAAACTCCAGACTTGCACTTCTCCTGCGAATATCACCCATGATGCAATAGCCACAGCAGTTGATAATTACCTTTTGTACCTCTCCAACATGAAAAAGACTTTCAAAAGCATACAGGAGAGCAACCAAGCAGGTATGTACCTGGAGAGTTTTTAAACCCCCTAAGCTTTGGAATTCTTAATGATTTAAATGGATCAAAGTAACTTGACTGCATAAATACTTTGAAAAGACTATCTCATGTCACATACTAGTCACCCATATGACAATTATTTGCAATACTTAAGAAAACCAAATCAGAACCTGAAAACCAAATCTGACCCCAAATATTAAACAAAAAAAAAAAATGCATCAACTTTAAAATATCTCTATAACATCTCCGTTAAATACAAAAAAAAAAATCTATTTAAAGCCAATAATAGGACTTTAAATATACACTAATAGAAAAAAAAAGTAATAATACCAGAAGATGAAATCAACATCCCTCCAAGAAATGTGAAAATTTATTCCTAGTATATTCTTACTAAGCTTACACTAAGCTTTTCAGATGAAAATAAGTCATCTAACAGCTACAAAGAGCTTCCAAATTCCTCATTTAGGGTTTTTTTTAAGGCCATGTCATTGATTACTCTATTAGTTGCTGTTCTTAAAACAAAGCATGTTATTTCCCTAAGCTTTTTTGATTATAGTTTATTGCTTTTATTAAAACACAGATATATTAGATCAATTTAGTAAAGTTCTCTCCCTCACAAAACAAAACTACAACAAATCAATGTATTAGACTTTTTAGAACTTTTTCTTTATAATTGCCTAAGGATTTGGTGATTGTTGTCATTATCAAAAAAGTAAATACAACCCAGTACATATTCTGAGACTGATGTTTTGAAAAATACAGTGCTTCTCCTCACATACATAGTTATCATATTGAATCACAACACAGTGCTTTGAAACTGCATGTTGTCATCAACAATAATTATAATGCCTAGCTCATACATGGCACCTTAAACCAACAGATCTCAAATATTTTTCGAGAGGATTTATATTTATCCTATCTGACAGTGATAAATGCACTAGTCTACAGTGACTTTGCTTTCCTCACTCCCTCCTAAACTCCCACACTAGCTATTTTATACAATCACTTCATGTCAGTAATCACTTTCATTAAAAAAAAAGTAAAAATGTGTAAGTGCAAATGCCTTTTTATACAAGCTTCTAAACAACACTATGTGTTTGTTAACAAATCACTAATTCAATGAGGTGAGGGAAAAGAAGAATGGAAAGGCAGACACATTTAAAGAAGAGGGTAAACATACTATTTCATTTTGAAATTGACTGTTGATTTATCTACAAACAAAAACATGTTCAACCCACATGCCCCCCGCCAAAAAATGCTGCTGTATCTTTGTTAAGACTCCCTAGGGCAGCTAACTGCCTAAGCAGAGATAGTAAGGCTTATTTTAATGAGTTCAAATGGTAAAATTAAATTGTTAAAAAGTGACAAGGAGCCAACAGAGTGAAGAACTGAGCGATTCTGTCATACTAAAGAATTAGATCTTACAAGTTAATATCGAGATACTCCAGTAGGCTGTGATACCTTTCACTCATTGCATGAGCTAAACCGGCAAGAAAAATTCCCTAAACCTCATTACTTCTCCGACAGAACGCCTGGAGATTCATTACAAAGCATCAAGTCTCAATAGTCTAACTACAAACGATACAGAGAAGCAAAGCTTCCTGACAGCTGGCACGATGGGCATGTCCTCACCCTCCTTGAGGAGTTAACCCAGGATAGCAACTGCTAAACTGGCTCCAATTGGATCAGACTCAGGTACACTCAACAAAAAGTCTGATACGAGTTCTAGCACAATGCTGCAGGCCCACATATTCTACAATAACTAAAATAAATGGCAAATACCATAAATAAAGCATGCCTTATGTTCAAGCTGAACAAGAAAAAGTATGGAAGCTCTCAGAGGACCATCAGCTCTCAAACAGTCTAGTGAGGCAGGCTACTTATCAACCCAACAAGGAGCCCAATATGAATCGCCTAGCCTGGCTTGAAAATATTGCCAAACTTGGGTCAGCCCAGGATAACACTGAGGAAAATGTGAACATTTATATTTGTAATTATCTGCAAAGAAAAACATATACTGTAGACTGTAAAACTGCAACCTATTGTCAGTTTGCTGTCAACACAGCTGTCAACTTACCCAAAATTTTAGAACTAGTACCCTAAAAAGCTCAAACTCTCAAAGAGATATGCACATACTTAATTTTACTATCAATAGTTCAACCGAAATAAACGTCACCACTGACAGCAATCACTATGTTCCTACGCAGGTTCAGAAGCTTAAACTACACAAGTGTGAAGGTAACACAAGCCAAATTATTATTTCTGTCCAAAATAATTATAATTGAGGCAGGTAGCTTTTGTTTAAAATTTTAAGTTATGATGGATACACAAGGCTGACCTAAAAATGGTAATATTTGTTAAACTACTTATCATTAACAAAACTACAAAAGCTTTTCATAAACATGAGGAAAGCAGGCTGGGGTCAGAATATATTGAAAATGAACATATACATTTAACAAAACCTAAGCCACAGGCAATGGTCAACCTAAAATTCCAGACAGAAAACCTATTGTGTTCCCAAATGCAACCACCAAGGCTTCCTCACAGCAGCATCCATGCGCTTCCTTGGAACAAGTGTCAGACAACAATGACAGTGCTAACCCTCCACTCAAGACACGGAGTTGGGATTGTAAGAAATATTGAAACCAGCAGGAAATTTCAAATTTCACAGAGCTGTCATCTTCATGCCACAAGGAACAGCTCACAACAAGCAGAACTAAAAAAATACCCCAAATACTTATTTTTAAGATACTCTGGCTGAAAATCCTTACAGTTGTATTCAAGATTTTTTTTTTCCTGTGGCTACCCAAGCAGTCACTACCTGGCTGATGAAACCGGACCAAGCATTGAGCCGAGGCTATTTCTCAGGGACTCCTGTTAATGAGCAGCCAGGAGCCAGTGGGCGCTTCCGGCTCCTCGCCGGGCGGGCACACGCACCTGGGCGCGGAGCACGACAACGGGCAGCGCGGCAGGGAGTGGCGTGACTATAGCTTAAAAACAAAGAAAAAAAAAAGAAAAAAAAAACAGCCTCTCTCTCAGCCATTAGAGACACCCATTTCATCAGGAAGAAATTACGCGCTGTGTTTTTCCGGCGCAACGCGCGGACTCGGCGCTACGAGCCGGCTCCTGGTATTTACTTTACGCGCAGCGCTCGCAGCCGGGGGGATCCGCGGAGCCGGAGGCCGCTCGGGCCGGGCAGCTCCCCGCGGGGAGCCGCGCTGCTGCCCGAGCAGGTTGCTGCTTTGTGCGCACAAAGCCGGTGCTCGGGCAAGCAAACAGCAGCGCCGCGCTTCCTACCGGCTCCCTTCATTGTTTAAATCACAGGCAGGCCAAGAATAACATACAATTTTATTATGGATCTTTTAGGTCCGCAGCGGTGTGGGGGGGGAGGCGGGTTCTGGACTGCCCCCGATGGCCACCTCCGTTCCCGGAGGTTTCCTGCCCCGAGCTGCCCGTGGCGCCGGGCCGGGCGTGCGGCAGAGGCGGGGTCCGGCCCTTTCCTCTCCCTTCCCCTCCCCAGGCGCTGCAACCTGCGCTGGCTCCGGCCAGGGGCAGCCCGGCACCGAGCACCCCCGGCCGTTACGGCCGTTAACGGCTGGCGGCGGGGGGGCTCATGCCCCCGGCTGCGGGGGGAGGGGAGCCGGGCCGAGCGCGGGGCGGAGCCGGGCGGGCCGGGCCCCGGCGCCGTGTGGCACCCCCGGGCAGCGCGCGGTGTCGCGGAGGGAGCCGGGCCGGGCCGGGCCCGGCCGGGCCGGGGTCGCTCACCTCGGTGGGGGCGCTGATCTCGAACAGGTCCAGCCGGTTCGCGTTCCAGTGGTTGATGATGTCGGCGAGTTTGCGCCGCTCCTCCTCCCGGCTGCCGCCGCCCGACATCCTCGCCTCGCCTCGCCCGCCGCCGCCGGGAGCCGCGAGCCGAGCCGGGGCCGCGGCCGGGCCCTCTCCGCCGCCGAGCCGCGGAGGCGGCGCCGCCGCGCGGGGTCCCTCAGTGCCGGCGCGGGAGGGGAGGGGCCGGCGTCCCCCTCGGTGGCCGCCGCGCGCCGCGGAAACGCCCCGGGATGGAGGCGCCGGCAGCGGCGGGGCCGCGGAGCGCGGCGAGCAGCGAGAGAAAGAGCGGCGGGAAGGGGAGGGCCAGGCGGGAGGAGGAAGGTGCCCCGGAACGGCGGCCGGCGCGGCGCCTCCCGCCTCGGCAGCGTCTCTGCGCGGAGCCGCCGCTGCCGCCTCTCCCCGCCCCAGTATCGCCCTCCCCTCGCTCCTCGCACACCGGCCCGCGCGCGCGCCCGCCCCGCGCCGCGCCCGCCCTCGGCGCGCGCGCCCGCCGCCCGCCCCCTCCCTGCGCCGCGGCCCCGCGCCGGGCGGCGGCGCGCGGGGCTCGCCGGACCCCGCGCCCCCAGCGCCGGGCGGGCAGCGCGGGGCGGCCGGGGCCGGCGCAGGCCGCGGGGCCGCCGCGCCCGCGCGCGCCGACACTTGCGCCGGGAGCGGGAGGCCGCGCGGGGCCTGCTCGTGGCCGGGCAGCGGCCGCAACAAAGGCCCGCGCCGCCGCCCAGAGCCGCCCGGCCCGGCGCTCCCTGCCTCCCCGCGGCCTGCGCGCCGCGGGCGAGCCGCGATTTTCCTGTTTTCCTGTATTTTTCACAGCCCGCCCTCGCGGAGGTCGGCACAGAGGAGCGGGGCGCAGGTCGAGGCGCCTTTGAAGTGCTGCCACCAGCCCGCCATGTGGCCTTGAGCAAGCTGCTTAACCTCTCTTTGCCTCGACTTCCCTCTGCAAAGCGAGGGTAACGACACTCCGCTGCCTTGCAAGGGTGCTGCTGTGTCTGATAATGTTTATTAAGTGTTTTTGGAGCGTTGCATGAAAGGAATTGTCTCAAAATAATGTACTGACATAAATTCCCACAGCTTGAGATAAACCTGAGGCAGCGTTAGAGCATCAGATACATTCAGTGCTTTTTTAGATAAATATTCACATGTGGTTTCTCACAAAATGTGTCTGTTGGCCATGGTGGGCACTGCTGCTTGTATCAGCTCCTGGAGCCTGGTGCAGCTTTGGGCTTTGCTGTTCAACCCACTGCAGCAAATGAAGCACCCTGAGTAATTCAGCAGCTGTGTTTGTTCTGCACTGGGCATCCTCTGACACTTGGGAACACTCCAGAGTGATCACGTTTGAATTCGGTTGTTGAAGCGCACCTCTCTAGACTTCACTGGATGCTTAGAGGAGACACACTTTTTAGTGCAGCTAGCAAATTATTTCAAATTCTTCTTTTGCAGAGAGAGTTCAGATTAGTAGGTTCTGCTGATGAAGTTTTGATTGGCTGGGTTATTTGAAGAAGGCGATTCCTCAGAGGCCTTGTCTACATTAGGCAATTAAATTATTGTTTTTAACCAGCAGTATAGCTTCTGTGTAAGTACCAGCAGCTCTGGTTTCACAGGCGAAGGTCAGTTATGCTTTTGACCTACATCTGTAACTGTGCCATGTTAGAGCTTTACAGTTCCAAGGACATAAGAGATCGTATTCCTCAGGTCCCAAACTTCAGGAGATGTTGAAAGGTCTTCCACTAACCCTAGGAGAATATACGTGAGAAAAAAAAAAACAGTGTCTATAACTGTAATTATCATAACAGTAAAACTGTATTTTATTCCTTCAAATAGTAAAATGTAGGGAGAAAAACATAATTTTCCCCGTGTGAAAAATATTCTACCATTTTTGTTTTTCTTTTCATAACCGCAGAGAGTTTGCCTCCAAATCACTTTGGATATTCTGGCACGCGCAAAGATCACGGCGCCATATAAAAACTATGATGCAATAGTGATGCACAAGGCAGGCAGAGCGCTGCATGTCCTGTTGGCAGAGGAGACCTGGAGATT
Organism: Tinamus guttatus; assembly: GCF_059628265.1. NCBI lineage: Eukaryota > Metazoa > Chordata > Aves > Tinamiformes > Tinamidae > Tinamus > Tinamus guttatus. The sequence continues at coordinate 174,647 of NW_028289135.1, read as the reverse complement.
TCTCTGGTGATTGGGATGGTTCATTCAGGCTGGATATTTGTGAAACTGGATTTTTCAAGACACAGGATGAGAAATAGTGGCTGTGTTACTTCAGGATTAGGAAGGAGACTTTCACACGTACATTATGCTTACCATTTTGGTATTACAGACTACATGGGTACATGGGTAGAATTGTTTTGTTTTGTCTTGTCTTGTTTTTTCCTGGGAAAAATAGGCTCTCGCTCTGGGAAAACTGGCTACCCAAAGCAGTCAGTTTAGAATTGCTGACTTACCTGGTTTTTTGCAATGCTGAGGAGCACCAGAAGTCAAATTGTCACTGTGCCAGACTCATATGGTATATAAAATAATCTATGAATTTATTTATTTTAACTGGAGCTAGTCAGCATTTCCATACTGCAGCTAGCCCCCTCTCTGGTGCCAAAAAATTCCTCCAGCAGAGCAGAATGGGAACAAACTAATAATGTTTATATGTTAGTTCTCTAAATCCCAAGTCACTACAGTGTATTTCTTCAGTGGTGTGAGCAATGGAAATACTACTGACAGTCAGATACTAGCACAGACCACTCTGCTGATTAACTCTGTCTTGAGCTGCCCAGTGCTGAAAAAAATTTTTTGTTCTGTTTTGTAATTAAGAAAGGCCCACTTGCATGTGTACAGTATGTGTATGTGCAGATTGCACTGCTGGAAATAAAACATGAGTCCTGATCTCTCTGGAAAAGGTAGAAAACTAAAGCATGAAAGTACAGTAGTATAAACAACCATATAGTTTACAGTGAAAAATGTGTGCTGCTTCACTTTCAATCCTTATTTTTTTTCATTGGACTGTTGCAGTGGGAAATTAAGCAGCTGCTGTAAAGCCTAGCAAGTGACATTATTCCTGTGAACAGCTGTAAAAAAAATAGAGATTTTTATGAATGGAAAGCATTCTACAAATAAAACAGTATCGTGTGTGCTATCATCAAGACATCTTCCATTTAAGGCGTTGCATAAAGTTACTTGAAACTATTAAATGAAATTTTCTTCTGCATTCTTTTGGAGATTGTTATCATTTACATAGTAAAAAGACAGAATCTTATCTGAGGAGTTTCCAGTCCAGCATTCGTGTAGGTAGACCCACTGAAGCCAGTAGTAGAGTTAGATTTAACTCTATGAATAATCACGTAGTTGATCACAAATAATAGGGTATAAGAAGCTGAAGGAGGAGGAAACAAAAACTGCCTTACTTGCAAACAGTAATAATTTCTTTTTACTATTTTTCTCCTAACTGAGCTGTGTAAATGTCTTTATTTTTAAAGGTGTTTAAGATAACTAAGCTACTGTAAGCCATTAGCATTATTATTTGTTCAACACTCATAATATACATTTTACAGAGCAAATAAAAAACACCCTTCCCCACAGAGCTTGCAAATTGAACAGGTAACTAGTAGGGCAGTCCTTAAGGAAGAAGCAGGTGTATGCAGGAGGATTTGCTGCCTTTTCTGTTCCCTCAGACATCAAGAGGTGCAGTGCACGTGTGGTCACCTGCCACAAAGGGATTATGTCTGTGCAAATGCCATTAATCACCCTGGTGTGCATCCATTCCTGGGGAAGCTCATGGTTATAACTAATAACTCTGGATGGAGGATCTCTATTTCTCCTCCGTGGCACTTCATGCTACTGGTTCCCAATGTCCTCTGATGTATGGGAAGGTTTGCATGAAAGTAGGGTCATGCGCCACTGATCTCCTGGCTGCTAGCCAGCTGCCCATATGGTGGCCAGCATCCAGCATTCATCTTCTGCGGCAGCGTGCATCCAAAGTGTAGCGCCATGCTGTATAAATCAGCATGCTGTTGGAAGTTAAAAACTGTGTATGAGACTGAAATTATTAAAGTAACCCTTCTTACAGCTTCCTGGGCATGCATGCATCTGTAGAGCAGAAGTATCAGGACTGTAATTTTGCATAACAGAATGCGAGAGCAGTATTAACATTAAGAACTTAGGTCATCAAACTGCAGTCCTTGCACAGGTAACACACCCACTGAGGTAAATAAATTATCCTGAATAAGGATTGCAGCTTCAGACAGTATAAACACACATGAGTCAGGGAGGGAAAAATATTCTCATTGCGCCATTATCTCACCAGGATGAATTGCATGCACTGTATACATCAAAGTATCAATTTCACAGCCTAATTGGTAAACAAACATAGTATATACAGGCTACGTGGGCAAATTCATACTCCATGGAAAAGCTCTATTGTATGTTTAGATCACTATTTTTCTTGCTGTGTGAGTGTAGGAGTTTATATTTAATAACCTTGACCTCTTTAATGAAATAAAACATAGGGGGAGCAGAGGAGAAAACAGGACAAGTATGATGATTTTTTTTGTTTGTTTGTTTTTCCTGAAATCTTTAGGTTTTCAGTGCAATTTTTATCACTGTATTTATAGGGGGAGGGAAGGACATATCTTAATGAATTTACCTTACCTTTGTTTTGTATATGGATGTTTTACAAAACTGTGAAGTCAATTTTTTAAGGAAGATGCTTAATTTTTGTTATATAAAGATGATGATTTCAAGTAATTTTGTGGTAAAAGCTTCCTAGGTTGACACCTCTCAAGTTTCCTTTATACGAGTAAACTGAAAAGTGTGAGGGCCTTCCTCTAGCCCTAAAATCAGCTGGCTTAGGCTGGCCAGGTCCCTCCTCCTAAATTGTTCTAGCTCTGAAGCAGGGTGACTGCACTCAGTCTGCCAAGCAAGAGGAGTCACTGGCATGTGCTGACACCCAGTCTGGGCCCAGGAGCTGTTTGTAAGCCAGCTGGCCCATTTGGACAGCTGGATGCTGCATGTGATCAGGTGATGGGCCCAGCTTCCTAAACTGTTTCCATTTAGCAGTGAAGAGCCTCAAAAGCTCTGCAGAGCTGAACAGAGCAGGGTGCTCTCTCGAGACGGTGTGCCCAGGCCTACCTGGGTAGGTACGTTCAGCACACACACACAATTGCAGTCCTGTCTTCACTGAAAGAAGCTCTTCAGGCGCATTCTGCAAGGAGGACAAGCACTTCACTGCCTTAGAGCGGGCAAGCATCCACATGAACTTCAGCAGGATGTATGTTCATCTTCAGCTGAACAAACCCTAGAGATGAAAAGCATGTAAAAACTGTCTCACAGCAGCAGGACCAGTTTCCAGTTACAGGTCTGCAGTCAGTGTCAACCTGCTACTGGAGTCTGCCTGGTATATTCAGACCAATGCTAAATGTTTTTTTGGAAAATTATCTTCACCCAGAGAACATTGTTCTCAACGCAGATATTAAGGAGAAAGCTATTGGCTAGTAGTATATGCTTTAGATTATCAGATGATCTGGCCTTATCCCATATAATTCAAAGTACAATCAGCTGAGAGCAGTTATACATTCTGCAAAAGTTTTTTGCTAGTTTTGGGGGTATTTTTTGGTATGTCTTTCCTTTAGTTTCTCCAGAATTGCTGTGTTGCAAAACAAGACCAGAAACTGGCCGACCACAAAAGAGAAAAAAAGAAAAAAAAAATGGAGTCTTTATGTAAAGCTGAGAGGACAATGTAAATAAACCGATGTTCCCAATGTCCAGCAAATCTATCTCATATCCCTGTGATACACATCATTATTTGTAAAAATGGTAAATAAAAATGCTAGGAGTTATACTTTTTTTTTCTTCCTTTTTTTTTTTTAATGAGGGTTGCTCTCCAATCAGTGGTCCAAACTGGGCTATTAATTATAACAATGTATTATCATTTCAAGGCTCTTTGAGCAAAACCTAGTGGGTGTTTGGTCTTGTAATTAACCCTCTGCCACTGGCCACGCATTCTCTCCACTCTAATTATTCGATTAAAAAATAATTCAAAGCATACATTATATAGAACATTAAAGAAGCCCTCGTTTTAATCATTTTTTACAGTAACACAATCATTTTAACTCATTCATACACTTCACATATGAACAGAATAATTTGGCCATATCTAAGCAGTTTTTGTTAGAAAAGTTTGATGTGGAAACAAACTGCTCAGCATGGTTAGAAGCATTGGCTGTTTGGTTTTATTTTGCTTTTATTTTTTTAGAACTGACTCAAAACTAATGAAAAAGTTTTTACCTAAAAAAAAACCCCCCAAAACAAACAAAAACTTACCTTTGAGCTAAGGAGCTAGTGGATACTGAAGTCTTCACTCTAGCACACTCCTAGACAAATCGCTCTGTTTTTAAATTGTGTAACTTGCACAGTTCTGTACGTGGACAGCTTTAGCCTCTAAAGAAAATTCTTTAGAAAGCTTGTAAGTGTAAGCCTGTGCTAGCTCAGCAAAAGAATAGTCTTTCCCTCAGCAGATTTTCCTTAATAACACTTTCTGTTCCTAAGGTCTGTGGTCAGAAGAGGTATAGAATAGAAATGCTCTCCTTACAAATTCTGTAAGAACATAAAACAAGATATATCAGGAAACCCCTTTCCAGAAACCTGGGGTAGGATTTGTGTTATCTTAACTGAATTTCCTATAAATTGTACAAAGAGGGTGAGTGTTGCCTCCCTCTGTAGGTAGTGGAGAGAAGCAGACCCTTCCAGAAAGCATTCAGCCACTCACCTTAAACACTGATCTTGTGCCAAGATTAATCAACTCATTATCTGGGTTCTTATACTATCTCCCTGACTTTCAGATGCCTATAGAAAATGAGATTAATTCCCCCACAAGGGTCATAAAACCTTATCAGAAGTTCCTCGGTCTCTTCAAATCTTCCATCTTTCGACTGTGTTGTTGACTTCTCTTTCAAGTCCACTTTTGTTTTTAGCCCATGATGCCATTTTTGTATCAAGTAGGATACAACTGCATTAGTCATTTAATCTATACAGATGCAGAGTTCTTATTTAAACCCACGTTAAACCCACTACATGAAACTCAATGAAGCACCAGATTTTCAGCTTACGGATGTCACAACTCAGTTCTGTTCAACTGAGAGAAGCATATTACAAAGTGTATTTACATTGCAAAACACAACATAGATACACTTCGGCTGCATTTAAAAGAGCGTCCTCTGCAGCTGGCTAAACTTGTCCATATGAAATTCTTTCCTGCCTCACCTTCTAAACAACTAGCTTGGATGTCTCCACTCAACACTGCATCTGTCAGTGTAAGAATACTCAATAATTATGTTTTGAAATACCTGAGCCCTGACTCTTCTCTGTGAGACTAAGCCTTAATACTAGGTTGTGCATTTTTTCCTCAAACACCCTCACCTTTCATCTCATGCCACTCCTTGATTGTGGGAGGAGAACCAGGCAAAAAATCACAAAAATACTTCCTTCAGATCTTTCTAAATTCATTGCAGTCATCGAGTGTGTGAACTCACAGCCCATCCATAAGGTACTTTGTGTTCCTTGACCTCTGTTTGTGCTAACCACAAGTTTCACATTTTTACCTTGTTTTCCCAATCTTTCCCCTTTCTGCCTAGTCAGTACATATTCATTTTCTCCTTATCAAGTTTCAACATGTTCAAGCATTTGCATGTTACATGAAGCAGGGTCCATCTCACTGTGTGCATGTGCAGCACCTAGAATAGTTAGATACATTACCAGGGTCAAGATGCATCACCAAATGATAAAAATTAAAAATGAAAGCTTTCTGGAAAGCAGGTATTGCTACCAGGCCCTGCTATAATCATTATTCAGTATCCTTGGTTGGACCGTTTTGCTATTTTGTAGAGCAACAGTGAATAGAAAATGAGACTATCTCCTGGAAATACAGGAAGGCTGACACAATGGCAGTTAGAGCTTCTTGTTAACAAACCTGTCATACACAAGGTAATGCCTCGTAGATAATTTGTAAAATGCTTATTATTGTACTTACTTAATGGAACCCAACAAAGCTTGGGGATTTATTTAAGCAAATTTTAAATACACTGTGTACTCTACATTGTAAGAGGTTCATCAACACCTCTGATATACATACTTTCCCTAATCCAGTTTTTCTCAATGTACAGTTTGTGCTTATAGACTATTGTATTCACATGGTTAAAGTGTACTTAGCTGTTATCAAAGTAAAAACAAACTTGGAGGTAGATGTGACATAAACAATATACAGTTTTCAAGGTACATGCCCCAAAATATCCAGCACTGCAAGACAATCAAATGAGAAATTAAGAATTAAAAAATTATTGTAAATGGAAGCTATGGAGATGTACAACCCTGTGACTGAAGGCTCTTCTGAATTACATTACTGCTGTTTCAAAACAGGAAGATCACTACTTTCATTCTTACTGACTAAAGTTAGAAACACACGTACAGAAATAATCACCTAGATTAATGACCTGTTTCTCAAAATGTTGTAAATTCCCAGCCGTGAAAGGCACCTTGGAATCTTCTCTAAAAATTTAGATCATGGGACTTTTGTCCCCCACTAGCACCTATCCAAAAATGGGAATTCAGCCCAAAGCTCTATGAATAAAACTTCGCTCAATCTGAAGCAATTATAGCAGATGGATGCACACTGCTTAATATAACAAACTGCTAGAGGTAGCAGGCTCTCCGGTGTAGCTGGTGGTCAGGCCGTGCTTGGAGGCTGCAGGTTTTCCCTGCCAGAAACTTGCCTGCTCAGGCCTCGCTCTGAACCACAGTGGCGATAGTTGCTGTGGACCTTTCTGCATGGCTGTTGTTGCTTAGATGTGGCCACACTGACTAGCTATCACTAGCAAGAAGGTCATGGCACCACAGAGCTCAGCAAAGCTTTCCAAATACGCTGCTGAAACCAGAAGTTCACCTGGAGGGACTCTGTGCCATCAGAGTTAGGCTGCTAGCAGTGTTTTGAAGCTAGGTCAGGATATTCTTCCCAGGACACAGGCACTTCAGTCTCACTAGGGTAATTTGAAGTCCCAGATCTATTCTAGACTTCCTGGAAGTTACTGATCCTAATCTGATCGTCAGAATTACCATCAGGAGAGGATGCACAGTTGTGAGATTGCAGCTCCTTCACACTGCAGCTTTTGATTGACAGTGGGCTAAGGAAACATCATCCCCTAATGACACATGGTATCAAATGCCTGTCAGGCACGAGCAGTGCCACAAATGTCCCAGTGCTGTGGGAGCAATGGAAGGACTAATCCATATACTAACAAATTATGAAGTAGAGTGAAAGGCTGATCTTTTCTGATTTGTGCAATATAAATTGTGGAATTTAATTCTGCTGTTCTTTGGATTAATTCAGTGAGTTATATTTGGGAAAATCCTATCTTTCAAAAAGTCTTGAATTTATGATGGGAAGAGACAGGATATAGAAGCTCAGTGGGTTTATTCTGACACTTAACTCATCTTTGCTGCTAAAAAGTGTGTCATATTGAATGTGTCCAACTTCCAGGCATAAGCTTTTGTCACATTTTTCTCTTTTTGGTTCAAGAGCTCTTTGGTACTTCATACTTTCTCTCTTTTAATACATGTATCTCACTGTTTTATAAAGATTTGACTATCTTCTTTTTAACTAGCTAAACAGATAACCTCTATCTCACTGTAAAGAACTTATTACAAAAGATCTTCATTGCACTTGCAAACATATCTTGACTTTTCTGAGAAAAGATACAAATATCAAGCAAAACAACAATTCATCTTCCTGGTTATAGAATCTGGAGTGCTCACTAAGCCCTCTGAGACCTCCTGGTACATAGGTCAGTTTTGCATAAATCAGGCTATATTTCTTGTATCAAGTTTCTCCTGAATAATTGCACTGTATTGTCTGTACTCTAGTACAGAGCATTACCAGATTAATAACATATGCATTAAGAAAACGTTCCTTCATGTGCACAGTAGCATTCTTCTAGCCATGCATCTTTCAACAAATAAAATATTTTAAAGAGGAATTCTTTAAATAGTAGTAGTTGTAGTACTTAAATAAATTTACTACAACTAACTAACTTCCTTGAAACAAAGTTGATTTTGGCATCTGGAAGTGCAAAGGAGCTTCTAACACCTTACAAATCTCTGCATACAGAAATAAATATAGATAGCCAAAACCTTTTTTTTTTTTTTTTTCTTTTTTTCTTTTTTCATGTTATGATTTTAGGCTGATAAATTACATTAGGGGCAAGGTGCTTTAAATTGCAGTCAGGATAAATTGATATATTGCTTTACAGCAAAAATGCTGAGACATCCTTAAGAAAAGCAGTAGTGATTGTTTTCAATGCATCACAGACAGCCTGCAATCACTCTGAAGACTGTGTGTATACATATAGTAACTCCTTTGTTAAGGATCATGGACTGCTCTATTATTTGTCAAATACAGTACAAGCATTACTGTAGGTCTGAGAGTACTGTCATTGTTAAAAATTTTTGAAATTTTGCTCAAAGACCAATTTGAGGCTTACCGTTTCAGAACAAGCTATATCACATGCACATTAAGAATGCAAAAAAAAAATCCAAAGTTATGAAAACATGCTTCCAAAAAGTATTTACAAGGTCTTTTAAATTCCTAGCTATCTGAATTAGCCCCTGGAAAGTAGATAAACCAGTGTCATAGCCCTCAGCCTTTCAGTATGAGTAACAAATTGAAACAGATTTGAAGAAAATAATAGTTTAATAACATTATATACTAGTAAAGTGTTAAGCTCAAAGGGCTCTGTTAGACTGAACAGACAAGAAAACAAACGTCTTCAGAAATTATCATACCTTTTAAAGGCAATTACTCTCCTTAAGTAACATTTTAAAGAGACTGCAACTTACTGAGATACTTGTACTGAGATAATTGTAAAGGAGAATTAAAAGGCTTATTTCAGATTTTACACTAGTTCTAAAAAAAATAAAATTATACCAGACCTGAACTGAATTAAGCAGGTAAGGACCTAGCCTAACATGTTAAAATGATCTTCTTGCTACTGATTTAATGTTTTCCTAGCAAAGCCCTGAACCTTAGCCCCTGATGTAAATGGCTTTGCTATTGACTGTAGCAAGAACAAAAGTGAGGCTCATTTGTGGTTCAAGGCTTTTTGCAAAGGGATTTGACATACTTAATGCAATGATAAAACAAAAGCAGCACTGAAAGTGTAGTAAATAGAGAAGATAAGGAAATAGAGAAGATAAATAGAGAAGATAAGAGTAAAAAAGGAGTCAGTTTTAGAGTCGTCCCCTTCCCACTGTCTTTTTCCCACCTTTTCCTTTTTTTCCCTTCATTTCTTGCTCTCTCCTTATATTCCCCACTCCTTTTCTCTTGCTCCCTCCCTTCTTTCCTTCCCTTTCCTTTCTTCCTTCCTTATCCTAGAAGGCATTTAAATATTCATAAAGTTAATCGTTCCGACTGTAACTTGGTCAATGCTTGACCTTACATGTATGCTTAGATACCTTTCCTGACTAAAGATACCTATGTGAAGTCACACCTTAGTTGGGATCTTTACCTAAAGACTTCTCATATTGATAAGGACATAGAATCATAGAATCATAGAATCATGTTCATTAATGCTGCCTTCACCCAGGAAAGCTAGACTCACCAAGGCTTGTAACCACTCGAGAGAGACTCTCAAGGTCACTTAAGACTAGGATCCCAGCTTTTGTTTTCTGAAGCTTCTGCCCTCAGATCTTGAGCAATGATGAGATGGAACAATCATTTTCCATACCAGGGGCCTCATATCTCATTATGTTTCAGACCCTGTATTCTGTGTGTGTGAAAACTTCTTCACTGGGCTCAGTGCAAGGGGCTTCAGTCATCATTCCTCTCACACAGTGTCCCAGCTCTTCTGTGGCCTCCTAGGGGGCTGAGAAGCAGAAGCAGAGCTAGGCCCAGGGCAACGGCTAAAAAGCAGGAGACACACACTGTCTGCCAGCACAGGCACACAGGCCTCATGTTTACTGCTATTGAGGGAGCCAAGAGTTGCTTGAATCCCTATGCTAACATCAACAGAATCATAGAATGGTTGAGGTTGGAAGGGACCCCTAGAGATCATCTAGTTCAAACCCCCTGCTCAAGCAGAGACACCTAGAACACGTAGCACAGGGTTGCGTCCAGGTGGGTTTTGAAGATCTCCAAAGAAGGAGACCTTCAACCTCTCTGCGCAGCCCATTCCAGTTCTTCCTCATATGAAGATGAAACTTCCTTGCACCCTTTACCCCTTGTCCTGTCACAGGCCACCACCGAGAAGAGTTCAGCTCCATCCTCTTTATAACCTCCCCTCAGATATTTGTATGTGTTGATAAGGTCCCCTCTCAGTCTTCTCTAGGCCACACAGGCCCAATTCGCTTTGTCTTTCTTCATACAATAAATGTTTCAGTTCCTTAAATGTCTTCATCGCTTTACGCTGGACCTTCTCTGGAAGTTCCACATCCCTCTTGTGCTGGGAAGCCCAAAACTGCGCACAGTACTCCAGGTGTGGCCTTACCACAGCTAAGTAAAGAGGGAGGATCAGCTCCCTCGGTGAAGGGTCACCTCTCCAACCTTAGCGGACATCCTCTTAATAGTTGTTCCTGATGAAAGCAAGCACTGGATAAAAGCTGAAGTTGACTATTCAGTCATTGTTATACAGTGTTTTCTTTTAGGATAAGTGTGGCAAATGCATACCTGAAAAAGGAGGAAAGAAAGAAAATATAGCCATTTGTACCCAAGAATCAGTGTGCTGTAGTGGTGACTCCTCTGTTGCTTGGTGTTTCATGGGCATGCTCCAACCTACCCTGCTTTGGCACCCAACTCGTTCCTACACTATCGGTACCTCTGAAGCAAGTTGCCTGAAACAAATGCTTGCAACGACAGGGCAGAAGGAAATTCATCTACCTCAGAGAGAGATCCTGCCTGAATAAATTTGAATATCCAGGTTAGGCAGACAAATTCCCTTGTGGGAATACACCTCTTCTCTGACATGCCAAACCGGAGAGTTTGCTTGCTTTTTTGAAACTCCTGTACTTAAAAGAATGAGGTATAACTTGACACATGAGAAGACTAAGTGCCCACTGGTAGCTTTTCAGTGGTAGGGAAGAAGTCAGATCATGATTTCAGTCTGACTTTTTTTTTTTTCACAAAGCTTTTCAAAATCATAAACAAGCCTAATAGCTGTGAATGAAAAGTAGCATATGAAAATTAACCATAATGTGCATCACCTCTTTTCATCCAGCTGTCAAAACTGGGAATGAACTTAGCAACTGCCATTTTGCAAAGGCAGAAGCAGAAGCACAGTGAATGAATGAAACTGGAAGAGAAAGCAGGTTCTTGACTCTTAGCTCACTTCCCTACCTATCCAACCCCTGCTACTCCAATGGGTACCTCCCTTGCTTCTTTTTGCATGTGATTTTGGCTTTGCAAGAGGCATTAATAAACACAATTATTTGCAGCTGTCCTTGAGCAGGCCTTGTAGGCCTCACCCAGGGCTGAATACCTGTCAAGCATCTGAGATATATCCAGAGACTTGAGACTTGGACTTGCTGGTGCAAATGGTTCGCTGTGTTCAGGGAGTATGGCAGGGAGGTAAGATGCAAGTACATTTTCCACACACAGCACCAGCTTTGGCATAGCTGAACTGACTTCTGAAAGATGTTGGGAAAATGAACTAGTAGCAAAGCCCACAATACAGACATGCCAGGAAGAGTAGGATGCAGGATTAAGAGATAATTTTAAGGGCTACTCATATTATGAATTCATGTATGTTAGCAGTACTGCCAATTGCTTTTCTAGTTTTAGGCATGAAAGCATTTCATAGTAGCAGTGGGGACCACCTTAAATCTGCCTTATTGCTCCCCAGAAAGAAGAAGGTACTCTCGTAAAGAGCTTTTTTAAAAAAGCAGACAAACAGACACACATACACAAAAATTAAATACAAATTGACCTATCCTTTAGACTGGAAGAAATTAGTCTGCTGCTTTGTTACTGAGTTCAATAAAGTAATTACTTTTCCGATACATAATAGAACTCTGACTCTAGCTTTCAGATAAAAAAAATCTTTAGTCATATGGATGAGAATTTGAAGAAGTCATTAGCAACTGAGAGGTATTTTTAACAGTCCTGTGACTGATTCCCATGGAGAATTTCATATGTCATTCAAATCTCTTAAACAACTTTTTTTTTTGGCAAATGCATGTAAAATATTATATACAGATAGGCTCGTTAGCTTGCTTTCATTTAAGCTCATTTGATAGAACAAAATAAATATGTTAGTTGTTTTATGATTTTTTAAAAAAATTCAGATTCGTAGCCGACTTAAGTAGTTCACCTTCAATGTTTCAGCTCTGAAATATATTCAAACCAGACTCAAGTCAACACACTTCAGTGCACTACATGTATTTACACCAGCTGAAAATCTTGTGAGGCTTTTAGAAGCTCTTTTTTACTCATATAGATATAGTGGCTGTAAGACATATGTATGTTACATGCATACGCATTTTAGTCTTCTGAGATTGTCAGAAGACTGGCATAAGTGAATGCAGCTGGGCAACCCAAGATCCATTCATTCCTTACAAGGTATGGTGCAAAGGCATGCGTAAACAAAAATGACATCTTATATGATATTCATGTTCCCTCTTTATAGTTACAGGAGTTTTAGGTTAGCCCGCTATTACTCAAAGTTGTTGTAGGACAAAGCTTCTACAAATATCTAGGCATCCTAGCTTTAAAATCATCACTGAGTTGTATCTCTCAATGGTGCTTCTCTGATAAATTACTTGGGCTCTTCTACAGCCTGCAGTCAGTCCTTCTTGGTGTTGGCAGTTTATGAGCATGTTCTTCTATTTGCTTTTCTGTTCTTATTTTTATAAATGATGAAATCTGCCCTGTAGAGAGTCAACCACCATAACAGTTTCCCTGGAAGAGTAGCTAGGGCAGAGCAACACTGTCAGAAGCATGGGCTAAGTCTATTTTTCATGGCATGCAGAGAGTTTGTTGGCCCTTATGCTTCTGTTCCCTTCTAAGAAGGGTCACAGGTGTAATGTTTTATGCCTTGTTAATCACCTAAGAGCAGTGGTTCTTCAGCAACACTGTGTTTGTTTTCTTCTGTTTTTGTTTGGTTCTGTTTTTGTTTTTTCTGACTTTGGGCAAAAGGTGGCTTTCTAGTAGTATGTAAAGGCAGGAGAGAATTTTGTAAACATGCTATTTAGAGCCACGTAAGTAACAGTACCTCTAATAGCTGTGATTTGGGTATACAACAGTAACCCTATGCATCTAGCTCCTGTGTGAAGACATTTCTACAGTATTTGTTATATATTTCGTCCATTCCCCACCATCAGCCACAGGCAGCTGTGGAACCCAGATTTCCAGCATGGGAAGAACAGCTTAAGGAATGTGAACCTGCCATGCAGTTCAGTGCTCTACACAAGTTTCACTCTTGATTGGCTTTAAAACAGCTTTTCACTTGCAAGATAAAGTTTCCAGTTAACAATCAACTTGATTTGGAGCCCAGTTCTGTGCTAGGAAAATACTATATATCATCTCCTTCTGAGAAAAAAATCACCATAGTGAAATTTGTAATTTAGAATAACCATACGAACTTACGTTTCTAAACACTGGGCAAATGCCTAGTAAATAACACTGTGGTTCCTTTTCAAGTATTGATTTCTTTTTTTATGTTGAACATTATCTTAGTTAGAGACACAATGATATCTCAAGACTTTTCAGCCAGACAAGACCATGACTGTTCCCTCAAAAATGGTGTTCCATATATGGATTTCGTATGTATTTGGGATACGGAGGCACTGTGGGAAGCAAAGCACTGACTATATTCAAATTACTTTACAAAGTAGAATTCTTAAAAGTTAATATTCATTAGGGGATTGACTTAATCTCAGAGGTTTTGATACATACTCCAAGGTAGGTCTGATTTGTCCAAAGACTTTGGAGAAATGATCTGGAAAGTAAAAGGAATGAGCTCTACAAAACATAGTGAAAATTAATGTTCTGGAATATCTGTGAACATTCACTTTGGAGGAGGGGAAAAGTCATGGCTCTAAAACATACACACTGCCGGCATGTGACTATCTTTTTTTGAATTCCATAAAGGTCTCTTCAAGAGATGTGATGCCCAGCAGATCACCATATGGCCTACTGGCTGCAATCCTAGTTCTCACAGTGTAAAAATCCAGAAGACTGAAAAAGCTGAAACACTTTAAAACTCCAGCTATCTCAGAAATGTATTGTTCTTTTTTCTTCTTTTTTTTTTCCTATTCTTCTAAGCTGTGAAGTCTTGTTCTTTTTATGCTTCTTAATCATAGGCATAAAAACAGGCAGGTAATACACATGCATATAAGCATACAGAAATCAATCTAGAGAAGGATTTACTGTTCAAATATTATTTTATAAGAATCTTTTCAAGGCATATTGTATATTTAAGAGTCAGAAAAGAATCAGCTTATTATCTACAATCTTTGGTAAATAAAGTTTTCAAACTTCTGATTAAATTGGTAAACATCCGAGGGTGGGGGCAGGGAAGGGTAAAGACCAGATTTTCAAAGTGTTTAGGTTACTAAAATTATTTTCCAAAGCACCTGAACAGGCTCTCTGTTTAAGTATTTTACTATTTAAGAACATAATTATCAGCTTTAACAATTATCTTTGACACAATCAGATTGTCAGATAATAGTTTTATTTCAGCACAAAGAAAAGTAACCTTTTCAATCACAAACTGTCCACTTTTGGTGATATTCTTCTGTTGGACTTTATTGTCAAAGGATAACCTTCTCTGTGGATTCTTTTAAAATGCTTAAGGACTGATAATTCTTGCAGTAATTGGACTATATTCTCATACAATATTGAGACTCATCTGACTTTGACATATCAGTTGTATTTCATTCTAGATTACTTACTTTAGTTTTAGTTGTGTTTTAACAATATTTTAATTTTACCTTTTGTTTAAGTTTTTGAATTGATGAATAAAGTAGATACTTCATTTCCTGCAACACCTAGGACCTATGAGGTTGTCAACCAGTCAGCCTAAGCATTGAGCTTCTGACCAGCATTCCCTAACACTCATTCCTGATCCCCATCCAATTTCCTAGGACTTTCCCACTCACTGAGTTGTGCTGGCTTATCTTGGTTGTCATGTTAAAGCTGATTAAGCACAGCAAAAAACTCTGATTTAAAATACTTTAGTTCAAAATGTTATTCATTAAACCAAAGTTTGGTCTGGTTGTTTATCCAAGGGGCTTAGCAAAGAGGCTGAGACTGAGCGAAGGCACAGCTGGTGCCAGACAAGAAGTGCCAAACCCACCAGCAATGGACTAAGGTAGTGCCCTGGTTGTCTTTTCATTTGACTAGGGACATGGCACTGAAATCACCAGGGACCAGCACTGTCAGCTGTGTCTGGCTTCACTCGGTATGGGTCTCTGAGTTTCTTCCTGCTGTCTTTACTGTCCTGTTTGCCATGCAAATGCCACTGGAGCTGCTCATGGAACAGTGTCTTTCCCTTTGCTGCAATTTGCAATGCCTTGTCTTAAGAAAAACAAATTATCTGAGGGTTTGCTTTCCACTGCCCAGCTGGATGCTGCAGAAGTTCAGACCTGAGTCATGAGCAGCACAAGGCCAGGCACAGTGGCCACAGGAAAGGAATCCAACATAACTTTTTTTCAGGCCTTGTTCCCCAGCCATAAATCTGAGCCTGAGGCCTGTTATACTGTCTCTGAGGTGAGGATGGAGACTGTTGGCAAAGAGGTGGCAAAAACAGCTGGCTGATAAACTGCCAGAGTGGAATGTGAGAACATGAACCGAATGCCTCAGTGAACCATAACCCAAAGAAAGAGTCTGCAGAGATGTCTGTAGCTGCCAAATTAAAGGAGAATGGCCCAGTAGGTAGAGGAGTTTTGCTGCAGACTGCCTGTGCCCTCAAGCCAAGGAGCCTGCACAGATTGCAGCTGCCTGCTCAGGAATGGCAGTGTGAGGACATGGGCACATTTGAGTTTGGTGGCCTTGGATTTCGTGCTGTGGAGTACAGGATATGACACCAAATGGGAGATCCAACGGAGAGTTCAGATGCCTAAAAATTACTTCTTGCAATGCCTGGTTCCTGCTTCCCTGCATATAAATCAAATTTAGATGCTTAGTTAGGTGCCCAGAGTGGGTATGAAAAGGGGTCAATGGCTCAGAATAAGATGCAAACAGATGGTGCCAAATGACTCAGAACAGGATGCTAAACAAGATGGTGCCTAGTATCAGCATGCTACTGTCAAGTGTCCTAATAGAGAACTACTGGAAGCAGAGGCCTATGCATGTTCTTTAAAAAAATACCACCTTGCTTACTCTGTATATCTAAAAGGCTGTGGAGATTGTGCATCTCCTGGCTGAAGCAGCTGTGGAGAAACAGGTTTCTCAGACAATCAAGTGCTTACAAGCACAAAAGCAACACACTGCCTTCCGCTAAAAGGAAAATTGCTGAGTACATTGGTATCAGCATACTAATATATCAAAAACTTTGTAATTAGGGGTGTGAGCATACTGAGAAATATTCATTTGATTGTCTTTCTTTATTGTTAATTTCTGGGATGAAGACTAGAGGAGTGGTTCTGGCTTGCTTTATGAATTCTGAATACCATCTGTACTCCAAAATGTCTAAACAAGTACGTTCATTAGATACACTAAAAATCTGCCATCATTTTGGAGAAATTTCTGAGTGCATTTCACTGGAGGGCAGAGCACACTCCTATTTTTCGGTCCCTTTACGTTGGTTGCTTTGAGCAGTGGGGGTGGAGCAGACCTCCAGAGGTCCCTTCCACCTTCAGCTGTTCTGTGATTCTGTTACTCTGATTGTATGGATAAATTGTTAATTTGGAATAGTGTTCCCCGATTATGCTTCATTTTAGCTTTAATCTTTTTGAACTACTTGTCAGCTTCTCAATTGACAGCAAAATGAAGATTCTGATATAAAAAGAAACACAAAAAGGATACTTTCACAAATTTTAAAAAGGCTGGAAATGAGACAAATTGTGGTTACACCACTTTCACCAAAAAGAGAAGTAAAAACCACAGGAGGAAGCCATCAAAACCAACTGTGTCACATCTTCCTGTATGTAGTTGTTAGCTCTTTCGTAGTGAGTAGCTGGAGCGACATTTATTTTATCCTATTACTTACTGGAAGACAGCTGCCAAATACAAGCATCGACAAACCATCTTTTTTATTTTTACGGCAAACATGTCTTCTCTGCTGTTCAAAACCCAAATTCCACCAATTTGATTTTTAAAAAATAAAAATAATCTTTTTTTGGTTAAAAGGAAATTAAAATAGAGATGTAATTTGAGGCACCTTTGTATCCCACCTAAACTTGATCATATATCTCTGTTCTTTCTGGAGAATTTCCCATTTCCCTCCTGATGTTAAACAGCAAGAACAATGAGTCACATTTGGATCCCGTCTTTGTCAGAGCTAAGAATATGAAACCGAAATCTGTCAGTATCTTCCAAGTTCTTCAGTTTAAAAGATCATTTTTCAGCTTCCTCGTTGTTCTTTGCTGGCTTTTCCCAAAGGATTGGCTGCCGAATGCAGCATTCATGAGTGACGCACCAGTGCCCACCGTGTTTGCACAACAGGGCCAGCCAGCAGCGGCAAACGCCGGCCGGCAGCCACTTCCCCAGCCACTTTCATTGAAACCATCGAAACCTGCAGCATCCAAGTGGGCAGTTTGTGCAATGCACAGTGCGGGGAATCCCAATGTGCAGAAAAGACGCAGGAGATTAGTGCAGGCCTGGCACTGCAGGAAAACTGCGCTGAGGCTCCTCAGCTTTGGTCTTCCCCCCTGCTTGCAGACTGCTTAAGCACCTGCCCCCGCGTCCTGGCATGGGCTTCATTTAAACAGACTCCCATGTCATTTTTTCATGAGACATAATTTGACCGGCAAATGAACTGAAAGTAACAGTGTTCATTTCTGTTTTTGCTGGCATGTGCTAGATAGGGAGCAACAGCTTTAAATTTTTCATCCAAACATACAATTGAAACTTTGTCCTACAGCTCGAGAGCTGCCTCAGCTCATGCCATGTTCATAGTTAGAGGAAAGTTCTCAGCTGTCTCATCAACCACTCAGGTATTTATTTGAGGCCTGTGAATATGTTGCCTGGAACTGACATCATTACGATTCTGCAAGAGTCTTGATCAGGTCTATTTTCAGTCTGTATCAAAAGGAGGAATAAAATGTGTGTGGACTTGCACTACTCACACTCCATATAGCCTACACAGTTGCCATATTGCACAGGTCAGAAACCAAAGGCTTGTCCTTGTCTGCTTCAGTAAGGGCTTATGATTAGGGAAGTTGACTAAATCCATGTACTTCTGGTCAAAATGTGGTCTTCTGGAGATGTGCCATCACAGTCGTAGAGAATGTATGGATAAAAAAGCACTTGCACTGAAAAATGAATGCATCCAGGAGAAGGAACAGCTTAGAAATCTGCCAGGCTTTTTAATGTGGCATTTATACAGCACTTCTTATCCAAAGATCTCAAAGTGCTTCACTGCCTTTGATTCCAGATCTCTGTCTGCTTTTCTGCTTTTTTTACACCTTGTTATCAATCCTTCAGTAAAGGATTATCTACACTGTGATAATTTCAAAGCAGAGACTATTTTTAAAGATTCAGGTTGGTGAGCAGTGGAGTGGCCCCTAAGACACACAGGAGCATAAGACTTGGAGGTATTGAAATGAGCCTCTTTCTCTCACTTTGCTCAAGCATTTAGAGGGTCTCTCATAGCCTTCCCTTGAGACTGATCACGCGATTGTCTTGGCTGTGTTACACCCCCACACCAGTGGTTTATTCTACCACTGGTCTTACTGACAGTGTGTAGGAAAAGGTTACAGATGTCTGTTTTCCAGTGATAAAAGGTGACACACATTGAGGGATAACAGAGTCAAAGAAAAATAAATCACATTTGGAAAGTGACAAGCAGACAGAGCCATGGATCAGCAATCTAGTTCTGCAAATCAGGCCCTGGTGTTTTACAAGCCTCATTATGTTTGATGGCTGGCCCCAATCAAAGCATTTCAGCGGAAATCCAAGGGGTCTGCAGGATCCCTCCTTGGGGACTGCTCCTTACAGTGGCCTGCTGTTTGTCAGTGGCTGCTTCAAGGCAGGAGGCAAAGGCCAAGGCCGTCTCCGGCAGCTCCTGAGCCCTTCCTTCCTGACCTGAAACCATGGCCATACAGCGCATCATTGCAGTGGCAGCCATGGCCTAGGGACAGGACATGGTTTTGTCAAGGTGTGCATACAGCTGGCAAAAGAAGTGTGCAGACTTCCCTTGTGCTAATCCACCTGACAGAGAAACGCATAAAATGCTGGGTTATATTTGAGCTCGTTCTCCCTGAGTCGCTTCCACAGGCTTTGGCTCTTGGTAGCTGCATCCTGCTGTGCAAAGCACCTATAGCTGCACGCTGATGAACGGTGCTGAACTCAGACGTGCCCCTCTTCTGTGCCATACTCAGCCTGGACTCATTTCAAGTGCCGCAGAACAAGCAATAGGATAACTTACTGCTTTCACGAAGTGTCACGAGGGCCCCACAGCATATTGCTACAGTGGGTCTCAAGATCCTGCTGGCTCTCATCCGCTATGGTCCCACGCATTACACATTCCTCACAAAGAAAATGTGCCCATGCACGTCAGTGGGCGGCAGAGCTTGTTGGGGCCTGAGACTTCTTCTCATTTGTGTTTCCTCCTGGAAAAAAAAAAACAAAAGAAAAATGAAGGGACTTGACTGCCCCCCATACTGATACCCACAGTACAGATCAGCAGAGAAGTTGTTGAAAATATTACCGTAAACACTTGTTGTGTTATTCACTGCACTGTAGGAAAGCCTATTTTTTTTTCTCTTGCCTTTTCCTTCTCTCATCCCCCTTTCTTCATCTCAGGCACCATCACTTGAACATCTCAGCAGTCCCAGAAGAAGGACTTAGGACTCTGTATTACTCAGTCATGGACTGAAATCTTGTAGTCCTCTGTCCTCCCTCCTAGGAACAGCTGAGAACAGGACAGGTAGGGAGGAGAGCAGGGAGAGCCTAGAGCGGCACCAGACTCAAAAGAGCAAAACAGGGGCAACCAGAAGGAAGAGACAAGCAGCATTGCAGGCACAAGTGGGCTGAAGAGAGCAAAAGGCAGACAAAAAGGATGAGGAAAGGAAAGAGAAAACCTGTAAAGGAATATAGTAATAAATAATAATGTGAAATAAGTAAATCTCAATTAATTATAATCTGCTGGTCACTTACCATATTGGGCAAAGGCTGACAAACTTGCTATTAATTAATGGCAGTGAATAAGCTCTCTCTTCCAGCCTGGCAGCTGACATGCAGTCAATCAATAACAATGCAGAACTGGGAGAGGGAGAATAATAATCATAGCAAACAAATACTGCAGACTTTGGCTTCTTGGTGGGGTGCTCTTATAAAAATCACAGACATGCATGTGTTTGGAAGGCACAGATGTGCAAGTGTGCTGACAGACGACTCTGCACATCAAAGAGGTGTAAAACTTGACTGATTGTCAGAATCCTAATAGAAATTCCCTATCAGATTTCAGATGCACTTTGAATTCATGCCACATCTCAAGGAGGAAGACAGAGAGAGCTGCTGTACAGTTTTCTTTATTCAGAAGATTTTAGTAGGTGAGGAACTAGAGTGCTTTTTGGCAGACTGGTAGCTCTGGAATTTAGAGACTTTCCCCATCACCCCAGTAAGGGTACAGAGTATTGCAAATACCTTTTTTTTTTTTTTTTTTTTTTTACTATTCACATCCACAGGAAAAAAAAAAAAAAGCTTCCGTATAAAATTGATCAAACTCACACTGGCCAGGAAAGAACAGTTGCAGATTTGTCTGCAACTGCTTAGTCTTCCCACTCCTTCCCTTAAAGAGCTGCCATGCATTCTCTAGGGCTGTTTCTGAGTTTGGATGTGAGATTCCCTTGTAGCACACAGAAATAGAATAGCTAGTCTGAGTTCTGCTGATCAAGATAAAACACAGGTAAGCATAAACAGAACAAAAATTACAAAATCATTGACAGATTTTTTTTTGCTTATAAATTTTACCTTGAAAGCTTGACTTGAGTGTCTGATAAGTATCTTTGAAATTAATGATGACATCCTATCCTATTTTGGCATTAATCTGTAACTCCACTGGATTCCTGCCATGCTACCAGACGTGTGCTAGGTGGCATATGTGTGTCTGTTGCACACTTCTCCCAGAATGTGTCAAAATGACACACATTTTAAAACTCTGCATTCAATGCCATCTTGTCCTCATTGTAGCCAGCACTTTTGTGATGTGCAGTTTGCCATCTGACTTTGGTCGCATTGGCAGCCACCCGAGCACAGTGCATCACCACACTGCACTGAGGATCCTCAGGTGTCCTGTGCTCCATGGATGAAGAAGGGCTGGGAGGTGCCTGGGATATATTGTCCAAGACTAGGAAGGATACTCAGTCTGATGAGCTATTTGCCATGAGTCATAACACAAGGCTGTGTCCTGTGGAAGATCAAACCTGTGCAGAAGGGAACGCAGTGGTCTTGTCACAGTGTGGTTTCCTTGCAGCAGCACATTCCAGCTCATTCGTATGCTTAAGTGAGTGAGGCTAGATCTGGGTTTTCTTGTGCACTGTTCATCTTGCACGCTTCCTTTCCATCTTGTGCATGCCCACAGGAGTGCTTTTGTTCAGTTCCTTGGCTTTTGAGATGCTGACAAATACTGCCTGGCTGCTGAGCTGTCTGTGGCAAAGAAGCTGCACTGTCAGGCTCAAGCACTATAGCTCTCTTGTGCCCTACCCTTGAAAGCCACACAAAACACAGTTGCTGCTGAACAACTTCTCAAGACACCATCTCACAAAAGTCAAGAGTTTCTGCTTCACTGCCTGCCCTGATGATGTATTACAGTTTATTTCGCCATGTATCAAGACAGACAGCCTGAAATGATGCTGTGCCAGATGTGCTGGTTTCCATCTGGGATAACACAAGATGTACCCGCTTCTGAGTGCCCCACTTGGAGCCCAGGCTGATAAATTCAGCCACGTTTTTACTTGTCACTGTGTTTCAGAGTTAAGCACAACTGAAGAGGTCCCATGTTACACAATAGAATAGCTACCGGCACTAGTACCATCCAGCACTCTTAAGAGGCAGTAATCCCAGATGCTACGACTCTAAGGGAGAAAAAATAATCTTCACTTCTAGGTATTCCTAGGCTGCCGAAAGCTCAATCCTCCCATATGCTGGAGGGAAAGCTGCAAGGTACTTTCCAGTCATTTGGGTTTCATATGGTTACACTTACTTGCAACCCAAAGGAATATATCCTTTGTCTCTCCTTCATACAGACAGTAAAAACATCTCCCTTGTTTTGTAGGGAAAAGCAGACAACTTTATTTGAATCCATAGTTTATTTTCTCTGTTTGTACCGCTCTGAATATGTGGACAAGGAAAGAGAAGTGGGGTTTTGTTTCCTGCTCCATTGTAGAGTTGTTGCACATTGTTTCACGTTTATCAGTTAGAGCCAGAACATAGCCTAGAATGGAGCAGTATGGTCCTGCAGAGACTTTTCAGAGAATCAGAGTGGTTGAGGTTGGAAGGCACCTTTGGAGATCATCTGCTACTAACTCTCTGCTCAAGCAGTGTCTCCTACAGCATGTTGTACAGGATTGCATCCAGGCAACTTTGTAAGATCTCCAGAGAAGAAGACTCCACAACCTCTCTGCCTCCTGTTCCAGTGCTCTGTCACCCTAACAATCAAGAAGATTTTCCTCAAATTCAGGCAGAACTTCCTGTGTTTCAGTTTGTGGTTATTGCCTCTTGTTCTGTCACTGGCCACCACTGGAAATAGTCTGTCCCCTCTTCTTGACACTCTCTCCTCAGATATTACAGTTTTTCAGATTATTTTCTCTTCAATAGTCCCTCAAAGCATGGGCAGGAAGAAGAAAAAAACTGTTTTCCCTATGAGAGCTTGATGCATGTCTCAGCAGACAACATCATTCTCCTTCTTGGCAGATGGATCTTTTTTCTCTCCCAATAAAAGAGCCTCTAGAGAGCAACTAAGATGAACTTTACTAGTGAAGCTTAGAGAAGCACGTGCCGCCCCAAAAGGCCAGATTGCAATCTGAACTTCTGTCCCCTTCCATGTGCATGAGTTCATATTTTGGCAAGGGCACAGAGTTTCTAAACAATTTTATGTTTAGTTTACTGGTCCAAAAGGGAAGCCACTCCAGACAAATAAATAAGATAAGTTTATTGAGGAATTAAGGTTTCAATGAATACACAAGTACACAAAGGATGTATAAATAAATGACATTTATAGTAGTACACGCAACATACTGTTATTTGTACTATTTTTTCATCTCCAGTTAATGTTTTAAAGAACATCTTTCCATAAGGATATTTACTTAAGTGCATTCAAGACAGCCAACAATCAGGCTGTAAGTTTTTAGTTCTGTAAAATAAATTATGCTGTTTTACCACAGTCAAAAGAAAGATTTTTGTATAATGTTTTTCATTTCAGTTTAATGAATTCATCTATTAGTCTCATTCATGAGCAGACAATAATTTGTCCTATTTTCCTCTTTCTAGTAGCAGGGACAGTGTCAGTCCCAAGTACTGCTCTGCTTCTCTCACTTGTCCTCCACAATAACCTGAATTTACTGCATGAGGCAAACAGGGAAGGCACAAACAAAAGATGCTGCAGCCCCACCATGCCGTTCAGCTACTCCATTAAGAAAACCCATTCAGAGACACTCCTGCAGTCTTGTCCAGGTTTCAAAATCTTATTTGGAAAATAAACATCTATTAATTATAATGCTCTTTAAAGCTACGAGGCGAATATCACTGGAATATTTTGTGCGTTGAAAATACCGCACTCACAAACAGCCCTGGTGCTCACACACTTCTCTGCAGTAGGTCTCAGAGGACAGTGGGTAAGAGAGTAACACTTGAGGCACAAAAAGCTTCATGGATCATTTCAAAGTGAATGATACTGCCCGCAGGATGAGGCCAGCAACGAGCACTTCTGAGAAGCCTAACACAAGTGACTGGCCCAAGGCCACGCGACAAATCAGTAGCAGAAATTACCAAATATTAACAGTTTGAGGATCAAACTCACATCCATCTTCCTGAAGGGGTCTGAAAAATAATGGAGTAATTCATCACTAATTGGAAGATGATGGCTCAGGATTTTCAAAGTATTCTATTACTTCCCACTGTTTCATGTGCTGAGTTCCAGTGTGGGAGAACAGGTCTGATTTTCAGAAAAAGCTGAGCACTAACTTGCTGACAAGCAAGCTCATTAGATGCTATTAAAGTAGATATCCAAACTACCAGGCAGCTAAAATCAGTGGTCACTTCTGAAAATCTTTCTGCCTTGTAAGATTTCAACTATTATTTGTCTTTTGACCAAAAAAAAAAAGAAAAGAAGAAGAAAAAAAGAAATGGAATTTCATTTATTTTAAGAAGCTTACAATGTCACATGTGAAATGTCAACAGATAGCAACTTAGACTAATCCCTAAAAGATGACCTACTTGAAAGTGTTTGACAGACTATGCAATCTCTCCATACAGCATCAATCAATGACATTTTTCTGAAGCTGGATTTTAAATGCATCAGACTGTGCAAACCGGCTGATTTATTATTGGATCAAGCTTTGATTTCCTAGGCTAACATTTAAGAAAGAGTGTTAAAGAAATAACATATCCATTCTCCTTAAACTCTGCCTACAGATATGAAACTTTCATGATTAATTCATTTTTATCTGAGCTGTTCTCTTTAGTGCCATAGATATGAAGCTAGATTTTTCTTATAATTGCTTTTCTTTCCATAAAAGTCTAAATCCTTCCAGCTCAGGGTCTTGCTTCCCTTTCAAGGGAACGTTTGCAAAAAATTCTGGTGGGAGCAGAGGTATACCCTTAACCGACACAAATCAAAATTACAATGCAACATTCATCATCTGGATAATTTTCCAGAAAAAGAAAATTCCAGGCAGCCTAGACTTTTTAAATAAACCAAGAGGTGATTTTTTTTTCATTTTTGTTTTTGTTTTGTTTTTTTTTCAGCAGAAGTATTTTTTCTCATGGTATTGAACCTAAGGAGTGGGAGATTACTTCAAGCGAATAAAGATGTTGATTGAGCAAAATTCACCTCTGCCCAGAAGGCCAGCCTGAGGTCTGAAATGATGCATTGGTTTTGTGCTGATCCTTGGCACAAAAGCACTTCTCATCACCTATGCAAATAAAATGGACAGGCTAGTCTGAGCCAAAGCAAGGAAAAGGCAAGAGCCAAGAGTGGTATGCTGACACATAGCTCATTTTACTCTTTTGTCTTGCTAATTTCCTTCTTTCATCAGTGCTTTTGGCTTAAACATAATATTTCTTTGAATGTGCTGTGGTGAAATCTAGCAAATAAGATAAATTTGGGCTAGAATAATTGAAACCAACTAACCAAACAAGCAAAAACAAAACAAAAGAAACAAGGCCATACTAGCATTGCAACTGAGAGAAGGGGAACTGAGCTCCCAATCTGAACACCAGGAGGGCACATGAGAGGTGAGCATCATGATAACCCTCCTAACATGCCACTGTCCCTGTTAGACTGGAAAAGCTAAGTCACATTTACTTGCACTCAGGTTACAGGGTATGAAAACCTGCCCCTCCATGTGCTTGCCAGGTATGGAGAAACTTCATAAACACTGAGTGCCTAGTTAAGGTAGGGCAACTAATGCTTCAGTTAAAATGTGAAAGACCAGTGAAAAAATAGTGCTAATGCAATGAGGCAAACATTGCAGAATTAGGAACTTGCAAAAGAGAATATAATTTTGGAAATGATTATGTCACAGTGCTATATAACTAGCAGATTTTACATCATAAAGAAACAATAGAGTACCCTGCATATGAAATATAATAAATGTGAGCAAGGCAGCTATAATGACATTGACTACTTAGGAGACCAAATTCTCATTCAGGCACAACTCCCATATTTTACTGTGAAATTAAGACTGTGCATAAACCTTGGAATGCAGAATTAGATGTATTCAGGTTTAAATTCATGCCTGTGTATATTCACTTCAATTAAAGCTGAAAAGCAGGCAAGAATTAATATGATCTCTTCCTAAAACGTAGGAGGAGTACAAAAAAAAAAAAAAAAAAAGACCTTTTAGAATATCTTTTAGAACATTCCTAACTGTCTATTTTCTACCTCCAGAAAAACGGAGAGAACTCTTTTCATTATATATCACTACTACAGTTTTCAATAGAAGTAAAGCCTAGCAGTTTTGTGAATGGTATGTATATTTTACTGATCTTATCCACCCAGTGGGGATAGATGATAGAAATAACATTTTGCTTAAAAAAATATTGAAAGAAAAAGGAAAAAATTGAAAGACCGCATAAGTTATTGTTAGGCAAAATTGGGACTTACATGAGTAAACTTGGGCTTTGATAAGATACACAATTATCCAGGCAGACTCACTTGCACTTGTTTGGCTTTTCCACATTTTTTGGACTCAATTTATTAATATTTTACTGGTCATTTGCTGCACAAAGTAGTCATACTAAGGAATAAATTAAATGAGGGTCCTATTCACCCAAGTGGGACTCCAAATCTTAAAATGAAATACAGAAACTGCTTTTTGAACCTGATGTTTCATGGTAGCCAAGGCTTCCAAGGACAGAAAATCTGAATGAGAAAAGAAAGCAGTCTGTTCATTATAGCAGTAATATTATCCAAGCTGCAGGATCAAGTTTAGAGCAGTTAGCTGGTTATTTTCCTTAGGTCTTCACATAATCCTCAGTTGAACTTTCTGTAGTATAAACTCTGCCTGCATCAGAGAAAACCTGCTTACCATTTGTGATTATCTGTGCTGAAAGACCATCATCTGCAGAACTATATTATTATTGCAGGCACAATCAAGAGGAGGGCTTGGACTATTTTTCTTCTTTTAAAATTGCAGTGTAATTTGTGGAGGGAGGAATCACTATGACCTTGCATGAATTTGCATTCTACTGACATCTCACTTATTTTGGGAACTAAGAAGAAGTCTGCACTGTTTATTTTGCCTGACTGCAGAAATCTGCTCACCTTTGAGTATTCTTCAGGAAAAGTTCTTTCATATTCCAAGTATCACATAATGACTAACAAAGACATAAAGATCAGATCTGGATAGTGAAATAATATTTTTTACTAGCAAAAGTCCTTGTAAGCAATAGGAAATGAATAAGATACTTCAATTATACTCTGCACTATATCATTGGTATAAATTACTATGCAACCTTGCTTTGTTATGTCGTATGTTTCCAAAATAAAAGTTGGGCTTTTATACACTGTCTTTTATAATACTGTGTATGTTACTTTTACCAATGACATATATATATTTATAGAAATTATATATAATGCATATATATATATATAAAATGCATACATACATATGTACAGTATGGTGCAAGGGTGATGTCTCCTTTCTCAATGTATTTAGCAATTTTGAAAAGGCTGGTCAGAAAGACAAAAAGTCATGAAAATCACACAGAGTCTCAAACATCTTTCTTGGAATATAAAAGGACCTAACAGCCTGACCAAAAGGGAATAGAATTGAAGATTTCTGAGAATTTCATTCAGAATTTCTGAGAATTTCTGTTTCATTACAGCAGAAAATGCATTCTTTAAGTAAAGATATGAAAAGACTCTGATTTGGGGTTGTACCCAACTTTGGGGCTAGCCATCATAAAAAAAAAAAAAAAAAAAGAAGAAGTTTATTGATAAAAAAGCCATTTTCCAAATGGGAACTAGATAAATGAAAGCTTCTCAGCTTTCCCAATGTACTCTGAAACCTAGGTCAGGACAGAATGAAAACTGAAAGTCATTGCTCTTTGAGGTGGAGCCAAGATAGGAAATGTTATTGACATCTCCCCTTGCAGAAAACTGTGTAAATTATGGCCAGGATTTAGTCCCTAAGGACATTCTGCATTTTTTAATTTTCTTAGCCTCTGTCCTCTTTGTAAAGGCACAAGACAAGCTTTACAAAACCAGGGACAGAGTCATGCTGCAAAATTTGCTAATAATGCAGATTTGCATGCAGAAATAACCCCAAGGATGCTAAAATATAAAATCACTTGAATATATTTCTTCATATATAGGTGAATATACATATAAATGTATATATGAAAACACACACAGGCACACACATACATATATGTATATATATTTAAAGCAACTTCAAAACCAAGTTTTGCATGGAAATATGAAAGACATTCCAAGGGACATTACAATGTGCTTGAGCTGATGTCTGAGTAGTCTGAAAATAAATATTTCTTACGTAGCTGTGGGAATCATCTTCCTCAAAAAAAGATCAGGAATTTCAGAATTAACCCTCTGACACCTGGATAGGGCAGGAAGGAGGAGGAAATCATCTGCAAAAGAAAGTGACCTTAACTAGATTAATTGACCTGCTTTTTGTTTGTTCCCATCAACTGTTTTATTGCTTGCTCTAAGATAAATGGCCTACATGTTATAGAGCAGCAGAAGCTGCTCTGTAGTTTAAGCTAGTTTTTAGGCCGATTTCCTATTTTACGACCTCTCCAAAAATAAAATCGTTCCCAGCAAAAATCCCAGTTGACTCATCTCACTCCAAGGTGTTATCTTGAAAGAATGCCAGGCTACAATCCACCCATGACATTTTAAAGGGGAGGAGTCTGTTGAAATATCCCCTTTCCAGATTTGAAAACCCTGATGTTCTATTGTATATTATATCTTATTCGTGATTTGATCTATAAATTGCCCTTTTTTCTTGACTTGGCTAAAATACGTCTTTAGGACTGTCAGGGTAAGTAGAGTTATTTTAAAGATTTGATGTATTAACTGCTTTCTAGTTTAAACAATATACAAAGATAGAAAAGGTATATGAAGGGCAAGAGTTAAGTGCTCATTACAGCAGTGATAGTGAAGACATGAGGTAGCTGGAGAAAAGCAACCTTGGACAAAACTCAGAGGAGAAGTAACTACTAAGAGATTCAGAGTATAGGCTGCCAACCCCCAGATGGCAAATACCAGCTCTTTACCTTTCCCACCTCATAGTCTGGGTGTCCTGTTCATTTTTTTTCAAATGTCAACTAAGACAGGTTTGCCTAACCAGATGCTGGAAAGCTGGTCTTGTTCTCATTTTCTGTGCTATTTATTTTTGAATTCTCTTTTATTAGCTTGAAATTTAACTAGTTTAGTCAATTCAGATGTCTTTGTTCTCTAACTGAAATACTCACTTAGATTTCTGAACACTGTTTTCTGCTTTTATTATTCAACATCGGATTATCAATTATGCTTAATTTTTTTTAGATACCTTTCAAATCTGTTTTATTTAATAATGCAGAATTTCCTGATAATGCCAGGTGATTTCCTGCTCCTAAATTTTTCTGCAGCTGGAGAGATGGCGGCCTTGCCAGCTGCTGTCTGATTACATCTTTCATCCATGTGCGTGAGGGAGTAAATTGAGATGCAAGGGTGATGATGGACACAGGATTCATTGTAAAGTCAGGCTAACCACATCTAAGTTTCTGAGGATAATCAAGCCAGCAAAGCACACACACAAGTGTATGCGTTAATGTCAAAGTGGAATCCAGCAAAGGCGGATTTACTCGGCACTGCACTTGAATACCCCATGCTTTGCCGACTGTCTCAAGATGTTCTTGAATTCTGCCAGACTTTTGTCTACATGTAAGCCCTAAGTGCAAAGTTTCTAGACTCATTCGGCACCAACAAATGTGACCCAGTCCCCTTAATAGGATAAAGTAATGAAAAATATCCCAGATAGATAGAAATTAATTGGGTTTCCTTGTCTGGAAGAAAAGCCATACTGCATCAGACCAGAGGTCACTCTAGCCCAGCATGTTGCCTTGGACAGCAGTGAATGGCAGATGCCTAGGGAGGGTGTAAGAACGAAGCTTGCATATAGTGATATTTTCTTCAGATACTTTCCCAGCGTCTCAGCTCAAAGTTTCCCCTGAGCCTTTGTGTTTTATATTCCTCAGTAGAAAATCTATGGAAGAAAATTCCCTTCTTAAGCCCCTTTCCCCCCATTCAAGACATGCTCTTACACAAAGAGTTTGGGAGTGAACTTTTGTGGCATGCTTTTGTTCTTCTCCCAGCAGCTGGGACATTTGCAGCTCTCTGCAGTGGCCATTCACTTGTTGATCAATCAGCCCTCAATAATCAGCTCAGTGGTGAAACTCTACTGGGGCAGCTCAGGGCCCAACTTGCAAATCGTACCTGCATCACTGTTCCTTGTTCATTTCTTCCTTGTCAGGCGGTGGGAGGAACGCCATGAAACCTTCTCTTGACATTTAAATATACAACCTGTTGAGTTATTTCTGAAACACACTCAGAATCAAAAGAGTGGTGAGAAGACACTTTGTTCTCCCTACTAATCAGCTGTAGCAACTTTTTTCCTTCTCCTAGCCTTTTCTAAGTTTCCATATTAATATTAAACTCCCTACTCTTATCATTTAGATAAATCATCTGTTTAACAGTTAACATTGCTACTGCTGAAATTTGCTTAAGTTTTGTGGGTTTTTTTTTTCCTGAAGTTTTTTTATCCTGAGAGAAATTTACTTATATGCAAAGGGCAAAAAACAATTATTCCGGATTTCACATGAGTTGTGATCCGATGAGACCAGGAATGAAATTTTGGGTGCTTTGTGCTGTATCTAAAACATGGCAATCAGAGGACATTAATCCATTTGTCAGTCTAAAGAGACTCTGCTCATTCAGATGTGCTAATATTTGATAACATTTTCCCAGAAGACCCCCACAGCTCACTGGCATATGACTAGACCTTCCATAGCTAGCCCACAGGCCTTTTCATCAGAGTCTTTTCTTGCCATCTACGCTCCAAGGTCATCGAATAAAGATAGTGTCATTCTGCTTTGCAGGCAGGTTGAGCCCGGGAACTTCCTCTTTCAGCTCCACGCTCATCAAACATGAACTGCACTCAGCATCCCCTGCCTGCTGCCAGAATGCCTCAATTTCCACCCATGTCAGTGCCTCAGCTCATGCATAGTATGAGAAGCACAGATCCACTGCTCTCTCTAAGCATGTAGAGGCAGATACCACTTTCCATGCACACTCACTGGGTCCTAACTGGACTCAAAGAGGTGCACTGGCGTCAAGTGAGCCATCTCTGGAAACCTATGGAGCAATGCAATCTATTATATCACCTCACACAATTATTTCAGCATCTTGTGTAGGCCTTTCAGACTAACTCACTCAGGTGGGCCTACAAAAATAATCAACTACAGTGGGTGTTAAGCATTTGGCTTCTCATGGAGCAAAGGAGCCTGATGGTATCATAAATTTGGACATAAGTATAATCCTTACATACAATGACTCCCCGTGTGAGCATATTTGTTTGTTTGTTTATGCTCCCCATGTGAGCATCCTGTTTGTTTAAAGGCAGTTGATTTCTTCCAAAAAAAAAAAAAAAGAAGGGGAAATGAGAAATGAGAGTATTGAGGGTCATCAATAGTACGCTGTCTCCATTTACCTCTCTGCTCTCAATACCAGGATTGAGAGGACAAAATGAGACACCAGGCTTGCCAGGTCAGCATGGCTTTTGTGCAAGCTGGCAAAAACTCCTTAATGTACAAACTTACTAACTCAATAGAAATGCAGTTGAGAGCTTGTTTCTGATCTGGATTAATCTTGTACTGCCGGATGATCTGGTAGACACAGATCTGGTAGCAATGAATGCTGAACCACAGGCTTGGTGAACAATACCTGGGTTAAATTCTGTACTGGAAATTTTATGTTACTGCTGTTGCTTCTAAATATCTTCCCTCTTATGCTACTGAGTGAACTGATGTGATGAAATGGGAAACATTTTCATTATTGATACTGTCACAAGCAGGAAAGGGAGGGGCTGCAGGTAAGGAATATAAGAACAGATAGAGTAGTAATTAGAGCTAATAATAGTCTGACTGACCTGCGTTGACATTAAAATGCCTTGGAGAATTTGCTCTGCCCTTGAAAGGTAGAGACGGTGCTTATATCTGCATATATCTGATTAAAAGGGTCCTAGTTTCGTGCATATGCCATTAGAAACCTATGAGGATATCACAAGACGTCCAGGTTTATCCTGATAACATCAGAGCCACTGTGTGAGATAAAATGTGACTGCTACCTTTAGGGAAACATATTCTGCATTAAAAGGCAGGGTGGTTTTAAACTAACAGAAAAAAATATAGTTAACCAGTATGGTTTACTTTCTGTCTTCAACAGAACAAATAGTTCATTGCAGGAAGGATGAGGCAAGATATGCTCCAACTATCTGAAGCAATAAAAGGTTGAGAAGACCTAGTAAAGGGCAAAAGCCCCTGCATTTCTGCCTCCTGTAATAGTGACCATGACACTGTCAGGGAGACATTCCAGCATTTCATGAGACATGCACTCTCTGCCAGATATTAGAAGTCAAAGCTCACCCCAAAATACAGCAAAACTTTTTTTTTTTATTGAAAAGCTTCATAGTGATCCCATCATGTGGTTGTGCGTATCTGTAAACCAGCACTTTGGACTGGCCACTTCTATGCCTTTGGGAAGCAATTAGCCTTAGTACTGCCAAGATTATTCTTAAAACAAAGAGCACATAGAAATGTGCTCTCAAACTCTAATCTTGGTGAGATATATGGCCTTAGTCTGTAATGTGAGTAAAGAACTGCATGGCAATTTAAAAAGCTCTCAGCTCTGCTCTCCCTTTTTTGCAGCCCAGCAAGCTTTTACCTAGGCTAGTGGGGTATTTGACAAGTGATGGTGTTCATATGTCAGCTTGTTTATCATAACATTTACATTCATCTAGTTCATCATGGTGCATATGTTTGCTGTGAAGCTCAATTGGTACTAAATGCTCTGTATAACTGATGTTCTAGGTGTTAGGACACAGCAAGCAAAAAAAATGGTCCAAACAGAGATGATTTAGATGTCTTTAAAGAAAAGCAAGGCAAAACATGAAAAAGGAAAAATATTTACAGTAGTAAATTCAAAGCGCTTTTTCTCTATCAACTGATTTTTCACTGTCACACAGTGAAAATGCATGAGGGTTCAAAACACGTGTTTTTATACAAACAGAATGAAGGTTAAGCTTGTGCTGAAACACAAAACACCAAAATACTGCCATATCCATACCCTTTTACAAGATATAATGCAGATAGATAGAGCAGATATAGTTTAAACACAACAAATCTCCCAGGTGGGATACACGTTCCTTGTCTATGCTAGAAACAGATGTCTCATCAAACCCTCCAGATTCTTGAAACTCTCCATTATTTTTACAGACAATAAGTAAATAAACAAATAAATAAATAAATGAGGTTGCCAGTAAGGAATGCCACAACATATGGAAAATTAAGTCTAACTAATAATAATCCAGCAGACCTCTACAGACATTAAAATGTCTTATAGTCTTATAGACATTTTAAATCTTTCAAGGAACATCTTGTTCCTTGAGAGTTGGAGCTTAGCTTTTTTGTGTGTATAGTTTAATCTAGGGACAAGTAGCAAAGAAATTATTTTGGAAGTCCCCAAATCAGATGGAACACATTAACAAAAGCACTTTCCCCTCAGCAAAGTGTCACAGGGCATCAACTAACAGAACTGGAACAGCTGTCACTGGATTTTTTAATCCTACTGGCAAAAAAAAATATATATATATATATATATATGGATGAGGTCCCAGGTAGTAAAGGATTTCCACAGGTGAAACAATGGCTTTCCAGTCTTTTGGCTAGCAGTGGTGTGAGGATGTATTAGGAAGAGGAGATGGGTATGGCATAATCAAAGAGGAGGATCTTGGCGGCCTCTGTGTTTTATCTAGGCCCATAATATTTATTTATCATCTGAAGGATCTTGGCAGCCTCTGTGTTTTATCTAGGCCCATAATATTTATTTATCATCTGCCTGCAATTTGGGAGATGACAGTGGCAAAGTCTGCTGCCAAAATGCTGCTTGGGCCCAGTAGTTGCACAAGGGTGCAACTGCCATGGCAATGTGTGCCCTGTGCCACAGCTCCGCTTTTTCTGCACTGACTTAACACAATGCCTATCTTTTCGAGGCCTATTAATGGAGTGGGAGAGCTACCTCCTCCTCATCATGTCCAAAAAATCTGGTCCTGGATGCTGTGAGGTGGCAAAGCAAGGGGAAAGATGAAACTGATTACCTTGATCAGGTGGCAATGGGCCAGGGCAAGAATCCAGGAGATCCTGAGCACTGGGCCACTGACTGCCTTTGATTTGATCTTTCTTGTATCTACCTCCCTCTTGTTTATTCTGAGGAAGAACATAGTTTGGCCTTCCAAAAGCCACAAAAGGGTACTGAGGCTTAAGGCTGAAACTACTGTCTTTGAAATACCAAATTTCAATGCTTTTATTGTTAGCGCTTCTGGGGTAGTAAGGGAAAAGTGGCAGCATCAGGAGATCTTCCCAAAAATCAGTCTTCCCTCTCCTTTGCAGGTCTAGGTAGGCGGGAGGACAGATTAATTCTTTTAAAGCAGGAAAAGCTTTCGAATGTATTGGGTCATTTTTAACTAACTCAGCTAATTTTAGCGAATGGAAACTTATGTCTATAGTTAACAGGGACATCTAGGGAGCCGGTGGTCCCACCTATTTGAAATGTCTGTGTTATAAATAAAATAACAGGATAAGCCCCCTATTCTGTGGACCTCTTTTTCCACTTACCATAAAGGTAAATTATTTTACTCAGACTAGCTGCTGAATGTATTGACAGATGGGAGTTGAAACTCCTTCCTTGTGCCTAGAACTGAATATAGTTTCTCCAGGGGAAAGGCACCAGCATTGCAGAGGAGCAGCAAGTACTCCTAATCATGCAACATACCCAAAGCTACCCACTCCCGACCCTAGGCCAAGATTTCACCTGCAATCTAAAATAACATGCTAGGAGGTGAGCTTGCCACTGCTTCCCATTGCAAACACAAGTTTGATTTACCTGGCATTATTGCTCCTATGTCTGTAAGGCCCTTTTTCAGTAAAGTATTTATCCTACGGTTAACACAGGCAGCTGATGACTGTTAACACTGGGATTATGCATGTGTTTATGTTTCTTGCCAAATAAGAGACTTGACGCATTACAAGGGAAAACAGTTAAAGAAATTGGCTTGAAGCTTTGGAAAAAAATCATTACTGTGTCTGATCAGATAGAAAACACACAAAAAAAGTGGTATTTCTTACTTTTTCTTTCAAGGTATTTACCAGTCAGCTTATACCTAGGCTCTAAAATCTGGCACTGACTGTTCTTCCCATTGATGAAACAACACAATAGCAAATGGCGTTTACAAGAGGTACTTTTATAAAATTCAGGATGAAACAGTATTTTTAGAGGAAGTGTCTGATAAACTGGTTTGGGGGGTGGTGGTGAAACAGCCCTTAATAGAGCTCTTATCTCACCTATTCATCACGCGGCAATCTCACAACAATTAACCAGTATCTTGGACCCGGTAGCCTGAGCTGAAGAACTTGCTGAGCAGGTCTCTCCACGTCTGAAGTGGATGACAGCAGACTGAGGCAGTGAGACACTCACAAGGCATGTTGGGAAACTGTCTCTCCCTTCCCAGTGAGCAGACCAGTAACCTCCCCAGGAGGGAGCAAGGAATTACTCTCTTCCTTGTTGGGGGAGGGGATAATATTCCTGCTAGTAAGAGCCCTTTATCTTTCAAAGGCCACAGACAGACTGGAAATGCTCAGTGACTACAGCCTCAAATGAAAGTGTGGCCTTTTGTGAGCTAAATCTATTCTCCTTTACCCTTTTCTATATTAGCAACCAACTTCTGCTCCTTATCTTCATTTTTATCCACATTTTTAGTTCACACCATTTTCTGGACAGCAGCAAACCTATTGGAGGCATTAGGGAAAAGAAACAGAGGAGAGCTCTGACTGAGTCTTGTGCACAGGATGAGATGCCACGGGCATGAGCAAACAGAAGAAAATACTAAAATCTATATAGCTGCTCAGTTGCAAGACATAACACTCCCATTTATAAAAGACGGGAGACACACCTAGAAGAGAGAATTCAGAAATAATAATAAAACAACTTGTGACCTATACACCCTGTGTGAAGGGCAAAGACAGTTTTGAAGGCTTAGAGTTAGCCAAAACCCAGCCGTTAACCATTGTTTTTCCAAACCAGAGTCAACAGAGAAAGATCAACAAGGCAATGGTAGTTCTCAGGCGACTCAGGGAGCTGGAGAATGGTGAAACATCAAACTAAGATCAACATAAAATTGTTTCTTGGGAATTGAAAGCCATGTCCTGGTCTGCACTAGGTGGTCAAGGTGCAGCTGTGCAGAGAAGCCTCATCCCAGTTCTCCAGCAGCTCCATGTCTGGAGCACTTCCCAGACATGAGAACCTCTGGGCACTGAGCCCACCTGTGGGTGCAGGCCAGGGACACATCTCCTGCCATCTGCTGCCTCGGCAGCCCTGGTAAGGCTGTGGATGAGGTTGGCTTTGTGCCTTCTATTCATTTTGGAGAGACTCCTGGCAAGACAGCCTGAACTCTTATGCTGTGTTGAACTCAGCTATATTTAGACAACTTCTTTGAAGTCCTCTCGGGAAGGTTTGCTGTATGCAACTTCATCATCTGGTCAGAGGGGTACTGCATTTCAGTCATAGAATCATAGAATCAAAGAATCCTTAAGGTTGGACGGAATCTCCAGGGATCATCTAGTCCAATCCTCTGCACACGCAGGGTCACCCAGAGCACGTGGCGCAGGGCATAGACGATGTGACTGAATTCCTCAATGAGAGAAAGGTACTAGGCCAAAATGCCTGAAAATGTCTCTTCTCTGAGGTGGCATTAATACTCCAGGCTAGCAGAAGCTTTAGCAGATAGTAACTCAGACATTTGGACACTCCAGCTTTCAAAGTTTAGATCCACTGGGACTTTGAACACTGCCTCACCAGAGGGAATACTGGATTCCTTTACTGTAAGAATTTTTCTTTGTCGGACACTGGAATTTAGCATTTTCTGCCTGTAAAAACTGGGCTTTATTGTAAATTTGATTCACAGCTTTCGCCACAGTAGCCTTGATACTTAAGGTGGCAATGTACACTTCCTCCAAAGTGTCTTATTTCTGTTCACTCATCAGTGTCCAGGAAAAAATATGATCTCGTCAAAAAAAAACTGAGTATGGAAATTTGCAGCCAACAGGAAAGATTTGGGAGATACCTTGAAAAGAAGTTAATTTAGCTGCTTTCAGAGTTACTAGAGTCAGGAAAAAAAAATCCTACATTTTTTTGTTTAAAAGGGAAGTTGTTTTTTTTGTAAGCTTAGTTGGCAAGTTGTGGGATTTGGAAGCCCCAGTAATGTCAGTGATTCTGCAAGGGCAAAATACATGCTCTGATCCTTATGGTGCCTTAGGGCTCCAGCTATGCTGCGGTGCTAACAGAGCCAGGGTCTAATTCAGGATGGACGTTACTGAGCAATAGATACAAAAAATACCATCTTTTCGTTTGTGAATGCTTAAAGTTTTATTTAAAGATTTTAGCCTCACTATAAAACACAGTGGTGATGCAGAAAAAGGCTTCCCTGGAAAGGAATCCCCTGCAATTTAAAATTCTGAACTTGTAAGAAATTACCAAAGAAGTTTCTCACTGACAGAATTAAATCCTTGACTAAATTTCAATCCATGTAGCTTTCTGCTGCCTCACACAGTTGTGCAAATATGCAATTACATACCACCATCAAACTTTTGCAGCCTACCCTAAGAGTTCAATTAGCTAACCTCATCATAATACACTTAGCATTGTTTGTTTTGCTTTTGCCATTTCTCTTTAACTCAAAGAATGGAGTAAATTAAGTAAACATTCTGTGTATTAGCAGTTACCATCTTCATTTCATAGACTCCGGGAAATAAGAGTGCTCTGTGATAACATGAGCAACAGGAGTTGCAGACTTACCAGAATCCCCATAGCATCATTGAGAACAGTGTGTCCTTTCTGAGCTGTATGAGCCAGCAAAAGGTTGTGCCACTTTTGCTTGCCCCCAGCTAGAATGTGGTTGTATATGTAGTGTATGTCATGCTCATAATTTAGTCAAGCTATTTGCTAATGACCCCTATATCTTTAGCTAGGGAACTGTGGATGGAAATACGGATGCAAAATATGCGTGCACAGTCAATTAGGTGTCTCAGACCTATAGTCCCATATCTTGTACCAGTGTATAGCATCTCTAGTGAGTTCGGGACACACTAAGTCTATAGTATGTAATGTACTTATGCGTATGTAGTAAATAAGAGGTGTCTGCAACACATGGGACTTGCTGGGAAAGTGCAGCTCAGTTGGGCAGCATGTCCACATAAGTCTGCCCAGTGCGTACGCAGTGTGAGACTATGTTAGTGCATGTGTACACATGCTTGTGCATGCATGTGTGTACATTGACTTTGGACTCAGTGTGAAGCTGCCTGATGGAAGTTTATCTGACACCTGCAAATCCTGGAAAAAGGCCAAATTCCGCACCCCCCCCCCCATTTGAACGAAATTTATGGGCAGGAAAAGAAGACATGTTCAGGTAAACCCAGACTTATACAGAACTCTGGGTTCCAGGTATTTAACTACTCTGAAAATGCTTATAGCAGGGCATGGGAATTTTTAGTACTTGACACAGCTGCTCCCAAGGAACATGGAGACTTGTTTTTTGCTGAGGGTCATAAAAAACACCGTGCAGGCTACAGGTGCTTCTCTCACACCTGTTCTGCTTTCTTCAAATTAAGCTTTTGGTGATGGATATATAATTGTGTTTGCAGATGTATATCTGATGGGGAAGTGTTTGTTCAGGAACAAAAGGAGCAGCACCCAGCCCACTCCCCTATAGCTGTGCAGGGCGAGAAAGCACTGCTTCAGACTTGTCTCAGCCTTGACAGTGATGGAGATGGTTAGGTTACATGCTTCATATTCAGTGACCTCATAGAGTTTGTGGGGCTGTGACAGTTTGGGGCGATTTTAAGAGATGCCTTTTGACTTGTAAAATGAGCATATTTGATGTGGGAATCCCTAGCAGGCGCTGAGCACACAGGCCTGTGATACCCCGAGGGCAAAGATTGTCATAGCTGCATGTCTCTCCTGTCAGAGGTCCCAGATGCTCAGATCCTTCTGATCCCCTCCTTCACTCCTGCCTCGCTCAGCGCGCTCCTGCCAAGCCACCCCTCCTCCTCCGCCTCCATCTCACCCGACCGGCTGCTCTGCGCTCCCAGCGCCTCCGAGTTTGTCTTTGGCTCCCTTGGGAAGATCACCAGGGATTTCCAGTTTGCCTGCAGAGCTCCCAGAGAGCTGTCCTATCAGCCTCCATCCCCAGTCCTATCCAGAGCAGGGTGCATGTGGATGGCAGCCAAGCCTGGAAGGATGTGCTGGAGGGAAGGACAAGAGTAGCTTAGGGCCACAAAATAGAATCTATTTTGTCAAGGCCCATATTAAAATCCTACCCCTACTCGTCTCATCATTACATTTGCCAAGTTTGGCTGTGCAGTCACACAAGATGTGGAGTGCCTCCAACAAAACCAGGTCCTACTTGGAGGGCTCTTTCCTTTTCCTTGTAAAATGTACCAGAAATATTTTTAACTTATAAACTGCGGCTAGTCAGTAATCCTGTCAATATAGTTACCAGGGATGAAACTGTAGAAAGATTCTGGTCTTTTCTGTAAAATCTAATTGTTTTTCAGTTAAAAAAAACATCATTTTTGATCACTGACCTCATTCCAAATTAGATACTGAAATGACTTCCTCTTATTAGTTTTTATTCTGTTGCTGTGTACTGATTTAGAGCGGGGGAAAACCTATCTTGTTTGAAATATACACTGTCGCTAATGAATTCTGCATGAGATACCTGATTAAGTGTTATTTAATTTTTAATGATGTGAATAAGTATATATGAACAATCTCCAAGGAATATGAATTTCCATGCACAATCACTGTGCAATAAGCCATTCAGAACCAGACAGATATCTGATGTACTAAACAATTCAGATAGGTCAGATGATCAAATGTGGTGGTTCCAGCTTTAACATTCATGGTTCCCAAAGAACAGAAACAAGATTACTGTGCCTACAAAAGACAATCTTTGCTTATTTGATTTGTATCACAAGCATCACCTGGCAACTTGATTATAGCCTCGCCTCTAAGCTGAGTATGTGTGGTGATCTCTCCTTTTGCAAAAACATTATGCCTTTTATTTTGATACTGATCTCCTTGCAAGGGATTAGCATAAAATTGTACATGCCTCTCAAAGCTTTATTATATCTTCATTGCAAAACCCATATAAGCTCTTTTCTGTTATGACAAAGGAGTCTATATCACATCCTTTAATCTGTGAGCCTTCTGTAGGAAAGAAAGATATGTATATGATTACAGTGGTTGAAACTCATATTCTAGGCTGGTCCAGCTATTTGGAAAGGGTATCTAAAGAGAATGTATCTGTACATCCTGCTTTCCTCCGTCCTTCTTCCAGAACTTTGTATTGCAGGATACATGCACATGCCTTTTAAAATATCCAGGCCGCAAGTGGTTGTTAATGTGTATCATTAAGTATATACTAACGAAAATAGCATTTTAAGGATTCTGATTTTACCTTGTTTTAATGAGTGCATGTTCTCAAAAAACTTTTAAACAGAATGGAATCATTTTGATTATATTCTACCTTTCTCTACTAAACCCAGTCTTATTTTCCTTTTGAGTGCATTCTTTGGACCTGGCCTAAGACCTGGTACTATATGGTTACAGACGACTAGATAGGAACAAAATGACAAACTATTCCAAATACAGTAAATTAAATCAGTGCGCTATGCTATTGTTTTGTATTATTGCATCATGTTATTGTAATGACCATATAACAGGACATGAAATTCATTTGTTGCCTTCCCTTCACAAACAGTAAGGGACTCTGCTGCTTCCTATCCCTGTCATCATGGTCTGTCACACAGGTGTCTTCATCGGTGTGTTTTATCCAGCAGCTTTCCTGCTTTTCGAACTAATGCCCTAATACTGAAAATGCTCCTGCATACAAATATTCTTGTCAAAGGGAATGGCGATGTACCATTATATCAGGAAGAAAAGTGTCCAAGCGCGGGCCCAGAGAAGTGAGCCACAAGGACCTCTGATCTGCAGAACCTGCCTTTGCAGAGGTCAAAGGCAGTAGCATTTGATGCTGGTGGTGCCATTTAACTGTCACAATATAATAAGTATGGAAAGAAGAGTGGTGCAGCAGCCGGGCTGGCTGGGGGAGGGGGCATGCTGCAGTCCATGTGGTGACTGCTCTGGGCTGCCAATTGGGATCTTGCTTTTGTTTTTATTTCCTTCTGAAATCCCCTGCGGGGTAAAAAGCTGAAGCACAGTGCAAAACCTGACTGCAGATCAGCAGCCCATCTGGCTGCAACAACTGAAGTCCTGGAAGCGTCGCAGGGCACCCTGCTGCATGCGGGGGAAGCTCCGCGCTCTGTCTCATCCCTGTGATGCTTCACAGTGAAACCCTGCAGGAAAAGGAAGGGCAGGGAAGAGCAGTGCACTGGGTAAGCCTCAGCGGAGCCCTGCAGCAGCCACCCCTGGGAAATACCCTGTGCGGTCTCTGAGATCCCAAGGTAAAGCCAGATATTTGTTTCTGAAGGGAAAGTGTGTGAATCACTGCTGCTTAAAACAACCTGCTGCTTCTGCCCAGCCGGAGGGCTGAGGGTGGGGGGAATAGCTGGAGCACATCCCATGGGATCCGACGGGATCCTCCCCTCTGTGTGCTCAAGAGCTGTGTCTGACTCAGACTGGAAGCAGCAGAAA
Organism: Tinamus guttatus; assembly: GCF_059628265.1. Classification (NCBI taxonomy): domain Eukaryota; kingdom Metazoa; phylum Chordata; class Aves; order Tinamiformes; family Tinamidae; genus Tinamus; species Tinamus guttatus. Next base: position 132,984 of record NW_028289135.1, on the reverse strand, counting down.
GATGAGAGCCTTTTTAAAGGCTGCCTTTCTAAAAGCTTTCCAGTTAAGTGCAGGGTATTTGCACATAGAGTAACGGGCAAATTCAACGCATCCATCACTCAGCTGTAGTAACCGGGCTGCCAGCAATGCACGACGCGGCACAACACGGGAGCAGCAGAAGGACTGAGACCTTCCTGCTTTCAGGACTTTCTTCTTTTCAGTCTTTCTCATGCCACTCTGTCAGCAGCCAGTAAGCTGGATGGAGAAGGGGCCCCAGGGTCGCTGCTGGCACCGCTCCAGCAAAGCCTCTTTCTCCGCAGCACAGGAGGCCTGGGCCTGTCGCAGCATGGCGCTCCTCTGCCTGCTGGCTCTGCGCCTCCTCCTCAGGTGCAAGGCTGCCTGCACATGCAGCCGAGGGGCCTGCGGTGCCCCTCGCATGCGGACCTTGTCCTGGAGAGTCCTGGAAATCTGCTGTTATAGTGCCACTGCATCTGACAGAACAGCACTGACTGCCAGCACAGCGGCTGGGGCTCCTCAGAGGAAAATGATTACGGTGGCTGGTAGGAGAATGGGAAGGCCTCTACTGACTTTTTATTTTTAGGGTTACCTTTAGTTTATTGGCAAGGAAACCCACAGAAATTTTTGGGGACCTTTGGCTGCTTCTGAAAGATGTGGCACTGACATTGCTCCCACTTTTTTTTCTATCTTGCAATGGGAAAGAGAGAAGGGAGGTTATCTGAGAGGCAGATCTCAGTCCTTGGTCTCCCACACCTAACATCAGAGAGCTATTGTGAAACTGGGTTTATCATTGGTTACAAAGTATACGTAGCTCTCAAAGCGCCTGTAACGATGCAAAAGAGACAATTAATAATGAATAATTTACAAGATAGGCATCTTTCCCCTCCTGCCCAATGGGTTCTCATCCTAGTAAATATGCCTAGAAAAGAAGCATTTATTTAAATTATCCTAAAACCATCACTTTACCACTTCACTTACATTGATTATTTTTCTCCAGGTTATGACTTCATGTTTGGACTATGAAGTATGACAGGCAGAAACCCTAATCCTCACCATCTGAAAAATGCATGCCACAGAATAGAAACCTTGCTAACAGATTAGTAACAACAATGCATTCATAGAATTTTAGGGCCCAGTGGTAAGTACACATGCATTAGTTCGTTCCCAGACACAAGTTAGGAACCAGCCTACCTTAACTCACAGCTTGCATAGCCAGGAGAGTAGAAATAGAGGAAGTAAAAGTTATCCTCTGAGAACTAAGGAGGGCAGGACACAACTGGGAAATAACAGCACAACCTGCTTTTCTGGGGAGGCACCTAACCTGTAGGCACTGGTATCCTCAGGGTATGCCAGGGGAGCTTACCTTTGTGTTTTTTTTTTTTTTTTTTTTTTGATATAACCATGATGTCCACTACAGATATTATTATTACTTGATATTAGCACCAATCTGCTACTGATGAGGTGCAGCACAGTATAATCTGGGCAGCAGATGAGGATCCATACCAGTCCAGCAGCCTCCTGACTGCACTTAGACCGCTGCTGCAGCAGGGCTTTATTAGAGCACCAGAGAGCACTCAGAGGCACCTGAGGCAGGGGCACAGGTCCTGCTCTGCTAGAGACCTGACAACATGCAGCACTGGGCTGTGCACACAACCATGGGCCACAGTGTCTCAAATGCTTGCAACTAAATCCTCCTGCATATGTCAATCAGAAGCCACAGATGCTCATCTAGCTGTGTCAAGTTGTACTCTGATTGTGTCCAGTGGCATTTAAGGACATAGTCCAACGAGCTGCAATGTCTTTTGCCCTGGCCTATTGAATAACATTTCCAGCATCGGTTGTAGGATTTGTAAACCGTGTTTTCTCTAAGTGTTTTCCCTCTCATCAAAATGAATGAGCAAGATACAGCAGCTGGGGAAAGAGGGGACAAGAATGTTTTTCTGTGGGCCAACAAGTGCCTTGAAAGCTAGTCACAATACCCTTTCATCATTTTTATTTAACACTCAGCAAATGCAGAGTCATTTATTGTCTGTTGAATATTCTGTAGAGCTCTGCTTTTGCTGAGTCGTATATGGAACTGAGCCAAAAGGAGAAGAAATAATTAACAGTCTGCCCTGTCCATATGCTTAAAATACACTATAAAATGAAAACAGCCCTGTGGAGAGTTCTCTGCTTTAAAGCTTTTCCATAATGCAGATTTGGAATATTTTCTCTGTTCCTTAGGGGAAGACTTAGGACAATATTTGAAAAACCGCAGCTAATATTAATTTTAAGAATCTTTTCAATCATTTCAGTTCATTATTCATACTTCGTATAAAAATAGAATTAAGTTATAGAGTGTATTAAAACTATTACAGATGTTCAGAATTTGTAACAATACCAGGGGAGAACTGAAATGAATTTAGATTCTTATGATACAACCTAGCAAATAGGATCATGCATTTTCAAGTTTAGATTTGGCCGGAAACATTATGGTTTAGACCAATTTATTTAAAATGGATCTGATACCACCAGAACCCAAACCCATTTGAAGCAACTTAATGATTTTGACTTTCTCAGGAAAGAAATAAGATACAAAAATCTATTAATAGGAGGGGCACTTGTGTGACAAGTGAAGAATTAATGACAATCTCTGTTGACATGGAGTGCGGTACACCTATGTGAATGCTGTATATTCCTGTTTAGGCAACTAATTCCAGTGTGTTTCCTTAGGAATCAAGATAATAGCTCCCACCAGAGACTCATGCAATCGCTGTGTGGTGAATCACCAGCACAAAGCAAAACAAACAAGATCCCAGCGGAATCAGCCATCAAAAGACCTTCACCTCACTGAGGTATTGTGAAAAGGTACAGATGTGGTTGCCTGTAGTGTTGTCCAAATATTTTGACAATGGTCAAGTCAGGCCTTCTGGTTTACCTTTAGGGGCTGCTTACTCCCCAGGCTGTCACTTGTTCGTCATCCTTCTTCTCAAGCTAGGAAAATTTTCACACACAAACAACTTGACAAATAAGGCTTGCTTTAGCTTTTTTTGGCAACAATAAAGGCCCCGCAAAAAAGCCAAACTCACCTCTTGCTGCTGCTGATGTCACCCACACCCTGTGTCAGAAGGCTATGAAAGTTATATTGGCTTGGCCGACTCAGATTAGATCCTAAAGTCAGCCATCCAGCAAACTTTGACTGTTATCGTTCCAGTAATCCTGGCAGAAAAGCCAAGGCCTGAGAAACATGAAGGCCAACCAGCAGTTCAACTCTTCGGTACAACCCTTTGAACTCATGTTCAGGTCCACTGGCAGTGGAAGAGGGAGATTTCACTGGGACAACTCACGTTGCACCTGTAGATTTTAATCTCTCCAATCATTAGCTAGCACCTTGCATTGCCAATACTTAAAGCAGATATGTAGCCAGCTGGCTTAGCTGGATAAGAGTCAAGTATCCCTTGTGGAATCCCAAATATCCATTTGAACAGATATAGTTGGACTTCAGATCAGTTGTCATCAAAGGGAAGCCAAGTATTAGCTCCCCAAACAACTGGAGAGGGTTATGACAGAACATCAGCAATCTCCTAATTCTACATGTCTCGGAGGCTCTTTTTTTTTCAGATTCCCTTTCTCCACAGCTCAGACAGCTATGGCAGATTTTGTTGGTCACACATTCACAGAGCACAGCTAGAACTGCCTTGCTAGACAAGAGATGAGGGGCAATAAGTCCTTCTGGGAATAAAAAGCAAACTTTGGGTCTCTAGGGCAGTCAAAAGTACAAACTTTCCATGAGGTGGGCAACAAGGGTGTCAAAGCCTTCCCCTAAGCATGCACAGAGAGGTGACCTACTCTATCTTCTTAAGGGAACCAGTGCTCTTATCCTGCCCCACTGCCCCAGTTCAGCCTCTGTGCTCTGGATCACTGAGACCTGCTGCTGAGACCTGTTGCCCTCCAGTGCCACTATATAGTGGTGTAACACAGATTTCACCTTTCCTTTTTTCCCAGCTAACTGAAAGGTAAAAACAAATTGAATTACAGAACTATGTGGGGAATTTAGTAATTAAAAACTTGTGAGCTGGTGTTAAAGCTATTCAAAAGAACAAATAGTTACCCAGTAAGTACATTACACTAAAGTAAGAACCATATATGCTGTATAATATAATAGCAGCTTAGGGAGCCAAAACCACAGAGAAACCGTAAGTCATAGCTGAGTCACAGGAGAGAACCCACATTGCTATCATGGTGCAGGCTCAGGAGCCAGCAAGAAAGCTGAGTTCTGGGCACAGATGACATCCTGACATCCTCCTCAAATTACATGACATGAACGCCCTTAGGTTGTGTCTGGCCTCTGCATATGCATAGCCTCCATTTCCCAAACTGGCCAGCTGAAGGGTGAGAGGGAAGCGCAGTAGTGGGAATGAGTAGCCTGCAAGACTATCCTATAACAACCAGCCTGCACTCTAATGAGGTAGCAAACTCTGCAGCAAGCAGCTTGCCCCAGGACTCAGATGACTAGATAGTGTCAGCCTGGCTGAATTGTACTTTTCCTGCAGAAACAAGGAGGGAGGCAGGGAAGTAAGAAAACTCCTTATCAGATCAGCAATGTCATCTAAATCATCCTATCCTGATCTTGACCAAAGAGGAGAAACCAACAGGCGTCTCCTGATACTAAAGTAGGAATGTCCTGCAGAACAAGTTACACGTCTCCTCCTTTCCCATGCAGAATGGGGCAGAATAGAGAAGAACTGTTTGGAGATCCTAAATGTTTTCACAGCACCTCTATTACTGTTGAAAGTGATATGTAGCCATTCCTTCAGACTGCAGAATTATAGAAGAAAATAGGGCTGGATGGGAGTCAGAGGGTAGAAGAACACTGCAAGGAAGAACCAGCCACTCCTGCAACAGCCTTTCATGGACTAAAACTGATCTAAGAGGTGAATGTAAACTGGACAAGAACAGGGAGCAATCTACAGAGAAGTATGAAATAATGCTTCACTGACCAGGAAATCTGTCTCACGGATTAAATAACCAGTTCCTGGATTTTAAATCAAATCCATGAGCCTCTAGTTAGTGGGTAAATCTCCATATCTTGCAGATAACTACTGAACATTAGTCACAAAAAGATTTTCAGTGATGGCGAAATCAGCCTAAAGGTAAGCAAGGGAAAAATATACTCGCAAGGTATTAAAATAATTCCAACTTCATTATTTTAAAAAAGGAAACACACCTTGCTAAAGCAGCTGAAAGAACAGTTAAGTCTTACCTAAACCTTAGGCCTCGAAACTGGAACAGGCACCTCCATGTTGTCCTGAAGTACATTCTTCAGGGAGAACAAGTTGTGAATGATTGCCTGCGTACAAATGACACAGGGGAAGAAGAAACCTTGGTTGCTGCCAAAACTCCTCAGATTTTTTTCTTCAAAATCAGTTTGGTCCTGCTGGGGTCATCATACGGAAGTAGTTCTATGCATTACACAGTTAAACGTTTGTAGCCCTCTGTTGATGGATTTTCTACTGATCCTTCAGGGCAGTTAATCTGAAGAAGAAGGGGTAAAAGGATCCAATATTTTTAATGTATTATGCTTAATACTGTCCTTTACCACTTTATAGTTAAGGGGAAGAGATGAAAGGCTGAGCCTTCAGCTGAGGCATTTCAGGATCCCTAGTGTCTGAACACAGAAGCAGTGCATAGCACACATCTACTTAACCTATTGTGCACTTTTCCCCATAATACTAAATAAACAGGATTTATTAAAACTGAATTTTCTCTATTGCAAGAATCTTTTTAGATACAAGCTCAACATTATAAAACATACCATGTCTTCCATGTCATGAAAATATAACCATGGGAAGGAAGCAATACACGCAATATGAAGAAAAGAAATGTTTACACACAGTTTATTGATAGAAGTTTCCCGAAGCAGTTCGTATTTTGGGTAGCAAACTCACTCCCCACCCCAGCTGAACATTCATCCTATAATCTTCACCCTGATGGTCCTCAAAGTGACCTGATATATGAGCTCCATGTTGATGTCCACACACCTCCTTAAAGTTACTGTCTTTTGGGAAGAAATGGGCAGCAAGGTCACCATGTCAGCAAACTATTATTTCCCACTAGTTTAAAATCTTCGGAGTTCATGGATCCAGGAGTTCTGATCACTAGCTGGACTCTTTTTTGAACCATTAAATCACTTCATGGCCCAATTCAGCAGGATGCCTAATCACTGAGTCTGAGCTTTAATGCCAAATAAAGAAGCATATTGTACTGTTATACCATTTAGGCTACTATAAAAACTGAAATAAAGTACTTCTAACTTAATGTGTGCATTAAATATTCTGTGTAAGTACACAAAATTACAATCTTAAGTGTTCTATAATGAAATCATAACCGCTCTCTGCAATAAACTTCACATAATTCTTCCTGCTTTCTCAAAGACAGAGCAATAGATTCCTCTGAAATCTGTTCCATGCAAGAAAAAAAACATTATGAAAGGTGGGAGAAAAAGAGTACAATCAAAGTCAGATTGGACTGACTCCTTGGCAGATTAATATTTTCATGCTCCTGGAAATCAGGTTCTCAAATGTGTTACTATTTCAGGATTCTTCTCCATATCATTCCTCTGTTCCAGCATGTTCTTTTAGCTGGGGATTGTTTGGTAGATCTTGCAATACTTATCATCCTTACAAGTTATGACTTCTTCCCCATCTATTGATATATGTAGGATTATGGCTTTTTCCTAACCTTTTGAAATTTTGACTGAAGCCTTCATTTCTTTCTGCATGAAAACCAGAAAAGTAGATAGCATTCAGAATTCCAGAAACATCTGATGTTGTCTTTCTTTATAAATCACACGATGCACAGTGGGCAGCATGTAAAAATGCTGGACACCAAGAAAGCAACAATGGGCTTTTGTAAGTCTTTACAGCATGTACCCTATCCTGAATTGTTTTGGCAACTTCTTCTCCTTGAAGGAAGCACAAAAAAAAAATACTTTCAGCTTGTCACCAAGTCCATGGTTTGCATTTGCATGGCTATTAAACTTAAACAACCCACCTGTCACACTGGTTGGACCCCAGACCTGAGCACAGCGCAGCAGAGCGCCAATGTTCTGCATTTACCTGTGGCTCCTTGGCAGTTGTGAGCATGGTGCTTCTGACACAGTACACACCATGACAGCTGTTCAGATGCTCAAGGTCTCCGCTTAGCCCCATCTCTGCTGGCTCGCTCTGGAAGGTCCTGAAAATCATGCAGCTCCCTGTTTGCACTAGTGCCAAAGTGCAACTCCAAAAGGCAGTTGGGAGAGTCTCAGCCAAAACTGGACTCAAACCTGTGCTTACCTGGCAGTTTAGACATGCTCAGGGAAGAGTGGCTAAGTCCTCTTGCTTCCTGTTGTCTTTTCTCTAAGCTTTATTGGTCTTGTTTATTTAACATGAAAGACCGCAGAGGGAGCAGAATCTTTTATTAAGCCTGTTTATTGCTGCAATGCCCCCTCAACTTGGTGGCACCTTGTGCTTGAGGGCTCAGGGAAAGTTTCTTTCTCCACTCTTTCTTCCCCTGTCTGCACTTGTAGGTGGTTGAGGCCTGTGAGCCAGCAGGGCCTAAAGGCAGTGTTTCCGCCAGGTCCCCCAAGGCGCAGAAGGGTTGGAGCCTTGCTTCCTAGGATGGCTCATCACTTTTCAACATCTGCGGTCCAGGAAGGCCACCAAACTGCTCCTGGCTCCCCCAAAGCTTGCTCTTTGTCCCTGCTGGGGCACAGCCTCCAGGGTAACAAGCCCTTATGTTCCCTCGGTTATTGCTGGTTTAAGAACAAAGCCAGAGAAGTGTGGTTTTGGCTGAGAGGGATAATATGCAAAGGAACTGTGCCTGAAGCATTAGGCTGTTATTGCTGCTGTATTAATATTGAGAATGGAGAGGGGGAAAGGCAAAGACCAAGGCTGGTAAAACAGAGCCAGAGCCACATGAAGAGGACAGAATGGATTTATTGTGCTAGATACTGATAGCAGTGATGCTGCTCTTTCATTTGCAGGATCTGTGTTTTTCTGATTAGCACTGTCAAGTGTGACACTTGGTAGGAAAGCTTGACATTAAGCTAAGAGCACCAGGAATTGAATTGCTGGTTAATTACAAGAAAGCTCAAGTCTTGTTTTTTTAAGGTTGTCTGCAACTCACCTTTTGGGCCAAATCCCAATACTTTTTGAAAATCCATTCCTCATTCTGAATCTGAAATTTGCTACCCTAATGATATCATAGAGCATATATGGAGCATTTTATTCATCCCCTGGCTCCTACTGAAATTTTTCAGTTTTTCATAGTCCTGCATGCAATCCTTCTCCATCTGTGGAATGTCAATGTAGCAATAGCCCTAAGGACAAAACATTAATTTAAAAACAAATATACAGAGACCGTTGCATAGAGATCTTCAACTGTGTCTTTATGCTAATGGCTAACTGAAACAAGTTAAATTTTTGCAATGTTTAGCCCTGTTTTGACATTATGTCAGAGAAACACTTCATTCACTTATAAACAAAAGAGGAGAAAGTTTAGGGCACTTGAAAACATTTGTTAGTTCAGGCAGAATATGACCCAGCTAATCTGATTCAAAAGAAGAAAAAACAGAGTCATCATTTCAGCGTTCAGACCCCACCAATTGGTTTTAGACTGAACTGCAGCTAAGCTGAAGCTTTGAAAGCAAAAAAAAAGAAAAACACTAAAAAGCAAAGAAAGTTGTCTGGCTTAGCTTCAGTGTTTCTCTGCATTTTTTTTTCTTTTTTTTCAGGCATGGACCAAAGGAGGATGGGATTTAATTACCCAGAGAGCCAAAAGGAAATCACTGTTAGTTGTGACCTAAAACCACTGTGAGCCAACTGCATGACATCCATTACTTGGTGCAGGTTTCTAGAGAGCGCTTTTTAGCTGTAGGAGAGAAGCTGTGTGCATTTCACTCCACATCCTCAGAGGTGCCCAGGCAAGAGAGAACTGTTGAAGCCCAATCTAAACACTTTTTAAGGGCAAAGTGTTTAGAAGTGGCCAAGGAACTGCAGTCCTCACTGGCAATAGGACAGCAGAGTCAATGGCAGCTCAAGCTACAGGACTTGTATCTTCAACTGGGAAGGGCTAGTTCCAGGGACTGAGAACCAACTGATACATTGAGGACTCTAGGTACATTCAGGATTCCCCTCCACATTTTCAAACCCCAAATGTATGCTGAAGAGGTGGATCAGTACCACCATGCTCTTTCCATCTGCAGGAGACCAAGGATACCTTCTCAGGAGGCATGCCAAGAGCTGCAAACTCTTTCTATCAATGCCAAAACACAGCCACACTTGAGGCCATGTTGGTTTGTGCATCCAAAATCTCTATCACCCCTACAACCAGAATGAAGTGTCTTTAATAAACTTAATCCTTAACAGAGCCCTGGTTAGCGGCAAAAGAGGGGAAATAGAAGTTGAATCCAGGTCTGATAATGCAAGGTGATTTAATTTTTTGAAACCATTGAGAAAGGTTTCAACTTGGTTTCATTAGAAAAGGAGGCAAAATTGATTTCACTGCCTGCACTTCTGCCTGTCTGTCTGTCCACCACCCATCCTTCTCCCAAAACATTGTAGTCTATGGGACTATCTTAAATCTTCCAAAGGGAGTAATGGTCTCAAAGTTGTTCCTAAAGTCTGTAAGAATCAGCAGCAAGGTAGAGATAGGCTGAAACCAGGCTTCATCAGTTCTGCTGCTCACAGAATAGCTTTTGATAGTGTTCTTTAGTGCCTCTGCACAGGAGATTTGCATTTAAAAAGAGGAAGGGGAGCTTACAGATTCAAATGTGTAGTTAGGGCCCCTTAATTTTCTTATTTCAAACACCACGCAAGGTAAAAACACAGTACTGCAGGCACAGAAGTAACCAAACGTTAAACCTGTTCATTTGAAAGACAGAGGATTTTTTTTTTTTTGTAGCCATCACTGGAAAACCTATTTTTTAATCCAAAAGAGAAGCAGGGAACTGTATCCAAGGAAGACTTTAAGTGGCTTGCTGACACATGGGATTAACATAAAGAATTAACACACAATGCACTATACTTAGAGGCAGAGAGATTAATTGCAGAAGGCCAGCTGGGAACGGTAGGGGTAAATACTGCCTTTTGTTGCAGAGACAGAGTGAGGGCTGAGCATGCAAAGCTGCAGTGACCAAGCTGAGAGTGTGAGTGCTCTTGGGGATTTGGCCTTCGCAGGGCAGATGCAGACAGAGTCCTGAGGAGATACCCTGTGCAGAGCCATTCACACCTTTGCTAAAGAAGCCGTGTGTGAGTGTCCAGTCATCTGCCAAGGCCCACGTGGCATGGTCACAGCTATGACCCTGTCTTCTGTACACCTCTCCAACATGATGCCATGTGGCTCCTGACATTTGCCTGTTTAGGACTTGGCCTAATTCTTTCTGAATTTTGTGGGAAAGGAATCAAACTTTTACCTAGTTTATGAAGATGCTGCAAGTATTAAACCTTATTTGGGCAGAAATTAAACATGAAAAAGCTGACTGGGATAACTAATATAATGCACTGCATTTCACATTACCATTTGAAAAGTTTTTACTGGAAAAGGCTTCTATAGTTTAATATGGATCTGGAAATTGTTGCTTATCTGTTATTGCATACGTATAAACAAACCTGCTTCATGGGATTTCATCTTCCAAGTATCTCTGTCTGGTTCAACAGTTTCATTCTGATCTTTAAAACTGAATTGACAAAACTGATGACAATAAGGCTAATTTACAGTAAAATGATTCTGTATCACACAAAGAATTTAGAGATGTTTTCCTCTGTAATTTTAGCATTGATGCATTTCAATTGATTTACCATCACAAACAGCATCTGGGCCCTAGTCCAAGAAATGCTGCATCATTTCTCTATTATGGTGGCACCTCGCTGGTTGATTCAAAAAAAAAGAAGGATTTATTCAACACAGTTTAAGAAAAACAAATGCTATTCTTCAGTTTACTATCATTTCAGAAGGACGTATTGAGGCACAGTGCTCTGGAGCAGCAGCAATGTTGAGCAGTGCTTAGTGTAGATCCTGAGAGTGGAAAAGCACAGCTGACTTCCTGGGAGGAACAGGAATTGCCACTGCTACCGGCATTTACCTTTCATCTCATCAAAGGCACTAGTGGATTTTAAGCCTTCCTAACCCTCCTCTGAAACAGCCACATGTTTTCCCTCCGATATATCTCCTGAGCCTCAATGTTTCAGGAATGCCAGACAGCAACTCGGCATTGCCAGCCTTGTGTTTTAACGATAAACGTGTTTATCTACCCTTTTACCAGCACAAATCAGCATTCATTTGGCGAGGACAAGATACACAGTTTGTCCTCCCCAAACTAACAGACAAACCTCCAAATCTCTAGTTTCACTGAACATGCCTAGACTGGGAACTGCCCATATTTAATTCACTGGAGATATTTAATTCAGCCCATAGTTTGTTGTAAACTATGCCATAATTGCCAATCCACTAAGGATGAAAGGACTTGTTTGACTTTTTTGGTTGGTTAATGCACAGTAGTTTCTATAGCCAGAGGCACTCAAAGGGTAGCACTATGTCTGTCTGACTTGAACTGGGGAAGTCCAGGTCACCGTCTATTTCTAATTGTGAACAATCTACACAGACTACAAACTGAGTTTCCTCATGTGATGCAGGAGAGAATAATGCAGCCCAGACTGCTTGATGCTATTTACAGCAGGGTGGAAACATCCAGGGAGAAATGATAAGGTCCTTGTGTCTCAGTGGGCTGTGAATGCAGGTGCCAGACTTCGAGCACACCCACTGCTATCCTGACCATTGACAACAAGAGCCTGACAAAAAGAAGAGATGGTTCATGTTGTAAACACCTATTTCTAACACGAAGGTGGAAAGCACACAGTGTGATTTTGTTCTGAAAGAGGCAAAATCCATTAAGAAGGACATCAAGATCCCAAAAGACATCTAACTCCTGCCCATTCGTCGTCACGAATTTCCAAAACTGACTCTTCAAACCTGAAAATGTTTTGAAGTATTTTCTCAGTTTTGCGGAAGCTCTGTTGGCAAAACCCAGCTCAGATAGATTTCCTGCTACTTTATGGCTGATGAAGAAGCCATGTAGAATGCCTGGTTTTGTGGGACACCACCACATAAATGTCTAACTAGGGACTTCTGCAGCTGCACTGCATGTTGTCCGGAAACTGCTGAGGAACCTGGAAATCCTTGCAGCACCAGCTCAGGCCAGGGTTTTCAGAGATTCAGGTAGTTCCTCAGGCTTATTTTTTGTTTTGGGGGGGCGGGATTTGCAATGCGGGTGCCACACAGAAATCAGCAGAAACATCAGAGGAGCATTTCACTTTGAAAAAAAAAAAGAGAGAGAGAGAGAGATTCCAGAACTTCCTTTCTGAGGGAAATTCTGAAGTTTAGAGCATTTTTTTCCAGATTTAGAAATAGTGGAGCTTTCCATGAAAGGAATTTTGAGAGAGTCTAATTTATCACCTTCTCACTTAGAAGAGCCAAGTTCCTGAGACACAGCAGATAATATTATTGCAATTATCTGCATGACCTTCTGCCACTGGTATCTCATGTTGCTGTGTGGTGTGCATGGGAGGAAGGAGAGTTATTTTGTAGGCAAACGCTGGTTTTCATCCTTCCTGTCTTTCCAATCTCCTGCATAATCTTAGCAAGATAATTTTCAGTCCAAGCCCATACTTTTTTGGAAACTTACTGAAGAACATGTAAGGAATTAGTATACAGAATTTAAGTAGCTGGTGGGACTATTCCCTTTCATTTTCCTGTTAACTGTTAAATTTCAGCAGACGTAAGTGTCATGTTGCTTTCAATATATACCTCTAATTTCTACTCCATGCTTAAGTGTATTCTCACAGACATCAGGGAAAGATATAAATCTTACTCAGTATTTTAAGAGATGCTTCCATTTTCTATATTGATTCTTTATTGCTGTAAAGAAATTCACATAGTGGACATGTATTAGAATTTAAACTCAGTGAAAAAGAGACTGAAAGATGGTTAAATACATACTTTTTTCTTTGCCACATAATTTATATGCTGGTTATAAACTCTTGAGAAACTGTTCCCATTACTTTTGGGCCAGGCGAGAACAGACACTAGATCTGTGTGCTGAGTAGCAGTCAGGACCTAAACATTTTGCAGGGGCAAGCATGAGAGACCACTGAAAAGACTAGAGGCTTAAAAGCCAAATGCCAGAACTTTTTCTGGAATTTTTATGCACTATACAGTGCAAATCATGGTAAAAGAAAAAGTGGCTAAGCTCGGGCTGGCTTCCTACCCATTACGAGCAGACTCCAGGACCTAAAGAAAACTGAGGAGGATTAGAAAGTAAAGGCTTATCTGTGTGACACTCTCATCGGGAGCAAAATGTGGTAAAGAGCACAACAAATACTGATGCCCTGGATAAACACATACATGCTGGTAAAGGGCTATAAAAGCTGTCCACCTGAACAAATATATTTTTGTTATTAATCACAAAGCAGAGAGAGAGCTTGAAGGTCAGGAAATCAGATCAGGAAATTCAGTGCAGTTTGTTCAACAGCAATCATAAACATAAGAGTTCTCTGACAGGGCTAGATGTACAAGATTCAATGAGGATGAAAGAAGGCTGAAACAAAAAAATCACCCTTAGATGTGGGAATGCCAAGCTCCAGCCTTGACTGAATCACAAAAGCATATGACTTATGTGTGCTTCTCCTATGTCTCCAGCTGATGCCCTAGCCTGCAGGCTGCTGTTCTATCCAGGGAAGGGAGATATCTGGAGAGGTTTTCATTTAATCCCAAAAAGAAGAAGGATGTTGCACTTTTGTTAGGACAGGGACATTCTTCTAGCTTGGCTCTCGTGGTATGCAATAACTCTGGTCACAACCCCTTGTTGGCACAGAGTCCCACAGAGAGGCTTACAGCCACTCTGTCAGCTCACAGAAAAGTGTGAGCATAGTTTACATGCTGAAGTGCAGGAAAGCACACAGAAAAATGGGAAGTGGAAACACTGTGTGCTGGAGAGACGCTCAACAACTGCTCCATTCTTGGAAAGTGGCACAGTGTGCAGCAGAGAGTTGCTAAAGCAGAAGAAGAACCCAGGCAGGGAAAGGAAAAAGAAAGAAACACTGAGACTCTTCCTAAGAGACTCTACATATTAACTATCGTAAGAAAAGCAATATTTATAAGTTTTCAAATTGTATCTAACCAAGCAGTTTCTCCTTCCCTCCCCATCTACTATCTGCTCAAGCCTGTACCTTTAAAGTACACTGATTTTATACAGTCTGTCCACAGTTTTAACAAATAAGCAGAGTCCTCTCCAACAGAGGATACAACAGGATAATACTAATATAGTCACATGCTCCACAGTGCAAGAAGTCATAAATAAAGCTAGATAGCCTGCAAGCCCTCTCTGGGAGAGCTCACTGCCAGAAAGAGGAGTTTGGTGCTTTTATCTCATAGGAGCACCACTTATATGGAGCATGTTGTGAAATGACTCGTCAGGATGCTAACTTTGCTAGCACCACAAGGGAAAGGTGACTGTGAACTCATGAAATAGGCAAGAGGTAGGTTCTCAAAACCTATGACAGAGCCAGGAATAGAGCTAATTCCTACATTCTGCATATCTGTGATACAGCAGAAAGGCTGTGGCATGGCTTCATGCCAGAGGAATGAGGAAAGACTCATTCCCCTCCCTATACTGCCCTCAGTTTCCTTTCATTCTACAAGACAGGAACAAGGCAATGTTCGGTCCAGAGTAGGACGGCTAGAGAAAAGCAATATCAAGAAGTACTCAGCAAACAACTGAGCAACTCCCATTGCCTCATGCTTGCTACATATAAAGAGAGGATGAGTTGTTTTCAGTCAACTGCATATTTATGGGAACAGTCACATGCCCCTCCATCTAGCCTTGAGGTTGGCAGGAGAATGCATTTGATCTGATCTAAAAATAATAATAATAAAAAACCCCAAAAAACATGAAATAAAATGTCACAAACTTACATTGTTGCAGGACTTAACTAGGACAAAAGTATACTACCTTCCTGCATTACATGGTAAGGATGGAACAGGAAAGCTGATGCTCTGTCAGGAATAGCACAAATGAACATTTACTTCAAAATAAACAGGTAACTCTAGCCTCTGAAGACAGTATATTGCTTTCCTTCCTGCAAAGATTGATGGAGTAAGGAATTATTCTTAGAAACTTTACTCAAGGTAAAAATAATCACAGTCTTTCTGCAAAACTTAAGGAAAGTGTGTGTAATATTTTATTTAAACAGGACTTTGAAAATTTCATCAAAACTATTCCAAGAATGTATAAGCAAATTACTCCACCACCCTTAACCTAGGGGAAGGGTCATATCTGTCATATAGTCTGTGATAAATGCTCAGAGTTCAGTAAGTTGTTCTGACCCTGCCTTGTGATTCTTACTGCTGTCAGTGGAAGTTTAGCTTGTAGCCTACAGGACTAGACTGCAAGAGCTTAGTCTGCTATTTCAATAACAGCAAATAATGCTCCTGTGCGAGGCTCTCAGGACTGCAGTTTGGTCTAAACCAGGCTTTGTCCCGTGTTCCCTACACCAGCCTGGGATAGTCACTCAGTAGGTGCGCCTGCTGCACAAGGAGGAGCGCTGGAGCCAGCCAGCAAAAGAAGGTTTGGGGCAAAAGTACTTGATCTTGACCTGTGCCATCCCAGCACTTTCACCATTAGTAGAATTTATACTCGACCAGGGAAGGGTCCCCAGATAACATTGAAAACTAATCCAGGTTTGCCAAAAAGGCACCTCAGCAAGACACAGTAGTCTAGGCATAAATCCTTGTGTAACCCAAGCTAAAGTGTGCAAGCAGGAGCAGACTGTCCAGGAGGTAGCTGCAGCACAGCCTGCTTGCCATGGGCAGTGCCTGTGCCCTTGCACTTTCCTGTCCCACAGCACAGGAGACCTAGCAAAGAGCATCAGTAATAAAAAAGAAAACTTAGGTGTCTGCTCACTCCTCCTCATATATCCAAACAATTGCCCATAGGGAAAGCTTCTTTTTCCATAGTTAAATGTTAACTGACATTTCTCCAAGGCTGGCTCTACATGAGAAAAAATCTTTGCTCCTGGAGATTGCTGGGTAGATTAGCTGAGCAAGTAGGTTCAATTGAAGTTCACACTAGCATCCAGACTAAATTAACAAGCCTCTTTGGTTTGCCATTATTAATTCTTAAATTGGTAGACCACATTAATCTCTACACCTGTGACTGAATAAGGTTTTTACAGGCATCTGTAAAAACACACATGCAGAGTTTTCTCCGTAAGTTGGCCCTGATTTACTGGCAATAACACTTATTGTTTGATTTGTTTCAGGCCAGATTCTCTGCATGCCATTCCAGAGATGGTCATTTACAAACAGTTTTTATCATATGTACTTTGGTCCTAGAGATACTCAGACAGACATATAAGGAAGCATAATTGCTAGAATTCCTTGTCCTTGCCAATCTGGTTGCATTTTGAAAAGCCTGCTGAGTACACTGGAGAAAACCTGAGGAAAGGCATAAAAAATTGCAAATGTTACCTACCTTATTAATCTGTTTAAAAGCTTTGCTCCAAGAGGAGGTCAAGTACAACTGCAACTGTATTACAAGCACAGCAGTTTAATACCTTCAATTAAATCTCTATGACTACATAGCATCATAACAATACCTTATACCTCCAGGGCCTTTAGTCAAAAAAAAAACTAAAAATTTTGTAAAGCTTCTTCTAAAGATTAAGAAGCTGGTGTTCAAGCCATCCCATGAGATAGGGATAGACTTCAGAGTGCCTAGTTTTGAAAACATAAGAAAGTATTCACCTTCTATTTCTGCAGTTGTGAGGTTCATGGAAAAGCCCTGGAGGTCCTCACTGCAGGAGATCTGCTCAAGCAGGTCTGTTTTTGCAGCGATCAGAATGCGGTTCCTCAGGTGTTGGCTCCTCTATCAGCATCAGAGAAGCTTATCACTAAAAATTATGATGCATGCAAAGTCGATTTAGGCACTAAGTGACAGAAACAGTGCTTTAATGCGGAAGAGAAGCTGCACAAACAATACATTCCCTTCCAAAAATATATTATGACTGCCTGGCAGTAGACATCCTACAAAGCACAGAATATACGAAGTGTTTTAATGAGCCACATCATTGTTAAAATTGAGATGTGCCCCACAGCTGATTACCACAAACCCTGGCATGTTATACAAGCCTCGTATGAGATACCTCATCTCATATGAAATTCCTCATTTAGAGACAATGAGGCTAGCAGAGTGGGGAATTGCTTCTAGAATGACTCAGGCTCCAAATGTGACCTGCCATGACCTCTCCTCCTGGCTCCCAAAGGCTTGTCCCGAATAACTGATCTTTACTTAGAGAGCAGGAATGAGCTTCAGAGTTGACTTTGATTACTTGCCACACTGTATTCACCCCTTTCCTCCATCTCTTCTGGTTGTCTATGAGTACACTAGAACTACTCACTTAGGCTCCAGAATCAACCAGAGGGAGCATTGAAAAGCCCATGGTTTCAGAGAAACTACAAAATAATTATGTTGTGACAGCTGATGTTGCAGCTCCCACACCTCTGCAGTGGTAATATATCACTTCAGCCTGCTGTTATTGTGCAGGCCGTAATGGGATTGCCAAGAGATTACTGTAGAGTTAGAGTGACTTTTTGCTCTGTGTCCCTCTAGTACTAAGAGATTTTTTTTTTTCTCCAGTCTGGAGGACTTTTGCCTACTTCCTATCCATCCCTGGAAGAGAGTAGGGAGAGCAAAAGGTGGAAGGGACAGGTCATTCTGCCTTGCCTAACATTTTCTGTTAATCCTTAAAGCTGTGTATCTTCAGGAACGACTCCCCTCTGAAATTAGCTGGAATTCAACTTAGTAATATTTGCTGAAGTTACATTTCTGGACACGTATTTCTGTCTTATTTGATTCTTCCTCTTTTGACTCAAACTTTCATCTCATTATGGTGAGTTGGAAGCTACTCCTTGTTTTTGTATGCTACAATGTAGATTAGACCATCATGCCCCAATCTCTCTATACACAGAAATTTTCATTATATATTTATACACACATAAATATATTGAAATATATTAGTTATACATGAAAGTAATATGTTTCTATATTGCTTCTGCCTTACCACTCTTTACAAATGATATTTCACCGCAATGGTTCTTCCCCTCCCATATTCCAGCAGATGGAGGAGGCAATTCAGCTGTATAAAACTCTAAACACAGCAAAGAAGGACCTTTCCTTTCTGTTAGTTTCTGATGGCATGAGCTTTGGGTAGTGCTAGAGAGAATAGGTTCCTGCTTAGTGAGTAAAACTGGGCCAAAAGTCCACCGAGCAGCAGAAGGCAGGTAAAATGCATGGCCCTCCAGCCCGGCATCTCAGAGACCTGAACACTCACAGACCTCACTGTCTTGTTAACAAGCTAGGCAGGTTTGCGACAGCTTTGAAAGCACAAGGCCACTGCTATCCTTTAGAGGTCAGAAATAGCTGTTTGGCATTTATAATGGAGAGTCCAAGACTGCTTCAGATACGTAGCCGCAGCTTCCCCAGGACCCACTTGCTAGCCAGGAAGCCTTTCCATGCACTGACTGGGAACATTGAAATAAGCAAATAAAGGCTGCTAAATTACTTTGCACAGTGTATCTGGGAATATTTTAAATAGAGAAGGCTTCTGATGTGCAAGGCCAGATGGGAACTCATCACTTGTCTGAAAACTTGGGGATAGGACATTTCACCCTAACGACAGCATTATCTGCCACTCCCTATGTCCAACGCCCACTGAACAAGCAGGATGGCACGTTGTGAGCAGACCTGTTTACTAAGCACACAGGAATTCCCAGGATTTGCTCACAGTCAGGCCAGTAGGTTTCTTTCGGGACAGCCAGACACATGCTCTTCTTGTGACTTTGTGCAGAGTTTTCAGCCTTTTGTGGTTCAGTGTAAATAACATTTAAGGTTATTAGTTCATTTAAGCTCCTGTACTGGTTCTTTTCATTATGTTATTGTACCCAACAATTATACATGCAAGGCAAAAGAAAGCTCAGCTACTTCCCTTCTTCTGGCTCAAATTCTCAGTTTTTCAGTACCCTGCAAATAAAAATACAACTCAGTGTATTTAGGTTATCTACTTCTTTTTGAAGATATTGCCATTCGCAGAAATCCATATGTTACATGAGAACATAAGAACAGTTAAACGTCCATCCAGCGAATCTGTTATGCTCAACAACTGCGGAGAGAACAAGACAAGCAGAGATATTTTCCATGCACTACCTCTCAGAGTCAACCCAGGACTCAGGGACTTTCAGAACTCAAAGCCGTTCCTTTGTATCTAGATTTCTGCCTTCCTCCATACTTTCCCCCCATGTTTTTTCCAGTTGCTTCTTGAACTCACAGGCTGTATTTTAAAGGCTTGCATCATGTGGTAATGTTTTGCATCTGAGCAATGTGCCACATAGCACAGAGCCTGCACTTTTTCATTCTAAACCTTCCACAGGAATTTCTGCTGGTGGCCACTACTGTTCTACCAGCCATGCTTCCAGCCTTTTCCAGCTACCACTACACTGTGGCTTGCTGTGACATTCCACTGGCTAACAAGCTTCCGGGGAGTCAGTGTTGCAGGATAATCACCTAGAATAATCTCAGAAGTGGGAATTTTAAAAAAACCTAGGGAGAGTGGAGGGAGAGAAGGGACTGATTTAGCCAGCAGACAGAAGCCTCATGCATATTATGAAAGCGCTGTTATCACCAGACACCAGAGATAAGAGAATGAGCCGGTGAACATTGCACCTTCTTTTGTTTCCATTATGATGTGCTGAGGCTCCTTAGGGCACCAAGGCTGCCTGAGCCTTCCTTATTTTATCTTTTCCTGTGCTACCTGCAATATAGGTGCAAAGTACCAGAGGCTGGGAGCAATGATACGCCATAAGAGCACCTTGCTCTGAAGATCTCACTGGTTTGGTGCAGCATCCCTCTGCTGTGGCTATGCTGTTGCTGCTCCACAGACTGTGGCTAATTGCTTACCCTGTCCAACCTACCGTATGCTCCAGTGCACTGGGCAGGAGCCTCCCATTCCAGTGCATTCCCAATAACTATAGCAATACCACTGCTTCCTGTTTTCTTTGTAAGTTTGTGGCAAGAGCTCCCCTCAAAATGTCCTCCAGCTTTAGTAGTCAGGTCTCTCTTACCCTTGCGTATCATACAGGCAGCACCAGGTGCCTATCAGACATCAGCAAACTCAAGTTGTAGAGACTTTATTCTCTCCTGGCTATGGTGAAAATGACTGTACAACATGTAGAGACAGGATCTGTGCATACGAGTTGCAAGAGCAAGCATGATTATCAGAGCTACCAGACCTCACATGAGCTGGACTCAGCTTGAGGCCTGTTTGCTTAGCACTTTATTCATGCTGGTAGCAAAGAAAGCAATCCAAAAGAAATACTGCATTGACAGGCAAGAAACTTGCAGACTGTATCAAATGTGCTGGGCCCAGCAGCGCTTTCTAGTTGATTATCTCATGGGCTGAGCTACCTCATCAACTCTTCAGTTCTTCTGGGTACCTTAGGCCAGGAATGCATTTTCCTGTCAGAAAACACAATCTGTATCCATTTATTTCTATGGATTTAAGGCCAGAAATTTGCTTGCACGAGGAAAGGGCATGCTCTTCCTGCAGTGAGGACCTAAGGAAAGATGTCAAGCATAACACTTTTATAGAGGCTGGTCAGGTGATTTGTATGACAGCCACCAGCAGGGTATACAGGGGCCTCAGATTCATTTTCAGATACTCCTAAAGTGCTTAACAAAGATCACTCATTCAGATCCCTTTATTCAACTACAGATGAGAAAAGACCCCAATAAAACCCCTGTTATTACATATTTTCCTTTTCTGTATGTGTTAACTTCCCCTTCCAAGGGCTTTACGAGACTTTCAGAGTTTGTGGATTACCAAGACTTGTGTTACAGTATTTAAAGGATTTCCTTTCAAGAAAAACCCACATTTAGCAGCACTGGCTAAAAAAGAGATCAACAAAACCCATGCAGTATGACAGATCAAGGGAACATCTCATTTGTAGAGAAAATTCTTCCATTTGCAGCTGTAATAGGGGAAGGTGAAAACCTCCTATTGCATAAGGTAACTCTACCATTGAGCACAGTGCCTTAACCTTGAGTAACAATTGGAACACATCTCCTTCATCCTAACAGGGCCTGAATATTGCTTAAAGGATATCTAGATGGAGTACAGAGAGCAAAGAATGGAGGAGAAAAGAGGATCAGATGGAAATAATATTATTTTAGAATAGTTAGAGGGAAGGAGAAGTTTGCTGAGGGAGGCAGCGAGGAATAATTTTGTAGTTCTTGTGTCCTATTTATCAAGGTACTAGTAAGAGAGGAAGGTACATACCTCTGTGAAGCAACTACTTTAAATTGAACTCCTCCAGTCTGAGTCAACACCAAAACCCAATAAAGAAAACACACTAGTGACTTGTTCCTGCTTCCTAGGACTTCCAGTGATTTACACAGACAAGAAGACACCCTACTGCAGGGCGGTATTACTGCGCTACCTGCCATGAATTGCTCATGCTTCTCTCAGATGACTCAATGAACGCTGAGTACCTGTTGAGTAGATGATCAGTCAAAGCCACATGAGCCTTGCAAAATCATCTATCTCAAGACGTCCTGCAGGTCTCCCCCTCGCCCAGAGACCCCCAGTCTTTCTCCAGCTGCTAGGAGTCTGAACACTGGTGTCCACTAAAAGATTCACCCATTTAAAGAACCATCCCATTTAAGGACCTTCTGCTTATTTTGATATATTCTCTCTAACTGTTGGTAAGCTTCAGAATAGGAGTCAGCCCAAACACTACCTGTCCTAATTTCAGTGCAAGCCTATGGGATTGGACAACAGAGTAGAGATACCATTTACATGCCCTGCTTGAGATCGTCATCTCTATACATCCCACCACCCATACCAACACTGTTCCTCAGGAAGCAATTACATTGCCATTCACTTTAACAAAAGTCATTTTTCATCCTTTAAATTGGCCTTCAACAAGGCCAGCATCAGAAGTGCGCATTCATTATGGGCTGGTCCCTGAATACCAACCCCTCCCTATCACAGAAGACATAACCCACATTAAAGCCCAGCCTGCTAGCAGCTGTTTGCAGCATTCCCTCAACAGGAGTTCCCCTAACAATGTGCTCTTGGAACAACTCACATTGATCAAATAGGTCAGCCATTAAGCAACTTCTTCATCATGGAGTTTCACATCACACACAAATTCTCTCCCTCTCTTAAAACCAAGACCCATCACATACAAATTAACTCCCTCTCTTAAAACCAAAAAGACTTTCCTTTAAGGTATGAAGCCTAGATAAACTTAGCTGCACTTTCTTAGCCCCATGATGACAGCTGCTGCCTTAGTGAAGGTTGCATTGCACCAAGGAAAGAAGCAACCAGAAAGCTGAAATGCTCAGAGTGTCACCAAGATGCCTCGCAAGACATCCTGTGTCCCAGCAGGAAAGCCCAAAAAGTCAAGTTATCCCTTTCACCTCCTCAAGTGGTTTTAGCCCCTTTTTCTTTGGAAATAAAGCTTATTCCGTGTCTTGTTTTAGGCATGTGTGTGTGTGTATGTTTCCCTAAAGAATTTTGAAATGATTGGTCAGTTTCAGCCATGTCTGACAGACAGATAAAGGTTAAAATATTAGGTTTTCACAGGTTTTATTGAAACAACTGAGAAAAAAAGCAATAATCCTAACTGAGTCAAAGGCTGCAATACAAGGTCACTCTATTTTAGATATGATTCTTTTTCAGAGAGGACCCTTACAAATGGTGAAGAATTTCTTTCAGTGGCCTTCATGTTAATCCCACAAAGTCTTGAGTTGTATGTTTGTAGAAGACCAGCCCATCTTCATTGTAGTACTAAAAAGAGAAGCTTATTTATGTTCGCATAGACCTTGAATCCTATCCTACTTTCTTCTCTAACTCTGTAGCTTTAGCTCCTGTAAATTGCCTCCTTTACAGCCCTAGAAATAAATAGAAATGTGTGTGGTTGCATCCACATGCAGCAGTGTTCCTTTGAGTACCTGTGCTTGAATGCTAGGATCTGAACTATTCAGATGAGTGATTTAGCCATTTGTAATTATGACAGAGCCTGGTTTTATTAAGGCTACAGAAGCTCATTCACAGACTTTGAAGTATACTTAAAGTATATAGGGGTAGAGTTAAGATGAGGCAGGACCAATTTCAAATATTTCTTTAGTAGCTGGAATCCATTAAAATGCAATAACAAAAAATTAGGAATCCATAAAACCTGCCAAGTTATCCCATGTTTTGGTGGAAAGCAAAGACGCTCTAAGACTTCATTTGACATTCATACAAGGATATCTGAATCCCCCCCATCGGATAAACACAGGTCTGGGATAGCTCCCTGAAGTGACCGAGCCCATTTACTCATACTCTAGTTATTAGGTAGCAAGTCTGTCCAGTGGATCCACAAATACAAAGAGAGCTTGTATTTTTTGCTAAAATTATTGAAAAGATCCTAATAATTTTCAATATCTTTCCTAAAGATAAGTATATTTCACATGAGTGTTCTAAAAGCATTAGTTGGAAAGTTTCTGATGCTTTCTTCTTGTTCTAGACCTCTGAACATTAAAATCAGAGAAGGGCCCAAGTCCAGATTTAGATTTAGATCCAGATCTGGATTCAGATTTTCCCAATTCCTGGCTAGCCTGGTTTCCAAGTTAGCTTAGGCTAAACCTACAGGTGAATCCTCCTAAATATTTTACTGAAGGTTAAGTATATGCTTTTGAAGCACGGGATTTTCGCTCGCATAGCAAATCTTCTGTTACTGAATGCTTTTTGATTTACATTGTGGAGAGGTCTCAGAGCACACATACGTTTTAGATGAACCTAAGCAGTAAGATGCACTCCTACTGAAGAAGTTTAGCACTGGATCCATAGCACCAGCTGTTTAGGCTGACAGATCCACTCACTGCTCTGCACTAATAGCTATCATAGACATGGCCTCATACAGAAATGACTGAAAAGATGCTAACTGGAAAGCCTGTTGTATGGAGCTAATCTTCCTTCTAAATATGTGCATGTTCATACCGAAAGAAAATGGAATGAGGGACCCCAGTCGTTGCTCAGCATAATCTTGGTTCAGGCTATCAGGACAAAAAAAGCCATTTTTCATGCATTAAAATAGAGAGCAGAATGTCAGCACAAATGTCTCTTACTGTCTTTCTTGGTCTTAATTGTTACTGTGTGTTTATGTACAAAGGTAGGTTCAGAAAGAGCTTAGCATTGGGTGTGGTAACATATCTCAAAACTGCCAGTATGGCATGAAAATCTTGGCTTGGGCATTTCGGGAAGCCCTTGAGAGCAGAAAGACCTTGGGTATAGATGCCTTCCCAGCAGAGCAATGCACCTTCAAGTATGAACCCCAGGGAAATCAGCTAGCTATTTATAAGGCATCCTGTTGTTGAAAAGTCACTGGCGGTGGGCATGGCTTAAAGATGGCTTTTTTTCAGAGCACAGACCACAACCCACATTTAGGAATTACTCTGTAGAATGGAATTGCTGTCAGGACTCTAGCTCTGTCCTAGCTCTTCTGTTCCACCAGTGGCTTTGATTCTAGCAAAAAAATGTCTTTTTTCCCTACATATAGGCATGATTTAATCTTAACCATTGAGGTAGACTATGATATATTAAATATACAAGGAAGTTATACCTATTAAAATACTTGTTTACTAAGGATAATAAAATGCTGTTTTAGAAGTTGCATGTCAGTATACATTGTGGCTTAGAAAAACTGTACTAAACATATGAACAATATTTTCACACTTTAGATTTAGTTATGATACAGGAATAAAGTCACCAGAAAACCACTGAAGTTAAGAAGATTAAGAAGTAAGAAATAAGTCAGGATTTTCTGTGGGCAGTGTTTACCAAGATTGCTTTATCATAAACAGCTAGCTGATAAATTTGCTGTCTCGTACAGGATAATATAATTTCACATAGCTCAGAATTATTTAATATTAATGTAATACTGAATACCTTGAACAGTTATAGAATATTTAGACTCCAAAATAGCTGAAAGTCCTCTATAGATAAATATAATTTGGTATTAGTGATGTTATAGAGAGAAGGATTATTACAGGGAGCAAGTTCTGCCTCACATTGGAGTTGTAGCTCTGAGCACGCTCTCATGGAGAAGTTTCCCCCTGCAGACATCTCCCATGAAACTCTATATCTGAATTTAGTTTTGTTGGTAGGATTTCTTTCTTAATAGGAAGCCCACCTATTCATATTCCTTATCATAAAAACAGTTTTGAATACAAATATTTCGTTTTTCATTATCCATATAATTATACAATTAATGCCTTCTGTGTCACTGTTGCCCATGTCTTCTGCATGCCATAAGCTCTGTTTCATTGCTCTACACTCATTGCATTGCATGCTTAATGTAATAAGTGAAATTTGTCTCTGCCACTACATGATCCTAGTTTCTTTGTAGGAGTTTTCTTCAAGGCTTACGGTTGCCAGCTCATGGCTAAGAGTCAAGAGGCATGAGAACTTAATGTTCATCATATGCTATTAAAAGTGCCTTCCTTGGTCTAGTTCCTACCTTCTGCAGCTGGGCCTTAGTTAAAATGGATACAGCACATTCCTGGTTTGAAAACCTGGACAGCAATGATGTTGTGCTTGTGCCGATGAGGGCAAGGCAGGTCTGCCATCCCTTCTGAGCCCTTTATACCCTAGTGATCAGAATCAGACAAGCTGATTCTCTCTT
Organism: Tinamus guttatus; assembly: GCF_059628265.1. Classification (NCBI taxonomy): domain Eukaryota; kingdom Metazoa; phylum Chordata; class Aves; order Tinamiformes; family Tinamidae; genus Tinamus; species Tinamus guttatus. The sequence goes on along the minus strand of NW_028289135.1, from coordinate 107,187 downwards.
CACTTGCTGCACGCTACAGAGCAGGTGGGCAAACTGGGCTCATTAGTTCTTTCCTATTAAAAATGCCAACAAATATTTGACATGATCTCTCCTTTTTTTTTGTAATGCATATTAACTTACAGGAAAAATAACCCCCCCATAGAACAACATAGTATTGTTCTCTCCCTCCAGAAGACACAAACTAGACCTATTTGGCTTAACTATCATAATATGGACCTGCTGGCAGATACTCCACTTTTCCCCAATGTATGTGTCATGTATGCAAAGCAAAGGAGTTTCCTCTGACAAAGGTTATGGTACCTTCCTGAGCAGTATAAACAATGATAAGAAAAGCACTTTTTTTTTTTTTTTTTTCCCCCCCAACTCAGAGCTTAAAACAAAAGCAAAATAGGAAGTGACATCAGGAAAGGCCAGGTTCTCTTTATCATAAGGGCTTGAAAATTGCTGTAAACATGTATGGAAGAAGAATAAAGAAAGAGTGATGGTTGGTTTGTCCTTTAAAATCCTGCAGGTGAGGCTTGTTCAGTGCGATACTTGGCTAATACACTCCAACGAGGCTTAGAGGACAACTGACTTTGGGGATCACTTGCATGGCTCAGTACTCCTCGATACCCTCTTTCTACACATTTGGGAATCCCACCAAAGCCAAACAGCATTGAATACATGCCAAGATGTCAGCTGAGGTGCATCATGTGGGAAGTAAAGGTTTGTCTCTGGTTTAAGGAATGAAGCTGACACAGAATAAACAGAAAAATACTGGAGAGGAAGAAGCTGCTGTTGCAGAGAGATGGACATGGTAAGAAAGCATAAAAAGCTTGTCTCCTGCCCCAGGAGACCAGCAGAAGTTGTATATGGTCTTCCACAGAAATGACTGGACTCCACCAGCAGAAAGCCTTGTGTCAGAAGAAGACAGATGCCAAATGCACCCCTTCCTAAATCTAGTCTCTTGAATACAGAAGGAATTGTTCAGGGAAGGCAGAAATACTTTTACACTTGTGCACTTCTTTGCTTTTATGGTAAGGGATTCCCTGCCCATAACCAAGATTTGTGTCTTGTCCTGTCTTGGCTGCATTCACATCAACTTCTTAGGCAGTTCAGAGGCAGAATTCAGATTGACTTACACAGGTCTGACTCTGAGAGTGGAAACAGGGAGGACATGAATAATTCTTTGCGGGTGCATTCACTTTGCTCTGTGCCATGGGAATGTAGTTCATAACAGAGTATCCAAGCTAGATTTAGTGTAGCTATCTGTGTTACTGGCAGCAGTAATGATACAGCAGCATTAGCCACAGTGCGTATTACTCATGCTCAGATGGTGGATACTCTTCTTTGCACTGGACATGCAGTCATATGGATTCAGGCTCTGCACTGAGGATGAGACTGTGCACAGCATTTGACTACCTTAGCTAAGGATACTCCTGCAAGGCTGCTTTTCTCTAAGATTATATATCCCTGCAGCTCTCCAAACCCCTCATGAAAACTGATGTCATCTGAACATCAATCTATCCCAGAAGGTAATTGTGAGGCTTTCTTAATTAAACATTCATAATTTCAGCTGAAATATACAGATGAAAGATGCAAGATATAATTATAGAGTATTATTATGGTGATTATGTGGCTAAAGCTGAAATTATCTGAAAGGGACAACTCTCAAGCCTCACACATTTTTTGTTCAAGATCTTTACCTCCTCAGGGAATAGGGAAAATTGGAGGTTGAGGGTAAAACCTATGGTATGCTGCTTTGTTACATATATGGCCAGTAGCACTACTGCATGTAGCAGGCAGAGTAATATCCTACTGTGCCAGTATATGGGAGCTTGTGGTGACAAGGCATTTATTCATAGAGAGCCATTATAAGGAAGCAAATCTCCAGAGAACCTACCCGCTTGCTGTGTGTACCATGGTTTTCATTATCTTCATAAATAACAGCTGAGATACAAGATGAAGGCCAGGGCTGAGAGACTGATCCATTAAAATGTCATCTCTGATTATGAGATGCACACTGCTCTGTTTTTGGTTCTCTGTCCTCTTTGGCACCCCAAAATACTGGAAAAAAAGTGCTGTGAAAAAAAGCAGGGCTTTCTGTAAGGCCCATTAGAAGCAAATGTAGGAGTACGCAGATTATGAATGGGCTGCAGAGTGTCATTGCTTTTTGTCTGCTGGCAGGAGTGTGGTGCTAAGCAGGGTGCCCAAGGCACCTCTTGTCTCTTTTGGGATGGAGGTTAAAAATGCCATATTTATACCTTTCTGTAACTTCTACCTGGAGAGTTTTCAGATGATATAGCCAAAATGACATGAAGCTGAATAGTAGAGTTGCATCTAACACCAAGAGTGATAACACTGCCTCTGATCCCACCTCTCTGCAGAGCAATATGAGGGCTTGTGCGAGTGTCAAAAATGCCCCAAACTCTACTAACTCTGTCAGGCCTGGCAGCAACTAGACTAGAAAACACGGAGTCAGGGCGTGAACTTGGGCACTGGTCTGTGACTGTACAAGCTGTCATACTTTGAGCATATTCTTTGCCATGAATCTGGCCCAAGCCAAGTAGACATCAGGCGGGCAATGAGGAGAGCACAAGCCAGAGACTATCCTTGATAGTCTGCAGCCAGCCCAGGACAACTGTTTGCACAACAAGCCATGAGACCTCAGTCCAGACCTAGAGTCCATAAACATCCATGCACTGTCACTTGTTAGTATGGAGAGCCTCTGAGGGTCTCAGCATAGAGATGACGGCCTGAGCAGGCCTGGAGCACAAAGTGATTGGTGATTTTCTTATCTGTACAGATGTTACATTAGAGTTGGCAAGACTTTTTTAGCTCATTTTGCTGCTTCTGTGGATCAGCATCGCAGAGAGGGCAGGAGCTCCCAAGCAGACTGGGCCATGCCATACCCGCCAGGCAGTGGGGATGACGATCCCAGGTCCCTGTCAGGACACTCAGCTTTCCTGGAGTATGGCAGCGGCGGTGAGCACAAGAGTTAACGTGACCCAGAGAGGCAGCCCAGGCTGCACGATACCATAAAGCTCAGATTGAGCAAGTTCCGTGAGGCAACGAGAGCCTCCTGGTAGGGCGTGCCGCAGTTTCAGTCAAAGGTGGAACATTATTAAGTGCCATTTACATCCAGAGGAACACCCGCTTTTGAAACCGCTGATGCCAGTAACACATGCTGCACATTTAACTCACCCAGTGAAATGGGAAGTCAGCGGCAGAACAGAGAACTTCTAATTTGCCTGCTGCCAACATGATGATTAATGTAGTTTCAAAACAGCCCATCAGCCAATTATGATGGATACTAACCCTTTAATAGAAATCTCTGGCTAGATCCTCGTTACTCAGATTTAGTGCTCAGACCAGTTAGACGTAAATTATTTTCTCTCTGGGAAAAAAAAGAGTGAACTTCTCAGAGAAATAATAAGCAACTCAAGCATTTTTTTGTGTTTGTTTGCTTTTTTTTTGGTTGTTTTTGTGTCATAGACATGAACTGTATTTGCTGGAACGCTGTACATTTTGTGCTCCTGAAGGATCAACATACAATTAAGAATAATCACTCTGAACCACAGGGCACCCTTTTTCAGGAGAGTGCTCCCTTTGGGTGAATGGAGGAAGTCTTCAGGCAAACATCAACACCAAAGTTTAAAAAGCATCCTACAGTAATGAGTCCAAACTCTAGGCCAAATGAATGCAATCTAGTATTTTAATGAAAAATAGCATTATATTCATCAGCAATATCACAACAGTTTTTATTGTTAGTTTAGGTGAGACATAGTTTTGTCTACTGTCATGGAATCATTGGGGAAGAGTACATTGTCACACCTTGTTTCTTAGTTTGCTTGAGTTGAATTTATCCCGGAGTTTAAATAGAAAATGGAATGGGGGGATTCTATATCCCACGGTGGACAAGAACAGGTGGATGAATCATTTTTAGGTTTCTTCTATTTGTGCAAAGAGTGTCTTAATTTTTGAAGATAAATTAATCTAGATGCACCTTGTAAAAGAAGAGAATCTTTCTCTTCTCAGTCTATTTATAATATGCTGCATGAAAGCAGCAATTGCCAATCCAGAAGCAGGTCTACTATCTATTGCTATGAGAAGCTAGTCCAAGCTGCTGTAAAAGGAGAGAAGTTAGAGAATTCCTGCAATTGGCAAACAAAGAATATTAAACTACCAGGAGAATAGTGTATAAAAAAGTGACCAAGTTACTTTTTGTTACAGCAAAGCAGAGCACTGCAGCTGAAGCACAGTGAAATTTCCACCCAAGATCAGATCACTCTTCCACCTATTCCAAGCATCTGTCTCTGACCATAACACAAATAGCTTTAAGCTAAGCATGTTGCTGCTCACTTGGGGACCTGTATCAAATCATGCTAGTTCTTCAGCTCCCAAGAGGTCTTAGTTTCTGGCTGTGGTGTGGAAGGAAGACAGGAGTTATCTGCTGTTAGGTTTCCCCGAAGGTAAGAATAACCTTCCATAGCAAAACCTAATTTTTTAGCTTTAGGTACTCTACACAGTCCCAGACATAGGTCTTGTTGGGTATAAGGGTAAGGTAGCAAATGATATAACGTCACCATGTAGATGTGGGGCCTGTCTCCTCCCTCCACCTCACCCTGGAGTGAGGATGATGAAGGCATGAAGCTGAAGAAGGAACATGTAGGACTTAGGGGGCTGCAGGTTGCCCATTTGGGGGAAAGTGTGTAGGGATGTGAGGTAGCATGGAGTGCAGGAGAAAGTGCAAACAGTTATCTGTGAGGCCTGCCTAAAAGAAGGTGAGGAAAATTCTGTATTAGAGAATCACTTCAGCGTCTTAGAGTTTCAAATAGATGATGCTCATCTCTGTATTATATTGTGGGCCATGAACTGGTACCAATAATTCACACTGACCCAATCCATCATAGAGTTGTCTCTAAAATATGAGCTTTCATATGGAATTTGGCATCTTGGATCAATGCTGCACATAGGTTTATGGCAGCAAACACCTGATATGGAGCATTTAATCTGCAGGATCTGTGTCAGAGTTTCTTCAGAGCTCTTAAAATGTGAATTATCATGATAGTAGCTAGTACAGATCCATCCATCTCGAAGGTAATGCATTGCAGAGGCTCCAGCCTCTTTTAATGCATCATGTCGGCATGCCATATGGAGCAGCGAGGCCTGTACTAAATCCATCTGTGAGCGCTGATGGCTTAGAGATGCAGCCTTTCCTCCCATACCTGTCAGTTAGACTTTGCCACTGACAGTGGCAACAGGCTGTTATGACCTGATGGATAATTTATTGCTTATACTAAATGGTTATGTTTATAATGGTCCTTTTCTGGCCAAAAGGTGTCCCAAGGTACAATTGGTCTGGGTAAGGGTAAGGGTAAAGCACAAAAAAAAGATTATGCTGATACCTGGGAAGCACCTATAGTCAATCCAGGCCGCAGTGGGAGATGTGGTAGAGTCAGGGTGAGCTCTTAACAGGTATGGGGAAGAAGTCCAGAGGTGCAGCTGGAACATGTGCTGGCCTGGTTACTGGAGTAGGGTCCTGCTGTCAGGCTACAGAAACAGCTGGAGGCAGAGATAAATACATCACCTGGCATGACTAGCAGCTTCCGTTTCATTCTGGTCATCTGCACCATCATCCCAAGAGGCACTTGCACATTTCCAAATAGTTGGTGGAACTTCATGGATGAAAGTAAACGGTGAATATTGTTTCCAAAAAGGAGGCTAAGCTGTTGTTGATGGACAATGTATAATTAAAGACCAAAAAAAGAATCTCCCTCAATGACGACACTATCCAAGCTAAAGTGCTTCTCTAAAGCATACTTACCAATGGACAGCTGTGTGCATGTAGAAAGTAACTGAGATGCTCAAAGTTCTGACTTGACAAAGCTATCACAAGATACAGCCACTTTGGGACTACCACATATCTCCTGTTCACAGCTAGGCTGCTCTTTGCTCCTGTCTTTCATCAAGCCAGAAGTACTATGGCATTATTATGAACGGGAAGCTTGCAAGGTATATTAAAAGGATATCCGTATGGCAATGGAAATTAAACCTGGAGCTGATTTTTCCTGTCTAAAAGAAGCCAAGGACCAGCCCAATGAGCCTAGAGCCTAGTGAAAATGAATGACACAGTCGGAATAGAGTAGCACCTGAAATACTGTGCATATGTGGGCTACATGTATGAAAAAATTATCAAGTAAAGTTTGCTTCTCAGGATCCTCTGGAAAGGACGGCTGCTAATGTAATCACTGGGCTACCTTTTAGCCTCCTGTGCATGTAATTGACTCTTTTTCCTCTGTCAAGAGTTCTGGGTTACTAATGGATCAATCACTTCAGCTTGGTCATATGCTATGTCAGCTTTGTTTAAGACCATTTCAGAAGTCATAAATCACAGTCCAAATTCTCCTAGTTAATTCTCCTAGTTAACAGCATTTTTCCATCTGCCACTGGACACAGTAACAGCTGATCTGCTTGCACAAAATGGGTCAAAATAATTTTTTTCTGTATATAATGTTCTTGTTTTAACAACAGTCTGGGAAGATTAATTATGCAAGTCTTTTTGCTAGTCAAAGTGAAGCCCCAAAGTATCTTTATAGGTAGCCCAAAACAGATGACAAATATTGCTCTTTCCAATATTTCCTCTCTGGTCAGACACCTCACATTAAAACAGCTCTTGATCTTTATTGTAACGCTGATAGGATGTATTTCCCTTCTCTGACAGGTAGTAAATCCTCCCTTTGACTTAGTTATTTGATTTGAACTGGCATTTTATACTTCTGTGTATCAGTCTGTATAGATTTCTCCATTTGTTACCTTTGTAAAGGCATTTCAAGTAGTAGACATTCGCAGCAATTGACTTGAAAATGTGCTGCTTGTGACAACAATAGCCTTCCCAGTGGCTGCTTGTGTCCACCTTTAAAGCCTAGTCTGGCTCTGCATTTGCAACTAAAAACTGTAATCTCCCTCTCCCTTTCATTTGTTCTGTTTGTGCTATCATGGATGTATGTGCTGTGATCTAGTTACTTCCAACTTCTTGATACAACAAAACTGCTGCAGGGTGTTTTGCAAGTACTGAGGCTGTCAACCACGGAGTCTGGATGTTCCTGATGGAAACATAATGAGGGAGGATGTGTTTCAACAAAAATAGTAACTTTAGCAAGACAGTATTTTCCTAAAAGCTTCACCTTGCCTGTCAGGAAACTGAAAAGTCCACCTCTCTGTATACTGTAGGCACAGACTGGTTTTGTATTGCTTGCTTGTACAGTCCCCGAAAGCCCACCTGGACGCGATCCTGTGCAACATGCTCTAGGTATGCTCTGCTTGTGCAGGGGGGGTTGGACTAGATGATCTCCAAAGGACCCTTCCCACCTCAGCCACCCCATAATTCTGTGAAAAGTTTCAGTTTACAACTGTAATATGAAAATGAAATTATAAACCAAAGTTTCTATACGGGATGTATTTTGCGCATCCTTACAAAAGACACACGTGGTTAGATCCAAGCTGGAAGAAATGAGCAAGGTATTGCTGGTAGGTGGGCTTGCCAGAGCTTCTGTGAAACAGGGAGTCCACTTCCATGCCGTGTCTCCCTTGCCCCCTGGTGCCCTTCTCTGGCTGTCAGAGGACAAGGAGCCCCTGGGCAGCGAGGACCTGCTCTGCAGCGGTGCCCAGGGGCCTGACACCTACTGCTACACTGGGGCTGTTACCAGTGTTAGTGATATATTGCAAAGGGCAAGGCTGCAAATAATAGCCATAACCCAGCTCTGGAAGAAAGCAGACCGGAAGAAAACTTAACCTTATCATTTCCTCACAGAATCTTCTTGAAGAGTTAGTCCTATTACAGTTTTACCTTAGAGTTTCTCCTAAATGTTTTATAACTCAGGTTTATCTCTACAATTGCAACAATAAAACATTTGCTATGGGTTTTCTGTCCATTAGCCAGATAACTTTGGACAAAGCTCTTTCTTGTCAAAAGATTTGTGAAAACCTGACTATAAACTAGATCTGAATGCGATAGATCTGAATGCGATCACTGCCCAAGGACCTTTTTTAAGTTTATGGTAACAAGCAACATGTCACCAAAAGGTGAAATCATTTTTATTATGCCCACCAAAATGCAATAGTTTTTCCTCGGACACGAAAGAACGATATCTCCATGCAACAACTATCTTCAGGGTGCACTAAGCCCATGCTTGGTGTTTGCCTACACACAATGCTTACCATTCACCCTAAAACCCACTGATTGTTATCTTCAGTCACACTGTTGTTTTGCCTCTAGTAAACATCAAAGAAAGTGACGCCCGTATGAACTTGAAAAGCCATTAAAATCCCACATATTTCCCCTTCAAAGCACAATTATGCAAAATCTATAGCAAATAGAGAAAGACAAGAATAGATTGGAGTAGAATTGAGTTTTAGCCTCTTCTCTTGACAGCTTCATAGTCCTCCAGGGTACTTGAAAGATGCAGAATCCATGTTTAATCGAACATGGAAAAAATGTTAGAAATACTGTTTATTATGAACCTTAGAGAATTTTTGTTGATTCCTCTATTAGTATTATAGTATACGTAAATTTTTTTTAAACATATACATGGACAAAATCAAAACATAAATCAAAATGTGTTGCTTTAGACCAGCTCCATAGCTTAGCTTGTCTCAATACAAAGAGGTAGAACTAAAGATCTTGATAAAGAGTGACGTATCTGAGGATGCGGCTGTTTTTATATTATGTGGCTTGGGTGGGAACTTACTCACCAGCCATATACCAGCTCCTGACTGGCTGGTTCTAGGTGACACCTTCCAAAGGAAAGGTGTGGTCCATGACACCCTGTCCCGATTTCCCACCAAAGTGCAGTTGCATCAGCTAAATTTGTTTCAAAAGCCCTTTCGACTTGAAAAGGGGGCAGATTCTTATTTTCTTCTGCAGTTCTGACATGTGGGAGGTGTCTAGCTAAACTTGTCTTCTAACTAGGTAGCTAGCTGTTTAAATAACAACAAGGAAATGCCATTGATGATTTATAAACTTCTTGACAAAGAAATTTCATCTGGTTGTTTATTGCTGTCTTTGACATAGTGAGCTCGCCACAACTGGATTTTCAGCATGAAATAAGGTCTAGTCCATTGTAAGCAAAACAAAAATAGCAGAGACTGAAGTTGTCCTTCATTCCTTAGATACTCATTATCCTAGCAGACTTTGTAGGAATACTTAGTCCGTGACAAATGTTTAAGGAAGCTGTAAGAGAACTTGCTCTTCTTTCCTTATATTACAAGCCTTTCAGACCTGCTCTTTTATTTCAGCCCAAATCACAGGAAAACAGCATTAGCCAAGCAATCCTCCAGCACATCTGTCACATACACAGCATCGATAACCCATGTTAAACTCACAAGCCCACCAGTTTTGTAGCTTCATTGCAATTGACTGTAAATAGACTTGGCTGAAATGTTTTGATAAAAATGCTTATACACCAAAAATAAACAGTTTCAGACTGAAAAAAAAAACTATTCACAAATAAAGTCAATTTTGCTGAAGTTTCACACACACCTCCTACCTTCCCCTCCCATGATAAGAAAATGTAAGGGAAGTCATCCTGACATCTTTTGAAATGAAATTTTCTAAATAGGTCTGACCTACATTGATTTTGTAAGAATAAAAACTCCCCCACATGAAATGCAAAATTTTTCTTTTGGACTGAACAAAGCACTTCACTGAATCCTAAACATACTCTGCACAAGGCTCTTTTCTGTGAGAGGTCCAAAACATTTTCATGCTGAGTTGCCAGAAAATCACTTTTTTTTTGTGCAGTTCCAAGAGCCTGGGTTCTATCTAGCAACAAGGGAACATTGAAATAATTACTATTATTGAGATGGCTTGGAACTACTTTTCATACTTTGAGAAATCCCTTTGTAATAAAACCTGCTGCTAGGCAAAATTCATCAGGCAGTTTTGGAAGAACTTGGGATGAATTTTGAGTGTACTTGGGTCAGATTTCATGTTCAATCTGACAAGCCTGTGGTTATAAACTAGTAGGAATTGTCAGCTTTGCGTGCATTTCAGTTTGCATTTTGCACTGTGTCAGGGCCTGTTATTCAAAGACAGGTCTGTGGGGCTAAAGTCACAAGGACTAAAACTTGATTTAGAAGCCAAAGTTGGTTGGTGCATTTCTCAAAATTGAACTATCATAGGATCTTAAAAAAATAAAAATCTTGAATGGTTCTTCATAGAAAGAGAATTCAATTAGAACAGACACCCTCAGCATGCCCCTTCTACTATTTGTTTCCTTTTTTCAAAATAGGTCATACTAAAATACATGCATCTATCATTTAAAAATATATTAACACCTCCTTGGGTAGTGTTACTGATTTTAGCGGCATCTCTAGGTATAAAACACAAAAACTGCTTCATAACATTAGGGCTCCACAGGCATGTTGTGACGGAAAATCAGAACCTGGTCCACAACACTGTCAACATTTTCTGAAATTCCTGTTTCGAAAATTTCCTTCCACCGTCGTTCTTTCTGTGCAGACTCATAGCCTCCTAAACCAAACAACCATTCTACAGAAAGCAATGGAGATTTTGTGCATGAGTGGAGGCTGCGGAAAATTGGAGAGAGGGACCTTGGGGGATCTATTCATTTCTGTTAGATACACATGTAAAAGAAGTAAACTGTATGTAGTCCAGCTCAGCAAATAGCTGATGTTTTTAGTTTCAGCATTAAAAATGCTAAAAGGAAGGGGGAAAAAATCAGTACAACTGATAGGATATGGAAAATATTCAGGGATTTTTGGCAAGTACATGTTCTTTTTAATGTTGCTCATAAGGCAACAACAAGAGCTTCATCTTGGCCAATTTAATCCTTGTTTGTTAACCCCTTAAAAACAAGATCATTTTAAATGAAAATGATATTTCAGAACAACTACCACAATACTTTATTTTAAAATATCAGAAGGAATTGCATCTTTTTCAACTGCCCATTAGGAAAAAAAAATCTCTCTCCCAAATTCACAATACTTCAATAATGTGTTTGGTGAATTTATATTTTAAAATGAAAAAATAATCCTTTATAGACTATTTTTTCCCTTGTTCAAATATATTGCTTCAGATCATTGTAGCTAATATTATGTATCCTTATCGGGCAGTCTAATACTTTAGATTTATTGTCTTTACAATAAAGGCTTTAGATATAGTAAGGACCCGTCAAAGTATGGTCTAATATAATCTATGGTGTGACATAAATTTTGTGTTCAGATGGTAAACATCAAAACAACAATTATGTCACATTTCACCAAGAGGGATAAGAAAGATACATAGAGGCAAAACTCTGATCTTGGTCAGGGCAGCTAGTGGCCGAACAGGACCATAGCATATGAAACAATGGCAAATTGAGCCTGAAAGACTCAGGGCAGCAGAAGCTAGCAATGTCACCCAAAAGTATCCATAGGAAAAGTGTAACACCAATCTCTCCCATAACAGAAACACCAAGATCCCCCCCTTTTTACAGCCATCTGATACTTCCTGTAAAGAGACAGTCAGGCAGATATGGAAGTGGTGGCCATGGCAGAGGAATTTGGCACCACCTGGTGCTGCACTTGTGGTAAAACAAAAGTCCTTTCTACACCTGTCAGAGAGGTTTCATGGAAGCAAGAGTTTCCTAAGACAACACAAGGTATTCCCTGAAGGGCTAAGCTGATGTGTTTAGCCATGAGATAATGACTCTTGCGAAGGACTACCAGCCAGACCGAAACAACAGACCTCTTCAGTGTTGAACTCAATGTGGCACGGTGGTGGGGTTACTAGGCCTACATGGCCTAGCCAACGCCAGCTCATGGCATCCTCCCAACAAGATGAAGGACCTCAGTGAGTATGGAAGGGGTCCACCGAGGGGCAACACACAAGTAAACTTTGAATTAGCTCGCATTGTAGAAAATTTCAAATGCAATTCCGGAAAACTGGTGTTTGCTTAGCTCGATGCAATAACTCATGTGTGTTTCAGAAGTGCAAGGCATGATTTTAGTTCACTTCCATGTCAGTCTTCAATAATTATTGCAATCTATGAAGTGACACTTGTGTAACAAATACAGCAGATCCTCTTAACACTTCATGTCTCTTAGTTTATTCTAGCTGGAGAAAGAAGCTTCATATTGCTGAAAATATTTCAGATTTCACATATTGTTCCAAATACATTCTGGAAGAAATTTTCATTTTCAATTCCTTTTTATGGAACAAAATCTTGCTTTCTTAACTTAAAATGTCTTTTTACTTCTTTCCACTGATAATGATTCTAGAAACCAGCTGTCTGAATGTATTAACAATCTCGTCTAACCTGACTTTAAATTTACTAATTTAATTTGCAAAGGCCTAGAAGAAATAAAATCTTAACACTCTTGGATTGGTCCTCAGGGAATAACCTCCTCCCACCAGAACAAATAGGTCTGATTTCTTGCATTTCATTGCCTCTATGATCTCTGGTTCCGTATCGGCTTAACTGGATGAAGAATATGCAATTATAGACTTTTTTTTTAGGGGTCTGGTGTGGCTCTCATTTAAACATAAACTAGTATTAATATGTGTTGGAACATACACAATCCGTAGGCACATTTACAAAAGAAATTCATCTTACTGCAGGCCATAACCCATGTGTTCATTATAGTCCTGTAGGGAAAATATTCATCAGGATACACTGATGAGCCCATTTGAATGGGGGTCGGCATGCTAAAGTGGATGTTGGATGAAGCTGAGGTGACAGATTCAGGGGGAGAAGGGCAGTTGTGTCTGAAAGCTTGAGAAAAACTGTGGAGGCAACGTAGTCTACCCTAAATCTATCAAAAAAATATTAGTTAAAAACCGTTATTTTCTTCCATATTCATTAAACGTTCCTAGTGTTTGAATTTCTTTTTTTCTCTTGGAGGCCAGTAGAGATTAGCAATCTCAGCATAGGCTTTGGGTATTTTATAGAGTAGATCTACCAGCACTTCAAAAGCATTTACGTTAAGTGCTGGACAGTAGCCCATTCTCATAGAACTTATTTCATTTGGCCACTTCACAGTTACATATTGTCAAGAGCCCTATTATCAGCCAATAACTGAGCCTCATTTTACTTCCTTGCTGCACCTTATCATAAGCCAGGTGCTGAGATCTTTGCATGGACATAACTCCTATTGCAATGGCTGATTACTTGTTGAAACTGCAGATTAAGGTATTCATGTGCTGAGATTCAGGCTGGGCCCAGGGTAATTTCAGGTGGAGTGAATTAAATGCATTGACTTGACCAAAATAAATCTCCTCAGAGAAGGTATAGCTTCCAATATTTTGCATTTCTTCCTAAATACTGGATCATTGCATGAGGCCACCATAGTGCACCAGTAGGTAGGAAGCATAGTGCAGCAATTACAGCAAAGGATTGCAAGTTACCATCAGATCATTATTCCCCGGACATATGACTTTCCTTTTCCTAAGAATCAGTACCAGGCTGTAAATCAGTATAATTAATAATTTGCTAGTTAACTGGGACATACAAATTTGCAAAGCACTCTGCTTTAAATACAGTATAGGAAAATATTACAGTGTTGATATTTTGCATTTCAAAGCTATAAAACATTCTGAACTACTGCTGTGCTATAATCTCTGCAACACTTTCACTGTCAGGGCACTAAACCTTTTCTACTTCAGGAATCAGAGCTCGTGGCTATAGCAAATAAAACCCTGAACAGAAGCCTGTCTTTGTGAGGATGCAAAACTGATGATTGATATTCAAGTTTCTTCCTTAAGCACTTTATAGAGTCGGAAAGGAAAGGTTACATATCTATTTTGCACATGCTTTTACACATCTAGTTCCAGAACCCAGGTAAAAAATTAACCCCACTCTAAACTCTGCTGATAGGTTATCTGTGAGATAGCATTGCTAGGCTGGGTTCCTGTTTTGCAAGTATAAACATCAGTGGTAGGCACTTTATTTTGTATCTACTTGTAAATTGCTATATATTGCTTTTTCACTAGAAAATGTGCTTCAATATAAAATACTAAAATCTACAAAGTAATTAAAAAAATTGTTACAAAACAAAAATTCTCATGTTACCACTGACTAACCAGAAGTGTATTTTTTCATACTGCATAGTGTTTAATATGCTTCACCCTCTGCCTTTCCTTACCAGGCTGCCTTTTTTATTCAGCTGAAGATTTTTTATTTTGCATTCTCTGCTTGTTCTTGTGCCTTATCTGCTTCTGACTTAATCGACTAGGAAAACTCTCAGGAACATCAATGTCGATCTTCCTCCTCTTCTTCCCCTAAAATGCAAATGTATGGTGTGTTTATTTCCCAGTTTTGATGTGGATGTTGAAAATCAGCCTATGGATGGGACAGGTAGTACAAGTTATTGACAACACTGCATAAAGAGGAACTGTTACAGGTATAGATCTGTTTCACATCGAACTCAAATAGGACTATGGAGGGGATATAGTCTTCTATTATGCTTGGGGTATAGAAAGCCCATTTTATAATATATTGTGGTAAGCATATAATGCACCTCTTCTGAACATATGCTTGTTGGAAGTGACAAAAAATATTTAGAGGCTGTAGTTCATTTCCTTGTCAAGAAGATGGACGCGTTTATAATGTATGTGGACATAACAGCAGGAGTATGCATACTTTTTCTACTAAGCCAATAAAGGAGTTTTCATGCCTCTCCAGTTTGCCTTCCACAATGGACTCCTGAGTTTCCCTGCTGAGCTGTGGCTTTGCTTTGCTCTCTCAGCCATGGTAGTCATGGGCGCTCTGCTCTGGGGACAGGGAGACTCTCAAGGCACCCCTCACACCCTCCGACGTGACCCAAACTCCTGAGAAAAGCATTCTTGGTACCTTGCTGGAGCCCAGCAGACTGCCTTAGCCCACCAGCCCTGAAAGAATCCTTATTTGCATTAAATCATGAGAAAGCATTGCCCAGGCACTGAATTAACAAACATTGCGGTGGCCAAAACATGCCTTCCAGTAAGGTACCAATTTCTCTAGGAGTTCTTTCAGTGGTTAATCACCCATAATATTAAAAAATAAACGCCTTGAGCTCAGCTTCCAGCCATTAGTTCATGTTTTACTGTCTTCTGCCAGAGTGAAGATCATTTTAATGCCCACAAAAGGAGAAAATATCCTTTAATCAAACAGCCCTTGCAGCCAAACCTTCCAATAATTTTGTGGCTCTTTTCTTCATGATCGCCAAGGTTTTAATACCTTAGCTGTCAAAAAAGGCTCACACAACAACTGACAATTCTGTTAATGAGTCATGTAATAGGATTCCATAAGCCATTTTTATCTTTCCAGCAAACTATTTATTGCCTTTTCTGTTTTGTTACTAACAATTTTACCATCCTTATCTAGTAAACAGTTTAAAATTAGTCTGTCCTTGCATTTATTTCTAATGTATTTATAGTTCTTCCTATTGTCCCTTGCCTTACACTTTATAGGCTATTTGCTTATATCCCTTTCTCCCTGTTTTCTTTGTATGTGATATATTGCTTTGTTATTTCTAATTTATTTCTCTTTTTGGCTAGGAAACCAGGAAACTATGACAGACTGTTAGCCAAAGCTCTCCTATCTCTGGAGGGTGAAACTGCAACCATGAAACTGCAGAATCTGGCCAGCTAATTAGCCCTCTTAAAGGATTCCTATTTCTTTCTTTACACCTTTTCTCCCAATTAATTTTGCAGGTAATTTTCTTTGACTTTGGGAAATTAGCCCTACTGAAGAACCAAACTGCAACCATCTTTTGTCCGCTCACAATGAATGTAATCAGGTCATGATTGCTGGTCCCTAGGCAACTACAACTTGCAGACAAGTGATTAATTGATCTTTACCCATCCTAATGAGATCCAGAAGAGGTTACTTCATGGTGAGTGCAATACCTTTTCCGAGAGTTGCTGAAATTATTGCCTGTAACTTTTGGAAATTCTGATAACATCTTACTCCCAGCTGCGTGGAAGGTGTCAGCACCTTCCATGTCACGAGAGAGCCCACATGCTTCATTAATACCTTCCCTTAGGAGTGCCTGGGAAAGTCCTGAAGTTGTTTATCACTATAAATGTGATGCACGACTTGTCCCTTGCAAAGTAACGCTGGGCCCACCGGCTACTGACAGAACTTGTGTTTGCAGCTGTTAAGACGATCAGTGGTTAAATCAGCTCCTCCTTCCCTGCTCAGCCGTGGCTGATGGATAGGTAGGTGTGTGCTGTAGTCATGAGCTGGCGGAGGGCACGGTTCACTGGATGCCTAAGTCACTTTGAAGCTTGGGCACTTCTCCAGATGTCACACACTTCACTTCCAGTAATTAGATCACTGTGACAGCTCAGTACAAGAGGTTGAGCCTGAGCAGTCTGTCTCTGCTCTGGCAGTGCAGCCGCCTGAGTCTGCTGCAGCTCCCCGTGCCACCCGCCGTGTCCCACAGCACAACCCCAGCCACACTCAGCTTTTCCTAAGCCACTATGTCACAAGCAGGACTGCTGTCCTCCGGGAGTCTCCATTATCCACAGGGCAAATCGGTTTCCCTGGGAGGAGGATGGTGTCCTCAGGAAGTTTTTGCCCTCCATCAGGAGAAGGAGATGCATTTTCATCCAACTATCAATGAAATATTGCTATATAAATGAAGCTGTGGAAATTACTCTCCACTTTTTTTCCCCCCCCACCACCTATCAGGATCTTCATAATCTGATTACAATTTTTCTTTAAGATATCTGCATGGATAACAACTTTCCGCATGCACCTTTTACCATTACCCTTTTAATGCATGCCTAAGACTTGGATTACTTGTGTTCAGCAGAAAGGCTGCACAGTCCTTTTGAACAACAGCTTTCTTTTCAACCTGTTCAGCAGGAAGCCTAGCTCCTTAGCCAGTTCCAGAGGGGAGAGAGGTAGTGAATAATTCATTAAAATATTCCTTTTCCTTCCAACAACACATCGATTTACAAGAGATGAAAATATCTTTCTACTTGGCTATATGAGTTGTCTCAGAAAGTTAAATTAGCACTGGTCACAAAAGGCATATAGCTCTTTACTGCAGAGATATTTTGGACACCTTATGGAGAGCAGGGAAGTTAAGCTTTAATAGACAGCTGCTATTACAGAATAAATAGAATATCACAGAATCATTGAGTTTGGAAGGAAGCTTTGGAGATCATCTTGTCCAACTCCCATGCTAGGGTATAAACTATACAAGGAAAGGTGGCCCACTCAGAGCTGGGAGTGCTCTCTGCACCAAGATAAAGGTTCAGGTCCACAAAAGATATGGGGTGAGTTTTGGAGTAATGTAAAGACCACCTGTTCTACAGAAGTACCTGAGGCACTGATAGTTTTAGCATGTGTTTAAAAGTGCTCACATTCGCTCAACAAAATAAATAGAGGCTTATTCTAAACAGAGAGGATGAAAAAAAAAAAAGTGGATTGCATGTGGTTATCGAGAGGGGACAGTGCTGGCACTTAGATCAGAGCTGTTAGGATTTCTTCAGGTCCCTTTTCTGCTAGAGGCTTTGTGTGCAAGCTTGGGCAAGTACTCTGTCACACAGTTTGTCTCCCTATCCTATAAAACCTGCCTGTCGGGATTTGGTTTCGGTAAACTTGTGTGACATCTTTTGAAAGATGCACATAAATATTTCACTAAATAAGACAAGAAAGAAAACAAAAAGAAAAAAATCACACAGAACATTTTTATGTGGAAGTGTTTTACAAAGTTTCAGCCTTAGAAGAAAGCATACAAGGCCAGCGTTGGGCCAAGCTGAGCATGTCTGCAGTATAATCTCTTCAGTTATGTAGAAAAAGGTGCAAGCAGCTGTCTGGGCTGATACTTTTTCTGCCTTTGAAACCTCTTAGGAAAAGTACCCTGGATTTATTCAGCTTATAATAATGGACTATAACTTCTTATTTCTTTCCTTTTTCCCAAGTTCCTTAGGCTCTATTTGCTTTCTTGTCCTGCCCAAATATTGACCTGTCACTTCTGTAGTGCTCTATCTTCTGTGCTCTCTTCTTTCCTCAAGATCTCACTCCCAAGTGGTAAAACTAGTCTTGAGTCAATTGTTGGGCACATAAAGTTAAGAAACAGTGTTCTCCTTTATGCATTACTCTACATTTATCAGTACTGAATATGGTGCCCATAAATGTTTCAGCACAGAAAAGAAAAACGAAGAACATTGCCGAAGTGCCTGTGTGCAGAAGCACAAATCGATGACAGAACTATCAGTGCCCCCCTCTCAAACTCATCAGAAGCCAGATGAAAGTGTCTGAACACTAAGATTGTCCTAAACCTCCTAGCTATGAGTTTGAACATACCTTTAGTAACAGTACCAGATTTTGTAATGTCGCAATGAGCTGCTGGGCTTGCCTCCTTGCATGGAGTGAATAGCCCTTTGCAATTAGGTCCCTGTGCAAGGAGCTACCAGGGACAGTGACATCCTACAAGAGCCCACACATTGACCAGGGAACTCTCTAAGGGAGCCAACAGGAAGTGCTGAAGAGAGGATTGCTTCTTGAATTGTACCCCTCCTGGGATTTTAGTCTTCTATTTCCAAGCCACAAGAAAGTCAGTCTGCCAGACAAAAATTCATACCTTGTAATTCTCTTTTGGAGTTAGATATCTGGGCATTCCTTCCAAAAGGACAGCTGTGGGACAGAGGAGGAATGTTACTCTTCTCTGCTAAAATATGGTCAGGGCAGAGCGCCCACAACTCACTTCGGAGAGTAGAAGAGTAATATGCCACTCATGCTGTCAAAAGAAGCTGTGGATTCATTTCCTTCTCCAGGCTGATGGATTAAGCACACTCCTCATCATCAAGCTCCAGGTTATCCTAGGGCACAGGAAGCTAGTGGTACTCCCTCCTTCTCTTGCTCATGCTGGTCTATTTTACAGAAAATAAGTCAGGAGATACACAAGGCCAAAGAGCTGTAGCATGAATTTGTGAACTAAAGGTAGATCTAACTGAGGAAATGGAGACCTGGCTTTTGGCCCTTGTGTTTGAGACTGTAACACGTGGCAGAGAGTACTGTCACTGTGAACACCCACCTGCCAAATCATGCTCAGAGCTATGCTGTTGCAGCGATCATGGAGTCCCTTGGTGGTTAGGATTCTACTGAATCACTGGAGTTACAAGGGTAAAATGTGAGTTGATGCAGTCCCACTATTCTCTTTACCTTTCTAGGAAAAAAGGGACAAAATTTGGAAATGAACTTATCAGGAAAGAGATAGGAAGAAAGTTGCACAGATGCATCCTCTTGTTAGTGCAAGCTGCTACACAACTTCCATACCACAAGGAGACAGCCAGAATGGCTACAGAGGTAGAAGCAATCAAAGAAAGGATGGACGTTTCCTCTTTCGTGTAGGATTTGAAACCATAATCTATCTTTCATGTTGACTGGTATCTTCTCGTTCTCAGGCTCCTCCTTCTTAAGGAGTTTTTCAATTCTAATATCTCTTTCCTTGCCTTACAATGAGCCTGCACATTTTGGGGTCAGAAGTTTTCTTTCTTGGATAATGCTCAGCACTTGTTAGTAGTTATTGTTAAAATTATATCATCAAGTCTGTATTATATGTTGGAAAAGTCTCTTCATGTACAAAGCAGTGGGATTAACTGCTGCATTTTGACACTCAGATCATGAAGTTTTGTGCAATTTGTCCATTCACAAATAACATAATGAACGGAAAACAAGAATACAATCTTGAGGCTAAATGTAGTCCATTTAATTCCACAAAGGGGCAAAGGTTTGATCTGGGTACAGCAAAGTATACCAGAAACAAAAACCTTTATGGGCCATAACTCCATAGGAAAGATTAAATCAGCTGCAATCTGCTCCATTTTATGTAAAATAGGTGCAGCCCTAAAGCTCCTGGCAAGCGGCCACAGAAGCCTTTGTCTGGACAAAGTTTGGGCATCTCTGTGTAAGTGTTAATTGCCAGCTGTTGGTGACTGGAATGCTGCCAGTTATAGAGTGACTGTGGCAGTGTTTCTGGCTGAAATATGACTTTTATAAAATAATCATCTCAAAAATATTTAGCGCCTTGCAACAGCCACATCTGTACTCAGCAGCCACTCTGTCTAGAGCATCTGCACATGGAGATGACCTTAAAGCAGCATTATAAATACAGCATATGTGACATTCAGGCTGCCTTTTCTACCCTCCCAGTAGGAGGCAATGATAAATAGCAGTTATCTCCACAGCAGTACTACATGACGGCTTAACCCACTCGCGTTCACATTTAATTTGCAGTAAGTCTGGGACATAGAGGACTTGGGTTTCTGATTCCGACTATGAAGCCTTACTAAGTAATAGCTCTAAATAATAATATAACCATCCCTGTTTTTTCAAGATCTGAGGTATTTGCAGATGTTGCAAATTTTGCAATATTGC
Organism: Tinamus guttatus; assembly: GCF_059628265.1. NCBI lineage: Eukaryota > Metazoa > Chordata > Aves > Tinamiformes > Tinamidae > Tinamus > Tinamus guttatus. The sequence goes on along the minus strand of NW_028289135.1, from coordinate 86,833 downwards.
GAACTGCGGATTTTCAAATATTTCTGATAAGTTCAAATATCTAGCCTCATAATACTTATGTGCCAAGTTAAATACTACTTTAATCTTGGAGACAGAACATGAGGCCCAAAAGCCAACATTTTCAAACTTGAGCATCTGCAGATCATACAGTATGTAAGTCAATGACCAAGAGATTTTATATTAGTTACCTGCATGAGAAAATGTTGCCTTCAGAAATGCTCAGTGTGAAGCCATGCAGGAATTTCCTGAGGGCATCTGGAAAAGGACTCAGATCGCTGGATAGCAGCACTCATTCCATAAACAATTATAACCTAGGAAGGATGCATGCACACGACTAGTGAAGGACTTTAACTCTCCCACTCTGAAAGTCTACCATTAGACTTTGAGGTTGATGGTTTATTTATGGAAGTGAATGATACCATAATTCATGGAAATCCTCATGTCCCTCAGGTGCTGCTGCTAATTTTAATGCATCCCATCTCATCTTATACCTTAACATCTCATATTTCCGCATCATTAAGTACCTCAGTGATGTTATTTCCACTGACTTTCCTCCCAAATGGCACGCCAGCAGAAGTGTTGCTGCCTGATCTTGGCTCTGGGTGCTCCACACTACTGTGCTGAGATGAGATCTGACCACTCATGCATCCTGTTCCAGGTTCCAGTCTGCAATCTCAATGCCTCTTGTTGTCATGTCTGTCTGCTTTCTGGATGTCAGATCTGCTGTTACCAAATAGAACTCCAGAACATAAGCTTCAAAGGGAGCCCCAGAACACTGCGGGTGTCCTAGATTAAACTTTATCTCTCAAAAAGGGTACTTTTCTGTTTAACTTGTCTTTATTCAACATTAGTCTAGTGCCTGTCAGTGCGGGATAAGCAACTTCCCTCGAAGTGCTCCAGAAACTTTAACTCAAAACCTGTAGGAACTGCAGGTTCTGTTTCCATTGCCGTACACTAAACTAGCTAAAATTTTTATTATCAGCATCAGTGATAAAGATTTACGTTGTCATATAGTACAAAAAATAAAGAAAGGAGAGTCATTGTGCTGGATATTGTTTAAAAAAAAGGAAAAAATCTGCTCAGTCCAGTCAAATTTTCTCTTTGTATCCTGAGACAACTGTTTGCTCAAGAAACTCTTATAACCAGCTGTCTTGATAATGATCTGCTTCACTGGGTGCCACTGAGCATCATCTGCATAGTATAATTCATGGCTCTTCTTAGGGAGCTGAGGAAAATAAGGCATCTTTCTCCTTTGTTTTCTATTTAATTCAACTGGCCTCACAGCACAATCTCTCCAATTATACCTATGCACACATAATGTGACTGATTGTAGCTGGGATTTCTGTGTGCACCTGCAACATAATATTGTAATGACCTTTCAAAACGAAATTATAATAGAATATAGATTTACAGGCAAAATCTTCTGTCGTACTTGCAAGCACTCATGATATTAGAGCTACATGAAAGGCTATCCAGATTTTCCATTATAATCCATTCTTCTTCCAGTGCATCTGAGTTTGTGACATTTCTAGTTCTGGTGCATATCTTACCATATATGTTATTTTTGAAAAACTGCATAAAGATACTTCACCATATTAAAAAAACAGAGAATTCTTTTTTTCCAGTAATATCTCTAGATTGCTGATTCCTACTACTCATCACAGTGCAGGAACTGCTTATGGCTCATAGTCCTCATTTAACAAATGTGTGATGGCTATTAGGTACCCAAATAGCCATTTTCAGTCACAGCAAAGGTTCATTAAATCCATTACCTATAGCTCCTTTGAACCAGACATGTTTCTACGACTGGTGTGAGAATTTTGATAATAGTAATTTAAAGACATTATGGAACTAACTCCTACTGCAGGAAAGATTTTTAGCAACTCCCTTAACACTTTCACTGGCTCTGCTAAGCAACTAAATGCAGTTTAATCCAAATGGCCCAACAATTCTGATATGAACCTTCCATAAGCAAAGACTGTTCTGTGTCTTTTGTTGCTCTTAATGGGAACATATGCTACAATACTTCAGATAGATTGACTCAGAAGCCACTTAAAAGACAGTCTTTTCAGAAGGTTTTCCTTTAGAGAAGAGATGGATATTTAATACTTGTCACCATTGTGCTGTGTGCAAGCACAGAACATATGATACAAATGAATGAGATTTCAGTGATGGGACAGCAACATGGTGTTCAACTCAAAATACCTTTCCCGAAAAGTCAGAAATCCTTTAGGAAAAATAAATATTATTCTTGTTCCATCTATTCAATTTGTCATCAGAAATTCTTCACACATACACACCAAATAATTGGTACATTAAAATTTGTGAAGGTTTCTTGATCCAAATTGGAAATGATCTGAATTTTAGGGCACACCTGGTCAGTCAGATACTGTGATAGTTCATTGGAAGGATAGTTACCATTCTCCCCATTGGTGAAGGTGGAGATGCTAGATACCTAGCCAAATTACTTACGCCATTACTATAACTCAGCCTCTTCAGAAGGAGCATAAAAATGACAGTAAGGCAAAGATTTTTAAGAGATCTTACCCTGTGCCTTTGTTTGTCACCAGAAAGCATGCAAAAAAAAAAAAAAAAAAAAAAAGGTGGCGTTACTGATTTTCTAAGCTGCATGGAATTCATTCTACTCCGTAAGTGAGAAAAGATAATGCTAAACATCAACTTCTGCCCCTTGAATTATGATATCTAGAAAATTTGCAATCAACAGGTTCAGAAGAGCTGATGGATGGCTCTCCTTGTCAGTAATATCAGTTTTCAGTGGAAACACTGGGGAAGTACCAAGACAGCTGCAGAAAGCCAATATGATGGCAGTATCAGTAAAGTACCAGCCCTGTCAAATTAGGCTGAGCCATTGCAAAATAATTTAGTGAATGATAAGGAATTTGATTTCCCAAAGAAAAAAAAAAAGATAAAATTAATTCCAATTCGCACAGTTTTTGACAAAATAAAATTCCATTAAAATAACATGATTTTTTTTGTTGTTTTAAAATCAAGTAGTTTCTTTACCACTGAAAGAATAGAGTTGAAATAACAGTCTTCTGCAAGATATTGAGGTTGGTACTGCTAGACATTTTGTATGAGAAATTAGAAAGACATAAAATCATCAAAGTGCATGCAAAGGGGATTAAAAGCTAACGGTCTTAGAGATCTGAAAATATAATTGTGAATGGGAAATCATTTACAAAGAGGCCTGGTTTTGCGTATGTTCCATGGAGCTTATTTTCTGTACATACTCTATTCCAAATATGCCTCTGTGATACGGAAGAAAATGTAGAACAATCCTTTATCAAATTTATGAGGCAGTAAAAAGACTGGGAACGTGCTAATTACAGACCGATTTGGATCACTTGCAGACTGCATGCAAGGAAAAAATTGCTTAAATATAACCAACTGTGAAGTCCTACATCTTCTAGGAAAAAAAGGCGCTGGCCATATTTACAGAATGGCATCTTCTTTATAAAATGAGTTGGGCATGGTGTTCTATCCTAAAATCCTAAAAAATAGCTGTGAAGACCTTTTCATTTGTTCTTAGATAATACTGCAGGAACAACAAGAAAGCTTGATAGATCAGTGATAGTTATCTCAAGCCCTCATCACGATTTACATTTTACAAGAGCAAATATAAAAAGATTACTGTTTCTGTGGTTGCTGGATCACTCTTAAAGATTGCAGCATATACTTCGTATGGAGGGAGAACATATTTCCCAAGCAATTGCTGTGACCCAGAAGAGCAAATATTATCCTTCAGTATATAGAATATCAGTTAGGACTCAACAGTTATATTACTATACCTCTCTGTGGTGCATCTACTGCAAGAAAAATGTGAATCAGTTAAAGGTACTTCAGAGAAAGCCACAGTCTGAAAAACATGGTAGAAAACCTCAGGAGCTCAGATGGTTAATTCTAACAAAGTGAAGTTTAAGAGATGAATTAATCATAATATCTATCTGAGGAACAGAATTGGGAAAGTGGACTCTTCAGATAAAGATAAAACTGAAACCAACAGCTGGAAGCTGAAGCTGACAAATCCAGTCTAGAAATAAAGAATGTATTTTTAATATTAAGTACCAAACACATCAACAAACAGCTAACACTTGTGGTGGCTGCTAACTCATCAGAAAGAATGAACTAAAAGTTGTCATTTTTGAAAATTCTTTTTTTAGAAAAGAGAGCAGGAAATAATTCAGAAAATACCTACTGCTTAATTTATACTAGAGATCAGACTAGATTGCCACAGCAACCACATCCAACTATATCATTTATGAATAATAAAGAAATTTAGCAGCAATGGCCAAAGGCCAGTGATATAGTCATGAAGAAATGAAGCACCAGAGGCACATGTTGTCTATTTTAAGACAAATCAGATGGTAAAAGATGAAAGAATGAGCAGTGTTGATGGAGGCCTGTGGCCCATGGTGTCCCTCAGGAATCTGCACTGGACCTGATATTGTTCAGCTTGTTCACCAATTACTTGGATGAGGGGACAGAGTGCATTTTGAGCAAGTTTGTGGACAATATCAATCTGGGAGGAGTGGCCAACACTCCAGAGGGCTGTGCCGCCATTCAGAGGGACCTTGGCAGGTTGGAGAGTTGGGCAGAGAGCAACCTCATGAGGTTCAACAAGGACAAGTGCAAGGTCCTGCACCTGGGGAGGAATAGCCTCAGACACCAGTACAGACTAGGGGCTCACTTGGTGGAAAGCAGCTCCACGGAGAGTGAGTTGCGAGTTCCGGTGGACAATAAGTTAACCATGAGGCAGCAATGTGTCCTTGTGGCCAAGAAGGCCAATGGCATCCTGGCCTGCATTAGGAGGAGTGTTGCCAGCAGGTCGAGGGAGGTGATCCCCTCTATTCAGCTCTGGTGAGGCCACACCTGGAGCATTGTGTGCAGTTCTGGGCTCCCCAGTATAAGAAGGACATTGAGCTTCTAGAGAGGGTCGAGCTTACAGCCACAAATATGATTAAGGGACTGCAGCATTTACCTTATGAGGAAAGACTAAGTGAACTGGACCTGTTTAGCCTAGAGAAGACTGAGAGGAAATCTGATCAATAAGTATGAGTATCGTAGGGGAGAATGTAGGGAGGATGGGGCCAAACACTTCTTGGTGGTCACCAGTGATAGGACAAGGGATAATGGGTTCAAGCTGAAACAGAGGAAGTTCCATCTCCATGTGAGGAAGAACTTCTTTACTATGACAGAGCACTGGAATAGGCTGCCCAGACCTCTGGAGATCTTCAAAAGCAGCCCAGATGCCACCTTGTGCTACGTGCTCTAGGTGTCCCTGCTTCAGCAGGCGGATGGACTAGAGGATCTCTAGAGGTTGGAAGGGATTCCAACCTTAACTATTCTGTGATTCTGTGATTCTGTGAGATGAGAAGGTGTTTTGGAAAGTCAGGAATAACTGTCTAGAAGAATAGTTGGGGTTCTCTTCTGAGGCAGGTCAGGAAGAACTGAGACTGAGGGAACAAAGAGCTTGTCCTGTCCACTGTGGAAGGAAGGCATCACAAATTGGAGGATCAGAAAGCCCACAGAAGAAAACAAGTGTTTTGAAGGGTATGGGGAGCATCATAGAGCAAAAGGCAAGCAGATGTGGCAAGAGAGAGGCATGCAGAGCAAATCAAATGACCTGAAAGAGCATTCATTGTCCATGGGCAGAAACAAGTTGCACTGGATTAAGCAGGAAGAGACAATGCAAGTGAAGGCAGACCAAGGTACCGCCAACCCTGGCCTGCTGGCCACCCCATCCTTGAAGTGGGGTAAGTGTGCCAGAAAAGATCGGAAATCAGGGGCTCTGCACCAAGAGTAATGGGAGGGTTTGAACTGACAGTGAGTGGAAGCTATGTGACACGTCTGGAAGAAAAGCAGACATGTCTGCAGAAGAATGGGCCAACTGGCATGGAGGTGAGGCAGGAAAGGGGCAAAAGGCAGCCTCTTTGGAGTCAGTTGTCCATGAAATAGTCTTAATGAACTGAAACACCAAATATGAATAGTCAGATCAGAAAAGATGATAAAGTTATCTTGGCTTCTACCATTTGCAACTGCTTTTATTTGTTCAAAATTACCATGACATCACCTCTCCCTTAGAGATAGCTAATGTAATTGCTCTTACTGATTCAAGGGGTCCACGGGTAATTTCCAAGACCCGCTACTCCCGGTCTGAAAGGCAATTACCAGTTCCCTTGCCTTATCATGCTATCATAATAAAATCTAAAGAAAAGCCCCGCCATTAATATTTAAAATATTTAGTTGTCTTTTGTTTCTTTCTTTCCTCCAAAGCAGCCACATGCAGGGCAAAGGTGGGCCCTGATGTAGACATTATTAAGCTTTATAAACTTCCTTCCCAAGGTAGACAGGGAAATGAATATTTAGGGCTTGGAAGAGATACAGGGCAGCAGAGACAGAGTGTGTGAGGAAGAGCGGAAGGGAACACAGATGAAACAAGGAAAAATTTTATTTCCACACAGTAGCATTTTAAATGGGCCCCTAAGCATAAAGAATGTAAAAATGTAGACAGTGTAATACACCCTTTCTAAAACATAGCAAAGTTTTAACACTGAAAGGCCAGTCATTAAATGCTTCTCAGCTAAATGTGACATTAGTCCTGTTGCAGTTTTTTGTCTGTTCTGTTTTTGATGTGGTGTTACATCCTATCATGTTTAGTTTTCCTCTAGCCTAGCATGTGTTATGTCTCCAAGGAGCAACACACAGTGACTTCTGAGGCAAGAGCCTCACTCTAATTAATTTTTACTAGGATCATGAATCTCTATTCTGGTTAATATTAGTCTAATAATATTAAAACTCTAAGTACTCCAAAAGAAAAACATAACAGGCTAGTATAAATTCACATACTATAAAAAATGTCAATTGAGTAAATCATGACTCTAAAATGAAGTTTTATTCTAAGGTGGTTTTCATTCCAGTGTTATTAAAAATATTATTGAAAAAAATGGAGCTTCAGATTGCCATATTGAAAAAGAAAGTCTCAGTGTGTTGCTATTTCATCCTATTATGGGTTAACATAAAGTGCTGTGGTGGCTTAGGAGTGTGACCTATCCAATCTTGAGTGCTGCATCAGGTCACACAAGAGAATAGAGATAATAGACACAGAAACAAGCACTTTCAGCATACGTTCACCTATTACCTTCTTTTGAGATACAAGTAATTCTCTCACAAAGCCCTTCAGGAAATACAGTTATCTAAAACTTAGGAATTCAGCCAGCCCCTAGCGGTCCCTCACTGCATACCTAATATAAGAACACTGACTTTTTCACACCTTCCTAATCTTTGTCCTATTTAATGGATGTGATTGGAAATGATGCCTTGGCTAAGGACATCTGTGTGCTCTGGGCAGGTCCATTCTCACACTAGGGTCACACAGATACGATTGGGTTTCTCTCTTCTCTTCCCTCTCCAGTGCAGTAATACCAAGGGTCCAATGCTGAGCACCTCCTTGGGCACCCGAGTGTCGTCTTCAACTTCCCATAACTTCAGTGAGAGTTGAGGGCACTTTTCAGGATCCACATGATGTCGGATAGCATCAAGCTTATACAGCTAACAAGGCCACCACAGCTGTGTCTCTGACTGGGAGGCAGCCTAAAGGAGGAGAGATGACAGCCTGTTTCAAGGGCCTGTGATAGAGGTTGGTGCCTCACATCTCTCTGAAGGCCCAGATGCGCTCCCTAACTTTCTGCATTTCTCTGAGATTTAGTAAGGAGGTCAGGTAGGGACAGATAGCACGCAGCAGTCATTTGACTTTTGTAATGTCACTGCTTATTCTGCTCACAGCTTGAACGATCATTTATAACGCGCTCAACGAGAAACTCTGGCTGATGTAGAGTTTCTCCCCTAAATATAGACACAGTTTCACAGCTTTCTTACGCAAGGAAAGAATTTGCCCTGATGACTGCAGTGCCGTTATTATGCATCACTTGAAAATACTGCCTGTCTCGGTTTCCTTGCAGAGAATCCCCTCAGACAAAGCAATGCTGTCATGTGAATATTTGCAGATTCCCATTCCCCCATGCCCTTTTGTTTTGGTTGCAGGCTGCACACAACCTGGGGCTACCGATTAGTGCCTTGTGACTCCGGGTGATGGGAATACTCTCAGTGCCTGCCAGTCTTGCATGGCTGGCAGAGCTCACAGATCTGTCAAAAAAAATAAAGCAAAGGAAGCGTTGGCTTTAGTGGCTTGTTTATTCTAGCAACAAGAGATGCTAAGCCAACTTGGGCTGGTACCTCTGTGAAAGGGTATAAGGAAATCCTCTGAAGAAGCTCTCCATCTTTAAAGGGGTCCTAAGAGTCAGTTCTCTTACCATGACATAAGTATTTTGGGAAGGTGAATAATTCTTGCCTCAGGACACATTGTGACTAACCCTGCATGGGAAGGACTTGCCTGACCTGTGAGAAGTGTGGAGTTTTAAATGTTTTTTTTTTTCTGATGAGCATCATGATCAAAAGGCTTTCTGAAAAGCTCAGCCCAGTGCCTGCAATGCTGTGGTCAAGGTGGTGAATGGCATAATCTCCTAGGTGGGCATGCTGACTGCTCATTTGTGGATTTCTTCGGAATGAGGCACTCACACTTCCTCTCTCTCTCTTTTTTTTCCCCAACTTCTGAAGACATCCCATGGTATTGAACAGATCAGATAGATTAAGGAAAAACTGACTATCTGCAGCATAACAGATCCAGGCCCTAGATTTGAATCAGAGAGGTTAGGAACTTGCAGCTGCAGCTCTCCCACTGCAGGTGAATGCTGCCACTCCTATGGTAGTGCCCAGGTTTATCAGGACCCACAGGACATCACGCAACCTACAAGCAGAGCCCTTCAAGCACGGCAACTCACTGTCTGTAGAGTTACGTTCTGCATGCAGTAGGGGTTGACATGGCCTCTCACAGACATGGAACCCTGTTTCACAGTTGCAAGATTGAGTTCAGAGCTGCCCCTACCTCTGTTTTCACAAGCTACTCTGTGAGAACCTGCACTACCTGCTAACCTTGAGGCCTGCTAAATCACTCTCCCTCAGAAAAAAGCCTCAAGCTAAAAAGCTTTGCTCTCCTCACATATTTCAAATACCTATGAATCCTCTCAGATTTGCATCTGAACAATGTTGCATAGACCTACCTTCAGCAACCCCCTGCTCCTGCTGCGTGACTCACAGTGAAGCAAGATAGAGTACTGATGCAGACACATTCATCCAAACAATCATTTTATAACAGAACAGTTGACATCTTGCCCACTAGGCAATCAGCTTTAGATTTAGAGGAAGAGAAAATAAGTCTGTTTTTCAGCTTCTTGTTTGATTTCAGCTTTCTTTACCCTGCACAGAACAGCCAAGTATGAACACCTATGTCTGGCAATGAAGCAATGGTGCAATAGCAGTCCTTCCAGTTCCCTTTTCTCTGAGATATGACCCTGTAGGAATGCAAGCTTCCACTATATCAGAGATCTTCTTCACATGTTCAGCACCTGCAAGTCCAATCTTCCCAGCCAATTAGTGCTTCAACTCACATTGCAACCTAGCAATCTCATTACTTTGCAGAGCCATGGTATTAGCAATTCCAGCAATGTTGCAGGGGGACAAGCATGACTGTGAAATCACGGCAAGTTGCTTCATTTCCCCAAGCTGTCGGCATTTCCAAAATGTCACAGGCATTTTCCACATGATGCACAGTGCTGAATCAACTGAAGACCTTTTTCCTCCCCCTCCCAAACATTTCTGGAGGGATTGGGGGGACGAGGAGGGGACTTTTCAGATGAATCTGTTATCTCTAGCCAGTCCCTACTAAATTTTTCCACTGTTATCTTACAGATGCTTCTTCTTTAGTTATCTTACCAGTGGCCTGTTTAAAAACTGACCAAGCATTAGCAGTTTGAGGGGAGGTTAATCTTTTGTAAGGTTCATCAGAGGGAGGCTGTTTCAAGGTGCAGGAAAGGCCTGTTCTGTGAAGCCTGTATTATGTGTGCACAGGGCACAGAGTGTGACTTACCCCTTCATTTCTGCTCTAGCTGAGAACTGAAATATCAGATGCCCTCCAGTTTCCAAAGGGGAAGAGAAACATTCATTCACTCTTTCTAGTCTTGAGGGAACCTGCTGTCCTTGACTCTGCACCAGCCCAGGACCTCATATCCAATGGCTACCACCACCGCTGCCACTCCTCCATCAATCATTTTCAAGATATTGCCTTTCTATATATCAGCATCTTGCTGGACAAAAAGGCATTTTTCCCACTATGTGAAACGTGGTGGAGAAGACGCCTTTCTCCACAGCAGTAAAGTATTTATCAGAAGTGATGTGATTCTCCAAGGCACCCTTCGGAGGGGCCAAATTCCTGGATCAGATGGTGGCAACAGGTGGTTTCCTCAATTCCCCACTTCTAGACTTCACTGAAGCACAGCAGTAGGTCCTTTCACAGCCTCTTGCTCCACATTTCTTCACGTATACACCAGTATAAAAGCAATGATATTATGATCTGCACTACAAGTCAAATATATGCCATTCTGATACTGTAACTGCTGCTTCTAAATAGGCATGTTTGGTAATGGGAAAATACCACTCTTTGCTGGCCTCACTTTGACACTGTTTCCCTGAGCATTGCCATAGGCTACTGTTAGAAGCAGGGCAAGTAGACAAATTTTTGATCTAATATTGCCACTTCAGGAAGCAAAAAACCTTGGCTCAGAAACTAATGTCACTTCTGCCTCTTTCCCGTGTACCTATAACCTTTGTTATGTTACACATTGCAGCAAATTTCTGCTTTGTCTCTGACACCAGCTAAGCCACCTGAGAAATCGTGCTTTACGTGACCAGAATGCTTTTCTCTCTTGGATAGACCAGATCTTTTTATCTTCTGTTTCCTTTTGGAGTTATCTCTGACTCCTATTATCTTTTTTTACTTCTTGCTTTTTGCAGCAGGTTGCTTCCATTCATTTTATACTCCAGCTCTTTTTCTGCTGCATAACTCTGTGAATACTCCTCATTCCTCTCTGCTTTCTGCTCCTCCACTTCTGCTTGCTGGGGCCCCGCTTCTGCTCTAAAGCACAGGCAGAGGAGCCAGGCCCCACACCTCACCTGGAAAGGGGACCGATGGCCAGTGCCCCAATATTAAGGGAAGTGCTTGGCACCCACTGTATTGCAAAAGCACAGGTTTGCACATTGCACATGAAGGCAATCTGGGTGTGACACAGGCACTGCTCTCATTCTGCAGAATTGTTCCACCCAATCCCCTGGAGGTTGTGAGTGGCCCAGTTGACATGTCCTTTTTTTCCTTTTGCCCTCTTCCTTGCAGGCCCTTCATGTGGCAAGAAACTCACAGTAAGTTATAGAAGGTGCTAGTTTGGCAGAGAGTGATTTTGCATTCTGCTTCAAGTGAAGAAGGCATGTAGGGTTGTTCATCTGGAGGCAAAGTAAATGTTGGTACTGAGAGTCCTCCTCTTGCCTGCCATCCTTTCAATAACCATGAGCCTATCAGCCAATTTCAGCCTGGTTTACCAGAAGGGAAGCAGTCCCCACAGGTGAGGTGAAAGCAGGATAGAGGGAAGGTTGCAAGGTGAATTTACCCCAGAGATTCGTGGAGTCATGTGAGAAAGAAACTCTGAGTGATTCTCAGCAAAAACTTCATCTGGAGATTGTGTCTTCTTAGGTACCAGTAAATCCAGCCATAAGACTGAAATGGATAGGAAACCATTCTATCCTTTTGGAATAATTCATTAAATCTTTTTATACAATAAATATGCTGAAAGCAGCTGGAGAAACAGCGGGAGGTTTTGCATTCCATCAGGTTCCTAGAATAAGTACCCGGTAGACAAGACATGCAATTCAAGCATCCAACACACATAACATGAAAAACAGCCATTCCTGATTTCACTGAGGTTTATTTTGCCCTATAAATCCATTTCTGTGGGTCATATTCAGACCCTTTCCCAGAACCTGTATATAGTTAGCTCATGAGAACAACAAAGTCTGAAAAATAATACATTACATAGCTTCTTGAGTGAATAGCAAAAATGCTTCAAATTAACTTGGCCTCTTTGAGGCAGTGAGGAGAAAGCATCTCTGGGCACCTCGTCTTCAGGTGACAGGTTTGCTGCGTGTAGCCGCCGGGTCTCGCGTGGAAAGCGTGAAGTCAGGGCACAGTGTGGGCCAGGTGTGCACGTACTGCAGGCAGTTTCGGTGTCACTGCAAGGCCAGACCTGGTGCACAAACAACACATCTGTAAGAAAATCACCCTGGAGGGGTGAACTCTCACACCAATTAAATCCAGGAGAGCCAGACAGAAAGATAAGACTTTGCCTCCTGAGCTGTCAGCATGTATGACCCCAGGACCTTTTAAACCTGCAAAAGCAGCTGTTGGGGTGAGCTGCCTCTTCCCACCACCATCGCATACAGGCTCCATTTTGCGGGGAAAAGACCCCAAAGCTGCTGATGCTGAGAGCCATCATGCATCTGGAAGCTGCATCTGTGCCGTTGCTGCAATGGAGCAGCTTGTCTGCCCCAGGGCAGACGTGTCCCCAGCAGCACCAGGCTCTTCTGCGCCGGCCCTGGGCTGACTGTGCCCAGGCCAGCAGTGGCAGGAGCATCTGGGTTATTTTAAGCAGGTTATGTCATCCCTGCCTCTCCCTCTCTCCCCCCGCTTTCCCTGGAGCTCTGATCACTGTGGAAGGATGGATTTGCTGGACGAAAAGACCCAATGGTTTAACTGATATGATATGGCAGCTCATATGTAATCTCATTATTCTGTCTAGCAGGACACATTATTCTCTATTTATCACACTTCTGTCACCACAGGTCTGTTGTTCCTGTGCTTAGAGGACAACAGAACACTCCTTTGTGCCAGGCAAATCTCACTGGGGGCAGTAGCAGAAGGGGGGTGTTTCTGCACTTGTACACAAAGCTGTTTAATACTGTGTGTTGATGGTAGGCACATGTACCTTTAATCTTCGTATGGCAGGGCTGGGAAATGCAGAAGGACTGGCAAATGAAGAGCTGGGATTTTTTTTTCAGAGAACGGCAAATTTTCTGGAAAATGAAGCTTTCACAAGTATGGGTGGGAGGAATAGCCTAAGCAGCAAATCCATGTCACATCTGACAAGTGCCAATTTCCTTCCTGGCACACATCTCCAGGTAGGAGGGCAGACTTCTGATCAGCTGAACTATTCCATTTTGATGTTCTCTAAGATAGATTTTTCTGGGTTTTTTTTTGGTTTTGGTTTTGTTTTGTTGTTATTGTTACTGTTTTTTCTCTTTAAAACTGACCCAAAATTGAAATGAGAAAAAAAAGAGAGAATTATAATCTAAACATGCCAAAGGAAAACAAAACCCACCTTCCAGTTACTGCTTAAATTATAACCTAGAATACTGCTGCTGCTAGCTAGTACTGTGTGTGCTCACAGCCTGGAAAGAGAAATCATAGGTTTTTTTAAGAGGGATGTTCCTACATGGTCATCACAAAGAAGCAGAGTACATGTAAATGTGTGTGTGTCAGTCGGGGGATAGGAAATATGAAACGGGAAAGCCAAACAGCTAACAAAGTGCAATAGTCATAGCAGCCACTTGCACTGCACTCTTCACGCATAGATCTGAAAATGCCTTGCAGAGGATGGAAAGCATAATTAGCACAGTGTGCCGTAGGATAGATGTTAAAGCAATCTGTCTAGCAGGCAGATACTACAGTACAGTATAATATAGACATTAAACCAATGACCCAGAATCTAGCCAGCTAAAATCTTAATCCCCTTTAAATAGATTCATAGACATCCTTTCATGGCAAACATTTGATCTGAGAAGACATTGTGTGCTGTTGTGTTGTATTTATATAGCACCATGACAAAAGTTTGAGATGTTGGTGCTTAAATAATGCTATTTTCCCCTTTTGATTTGTAAGCAGAGTGCTGTCTTTGCATAACATGCTTTTGAGATGGGAAGAAAAAGAACATCAGCTCTGAATCCGTTCAGCCAGATAATGAACAAAAGGCTCTGTGCAAGCAAACAGGGCCTGTGTAAGATGGGGAGGCAGACAACAGGGTGTCAGAGGCTAGAACAATGACTGGCCTGATTAGCCAGGGACCTTTTGTCTAAATAACCCTAAGGCTGGAGTTAGGCAAATGTTTTTGGTAAATACATTATTTGACCAAAACAGAATGTCTCAAATCAGCAAACGGAAAGGCTCTGTGGTAGCTGAAATTATCTGTGAATTCAATTTGCATTAAATAGTTTGGACCCAAAGAAAAAGCAATTCTAGATGTAAACTGAATCTAGGGAGTTCTGAAGGAATTACTTTAACTTTGCAGCTTGGTTTGAAGATAGATTTACAAAACCAACAAGGCAAGGGTGGCTTTTCTCTGACAACTTTGGGTGATAACAAATCTAGCAAGGATGGAAGAGACTATGGTTCAAAGCCATCTTCTGCCAAGAAATAGATAGAAATTGAGCTTGTGCTTCCCAATTCCTATTCTCAGAAAAGTGCTGTAACCTCTCAGCTACATGGGGAGCTAAGAAAATGCCCTTGCAACCTCTTCCAGTAAAGCTATTTTATTTGAAAATTGAGGTAGGCAATTGGAGCAAGGACTAATTGGAGCAAGGACTAGAGTCTAACTGTTCCCATTGCTTGAGTCACCAGGTAGCTGAATCACTTAGGCTTTTCTTCCTCGGTCTAACTTGTATTTGACAGTTTTTCAGAGTACATCTGTTTCAAAACCAGAAGTCTACTTTTGTGCCTGTGCCCATGGCTCAGAGTACCCAGGTGGGATGGATACAGAAGTTTTTATCCAGGACTATATACTGGGAGAGTTAGGACCAAATCCTCTTTCTGCCTCATTCTACCTTACTACTCCACTCAGTCACATGTGATATCCACTGAAAAGACACTGAAAAGTGTTTTGTCCTCCGGTTTCCATCACTGCAGAAAGTATCGAAGGATTTCCTAACTAACTGAATCGTGTAACTTGGCGCAAACTGGTTTTTTTTTATTCCTTCAGTTAAAAAGGAATCGTGTGGGTTTGATTGATTACAAGAAAAGCGTTGTTGGTGAAGAAAAGAAGCATCACTCATCCACATCTTTCTGCCTGGTGGAATCGTTCACTTCCTAAATTAGGTTTTTCTCCCCAGCAGAGAGGTCTCCCCCATTGCAGAGGCCTGTTCCACCTCTCCTGGAGATGGCTCCATGTATCTCCTTGCTCAGTCTAGCTTGTCCATGTGAGGTGCTGGGTCCTGCTAGGGGCGCCACATGCCTGCAGGTGCCCATCTTCAGTAGGACCAGGGAGAGCCAGCCTCCTGCAAAGTCTGCATGGTAGAAATGGAAAGACTGTGGTAAGCACCGTGGTGGCACATGGAAAGACCATGGCAAGAATGCCTGGTAGAGTCAGCTGGAGGTAGCTGGCTGCAGTCACAAATTGCTGGGCAATAACACAAAAAGTCTTCCCTTGTTCCTGCAGGCAACTCCGCTGTTCCTACTTAACGAAAGAAATGTTAAGTCACTTATTGTAAGGGGCCCTGACAGAGAAAGAGACCTGGTTTATACTACTTGGCCTGGCCTGAAGTACTGTGGTGATGGAGGAAGGCCTGTGTGCCTGCTGTCCCCTTGTGACTCTGGCAAACATCACTCACAGTGAAAAAATGGAATAAGAAATAAATGCGTCCAAGTGAATCAGTGATTTTCTTAGCAGGGAAATAATACCCAGTGAAGGTAAACAAACTTGAGTTTAATTTCCATCTTAGCATTCTTTCATATTTGGTTTCTTATCTATAATAATGCTTTACAATAACCCAAGAGGACCTGTGCCATGTTAGCAGATATTGCAACACCAAACCAGAAACAGGTTCTTAGGTTACTTAGTTTATTCTGCTGATAGGCAGCAACAGTATAATCCCACTGACAGTGTTTGCAAGACACTGATATCCTTTGTTTTAATTATTCCTACCAGAAGACTAAGGCAGAACCTCACTCTTGTGACCATCAGAAATCTTCTGATTTTCCTTCTTAGTTTATTCATGGATAATTTATTCACATTCGTTCTTGTGCCAGTATTCTTCAGCTCCCAGCTCTTTTCTCTTCTGTTTACTTGCTTATAGAAAGTAATCGTATCAGTCTCAGACTTAATTTAGCAAACCAAACAAAAAAAGTTCTTCTACTTGTCATTCTGTGAGATGGGACTTTCATTTCTCTGCTCACCCTAATAGCCCTTCTCTGCACATGTCTCTGCTTGAACCCGTGGCCTCTCAACCCTGGTTACCAGAATACTGCAGACACTCTAGCTAAGGTAGTGTGAGCATCTCACAAAGTGGCATTCACATTTTCCCAACTGTGCTAGAAATATTTCACTTGAAAGCATGTCCAATCAAATTTATTTTCTTTATCTCTTAATTATGATGGTCTCTCTTGTTATCATTCTCAATTGATGAAGCTCTGTTTCAGTACAGAAATTCTTGTTATTAAATTCTAGTACTTTCTGCAAGTGAATTTCAACTCTTGTTATTATTCTTATCCTGAAAGGCATCTAATTCTTCCTGTGTAATATCTGGATCCTCCACCACATTTGCAGTACCCTTAGTTTTGGGTCACCAGCAAATTTCATCAGCATTTGCTTTGTATTTTCCCAATGTCATCCATGAAAATATTTAGTCAGACTAGTCTACTCCCTTGGACGAATAGTAAACTGGGCAAAGAACTGTTTGTGCTGTTTTTCTACTCATTGAAAAATCTGTTCAGTTCCTAACACTCCCTTTTAATAGGGCATTAGTCCAGTTAATTTCAGACCTCTTTCCTAGTATTTTTTTCAGCTTTGCAAACTTTGTAGAGGTTTTGAAGTCCTGGTTTAACAAAACACTGAACTTTGCTAACTCACTCCCACACATTTAGTTTGTGCTAAAAAAAAATAAATCCAAATATGCCTTAATTTTTTCCCCATTTAATTAATGTCATGACTAGTTGCTCCATAGTTTTTTATGAGAGAAGCTTTTCTTCACCAATTACCAAAAGCATATGTAAAATGTCATCATTTTCTCCTAGTCGCATTTTTGATGCTGAAAGTTTTTAGCTATTATTCTAGGAATAATTGGACTTAAAATAATTAGTTCTGCAATCTGAAGCTTGAAAAATAATGTTTCTCTAATGATGCAACTCATGGTAGTAGTTCTTCCTTCAACAGTGAAGAGATTTCTATTTCTATTAATTCAGAGCTTAGAGTTCACATATGGTCATGGAACACTATTCTACATAGCCTCTTCGGCTGTTATTTCTTCAGACACCTTTACCAAAGCAGATTCATTTTATACGTTCTTTTATTTATCATGTTTTTCCAGTTTATGACACTGTTGAAACACACTGCTTGCTAGCCTAGCATCTACATCTTTCTTCTAGCTTTGTTGGACAATGCATTCTTGTATTCAGTTTCTCTTTTGTTGTCTCTGGGGAAAATTAAAGCACTCACAACGACTGGGAAAAATATGAGCAGCAATAATACTAAAGTGGTCTAAAGGAAATCCTGGATTATACTCACTTATTTATCAGTCTGCAAGACAAAGGTCTGCAGAAAAGGCCATTGTGGTTTTAGCCTGTGTTAGCAAAAGCCTCAGGTCCCCAGAAAGGGACATTGCCTTTTCTGTGTGACTGCCCCTGAAGTTTCCTGCAATTAGTTCCTGGCACCACAAAAATAAAAAAATAGTGATGACTGGAAACATTTCTGGCAAGACCAGCATAGGAAGATGTGGAGTTGGGAGTGGCTATTGGTGCCTTGATTAGCAGGGTCCCTAGGCTCAGGAATCCAACTGATTTTAAATGAAATCCTGTCTCACTTAATGTTAGGCAGGTGCTCAGTTATCTTACTAAAATCCCTAATGGGAATAAAACAATAAGTATAAATATATACAGTTTGGCTATGTGTTTCCTAGGAGAGGCATAAATAAAAGAATCATAAGAAAAATACATCTAGTCAGGATATCTGTTCACTAAACAGACTGTCCACATAGCAGAGATATTTTACAGGCAATGAATCCTGTTTTAGAAGTACTTATTATGATGCTTAAGGCCTCAATTAGGAATAGAAGAGTAAAAGAGAAAGGGAAAATGTAGTCTGAGGGTGAAGAATTTGTATAATTTCATTTTTTGTAAGCCAAGAACAAGCAGAATTTTTAGGTTCCGTATGTGTGTATATGTGTGTGAGAATCAGGCAGTGTAGGTTCAGGAGGTCTTTTTACAAATGAGAAGAGAAGAAAGCTGTCAGGTTTTTCTAAATGATTCTTTTTGCTCCCTTTAATTTAGCCATAAGGCGAAATGGCACCTACCCTTGTCATAAGTTACTAAACACCTATAGGCTTGGCTTGAAATAACAAGTCAAATCCTGTATTATTTCCCATACAGTCAGTGATCAGTGAAAGCCATGAACTAAGAAAAGCCTGCAGGATTTGACCTGTAAGAAATAACTATAATCATGAAAAGAAAGTTTGTTAAATGTTTAATTAAATTTACCAAGTTACATGGTGCTTTCCAGATTCATTACAGTCAGTCTGAAGGAAAATGGAGATCTCAGCTTTGAGAATGCATGTGTGACTGAATTATCACTGCAATGTCTGGAAAGAGAAAGCTGATGGGTTTCCGAGTTTGATGGCATCAGAAAAGTGCTAGTTTGTAGGGATGTGTTTTTGTTTATTTAAACACCACAGCAAGATAGTTCAGTCTTCAAAGAATAGCAAGTATGTTGGTGTTCAATTGCAAATCCCCTGTCACCCTGCTCAGGCACATGTTATCTCACTGGGGTTGCTAAGAAACTTGAAAGATGTACGCCTGTCATCTCAAAACTGACAAGTGGGCTGAAGCAAAGCATTTGTTCCAACTATGGGCTTAATGAGGTCTGATGCTATCTTTGAGACCAAATGCTCAAGTGTTTCTAAATAAGTGCGGGGACTTCAGTGCCTGTGGTCTTTCCCTAATAGCAAACACTCAGAAATAATCATGGGAGCACTCTAGGAGCAGTGCAGTGAGGCTCTTTGGGCCCCTTGGAAGGCTGAGGAATAGAGTCCATGGAACAAAATAAGTGTTTGAGGATACTCTAGTCAGCATCAGGTTAAGGTGACACCAGAACAGCATCTATGTCCTACTCAAAACTGTTCCTCTCTAGGTGATTTGTGGCTTAAATATTTTCTGCCCGTCAAAAACATTGACCTAACAATCACAGAGCAGTGAGCTTTTCATCATCTCTGTGTTTCTGCTCAATGTTCTTCACTATAATATCACCTTTCCCTATCTCAGCTGTGGCTAGTTAGCTCCTAACATTAGTTGAAGGGTGTAGTGATATTCTGGCAGAGCAGTAGAGCTGGCAGAGGAAGGCATCATGCTCTAAGCCCTGGTGGTCTCATTCTGGAAGCAAGATAAGAAGTGAGAGAAACATGTCACTGTCAATTAGCTAATGTTTTTACAAGGGATGATTGAGCCCCATGGAGTTTTGTTAACCTTGTGGCCTCTTCAAAAACCTGCCTGAGTTCATGAACCTATTCCATCTTGTAATTTAAACCCACGCATTCTCTTTTAGGGTGGGGTTTACCAAAATATGTTTTTAGTTAAGGAGATCACAATGCTGTGTATTGGGATAGAATATATCTCAATTTAGGCAGGCTGATGCTCTTGGCAGTATGTAGTCTGTATATGCACAACCATTTGCTTTTTACTTCCTTTACTTCTCTGCTTTCACCAGCACATGGAATTTGTTTTTCTTCTTGCTGCATTTTCTCACTTTATTCCTTTGCAGAAATTTCTCTTTCTGGCACTCTCCACAAAGTAACAAGACTCTGCTAACTTACCAAGTCTAACTTCTGGATGATGTTCAAGTAGGCTTTGAAATCAGGCCAAATGCATTCCCTACTCTTTTGAAACAGCTTTCTATAAAACGAAAGGTATCAAATGCCACAAGTATTTTCTGCCTCTAGCAGAAAATAGAGACCCAGGGATTCCCTTCAAACTGAAAGAGTGACCATGGTTCATTGTGTCTTCCTCACTGCGTATGGTGCTCAATGCCTTTGCCTGTTGAGTATTCCTCTGGGCTATAGGCCCTTTATCTACTCAAGACTTTATTTATCTTTTGTGTTAGATTCTGAGAAAAAATACCTAAGGATGGCCCAAAATTTAGTGCATTCAAAGGCATGGTTGGATTTGGTCCTAGTCCAAGTCATTCCATTCCCCTCACATTAATAATGCCAAGATAGTATTTCAGTATATATCAGCTAAAACAATGTCATCATCCAAACATTTTACAGCAAATTCGTCACTCGCAGGCAGACTGACAGCTATGACTGAGATTAGTGTCTAATCCATAATTAGTAATAGGTTTCCATAATGTGGTACATTATTTTCTCCATACTTTTTGGGTTTTTTTTTGCAGTGGTATTTATGATACATAATATTATAGAAACACAAATTCAGCTTATGTAACACATTCATATTTCATCGGAAAGTGTTCCAAGATTTTGCATTTAATTATAGGTATAGTTTGAAACTGTAATGTTTAAATGTTGTATTAGGCTATATTAATTGAACTTATGCTATAAGTCATACTAGCTAATGCCAATAAAATAAATAGAGCTACCAATTTACATGAAATACTTGACCCTTTATGCTTTCTAACGCAGAGAGAGTATAGAAAGAGTCATTTTTAAAATCAGAGTATAAAAGGAGTCATTTTAAAAATAACCTATTTCAGCAGTTCATTTTTTAGAGGATTTATTCTTCACTCCTCTAATCCTATCAGACAAGGTAAATTTATAGATACAGACACAATCTAGTGAGCTTTTTTGATTCATTAATGTGTTTGTTGGCTTATATGTCAATGCTGATTTACCATGAAAAGAGTTTGGAGAAAACGCATTAAATTACATCATGAAATTTGTTCACAAAGTGTTCTATTTTTACTGGTATAGTTCATTGGATTTGGTATCCCTGTGACATTTCATTTAGTCCCCTGGTCATGCAACATATCTCTGCCATCACTATCCTGCAAAAAGAGATATGTTTTATAGATTTCAATGTCTAGAGCAGAATTCTTTTTATTTTTCACTCAGATTTTGTATTATATTCATATGGCTTGGTTTTCATTTACATGAAGTCTGCTTTCTGTGGCAAAAGTAATGGAACATACTGGGGTCGAGACTAGAAAGAGAAAGATTCTTTATTTACTTCTGTTCACGTGGGCTTTATCATCAACTCAACTATGAGCCTATGATACCTGTTTCCTATGAGAGAGATGTGAGTAAAACTAACACTAAACCCAGGTCCCTAGTGAACTAGGTATGGCAGACAAACTTTTCCAACTCTGCTTGGCATTATTTTTGGCATGGGGCATTAAAGCTCTTTAAATTGATTGTGCTGGGCAGTTGTGAACATCCCTGCAGAAGAAAATGGTTCCTCTTCTGCTCAGCAGGGAGGTTCGAAAATTGGCAAACGTTACCATCGCCTGTTGAACTCCGTGGGACTTTGCGCTGACAGCTGAGCGACTGTAGAGCCAGGCCTGCCCTCTGACACCTTCAGGGTCTCGATTGCAAGGCCACAGCAAGAGGAACTGTGCATCAGGGCAGCTCCTGTTGTGCTAGTTTGGAGGATAAAAGGAATATAACTCTTTCTACTTCTTTCACCAGAGTTTCATGTAGATATCCCCACTGAATCCAAAGCGCCTGCCCAGCAGGGACTATCACACAGGCCTCAAGCCTGAGACCCCTGTTTTTAGCTCCTTGTTCCAAATAGAGCTACGGGCACTCTGCAGGACGTCCCGCAGTGCCAGGCCCTTCCTCGGGGCAGGCAAGGTCAATAACGCCTGGCCTCCATGAGCTGCGAATACTGAAGCATGAAATGGGTATGTATGTGGCTTATTTTCTTATGAAGCAGCCTTTTCTCCTCCTCCTTCCCTGCCTCAACAATATTGTTTCATAAATGATGGCACAGGCTTTATATTTTTTCAAAATTTATGTAGTTTGGAGTGTTAGTCACAGGTTGCTATCATTAGGTACGTACAGGCTTCATGCATGGAAATATAATACACAGGAGGTGGGGGAATTATTCTACTGGGACCAGCAAGTCACAAAGACCATTTATTGATGCTTTTACCACTGTGGCATTGAAAATACTTATAAAATATTGCTAGTTACTTCAGGATTTGTAAAAGCAATTTTGGAAAGCATAACAAGACTAATGATAAAAGATAATAAAACTGTACTGTCCTTGCTCCTATAATTCCTTAGCTGCTTGCTGGCAAGGCAAAGGGAGAGAAATGAAAGGTAACAAAGGAAAGTGTGGAACAGCCTAGTCAGTAAATTGGATGCCTCAGCATAAGCTAAGTGCTGTAGAGTATCAAAATCACTGGTCATTTCACGAGTTGCTTTATTGATTTTTACGGACAAGAGCATCAACCGCATCATAACAGGATATAACTTTTTACAGACCATACTTTGCTTTACAGAGTGAAAAGTAAGTCTTTTCCTTACGTTTCTCAAGTCATTCTGTGGAAACACACCAGCAATTGAGTTTTTCACCTTCTCTTACAATTCTTTGGACTTCAAAGCGTCTAGAGGTATCCTGATGACACAGGACGCATACAGAACTCCCCAGCCCCATTATACATAGAGGCTATTTATCCCCCAGTGTACATTCTTGGCTTCTGCCACTTCTCATAGCAAAGTCAAAGGGTAGTTTGCACTGATGTCTCACCCACTTCTCTGCATAAAACTCTACCTTGACACACTCTGTTATACCTAGGTAGTGCTAGGCAAAATATAACCAAGCCATAAACTACTCAAAGGAAGTCACTGAAGTATTTCCTGGAGTTTTACCACTACTAAAGGCTTAGATGCAAAGACAAAGTACAGTTGCTTATCAGCTTGCAACATCAGCTGAACTGCGGTAATGAGAGAGAGACTTTCAAGTTAAATTGTGTTTATACACATTCACATCAGGCATCCGATTTACAAACAGACCAGCATATGGAAGGTGCTGATACTGCCACAGCTTTGGATGCAAGCACAAAGTGGAAACTTGTAAAGACCCATCCTAGAAGGCTTTAATTCTCAAAGGCAAATGAAGTTTTAATATTGTAAGGCATGAGTTTCTTTTCTTTCAGTTGAAAAGGACAGACTAGAAAGATCCAAAAAGTCACTGACAAACACCCAGTGGATCTGGATTTTTTCTCATACCTGGCAAGGCCCATTAAATTGTACTTAACTAAAGGATAAATTGAAAGGGAAGCCTGAACAGGTCAGTCTAATAGTTCTATCTCTCCAGCAGATATGAGAGATTCCTGCTTTCATTTTCAGTTCATTCCCTCTTGACTGGTTTCTCTGGGGAGCATCTTTCCCCTCAAAGGGAGGGATTTGCAGATCTGACAAAAAGCCCCTTCTCCCTGCAGGTCTCCTTTGCACTTACTCTCTGGAGCTTCAAAGCAACTCCTTTTGCCATATTTGGCTCCTGTTTGGAAAAAGAGTTATTTTCCTATCAGAGAAATAACTGGTAGTGAAATCCTTTTCTTGGAAAATGTGACTTATTAGAACATGAAGGGGAAAGTTTTTTTCCTGTCTTCTGAAGGTTTAGATATTGTGTATGATTTTCTTATCCTGAGATGAAAAGGTCAGAGCTAGGGGAAAGGTAGTCAACTAAAAATCCCTGAAGCATTTTCACATTGGATTACTCTGTTTTGATAAATTCCAAAATACTGTGTTAAGATTTGATGTTTTCATTTTGCATATTCATTATACTATGAATTAATTTCGATCTTTAAAAAAAGCCTGATTTCCAAACACAAATATTTCATTAGAATCTCAACCCACATCAGAAAACTGGGATATTTTTACAACTTCAGAACTTTTCTCCTTCTTCCACCTACTCCTCCGATTTATTTTAAAACAGTGACAGTATCTAAAGTGATGCTTTCCCCTCAAAATATCCACACGCAACAAACTAGCACTTCATAATGAAAAAAAAAAATGTTTCACTAAAAAAATTCTCCTTGCACTTCATTATCTGATTCAGTTTTCTTTCCTTTTGGAAGCAAATACTAGCATAAGACTTAACTAGTTGTAAACATGCTCATCCAAGAGCCCTGGTCAGGTGTCCCCTTTGGGTTTTTGCCTCCCCATCACAGGAACCAATAAAGTCTGGAGAAGCTAATAAAATTTGTCCATGAACAACAAAAAATCAAAACCTAAGAGAGTCCTGAATTTTACAGCTTCTTGGATGTCACATGTACGTCTGTTAATTATTTCAGGATGCTTTATTTCCTCTATAGATGGCCATGACATACCATGAGTCCCACAGCCTAATATGCAGAGGTTCCTCACTGTGAGTCGCAAGACCAAGGTGCTCCGGCATGGGAAACAGCCCAGTGCCAACTGGCTTGTGGTGCTTTGCTAGGGAAGGAGAGCTTGGTCCTGTGAGCTGGCTAGTGAAAGCCTGGACCAAGAATACATCCTGGACAGAAACATCCCTTAGCTACCATTTGCTATGGCTTCTGTCTGGGCATACTGTGACATTGGTGGAAAAGCAGGGGCACGGGTATTATTACACCCTGGAGTCAGCAGGAATTAATTCTTTGAAAATAGACTTGCTAGCATAATAAAAATTCAGGTCTCTTGCATTCACCATAGGTTTGCACCATATTATGCAGTAGAACCATGATTCCTTCTCATTACTGCCCACTGAGCTAGTCACCATGCAGCTATGTAAGGAGCCACAGCCCTTGCTCCTAATGATTTGAAATAGCTCTGTGTGAAATACTAATCTATTTTCACATTAAACAGAAAAGGGCCTATGGCTTTGGAGGGGTAGTGGAAGACAGAAAGAGATTTGGGTTGTTTGGGCTTTACAGGACACTATTTTTCTTATATATAAAGGAAAGCATAGAAAAAGAAAGTTGATTTGCATGAGGAATACATGAACAAGACAGGAGCATTTTAGTCTTTGATGGAGAATGGCTAAAGGAAAAATTGCCTCAGTCTCTGTACTACACATTAAACTTCTGAAAGAAATAACTGATGTGAATTTGAGGCTCACAGGAAGTGAAATCTGTCCTCTCTTTACCTCTCTTTGCCCAGAATACAATTTTACACTAAAAGTTGCCTGAGATGGACCATTCCATTATAGTAACATCTATCCACCTTGACCCAGTGAAGTCTGTTTGGCCTTGATGCCTATTCAATATTAATTTTTCTGATGAATTTATCAACAAAGTAGTGGTTTTAAAAATAAGAGTATGCATTTATTGACAGCTGGACCAAGATCCTACAACCTCATACACTACAAAAACCCTCAAATGGTTATGATTCTTACTTATGCTCACAATGGACTGAGCTCAAGCTAGTTGTCTAAAAAGTGGAAATAGCAAAACAGAGTCCACTGACAGACCCATTTTGACTGAAAACCACAAGAGGCTGCTATTCCAGTGGGGGCATGCCTGGATCTCCTCTCACCAGGCTGCTGAGTTTACTTCGTGTTGTGCAACACGGCTAACTGGAAAGCTTCTGGGTCAACACTGAATGTAAATCACACAGCAATAAAGACAACGGTTTAGGACCCCAAAACAATTAAGCAGAGTCAGGCAAAAGGATTCAAAGGTTTTGGGTGTTTTTTTATAAAGCAGTCAAGGACTGGACTGCCTCACCTCCTGCTGAGAAAGCTCTCTGACAGCTGAGTGAAGAGCTATTTGCAACATTTCAATTGAACTAAAAAACATCTGTACCTGTTAAAAAAATAATAATAAAAAATAACAGGGTGTTGCAGGATGGAATTCTTCCCTACTGGGAGCTAATTACTCCCTCAAAGGAGGAAAAGCTTAGTTTGAGGCTTTGAAAAAGCTAGGGATATAAGAATGTAGGATGAGCTCAGGACTGTTCAGGCTGCATGCAGAAAGCAGTCAGGATTAGAAAAATACAGGAGTATATCTTTTGCATGCAAAAACATTTGCAATGTTTTTTCTGAGCTGGGTCAGAACTGATGAAGAAAGCGAAAGCTTCTAACTCCAGTGGTTGTTGTTACAATAGGATATTTTACTTGAATCACATCACTGTGAGAGCAGAGCTAAGCTCATTCTCAAAAGGAGCTTTGGGGAGAGAAAATATCTGAAATACTGGCATTTTCGATCTTATAATATTCAACTATTTTAAAGAACATGTTTTTTTATTTTTATAAGAAAATTTTGAGGAAGGTTTTTTTTATACCTTGCCTGTTCACTGACCTGCATGCTCATTGTTGCAGAAATTCGTTGTTTCTGACATTTTCTTAAGAAAAGTATGTCAGGTCAGGCTCAGCCAGGTTAGTCAGTAGCATGGTGCTGGCTTAGGGGAGCCTATGTGAAACATAGCCTTTGTGAAACACAGAAAAACTACAAATCTGGAGACCCACCAATCCAGATGAAAGTCTCAGCCATGGGGATATGAAGGAAGGAGGGTTTCTCTTATCAGAACTGATAAATTTTGAGTTGACACACAGAAGAAAAAAAAATGCAGATTTCAGAATTTGCTATGGGATAGAAAAGCCGTTTTTTGCCCAGCTGCACAGACAGCATGTCCCTCAGGAATTATGACGTGCTCTCATGTCAGAAGAAAAAGCTGATGCCATTGAAGCTCAAATGACATGTGATGAACATCGTGTGCTCCAAACACAGTAACTGACATAAATCTGGTCCTGGAGCCAGAAGCTTGTTGCAGCCCCTGAATGAGGAGCAGACTCACAAGGCAAATAAAGGAGTCATTAATCACCTATCAATGCAGTTGCAGCAGCAAGATCAAGAAAACAAGAGGAAAGAGCATGAAGAGGAGAGAGGACAGACAGAAAAAGAAAGGCTAGGGATAAAGAGGAGTTACCTGCCTTGGGCCATCAGAAGAAACTTTAGCACACGCTTCTCCTTCTGCTCCTTCTCCCACTCATGTTGTTGGGCCTCCACTGTCTTGATCCTTGTGCAAGATGATAATGAAATGTGACTATGTTGCTTTGTTACCTCTGTACATTTCTGTTGCACAGGCTCATAACCTCAGTCCCCTCCTGATGTTTTAGTGTTTCAGAGGCCATCAGAGCCTTTGCAGGTCAGTCAAAAGCCCACTTCAGTCACAACTGAATATACCCACTGCATCAAGGAAAGGCACAAAAGCAAGAAATTGTATTTGAACTGAGTACAGGCACTGGTCTTTCAAGTCTTTTCACCTTTCTTTTTTTTCTAATCCCACCTCTAACTCTTTAAATTATTTGAAAACCAGCTGTTCTTTTTCATGTCACATAAGTCACCATAAGTTGTTCATGGTTAGTAAGGAAATTTGACCATTAAGGAACAATAAATCACTACATTATAAAGGAGCATCAGAAAGCTCACATGGCAAATCTACAGAACATATGGCAAAATAATGCAGAGGGAGTGTACAGATACTTGGGAATGCAATGTTCCTCTTTAGCAGTACAATTATAATTTAAACTACTTATCAATAGCACATTAACTTTTCTTCCAGCAAACCTAGTAAAAAACTAGTTTCCTTATTTCCAGTCTAGGACTGTGGGATTCCACTATGTGAAGAAGGAGGCTTTCTGACCTTCCCATGGGGATTTCACACTCAAGTTTAGTTGCTGACCTGAAATATAACATATGCTTGATCCCGCTCAGTTCTTATGTTGATATTACATTTTCTGCCTTGCTGTTCTCTCCAGCACTTACCTGCTTAAGGTATCAGGGTGAGGAAAGGAACATTGCTTTTTAAACACCACTTTCCTCTGCTGACCTCACAGAAATTTCATCGACTTTTAATTCATACATGGGCAACAAATGTCAGGTCACTGATGTCTGCTTTGCATAGCATTTTCTTTGCACTTGCATATACACAAGTCTGTTATAAACATTTTACATGTACATAGATTAAATCAGTGTTATCAGCATTTCTGGTAGAGAGAACACTGTGGTCAGCAGAGAAGATGGGCTGGCAAAGTGGTGCAGGAGATGGAAGGGAGCAGGGGTTGTGCAAATCTTCACGCAGCTTGCCACATATCTTCGCATTTATCATAAACATCAGGCATTTATGGCCTAACGTGGAATGCCTCAAGTCAGCTCTGTGAAGAGATGCAAGCCTAAACTTTACCCTATGTCCTCCAGAATTATTCAAAAAAAACTGAATATATATATATTCTTTTTCCTGTTCTACACAGGGTGAAATACAATATTAAAGCAAAACTCCATCCTCTGCTAAAGGCTGCTGTGAACAATATTGCAGAGTCTGTGGGCTACTACTAACAAAATGCTCATATGCATTTCAGCTCAGCATCCATACTTGTCAACTGAGAAAATGATGCCATTTGTGCCAACAGTTCAGCTTTTTCTTACTGGTTGTATGTGACACCTACAATGATTGCTTTTTTTTTTTTTTTTTTTTTTTAATCCTAACTTTCAAGATACAAGGAATCAGAACAACAAAAAACTGACAGCTCCTATTGGAAGGAGAACTGTTTTGTTGTAATAAAGAGCTCTACTAACTGGTTATGTAACAGACCTTGAAAGGTTGAGCTTACAAAGCATTTTAAGCCAATTTTTGCAAGCACAGTTATGTAAACGACTGAACAGGGATTTGAAATAGTAATTCTGTGAGTTGTTTAACTTCAGCAGTGCTAGTAGGGATGTGATGTTGTTAGACAGAGGCAAGGGAAATGGATGAATGGGATGCTCCTCAGCTCCACTGGCCAGCCAGATACATGATGACAACAACGAATGTTCATATCCCAGCAGGATCATTTCCATATTTGTAGGGTGAAGTCAGAAAGTGTTTAGGTTATTACCCATGAACCTTTCAAGTGAGACACTTAGCACTCTGCTCTTGTTTGGGTTGTATGGGCAATCAATCTCCCTTAGCACTCTCCCTAAGTAAAACATTTAGTCATCCATCTTGACCTAAAGTGTCTTCACTATTGTGAGGCATGGTAAATATTTAGCATTTGCTCTCATTCACATTGCACTGTGGCTACAACATATAATAAAAAGATAGTACCAAACCCTGTCATGAAATAGAAATTTAAAATACAATATCCTGCCCCAGCCTCTGGCTCTCTAGGGGCATTATAACTCAAATAATGAACAAAAATATCATAAAGAGATATGTTTTTGTGTTACTAGCACTGCTCAAAGAAGAGATGCAGTATTATATTATTGCATAAGCACATGGAACCCTAGACAATTAGGCTAACCTCCAAAATCATGGCCCTGCATTACAGGGAACTAAAATCCACTTTCAACTCTCTGTAAACCATGCCCTAAGCCATGAAGCCTGCAGTGTCAGCTGAGGTTTCCAGAGAATGCAAGGATCTGTGTTCTGCTACCAAAATGACTATTTGTACATTTTCATTAATATTTTCATATTTGTATATCATCTCATCCATTGCACATTAGCACTTAGATCCCTGCTGTCAGCTTTTCTCCTGTACCAATTCCTAGGATAATGTTATCATCAGTATTAAATTACCTTGGCCTATTTGCCTATATCAATAAAGCTCAATCTCTTTCTGTGGAGCAGTTCGGGGTGTACACAGCCTGAGTGTGAGAGAAAAACTCTAGACCTGCCCTTTAGAGGAAAGTGGTGAGCAGGGCAATTCTTTTCAGCCCATTGAGCCCATTGACCTCATGAAAGCAATTCCTCCACTGCCACACAATTATCTGAAAAAAGAAAGCATGGGGGAACATGTCAGCAGATAGCTGGAGTTGCCCCTTGCCTCTCCTCTCTTGATAAAACATTGTCTCTGTGTAACTCATTAAACCTTTTAATCTGCTATTAATGAAAATTTTTTCTCTTTTTCCACAGGTCATTTAGTGTAGCTCAGCTGCTAGGATTAGACACCTGTATCCTTCCCAAGCAGTGTCTTGATGTGGGGTGACAGGCAGAAAGGTTGGGCATGAATAGCCCAAGTTTTGTTTTCTCTTTCGCATTTCAATGGTGCTTCAGAAGCACTAAACTGGAGGAGACCAAAATTAAGCTCTGCCATGCCAAGGGATTACATAGAGCTCTTATTATACCCTGAAATGAGGAGCCCAAAGGGAGGATATTTGGGTGGATGGCTGGTATTAGACTACCAACTACCAGTTTTGTCAAAGTAAGCTTCAAAAAAAAACAGGGTGATGGCTGAAAACAAAGCAAACTGCAGATAAGCCAGCTGAAAAACCTGTCAGTTTTTCCGTATGTGCAGGATAGATTGGCAGCCTCTGTGCAGCTTAGGCAGGATGACAGAGAGCTTTTGAATGGGAGAACATCAGCAACAGCTGTTCCAGCTGCTTCTTCAATATTCCCACGCTGCTGTCGGTTTGCCATTAATTTCCCTCAGATGCACTGAGGTTGCTTTGCTGCTCTTCAAGGGGAGGGCTCAGACTGCACGATGTGCTGCGCCGAGCCATTGCTCACTCCATCGGACGTTTGATGGCTGTAGTGGGCTAGAGATTGGCAGTGACATACATTAATGGGGCATTACCAGCATTATTAATGTATGTTTGCGTTTCTGCTTCCTCTATCCCTTCCTGCTCAGTTTAAGAATCTGTTCAGTTGTTTGCAGTGATGCGACTCAATGCAAAATCATATGGGAAAGAGAAACTGTAGTGATAGCATTTCTTAGGTGTAAATAATCTTGAGTAATACCATGCTATACCTTTTTCATATATGTCAAGAAAAAATGCTTTTGAATGTCTTGAATATGGAAACAAGCATACTTTAGGTTGCTGATCCTTATCTTTAGGGTATGGTATTGGGCAACTACACAGAAGGACAATATTGTATTGTGCTGTTGTGGTTTTCAGGACAGTAATGCTTTCAGCCTCAGAGTCCCCTTCATCCATGCCTGTTCTGAGTCACTTTGAACTAACTAGAGCAAGTTCATCCCAGTAGTGTTGCTGTTCAGCTAAAAAAGTGATACTGGAAGTGGATGTAGTTTGTTTTTCCTCCATTTCTACCAAGGTTTCCTCCACACGTATGTTGTGACACAATGGAGCAAATGACTGGAGCTCATTTTGCCTTCCCAGTGTGCAAAGGTTACTGATTTAGAAAACAGTTCTGAACATAGCACTATAACATGTAGCATTTTTCAGGAAAAAGGATGATATTTTGATATAATTCATTTTGATTAATCATCCCAAAAAAGAGGCAAACTATATTTAGGAATAGCCTGTGCAGGAAGGATAATGCTGCTACACTCAGTGTATACTGCTTTTTAGCACAAATCCTTCAGTAACAGCTCCTGATTTTGGTGGATGAGGAGCATTTCTTTTCTTACAGTAACTACAGCTACCAGGAACTGGGTTTGTTTTGCACCTGCCTTGAAAGGGCATACATGGGATTCCCAATAGCACTGATTCCTGGGAATAAAGCCTGTCTTTTTCTGCATTTGAATATTAACCTCCTGCCATAGGGGCCAACAAACTTCACCTTTTTCAAGAAAAATCGGGTCTCTGCAGAGGGACCATCCTTGAATGAAAATGGGGAGGAAAATTTTCCAAAAATATCATAACAGTCCTTTTCCTTGAAATTTTTCTGCCCAGGAACAAACAGACAGAGCACTTAGCAATGTACAAATTTGACCTTCAACTTTCCAGTGAATATGCTTCTTTTGGCAACATTCCCTCTCTGCCTCTTACTTATTTCTTAGTCTCAGCATTTGCTGCATGAAATACTGGTACTGAGACAGAATCTCACAAACAAAAATGCCCTCTGCTGTACCAAGTAATAAAGCTCTGCTTAGTTCTCCCAAACTGCTTTCAAAGTTTCAAAGCACAGTTTTGTGGAAAAAGACATAATGGGTGCATTAGCAGAGGAGCAGGGAATATGCATTGCTACTTACGGCCACACTGAACTCACACACTCTGTGGCCTGTAGGATTAGGTAACTTCCCGCTTGTCTGGGTGACATGCTGGTGTCAACCTGATTCTGCTTCTATTCTGCTTTGGCTTTCAGGGAACCAAAACCTAGTGGGAGGACCAGCAGAAGAACACAGCAAATTTCGGGAGGATTCATCCACCTTCAAAATACATCGTAGTCTCTTAAACAAAAAACAAACAAGAACCAAATGATTTTCACATTCAAAATCAACAGAAGAGCCTGTGCAAATTTGCAAAAAAAAAAGTTTCCATGACAAGTATGTGTTTTTCAGCAAGAACACATTTGGAGTGGACCCTCACCACAAAGAAAAGCCCTACTCTTACAGTGTTAGTGACTGCTCACTCTCTATTTTCTGATTTCTACCTAAAAACCCTTCTGTTTGCCTGGCAGAAGTGCTGAACACTTAAAACTGCAATTGTAGTCCATGGAAAATATGCTTTGACCTTAATCTCCTTTTGCTTCATATTTCGTATATATGAAAAAGAGGATAAAATTGCTTTTCAGTTTGAAGAGTTATTGTGACAGGATATTTCTAGAAGTCTGTGTAGCAACTCACTTCTCTGTTTGTAAAGTCTGTAGGAAGGCTCATGAAGAAATGAATGCTTTTTCTCTCAGCACCACGTGGTAAATCAGGCATGGGACCTCAGATTGAACAACACCAAGATAGAAATGTATTGCACAGCTTCTTATTACGTGGGCACAGCCCACTGTGTGCACAGGCTTAGGAAAGGTGAGTGCAAGATACTGTATGGGACTAGGGAGATAGGGACTGCCTTGAAATATGTTTTTTTGGACAGGATGAGCTAAGGCTGCATAGGTGATTTTAATTATGGCATCTACTGGCATAAATGAATGACTTTGCAACCTTAAAAATGTGTTATAATATGAGAGGCTTGTATGTGCTAAACATGTGCAGAGCAAATTAAAATCCCTGCCTTAGAAGGCTCTGATATAGCACAGTGGCACTTCTCTAAAAAAGTTTTTTTTTTTCAAAAAATAAATTGGCTTAGGGCAAATCTGAGACAATTGTACAAAATTCCATCCCATCCCCCTGTATGGCCTTTTCCCTATGTGGAAATATTTCCTGTGCATATCTTTTCGACCAGCTAAACCAAAAAGCTAGGACAAGTTACCTTACAAAGCCCATCTTACAAATCTTTTAGGCTACAGTCCTTTGGATAAATTTCAGAAAAGCCGTCAAACTTGCGCATGCTTATCCAAACCAAGCCTGTTATGATGTTCACTCCCTACTATTAATCTGCTATTCTATTAGTAGGATATCTGCTGACTTTTCATGCAGTGCTGTATTTCGGTTAGAAAAGATGCTCAAGACCTGTTCAAGATGACCTAGGGATTAAAAGGTTAATTGAGGATTCCAGAAATGTAATTCATCCTAAATGTTTATCACCTTTATCTGCATCATGCTTAATTACACTGCTGATAGTACATCCTGATTTATATGAAGCAGAATAAGAAAATAAGAATAGGGGAAAAAAACCACACTTCATTCTTCAGACTCCATCTCTATGAAACAGTCAGAAAAGAAAGAAACCATAAAACACTCAGGCTAGGCGCAAAGTGATGCATGAACTCAGCCAGAGCATGAGAGAGGTTCAAAATCTGCATTTCTTGATACCATGTCTGGGGACTAGCTCAGTACTATTTTCCCCACTTTGCAGATGGGACACTGAGGTGCAGAATAAAAGCTTTCCAGAGTACCCTGAGTGTGCAAGGCCAGGCAAGGTTGGCCCATGTTGGCTAGTTGCTATCCTGGGTATATTTCCCCCCCCTTTGCCATTCAAATCACAATGCAAAGGCCAGCAAGTGGCTCTGCCGGATGGATAGTTCCTCTCCTAAGCAGTTCTGCTGTGTCTCTTAAGTTCCTGAAACCTTGGGGCAGGCAAAGCAGCTGAGCTTTTAATGGGAAATTGTTCCATTTGCCCATTTGAGAGAACAACCTGCATTTTTCACGCTCCTGGAGCAGGTTCTGTCTAGAAGCACACTCAGTATGAAGTGATCACCAGTTAGTTCCTTGCACTCTGAAAAACAATTCTCCCTCAAATATAGAATCTGGCCTGTTTTCTACTTAGGGTAAAGATACAACCATTGCCATGCTGTAAAGGTGACAGACCACTGCTCCTGCAAGTGCCTACACAAAGAACATGCTCCTCTCCCTTCCCCACTTCCCTGCACCCTGTCACTCTTGCTTTAGCTTTTGCAGTGCAGAGTGATTGGCAATAAAGTATCAAAGCCTTAGTATGTTTATCTCCTCCTCCCACTTCATATTCCCTCAGGCAAGTTGTTTGAGACTGATCTCTCACATGCTGAGATTTGTCTAGCACCCAAATGAAGTAAGGTCAGCACGTCACAGCAAAACAGCTGATGCTGAAGAAAGGATAGTGGGTGGTTAGGAGCTATGTGTAATTGGTCTTGCATAGAAAGCATTTCTTTGTTTTGCTCATTAAAATCTGGGAGAAGGACAGGAACACTCTCTAAGTGTTAGGTATTTTCAAGCTTATTCTGTAGTGCTTCAGCATGAATGACATCACCACAACACCCAGGATTGAACACTGAGCAGGACAAGAGCAGCAGGACTGCAAGCTGATGTTTTGTCCTATCAGGTACAACTCATCTAAAGCTAGAAGGGCAGAAACTGGGGAAAGTTAAGAAGAATTTAATTCATATTACCATCTTCTTCAAGATTATGGGTTATTTTGTTTTGTTTAATCAATGGTGAGACATCCAAGAAATTAACATTTCAGAAGTGTGTGTTGGCATGAACCGTTATGTCTATAACTCATGAGGCTTTTAAGGCATCCCTAATCGCTTTAAGTTTATCCTTGTACACTTGACACCAATTTGCTGAACAACAAAGCACCCAAGATGTGGTAACAGGAGCCCAAGGTCACTATGTTGTGCTGTCTGGTCTTTATCATTCTTGATTGACTTTGAAAATATTAAACCTCTATGGGATATACAAGCCAGCAATACTTGAATAAGTAACTCCAGCTTCCTTTTTTTTTTTTTCTTTTTTTTTCTTTTTTTTAAATTTCGGTAATCGGCTCTATTAGGGAAATTTTGCCCTGTTACCTGTGCCAGTAGAGCTTGGTGAATCCCTCTCAGGCACCACATTTGGGGCCTATATGTACTGAAATGCACTGGCTTAGCACTAGTGAAGGAATCTGATCTTAGTCATGTGGCACAAACCTAATGCATCAGTTCCTCCAAGTCATTTTTGGAAGGGAAATGCCCATTAAAAAAAAGTTATACTAGATGTAAGCTAATTTAATCAAGTTCATTTATATAATCACTTTCATATGAACAACAATTGATGCAGTAACTTATAGAGACAGAGGGAGAATGAACATCGTAAGATAAGATAACGCCAGTACTACCAGTACCCAGGAATTTGCAGTCAAGGGGAAATATGCCAGATGTTCTGCAGCACTAAAAGCCAATGGCATTAATCATTGTTTAAGGCACCCTTTCATCGTTAGGTGTTGGAAACTGTTACTTTCTGTCTGAGTTGCACATCCCTGATTTCATCTTATCCAAATTATGTGAAAGAGTTATAGCTCCTAATAGCTCTCAGAACTGGCCTTTCTACCAAAATAAATAGGTGAATTTGCCATACTGACCCAGAAAAGAGAAACAGACTGGGAATGACAACAGTAATATTAGTCCTATCTATTCCTCACTCTCTAACATACTGCCATTTCTGCCTAAACAAGCAACAGAGAGTGAACCAGAATCAGCAGACAAGGTGAATATTTGCATCACCATCCTGGAAACATGAGAGGGTTAAATATGCTAAGCAACAGCTGAATCTGTTGGCCCAGATGTTTTCAGAAACAGCATGCATGTAAGATGCTGTAAAATGTAAGATGTAAGATAGTCAAGAGCTGTCAGGTCTCAAAACCCAATACCACATCTGCAGGACCTGGGTCTGAATTACCTATTAGGTTAATTTGTCTGAAAGATCACCAATAAATTGTCCAGGCCTATGTTCTGATTTTTTTTTTCCCAGTCTTTCAAGCAGTGATCAAGCCAAAATTCAGGGAGAAATAAAAAAGACAGGTTAAGATGCAAATGCCAAAGGAGGAAAGACAGATAGCCAGGGAAAAGGATGTTATGTGGGAGGCTCTTAGGATTGGAAAAGGATGCAGATGAGGTCTATCTGGAGGAAGATAATCTAAGGAAGTCCTGATAACTGCTGAAGACTTTAACTCTGCAGATCAAGCTGGCAAAAATATGGTTGTAAATCTAATGCTTGCTTGTTCCTTTTAAGTCAATGCCATAGTGTGCAGAGCGATTGAATTTTAGCACATTAGTTTTACCTTACATTAGTTCTCTCTCATATTGACCAATTATTTTTAAAAGTTTTAGAATCTGACAAATTTCATGGAAGGAGAAAAAGCTGTCCTAGGGAGATGTCAAAACTCAAAAGCATTTTTTAGACATTTCCCTAACTACTTGAAAAGGCAGCTATACATCCTGACACCAATTAGATCAAGCCCAGCAGAAAAAGCAATTGAAGAACTAAATTGAAATCTTCACATAGCTGTACCCAGTGCCCAAGCTGCATGAACAGAGTAGCCTGTACCAGCTAACTCAGTAAAAGACAGAGATAACAGGATGCCCTTGCCAGCTATTTTATGTGAAGGATTCTGAGAGCCTGATTGTTGTAATGAATGAGGGCACAGTATCCCCCCGAATGCTTGTGCTAGTCACGACACTGACCCACTTGTATGGAAACATCATCTGGCAAGGATATTAGCAAGCATCCTCTGCCACTTCCGTTGTTTGCCAAAAATAGCTGTTTGTCAATCAGGGAGAAATAAAAGGAATGAAATGTGTGACAGGGAATGGAACAAAGCGGTACAAGAAGCCCAGGAGTGCAGGATGATGTTAAAGCAAAGCAGGAACATCTGGGGACAGATCTGGAAGCTCCCGAAATGTGTGTAAAAGTGCTTAATTGGCAAGACCAGAGTTCAGCCCTGATGAAGAAGGATTCTCAAGAGCAGCATGAAAAGCATGTCTGTGCGGAAGAAGTGACTGCACTGTGAGAAGCTCTAGGATAGTTTTAGCTGAGGAACCTTTTATCCTGCATTTGTTTGCAGAAATACATTGAACAGGACCAAAGACATTTGTATCATTTGAAGCCCTCTGGGCACTGAGATGTATGGAAAGAATAACTACAGCCATTAAAACTCTGCAGTGTGGCCAAGTCTCTTAATGCATGGAAATGCAAACTGTGAATAATTCCTGCAAGATGGCTCCTCCTCCTTTGCTTGAACTCTGTTGGTTGGGCAGATCCAGGACCAGCAATTGGAGAAGAAAAAACCTAGTCACAAAAAAATTAAGACAAAGAGATGAAGATGTCTTGAAAAGTATTGACTCAAGCAGCAAATGAAACTCCGCGACTCTGCAGCGCTAAATAGCAATAGACTGATGAAGAATAGATTTCTAATAGTTCTGTAGGAACACGATTGATATTAAAGGACAGAAGAAATGTGTAAATGAGAGTAGAATTTGGCATGTAAGTCTGCAAACCCCTCAATGAAATAGCATCTACTCTGGATCAGGGCCAGCTGGAGAGCCTGCTGAGCGCCAAGGCAGTACCTGGCTGGAGCCAGACAGCCTGTGTGTGTAAGGCCCAGGGCAGTTGCCCTCGCTGTGTCCCACTAGTGCTCTGTGAGAGTCATTCACTCTCCCCTGTGACACCAAAACCGATGAAATTAACAGAAAACTTTTTAAAGGAAAGTGCAGGTGATCTTGCAGAGAGTATGATCCGTAGGGTGGCAGGACAGTTGTCATAGGAGGAAATAAAGGCTCTCCATTCGAGACCTTTAAACTAATTTTGGAGGAAGTCCTAGAAAATACAGTGCGATGAATATTTTTTTGAGGTTGTGTGTCATATAATTGCTTAGAGAATTTTGAAAAACTCACTCATTGCTTGTCTTTGTAGACTTCCCTCCTTCCCTGGAAACAGACTTTCCTCTTGGTTACAGCAGCATAAATCAGGAATAAATTCACTAAAGACCACACATTATACCAGGGTAAACCAGAAGTAAACCAGACCTTCAACTATTAAAAGCCTGTTACTCTTCTCCCAGATTAGTCAATGATTACTGAAGTCTTGGACTAAGCACTGTTATCACTTTCACAAATTTACCTCCCATGTACTTCAGCTGTGAGCAGAATTTGTCTGGTTTAATTCCAGAAAGTCTTAAGTTTTCATTGCCACGACCATACAAAGGGCATTAAAGCTAGTCGTTAATTATCCTTCCATGTAATTTAGATGGTTGTAGCTTAATTGGTAATCCATCTTGGAATCTGTACCTTCTATATGGCAAATATTTCAAACTCAAGAAATTACTATTATTTATAGACTGACAAAAGAACATGTTCAAAAAAGCTAAGAATAACTGCAAAAGATGAAACAGTAGCAGTTTAGTAGTCAGCTATCTGTGACCACTATTAAAATAACACTATATCATATGGTAGACAGGTTAAGTTAAGGAAATTAAGTTCCTAGGCATGAGCAAACAACTATAACATACCTATGTTTAAAATTCTTACCATGTGTGTACTTTATTTCTGTATCCTTAACTAACATGTCTGCAGTTAAAAGGGCAAAATCCTTTAAAGAGGTTATTTTGAAGTCTACTGACCACTGATTGCACATCACACTTTAATTAGAGGGTAGATAAATCTACCTTTCAGTAGCTGAGACTTTGCACATGCTTGTAAAAATCTTAATGCTGCTATAAAATCCATCCCAGAAGCAGGGGTATAAACCCTCATGTGATAAAAAAGCATGTAACTTGTTACGTGCCTTCATAAATCAGTGTGAAAACACGAGTGAGAACATGCTTTCTGGCTGTCTCAAATGTCAGCTTGGGCCAGTGAGTGGTTTTTACAAGTGACAACACTGCACACAGGAGCGTGAAGTCAAGTGAACAGTGGGTAGCTTCACTGAATATCTAATCTGCTGAACAACACAGCTCAATGAAGAGCTGAGGATTAAAAAAAAAAAAAAAAAAAAGGGCAGCAAGGGAGTGATTCCAGGAAGAAAACAATTATGAGATAACTTAGGCTGGGCAGATCGCATGCAAGAGTTTTGCTGCTAGAGAGGGATGGCTAAAACAGGAAGATCCAAGACTGGTTTGTTACTTTGCTGTGGGCTGCTGGACTTTCACATTCATTGCATTTTGATGTTGTATTTTGCATTCTTCGTCTGCTCCCCTGGGATGTGATGTCCTATAGTCTTATTAGGGATTTCAGCTATTCACTGCTTACAACTAGACCCTTATAAGCAGAGTTCATGTCCAAGTGCTTGCAACATACAGGGGGATTTTATCCTACCTGAGAGGCAAGGACTTTTGCTGATAATTTTTAGGTGGAGAGCAGTTGCAGAAAGATTCAACAAACCATGAAGGACATACAGAGAAAGGTTGTAGCGGTAGGGGAACAAGGATCGCCTGCTCCAGGGCCTCAGTCGTTGGTCATCACCTACGCTAAGTGCAGTGAGCTCAGTTCTGCAATAAAGAAACAGAGGAGAGGAGGGTTTTGTTAAAAACACTTTTAAAATGCTACTTTAAAAAATCGGCTGAAGACAAGAATGATGAGGTGAATGATCACACTGAGGACTGAAAGGAGGGGAGCTCTCAGCTCGCCCTTCTCCTCTTACGCAGGCTTGCCATTTTGCTCATGTAACAGCAAGGCAAAGGCAAGGAAAGACTGACACAGTACACAGTAGCATCACGTTATGTTCATGCTGATAACAGGATACACTGAAGGTGTACCAACAGTGTTGGAAAGGCACCGTTGAAGAAAGCACTTGTAACATAGCTTGGGAGGAAAAATGGTAGTTACACCTTCATTCTAGTAGTATATAATTACCTCATAGGTGGCATGAGGCTTGTATGGATGGACACTGTGAATGAATTCTTTATAAATCCTTTGCTATTTCCAACTACGTAACATGCTGGAAAAAAATTACCCTAGAAAAAAAGGGGGATATGAGGTTGGGATTAAGTTAACCTCATGTATTTTTGTCTGAGAATATTTTAATTTTTTGCTGAACTGAAACAGGGACCACACGCAGTGAATTTTCTGGGGACTGGCCATCCATTGAGCACTGGCTGTGCTGCTCTAATTTGATGAGTGTCAAGAGAAATCAGGTATTTCTTACACCAAACACAGACAGGGGTGTGCTCAGGCCTAAGGCAGCAGCAATAAAAACCTTTAGAAATGAGATGAATTAATACAATCTGTGGTTAATTTCTGCTCCACTGTATCACAGTCTCCTCCAATTACTATCTCAATGAAATTGGTCACTGTAACATAAAAATTAGGATTCCATGACCTTTGAGCCATATGCAAGGTTACAGCAATAGTGACTTCTTTTTCAGCTTCTCTTCGTTTACAGAGAAACATCAAGGCCACAGACAAATCTTTTGTGCAGGCTGCAGAAATTCACTGCAGCTGCTTGCATCCATCATTCCAAGAGGTTTTTTTTTTGGCACTTTCATGGATGCAATGTTGGCCTTTGGAAGCCCCTTGGGATCGTTTTCATGCTGCGCTCTACTAACTGATTGCAGTCTTGAGCCAACTCTATAAACCTTACACTAAAATAAAATGCGAATATACAACACGAGAGAGGGGAAGCAAAGAGGCCCGGCCTGTGAAATCACAGACACACTTCTTCTCGTCTATGACATTCATCTGTATCCAGGTAAGTCACAACACAGATCAGAATACATGGTGATAGAAAAAAAAGTAATCTAGATGATTCATGGTTCACCTGGTAAAATGGTATGGAGCACAAGTTTTGCTCTTTGCTCCATGATGGAGAAACCTGAGATGCCGCCTCCCAAGGCTTATCTGAGATAGAGGACTGGGGCACAACATGTCCCCCTTTCTACTTCTCTCCTCTCCACCTTTCTCCCCATCATGTGTGGAATTGTCACTCAAATCACACTGCATGAATTACATCTTCCCAAACACAATATCTCTTTAGAAAACTACCTCCAGGCAAGACGTATCTTCATGAAACCTCACACTCGCACATGAAACCCAGCAGTGGCTCTCTGGTCCTGGCAGCCCCACTGGTCCCTGGCACAGCTCCTGTTATGAAAGGTTGCCCTGGCTGCGCACTGGTGACCAGGCTTTGGCAAACCGTTATTGTGGTAACATCTCCCCAGGTACCATCCCACTTCCTTTAAGGTCCAAACTCCACAAGGAGCTGCAAGGAGAGTGGCTGGTCCTTCTTCCCTTCCCCCTTCCCTATTGCTTGTGTCTCTTGTTTTTAGCAGTCTAGTTCTTGCTATGCCAAGGTAATTCCCTTTTTTTTTTTTTTTTTTTTTGGTAGTTACCCTTAATGCATTCAACATTTGTCAAGTACATATTTGTTGTGAAACTTTAGAAGGCAAGTGGCTCTTTGCTTCAGCATTTTTTTATGTAGTTATCTCCAAAACAGACACACTTTTAAATTCATTGTATGTCTCAGTGTCATTGTAAATGATTGTTTTTTAAGGTTTACAGTTACTTTCCAAAATAATGATGCCAGCGAGAGATCCTGACAGAAAAACCTTTTTGTAAAAAAGCATTTTAAAGGCTCTATTATTAAAAAAGAAAAATAAAGAAACTGATACAGTCAGGAAGGAGACTGAGCAGCACCTAATGTACTGCACCTGTAAAATAGGAAGTGAGCCTCATTTAACAATATCATTCTACTTATAGAGCAGTGCATTAGGTGAACAATGCAGGGTAGTGGTAAACACGGCCCTGACTTTTAGAGTTAGCTCAAATACTTCATTCTCTACAAAGTGTTTCAGAGGAAAATATATATTTTCAGAAAACTTCCTTTGGGAAAGTTTTGTGAGCTGGACAGAAGGAAATAGAAAAGGAAATAGCTAAAAGTTCTGAGTTCTGACTTTGGCTATGGGAGAGTTTTCAAGAAAACTTTATTCTCTCAAACTGTAACTGCTGCAAAGTACACATGGGATGCACTTCAAATGTCACCTAATAGACTTCAAAGATGTGAGACAAACCTTTTTCTTCTGCACAGTGAAGTGTACTAACAAAGGCTTTATGAAGCCTCCATTTTCCCTCATCAACCATAGATACCCAAAATATATTCGGCTATTGCACTAATTACCAGGAGAATACATCAACACCAATATGAATACATATATGCATCTTTGTCTCATTTTCTCCATTCCTTCTCCATCCTAAAATAATTGCTTCTCTTATTCTCCAACAAAAGCAATAGAAAGGTTTTCATGTGTACTTCCTCTGTAGTCAATTGTGGGTGGCCATAAATTAACTTATGCTGCCATACAAGCCTCTTGAGGGAGGAATTAAGCCAGTTTTGAAACACAGGCAAGGCCAAAAAAAGCAAAATGTAGTACCTGCACCTTAACTAGAAGTTGTGCTGATCTTTCAAGTGCCTGGGTAGCATGTCAAACACCAGTGCACTTTACAGAAAGAAATTTATATTCTTGAGTGCCGTTCTGAAAAGTTTCAGAGTGGAATTTCGTTACATTACTTCACACCTCCTTGTGCAATACAGTATTTACTCCTCCTAAACCCTCACAGTCAACTCTTGTCCAAATCTGTAATTCAAGATTATTCAATAAATGGCTCTTGGAGAGGAAAACTATCACAACCAAATAAGTGCTCTGTTTCAACATGCATACGGAGGCAATCAGTCTAAAGAGTAAGGGTTTGACTGATCAAAGGAGATTAAACTCACAAATTAAATCAAAACCTAGTCTTTAGGATTCAAGCTTTCTGATGTAAAGGGCCCCCACACAAAGGGCCTAAGCAAGTTCCCTGCCTCTGAACCAGTCAAAATTTTTACAGAGACCATTCGAAAGTTTGGCCCTGGCCTGTCTGTTCCCTGCCAAACTAAAAAGCCTCTTTTTATTGGCTCTGTATTTCAGTGTAGCTAGAAAGAGATTCCCTGCAGCCTCTCCAACCTCACAGATAGTCACACATGCAGCCCCTTGCTCTGGAAACAAGCTCTGTCACTGTCTGCACTCACTGCTTCTTCCTTGACATGTCTGTATAGACATAGTAATGTTTTGATCCTGGTCACGTTCAAGTGCTTACACAATATGGAATACTGGTAGCTTCCATGCCTCATTATCCTCATGCGTTCAAATTAAAAGAAAAAAAAAGTTATTTCATGTATGATCATATGTTTCATGTCCTAATCTATTTCATCAAGACATTGTCCAGGGTGCCCTTTCCTGACTTTTTAATTTTCCTTACAAAAATACCATCCTACTGTCCTCTAACAGATTAGTGCACTATTAGCTGGATCAGTAGTGCTGTCCAGCCTTCTTAATTTCTACTTTTCAAAGAGTTGCTTTCAGAGGAGAAAAGAAGACTTTGCTTTACGCACAAAATATGATCAGAAGCAGAAAAGGAATGCAAAATGATCTCTCTGTCATCTGACAACTTGAATTGATTCTTATCTTGCTAGGAAAAGACATACTACTTCTAAGAGTGTGTGTGTATGTTTTAAGCAGGCAATTCTGCTTTTTAAGGACACAGAGGCAGAACATACTATTTTTATTCATGGGACTATCACCTGTCACTTACCACTGGTCTCAGGTGAACTCTGTAATAAGGCCCTTGTGCCAAAATAATTTACCCTTTTCTTGAAAGTAAACAGGTTTCATTTCTGTGTTCAGCTGAATTTGAAACAATTGTAATCTTTGACATCATTAAAGTGCCCATAGAACAAAACTTTAATCCTCTACAGGGTATTTATGTATGCATATCTTGTAACACTATTCCCATAAACATCAAGCTCACAAAAAATCATAAAAATACACTTAGAAGGAGAACTGTTTTCTCAGATACTAAACCAGGTGAACATGATTTTATGCCATATACAAAATAGACCTAACAGGACAGGGATTGAGCTGCTTAGTTCAGATACATATTGGCATCCAAACAGTCCAAAATCCAAAGTAGCTTCATGCTTGGGT
Source organism: Tinamus guttatus (assembly GCF_059628265.1). Classification (NCBI taxonomy): domain Eukaryota; kingdom Metazoa; phylum Chordata; class Aves; order Tinamiformes; family Tinamidae; genus Tinamus; species Tinamus guttatus. The sequence continues at coordinate 42,962 of NW_028289135.1, read as the reverse complement.
TTAGTCAAAGACCAAATCCCTGCACATTTCCCAGGAGTTTGAGTCAGTCACTTTTCCTTTTGTCTTGGCATTGGTGGTTCAGACTACCATGGTCTGTCCCCTTCCTTGGAGCATTTGACTTTACGTGATCTTTCATGTGTGTGATCACAAACAGCCGAGTGGAGCTTCTTGCTCCATCTGAAACTTGAAGGTATGGGCTGCTCATTTCACCTCGATAGCTCCTGTTCAGCCCAGGCAGAAATTTACCCACACTGAACTTCCCCACCGTAACTTGCTGAAACCAAGTCCCATTATTTTCTGGCAACCAGCTGTGGAGAGGCTCTCGCTCAGACTACCAGTGAACACCGTAGGATTTCTCCTTTGGTCTAGCTGGTGAAGACCAGTGGGTCTCGTGAGCTGGTTGGCTCAAGTCACAGCTTCAATGACTGTATAATTTAACAGATCTAAACACTTGCTGCAAGAGGAATTTTTGCTACTCCCTTCACTGTGCAGGAAGCATTCATATTTCATTTACTTGGCATGGCAACACAAACAGGCAGTGTTAGCTGAAAAAAATGGCTGAGCAGCAGGCAAGGAAAAGCTCCCTTCTCATTCTCTGGTAGATTGACAGATGGCATCAGAAACTCTCTTTAGCTCATGTTTTGTTCATCAGAGACTTCACTGCCCTGCAAATCAATCTGAAGACTAATTTTGAGAGAGTGAGTTGTCCTGATGAAGCAGCGCAGAACAACACTGGAAAGGTCCTAACTAATCCATATCTTTGGCATGCACCACCCTCGGCTCCTGCTTGGCAGCTCCTGTAGCCAGTCATCCTGCCACTGCATTCAAGGGCAAAACTCAATAAATTAGGAACTACATAAATGGTCCCGCAACATGGTGAATGTGATGTTAGAGCTGAGGCTCCCAGCCATACATGTAGGTATTAAGGACGCTTCCCCTGCACGGTGATTATTTCCTTCCTCGCCTTTCACTGGCACTCTTGAATATCATTTTAACTCTCAGCACTATTGGTGCCATTCTTCTGATGGAGGCTTTCCCGCCATGTGCACCTACAAGTCTGCATATTTTCCCTGTCATTTACTAGTGATTTCCCTCACTCAGCAAGGGTTTTAAAGAGGTGGGGAAGGTGAGGACTACACTTTTCCCTTTGGCATAATTAAGGGCAGAGTCCAACTACGAGCCACTCCTGCTCTGTCAGCAGTGTGCAGAGTATCAGCAATGCAATCAACTACCTTATTGCCAGAAATGATAATCAGCTTTGTCCTTGCCTGATCCACCCATATTTTGCTCCCATGGTGTTGATGGCTATATAGTACTAAGAAACTTCCTTTAATCCTCATTCCTAGCTGAGGTGCTTCACCCTATGCAGTTGTCTTTCTGTCATCTTTTTTGACTCATAGTAAAAGTTAATTACGCAAACAAGCAACATTGACTGGGGTAAGTAGCGTGATACAGCTAATATTTAGGCCTTAATTCCAATTAGCCTCTCATGTCATGATCACAACTGCCTTTTTAGCGGTTTATCAGCTAGTTCTTGCCCTGTGTCCTTCAGCTAGCTTTTCATAAGGGGTTGTTTCCTTCTTTGCAAACACCTCTAAAACACAGAAACCAAGACCAGCAGTCCTGCTGACCTCAGGCATGGGTCCCCATTTTCAGCACACCCACAGGAAGGCAAACCACATCAGCATTAAAAGTCCTTCAATAATCAAATTTCTTTGTCCCAGTCCAAAGAGCCCCTCCTCTAATTCCTGCTTCTTCCCTCTCACTTCTCATGCTCCACTGATGAGTGTTTCCAATTTCTAAAGCATTCCACACTGTCCCTTTCCACAAAAGCTACAAGCTTCTGACGTGATGGTTCAGGAGGGAACAAACAACTACAAAGTCCAGACAGAAGGCTTTTTCTTTTTTTCTTTTTAAGCAAAATTTCAGAAACCTTTTGGTTTTCACTTGGCAGCAATGAGGAGATGAGCTAACTGAATAGAATAAAATAATTATCAAGCCACTAGGGAAGTTGCAAGTTAAAATGTGAATAAATGTGCAATACACAACGCTGATATGGGAAATCCATATCTAATTTCAGTAAATTATGCCTTTGTACAGGACATACCAGCAAATTCCTGCATTCCCCTGGTACAGATAATGTTCATTCTTACCATTGAATATCTTTTTCCTGTATCTAAACTGTTCATTTTTCTACTAATGTAAGAATAGCCCTATGAAAGAGTAGAAGGATTCTGAGAAGGCCTATTAGAGAAGGCCTATCCAAGTTTCGTAATTTCAAATACAACTGAATAGGGCTGTATTTTTCAGATGACTGGTTAAACAAAAAAAAAGTAATCCATTTTACCTCCTAGAAAATTAAGATTAAGTAAATTTCAGAACAAAACACCATTTCAAATTAGAACGTAGAAACATTTTGAGAATGTGGAAAAGTGCTTTGACCTTGTTTTTTAAAAATCTGTTTCTTCTCTTGCTAAAATGAACATAATTATTTAACACACTTTAGTATCTAGTTTTGATTACACTGAATCTGACCATTTTTCTTTCTAAGAAATTGATTTGGGGGGGAGTGGTTCTTACTTACACTCATTTTGAACAAGTTTTCTAAAACATTTGATTCTTCCCATTCCTTCTGAGAATACTGATATTTTTATCCTTGATTTTACAGCAAGAAATAATATGAGACCACATAGCAAATGTTTAAAGCCAGCATTTCCGTCCTTTGTTCATTACTCTAAGTAGTATTTTCCTAGACATAGAATGTAGCTCCCCTCTAACAACGTATTATTCTTAATATATTCAGTTGGAAAAAATAAAAAGGAACTCTTCTCATATACATTTGGAGACAGAAAATGACCAGAGCAACTCTCAGTACCCTCAGTACCCTAAAATTACCTTGTAGTTCAGTCTTGTTAGGGAGTCTGTATAAAGACAGCCATACTTGCAAACAGACATACTTTCAAACTGCATCTCTTTGCCTAGAAGGGAAAAAAAAAAAAAAAGTATGAATTATTCTGTATAATCATACTCCTGTAATACAGCTCCTGTCAGCTTATATTATATATGAATAACAAACCAATCTCCGTCCCACAAATTTTAAAAGAGAACAAAACCCCATGAAATATATAACATTAGCTGAATGGAACCAAAATACTAATCCATCTAGCAAGGAGAAGAACACTTTTTCAGTGAAAAAGACTGCATTCTGCTTGAACAAGAGAATAAAAATATATCATTTATAATACCAAAGAAAAGCAACAATATCTATAGTGCAGAGAGTAAGAAGACAGCATTTCAGCATAGATCTCGAGCAATAAAAAATCACTCAAGAACTCATGTAAACATGAGTCCCTGCTAAGCATTTTTTCACTTGTCACATTTTTTTTATGTATGTGACGTATATTTCATGTTTCTGTGGTTGCACCCTACAGTATTTGCTATACATTAAGGCTCCTGAAAACACCCTCTGGCAAATTTTGATGCGAAAGTTTAAGGCAATTCCAAGTCCAGCTGTCTGCCTACAACCTCTGCTGCATTTACCACCTTAGCAGCAGATGCATCTTCACCACCAAGTTTCCATGCCCTGTAGGAGATATTATTGTGAATCTTGATAATATCATATACACATTGAGTGCTCTAAGCTTCCACAAACCAGCTCTGCCTCTGGGAGAGGACTGATCTGGCTGGAATCTTTTTCTCCTGGGGTCAGTCTTTGGGTGGATCAGCCCTCCAAGCAGATCTCCACACAGCTGTGTGAACAGCGGTGCGGGTAGAAGGAATGGGTGGCGCAGAAAGGGATGAACAGCCTAGTTCCACAAAGCAGGAAAACTTCATATTAACCTCTTCAAGGCCACATAGTAACTGGAAATGAAGAGTGCACAGACTTTCCAAAGGCTCTGGCACAAATATTCTTTTTGTGATACAAGAGTAAACACAGCTCAGACCAGAACAAGAAAGCATCCTGATGCTGTCACCACCTCTAGTCTCTTTGTCACTCTGAGCTATACTCTCAGATCTTTAACAAAGTCCAATGTGTTCCTTTATTTGCTGCATGAGCTTCTCTTCCTCCACCTCTCTCTTCTATATTTACTTATAACCTTTCCTCCTACTCTTTTTCTCTATCAAAAGTAGTTTGTGAGATATATTTTCCATTGTTGTCTCCTCATCCTTTTTGTTTCCCCCTTGAGCCTCAACAGTTGATAGTATGGTGGTGCTGATGTGAATTTAGAGAAAATAAGTGTGACCAAAATATCCTCTCAATTGCAGTGTTTTATTCCATGAAAAATTATTTTTCCTTCATTTTCCTGTACAGCAACTGAACAATCCTCTTCTACTTTGCCTCCAGCTGCTTACCCAGCTCTAGCAGCATCACCCTTGGTGGTCTTCCTTTTATAATTTCTAGCCCTATTTAAGTGCCATGGCATACTTAGCATGGCCTAAGACAAGAGCTTTCTGGTTAATACTGGTGTAAAATGGACATATCTCGTCTTGATCACTAGCACTGATTGTGGCATATGCACAGCTTTACTCAGGCTTTACTCAGCACAGCAGAATGGGACATAGGTATTTGTGACCTTGTCCAATTTGATGGCTGTCCAAGAAAGGAAGGATAATCCCCATTAATTTATGCCCTCAACGTATAGAAAAGTGTAAAACCTTGATTTATGTATCAGAGGGAATAGACATCCTCTGGCAGGTTTCAGAGGCACACATTTTAACCTGTGATTTTCATATCTGAGGTTGCAGTGTTTGGACCCACCAGTGATACCAGTACCTACAGAACCATCAGGACCCACTACCAAAGCTCATCTTTAGTCCAGTTTTGGAGGTGTAAATTTTATTGAAAACAGGAAAAAAATATTTTTGAAATTTTAATTCAGAATGTTTAAGTTTGTCTTACATGAAGCACACAAATGCACACACACATTCACCCTGTCTTTCATTGATTTTTTTCTTCCCTTATGCATTTCCTCCTAGTGTAGTACATACAGTTTGTGGATGGAGAGAGATAGGTTACAAACTTTGCAGAGTAGCAGCACTGTCTTGATATTAGGCCACATCCCATTTCCTGCCACCACCATTTCAGGAGTTTATCATAAAAAAAAGAGTGTGAAAGGGTAAAATGTAGCAAACAGAATGTTCTTTTTCCTGCTATTGTTTACAAAGAAAGGGAAAAGCGGAAGATTCAATTTCTTAAATACAACTCCCTGATAAATATTCAACACAACAGAAATAAGTGCCTTAAAAATGGACTGCTATCACTCCTGGACCCTTGACACAAATGAAGGGGCCCAGTATTGTAGATAACTAAACAATTTAGTTCAATTGCTGGGCATCAGTCAATGTCTTGGAGGTTCAGGGAAGAAAAGGGCATTCTTCAGGCAAGTGGTAGACCCTGACACATTACATCTTTAGTACAAAAAGGAACAATCCAAAACCATGACCACTCCTGGCAACCAAATTTCTATGACAGCACTATCAACATGTTATACATCTCATCTGAAGAACTCGATTATTCTCCTCTTTGTCATTCCTTTCCACCATTCCTGACTAACAGGCTTTCACCCATTCAGTCTGAAGGCACCACAGATTTTGGTGGTGTTTTTAAAGATTGTATGGAGGAACAGTTGAGCACAGAGGGAAGAGGCATTGACAAGCCAGGAGAAGCCCAGCAGGAGCATGTGCAGAACTTGTTTCTGTTAGTCAGCCAAGGTTTCCCAAACAGAGTGGTCTTCTCATCAGCATGGAAAAAGATGCATTGATGTAGTCTGGCAAGGACCTGCTTTTTTGTTTCTTGGAAAAGGAAAAGAAAGGTCTGGTCAGGACAAAGCTCTTTAATGGGAATTTCTCACTGTCCTGGATCTTTGCCAGCTTTGCCTTTGTTATCAAACAGCCAAGCCTCAGCTGACAACAGAAACGTTTTTGTTTTCCCACTGATGTGAAGTATTCTGTGAGCTCCAAATAGTACAGCTATAATCAAGGATCACTACAGGATTTTCCACCTTGAAAATGCTGGTGGAAGCTTCCTTGCAAGCCACAATGCTTGCAATGGTTGCATTGCAATAATCAAGCTGACTTATGACATACATATGCTCTGCTCTGAAGGGAGAACTGGCACCCACACTCCATTTAAGCTAAATTGATGTTTGATTTACTATTAATAGTCCTTTGAAAAGATGAATCCTGTATGTTAGTTTCAGAGCTGCACATGTTTCTTATACAACATGCTGCAATATTTATACAACACACAGAAAAGACAGACACAAGTCTATCTCTGTATCCCCTTGTGTGCTTCAGCCAGCAGAGTGCAAGAGTTCATTAACTAACTTGTTCGAAAATAGAAGTGCCTTTTCTCCCCAACCCATTAGAGAAATACAGATTCAAACTGGCAGAGAACCTACTCTTTACCTGCTCAAAGGTCCCTATAAATCACATCTTTCTCAGTGCCAATAATCCATGAAGCTGGACTACAGCCTCTGTAAAATCAAATTGTTTTCCAGCAGTTGCTAAACTCATTCTTCAGCCTTTGCTACAGAAGGTCATGACAGCTTCTACTGCAGTGTTACCCAGGCGTGCCTTTCAACAGGTCCTGCCTCTCTACAAGGGTTACTACTGGAGTTTACAGCTGTGTGATGAAGCCTGAAGTGAATTGTGCCTAATTGATCTTTTATAAAATCCCTGAACTGTTCCCTAGACCTTATGGGCAGATCTAAGCAGATTCTATAAAACATGAAGAAAGTAATTTGGCTGTAAACAATGGTCAGGTTAGAGAAATACAGTGAGAGAAATCCCACTGCAGTCAGAGTACTGGCTGCCTTTTGGCCCTCCACACCTCGCTTAATATTATGTGACATTCAAACAGTAGATAAGAACCAGGCTAAAAACAGTGACTTCTCCCAAGCTGTCAGCAGCAATTTGGTAAATCAAAGGTCCTTATCTGCTTCTCCCCATCCAGCCCGTCACATGTTGGGATGACTGGGCTGCCCATCCCTTTGCGTGCTGCTGGTGCATGGCGCCTCCAAGCACAGTGTGTAGGGAAACCACATAAGGTAAGTGAGTGCCTGAAGCACCAGGGTGTCTCTCCAAAGGCATATATAGGCGCCGCCAGGATGAGGAGGAAGAACAGACACTACTCAATGCTGCGCTGTGCATGGGCCTGGCAACTAGGTGAGGAGGCCATGGACTTGTGCTGGGAGCGAAGACCTCCAAACAAAGGCATCAGGGGACTGTACAACACCCCTGCCATAGACAAGAGGAATTTCTGGCCAGATAAGACCAGAAGTTACCTGGCTGTGCCTCAAGCATGCATGGCTGAAAAGATAGATGAGGAGTCAATCAAGATGCTGCAGTGGCTACAGCAGCAGTAGCAAACTAAAATGGGCCAGTGCATGGATCCAATTCCTGGCATGTAAGTAACTGACCAGATAGTTTAATTGTTGGTGTGCCAACATGGGCATGTTTCGGGGCGTATATTTCTTGCATCTATATTAACTTTTATGCTAAAAGTACCTACCAAAGACTAAATCTAGTAGTTTTTAAAAGCTGTGGTTCTCTTACTATACACATTTTAGTTTTTTGCCTCTCAGACTAATGAAGGGTCGTCCGCTCCTGATCTAGGACAAGTCACATTTAATATCATAGCAATCAGCAGTAAAGATACTTCAGTTGAAAGTTCAGTTTTGACTGTGATACCAAGCATTATTTCCAGCAGTGCACACTGACTGTGTATGATCCTTCCCTCAAAAGAGATGAGTCCTCTCTACACCACACACACCTGAACAAGCTAACATTGCTTGTTCTTTTCAGTATCTTCTCTGAAACATGGAAATGCTGCTAGAGGCCATAAGAATTCCTTAAAATGTCAAAGTTATCATTGCTCTCGCCCCTTCAAAGACTGCCTTCAGACGAATCATGATGTTCACCCCTTCCAGATCTTTGCTGTCAGGAGACTCAATTCCATGGTCCTCTCAGACCGCAGGCTCTTTTCCAATGGCAGGATGTGGAGACTGCCTGGACTTCACATGACGTGTGTGTGATATGCCCTGGCTTTGGCAGTTAGAGATGCAACATGAGGATGCCAAAATACTGACATAGCATGTCTATTTCCTCTTCAAGTTGTTCCCCGAGGGGAATTCCCTATGAATGTCTGCAGAGTTTTAATCCCTATATAAAAATCCCACTGGCTATGGTGCTTCCAAAAAGCCACCAATAACCCATCAATGTGAGGGTTCAACGAGTTCACACAAGTGTTTGTCAAGTTACTACAATCTTACCAGACACTTTAGAGAAGCTCCCTCGGGGCATAATTTTGAGAGGGTTATTCAGAAAAAGAAGAAGACGAAGAAAAAAAAAAGAAGAAGAAGAAGAAGAAGACCTTTCAATAGAAAGAGACTGTGAGGTGGATGTCTCCCTTAGAGAGAGTTACTTTCGGAGAGTTGTGCCCTTCTTTCCCCCACACACATTTTCTCTAACCTAACAGCAAGTTGATGAGTTCCTTCACAGGCTGTAAATAGAAATCAATAGGAAGTGTGCATAAAGTTGATCAGCTTTGTGCACAGCAGGAGGTGTTACTGCAAACATCAAGAATCAGCACACTGGTTTCAATCAGGGGACAGAAAGACAGTAGTGGTGTTAAGTCACACATACAAGTACACAGAGAAAGTTTTAATTCAGCATCACCGAGAAGGCTCCAAGTAAGTAAGTCTTTATAATAGGTAGCATGATGCCACTGCCTTCAGATCTAAGACTCCAGATTTACTGCCGTTTTGCATTCCTTCTAGCAAAGGAAGCATTACAGGATTGGATTTTCTCTGCATTAAGAGAAAATACAGTCATATTAAAAGATCACAAAGATCTGCAAATCATTTGGAAAAGAAAGGATCCTTATCCATTTATGTAAAATCACGACATAATTATTCTGCACAATGATAAGGAACTCATGCATTGGTTTGGGAGATTCTGTGACAGCAGAAGCTAATTTTCTCATTTGCACTGGCAACATTAAAATCCAGGGATCCTATTCATTGAATAGTGCATTTTCATTTAATACGAACAGTCAAATCACATATCTGAAAGCAATGAAGCACATGAGTGACACAATAAAGTAATTCTAAAGGCAGATTTTACAGACACCAAAGCAGATAAAGGCTGTTTGTTTGGGGTTTTTTTGTTTTGTTTTGTGTTTTTTTTTTTTTTTCAAATTAGTGTACAAATCTGCCTCCATTGACTGTTTCCAAAGGAGAACTCTTGGGGCTTGTTGTGGATGTCATAACTGTAAGCTTAGCAAACATGTGTGTGGAAATCTCATGGGTTATTTATAAAGGTCTCCTATGCAAATATTGATGAGCCACATGTTCAGCTAATTCACCCAGCATAGACATACTTGTCTGTGAATCAGAAACATAAGAAGCTTTTCCAGCATGAAAGTCTTTGGATATAGAAAACCACTCCCTGAGACCTACAAACACTGCAGTTGTAGTTCCCAAACAGGGGTGATATTAAAGTGTCAAGACAGTTAATCTCAATGATCAATATTTTGTTCCTTTACAAGTATATTTCAAAACACTTCTTTACAAAGATAGCTTATATTTGCAAGACTGAGTGTTCAGATTGGTTACTTTCCCCTCAAAATTTTGCCATTCACCTACTGTCATTCAGAGATGCTCTTCTGAGGCTAAAAGCCACTGGTCCTTAGTTCTTGTTGATCCAAGTGCAAGTAGCCCACAGTCCCATCTTTGTAGTTTTGTACCCAATGAATAGAAATTACATAGAAGCCTTGTAGCCCAGGCAGAAGATGTGATACAAAGGACATTTTAATCTTAGGTCTTACATCATTGCCAAATGAAGGCCTAAAGAGGAAGCAGAGGAGCCAAAATCCTCTTCTCACAATATATATCCCTAGGAGGAACTCAAGAAAACAGGTTCAAAACATGCAAATTGTATTGCACTACTTGTGTCATTGGGACCTTTATACCTCAGAAAATAGAGAGACCTAGAACTGCATTAGATTGCTGAGGATCATCTTGGTCAGGCACACTCTGAAATGTCTGGAAAATCTTTAAATGTAGACTGCATCTGGAGCTCCATTTTCTTGCTGACTGAAAAAGGAGGTTGTTCAGGTTGATTTTACATGGTTGGTAGCAATTCTATCAAGCTAGAGTAAAGATGATGGACCTGTATTAGTAGTCCCAAGAGGCAAATAATTAAGATGCACCATCAGACAATTTAGAAATAGACTTTGTTTTAAAATCTTATTTACAAGCAGTGGGATATAACAGAGGGTGAGGGAAGAGAAGCTGTTCGAATTTCCTGATTCTCCATAACCAGTATGTTCAGCAGAGGCAGCTCTTTGCTTTTTTTTTTTTTTTTTTTTTTTTCTTCTTAAACACAAGGTTTTGGCAAAATCTAACTAAGAGTTTAATAAAAATGTGCCTTTCCTGCAAGTTTTCTTACCTTGTTGAAGGCCAGGCCACATCATCTACCATCTCAAAAGGCAGAGACCCCAAAAGAGATGCAATCTCCAAAAGAGATTTCTTTCCAAGACAAAATCCTTTTCTTCTCCTCCTTTCTGATTCCTCCCTTCCTTTCACTCCTTCTTTCAACTAAAACATAAAATGCTCGTCTAGAACTTACACCATATATGCCTGTACTGGTATTATATGTTTCCTGCCTTCTTTGTTTATGAAAATGCAAAAGCAACACACTTTGTCTTCTTCCTAGCAGCATCACTAACTTTTCACTGTATTCTCATCAGTGTGTTGCAGCAAGGCAAAGTCCTTTGATTTAAAAATGACTATCTTGCCTTAGTTTCCTAACAGCTCTCTGTTAGGACCTGATTTGATGAGGAAACAAGTCCCTTATCAGGTAACTGAATGTAAAACATACTACTGACTACATGTTTAAAATCAGCTTAGTCTCACTAACTTTAATAGTTGAATGATCTTTTTCTGATTGCAATTTCACTTCTCCACTTGTTTTCATTTGCCAACATTTTCTGTTGATGAATGTAATATATCTTGGGGCATTATACCAATCTCAGCAAAGGAAGGTGAGCATGTGTACAAATAAACAGAGTATGAATTCAAAAACTGGGACTTAAACCATAATACAGGTAAAATTAATTACACTACTGTTAGAATAATCTGTTAGATGACAGTAATTAGTAAAGTCCTTTCCTTGCCTGGATGAGGCACTAAATAAGTAAGACTGTGTCTTCACTGGGGGAAAAAAAAAAAAAAAAAACTTTTAATAGAAAGTAAGCCACATCTACGATGCTTTTAAATCCCTCCTAGGGCCAAGGCACCTATAGATTTTACTATTAGGTAGGTTAATAATCATTGTGTTCCAAATTATGGGTAAGCACACCTAGCTGACCTTGGAAAAGTATTATGAGTTATCTACTGTAAAATTAACACCTTTTGGCAGAGAAAACAAACCCTAAGTATAATAGTACAATACAACAGTAACAGGATAAAAAAGTCTCAGCTTTGCCTGGGGAACCACTTCGAGTTCATCTCTGCTGACCAAGCTGATTTGCACAGATTGCAAAGAAAGTTTTATTTTCCACTCCCCCTTGAGCTGTTCCAGAGTAGTCGTCCTGCCTCGATGAGGTCCACTGTGAGGTCCTGCCCTTGGCTGGCTCCTCAGACCTCCAAAGAGCAGCATTCCCGGCATCCACAGAAGGCAGTGCTGGAAAAAACATTTCCTCATACCAGGCTATGAAAGTCAAACTAAACAGAAAGTATTTTTTCTTAACCATTTATAATGTATCAGGAAAGGTGTTAAATTCTATACATTTCATTCTTATCTTGGCAAACCACTTTGATGCAGATAGAAAAATATCTATCTTCAATATGGAGAAAATTGAATGTGGATGCTGGTTCAACAGACTAAATTACACCAACTTTTAGATCATAGCCTCGTTTCCTCTTGGTACTTCAAAGCACAGGGCAGGCACAGGTTCTGAGTACTGTTGAACCATGTGTGGTGGGCTGATGAGCAAGCTGGTCAAGTACCAGCAGAAATCGGTCCTTCCTATTTTGTCTCTTGAGATGGCTGTCATAAATCAGCACAAATATTTCCAGAAGACTCGTTTTAAGGACTTTCTTTTCTCCCTGTCACACAAACAGCAGTGAGTTATTACACAGTTAGTGGGCACGCACAGCCGTTTGGCCCAAATCCTGCCATCACAGCACACACTTGAAACGATGGCTTCACCCTGCTACACTCATGCAGCCCCAAGCAAGCCAGCTCAAGCCTAAGCTGCTACCCGAGAGGGTTATCGCAGCGAGCGTGGCCAGGGGCTCCTCTCCCCATGCCCTCTCCTAATTCCTGCTTCTGCCTGACCTATAGCTTTCCACCCAAGGAAGGATGCAATTCATTTGCTGCAAAGCCAGGCTACTCCGGAGCACACTGCCATTTCAAACAGTGTTTGACACATTACTTTGCAGCTGGGTAGCATCAAGCACAGCTGCCCAGGTTGCAGCAAAGAGAGGCCAGATCCAGCCATGAAAATCATTTTGTCTGGAAACCAACAGCAGAGAGAGTTTTGGGGGAGGTTGTTTTGTTTGCTTGTTTTTTAAAAAGATACCATTGAGCCTGCCGTCTCCCCTTGTAGAGATAAATCAGAAATTCCTCAAGCTCTACAAATTTGAACAGTTTTGCTAGCTCTGAGATTTACAGGGAGGGAGGGTTAGCAAATTCTTTTGAATCACCTCTGTGCCAGAAATTTCCCTAGAAGCATAAGATTTTGTCACACCCTCAGCTTTATAGCTGATTAAAAAAAAAAAATTGTGACAAGCACAATCAAATCCATCTACAGTGAAAGTACATAGAGAGAAACTATTTTACAGATGCACACTAGCACGTATTTTTCATCACGCCACAATGCCAAAAGGCTTTAAATTTTGTGAGAAGAAAATTAATTCCAGAAAAGCAACCCTGTTACAGACTGATGATAGTCAACACCATTACAGTCTATCTTAATACTCAATTTTTAGCAAGGCAACTTTCCTTCCCCTCAGAAGGACAGGATCAGAGAATGCTCCTATCTATCTTGAAAATAAAGAGCCAAGACTGCCTTGCCTCCGACAGGGATTTCTTCGACAACATGGAGAGCCTCATTAGAATTTTTCCCAAGGCACACCACAAAAGATGGCTAGAGCAAACAAAGTGAGATGTTGGAGCTCAGTATATTCCTTTGTCCTTGAGAATCCCAGCCCTGCTGAATCTCACGGGCTAATGCATGCATAATTTGAGGCAGCTGATTAAGTTTATTGTGTTCTTGCCTAAATCGGGAGGGAGGGAAGGAGAGAGTGGGGGTGGGGAGGGGAGAGAAACAGAGTTGGCTTTAATTAAAGCTCCACAATTGTCTTTAATATTTACATAATGTGCTATCATAATTGTTCCTGATTGGAGACTTGAGCAGAGCAGAAGGAAATGACATGCTGGAGCTCCCCAGCTGAGGGAACAGAAGACAACCCCTTCCCTCTTCATCACCCCCTCCCCCCAATCCCTCCTAAGCCAAATCAGAAGCTTCAGAAGAGGAATTGCACAAGGGCAGTTTTAAACTAAAGAACTCTGTCAATGGACTTAAATTAGCAAACCTCTTACCACGCGCTGTTATGCTGCAAACGGATTGCAGGGAGCCCGGCATATCTTGACTTTACATGTGTGGTCAGGTATGTGCTGTTCCTGTGGTGTGTGGCTGAGCACTGGGCAGCTGGCTGGAAAGAGAGGTTAAAATTGGTGTGTGCATTTGGTGCTAAATCTCAAATTTCATAGAGACGTGCCAAGGGAAGAAGAGGATATGAGCTGCCTGGGAGATGGAAGCAATGCTGGCTACAAAGAGGGTAATCTTTTCTTAGGATCCATTCAACAGATGTTAACCATAATGAGCCTTTCAGCTACAAAGTGAACATGTAATTGTATTAGAAATTGACAGGAGAGTGATTTGTTTCTTAAGTTTAGAATGAAAAAAAAAAAAAGAGCAAGAATTTGTGATCCGAATCAAAGATGGGAACCTCCTCCTGGCTTCCAAACTGAAATCCAGTTTGGAAGCAAGTGCCATGGATCAGAGCCATGTCGACAGTATCCCTGGGCTGCAATCACAGACCTGCAGATGTTTCAATTAATCACTTGTGCATGTAGTGTAGGTAGCTCTCAAAGAGATACTTTTCACAGTTGTGTGATGTCCCTTTTGATTTGGAGTGCAGATATTTTGTTTGTAATTATGCACAAAGTCAGGCATTGTTTTGTTGCATCATGTTGTTGCAGCCTGCTAAGGAGAAAAAAATATTTATTTCTCACAGAAAACTTTCTTCTGTTTTCTCATTGAATTTCCTGAGAGAAAACAATAAATAAATTATATGTTCTTTTTGTGAATAGAAGTATATCAAGATGGCTGGTGATAAAAATAATTTCATTAGCCAGGGACAAAAACGATTTCATCAACCAGGGCCAAAAATAGAGTTCTCATGACAGTGGTGCCCCTTCACATTGTATCTGTGAAAATAAGGTTCTATCTCTCCACATTTTTTCTCAGAAACTTAAGATCTGTATCTAGAAGACAGTCACAAGCAGATGTATTCTCTGTAGACTATGTGTGGCCAACCTGGATTTACAATGTCTTTCAAAGGTTCACCTAATGAGAAAAATGATTATTTGCTTTCACTATTTAGTTTTTAAAATGTCATCCCTGAAAGTTTTGCTAGTGTTTTTTTTTTTTTTTTCCAATCTATCAGCCATTGGAAAAATCATGATTTCTTAGGTATAAAAGGTGACACAATTCATATTTAATGGCCACAGAAAAATCCATCTTCTTGCGAGAACTGCATATCGGAAGTCAAAGGATACCAAATTTGACTGTAGTAGCACTCAAGCTACTGCACCCTTTGTCTTAGCGCTTGCTTGCAGATGAGCTGGTCCTAAACAGCTGGCATTTTCCTCCAACCATCAGAAGATGAGAATAGATAAAGCAAAGGCTTTTGGTCAGCTACATTTAGAAAGAATTTGTACTTGTGTACTCCTTTCAGCTAACATTTCAGCTCTCTTGATGGCAGTCATATCAATGAGGCCAAAGTGATCTGCTGTGTTCCCGCATTTAGGATACTCAAGAGTGCTGCAGCTCTCCAGCAGCTCCCCTCACCACAGCAAGCTCTTGGGTCTCTGTATTAGCAGTCTTCAGTCATTCTGCACAGAACCAAGATTCGGAGGCACACTCAAAGGTGGCCCCAGCATTTAAGCACCTTTGTTTTCCATGG
The DNA here is from genome assembly GCF_059628265.1 of Tinamus guttatus. NCBI lineage: Eukaryota > Metazoa > Chordata > Aves > Tinamiformes > Tinamidae > Tinamus > Tinamus guttatus. Next base: position 27,702 of record NW_028289135.1, on the reverse strand, counting down.
AGCAGAAAGTAAACAGAAATACTTTCCCCACTTAAGGCAAAGTTACAACAATTAGTATTTGCAAAGTACTAAGAGACAGAAGAGCATATACAAATACCTCTTTCGAAAAGCTTCAAGAAGCAGAAGTTTCAGGATATGATGTAGTGGCCCATATATCCCCAGTTTGTTCACTGCCCTCATTACCTGCAGCTGTTCTCCATTTCTCCTGCAGCAAGAGACGGAGGGAGACCAGAAAATTTCTATTTTAGTCTTTAAGACAGAATGCCAGTTACAACATCTTATATCTAACTGCACCTTTTGTACTAGTGATTCTGCTAAGAAGTGCCTGTTGTATTGAAAAGAGTCAATGCCTTTTGGTTGGACTGCTGTTTATGGTGATTTTTCCGTAACTGGCCTGATCCCACCAAGCAGGAGCAATGAAGCAATTGAGATGTGAGACCTACACCTGCTACTCTTTGATGCTACTGGAGTAGTTGCTGTCTTGGAGCACTAGGATTAAACTACAGTAATTTAATTTACTTTTCAGGACTAATTTTTTTTTTATATGGGCATCAGTATAACAGTTTACTGGACTTTGACTTCATGTTTTTCATCATTTTGCTTTAAATTTTGAGGCAATGCAGTACATACACACTAAAAACGAGTTTCTGTCCTTCTTTCAGAAGGCTATGGCTATGACTCATGAAGTCTGTGCATTCACTTGGAAATATGACGCAGTACCATTCTCACTATATAACAGCAACAACGTACAGCAACTGCAATGATGCTCTAGGCATCAAATAACCTAACTATATACTGAAAGAAAGGGACTATATATGCACTGCTATTCTTACTAGCTACTGATTCAGAATAGGGCAAGGACCAATAGCAGAGATGAGAACTACTTAATTTAGTATCCTGGTTCAACCCATTATTCATTCTTTTGTCTTCAATACACAAATCGCAATGCTGGAGGTAAGTAACCAGCATTAGATAGACAACAAACAATGCCTGTGAGACCATAACCTCCCTAGGTTCTGTCTCACAGTCACTATGACAGGATCCAAAACAGTATAGTTGATGGCACCAGCAAGAACTTTCTGCCAGTAATCATAGTCCTATGATTCTCATAGAAAAAGAAATGATTTAATAGACGTTAATATCACTGAAATTCAAGAGCCAAATACTGCTTTTCTCCTTCAGATTATTCTATTTCAAACAGACTTCTCTGTGTGAAGTCATTGATTTGACCTATATAATACAAGCATGAAGCTAACTGATGAGAAACATGAGCAAGTTTGCAAGAGAAAAGCCAAGTGGAACATAAAGAACAAAGTGTAGAAAGTATTTCTATCTTAGTACTACTGATTTCAGGGGGAAAAAAAGCTGTAAAAGTTCAAGCTTCAGCATGGGCTGATGCTTTATGCAAGATCTAAGCATCCGCCTGTTTCTGTACAGAAAACAAGCATAACACAGGCTGGTAAATGCACTACAGGTAAGAGTCAAACTGTGACTGGAAGTCGACATTTTTTCCTTCTTTTGGTGCTAACCAATCTATTTTATCCTAACTCTTTGTGCTTGGATTACATTTTCAGACATGTAAAAGTTACATGGGAATAAGGTAGCTAAACAGGTGGTCCATTTTAAAACTCTTCTGTATTTAGATGGTATTTCAAAGTGGAGATGAACGTGGAAAATCCACTGGCTGGGGTAGAATCGCTGTAGATTGCCATCTGTCATTGCACACTGCATTACAACATTTATTGGCTTTACTTAACTGTTAATGAAAAACTACCATCAACAGCTGCCATCACTCCCACTACAGATTGTAATAAATAATAGTCTGTTTGGATCACAGCCCTCATTCGCATGCTCTAGAGAAATAAGAGCTAGGGTGTCTACAAAGAATCAGTAAAATTAGGGAGCAAGAAAAGATGGCTAGAACTCTGTGATCAACTTCTATTGTTGTAAATTTACCAAGACTCAACTATTTAAAAATGTATATATATCTGTGTCTGTATACATATGCTTTAAGGGGCAATTCAGAGGCTACTGGACTTGCTTTTCGCTGGAGTCTTTTGCATTGGTTGCAGTGGGAGCAGAAATAATCCACTAGGCTATTAAAAATAGCTACTGGTCTGTTGTAAATGTAAGCATTCATACCTGGTGATGCATTCAATTTTGGACTCTGGAATTTTGTCCTGTTTTATTTGTTTATTTATTTATTTATTCAGCTTTGTTTCTCACCACAGCTAATTAAGCTATGAAATTATCTGCTTCATTGTTCTGCAGTTCATTGGCTGGATTTTCACAAGAACTCTATTTTTCTTTGAGCACCTCAACAAAGTTGTCAGATTCTCATGAGGGTTCTCCAAAACTTCTAGTGGAAGTGTGTCAGATCCTTTTTGGAGAAGAAGATTCAGCTTTTGAACACATTTTCCCAAATATTTGCATGTAGCTGTTTTTTCTGATCCTAAACTGGGGTCCTTTGTTTTCATACTTAGAAAAGCAGTGTAGGTCAATCCCTGCCAGGGTGATAAAACAATAGTATTTAATTGTATGTGAAGTGGTCATAAAATTAGCAATACAGAGGCACTCAAAGCTCAACATCTCCTCTAGGTGAAGGAAAAACTCCACCAATGTTCTTCACAGATCAAAGGAATTATGAAAGATGGGATAACTAGAACAGCCAGCAGTTGTACAATAACACGTATAAGTGCAAATCCTAGACAAGCTGTAAACACAGAAAGTGCAGAGCTGACTAGTGTCCTGAAATAAGGGCAGTTTAGATTTTATCCACTTACACTTCCTTTAATTGAGAAATGACTGAGAGAAGTATATCATGAGTTCATCCAGTAAACTAATAACGTAAGAATAGGTTTAGACATACGGGAAATGAGCTATTCTGAGTGCTATTCTGAGTGTTCTGCTAGCCAGAACAGCTGGCTATTTTCAGACTCTTGTCTTGTTTCCATTACCTATCTAGTATATTTTCATTTTCTACTTTGAGAAATCCACACCATGTGATCCCACATAATTAGCTATACTTGGAACTACAAGAAAAAAATTTTACTTTAACTTCCATAGTTCTTGACATTGTTCAAGAAGAGAGCAAAGGAGGAATGGATAGAAAAAATTCTATCAGAGTATGTGCCACTGGCAAGACCAATGCTGGAAATACTGCAGATATATCTAAGTTTTTGAATAGATACTTGAAAACTAGGAGAGAGGCAGAAAGGAGCCAGAAAAGTTTTCCATAAGTCAGAGAAAACATGTTACAGCAGGAGAATCAAAAAGCTCAGCCTGCTTGAAATCCAAAAGTCCAGATGAAGGACAAAGATCAAGAAGTGACTTGACAAAGTTTATACAAATTCTTTCCCAGGGAGACACAAGCAGGTACCAAAACTATGGGCTAAATATTGAATGCATGGACCACTGTTCATGGAAAGCAGTCCCAGCTTGACACCCAGGTCACACATAGCCACAACACTAAGGAAATTTATTTATGCAAAGTTTTTCTGTGTGAAAGAATCTGCATATGGAACTTCACCACACTACATTTGAGGCTTTCCAATGCTGCTCTAGAAATGCAGCCATCTTCAGATTTGTAAATAATTGGATCCCAAATTATTCCACATAAAGCAGACTCTTTCAAAGAATATCTCTGTGGTGCCACTCATTGCTGAAAAGACTATTGAAACCTGTTTTTTCCTTGTTATTTCAGTCACATATTAAACATCAGAGTTGTCAAAGCATGTTGTAATCATTTTGATGGCTAATGCACCAAGGTCTTTTCATGGCAGAGGGCTGCAATACTTCCCACATTCCCCCTTCTCTATTTCCAATAGAGGTGAAATATGCCTTTCTTTGTCAATCCCAGCTGAGTCTCCAGGATGTATGCTTCATCAAGATACAATGTCCAAGGAGATTTAGAGCTACACAGACTACATGGTCCTCCCTAAAGCAGCCATTGCACATCATCAGCTCTTCTGAGAGTTCAGTGATGGGGATGCAAGGCTTAGAGGAACCAGGCTTTGCAAATTTATTGCTCCAAATCCACCATTGTCTGTGTTCCTCTGCTGCAAAGTGGGAAGCTGAAATGAGAAAGTTCTTGAAATTCACAGGCTGGTGTGTCCAGGATCCTGATGTTTGAACAGAGGTTCTCCGGGCCTCTGGTCAAACAAGAAGCATCTGAGTTTTCTCTCTACTCCAGGAAAAAGAAAAATGTCCAGATTCATACTTACTAGTCAAATCCATTTAATCTCAGAATGGATTAAACTCAGCTCCACCAAAACCAAACCAAACAAGCAAACAAAAAACACAATTCCTAGAGGTTGTCCTCTAAAGATGGGAAGATATATGTCCTATAAAGATGTTTAATTTTATTTTTCACCCACATGAGAACCAAGTTGCAAAGATATGCCAGAATTCCTTATGAAATTGAAATTCTAGTTCCAACATTAGCCTGTAGCTTTCTAAATAGTCGAAGTCTCATCTCTTCTGCTCTGACTGAGGATCAGCCTCTAAATACTAGGCCTGTTAAGTCTTCCCAAAGCAGAAAAACCACCTTGACTTAAAAGTTTGCACAGCTCTTTGTCTGGTATTATGTGCAAATAAATCCCAGAAATCAATGCCATTTCATCTGTCAGAGTACTTGTCCCTATCTCTAAGATAGTTCAGCTCCTTGGCCTCCCCTCAAGACTGTCAGAAGGTGCTAAACGTACCGACAGGCACCCTCCCTACTGCTGAGGGCTCAGCTGCCTCCCCTAGTCATGGGCAAGGAGCATAGCCCTTGTAAGCTACCCAGGTAGCACTGTGGTTTACAGGGTTTCCAAGAATGGAACTAAACCAACTGGTGTTATTTAGAACTAGTCTTCACCTTGCTTTTGGATTACTGGAATACAAATTCTGCTCTTGCCTTTTCTTCTGTGGTTTTGCTATGCTTCTTCTCCAACAGCTATTTCTAAAATAGCTCCGAACAGTCATTGCTGGTTTCTCTTCCGCTTTCAGCTAGGCATAGGCAAAGGTATCCTATGTCTTATGAAAGCACATGAGGTCACACTTATATCCTGTGTTTTCTGTGTTGCAATATGAACTCTACAACAGCTGAAAAGGCTTAGGCTTGTGTTACAAAATTTCTATTTATTCAGTGTTAGAGTCCTTTCCAAGGATTTGGTACTCTGTCTGTATTTCATTGTTTGTGGTGATAGAACTATTTTGAATTTGCTCACTTCTGCATACCAAAGCCACAGTTTCACAACAGCTTCTGCATTCACTCAGGTGAGCAATCACATAGACTTTGCCTATGTGTAAATACAGTCATATAAACAATCATGCCAAGGCTGTACACTCTTCTGAAATATTTTTGGCACAATGTTGATCTACATTGGGTATAAATTTCCAGTGAAACATCTGAAATGAATAGATTTTGCTTGTTGTGCAAAAACAATAGAAATAATAATTTGAATAATAAATAACATAGCATAATGCTATTTGGCCAAAAGAAACCTTGACTATGATCAATATTTTTATTAGTGCCAAACACTAGCTTCAAATATAAACATTCCCTCTCTACAGTGATCAGCAGCTTCTGAACCTTTTGATTATTATTATTCTGCATCCTCACTGTTTTGATTATAATGTGTTTTGCACTTCTCTAGAAGATTTCATCTGAAATCTTAAAATGACTTTGAATGTATGAATTAATTATACCTTACAATGCCACTCTAAGAAAACTGCTTAGTTAATATATCAAAGTTATAGATGGGCAAATTCAGGTACACAGATATGAAGTAATTTGACTAAAGTTGCAAGGCAAATCAAAAAAAAAAAGGCAAGAGAAGGTAAGGGCCACGTGTTGCTGGATCGCACAGATCTGAATGTGGAGAAGCACTGGTAAGGTTTAGAAAGAGCTTACAGGCTCCCACTGAACAAGAGGGAGGTAGTGACTGAGATCACAGGAGAATATAGCCCTTAGGTTTGTCTTGTAGGGGCTTCATTTATTTCTGCAATTCACCAGGGAACCTGAGTCAATGGCTGGGGCAGCAGAGGCTGGGAAGATGCAGCAGCACTAGCCACAGTGAGAAGCCACTTCTGATCAGCCCGCAGAAAGCACAACTGCATCATCCCCTAGACATAAGCACTCTCATCTCCCTTCAACATCCAAGAAATGATTTCCACCTTCTCTTGTGTGAACATCCTGTCATGTAAAAGAGTAAAGGAGACAGGTATGCAAAGCAGCTTGGCAGTGACAGAGGATGCTTCCATCCTCCCAATGAAAATATCATCAGTATAAAATCTTCTCCTTAAGTGGCAGGTTCTTAGGGGTCTTCCATTTTTTCAGGGCACTTTTTTAAAAAGAATTCAAATCCCTAAACCTGGCTGCAGTGAAGGCAGGGCAGGCCCCTGCAGCATCACACATGCTTCACATGCAGAGGCATGGTGCTGCATGTGGCTGACATCTTCTGCACTCACAGCTCTGGTAGGAATCAGGAGATCCTTGATAGTGCAAAATACCTTTCTATACTTCACCAACACTGTCAGCTAATTGCTTCAGAAATAATTGCAGCCATGTTAACAAGACACCAAGCACTTTCAGGGCTCATTCTCTTCCTTTTTCTGAACGCTAGTCTGAATTGAAATCATCTATTTCCTCCAGCCCCTCCCCCTCCTTTTCTTGCTCTTTATTTTCCTCTTAAATGCTACAGAAATTGCTTTCCTGGGACATGAAAACTAATGTATGCAAATTGTTACACAGCATTACCACTGCCGTGGTGCCACTACATTGCTGAGATAGATAGTTAATTGCCAGGATAATGCAGTTTGTCTGCTCCCCATCCCCTTGTGCCGCTCCTAAAAGGAAACAAAGGAAGCAACATCAGAGAGACAAAGAGAGAGAGAATTCGGTCCCCTGTTAATAACTGCCAAAAAGGAAATCAAGGATTAAAGGCCATTCTCAGCACACATGGCACTCGGCATTGTACGGCACAGATGCTGAAGAAGCTTTTGGAGCTGGGTCTGCACCTGGCCATGATATTCATCCAGAGATAAACCTTGTGGACCTTTCCTAATTTATGCTGAATTACTGTAATGACAAAAGGAATTTCACAGAAGTGAGACCTGAGTGAAAGTAAGGCCACCAGCAAGGGCACTGAGCCTGGATTGACATAACACTTCTAGTCTTGGTTCTGCCACTTACATCTGGCTGTCTCATAGCAGGTGATTTAAATTGCCGTTGCCTTCCTTGTCTGAAAAAGAAGAGATAACTTCATCTCCCAGAAAGCATTTTGGGGACTTATCTTAGCACTGAAATTCTGCTTCCCTGGTATCTCCCAAAAGGGCAATATGTTCTGAATGAATGTAAGAAGCAGGTTTCTCACAAGATGTAAGTAATGTTGTTATCACCAGGCTTTTCATGCTCACGACAATCAATGCCGTGAGCTTTTCTGAGAACTGATGACACAGAGTGATTCCTGAATAAAACCGACATGATTTGGTCTTAGGATGCACAAAGAGATTTAGAAAACTAAAAATCAAAAAGTCTTATGGATTCTAATAATTACATCTTTTTTACAGCTGTTTTGTGGAATTTAATAGCAATTTTAATAAGATGGTTTAAATTGACACATTGAATGCATGATTGTTTATTACATTTACAGGTTATTTATTTATTTTAAAACCATTTCTATTGATACCATTTAATTTTTTTTATAATCACGCTTTTTCTGCTCCTCCCAAGCTCCAGAAGATGTTTCCACAGAGGAGGTCTGCCCGGATAGATGACATCCATTAGAAGGGTCAGTTCCTTTGAAAGACAGGAAAAGTGACAAAGAGAAAATCCAGCACTTACCAAGCGGGTAGGCAATGCAGCCCACCTCCAGCTATCTCCAGCCAATACCACTCCATGCCGATGAGGTAATGTGTAATTCCGTACTCTACAGCAGTGCTTCCCGGCCTTATCAGTCTTTTTAAGCCCCAGGGAACCAGGAGGCTCCTCTCTCTATGCTGCAAGCACAAATGAGCATCAGATCTTCATTGTCACAAGGGATGTGCGTGGACTGGGGGGAACAGTGTGCCAGCACTTGAGCTCCTCTGCCCTCATTTGTAACACATAAGGCTGAAGGGTTTTTACTCACAGCAGTTAAAAGAAATCTGAATAGGTGTTTTGATTCATGCTGGAAAAACAAACAAAAAAAACCAAAACAACAACAACAACAAAAAAAACAGTGAACTAGTTCTGGAAGTTTCTAAATAAATTTACCTGCCCTTTGTGTGCCACTCTCACAAAGCCAACTTACTCTCCCTTTTTCACACTCAAAATTGAAAAAAAAAAAATACTGTGACTCAGTACTTAAAATATACCAGTGGGGGAAAAGACCAAACAAGTAACTTTGTTTTCCTCAGCCAATGCATTCTTCCTGCATTTCAGCCATACCTCTGTCCTTTCTCTGACAGGAGGAAGACCTTCTCCTGCTGGGGCCAGCACTCCTGTGGAGGACTGGCAGTGCGCGGGACTGGGTTCCCTAACAGCAGAGCACCATCAAATAAATCTTGAGAGCAGATTTCATATTATGGGCAATGCTTTGGGAGTGAGAAAAAAAATTCCTGTCGCCACTCTGCAGCACCAGGCTATCTTGGCAAAGTTTTAACCTCCTTACTAACTGAATACATTGGGTGAGAGGTGACGATATGGAAAAGGCATAGGTGCACACAACCAGTCTGACCCTGATGTCGTTACAGCATCCAGAGTAAAAGCCAGCCTAGTAGCATTTTTTAGTCGCTCTTCTGACTGCAAGAGCAATTTAAAATGGATTAACTGCTGTCTATGCTTGTGCATCACCAGCTGGATAATTGTCCTCGGCTGGCCGAACATTTTTAAGTGCTTATTTTTCTGCTAGAAAAAGTATTTCTCCCTTCAATCAAGCACAATTACCCCAGCCATCTTTTTTAATTGTTGTCTTTCCAGAAGATATATTCCTTAGGGGCTTTTTGCCAATATCAGTGGATGTTTTATTAAGGGATTGTATTGAGCTGCTGGAGCTGGTGGTCTTCTTTCATCTCCGGCAAACCAGTGTTAAAACCTTATGGACATGGATATTCAGATTGCTCATGGGCATGGGACAGAAATGGAAACCTAGAAACACACATTTGAATAGCAGTTGTGCATCTTGAATCAGTGCCAAAACTCCACAGATGCCTAGCTGGGAGAGTCCATATGGAGCCTCTGGGGCAGAGAGCCATGAAGATGATCCTTATTTTTGAGATGTCTTCCCATTTTAATTGCTGAAGTAGTCCCTTTTCTTCACCTCAACAGCAGTTACGGTGGGAGACCAGACACACGCCTTGACTGTTATTCTGGTATACATACACCCTGACAAGGGCAGTGGGAAATCAAAATCTACTGCCACCTTACACAGCTCTTGGCTCCAGTCCAATCAGAAGAAACAAAAGGAAAACAGAAGTGTGTTCTATATTCACAGCACATCTCTTTCAGTGAATCCAGATACACAGATAAAAGTTCAGTGAGAAGAATGAACAGGATCTTAAAGACATCCCTATTTATATATAAGAATATATAAATATCTATTTTAAGGGTTTAGAAACCCCTAATGATACAGTCCAGTGACCCTTCTGCTTACATGGAAGAGATGTCCTGGTTTTGTATAGCATGTTATAGAAAAGGGAGGAGACTCAAATGCATGAGATAAAATGCTTTTATTCAGTAAAGAAAGAAAAAAACACTTATTGCTCCATTAAACTCAAAAAATGACTTAAAGTCTGTCTTCACATGTGTATTTTAAATAAATTTTGCATTACAGTAGATATTTTAATTCCTGTCTTCTCTCTGTTTTGTAGCTGACTTGGTTAAGTATGTCTTTGTTCATACGGGGTTTATCTTTTGCCTCTTCCTTTTCTCCTCTCTCAGAAAAAAAAAAAGGATTTTTGGACATATTTCTGCACTCACCTTCACTGCAGTAGTTTTGCAACATAAATAGGACATTATTCTTGTCAATGACAGCAACACTTTTCTCCAGGCAATGCAGCAAGAATGTGCAGGGCTGTGATGGGGATGTTCTTCAAAATCTTTGTCTGATGTCCAAATAGCATAATTGCACATCATTGGTGACAATATTTATTGATTTAGTCCGTGTTCCCATGTTATATAATAAGATCTCTGCCTTTGCATGGATGCTGCCTCTGCAGAATACAGGGGCTGCCTTTTGCTACCGTAGGGTCTGTTCTAGCCTTTTGGAGTTGCAGTGGGCCAAATGAAGCCTCCTGTTGGAATACAAAAGCTGGAGAATATAAACATCTCTCCTCTGTTAAGTTCCCACCTTGTCTGATCTTTATTCCTTGTCTGATCTCTATTCCTAGAGGAGGGATTAGATTCTCCATACTGCAGAAACAGTGGAAAGGAATAAGCATGCAGTGCAAGGCTGGAATAACTGAAATTTTCCTTGCTTCCAGCTGCCTTGGAAAAAACAGATCTACCCTGCAGAATTCAGAACAAGATCCTGATTTTGACGCGGTAGTTAGCAGCTAAGAATCCAAGGACCTTTTTCAGCTCATGGCAGAATTGAATCTGATCAACTCGGAACATGACCACCATGCAAGCTGTAGGGACTTCAGTCGTCACACTTCATGTGTGGGTTCATGTTCAGGTTAAATTGTGTATGCTTTCTCCTCAGGGGTTGTTATGAATAAGAGCAGAGGAACGGCGAGTCTAATCCCTGAAACATTTACAGGTATACAAAATTTTCACCTTAAAGAGATTATTTAAAGAAATTATCCTGGACTCGCCCCAGGATTACAGAACTGAGCTCAGGCCAGAGATGGCATGGGAGCGAAGCAGATAGGAACCACAGACATTTCTAAGGAAGAGAATGGAATGAGGCAATTGGCAGGGAGAGTAAGGATATTTCAATGAGCAGATAAAAAGTCGAAATACTAGACATCAGGTCTTTGGTGTATAAGGAGGCTGTTGTGCCTCTCTCTTCCATCATCCTGTGGCAATGTTACCCTGCATGGCACAGCACTCCATGTGTCTGTCATGCGATGACAGAATAGCCATATCTTGTCTCAGTTTCCCACCACAGCTACATTCAACACTAGTTCTCCTAATGGTCTTCTAGTGTTCCATAAGCTTCTAATAAGCTACAGGAAAATCAAAGCTCTGTGTTTACCTTAGTTTCCTTCTGTTCTTATCTTATATAACTTTTTTAGCCATTGATGAAAATATTTTACTTTTCTCTGTCCTTACCACCTTCAGCTTCCAAGTGCTGATTTAAATGCAACTCTTCAGAGTCTCTTCATTAAATGCTAAACGGTGTGTGTGCATTTCCCTTGGTAAAACAATCTATCTGCTGAGATCCTTTGCTCTGCAGAGGTGACTCTTGCATAACTGAAAGAGAGAGAGAAAGTTAAGAAAAAAACCTAACAGATAACAAGAGGAGTGTCAGTGACCACAGAAACTGTGATGAGACACAAATAAAAAAAAGAGAGGCAGCACTGTTTTTCTACACACTGAGACTATATCATTCACCCTGTCTAATGAGCAGTGTGCCACAAAACTGCCACTGAGTGGGCTTCAGCATAACTGAATAATCTTCTAGCACAAGCTGAACTAACAGTTGAGCTTCATCTGGTGATGAGTTAGCATGATCAGGAAGCATTGCAGAAGGATCCCATGATTGTTACATGAGAGGGAAAACAAACTCAATTGCATTTATTGAAAGAGGCATAGACAAGGTGTCCTAAATTCTTAAAACTATATCACTGCTATGCACTATTTTTATGAATCAGCTGGTGGAAGACTGGAACTGAAACCTGGTTCTCTAATAATTTTTCCCCTTCCCACACAACCACCCTCTCTGTTTTTGGCTGTCAGACTGTGGCAGCACTGATCATTCTGGGGGTCAGAGAAGCATATCTGAGCTATGTTTCAGTTTTTCAGTTTTAAGCTAAGTTTCAGTGTACAGACACAGAAATACCACAGACACAAATGGATCAGTCACAAAAGAACCTCAAGTAAAACAAGTGCTAATTCTCAAAAGCAGTGTGAGAATTTTGGAAGACGTGCACCTCTGCAAGCTTAAGTCTACCAGTCAGCTATTAAACATGGTGAGTAGGAGGAAGCCACTAACAGTAATTATCCCATAACCACCTTATGCAGGCTGAGATTTCTTTTGCACCTTTCTCTGGTGTAGTTGGCTCTGGTCATTCCTGGATATACTGTCCTGGCAACAGAAGCCCTGGTGCTGGCTAAATACAACAACTAGGCTTATCTTCCTACTTATGTAATACCAAGCTAAGTATATACAACACCTTTCTACCAAATACTAGAAATAATTTCCAAACTTTAAGGAAAACACCCTCAAAAGTTATTATGCTCTTCAAAACAGTATAGTTCAGAGGGAATTAGATGCATACTTTTGGCCTGCTCTGGAGATGCTTTGTGCCCTTTGGTCCTGCTAAAATCAGCAGGAGTTCAAGATGTGCAGCAGTATATATGAATAAAATTGAATTCTTATTGATGGAAAAGATTTGATTAGCTTCAGTAATATGGACAGGGCCCTAGATGCTTAAGCCTTGCTAGGCACTATGAGGCAGGTAATGAGTTAAAGCACTGCAAGACAAGGCACAGTGCTGAAGAAGTAAAGGAGAACAGCACATCAAATTGAAACCACAGGAAGAGGTAACAACCCAATGCAACACTCGAGACACAAACTGGCCAGAAAGGTAGGGGAAAAAATGCTCTGCTTACATTCAGATCAGCTAACACTAAAAGGCATTTGTAATACAGTCTAACTTATCATGATTGTTTCATTTATCCCTGTTCCACAGGAAGGAAATAATAACAGCAAATGACAATGTTTTACATTTTTCTGGCACTACTTATTTCAAAATTGCAAAACAGTAATTTAAGCATTTGGGTACAAAGGCTAGTTTATATGTGCGTCGCTGAACGACTGAAATGCAGCCTCTGAAAAAATAACTTGATTTGCAGTAGTGGTGGGAAAAGGTGGTTTTGGTGAGAAATGCTGAAAGAAATAGCCATTCCAGCGAACAATGTCAGGAAAAGCTCATTGTTTTCACAGAGCTGGGAGACTCTTGGTACCTAAGCCAGAGTCCAGAAGGCACCTGTGCTTCACAGCACCTGGCACACTCACTTCCTTAGGAACAAAAGAGACTGAGTCACAAAACATGAAGTTATGTTTTGTTTTGAAAAAAAATAGTTTTCTGTCTGCTGATATGGCCATTGAGCACTAGAAGGAAATATGCCCAAACATGGATTCAGGATTGTCAAGGCAGTACTAATAGCCCTACATTAGCTCCTCGGGATGTGTAGCCAAGCCCTGCTGTGCTGCTTGGCACACAGCATATACACACATACACATATACACACATACACATATACACACATACACAGAATGTACACAGCATATACCCACAATAAAAAACGATTGCCTCCTTCTCAACAATTATTGTGTTACACTTAGGAGAGAGGTGGGCCAAATCTCCCCACTCCTCAGCATTAGTGTTGCCTGCAAAAGACAGTCGCAGAAGTGAAATTCCTGATCCACTCCCTGACATCTCTGGGTCAGTATTTCCACACAGAGTGAAGGATGTATGAATGGAGAGAGTGCCTATTCGCTGGCTTGTCTCACAGCTAGGTAGTACTACAATTTCTACAGCCTCTCTGCTCCCATGGGCTATGTTTTAGAAAACAATATTTTAGAAAAGAAAAGGAAGCAGGACTATGTGGAAACTGTGAGAGGTAGGTGAAGACATTTGACTTCTCCAGGATGTCTTTGAAGGACAAAGTAGGGAACAGGAAGAATGGCTTCAAAGTAGAGAACAAATTCCTAACATCATTTAAATGAAACAGGTTTCTCCTCATTTATGCTGTCAGGATATTAATGGCTTTTAAAACAGGTTAATCCAAGAAGCAACCAAGTGGAAAGAGAAGACTATCAATGCTGATGCTTCTTTTATCTTCCTATTTCTGTCTCTTTCTCTACAACGCATTTCCTCCCTGATAGGGCAGAAACACCATGGGCTGGTGCTGGCCCATGATTCATTGGGACTCCACCTGCAATGCACTGCGCAGGACCCTGTTGGCCTCAGAAGGCAAGGTAAAAACCTTCAGTCATGGGGGAGGAAAAGAGCTGTAAGAGATCCCTGACTGAGGAAGCGCTCCACCCTTCCTCTGCCTGGAACACCCCAGGAGTCAGATGCTGAGGAAACAGGAACCCTGATAATCCCATGGCAGAAGACTCTCTGTTGGATTGCTCATCAAGGGGATGAGACTTGCCCGCAAGCACCATTGACAGATAGCAACTGCTGAAACAGGGACAAGCAAGTACCAGGCATTTGCCATAAGCTACTTTGATCATAGCAGCCATAGAGTGCTCTATTCTTAGAGGAAGAAGTAGGAGGTGAAAAAGTCTCTTGGCTTTAAGAACTTTACTTGAAAATAAGAAAAACCTACAACTTTTAGATCAAAATCTTAATCAGACTGGGTTAATCCTTAAGGGGGTGAAGGGTAGGGCAAAATATTTTCTATAGGTATGACACACAAATGTTTTACATATGCCTCATGAGAGTCACTGGGACCGGTGATATTGCACAGTTAGAAAAGCACTTGCTCTCCAGCACTGTAGGTCCATCCAAAATGGGGATGTCCAAGCCCCTTCCATTTTACAAGAGTCCCTCAGCTTCAGATAATATCAAAATAGAGGTGTTTTAAAAAATAGCACACTACTAAAGCAGAATTGACACATATGTAAATGTGTCAGCTATCTATTTTTTGCTTCATTTTCTCCCATTTCCTTTCAGAAATGAAACGTCTGGAAAAATTGGCAACATTTACCTAAAATTTGAGCTCAAAAAAAAAAAAAAAAAAGAAAGAGAGAGAGAGAACATAACACACCGAGCAGTGATTTTGATAATAGAATGACTATTGTGTGACTCACTCATATATGTACAACTGAGAGTTCATCAAGTATGCACTTGGGCTCTGGGCTGCCCACCTACACTCAATTTTCTCTGACTGTGGAATGTCCTTTGGCAGCTTTGCAGCTAACGAATACCCAGGAGTCTGAGGAAAACGCTACAACTTGTACAGTATTATTGGCCTAAGTGCTGTGGCTCGTATTTCAGCCAGCCAGCACAAGGTTAGTTGTAAAACACAACCACACCTTGTGAGAGACAAGAATTCATAGGGTCTTGGCAGAGATCCTGTGTTCAGATAGTACTGAGATGTATGGGTTATTAAAACCGTTATATAGATATTACATTGACAGGCATCCACAATTTTCCCCTTTCTGTCACAACCTCTTGGCTCACAAGCCAAGCAGTGTGCTGGTTAAAGAGAAGCCTGAATGGCTACATGCCCATACATAATGATGTATGAGTGCTGCTGGAAATATTGCCCCTTAACTCAGGTACCCGTCCTCATTACTCAAGTGCCATGCCTAGTGTGCATTCATCACTGCTGTGCCATGCACCAGCTGAGACCACCCCTGGAGAAACCCCTAGCTCAGTGTTCAACAGACTTCTCCTGAACAGTCACCTTCCTGTGAGAGTGACAGGAAGATGCTGTAACGGTTTTTTTCTTTCACTTCCAGCATCCTTCTTTAGCTAATAGTGTACATACTATCCTGAGGTGCCTTCTATTCAGCTTGATTTAGGCCCCCCAGAGATCAGAAGTGGCCCTTTCACTTATTCAAAATAGCTCTGTATACACTTCTCCGTTTGTTTTTGTATTCATTGTCTAGCTCATAACCCTTTAAGAAATTCAGCCCCTCTTCAACATGTAGCTTTTACTCAGAATTGTACCCTCTTGAAACAAGCAGAGTGGCTCCTCTCTGTAGGCAAAGGCATCTGCTCTTTCTTTCTTCATGGTCTGGTGCTCTCCTCACCCATCTCAGAGCACAGACATTAATCCTAAAAACTTCTGTTTGTTTTTTCATTCTTCCCAAAGGGAGAAGGGACAGTATTCTGTTTGACTTGTTGTACCAGGAAGCATTCCATGACAAACTCTTCCACATTCATTATTCAGAATTCTTTCTTAAGAAATCGTAGCAGTTCCCCAGCCTGAGTTTTGTCAACACTGTGGACCCATCGAATAAGAAACAGTCTGTTTACTTCAGTGGCTGCCAGATAGGCCTGAATTCAGCAGAATCTAGTAAAATACCAAGCAATATTATTTCAGAAAGGACACACAAAAATATCAGGATGAGAGATTCTCAGCTACAAATATCCCAAACCCAGGACAGAGGATTGTAGAAAAGGACTGGAGCACGGTACTTGAGCACATGGGATTTGGGAGTAGCAGCTCAATAAAACACATCTGGTAGATTCAGTTGCTTATTTGACTTTAAGGAAAAACAAAGGTTCACTTTTGATTGTGGGTACATTAAAAGTACCACATTTATACTGGGCATCTCACTTATTTCTTAGCTATTAAAAATAAAAATCCACAATTTGCACAATAACAGATTAGGATTAGGCTCGCTTCCATTCCCCAAAGAGTAGTTGATGGAAGCAGCCCTCATTCAACCAGACAGACAGTTCCCTCCTTGGCTCCAGTTTCCAGAGGACCATGTAACAAGCACACACTTTGCTGAAACAAACTCAGAACTAGTACGTGTAAATAAACGCTGGGCTGCTGGCTCCACCCAATCACTTCACTGTGTTTTATTATTTGTTCTAGAGCTGTGGCTACAACATAGTAATTGGTTTTTGAAGCTGAGAGAAAAACTGACGCTTTTCCTGAGCAGTCACGGACTCAGACCACAGCACAGAATCCATTAAATGTAACAGGTCAGAGCCAGATATATGTTGGTGACTCAAACAATCAGATCACCCTGATTCAAAATCCTCTGAAATTAGTGGACTCTGCTGACTTAACAGGTCTTGCCTGAGTAAAAGAGAAGCAAAGTGAAACCTTATAGGCTATTTTATCCATCTTAGTTTATTCCCTTTACAGAACTGACTTGGACCTTCTTCATACAAGCCAGCAAACCTTCCCACAGTGCTGCCTTTTTTCCCCCCCTTATCTTTTCCCTCCCAGCTTCAAAAAAAAAAGGCTGATACCGCTGGATTATTTGTTAGCACTGTCACCAACTTGCTCAGGACTGCCACTTGCTCCAGCAAAGCAAACCAGACCCTGCCCTCTCCTGAGGCCCTTGATGCTAGTCTCCCAGGGGAGAAGAGCAGGCTATTAATTTGCAGGATGAGGTAGGAGTGATCCTGGCACTCCCCGTCTACCACCCACCACTATGAAAAGAGCTGGTGTCCTGGGAGGCAAGAGGGCAGCCCTGTTGCTGGGGAGAGGACTCTACTGCCCCTCGGCATCTGCGCAGAGCTTGTGTTCTTTGCTTTTGCATGAAAATCGAGCACTCTGCCTAGGTTTGTAACAATGCTTTGCATTTTAGGACTGCAAAACTGCATATCAGGACACCACACACAATTTAACTTTCTTTTTAAAGCAAACAAATTCAGAGCTTTCACTGCTCAGCTTAATTTCTTAGCTCCCAAGAAGGATTGTCATTTCTCTTCTTCAGAACCCAAATCACTTAGGACTTGACTAATCCAGGGATGGCCCTGACCTCTGAGCCTAGGCATAAGAATGGAGCTATAGCGCTCAGTAGCAACTACTGCTGAAGAATTAAGCGAGGATATGAACAGATTGCTTTCTATTCAAACCTCCATTTGAGCAGTGAGCTCAGAGTCAGACAACAAACTATTCATTATCTCCTGTGTTTTAGTCAATATGAAGCACAACCTTAGTGCTTTAAGACATAGAAAATATCAAGAGTAGACTATCATAACTGTACCCTGCTTCAGTGCAGCTAAGGAGACTTGTACCAGAACAAGCAACATAATCTTTTTGGGGGAATTATTTTACATGAAGACATTAAATGCTGGGGGAAGAAAAACCCAAACCTTGAATCTTAAATTACCTACAAAAAGAACCACTCTTATTATCTAGGAGTTGCTTTGCCAATTCACATTAGAAAAGCATTTTTATCTCCTTCAAAAATACAAGAGGACGAAACAATAAAGTCATGCATGTTTGTGCACATGTGCATAAACCACCTGTATTCACTACACATGCTCCCAGATCACATGGCGGTAATCCAGCAGTGGGACATGCAGTGCTGTAAAAGCCACAAAAAAACCCTGCAACATAGAGAGCAGCTCATTTGACTAGGAATGATGTGATACTCCTGGAACTGTAAATAAGGCAACAGCTTTGAAAATGCACCTTTTCTTTTTATACCTCAAGAGCAGGAGACAGGGGGAACTTAAACCCTCTCTCTACCCAACACTGCTACTAACCTGCTCTCTTGCTCTGCACTGGGCAAGGGAGACACTGAACCTGAAGGAGCCTCTTTCCTGAACATCCTGATATTTTTTGTAAGCCTTGGATGGCAGGATAATAACCTTCGGACAGGTGGTATCAGGGGATCTGATCTATTTCTGGAAAGAATAGGCCTCTCTCCAATACCTCTCCCAATCTAGACTTTGCTTATTGGATCAGGCACTGTATAAAAAAATCTGTTTGGCTCAAGGGGAACTATCATCTTGGCCTAAAAGTTGTGGTGCTATGATAAACATAAAATGTAATTAATCAGGAGTGTTGTATGTCTAATTTATGCAACCTTGTAGCTGAACAGCTCTAAATTACATCACTATATTCAATTACTGGAAACAACATTTTCTGTGTCAAACAATCTCTACAGTCTGTAGGGAGATGTCCCAATTTCAGATGTATGTTTGTTAATCACTCCTTTAATTTTTCACTTTAAGGGAAAGAATAGAATCTGCACAGAGCAGGAAGTTCAAAAAGTCTTTCAATCTGGAGTACTAAACCATTTGTGCGTCTTTGTGAACTTTGAGCTCATAACAACAAATGCCCAGGGTAGAGAGGTATCTTAAACATACAATTACCTTGCACCCATAGACATTTTCATTTAAAAGTCATTCCATCAAAAATACTGATTAAGTCAAAGCCAAAATGTTTCTCCAAAATGTGCTTATTTTGATTCAATTTATGACAGTGAACTGGCAATTTCTTGAGAGATAACCTGAACTGAAAGCCCAATCTTTTCCAATTCAGTAACTTGTTTGAAAATCTTTGAATTTATCCCCAAGCAGAATGCAAACAAAATCTGACACTTAGAAATTGTTGCAAAAACTATGCACTATGACACTTTTTACAAAGCAAGAGGGGACAAACAATGGCAAATGCTGTCTCTTGGCATGTGTCTTCCAAATTAATCTTCCACACAACGTTGCTAAGCCTCCTGGTCTATTATACTGGAAAAGGCATCATGCTCTCCAAGCATCTCCAAAAAATTCTCTGTCCCTGAGAGAGCAGAAGCTAGAGTTACAGGTCACAAAGACATCAATAGAAAGAATGCTGAGAACAGGAATGAAATAAGCAAAGAAGCCTGCTTTGACCATGGCATCCTCAGCACCCGAAGGTGAAACCTGTTACACATTCTGCAGCTGCATCTGGATGGGTGGGACTCCAGACTCCTCCATACTGACATGATCATCCCCACCTTGAGCCTTCATGTATTGTATGGCATGAGTCCTTTGCTTGGACTCCTTTCATCCCAGACTAACAAGAGTCTTCTCTTTCATGTCCCAGTATTTCATTGGTATCCACAGCACAAAGGCAAGTGGGACAGCAAGGGCTATGGGCAAGTGGTTATGGTAAACACTTGGTGAGCTGCAGTCCTAGGCCTCTTTCTCACAATGCTTGCATCATCTGTAACCCAAGTAGTTCACATTAAGTTACTCTGGCACAACAACAGTAATTGAGAGTAGCAGGTCCTCTTGGTTTAAAAAGCACATGTTGCACCCTTTCCAATTTTGGATTTGTTCTATTTAAATTTTCATCAGTATATCTGCAGCATTGGCAAGAACTAAAAGTAGCACAGATAAGACATTGGCTGCTGCTCTGTTACCAAAAAAAAAAAAAAAAAAAAAAAACCTTCAACAAGAATATGGGCAGAGGTGGTTAAAAGGCTGACAGCAGTTATGCACTTGTGCTGTGATTATTGCTGGCGCTAGAAAAAATATCATGGATTTTACTTCAGATTGCCAAATGCTGAAAGAAAAAACAATACTGTTGCTGCACACTTGCCTTCCTGGAGAAAGGAAGGGGCAGAGCTGTGTGATGAATTAGTAAGGGCAGTGAACTCTAGTGGTTAGACTCCTTGTGCTTTCATCTGAGGAAGAGCTGTCATAATCTTTGGACAGAGAGTTGTATTTAGCTAATCCACGCTTGGCAAAGCACATAAATGTCTGGCTGTTTGACATCTGAGAGCAGTAAGAGTTCTTCAAAAATGAGCAGAGCAGCAGAGCCTACCTTATGCTGAATTTACAAAAGGTTGCTAGAATAATTCATTCATCACAGTGAGGCTGCAATGTGATCTTCCGGTCATGACTGAAGATCAAGATGACTCTGGGGCTCCAGCAGACTGTGCCATCAGTGATCTTTATACAAATACTCTCTATTGCAGATGAGGATTTGATGGACTCTTATATAAAAGTTCTCTGATACGATGGAAAAGACAGTTGGAATTAACCTATCTTCTCAATGAGTGTATATGACAGGCTTGATTTTCACTTTGCTATTCATAGGACTTCCTTAATTGAGTCCCATGGAGCCTTATAATTTGTGGATAAAAGACAGAGGCTACAGTTGCCCTGCAAACTTTTGTAAACTTAATCCTTAAACTGCAGTAGCAGATATCTTTATGAATACTTGCTACAGCTTTATGTAAGGAAAACACACACACACACACACCAAAAAGCAAACAACAACAACAAAACATAAAAACATAGGAGATTCTTTAGGAAACAGCCAGGGACACAAAACAACATAAGAGGTTCATTTTCAGTTGACCTCAGAGACAAAATGAAAGGTTTTACAAGTACAATACTGCAGACCTTAAGGTGAGAGCCATATCATGGAACATCTCCAGAGCCATATGGCTTTGATAGGGTTGGCAGCATCTTTTACATCCTATTATCCCATTATAAACCATCCTTCAGAAAATGTCAGGCTAGGAGCAGATAAAGAGAATAGACTTTATGGATATGTACCCCTTTTGTTACTGATATTTGTGTTTAGTGCATCCTGTGATACGCCTGAATAGCCGCTGACAGGTATGACGGACTTTCTCTGATTACATGAACACTATCAGTTGATGCAATGCCATCAAATGCTGCACAATAACTGCTTATATCTGGCTGCTCTCTTAAGACTGTCTCTCTCTCTTTCTCCCGCTCCCTTTCAGTCATTTACCTTTCAGACTGACTTCAGCATCACTATTCCTCCCTTTTCCTCCTAAAAAAGTATTTTGGAACATATAGCTGGTCACTGTCAGCTACAATTGCTCAGAAATGTAAATTTGTTTCAGAGAAGAGGAAATACAGTATCTGTGACTCATCCATACTGCAGGCAAAGATTCTAGTTCAAGAGGAAAATTAAAAGACAGGCCCTAAATAAAAGTAGAAGGCCGGAATAACAAAGTTAAACAGGAAGAGGTATTGAATACAGTTAACAAGCTTTAGAAGTAGAGAACTTCTGACTCACAAAAAGGTAACAATAGGCTAATAAATAAATTATTCCAGATGCACTGTATATACTGCACACAAGCCAAACAGCAGACCTAAGCCCACAGAAACATACAACCTATTTCAGTTTACATAAATAAGGGACAGATTGTCACATACCTACAAAGAACACCTGAATCCATTCACTTACATCTAAGTCAGGGTATTAGCACTTGGTTCTCTGCCAGAAATCATCTCTCCTTAGAAACCATTGTGTCCCAGTCTGGAATTTCCTTTCTTTTTTGCTGATGTCCCCTCACATTGAGACACTGAGGTCACACACCATGGTTTTAAAGGGTCTGTGAGCTGTGCACAGAGTCAGTGGGACAAACCTTTGTCATCCTTCCGTTACTGCTAATGAGCAAGAGTTTCGGACTGATGAAACAATGCAGTGACGGCTGGGGCACATGTTCCTTCTTCCTCACGAGCCCGACGGCACTGACTCATGCAACATGCTCACCCTTCTGCACAGCTGGTGGTGACATTTGAGGGCCATAAACAAGGCTGAAGGCAGTCTACTCTCCAAGCAGTAGAATTATAGAATCATATGGGAGACCTCTAGAGGTCATCTAGTCCAACCCCCCTGCACACGCAGGGTCACCTAAAGCACGTGGCACAGGGTTGCGTCCAAGCGGGTTCTCCAGAGATCTGAAGATCTCCAGAGAAGGAGACTCCACAACCTCTCTGGGCAGCCTGTTCCAGTGTTCTGTCACCCTCACTGTAAAGAAAGTTTTCCTTAAGTTCCTGCGGAACTTTTGATGCTTTAGTTTCGGGCTGTTTCCTCTAGTTCTATCAGTGGCCACCACTGAAAAGAGGCCAGCACCATCCTCCTCACTGCCTCCCTAGAGGTACTTATATACAATGATCCGGTCTCCTCTCAGCCTTCTCTTCTCCAGGCTGAACAGGCCCAGCTCCCTCAGCCTCTCCTCATAGGGCAGATGTTCCAGGCCCCTGATCATCCTTGTGGCCCTGCACTGGACTCTCTCCAGCAGTTCCACATCCCTCTTGTACTGTAGGGCCCAGAACTGGACACAATACTCCTGATGCGGCCTCACCAGGGCTGAGTAGAGGGGCAGGATCACCTCCCTCGACCTGCTGGAGACGCTCTTCTTAATGCACCTCAGGATCCCATTGGCCTTCTTGGCCACGAGGGCACACTGCTGCCTCATGGTCAACTTGTCATCCACCATGACACCCAGGTCCCTCACTGCAGAGCTGCTCTTCAGAAGGTCAGTCCCCAGCCTGTACTGGTGTCTGGGGTTATTCCTTCCCAGGTGCAGGACCTTGCACTTGGCCTTGTTGAATTGCATGAGGTTTTTCATGGCCCAGTTGTCCAGTCTGTCCAGGTCCCTCTGGATGGCAGCGCAGCCCTCTGGGGTATCGGCTACTCCTCCCAGTTTCATATCATCAGCAAACTTGCTGAGGCAGCACTCTGTGCCTTCATCCAGGTCATTGATGAATAAATTGAACAGGACTGGACCAAGGACTGACCCCCCGGGGGACATTGCTAGCTACAGGCCTCCAACTAGACTCTGCACTACTGATCACCACTCTCTGGGCCCTGCCATCCAGCCAGTTCCTAAACCACCTCACTGTGCACTCATCTATCCCACGCTTCCGGAGCTTGCCCGGGAGGGTGTTATGAGGGATGGTGTCAAAAGCCTTGGTGAAGTCAAGATAGACGACATCCACCACTCTCCCATCGCTCATCTATCCAGCTGGTCATTCCATCATAGAAGGCTATCAGGTTAGTCAAGCAAGATTTCCCCTTGGTGAATCCATGCTGACTACTCTTGAGCACCTTCTTGTCCTCCATGTGCCTGGAGACAACGGCCAGGATGAGCCGTTTCATCACTTTTCCAGGGACGGAGGTGAGGCTCACTGGCCTGTAGTTGCCTGGGTCCTCCTTCTTGCCTTTTTTGAACAGTGGCATGACATTGGCTTTCTTCCAGTCCTCTGGCACCTCCCTTGTTCTCCAGGATCTTTCAAAGATGATGGAGAGCGGCTTAGCTATGACCTCTGCCAGCTCCCGCAGCACTCTGGGGTGTATCCAATCAGGGTCCATGGATTTGTGGTCATCAAGGTTCCTTAGGTGCTCTCTGACCCAATCTTCCTATACCCAGGGCAAGTCTTCCTCTCTCCAGGCTTCTTCTCTTGTCCCTAAGGCCTGGTGCTCTAAAGGGCTGCCCTTGGTAAACACTGAAGCAAAGAAGGCATTCAGCAACTCTGCTTTTTCTGTGTTATTTGTAAGCAGGGTGCTCATCCTGTTCACCAGAGGACCCACGTTTTCCCTGATCTTCCTTTTGCTCTTAATATATTTGAAGAAGTTTTTCTTGTTATTTTTAATGTCCCTTGCCAGATTTTATTCCAACCACGCCTTAGCTTTCCTTGTCGCATCTCTACATTCCCTGACTACGTTCCTGTATTTCTCCCAGGGGGCCTGTCCTTTTTTCCACATTCTGTATACCGCCTTCTTCTGCTTGAGCATTGCCACAAGCCCCTTCCTCATCCACGCAGTCTCCTGTCCTCTCTGCCTGCCTTCCTACACACAGGGATGCACTGTTGCTGGGCGTGGAGGAAGTGCCGCTTGAAAACTAATCAGCTCTCTTGGGCCCCTCTTCCTTCTAGAACTCTAGCCCATGGGATTCTTCCAAGGAGGTCTCTGAACAGGCTAAAGTTGGCCCTCCTGAAGTCCATCGTTGCAAGGCTACTTATAGCCCTGCCTCCTCCTCACTGGATCCTGAACTCCACCAACTCATGGTCACTGCAGCCGAGGCTACCCCCCACCTTCACATCTCCTGCAAGTCCCTCTCTATTTGTTAGCACGAGGTCCAGTAGCCCACCTCTCCTCGTCAGCTCCTCCACAACCTGCGTCAAAAAGTTATCGTCGATGCTCTGCAGGAACCTCCAGGACTGTTTGTGCCTGCCTGTGTTGTCCTTCCAGTTGAAGACCACCATGAGAACCAGGGCCTGTGACCATGAGGCAATATCCAGCTGACTATAGAAGGCCTCATCAACTTCCTCATCCTGGTCAGGTGGCCTGTAGCAGACACCCACCACAGTGTCTCCCATGTTAGCCTGCCCTTTAACCCTTTCCCACAAGCTCTCAACTCGCTCATCCTCCACACCCAGGTTGAGCTCCATGCATTCCAGTTGCTCTCTCACATAAAGAGCAACTCCACCACCTCGCATTCCCAGCCTGTCCTTCCTAAAGAGCACATAGCCTTCCATGGCAGCGCTCCAGTCATGTGAGCTATCCCACCACGTCTCTGTGATTCCAATGAGATCATGATGCCGGGACCACACACAGAGCTCCAGTTCATCCTGCTTATTCCCCATGCTTCGCACATTGGTGTACAGGCATTTCAGGGAAGTAACCAAGCCTGCAGGTTTCCCAGAAGGGGTGAAGGAGGACCCTCTGCGATCATATCCTATCCTCACTTCCCCACTAGCATACTCCCACTGGATGCCGTCTGACTTTGGCTGCGTGGTACTGTTCACCATGTCTGTGTGACACTCCCCTTCCCCCTTGCTTAGTTTAAAGCCCTCCTAACCAGGTTGGCCAGACTTTCAGCAAAGAGACGTGTGCCCCTCTTGCTGAGGTGGTTCCCATCATTCTGCACTAGCGGTGGTCATCAGAGTCCCATGGTCATAGAAGCCATGGGAAGCCAAGGGGTTTGCCAACAGTATTTCACATTTTGGGACCTTCTGCATACATCTGCAATCCACATTTTAACATCCCTGTAAGGACCTAATGTAGTTTCTGATGGGCTAGAAATGTTTCCAAGGAAGACTGGCTTTGCAACAAAAAAACATAACAGGTGGTTGCCCTGGGCAGCAAAACATTAGGAGCTGCAGAATGTTATTAGAGTGTGTGAATTGCTTCAGGTCCAGAAAGGCTGGGTATTTTCCAGTAATACCACTGACATCAGCATTGCATGTGCCAATTCTCTGCACATCTTCTCAGGTTGGAATGGCATAGTGCCAATGATGATCATGTTAAAAAACAGGATCAATGAATATAGGGAAGGACCTAATCATTGAGCATTAATATGCTCAAGCTGGAGTTATTGCTTTAAAAGATACCTCTGCAATAATGTTTTTCCAGACACCTTAAAAAGAACTGAGGGTGTCCCCTTCACTGATTACTTAAGTAGAAGCATAATGTATTACTTAAATAAAATTACTGCAGAAAAAAAACCCAAGCCCACAAAGTTCACATCTGCATTTAGATGCTATTTTCCACTGTGTTTTGATCTAGATATTTGGTGTGCTCATTCAAAGTAGACATCAGTCACAGAATCCAGCTCAGATCTTCTCAGATTAGTGTGGATTTTTTTTTTTCATTATGAATCCATCTTTTTTTTTTTTGCATTACTATTTTTTTTCCTTCAGGACAGTGCAAACATGGTTACTCCATTACCACCATTTTTTTAAAAAAAAAAAAAAGAAAGAAAAAAGTTTCCTAAGTTTGGAGGATTCGAAGAGGGGCTGGCACATTGGGAACACAGGGATACGCCTTGCCCCAGGAAACCCCGTGATCATGGCGACTTTAACACCACTGCTGTTAACATTCCTAGCAGGTTAGCACACTTCCTACTGAGTCACTACTCTGACCTGCCATGAGGCATTAGGTTACAGAAAGTGCTCTTCAGGTAATACCAAAATGTCAGGAATATTAATAAGCCTACTTCCAGCTCAGCACCGCGCCTACCTGCAACTTCAATAGCATGACCCTTCCCTGTTGCTAATCCAAAAAGACATGATGTCCTCTGTTCTTGTTCTTCACAGCTCGGTTGACTGTGGTGCATGTACTCAAAATACTATTGTTTAAGTTCACTGGAAAGACTCAAGTTAACCTCAAAGAGCATCGGATGGGGCCTTAGTCCTTGGCAGTTTATGCAGCTGTAATAAAAAGTGCAAGGCTTTCTGCCCTACTTTCCCAACAAGCACCTTTGAACAACCAGCAAAGCCAGTGCTTCTGCACAATCCAGGCACTAGTGCATTTTGGGAGAGACCCTGTAATACTACACTAATGCCCATGATTGATAATGTTCATATGTATTCCCCTGTAACTTTACTGGGGAGCTGTCCATAACCAATGAAACAGCAGTGAAATCAGTTTAAGAAGGCTGGAGTTGTTTCCATCTTAAAGGAGACTGCTTAGCACGCAGAACAGTCTCCAAAAAGGCACTGTTTGCACCAATAAAATCTGCTTGAACAGCTAGCTGAGGTAGCATTTTATGCCTACCTTGGCTGATCTTAATGTAAGACATACCCTTTGGGATGATATTTGGGAGTTGATTAGTGTCTGTATTTATTCGACCTGATTTTCCAATCCCTGGCTTTTGATTACTCCTTGACATTTGTGCAAAGTGGCTGCAAAATGCTTCCAGGAAGCAAAAGGGTAGCAATTTTTATCTCCCTTCCCCCTTGAAGTGATGCCTACCTAGGCAAATGTGGCCTGTTGTTATTTGGGTGCAATCTCTGCATGTCTAAGATGTCTGCAAGCATAACCCCTCAAGAAGTCAATCTCACATTCATCAGTTTGTGTTTTGGTTTCCAGCATCAACACCCTGTGAATACTGAGGGTGCCGAAAACAATTGCTAATGTTACTACATTTCACTTCATACACAGAAAATGAAAAGTGTTAAGCAGAAGAGTCATCAGTCCCCTCTTGAGACACCTGCATGCAGGCTGCCTGTGTGTGAGTAGCAGGGTGGATTTTCAGCCCCATGGCTTTCGCTTTGGCTGCAGCCTGGATGGACCTGCACAGGAGATAAATCCAAAATCAAACAGGAAATGTCTGCTCCAATGCACCCCATCCCAGCTTACTTTGACCAAAAAAAAAAAAAAAGAGTTCTGCAAAACCTGCTCACAGTAGATGTCAGCAGTTCGTAGCCCCTCTGTGGACACTGGCAAACCCGTTACATACCTGCCTCATAGTATTAGCTGGTTGTGGCTGCCACCTTCACAGTGCTTGTTGCTCTGCATGCTGCTCCCTTTGCCGCAGGCCACAGCTCACGCTGGAGGAGGAACAGCACAAGAGACCTACAGTGAGGTGGGCAGCCAGCAAACAC